>NC_083688.1:43656666-46625000 GCF_033118175.1 Dama dama | reverse complement strand
TACAATAACTAGATGCCATATTACTTTATTTCCTGCTATATATTGTTCAGTTTGAGGAACATGATCTTCAATATAATAAATGGAGTATAATATACTGTTTATTTTCCCATTGACACCAAACAATTTTTATACTAAATGTTAGTATGTTCTTCACTACAATTTTTTAAGTATTTTACATTGCATATGTTCAGGTTTTATATAATTCTTCAAAATATTTTAATAGTATTTCAGCCTCAGAGAATTCAAAACCAGAAAGTAGTAAAGATTTATAAGCACATGTAGAATTCCCCTTAAACTGGGGCATGAAAACAAAGTACTCTCAAGAACGTGTCTTTGCTGATTCAATGTTTATTTCATACAGCTATTTAAAATGATGCAATTTTGACTCCAGAACTTGCATACTAAAATGTGCTTTTTCCAAAATGCTTCTTCTTTCAATACAATCAGACCTCACTTTACAACTATGCATTTTCCTGTGAAGTATATATAAATTGAAAATTTCTATTTAGTGAGTCATGAATGCAGTTATTTTATTTTAACTACAGATATGCATTCTCATAGAAAAATAACTTCAACCACAACAGGTCATATAAATGACATTTAAGACTTCTTAAATGATTCAAGATGCATTCTGCATTTAATGCACAGTAAATATGACATTACTTGCACAGAAGTTTAAAAATCAAATGGATATGTCTTGTCCATATCATTAAAAACATAGATATGTTCAAATCATTTAGTATCTTCCATATTTGATAATCATACTAATTTCATATGTTTAGACCTCATGATGTATTTTTATTCCTGGTGTTCAACAGAGTTAACCAGAAAAACCACTCAACCGACATCCAATTAAAATGTTGATAATTCTGACCAGTTCTTGTACACAGAAGTAAAAGAACTATTATTTAAATATCTTCAAGTAGATACTGATTGACATAGCAGAATCATTTTAAAATAATTTACTTAATTTTTATAATTTCCTTAAAATAATATTTAGTAAATAGCAGCACACTAAAAAATTTGGAATCTCAATAACTCCCTTTAAAATACTGAATCAATATTTATTAGAAAATTTATTAGAAAATTAAAATCATGCATAATACTTTTGAGGGGTCATTCAAAAATTTTATATGTGTGAAATTATTTAGTCCCACAACCATATGAGGCAAGAACCATTATTATTCCCATTTTATAGGTCAGAAAACTGAGGCTCTCAGAGGTCAAGTAATTTGCCCACGGTCACATATGTAGTGAACAATATAGCCAAGATTTTAACCCAAGCAGTTTACTCCAGAATCAATCATCTTAATTACTGCATTAACCTATAACCTGTAATCTTACACTCTGGAGGGGGCAAAGTAGCAGAAAAAGAGAGTAAACAAATTCTTCACTTAATGAGTGAGAAGAAGGCAGATTTTCTGTACAATGTCTAGTGAGTCTAATTATCACTAAATTATTGATCCATTCCCTTAAAAGTATATGGGACATTAATAAGGCAATTTCATTTTATATTTAAAGCAATTGAATGCATTTTGATCCTCAAAGAAATTACTAAAAGAGACTGTTTTGTTTTGCTATTTACCAAGTTAGTAGAGCATCAACCTCTAATTCCACCCTCAACCTCTAACACACTCACGCCTATACACATGTGCACACACACATATATATTTCTGGTCTATCTAGGTAATTTGATGTTTCTGGAAACAGAAGGCAGCTGAGAAGAACAATGTCCCTGCTGTATAATGTGTTTTCCAGTTCTGTGCTTTCCTCATAAAAACCATAGGCAGGTGATACAGTTTTCAGTAATCGACTGACATGGTTTTGTGAGATTTGGGAGGCAAAAAGACCAGGGTGAGAAGACAGCTCTTCCACTTACTCACTGAGCTACCTCAAGCAATTTATTTAATTTCCCTGAGCTTTAGGTCCCTTGTCTAAAAGATGAGAATGATAATATCTACCTCATAAAGTTATTGTATGTAGGCCCGCCCAGGACAAGAATACAAATAGAAACCCACATACCATATGTCTAAATATTTAAAAGTTATAAATCAAGCCAACAAACTGTTAAATAAAATATGTTCTGTCCTCCTACCTTGACAAATATACCTTTATAATGACAAAATCCAAAACAATATATGTAAAGCTATGATTTTTATAGGACCAAAAGTTGGCAAATATCAAAGACCAGGCCTTCTGTTGATGGGCCAGCAGTTTGGGGATGAGTAATAAAATAAAAACTTATATGATGCAAATTTTGATTCATTTATTCCATAACACTTTTTTGGGCTTCATTTCAGCCAAATGATCAGGTTGTTTAAAAAATAATTAAGATTTTTTACACATTTTCTATTGACTATGATGATCTAAAGTTTCTTTAAAATTACATATAATTAAATTAAATATGTACAAAACATATATTTTATCAGACTATATAGCTTAAAATAAATATAAAAATCAAAATAAATGTTATTCATGTTTTCAAAAGTTATCTCTTTCAAACACTTGCTTATCAATATTAAGTATTGAACTTATAAATCAAAATTATTTAAAACAATGAACACTTTTGTTATAAAATATAAATAATATAAAGTCTTATCAGCTATTTTAATAAACTTATTCATAAATTCCAGTATTCAGTCCCTCTAATTGCTAATATAAAGAATGAATATCATATTTATTATATGTTACATATATACAAACACAAATTTAAGAGTAATATAGATTGTTTTTATAGCAAAATGCTTCCATATACAAGTGCATAAAATCTATGTTAATTAATGAGTACTACTGTAACCACTAATCAGAACACATAAAGAAAGAAAAAAAATGAAGCTTAAAACTTTTGGGAAACAATGTTTGCTATACAAGAATCTTTGTACTTCCGACATTAGAGAAAGAATCTGACTCTCACAAGAATCTTTTCATTGCTAGAATCCTCACCATACTCCAAAGCATTATTCATCTCTGAGATCGACAGCACTTCACGTATTTACACAGCATTTGGAAACTTTATCCTTCATTTCAGAGACACAGAGCAAGAGATGTGGAAAAGTATTGCCCTAGGGTCAGGGGAACAGATGTTTAAGGCTAAGAGCCGTATTTTGTCCATGCTGAGTGCCTGTCCTCGAGGAACTCACTCTCCAACCTAACATTGAAAATGCCAATGAATCTTAAAAAATGCATGTTTTGTTGCTTTTATTTTTGTTGTTTGTTGCTCTTGTGATATGAGTGCTGTCTAAAACACAGGACTCGTAGTCTGATTCCTTCTTGCCCAGGTCTAAGGGGTGTCTGGGTTATATGGATTAAATATGCAGACAGTAGACTATATACGGTATGCAGAAAGTGTTCAGTAGACAGTAGTCATTTTAATGAGGAGTTTTATCAAGTTTAAAGTCTCTACTCAAACTGAATACTGTATATGTGCAATATTTTGTGAAACTTAGACTATATCTTAAACATCCATTGTAGAATTAGGAGAAGCGTCTTCTTCTATAATAATAATGATTAATTTTGAGATTTCCAATTCATCCATTCTTTCATTAAGCTAAAACTTACTAGGTCCCTACTATATGCAAGGCACTCTGTTAGGAATTCTGATAATACAAAGGTGTGGCCCTCGACCTGAACATGTCTACAATTTAGATCAGTGGTTTTCTACTGGAGGCAATATGAAGTCTTCAGGGACATTTGGCAATGTCTGAAGACATCATTGGTCCCAACTGGGGATGAGTCAGTGGATGCTATTGGCATCTAGTAGGTGGATGCCAGGGATGCTGATAATGTTCTGCAACACCCAGGACCACTCCCGATACTGAAAACAATGAATTATCTGGCTTAAAATGTCAATAGAGCCAAGAACAATCGATACTAGTCTAGTGAGAGAAATAAACTATGTGATAGGATCTAATAGATGCATATACACTGTGCATCTAAGATAAAGTTAAAATAGCTCAAGGTTTCTCACTGAGGAATTATATTCAGCCTTGAACTTACTGGGTCTTCTTGGGACTGTGTCTGAAGCATGATAGTTTCAGAGTTTCATTCAGGCCATTTGAATAATAGCATCTGTAGCTGCGTTGGCAGAATAATGGCACTCCAAAGATGTTCATGTCCTAAACTCTACCACCTACTAATATATTATTTAACATGGCAATGGGGAATTAAGATTGCCAATCAGCTGACCTTAAACTAGGATGATTATGCTGGATTACCTGTATGTCATAATGTAATCACAAAAGTCCTTAAATGTGAAGAGGGAGGCAGAAGAGTCAATGTCAGAGTGATGTCATGTGAGAAATACAGACAACCATTTATTAGTTTTAAAGATAGAAGGGGACCATAAGCCACAGAATGCAGGCAGCCTCAAGAAAATAGAAAAAGCAATAAGAAGGATTCTCCCCTCTAGCCTCTAGCAAGGAACACAGCCTCACAGACAATTGGTTTTAGCATTGTCTACTGTTGTTTTGTTCAGTCACTAAGATGCATCCAATTCTTTGTGTAGTAAGACCCACTTCAGACTTCTGACCTCCAGAGCTGTAGGATTTGTGCTCTTTTGAGCCACTAAGTTTGTAGAAATTTGTTAGCAGCCAAAACAAAAACAACAACCAAACAAACAAAAATTAATGCAGAAGAACATTTATATATCAACAGAATTTGAGAGAACAGAATACCAGTAAGCAATATTATCATGTGGGATGTTATTCATTCATTTGGTCATTCATTAAATTGGCCTTTGCAAACCATCCTCCTCATTTTGCCAACATGGGTAATGTAGAAACTCTACTCACCAGTACCATTTGGTAGCAATATGACTAATTGCACATACCTAATTTATGGGAATTCATAAAAAAAGAGAATGAATTTATGTACTGCTTCTATCTCCCTGAACTGAGGAGACATGTGTTAGAGTTCTCACCACTCTGCTAATTATCTGTATCACCTTGAACAGGTGTCATTACCTATCTGGACATTGGTTTTCTCAGCTGTAAATTAAGTGATTGGACTAGACCATGAGCTTCTTAAGGAAAAGACCCCATCCTGACATTATCGATATCACCACAGTAGCCAACACAAAGAAAGTGTATAATGTTTGTTGAATAAATGAACCATCTCTATGTTTCTATAATCATTGTGCTATCTCTTCTAGTAATACTTCAGTGGAGGGAGATCAGGAGATCAAACTTGACATTTCTGAAGGAGAGCTAGCCTAAGAAATTTTAATTCCATGGTTTGCTACCAATCATCCACAAATATTCACCATTTCAGTGACTCTCACAAGGAGTCCAATAATATCCATTTATTTTAGGGAAATAAATGGAATTATGCAACCCATTTTAAAGACTTATAAGAAAATGTACAGCTTTGCCTAGAAGTAAGAGGTAAACTCATTATGATATGGATTTACTCCCTGACATTTAATTAGAGAAAGGGAAATAGAGAAAAATCAGCTGAAAAAATAAAATGGAAACACTAAATTGTGGAAATACCCATTACAAATATTGACTCCTAGTTTATCTAGTTTTTAATCCTTCAATTAAATCCTAACTTGCAATAAATGGTACAAATAAAAGCCCTCAAAAAAGCCTTATTTGCTATTCAAACTCCAACTAAGCTTCTCTTTGAACATTTTATATTAGGATCCAAGTTTTGATTATTGGATATTTTGGCCATTAATTATATTCTGTTTTCAAATTGATTTAAATGCTCTGGATGAAAAATTTTAGCTTCCTGATGCAGTTCTCTGGTCGTACCTTTTTAATAAATTTTCTACAAAACTTTCTACAGCCTTCAGCACATGAAAAATACCTTTTGGTTTAAAGTGAATATTAGCTATACTGAACACAGAGGCGTCTCAATAGTTTTATCAAATAAGCTTGGAGATTTGATTCCAATTCAGGTGAAACAGTAATGAGTATTGACAATAAAGAGAAAAATAAAATGTCTATAAATCCATTAGTCACATGAAAGGAACCAAAAGAAGGACCAGTGCAAATAAGATTAAAAGAAAGGAAGGGAGGTAGGAAAGAAGGACAGAAGGAAGAAGAAAGGACTGAATTTCCAGTCTGTGTAAAGGGGAGAAGTCTGATAAAAAGGCACCCCTTGCAGATGGCTGTCATGGTTGGTGTCATTGTACAGGTCCCGCTGCCCGCGGTCCACACAAATGTCCCAGAAATAAGAGTTGATGGATAAGTATTTAAATCATAAGGAAAGGCCATTCAGAATCACATGCTTTATACGTTAGACATTACGCAATTGAAAGCTGCTCTTCAGAGAGCCCTGAAACTTGAAAATAAACAAGACGTAGCATGTTAACTGAAATAGGCTTTATTTTTAAGTGTTTTACAGCCTATATTCACCAACTCTAACTTCTTTTTCTCCATAATACATGCCTATATGCATATGATATTGCTCTTAGGAATTTCAACTTGAATCCAGCATGACAAGTAACTCTTTGTACTATTAAACCAAATACCATCTAGAGGCTGCAGCCATTAGCGCTCCTGGTCTCTGGGCCATGCCAACTTGTTTTTGAAAAACAAAGAGGATGATCTCAATTTATTTCATCTCATTTTAAGATGGTAAGTAGGAAATCAAATGTATCAAATCTTTTTATAATCTTTATTTCTTAAAGCAACTATACTTAAAGTTAGAGGAATTTTCAAATCTAATAAATATTTTAATCTATGTTTTCCAAACATTGCCCTAAGTTCTTAACGCTTACCTAAAATGAGAAGGAGAATGCGTTTTATACACACCAAATTTCATTAAAAATTCAATATGCCCTACCCCCTTATTTCCATTCATTCCTAAAAGTCTTCAAAGTACATTTTGTACTTAGTTGATTTACATTTAATGTTGATTTACACATTTAATGTTTTTACAAAAATTACTTTGTGAAATTTTAAGTGGTTCAATTTTCCAAAATTCTGCCAAGTTCATAAAACAATGGCAAATTAAGCATAATGTTGCAATGCAATGAAATTCCATAAAAATAAGTGAGCCACTAAGTATCTAGTATTTACTCAATAATGCTTGAAAGTGTTTGGAAATAATTATTATTGTCTTATATTCTTACCTGGCTTTAACAGTTTTAATATACCTGAAACCATCTTCCAAACATACTGTAGAAGAACAATCTGCTAAAATTTTAATTGTCCTAGTCCCTTTATTGTAAATAACTCAAGACACTAAAAATACTTTTTCCCATATCCTCCATCCTAGAAGAATAGTCAAGATTTCATTTCCTATATTTCTAACCTTTCCTGGTCCTAGAGAATTAGTTTTCCAAAGCAAAGACTCATGGACAGAGATGAAAACTGTCTAAAAGGATGAGAGATCCAAGGTTTGAGGGAGGAGGCATTTGTCCAAATGCGATTTTTTTTATTTTTCATTTCAAGAATCATAGAGCAAATTCACACCTTTACAATAAGATATTCACTTCCACCTCAATGCACCTTACAATCACCACTCCATTTCTAGAAAGCAGTTCACTATTTTCTCTAAGACAGACTATTCAAAGATCCTGGCTAACTACCCAAAATCACTGTGCTCAAGGTTTCTCTGCTCTTAATCCTGATTGCAATTAATGGCTCATGTTATGCCTTAAAATATGTTCACTGATTTCAGTATTATTTTACAAGGGGAAATTATTTTCTGAAAAATCACATTGTCCTTTCTATGTTAACTTTTAAGCAGATATACAAAGGTAGTCATCTTCTTACAATCTCTACTGACAATATAAACATATCCTTATCTTCTGCCTGGGATGAATACTCAAAAAACAAAGAACAAGAATGAAATGTATTCAGGTCTTTAGAAATCTCTTAAATGGGTAAGATTACTTATGGGAAAGACAAATTTTCCAGTGGGTATGTTTCCTGAAAGTGAAAGTGTTAGTCGCTCAGTCACATCCAACTCTGCGACCCCAAGGACTGTAGCCCGCCAGGCTCCTCTGTCCATGGGATTCTCCAGGCAAGAATAGTGGAGTGGGTTGTCATTTCCTTCTCCAGGGGATTTTCCCAACCCAGGGATCAATCCCAGGTCTCCCACATCGCAGGCAGATTCTTTACCATTTGAGTTACCCAGGAAGCTTGGGGTATGTTTAATAGCATAAGACAATATTCCATAAAGCAAAATGGTACACGAGAGCCCAGAGAGGGAAAAAAATTACTCAAAAAACACAAATTAGTATTATTTATCTGTCTCCTGGGTAAAGCATGTCTGTCATTCAGGAAGAATTCAATGAGGATAAACATAGGGTGCTGAGAAATGCCCTTTTACAAGAGTCTATGCAATAGATGTCTTTTGTGCTATCTTAATTTTTTCCCCTAACTTTTTCTTATTTCCAAATAATGACCAATAATTGCCCTTGTTTGCCAGTGTTGAAACTGGATTAATTTAATAAGGCATCAACTAAATCAATTTTTACAAATAGCTATTTTTTTTATTGCTCATTATTTCAAGAAAGAACTCCAAATTTCCCCTCTGTTTCTCAATTATCTAAACTGCATCAGTAAAGGTTGGCCTCTGCTAAATGTAAATAACCAAATATACAGTTAAGGAATTTTATTAAGTAAATACCATTTATTTTTTAGATTTGAGGTGGCTTCTACTTAAAAGCTAAAGAGCATATCAGCAAAACCAAAGTAATACGGCATTACTTTCCTACTTTCCTTAGAATCTTAAATGGATCTAATTTATAAATTTATATGACTTTCCTCATAGCTCACAAACATTTTAGACAAAATCTGTACCATAAATTCTCCCTGAGATAAACGACAGCACATTTATTATATCTCCTCAGATTACAATGTGTAGGTTTTACATGTTATATGATGTTCTTAGTTTAGGTAAAATACATACGCTGATTGAACAGTATCTGAACTCCTCACATAACCTTATCAATTCACCACAGGTTATATATTTTTTAAGAGAGTCTTATTTTATTTTTTAAGAACGTAGGAATTTTGAAGTTAAGAATGCCAAAAGACTAAGTTAAAAAGTCATTCAAACCATACTTTTTCCATGTTTCCACTCCATGCCAAAGTATATTCTTGGAGTACCCATTTTGCAAATTGCACAGTGCCTAAGTACTTAGAGGTCTTAAAGGTTTTCAATAATTCCAGGAAAATAAGCTCCTAACCTCACTGGTATACAGCTTTAAGTTGCCACCTTCTGTAATAATTTGATGCATTAGATTCACACAAGAGGGATGTATGATGTGATGTGAAATGTAGAATTTAAAATGTAAGAGTTTCTCATTGATGTACATAATATTATAAGCAATACTGAATAAACAAAGGTGAGCTCATGTACTTAATTAAATTGACAATCAAAGGCTTTGCATATTGAAGTTGTCATTATATCTTTTTTTATTTTAAAAGACATTCTTCCAGCAATAAACTCTAGTATTCTTTAACACTACTTCACCCTTTTCAATAAGTGAAAGCTATAAAGAAATCTGAAGGATCTATTTGTTGCTAACTATTATACAGAGACATTCTATTTAACAAAATATCCATTATATTTATGCTTTGTATATAAGACTGCTTACTTGAATCCTCTCTGCATTGAGAAGTGAACAGCACTTGTTATCTCTTAGTCTATAGTGGGTGTTTAAAGAGTAGGAATTCATCACTACCCAATTGTGATAGCCTTTATTCATTCTACTCTCCAGGTATAACTGTCATCAGCAGAAAGTAGTGGATGGCGGGGATAGAGGGAATCAGGTTTTCAGTGACATTTACCCCCAGAAAAGAAAAGTATTAATAAGAGAAACAGCCCTTATGTATAGTGCATATTTGGAAAATTGTTCAATATCTTTACTTGGTAGAAGGCTTTCTTCCTGCCTTCAAAAAGAGAATGAGAAATAGAAATTTACTATGTGATATGAAATCACAAAAGAGAGAGAGAGAAAGAGAAGCTTTGTGTATTTTATTTATTTCTCAGTTCATTTCAGTCGCTCAGTCGTGTCCGACTCTTTGCGACCCCATGAACTGCAGCACGCCAGGCCTTCCTGTCCATCACCAACTCCCGGAGTCCACCCAAACCCATGTCCATCGACTCGGTGATATCATCCAACCATCTCATCCTCTGTCGTCCCCTTCTCCTGTCCTCAATCTTTCACAGCATCAGGGTCTTTTCCAATGAGTCAGCTCTTTGCATCAGGTGGCCAAAGTATTGGAGTTTCAGCTTCAACAGCAGACCTTCCAATGAACACCCAGGACTGATCTCCTTCAGGATGGACTGGTTGGATCTCCTTGCAGTCCAAGGGATTCTCAAGAGCCTTCTCCAACACCACAGTTCAAAAGCATCAATTCTTCGGCGCTCAGCTTTCTTTACAGTCCAACTCTCACATCCATACATGACCACTGGAAAAACGATAGCCTTGACTAGATGGACCTTTGTTGTCAAAGTAATGTCTCTGCTTTTTAATATGCTGTCTAGGTTGGTCATAACTTTTCTTCCAAGGAGTAAGCGTCTTTTAATTTCATGGCTGCAATCACCATCTGCAGTGATTTTTGAGCCCACTAAAAGAAAGTCAGCCACTGTTTGCCGGATGCCATGATCTTAGTTTTCTGAACGTTGAGCTTTAAGCCAACTTTTTCACTCTCCTCTTTCACTTTCATCAAGAGGCTCTTTAGTTCTTCTTTACTTTCTGCCATAAGGGTGATGTCATCTGCATATCTGAGGTTATTCATATTTCTCTCAGCAATCTTGATTCCAGCTTGTGCTTCTTCCAGCCCAGCATTTCTCATGATGTACTCTGCATATAAGTTAAATAAGCAGGGTGACAATATACAGCCTTGACATACTCCTTTTCCTATTTGGAACCAGACTGTTGCTCCATGTCCAGTTCTAACTGTTGCTTCCTGACCTGCATACAGGTTTCTCAAGAGGCAGGTCAGATGGTCTGGTATTCCCATCTCTTTCAGAATTTTCCACAGTGCCTTGTGATCCACACAGTTAAAGGCTTTGGCATAATCAATAAAGCAGAAATAGATGTTTTTCTGGAATTCTCTTGCTTTTTCGATGATCCAGCAGATGTTGGCAATTTGATCTCTGGTTCCTCTGCCTTTTCTGAAACCAGCTTGAACATACGAAAGTTCATGGTTCATGTATTGCTGAAGCCTGGCTTGGAGAATTTTAAGCATTATTTTACTAGCGTGTGAGATGAGTGCAATTGTAAGGTAGTTTGAGACAAATAAATGATTTTGGATATATTGTCATTCAGTAGCCAAATCTTGCAACATTAAACACATAAGAAGTCAGAAAAGAAAAACAAAACTACCATTTAGTCAAATCAATATTAAGGACTATCAAGATTCTAAAACCACTTAGCTTTATTTATATAATGTGAAATATATAGACGGGAAAATATTATAATAATTTTAACTTTTATCTTTTAAATCACATACTTCAGGGAGAATCATTTGGATAAATCTTTATTAGATAAAGTTATTTTTAAGTTTTAATAGAAATTAGAGTTTAAGAAGAGAACTATCCCATAATCTCACTGTGAAATTGTCAAAAACACTAAGTCACATTGGTCATAATCAGAATTGATAAAAATGGAAAATACTTTTTCCTTGATCCATACCAGTGATATATGTTATAGTAACCACTTTTTATATTACCTTTATAGGTTATAAAAAAGTTCCAGATTGGATTCCCATTTATGATATTGGGACCTCAGGGAGTAGAGTTTGTGATCAACCTCTATAAAAAGAACCTCTGTATAAAAATCTATAGAAACAAGAAAAAAAAAAAAAAAAACCCAAGAGATCAGAAATCAAACAGGGCTTTTAAAAAACATGTAATTAGAAGAAGCTGTAACTACACACATACAGTCAATAAACCTTCAACAAAGAAGGTAAGAATACAAAATGGGAAAAAGACAGTCTCTTGAGCAAGTCGTGTTGGGAAAGTTGGGCAGCTGCATGGGAATCAATGAAGTCAGAACATACCCTCAAACCATGCGCTAAAATAAACTCAAAAGAGCTTAAAAACTTAAACATAAGATATGACACCATAAAACTCCTAGAAAAGATTGTAGGCAAAACATTTTATGACTTAAACCATACCACTGTTTTCTTTGGTCAGTCTCCCAAGGCAATAGAAATAAAAACAAAAATAAATAAATGGGACTTAATCAAATTTACAAGCTTTTGTACAGCAAAAGAAACTATAAAAAAAACAAAAAGACAACCTATAGAATGGGAGAAATATCAATATTTCCAAATGATACAAACAAGAAGGGCTAACTTCCCAAAAATACTCAATCAGCTCAGACAACTCAATGACATAAAACAGCCCAATTGAAAATGCGCAGACGTAAATAGACATTTCTCCAAAGAAGACATAAGCATATGAAAATATGCTCAATATTACTAATTATTAGAGAAATGTGAATCAAAACTATAATGAGGTACCACCTCACACTGTTCAGAATCCATCATCAAAGAACAAATGCTGGAGAGGGTGTAGAGGAAAGGGAACCTTTCTACACCCTTGCTGGGAGTGTAAATTGGTCATTGTGTAAATTGGGAATAAATTGGGAGCAATTGTAAATTGGTCATTGTGTAAATTAGGAGTGTAAATTGGAAAACAATATAGAGATTCCTCAAAAAACTTTAAATAGAGTTGTCATATAATTTAGCAAACCCACTCCTAAGCATACATACATGCAAAACTATAATTAAAAAAGATAGATGCACCCTACCTCATAACAGCACTACCTACAACACCCAAGACATGAAACAGCCTAAATGCCCATTGACAGATGAATGGATAAAGAATTGTGGTAGGTACACATTCATATAATACAGAAAAACCAATCCCAAGATGTAGAAAATAAAATATTTGGAGTCTACTTATCATGTGTGCTCCTCTTATGCCTGCCTTAATCAAATACCCCAAGGACCCATCAAGGGTTTGAGAAAACCATTAATTGTGTGTCAATATGTCTGTGAAAATTCTAATGGGTGTACTCTGGGTACCAGTAAAAGAAAGTTCAATAAAAGTGGTTTTCCACGATTTAAATGGTATATCAGAACATCAGTTTGGCAGAAATTAACCAGCAATACATAACTGCCTGAAGAAAAATGGACTAGATCACAAGGATGGTGCAGTAGCCAAAATAATGTGAAAATAAAATTTGAACCAAGAGGTATTTGGTTATGGAGTGACAAGGTCTAAAAAAGATGGGCAACCCACTAATGATTGTTTGATGCATACAACTGAGTAAACTTGGTTTCTAGGTTTGCCTTGAAACCAAGCTGCCACAATGCAAAGTCATACTTAATCTCTATTCTAATTCCCATATTTAAGTGAATTCATAAACCCAGAGGCTCTTAAAGGGGAAGCTCAGAACCCTTCAGGAAGTACCTCCTTACTTTCTCCAAGAGTACCTATAGCCAATTACAAGGATAACTATACCTGTAAAAGGTAAATATCTAAATAGTTAGGGATCATTCAACATTAGCTACAAGTAAACAATAATTCATGGACATACAGAATATAAATAAGTCCATGGGTCAGAGGGAAGCTATGAGGATCGGTTATGAAATGGTCACCTTTATAATTAGAATAATTATAATTAGAATACTCATGATAGGATCCCTATACCACACTCTGATTTATCCAGAATCTAACTATCTAGTTGGAATATCTGTCTCAATAACTAGAAGAATCCCCACAGTGGATTCTTGAACCATAGACAAGTGATATGACCCATGAGATATGACATTAAGAATTTAGTACCTTGGATCTCCTTCTAACAAAATAGTAAATAACAACAACAAAAAAAATGTTGCATCCCTAACAAAATCACAAATAGGGCCATCAAGAGAGACCAATTACACACTAAAGGAATTAGAAAAAGAACAAAACAACAAAAATGCCTATAGATTGTAGAAAGAAGGAAAAAATAAAATTCAGGGCAGAAATAAATAAAATAGAGATTAAAAAGAATAGAAAAGAGCAATTAAAGTAAGAACTGGTTCTCTGGAAATGTAAGTAAAGTTGAAAAAACTTCAGCTAGACTCACAGAAAGGGGAGGGATAACAGCTCAAATAAATAAAATAAGAAATGAAATAAAGATGTTATATACATATACATTGCTGCTGCTGCTGCTAAGTCACTTCAGTTGTGTCTGACTCTGTGTGATACCATAGATGGCAGCCCACCAGGCTCCTCCATCCCTGGGATTCTCCAGGCAAGAACACTGGAGTGGGTTGCCATTGCCTTCCCCAATGCATGAAAGTGAAAAGTGAAAGTGAAGTCGCTCAGTCGTGTCCGACTCTTAGCGACCCCATGGACCACAGCCCACCAGGCTCCTTCATCCATGGGATTTTCCAGGCATGAGTACTGGAGTGGGGTGCCATTGCCTTCTATGATACATATACATTATATATATATATATATATATATATATATATATGCACATATATATATACATTATATATGTGTGTATATATATATATGTGTGTGTGTGTGTGCACATACACATATGCACATATATATATACAACGGAGTAATTCTCAGCCTTAAAAAAAGAAAAATTTCCTATTTTTAACAGCACGGATGGACCTAAAAGGTATCATGCTTAGTGAAATAAGTCAAAGACATATACTCCATGTTATCACTTATATGTGAAATACAAAACATACAACAAATGAGTGAACATAAAATGGAAAGAGAATCACAGATTTATTGAACAAATTAGCCACCCTTATGGCAGAAAGTGAAGAGGAACTAAAAAGCCTCTTGATGAAATAAGGAGAGTGAAAAAGTTGGCTTAAAGCTCAACACTCAGAAAACTAAGATCATGGCATCTGGTCCCATCACCTCATGGGAAATAGATGGGGAGAAAGTGGAAACAGTGTCAGACTTTATTTTTGGGGGCTCCAAAATCACTGCAGATGGTGACTGCAGCCATGAAATTAAAAGACGCTTACTCCTTGGAAGAAAAGTTATGACCAACCTAGATAGCATATTAAAAAGCAGAGACATTACTTTGCCAACAAAGGTCCATCTGGTCAAGGCTATGGTTTTTCTAGTGGTCATGTATGGATGTGAGAGTTGGACTGTGAAGAAAGCTGAGCACCAAAAAATTGACGCTTTTGAACTATGGTGTTGGAGAACTCTAGAGAGTCCCTTGGACTGCAAGGAGATCCAACCAGTCCATTCTAAAGGAGATCAGTCCTGGGTGTTCATTGGAAGGACTGATGCTGAAGCTGAAACTCCAGTACTTTGGCCACCTCGTGTGAAGAGTTGACTCATTGGAAAAGACCCTGATGCTGGGAGGGACTGGGGGGAGGAGGAGTAGGGGATGACAGAGGATGAGATGGTTGGATGGCATCACCGACTTGATGGACATGGGTTTGAGTAGACTCTGGGGGTTTGTGATGGACAGGGAGGCCTGGCATGCTGCGATTCATGGGGTCGCAAAGAGTCGGACATGACTGAGTGACTGAACTGAACTGAACTGAACTGATCTGAGAGGGGAGAGGGAAGTGGGGAGAGGCAAGATAGGAGTAGGGGGATTAAGAGGTACAAACTACTATGTATCAAATAAAGAAGCTACAAGGATATACTGTACAACACACAGAATATAGCCAATATTTTATAATAACTTTAAAGGGAATACAATATTTAAAAATGTTGAATCCCTATGGTGTACATCTGAAACTAATATATTATTATAAATCGTCTATACTACAATTTAAAAAATTAAGAGTATAAATTTTACCCCAGAGCCATAAAAATCTATTAAATAAATAAAACTAATGAACTCATATAGCTGAACAACAATATAACAAAAAATCTAATTTAAAAATAGGCAGAGAATCTGAACAGACATTTTCCTAAAGAAGACCTACTGATGACCAACGGAAACATGAAAAAATATGTTAGCATCAGTAATCATCAGGGAAATGCAAATTAAAACCACAATAAGATGTGGTTTTAATCACATTACATTTTTCAGAATGGCTATTATTAAAAAAAAAAAAGAAATAACAAAAGTTGGTGAGGATATAGAGAAAAGAGAGTCTTTGGTGCACTGTTGGTGGGAATATAAACTGGTATATCCACTGTGGAAAACAGTATAAAATTCCTTAAAAAGTTAAAAATAGAACTGCCATATGATCCAACAATTCTATTTCTGCATATTTATCTGAAGAAAATTAAAACACTAATTTGAAAAGATATATGAACTCTTATAGTCACTGCAGCATTATTTAAAATAGCCAAGATAAGGAAACAACTGAGGCATCTGCTGAGAGATGAACAGACAGAGAAGATATGAGACAGACGACAAACAGATGATAGACAGAAACACACACACACACAATGCAATGCTGCTCGGTCTTAAAGGAAGAATGGAGTTCTATTTCCAGTTTTTTAAGAAATCTCCACACTGTTCTCCATAGCAGCTGTACTAGCTTGCATTCCCACCAACAGTGTAAGAGGGTTCCCTTTTCTCCACACCCTCTCCAGCATTTATTGCTTGTAGACTTTTGGATAGCAGCCATCCTGACTGGTGTGTAATGGTACCTCATTGTGGTTTTGATTTGCATTTCTCTGATAATGAGTGATGTTGAGCATCTTTTCATGTGCTTGTTAGCCATCTGTATGTCTTCTTTGGAGAAATGTCTGTTTAGTTCTTTGGCCCATTTTTTGATTGGGTCATTTATTTTTCTGGAATTGAGCTGCAGGAGTTGCTTGTATATTTTTGAGATTAAACCTTTGTCTGTTGCTTGGTTTGCTATTATTTTCTCCCATTCTGAGGGCTGTCTTTTCACCTTGCTTATAGTTTCCTTTGTTGTGCAAAAGCTTTTAAGTTTAATTAGGTCCCATTTCTTTATTTTTGCTTTTATTTCCAATATTCTGGGAGGTGGGTCATAGAGGATCCTGCTGTGATTTATGTCGGAGAGAGTTTTGCCTATGTTCTCCTCTAGGAGTTTTATAGTTTCTGGTCTTACATTTAGATCTTTAATCCATTTTGAGTTTATTTTTGTGTATGGTGTTAGAAAGTGTTCTAGTTTCATTCTTTTACAAGTGGTTGACCAGTTTTCCCAGCACCACTTGTTAAAGAGGTTGTCTTTTTTCCATTGTATATCCTTGCCTCCTTTGTCGAAGATAAGGTGTCCATAGGTTCATGGATTTATCTCTGGGCTTTCTATTCTGTTCCATTGATCTATATTTCTGCCTTTGTGCCAGTACCATACTGTCTTCATGACTGTGGCTTTGTAGTAGAGTCTGAAGTCAGGCAGGTTGATTCCTCCAGCTCCATTCTTCTTTCTCAAGATTACTTTGGCTATTCAAGGTTTTTTGTATTTCCATACAAATTGTGAAATTATTTTTTCTAGTTCTGTGAAAAATATGACCCAGCAATCCCACTCCTGGGCATACACACCAAGGAAACCAGATCTGAAAGAGACACGTGCACCCCAATGTTCGTTGCAGCACTGTTTATAATAGCCAGGACATGGAAGCAACCTAGATGCCCATCAGCAGATGAATGGATAAGGAAGCTGTGGTACATATACACCATGGAATATTACTCAGCCATTAAAAAGAATTCATTTGAATCAGTTCTAATGAGATGGATGAAACTCTAGCCCATTATACAGAGTGAAGTAAGCCAGAAAGATGAACACCAATACAGTATGCTAACACATATATATGGAATTTAGAAAGATGGTAACGATAACCCTATATGCAAGACAGAAAAAGAGACACAGAAATACAGAAGACTTTTGGACTCTATGGGAGAAGACGAGGGTGGGATGTTTTGAGAGAACAGCATTGAAACATGTATATTATCAAGGGTGAAACAGATCACCAGCCCAGGTTGGATGCATGAGACAAGTCCTCAGGCCTGGTGCACTGGGAAGAGAGGGATCGGGTGGAGAGGGAGGTGGGAGGGGGGATCGGGAAGGGGAATACATGTAAATCCATGGCTGATTCATGTCAATGTATGACAAAAACCACCACAATATTGTAAAGTAATTAGCCTCCAACTAATAAAAATAAATGAAAAAAAAAAAAAAAAGAATGGAATCTTACCATTTGCAACAACATAGGTAGACCTTAAGGGTATTATGCTAAATGAAAAAAGTTGGAAAAAGACAAAACACTGTACACGTTCACTCAAATGTGCAATCAACAAAACAAACCAAACAAATTGAACAAAATATTTTAAAAACTCAAAGATACAGCAAACAGATTTGTAGTTGCCAGAGTGGAGGGGGGGTCTTGGAGTGGGTGAAATGGTGAGATGGGTGATAGGGATAAGTGGCACAGACTTTCAGATATAAAATAAAATAAGTCATTAGGTTGTAATTGACAGCACAGTCAATAATAAAACAAATCTTACAAAGTCTCATCATAAGAAAAAAATACTTTGGAAATTTGTATGGTGACAAATGGTAACAAGACTTACTAGAGTAATTTTGCAATATATAAAAATGCTGACTCATTATGTTGTACAGCTGAAAATAGCATTATATGTAAATTATACTTCAATAAAAAATTTAAGGTTACAAGGTCTTGTATTGTTCATATCACATTCTTATCACATCTATATCTGATTCTCTAGTTAGACAAGTATTGAAAAGAAATGGGATTGGGAGAGAATTTGCACATTATAATCAGATTCAGTTCACTTCAGTTCAGTCACTCAGTCGTGTCCAACTCTTTGCCACCCCATGGACTACAGCACGCCAGGCCTCCCTGTCCATTACCAACTCCAAGAGTTCATCCAAATTCATGTCCATTGAGTTGGTGATGCCATCCAACCATCTCATCCTCTGTCGTCCCCTTCTCCTCTCGCCCTCAATCTTTCCCAGCATCGGGGTCTTTTCCAATGAGTCAGCTCTTCACATCAGGTGGCCAAAGTATTGGAGTTTCAGCTTCAACATCAGTCCTTCCAATGAACATCCAGGACTGATTTCCTTTGGGATGGATTAGGTTGGGTCTCCTTGCAGTCCAAGGGACTCTCAAAAGTTTTCTCCAACACCACAGTTCAAAAGCATCAATTCTTCGGCGCTCAGCTTTCTTTACAGTCCAACTCTCACATCCATACATGACTACTGGAAAGACCATAGCCTTGACTAGATGGACCTTTGTTGGCAAAGTAATGTCTCTGCTGTTTAATATGCTGTCTAGGTTGGTCATAACTTTTCTTCCAAGGAGTAAATGCCTTTTTATTTCATGGCTGCAGTCACCATCTGCAGTGATTTTGGAGCCCCAAAAAATAAAGTCAGCCACTTTTTCCACTGTTTCTCTATCTATTTACCATGAAGTGATGGGACTGGATGTCATGATCTTAGTTTTCTGAGTGTTGAACTTTAAGCCAACTTTTTCACTCTTCTCTTTCACTTTCACCAAGAGGCTCTTTAGTTCTTCTTTACTTTCTGCCATAAGGGTGGTGTCATCTGCATATCTGAGGTTATTGATATTTCTCCCTCTTGATTCCAGCTTGTGCTTCATCCAGCCCAGCATTTCTCATGAAGTAATAATCAGATTAGGATCCTGAAAACCTGTTCCATGTTCTTCCAGATGTGATTCCTTTTGATATGGCAAATGGCCTCTTTTTCTAATCCATATAAACAAATCCAGAGGCAATTTATTCCTCTTGGTAAGATAATAGTACACGTAACCACCTTAGCTCAGAATTACATCAAGATCTCCTTTGTCACAAGTTAAGCTATAGATACCATGATATTTTCATGATCTGATCACATATACAAGCCCACTACAATAATAACATTCTACAGAACTTGAGAGTGCTGGGTAACACCTTCCTTAGACGCCTTGGTAAAACCTGTGAGGGCTAAATGGTAGCAGATCATGTGACCTGATAATTCACTAACATGTCTGGAAATCCAGGAGTTTGGAGCATGTTGGGAGACTTTCCAAAACTGAAATAGAGATCACTACGTCTTGAGCACTGACCAAGGAGATAAAGAATACTTGTCTTCATTGGATTTTGGAGGCCAAAAGTACCAAATTTTGATGTGCAGCTCTGGCCCTTTGACAGGTGATCTTAAAGGCTGTCAGCTTGAGTGAGGCCCAAAATAAGAGAAAGCAATCTGTGTGGTCCAATCCATAGTGAAAGTAGCTCAGCCATTTGATTCACCATAAACTATAGTATTGCTTGAAGTGCTGTGGGCAGACAGGATGCTCTATGTGTAATGTGCTAACCCCTAGTAGAAAAATCACAGATCTCAAGTTTCTAAAGCAGAGGTCAGCAAAGTACAGCCTGCAGGCCAAATTCACCTTGCTGCCTGCTTTCATAAATAAGGTTTTATGGGAACACAGCCACATTCATTCACTGACATACTATACATGACTGCTTTTTGTGCTATAGCAGAAGTTGAGCAATTGTGACATGGCCCACAAAATCTAAAATATTTACAATTTGTCTCTTTACAAAAGAAAATTTTCCAATCCCTTTTTAGGAGCAAAGCTATGCCCTTTTTATCCCACAAATGTTTTTCTCTTGAAAAATAACTCTTGGCTTACCAGTGGCTCCTGGATACTGAATTTTGATCATTGAATACAGGATGACTATGCAATTATACTTCCCATAATGAAACTGACTTATAGGACCCACCCAGTCATAAAGTCAAGAATACCTAACACAGTTCCATCATTAAACAGAAATGGGACCTATTCCAAGGAGATCCTAAAGGCACAAATAAGTTTCATACGCAAGTAGCTCGTACTCCCTGGGAGTCTGTGTCTACTGCACCGCCACCCCACCTCAAACCATGCCCATGTATTCACTTGGATCAGCATGCTAAGAGAAAATTATTTGAGTGTGGTTTGGCGGTTTTTCTGCCGGGAGACTACTGTAGCATTAAGCCCTATTTGGAGTGTCTCTAAAGGATAGTAAAGAAGGAATAGCCTTAAAGTGAACTTAATTTCAAGTGCTACATATCCACTTTGCCAGAGGGAGAATGTGCCTCTGGTTAGAATCTGCATCATTTCGGGGGGGTGCAGTGGCTAATCATTGTCAAATGATTAGAGACTTGACATTAATAATATTGGAAGACTGATGAAAAGGAAGATTGTAGAAGAAATACATGGGTGAATCTTTTGGAACCAGTGCAAGTCCTAAGTTTTTTTTTTTTTTTTTAATACAATATAAATGTTCACTAAAAACTCTCACTACAAAGGAAGTTATTAATAATCACATGAAAAGGATAATCTGTCAACCATCCTCCTGAACTATTCCAGCTCACTTTCTGATAAGATTATGAGTAAACAAACACTATGGAAGTTTTGGAAGCTTTCTGGAGGCTCCCAGGAGAGAATTTATTCCTTGTCTTTTCTAGCTTCTAGAGGCTGACTACATTCCTTGCATCTCCTGGTTCCACATCACTGATCCCCGCTTCTGTTCTTATATCTCTAGTTCTGATGACTCTTCTATGTTTATTTTATAAGGACTCTTGTGATTACATTGGGCATACCTCATAATCCTTTATACCATGTAAATTAATATATTTATAGCTTTCAGGGATTAAGATGTGGACATCTTTGGGAACGGAGGACATTATTTAGCCTACTTCAATAAGCAATTTTAAACAGGGCTCACATAAAGAATATATAAGGAACATATACAAATAAATAGGCTAGATTCCTAGGCTATATTATCAATTATTTCCAAATTAATTCACAAGTATTTGCAAATTGATAAAGTCTCAAAATACAAAATATATGCAAACCCCCTTAAAGTCATTAAGAAATGGCAATTTGGGAGAAAAAAAGTAAGTAAAGAATATGAACAGCAATTCAGAGAAAAAGAATCACAAATACTTGCAAAGCAGAAATAGAGACGCAGATGCAGAGAACAAAAGTATTGATAGCAGGGAGGGAAAAGGGGCGGACGAAGGGAAACTGAGATTGACTTATAGACAGCTTCCTAAGCAGCTTCAGTCGTGACTGACCCTCTGCAACCCCATGGACTGTGGCCCACCAGGCTCCTCTGCCCATGGGGTTCTCCAGGCAAGAGTACTAGAGCGGGTTGCCCTTTCCTTCTCCAATATCTACATGACTATGCTATACAGTAGGTTCTCATTAGTCACCTCTCTTATACATACACACACAGAGCTATGTGTAACATAGATGACTAAAGAGAACCTCCCGGACAGTACGGGGAGCTCAGTGCTCTGCGGTGAAGTAAAGGGAAGGAAATCCAGAAATTATGGACACATACAGCTGCCTCACTTTGCTGTACAGTAGAAAATAACACAACATTGTAGAGCAACTACACGCCAATAAAAATTAATTTAAAAAATACTACATATGAAAGTATATCAAACCTCACTGGCATAACATAAGATCATCAAGGAAATACAAATTAAAACATTGATTTTATTTTTATCCACATTGGATTGGAAAAAGTTGGCAAACGGTGATATCCAGTGTTATGGAGGGTATGGATAAACACACAAACTTCAGATGGGAGTGTAACTTGGAGCTGACTTCTGAGTGTAATTTGAAAGTATCTCTTGAATATGTATATAAAGAGTATCCGTACATATACTCTTTAAGAATTCTATTTCTGGTTGTCCATTTTATAGAAATACTACTGAATTCACATTGATGATGCTCACTGCCATACTATAGATATAAACAACTTCTTATCAGAAAGAAAGAATCAAATGACTATGAAACATCAGTACTATGGAATCCTCTGAAAAAGTTAAAAATGAGATAACCTATAGATAATGACCTGGAAATATCTTTAAGATATTGTTAAGTTATAAAGGAAGGTGCAGAATAATAAATGCTACACCAGTCTCCTATTGGCAGGAAAACCATCAAACCAGGCTCAAATGATTTTTAAATAAATGACTATTAAAATATGCATATAAACACTTTTCAGTGGAAGACTGAGAAGTGGGTATCTTTTGCCTGCTTACTCTTATGTTGAGCTCTGAGGGAACAGCTAGTTGAGAACGATTTCTTTACTTGCTATAGTCCTATGGTACTTGTGAATGCAAGTCCTCTTGAATATCAGAGCCAGTAATCTGTGGACCTGTCCTTGAGGCAGCAACCACTAAAGCTGGGGCACAGGCATATATATAAGCTCCTGCCCAGGAGACACTGGTGATTGGGAGTGGGTTAAAGGGAAAGGGAAGAGGAGGTGTCTACTGGCTTCCTCAGCCTTTAGGGAGGATGGCAGTCAGCCACTAGATGTATGCTAATTTAGAAACTTAACCCTCAAACAGAAGCTTTTAATGTATGCAAACATACTACTTTCAGGAAGAGACTGAGAGGTGGGCATTTTGTGCCTGCTTCCTCTGCACTCAATCTTGGCGTGATAACCATGGTGAATCTCCTAAAGCCCATTGAGTTGTTTCTTTGCTATATGAACACAAGCCTTGTTGTCTTTCAAAGGTGTTTGGAGGGCCCACCCCTCAGGTGGGAGCCCCACTAGATGTGGGGCCCAAACATTTTACTTCTCAGGGCGAAGCTTGAAGTCAAGAGTTAACCTCCTGACCATGAGGAAGAAGCTCACGGTTATGGAGAGAGTGTACTGAGATGCATTCCCACCTCTCCCACCCTTTCTGACCTGAGTATTTTCTTATTTAACAGATATGTGGCAATCACTCAGCTCATTTCTGGACTTCTTTCAAAGAGAATTTCCCTGGCTGTCTCTTATGCTGGATTCCAGCTAACCTGAATAACAGGCCCAGGCTCTCTGAATATGGAGATTATTCCATATACACCAAATAATTTTCAATTTAAAATTACAAGGTGTGACCAGACAATGTCATTTGTGGCCCATGTAATTCTTTTTTAAGCTCTCCTCATGGATTTAAAATAAAAACATGATATGTTTGGGAGAGATTTATTTATTTATTTTAATTCTGCTTTCCCAAGAGGGACACATTGACTTTGGCTTTCTGTTGCCCCTTCAGTAAGGTTGCTCTCAGGGAAGTACCTTCTCTCCTCTGGAAAAGAACTATATATATATTTTTAAAATTTATTTATTTTGGCTGTGATGGGTCTTTGTTGCTGCACGCAGGCTTTCTCTAGCTGCAGTGAGTGGGCGCTACTCTCTAGTTGCAGTGTATGGGCTTTTCATCACTGTGGCTTCTTTTGTTGCAAGGCACGGGTTCTAGAGTCAGGCTCAGTAGTTGTGACACATGCCTTAGTTGCTCTATGGCATGTGGGATCTTCCTGGACCAGGGATCGAACTGGTGTCCTTTGCACTGCAAGGTGTATTCTTAACCACTGGATCACCAGAAAAGTCCAAAGAACTATATTTTAACAGTTGCATTCAATCTTAGTCATTAACATGTCATGCAATCCAGGTAATGCTGATTCAGTTAGGATGAGCACTAGGATGATTCCTGGATTAAAGAAATCTAAAAATCACACAGAAAACGGAACAATGAAAGAAAAGCCTTTAAAATGCCCCTTTAAATCTCTGCTGTTGACTGTATTAGGAGGAGAGGAAAGGGATGAGCTCTCAAGTGCATAATTACTTTTTTAGACAATAAGAGGTTTTTCTGACATTAGTTCCATATGTTAAAGATAGCATCTTCTTTTTTCTCCCTATGACCAGATATCAGCAGTTACACAGGCATTGGAATTTATATATGTTGCTAGAAACCACCTTTTCATGGTCATTTTTTAAACACAGAAATAAAATTTGAAGCTTTCACAGTGTTAATCAAAGAAAGGGACCCAGAGCACACTGTCTCCATTGTTTTTGTTGTATGCAGAAATTCACTTTGTCCATTTAGATAAAAATAATGCTTAAATTTTCTGGTGCATATTTTCACAATATTAATGTTCTCACTAAAAATGAAAGTGGTCATCAGTTGTGTGTGTGTGTGTGTATGTGCCTGAACGCTCAGTCATGTACGGCTCTCTTGATCCCATGGACTAGAGTCTGCCAGGTTCCTCAGTACCTGGAATTTTCCAGGCAAGAATACTGGAGTGGGTTGCCATTTCCTCCTCTGGGGGATCTTCCTGACTCAGGGATCAAACCCACATCTCTTGTGTTTCCTGCATTGGCAGGCAGATTGTTTACCAACTGCACCATCTGGGAAGGCCAGTCATCAGTTAGATCCATTAAAGCATAACTTGCTCAAACTGTAACCTGCCTTCACTGATCAAGCCTCAGACGGCAAAAAATCCACCTGCAATGCAGGAGACCTGGGTTCAGTCCCTGGGTTGGGAAGATCCCCTGGATGAGAGCATGGCAAACCACTCCAGTATTCTTGCCTGGAAAATCCTATGGACAGAGGAGCCTGGCAGGTTACAGTCCATAGGGTCACAAAGAGTCAAGGTGAAAAGACAGCCTTCAGAATGGGAGAAAATAATAGCAAACCAAGCAACAGACAAAGGTTTAATCTCAAAAATATACAATCAACTCCTGCAGCTCAATTCCAGAAAAATAAATGACCCAATCAAAAAATGGGCCAAAGAACTAAACAGACATTTCTCCAAAGAAGACATACAGATGGCTAACAAACACATGAAAAGATGCTCAACATCACTCATTTTCAGAGAAATGCAAATCAAAACCACAATGAGGTACCATTACACACCAGTCAGGATGGCTGCTATCCAAAAGTCTACAAGCAATAAATGCTGGAGAGGGTGTGGAGAAAAGGGAACCCTCTTACACTGTTGGTGGGAATGCAAGCTAGTACAGCCGCTATGGAAAACAGTGTGGAGATTCCTTAAAAAACTGGAAATAGACCTGCCATATGACCCAGCAATCCCACTCCTGGGCATACACACCAAGGAAACCAGATCTGAAAGAGACACATACACCCCAATGTTCATAGCAGCGCTGTTTATAATAGCTAGGACATAGAAGCAACCTAGATGCCCATCAGCAGACGAATGGATAAGGAAGCTGTGGTACATATACACCATGGAATATTACTCAGCCATTAAAAAGAATACATTTGAATCAGTTCTAATGGGATGGATAAAACTGGAGCCCATTATACAGAGTGAAGTAAGCCAGAAAAATAAACACCAATACAGTATACTAACGCATATATATGGAATTTAGAAAGATGGTAACGATAACCCTATATGCAAGACAGAAAGAGACACAGATGTGCAGAACAGACTTTTGGACTCTATGAGAGAAGGCGAGGGTGGAATGATCTGAGAGAATAACATCAAAACATGTATATTATCAAGTGTGAAACAGATCGCCAGTCCAGGTTGGATGCATGAGACAAGTGCTCGGGGCTGGTGCACTGGGAAGACCCAGAGGGATGGGATGGGGAGGGATGTGGGAGGGGGGTTCAGGATGGGGAACACATGTAAATCCACGGCTGATTCATGTCAGTGTATGGCAAAAACCACCACAATATTGTAAAGTAATTAGCCTCCAACTAATAAAAAATAAAGGGAAAAAAAAAGTCAGATACAACTGAGTGACTAGGCAGGCACAGCCTGTTTTCCAAGTGTCACATAACCTAAATAATGAGATTTTTTCCCAAATTGTTTATCAAGAACTTGGAATCAGCTATTATCTAGCTCAAGCTGGTTAAGACTGGTTGAGATCACAGATCAACTGGACATGTGCAAGTGTCTGATTTGACTTTTTGATATCAGAAGAGCAAAAACCCTACCCTCAGAATATGCTAACGGCACCATTTTCTGAACACATGTCCCAGGCAAAAGCCTGTAGTTTAGTTGATAATGACAGAATGACATCCTCACAGAAGGACAATGTCCTCACCTTTTTCTTATCTCCAGTTACCTCCCCCTATATTCCCCACACCCAGACCACCCTCCTTCTTTATCCCATAGATATTCTGAGCTCTCTGAGTTCAAGGAGTGGATTTGAGATTTGTTTTCCCAGCTTCCCACTTCATTAATAAACCCTTTCTCTGCTGCAAACTTCAGTGATTCAACTTTTGGCTTGCTTCATGTGAGGCAAACAAATCTGGTACAGTAGCATCATCATCTCTCCAGGTTAAAAGTAGCTCTTCTACCACAGATAAACTACATGAATACATACACTGATAACTCAGAATGTTCAGTAACTCAGACACTTTATACACTCCTCTGTTAGAGATAAATTAAATTCAAATGGATTAAGAGCCAGTGAGAATAGGTAAAGAACAGTAGCTGAATTTTAGGTCTTAGAATTTTAAAATTCTTTTTGCCATTGGCCAAAACCTATCTCTTTGACTTTAAAGGGAAATATAAGGCTTCCATATCGACAATTAAAATGTTAAATAGATATAACTCATATTTTCTATAATACAGCAGCAAGGAAATGGAAGCAGAGCAATGAGGGCAGGAGAGAGACCCCCACAGAATGAAGGAATATACTTACCTTTTCTCTGAGCCTGCAAATAAAATTCCTGTTAACCCACCAGCCCCCAAATTCCCCCTTGTTTGTCTCAAGAATTTCAAAGGCAGGTAAGAACAGAGCCTGGAAAAGGATACAGGTTTAGAGCATTCAAGTCTCACTTCTTCACCCAGGCAATTACACAGCCTTCCTACGACCTACGTACCTTGTTATTGCTGTCGCTCAGTCGATCAGTGTGTCCAACTCTTTGTGACCCCAGGACTGCAGCTTGCCAGTCTTCCCTGTCCTTCACCATCTCCTGGAACTTTCTCAAACTCATGTCCATTGAGTCGGTGATGCCATCCAACCATCTTGTCCTCCGTCATCCCCTTCTCTCCTGCCTTCAATCTTTCCCAGCATCAGGGTCTTTTTTAATGGGTCAGGTCTTCGCATCAGGTGGGCAAAGTACTGGAGCTTCAGCTTCAGCATCAGTGCTTCCAATGACGTATCTTATCTGCCAAATAGATAATTGCTTTGAGGATTAAAAGAAATAATGCATCTGTGGCCTAGACACAGCACCTGGGATGTAAACTCCACACTCTTTTCTCCCTTCCCTCACCCTAGTTCTCCTTTCTCTGTGTTCCTATCAGTGGTTGTATCACTGTGACTCTTCCTAGTTGCAGCTGCAGTACCAAGGGCTTCCTGGGATCCACATTGCTGTAAAATGGTGGCAACAAGGCCCTAGCTACTGCTACGACTTTACTTACCAAGTGGATCCTGAATATAAAGGCAACTGGGAGGATGCAGGCTTAGGAGGAAAGTCTGAACGTTCTGCGGGGGGGTCTCAGAAAATCTCCTTGCGTCTCTTTGGTGCCAGTTTGGGTCAGTGCGTATGTTTCTAATTAGCTGTGGTCAGGGGACAGAAATTACTAATTGGTTCAGTTCTATCAATAAATCACACATTTCACCCTTGGAGAAATGGTAATTCTCTACCAAACCATAAAGACCAAGGAAGGGAAGGAGTAGATCCCTGTATGACTGTTGTCAGGAGTAGGGTGAGTGGATGCAGACAAGATAGCTCTTCATATCTTACATCTCTCCATATTCACTTTTCTTTAGTGGCTATGTAATACTTTTGCTCTAAGTCTTCTAAAAATTCCATAATACAAGTATTTACATATATAATCCAAAGTGTCTGCTGCCTGGATACTCCCAAGATTTTTAGCTTTGCGGGAACTCATTTCTTTCATAATTAAATAAAATGGATTAAGTCACCATCATCCCTTGTCCCAGAAGAAGTCCAGAACTCTCTCAAACTATTTCATGGGTAAATGGTATAAATGGAATCTTCTCATCATCTCTGATTTCAGCAATACTCATTTCTTACTATTTCACTTTCCATGAAATGCAAAACTAGGAAGTCAAGGAATACCTGGAGTAATTGCAAATTTGGCCTTGGAGTACAGAATGAAGCAAGGCAAAGGCTAATAGAGTTTTGCCAAGAGAATGCACTGGTCATAGGAAACACCCTCTTCCAACAACACAAGAGAAGACTTTACATGTGGACATCACCAGATGGCCAACACCAAAATCAGACTGATTACATTCTTTGCAGCCAAAGATGGAGAAGCTCTATAAAGTCAGCAAAAACAAGACCAGGAGCTGACTGTGGCTCAGATCATGAACTCCTTATTGCCAAATTCTGACTTAAATTGAACAAAGTTGGGAAAACCCCCTAGACCATTCAGGGGTATGACCTAAATTAAATCCCTTATGATTATACAGTGGAAGTGACAAATAGATTTAAGGGACTAGATCTGATAGACAGAGTGCCTGATGAACTATTGATGGAGGTTTGTAACATTGTATAGGAGACAAGAATCAAGACCACTCCCAAGAAAAAGTAATGCAAGAAAGCAAAATGGCTGTCTGAGGAGGCCTTACAAATAGCTGTGAAAAGAAAAGAAGCAAAAAGCAAAGGAGAGAAGGAGAGATATACCCATTTGAATGTGGAGTTCCAAAGAATAGGAACGAGAGATAAGAAAGTTTTCCTCAGGGATCAGTGCAAAGAAATAGAGGAAAATAATAGAATGGGAAACACTAGAGATCTCGTCAAGAAAATTAGAGATACCAAGGGAACATTTCATGCAAAGATGGGCACAATAAAGAATAGAAATGGTATGGACCTAAAGAAGCAGAAGATATTAAGAAGATGTGGCAAGAATACACAGAAGAACTGTACAAAAAAGATCTTCCAACCCAGATAATCACAATTGTGTGATCACTCACCTAGAGCTAGACATCCTGGAAGCAAAGTCAAGTGGGCCTTAGGAAGCATCACTAGGAACAAAGCTAGTGGAGGTGATGGAATTCCAGTTGAGCTATTTCAAGTCCTAAAACATGATGCTGTGAAAGAGCTGCACTCAATATGCCAGCAAGTTTGGAAAACTCAGCAGTGGCCACAGGACTGGAAAAGGTCAGTTTTCATTCCAATTCCTAAGAAAGGCAATGCCAAAGAATGCTCAAACTACCGCACAATTGCACTCATCTCAGATGCTAGTAAAGTAATGCTCAGAATTCTCCAAGCCAGGCTTCAGCAATATGTGAACCGTGAACTTCCAGATGTTCAAGCTGGTTTCAGAAAAGGCAGAGGAACCAGAGATCAAATTGCCAACATCCACTGGATCATCAAAAAACAAGAGAGTTCCAGAAAAACATAAATTTCTGCTTTATTGACTATGCCAAAGCCTTTAACTGTGTGGATCACAATAAACTGTGGAAAACTCTGAAAGAGATGGGAATACCAGACCACCTGACCTGCCTCTTGAGAAATCTGTATGCAGGGCAGGAAGCAACAGTTAGAACTGGACATGGAACAACAGACTGGTTCCAAATAGGAAAAGGAGTATGTCAAGGCTGTATATTGTCACCCTGCTTATTTAACTTATATGCAGAGTACATCATGAGAAACTCTGGGCTGGATGAAGCACAAGCTGGAATCAAGATTGCTGAGAGAAATATGAATAACCTCAGATATGCAGATGATGCCACCCTTATGGCAGAAAGTGAAGAACTAAAGGCCTCTTGATGAAAGTGAAAGAGGAGAGTGAAAAAGTTGGCTTAAAGTTCAACTTTCAGAAAACTAAGATCATGGCATCTGGTCCCATCACTTCATGGCAAATAGATAGGGAAACAGTGGAAACAGTGTCAGACTTTATTTTTGGGGGCTCCAAAATCACTGCAGATGGTGATTGCAGCCATGAAATTAAAAGACGCTTACCCTTTGGAAGGAAAGCTATGACCAACCTAGACAGCATATTAAAAAGCAGAGACATTCCTTTGCCAACAAAGGTCCATCTAGTCAAGGCTATGGTCTTTCCAGTGGTCATGTATGGATATGAGAGTAGGACTCTAAAGAAAGCTGAGCACTGAAGAACTGATGCTTTTGAACTGTGGTGTTGGAGAAGACTCTGGAGAAGACCCTTGGACTGTAAGGAGGTTCAACTAGTCCATTCTAAAGGAGATCAGTCCTGGGTGTTCAATGGAAGGACTGAAGCTGAACTGAAACTCCAATACTTTGGCCACCTGATGCTAAGAGCTGACTCATTTGAAAAGACCCTGATGCTGGGAAAGATTGAAGGCAAGAGGAGAAGGGGATGACAGAGGATGACATGGTTGGATGGCATTATTGACTCCATGGACATGAGTGAGTAAACTCCGGAAGTTAATGATGGACAGGAAAGCCTGGCGTGTTGTGGTCCATGAGGTCACAGAGTTGGACACGACTGAGCGACTGAACTGACCTGAACTGAACACTTCCTATAGCTGCCATCTTCTTTCCATACCACCTGAGCTCTTATCTTTTACTCCTCAAACTGAATGTGGTTTGTAAATGTTATTAAAATTTTAGGTAAAATAGGAGAAGATCATAGAAACGTGTAGATCGGGGAATAATTCAAAACCGAATTTGAGAATTACTATTTTTAGAAGCTCCTTGGCCATACGCCAAAGTTGGATATATCTCTCTATTCCACATTTTAAACTCTCAAAGTCCCACCTCCTCAACATACCAGGAAAATTTTTAAATATTCCCTTTCATTATATGCAGTAGTTAAGATCCATATTCCCATTCAGTGTGGATAATAATTCATTTGCTAACATAAACCTTGTGTAGAATAATGTCAAATTTTTCAATATTTAATTTCTTATGATAAATTTAATTCCTTAGGTCTAATATTCTATTAAAGCAGGAAATGAAGATATATTAAAACACATTTTATTGGCTCTTTGCAATCTCGAATTTTAAAATTAAAAGAACAAGACAAAACATCTGGTACACAGTTTTATAATTCCACAGCCCCAGAAGTTGTTAGTGGGTTTCTCCCATTGCTTTTATACATAAATTGTGCCTGCCAATAAAGATTAATTCTCCGTCTCAAGGCTTCACCAACTTGAAGAGTTAGTGTATACCCTTTGCCAATTCTGTTCACATTAATCTCATAGCTGTTTTTCCACTCCTTTTCTTCTGAGCCATAAAATATTATCATCATGTCCATGAAAGTTAGAATATTCTCTAAGAGGATACCTACTCCAGTGTCCTATTCCACACAGGAAGCTGTTAAACGTAATACAATATGACTGTTCACATATTTCATAACTGAGATTCAGACAAACAGTTGGTTTATTGTAAGTTGCAGGAGAAAGACAAGAATTTTATCCTCTGATTCCTTGCTTTGACTCAGTAGACTCAGTAGATTCTAGTTCCTTCTCAGGTTTTGGCAGTCCTTTGTTAATCAGAGATGTGTTTCTATCCAGTACTTTTCCTCCACTGTACTTTCTGAAAGTCACAGTGGTTTTGTTTGCTTGTTTGTTTTGTTTCTGCACTGTTAGGCTCTACTAAGGTTGGAATCATGAGTTCTAAAACAAATTTCAAGCCACTTTCCAGATGTCTTTCCTAATAACTAGAAGTCAGTAAAAAAAAAAAAAAAAAAGATAGTCAATGCCTGATCCAGAGTACACTTGACTGGCTGTTTACAAAAAAAAATCCATATGTTGCTGATCAATATATTACTTCATATTTAAGGTTCTTTCAAGAGTCCAGCAAAATCATTTTCTCTCTCTACTTTGCTATTGGGTTTGTATGTCATAGTTTGTGTGTAATGGGTCTTATATTCAACTGATTGTTAGCCTTCTTATACTTAAAGCAAACAAGCAAACAAACAAAAATAAACCTTAGAGGTTCTGGGCCGCACTTGGTGCCAAGCAGTAGCTTACATAATAAGGAAGCATGACTTACCACATGATTAGAAGCCCTTTCTATGGAGATAGCACAGTGGCTAAGCCAACCGACTTTCCAGTAGAGCTGCCTAAGTTCAGATCCCAATCCTACCACCTGAACCACCCTGGGAACACAAGTTTCCCATCTTTTAGATTTGAGATCATAGTGCTTACCTCAAAAGAGTATTGTAAGAATTAAATGAGTTGACATATGATAAAAAAATACTTAACAGAGTGTGTTGGACACATAAGTCATCTTTGAGTGCTTAACCATCATTAATTCTTATTAATTAGGTTGTAGCAACCACATAGGCTCAATACTACTTTTTAAAGTCTGATGTCATTTACATTATAAAACACAAAACTCTGCTTCTTTTTTAGGGAAAAAATCCCCTTCTATTTTTTCAACCTCAATTCGTTCATTTCACAAGTATAATTAAGTACCCAAGTGCCATGCATTAGAAGATACACAAGGGATACTATAGTGACTATGAAAGCTAACCTCCCATGCAACATCAGTTGTATAGAAAATAGAAACACATATACAAACAAAATGATCAAGATAATACATAAAGTAGTAGAGGTGTGGAAAATAAAATGGGGAGATTCAATAGGTGGATATAAGGGGGCAAGGTCATGGTAGGGAAGCTGAGCTCTGAGTAAGAAGATTGTTCTGTGAAAACTAAGCTGACTACTTTCCAGCAGAGGGAAGAACTGGTGTCAAGGAGCGGAAAGAAGGCCACAGTAGGGGGAAGGGGAGGGTGGGATGAACTGGAAGAGTAGCATTACCGTATATACACTACAATGTGTGAAATAAGGTAGTTAATGGGATTTTCTTATAACACAAGGGTTTCAGCTATACAGAAGTCGTGTGTGGCAGGAACCAAAAAATGGGAGATGATGTCAAAGATACGATAAGAGCCAGATTAAGGCTCTAAAGATTATTTAGGGCCTTGTAGACACTGGTTGAACTTAGACTTTCTTATAAATGAGATGAGAAGCCACTGGAAGGTTAGCATGAGGAAGGATGTGGTCTAATTTATAATTCTAAATAGTAACCTTAGTATCTGGGCAGAGAATGGATTATAGAAGAGAAAAAGAGGAACACAGAGTTGCTGAGAGGCTACTGTAGTCAGGTGAGAGATGATTCTAACAGTGGAAATGGGCAGATTATGACTGTATTTTAGCTGCCAGGCTTGGAATGGATGTGAAGGTGGAGATGAAAGATAGATGGAGATTAAGAATGACTCTGGGTTTGGGATTTGAAGCTATCTGGGTACCGATTTATTGAATTCAGAACTTAAGTATAAATATGGGGGAGAAAATCAAATGTTCTTTTATGGTATTTTATTTTGACCACATGCACTGAATAACAGATAGCTATATTTTTATAATTTGGAAATCCTTTTAAAATTTCTGTTTTTAGTCATCTAAACTTTTAACATTGATAAAACTAATTCCAACTCACCAAAGAGACAAATACACCATCCCTTTATTATCTAAATTATGTGTTCCATCTTTACATATATAAAAACTAAAATTTAAAGAATGTCTGCAGTCCATTTTCCCCCATTAGATTTCTGCTGAGTTTTATGAAGCATAAACTCAAGAGAACTAAAAACCATTGTTGCTTAACTTTCATGGTACCAAACGCACAAAATGACTTAAAGCAGCATGGAATGAATGAATTTAATTGTGCCAATGATGATATCATCCAAAACCTGTACCTACACTGGAGCTAATAAAGTCTACAGCAGCTTATGAACTATGTTTCATACAATTTCTTTTTTATCTTATTATTGGAGTGTAATTGTTTTACAATGCTGTTAGTTTCTGCTGTGTAGCAACATGAATCAGCTGTATCTACACATACACCCCTCCCTCCTGAGCCTCCCTCTCAGCCCACCCCATCTGACCCCTCTAGGCCATCACAGAGCACTGAGCAGAAATCTTGGTCTGTACAGAAGCTTCCCATTAGCTATCTATTTCATACATGGTGGTGTATATATGCTAATGCTACTCTTCCAGTTCATCCCACCCTCCTTCCTACTGAGTCCACAAGTCCCTTCTCTATGTCTACATATCTATTCCTGCTCTGCAAGTAGGTTCATTTGTATCATTTTTCTGGACTCCATATATACACATTAATATACAATATTTTTTCTCTTTCTGACTTATTTCACTCTGTATGACAGACTCATACCACTTCTTAAACATTAAATAGTTCTCATTTCAAATGAATCATTTTTCTTCTATTTTAGGTCTTCAAGAAGAATACAGTCAGCTCTGCTATTGTTTGGAAAATGGGAATTTGCTCTGATACATTTGATATAGTAAGGACAATTTGAAGACAAGGAAAATTTAATTTTTGCTTCTGCACCATTTTGTCCATGAATCGCACTGGATGAATGCAGAAAACACACCCAGTTGATCCAAACTACACAGAAATACATAAACACTTTCAAACATCTGCCAGCTACCTCAGTTCACCAGCCTGGGTTATGAGCCACACCCATTCACATCTGTTATTAGAACTTGCCATCTGATTTCAGATAATTCTCATTCTACCACTTCACAATAACTCACAAGCTACAACCCTTCTGATACCCACAATGAAACATCAGGTTTTATTTCAAGGTGAAGCATTTATGTATTTCTTAACCACTTAATATGTATGAAACAGTGCTACCATTTTATCAGATTTCTAATTTTTTTGTGTGTCACTGACAAAAGTTCTGAGTGTTATACCGCTAACTGATTTCTTCCATAAGCCCTGGAACACACAGAGCAGAATTGGCTATATTGAAATATATATTTGAAATGTAAATTCAGTCTTTTGGGGTTTAGTTTTTAAAACTAAGCAAACATCTAAGATCATCAGGATGATTAGAGAAATCTAATTATAGTTTCCCTGAATCATAGAATGTGTTTAGTGACAAGACTTGCAATGAAAAGCATTTTAAAAACTTAAGAAACACAGCTTTCTGACTGGATACTATATATCAGGTGTTATTTCATTCACAAAAGTATGCTCATCTCTATTTTATTTGAGTGTTTAATTTTTGTATTCTTATCTTTTTTTTACATCTCATACTTACTCAGAGAAAAGTAACTAAAGAGTACTTTTAATTTTAAAAGAAATAGTCAACTTATGATGTGTGTGTATGTGTCTGTGTGTGTGCGTTGGGTATAAATTTATAAGTGTAACCTAAATCTATTCTCAAAGAAAAGAGTGAATGTTGCCTAAATGTTGGATATTAATATTGAAAACAACAGAAAAAGGGGAGGAAGGGAAGGGAAGGAAAGAAATTTTATTCTTTCACTCCCCAAGAAGCCAAGAAAACCACTGTTTTAAAAAAAAAATTGAGACTGGGATAGAAAAGTCTTAGTATTCATTGAAATCCTATGAAGCACTAATAAGCCAGATATAAAATTGTGGCCTCTTTTATGAAAAAAAGATAAAAGAACAAAATATTAACATCAAGAGTCTTGAAGACTATTTCATTCTGAAACCCTTGAGCTTTAAGCAGGTGTCCCTCCATGCCATTAGTAACTAGTTTGGTATGTGGGTGTGTACGGGAGTCCTGTCCACTAGGGGCTAGACTTTCACCAATAAACTGCTTTTAATTACAGCACTTACTTAAGTCCTATTTAAGCAGCATACAGACAAAAAGGCTTTTTGGTGTGTTTTTTTTTTTTTTTTTTTTGCTAATCCTGAGATGTGTTTCTCATCTGAAGTAATTTTTGTTGAGTCATAATTGACATACAATATGATGTTAGTTTCAGGAATACAATATAGTCATTTAATGTTTTTATACATTACAAAGAGATCACCATGATAGATCTACTTACAATCTGTCCACCATACTGAATTACTATATTACTGACTATAGTTCCTGTGCTGTACATTACATTCCTGTGACTTATTTATTTTAAGGATGGAAGTTTGTATCTCAGTCTCATTTACCTACTCCATATATCCCCCTAATCCCCTCCCCTCTGGCAATCACTGGTTTGTTTTCCATATCTATGAGTCTGTTTGTTTTGTTTTCATTTTTATATTCCACATATATATGAGATCATATGGTATTTGTCTTTCTCTGTCTTCTTTCACTTAACATAATACCTTCTAGTTTCATCCAGGCTGTCACAAATGGCAAATTTTCGTTTTTTATGGCTAAGTAATATTCCAGTGTGTTTGTCTGTATATATGGCGCAACTTCTTTATCCATTCATCTATTGATATATCTCTGATCAGTTTAACAGTTCCAAATGAATTTACTCAAATATGTATACTCTCAAATAAAATACTACTTCAGGAAGCTTATATTGTGATATTAAAACAGTTTTATCATTGAAACATTTGTTGTTTTCCCTCTTTTTCATCTACCAGCTTTATGATAGTCTTCAATTACCATGCCCTAACCATGCTTAATTAATATCAAGAAATTAAACACTTAGAGTGTGCCATTGTTATACAAATGTATTAGAAGCAAAAGTAGGCTATAAGTGTTTCTAATATTTTTTGGATTTCACTCATTTGTCAAATATTTATTCAGTTATTTCTGAATGCTGGGTTTGGGGAATGATATTTGGGAGGTTATATTTTCTATAAAAAGGGGGTGAAATCTAAATCAGAAAGGTAACTTTTATATTTAAGATGTATTTATTAAATTCCTAAGAAATCTCCACACTGTTCTCCATAGCGGCTGTACTAGTTTGCATTCCCACCAACAGTGTAAGAGGGTTCCAAAAACTGGAAATAGAACTGCCATATGACCCAGCAATCCCACTTCTGGGCATACACACTGAGGAAACCAGATCTGAAAGAGACACATGCACCCCAATGTTCATCGCAGCACTGTTTATAATAGCCAGGACATGGAAGCAACCTAGATGCCCATCAGCAGACGAATGGATAAGGAAGCTGTGGTACATATACACCATGGAATATTACTCAGCCGTTAAAAAGAATTCATTTGAATCAGTTCTGATGAGATGGATGAAACTGGAGCCCATTATACAGAGTGAAGTAAGCCAGAAAGATAAACACCAGTACAGTATACTAACGCATATATAGGGAATTTAGAAAGATGGTAACGATAACCTTATATGCAAAACAGAAAAAGAGACACAGATGTACAGAAGAGACTTTTGGACTCTGTGGGAGAAGGCGAGGGTGGGATGATCTGAGAGAACAGCATCGAAACATGTATATTATCAAGTGTGAAACAGATTGCCAGCCCAGGTTGGATGCATGAGACAAGTGCTCAGGCCTGGTGCACTGGGAAGACCCAGAGGGATGGGGTGGGGAGGGAGGCGGGAGGGGGGATCAGGATGGGGAACACATGTAAATCCATGGCTGATTCATGTCAATGTATGGCAAAAATCACTACAATATTTGTAAAGTAATTAGCCTCCAACTAATAAAAATAAATGAAAAAAAAAAAAGATGTATTTATTAAATTCCTGTGAATCCTGCATTAGCAGTATAAAGATGAAGAAGACAAGAACCCTGTCTCAAGCTAGTCAGTCCTCATTAGAGAGACAGGTAAGTAAACAAGGCCACTAAAACAATGACCTTCCCTTTGTTATAAAAAGGGTGCATAAAGGGCAGGACTACAATATAATGCAAAGTGTGCAGCAGTTAAGACCCATGGCTTTGGAGTCAGAGATACTGGCTGTGCTGTTTGAGTCTCAGGAGACTTTTAGTCATTCTGTTTCTCCATAGTGAATCAGGAATGATAATTCCTGCTTCACAAAAGTAAGTGAAATAATGTATGTAGAATTTTAATATAGCTCTGGCACACACTAATTATCCATAAAATATTTCTTGTTTGTTTGTTTTTACAATAAAGCACTAGAAAAGCACAGGTAGGGTAGCAAGAACAAACCTACCTACTGATCAATGAATGATGGGCAAAGTTGGGTAGCTCCTCAATATACCAAGAGTCAACCACTTTGGATGTTCATCACATTAGAATTTTATGGTCACATTGAGATAGATAAATATGTATACATATGTGTGTGTGTGGATGTATGTGCATGTATATCTATCTGTAACAAGCATAATTGCTTTATAGGATGGAGTCTATTTTGAAGCTCTAAAATTTGTAATATCATAGAACACTCACAGGAGGTATGAGTTGGCCAAGTTCTGCCAAGGAAGTTCTCACAAGAAGGCATTATGAAATGTCCTTATTCCTCAGAACTTAACTTTAAAATGTTCCCACTGGAGTCCAATGGAAATTTTATGAGACTAAAGGATTGAATTAGGTCTTGTATATTTTTAAAGGGTCATTCAAAAAGGCAAAGTCTAAATTTTTTACAGATGGCAGAATAAGGACTGATGCAGTTGGCCAAAACTGACCTTTTATGATTTTCAAAAGCAAATGTTTACTGAAGAGAATTCTACTATACTACCAATGGGGGAAAACTTTCTGGATGCTTACACTGGACAGCTCAGTTCACATTCACTGCCAAACATATTTATAAAAAAAAAAATCAATAATAATATTTTCCATGGTACCTGTTTTCAACTTCCTCTCAAAAATTTTTGCCCTGTAGTTGTTTTTTCTCAAACACAAGTATGTTTCTGAGGAAAAACATTTTCAATAAGAATAGGATTGTGAAAGTACATGCATTTTAGGAAGCTTACTGTTAGCTTCACAGCCTACTGTAAAGGTTGAGGATGATGGAGTTTTGCCTGATCTTCTAGACAGTAAATTCAGAACTGATTTTAAGTTCTTCCAGAATGGAGCTCCTTTTAAACTTCTTTCAAAATACAACTCCCTTTTTCAAAGAGGTAGAGGGGTTTCAGAAAGTTTAATGCTCTTTAATATGTTAAATAAAACTCTTAAAAAACAAAATTTTGATGAGCTGAGTGAAAAAGTTAGAATATTAAAATCTATAAAATGTGGGTGGGAAAAATTAAAGGTGATTTGTCACAATATATTTTGGGTTTGATGAATTGTAAAAGTTTAGTAGGGAGCACATATACTAACACGGGAACAATACAGAGATTAGCATGGCCCCTGCACAAGCAGATTATTTAAGGATTTTTTTTTTACATATATGTAATAAAAATGGTTTTAAGACTGCTACCTGCATCCTGTGAAGAAAGCTGAGCACCGAAAAACTGATGCTTTTGAACTGTGGTGTTGGAGAAGACTCTTGAGAGTCCCCTGGACTGCAAGGAGATCCAACCAGTCCATCCTAAAGGAGATCAGTGCTGGGTGTTCATTGGAAGCACTGATGCTGAAGCTGAAACTCCAGTACTTTGGCCACCTCATGCGAAGAGTTGACTCATTGGAAAAGACCCTGATGCTGGGAGGGATTGGGGGCAGGAGGAGAAGGGGACGACAGAGGATGAGATGGCTGGATGGCATCACTGACTCGATGGACATGGGTTTTGGTGGACTCCGGGAGTTGGTGATGGACAGGGAGGCCTGGCATGCTGCGATTCATGGGGTCGCAAAGAGTCAGACACGACTGAGTGACTGACTGAACTGACTGACTTGCATCCTACTGGAAAAGAGTTTTGTTTTGTTTATTCAGGGAATGGATGTGATATTCACTCTGTAAAGAATTTAGAGAAGTGCCTAGAAGCACAAATAATAAAGACTGTTATATAGTTCTATGTAGACACACACACACACACAAGTTGGGGGAAAAACTGAAATGGTGAGTTCAAATTACAAGTAGGATTATTCATTTCCATGATAGCCATAGTCTAGAACTTTCTTTCTTTTTCCAGGAAAGTCATATTTTTATTTATTTTTAAACACTTTTTAAAAGATGTATTTATAGATTTATTTTTGGTTGTTCTGGACCTTGGGTGCTGCACGCAGGCCTCCTCCAGTTGTGGAGAGTGGGGGTTACTCTCCAGGTCCAGAGTGTGGCTTTCTCCTTGCGGTGGTTCCTCTTGTGGAGCACAGACTCTAGAGCACTGGTTCAGTAGTTGTGGTGCTCGGGTTTAGCTGCCCTGGGCATGTGGGATCTTCCCTAACCAAAGATGGAAACTGTGTCCCCTGCATTGGCAAGTGGACTCCTTATCACTGAGCCACCAGGGAAGTCCCTAGAACTTTCTTATCTTCTTATTTATTAAGTGGGTGCTTTTATTACTTACTTAATAAGTAGCTTACTTATTAAGCTACTCTTTTGATGTGCAGACTTTTAAAACATTCTGTTTCATAGCTGATCACCAGAAAATCAGAAACATTGCAATTTTCTTTCTCAGAAGAAAATAAATATTGTAGGTATTCAGACACCACTTAATGTAGTAAAGCATGACATTGGCACCTAATCTAAGCTCCCCAAATGACCTTCTTCTGTTAAAAACTGCACTAGTCTATGGTTTTAAAAACAATAATAAATAGATAGTTTGAAGTGTAAAATAGTACCCCGACTTTGGAGAAACCTTTGACACTTTCTTATAAAGTTATAAATATGCCCTTGTTCTCTGTTCTGGAAATTCTATCCCTAAACTTTTACCAAAAAATAAAAACACATATTCACTAAGCTTTACTCATAAGTAGCAAAAACTGGAAACTCAAGTTCCATCAAGAAGGGAATGGACAAATTTTAGTATGTTTCTGCAGTAGAGTACTATTTGGCAATAAAAAATATGTTGATAGACACAACAGCATGAATAAGTCTAACAAATGTTATGTTTAGCAGAATAAACTGAAAATAAAAGGGTACACAGTTCCATTAACATGAAGGACAATATTATATGAAACTAAATCAACAGCTTTAAAAATCAAAAAAGTGTTTGCCTCTGGATAAAGGAGAAGATTCACAGGGAAAAGACTTGAAGATACTTTCTGGGATGATGGTAATGTCTGTTCTTCACATGGGTGGCTGCGTGCATTTGTAAAAAGTCATGAAATCATACACTTAAAATGTGTGCATTTTTACCAGTGATTAATTTTATTTTGAAAAAGGATAAATGGATATATTTTTAAAGATTTTTTCACATATGTCAGGCAAATCAAAAGAAGGACTTCTATTATGTGCCTTCCGATATCACTGTTTATGAACTTAAGTGATTCTAACGACAAAATGAACAGATTTAACTCTGCAACTGTGCATCATTTTTCTAACCGGTCTATTTTCCAGAAGGTAAGAGCTTGCCTTTTTTTAAAAAATTTAAATTGTTTGTAATACAGCACATAAATTGCCGTTAAACATGGCAATGCAATGAGAACCTCTAGAAGAAACAGGTGGGATCACTTCCCATTTTTTCCCTTATGACTTTGAGAATAAATCTCCCCCAAATGACACCTTTCTCCTTCAAACACTTCAGTTGTATATTTTATAACTTTTACATATGTCATTTTTACATGACAGTCACAGCTCCCACCTGGAGTTTTGCAACACTGTCCGCATGTTACCCTTTTTTTTAGAATATGCATGTTTTATTCTGAATAATTTTGCATAATAAAAATGAAAGTACAAAATAATTAACACAAAATATTTTAACAAGCTAAAATAAATCTTGAAAAAAAAAAAAAGGAGAAATGTAATCCATGGCAGAGTTTCCAAAAGTCATATAAGTTCGAAAACATCCTTCCAGTTTCACTAACTGAAAGATTTCAAGGTCAAAATGAAATCTCAGGATCAAGGATCTAAAATAATATACTACATCCTCTCTAGACAGTTAATATTGATATTGAGGTATAACAGATTCAACAAATTTTTAAAAATCATGTAAATGGTTTAATAGACACAGAGATTTTAACTAACAAACAGAAAAACTTAAATACTAACAGATTGATTTTTTATTGACTTGCACATTCATTCATTCACTTGTTTATTAATTCTATCAACAAATATTTATTGGGAATAAATAAATAAATTGGGAATAAATAAATAAATAAATATCCAAGTTCTTAGAAGGTTCTAAGAACTTGGACTATGTAGAAGACAAACAGATTAAAATGCCAGCTTTTCAACATGAGAGGAATGCTTGATATTGTACCAAAGGTAAGAAGGTAGGAAAGCAAAATATAAAATTAAAGGAAGAGTATTGAAATTCTTAATAAGGTAACCAGGAAAAGCCTACTGGTAGACATGGATTTTGAGTAAGGACCTAAAAGAAATTACAGAGTTAGAAATGCCAATACCCGGGCAAGAACAGCCCAGACAGCAGCAAAAGCAATGCAAAGGCCCTGAGGTGGGCCAACACCTGACTAGTTTAAGACGTTGAAAGCAGCCCTTACAGCTAAAGCAAAGAGAAGGAAAGAAAGAATGAAGGTAAGATCAAAGAAACACTGTGGGCCAGATTACACAGGGCTTTTCAGACTGTTGTAAAGAGTGGTTTTTATAGTGCTTGGGATGGGGCTACTGAAGGTTGAAAGCTGAGGGGTGACATGGTCTCATTTCCATTTTAACTAGTTCCTTCTAGTTTCTCTTTTGAGAACAGAATGGTGAGGGTCAAGGGTAAAAACAGGAAAGTCATTTAAGAGGCTACTGCAATAATTCAGATAGAATGATAGAAAGCAGTAACTTGGAACAGGATGGAAGCAGTGGATAGTGGAGATAAATGATTGAGTTTTAATATATTTAATATATAAATTTATATATTAAATATACATATATATTTAATATATATAGGGACTGGATATATATATTTAAATTTAAAATATATGTAAATTTATATATTTGATATAAAATTTTATATATTTAATATATAAAATTGAATATATATTTTGAAAGTAGAGTTAAGATTTGTTGGCAGATCAAAAGCATGGTGTGAAAAAAAAAGTCAAAGATTAATGCAAAGTTTTTGGACTAAGCAAAAAAAAAAAAGGATATTGATTCCCAATATTCCCAATTTGGGTTAAGTCCTTGTCATATTAATGTAATTATACCCATTTGACAAGAGGGAATTACAGCATTCTTCTGCAGCAAAGAATAAAACAAATAAAAACCCCTTCCTTGTGTCATAGGATCTCTGAAATTCTTTCACAGAAGTGTTAGTCCTTTAACTTGAGTCTTTGAATCAAATTAAATGTAAACTCTATGTCTTATTCATCTTTACTAATACATGATTTTAAGGTAGAGTAAAATGACATCTCTCTATAGAAGAGGATAAAGTTATAAAAGATACAGCTTAAATAGGAGGTAGAAATTTTAAAGGGTCCAGTTCAGAACTGTGTCTAAGTATAGGTGATGATCTGAAACATAAAATAATCTTTATGCAATCAAATTGTTAAATGTATCACTAATTTGTAGTGCTCATTACTCAATAAAATTGATATGGAGGTCAGCTGTTAGCTCTGAGTCAGCACTAGGTTGAAATCCAAAGTCCACTTCTTTAAGCTGCGGGTGTTAGGCAAGTTATTTAACTTCTCTAGATCAGTTTCTTCATATCACAAATAGATATACAAATACCCCCTTAAGTTCTTATTTTAATAATTTTATTTATTTAATAATTTAAAGTGTCTGGCATATTTTCGGTACCTAGTAATAGTTTTCATTATCATTTGACATGGAGTCAAATTTTCTAACTTACTAGTAATATATGAACTATTTTAATTTCAGAATCCAGTTAGTTAATTAGAAAGTACAAATAATAAATATTTATTGTTGGACAAAAAGTTATATTGAGTGTTTATTTACATGAGTGATATTTAGAAGATTTGAATTTAGTTTCAGGAGCATCTCTTCTTTAGCACATAACTTTGCTTGGTACCAAGGGTGAAAGTTAATCTGTTCAGTAGACTCACTAAATATCATCCCAATCATCTCTTCTCTTACCTTCCCTACTACAGAGCTTTCTATTGCAGCTAAAAGTAAAACATGGCATAGTTCTAATCAATAAAATCTAAAGAAAACTCCTGGGTAAGGTGTCCAGAAAGATTTTTTGTTTTCCCAGTTAAAGGGACACTCTCAGCTGATGTATCTGTCTCTCTCTTTTCCCCCTTTATGCCATTGATTTTCCCCTTCATCTGTGCCTAAAACATGGATAAAAATGCCTTGAGGTCCAGCAGCCATTTGGGGATTATAATGTAATAACTATGGGCTTCCCAGTTGGTGCTGGTGCTAAAGAGTCTGCCTGCCATTGCAGGAGATGTAAGAGACACAGGTTCAATCCGTGGGTCATGAAGATCCCCTGGAGGAGGAAATGGCAACTCACTCTAGTCCTCATGCCTGGAGACTCACATGGACAGAGTAGCTATGGCCCATAGAGTCACAAAGAGTTGGACATGACAAAAGCAACTTGGCACATGGGTAATAATTTGAGAACAAAATACAACACATGGCAGAACACAGAGATGAAAATAATATGCACCTCTGAAAAAATTATCAAGAAGTACTAATATAAACTATCAACCTCCAGATATCCTATTTTGTGAGGAAAAAAAATTAAAATATATTTAAGCCATAATAGTTAAGTTTACTTGCAAAAAAGTGAAACAGTGAGTTAGTCACTCAGTAGTGTCTGACTCTTTGCGACCCCATGAACTGTACCCCACCAGGTTCCTCTGTCCATGGGACTCTCCAGGCTGCAATACTGGAATGGTTTTCCATTCCCTCATCCAGAGGATCTTTCCAACTCATGATCAAACCCAGGTCTCTTGCGTTGCAGGCAGATTCTTTACTATCTATGTCACAAGGAAAACTCCAAGCTTACTTGCTCTTTCAGCCAAATACAGTTCTAACTGATTCACTACTTCTCTTTATGTTAGGCAAGCAATAGAGATCCACCTTGTTCCTTTAAATTTTATCTTGACTTTTTTTCTAGTAATATACAATATCATTACTACCCAATTCTCTTTATTTAAATCACGTAAGGTATGCCGGCGGAGAAGGCAATGGCACCCCACTCCAGTAATCTTGTCTGGAAAATCCCACGGATGGAGGAACCTGGTAGGCTGCAGTCCATGGGGTCGCGAAGAGTCAGACAGGACTGAGCGACTTCACTTTCACTTTTCACTTTCATGCATTGGAGAAGGAAACGGCAACCCCCTCCAGTGTTCTTGCCTGGAGAATCCCAGGGATGGGGGAACCTGGTGGGCTGCCGTCTGTGGGGTCGCACAGAGTCGGACACAACTGAAGTGACTTAGCAAGGTATGCCAGCAAATTTGGAAAACTCAGCAGTGGCCACAGGACTGGAAAAGTCAGTTTTCATTCTAATCCCTAAGAAAGGCAATGCCAAAGAATGCTCAAACTACTGCATAATTGCGCTCATCTCACACGCTAGTAAAGGAATGCTTAAAATTCTCCAAGACAGGCGTCAGCAATATGTGAATCATGAACTTCCAGATGTCCAAGCTGGTTTTAGAAAAGGCAGAGGGACCAGAGATCAAATTGCCCACATCCGCTGGATCATCTAAAAAGCAAGAGAGTTCCAGAAAAACATCTATTTCTGCTTTATTGACTATGCCAAAGCCTTTGATTGTGTGGGTCACAATAAACTGGAAAATTCTGAAAGAGATGGGAATACCAGACCACGTGACCTGCCTCTTGAGAAATCTGTATGCAGGTCAGGAAGCAACAGTTAGAACTGGATATGGGACAACAGACTTGTTCCCAATAGGAAAAGGAGTACATCAAGGCTGTATATTGTCACCCTGCTTATTTAACTTATATGCAGAGTACATCATGAGAAACACTGGGCTGGAAGAAGCACAAGCTGGAATCAAGATTGCCAGAAAAAATATGAATAACCTCAGATATGCAGATGACACCACCCATATGGCAGAAAGTGAAGAAGAACTAAAGAGCCTCTTGATGAAAGTGAAAGAGGAGAGTGAAGAAGTTGGCTTGAGGATCAATATTAAGAAAACTAAGACATTCATGGCATCCGGTCCCATCACTTCATGGCAAATAGATGGGGAAACAGTGGAAACAGTGGCTGACTTTATTTTTCAGGGCTCCAAAATCACTGCAGATGGTGACTGCAGCCGTAAAATTAAAAGACGCTTACTCCTTGGAAGAAAAGTTATGACCAACCTAGACAGCATATTAAAAAGCAGAGACATTACTTTGCCAACAAAAGTCCATCTAGTCAAGGCTATGCTTTTTCCAGTGGTCATGTATGGATGTGAGAGTTGGACTATAAAGAAAGCTGAGTGCAGAAGAATTGATGCTTTTGAACTGTGGTGTTGGAGAAGACTCTTGAGAGTCCCTTGGACTGCAAGGAGATCCAACCAGTCCATCCTAAAGGAGATCAGTCCTGGGTGTTCATTGGAAGGACTTATGCTGAAGCTGAAACTCCAATCCTTTGACCACCTGATGTGAAGAGCTGAGTCATTTGAAAAGACCGTGATGCTGGGAATGATTGAGGGCATGAGGAGAAGGGGACAACCGAGGATGAGATGGTTGGTTGGCATCACTGACTCAATGGACATGGGTTTGAGTAAACTCGGGAGTTGGTGATGGACAGGGAGGCCTGGCCTGCTGCAGTTCATGGGGTCGCAAAGAGTTGGACACGACTGAGCGACTGAACTGAACTGAAGGTATTTCTGGGCTTCCCTGGTGGCTTAGACAGTAAAGAATCTGCCTGCAGTGCAGGAGACCCAGATTTGATCCCTGGGTTGGGAAGATCCCCTGGAGAAGGGAATGTCTACCCACTCCAGTATTCTTGCCTGGAGAATTCCATGGCCAAAGAGGAAAGCTATTTGGGGGGAAATTTTTCTAAAAATATACCCATGCTTTTCTCACAGAACCTTTTAGTAAACTTATGTGAAATATATACAATAACTATTGCTTCTAAATGAAGAGGAATTTTTAAACAAAATTAACATCACAGTATAGGAATTTTTTAAACATTTATGCATGTTTTTTCTTTTAAAAAGTTAACAACTTTTCTCAGAGAACTGATAAATATTCCCTGAAGGTTGAAAACAATTTTTTTCCATTTTAAAAAGGTGCACTTTTTTAGTTTGTTTATCATAGAAGGAAATAAAGTATACTTTTAACCTAGAGCTGCTGTTGTTTCTTCCTCTAAATGAATAAACATGATATTAATGGTAGCATTAAGGCATATCAAATAGTTCCCTAAGTAAATCAAGCTCATGTCCCAAAAGGGCACTTCCATTCGCCTTTTCTTTGCTTTCCTTCCTTCCTTTTCATTTTGGCCTGCTACATGGCAATTGCAAAAAGGAACAAAAATGGAAGTGGAAAGTGACCTTAATTTGCCGACATCACATAAGGTTAGCAATCTATAAGTCCCATTTGCAGTAGTTTCACTTAAAGATAAATATGACATAGGAAATGCATTTTATGGTGGTAATACTGATGGTGCAAGAGTAATATAAGTTGACTAAGTGGAGAATCACTTTTCTTAAAAGAGAACACTTTGGACAAAAATCTTCAGATATTAAATTATTTACACATTCCTATTTATAGGTGGTCAACAATGGTTACAATATTTCATATGACAAAGAACTTCTGAAAAAGAGTATTTCTGGCAGAAGAATCCAAAGGTAGCTATAATGGTCAAAGTATTTGTTTATTTGTTCTATCCATGTGCTAGTGTCCTCTCAGATAGGCCAAACATTCAACTGCCAAGACCATTAAATTTTATCATAAGAACTCAAAAGCATATATCTGGGATTTGATTCAGTACCACAGCAAATGTATTGCTTTTCACGTGCATGCGCACACACACACACACACACACACACACACACTACTCAGCAAGTTTCCATGCAGTCATAAGGAATAGGAATGTGTGTCTCTACATGTGTAATGAGAGACAAAGATATAAAATGGAAACCTGATGAAAATAAAATGCTAGAAAAAAACTCTTCAAAAATTTAAGAGAAAAGAATACTTCCAAACTCATTTTTTGAGGTCGGCATTACCCTGATACCAATGCCAGATAAAGATACCACAAGAAAAGAAAACCCACAGGCAAATATCCCTGATGAATATAAATGCAAAAATCTACCAAAAAATACTAGAAAGCTAAATCTAAGCATATTAAAAAAAAAATATGTACCATGACTAAGTGGTATTTATCCTTGAGATACAATGATGGTTCAACATTAAAAAATCAATTGATGTGATATCCCACATTAGGACTTCCCTTGTGGCTCAGCTAGTAAAGAATCTGCCTGCAATGTGGGAGACCTGGGTTCAATCCCTCGGTTGGGAAGATCCCCTGGAGAAGGGAAAGGCTACCCACTCCAGTATTCTGGCCTGGAGAATTCCATTGACTTCATAGTCTGTGGGGTCACAAAGAGTTGGACACGACTAAGAAACCTTCACTTTCACCCCATTAACAGGAAGAAAGGATAAGTATCACAGGATCATTTCAATAAATTCAGAAAAAGTATTGGCCAGCATTAACGTCAATGGTATAAAATTGCATACTTTTCCTCTAAAATCAGGAACATGGCAAGGATATCTACACTTGCTACTTCTCTCTAACCTAGTTCTAGAAGTTCTAGCCAGAGTGATTAGTCAACAAAAAACAACAGTCATCCTAATCATGAAGAAAGAAGCAAAATTTTCTCAATTTCCAGATGACATGATCTTGTATATAGAAAACCCTAAAGATTCCTAAATACTGTTAACTAATAAACACAGTCAGTAAAGCTGCAGGATACAGAATCAGCATACAAAATCCAGCTGAAATTCTACTCACTAGCAATGAACTATCTGAAAAGGAAATTAGGAAAGCAATCTCATTTTTAAAAAAAGAAAAAAATATGTAGGAATAAACTAAGTAGGTAAAAGATGTGTACACTGAAAACTATAAAAGACTGATGAAAGAAATTAAAGAAGAGACAAATAAATGGAAAGACATCTCATGTTCATAAACTAGAAGATCCAGTATTGTTAAAATACCCATCCTACTGAAAATGATATACAGACTCAGTGTAATCCCTATCAAAATCCCAAAGACATTTTCACAAAAATCGGAAAAAATTCTAAAATTTATAGGGAACCACAAAGGGCATAAACATACAAATTATTCACTAGAGACAACAGATATCAATATCACACTTTCTCATTTCAAAATATATTATCAACACTACATTAATCATGAAAAAAAAAAGCATGGCACTGCTAAAGACAGACAAGTAGACCAACAAAAAAGAATTGAAAACTCAGAAAGAAATCCACACACATACGTATGGTCATCTGATCTTTGACAAAGGTGCCAATACACAAAAAGGAAAGGGTAGTCTCTCTGTCAACAAATGGTACTGGGAAAACTGAATACCACACAAAAGACTGAAGCTGGACCTTAATCTAACACCACACACAAAAATCAACTCAAAATCTATTAAAGACTTCAGAATAAGACTCCAAGCTATAAAACGCGTAGAAGAATACAGAAACAGTTTCATGACTCTGGCCCTGACAAAAATTCGTTGGATATGAAATCAACAAAAGCAAAGGCAACACAAGCAAAAATAAACGAGAGGGACTATGCTAAACTAAAAAACTTCTGCATTGCAAAGAAAATAATCAATAGAGTAAAAAGACTATGGAATGGGAGAAAATAGTTGGAAATCATATATCTTATAACGAATTAGTTTCCAAAATATATAAGGAACTCATACAACTCAGAGGTAAAATGATGGCAACAACAACAACAGGAATACTAACAATAATCCTATTAAGAATGGGCTAAAGACTTAAATGGTAATTTCTCCAAAGAAACCATACAAATAGGCAACAGGCATATTAAAAGGTGTTTAACATCACTAAAAATCAGGGAAATGCATATGAAAACCACAATGAGATATCACCTCATACTTGTCAGGAAGGCTATTAGCCAAAAAGCAAAAGTATTGGTAAAGAAGTTGAACTATTAGAACCCTTGCACAATGTTGGTGGGAATGCAAAATGGTGAAATTGCTATGGAAAACACTATGCAGTTTACTAAAAAAATAAATAAAATTAGAAATGCCATATGATCTAGCAATCTTACTTCTGGATATTTATCCAAAAGAACTACAATCAGGATCTTGAAGAGATATTGGCACTTCTGTGTTCATTGCAACAGTATTCATAATACCCAAGATACTGAAATAACCTAAATGTCCAGTGGCAAACAAATGGATAAAGAAACTGTGGTATACATGTACAATGGAATACTATTCAGCCTGTTTTTTTTTTTTTTTTTTAAAAGGAAACTCTAGTTTTCTATGTATAGGTCTTTTGTTTCTTTAGGTAGATATACTCCTAAGTATTTTATTCTTTTTGTTGCAATGGTGAATGGTATTGTTTCCTTAATTTCTCTGTCTGTTTTTTCATTGTTAGTATATAGGAATGCAAGGGATTTCTGTGTGTTAATTTTATATCCTGCAACTTTACTATATTCATTGATTAGCTCTAGTAATTTTCTGGTAGAGTCTTTAGGGTTTTCTATGTAGAGGATCATGTCATCTGCAAACAGTGAGAGTTTTACTTCTTCTTTTCCTATCTGGATTCCTTTTACTTCTTTTTCTGCTCTGATTGCTGTGGCCAGCACTTCCAACACTATGTTGAATAGTAGTGGTGAGGGTGGGCACCCTTGTCTTGTTCCTGATTTCAGGGGAAATGCCTTCAATTTTTCACCATTGAGGGTGATGCTTGCTGTGGGTTTGTCATATATAGCTTTTATTATGTTGAGGTATGTTCCTTCTATTTCTGCTTTTTGGAGAGTTTTAATCATAAATGAGTGTTGAATTTTGTCAAAGGCTTTCTCTGCATCTATTGAGATAATCATATGGTTTTTATCTTTCAATTTGTTAATGTGGTGTATTACATTGATTGATTTGCGGATATTAAAGAATCCTTGAATTCCTGGGATAAAGCCCACTTGGTCATGGTGTATGATTTTTTTAATATGTTGTTGGATTCTGTTTGCTAGAATTTTGTTAAGGATTTTTGCATCTATGTTCATCAGTGATATTGGCCTGTAGTTTTCTTTTTTTGTGGCATCTTTGTCTGGTTTTGGAATTAGGGTGATGGTGGCCTCATAGAATGAGTTTGGAAGCTTACCTTCTTCTGCAATTTTCTGGAAGAGTTTGAGTAAGATAGGTGTTAGCTCTTCTCTAAATTTTTGGTAGAATTCAGCTGTGAAGCCATCTGGTCCTGGGCTTTTGTTTGCTGGAAACTATAAAACACTGATGAAAGAAATCAAAGAGGACACAAACAGATGGAGAAACATACCGTGTTCATGGATTGGAAGAATTAATATTGTCAAAATGGCTATTCTACCCAAAGCAGTCTATAGATTCAATGCAATCCCTATCAAGCTACCAACGGTATTTTTCACAGAACTAGACCAAAGAATTTCACAATTTGTATGGAAATACAAAAAACCTCGAATAGCCAAAGTAATCTTGAGAAAGAAGAATGGAACTGGAGGAATCAACCTGCCTGACTTCAGACTCTACTACAAAGCCACAGTCATCAAGACAGTATGGTACTGGCACAAAGACAGAAATATAGATCAATGGAACAGAATAGAAAGCCCAGAGATAAATCCACGAACCTATGGACACCTTATTTTTGACAAAGGAGGCAAGGATAAACAATGGAAAAAAGACAACCTCTTTAACAAGTGGTGCTGGGAAAACTGGTCAACCACTTGTAAAAGAATGAAACTAGAACACTTTCTAACACCATACACAAAAATAAACTCAAAATGGATTAAAGATCTAAATGTAAGACCAGAAACTATAAAACTCCTAGAGGAGAACATAGGCAAAACACTCTCCGACATAAATCAAAGCAAGATCCTCTATGACCCACCTCCCAGAATATTGGAAATAAAAGCAAAACTAAACAAATGGGACCTAATGAAACTTAAAAGCTTTTGCACTACAAAGGAAACTATAAGTAAGGTGAAAAGACAGCCCTCAGATTGGGAGAAAATAATAGCAAATGAAGAAACAGACAAAGGATTAATCTCAAAAATATACAAGCAACTCCTGCAGCTCAATTCCAGAAAAATAAATGACCCAATCAAAAAATGGGCCAAAGAACTAAACAGACATTTCTCCAAAGAAGACATACAGATGGCTAACAAACACATGAAAAGATGCTCAACATCACTCATTATTAGAGAAATGCAAATCAAAACCACAATGAGGTACCATTACACGCCAGTCAGGATGGCTGCTATCCAAAAGTCTACAAGCAATAAATGCTGGAGAGGGTGTGGAGAAAAGGGAACCCTCTTACACTGTTGGTGGGAATGCAAACTAGTACAGCCGCTATGGAAAACAGTGTGGAGATTTCTTAAAAAACTGGAAATAGAACTGCCATATGACCCAGCAATCCCACTTCTGGGCATACACACTGAGGAAACCAGATCTGAAAGAGACACGTGCACCCCAATGTTCATCGCAGCACTGTTTATAATAGCCAGGACATGGAAGCAACCTAGATGCCCATCAGCAGATGAATGGATAAGGAAGCTGTGGTACATATACACCATGGAATATTACTCAGCCATGAAAAAGAATTCATTTGAACCAGTCCTAATGAGATGGATGAAGCTGGAGCCCATTATACAGAGTGAAGTAAGCCAGAAAGATAAAGAACATTACAGCATACTGACACATGTATATGGAATTTAGAAAGGTGATAACGATAACCCTATATGCAGAACAGAAAAAGAGACACAGAAATACAGAACAGACTTTTGAACTTTGTGGGAGAATGTGAGGGTGGGATATTTGAAAAGAACAGCATGTATACTATCTATGGTGAAACAGATCACCAGCCCAGGTGGGATGCACGAGACAAGTGCTCGGGCCTGGTGCACTAGGAAGACCCAGAGGAATCGGGTGGAGAGGGAGGTGGGAGGGGGGATCGGGATTGGGAATACATGTAAATCCATGGCTGATTCATATCAATGTATGACAAAACCCACTGGGAAAAAAAAATAATAATAATAAAAATTAAAAAAGAAAAAAAGAAAAAAAAAAAAAAGGAAACTCTACAATATGCCACAACATGCATAAATCTTGAGGAGATTATGCTTGGTGAAACAAGCCAATTACAGAAAGGCAAAATAGTGTGTGATTCCACTTATATGAGATTCCAACTTATATGAGATCTCTAAAACAGTCAAGTTCATAGAATCAAGGAATGAAATGGTAGTTGCCAGGGAGTGGAAGAGGAAATGGGAAGTTAACTAATCAATGGGGATAAAGTGTCAGTCAAGCAAGATGATTAAGCTCTAGAAATCTGTTGTATGACACAGCACCTATACTCAATAACAGCATACTGTACACTTTAGAAATTAAGTGAATAGATTTCCATCAAAAGTTTTTTCTAAAATAAACCCCTTTTCAATGAGATACTCACCACTATCTGATTTCAAGATACATGGTGATTTCACAAATATTCTTTGGAAATGTTCAATAATTTAAAAAGATTTTTGTGAAAGATTTTAATTTAAGATCTAAGAGCTGAGGCAAATATCAGTACTTACTGCTAGTAAGACAGGATTATTTCTTTCCACTATGTATTCCTGTTAGAATTTGAGACAGAATGACAATAACACAATGATAAAAGATGACAATTTCAGACACCATAGGTAGCTTTCTTCCTACGGCACTCCGTTAAGCAGTACTAACTACTGTCAGACAAATAGTGTAAAAGGTTATGAAAAAGGATTTAAAACCTCATGCACTGGCTATCCAATGTATTAGTTAGAGATTACTTTCTAAAGTGAGTAACTGAAATCCAGGCTTATTTCTCTCTTACATAAAAGGAGTCCAGAAGTTGGGAGACAAAGCCAGCGTGGAGGTTCTACAGTCACGAGTCCTGGGTCCTTCAGTCTCTCTCCTCCACCATCTTGCCTTCAGGCCCAAGAGGACTCCTGGAGCTGTAGTCATCACGACCATACCCCAGGAGATAGAAGACAGGCAGATAGCTAGGGACAGAGATTTTCCCCAGAAATCCCACCTAACAACTTTCACTGATATTTCATTGTTCATTCCTATCAACAAGAACGGCTAGGTGAATAGTGTTTCAATTGTCCAAGATTAGAAAGAGTGAATGGATATTGAATAGTCCTTTATACGACACCAGTGTTGGAGGCAAAGATTAATTATATCCTTTTACCTCGTAGAATATAAAATTATATCTGTAGTTGCTATTAAAAGCAAACAACTAAGTGTTTAGCACATGTCAAACAATATTCTAATTAGTTATTTGTGGAATTTAATAATGTACTAATTCACATATTTTTTATAATAACTATAAAATAGGTCTGTTTTATCCCCATTTACAATCACAGTTTAGGAAACACTCGAATTAATAGAGGTGGTAGGAAACTTGCTCAAATTAATAGAGATGGTAAGTGTCAGAGTCAGGATTTAAACCAAAGTAGTCTGCTTGACTCTATAGAACAAAAAACTGTATAATAAGAGAAATGGTATTTTTAAACAAAAACAAACATAAAGTGATTCAGAAATGCAAATCTGTCCTAAAAATTACAGTATTTCATTAATGTTAGCCATTTTTTTTTCTGAGTGATAAGAATCTATTATTTTCTTTTTTGAACTTTTCTGAATTCTCCAAAATCCCCCTGATGGATATGCACTACTCTGGTAATAAGAAAGAGAAAATATTTCATAAAATTACACTATCACCAATACATAAATGGGAAAAAGGTAATTGCTCAACATGACAAGTATGTAAAACATGAGGTTGAGGGAGCACAACATTTTACTCTTCATAAATGCTAACACCCAACCACTGATGCATTCAGAGCTACGTCAACTAATGCACTTAAATGTAATTCTCTCTAAAGACAAACACTGTTGATCAACAAGCTTTCTCTAAGTAGCCATCAACTTAAGTGTGCTATGTTTAAACAATGCACATTAAATTCATCTCAACCAGGCACAAATTCTAATAACAACATTTATTGGAAATACCACATTGTGGTTCAACAGCCCTTAAAAGACGCTTTAATCAAATTGACAAAGACTGAAAAAAGTCAAAAGGTGTGTGAGGGTGAGGGGAGTCTTCTATGGTCAAAAAGACTAACTTAATGCTACCTCTGTGTAACTCTCAATGTGACAATGTAATAAAGATAAAATCTTCATGCTAATGGAAAATAAAGAAAAAAGGTCTGGAAACTACTAACAGGGTGGCTGACTAAGCATTGTATGAGAATACACTTTGTTTCATAGGTCTTTTATGCAGAGCCATTACAATATAATCTGTGACAATTGAACATTATTGAACCTAAATTTGGGGTTTGGGTCTTTTACATCAACAGCAAAACAAGAGCAATAAAACAAGTCATAAAAAAAAAAAAACCTTTCCAAGAATTGATTCTATTGCAAGACTTATTCAATTATAGGACTCTTAAGAGCTGAGAATGTTTTTAGAAAAAACAAACAATTCCACTTCACCCCCAAATTATAGACCTTCTAGAAAGAGAATTACCAACAACTGAGGAAATGAACAGAAAATGTTTAAATGCTAGTGAAGTATTCAAAACATGAGTTTCAGGGTTCTGTTAGGTTTGATGGAATTAAATGGAGAATGACTTGAGTTGGAGACTGGGAAGTCAACTAGGTCATGAAAAGGCCAATCTCTTTTTCTAAAGTACAGTGAAGGGGAAAAAAAAAATGGCGTTGTGAATGGGTAAACCTCAAAAAAGTTCAGAGTTCAGGCTCAGTGGGTTTAAGAAATGAAACAGAAGTTCAGATGCTTATCTGAATCTTCGATAGACCATTTGCATTTACAAAATTGAGAATGAGCATCTGTCAAAAATAATAGTTTTCTTAGGAGATGGCTGGTTTTTCTACATCTCGTCCAGGCATAACTATCAAATCTGAGCTTATCTATAAGGCTTCTCTGGCCATCTCTCTTCAACAGAAACCAAAAATCAAAACTATTCACTTCAACAGTTTTCAACTATAAGAGAAGCTTGTACAATACTTTGTGTTCTTAAATTGAAAGGTCTCTCAGTTTATTGTATTTCACTCACACTTATAAAAGAAAGAAGAAACAGAATTCCGTTGTAATTTTGTCACATATTTTAATGAATGTCAAAAGCCCTACTTTCTAGGAAAGTACTCAGCTGATATCTAAAATTAATTCCCTAGAATAGTCGAAGCTGATCGTGTGCTTTCTATGCTCCTTTTATTTTCTTTCTTTAAAAGGAGATATAATGAGAACATAACATTTTTTCTTCACTTTATTCTAAACAAATCCATTTTTATATACATGACAAAGCTTCACTTACTTTAGAGAATTTTGTGGAGTGATTTTCCTATTTCTTTAGTTGACTGTTAGGGCAAAAATATTGTGTAGGAGGCACAAGGAGGTGTCTCTCTCAGTGGCAGAGCTGAGCTAAGCCATAAATGTAGACATCACTTGTAAAAATCAACACATGTTTTCTGATTTTCAAGTATTGTTGCATTTTCCTAATTTTTCTTGAGTGGTGATCTTATTTGTTATACACAGAAGACTTAAAAGAAAACATCACCAGTATCTTTTAAAGTTCATCATCTTGTTCTCTGTTCATGAGGAAGTGAGGTGGAAGGCAGCAGAGACTACCAGTTGTCCCCCAAATACTTCACCCCTTCTTCCATAATGATTAAAGTCTTAGCCATGCAAATAGTTTCCCATAAAAGAAGAGTGGATTTCCCAGCCTCCCTTGTAATGAAGTGTGGGAAGGTTACTAAGCATTATTTAGTGGCAGGTAAGCAGACATTTGCTTTGGCAGCTTCTGTGAACTTTCCCTATGGTACAATTACTGCACACACTTTGCTGCATTTTTTCTCTTTCACTAAACCTGGGCTCTAGAATACAAGTAGGGCTGTCTTAGATTCTGAGGATAATGGCTATTTCCTAGAAATAGCAATGAACTAGAAGAAGGCTGAATCCCCGAGCACTTGTGAAATAGATCTACCTGATAAAACTTGCAGGTTTTCTATGGATATAAAAACATTTCACAACACCCTCCACATTGTTTTTCCTGAACTTGCTAAGCATTCTCCTGTCTCAGAGCTATTGCACTTGCTCTTCCCTCCTCCAAACTCACCCTTATGGTTTGGACCTTTAGTCATATATTCTTACTCAGATATTCTTTCTCTGGGCAGTTTCCTGCCCACCCATTCAGTTCAGTTCAGCTGCTCAGCTGTGTCTGGCTCTTTGCAATTTCATGGACCACAGCACACCAGGCTTCCCTGTCTATCACCAACTCTTGGAGTCTACTCAAACTCATGCCAATTGAGTTGGTGATGCCATCCAACCATCTCATCCTCTGTCATCCCCATCTCCTCCCACCTTCTCTTCCCACCTTCAATCTTTCCCATACCATATATTTTCCTATTTATCTTCTTTACTCTTTGTTTCTCCTACTAAAATATATAATTCAGGGAAGGTAAAAAATCATATCTGTTTTGCCTATTCATATCCCCAATACTTAAATCAATGACTCATATTCCTTCAAATACTTCTGGAATGAATGAAATCAAAATCAGAAGCTCACAGATATCAAAACAAAGGAGTGATTGTGATGATGTGAAATTAATCACATGAAATTTCTGATTCAGATTAATCATATTAATGCTTTTTAAGCATTTACTGGGTCAAGTGTTACCACATTATCTTCACATGTAACATAATCCCAAGAGATTCTGCCTCTTGTTGTTGTTCAGTTGCTAACTTGTGTCCAACTCTTTGTTACCCTGTAGACTCCAGAGGAACACACCAGGCTCCTCTGTCCTCCACTATCTCCCAGAGTTTGCTCAAACATGAGATGGTGATGCTATCTAACCATCTTATCCTCTGCTGCCCACTTCTCCTTTTACCGTCAATCTTTCCCAGCATCAGGGTCTTTACCAATGAGTCAGCTCTTCACATCAGAAGGCCTAAGTATTGGAGCTTCAGCATCAGTCCTTCCAATGAATATTTACAGTTGATTTCCTTTAGGATTGACTGATTTGATCTCTTTGCTGTCCAAGGGACTCTCAAGAGTCTCAGCCTTCTTCATGGTCCAACTCTCACATACATATATGACTACCGGAAAAACCATAGTTTGACTATATGGACCATTGTCGGCAAAGTGATATTTCTGCTTTTGAATATGCTGTCTGGGTTTGTCATAGCTCCATTCCAAGGAGCAAGTGTCTTTTCATTTCATGGCTGAAGCCCCTGTCTGCAGTCAATTTGAAGCCCAAGAAAATAAAATCTGTCACTGCTTCCACTTTCCCCCTTCCATTTGCTGTAAAGTGATGGAACCAGATGCCACGATCTTAGTTTTTTGAATATTGAGTTTCGAACAGCTTTTCACTCTCCTCTTTCACCCTCATGAAGAGTCTCTTTAGTTCCTCTTTACTTTCTGCCATTAGAGTGGTATTATCTGCCAAAGTGAGTTTGTTGATGTTTCTCTCAGCAGGCAAACTTGATTCCAGCTTGTGATTAATCCAGGCTTGCAGTTCACATGATGCATTCTAAATAGATGTTAATTTGGCAAGTTGACGATATACAGCCTTGGATACTCCTCTCCTGACTTTGAACCAGTTTTTCCATGTCTGGTTCTGCCTGTTGCTTCTTGACCCACACACAGCTTTCTCAAGAGACAGGTAAGGTAATCTGCTATTCCCATCTCTTTAAGAATTTTTCACAGTTTATTGTAATCCACACAGTCATAGATTTTAGCATAGTCAATGAAGCAGAAGTAGATGTTTTTCTGGAATTCCCTTGCTTTCTCTGTGATTCAATGAATGTTGGCAATTTGATCTCTTGGCAAATGTTCCATTGCCTTTTCTAACTCAGTTTGTACTTCTGAAAGTTCTTGGTTCAGGTACTGCTGAGGCCTAGATTGAAGGATTTTGAGTATAACATTGTTAACATGGAAAGATGACCAACCTAAATAGCATATTTAAAAGCAGAGACATTACTTTGCCAACAAAGGTCCATCTAGTCAAGGCTATGCTTTTTCCAGTGGTCATGTATGGATGTGAGAGTTGGACTGTGAAGAAAGCTGAGCGCTGAAAAATTGATGCTTTTGAACTATGGTGTTGGAGAAGACTCTTGAGAGTCCCTTGGACTGCAAGAACCAACCAGTCCATCCTAAAGGAGATCAGTCCTGGGTGTTCACTGGAAGGACTGAGGCTGAAGCTGAAACTCCAGTACTTTGGCCACCTCATGTGAAGAGTTGACTCATTGGAAAAGACCCTGATGCTGGGAGGGGTTGGGGGCAAGAGGAGAAGGGGACGACAGAGGATGAGATGGTTGGATGGCATCACCGACTCAATGGACATGAATTTGAGTAAACTCCGGGAGTTGGTGATGGACAGGGAGGCCTGGTGTGCTGCGATTCATGGGGTCGCAAAGAGTCGGGCACGACTGAGCGACTGAACTGAACTGAACTGAACATGTGAAATGAACACAATTGTATGGTACTTTGAATATTCTTTGGTATTGTCCTTCTTTGGGATTGGAATGAAAACTGACCTTTTCCAGTCCTGTGGCTGCTGCTGAGTTCTCCTAATTTGCTGACATATTGAGTGCAGCACTTTAAAAACATGCCTCGGTTGCTATTAATCAGTGTCTCATCTTTACCGAGGTGTAACTTGAGGTATAAAAGCATATTCTGAGGAAGCTACTGAAGCAAATAAGACAAGGATTTTCAAAGAGGAAAAATGCCAGATTGGATTGTATCTACTTCATGCAAAGGTGAGGTAGGAAGATATCCATATTTACCAGTGTCTAAATAACAAATTAATAAGACATAAATAATAAGGCAATTGCCTTGAAAGGGGCTGCTTCTTCCCTCTATGTTAGTCACTCAGCCATATCTGACTCTTTGCAACCCCATGAACTGTAGCCCACCAGGTTCCATGGAATCCTCCAGGCAAGAATACTGGAGTGGGTTGCCGTTCCTTTCTCCAGGGGTTCTTTCCCCACCCAGGGATTGAACCTGGGTCTCCTGCATTGTAGACAGATCTTTTACCATCTGAGCCACCATACTTCAACTAAATTAATAACCTGACTAAAGAAAATTTGTGCAAAGTTGGCATGATGAGACTTAAAGAAAATCACTAATAAAATACATAAGGGTGTTATCTTAGTTAACAAGTGTGTCTAGACCAGTCTTGAAAATCATGTAATAGCATTTCTGCCTTCCATATTTACCCTTGTTAGTAAACTGCTAAATACATTATCTTCTGAGTGAAAATGAATCAAAGTGAGAAAGCAAATTAATTAATTAGAAAATCACGTTTGTATCTTCAGTTACAATAGAAGTAAACCATTCATATTTATCCAAAATTTGTAAGCAGTATATTATAAAGCAGACATTATTTGCTCTCTTTACATGACTTTATTTGCAGGGGCATGTGAGTAGATACATACACAAAAAAGGAACAGAATGCTGATTACCTTCTCCAATCAAATCAAGTAATAGCTGAAATACTCATATTATTATTATCATTATTTCAAAATTCTTCTCCAGTTTCTTTGGATAGGGGTAGGATGTGTGAAAAGAGGAAACATTTCAGTCGAAAGTGGATCTAAAAATCTGGTTCCTAATCTACCAGTGGTATAATCATAGGTAAATTACTCAGTCTCTGAGCAGAGTAGTTTCCTTACCAAAAACATGAAAGAAAAAAAAACAAGGATTATTACAAGAAATAGAGATAACAACATATGTGAAGTGTCTATATGTGTCTAGCTCAGACTGGGTGCTCAATAAACATTAATCACCATTATAACACTTCTGAAAAGCTAGCCCATGAAACTTTATCTTATCCCTCTCCTTTCCTAGAAGGTCAATTAAATTTTTTCTTCCTACAAACCCTTAAAAAAACAGAAAGAAAGCAACATGGCATTAGATTCTCCTGATTCAGGTAACAGGTCAGTCCTTAAAACTTATTCTTCATAGTGTTTTATTTGGTACATTATTCAAGTCCAGCCTCCAAGATATTCTTTTTCTATTGTTCAAATTACCTAATCAACAAAGTGTAATTCTATCAAGAGTTCTACACACAAAAATAAATGGATGAGAAAGTATACGGAATTTGGAATGTTTGAAAGAACCTGGTCACAGAAAATGCCAATGCCTCCATCATAAACATATTTACTGCCTCACATACTGAAGAATGTTCCAGATCTTTGTGGGCAACACTCCTCCACTGCAGCCGGTCTCTGCAGCAGTATACCTGAGATGCTCTGGCACTTCAGTCCTTCTAAGAGATGTGCTAAGTAATGCTTCATACGAGACGTTCATCTGGGCTATCAGTAGCTAGCTGATTAAAATGAAATAAGGTGAAATGATTATTGGTAAATTTGAGATCTAGCCATTTGAGTATGTGTTCATGGTGTATAAAAGAACAGTATCAGATATTAGTAAGAAACTTGTTTTTTAATGTGTCATGTTTTCAAAGTGCCACTATAGTAAAAAAAATAAACTCCAAGGAAATTTATTAGATTACCTTTGTAATTTGTTCTTTTGATAACATAATCATGCCAGACTTTGATTAAAATTTTCCTTTAACTAATGAGTTTAAGATCAAGTGCCCAATATTTAGTTGCAAAGAACTAAATTAGTGAGTTCAGGATGAAAATATTTCATGCAATCTAAATAGAAAAGCTGTATTCATAACCATGACAACATCTGTAAAATACTGATATGAAGAAGCAGTTTCTAACTAACTCTTCCACTTGTATATGACATCCTTTCTTTCTATTCAAATATAATGATTCACTCTATCTCCTATATATTTCAATTTTATCTACTAGGACTTCCTTTCAGCATGTCAACAGGTTCAAGTCTCTACAAACTTATTAAAAATAAAAATTTTCCTCAGTCATGTGACCCCATATCCTCTAGCCCCTCTCTTTAGTTCTTTTTTCCTATCTAAAGTTAAAATCTTTAAGATAAAGGTTTATACTCACTGTACCCACATCTTCAGAACTCTACAGAAAACAAAGGTCACCAGAAACTTTTGTTGTCACAAACCAATGGACTCCTTCCACTTGACCTCTTATTTCTCACTATTGTTTATTCAGTTAAACTCAGAAACCCACTCTTCACTGGGTTTCTATGACAACACACCCTCATGATTTCCACGCTAGTTCCTTGGCTGGCTCCTCCTTTTCAGTGTAATTTTCAAGTGTTTCATCCTCCACCTGTTCCTCAGAGTTTGATCTTTAGTCCTCTTCTGTACAACCCATCTTGACAAATCATCCACCATTCCCATGGCAACAGTCAGGAATTCCCAGTCATCATTACTTCCCACTCCATACCTTCTGTACTCCCTGCATTTCCTATTTCGGTAAAGTCTTCATCAATGCATTGCTGCTCCTATCTCCTAAACACCTTCTGAACCCATTTACTTTTTACCTCTGTATCTAGAATACCATCCTCTCGGTCCTGAAAGACAGCCATAGACTAGTCTTTTTGTTTCTACTTTTTGCTTAATCTCTATTCATCCTTTATACTGCAATGAGGAAAATCTTTCTAAAACACAATATTTCTAAGATCAATTACCACCCTGTTTGAAACGCTTCAGTGGAAGGCTCGTGCCCTCATAATAAATTGTAAATTACCTAGCTTTTTATATTAGACCCTCAATGAACCAAACCAGGTTTAACTCCCCAACCTCATCTCCTCCTTTGACTCCACCGTCCATCCAGGCTGTGCTAAGCTACTTGCAAATTCATCAGTATGACAGTTCCCTTTGTTCAATGCAATGCCTTTCACTTTCTTCTCACCAGCCTCTAATCTTTTACTTTGATGCCACCTGTTCCCTTTGCTTACCATCTCCTTTCCAACCTAGGTTAGCTGTTCTTCCTGTGAACTTGCCTATCTCCCTAGGCCTATGACATAATATCTCTTACCTTCAGTTCAGTTCAGTCACTCAGTCATGTCCAACTCTTTGCAACCTCATGGACTGCAGCTTGCCAGGCCTCCCTGTCCATCACCAACTCCCGGAGTTTACTCAAACTCATGTCCATTGAGTCAGTGATGCCATCCAACCATCTCATCCTCTGTCATCCGCTTCTCCCACCTTCAATCTTTCCCAGCATCAGGGTCTTTTCCAGTGAGTCAGTTCTTTGCATCAGGGGGCCAAAGTATCGGAGTTTCAGCTTCAGCATTAGTACTTCCAGTGAATATTTAGCACTGATTTCCTTCAGGATGGACTGGTTGGATCTCCTTGCAGTCCAAGGGACTCTCAAGAGTCTTCTCCAACACCACAGTCAAAAATATCAATTCTTCGGTGCTCAGCTTTCTTTATAGTGCAACTCTCACATCCATATGACTACTGGAAAAACCATAGCTTTGACCAGACTGACCTTTGTTGGTAGGGTAATGTCTCTGCTTTTTAATATGCTGTCTAGGTTGGTCATAACTTTTCAGCCAAGGAGCAAATGTCTTTTAATTTCATGGCTTTAGTCACCATCTGCAGTGATTTTGGAGCCCAAGAAAATAAAGTCTCTCACTGTTTCCCCATCTATTTGCCATGAAGTGATGGGACCGGATGCCATGATCTTAGTTTTCTGAATGTTGAGTTTTAAGCCAACTTTTTCATGTTCCTCTTTCATTTTCATCAAGAGACTCTTTAGTTCTTCACTTTCTGCCATAAGGGTGGTGCCATCTGCATAGCTGAGGTTATTGATGTTTCTCCCACAATCTTGATTCCAGCTTGTACTTCATCCAGTCCAGCATTTCTCGTGATGTACTCTGCATATAAGTTAAATAAGCAGGGTGACGATATACCTGACTGTATTCTAATTATTTGTCACCTCCCTTCTCCACACCCCTCTAGATTGTAAGCCGTTTTAGGGCAAGCTCTTTCTTGCATCCCCAGCACACTCTTTGCAGTGCCTGACACAAAGCAGGTCCTTGATAATATTCCTTGAGTTTGTAAATCCTTAAATGACAGGACTCACCAATTGGAAATTGGTCTCCAGATTTATCATTATTTCCCACTACTCCTCTATATCAACCTTCCCCGAACCATAACCAACCAACCAGACAATGTCACTATATGTTCATGAGTTTCTCTGCCTTTTAATTATCTATGATCTTTCAACCCAATTCATATTCTATCTCCTTGAGTTCTAAAATGACATCTCAAATCTAAAGTAGAATTTTCACACTCTTTATAACGTTAATCACCCCATGGTCACTTCTTTTCAAACCACTTAGATATGTAAATATATTAGTGATTTATATTGACACATATTCTGCTCGTCTCACATCTAGACCAGAAGCCTTTCAAGGGCAAGAACTCAGATAATTAGAATTTAATAAAATTCCACTGCATCTAACACCACAGTATCCAGGAGCACTAAAGAAACATGTATGATCTTTCTTCATTTAATTGGAAGATAATTATCATGGCAGATTATAGATGGCCACAAATTAGTGGAAGCTCCTCCAATTGAGTGGTACAGTCTATCTTCCCTCCCCACAAATCGGTAAGGCTCTATGAATGCTTTGACCAATAGAATATGACAGAAGAGAAGTTATACTAGTTTCTGGGCCCAGATCTTAAGAGGCTGGCATCTTTCACTTCCTCTATCATGAAACATGCTTGAAGCCTCGAGCCATCATATAAGAAGTCCAACTCCCCGACAGTTGTATCCTATATACCCTAACATTACATGGGGAGGGAAACCAGCCCAACTCACTCCAGCTTCTAGCCATCATCAAAAAAGCACCAAGGAAGCAGTTTTGGTCCCTCCACAGCTGGACTATCTGCCAATCACCAAATGACTTAATCTATGCTATGTGGCCAGCGTAACTACCTCAAAGTCATGCCTAAATTCTTGACTAATAGGTCATGAGTATAATAAAATAATTGTTATATAAAGCTACCCATTTTGGGGTGAACTTATTACATAGCAAGACAACCAGAGACATTTATGGAGTGCCATGTTCTAAGCATTTCATCTAGCACATTCTTCAACTTCCTTTACATTATATTTTTAGTTTTTGACAGTCTGACTGCTGGGAAATGCTACCTCGTTTAGGTTTGAATACACAGAGGAGTCTGGCAGGCTACAGTCCCTGGGGACGCAAAGGTGGGTATGATTTTGCAACTAAAAGAGCAACAGCAACGCACTCTTCTTCACATGAGGTTAAGCTCCTTTTCACATGTTTGTTACTGTTCAGGCTCACACGTCAGTGAATTTCTTGTTCATTATTTGTGCTCATTTTTCTATTTTGTTGTTTGCTTTGATGTTAATCATTCATAGGAGTCTGTTATAATATAATATTATGGGACACCAGTCCTTTATAAGTTGCATGTACTATAAAGGTCTCTCCTCAATTTGTGCCTTGACCTTTCCCTTTCTTTATATTTTCTTTTGATGAAGTTTTATTGTAGTCAAATTTATCAGTCTTTCTTTCAAAGTTCATGCTTCTTGTACTTCTAAGGAATTCTTCTATAACCTGAGCTCATAAAAACAATCTCCTATATTTTCTTCTCTGCATTCTGAAGTTTTGCTTTCGATATTTAACTCTTGATCTACCCCAAATTTACTTATTTATTCACTCATTTAGACATGGTTTGATGCAGGAATTTTTTTTTTTAACCAAGAAAAAAAATCACTTGTCCCAACACCATGTATTAGACTGCCCTTTACCCCAGTGATCTCAAATACCAGTTCCCCCAAGTATCAGGTTCCCATAGACACATGACTATGTTTCTGGGTTCCCTGTACTAGCTTATTGGTTGACTTGATTATCCCTGTGACAATATCAAATTGATTAATTACTGTAGTAGTAATTTTTGACGTTAGGTAAGGGAAGTTGTCTTATTTGTGCAAGTGTCTTAGTAATCTTGGCCCTTTGCTCCTTCATGGGAGTTTTAGAATTGGCTTGACAAGTTTGGTAGAAAATCTTCTTGGAACTTGGGTTTGTTTATGATGTGCAGGAATGCAATTGATTTGCATGAATTATTAAACTTATTAACACTAATAGATTGTGGATTCTTTAGGGTTTCCAGTGTGGTGGACAACTATCTCATCTGTGAGAGAATGACTCATTGTTTTGTTTATTTCTTACCAATCTTTATGCTTACCAATCTTTATTGTACAAACTAGAACCTCAAGGACAATGCTGAAAGGACCTCAGGTATAACGTAATAATAGTCATTTCATCTTGTTTTTGCTTTCAAAGAGAATGCTTTTCATGTTCCTTATTAGTGTGATATTTATTCTAGGTTTTTTGTATATATCATTATCAGATTAAGAAATTCCATTTTATTTTTAATTTCCTAAGAATGTTATTATAAAAGGTTGTTGAACCTAGTTGATTGTTGTGTCAATATTTAATGAAATGTTAATTTTTTCTTTAGTCTGTTAATATTGTGAATTTAGTAATAGATTTTCTAATGTCAAACTAACTTACATAAATTCAAAGGTTAGGTTTTAATCATGTCTAGTTTCATGTTTTAAATGTTTGATTTAGAATTTTACCATCAATGTTCAAGTTGATGTTGACCTGTAATTTTCTTTATTCATATATTCATTTCTGGTTTTGATATTGAGGTTATACTGGGCATATAATATTAATTTGCATAAGATAAAAATAACCTGATTTTGATTCCAAGAGCTCACAGGTTAAATTATCTGGAACTGATGTTTTCTCTATAAGATGATATTTGATTTCCAATTGAAAATGTCAATGGTCATAGACTATTAAGTTTCCACTTATCCTTGAATCAATTTTGTTAATTTTTTACTATTCTAGAAATTTACCTATTTTACCTATGTTCCAAATGTATTATAAAGTTTTCTGTAGTACTCGCTTCCTTTTAAATATAGTATACATTTATAGTTGCATCTGCTTTATTATTCATAGCATTGATATTTCTTTTCTTTTTAGACTCTGCCTTCCTGAAAAGAGTTAACTATATTTTCCTATTCAAATAATCCTCAGTCTTGTTGAGTTTGCATTTTATATCTTTTTTCTTCACATCATAAATTTTTGCTTGTCTTTTCTCTTTCTTTCTATATATTCTCTGAAATTATATTGAAGTATTTGTGTTTGAATGCTCAGTTTACTTTCAGATTGCCTTTTTTTAATAAAAATATTAAATCTATTAATTTTTTTCAACATATTGCTTTAACTATCTCATGAGTTCAGATACATAATATTTTCATTGCTAAAGAATCCAAATTTTTTTTCTAATTCCATTACGAATTTTTATACCTAAGCTGTGTAGAAATATATTCTTGAATTTCCAAATATTTTCAGAGGTGTGCAATGGGTTCCTAACTTTACTGAATAATGATAATGGTCAGTGAAAATGATTGGTAAGAAACTGATTTTCTGTAATTTTTTGAGATTTTCTTTATGATATGTAATTAGTACTTTCTGTTTTTAACCTCCATATACTTGAAAATAATGTGTATTCTTTGTCAGGGAAACCTTCTAAATATAAGCATTAAATTAAGCATTTATCATAATTTTTTATCAACATGATCTATCAACTTCTGACATGGATGTGTTAAAATCTCATCATGATGGTGCATTTGTCATTTTATCCTGGTTCTCTTAACTTTTTTGTAATATGTTTGATTAATTAATTAATTGCATGATCTTACTCATGAATTCAAACTTTAATCAATATTTAATCAACATTAGCTCTAGCAATATTTCTCCCCCTTCAAAATCCTAATTTTTTCATATTAATGGTGACAGAGGATGAGATGGTTGAATGGCATCACCAATGCAATGGACATGAGCTTGAACAAACTCTGAGAGATAGTGAAGGAAAGGGAAGTCTGGTATGCTGTAGTTCATGGGGTTGCAAATAATTAGACAGGACTTGGCAACTAAACAACAACAACAATGTAACTATACCAGCTTTCTTTTGACTGTTATTGACCTAGCATAGCCTTCTTCCATCCTTTTACATTCTACCTCACTGTGCTGCTATGTTTTAAGCACCTTTCTTGTTAAACAGAATGCAGCTGGCTTGTTCTTTTTATTCAATTTGACAAACTTTTGTTTGTTAACGAAAATATTTAGTCCACTTATTTTGACTATTGTTACTGTTCTGTTTGAAATAATTTCTCTCAATTTATCGTGTAGCCTCTTTCATTCTATTTGACTTTGCTCTGGATTTTTTGGCTTCTTTTATATTAAAATTTCTTCATTTTTACTTTATTTCCCATTAATAGCTTGAATGTTACAGGCTTTTATTTATCTTCTCCTAATGATTACCTTACAACTTTTTTTTTTTTACCTTACAACTTTTAACATTTGCATTTGACATTTTTACTTTAGTGACTCTAAAGTTAATTATTTTTATTATTTTCCTGGTAAACAATAAAAACTTTAGAACACTAAAGGAACTTAATGGTTGCTAGGGCAGGGAAGGATGGAGGAAAGAGATCTTAGGGAATTTGGGGTGTACATGTACCCACTCACACTACTATATTTAAAATGGATAACCAACAAGGACCTATGTATAGCACAGGGAACTTTGCTCAGTGTTATGTGGCAACCTGGATGGGAGGGGAGTTTGTGGGAGAATAGATACATGTATATGTATGTGCTAAATCACTTCCATCATGTTTGACTGTGAGGCCTTATAGACTGTAGCCTGCCAGCAGTCCATGGGATTCTCCAGGCCAGAATTCTGGAGTGGGTTGCCATTGCCATCTCCAAATACAAAACAAAAAGTTAAAAAAAAAAAAAAACTCCAGAGGATCTCCTGTTCTTATTTTATATGCAATTATCATTCTCCATTCTAGCTTTTAATCTTGAGCTGTATCTCTACACATTGATAACTTACAGTGAACAATGTCAGATTCTTAGCCTCCAGAGAAGAGAACCTCGATCCAGAGCTAGAGACAAGGATTGATCACTCAGAGCTTTTGTGTAGCAGAGTTATATTACAGTGAAAAAGAGACAGAAAAATATTCTGACATAGACATCAGGAGAGGGCAGAGTGCCCCACTTGCTAGTCTTAGCAAAGCCTTATATACTATTTCATTTGGTTACTAATAAAAACAGAAAAGTCTTACCAGACCCACTCCCAGGATTAGTCAGAAGTTTCTTGTTATGAAGGAGAAACATGTTCCTCAAGCAAAATACATTGCTGTCACATAATTATTAGCACAGAGTTTAAGGAAAAACATATCCTTGAGCAAAATGAGTTGTTTTGTTGGGTAATCATTAGCTCTGGGCTTAAAGAAAGAAAAAAAGTCAGTCTTATGTGACTTAGACAAAGAAATGTAGGAAAAAAAAAAATGTTTGTCCTTTTCTCCTCCTTGAGAACCCTAGACCACTTTCTCCTCCTTGAGGGCCCCAGACTCCTTATCAACCTACCTAAGAATTAACTCTCTCAGCAGTAGATATTACTGTTTTTATTGTTTAATAAAGTCAATTATTTTTTATTGCATATCTATCATTTTCTTTACTCACCAATCCTTGTGTCTAATTTTCATTATGGGATTATTTTTCTTTTGAGTCTGCTGTTAAAATTTCTTAACTGAAGATATTTTTAAAATAAATATTCTTGATCTCATATTTTGAATTAAAATATTTATTTTGCTTTCCTTCCTGAAATGCTATTCTACTGGGTATATAATTCAAGTGTAATATTTGTTTTTCTCAGTATTTGAAGATATTACCCCACTGATTTCTAACATCCATTGATGTGTTGAAAAGTCAGTTGTCAACATCAACCTCACTCATTTGTTAATATTTATCTTTTCTTCCAGCTTGCTTTTAAGATTTTTTTCTTTGTACTTAATATCATATATATCTACTATAAAAAGATTAGGTTCAAATTTCTTTTCATTACACAGCGTACGGTTTCTTTGGTTTCTTAAATTTAAGAAATTTAATGAAATTCTGGGTATTTTTCAGACATTACCTCTTTGAATATCAGTAACCAACATTCTTTTGAAGGGATTCTGGAGTACATATATGTTGGAACTTCTAACTCTGTCTTTCAAGTTCTCTAAATTTCTGTATTTATCAGGATTTTTCCCCCTTGTATTGCAGTCTGAGTAATTCTGACCTATCACCTGATATACTAATTATCTATATTAATCCAATTTTATTACCAAATATAAGACACATACAACAAAGTGTATAAAAGACAATGAACAATTATAAAGCTTGAACCCCCCAGAGATGACAAAACATAATATTGGTAGCACCCTAGAATACCTCCCTCTGCATCATGTACTTCTCCACAATCATAACCTCCTCTCTATTCTCTAAAGACAACTGCTCTCCAGACTTCTTTGTTTTTGTTTCCGTGGTTTTTTTTTTTTTAGAATCTTCTAAATACACATCCATGAGCACTGGGTTTAGTTTTGCCTGCTACTGAACTTTATGTAAATTTAATCATACAGCATGCATTATTTTGTATCTAGCTCATTTTACATCAATAGTACTATTGTGATATATCTACATTTTGTCATACATGCTATCATATTCATTTTCACTCTGTAATAAAAATACCTTAGGCTAAGCCAGACCCAAATATTCATCACACTTTTGGAGTCTTGTTTTCTTCTAATTTTTGAGTCAGTAATCTTATTCTACGTGTTTGCCCTTCAATGCCGTCAAACAGAGGCATTGTTTAAAAAAAAAAAAAAAACTGTCAGTTTTTTGAGTTTTTAAAAATACATTGATTAGTCCAAATTATTTAATAAACCACAACTAAGTTACAAGTCTCAGATCCATCTTCTACTATATCCTATCCATTGAGTTTGTAAATTCAATTATTATATTATTTATTTCTAGAAGTTCATTTTGCCCATTTTCAAGTCTTCCTGGTCAATTTTCATAGTCTTTTGCTTCTTTAGTACACCTGCTTTTTTCTTTCTTAAAATTATTTTAAATATATTTACAGATTTATTTAATACTTTGTATCTTTGATTCTTCCACTTGCTGTTTCTGTTGACTCTCTGATAGAAATTCATCTCTTTATATATTTAATTTTTGTTCTGTGTATCTGTCATAGTAAGTTTATGTTCTTGGAACTTTTATCTGTGGAAAATATCTGAGTCCTGTGTTTAACATGTAGTATGTTCCTCCAAAAGAAGATTTGCGTTTGTTTTTTTCACATATCTGAGGGCATAACCAACCTGAGACATTTAAAGGATATTTCAGCTCCATGCTTAGCTTTGTTTCATTTTTTATTACACAGCAATACAAATTTCTGCCCTAATTTCAGTACAAATTTGGAACTAGAAAAGTCTCCTCTGAGCATTCTTATTTCTCACAAAGCCAGGCTTTAAACAGGTATATTCTTCACTGTTCCTTTTCAAAGAATGTTTCCTTCCAAGTACACTCTCTTGAAAGTCTCATTCTTAGATAAGCCTACCTTTATGAGAGGGTGTCTGGTGTAACATAATTTATAAAACCTTCATATGACCCATATGACCCAGTGTTCTACTATTAGCAATTGCAGATGCCCATGGGTCAAGTGCCAGCTCCAGGATCCACTAATTCCATTGATTTATATAGAATTTCTGACCTCTGAAGATTTCCCTTTTGGGGGGCCAATTTGGGTACTATTGTAAAATATTATATTGAATTTATTTCAGCATTAGTTTTGCTATAACTGACATGGTTTCTCTGAATGTCTAACACATAATATGCAGAAATGAACATTTAAAAAGGTATTTTTAGTATGGGCATGAATCTCTGCTGATTCAGTGACATTTTTTACCCTTAACACCTTTGCAAGATGACTAACCAGATGTTAAAAAGAAAATTTGTGACTGTGGAACACAGCTGTTTTCTTCAAGTCAGTTTATCCACAGATTCCCGGGCCCACGGATGAAGCCTGATAAGTTTGAGCCTCAATAATGTTGTTTTATCCAATTCACTTAACCAGTGTTCTTTAAATGACATATCAAAAACATTTCACATTATCATAACAGATTATTGCTTTATTTATTGCAGGAAACATTACAAAAGCCTTAAAACGTAGCATTTGTTTAGAATCAAACAATTAGAATATTTGCCATAAGTGCTAATTCTTTGTGGCTGATTAGAATTCCTCTTACAACCACAATGAAAGAGAAAAGAGGGACTGCATTGCTAGGGCAGGTGAAGCAGAAACGCAGAAGGTAAACACCTTGGGGACTATTTCAGAAGGTGACACATTCTTGCAGTGACATCGAGACTGTGGCGGAGTATAAAACAACTGACTCGTTGGCACAAAGTTTGAGATTTTTCATTGCATTCTAAATATTTGCAGCAAGCACATTAAGGAGATATATGACAATTTTTTAATTGCATGCTGAATTTTTCATGATGTCTTAGCTTAATAATTTTTTTTAAATTTTAGTTTAATTTAGTTTTAGTTGAAATTCATGTCTCTGAAAGTAAATTTGTTTTAGTAGAAGAACTTAAGGGTAGAGATTGGGATCATACATAATACATTCAAAGGACAGTGTTCTTTAAATGGCTTTCCACATAAATTTTGTTTGGTATATGCAGTCTTTGATCAAACCAATGTTAAACTCAAGTCGTCATTTTTCTTATGATTCATAGTTTAGTTCAAGTGAATTCCTTTTTAAAAATCTCCTAGTGCTACATTTTTAATATTTGCGTTTTTTCTTCTGCTTTTAGAACTGCTTTTAGTAAAAGGCATTTTAGAAATTATAATGTAGATACAATGTAAAAAGCATACAGAGAAGTACAAAATCACAGTAAAAACCATTCAGATTCTACCATCCAAGGACATCTGTTGATATTTGCTTCATTTTCATATTTACTTATGTTTAAAGTTGTTTTATAAAATTGCAGTCATTCTGTATGTATTATTTTATGTACAGTTATTTTCACATTAATTCTTAGCATTCTAACCATGTCATTAGATATTTATCTCATGAAAATTAAATATGTCACAATTGTATTTAATTTTTAATTTACTCTTTTTAAAGTTTTACATTTTTAATGTTATAAATTATGCTGTCATTAAATCCTTAAACTTAGTTCCTTGTCTTAATTCATTGTTATTTTCTAAGATAAACTCCTTGAAGTTTAATAGTTGGATCAAAAATACTACTTCCATTAAATGCTATTTAAATATTTTAATTTATATACACACATATGTGAATATACATTTTAATATTGTGTGTAAAGATCATTTGTTCCCTGATGCCTCATAATGTTAGAAGGTATCATGGGTGAAATATTTCTTCTTCATGTTAAATATTAATAAGCTCCCTAAGACTTCTATCACCTTATTTTCCTTCTCTTTTCATACATTTAGTTCATACACAAATTAAAACACCAACAGAAAAAAAGAATAACAACAGAGATCTCCCCGTGGGAAAATTGGAATGGTATTTCTTTTATTTACTTGTCTCAAAACCAAAGCACTTTTCACGATCACTTTTCATTATTTTATGGCATGAGGTATGCAGTGCAGGCTATTATGCAACAGCCAGTCAATATTAATATACAAAAAGCTTGGTTGTCCAGCTCAAATCCAATGATAAGCATACTTGAATTATAAATGATGTATATATAAAATACAAACACAAGATGTGCACACTGATGATAGTTTTGTCATCTATATATCTATATATATATAGAAGCTCCTTTACTTTGAATTTCCCAAATTAATTAGAAAACTTGTGATAATTTTCCTCATTGCAAATCTCACAATGTCCTCTGCATTTACTATACCATTAAAACCTTTTTGAGGGATTGTAGAGTATGCATACTAACCAAGAACACACAAAATGAAAGTGAAGTTCACTCAGTCGTGTCTGACTCTTTGTGACCCCATGGACTCTACAGTCCATGGAATTCTCCAGGCCAGAATACTGGAGTGAGTAGCCCTTCCCTTCTCCAGGGGATCTTCCCAACCCAGGGATCAAACCCAGGTCTCCTGCATTGCAGGCAGTATCTTTACCAGCTGAGCCACAAGGGAAGCCCACAAAATGCAGGTGCAAATTATCAACAAATTAGCATGGCTCATATATAGAACTTATGTATCTACTTTATGGTATTGAACCAGAAAATTTTTTTAAAAAGTCATACACTCAGTCAGAATATATTTTACCTAATCTCATCTAATCAAATGCATTTATTTCAGTAAAAGCCTCAGACTGTCACTTAAGAGCATATTAACTATTACTTTGGTTACAATTCTAACTACGGTAGTAATCGTATTTCCCAATGAGTCACAGATTAAGTGAGGCAAATAAGAAGGGCCAGGAGAGTATGGACCCAGAAGTGCCTGAGGCCATTTAATGTGTTTAGTAAACATCCGCCCATTCAGACCTCAGCACAGACCCAAGTTGCGTTCAGTAGGGCTCATACATTGACTCAGAGTCATTAGTTCAGTTCAGCTCAGTTCAATTGCTCAGTCGTGTCCAGCTCTTTGCAACCCCATGGAGCCCAGTGTCCCATGTTCAGTTCTAACTGTTGCTTCATGGCCTGCATTCAGATTTCTCAGGAGGCAGGTCAGGTGGTCTGGTATTCCCATCTCTTTCAGAATTCTCCACAGTTTGTTGTGATCCATTCAGTCAAAGGCTTTGGCATAGTCAATAAAGCAGAAATAGATGTTTTTCTGGAACTCTCTTGCTTTTTCAATAATCCAGCAGATGTTGGCAATTTAATCTCTGGTTCCTTTGCCTTTTCTAAATCCATCTTGAACATCTGGAAGTTCACAGTTCACATACTGTTGAAGCCTGGCTTGGAGAATTTTGAGCATTACTTTGCTAGCATGTGAGATGAGTGCAATTGTGCAGTGGTTGGAGCATTCTTTGGCACTGCTTTTCTTTGGGATTGGAATGAAAACTGACCTTTTCCAGACCTGTGCCCATTGTTGAGTTTTCCAAATTTGTTGTCATATTGAGTGCAGCACTTTCACAGCATCATCTTTTAGGATTGGAAATAGCTCAACTGGAATTCCATCACCTCCATTAGCTTTGTTCATAGCGATGCTCCCTATGGCCCACTTGACTTCACATTCCAGGATGTCTGGCTCTAGGTAAGTGATCCCACCATCATGGTGATCTGGGTCAGGAAGATCTTTTTTTGTACAGTTCTTCTGTGTATTCTTGCCACCTCTTCTTAATATCTTCTGTTTCTGTTAGGTCCATACATTTCTGTCCTCTATTGTGCCCATCTTTGAATGAAATGTTTCCTTGGCATCTCTAATTTTCTTGAAGAGATCTCTAGTCTTTCCCATTCCATTGTTTTTTCTACTTCTTTGCATTGATCACTGAGAAAGGCTTTCTTATCTCTCCTTGCTATTCTTTGGAACTCTGCATTCAGACAGGCATATCTTTCCTTTTCTCCTTTACCTTTAGCTTCCCTTTTGCTCTCAGTTATTTGTAAGGCTTCCTCAGACAGTCATTTGCTTTTTTTGCATTTCTTTTTCTTGGGGATGGTCTCGATCACTGTTTTCTGTCCAATGTGACAAACCTCTGTCCATAGTTCTTCAGGCACTCTGTCTATCAGATCTAATCCCTTTAATCTATTTGTCACTTCCACTGTATAATTGTAAGGGATCTGATTTAGGTCATACCTGAAAGGTCTAGTGGTTTTCCCTACTTTCTTCAATTTAAGTCTAACTTTGGCAGTAAGGAGTTCATGATCTGAGCCACAGTCAGCACCTGGTCTTGTATTTGCTGATAGTATAGAGCTTCTCCATCTTTGACTGCAAAGAATATAATCAATTTGATTTCAATATTGACCATCTGGTGATGTCCATGTGTAAAGTCTTCTCGTGTGTTGTTGAAACAGGGTGTTTGTTATGACCAGTGTGTGCTCTTGGCAAAACTCTGTTAGCCTTTTCCCTGCTTCATTTTGTACTCCAAGGTCAAATTTGCCTGTTACTCCAGGTATCACTTGACTTCCTGCTTTTGCATTCCAGTCCCCTATAATGAAAGGACATCTTTTTTTGGGTGTTAGTTCTAGAAGGTCTCGTAGGGCTTCACAGAACCATTCAATTTCAGCTTCTTCAACATTACTGGCTGGGGCAGACTTGGATTACTGTGATAGTGAATGGTTTACCTTGGAAACAAATAGAGATCATTCTGTCATTTTTGAGATTGCACCCAAGAACTGCATTTCAGACTCTTCTGTTGACTATGAGGGCTACTCCATTTCTTCTTCTTCTTCTTCTTCTTTTTATACTGTAGTGGTTTTTGCCATACACTGACATGAATCAGCCATGGATTTACATGTGTTCCCCATCCCAATCCCCCCTCCCGCCTCCCTCTCCATCCCATCCCTCTGGGTCTTCCCAGTGCACCAGGCCCGAGCACTTGTCTCATGCATCCAACCTGGGCTGGTGATCTGTTTCAGCCTTGATAGTATACTTGTTTCAATGCTGTTCTCTCTGAACATCCCACCCTCGCCTTCTCCCACAGAGTCTAGAAGTCTGTTCTGTACATCTGTGTCTCTTTTTCTGTTTTGCATATAGCATTATCATTACCATCTTTTTAAATTCCATATATATGCGTTAGTATGCTGTAATGTTCTTTATCTTTCTGGCTTACTTCACTCTGTATAATGGGCTCCAGTTTCATCCATCTCATTAGAACTGGTTCAAATGAATTCTTTTTAATGGCTGAGTAATATTCCATGGTGTATATGTACCACAGCTTCCTTATCCATTTGTCTGCTGATGGGCATCTAGGTTGCTTCCATGTCCTGGCTATTATAAACAGTGCTGTGTGAACACTGGGGTGCACGTGTCTCTTTCAGATCTGGTTTCCTCAGTGTGTATGCCCAGGAGTGGTATTGCTGGGTCATATGGCAGTTCTATTTCCAGTTTTTTAAGGAATCTCCACACTGTTCTTCATAGTGGCTGTACTAGTTTGCATTCCCACCAACAGTGTAAGAGGGTTCCCTTTTCTCCACGCCCTCTCCAGCATTTATTGCTTGTAGACTTTTGGATAGCAGCCATCCTGACTGGCGTGTAATAGTACCTCATTGAGGTTTTGATTTGCATTTCTCTGAAAATGAGTGATGTTGAGCATCTCCTCATGTGCTTGTTAGCCATCTGTATGTCTTCTTTGGAGAAATGTCTGTTTAGATCTTTGGCCCATTTTTTGATTGGGTCATTTATTTTTCTGGAATTGAGCTGCAGGAGTTGCTTGTATATTTTTGAGATTAATCCTTTGTCTGTTGCTTCGTTTGCTATTATTTTCTCCCATTCTGAAGGCTGTCTTTTCACCTTGCTTATAGTTTCCATTGTTGTGCAAAAGCTTTTAAGTTTCATTAGGTCCCATTTATTTTTGCTTTTATTTCCGATATTGTGGGATCCATTTCTTCTAAGGGATTCTTGCCCACAGTAGTATATATAATGATCATCTGAGTTAAATCCGCCCATTCCAGTCCATTTTAGTTCAGTGATTCCTAAAATGTTGATGTTCACTCTTGCCATCTCCTGTTTGACTACTTCCAATTTACTTTGATCCAGGGACCTAACATTCCAGGTTCCTCTGCAATATTGCTCTTTACAGCATCAGACTACTTCCATCACCAGTCACATTAACAACTGGGTGTTATTTTTGCTTTGTCTCTATCTCTTCATTCTTCCTGGAGTTATTTCTCCACTCTTCTGCAGTAACATATTGGGCACCTACTGACCTGGGGAGTTCATCTTTCAGTGTCCTATCTTTTGCCTTTTCATACTGTTCCTGGGGTTCTCAAGGCAAGAATACCGAAGTGGTTTGTCTTTGCCTTCTCCAGTGGACCACGTTTTGTCAGACCTCTCCACCATGACCCGTGGGTGGCCCTACACTGCATGGCTCATAGTTTCATTGAGTTAGACAAGGCTGTGGTCCATGTGATCAGTTTAATTAGCTTTCTGTGATTGTGGTTTTCATCCTGTCCACCCTCTGTTGCATAAGAGGCTTATGGAAGCTTCCTGACAGGAGAGACTGACTCGGGGTGGGGGGGGACTGGGTCTTGTTCTGATGGGCAGGGCCATGCTCAGTAAATCTTTAATCCAATTTTCTGTTGATGGGTGGGGCTGTGTTCCCTCCCTGTTAGAGTGACATGGTTACTATAGTGACATGGTTACTCTAAATTTGTGCTGTCAAATTTCATCTCCTCACTGTTTCTTGGGTTTCCCCCGTGGCTTAGCTGGTAAATAACCTGCCTGCCAATGCAGGAGATGTACGGATTTGATCCCTGGGTTGGGAAGATTCCCTGGAGCAGAAAATGGCAACACACTGCAGTATTCTTGCCTGGGAACTTCCATAGACAGAGCAGCTTGGTGGGCTATAGTCCAGGGGGTCACAAAGAGTCAGACACAACTGAGCATGCACGCACACAAGCATATTGCTCAGTTAGAGTTCTATATATTCCTTGTTGATTCTCCAGCTTGGATTTCTAAAGACAAAGCTTTATTTTCCTTAGACTCACAGTCCCCCCACCCTGTTCTCCTGAAAATCCTCCTAATTTATCTTTTGCTAGAAGAAAAAAAAAAAAAAAAAAAAGATTGCATCCTGAGGCCTTCTGAATTCCAGCAGATTTAGTTTGATTTTATGAGTCAAAATGTCCTCTGAAAATCCTATTCACTGTCAAATGCTATTCACAATGCTTCTAAAAATTGAGACTATAACCTGTTGTCAAATATGAGGGCAGGAGAGTGGAGAGATGGAGAGTCTACTATGATTAGTGAGGCTGCACTCAAAACAAAACAAAACAGAATTCTTATTATCTCACTCTGTGTACGTTTTTATTTCTGACCTACAATAATATCTATTTTTAAACCCTCACCAAAATGGTAAGTATTCATTAACATTCAGCATTTCTGGCTATTAACCTGGTCTTCACCTTAACTCTCTTTCATATATCAAAGCTATTACTAGTCTAATACTGAGCTCTAAGTTCAGTATTACCACCATGTCCCAAAATTAAAAGTTCAGCACTCCCTTTGTGGATACTGGTTTTGTAGGCAGTCAGGGTCTTCTTAGACTTTTACCTCCCAAACCTCCATTATCGCCCATGTCACACTATAAATTAGATGCTCCCTTTCTATAGCTCTTCAGTTACATACTGCTCATTCACAACCTTCAAGAAGGAAGCAAGATACACAGATCCTGTATCATGCAGTTGCTGAGTGCTGTATTTGACTGAATCAGAGTAGAAATAGGAGAGAGGCTGAAAGCAGCACAGATCTGAGATAACAGCTTTTCGTGTTCTTTACCTGGTATCAGATTCAGAGAACCCAGCAGAGAGGACAGAAATACCTCAGTCCCACAGAATACACTATAAAAGCCTATCAGACACTGGGAACTTGAGCTATGGCCCACCACTTCTCACTGCCAAAATTTCTCAAAAATATTGTTTATATTATTTAACTCTACTTCACCTTTTCCTTTAGCCCCCTATAATTTGCCTTTAATCCATACTGTCCTGTTCCAACAATACCCTCAGAAGCTCAACAATGACTTTCTAACCAACCCAATGGCTTATTTTGAGGCCTTTACTCTCTGTGACTTCCTGGCAACATACCATTGTTGAAAATTCCTCCCTGACGTTCTTTCCACTCTTATTTTTAGTCTCTCTACATTGGCATTTTCTAAAGTGTTTTCTTCAAGTCAGTGGTCCAAAAAGATGAAATTCAAAAGAATATTTTTAGGCAATTAATTTTGCCAAACACTGCTCCCTTGGAAGATCCATAATCCTTATTAGCATATTAAGATCTCTGTGAAGTCTGATAGTAAAAGAAACTTGCACAACTGTGGTGATTACATGATTTACAAACTTTTTGGACTAATGGAACCGCTTTCATCAAAACACATATCTTATCTCATCATGTCTAAGACATACATTTTTATCATATTTTAATATTTTTGATAGCAGCCTGTATTTAATAACCAATAGCACTTTTAAATCACTGCTGGCTGGTAACAGTCATGATGTAGTAGGTAATGGTCATTTCCTGAGTATAAACAAATGTGGTCATAACCATTCATGTTTTCATCATAGCAATTGAGTTGTATGTTTTGTTGGTACTACATAGCTAGTTTCTATTGCCATGTAAAATGTATCCAAAAATATTACACTGTAATTCAGTATTGAAACAAAAAACTCATTTTGTATACAGAAAGACAAGGGAATAGAGCCATAGAGTATAAACTGATTTTTGCAAAGGAAATGTCATCAGAAATAACTGAAATCGCTTAGTTTTCTTTTAAAACATTCACCAGTTTGCTTTATGGGACCATAGGAAAGAACTATCTTCACACAGGTGAGTTATTTTGTTACTGAGAAATAGATAAATATTGCTTATGACATACCAAACAGTTTGATTGAAAACTAAAGAAATTGCTAAATTTCTCAAAATAGATCAAAGAAATTTCAAGAAAAAGGGGTCCTATCTCACAGAACTACTGTTTGTGTTAACACTGAAATTATAGTTAAATTGCTATCATTTTTTTTTTTCATCTAGAGTCACATACAATACTGTTCATCTTATAATTGATAATATCTTAGGTTCTCTAAAACATGGCATGAACATTCTGTGAAAGTACTGTTCTTTACTTATAAAATCTGCTCTAAATTTCCTCATATTCCAATAAGGGATAAATAAATCTTTTCCTAATTCATACTCTTTCTTGTTCTGTTAATTCCTCAGTCATGTCCAACTCTTTGCGACCCCATGAAATGTAGCCTTCTAGGCAACTCTAATCCATGGAATTCTCTAGGCAAGAATACTGTAGTGGGTTGTTCCCCGCCTCTCCAGGGGATCTTCCTGACCCAGGGATGGAACCCAACTCTTCCACATTGCAGGCAGACTCTTTACTATCTGAGCCACCAGCCACTCTTTCTACCACTCCCTTAGATATCTATGACCTGCCCTCCCCAGGCTGATTCAATTATTACCTTGCTTTATTATTCCTATAAATAAAATTATTAGATCCCATCTTTCTGAGTTTATAAGGCTAACAATCTCCATATATTCAAATGTAAGGTGTCATGATCATGGAGGCAAAAGATGTCAAAGACAAATTCATTATTCCCAAAGAGGCCACCATGCATTTGCAGATAATCCAAATTCTCTACATGGCCTTTGCATCCTCCTACAGAGCAGGATACTACTATCAGAGAAAAACATGGGGCAGGAATTGGCAACCCACTCCAGTATTCTTGCCTGGAAAATGCCATGCATGGAGGAAGCTGGCAGGCTACAGTCCATAGGGTCATAAAGAGTTGGACATGACTAAGCAACACACACACATACATCAGTGAAGAGCACACAAACTTTCCCGGTGAATAAGATTGTTCTTCCAGGATCAGAACTTTCTCTGATCAACTGTGGGCTCTTAAGTGCTAAGCTGTGTCTTCTGACAAGTGAAACAAATCAATTAGCAGAAATGCAAACCTGTAGGTTGCAAAGACTAGCAGAGAAATCTTTGTGAGGGGACTGTGGTCAAACTTATTTCTCCTCTTGTCTATAACCATGACATACTTTGATTCTGAGTGCCGAGAAGCGTGTAAACAGGGGGAAAAAAGCAGAAAGAGATAATAACTAATTTTTATAGTAGGTTCCCACATATCTCAAATTACCTATATGGCATATGCTACTTTGAGAGTTATTAATTCTCTCATTTTACAGATGAAAACATCTTCTGGGAAATTAAAGTCATGTTTGAAGAATCATAGAGCTTGTAAGTCACTCACTGAGTTATCTACACTTGGTATTCTTGGGGTAAATCACATATCTGATTTCTTGACTAGCAAACACTCAAGAAAATATCCAATCTGTGCCTAAACAGTTATCGTAAAACACTATTGTAAACACTTATTATAAAAACTAATCCCCAAGATAGGTCAGTCCATCTTTAGACAGGTCATAATGCACATAGGAGCTTGATCTTCAGGAGCCCAGGGAATTCAGTAGACAAGGTAAGTGAGCAGAGGGAGAAAAAGGAAGTCAGTGGAAAACTGATCAACTGTAATACATCTCTGAATTGGCAGTCAGCTGTCCACACTCAAAGTCTGGCATACTTTTTCATGCTTTGGCCTGCCAGTGATATTCAAAAGGTCTAATTCAGAGGCTGGTGTCCAGGGGCTGAGTAGGAACAGCAGGCTTTATTTGATATCAAGCAAGTCATCTTTGTCATGATCAGGGCCTGATTCCATAGTTAAGATGATAGAGATGCAGGGTTAATCCTTGAGAAGATATTACAGGGACTGAAAGCAGAGAGAGAAAACAGACCAGACAGAGTATCAGGAGTCTGTCTAAATGGATGGAGTTCAGAACAGCATGTCTCAGCAGGGGTCAGTTAACCACAGCAGTACATTAGAAACAGGATCTGGGCCAACTTTGTAGGGATTAAAGGAAATTTTTTATCACAAAGGACATCACAGATTTAGGTTTAGGCAAGACCTTACCAACAGGTGAGTCAAAACCTCAAAAACCTAGGACAGATCTGCCTTAAGAACTGAGACTACTCTGTGAAGAAATACATCCCAGATGACTCAGGTTGGCTATGAGCAAAGCTGCTAGAACCCTACAACTTAGCACAAGATCTAGCACCCAGGAGAGGTTCAATAAATACTTTTGGCATAGCTAAATGGATGTCAAAAGTACAGCTCATGTTCACCTAAATTCATGTAGAAGAATAAATGAAATACTACATAGCACTGAATATAAACCAACTACACAGCCACGAGGTTGAATCTCACCGACATAATGTTGAACAAAAGAACATGAAACGAATATTACATACAGCATGATTCCTTTCATGTGACACTTGAGAAAAAGGCCAGATTCGTCTATGATGATGGAATTCAGAATAGCAGTTATCTTTGCGTAAGGGTATTGATTTTGGAAACGTTTCTTATCTTTATCTGGGTGGCAGTTTCACAGATGCACATGTATGTGACTTCTTTGAGCAGGACGATTACAATTTGTATGACTGGGTGTGTGCTCAGATGTGTCCGACTCTTTGAGACCTCATGGACTGTAGCCCAACGGGCTCCTCTGTCCATGGGATTATCCAGGCAAGAATAATGGAGTGGGTTGCCATTTCCTTCTCCAGGGATCTTGCCAACCCAGGGATCAAACGCGAGTCTCTTGAGTCTCCTGTACCGGCAGGTGTAGACTGGCAGGTGGGTTCTTTACCACCAGGGCCACCTGGGAAGCCACGATTTATATACTTCACTGATAACAGATGGCGGTTGTGTTCCAAAAGGGAAAATTTGTTAAGTATAATTAACATTTTTATGAAATTTTCTTTGCATTGAATGAAAGATGTTACTTTGCAATTTAAATCTATTGTTGATTATTTTACCCCGTAGGGCATCAGAGAATAAGCATATCCTTTTTAAGTATTTAATATATGCAGTCTCCATCTACTGGTCCCCAAGGATGCTCTCCTCTAGTAGACTATCCCAGTCCTTTCAACCAAGAGTCCCTTTACTTGATTTATTAGTCCTAATTGTAGAGATTCCCAAATATTTTTTGACAAAGAAATGACATCCTGACCTCTTGGATAAAGGGCCTGAATACTGTAGTCATGGCTCTAGTGCAAACTTAAACATCAGTGGCCTCCACAATTTTGTACCTCTCTCTCACAATCAATAAAGCAACAGTGTTCCAGCTCACAGTGATCATTCTAAGACACAGTTTTGAAAAGCACCATGTGGACCTGGGAAGATGGCTCTTTCATCACAAGAAGCATAGCTTTTAAAAAATGGTATGCTGCTTTTATGCTCCTACATGCGTATTCAGTTCTGAGAGTTGTGAAAAGAAATACAGATCTAAGAATGGAAGGTAAGCAACTTATTTTGCAAACTGAACTCTTCTACTTCAGTTAAACTGAAATCACTTATATTAGTTCTATAACTAGACTAATTTGATCTGAGGTCTTGAAATAAAGTGTTAGTACATTGCTTTCCATTGGCCAGGGTTTCCCAGCCCTAGTATTGTTGACATTTGGATGGGCTAATACTTTGTTGTAAGGGATTTTCCTGTGCGTTGAAGGATAGCACCTCTGGCTTCTACCTGCCAGATGCCAGCAGCTCCTCCTCCCCAACTGTGATGAAGGAAAGTGTCTAAAGACATTGCCAAAGGCCCCACCACCCACATTAAGAATCACTGTTTCAAGTCATTCATAAAAACACTGTTTAAACTTTATGATATAAATTTTCTACCAGGCTGACTTTTAGGAAGTGTAGTATATTGCTCACCACTCATATAAACTGAGAATTTCCTAAATGATACTATTATTTTTGCCATTGAATGTATGAAAGTCCTAAAACTGAGTAGTTTTAATATCTATTCTTGAAAATCTCACCAGCCTCTCTTTGCATGCTAAGATCCTGCCACAAGGAAATAAAGTTAAGTTTCACTTTAAATCATAATTAGTCATGGAATTCTACCAGGTTCTTCTGTCAAGACCAACACCTTCTGAAATCCCATCATAGAAATGGTACACCTACTTGGGCAGTCCATTCTAGGTGCAACAAGGTGGAAGGCCTGTGGATTCAATCAGTTCAGTGGAAAATAAAGACATGCAGGTGGCATCTGGGAAGGTGGAGAAGTGGATTGGGAGGACTGACTCAGGAGAAATGGAACATGAAGACAGGTCAGTGAGTCAGAATTCCCCCTTTGTTCCCGAACTTAAAAACATGTATTTCCTACTAGAAACTGTGTTTAAATAAGTACTTCCAAAGAACACTGTTAGTTCTGTGGTACTGCTACTTTCTGTCTTAAATAGTGTGTTGGCTTTTATAGGGAGGTGAACCAACACTTCTCATGTTGTTTAAATGCAGAATGGAATTGTGAGTACCAAGCTACCGATTTGCAGAAGAACTCACAGAACATAATTTGCTCCTAAATTTAGAGCCTTATATGAATGGGAAACATGAAAAGATGGTTTTATTCTCTAGCACAGAGTCATTACACTCCATTTGCAGGTTCTGTTGCTCAGGGAAACCACAGCAGCACCTGCAAAGTCAACATCATATAGAGTTTGACTTTGTGATCCTTTAGGGAAAACAAGAACTCTTCACACCTTTTAGCATCTGCATGGCAGAAAACAACATAATATTGTGTGCTTTGAACATCGTTTTTCACAGAAAATGGGACTCCAAAATTTTTCTAAGTAACATCTTGACAGAATGGGCTTCTAACTAAGAGGATATAGTTGGTGTGTGGTCATACTCAAAACTTGGAGAACTAAAGAAAGAGAAGCAAGTTCCATTTGCATCCCTTCCTAACAAAACTCTCTTAGCCCCAATCTCCTATCTGTCAGAACAGAGTATTTGTAGTTATCAGAAGGAGTCAGTCAAATCTCACAGTGACTATGTATAGTAGGAATCCAATTAATTTTATTCCTTCCTCCTTCCCATCCCTTCACTCATGAGATACCACGAGTGTTTGTTTTGTTGGAAAGAGAATGACAGAGAGAGAAAGTGAGTAGAGAAATAGAAAGCAGACAGTGCGCTTGGTCATTGAGAAGCTAAAAGACAATCGATTCATTCTCCAGTACTTCAAGAAAGACTAGAACAAATATTTTATTATGATGCTGAAAATTTGTGGTATCTTCCCTCTGTGATAAAGTCAAGTTATCTTGAGAAAACCTTATTTTTTAAAGTAGACAAGGATTTGTAAGAAATGAACCCTCTGTTCTATTGTAGTTAAGAATATGCCATGAAAACTCTAAATTTTGCGGCTGATTCTTTCTATAGCCCCTTCTGACCATGGAATTCAGAAGACACTGCAGCCCAACTAGTTGGAGACAGAAGTAAACATAAACTATGCCTTCATCCCCAGTCCAATGACAAGGTTTAATACCTCCTCACTCTTGCCTTTCATACTTGCCTTTCTGCCAAGGTTGCATCGTTGTAAAGTGGTGAGCTTTCAAAATATAAGCTATAATACTCATATAATATTAGACTTACTTCATTCACCATATGAAGTATAATTCAATCATTATTAATTAGTGTACTTACGATTATCAGTTTATAATAGACATTATCATATATACAGTTGAAATGTTAACCAAGACTGCTGATAACATAAAGGATATACTCAGCTGTAATCTTCACCTAGATTCCTGAGCTCATAAAGCTTGGTAATATAAATTTATTTTCATCTTCACTGCTATTAAAAAAACTATACCTGAATCCTTAAAAAATGGCTGTTGGTATTTCCTGAAAGACTAATATTTGCTTTAATTATGAACTGCACCATTGTTTGCCTTGTAAAGGTATTTTTGATTAGGTCAATTTTAAATAAAACTGCGTTTTTCTCAAGGACAACTTAATACATAGGCATTAAAAGAGCTTGAGTTGATATCTTTAATAAGCCATAACCAGATAATTAGGGGCTATAAAGGATTAATTTTTCTCTTACATTATCAACGAGCAGCTGTAAAAGTACAAAATCCACTGCTAAGCATGTGTTTACAGATCTAATGGCAGATTTATAAAGTACTGTGTTTAGCAACGGTTTCTCTACCATGGTTTTTTTTTTTTCTTTTGACAGAATCAAAAACTCTATTTTTTTTAGCTTAATGTTGAAGGTTCCATGGTAACTGTCTTTTTATTTGGTTTCCTTTCTTAGCCTTTGTTGTTCTTTTGCTTTGCTTTTAAGTTGGAAAAATATTTTGCCTAAAAATACAGTACAAGAAAATCAACAAGCTATTCTTCAGTGTATATAGTAATTCTGAAGACTTTCTCATTTCAAGAGAAAAACAGACTTCTCTGAAAGTTTTGTGTTAGGTCACAATACTAAAAAGCATTCAACTGAAATCATAGGAGTGGAGCAAGTTGCTGAAATACTAGATTGAACAATTCAGTGTTCCATTTCCTTACACTGTTCTACATTTTTTATTTTCTTGATGTTTGCAATCTATCAATAGTTTGTAAAAATTAATTATAGAGAAGCACTGAACACTGTGAGAATTACCAATTCTTTTTATATTGTAAAAATAGCCCACTTACACATATTTCATGGATTTAAGTCATTCTATTCATAAAATGAAATTGAAAATGCTTCCCACCTCTTCTCATTTCAACAAATAAAGTGATCATTAATAAGCCTGGGTCTGCAAGGCACTTGGGGCTGTTTTCCTCTGCATAAAATAGCACTATAAATAATCCATCAATAAAATTAACATTTTTCTCTTCTTATTTTCTGCTTTCATGTTATATTTTAATGACATTATTGATGACTTTGAACTGAAAAATTCAGGTTAAAGGCCTCCCAACAATATTTCACTTTTTTCAAACTGCCAACAGATATAAAGGGCTACAAAAATGTAACTTTTTTTCTTACTGAAAAGTTAAATGATTCACAAGTGAGTTTCAATGTTTAATGTAAATATTTTAATATAAAATTTTTAACTGTGAGAATTTTTAAAACTATTTTTTATTCATGATTTATCATACTTCTCTAAGGAAAGTCAAAATCATAGCCTTACTCTAAGAGTTAGTGAATGCTACTTGGTTACCAATAATTGATACCAGAAAATCAGCTAGAATATAGAACTGAATATATCAACCACAAGGTCTAATTGACATATATAGAACTCTGTACCTAATAAGGGCAGAATAAGCTTTATTTTCAAATGTTCAAGGAACATTCACTATGATAGATCATATCTTTGGTCACAAACAAATGTTAACATATATGAAGAACTGTATATTTCTCTGACTATATTGGATTCAAACTAGAACTTAATAACAGAAAGATAAAAGAAAAATCTTCAAACATTTGCAACTAAAAATACATGCTTAAGTAGTTCATTGGTCAAAGAGGAAATAGCTATAAAAATATGGAGAATTAAATGAAAGTGAAAATACAGCATGTAAGTTTTAATACACCTAAAGCATCACTGACAGGGAGGGTCACAATGCTAAATGCTTACAGACAAAGAAACACCCCAAATCAATACTTTAAGTTTCTATCTGAATAGGAAAAAGAAGAGCAAACTAAATCCAAAGAAAGTAGGAAATAAATAATAAATGTAAGAACAGAAATCAATGGAATTTAAAACAGTAAAATAACAAACAAAATTAATAAAACAAATCCTGGTTCTTAAAAAAAAAACAACTTACGATTGATAACTTTCTAACAAGATTAACAAAGATAAAGAGATAAAACAAAAATCATCAATATCAACTGAAACAAGATAACCTGCAGCACTATAGGATAATTACAACTTTATTCTCATAAAGACTATGAACTATCATAACTCAGCCAACATGAAATAAACAACCTGAATAGCTCCATAACTAATTAAATAAATTAAGTTCACAATATAAAAAGCTCACACACACACACACACACACACACACACACACACACAAATGGTATCTTCATGCCCAGGTGGTTTCACTGAAGGCTTTTATGAAATATTTGAAGAAGAATTAAGTCTAATTTTAAACAATCTCTTCCACAAAATTAGGAAGAAGAGAAAACACTTCCAAACTCATTTTATGAGACTAGTATTATCCTGATACAAAAACCAAATGAAGAAAACAAAAATGACAGAGCAATATCTCTCAATTTTAAACGCAAAAATTCTCAAAAATATATTAGTAAACCAAATCAAGCAATGTAAAGATTCATACACCACAACCAAATGGAGTTGATTTTAGCAATTAAAAAGTGGTTCAATATTTGAAAATCAATAAATGCAAGACAAAATATCAACTACTAAAGGAAAAAAAATAACATGATCAAATCAATTGATGCATATAAAGGATTTGACAAAATTTAACACTCATTAATGAAGAAAATCCTAAGAATAAAGGGGCACTTCCTATATAGCCAATATTTTATAATATATAAATCTATTAAATAGCAATAACCTCAGATACACAGATGACACCACCCTTATGGCAAAAAGTGAAGAGAAACTGAAGAACCTCTTGATGAAAGTGAAAGAGGAGAGTGAAAAAGCTGGCTTAAAGCTCAACATTCAAAAAACTAAGATCATGGCATCCGGTCCCATCACTTCACGGCAAATAGATGGGGAAACAATGGAAACAGTGAGAGACTTTATTTTCTTGTACTCCAAAATCACTGCAGATGGTGACTAAAGCCATGAAATTAAAAGACACTTGCTCCTCGAAAGAAAAGCTATGACCAAGCTAGACAGCTTTTTTTTTTTTTCATTTATTTTTATTAGTTGGAGGCTAATTACTTTACAATATTGTAGTGGTTTTTGTCATACATTGACATGAATCAGCCATGGATTTACATGTATTCCCCATCCCGATCCCCCCTCCCACCAGCTTATTAAGAAGCAGAGACATTACTTTGCCAACAAAGGTCTGTCTAGTCAAAGCTATGGTTTTTCCAGTAGTCATGTATGGATGTGGGAGTTGGGCCATAAAGAAGGCTGAATGCCAAAGAATTGATGCTTTTGAACTGTGGTGTTGAAGAAGACTCCTGAGAGTCCCTTGGACTGCAAGGAGATCCTACCAGTCAATCCTAAAAGAAGTCCTGAATATTCATTGGAAGGACTGATGCTGAAGCTGAAGCTCCAAAACTTGGCCACTTGATGCAAAGAACTGACTCATTGGAAAAGACCCTGATGCTGGGAAAGATTGAGGGCAGGATGAGGAGGGGGATAACAGAGGATGAGATGGTTGGGTGACATCACAGACTCAATGGACATGAGTTTGAGCAAGCTCTGGGAGTTGGTGAAGGACAGGGATGCCTGGCATGCTGCAGTCCATGGGGTCATAAAGAGTCAGACATGACTGAGCAACTAAACTGATTAAATATTGAAACATCATGTTGCACAACGGAAATTTATATAATATAGTAAGTCAACTGCATTTCAAATAAAAATGGGCATGGGCAATTCTTAAACCTCATAAAAAGCATTTACAAGAAAACCCAGAGCTCACATAATACTTAAAGGTGAAAGACTACGTTCTTCCTCTATTAATGAGAATGAGAATAAAGTGTTTTTTCTCACCATTCTTATTCAACCAATTACTGAAAGTTCTAGCCATTGCAATAAAATGTCCTATATAAAATGGAAAAGAAAAACACTATATTTGCAGATACCATGATTGTCTACATAGAAATACCAAGGAATCTAAAAGGAAAGAAGGAAGGAGAAAAGAAACCTCAGAAACATTCTGGAACTAATAACTTAACTCAGAAAGGTCACAAAAACCAAATTCAAAAGTGTAATACCATTTACAAATGCTCCAAAGAAACTTTTTAAATTAGGCATAAATCTAAAAATATATAGATATAGAATATATATAACAAAAATTATAAAATGCTAATCAAAGAAATAAAAGAATACTTAGAAACATAATATTCACAGATTAGAAGACTTAGCATAATAAAACTATCAACTCTTCCTAAAATGATATAAAGTTTTAATGAAATTCCTATCTAAATCTCTGCAAGGTTTTTATAAGCATAAACAAACTTATTTAAACTATTTATGGAAATTAAAAGGCTCTAGAATAATCAAACAGTTTTGAAAAGAAGACTGAAGTGGGAGGAATTCTTTTCCCAATGTCAAGACATACAATTTAGCTATAGTAATCAAGACAAATTAGTAATGGTGAAATGATATATACATCTATCAATGGAATAGAATGAAAAACTCAGAAAAATATCCACAGAAATATGCCCAATTAATTTTTGGCAAAGATGCAAAAGCAATACAACAAGGAAGGATAGCCTTTTCCATAAATAGTGCTGGATCAGTTGAGCATACAGTGGCAAACGTGGGCCTTCTCTGGTGGCTCAGATGATAAAGAATCTTCCTGAAATGCAGGAGACCAGGGTTCAACCCCTGCTTTGGGAAGATCCCCTGGAGAAGGGAATGGCAACCCATTCCAGTATTCTTGCCTGAAGAATTTCATGGACAGAGGAGCCTAGCAGGCTACAATCTACATTTGAACCTCAACCTAAACCTCCCATTTTATACAAAAATTAACTGTTTAAAACATTAAACTATAAAAGATCTCAAAGAAAAAAAAAAAAAAGAGAGAGAGAGAGAAAATATTCAGGACCTAGAACTCAGGTCAGTTCAGGTCAGTTGCTCAGTTGTGACCAACTTTGTGTGTGACCCCACGCACTGCATCATGCCAGGCAACCCTGTCCATCACCAACTCCGGGAGCTTGCTCAAACTCATGTCCATCAAGTCAGTGATGCCATCCAGCCATCTCATCCTCTGTCATCCCCTTCTCCTCCTGCCTTCAATCTTGCCCAGCATCAGGGTCTTTTCCAACAAGTCAGTTCTTCACATCAGGTAGCCAAAGTATTGGAGTTTCAGCTCCAGCATCAGTCCTTCCAAAGAATATTCAGGACTGGTTTCCTTTAGGATGGACTTGTTGGATCTCCTTGCAGTCCAAGGGACTCTCAAGAGTCTTCTCCAATACTATAGTTCAAAAGCATCAATTCTTCAGTGCTCAGCTTTCTTTATAGTCCAACTCTCACATCCATACATTACTACTGGAAAAACCTCAGCTTTGACTAGATGGACCTTTGTTGGCAAAGTAATGCCTCTGCTTCTTAATAAGCTGTCTAGGTTGGTCATAGCTTTTCTTCGAAGGAGCAAGTGTCTTTTAATTTCATTTTCTACACTTGAACTCAAAACTTGATCCCAAAAACACAATCAAAAAGAGGAAAACAATAAATCATACCTCATCAAAATTAAAAACCTTTTGCTCTACGAAAGACTCACTTAAGAGAATGAAAAATAAATTACAAACTGGGAGAAAATATTTGTAAATCACATATCCAATAAGAACCAATATTTAAAATATGCAAAGAACTCTCAAAATTCCACATTCAAAAATAAACTACCCAATTGGAAACTATTAAAAAACATGCAAAATATTTTACAATAAGGATATATGGATGATGTGCAAATAAGAACTTGTAAAGATTTCAGCATTATAAGTTATTAGGACAATGCAAATTAAAAATACCATGATTTATTGCTTGTAGACTTTTGGATAGCAGCCATCCTGACTGGCGTGTAATGGTACCTCATTGTGGTTTTGATTTGCGTTTCTCTGATAGTGGGATGTTTCGAAAGAACAGTATGTATATTATCTATGGTGAAACAGATCACCAGCCGAGGTGGGATGCATGAGACAAGTGCTCGGGCCTGGTGCACTGGGAAGACCCAGAGGAATCGGGTGGAGAGGGAGGTGGGAGGGGGGATCGGGATGGGGAATACATGTAACTCCATGGCTGATTCATGTCAATGTATGACAAAACCCACTGAAATGTTGTGAAGTAATTAGCCTCCAACTAATAAAAATAAATAAATAAATAAATAAACATTAAAAAATATAAAAATAAAAATACCATGAGATGTCACTTTATACCTATCAAAATGGCTAAAATAAAAAACCAGATACTATGATAAAATCATATAGTCACTAGAGTTTGCAGAAACCAGATCACATATACTTTGCTGGCAAAGTTTTCTAATGATACAGTTAGTTTGGAAAATAGCTTTGCATTTCCTTCTGAAATTAAAATGTAACTTACCATCTCACCCAGAAATTACATTCTTGGGCATGTATCCCAGAGAAATGAAAACTTATTTTCATTTAGAAACTTGTACACAACCTTCATAACAGCTTAAATAATAATAGCTAAAATCTGGAAAATACTCAAATGTCCTTCAATTATTAATGGTTAAATAAATTGTAGCAAATCCATACCATGGATTACCAACTGACAATAAAAAGGAATAAACTATTGATAAATACAACTTGGATGCATCTCAAGGAAATTATGTGAAGTGAAAGAAACCAGTGTCACAAAGATGCATAATGTAGATTTCATTTATGCAACATTCATAAAATAACACAAATATAAATGTGGAGAACTTGGTAGTAATTAATGCAGATTAAAGGAAAGGAAAGGATAAGTCGAGCTCATCCTCTTGATGAGGGTAGCATGAGGGAAACTTGCAGTGATGGTTAAGTATTGCAGCTGTGGTTCTACGAAGCTACATAGGACAAAATTGCCAGAGCTATTCAAACACAGATACATACACATACGCACACATGACTGCATGTATAACTGGCAAAATCTGAATAATCTCAATGGATTGAATAAATGTTAACTTCCTGGGTTTGATATTGTACTACTACAGTTGTACAAAATATTAACATTAGCAGAGGCTGGGTAAAGGGTACCTTGGATTTCCCTGTAAATTTCTTTGCATATTCGTATGAATATAAAAATATTTTAAAGTAAAAAGTTTTTTACTTTAATAATAATTAATCATTTAAATTAATTTAAAATTATTTTAAACTATTATTTTTAAAATAATAGTTTAAATTATTTTAAAAATTATTTAATTTTTAAAATTATCTAATTTAAATTAATTAAATAGTTAAGAAATAAATGAAACACATCAATTGAGTCTAAGATGCATGCAAAGTCAAAGCCAAATGAAGATTCTCTAGAATATTATTTTACAACAGCATAATGTTTTTAAAATTATCATATGCCACTTTCTTATTAATAATGAAATAAACAAACTTGGTCACACACTTGTATAAATCCATAATCATTAAATTCATTTATCTTTAATCATTTCTTCCTTAAATATGTTGTGAATTTTTAAAGAATAATTATAGTTGACTTGTCTATGTTATAAACTGCTTCATTTTCTATAACCTGGGTGATAGGAATATCTTAATTTACAATACATCATTTTAAAAAAACTATGAAGGTTAGGAAGTCATTTGGAGGTGACAAGAGAGAGTCACACTTTTTCTCTTTGAAGCATTTTTACAGTGAATTCCATGATAGTTTCAAAACAATTCATATGAGAAAGAATTGTGCCATTTAAGCTTTAAGAGATAATTGAAAAAAATTTGGTCATTTTTCTGTATACTTCCTGTTTTAAACCAAAAATAACTTTAAAAGAGTCACGTTTTGAGATAGCATTTAATATTCTTAAAAAATGGCTGAAATATTGTAGCACGTCGTTGTCATTTCATAAGTCGTGTCCGACTTGTGACCCCGAGGACTGTAGCCCGCGAGACTCCTCTGTTCATGTGATTTCCCAGGCAAGAATACTGCAGTGAGTTGCCATTTCCTTCTCCAGGGGATCTTTCCGACCCAGGGGCAGAACCCACATTTCCTGCATTGGCAATCAGATTCTTTACTACTGAGTCACTAGGGAAGCCCATATTTTAAACATTTTTCAGCCAAATTTATGGTTTGCTATTTTTCCATGTTAAAACACATAGATTTAATTCATTCATTTAAACTGCTAAATTAAGTTGCCTTGTGTGGCTATTCCCCTGCTTACTTATCTATTTTCTTTCATGGCAGTGTTTCCAATATTTTATTATTATACAAAATGCTTCAATAGAGATAATATTTTTCACGTCTTAAAAGGACAAGAGATTTTAAATTAAAATACTCCATATTGAAGAGAATCACTGGTAGGAATACAAGTTGATACCATCTTTCTGGAAAACAATTTGGCAACATGTGCCAAGACCTTAAAAAATATGCATACTCAGTAACCCTATAAAGAAACTTCTAAGATATACTATTCAGTGGTTCTCAAACTGTGGTCCCCAGACCAGCAACAGCAGCACAAGCAGATCCTCAGGGCTCTACACCAAACCTACTCGATCAGAAGTTCTGAGGATGGGAATAAGCAACCCGTGGCTTACCAAGCTCAACAGGTGATTCCAACACTGCTGCTGCTGAGTCGCATCAGTCGTGTCCGCCTCTGTGCGACCCCATAGACGGCAGCCCACCCGGCTCCCCGTCCCTGGGATTCTCCAGGCAAGAACACTGGAGTGGGTTGCCATTGCCTCCGGATTCTAACACTAAGCTCAATAAACAGAGGTTCTAGATAAATGATTAGAAAGTCTCAAGGATGCTCACTGTAGGATCATAGTTAAGAAAGAAAGTCTGGACTCACCCTCAATGTCTTCATAAATCTTAAAAAAAAAAAAACGGTGATATATATAATGAAGCAAATACAGGATGAAAAATTAAGTTATGTGGGAATATAGCTTTAATATTACACTATAAGAAAATGGCATAATCTAAAGTTGTGTATATGTGATATCCTATAGTATTAGTCTTTTTCTGCCTGAATTATTTTGTATATGGGACCTAAGAAAAACAACAAATTGGTGAATAAACAAGAAGGAAGTAGACTCTCAGAACAAACTACTGGTCACCAGTAGGTGGAGGGAAGGGGAGAAGGGTAATATACAGGTAGGCGATTTAAAAGAAGGGTTATTTTAAGAATACATGAAATTGTGTGTAAAATTTTTGAAAACAGTAAACCATTATGTAATTTAAAGAATTTTTCATTCAGTAAAAATGTTTTAAAAATTAGGGAAAAAATAAAATTGCATATATGGCAAAATCATAACTTTTAAAAGAAGATATATATCCAAAGATATTAAGAATTATCACATATATATACACATACATATAGTCTGAATTAATATATTTACATTTAGTTACTATATCACTCATTTATGCTATCATTTGAAATCCCTCCAGTTGTATTTATTAATGATTAAAATGATAAATAATGCTTACATTTTTATAAAAATAAATGTTACTGACTTTTTAAAGCCCATATACCATGGTGTTTTGATATGCAAATAGGTTTGCAACAAGGTAAACTGAGTTTTAGAAAGATGTCATCTTATGCAACAATTTGCTTAGGATTGACAGTTAAAGGTTATATTTAGATGATGTCTATAACATGTATTCACACGTATTTTAAAAGTCTATTAAAAGAAATATAAGGAATGTTAAAACTGGATGGTGTGATATCTAGTGAAATACAGACTTAAAATCTATGCCATTAGAACCTGCAAATTTATAAGAACGAGCTTTAAATCTGTTAGCAGTTGAATTTCTAGGTAAAGTTCTCACTATTCTCTATGGTTATCAAATGGATTGTTATAACCTCAACATTCATTTAAATAATTCAAATGTTATTTATCCCATTATATATAACCCCACTATTTTTTTAAATAGCTAATATAATTTAGCTCACATCTGATGCATATCAGGATCAAAATTTAATTCTAATTTTCCTGAACTAGAGAATAGGTTTTGTCTGAGCTGTGTAGAACATTTAACTTTAGCTTGTAATTCTCAGTATGCTTCTATTACATTCACAGAATAATAGGGAGTATGCCTGTAGGTAGTTTAATACTGTTAAACTCCTATGGATCACAATGAAATACCATGTAGCCCAGCATGCTTTATATTTTAAAAGTTGTGGGTTGTTAACAATACACTTTTATTAAAATTCCTATTAATTTTTGCTGTCAATCTGAATATAAAATTACTTGATCACTTTTCTGCAGAATAAAAAAGTGAAGAAAATATTACTTTATTTCTAAGTGTTTGTCTGGCCAAAAATGGAAAAAGAAATTTAGAAAAATGCAACTATATTATAGTCTAAGAAGAGACAATTTTTGAATATTTTAGTACTGAAATGGCACAGTTATACATCTATTCATGTAGTGATTTGTTCAAATTGAGCCAAGGAATTGTATGAAGCATTAAGGACAGGGCAGCTAGCAATGATTAAACCTCTGCCCTCATGAAGCATTGAGTCTAGTGGGAGTAATAAACAGTAGACATATAGTAATTCAAGTACTGATACTATGATAAAAAAAAAAAATAGGAGTATTACCTAAAAAATGAATCTGAATTAAGCATGAAAAGTGGATGAAAGCACTCCAAGAATAAAGCAAAGCCTGTACAAATGACCTAAGGTGAGAAATGACTGAGGAACTGAACTGAACTGAACTGAAGGTGAGAAATTGCTGGTGAGGAATGCTCCCAGGAGTGCAAGTAGATTAGAGTGGCCAAAGAATTGTGAACAAGAGAGCCCAAAGTACCAGATGAAACTGGGATGAAGACAAGGACAGATACTCAGGCCTCTGTAAATCATGGTGGGATATTGAGCTTCTCCTAGTACTAAGAAGCCATTGATGTGTCAAAAGGCTGCCCCTGGATACTGAGGGAGAGATCATGTGTGAACATCATTTAGTGTCAAAAAGTGGAAAACATGAATTAATTTCTTTTGCAAACAATGATAAAGTTCTGGATTTTGCTTGAAATGTTAAATGTTTTAAAACTGCAAGTAGAAATACAGATATCAATTTCAACTTTAGGAATGAAGACTTCTTAGTATATAGGAAGATGTAGTGTCTAAGGAGTAAAAATAATATATCTATTCCATTAGATCTCCTACCTTTCTTCTCTTTTAGTCCACAATAAAGATCCTGTCAAGATGTCAGGGTGGTGCTTCCTTTGGTAATATATATGTGAAAACTGGAACAATGCAGAGAAGATTAGCATGGCCCCTGCACAAATATGACACAGAAATGTATATGGTCTTTCATATTTTTAGGTTGTTAATAGAGGAGATCCTAAGAGTTCTCTCATGATAAGGGGAAGTTTTCTTTCTTTTAGTGTATCTGTATGAAATGATGGATGTTAACTAAATTTATTGTGGCAATCATTTCACAGTATATGTAAATCAAGCCATCATGCTCTGTACCTTAAACTTACACAGTGATATATGTCAATTGTTGTTGTTCCGTTGTGCAGTCATATCCAACTCTTTGCGACCCCATGGACTGCAGCACACAGGCCTCCCTGTCCCTCACCATCTTCTGGAGTTTGCCCAAACTCATGTTCATTGCCAGTGAGTCATCTGTGCACATCAAATGACCAAAATTCTGGAGCTTCAGCTTCAACATCAGTCACTCCGGTGAATATTCAGGGTTGATCTCCCTTCAGATTGCCTGGTTTGATCTCCTTGCTGTCCAAGGGACTTTCGGGAGTCTACTCCAGCACCACAATTTGAAGGCATCAATTCTTTGGCATCCTGCCTTCTTTATGGTCCAGCTCTCACAACCATATGTGACCACTGGGAAGACCATACCCTTGACTATACAGACTTTTGTGGGCAGAGTAATGTGTCTGCTTTTCTTTTTTTTTTTTTTTCCATTTATTTTTATTAGTTGGAGGCTAATTACTTTACAATATTGTAGTGGTTTTTGCCATCCATTGACATGAATCAGCCATGGGTTTACAACTATTCCCCATCCCGCTCCCCACTCCCACACTGTCTAGGTTGTCATCGCTTTCCTGCCATGAAGCAATCGTCTTCTGTTTTCATGGCTGCAGTCACTACTCACAGTGAATTTGGAGCCCAAGAAGAGGAAATCTGTCACTATTTCCACCATTTCCTCTTCTATTCGCCATGCAGTAATGGGGCCAGATGCTATGCTCTTAGTTTTTTCAATATTTAGTCTCAACCCAGTTCTTTTACTTTCCTCCACCCTCATCAAGAGTCTCTTCAGTTCTTCACTGTCTGCCATTAGAGTGGTATCATCTGCATATCTGAGTTTGTTGATGTTTCTTCTTCCTATCTTGATTCCAGCTTGTAACTCATCCAGCCCAGCATTTCTCATGATATGTGCTCAGCGTATAGGTTAAACAGACAGCGTGACAGCCTGTCATACTCTTTATGACATGTCAATAATATGTCAATTATTTTTCAGTGAGATGGGGAAAAAAAAAGTCCGGGTGTCTAAAGATTGTTAGCGAGGTATGAGCCTGTTTTGGTTCTGGAGTCCTAGCTCTCTTGTGTCTCCATCCACACATTCTCTAGCCCTGGTCTCAGTTTATTTGGTCATACCATCATTTGTAATACATACAAGCACTTTTTCCCCTAAAATCCAAAGAGAATCCTGTTTGCAGTATTACATTTTTGAAAACAGCACTCCAGGGCTGTGCCCCAGGAAATACAGAGGTACCTGATGAAACCCATTCTTTTGGAGAAAGATACACCCCCTCTTTGATGCTTTTCTCCAAAATATTTTCCTAGCAACAACAAAGACACATGGGCTATCTGGCTCCTTTAAGAGCTCACTCACTGCTGAGCTTGGGGAGGGGGAGGGGTTGCTTGCTGGTCTTAGTAACAGTATCCCCTATACATTTTAACTCCCTTTGCCACCCCCAATTCCACTTGCAAACTGAAAATTGAAGAATGAGATATCTCAAAAACATAAAATCCTCTTTTGCCTGGCGGGATGTCTTTATTCCTGAGTAATCTCTCCAAATAACACCCTTGAGTCTCTGAAAATGTAAAAATTGCCTGTAGAGTCAAGGCAAATGAGGGCTAAATCCATTCATTATTTCCTTCTAGACTCTCATTCACCTCTAGTTGTAGGAAGCATCACAAACACAGGACTGATGAAAAGTGTATAAACGTATTATCCAGATACTCAGGTTGTCACAGGGAGCAGTTTTTGTTTTTGATTTTAATATAAGCAAAGCTGGGCAATGAAAATGTTCAGGTGAGAATAGAGATTTTTCTTTCTGAAAGATAATATTTCTTATCCTGAATGATTTGATTCTTTGAATTCCATGGCAAATTCGGAAATCTGTTCTTATGTGACCTACTCTTGGATCCTTGCTTATATCTTCATTACCCAGCAAAGAGTAAGCATAATTGATAAGCAATCCATGGTCCTCTTCATTTTGCTATGGATTGTCTATGAATCTTTCAAGATAGTTTCTAAGTCATGTTTTGGTCCTAAATTACTCCAAACCCTCAGTGACTAAATCCAACTTAATAGTGTTCACCACTCAAGGGACCCTGGCAGATAGATCAGCCATCACCTCAAACATTGCCAGTCAACATGCTTAAGAGATAGGATGTGCTCAAAGGTCTCATGAATTCAACTTAATGCTCTGGACCAGAGATGACATGCTCCAGTGGCTTCTGTTCACAACTTCCTGACTAGAGCTAAACATATGATGCTACCAAAAAGAGACCAAAACATACAATCCTAACATGTCTCTGAAAGCAAAGAGCCAGAAATAGTTGAGGAATAGCAATAAGGACCATCCCAATCCTGTACAAGAACTATTTTTTTTCTTTCAAAAATGTAGAGAAAATTGAGAAAGACTAAACAGATAGTAAAGTACACAAAACACATTTTTCATTAAGAGTCTGTTTATAAAAAGTAATGTTCCACCAGCTGTATGAATGATTTCTTTGTAAATAACAACATGGGAGCTATTAGTCTTTTATCTCCAAATGTACATACTTTGGGACTTCTGTCATTTACATCTCACCTTAGCAAAATAGTGGCTCAGATGGTAAGGAATCTGCCTGCAGTGTGGGAGATTTGGGTTCAATCCCTGGGTCCAGAAGATCCCCAGGGGAAAAGCATGGCAACCCACTGTGGTATTCCTGCCTGGAGAACTGCATGAACAGAGAAGCCTGATGAGGAGGCACGGAGTCAGACATGACTGAGTGACTAACATTTTCACTTTAGCAAAATAGGATAAGGAAGAATAAATCAGGAGAAAGGGCAAAGAAGGAGTTGATAAAGCTGAAAACAAAATTAGAATCCAATATTTGACAGGAGATCTGGTATGCTTTTCTAGGACTCAGTGACAAATTTGGCTCTGAACATTCCAGGAAACATGCAAAAAAAGAAATATAATCAATGGTGTGACACATAGTAGCTACAAGTTAAAAGCAAAATGTGTCATGAGAAGAAGCACAGTAATATCTGGCCCATGAGTCCTCAGGCACAACAGAAAGCATGTCTACCATAGCAAAGAACTGTAAGGCTGTAGCCTACTATATCTTTTACTAAAATCTCACATGCACACATCACAAATATTTTTACTATTATTTTCAGGCTTCCTGATGATTATTATAATGATTTGGCTGTGTTTGTCAATATCCCACACCTTTATGGTCATCCAGGACATGAATGAGGAAAGAAATATGCTTTCTCTCCCTAATGTAACACATAAACCACAGCTCACAAACAGGCATAAAGACTGCTAAATGTGGTCTTCAACTGTATACTTCACACAGTACTGGTTTTAAACTCGAATTTGAACGTCTTTAGGTCTAGAATTCATTCTCCAGCTTGGCCATATTTCTCAGCACTTCCTACCATGATCCACTTTATGCCCTTCATGTAGCCCCTATAGGAATTAGAGTTTGAGGCCCCTGGTATAAAATACAGTGACTCAGTAAAATAAAATGTTCCATAAATTCAGTGTCTATTCCCTCTATACCAGCTGCTTTGAGGAAATATAAAACAAACAATAACTATACTGATGTTTCTCAAACAGCTAAGTCTGTTGGGGAAGATAATTGCAAAACATTTGAGAACTTATAGTACTAAAATAACAATAACTATTCTATATATTTTATAGCTCAATATTTTAGCAAGTTATTTCACATCCATTGTTGCAATGGGTTCTCTAAGGAATACCATTAACCAATCAAAATAGGATTATAGTTCCCATTTTTCAGATAAAAACACTGAGATTCAAAAAGTTAAGTTGCCTTACTTCAAGTCACAAGGCAATGTACTTCAATGTCACAGGCAAAGCATAAGCTCCATGGAGGGCTTTTTTTAGTTTTAAATCATACACAGACCCACATATAGTAGGCATTTCATATTCTCTAAATCAACAAGCAAAGGAACCTGTACACCAACACATATTGATACATAAACATGAATAGTAGAAGAAAGCTTATAGATAAGAAAGATCAGAATGCACAAGTCACACCATCCCACACCTAATACACACAATGTAAATAAAACAAATAACATAACCAGACGTTATTTACAAACTCAAGGTACTTGTGGTATGTAGGAAAGACAAAAAATGCAAGATACCTAAAAATTAAATGCAAATATAATAATCCAAAATATTTATGAAAAGAATCAGTAAGTACTCTTACCTCTTTAAAAAAAAAGAACAAGGATTTACACAGAAGGAAGTTTCCTAGAATTTGTGGAATTTAAAAATAAGCGATGCTAAAGGATTTATAGTATTTATTGCAATATTATCTATAATAGCAAAATATTGGAAAAGAAATCAAAGATGACACAAACAGATGGAGAGATATACCATGATCCTGGATTGGAAGAATCAGTATTGTAAAAACAACCTTTGTATCCAAAGCAACAGAATCAATGCAATTCCTATTAAACTACCAATGGTATTTTTCAAAGAACTAGAAAAAAATTTCATAATTTGTATGGAAACACAAAAAAAATCCCAAATAGCCAAAGCAATCTTGAGAAAGAAGAATGGAGATGGAGGAATCAACTTGCTTGACTTCAGACTATACTACAAAGCTACAGTCATCAAGACAGTGTGGTACTGGCACAAAAACAGAAACATAGACCAATGAAAATAGATAGAAAGCCCATAGATAAACCCACACACCTATGGGCACCTTATCTTTGACAAAGGAGGAAAGAATACACAACAGAGAAAAGATAGTCACTTCAATAAATGGTGCTGGGAAAAGCAGACAGCTGCATGTGAAAAAATGAAATTAGAACATTTCCTAATACCATACACAAAGATAAACTCAAAATGAATTAAAGACCTAAATGTAAGACCAGAAACTATAAAACTCTTAAGGAAAAACATTGATAAAACACATTTTGACATAAACCACAGCAAGATTCTCTATAACCCACCTCCAAGAGTAAGGAAATAAAAACAAAAATAAACAAATGGAACTTAATTAAACTTAAAAGCTTTTGCACAGCAAAGGAAACTATAAAGAAGGTGAAAAGACAACCATCAGAAAGGGAGAAAATAATAGCAGCTGAAACAACTGACAAAGGATTAATCTTCAAAATATGTAAGCAGCTTATCTGGCTCAATACCTGAAAAACAAGCAACCTAATAAAAAAGTGGGCAGAAGACCTAAACAGACATTCCTCCAAAGAAGACATATAGATAGCTAATAAACACATGAAAAGATGCTCAACATCACTCATTATTAAAGAAATGCAAATTAAAACTACAGTGAGGTGTGACCTCACACCAGTCAGAATGGCCACTATCAAACATCTACAAACAATAAATGCTGGAGAGGGTGTGCAGCAAAGGGGCCCCTCTTGCACCGTTGGTGGGAGTTCAAATTGATACAGCCACTATGGAGAACAGAATTGAGATTCCTTAAAAAATACTAGGTATAAAACTACCATATCACCCAGCAATCCTGCTACTGGACATATATCCTGAGAAAATAATAATTGAAAAAGACATATGTACCCCAATGTTCATTGCAGCACTATTTAAAATAGTTAGGACATGGAAGCAACCTAGATGTCTATCCACAGATGAATGGATAAGGAAGTTGTGGTACATATACACAATGAAATATTACTCAGCCATAAAAAAGGATGCATTTCAGTCAGTTCTAATGACTGGATGAACCTAGAACATAAACCAGAAAGAGAAAGACAAATGCTCTAAATGAATGCATGTATATGGGATGGTAATGATGAGCCTATCAGCAGGGCAGCAGTGGAGATGCAGACACAGAGAACAGACTTAAGAAGAGACCTGTGGGCATGGAGGGGAAGGAGAAGGTGGGACTGAGTGACTGGCATTGAAACATTTGCCTTACCAGATGTAAAATAGATAGCCAGTGGAAATTTGCTGTATGGTGCAGGGAACTCAAATCTGGTGCTCTGTGACAACCTATAGGGGTGGGATGGGATGGGAAGTGGGAGAAGCCTCAAGAGGGAGGGGGCATATATATACCTATGGTTGATTCATGCTGATATATGGCAGAAACCTACACAATATTGTAAAACAATAATCCTCCAATTAAAAATAAATTTAAAAAAAATCAATGGATTTACTCAGAGGAAAGTACTCTAGAGTTTGTGGACTTATTTATTTAAAAATAAACAAAGCTACAGTACTTACAGTATTTATTTTAGTATTATCTATGATAGCAAAATATTGGAAACTACACTATTATCCATTGATGGAATCCAGTATAGTGAACTATAGCGTATCATGCAATGGAGTATTATACAGCTTCATAAAGGGATAGTTAAAGGGCCATACATCAATATTGGTGAATTTTAGGCTACACTGCAAAGTCAAAAAGGTCAAGATACAGAAATAATTGGTATATATATACATGTACACACACATATACACATATATATATTAAACATATACATAAAATCTATGTACATGTGTATATATAATATACACATGCATACACATACGCAGGCTTCCCAGGTGGCTCAGTGGGTAAAGAATCTGACCGTAATGCAGGAAATGCAATTTCTACCCATGGGTGGGGAAGATCCCCTAGAGAAGGGCATGGAAACCCACTCCAGTATTCTTGCCTGGAAAATCCCATGGACAGAGGAGCCTGGTAGGCTACATTCCATAGAGTCACAAAGAGTTGGACATGACTGAAGTGACTGAGCTCACATACACACATGCATATACACACATAAATATCAGTAGAAATAGATAAAAACATATGAATACACACATATTTCATTACATCTGCAAAGGAAAAGAAGAAACTGGCAGCATAACCAAAAACTAATAAAAATTGTAACCTTGGGAGTGTAAGGTATGGCAGGGATTTTTATAAAAACTGTGACTTTTAAGAATATACTTTGTCACAGAATCTTGACTTTGGAATCATACAAATGATTTATGTATCAAAAAACATAAATTAAAAAAAATTAAAAAACACTCTCCAAATATCAGAAAGAGTTTTAAATGAATGAATCTAATTTTACCATCCCTGTGACGTAAGTACAGAGAAAAAGGATCCATTTCAAATGATCTTAGCACAAAGTACAGAACTTTGATCATCCATCCTTTGTAGTTCATATTTTAGGACAAGTAGAGTGGCACAGTATGCTGTCATTGCAGACAGAAATTTCAGCTCCTTGTAGGAAAGGGATTTGGTTTTGGCAACAATGGATCAGACCAGGAAGGAAGCGGCTGAGCTCAGCAAATAAGGATACTTGGTAGCATTATGTTTCCCAGAAAGGAAGAAAAAAAAAAAAGCTTAAGATGATGAAAACTTCATGAATAAGTAAATTTAGGCACGCCTCTCAGCAAGGCTGGGTGGGGATCACTGTATATATCCATCAACAAGGTAATTAGTACTCATCTATTTGATCCATTTGGACTGTTTCTTATAATGAGCCTATTTTGTGAATAGATTAAGGTGAAAAAGACACTGGATTTAAGACACATTTTCACAAGCCTGGGAGTGATTAGAAAATTATTTAACCCATTTCTCTTTGCTGAATAGGAAGAAATGGAAAACAAAAAGGAAACTAGATCAAACTAAAGGTAAAGAATATCTTGGAAAACAAGAAGTAAACACTGGAATAGCAAAATTATGCAACTTCTTTTCAAAACAACACATTATTCATTTACCTTGATTTGAAGCCACAGTGAAAGTCATTAAGGCATGTTAAAACATAAAATTTCTTAAGAGAAAATGACTACAGTGGGGCTTGGGAGGATGTTGATATTCACAAAATAGAGACAAAATGTTGACTTTTGAGCCAAAATGTACTTTATGATTCTCAAGTTACTCTACTTGAGTTTTGTGCCATTTTTATTTGATTAAAAAAGAAACCTTGTCTTGCAATTGTTGTTGTTTAATTGCTAAGTCCTTTCCGACTCTTTGCAATCCCATGGACTATAGCACACCAGGCTCCCTGCCCTTCACTGTCTTCAGGAGTTTGCTCAACTTATATTCATTGAGTAAGTGATGCTATCCAACCATTTCATCCTCTGTCATCCCCTTCTCCTCTTGCCCTCAGTCTTTCCCATCATTAGAGTCTTTTCCAAAGAGTCTTTCCACTTACTTGTGAATATGTTTAAATATGCTCTTGTAAAATTATAGAATTTAAAGAAGATGAAAATGTATTTGGTTCTTTTAATAATATTTCAAAATGTACTACTGACTAGTTAAACCTGAACATATTTTTATATACATGAAAGTTTAAAATGTGCCTAAATACATTATTTCACGTTTGTTTCAGGGGGCGATATATGTACACAATAAATGGATATTTTATTAGAGAATGAGATAATCTAAAACATCTCTTTTCATTCTACTCCAGTTTGTGTGCCTGTGTATCAGAGTGGTCAAAAGCAGGGAAACAAGGAGAATCCATAAATTCATCTACTTAAGGAAAAGGAATATAGATGAGATTAAAAGAAAGTGCTTCATTTACTAAGATAACCAGGAATACATTGTCAATATATTGATGTAAGAGATAAGGCAAAGGAAAGAGTCATGTCAAGAAACTGAATGAATCCTAGAGAACTATTGCCAAGAGTTTAATTTTTATTTTTAATATGGCCTCATTAGTGTTAAACAGTCAAAATCAACAGGAATTCTCACACACACTCATTTATATTAAATTGCCCAAGTCTACCTTTATCCCTACTGCCTCTAAAGAGAAGTTTTCTCTTCTCATACTGTCCTTTGAAAAGCCTTTAAAAAATATAAATTCTTAGATTATTTTTAAATAACAACATTACTAATAGGCAAATATTAGGAAGTTGCATTTCAATTCAGATAAATCTCAAAGAGATACAGGGCTTCCAGGGCTGCTGTCTAGCCCAAAAAATCAAATTGAGAGTCATATTTCAACAAGTGTGTTTATGCCATTTTCTATACATTAAAATTTTCTTACTATTTACAACATCAAAAAGCGGCATTGTCAGTACCCCCTGCTTTGTTGACTAAGTTTTCCTTAGAAAACGTGAAGCTATAGAAATCAGCATTAAATGAAGATCTATGGGGTTTTAATGGCATTTTAGATAATGTCTAACCTGAACATTGGTTAATCTGACCTTCATTGATAGTCCTTCAATGTATTAATCTTCTCAAACTTTCATCTCTTTTACCTGTATAATTTCTATCAAAGGATTCTACATGATACCAAGTGGCTACATATATCCTTTCCTGAATGAAACAGTCTTCCTGCCAGTGTATCTAAATGCCTGCTGTGAAATAATTATGAAACTAATCTTTTTTTTTAATGTAATGTTCAAGTCTCAAAGAGAGTTTAATAGCTATAACATAGATAAGTCAAAAAGGCTTTATAAAATTTACTTGATAAAGTATCATAAAGTTACACAAGGAAAGAGACAAAATAAAATAAATTCCCCTAATGTACCGCAAATATCAACCACCACACACTACCTACAAGCCATATGTTTTTTCCATCTGTTCTGTTATCGTCAACTAAATTTATAGTATTTGGGCTATCAGAAGGATTGTCAAACACAAGCTAGGCATGATTTTAAAACCTAGGTGTTACTGTTAGCTGTTTTATTCTCTTTTTCCTATTTTTTGAAGAATCTACCCACTCCTATGCCCATTCCACCATTGATAATATTTCTTAGGTTCAGATTAAGATTCTGTGAGTTAGTCCTTAGGAAGATTATATCAGCTTTGGAGCCACTAATCACTTACTGTTTTCAGCGTCTCAGTGCTGGATACTGGTTAAAGGAACTGGAATTTCTCAAGATAAATATGATTCTTCCAAGTGCTAGATCTGTGGCCTTTGTTTGGTAGATTATGATGTGGTAGGCAGAATCTCTGGGCTTCCCAGGTGGCACTAGTCGTAAAGAAACCACCTGCCAATGCAGGAGACACAGGGGACATGGGTTCAATCCCTGGGTTGTGAAGATTCCCTGGAATATGAAATGGCAACCCACTCCAATATTCTTGCCTGGAGAATCCCATGGACAGAGGAGCCTGGTAGGCTAAAGTCTGTAGCGCTGCAGAGAGCCAGACATGAATGAAGCAACTTAGCAGGAAGAATTCTAACACGACCTCTCTAAATGACTCAAACCTTTGCATAAGCTTCACTCTTTGACTGGGAAAGGGACGTGCTGATTTCTCCTATCTAAAAGAATACGGCAAAAGTGGTGAAAGTCTCTCCTTTAATGAGGTTACAGTATTTGGCAATCGTGGTGCTGAATAAGACTCTTGAGAGCCCTTGGACTGCAAGGACATCAAACCAGTCAATCTTAAAGGAAATGAACCTGAAATATTTATTGGAAGGACTAATGCTGACGCTGAAGCTCCAATACTTTGGTCATCTGATGCAAAGAGATGACTCACTAGAAAAGACCCTGATGCTGGGAAAGATTGAGGGCAAGAGGAGACTAGGGTAGCCAAGAATGAGATGGTAGGATGGCATCACCGACTCCATGGACATGAATTTGAGCAAACTTCAGGAGCTAGTGAAGGACAGGGCAGCCTGGCATGTTGCAGTCCATGGGGTCACAAAGAGTCAGACAGGACTTAGCGCTGAACAACATGGCAAAGGTGATAGGTAATCACTTCTGCGATTACATTGCATTATATAAAACTGCAGTTCAGCAGACTGAAGCAAGAGATTCTTCTGCTTGTTTTGAAGAAGTAAGTTGCCGTGTTGTGAGGAGGGACTTCAGGTGTCTCTGGGAGCTCAGAGTAGCCCCCAGTGAGCTAGGGATCTCAGTCCCATAACTGCGAGAAACAATGCTACAAACACTACATGAAATCAGAAGAGAATGCCAAGCTTCTGAAAGGATCTGTCTGGCTGATGCCTTGTTTGCAGGGTCTCACATCTAAGCAGAAGACCCAGCTATGATGTGCCTGGACTCCTAACCCATGGAAACTGAAAGAAAATAAATGTATATTCTTTTGTATAGCAAAATTTGCAGTAATTGTTATTTAACAATAGAAAATAAATACACCCAAGACTAGATTAAGTAATTTTCCTATGCAAGTCATTTCAAACCAAAATTCTATTTTTCAAAGATGTAAACATAAATATTATAATGAATCCATAGATGTTGGGTGTGATGTTTGTGAAATGGTTTGTCAGATATGCATATTAAGAGCAAGACCATGAGCAGGTGACAAATACCATAAGACACACGGTATTCTGGCCAAAAATTCCATGAAGAAAGGACTCTTTCATGAAACTGAAACCCAAGATCACTACTTTGAAGACAAACCATTTAGGAAGAGCCAGGGGTTCTAGTCTTAATGAAAATTCGATGAATAGAAAAAAGTTTAAAATTCTCAAATTATGATGAAGAAATACAAAATTACTTACAAACTGCAGTAGATTGTGCTATTGTGCTCAGTTGATCAGTAGTGTCTGACTCTTTCAGACACGACTGCCAGGCTCCTCTGTCCATGGAGTTTTCAAGGCAAGATTACTGCAGTGGGTTGTCATTTCCTACTTCAGGGGATCTTGCCAATGCAGGGATTGAACCCATCTTTTGAGTTTCCTGAATTGGCAAGCGGATTCTTGACCACTAGCGCCACCTGGGAAGCCCACTACAATCTGTAGCAGATTATAGTTCAGCAAACACTTGCTTCTACCTACTACTAGGCAAATCATTTTCTCCACTCCATTGATACTAGCTATATGACCTGGGAATATGGGTAGAAGTGACAACGCTCCAGCCCTTAGGAAGCATGGGTTCTTTTAGCTCCCTTTCAGCCTCTACCCTGAGAAAAACTTGCCCCAGTATCAACAGCTTCTGGGTTCCCAAATTAGATACATGAAGCAAAGCTATCCCAGCTGTCTCATGGATCCAAGACTGAAAAAGAGCCACCCAGCTGACCCATGAGTATGAGAATAAATCTTATTGTTGGATGCCATTGACATCCTCTGGTTATTTGTTACACACTTGATTATTGCTTTGAATTTATAAACCATTTGATGCAAGTGTGATGTTAACTCAGCAATCCGGTTAAGTTAATTACTTAACCCAAATACACTGAGATATCATATACTACAAGGTAAAAAACTTAAAAGTCAGGTACATCTTAATACTTATTTATTTTGGCTGTGCCACGTCTTAGTTGCAGCATCTTTTTTATTTTATTTTTTTTAATAAGTTGTGGAATGCGGGATCTAGCTCCTCAACCAGGGATCAAACCTGGGCCCCCTGCATTGTGAGTGTGAAGTCCTAGCTATCTGTTCAACAGGGAAGTCTCCAGATTCACCTTTTACTGGGCTGTAAGTAAAATGGAGGGTGACTAACAAATTACTCAAAGGAGTTCAGTTTGTAACTCTCCTTCATTTATTAATAACAAGGAATTCACAATAATAAAAAGTATATATCATTTGACATTCCTAAATTTTTATGTCATGAAAATTCTTATAGAAAACATTTTTAAAAATAATCTCTAAATTTCAATTATAAGTATATAAAGCATGAACAAAACAAATTTTACTCATTTTTTGTTTCAAAGGAAAACTACCACTTAAATGCACTACATAAAGAAGTTTTTGAAATGATGCCATATGTACAAAGAGAAATACATTTAAGGTAAAAATGCTCTAGGGTAGATATATTTTTAATGTGCCCTGAATTCAGATTCATGCATAAATTCTTTTCTCAGAACACATACACACATAACATTCAAAGTACTCTTAATTGGGAAAATGAGTAAAACCACTTCTAATTTGAAGTATGCTACTGAAACTCAGATGGTTTTCATATTCAGCTCCAAAAAAAATGTACCTTGAAATACTCTTAGGACCAATATCATATGCAGTCAAATGCATAAAAGCTATTAATTACATCATGACAATATACAGTACAATACATAATAAATGTATATAATAAACGGTTGTACATTATAGACAAATGGCAACTTCAGGGCCTGAATTAAATTATCCTTAGGATTACTGAAAATAAGTATGGTATGTACATATGTATATGAGACATAGATATAGAGATATAGATATCTCCTATGAGCCTGTTAACCATACCTAAAATAGTCCCAGGTAAGAAACACATTTAGCACTTCCTTTTATAACGCTGGACAAGAAGAAGTTGAGATAGGAAAGCTAAAGATCTGATGAGCTATTAAGTAGAGGTAAAGCAAATTTCAGGGAGAAAATAAAGGTCTTTGTAATATTTTATCAGCTATTCTCAAAAATATACCTTTTAAATAAACATCTATAAAAGGCTAAAATAATTATAAGCACTGAAAAAATCAAGAGTTTTACTTTCTAATTCCGTGGTAAATCATGATTTAAGCAAAAACTATTCATACTTAGAACTGTTTTGTAAGGATAAATGTTAAAGTCTAAGGTTCACTCTCATGGATAACTTTAGGTAATTAGAGTCTTTCCCTGAACTTCTAAGGCACTCCTATTAACATCTATAAAGTTATATTGAATATATTGAAGAGATGACCTGGAACCCAGTGATCTATTAGATTTCTTTTCTTGAGCAATGTCATATCAATAACTAGTTCTAGTTCTTCATTTGTTTACAGCATATTAATAATGCTCCATGAGATCTTACTCTCCAGATTTTTTTAAATGATTTCAGAACAACGTTAAGTGTCTGTGTATATGCACACCTATATGTATAAACACACACATATATGTATGTGTGTATATGTGAATATACACACACACACAGTGGGAATTTAACAAATACAGTAGTGTCAGCACAAATTATGTGTGCATAGGAAGCTTGTGTGCCCTACTCATTTCCTTAAAGAAATCAATGATCTGTATGCATTCAATGGTTTTTTAGTGCTTAAACTATTGTTTCTTTCGTTATAATTTTCTAGGAAGGGACATTTTTTTGCCAAATTGCAGGAGTATGATAATTTAGCATACAGGAGTGAATTTTGTTTATTGTTTTAACACTATAACCATATTTATTTTACCCTGCATTTCTCCAATAGAATATCCCATATACTGTCTCCTCTGAACGTATCAGAGATGTTATATGTGATACATATATGTCCATATATGTGTGTATACATACAAATGTGTATTTGTGTTTATACATGTTTGTATAATTCTATTTATATATATATAATATAAATATTAATATATTTAGAGAGAGGTATAAATACATATATATATATATATATATGTATATATATATATATATATATATGGAGGGAATTGTGTGTATGTCTTGAAAAGAATTCTTAAATCTCCCTTATTGGTATAAACCACTGATACGCATGGTTTGGTTAAATTACCCCGGCCAGGTTTATTATCTACTCTTTTCCCCTGCTGTTAGCATGTGTAATTGTATGGTTTTAAGAACTTGAATGACTCACTATAAAGCAAGCTGAAAAAATACGGGACAGATGTGTTTCTATGTATTTTTTGAGGGTTGCTAGGATGGGAACCCTTTCAGCTTATTTTGGAATCTCATCCTGGAGGTAACTTTTGCCTCCTTAGCTTACCTCTCCCCCACCCCAATCCTCAACTCCTCAACCACAAGTAAAATGGAGTGCTCACACTGTAAATGCCACCCATCCACCTGAAAGAGGGAGCAAACAATACAATGGCCACCCATCAGCCGAAGAAATAATTATTATAGTCCCCTCCAGTAAGGTTAAATGAAGGAGAATATTTCTATGAACAAAAGATAAGGCAAAGTGCCTCCCTCCTCCTTCATAAGCAATGATTATTAAGAGACAGCCTAACAGATCATTTGTGGTAAGAGATCATAAACAAGACTATGAATGTTGATCAGATTTCAAAACTTTGGTCTTGATCCTACAACTGCATAGAAAAACCCACCCCATGGTTAACATAACCAGAAGCAGGCAGGAGCCAAAAGCTTTAATCAGAGGTCAAACCAACAGCAAAAGAGTTGAACTTTTACAGTTTCAGGGTCAGACAACTTATCAACAGAGTCAAATTCCCATTTTAACAGCAGCCAAGTAAACTCAGCATGAATAGAAGATGTAGATGTAGTGACTGCTGACAAAAGTGTTTTATCTTTAAGTAAAAAACATGTTAGTAATGAGATGCTAGCTGGTTTAAGCCATGTCATTACACTTCCAGAGAAAAGTGGCTCTCAGTTTAGGGGTGCAAGAATTCCATATTAACCTTTATCAACTTGGGGGCTTTTTGTGATTCTCCTCTCTTACTTTCATTATTAGGCAATTGAAAAGAATACTGTGTTCTTAGTGAGTTGCTATTGCATGCTAATTTAAAAGATGACATTAAGCCAGATAGTGAACTGCTTAAGGCTTGTTTTGAGCTGAAGACTTCATCTCCCATCACTGGAGGGACAAAAAAACAAACTCTGTATGTGGCCCTGCCTTCAATAGCACAAACTCTCCCTGAGTATATACAAGACTCACACTGAAGAAAATGTAGTAGTGAGTAAACACATCCTGAATGCAATGCCAGCCGTTCGAGCTTGAACCGAGCACTGCAGCCCTGAAAGACCCCTGCTGAAGGAGTGGCAGGAGTTTATTCCTGCTCTGCAGGCTTTCACGGGGCTTCCTGGTGGCTCAGACGGTGAAAGCGTCTGCCCACGACTCAGGGTTCCCAGGTTTGATCCCTGGGTCGGGAAGATCCCCTGGAGAAGGAAATGGCAACCCACTCCAGTACTCTTGCCTTGAAAATCCCATGGACAGAGGAGCCTGGTAGGCTACAGTCCATGGGGTCGCGAAGAGTCTGACATGACTGAGCGACTTCACTTTCACTTTCATAGGCTTTCAAAAGGACACAGTCTTGACTGGCTATTTGATTATTAAATGACATAAATCCTATGTGGATATTTACTGCTTATTTCATAATTAGATACATATCTAATGAAGAAGGAAAGCGATGCCAGGAATAAGTATATATATATATATGCACACACACATATATATATAATTTCTACCATTATGTGCATTAAATGCTAAAATAAGCATTTGATGAAGGAATTTCTTAAGATAAAATCCTAAAAGTAGAATTCTTATTTAAGATATGCAATTTTAAAAATATGCAACATTCCTTTGAAATGTTGAACCAATCTTTCATCCAAAGAGTATATGATAATGCCCATTTTTTCCATAGCATTATTTTTTATGATTTTTAATTAAACTTTTTATCTTAATAGATTCACATGTCCTACTAAAAAGATACAGAGATTCCCTGTAAACTTCACCCAGGTTTCCCCAATGGTACCATAAAGCAACAGTATACTATCACAACCAGGGTATCGGCATTGACAGTGCAGATACAGAGCGTTTCTATCAGCGCGGGATTCTTCATGTTGGCCTTTTATAGCCACATCTATTTCCCTTCTACCTCCAACCCCCTCTTCAGTCTCTGAAAACCAGAAACCTGTTTTCCATCTCTATAATTTGTGATTACAAAAATGTTACATAAATGGAATCGTATAGTATGCAACATTTTAAGACTTCTTTCTCCTTCAGCCTTAATAGCCTTAAATTCCTCTACGTCGTCACATTAATAGCTTCCCCCCTTTTAATTGCTGCACAATATTCCGCAGAATGACATACCGCTGTTCAACCAGGGCCCTATTTAAGTTGTCACCAATTTTGAGCTATTATAAATAAAGCACTTCTAAAAGTATGTTAAATAAGAGTGGTAAGAGCAGACATTCTTGCCTTGCTCTCATCTTAGATGGAAAGTATAACCTCCTTTACAATTAAGTAGAATGTTAGCACCAGTATTTTTTCTCAAGTTAAGGTCATTCCTCTTTAATATTAACTTACTGAAAGTCTTTATCAACAGTGGGTGTAGATCTTGTCAAATGCCTTCTCCATTCTTTCTCCTTCTTCATTCCTTCCTCCCTTCCTCTTTTTCTTTCTTTCAAGGTTGGAATTTCTTTCTTTGGGGCAAGCGTGGCAAGCCTGCCAGGCTCAGGTTATCAGGTCGGGATATCAGGTTATCAGATTCAACCCTTGGAGACAGCCTAAGGCTGGCACCGCCACCCACCGCTCGCCTGGATTAGTGGAACATACAAAGCTCAGTCGTATAGTAGAGGCAGGGGTAGAAGCCACAGGGCCCAGAGCTGGATGGAGAGGAGCAGGCAGCATTCGGCTAGACTGCCTTGGTCAGCACAGACTGCCCAGGAGTCATGTGCAGGCCCAGCGGTGGGGCTGAGGCTCCCTTGGAGAAGTGGGCAGACAGCACCCCAGGGTGGGGGTTCAGAGGTTCCAGGGTATGCTGTGCCCATGGTGCAGAAGAGGCCTGCAGAAGCCCAGGTACCCAGGCGGCATGCCTAAAAGCTGGGCAGTGGTGAGCCTTTCACCAGGAGGGTCTGTCTCCAGCCGAGGCCTGGGTCCTTGGGCACTGGGGTGTGAAGGGGGACACAAATTATTTGCTGCATGGCACATAGGATCCTCCCGTACCAGGGATCAAACCCATGTCTTCTGCACTGGCAGGCAGATTCTTTACCACTGAGCCACCAGGGAGGGCCCCCCTCTTTTTTGGATTTCCTTCGCATTTAGGTCACCAGAGAGTGTTGAGTAGAGTTCTCTGTGGTATGCAGTAGGTTCTCATTAGCTATCTCTCTATATATTTATATATTATAGTGCATACATGCGAATCCCAATCTCCCAGTTTATCCCATCCTTCCCTTTTCCAACTTGTTGATATGCATGTTCTCTACATCTGTGTCTCTATTTCTACTTTGCAAATAGATTCATCTGTACCATTTTTATAGATTCCACATATATGCATTAATCTACAATACTTGTTTTTCTCTTTCTAACTTACTTCACTATGCATGATAATCAAGGTCAATTCACATCTCTACAAATGACCCAATTTCATTCCTTTTTGTGGCTGAGTGGTATCCCATTGTATATATGCACCACAGCTTCTTTATGCATTCATCTGTCATTGGACATTTGGGCTGTTTTCACATCCTGGTTATTGTAAATAGTGCTGCAATGAACATTGGGGTACTGAAAGCTATAGTTTCCTCAGGATATATCCCCAATAGTGGGATTGCTGGGTCATATGGTAGTTGTAATTTTAGTTTTCAAGGGACCCCCATTGTGGCTGTTTCAGTTTACACTATTTTTAGTTTTTAAAGTTCTCCATGGTGGCTATATCAGTTTACACCTCATCAGCAGTGTGTGAGGTTTCCCTTTTATCCACACCCTCTCCAACATTTATTGTTTGCAGATTTTTTTTTTAATGATAGCCATTTTGACCAATGTGAGGTGATACCTCACTGTAGTTTTGATCTGCATTTCTCTAATAATTGTAATGTCGAGCATCTTTTTATGTTTTTGTTGGCAATCTGTTGCCTTCTTTGGAGAAATATCTGTTTAGGTCTTTGGCCCATTTTTTGATTGGGTTGTTGGTTTTCTTTTTTTCTTTTATTGAGCTGTGTAAATTGCTTATATATTTTGGAGATTAATCCTTTGTCAGTTTTGCATCATTTGCAAATATATTCCCCCATTCTGAGGATTCTCTTTTCGTCTTGTTTGTCACTTATTTTGCTGTGCAAAAGATTTTAAGTTTCATTAGGTCCCATTTGTTTATGTTTTTATTTTAATTACTCTAGTTCAGTTCAGTTCAGTCACGCATTTGTGTCCGACTCTTTGCAAACCCATGAACTGCAGCACACCAGGCCTCCCTGTCCATCACCAACTCCCGGAGTCCACCCAAACCCATGTCCATTGAGTCAGTGATGCCATCCAACCACCTCATCCTCTGTCATCCCCTTCTCCTCCTGCCCTCAATCTTTCCCAGCATCAGGGTCTTTTCAAATGACTCAGCTCTTTGTATCAGGTGGCCAAAGGATTGGAGTTTCAGCTTCAGTGTCAGTCCTTCCAATGAATACCCAGGACTGATCTCCTTTAGGATGGACTGGTTGGATCTCCTTGCAGTCCAAGGGACTCTCAAGAGTCTTCTCCAACACCACAGTTCAAAAGCATCAATTCTTCGGCACTCAGCTTTCTTTATAGTCCAACTCTCACACCCACACATGACCACTGGAAAAACCATAGCCTTGACTAGATGGTCCTTTGTTGACAAAGTGTCTCTGCTTTTTAATATGCTGTCTAGGTTGGTCATAACTTTTCTTCCAAGGAGTAAGCGTCTTTTAATTTCATGACTGCAGTCACCATCTGCAGTGATTTTGGAGCCCAGAAAAAATAAAGTCTGCCACTGTTTCCCCATCTATTTGCCATGAAGTGATGGGACTGGATGCCATGATCTTAGTTTTCTGAATGTTGAGCTTTAAGCCAACTTTTTCACTCTCCTCTTTCACTTTCATCAAGAGGCTCTTTAGTTCCTCTTCACTTTCTGCCATAAGGGTGGTGTCATCTGCATATCTGAGGTTACTGATATTTCTCCCGGCAATCTTGATTCCAGCTTGTGCTTCCTCCAGTTCAGCATTTCTCATGATGTACTCTGCATATAAGTTAAATAAGCAGGGTGACAATATACAGCCTTGACGTACTCCTTTTCCTATTTTGAACCAGTCTGTTGTTCCATGTCCAGCTCTGACTGTTGCTTCCTGACCTGCATACAGGTTTCTCAAGAGGCAGGTCAGGTGGTCTGGTATTCCCATCTCTTTCAGAATTTTCCAGTTTATTGTGATCCATATAGTCAAAGGCTTTGGCATAGTCAATAAAGCAGAAATAGATGTTTTTCTGGAACTCTCTGGCTTTTTTGATGATCCAGCAGATGTTGGCAATTTGATCTCTGGTTCCTCTGCCTTTTCTAAAACGAGGTAGAACATCTGGAAGTTCACAGTTCATGCGTTGCTGAAGCCTGGTTTGGAGAATTTTGAGCTTTACTTTACTAGCATGTGAGATGAGTGTAGTTGTGTGGTAGTTTGCACATTCTTTGGCATTGCCTTTCTTTGGGATTGGAATGAAAACTCACCTTTTCCAGTCCTGTGGCCACTGCTGAGTTTTCCAAATTTGCTGGCATATTAAGTGCAGCACTTTCACAGCACCATCTTTCAGGATTTGATATAGCTCACCTGGAATTTCATAATCTCCACTAGCTTTGTTCATAGTGATGCTTCTTAAGGCCCACTTGACTTTGCATTCCAGGATGTCTGGCTCTAGATGAGTGATCACACCATCATGATTATCTGGGTCATGAAGATCTTTTTTGTACTCTAGGAGTTGGGTCAAAAAAGATCTTGCTGTGATTTATGTCACAGAATATTCTGCCATTCTTTTCCTCCAATAATCTTAAAGTGTTCAGCCTTACATTTAGATCTTTAATCCATTTTGAGTTTATTTTTGTATATGGTGTTAGGAAGTGTTCTAATTTCACTCTTTTCCATGTAACTGTCCATCTTTCCCAGCACCACTTACCTTTTCTCCATTATATATTCTTGCCTCCTTTGTCATCATTTAGGTGGCCATAGATGAGTAGGTTTATGTCTTGACGTTCTATCCTATTCCATCAATCTACATTTCCGTTTTTGTACCGGTACCATGCTATCTTGATAGCTGTAGCTTTGCAGTATACTCTGAACTAAGGAAGCCTGATTCTTCCATCTCCATTTTTCTTTCTCAAGGTTGCTTTGATTCTTGAGGGCTTTTCATGTTTCCACACAAATTGTAAAAATTTTTGTTCTAATTCTATGTAAAATGCTGTTAGTAATTTGACAGGTATTGTATTGAATCTGTAGATTACTTTGGGTACAATAGCCATTTTCACAATATTGATTCTTCTAATTCAGGGACATGGTGTATCTCTTCATCTGTTTGTACTATATTTGATTTCTTTCATCAGTATCAAAGTTTTCTAAGTACAGGTCTTTTGCCTCCTTGGGTAGGATTTCTCCTAGGTATTTTTTTATTGCACTGGTAAATGAGACTGTTTCCTTAATTTCTCTTTCTGATCTTTCATTATTAATGTAAAGAAATGCAGAGGATTTCTGTCCATTAATTGTTTATCTTGCAAATTTATCATATTCATTGGTTAGGACCAGTCATTTTTACTTATATATATATATATAATTTCCTTCCTTCTATCCACTTTGAGTTTATTTTTCTTCTTTCTCTGGCTTCTTGAGAGGGGCACTTAGATGGTTGAATTGAGACTTTTCATCTTTTCTAAGGTATGCATTTCAAGCTATAAATTTCACTCTAGATACAGAGTGAAATCTAGCTGAGTCCCACAAATTTTGGTATGTTGCATTTTCATTCAATTGATGCACTTCTTAAATTTGATTTGGGACTTATTCTTTGATTTCTGGGTTATTTAGCAATGCATTATTTTACTTCCCAAGTGTTTGAAAACATTTCTATTATCTATTATTGATTTCTAATTTAATTCTATTTTGATCAGAAAAAAAAAACAATTTTAATGCTGCCAAATTTGTTAACAGTTGTTTAGTGACCTAGAGTATAGTCTAGTTTGTTATACCTTCCTGACAGCACTGTTTAATCTTGCAAAATATATAGGTAAAAGTGAATCTCAAATTAAAATTGATATTTTAAAATTATTTGTAAATATTATTTTTCATGATTATAAGCTTTTTAAAATAATTTTTCTGTTGGATGCCTGTTTTTTTGGCTGTTCAGTTGCTAAGTCATGTCTGACTCTTTGTGACCCCATGAACCCCAGCACACCAGGTTTCCCTGTCCTTCACTAACTACCAGACTTTACTCAAGCTCATGTCCATTGAGTCAGTGATGCCATCCAACCATCTCATCTTCTGTTTCCCCCTTCTCTTCCTGCCCTCAGTCTTTCCCAGCATCAGTGTCCATTGCAATGTGTCATATCTTCACATCAGGTGGCCAAAGTATTGGAGTCTTCAGCTTCAGCATCAGTCCTAGTGAATATTCAGGGTTGATTTCCTTTAGGATTGACTGGCTTGATCTCCTTGATGTTCAAGGGATTCTCAACAGTCTTCTCCAGCACCAAAATTTGAAGGCATCAATTCTTCAGCACTCAGCTATCTTTATGGTCCAACTTTCACATCTGTACATGACTACTGGAAAAACCATAGCTCTGACTACCCGGATCTTTGTCAGCAAAGTAATGTCTCTGCTTTTTTTTTATTTATTTATTTTTTTACTGAAGGATAATTGCTTTACAGGATTCAGTTATTTTCTGTCAAACCTTAACATGAATCAGCCATAGATATACATACATCACCTCCCTTTTCATCTCCCTCCCATCTCTCTTCCGTGTCGCACCCCTCTAGATTGATACAGAGCTCCTGTTTCAGTTTCATGAGCCACACAGCAAATACCTGTTGGCTATCCATTTTACATACAGTAATGTAAGTTTCCATGTTACTCTTTTCATACAGCTCACCCTCTCCTCCATTCTCCCCATGTCCATAAGTCTGTTCTCTATGTCTGTTTCTTCACTGCTGCTCCTAAAAATAAATTCTTCAGTATCATTTTTCTAGATTGTGTATATATGTGTTAGAATACGATATTTATCTTTCTTTCTGACTCACTTCACTCTGTATAATAGGTTCTAGGTTCATCCACCTCATCAGAATTGACTCAAATGTGTTCCTTCTTATGGCTGAGTAATATTCTATTGTGCGTATGTACCACAGCTGCTTTATCCATTCATCTGTCAATGGACATCTAGGTTGCTTCCATGTTCTAGCTACTGTAAATAGTGCTGCAATGAACAATGGGACACATGTATCTTTTTCCATTTCGGTTTCCTCAGGGCATATGCCTAGGAATGGGATTGCTGGGTCATATGGTGGTTTTATTCCTAGTTTTTCTAAGGAACCTCCATATTGTCTTCCATAGTGGCTGTGTCAATTTACATTCCCACAAACAGTGCAAGAGCATTCCCTTTTCTCCACACCATCTCCAGCATTTATTGTTTGTAGACTTTTTGTTGATGGCCATTCTGACCAGTGTGAGGGGATATCTCAGTGTAGTTTTGATTTGCATTTCTCTAATAATAAGTGATGTTGAGCACTTTTTCATCTGTTAGCCATCTGTATGTCTTTTTCATTTGTTAGCCATCTGTATGTTTTCTTTGGAGAGATGTCTGTTTAGGTCTTTTTCCCACTTTTTGATTGGGTTGTTTGTTTTTCTGGCATTGAGTTGTATGAGCTGCTTATATATTTTGGAAATTAATCCTTTGTCAGTTGTTTCATTTGCTATTATTTTCTCCCATTCTGAGGGTTGTCTTTTCACCTTACTTATAGTTTCCTTTGCTGTGCAAAAGCTTTTAAGTTTAATCAGGCCCCACTTGTTTACTTTTCTTTTTATTTCCATTACTGCAGGAGGTGGGTCATAGAGGATCTTGCTTTGATTTATGTCATTGAGTGCTCTGCCTATGTTTTCCTGTAAAAGTGAAAGTGAAGTTGCTCAGTCGTGTCCGACTCTTTGCAACCCCATGGGCTGTAGCCTACCACACTCCTCTGTCCATGGGATTTTCCAGGTAAGAGTACTAGAGTGGGTTGCCATTTCCTTCTCCAGAGGATCTTTCCAACTCAGGGATCGAACCTGGGCCTCCCACATTGTAAGCAGATGCTTTACCATCTGCGCCACCAAGAGTTTTATAATTTCTGGTCTTACATTTAGGTCTTTAATCCATGTTGAGTTTGTCTTTATGTATGGTGTTAGGAAGTAATCTACTTTCATTCTTTTACATGTAGCTGTCCAGTTTTCACAGCACCATTTATTGAAGAGGCTTCCTTTTCCCCATTGTATATTCTTGCCTCCTTTGTTGAAAATAAACCCAAAGGTGCATGGGTTTATTTCTGGGCTTTCTATCTTGTTCCATTGGTCTATATTTCTGTTTTTGTGCCAGTACCATAATGTCTTGATGACTGTAGCTTTGTAGCATAATCTGAAGTCAGGAAGATTGATTCCTCCAGCTCCATTCTTCTTTCTCAAGACTGCTTTGGCTATTTGGAGTCTTTTGTGTTTCCATATGAATTGTGAGATTTTTCATTCTAGTTATGTGAACAATGCCATTGTTATTTTGATAGGGATCACACTGAATTTGTAGATTGCATTTGGTAATATAGTCATTTTCACAATATTGTTTCTTCCTACCCAGGAACATGGAATATCTCTCCACCCGTTTATGTAATCTTTGATTTCTTTCATTAATGTCTTATAATTTTCTGTGTACATTTCTTTTGTCTCCTTAGGTAAGTTTATTCCTAGATATTTAATTCTTTTTGTTGCAATGGTAAATGGGATTGATTCCTTAATTTCTCTTTCTGACTTTTCATTGTTAGTATATAGAAATGCAAGTGATGTGTGTGTATTGATTTTGTATGCTGCAACTTTGCTAAATTCACAGATTAGCTCTAATAATTTTCTGATACTATCTTTAGCATTTTCTATGTATAGTATCATGTCATCTGCAGTGAGAGCTTTACATCTTTTCCAATCTGGATTCCTTTTGTTTCTTTTTCTCTTCTGATTGCTGTAGCTAGGACTTCCAGAACTATGTTGAATAACAGTGACAAAAGTGGACACCCTTGTCTTGTTCCTGATCTTAGGGGAAATGCTTTCAGTTTTTCACCATTGAGAATAATGTTTGCTATAGGCTTATCATATATGCCCTTTACTTTGTTGAGGTAGGTTCCTTCTATGCCCATTTTTTGAAGAGTTTTGATCATAAATGGGTGCTGAATTTTGTCAAGGGCTTTTTCTTCACCTATTGAGATTATCATATGGCTTTTATCTTTCAATTTGTTAATATGGTGTATCACGTTGATTGATTTGTGTATATTGAAGAATCCTTGCATTCCCAGGATAAACCCAACTTGATCATGGTGTATGAACTTTTGGACATGTTGCTAAATTCTGTTTGCTAAAATTTTCTTGACAATTTTTGCATCTATGTTCATCAGTGATATTGGCCTGTAGTTTTCTTTTTTGTGTGTTGTCTTTGTCTGGTTTTGGTATCAGGGTGATGGTGGTCTCCTGGAATGAGTTTGGAAGTGTTCTTCCCTCTGCAACTTTTTGAAAGAGCTTTAGAAGGATAGGTATTAGCTCTTCTCTAAATGTTTGATAGAATTCTCCTGTGAAGCCATCTGGTCCTGGGCTTCTGTTCTCTGGGAGATTTTTGATCACAGCTTCAATTTCAGTACTCGTAACTGAGTTGTTCATAATTTCTATTTCTCCCTGGTTCAGTCTTGGAAGATTGAACTTTTCTAAGAAGCTGTCCATTTCTCCCACGTTATCCATTTTATTGCATATAGTTGTTCATAATAGTCTCTTATAATCCTTTGTATTTCTCCATTGTCTGTTGTAACCTCTCCTTTTTCATTTCTAATTTTGTTGGTTTGATTCTTCTCTCTTTTTTTTCTTGATGAGTCTGGCTAAAGGCTTGTCAATTTTGTTTTTCTTCTCAAAGAACCAGCTTTTAGTTTTATTAATCTTTACTATTGTTTCTTTCCTTTCTTTTTCATTTATTTCTGCTCAGATCCTTATGATTTCTTTCTCTCTACTGACTTTGGGGTTTTTGTTGTTGTTGCTGTTGTTGTTCTTTCCCTGTTGTTTTAAGTGTAAAGCTGGGTTGTCCATTCGATGTTTTTCTTGTTTCTTGAGGTAGGATTGCATTGCTATAAACTTACCTCTAAGAACTGCTTTTGCTTCATTAGGTTTTGAGTTGCTGTGTTTTCATTATCATATGTTTCTAGAATTTTTTTTTTTAATTTCCCTTTTGATTTCTTCAGTAACCTGCTGGTTATTTAGAAACATATTGTTTAATCTCCATGCGTTTGTGTTTCTTGCAGTTTTTTCCCTGTAATTGATATCTAGTCTCATAGCATTGTGGTTGGAGGAGATGCTTGATACAATTTCAATTTTATTAAATTTACTGAGGTTTGATTTGTGACCCAAGATGTGGTCTATCTTGGTGAATGTTCCATGTGTACTTGAGAAGAAGATGTATTCTTCTGCATTTGGATGGAATGTACTGAAGATATCAATGAGATCCATCTCATCTAATGTATCCTTTAAGACTTGTGTTTCCTTATTATTTTTCTGTTTTGATGATCTGTCCATTTGTGTGAGTGGGGTGTTAAAGTCTCCTACTGCTATTGCATTACTGTCAATTTCTCTTTTTGTGTCTGTTAGTGTTTGTCTTATGCATTGAGGTGCCCCTATGTTGGGTGCATAGATATTTATAATTGTTATGTCTTCCTCTTGGATTGATCCCTTTATCAATAGGTAGTGTCCTTCATTATCTCTTGTAACATTTACTTTAAGGTCTATTTTGTCTGATATGAGGATTGCTACTCCAGTTTTCTTTTGCTTCCCATTTGCATGGAGTATATTTTTCCATCCTCTCACTTTCAGTCTACGTGTCTTTAGGTCTGAAGTGGGTTTCTTGTAGACAGCATATATATGGGTCTTGTTTTTGTATCCAATCCAGTCAGTCTGTGTCTTTTGGTTGGAACATTTAATTCATTTACATTTAAAATAATTATTGATATATAGGTTCCTATTGCCATTTTCTTAATTTTTGAGGTTGATTTTGTAGATCTTTTTTCTTCTCCTGTATTTCTTGACTATATAAGTTCTTTTAACATTTATTGTAAAGCTGGCTTGGTGGTACTGAATTCTCTTAGCTTTTGCTTGTCTGAAAAGCTATTTCTCTATCAGTGAGATCCTTGCCAGGTACTGTAATCTTGGCTGTAGATTTTTCCCTTTCAGCACTTTAAATATATCCTGCCCTTCCCTTCTGGCCTGCTGAGTTTCCGCTGAAAGATCAGCCGTTAAGCATATGGGGTTTCCCTGGTATGTTACTTGTTGCTTCTCCCTTGCTGCTTTTAATATTCTTTTTTTGTGTTTAGTCTTTGTTAGTTTGATTTGTTAGTTCGATTAGTATGTGTCTTGGCATGATTCTCTTTGGGTTTATCCTCTACGAGACTCTTTGTGCCTCTTGAACTTGATTGACTACTTCCTTTTCCATGTTGGGGAAATTTTCAACTATAATCTCTTCAAAAATTTTCTCATACCTTTTCTTTTTCTCTTCTTCTCCTGGGACCCCTATGATTCAATGTTGGTGTGTGTGATATTGTCCCAGAGGTCTCTGAGACTGTCCTCAGTTCCTTTCATTCTTTTTACTTATTCTGCTCTTCAGAAGTTATTTCCACCATTTTATCTTCCAGCTCACTGATTCATTCCTCTGCTTCAGATATTCTGCTATTGATTCCTTCAAGGGTATTTCTAATTTCAGTAGTTGTGTTGTTTGTATGTTTACTCTTCTAGGTCTTTGTTAATTGGTTCTTGCATTTTATCCATTTTGTTTTTGAGGGTTTTGATCATCTTTGGTATCATTATTTTGAATTCTTTTTCAGGTAGTTTGCCTATTTCCTCTTCATTTATTTAGACTTCTGTGTTTCTAGTTTGTTCCTTCATGTGTGTAGTATTTCTCTGCCTTTTCATTACTTTTTCTTTTAACTTATTGTGTTTGAGGTCTCCTTTTCCCAGGTTTCAAGGAAAGTTGAATTCTTTCCTTGAAGAAGGTTGAATTCTTTCTTCTTTTTGGTTTCTGCCCTCCTAAGGTTGGTCCAATGGTTTGTGTAAGCTTCCTATAGGGTGAGATTTGTGCTGAGTTTCTCTTTGTTTTTCCTCTGATGGGCAAGGCTGACAGGTGGTAATCCTGTCTGCTGTTGATTGGGTTTGTACTTTTGTTTTGTTTGTTGCTTAGATGAGGTGTCCTGCACAGGGTGCTACTGGTGGTTGGCTGATGCCAGGTCTTGTATTCAAGTGGTTCCCTTTGTGTGAGTTCTCACTATTTGATACTCCCTAGGGTTAGTTCTCTGATAGTTTAGAGTCTTGGAGTCAGTGATCCCACTTCAAAGAGTCAGGGCTTGATCTCTGGTAAGGAACGAAGATTCCACAAGTGGCTTTATGGCATTAAGTGAGAATAAAACAAATATCCAAAAATGAGAAACCAAAGATAAACCCAAGACAAATGGCAGTTACAAAATTAGGCAAATAATAGTTAAAATAATGGAATATACACATATACATATACACCCATGAGCAAAGTCAAAACAGTCCAACAAAAATAAAGAACAGTAGATTGACCCAGCGAACAAAGGAAATCAAAAATTATATTTACTAATTAAGAAAAAGACTACCTAAAGTACAAACTGCAAAACAAAACTAAAGCAAGTTGCCAAGTGGAGAATAAAGTAATGAAAACAAAACTTACAAATATGTTGATAGGAAAGGAAAGACAGAATAGATATGCAAAGTTAAATAGAGGTAGATGAAGTATATACATTAAAGATTAACTGCAAGGGAAAAGAACAGTAGGAAAGGCAAACAAAGGAACAAATGCAGAAAAATATAATAGGTTTAAAAAATTAAAAATCAAAATTATAAAAAACATTAAAAAAAAAAAAGGAAGAAGAAAGCAAAAGAGGGGAAAAAAAAAAAAAAGAAAAACTCCACAGAACTTCAAAAGCCCAACACAGAGGCAGAGGTAAATAACAACAATAAAAAGTGTGACTGAATATATACATATACATATACACCCATAAGCAAAATAAAAACAGTACAACAAAAATAAAGTACAATAGATTGACCTGGTGAACAAAGGAAACCAAAAATTATTTCTACCAGAACAAAACTAACTAAAGCACAAATTGGAAACCAAAACTAAAGCAAGGGGGCAATTGGGGAATAAGACAATGGTAATAAAACTAACAAATATGTTGAGAGGAAAGGAATGAAAGAAAAGAAAGAAAGAATAGATAAGCAAAGTTAAATAGAGATAGATAAAGAAGATTTATATACATTAAAGATTAACTGCAAGGGGAAAAGAACAGTAGGAAAATCAAACAAAAGAAAAAATGTAGAAAAATAATAATAGGTTTTAAAAATTAAATTTAAAAAAGAGAAGGAAAAAAAAAGGAAAACTCCACAGAACTACAAAAGCCCAACAGAGGCAGAGGTTTATAACAACAATAAAAAGATGTGACTGAAAAAAAGAAAAAAAGCTCAAGAGCTTAATTAGATTTCATAGTGCCAATAAAATCAACAACTACAACGGGGTGGGGGGGGGGAGGGAAAAAAATCCAAAAGAATCTACAGAACAAGTCAAAACATAAGAATAATAAATGCTTTTCTTGAGTCACTGCTGTCAGAGTCCTTTCCCTCGCTGGGAGTCACAGTCCCCCTCACCTCCCTAGGACGCCCTCTCACACTGTGCTGGTCTCTGGACCTGCTGTGGGGGCAGCTCAGATTCTAATCTGGCCCTACTCCTGTGTGTTCTTGCCTCCAATGTCCACAGCTATCAGAACTAGTGCATTTTCTCCTGTGGGAGCTCTCAGCGCCCTTTTATATATTCCATAGACACAGAGTCTGCCTAGTTGATTGTGTGGATTTAATCTGCAGCTTGTACAGCTGGTGGGAGGGTTTTGGGTCTTCTTCCTTAGACACTGCCCCTGAGTTTCAACTGTGGTTTTATTTCCACCTCTGTATGTGGGTCATGCACTGGGGTTTGCTCCTGAGGCTGCCCTGGAGGACTTGGGTTTGCCCCTGTGAGGGCCAGGTGTGGAGGTGGTGCAGCTGCTTGGGTCACAGGGGTTCTGGCAGCACCAGGTACTCAGGGGAGTTGGTGACTAGGGCATCAGGAAATATAGTGCTCTAGATGGGTATGGCAACCAGTATTGGCCAGTACGCTCCAGTATTCTTGACTGGAGAACACCCCTCCCTGACAGAGAAGCCTGGCAGGCCACAGTCTCAGTTCACTTCAGTCGCTCAGTCATGTCTGACTCTTTGCGACCCCATGGGCCACAGCACACCAGGCTTCCCTGTCCATCACCAACACCCAGAGTTTACTCAAACTCATGCCCATTGAGTCAGTGATGCCATCCAACCATCTCATCCTCTGTCATCCCCTTCTCCTCTTGCCTTCAATCTTTCCCAGCCTCAGGGTCTTTTCAACTGAGTCAGTTCTTTGCATCAGGTGGCCAAAATATTGAAGTTTCAGCTTCAACATCAGTCCTTCCAATGAATATTCAGGACTGATTTCCCCCAGGATGGACTGGTTGGATCTCCTTGCAGTCCAAGGGACTCTCAAGTGTCTTCTCCAACACTGCAGTTCAAAAGCATCAATTCTTCTGGGCTCAGCTTTCTTTATAGTCCAACTCTCACATCCATACATGACCACTGGAAAAACCATAGGCTTGACAAGACGGACCTTTGTTGACAAAGTAATGTCTAGGCTTTTTAATATGCCATCTAGGTTGGTCATAACTTTTCTTCCAAGGAGTATAAGCGTCTTTTAATGTCATGGCTGCAGTCACCATCTGCAGTGATTTTGGAGCCCAGAAAAATAAATTCTGCCACTGTTTCCACTGTTTCCCCATCTATTTGCCATGAAGTGATGGGACCAGATGCCATGATCTTTGTTGTCTGAATGTTGAGCTTTAAGCCAACTTTTTCACTCTCCTCTTTCACTTTCATCAAGAGGCTCTTTAATTCTTTATCACTTTCTGCCATAAAGGTGGTGTCATCTGCATATCTGAGGTTATACAGGGCTGCCAAGAGTCAGCCACTACCAGAGTGACCCTGCACGCATAGACACAGGACTTTTTTTGCCTGTGGCAGCTCTGCCCCACAAGAGTTGAGCATGAAGGTGGCTCAGCTGCTTGGCTTGTGGGGACCCTGGCACTGCCAAGTGTGCAGGGACACGGACTGCCTCCACCACAGGAGTTAGGGCCCTATCAGAGTCTTTTTTTGAGCCTCTTGTAGCTGGCAATCAGAAGGTCTCTTTGGCCAGTCTTTCTCAGTAGCTCCGCTGTTCAGGCACTTTAGTGGGCTCCCTTGCCTGGGGTCCTTTTCTGTCGTTTGGCAAGTCAGGCACATAGAGGGGTCCTACTCTGTACATGGGCACGTCAGGCACGTCAAGGGCCCCCCTGGGTGGGGTCCTACTCTGTAGTTCAGTGCATCAGGCATTTGATGGGTCTGCCTCTCTATTGTTCAGCTGCCAATGCTGGCGTGTGGAGAGAGAGAGGCTATGGTGATGGCCCTCCATGTGACTCAGCAGTATCACCTTGCCTCCACGGCTGCTGGGCTTTCCTCCACAGGCATTTCCCACCACAGTCTCTTCCCTCACCTCCCCTCCATCCATCTGTCCTCAGTCAACAGCAGCCCTCGCCCTGGGATTGCTCCACAATCCCTAAACTTCAGCTCCCAGCCGCTGCGCCTTCCAGGAGACCTGCATCCCTGTTTGGGATATGTATGGCTGCAGCAACGACTCTCTGATTCTTGTTCTATTTAGGCTGCCACAGATCAGCAGTTTGACTCTCAGTCTTAAATGTTTCTTCTCTGACTCAGACAATTGCCCCAATGTAGGGATTGGACCCCTGCTTCAGTTCCGCCACCTGCCAAGGACAGGTTCAGTCCTAACACTCCTGTTTTTCCCCCTGGTTCCTTCATCCTACCGAGTTTTGCATGGTTCTATATATTCTTTTCCTCTATTCAGGTACTCCTGTCCACTTTCAGCTGGTGTTCTGCATGCACTTCTGTGTTTGAAGATGTATTCCTGTTGTATCCGTGGAGAAAGTTGTTCTCCACGTCCACCTACTCCTCCGCCATCTTGTTCTCCATGTCTCTGCTTTTTAACAAGCTGTCTAGGTTTGTCATAGCTTTTCTTCCAAGGAGCAAGCATCTTGTAACTTCATGACTACAGTAACCATCTGTCTTTTATCCATTTTTAATGTAGTTGATTGACTTTTTAAAATTAATTTATTTATTTTAGTTGGAGGCTAATTACTTTACAATATTGTAGTGGTTTTTGCCATACATTGACATGGATCAGCCACGGGTGTACATGTGTTCCCCATCCTGAGCCCCCCTCCCACTTCCCTCCCCATCCCATCCCTCAGGGTCATCCCAGTGCACCAGCCCTGAGTACCCTGTCTCATGCATCAGACCTGGACTGACGAACTATTTCACATATGATAATATACATGTCTCAATGCTATTCTCTCAAATCATCTTGCCTTCTCCCACAGAGTCCAAAAGTCTGTTCTTTACATTTGTGTCTCTTTTGCTGGCTTGTATACAGGGCCATCGTTACCATCTTTCTAAATTCGATATATATGCGTTAATGTACTCTACTGGTGTTTTTCTTTCTGACATACTTCACTCTGTATAATAGGCTTCAGTTTCTAGTACAGCCACTATGGAAAACAGTGTGGAGATTTCTTAAAAAACTGGAAATAGAGCTGCCATATGGCAGCAATCCCACTTCTGGGCATACACACTGAGGAAACCAGATCTGAAAGAGACACGTGCACCCCAATGTTCATCGCAGCACTGTTTATAATAGCCAGGACATGGAAGCAACCTAGATGCCCATCAGCAGATGAATGGATAAGGAAGCTGTGGTACATATACACCATGGAATATTACTCAGCCATTAAAAAGAATTAATTTGAATCAGTCCTAATGAGATGGATGAAGCTGGAGCCCATTATACAGAGTGAAGGAAGCCAGAAAGATAAAGAACATTACAGCATACTAACACATATATATGGAATTTAGAAAGATGGTAACGATAACCCTATATGCAAAACAGAAAAAGAGACACAGATGTACAGAACAGACTTTTGAACTCTGTGGGAGAATGTGAGGGTGGGATATTTCAAAAGAACAGCATGTATACTATCTATGGTGAAACAGATCACCAGCCCAGGTGGGATGCATGAAACAAGTGCTCGGGCCTGGTGCACTGGGAAGACCCAGAGGAATCGGGTGGAGAGGGAGGTGGGAGCGGGGATCGGGATGGGGAATACATGTAAATCCATGGCTGATTCATATCAATGTATGACAAAACCCACTGAAATGTTGTGAAGTAATTAGCCTCCAACTAATAAAAAAAAAAAGAAAAAAAAAATAGGCTTCAGTTTCATCCACCTCATTAGAACTGTTTCAAATGTATTCTTCTTAATGGCTGAGTAATATTTCATTGTGTATATATACCACAGATTTCTTATCCATTCATCTGCCAATGGACATCTAGGTTGCCTCCATGTCCATGTTGCTTTCTATGTTTAATAGCTTTATTGAGATATCATTCACATACCAAGTAATTCACCCATTTAAATTGTACAATTCAACAGTGTTTAGTATATTCAGACTAACACAATCAATTTTAGAACATCATCATACAATATGTGGAACAATTGACATTTTAAAAACAGAAAAGGCTATCTCTCCTGGAGTCTGATAAAAACAAAACAAAACAAAAAAGTCCCACTGGTAAAGCAATGTATCAGGTAGATAAATATCAGGTATTTTTATAACATCTGTCATCTATTAAATATCAAAAGATCATTAAGGATGCTAATAGTTAACATCTTTTACTGTCTAGTGAGTAGCTCCCTGCTTCTAATTCCTTGGTTCACTCATGTTCCATATCTGGACTTTACAAGCTGTTTCAATGCTAAGCAAAATCTGTTTATTTGGACATGTTTTTCCCCCCTTAGGCTGAATACCAGATTTGCTCCCATTTCTCCTTTGGTACTGTTTCCTCTACCACCCACTCCCATGGGACCTTAATTTGGGGGAATTTGAGACTGTCCCACACAACTTCCCCTCTTTAAATCTTGGTTTTGAGTAGCAGCAGGAGATGCCTTGAAGGTGGGAAAAGAGCAATTGAAAGTTGTGAACAATCCTGTTTAGCGAAAGTAAGAGTGTGCAATCTCTGTTAATAGAGTTTCAGTTGCTCTTCCTAAGACATCAAAGGATTCTTAAGAAGCCAGTTAGCATTCAGAAGCAGTTACATGGTTTCAGAATGCTTTGATTTCACTCAAAGGTAATCCTTGTCCAGTTTTGTTTTGTTTTTAGTAAGTGAAATGTATAAATGTACAATTCAATGAGAACTGAAGAAAATGTAAAAATGTATATAACCACAACAAAGTTATAGACTGTTTCTTTATCCCAGTAATCTCTACTGGGTTCATATTCAACCACCACACCCCTCTAGTTACCCACCATGCAGATATCTACTATTACAGATTAGTTTTGCCTATTCTTGAGTTTCCTATACATTGAATCATACAAATATACTCTTGTGTCTGGCTTCCCTCAGTCAACACAAAGCTTTTGAGAATCATCTGTGTTGTGGCATGAAACAATAGCTCATTCCTTTTTTTTTTTTTTAACTGCTAATGAACATTTCCTTGTATGAAATATCTCATACATTGTATGAAATACATAGAAAGTTACCTATTCATTCTTCAGGATCAAACATTTTCAGCTTTCTATTTGGGAATAATAACAAATACAACTCCTATGAGTAGTCTTGTGCAAGTCTTTCTATGGACAAGTGTATTCCTTTCTTGTGAATAAATTCCTAGGATGGCTAATCTATTGTTTAACACTTCCAGTTTTCTAAAGTGGTTGTACCATTCTATAGTCTCACTAACAATATATGGGAGTACAATTCATTTCACATTCTAAATAACATTTGGATAATTTAATCTTTTTAATCATTCTAATAGATATAAAATGATATCTCATTGTGCATTTCCCTGGTGACTAATGATATTGGGTATCTCTCTTATAGATTATTATACATATTATCTTGCAAAGTTCTGTTCAAGTCTACCAGTTTTTTATTTCAAGTTTTTCGTGTTTATTTGTATGAATTCATTATATATTCCAGACAAAAGTCCTTTGTCAGACGTATATACTGAGACTATTCTTTTCCAACACATATCTTGTCTTTCCATTTTTTTAAGAAGGTGTTTTGAGAAATTGAAGTTCATAACTTCAGAATATGAACTTCAAAAGTTGAAGTTCATTTTACTGATGTTTTTCTGTTATAGTTATTGCTTTCTATGAACTGTCTAAAAAGCTCTTCACTCTTCCTGAAAGTGAAAGTTGCTGAATCATCTGTGACTCTTTGTGACCCCATGAACTGTACAGTCCATGGAATTCTCCAGGCCAGAATACTGGAATAGGTAGCCTTTCCCTTCTCCAGGGAATATTCCCAACCCAGGGATCCTGCATTACAAGCAGATTCTTTATCAGCTGAGACACAAAAGAAGCCCGTTCACTCTCCCTAAATCACAGATATTCTTTTACTCCAAAAAGTTTGTTTTAGCTTTTGTATTTGTATCCATGATCCACGTTGAATTAATTTTTGTATTATGTGAGATAGAAGTCAAAGTGCATTTTTTCCACATGCATTTCCATGTGCATATGCAGTTATTCAAGAATCATTTAATTAAAAAGTTCCTTTTCCCATTGAATATCTTTGGCAACTATTTTTTAAAAAACCCAATGGACCATTGAAATGTAGTTCTAATGATGGAATCTGTTTTGTTCCATTGACGTATTTGTACATTCTTACATGAATATCACACTCTCTTGACACTATGGATTTATGGTAATTCTTAAAGTCCTCAAGCTTGGCTCTTTTTTCAAAATTGTTGAGCTACTCTAAATCCTTTTTTTTCATATCTATTTTAGTCAAGTGTCATTTTTTACAAGGAATAGTTTGTTGGAATTTTTATGGAATTGCATTAAACTTAAATATCAGTTGAGGAGAGATGATGTCATAACATTCTTCAGTTTTCAAATTCATGAAAATGATATTTCTTTCTTTAGGTTTTCTTTAATTTCTCTCAGCAATAATTTTCCATTTTAAGTGTGGAAGTTTTATACATCTCCTACTAAATTTAATCCTAAATCATTTTTTAAATTTATGGAGGCATTATAAATAGCAGTGAGTTTTGTGTTTATCAATTATTTTCTGTTAGTATAAAAATACACTTGTTTTTGTATATTGACCTTGCCCCCTGTAAGTTTTCTAACTTCACACCTTTAATGGTAATTTGTGAATTCTACATAATTATTTCATCCAAAAATATAGTTTTATTTCCTCCTTTCCAGTCTTCATGACCTTTTCTTGTCTTAATATATGAGTTTGGGCATATAATATTGGTTAAAAGTGAAGCTCAACGGGAAAAGAATCCGCCTGCAATGCAGGAGACCCCAGTTTGATTCCTGGGTCAGGAAGATCCCCTGAAGAAGGGATAGGCTACCCACTGCAGTATTCTTGGGCTTCCCTGGTGGCGCAGGTGGTAAAGAATCTGCCTGCAGTACGGGAGACCTGGGTTTGATCTCTGGGTTGGGAAGATCCACTCCAATATTCTGGTCTGGAGAATTCCATGGACAGAGGAGCCTGGCAGGTTACAGTAGGTAGATTCACAAAGAGTCCAACACAACTGAGCGACTTTCACTTTCACTTTCAAAAATGACAAGAGGCATCCATGTCTTGTTTCTAATATTAAGAAGAAAGCATTCATCATTTCATCATAAATAATATTTTATCTAATTGAGGTATTTCTCATCTATTTCTAGTTCACTGAGAGGTTATATCAACAAATGGCAGTTAACTTTTGACAAATGTTTTCCCTGCCTCTCTTATGATGATTATATGTCTTTTTATTTTCCATGAATTTTACTGGTTTTCGAATGTGAAAATAACTGTATTCTGAGAATAAGTTCCATTTGATCATCTTGGCCTATAATTCTTATACTACTAGACTCAGTTTGCTAGTATTTTTATAAGGATGTCATAAGTGGCATTTGTCTATAATTTTATTTTCTTGAGTTTTTGTGCTACCCTGATCTCAAAAAGTGAACTGGGATATATTTCTTCCTCCTCTATTTTCTGATACAATTTATAAAGAGTGGTCTTATTTGGCCTTTCAACATTTAATGAAAATAACTAGACCTTGATTTTTATTGGGGGGGGCGGATAATGAATTCTATTTCTTTAGGAGATTCAGGGCTATTCAGATATTCTATTTCTTACGTCAATTTTGATAAGTTGATGTTTTAGAAAATTTGTCCATTATATCTAAATTGCCTAATTTATTGACTTAAAATTGTTCATAATATTTCTTGTTCATTGTTTTATTATCTATAGGATTTACAGTGATATTTACTATTTTGTTCCTGATACTGAAAATTTACATAGTTTCTGTGTTTTTTAATTGATCATTCCTTGCCAGATACTTATTAAATTTCATAAAAGAACCAACTTTTAGCTTTCTTAATTTTGTCTACTATTATTCTATTTTCCAGTCCTATCTAATCTGTTCTTTATTTTTGAGATGGCAACCTAGAATATTGATTTTAAGCCTTTGTTCCTTTCCATACAAGCTTTAAGTGTTATTTACTTCCCTATAGGCATTCTTTTATCTGATACCCATGCATTTTGTTATGTTGTGCTCTCATTATCATATACTTAGAAATATCTTCTAATTTATCCTGTGATTTTTTCTTTCAGTACAGTTCATTCACTCAGTCATGTCCAACTCTTTGCAACCCCATGGACTGCAGCATGTCAGGCCTTCCTGTGCATCACCAACTCCCAGAGTTTAATCAAACTCATGTCCATTGAATCAGTGATGCCATCCAACCATCTCATCCTCTGTCGTCCCCTTCTCCTCCTGCCTTCAATCTTGCCCAGCATCAGGGTCTTTTCCAGTGAGTCATTTCTTCACATCAGGTAGGCCAAAGTATTGGAGTTTCAACTTTAGCATCAGTCCTTCCAATGAATATTCAGGACTGATTTCCTTTAGGATGGACTGGTTGGATCTCCTTGCAGTCCAAGGGACTCTCAAGAGTCTTCTCCAACACCACAGTTCAAAAGCATCAATTCTTTGGAGCTCAGCTTTCTTTACAGTCCAACTCTTACATCCATACATAAATACTGGAAAAACCATAGCTTTGACAAAATGGACCTTTGTTGGCAAAGTGATGTCTCTGCTTTTTAATATGCTGTCTGGGTTGGTCATAACTTTTCTTCCAAGGAGCAAACATCTTTTAATTTCATCTGTGGCCCTTATTTGTGTAGAAGTACACTGTTTACTTTCAAGTCACCCAGCTGTCTTTGTGAGAGCTCTATCCATTTCCCTGCCTCATATCCAGTGAGCAGGAGACCAAGACAAGGTCTTCAGGGCCACAGGATGAAAAAAGTTACCCAACAAAAGGGGATCACCAACCAACATTTTACTGTATTCCCTATATGTCAGGTACTGGCTTGGTTTTGGGTGGATTACTCACCAGTGTTCTCTGCAGTCTGTTGTGACCAGAACAGTTCTGCCAAACCTGAGCCAGATCAGAGTGGCCGTGTGAATCATGAAGTCTCCATTTATGGCCATGATGTTGTGTTCTGATGATACTGAAGGTGCTGTGCCAGATGATAGCAGTATTGTTAGGGGATCAGACCAAATCCAGGTACATACAGACTTCTACCAAAAAATGGTGGTTTATAGAATCATAGTTTCATTATTATTTTTAAATTTATTTTTAATTGGAGAATAATTGCTTTACAATATTATGTTGGTTTCTGCCATGTGTTAACATGAATTGGTCATAGGTATATGTAAGTCCCCTCCCTCTTCAACCTTCCTCCCATCTCCCACTTCATCACACTCCTCTAGGTTGTCACAGAACACTGGATTTGAGCTCCCTGCATCATACAGCAAATTTCCATTGGCTGCCTAATTTTACATATGGTAATGTGTATGTTTCAGTGCTACTCTCTCAATTTGTTCCACCCTCTTACTATAGTTAAAAATTGCTACTTAAGTAGAAACAATAAATCAGCAGCAGACAACTGTCTTTTCTGGTGATAAGACATCAAGTTTTTTAAAACCTTAGCTTTATTTAAAAAGAATTTGGAGATCTTGAAGTCAGACTTGAGAACAATTTTTCTGAAATACAATACCTAGAAGTTGCAATTAAAGACCTGGGAAGCTCTGAATTTTTACTTGGGCTTAAGGGGCTTGCCTGTTAGCTCAGTTGGTAAAGAATTTGCCTGCAATTCAAGAGGCCCCAGTTCAATTCCTGGGTCAGGAAGATCCCCTGGAGAAGGGATAGGATACCCACTCCAGTATTCTTGGGCTTCCCTGGTGGTTCAACAGGTAAAGAATTCACCTGCAATGCAGGATTGACCTGGGTTCAATCCCTGGGCTGGGACGATCCCCAGAGAAGGGAATGGCTACCCACTCCAGTATTCTGGCCTGAAGGATACCATGGAACGTAGAGTCCATGAGGTTGCAAAGAGTTGGACACAACTTTCAGTAAATCACTAAAATTTATTTTCAAAGAGATAAATCTGAATACGTGCAATTTTAAAAAATATTTAATTGAAAAATAATTGCTTTACAATATTGTATTGGTCTCTGCCATACATCAACATCAGCGATAGGTATATATATATCTCCTCCCTCTTGAAACTCCCTCCCAACTCCCACCTCATCCCATCACTCTAGATTGTCACAGAGCACTGGATTTGAGCTCCCTGTGTCATTCAGCAAATCCCCACTTGCTATCTATTTTACATTATAAATGAATACTTGCAATTAATTAATCTAATGGATGACATTGATCACTAAGGAAGGCTTTCTTATCTCTCCTTGCTATTCTTTGGGTTCAGATGGGTATATCTTTCCTTTTCTCCTTTGCCTTTAGCTTTTCTTCCTTTCTCAGCAATTTGTAAGGTCTCCTCAGACAACCATCTTGCATTTTTGCATTTCTTTTTCTTGGGGATGGTCTCGATCACTGCTGCTTGTACAATGTCACAAACCCCCTGTCCATAGCTCTTCAGGCACTCTGTCTATTGGATCTAATCCTTTGAATCTATTTGTCACTTCCACTGTATAATCATAAGGGATTTGATTTAGGTCATACCTGAATGGTCTAGTGGTTTTCCCTACTTTCTTCAATTTAAGTTGGAATTTGGCAATAAGGATTTCATGACCTGAGCCACCTGGCCTTGTTTTTGCTGATAGTACAGAGCTTCTCCATCTTTGCCTGCAAATTATATAATCAATCTGATTTCAGTATTGAGCATCTGGTGATGTCCATGTGTAGAGTTGTCTCTTCTGTTTTTGGAAGATGATGTTTGCTATGACCAGTGCATTCTCTTGGCAAAACTCTGTTAGCCTTTGCCCTGCTTCATTTTCTACTACAAGGCCAAACTTGCCTGTTACTCCAGGTATCTCTTGACTTCCTACTTTTGCATTCCAGTCCTCTATGATGAAAAGGACATCTTTTTTTGGTGTTAGTGCTAGAAGGTCTTGTAGGTCATTATAGAACCATTTAACTTCAGCTTTCTCTTGGCAGAAATCTAACGCCTTCATTCTGTACTCCAAGGCCAAATATACGCTTTACTCCAGGTGTTTCTGGACTTCCTAGCTTTGCATTCCAGTCCCCTATAATGAAAAGGTCATATTTTTTGGGTAGTAATTCTAGAAGGTCTTGTAGGTCTTCACAGAACCGTTCAACTTCAGCATTACTGGTTGGGGCATAGACTTGGATTACCATGATATTGAATGGTTTGCCTTGGAGACGAACAGAGATCATTCTGTCATTTTTGAGACTGCATCCAAGTACTGCATTTTGGACTCTTTTGTTGACTATGATGGCTACTCCATTTCTTCTAAGGGATTCCTGCCAACAGTAGTAGATATAATGGTCATCTGAGTTAAATTCACCCATTCCAGTCCATTTTAGTTCGCTGATTCCTAACATGTCGACGTTCATTCTTGACATCTCCTGTTTGACCACTTCCAATTTGCCTTGATTCATGGACCTAACATTCCAGCTTCCTGTACAATATTGCTTTTTACAGCATTGGACCTTGCTTCCATCACCAGTCACATCCACAACTGGGTGTTGTTTTTGCCTTGGCTCCATCTCTTCATTCTTTCTGTAGTTTTTCTCCACTGATCTCCAGTAGAATATTGGGCACCTAGCAACCTAGGGAATTCCTCTTTCAGTGTCCTATCTTTTTGCCTTTTCATACTGTTCATGGGGTTCTCAAGGCAGGAATACTTGAAGTGGTTTGCCATTCCCTTCTCCAGTGGACCACATTTTGTCAGAACTCTCCATGACCCATCCATCTTGGGTGGCCCTACACAGCATGGCTCATAATTTCATTGAGTTAGACAAGGCTGTGGTCCATGTGATTGGATTGGTTAGTTTTCTGTGATGGTGGTTTTCAGTCTGTCTGCCTTCTGATGGAGAAGAATAAGAGGCTTATGAAAGCTTCCTAATGAGATAGACTCGGGGGGGGGGTGGGGGGGTGGATACTGGGTCTTGTTCTGATGGGCAGGGCCATACTCAGTAAATCTTTAATCCAATTTTCTGTTGATGGGTGGAGCTGTGTTCCCTCCCTGCTATTTGAAGTGAAGTGAAGTCACTCAGTCATGTCCGACTCTTTGTGACCCCATGGACTGTAGCCTACCAGGCTCCTCTGTCCATGGGATTTTCCAGGCAAGAATACTGGAGTGGGTTGCCATGTCCTTCTCCGGGGGATCTTCCCAACCCAGGGATCAAACCCGGGTCTCCTGCACTGTAGGCAGATGCTTTACTGTCTGGGCCACCAGGTACCTGGGGCCAAACTATGGTGGCGGTAATGAGGATAATGGTGACCTCCTTGAAAAGATCCAGGCATGTACTGCTCCGGTCCATGCCACCAACCCTGCAGCAGGCCACCACCAACCCACTCCTTTGCTGGAGACTCCCAGGCACCCACAGGCAAGTCTCCTGTGGGGTCACTGTTCCTTTCTCCTGGGTCCTGGTGTACAAGGTTCTGTTGTGCCCTACAAGAGTCTATTTCCCAGTCCTATGTAAGTTCTGGCAGCTCTATATAGTGGGGTTAATGGTGACCTCCTCCAAGAGGACTTATGCCATACCCACACCCAGAGCTCGTTCCCTGCAGCAGACCACTGCCAGTCCGTACCGCCACAGGAGATGCTCAAACACAGTTCTGTCTCAGTCTCTGTGGGGTCCCTCAGTCCTGTGCACATAAGGTTTGTTTGAGCTCTCTGAGCCTCTCTGGCAGGAACGGGGTTTGATTCTAAATGTGAATTCAATCTTTATACCGTCTTGCTGGGGCTTCTCCTTTGCCCTTGAACGTGAGGTGTCTCCTCACAGCCACTCCAGTGCCTACCGTCTTACTGGGGTTTTTCTGACCTCGGACGTGGGGTATCTTGTCTATCAGTGGTTAGGGCATAGATTTGGATTACTGAAATACTGAATGGTTTTCCTTGGAAATGAACAGAGATCATTCTGTCATTTTTGAGATTGTACCCAAGTACTGCATTTCAGACTCTTTTATTGACTATGAGGGCTACTCCATTTCTTCTAAGGGATTCCTGCCCACAGTAGTAGATATAGTGGTCATCTGAATTAAATTCTCCCATTCCAATCCATTTTAGTTCATTGATTGTTATAATGTTTATGATGGCATCACCAACTTGATGGACATGAGTTTCAGCAAGCTCCTGGAGTTGGTGATGGACAAAGAGGCCTGGCATGCTGCAGTCCATGGGGTCACAAGAGTCGGACACAACTGAGAGACTGAATTGAATTTAATGGATGGCATTACAAGTACGATTCAAAACTTAGGAGATATCTCAAAACATTCAATTTCAAGTAGCTGTAACCAAAACTGCCTTCAAAATACATGACAAGAATGAAGAACAACTTCAGGCAGAACTAAAAATACTTTACATATACAGTCTCAGCTCCAGGGAAGCACAAAGGTACTTTCACAAGAAGCTGGATATTGGAAAAGGGCAAACAACCTTATCAAAAGGAAATATATATATATATATATATATATATATATATTAGAAAAGCCTAAAAAGACACTGAGGAAAAAAATCAAAATGGTAACGAAAGTCACAACGACCTTCCAGGTGAATATTATGGGATGAACGATTGGGTTGTTATTCTTGGAGTAGGTTTGATTCTTAGTGAGCACTTAGAATTGGATATAATAAATGCATTAGAAAGTGGGGACCATCTAAAATATCAGTCCAAAGGAGTTTTTAAAGCACTTATTGATGCACCTGAATTAAATCCTTATTTTAAATTTTTTTAAGGAAAAAACAGTATTCACATTTACATTCAGTTAATTGAGTACAATCAACAATGTAGCTAATGATCATATCAAAAGATATGAGAAAGCTTAGCCAAAATCAGATAGAAAGGGAGAACAGAATTTCACAATTCCTTCCTGAACTGCATTAAGAAAATGAATTTTCACTAAGCCTCTAATTTAGAAAGAATTTATCCTGGAAAAATAGAAGATTTTCAAAGATGTTCATAAGGACCTGCCTCTTGAGAAACGTGTATGCAGGTCAGGAAGCAACAGTTAGAACTGGACAGGGAACAACTGACTGGTCCCAAATAGGAAAAGGAGCACATCAAGGCTGTATATTGTCAACCCTGCTTATTTAACTCATATGCAGAGTACATCATGAAAAACCCTGGGTGGGAGGAAGCACAAGCTGGAATCAAGATTGCCGGAAGAAATATCAATAACCTCAGATATGCAGATGACACCACCCTTATGGCAGAAAGTGAAGAAGAACTAAAGAACCTCTTGATGAAAGTAAAAGAGGAGAGTGAAAAAGTTGGCTTAAAGCTCAACACTCAGAAAACGAAGATCATGGCATCCGGTCCATCACTTCATGGTAAATAGATGGGGAAACAGTGGCTGACTTTATCTTTCTGGGTTCCAAAATCACTGCAGATGGTGACTGCAGCCATGAAATTAAAAGACACTTACTCCTTGGAAGGAAAGTTATGACCAACCTAGACAGCATATTAAAAAGCAGAGACATTACTTTGCCAACAAAAGTTCATCTAGTCAAGGCTATGCTTTTTCCAGTCATCATGTATGGATTTGAGTGTTGGACTAATAAGAAAGCTGAGTGCCAAAGAATTGATGCTTCTGAACTGTGGTGTTGGAGAAGACTCTCGAGAGTCCCTTGAACTGCAAGGAGATCCAACCAGTCCATCCTAAAGGAGATCAGTCCTGGGTGTTCATTGGAAGGACTGATGTTGAAGCTGAAACTCCAATACTTTGGCCACCTGATGCGAAGAGCTGACTCATTGGAAAAGACCCTGACGCTGGGAAAGATTGAGAGCAGGAGGAGAAGGAGACAACAGAGGATGAGGTGGTTGGATGGCATCATTGACTCAATGGACATGGGTTTTGGTGGACTCTGGGAGCTGGTGATGGACAGGGAGGCCTGGCGAGCTGCGGTACATGGGGTCGCAAAGAGTCAGACACGACTGAGCGACTGAACTGAACTGAAAAGTTAATTGCTTCCATTTTATTCTGTTTGTAGGTGGTATAATTAATGCATGCCTTTCTATTTACAAGTTTACTGAAGTACTCCAGAAACACAGCAATAATTTTTTTTGTTTTCTAAAATATAATTTTCTCTTTGTTGTATTGCTCTTATTTTACTGATTATATGTCAAATAGAAACTTGGTGGAATTATAATTCTTGGAATAGTGTTTTATAACTATATAATACAAATGTGAATCTTATTAGTAAATTGTTTCTATATTATTTCTAGATATAAGTATAGTATGTTTGTTATTGCTATTTGATAAGTCTCTTCTAGTGATCCAGAAATACACCAACAACTTTTATCTCTCTTCTAAAGTATTTTTTTAATTTTCTCATTCATTTTATTACTAGGCTAGTGATTATATGTTTTTGTGGAAAAATAAAATATCCAACTGATTATCCAGCAGAAGAAGTTATTGCAAAGTCCACTGTCAAATGTCAGTAAAAACAGAACAAAACTCAAAAACCTTGTCAATCTGACATTAGAAAGCTTAAATAATTTTGATATGTAATATGAGCTCATTATATTTTCCATAGTCTAACTATGGAGATCTCATTGGTAGCAGAACACAATATGACTATCATGTTGATTTCCAAGGGTCAATAGTGCAAAAGTGAATCTACTGCAACCTATCCCAAGAACTGAGCCTGCTTATCTCTCTTCTTCCTAAACAGGCCAATTTTTCCCACTTGTATTTTTTTATTTATAATAGCAGTATAATAAAGCCCATTCTCCTAATGTGTTTTCCCTTTTGTCCCCTCTCCTTCCTGGACTCCATTAAGCCACTTAAGACTTCATTATAATTCATATTCCTTTGACTATATTTTCCTGGGGTTTATTTTCTGACTCCATTTCCCAGATGATAAATCACGACTTTGTCTTTTATTTTTTCCCACACACTAAACCTTCCTTCATCCTTTCCTACTAACTGTGAGGAATTATTTTTCATGCCCCCAGACCAGGAACTGCTACCCATGTCTCAATCTCTTTCTTCCATCACAAAGGTTAAATTTCCTTTTAAGGTATAACAGTACTCTGTAGTAGACCATTCAAATGAATTTAAGTGAACCACTTATATCTGAAGGAGATCTCAGAAGAATCCTCTCATCTAATGTGTCCCAAGAAAGATCATTATCTGATAAATGTAGGCACGCGAAAATATACTGGGTGATGTAAGACAGGCTTGTGGTGCTGGTGGTGGTTTAGTCGCTCAGTCATGTCTGACTCTTGCAACCCCATGGACTATAGCCCGCAAGGCTCCTCTGTCCATGGGCTTCTCCAGGCAAGAATATTGGAGTGGATTGCCATTTCCATCTCCAAAGACAGGCTTATACGAAATGAATAATTTACTCCTAAGCATTTGACAGTTTACTCTGTTTAGCATTATTTTTATTAAGACGTCATAATAAGATGTTCTCCCACTTTAGCATTTTAATATCAATGTTCTCCCACAGTCTCCTTTTAATATCACTGAACAGATTCAGTTGTGTTCTATCTATAAAACTACTTCTCAAGATTATGAAGCTGAAGCTGTGAAAACAACCCTGAGCTGGGTGAGGCCGGGTAAGTCACTCAGCATCTCAGTGCCTCAGCTTCCTCATCTGTGAACTGAAGATGTCAATAGCCATCTACTTCCCAGGATTATCTTGAGGCTCAAAAGTAACGATGTTAACCCTTTCATAAACTCTGATCCAGCCACATCAGCTGGTCTGCCATTCCCAGATGAGTCATCCAACATGCTTACCTGTACACTCTGCCTTCTCCTTCTTGGCTCATCAGTGTCCTAGTTACTTGCAAAGGCCCATGTAAATGTAAACTTCTCTGGCTAAAGTTCCCTCCTTCACCCCAGAAGCAGTAGTGGCTGCCTTCTGAGCCCCCTTGCATTGCATGCAAATCTCAAGTAAAAGTACTGTTATACCTGAATCACAATATGACAACTTGTTTCCATGTCTGGATCCTTCTCGGGGTTTGTTAATTCTACAAGAATGAGCAAGTGTCTCAGTTCCCTTTGTATCTACCACCTCTCATGATCTTAGGGTCTATTACAGAGCTTAATAAATATTTGACACTCAATCAATATTTGTTGACCTAAAATTGCTTCTACATTCCTTGCACCAACAGATGTCTAAATGAACCTGCTAAACTGATAAAGGCACAGCCCATTGTATAAAAATCAGAACAACATAGGCACTAATTCCATCACTACAGCTCCACTTGTCGTAGCTATCAGAAAATCAAGATGCTGTTTCAGTAGCATATGGGACTATTTCCAAACCAAGAATTTTTGACAGTCCCCATGCTTCCCTGTTGGATTGTGTTAACTTGCTGTTGACCCATTTGCATTTCAGCAACTAGATCCTCCCTTGCTAATAATTCAGCTACATTAATTTTTCCATATTCAGGGTAGTATTCTCTCTCTAACCTCACTATTTGGGGTTTGTGAAATAGGATATTCATATTAAAACCAACAAGAATTTGTGGTTACATGGCTTTCAATATACCAGGAATGGAGTTCACATTTTTAATATTCTCAATCCACGTTGTTTGTATACCTCTACTGGATCATGTCTGAAATAAATTTTCTGAAATCTAGGTATTCATCATAGACCATAAAGCAAAATAAATTATAATTTATTTCTGGGCAATAAAGTAAGCTGAGGATGATGTGTTCCATCTTCTGATGGAATGCAAATTTACCATTAAAAGACAAATTCTTCACTTCCAAAGTTTGAATAGGGTGGTGCTTTAAAAAGCATTCCATCTGGTTAAATTTAGGGTGCTGAAAAAAGCCCACTATAAGAATATTCTCTGGCTCTGGACCCATAACATTTTTACTTGATTATGAACTGGATTCATTTTCATTTACTTGAAGCCCTTCCACATCACTATTTTTTTCCCTTCTGCAACCAGGCAAAGTTGTCACCATACATGTTGACTTCAGTAATATTGTCTTCTCTGAATAATGCATTTCAGATCTGTTGTTGCCTGTGAAAGAAAAGCTTGTCTGTACTGGCTGACCTTTTTAAAGGACATTTCTAAAGAGTTTACTTGTTGTTGTTTTTTTTAATTTTACTTGTTCACTGGCCTATTTCTTCTCAGTCTCATTCTCTTTTTCTTTCCTACCTAGCCCTCCTACCTGACCACGGGACTCCCTGAATCCTATCCTATCAAGGTTCAATCAACAACCTTTTGTATCTCAGCTCTTGCAATAATCTTCATGACCTTCATCTCAGGATTCCTACTTTTAGTGGATTCCATATGGATAAAATTAAAATGAATGAATGAACAACAATTGAACCAACAGCCCAATCCATTTTACCTGCTGATTGATAGGCAAATTGATGATATTAGTGACCCATCCCCTTTATACAGATGTTCAAAGGGTCTGTGGGAAGAGACCACACATATTATAAAGGAAAAGAATAAAGTCAAAGATGAAGTAAATGAAAATGCTGGAAAAAAAATCTATTTTGCTTCATCAACAGTCTTGCCAGAAAATTCGGTAAATTTCTGAAGGTCAACCAATTAGACCATACAAATTTGGGGGCTCTCCAACAGAAAAGAAAGAGATTCACCTATAAAGTCAAATGTTTTTGGCAAGTCTGTTAAAATTTGGCCCTATTTTAGAACTGTAAGGGAGTTCAGAGACAATCCTGTCCACACGGACTGGAAGCCTATCCCATTTCAAACCCCAATGTATTTCAATAGTGAGGCAAATTTCAAAGATTTCATTGGGCTCCAAATAGCCTGGGTGGATGGATATTAACGTCTGGCATTCTCAAACAACAAAAAAAAATCATGTCTTTTTTATTACATCCTATGGAAAAGCTGTAAGGATGACTGAAAAAAATGAAGTGATATTTGTGTTTAAGTAGCTGTCCCTATCTTCATCCATTCACCTAACAAATGGTTGCTGTGCATTTACTATATGTAGACACTGTGCCTTCTGGTGAGATTATACAGTAAGGTTACAACAGTGAGCTGGATGGACGAGGTTCTTTTTTCACAGAGCTAATCACATTAAACAGTACTTAAAATGTAGTAGGTACTGCTCTAAATACTTTATATATGTATTAAGCTATTACAGGCTTCCCTGGCAGCTCAGACAGTAAAGAATCCACCTGCAATGCAGGAGACCTGGGTTAAAGTCCCTTAGTTGGGAAGATACCCTGGAGAAGGGAATGGTTACTCACTCCAGTATTCTTGTCTGGAGAATTCAATGGACAGAGGAGCCTGGTGGGCTACAGTCCCTGGGGTCACAAAAAGTCTGACCTGACTAAACAACTAACACTTGCACTTTAAGCTATTAAATCCTCACTGCTTTTGAGAAGTAGATATTATAGTCCCCATCTTACAGTTAAGGAAACTGAGGCATGGAAAGTAACTTGCTCAGTGTCAGATAGCCAGTTTAAGTGTTAGAACTGCACTTTGAACTCAGGTCACTTGGCTCCATCACCCATGCTCTTCACCCTTAGCCCATTGTGTGGAGAGGCAGACACCAAGCCTATGGTTATGTGAATCAGTGCGTAATCACAAAGGGAGATAACTGCTAGAAAAGAAAGGAAATGGAGTTCAAAGAGAAGACAGGGTAAAGAAGTCTTACCTCGGGGTGGGGGCTGGAGGGGTTAGCTGTCAGAGAAATGTCACTTAAGCCATGAAAGCTGAGTGTAACTGAACTTGGCCTCAGAGAAGTATTTTGCAGTCAGGGATCAGTGTATGACAACTCTTTGGTAGGAGGAAGTCTGGTGAGCGTGGGGAATAAATTGAGACTAAAGTGGCTGAAAGGAAAAAGGAAGGAGGAGTTGAGCAAGGTGAGGATGGAGAGGTAGAAAGAAGGCCAGCTCTCAAGGAGCATCAGAGAATTAAAGTTACATTAGGGCTTCCCTGAGGGCTCAGTGGTAAAGAATCTGACTGAAATGCAGGAGAAGCAAGTTCGATCCCTGGGTTGGAAAGATCCTCTGGAGAAGGAAATGGCAATCTATGCCAGTATTCTTGCCTGGGAGATCCCATGGACAGTGGAGCTTGACAGGCTACAGTCCATGGGATCACAAGAGTTGGACACGACTTATAGTGACTAAACCATCACCACCACCAGTTTTAATTCTAAGTACACTAAGAAGCCATTGAAAATTTTAAGCTAGTGAGCGACACACAGATTGAAAAATCATTTGGGCTGCCATTTGGAAAAAGACCCACGTGGATCTAGGGCACCAGTTACACAGCCCAGCCCTTGCAGTGGTCTAAGTAAGAACTGACTGATTTTCTCATGAAATCCCAAATTACCAAATCCAAATTATTCATATCTCTATCGGCCAGGAATAAGAAGTCTTATTCCATATATTCTCTCTCCTAACTAAGGTAGCTTGTTTTTCAACTAAGCAGCTGAGTTGAACAAATTGAAAAGGTCAATAGGAAAATTGCTCTAGAAACTGGTATATTACCTATATTTGATTTTTGCCTACTACTTTCCTATTCAGTTTGATTTATAGATATGGTTGCTTAGAGAAGATGTAAGCTAAGACTTCAGTTTCTATCAGAGATTCTCTAGTCTTAGAGATAATTATATCAGGCAGGCCAAGAACCAAAAATTATATCCAAATATAGACATTATGATATTATGGAAGAAGACTGGATTTTAGAACCACATAGACTCAAAACTTTCTAGCTATATGAACTTAGGCAAATTATTCAAGTTGTCTTTGCCTTAGTTTCTCTGTATATAAAATGAAGATCTTAAAACCCACCTTATAGAATATCTATAAAAATTAGAAATTATATATATTACTACTTAGAATATACTAGTTGCTCAATAAACACAACATATTATTGGACTCATTTTTTTTTTTAATTGACTGGCTCTTTGGATTCATCCATTTACCATTTACTTGATTTCTTGAAGCTCTACTATTGACCAAATACTATGGTAGATGCTTAGGTATAGCTAGACAATATGATGTAGATTCTGCCATCTAGAAATATGATAGACAGTGATGGTAGCTATTTTCTACTTCTTCATTTTGAATAAAATCTCAGTTTTTTGTGGAAAAGAGAATTCACTTAACCCCAGTATGAATCATGACTATGTAAGACAATGGTTAAGAATCCCATTCCCCTTTGCCAGTGACTCCTGAGATAGACATGGAATCTCATCACAGTCAATGAGATTTAAGTAGCCTTGGGAGACTTCTGGGAACAATTTTCTTCCATGATAAGAACAGCCTCTCTTTCTCCAACCTTGTTTTCTGCTCCAAAATTATGCTTGGAGCTGCAATAGTTCATTTTGAGGCTATGAGGGGAGATACTATCAACTCACTGAGTATGACAAAGCAAGAAGCTCAGATCCTTGGTGGTTTCGTTGAATTGCAAAGCAAATCTAGGCCCTTCTGCTGAAGACTTGTCATTCACTAACAAGGTGTTAAGACTACTGGGATAGAAGTCTAAAGCAAATGGTTGTATCAGTAAGTAGGCAATAGAAATACTACTCATTCCTTTATTCAGTGATAAACCTTTATTAAACATGTATCCAGGCAACCTCCATAGTCAAATGAATCTATCTTTCTTTTATGGTAAAATGTGAACCAAGAGGTGTAGGAGCAAATTATTCTGTCATTCTATTCATTCCATTCTATTCACTTTGTTCCCTCAATAGGCAAAGAAGTAAAATCCTGTTTGCTAGAAGCAACACTGTTCAGTGCTTCCAGGGGGAAATTAAACTCCATCCTGAAACTAAGAGAGCATTTAAAGAAAGAAAGAAACTGCCTACTAGCCAGTATTTTTCTGGTAAAAATCTTTCTTACCACAAAAGAGAAGCCTATGCCTTCAAAACATTATAGGATTCTCAACGTTTGGCCACCATGATAAACTTAATATTATTTCCATTCTGTTTCAGGATTTTGCTGGGACGAAATTATTTGGTGGTTTAACTTGTTTGTTTGTCTTATCCTTAGATAAATTGTAAGTGAACATCCAATAGAACTTGACAGTTTTCTTCCATGAGCGTACTATAAAAATTGCAGCATTTCCATAGCAATGTGATTAATGTCAAGCATTGGAGCCACTGGCGTTGCTCTCCCGCTGCCTCTCCACCTGTCCACTGCCGGGTGAGCATACCCAGCCACCGCTCCTTCTGACTGCCAGGAGATGCTCTCCTGCTGATCTGTCCACGTGTTTGGTGGTATCTTCATAAGATCCGACCACCTGTTAAGAACGGACTGCTCAACTCTTTAAGTGTATCCTTCACTTTGAACTGGATTTTAATGTGCTGCATAGAAGTATCTTTTCCCCAAAGGAATCCTTAGGAAAATTCAATCCCATTGAGAAGAGAATCAATGATGGGATGAGCAAGATTGAGTACAGAGTTTTTAGTACAGCAAATTGCTTGCTTTACCATTTCACCTTCAAAGTCCTCAGTTAATCTATGTGATAAGAGAAGCAGCTACTATTGTTCTCATTCTATGAGGAATCCAAGACAATGAAAGCATAATCAATATGCTCAGAACTCACTGCTAGCTAACTCTACAGCCTAGTTTTTTGTTTGCTTATTTTAACTTCTTAACCCCATGCTGTATCACTTGCCTCTAAATAAAATGACACAAGTACTTTGTACTTCTTTAATTAGCTTGCAGGATTGAAAATTGTTTGCCATAAGAGAAATCCAGAATAGCCATAGTAAAGGAACACCAGAGATGTCTTCTACACAGAAGAAGAGTGGGCAGAAAACATGACGGATACTTTGAGTATAAGATCTGAGATTCAGAGTCTCACCTGAAATCAAGAGTGAGTTTGATGTTGCCCCTTCCCACCATGAAAATTGCTGCTCTATACAAATTAGCATTTTGCCAGCCAGCTGAGATGGGGCAGAAACAATTGGTCTGCAGTCAGCCAGAAAGAAAAACAGCCACCAAAGTGCATAGTGTTACTTTTCCCACACTGAATGAGGCATTAACTTCGAAGTCTCTGACCCTTTAAATCTGTGTGACAATAATTAATGGGAGAGAGATAACTAATATTTAGATTTGCCCTCAAAATCCTAACTAATAAGAACACAGGTTACATAAGGAGACATGAGAGTCTCAGTTTCCTGCATTTGTTTTCAGCAGGTGAGGTATTAATTTCTTTTTCACTATGCTTGAGCTCCTATCTATTCCAACAATGTTGTCACATGCTGGGTGGGAGCAAATGGCTGGGAATCTGAATGAAGAGAGAAAAAGTTCAGTTTTGAGGATTTACTCATTATCTGCTAGTGTCTCTGACCTTTGGTAGGAGACAAAATCTCTTTAATTGACCTTTAAAATACATCCTTTTTATGCTGTGCATTTTCCTAACCTTATTTTAGAGCACTGGCAACTCTTCAATAGTTGGGCAACACTCTTAGAAATCAGTTCCCTTCTCTTGGTTCAAAATTCTTTGTTTAAAAAAAAAAAAAAAAAGGTATGTTGAGCAAGATCATTGGTTTCCATAATCAAAATCTCCTGCATTAGAATCTTTTCAAAATACAACGCCTCTTTCACTCTCAACTCCTCAACTTACTGAATAAGGAAGTCTGAAAAGGAATCTATTTTTAAGGAGTTTCCCAAGTAATTATGATGCCCGACTCAGGTTCAAAACCACTGGATTACTTAATCAATATTGTTATTTGATCTAAATTAGACAATCTCTAGGCTTCCAGTGATCTCTTCATTCAACAAAAACAATGCCTGATATAGAAGCCAAAAATGGACATTGTATCACTCTCTATTTAATCCCTCCAGATAAATATCATAGGAGACATGACTGTGGTTTGATAGGGGGGGAAATTTATGGAGAGGATGGGTGACCATATTTTTGGAAGAATATTCTAGGCCCATAAGAAACCAAATACCAAACATGTTTAAACTTGTTGCAACAAATTAAAGATCATATGTTCTTTACCTATTCAAAAATGGTTTCTCTCTTTTCCCGTCACCTATTTTCATTTGATTTTGTAATAATGTTTTTGTGTTCTATTCAGTAAAAGGGAGAGAAAGGTAGTCTTTAAAATGTTATGTCTTTCTTCTTAATGTTTTCTAACACAAAGCAGCTTAACTTTTTACCTTAAGCCTGACTTAGCCAGATCTTCTGTTCTAGCTGATTATTCAGTCATAGAAGGCTCTCTACTTTAAATTTCCCCTTACCAGTCAAGTCCACTCAAAACTAATTGATAAACTGGAGAAGGTAAGAATGTAGCTGCCTTCTGATTTGCTTTTGTTTTACCTTCAAAGATACTGTATTACATTGCTTCTCCAGGTCTTCAAATAGAAAAACCCAAGATTTAACCTCAAAATTTTCCCAGTGATTTCCAACAAAGTGAAACTTAAAAACCTCACTGGTAGAAGAGAGGATAAGAATTTGTTTCAAGCTTCAAAAAGTGGCAAAGTAAGCGGCACAATCACTTCATTCAACAAGAATTTCTGGAATTACTATACAATGTGCCTGGCACCATGCTAAGTGCTATGGATAAAACAGTGAACAAGAAGGAATCTTCAACATTTTGGCACTGCTAAAACCAAGGATTCTTTTACATAGGGTAGGTATAGCTTACAAAATATTAAAATAGTATCTTACATTTATGTAGTGTTTTATACATATGTCACCATTTGACAATTATAATACTGAAGCAGGTAGAGCAGGTATTATTCTCGTTTGGTATTTACTAGTGGCAATGGTTAGTAAGCACAGATACACCCTTATAGAGCACTATGCTAAGCATTGTAGACAAATCTTACATTAGCATGATTTTTATCCCCATTTTATATTTAGAAAACTGACATTTAAGAGAGGTCACATAGTGAGTGAAGGAACAGAGCCAGGACTTGAACCCAGGTCTGTGTTTTCAGAGTCCATATGTTTAAAGAGTTTGTTGAATTCTGAGATTATTTGTCCAGAGTAATCTGGCTACTAAGCACCAGTTTTGATCCATAATTTCTGATTCCATTTATAAATATCTATTGAAGATACTCTGTATAGAAAAACACAGCTTCTGTAGAGAGGAAAGATTCCATTGTTTTTCATTTCAAGTAACTCAGAATGGACTTTAAGAAGAATGTGGCCTGTTAGGGGAAGAGTCAAAAGTCTTCCCTGTCTGTTAATGAATAATATTATTTATTTGTGAACATGTAAAATGCAAATAATAATTTTTGAATTTCAAGTAATTAGAAACTCCTTGACTTTCAAGGAAACAGTCACAGAATCAAGCTATGTACAATAGAGCAGAACAAAAGTGAAACTAATAGAATATGCACATTTAAAAAAGAAATGAATGAGTACAATGCTGGGCACTAGATCTCTATATCCAATACTGACATTAAAAAGAGAGAATGGCCAAAATTAAAGGAAAGTGCTACCAAGAGCTTCTACCAAGAACCTACTGACTGCAAAGGCAATGTGCTCTTGACATAGATTATTTTGAAAATTATAGCATCTCCTCTAAGGTTTATATGGAAAATCCAGTATCTTATTTAGCACTTATGTGTTCATCAAATATGCTACAATAACCATCCTAGCTTAAAAATGTCATAGTCCAATCCTTCATTTAGAAAAATGAAAGGAAAAGTGAAGAAAAGCAGCTTAGCAATTATTCTCCATGGGAAAAATGACTATAAATTAAGAGCACCTCATAAATTATTTGCAGACATGTCTATATTAGAATGAAATAAGATCTTTCAGAGGATAACACACCTGTGCCATGGATAATTGCCCTCATTCACAAATAATAAGTGGTCCACCAGATGTTTAGCCCCATACAGACATATGCAATGCAAAGCAGTAGGAGAGGGTGGTTCAGTTCATACCAGAGACGATCCTTTTTTATCTTTTACAAGCTCTCATGCTGTGTCAGCAGCTTATTTAGTAAGGTAACCAAAATCAAAGAGGATTCCAACTGTTAAGTACTAACATTTCATTTCAGTTATTAAACTTACAGGTAGAGAAAACCACAGGATCATTAGAAATCTGAAGTTTATATTAGATGTCTACACTTCTTTTATTTGCTTTTTTAATTTTGACAGATGCAAACAAAGATTTTCTTAAATTTCAAGGGTCTCATCAAAATGAAGATTGCAAAGCTAAATTAAAGTCCAATATGTGACTAGAATCAACTTTATCAAATGAATGATTCCATTTTGGAAAATAAATATTTGGCCCCATACTACCACTCCTGTTCTTTGTAATATTTTAATGTATCAAAAGACATTATCTTGTTATATGGCAGCCTGGATGGGAGGGGAGTTTGGGGGAGAACAGATGCATGTATATATATGGCTGAGTCCCTTTGCTGTTTCACCTAAACTATTACAATATTGTTTGTTAATCAGCTATACCTCAATACAAAGTAAAAAGCTTTTCAAAACTTCTTAAAAAAAAAAAGACATTATCCAAAATAAAGACTGATATAGTTTTTAAAATACTGACAGTTTTTAAAATATTATATTTATTCGTTGGGTCATTTGGTGTTTAGCAATGGCCTAGGTATAACTGACAGTGAATATAGATGACTTTAGGAGAAGGCAATGGTACCCCACTCCAGTACTCTTGTCTTGAAAATCCCACGGACAGAGGAGCCTGGTAGGCTGCAGTCCATGGGGTCGCTGCGAGTCGGACACGACTGAAGCGAATTAACAGCAGCAGCATAACTTCACATGTTACTTTGCTGCAGAAGTATATGCTCAGAAAAAGTGAAACCTTAAGTTTAAACTATGTGACACTATTATAAATATTATAGAACTGCTGTGTATTAAATCTCTTCAGTCATGTCCATCTCTTTGAGATCCCCTAGACTGTAGCCTGCCAGGCTCCTCTGTCCATGGAATTTTCCAGGCAAGAATACTGGAGTAGTTTGCCATTTCTTACTCCAAAGGATCTTCCCAGCTCAGGGATCGAACCCACACTTCCTGTGCCTCCTGCATTGGCAGGGGGATTCTTCATCATGAGACATCAGGGAAGTCCAATGATTACATCTAAAAAGTAAATAATAATTAATTATATTTGCAAGTTCATCACATAAAGCACTTGCAAGCAGAGGTATAATAAATGTATTTTTAGTCATGCCAGTGGACCATCAAGATCAGTATAACATCTCTCTCATTTACATCAAAGGAGATGTTGTGTGAAGATAACATCACCTTCCAAGATGACAAACTCAAAAGAGCACCGTGAATCCACCCTGAAGTATCCAGGAGCTTTGTTAATAATAATACATCTATAGTATTGACATCTAGCATTCTTTCCTCTCTAAAGCTGGGAAATGCTCCCAGGCATACACCATACACAGGCATACACAGGGTATGGGAACTTCCATACTTCTGTATGACTGCTGCTCAAGTTAAATAGTCCAGGAGTAGACACTCGACCTTAGCTAGACCAATCAGAGTCCTCAAAAGAAAGTCAGCCTCCTGCTTTGGAAGAGCCTTTGGGGAGGGGCCAAAACCTTGGAAGAACCAAGCCTGCAGGGAGAGTGTGTGAAACCAAAAGGCAGAGGAGAAGCAGTGATGAGAGACAGAATGAGTCCTGAGGTATGTCTGGTCTCTGGCTTCAGCTGCTTCTATGACTCTGTTGAATCCCCATTCTCCCAGTTTAGTTGTGCAAATTGTTCTTGGATTCCATGAAATAATAATAATACCTTTCTGGCCTAAAGCTAGCTTGATTTCTATAGCTTATAATCAAAGAGACCTAATAAATCTTACTGGCATATGTAGCCTGTAAGTGAACTTTCAAGTATTTTCTTTCAAACTTCAGATGGACTTACATACAATTTAAAATTCAAGCACAATATAAGCTCTGTGTGTGTGTGTGTGTGTGTGTGTGTGTGTGTATGAGCTGCTCAGCTGTGTCCGACTCTTGTGACCCCACGGATTGTAGCTCTCCAGGCTCCTCTGTCCATGGAATTCTCCAGGCAAGAATACTGGAGTGGGTTGCCTTTCCCTTCTTCAGGGGATCTTCTCAACCCAGGGATTGAACCCGGGTCTCTGGCATTATGGGCAGATTCTCTACTGTCTGAGCCAGTAGGGAAGGTACAATACAAGCAGAGTCAGAGGTAAAACTGAGCATAGTACATCTAAGGGAAGAAAAGCAGCAAGTATCACCGGGGTGAACAGATTTTTGCAGTGGAGATGACAAAGCAGTTTTATCAAGGATAAAAGGAAAGCAAAGCATGAAGAACACCACAGCCCATCAAGGGGCAATATTTACAGTGTACACTGAAGCAAGGGAGTAATGTGGCAAAAATAACATTTTAGAAAAATTACAGGTGAAGGACTAGAAAGAAAAAGAATAGCAAGTCAATGTAGGAATCTCTACAGTCGATTTATAGTGATGGGATTGAGAAGAAAGAACCAAGAGAGTTCATATTTCTTAATTGGGAGGCAGTGGGGACGTGAGAGATGATGCTTATTACATTATATGTAAGTCATAAATCTCTCTCCATTTTAAAGTATAATATGGTGGCAGTTGTGATTTAGTTGCTGTCATGTCCATCTCTTGAAACCCCACAGTCTGGGGCCCACCAGGATCTTCTGTCCATGGGAATTCCCAGGCAAGAATACTGGAGTGGGTAGCCATTTCCTTCTCCAGGGGATCTTCCTGACACAGGGATTGAAACTGTGTCTCCCACATTGCAGGTGGATTCTTTATCCACTGAGCCACCATGGAAGCAATATCTACACACATGTACATATACTTTAATCTTCACAACCCCCTTACAGGGTAATACATAATCCCCATTTTAACTGAGAAAACTGAAGCTTAGAAATGTTACATTAAAACTGCTTATATATATGCATATAAACATAAACACAACAAAATATAAACATATATACATCTATGAGAGAGACCTGGGATTCAAATCCAAACCCATTTGACCTATTTCACGATGCCTCCTCAAGCCTAATTCGATTCAGAAAACAAAGGAAAGGAAGAAGCCCACATAAAATGGAAACAGCCTGAAGGCAGTTAGAAATACAAGGTAAATAATCTTTCTTAAAATAACATATAATTTCAGACTAATATAACATGAGCTTAGAAAATGTGTGTGCATCAGAGATAAATGTGAAAACAACAAATATGTTACAACACACAACGTTTAGAGCAACTGGACGACGGGAGAGCATAACCCAACAGCAGATGACAGGGAAATAGATGAGCTTATTTCAGCTTAGTGAGAGCAGGAATTATGTCTGTTTGGCTCATCCCTATAACCCCAGGGTAGAGCTAAGAGCCTGTCACATAATGTTTCAATTAATATTTTTAAATTTTGAGTTAATTGAGAAAAACTTTGAAGACTTGATATAAGTCAAACAGGCCTTAAAATGATAAACAAGAAAGAAGAAAAACTTGAAAAATTTAAGATAGTCACCTTGTAGATATGGAGTGGACAGGAAGAAGTCTGAGAAGGGTGCAAGAGTCCTAGAGAGGTCCATTTACTGCTTTTATTTTGAAGAGCTCTGCAGGTTAAAGAGGAAACCAGGCCCTCATGAAAAGCTGTAGGAAGCAAACACGAAAACCATGGATTTTTCAAACTTCTTTCATGCTCATTTCTTCCCATCATATTTACTCTTGGTAATTTCAGGTGCTGCCTGTTCCTGGGAAAATTCTTCTCAGATGCCAGCTTCAGGCAAACAGTGGTTGGACAAGGTTTTTCTTTATTTGGGTGTTTTTGGGTTTGGAGTTTTTGTTTTTTTTTTTTTAGTGGATCATCTTTTCATTCAGATACCACAATCTGCCACAAATGATAAGTTGATGGCTCCTCAAATTGTTTTTCCTTATCTAAGTATGTTAATAAAAGGTTCTAGGTTCTGTGTTTTATCTTACTCAGCTAGACCTACAGCAAAAGTCAACAGCAAAAATGTGAGAGTAACTCTGCTGGACTTAAATCAAGAAGTTGTAACTAACATTCAATATGTTTAGCTGTTTTCAGAAAAAAATCAGCAGTGTTAACTTCCTCCAAATGAAATTATATACAGTCATGCCCTCACCTCCCCCCCCAAGAAGAAAATAATAAAAATCATTGTGGTATGGAGAAGATGGAGATGTCATGTATGCATCTTCAGAGATCCTAAGTCATCTCCTGAATTCTTTGGGTTCCTGGAACCTTAAATCCCAAGTTAAAAATACTAAGTAAAATGTAAAGTTCTTAATTAACTGACAGTGTTAAGTCACAATAAAGAGTTCACTTGAATTTTTTAGTGAAAACTGAAAGTGGTAGTCACTCAGTCATGTCTGACTCTTTGCAACCCCATGGATTGTAGCCTGCCAGGCTCCTCTGTCCATGGGGATTCTCCAAACAAGAATATTGGAGTGGGTTCCCATGTCCTCCTCCAGGGGATCTTCCCAACCCAAGGATCGAACCCAGGTCTCCCACACTGCAGGCAGATTCTTCACCATCTGAGCCACCAGCAGGTAGTACTTAAAACAGTGATTCTCAAATATTGGTGTGCACCAGAAACACTTGAAGGGCTTGTTAAAATATACATTGCCAGACCTCAGTCCCAGTTTTTGATTTGGTAGATCTGAGGTACAACCTGAGATTTGCATATCTAACAAGTTCCCAGGTAATGCTGATGCTCCTAGCTCAGGGATCACACTTCAAGAAGTTAAGTTATAATTATTAATTGTTTCTCTAACAGGATCTATGGCAGGCGGAATAACCACCCCTTAAAGATGGGGTTTCATCTGAAACCTATGAATATGTTACAGTACAAGGTACAGGGCAATTAAGGTTGCAAAAGAAATTAAAGTTGCTTGTCAAATGACCTTGAGATAAGGAGACTAGTCTGGATTATTCAGGTGGGTCCAATGTAATCACAAGGGTCCTTAAATGTGGAAGAGGGAGAGAGAGAGAGGATTATATGAGAGGTCTACTAACTCTCTACTATAAAATATTTATTGTTGGCATAAGCCCCCAAAAATTTTATTTTCAAGGTCTTAAGTCCTAGGAAGCAACTGGTTAAGATCAGCTACTCCAGACCAATTAAAGATCTTTCACTATATTCACTTTGGAATTCTCAAGACACCTTAAAGAACGTTTTCTCAACTGAGAAGGTAATTCCCACACTTTTGAAAACACTGGCTTGGAAAAACAGTAAAAGAAACTTATAGACTTAGTCTAATGTCTAATGGCTTGCTCTAAAAGTACATATATATTCCCTGAAACAATGTTATTTTTCCAATTAAAATTCATGAATCATAGTCAATAATGAAGGGAATTTGGAGGACTTTGAGATCTAAAGTGAATAAATAAATTACATATTTTTAAGCAGTATTTATAGAATCAGGTTCATTCAAGATAATTATTATGAAGAACAAAGTTTCAGGCTGAAGATTAAATAGAAAATTCAAAAGAGTCTTATGTGAAAGTTAAAGCAACTTTTTCATTTTCCTTGCCTAGTCCATTTCACATCTTCAGTAGTCACTTTCCAAACACTGCCTATTAAAAAACTTCTCTGTAAATACTGGGCAGAAACCCACACATGGGAACGGCATGCAGAACTCTTTGAAAACATGCCCAAAAATTCATCCCCTGCTACTCAAAAAGGTTGGAGAGGGTTCAGAGGAAATCTGGAAAATTCACTTTAGGAGGGAAACTTAAAGCCCAAGTTTCTCATTTAGCAGGAGATACAAGTGAAAAGAGGATCTTAAAATGGTTTTAATGCAGAGGTTTGCAGCGCTGGTATGGAAGCAGCTTACCTTGGGCACTTGTTAACACACTCCAACTCCACACCCTCTGACTCGGTGGTTCTGAATTCAGACTCAGGAATGGATATTTCTGTGAAGCACCATGATGATGCTATTGCATGTGGTTCCTGGACCACACTTGTTGAAAAACAAGTTGAGAAATGCTTACTAACGAAGTATAAGAGGCGCCCACACAGCTGTCCTGAATCTCTGCCACAAAACAAGTGAAATCCATTTAAACTGCAGGAGACACGGTTCCAGAGCGAAAAAAGAACTCCCTGACTGAGTCAGTCGTTAAAGGTGGCACCCAAAGCAGTTGTCTGACAGTAACTGAGGGAGGACAACTGACTGAAAAAAGGGAAAAAATGGCTGTTCTTTAGGAGTTTACAGCCTGAGCGAGTGGTTTGCAAAGCACAAAGATAGCTGGGAGCTCGTTACAAAAGGCAAAGTATCAGGTCCCACTCCAGACCTACTGAGTCAGAAACTCTAGAGTTGGGGTCCAAAATCTGACTATGATGGACAAAATGTGAGAATCACTGATTGGAGGAAAGAAAACAACAAATATTAACAAAGTTACACAAAAAAGACACGTGATGTGGAACATGGAGTGTTCTAAAATCCTGGCTTCCTTGCTCAGTAGCTTTGTGAGCTTAGGCAAGTTATTTAGTCATGCTGGGCTCCAGTTTCTTTGGTGGTTATAACTGCTTCACTTACTTCATTAGAAAAATAAAGAGGGTCAAATGAGAGAAGGTACAGCTACATACACAAGCTCAGAGAGTGGCTAAATTGGATAGAATCATTTATTCCTCCTACAAACACAGAGCACTTACCATGTGCCAATCATTTTTTTTTTTTTTTTAATCTTCCCCACACTGGAGACAAAAATAAATGACTTCTGCCATCCAGTAGTCCACTATTTGGACTTGATCCTGAAAGACTTCAGTGGAGGAACAAGGCAACCAGAATTTTGAAGAGACTAAACCATTTTGGTGAAGAGCAGGACACTGTAAGCTCCATACAGGAGAATCTAAATAGCCAAGGGCAAAAGCCTTGTCTTATTCAATCCTATGATGGTGAAAGAGTAGACTGAAAAAGCTGGCTTAAAACTCAACGTTCAAAAAATGAAGATCATGGCATCCAGTCCCATCACTTCATGGCAAATAGATGGGGAAACAATGGAAACAGTTAGAGACTTTATTTTCTTGGGCTCCGAAATCACTGTGGACAGCGATTGCAGCCATGAAATTAACAGACACTTGCTCCTTGGAAGAAAAGCTATGACAAACCTAGACAGTGTATTAAAAAGCAGAGACATTGCTTTGCCAACAAAAGTCTGTATAGTCAGAGCTATGATTTTTCTAGTAGTCATGTATGGATGTGAGAGTTGGACCATAAAGATGGCTGAGTGCCAAAGAATTGATGCTTTGGAACTGTGGTGTTGGAGAAGATTTTTGAGAGTCCCTTGGACTGCAAGGAGATCATACCAGTCAATCCTAAAGAAAATCATTGAATATTCATTGGAAGGACTGATGCTGATGCTGAAGCTCCAATACTTTGGCTGCCTAATGCAAAGAGCCAACTCTAGAAAAGACCCTGATGTTAAGAAAGATTGAAGACAGGAGGAGAAGGGGATGACAGAGGATGAAATGTTTGGATGGCATCACCAACTTAATGGACATAAGTTTGAGCAAGCTCCAGGAGATGGTGAAGGACAGGGAAGCCTGGCATACTGCAGTCCATGGGGTTGCAAAGAGTCAGATACGACTGAGTGACTGAACAACAATAACAGTCTCCCTAGCATCTAGAGCTGTGCCTGGCATGTAAAAGTCACTTAAGTACTTGCGGAAGTGAGGGCTACTGGTTACATTCCAGAGGAACAGTTTGAAAGTTGGGTGAACAGGCAAATAAATATACATGTCTAATAGAACTGATGATTCCACTAGACAGTAACAAAAAATGAAGATAATTGGGGAAGAGAAATGAAAGGGATTGAAGCACCTAATATGGAGTTTGTTGAGATGTTTAAAACATCAAAAAGAAAGAGCTGGTGTAATTTTTCTGAGCAACTATTATCTTTAAATTATTTCTTGGAGGTCTATAACCACTGATACAGACAGTAAACCATGGGCCTGTTTGAAGAAAAGATTACTTCTTGGGGATCTGTACAATATTAAATGCTAAAATTATCTAGTCCTTCATTAATTCCACATTTATTGAATGCATAAATTCTTTAATTAATTGATTAGAAATTCAGGGGATGGTGGTTTTTTCCCTTCATCTCTGAAATGATGATAAGATAGCAGTGGGCTATTCTGGACCCTTTTACTTGCAAAATAATGATACATCATTATTAGCATAAAACTGGGTTGCTCTTAAATTCTAAAGCAACAAACAAACAAACAAACCCTGCTTTCAATTACTCATCTAAGTTAGTGGGCCCAGATGGAAAGCCTGAAGGACAACTTTTGTTTGCCAGCATGACTGCAAATGTGGAGGCTTGAGCATGGATAAAGGGGTGTCACTTGTAAAGTTTCCCTTTTTCAAATAATGAAGTGTGTCTGTCTCTTGAGCTGATGACTGAAAACTTTCCATCCACCGCTGGGTAATTAGACACACATGTAATTAGTGGTCCACATTCCAAAGAAAAGATGAAACTCATTAATAAATCATTAGGCATTGTGAATTTTTTTCCACTTCCTCCTGCCACCCACATACTGGTGGCAAAGTAGTCTCTATTATTTTTAACACAGAGACTATATATTTGGAAGTTTCTGAATACATTTAATTGAGCAGGCATGGAAGTCTCACAGCTAAGGAATTATTAATAATGTTAATTATGAGAAATTACTTTTTTTTCTTCCCAAAGTGGGAGTTTTGAAGTAATTTACTAACTTGTCAAATAAGCTTTTTTAGCAGGATCTTTTTTTTTGAAAATTTGGTTTACAAATTCATGTTTTATATGTTAAAATTAAATAGTTCTAAATTAGAGGTAGAGCCTTATAATTGAAATGTTTATCTAAGCACCCAGCATGCTCTGGGATGACGGATATTGATACCGGGAAGATGGCTTTCGGCATTTCTTTAGATTCTGAATCGCATTCCCAGCTGTCCGAAAGCAAAAAGCAAAAAGGCAGAGATCGGGGCACCTCTAACCAAACTGCCGGATTTTGACTTGTTACTAGTTCTTCTCCATCTCCCTTCAAGTAGGCTGTCTGCATGTGCTGTCCATCATCTGCCTCTCTTTGCACACGTGCCTCCCCCAACTCCCCCCATACTCTAGTCTGGGTACATTTCAATTGGCTTTTGAGAACAGATGTCTCTCCATGCCTTTCCCCCTCCCCTCAACATCTCTAACTCCACTGAAAAGAGAATATGTGCTACTGTCCCTTGCATTAAAAGAGAATTGAAAACCCCAAGTTGGGATGGATTTCCTTTCTTGACAACTTACAAGGCCCAAAGTACTTCCTCAGTACTTCTTACTCCTACTTTTCAGGACAATGGAATTTTTCTCTGATCAGTTTAATTTTCACCCAACCATAGTATAGCTTTGCTCTATAGGTACATGTGGATACATGAGGACTTCCCATGTAGCTCATCTGGTAAAGAATCCACCTGCAATGCAGGAGACCCTGGTTCGAATCCTGGGTTGGGAAGTTCCATTGGAGGGGGGAGAGTCTACTCACTCCAGTATTCTTGGGCTTCCCTGCTGGCTCATATGGTAAAGAATCTGCCTGCAATGTGGGAGACCTGGCTTGGATCCCTGGGTTGGGAAGATCCCCAGGAGGAGGGAATGGCAACTCCCACTCCAGCAATTTTGCCTGGAGAATTCCATGGACAGAGGACCCTGGCAGGCTAAAGTCTATGTGGTCACAGAGTCAAACACAATTTAGCAATTAAGCACACATGGATATATGTTCAGTTCAGTTCAGTTCAGTCACTCAGTCGTGTCCGACTCTTTGCGACCCCGTGAACCGCAGCATGCCAGGCCTCCCTGTCCATCACCAACTCCCAGAGTCCACCCAAACCCATGTCCATTGAGTCAGTGATGCCACCCAACCATCTCATCCTCTGCTGTGCCCTTCTCCTCCTGCCTTCAATCTTTCCCAGCATCAGGGTCTTTTCAAATGAGTCAGCTCTTCGCATGAGGTGGCCAAAGTACTGGAGTTTCAGCTTCAGCATCAGTCCTTCCAGTGAACACCCAGGACTGATCTCTTTTAGGATGGACTGGTTGGATCTCCTTGCAGTCCAAGGGACTCTCAAGAGTCTTCTCCACACCACAGTTCAAAAGCATCAGTTCTTCAGTGCTCAGCTTTCTTTATAGTCCATCTCTCACATTCATACATGACCATTGGAAAAACCATAGTCTTGACTAGATGGACCTTTGTTGGCAAAGTAATGTCTCTGCTTTTTAATATGCAGTCTAGGTTGGTCATAACTTTCCTTCCAAGGAGTAAACGTCTTTTAATTTCATGGCTGCAATCACCATCTGCTGTGATTTTGGAGCCCAGAAAAATAAAGTCTGCCACTGTTTCCACTGTTTCCCCATCTATTTCCCTTGAGGTGATGGGACCAGATGCCATCATCTTAGTTTTCTGAATGTTGAGCTTTAAGCCAACTTTTTCACTCTCCTCTTTCACTTTCATCAAGAGGTTCTTTAGTTCTTCTTCACTATCTGCCATAAGGGTGGTGACAGCTGCATATCTGAAGTTATTGATATTTCTCCCGGCAATCTTGATTCCAGCTTGTGCTTCCTCCCGCCCAGCATTTCTCATGATGTACTCTGCATATAAGTTAAATAAGCAGGGTGACAATATGCAGACTTGATGTACTTTTTCTATTTGGAACCAGTCTGTTGTTCCATGTCCAGTTCTAACTGTTGCTTCCTGACCTGCATACAGGTTTCTCAAGAGGCAGGCAGGTGATTCCCATCTCTTTCAGAATTTTCCACAGGTTATTGTGATCCCCACAGTCAAACGCTTTGGCATAGTCAATAAAGCAGAAATAGATGTTTTTCTGGAACTCTCCTGCTTTTTCGACGATCCAGCAGATGTTGGCAATTTGATCTCTGGTTCCTCTGCCTTTTCTGAAACCAGCTTGAACATCTGGAAGTTCATGGTTCACATATTGCTGAAGCCTGGCTTGGAGAATTTTGAGCATTACTTTGCTAGTGTGTGAGATGAGTGCAATTGTGCAGTAGTTTGAGCATTCTTTGGCATTGCCTTTCTTAGGGATTGGAATGAAAACTGACCTTTTCCAGTCCTGTGGCCACTGCTGAGTTTTCCAAATTTGCTGGCATATTGAGCGCAGCACATCATCCTTCAGGATTTGAAATAGCTCAACTGGAATTCCATCACCTCCACTAGCTTTGTTCATAGTGATGCTTCCTAAGGCCCACTTGACTTCACATTCCAGGATGTCTGGCTCTAGGTGAGTGATCACACCATCATGATTATCTGGGTCGTGAAGATCTTTTTTGTACAGTTCTGTGTATACTCGCCACCTCTTCTTAATATCTTCTGCTTCTGTTAGGTCCATAACATTTCTGTCCTTTATTGAGCCCATCTTTGCATGAAATGTTCCCTTGGTATCTCTAATTTTCTTGAAGAGATCTCTAGTCTTTCCCATTCTATTGTTTTCCTCTATTTCTTTGCATTAATCGCTGAGGAAGTCTTTCTTTTCTCTCCTTGCTATTCTTTAGAACTCTGCATTCAAATGGGTATATCATGTAGGACTTATTCACAAACCTTTGAATAAGAAGTATCATAACTAGAACTTAACCTTTAATAATTTGCTGTGGTATGTAACATTGGAGTTCAGAAGAAAGTGAATATAAGAAAGAGGGGTTACTCTCTGCTCTAAGGGTCAACACACATTTTTAATATTTCCAAAAATATATTCATCCCTTTGTTGAATCACTGAGGTAGAAATATACACAGAACAATTTGAGTAAGTTTACAGTGAGGTCCACTGTGCCAGCCAGCATTTACCTTGGGACCTATGGTCAGAGATGTTAATAATGCATTGCTGGAATGTGCTTGGAAACACTTGAATTCACTTCAGACTACTCTGCCTTCAGTTCTTCTATCACATCCTTGTGTTCAGTTCCTTTTAGATGCCAATGTCATTGAAGTTCATCAGATGTATAAAAAGGTATCCCAAGTACTCCTCACATTCTTTTTTCTATTTTTTTGAAGCACATATTTATGTTGCATATGATTATTTTTTCTTTTGTTACTGAAGCTTGCCCATATCATTATATCTATTAAACAAGTTAATATACAAGAAGCACATAGAATAGGGTCTAGCAAAAAGAGCACTGTATACATTAGTTTCTAAATTTTTATTGAAATATAACTGATTAACAATGTTGTATTTATTTCAGATGCATGCAAAGTGATTCATTTATATATATTAATATATCATCTTTCTTTACATTTCTATTATAATTACTATAAGATATTGAGTATAGCTCTCTGTGCTTACAGTAGGTCCTTGTTGGTTATCTATTTTATTTATAGTAGTGTGTATCTTTTAATCCCAAACTCCTAAAATAATCCCCTCCCTCTGACCCTTTGGTAGCCATAAGTTACTTTCTGTGTCTCTGAGTCTATTTCTGCTTTGTAAATAAGTCCATTTGCTTCATCTTTTTAGATGAATGCTATCATATGTCTTACATGAATGCCATCATAATGTCTTTCTCTGTCTGACTTACTTCACTTAGTATGATAATCTCCAGGTCTATCCTTGTTGCTGAACATTAGCTCTTATTACCTATATGTTCCTTTTGGCCTTCTGCTATAGTACTGAGCTCATGAAGCCTAGTGTTAGAAAAGATCATAAGAGATATCTGTGAAAAATTATTTAAAAAACACAATATAATGATTTCTTATTCCTTTTCACAACTCTCAAAGCACCATTTGAACACAAAGCTCTTTTGAAAACAGAAAAAGGTTTTCTGGGAAGGATGGGAAAATGAACATAAAAATTTAACCACGTATTCACTCTCAAAATTGTCCTTCATTTCTTTCTCTCTCTTCCCCTTTCTTTCACCTTTATTTTTCTTTCTTCTTTCTGTGTCTGCCACTGTCTTCTTTTATTACATTTTAAAAATTTTAGGCATTATTTTTGCATCTTTCATTCATCAATTGTACAGTTCTGTTTTTAAAAATAATATAAATTCAAGTAGTACATCTTTTCACTTTTCCTCTAGTAAGCCATTGGGAAAACAAGAGAATGAAGCCTACATAGAGACCTTCACATGCAATGCAAAATGATCTAATAAATGCCTTCCTCCAAGAGAAATCCTCCAATACCACCAAAATAAATCAAATAACCAAACATCGTTTTGTAGATGAGAATTGCTCTTAGTTCTGATATTTAGAATTGGCTTCCAAATCACTTTTAAATACACCCATCTTATTAAAATTACCAAACTGATATGGTTGTTCTACACACATTAACCAGGAAGAGGTGTTTCAAAAATAATGATGAAAATCCATCTTCCTAGAAGAACAACTCCTCTTAAATCACCTCAAACTCTTCATAAGAGATTGACCTTTCTGAGTAAACTATTTTATATTTAGCACCTCTCGCTGCCATAAATTTTTTCCAGATATTGCATAGACTTGTTATCAGGAAACTCACTTGTAGTTCTGCTTCTTTAGAATAAGAAAACTCTGCTAACAGCCATTTATTTTCTTTGACCCTCTTATTATTCATTATTCTTTCTTTTCATACATTTATTATTTTTCCCAAAAGTCATCACCTTTTCTCAGAGATATAATTGATCAATTGTTAATTAATATCCCTTAGATGGGGCTTCCCTGGTAGCTCAGCTGGTAAAGAATTCACCTGCAATGTTGAAGGCCTGGGTTCAATCCCTGGGTTGGGAAGATCCCCTGAAGGAGGGCAGGGCAGCCCACTCCAGTATTCTTGCCTGGAGAATCTTATAAACAGAGGAGTCTGGCAGGCTACAGTCCATGGGGTGCCCAAAACTCAGACATGACTGAGTGTCTAAACGCAGCACAGCAAAGCATATCCCTTAGATGCTCTTCTGAACTGTTTCAAGGAACAATGTCATTTTCTAAATCTATACCTCTCAAGGCCCTTGGACCTTCCATATCAGTGTCATCTGGGAACTTGTTAGAAACACAGACTCTCAGGCCAACTGAATTAGAAAGTCCTTTTTCACAAGACCCTCGATGACTCATATACATACTAAAGTGGGAGACACTGGTCTGGATATCATATAAGTAACTAGAACTAAGAACTATTCTATAATCACTTTTGAATCAAGTATAAAACATGGAATTTCCATGTTTCTATTATTATCTTTATTTTTTTTCTTTTATTTATTTATTTTTTCATTTTTGTTAGTTGGAGGCTAATTACTTTACAATATTGTAGTGGTTTTATTATCTTTAGAAAATGTTTATGGCGTTGTAGGTAAAACACATCTAAGATTGCTGAGGCAAGATCCACTTCATTCTCTATGTGCCTTTACCTTTAAGGTGTGTTTGTTTGTTTTTAGTTTTATTATCTAGTTTTCTACAGTTTTAACTTTACCCACATTTCCAGAATCACACTATATTAAATATCGTCTGTTAAATAAATTTCCTAGGATTTTATTTTTTATTTTTTGCCTACAATGATAAATAAGAAAGGAAATTATTCATCTATAGTAGCATCTGTTTGAGAAATATCAGTTCAGTTTTTTTGTATTCCATATTTTCCTCTCCGAGGTGGGAAACATAAAATGCGAAGAACCTGCAAGTTTCTTTAAAGCCAGAATATATTGGAAGGTTCCCTTAAATACTGAGTTAAGAATCATTTCCCTGCTCACACACTTTGTAGGTGATTAGACGAGCTCTATTTAAAGCTCTTCTTTCCTGAGGCTGAGCCCCTCTATAACTTCTTATTACCCATTTCTTTCAACCAAAAATTCTGCCCCTAAATATCTGCCCCTAAAAATCCTCATGTATCCTCACAGATAATATAACATCAGTTTTTGAAAGAATAGCAAGGTTGTTCTGGTGGCTAATAAGAAAATTGACATGAATTTATCCTACACAGATTTTTTTTTCTTATGATGCCCTTATTTACACTTGAATTTTACAATCAAGTATAAAATTTACCTTTTTTATTTTTACCTTTCATCTGTTTGGGGTCATGAATTTACAGATGCAAAACAGTTAATCATTTTGTCTGCACAGACAAATCATGCATAATAATTCACAAAAGTGATGTGTTAGGGACTCTAGGGTCTGCATCCACTCATTTGCCTACACAAACATTGGGGTATGTTTCCTTTAAGCTTCACTTAGCAGTAACATCTTTTCCCTTCTTTCAGCAGTGCATGTTGCTGATTTCTCCTGATGTGTGAAAATTTTCACAGCTGTATGCAAGACACATTCATCTAATTGAAGTGGTTTTTTAGTCCTATAGGACTGAAGTCAGAGGAAAGAAAGAGAGAGACTCAAATTTTCTTGCTCTGTTAGAACAAGTCCAGGAACTCTGTAGACTTGCTGACTACAGCTAGAACGACCAGATAACTTAGATGTCTGTGAGAGCTCCTACCAAAGTCAGTAATTAAAGATGGAGGAAAATAATTATAGTTGTACAACACTCACAATTTGTAACTGATTTTTAGCTGATAAGTATTATCTTGAAATAGATGTTATGAGGCTAAGCTTAATATTCTATTAGACCAACTTGGCATACAAAATAATATTAAGTCCTCCGAGAACTTTGGAAGAAATGGTAGGTTAAATGGTGCACTTCTCATAATTTCATAAATAATCATTTTTCAATAGTGCCATTTATAAAATGTGTGACCCACTGAGCTTTTTCATATCACATATTCTAGTTTACTAGCCACATAATTTCTCATAAAGTTTTATCTAAACTTTTCAGAAGTGTAATCACTCTCACACTCATACCATAATTCAAGGATTAATAAAAGCTAATAATAATTTCTATATCCAAACAACACATGAACTCTTAATGTGCTCATTCAGAGAAATCTCTTATTACTGCTATATAGATGTATGTTTATGATTTCCCATGCTCCTCAAGGATGAGTCCTCTATTAGTACTGGGCTTGCCATTGGCTTTTCTGGAAATAATCTGTGCTTTCCTCAACGTGTTCATCCTAATATAACAAAATATAAATGGCTTATTTACTAACACAGTTAAGATGCATCACTTCAATATCCCAATAAGTGATAAGTTCTTTCCTTTTTCTCTTCCAAACATTAAGTAGGAATGGTAAGAATCCCACTACTGAAAATTGGTTAAGCAATGAGAGAAACTTGGCCTAAGTGGAGGATGGTGGGAAGCTCTTTTAACAAAATACACTTGACTGCGCTGATGAAAAGGAGAGAGAAGGAAGAAAGTCTTGGCACTGGTATAAGGACATCAGAAGAATTTGTTAAGGAATTTTAAAGAAGAAAAGTGAAATGAAATAAAGTAACACTCTACTTGGGCTTCCCTGATGGCTCAGATGGTAAAGATGCACGCAGTGCAGGATACCCGGCTTCGATCCCTAGGTCGGGAAGATCCCCTGAAGGGAATGGCTACCCACTCCAGTCTCTTTCCTGGAGAATTCCAAGGACAGAGGAGTCTGGCGGGCTACAGTCAATGGGATTGAAAAGAGTCTGACAAGACTGAGCGGCCAACAACACTCCGGTTAGACCCAGGATGAGACAGGATCCTGGAAGCTGAAAATCAACAAGGGCAAGACTGATTCCTGGAAAAAGCAAAATCCAGACTAAATTATTCAACAGATAGTTCATGATGAAATTAGGAGGGTCCAGAGTGTTTGAGTTATGATAACTCAATGCATACTAACGTCATTCCATTGCTCACTGTAGCTTATAAACAGAGACAATGGACAAATGGCAGACAGACTCCATCTTTGTTTCAAAATGGCATTTGGCCTCCAGATTTGCAATTTTAAGTCTTTTGTTATATCCTAGACGTATAAGATAACTCGGATGCGTGATATCTGAATTTATAGCTGGTTAACGCCTCACAGAGAATACTGATGGCCTAGAAATTGTCAACACTAAGCAAAGTCTCTAGTGGGGCTAAAGGTCCTACAATGTTACAAATGGATGCTATGGTGTACCATCCAGGTACTACGCTACAGGACCAATGTTCCCTGAGCTGGCTGGGATGGGTGCCTGCCTAAATCTCATAGTTAAGGTCCTCCACACAAATTGCCCTAGGCTGAAGGAAAGTGACTCACTGAGATATTGCCCATGGTAAACTCCAAGTCTGCTCCCTCCCTGGGGACAGCCTGCATCAAATCACTGTGACAGCTCTGAAAAGCCATTCCAGCTTTTTACTCCTGTGTAATCGACTAAGTTTTCTGTTGCAACTGCGTCTCAGTTTGACTTCTCCTCTGCCCTTATCCAGCTTTCCAATTATTTCTACATTAGGCCCCTTGACATTGTTTCATAACTCACTCATGTTTACAGTTAAATTTTTTTTCTGTTATTTTTTTGGAGAGTTCCTATTGCTCTACCTTCAAGTTTATTCATTTTTCTCTGCTATGTGTAATCTTTTCTTACTCTCATCCTGGTTACTTTTCTTCTCAAACATTGTAGTTTTCATCTTTACAAGTTTGATATGAATTTTTAAATATATTTCCATATCTATAGAAGGAATATAGTTACAATAACTTTTAATATCCTTATCTGCAAACTCTAGCATCTGTATCTCTTCTGGGTTGGAGTTGATTTTTCTCTTGGTGGGATATATTTTATTGCTTCTTGGTATATGCCTAATAATCTCCTTTTGGATGTCTGATATAATGATTTTTACCTAGGTGGGTGCTGGGTAATTTTGAATACCTGTAAGTTGTCTTGAGTTTTGTTCTGGGCTGTAGTTACATAGAAGAAGCTTGATCTTTTCAAGTATTTCTTTTATGACTTGTTAGCAGGTCCAGAGCAGTGGTCAGTCTAGAACTAATCATTCTCCACCACTAGAGCAATATTTTCTTGAATACTCAACTTAATTCCCTGTTAATCATTAATTCCCTGTTTTTTTCAGTCTGGCTAGGGTGAGGAAGCAGTGTTCCTGGCCCCACAAGAGGACCAGACATGTTTTCTGATACATTTCCCAGCATGCACATGCGCTGCTGAGTGATCTGCTAAGAGTCAAAGAGGGCCTTCTGAAGTTCTCCCCATTCTCTCTCTTTGATGTGTTCTCCTCTTGGGTCTACAGTCCTATCAATTCTAACTGCCTTGGTCTGTCTGAACTCTTAGCTCCAGAGCTTAATCTCAGAGTTTTCAGACATGTTTCTTAGCACCCTTCTCCATGCACAATGATCTGGAAAGGGCCTCTAGGCAGTAAATTGAAGCAATCACATTGCTTACCTATAAGCATAAGCATAACTTCCCTAGTGGCTCAGATGGTAAAGCGCCTGCCTACAATGCGGGAGACCCAGGTTCGATCCCTGGGTTGGGAAGATCCTCTGAAGAAGGAAATGGCAACCCACTCTAGTACTCTTGCATGGAAAATCCCATGGATGGAGTGTGGTAGGCTCAGTCCACGGGGTCGCAAAGAGTCAGAAATGACTGAGTGACTTCACTTTCATTTTCAAGCATAATCATATTTGTTTCCTGTTTCTCAGGGATTTGCTCTCCTTCACTGCTTGACATCAGTGCCTTGACAACTTTAGTTTCTTGTATTTTGTCTGATAGTTTTTGTTTCATAGAGAAGGTAAATATGGCCTTTTTACTCCCTCTTGCCAGAAGCAGACGCTAGAGCAACTTTTCAAAGGTGTAGCTGAACCTCAAGCTTAAAGATAGTATCCTATGAGTTTGAAGTACCATCTTTCTGGATACAGCATACATCTAAATCAGTAGTCATCGTATGGTGCTTTATCTTCAATAAATAGAATAGATGAGTTTAGGAGCCAAGGGATAGAAGTAGAAGTTGCTCTGCTTAACATTACTCTTGCTGACCCATTTGGGGAATTTTGGCCTCTCCTCCTACAACCCTGAGCCCTGCAGGTTTAGGAGATGCAGACTCTTTCTACCAGGGTACTTTGCAAAAATCTTTAAATGTTTAAGCTATGGCTCCCATCCTATTATTTTGGACTCCTGTATGAAACAAACGTCATTCAAAGAAAGTCAACACCGTCCTGGTGTTATTGGCCATGATTATCAAGAGGACTGAGACTGCTCTTTATACAATATAGGTGTGGAAGAATTCGCTTGGCAAACATGATTCACTGGGACCACTCTTGGTGGGATTCCCAGGTGGCTCAATGGTAAAGAATCTGCCTGCCAATGCAGGAGATATGGGTTTGGTCCCTGGGTTGGGAGATCCCCTGGAAGAAGAAATGGTTATTCACGCCAGTATTCTTGTCAGGAAAATCCCATGGGCAGATGAGCCTGGCAGATACAGTTCATGGGGTCTCAAAGAGTTGGACATGGCAGAGTATGCATACATGTACTCTTGGTACTCCTTTCCCAATATTCACAGTAAATGAAAAAATAAAATGGCAGCCATGGTCAGGAGAGCAAGGTTACCAGGGGCTCAAGATTCCTCAGGGATAAGAATATAGAACAATAGGAAGAAAGTGAAAGTGAAAGTCACTCAGACGGGTCTGACTCTTTGGGACCCCATGAACTATACAGTCCATGGAATTCTCCAGGCCAGAAAACTGGAGTGGGTTGCCTTTCCCTTCTCCAGGGGATATTCCCAACCCGAGGATCAAACCCAGGTCTCCCGCATTGCACGCAGATTCTTTACCAGCTGAGTCACCAGGGGAGAACAATAGGATTCAGCGACTAATTGGATGTAAAGTATGAAAAGAGAAGATTTAAGGATAGTTGCAAAATTTCTGTCCTAATTATCTGGAAGAATGGAGTTATTCCCTAGGTTCGGAAGGACATTGAAAGAAATAAGTTTTTAAAAGGATCAGAAGTTGAGTTTTGACTATGTTAATTTAAGGATAACTAATTGATACCAAAATCTTTCAAATAGGCAATTGGAATGAGCACTGGAGTACAGAAGTTTGTAAGTTGCTTTATATGTCATCACAGAAATACAGGGAGATTCTCAGAGTTCTGCTTGGGTTCAGAGGATGTATCTGTCCTAAGCAGCACAGGACAGGCCGTGTTTGGGAAGCCAGAACTCATTTTCATGTGGCATCTGCCCCTTGTTTGCTACATCTGCACTCGTATTTTTCCCCTCCCAACCCCTCCCTTTTCCCTCGCCTTCTACCACCCTCAACTTTTCAAGGAAAATATTACAAATATTCTTTCAAGCAAGTATTCTTTGCCCATTTTGGGTGTCTGAGAAGGCCTGTGGTGATGGCTCTTAGCCGAGGCATTTTTCTAAAAAATAGAACTTGGACTTCCTGGGGCATGGTGTCATTCAGTACAGAAAGAAGCTTGTTCAGAAATAAAACAGAACAAATCAACCCCCCCCCCCCCGCCAAATCCTTTCTCTCTCTAAAATGCCCCCCACCCTCTGCCATTTTTTTTCCCCATGACCCATTCCTCTATAGATCTAATGGCATCTCTTGGAAAATCTGTTGAACTACCAAGAAATTTCAATATCGAGCCATGGGTATCTGATCTTTGCACACCAGTCCAGTCTACTGAAGAGAAGGCTGAGACCTGAACAGGGTTTTGCATCTCTGAGCTTCAGTTTTCAGCATTCGTAAAATAAAAGATGGGACTAGATCATCTCCAAGGACTTTTCCAACTTTCCAATTCTATTAACTCTAAAATAACTTAAATGGGTCAAGAAACTTCAATGTTTATTTGAACCAAATGCAGAACTAGGTGTCATTTATATCAATCTCTAATTATAATCTTCTAAGGACTGAACTAACAACCAGAAGATTCTTGGCACTGCTGGAATCAGCAACAAGGACCGTTTAGATTTAGCAAGTAACCTGAAATGTGGTCTCTAAAAAAATAAGCAAGAAAACATTTACCTACCTCAGAGGAGTCTTGAAGATTTTATTCATTAATTCTTTTTAAGTGATTTGACTCCGAAAAGAATAATAGGCCATCAGCAATAGGGGATTATTGTTTAGCTTTATGAGATTGGGTTTTCATTTGACGTGCACAATGATTCGGGATTCTTATTGTGAAGAGAAGGCCAAGATGCCAAAAACTGACTGACTCCACACAGAGCTGCTGTTTTTTTAAATTAACATTCTAAAAATATCCTTCATTGAACCAACTTTTAAAAATAAGCTAATTTCTTCCAGCAGTAAGTGGAAATTATTTTTATTAATATTAAAATAATTATTCTCCCATGATAATAACTGTTAATATACTAAGAATAACCTCATGTTTACTTGGCACAGGAGAATTTCTGAGAAACATCAGAAAGAACCACTGGGAAGGGCTAGAAAAAAACCGAGTATAGAGTGAGAAGAATATTTAGAAAGGGTTAGTTTCCCCAGGGACGGGGGAGCCTGGTGGGCTGCCGTCTATGGGGTCGCACAGAGTCCGACATGACTGAAGCGACTTAGCAGCAGCAGCAGCAGTTTTCCCATGTAGAGTTAAACGAAGGATCTAAATAGTGCCGTGGAACTAGAAAACCTGAGGAGAGACGACAAAGTTTAAATTAAATATTCTAGTCATTTATATAAGTAATTGAAATCTAGTCATGTAATGTAGAAACAACCTAACAGAATGTATTGGTTAAGTATATGATCTCAGAAAATAATTTATTAAATTACTACATGGATAAAATCACAATTTCAAATATCTGTGTTATCTTATGCATAACAAAAAATTATATAACTATTTAAAAATATTTTTGTCAATAATCTGCTTACTACCTGTAAAACACTGGCACAACTTTTAGTCTGATAAGGAAAGGTGTGCTTTCCAATAAAATAAAGTTTCCATGTGTTTTTTTCCTGTAGTTTATTGGTATGAGTACATCTTTGTGAAATTCCTTATACAGGAAGTGAAAGAAAGTTAAATAACATTAGATAACTACTCTTCCAAAAACAAAATACTGAAGCCTTCCATTTTCTACTTCTGGATTAGCAAAAAAAACCAATTTCATTACATTTCTTCATAGGTAAATTGAAAAGCTAAGTTCTAGACATGAAAAAAGCTAAGTTCTAGACACGGTTTCATTTAAACCAAATGAAAAGCATTGTTTTGATTGTATGACTGGCCATTTATCTACTACCTTCTAAATTTCCATTAAATAAATAGGGTGTTATTTTATTAAGAATACATGCATAGATTATATTTATGTAAAAGGGTATACATTTGATTGAAAATCAAAACAAGGAGCAGATGGTTTTGTTTTAACCCAAGAGATGGCTTACTGCACCAGCTCAGAATGAAAACCTCTTTTATCCAGGATGAAGATATGATGTTTGGAATTCCTATACCAATGCCTATTTAAATATAAAAGTAGAAAAGGATGAGAAAGATGGATCTGTGCAAATTGACATCTAACCATCACCATTACCATGATTGTCCACTTTATTTGTACTCGCTCTAGTCCAGGAGCAATGAGATGGTCAAATAATATAATTCAGAGAAACAGTAATATATAGTGTAAGCATACTTCTCATTAGCTCTAATGACTTATTTACAGCCAAAGTCTCATTCAAATTACTAGGCTGAAATCTTTGCCTTTTATTTTTTCAGAAGAATGTCTCCCTTTTAAGAAACGATGCTGTTTGAATCAAAACTTTCAAAATAGGAGGTAATGTTTTCATATTACAAACATGGTTTTCATATAACATAAGAGATCATTTGAATGTGGTATTTACAACATAATTTTATTCTCCCAATGAAATGCCATACTTTAACTGGCAAACTCTACCAAAGACCTACCTATTCAGCAGAGAGAAGAGATGGGCTTGAAGATGTGTCCCTGACCCTCCTCTCTTAAATTTCTTTGAGTATAATTTTTACTCAGCAGTTCAATGGGAAACATATGAGGGTCAGTTCTGTTCTTAATCAGCCCACAATCATTTCATGTAGTAGTATAGTCTTATGCAGACTACTCATTGCAACAAAATTTGACTACTAAGAAAAACACACTTAAGTGATACACAATTAAGTTTATTATAAAAGTAGTTAACTATTTAAAAAATAATATAAATAGTGTAAGGAAAAATACACTGAGAAGTATATTCTCTTCTATAGGAATGCTATGTGAACCTGGTCATAATGCTTACAAATATATGGCAGTGTCAGTGGCTGTCTGTGCTCCACCCATATTTTCCCTAATCTCTATAAAATGCTCATGCACAACAGCTCCCAATAGTTGCAAACCAACTATATTTCAATAAAAATTAGAAAGAAAAAAAACTCCCTACAAACAGAAGTCCAAGTCCAGATGACTTCACAAACAAAGGTGAAATTATACTGATCTTCTCGAGCTCTTCCAAGAGACTGAAGAGGAGTGAACATTCCCAAAATCATTCTATGAAGCTACAATCATGCTGATACCAAAACCAGATGAAGACAATACCGAAAAAGAAAATCACAGACAAGTATCTTTAACGCATATAGGTGCAAAAATTCTCAGCAAAATATTAGCAGACTGAATACAAGAACACATTGAAAAATATCATACACCAAAAAAAAAAAAAAAAAAAAAAAAATTATACACCACAATCAAGTCGGATTCATTGTAGGGTCACAAGGATGGTTCAACATACACATATCAATGTGATATACCACATCAACAAAAGAAAAAAAAATTTCATGATGATCACAATAGTTGTCAAAAAAATTTGATAAAATTCAACACCTATTCATGATGAAACCTCTTAGCAGAGTGTTTATACAGGGAATATATCTCAACATAATAAAAGCTATTCATCCCAATCCCACAGACAACATAGTGCCCGGTAGTGAAAAACTGAAAGACTTCCCACTAAAGTCTGAAACTAGAGAAGGATACCTACTCTCATCACTTCTATTTAACATACTATTGGAAATTCTAGCCTCAGACAAGAAAAAGAAAAAGTACTAAAATTGGAAGGGAAGAGGTAAAATTGTCATTTTATACAGATTATGTGATACTTAGAAAACCTTAACTACTCCACACAAAAACTACTAGAACTGATCACCAAATTCAGCAAGGTAGCAGGATACAAGTTTAGCATATAGAAATCGGTTGCATTTCTCTACACTCAGAAAGAAATATCAGAATGGGAAAGTTAAAAAAAAAAAAAATCCCTTTGAAAATCATATCAAAAGTAATAAAATAGTAATAAACATGACAAGGAATTGAGAGAATTATATGCTGAGAACAATAAAACACTGATAAAGGAAACTGAAGATGGTTCAAAGAATTGGAAAATACTTCATGCTCTTGGATTGGAAAAATCAATATTGTTAAAACGGCCATACTACCCAAAGCAATCTAAAGATTTAATGTGATCCCTACCAAATCACCCACGACATTTTTTCAGTAAACTAGAACAAACAATCTTAAAATTTATATGTAACCATAAATAACCCAAAATTACCAAAGCAATCCTGAGGTGAGAGAATAAAGCTGGAGGCACAACGCTCCCAGACTTCAGACATCACTATAAAGCTACAGAAACCAAAACAGCATGGTACTGGCACAAAAACAAACATAAGGCTCAACGGAGCAGAATATAGAGCCTGGAAATAAATTCACATACCTATGGTCAACTGGTCTTCCACAGAGGAGGCAAGAAGCATGGAGAAAAGACAGTCTTCAGCAGATGATATTCAGAAAGATGGACAGCCACATGTAAATCCATGAAGTCAGAACACACCCTCATACCATCCACAAAAATAAACTCAAAATGGCTTAAAGACTTAAATATAACACATGACACCATAAAACTCCTAGAGGAGGATGCAGGCAAAACATTCTCTGACATAAATCATACCAATGTTTTCTTAGCTCAGTCTCCCAAGGCAATAGAAATAAAAGCAAAATAAATAAATGGGACCTAATAAAACTTAGAAGCTTTTGCACAGCAAAATGGGCTGAATTTCCAAAATATACAAATAACTCACACAACTCAATAATAACAATAACAGCAACAAAAACAAACAACTCGGTCAAAAAATGAGCAGAAGACCTAAATAGGCATTTGTCCAGAGATGACATGCCAATCAGCACATGAAAAGATGCAAAACATGGCTAATTATTAGAGACATGCAAATCAAAACTACAATGAGGTGCTACCTCACACAGTTTAGAACGGTCATCATTAGAAAGCATACAAATAACAAATGCTGGAGAGGGTATGGAGGAAAGGGAGCCCTCCCATGCTGTTGATAGAGTGTAAATTGATGCAGCCACTAAGGAAAACAGTATGGAGGTTCCTTGAAAAATTCGAGTTGCCCTGTGATCTAACAGTCCCACTCCTTGGCATATATCTGGCAAAAGCTATATTTCCAAAAAATACATGCATGCCAATGTTCATTGCAGCACTATTTACAATACCAACACATAGAAGCAGCCTAAATGTCCACTGATAGGTGAATGAATAAAAAAATATATGGTACATACATACAATGGAATACAACTCAGCCACTTAAAATAATGAAATAATGTCATTTGCAGTGACATGGATGGGTCTAGTGATTATCAATCAAGTGAAGTATGTCAAAAAGAGAAAGACAAATGACATATGATGTCACTTTTATGTGAAATCTAAAATATGACACAAATGAATTTACTTACAAAATAGAAACAGACTCACAGATATAGAAAATAAACTTATGATTACCCAAGGGGAAATGGGGTGTTATTGTTAGTTGATAAGCCATGTCCAATTCTTTGCAGCCCCATGAAATGCAGCATGCCAGGCTCCTCTGTCCTCACTATCTCCTGGAGTTTGCTCAAATTCATGTCCACTGAGTCAATGATGTTATCTAACCATCTCATCCTCTATCACCACCTTCTCCTTTTGCTTTCAATCTTTCCCAGCATCAGGGTTTTTCCAGTGAGTTGCCCTTTGTATCAAGTGGCAAAAGTATTAGGAGTGTCAGCTTCAGCAACAGTTCGTCCAATGAATATTCAGGGGTGATTTCCTTTAGGACTGACTGGTTTGATCTCCTTGCAGTCCAAAGGACTCTCAAGAGTCTTCTCCAGCACCACAATTCAAAAGCTTCAATTCTTCGGCGCTCAGCCTTCTTTATGGTAGAACTCTCATACCTGTACATGACTACCGAAAAAAAAAACCCATAGCTTTAACTATACAGACTTTTGTCAGCAAAGTGATATCTCTGATTTCTAATACAGCCTAAGTTTGTCATAACTTTCCTTTCAAGAAGCAAGCATCTTTTAATTTCATGGCTGCAGTCACTGTCTACAGTGATTTTAGAGCCCAAGAAAATAAAATAATTTTTACACAGACCCTTATGTCAAGGTCTGCTTATAGGGAACCCAACTTGAAACATTAACTTTCTGAGTAACTAGAGCCCAGGAAGTGGTTTCTGTGCTGAGAAATGGATAGAATTCCAAGGAGTTGGCGTAGTGGAATACAGGTGAGGGTAGTTCTCTCTACGTGCAGAAACAGATGTGCAGGAAGATGAATCCTGAATAAAAATTGCTTAGAGTTACAGAATCTAAACAGGACACAAAGCAGTTTTCTAAAACGGTACCATAACAAAAAAGTTTCAAAAGTAAATTAATAAAAGTGGCTAGTATAATATCAGTTTCAATTGCAATCCAGTTAATGATTCCAATAAAAAATTTCCACTAGCAGTTTAAGCACTCAGTTTTCAACCTTCTTGTCCCTTTTCCCACTAATACACTGGATTGTTAATTTTTCAAGTTAACACTTAATAAGAATAGATTAATAAATAACAGTGAGATGGTACAAGGAAAGAAACTTTGCTTTCTTTTAACAAGTTCTATTAACCTCTGGTTTTCTCCCAGAAGCCTCAAAAATGCCAAAGGTTTCCCTTTAAAGAATGAGAGTTTAAACACCAAGGTAATGGTGTTTTATTCATACAAAAAAAAATTTTTATAGTGTCTGAATTAAACTTGTTCTTGGGAGTGTCCTACATTCATGATCATTTTCTCACTTCCATCTTGGGCCAAAGACTGGCAACCAGAGATCCTTCACTAACTATTGTTCAAAAAATGAATAGGTGATCCAACAGGAATGAAAAGGAAAGAAATATGTCTATAACAAGTACGAATGTCAATCCATAAGTTGAACTATATAAAAATGTAATTATCCTTATCTGTCTATAGATCTTAATCTCTGTTTCAAGACCACCCCCCCTCCCCCAACTTCCACCGGGGTTTTGGAAACTGAAATGTCATGTTGGTTTGAGGCTCTCCCCTTTTGCTGAGATCATACTAAGTTCTGAGAGTCTCAGATAGCACCAATGTATCGATGGGAGAGTGGGGGAGGAGAGGGGGGTGGTATTCACACCATCTGTCTACATACCATTTGCTGACATATCCCTCATTCCACATATCCCTGGTCCTGGTGCTCAGGCCTTGTTTATACCTACTCCATGATGCTCTCATTCCCATCCCATACGCCTCTCTTCCGGTGGGATTCTCCACCATGCTCAGGCCTTTCTTGGGAGTGAGGAAATGGCAGTGTTCTTCCTATCTTTCTATGCTACACTGAGGTCAGGACATTTTCTTGATGAAGCTATGTTGGGCCCCTTCTGACACACACCAGACAGACATTTTCCCTGAGACTTTTAATACCAAAGACCTTGAACCAAAAAAACAAAAGATGATTCCTCTGCTCTTAGATTCTGCAGAATTGTTTGACCTTCACAGCGCTCAGCCTAGGAGCACCAGGACACGTCTCACATCTCTCCCCTCCCCGCATCACCCTTATATCCCCCAACAAGCCTGTCTCTCATCCCGCTAATTCCACACCCCCACCTCCCAAGGCTCATGGAATTTTTCTGGCAAATATGTTTGGGGTGGCAGAGAGGTGTTAGGGTTAGGAGACGAAGTAATCTTGGAGATCCTTTATTCTTGGAATCTAAGAGCCAAGATTCTGAAAAACGGAAACCAGGAGAAGATTCCTTTTTTCTTCTTCTTTCTGTTAATACATACTTTTCCTGAAGCATAAGCAGAGAATGCCCCAGATTAAGGGTGAAGGTGAGGAGCAAGGTTAGAAAATATCAGGAAGGAACATCAATTAATATTGTACAAATATTATTCCTCATCCATTAAAGTCAGAAATAGCACCATCTCTGAAGTCTCCTCCCTTTTTTCCTTCTAATCAAAATTATCCCTGCTTCTTTATTCCCTTCCTTTTGTGGCACTTACCCATCATGCCTCCTGCTAAATTCTTTTGTTCCTTTATCCTCTACAGACTGGGGACCCTCAGAAGAAGGTCAAATCTTATTCTTCTTTCAATTCCCAGGGCAATAAATTCTCGTTGAATAAGGAACGTAACTTGTCTTATTCCTTATGTCATATTGCTTTTGAGAGCACAGTGATTATGGGCTTCCCTTATAGCTCAGTCAGTAAAGAATCTGCCTGCAATGCAGGAGAGCCGTGTTCGATTCCTGAGTCGGGAAGATCCCCTGGAGAAGAAAATGGCAACCCACTCCAGTATTCTTCCCTGGAGAATCCCATGGACAGAGGAGCCTGGTGATCTATAGTCCATGGGGTCACAAGAGTAGGACACGACTTGGTGACTAAACCACCACCACAATGATTAGGTGGTGAAAGCATGCAGCAGTGGTCAATGGTGCCTACTGGTGCTAGTATGACTTGGTGATTCTTATTCTGACTTTGTCCCTTACTTTTCTGACTTTAGCCTGTTTGCTTCCCTTCTTCCTTTCTCAAGTTCCTCATCTTTAAGAGCAGAGGCGCTGGAATTGCACTGCTAAATTTGAATATTGCTACTTCCATTTATGAGCTGTGTACTATTGGTACACTATTTATCCTCTCTGTACCTCTGATTTCCTATCTGTACAATCACATGATGATAGCACCTTTACATAAATTTGTGATGCAGATTGCATACATTTATATTTACAAAATGTTTATAATAATACCTGGCACACAGAAAGTTAAAGCTATTGATACATAAGTAAAATGAATAGCTTTGGTTGATGTTATTTTAATCTCAATCTACATATTTGGAAATAGATTAGTACATCAGTTTGTGAGAGCCGAGGAGGCCAAGGAGCACTTGTGTTCATTTGGAATTTAAAGGGGAAGAATGTATTTTAGGACTTCCCTGGCCATCCAGTGGTTACGGCTCTGCACTTTTTACTGCCACAGGTTCAGTCCCTGGTTGGGGAAGATCCTGCAAGCCACACAGTACAGCCAAAATATATATATATATATTATATGTACATATATATACAATATATATTTAATGAATATTCCAGATGATAAAAAATATGTGTGCCAATAACTGAAATTGCTGTTCAGTTGCTAAATTGTGTCCAGTGCTTTGCAACCCTGCAGACTGCAGCATGCCAAGCTTTCCTTTGTCCTGTCCTTCATGAGTTTGCTCAAATTCATGTCCATTGTGTCAGTGATGCCATCCAACCATCTCTTCCTCTGTTAAGCCCTTCTCCTGCCCTCAATCTTTCCCAGCATCAGAGTCTTTTCCAATGAGTCAGCTCTTTGCTTCAGTTGGCCAAAGTATTGGAGCTTCAGCATCAGTCCTTCCAATGAATATTCAGGATTGATTTCCTTTAAGATTGACTGGTTTGATCTCCTTGCTGCCCAAGAGACTCTCAAGAGTTTTCTCCAGCACCACAATTCACAAGCATCAATTCTTCAGCACTCAGCCTTCTTTATTTACTGAGATTTATTCATGGAAATTAGTAGTATATTCAGTATGGACATAGTTTCAAAAGCATCAATTGTCTAAAATGTTTATATTGGTGATTTAAGTAATGCAAGTCAAGTATAGTATGCTTCACATTACTTTTAAATAAGGAACTCATCACAGTCTTATACTATCTCTGACCTTTTGCCATTCAGCATCCATAATAGACAATTTGCTAACTTACACTGCTGGCTAGAGCATCTCAGGATTTAAGCCCAGGCTAAATGTGTAAATCTGTATGTAGTATTATGCTTAGGCATTAGTAACAGAGAAAATGTCAACTTTGTTTTCCCAGGGAGAGGGGTTACAACTCAGTTGCTCCCAGGCAACAGACTAATATGGAAATGAGTATAGTAGCATATCTCAAGTAATATTTTTAAAAAGATAAAGAAATCATAACAGAAAGATAATTAGGTGTGATTAGGTGATGGTCATTGACAGTGAGATGGGCATTTCTATGTAATGAATAAATTACCTCCATAAGGAGGTATTTAAATCATCCTATCTCTGTTATTGGGCTCCCCTGTTTTTTGAACCCCACAAGGCACTTCTTTCTTTGAGCTTTCATCTCATCTCATCCCATCTCTCCATCTCTTTGCTGAAAGCTGTGTTTTTAACACTTAGCTTTTCTGATGCATCTTCTTTCTTTCTTTATTTATTTGTTTATTTTTATTTATTTATTTGCCTCTTCTTCATTTAATAGCATGTGCTTTTAGGTGTGGGCTTCGCTGGTGGCTTAGACGGTAAAGCATCTGCCTACGGTGCAGGAGACCTGGGTTCAATCCCTGGGTCGGGAGAATCCCCTGGAGAAGGAAATGGCAACCCACTCCAGTACTCTTGCCTGGAAAATCCCATAGATGGAGGAGCCTGGTAGCCTACATACAGTCCATGGGGTTGCAAAGAGTTGGACACGTCTGAGTGACTTTGCTTCCCTCTAGGTGCTGCTCCTCACTGTGGAACACCTCAGATATGTTACACAGGAAAGCCACCTGCCAAGATGGGAAGGGCTTTGGTAAGAAGAATCAGGAAACTTTGGTTCCACTCCCAGTTCAGCTATTCACGAACTGTGACCTTGACAAATTCACTTCTTGTCTCCAGGCCTCAGATTCAGTCTCCACATGATCTTTTTGCTTCCACTTTAAAGTGCTATAATTCCATTCTAAGATTATTATGAGTATAGTCATAATAGTGATAATAATAATAATGTTGTCCACCATTTTTCAATATTTACCACATGACATACACTGTACACGTATTCTGCACGTTTTAACTAGTGTCCAATCTTCTCCAATACGCAGAGCTTCCTTGAGGCCCAGTTTCTTTGAATGACGTGTCCCGGTCACACCGCTGCTGAGTGGATGGCAGAGGATGGATTCAGATCAGTGTCTACTGAACTCCAAAGGAGGTTCTGAGCAGTGCTCTCTTGGAAGGACTGATGATGATGTAAAAAAGAAAGAGGTAATGTGGTTTTAAAAATAATTTTTCTTTCAAGAGGGATAACAAATTCCAACCTGAGGCTGCCAAAGAGCAATACTAGGTGAATCATTTATCAGTTAATCGACTAGCCCGTCAGCAATGGAATTCAGCTATTTGGACCAGGTGCTAATAAGGTCAAAGTTGAAAGCAGAATGTGTGCATAGCCCACAGAGTCAGAGCCTGTTCTCCTGAGGTGCTCAGCTCCATTTAAAAATCATGGCAAATGTGGGTTACATGGTCCCCACCCTGCAGAGTGCTAGCACTTTAAGTTTGTTAGTTGCTCAGTCATGTCTAACTCTTTGTGACCCCATGGATTTGTAGCCTATCAGGCTCCTCTGTCCATGGAATTCTCCAGGCAAGAATACTAGAGTGGGTAGCTATTCCCTTTTCCAGGAGATCATCCCAACCCAGTGATCAAACCTGGGTCTCCTGCACTGCAGGTAGAATCTTTACTATCTGAGCCACCAGGACATCCCACTCTAACTTTAGGTCCCCACTAAATGTTTAAGGACAAACAAGTATAAGTGAGTCCCATGCAAACCTACATGATTCAGACAGATTAGAGGACAGGAATATAGGTTCCTAAAATAAACTTGTCTCATAAAAAAATACTTGTATACAACTAGGAGAAAATATACCTGTAAATACTACAAACAAAATGATCCCTCAGCACTTGATGACACTCCAGCACAATGAGCTAAACATTCAGTATTATGGGAACTGGAGTAAGTTATTAAACAAGACTTGCTGTCTCTTTTTTAATTACCCTTTAATATAAAAAATTCGAGGGTAAACATGTAAATCTGGGATATTTGTTTTTTATTCACTGTGTTTATAATTCTTTCCTGCATCTCTTCTCAAAATTAACATGGATTGGGTAATAGTTTCATTAACAACGTCCTTATTAGATTTTTGGGGTGCCCCACCCAGAATGTGTAGCTGGAGTCTGTGTATCTAAACGAATCTACACAAGAAGTCAGAAAATTATGAATTTTTTAATGTAATTAATCAGTATTTGAAAATGGCAAGGCATTCATTAGGGAACAATTAAGCTATGATGCAAGAAGATAATTAGTAAATTGGGGACAACATGGGCGCATTCATTACTTTAAAACTTAAATAATGCTGTTTATCTGTTTTTCTATAACAGTGGCATTTTTAAAATTAACGTTTATATTTAAATAATCACATATTCTCTTTCTGTGCACGTCCTATGTAGCCCTCAGTTTGTTTAGGGGTAAATGTGATTGTTATCATCTCTCCTAACCATCAACTTTCCCTCCTAATCTTTTCATCATGTTAGGATATTTTTCTCAGAAAGTGAAGTGTCTGAGAGTAGGTGCATGTTAAATTGTAGCTTCGACCATTGTTACTGTTATTGTTGTTGCTTTTGTGTTGTATTTGACATTTTCAGCTAGACTTTGTTTCAGATGACTAGATCTCAGTTAAGTAGCTTGTCTCTTCTATTATTCTTGGACACATTTTATGTAGCTATAAAGTATATGCTCACAGTTGTAGAAGGCTAAGACTTTTGGAAAAAATCTAGGCCCTGTAAGAAAAAAGGCAGAGAACCCAATAGAACAGTGGGCAAAAGAGTTGAAAAGACTTGGTGGGTGGAGAGGGAGGTGGGAGGGGGGATCAGGATGGGGAATACATGTAATTCCATGGCTGATTCATGTCAATGTATGACAAAACCCATTGCAATGTTGTGAAGTAATTAGCCTCCAACTAATAAAAATAATTGAAAAAAAAAGTCTAGGAACATTATCTCATATAATGAAACATGGAGGTAAGCTATTTTGGGGTTGGTTGACTCAACAATAAAACTGAATGTTTCTGAAATAAATAAATAAATAAAATAAAATAAAAAGACTTGAACAGAAACTTCAAAGAGGATATTATCCGAATAGTCAATAAATAGGGAAAAAGTTGATCAACTTCACAAGTCATCAAGGAGATTCAATGTCATTGCACACTCACCAGCATGGCTATTCAAGAAAAATGACAGTACTAAGTGTTAATGATAATATATAGAAACTAGAGCTCCTGTATTCTGTTGGTGGTAGTATACATTGGTATAACTGCTTGGAAAACTGGCAACACCTACTAAACTGAACACAGAATTTCAGTCATAATCCCCCAAGAACACGGACCTATGTTTACCAAAAAACATGTATGGAATGTTATCAGCAGCATTATTTACAGCAGCCCCAAACTGGAAACCACCCAAACCACCATGTACAATAGAATGGATGTTATAGTGTACTGTACAACGGCATACTCCACAGCCATGGGAATGAACAAGCTGAAAGCCAAGACAAATGGGTAATTATAGCTAATATCATATTAAATAATTTTGAGCTAGTTTCAAATGGTACACTATATATGTTTTTACTGACATAAACTAATAGGCAAATTAATCTATAGTGTTAGAAGTCGTTATAACGGTTACCCTTGGGAAGATGGGGAAGGAAGTGGCTTCTGAGGAACTAGTGATATTCTGCTTCTTGATCTAGGTGCTATTTACAATGGTGTGTTTCCTTCATGAAAATTTTATTCAGCTGTAAACTTGACTTGTATATTTCCCTATAATTAGGGAGCTTCCTAGGTGACGCTAGAGGTAAAGAATCCACCTGCCAGTGCAGGAAACCTAATGAGACAGAGGTTCAGTCCCTGGGTCAGGAAGATCCCCTGGAAGATATCATGGCAACCCACTCCAGTATTCTTCCCTGAACCATGGACAGAGTATCCTGACAGTCTGCAGTCCACAGGGTCGCAGAGTCAGACACAATTGAAACGACTTAGCATGCACTATTGGAGAAGGCAATGGCACCCCACTCCAGTCCTCTTGCCTGGAAAATCCCATGGATGGAGGAGCCTGGTAGGCTGCATTCATGGGGTCTCGAAGAGTCGGACACGACTGAGTGACTTCACTTTCACTTTTCACTTTCATGCATTGGAGAAGGAAATGGCAATCCACTCCAGTGTTCTTGCCTGGAGAATCCTGGGGAGGGAGGAGCCTGGTAGGCTGCTGTCTATGGGGTCACAAAAAGTTGGACACGACTGAAGCGACTTAGCAGCAGCAGCAGCAGCATGCACTATATATAATTAGATATAGCTATATGTAAAAAGACATCCAAGATTCTGCAAACAAAAAGCTCTAGATTTTGAAACTCAAAAGCCTTTTTCTCTGCTATTCTGCTATTTGGATTTCCTGGAAGATGTGATGCTGATGTTGCTGGCTAAGGGGCCCATATTTGAGAGCTATTGCATTCATCTACCTGGCTCTCACCACTTTCTCACTTCTCTTGGCCCATACATACCATCCTCCATTCTCAATATACCACTGAAGCTATGCTCTCCAGTGTCCCCATGAGCCAGTTTCAGTGACTCTTTCAGCTTCTCCCCTACTGACCCGTCTGTGGCATTTGACATATGAAACGTCTTTGAAGCCTTTCCCACAGTTCCTGTCTTTCTTAGCTTTGCTCCTACTTTTCTGAGCTCTTCCTTGTAGGTTGCTCGTTATCTACCACTCAATGCTGCTGTTTCACAATGTTTTGTTCTGAACCACCATTCTCTTCTTCCTGGTGATCTTATCCTCTTCCTTGGCATTATCACCTTTGTGCTAATGACTCTCAGGCCTAAAACTTCCAGTCCACACTCTCCAAGTTCTGCCCCCCTATCCATCTCTTCTGGACATTCCTTCTTGGATACCCCTCACCTGCCACAAACTTCCACAAAATCTCTTCAACTTACATCCTCTTTCTTGCTCTCTACCCAGTCTCTCAGGTTAGATTACTGATCCTAGTCTCCTCAGCCTGCCTCACCTTCAAAGCAGCAAAGTTTACAATTCTGTTCCCCACCTCTCCATCCCACTACTGTGATCCGCCCCCTGTTCTTATCTTGCCTGTGCTATGACAGTAGACTTCTCAGTCAGCTGATTCCCACAGCCTATCCATCTGCAGTTTCTTTACATTGCAGCTACAGACCCTTTCAAAACCTGAATATCACTGTTTTAATCCTTCACTTGAAATACTAGTCCTTTTTATTTATACAGTAAATCCAAATTCTGTTATCTAACTTGGACTTACTATTGCATTCCCATTTTCAGGAACCTAGAAGCTTTTCAAACATAAAATTTCATGTGAATGAAGGGTAAAGAGATCTTGTTAAAATAGAGATTCTATCATTAAGTCTATGACGGGACCCAAAATTCTGCATTCTAACAAGATCCCGAGTGGTACTAGGGCTTCTAGTGGGTGAGTGCAGACCTCATTTGGAATAACAAGGCCCTACATGCCTTCTTCACTCCACTACAGTAATTTACTTGTATTTCCCCAGTATAACATATGGTTTCACAATGCCTTCCTCCCCTTTCCGGCTGCCTAGTGCCACATCGTCCTGCCCGCCTCTTGCCAGCTGCCCACGGACATACCATCCTCCACCACACAGCTGAAACAGAAGCCCTTCAAAAGGCCTGCCTGGCATTCCTCTCCCCAGAAGAGCTAACTGGATGCCTACATCTTTGCTCTTGTATCAGTCAGTACCAATTTTAGACTCAGATAAGCAGGATTGCATCCCAGGCCCTGCGTCTCTAGGGGCTTGACATTTAAATCTTCCCTGAAATTTTCCATACTGCCTTCTAGCACCTGGAATGAGCTGGGGCCAGCAATACCATCTAGATGTGATGCCCTGAGACCAGACTCGATGTGCCTGGGGCTTTGTCCCTGTCGTTTTCCTTTCAGGGCACTCTCCTACCCCACAGTCCCACAGGTGGGATTGACCACATCCCCCAAGTTACTCTGGAGGGCCCCATGGCTGGGTTCTGATGGCAGGAATGCGGCCTAGTGGACAAAATGCTCCGATTCGCCACTGCAGTATTTCACAGGATGGCATGCAATTCAGCGACCATGATGGTGCTGACATGCGGATTTGGGGTGACTGTCAATCACATGGAAAGTGAAAGTCGCTCATTCATGTCTGACTCTCTGCAATCCCATGGACTATATAGTCCATGGAATTCTCCAGGCCAGAATACTGGAGTGGGTAACCATTCCCCTCTCGAGGGGATCTTCCCAATCTAGGAATTGAACCCAGATCTCCCACATTGCAGGCAGATTCTTTAACAGCTGAACCACCAGGGGAATCCCACTCACGTGGAACCCAAAACAAGTCCATGAGTCTGGAATTCTGATGATCCATCACCAGTCTTTATGCTTCAGCCCTCTGTGTAGGCTCTTGTTTCTATTCCCACTCATCTAATTTCTAATTACCTGAGGGTGGCAGGGAGTGACATCAGGCATTCTTTATTCTACCCCCGCCCCCCACTGGCACCTAAGGAGATCACTTCACTCCCAAAACTTTGTACCTTGTGTCAGATAGTACCCCAGAACCTATTGTCTCTGTTGATTTTGCAGTGTAAACAGGTCCTCCTCATCAATGCTCTCTCATCAATGTGTCGACATCACGCTGTTCTGGGTCCTCACAATGGGGTCACAAGAGTCAGACCTGATTTAGTGACTAAACCACCACCACCAAGGTTTTTGAATGAGGAATAGACATGCCTGTGCTAACTAGATCATTCTTTCACTTACCCTTGGGCCCCTGCTTTTTTATTCCAAAGATGGAGATACACAGAAGTCATGAGTCCAACTAACATTGAAAGAGATCATATTCTAGAAAAAAAGTGATGGTGGCCTAAAGAGATGATATGTTTGGAAGATGTGTTGTTCTATGTTTACACTATGAAATTGTGAACAGTAAACTTGAGATCAGAAAAGAGTTATTATTCACATTTTCATGCAGATTCTTGGTAAGTCTTGAATTTGTTGTTATTATCAGTCAATCACAGTAATAGCTTTTGGAAAGTAAGTCTTCTTGGTGACCTTGTAGTTGATAGACCATCATGGTTACTGTTGTAATGACTAGTAAATAATTTTACAAAACTATGGAAGCCAAAAGATCTATATTGTTTTAATAGAAAAAGCCCCTAATAGCCATGGCATTGTGAGTAATAACAAGGTAGCTATTCATCTTTTCCTCCTAGTAGGACAGTCAGAAATGGTACATTTGACAATTTTAAAAAATCAAGAAATAGTGCCTGAACACTGCAAGAATCCTCAAGAGGACACAAAGCAAATACCAAGGTACTTCTCTTCCTACTATTCTAGATCTTCATCAGTAAGTCAATATACCTAGTATGGGCTTATGATATTAATATTTTTAAAATTGCAGTATAATTGTAACACTGTGTTAGTTCCAGGGTACACAACAGAGTGATTCAATGTTTCTATACATTACAAAATGATCACCATCATAATATATATTTTTCAATCCAATTGCTTATATTGACTGGGATCCCTGAACAAATACATGCATGGGGCCTGCACACCCTGGAATAACCCTAACCAGCAGTACCCTATACATAATCTCTATCATAGTAAAACCACAGTGTACTGTACTGGTTCATCTGCCTGCCTCTCTCTCCCAGAAGCTGATTATGAGTATCCTAAAGACAGAGGCTATTCGGTAACCTCAGCACCTAGTACAAGATCTAACACATGGAAAGTTCACAGATAAAGTTTGCACTGTCCTGAAAAATAAGCATGTTAGTACCTTTTAAACAGACTGATATTGATACATCACCATTCAAATTAAGCAATTATCTTAGCTACTTCATTTGTTAAAAAATAATCTACAAGCCCTTGTATGTTCTGTCCCTTTTTCATACCTATGCGTGCTCAATCACTTCAGTTATATCTGACTCTATGTGACCCCATGGACTGTAACCTGCCAGGCTCTTCTGTCCATGGGATTCTCCAGGCAAGAATAAAAGGGTGGGCTGCCATTTCCTACTCCAGGGGATTTCCCAACCTAGGGATCGAACCCATATCTCTGGTGGCTCCTGCATTGGCAGGCAGATTCTTTACCACTGAGCCACCTGGGAAGCCACCTGGGTTTTCATACATGGGCCATGGGCCACTACAAAATATAGAATCACGGAAGAGAAATAAACTTTTATTTTGGGGGGTTGCTTTTTACAAGCACATTCAATCACCTACACTTGGATTCTGTGCAATGAAATGGCAAATATTATAAAGGTAAAAAGTGAGGAAGTGGCATAAGAAGAAAGTAGGGATGAAAAGGATATTTCACAATTTGTCAATTTGTGAATATTGGCATCCCTTCTGACAGAACCAAGTACTGCCAAGGACTCTTGTCAGAAGTAAAATGTGCTGGCTCAAGCAGGATACACAAAAAGACACAAGAAGTCCATTGAGTTTTTGTTTGTTTTAAAATACACTTTTGATTTCCCTGTACCTTTTAAAAAGAGGTTTTAAACACTTGTTTTTCTATAACATTCACTCTGATCCCTTGGATGCACAAAGTAGCAGCTACTAAAATGAAAGATGGTCCAATAGAAACTTCACAGTCATGCTTAAAGCAAGAAGAATTAGTCACTTAACACAAACTCTGGGAAGGGAAAATATATGAGTGTGCTGGCCTTTTGTCCTCGGTGACTGTCCACATGTTTAATTTTTCTGAGTTGATGTTCATGGCAAATTTGATTTAGTGATTTTATGTACTCTTACCCGCTAAAGTAATACATATTTTAAATGCACTGTCAGTAACCTCCACACTGTGAAGAGCATAAATGAAAAGGATTTAATGAAATGCTACAATTTGTATATTACTGCCCCAAAATAACACCATTTCATGAGGTAGTTGCCTTGTTTTGAATGCAGAATAGGAAATTACCCTCAATAATCATTTTATGAATTTGTCTCTTAAGTGCTCCTGACCAAGGAGAGATAAAATAAGAGTTGGCAAGAGGGAAAGGGTCTTCTCTGTTGACTTTTACATAAACATTTTATGATTAAAAATCCAGGATAGAAATATGCCTGAAAATGGTAACTACCCTCACTTTGATTAATGCAGAGAAAGCTTTCTGAATTCACTATTGGGTCATCAGGTATGTAACACACACACACTCCCCTGTTTTCTCAGAATAATTGTCTGGAGCAGAGGTGTTCCAGATGCATTCATGAAGCTTGCTATTTCTTCTAAAGTACCTTAGGGTCCAGGAGAGACTCCTTGGAGTTAGACTAAAGACTCAAGACTCAGCAGGCATGCTGAGCTCTAAGCTTTCTGGGTACCCATCGCATCCCTGCCAGCACCCTCCCTCCAAGCTGCAACTAGAACACTCTGCTTTTTCTTATTTATGCATTGAGGTCCCAAGTAAGAAGGATTTTTTTGCTGCTAAATACAAAATTTGAAAACTGCCCAGTTTGGTTTGAGAATTATCTATTTATTCACTCAACAAACATGTACGAAACAGCAACTAAGTGCAAAATGCTCTGGTAATTTCTGAGGATTCAGAAAGGAAGAGTAGTTGGAGGCTGTCGGGGGAGGGGAGTGGAAGGAATATTGTAGGCCCAGAGAACAGTATGTGGTGAGATCCTGCAGCAAGAAGCGAGACTGTGTGTTCAAGGAATGCAAAGACAGTCGCACATAAAAGGCTAAATAGCCTAAAAGAAGCAAAGAACCAATCAACAGTGTTAACACTAAGAACATGGTAATTCCATGTTCAGCTGAACACAACCATTTGTTGAGCACAGAAACCAATACTCAGTTGTGTGATGAAAGGTATTAAATGTCATGACAAGGAATTTGCTCTTTTGTCTGTACACAACTGAAGCCACCTCAGGTTTTTGACTAGGATTACAGAGTATGAGTTGAGATCGGGAGGATAGATCCCCCAGGTAATAAAAGGTTTTAAATGCCATGATTACTCCTGTAGGCAGCAGAAGTCTTTTAGAAAAGGATTTGAAACACAGTGAAACAGGGATTTTACTTTTAAATAATAGCTCTAGCAGCAGTATGGGGACATGAGTTTAGAATTCATTGTAAATAAGAAAGAAATGCTGCTTTAAGTTACCTTTAATGGTAATTCCAAAATTCTGATGATGGAGCAGTATCTGGTTGACCCAGTCATTGTCGATGGCTACATAAATCGCAACAACCCTTTTTAGAGCACTTGGCAATTTGCCTCAAAAGGCAAAAATTCTTAATCCTTTTTAACTTATTAATAAGTTTCAAAGCAGTCAATCCTACATGAAATCAGTCATTGGAAGGATATTCATTGGAAGGACTGATGCTGAAGCTCAAGCTCCAATACTTTGGCCACCTGATGTGAAGAGCCAACTCGTTGGAAAAGAGCCTGATGCTGGGAAGGATTGAAGGCAGGAGGAGAAGGGGACGACAGAGGATGAGATGGCTGGATGGCATCACTGACTCAACGGACATGAGTTTGAGCAAATTCCAGGAGACGGTGAAGGACAGGGAAGCCTGGCGTGCTGCAGTCCATGCGGTCGCAGAGAGCTGAGCATGACTGAGAGGCTGAACAAGAAGAAGTGCCATAGGGATTTATTCTTAAAAATAATCCCAAAGGCACAACAAAGGCAATGATTACACTTGGGTTTTTGATAATATCTATTTTTATTAAAATCAAAAGAAAATAGAACTCATGGTAAATCATTTCCATGTAATATTATTCAACTGTTGAAAGTGCCTCTAAAAAAGAATAATACCAGAGGCTGAAAAATGCTTCAGCAGGATGGGAAGACTGAGGACCAGGAGATGAACCTGGCACTGCAGGAACTCTGGTGACCTCCTCTCTGATGTGGCAGCCTCAGCAGTGTGTCAGGGATAAAATTATTAATAAGAGATGATGTTTAGCTTAGGAATTGAGGGAGTGGTGGTGTAAGCAGATGCCAGGAAAACTTAAAAGATAGAACAAACATAATAAGGGGTGTGAGTATAGAGATGATAATGACAATGAAAATCCTAATGTGGTAACTGGTGTGATGATACAAGCAGAGACAGGAAAATGATGATGAACAATGTTGTTCTGGACATATTGGACTTGAGGTCAATTGAAATTCCAAGTGGAGAGGCCTAACTGCCTTCTGCAAATACAGGCCCAAATTCAGGGAACACGACAGAGCTAAAAATAGATATGTGGTATATGGAAACATTGAAGTTCATGAAATCATCTAGAGAAATATTAGACACTCAATAATTAGAGATTTCTTTAAAGATAGGAATGCACCCTAAGAATCTGCTAAAGTAATCCTATCAAGTTCTCCTACGAATTCACTAATATAAATGCCTTTCTCTTTATATGAGAGCCACAAACTTTGAGAGAAAATAAATAACAGGAAGAGTATGTGAAGAAAATTGGAAAAGAATAATGACAAAGGCATTGACTCAAAGGAAAGAGCCATTGGTATTAAGAAAATAACAAAGATGAAAGGACTGGGAACTAAAAACATAAGCCAAAACAGAAATTTAGTGGAAGAAAAATGTGAAAAAGAATGAAAAGAAATAAGAGAACATGGAAATAATTTGGGAAAATGTAAAACTTGAAAGCTCTATGAACCTAAAAACATGTTCTTTTCATTACATAATACCTAAAAAATAGACTGATGAGGAAGGTTTCTAGCTTCCACTTAGGGTGTAGAAAGCTGAACTGTCTTCTCATTTCAACAATAAGAAAAGTCGTGTAATCTAAACGAATAATAACTTTTCCTGAATCTACAAAAGAGCTATGGTCTCAGGGGAACAAACCAGACTGAAAGTTCAGGCAAGATATATGCCTCTGAGGCAGAGCACTGGTTACCTGACGTTGAGCATGGGAGGGAATGGGGTACCATAGAAGTGGATAAAAAGATTCCAGCTTAAAGTTTATGGTGAATTATTAAAGGTCCAGTGTAAACTAATATGAAAGCCGCAAGTATAGAACCCCTGGGAGCCACATGCACAAGGGAAGTCTGTACCAAGTCACAGAATCTTCTCCATAAGCATCACTGTGTGCTAAGGAGAATGAATGGAGCCTGGACCAGAAAACTTCCCTGCGTGTATGCCTGAGAGAGAAGAGCAGCCTTCACTACAAGAAAGGCAAAAAGCACCATCCACATCCTTCTTCCCTACCTCTCTTATGAAACGTAAGTTTAAGACCCTGGGAGAAAGGCAGACATCCCTGGGACCAGCAAGACACAGGTAAAGGCCCACTACAGCTCAGAGAAGGCGGGAAAAAAAAAACCTAAGCCCCAGGGAAGGAAGAAGAACACATCCTGGCTCAGGAGTAGTAGAATTCCCTACAGCTGGGAGAGTGGCAGGAAACTCTCCCCAGAAGACCCGCCAAAGGTACAGGGTAAAGAGAGGACACCATATAATGTAGGGGTGTGATCACTTGGAAAGAGACCCCAGGATATGGGACCTGCCTAAATCTGGGACAGAAAAAGGACAATAGGAAATTACCTTCTGCCTCAGCCCCCCACAGAGGGCTAGCAAGTATCAAGTTAAAGCAGTCTGTCATTGGAGGAGGGGACAAGAGCATAGAGAGAAACCCACTATAAGGTGGGTGAAAAGGGAAAAGCCAGAAGTCAATGTAGAACACGATTATTGAAAAAAACCCTTAAGCTCCTACAAGATAGCCTTGGAGGACACTGAAGACTGTAGTGCAATGAGGATATCATCGCAAAAGGAAGAGCCAAGCTTAGCCTACTTCCTGACCAGGCTGACTCAGCCCACCCCACTCCAAAGCCAAGACCTAAGACAAGAGGAGGCATGCCTATTTATCAGATGTGAATACCATTTACCATCGTCCCTGCTCTCTGACCTCTAATGCCTTATTGCAATCAACTAAAAATTATAAGATATGTTTTTAAAAATCCCTGTTAATGGACAAAGAAACAACAGAATAAGACTCGGATATGACTCACTTGTTGGGACCGTCAGACAAGGGATTGTAAATGACTATTATTATGTTAAAGACTCTAGTAGAAAATGTGGACAACATGCATGAACAGATGGGGGATTTCAGCAGAGAGATGAAAACTAAAAGAAAAATGGAAATGCTACAAATAAAAATTATGGTGAGAGATAAAGAATGCTTTCAATCAGCCCTTCAGAAGTCGCTTCAACACTGCTGAGCCCAGGAAAACATGAGTGCATTTAAAGATGGGTCAATAGAAATTACCCAATCTGAAAAATAAAAGCAAAAGAAAACACGGAGCAAGGAACCTAAGACCTGCAGAACAATATCCAGAGGTCTAATACATATGTAATTGGAATCACAGTGTAAGTAAGAAAGGATAGGATAAGAGAAATAGTTTAATAAATGGTCACCAAGAATTTTCCAAAAAAAATAATGAAAAACATCAAAACACAGATCCAGGCTCAGAGAACACTAAGCATGGTGTATACCACCACCAGCACCCCCCAAACACCACACACCTGAACACACCATATTCAAATAGCTGGGAAAGACAAGGATGCAGAGAAGATCTTGAAGGCAGTCAGGGAAAAAAAAAAAAAAAAAGATCTATTACATATAGAAGAATAAAAATAAAAATTGCAGAATTTCTGCTGTCAGAAATTATGCAAGCCTCATAGAATGAGTTGGAAAGTATTCCCACCTCTTGTATTTTGTGGAAAGATTTGTGTAGGAGTGGTATTACTTCTTTTAAATGTTTGGCAGATTCACCAGTGAAGCCATCTGGGCCAGGAATGTCCTTTGTCAAAAGGTTTTCATGAATTCCATTTTTTATATATATATGTATATACACACACACATATACATATATGCGTATATATATAGGACCATTCGTGTTACCGATTTCTTCGAGTGAGATTCGGTAATTTGTGCCTGTCAAGAAGTGAGTGTGTTGCATCTAATTTGTCCAATTTAAAGGCAATGGCATCCCACTCCAGTACTCTTGCCTGGAAAATCCCACAGAGGGAGGAGCCTGGTAGGCTGCAATCAGAGTCGGACACAACTGAGTGACTTCACTTTCACTTTTCACTTTCACGCCTTGGAGAAGGAAATGGCAACCCACTCCAGTGTTCTTGCCTGGAGAATCCCATCGATGGCGGAGCCTGGTGGGCTGCCGTCTATGGGGTCGCACAGAGTCGGACATGACTGAAGTGACTTAGCAGCATGGCCATAATCTTCCTTATAAATTTCTTTTTATCCTCTAATGACTTCAAGGTCTGTGGTGATACTCTGTCTTTAATTTCTAGTATTGGTAATTTGGGTCTTTTCTCTTTTTTTCATGGTCTGCTTTGTCAATTTTATACATCTCAAAAACCAGCTTTAAGATTAACTGAGCCAGGATATGTTAGAAGAGAAGGTTGAAAAAGATAGTTTGGGTATGAGCTACAGTCCATAGGGTCTCGAAGAGTTGGACATGACTGAAGCAACTTAGATGCACACGCACTCATGTTAGAAGGGAGGGTTGAAAAAGTTTATCCTGGAGAAGTAACAATGAATCTGAGACTTGAAAGAGATGGTGAGTACTGACTACAAGTATCTCAAAGTAAATAGGAGGTAGTTGAGTTCTAGGATTAACATTTTTTGCTTAAAAAAAAAAAAGCCAGTGTGGTTGGAGTGTGCTTAAGAGAAAAGCAGAGGTTATATAACAAAAAGCCACATAGTCATTGTAAGGATTTATATGAGACTGGCTTTGCTGGTAGCTCAGACGGTAAAGCATCTGCCTGTAATGCAGGAGACCGGAGTTCAATCCCTGGGTTGGGAAGATCCCCTGGAGAAGGATATGGCAACCCACTCCAGTATTCTTGCCTGGAAAATCCCATGGACTGAGGATCCTGGTAGGCTATAGTCCATGGGGCCGCAAAGAGTCGGACATGACTAAGCGACTTCACTTATGCCAAAGACAAATGGAAACCCCTGGAGGGTATTTAATATCAGAGTGACATGGTCAATTTGTTCTGAAAAGCTCCATCTGACTATAGCATGGAGAATAAATTGGGGTGGGGAGTAGAATCAAGAGAACAATTAGGTGGCTATTACAACAGTTCAGGTGGGAGTAGGGGCTTAGACTAGGAAATGGCAGAGAAATGGAAAGATTTTAATTATGATATATAATGAATATCATTATATATATGTATATGTGTGTGTATATATATATATATATCATCACCAGGACTTCCCCGGCGGCTCAGCTAGTAAAGAATCCACCTGCAATGCAGGAGACCTGGGTTTGATCTCTGGGTTGGGAAGATCCCCTGGAGAAGAGAAAAAGATACCCACTCCAGTATTCTGACCTGGAGAACTTCATGGACTGTAGAGTCCATGGGGTCACAAAGAACTGGACATGACTAAGTGATTTTCACTCTCATATAATGAATGATTTTAATTGATTGACTAATTTTTTATTGCTGGTATAAAATTACACATTTATTTAGCACTTACTTTGTACCAGGAACTAGCCTAAGCATTTTAAAAGACTTAATATAAGATCACACAGTAAGAAGAGAAAGAGCAGGGTTTAAAGCCAGGCAGAGCCTGTCTCTAAGTCACTGTAGTTACTGCCTCTTGGATGATAAGATTGATGAAAAAGTAGGATACAAGGATAAGTCCTTGGTTTCTGGGCTAAACAACTGGATACTATTTACTAAAATAAAAACAGTAGGGGACCACCATGTTTTAAAGAAAAATAGTAAGCTCAGCCATACACAAAACAGAGATGAACATATTTATCACAACCTTAGGAAGAAACCCAATTATGCACGATTAAATTGAGGAAGTCCTGTTTTGGTATAATGATAAAGGGCTTATGGATTTAATTATAAATTTAAATATAATATTTTGCTTAATTTCCAAGGATAATCTAAAGACATGAACTCCAAAATGTTTCTTTGGAGTTACAGTTTTGGTAGCGTATAGAGGACTAACCCTCTACAGTTAACACTTATGACCTCTAGATAAGTTCTTAAAAATTCTTTTTGAAGGTAACAGAGAGTAGCCAAAAGAATGCATAAACTGGAGACAGTTTGATCCTTGAAAAAAATGGAGGGCAACACATACATATTAGATTTAGCATCAGGGGATACTCTTCGGTCTACATTATATGAGGTCTAGAAATAAAGCAGAGACATTCAGGTTTTTAAATATAAAGGAGTCAAAAAAAGGTGAATGGTACTTCAAGAGCGGCTGTAAAGAGGTAGGAAATTGTATAAATAAGTGATGCACAGAAAGGGGAAATTTAAAAACCTGCCTATAAATTTCCCTCAGATCTTGGCTGACCCCTAAGCTGTGCATGCCCAGTTAAACCTCCAAAGAATTTGAGAGGAAAACAGTATTTGGAAGATTGAAAGATGTGAGCAGAATTTCCAGGTGCTGCCCAGCACGGGGGAGACAAAGTTTAGCTTCACATGCTTCTGTATGAGAGGGACTTGATAAGCATCTCAGCCTTTCTATGGAAACTCCAAAAGGACCATGTCTTAGAAAAAAAGCCACTTCCCGAAACTAAGAGATTAATTGTAAGATTAAGAAAATACTTAAAATAGACCCACTCTAAAAAAGAAAACCCAAGCCTCCAAGGTTACTTGCCAATTAATTTAACTGCATACAACACCTTAACTTAAGAGAAGATAGCAGAATACAACATCTAAATAATCCATTACCATGACTATCCAAATTAAGAATCACTTCACCAGATAAAGTGACCTGTAGTCAAGGGAAAAGTCAGTCAAAAGAAATTTTACCAATAATGAACAAAGTTTAAATAACTTATGATATGTTAAAGAATACACAGGGTATTATATAATGAATGAAACTATGGAGAATCTCAGGAGTGATTTGAAAGTAAAAAAGCAATTATAACAAAAATGTAATATCTGAAACAAAATAATCTTGAGTGGTATTAATAACTATTGAACAGAATACAAAGGTGAACTTGAAGACAGCACACAGAGGAACAAAGTAGAAAAAAAAATTGAACATTGAACTCTCGTTCATTGCCGGTAGGAACGCAAAATGGTACCACTACTTTGGAAGACAGTTTGACCAGCACTTACAAAACTAAACATATCTTACAATATAATTCAGCCACTGTTCTCCTTAGTATTTAAAGACCTGAAACTTATATCTACACAAAAATGTGCACACAGATGTTGATAGCAGCATTCATTATAACAACCAAAACTTAGAGGCCCCCAAAATGTCCTTCAGTAGCTGAATGGATAAATAAACTGATACAGTCAGACAACTGAATATTTTTCAGCACACACACACACACACACACAAAAGGGCTATCAGATCATGAAAAGACACAAAGGAATCTTAAATGCATATTTCTAAGTAAAAGAAGCCAGTCTGAATAGACTACATACTGTATGAGTCCAAATATATGACATTATGGAAAAGATAAAACCAGAGAGACAGTAAAAGATCATGGTTGCCAGGGACTGGAGAGGAGGAAGAAATGAATACACAGAACACAGAGGATATTTAGGGCAGTGAGAATACTTTGTATGACAGCATAATGATAGACACCTATCATAAACTGTCCAAATCACAGAATGTATAACACCAAGAGTGAACACTAATGTAAATTATGGATTTTGTGTGACTATAATGTGTCAATGTAGATACATCAGTTGTAATAACTATACCACACTTTGATAAGCGATGTTGATAATGAGGAAGTCTGTGCACATACAGGGGCAGGAGTTATTTGAGAAATCTCTGTGGCTTCCCTCAATTTTGTTGTGAATCTTAAACTGCTCTAAAGAGTCTTACTTCAGGGAGGGAGGCGTGAGGGAGGATTGGGATGGGGAACACATGTAAATCCATGGCTGATTCATGTCAATGTATGGCAAAAACCACTACAATATTGTAAAGTAATTAGCCTCCAACTAATAAAAATAAATGAAAAAAAAAAAGAAATTTTCCTGGCAAGAAAAAAAAAAAAAGTCTTAATTCTTTGAAAAATCTTGTTTTTATAGAAATTGACAAACTGATTTTTTTAATTTACATAAAAATGACTAGAATAGCCAAAACACTTGAAAAATAGAACAAAGTTGGAGGACTTATACTTACTATAAAGTTATAATATCAAGTAAGTGTGGCATCAGGATAAGAATACATAAAAAAATATGCCTAAGGGACAAATATGTAAGAATACACAATGGAACAGAAAAAGTCCAGAAATCTGTTCACCCTTAGGTAGTGTTGTTTTTACAAATGTACCAAAGCAATCTATTGGGCAAACACAGGAAAGTCTTCTCTGATGCTGAAACAAGTGGACATCTGATGGAAAAAAATTGAACTTTAATTCCTAACTCAAACTAATACAAATTAATTTGAGATAAATCACTGATCCAACATAAAAGGAAAAACTGCAACACTTCTCAAAATATACTGCAATATATCTTCACAAACATAAGGCAGATATACATTTTTACATGAGATTCAGAAACTATAGACCATAAAAATAAAAACTGATAAATATCATCAGAACTCAAACCTGCTCATCAAGCAAACACCACTAGTATTATAAAGAGGCCAAATGGGTAAAAGCATTCACAATATATATGTCTGTGAAGGACTTTACCCAGAATATTTAAAGAACTTCTAATTTAATGGTAAGATGGACAACCAACAAAAATAGTAGAAAAAAAGACATTTCATGTAAAAAATATAAAAATGACCAAAGTGCATCAAAAGTGCTCAAAGTACTTATTCAGGAAAATGCAAATTAAAGCTACCCACCCACATGCTACAGTGGCTAAAAGAAAAAAGAGTTCCTCTAACAAGTGTTGGTGATGATATGGAATACCCAATACTCTTGTATGTTGCAGGTGGAATATGAAATGGTACAGCCATTTTGTAAAACTTTTTACTAGTTACTTGTGAAGTTAAATATATATAACTCTATAAGCCAGAAATATCACTTTTAGGTATTCACCCAAAAGAAATGAAAACTTATTTCTACAAAAGATTGTAGAAGAATGTTCATAGCAACTTTCTTTACCATAGCCCTGATCCAAACTGTCCATCAGCAAGTGAATGGTTAAACAAGTTGATATTTGCATGCTGTAGAATATAACTTGGCAATAAAAAGAAACAGATCACAATATGTTGACTTAAAAAAAAATTACACACATGAGCGTTACAAGTTTTATTTGGGACAAAATGAGGACTATAGCCCTGGAGACAGCAGCTCAGATAGCTCTGCGAAACTACTCCAAAGAGACCGTGGGGAAGATGGGTATAAACTAGATTTTGGTGAAGGGGGGATATGTGCAATCAAGCACACATGTTTTTGCAGAAGGTTTCTACTAGTCATGAGGAGGAGCTATCAACCTAAAGAATTTTATTGCTTTCCTAGACATGAGGGGACTTCCCAGGTGGCTCAGTGAGAATCCACCTGCAATGCAGGAGACACAGAGGAGACATGGGTTCATTGCCTGGATCGGGAAGATCCCCTGGAGGAGAGCATGGCAACCCACTCCAGTATTCTTGCCTGGAGAATCCCATGGGCAGAGGAACTTGGTGGGCTACAGTCCACGGGGTCGTAGAGTCGGATACAACTGAAGCGACTAAGCTTGCACAGATAGAAGGAGATACAAGAACTGGGCTCATAAAATCAGCTCCTGAAAATATCTAACTATCTGAAAACTTGTTCTGCCTGTTTTATACCCCCAGCATAGAGTGCCTCATTTCGGCTCTCGACTCTAAACTCCTTTCAGAGGTCTTGAAAATCAGCAGCTGCAGCAGCACGATTTAATCCTTGTAGAGGTGGATGGCAAGTACCAATGGCAAGCGCCAATTTGTAGTTAACAGGTAATGTAGTTGAATCTCAAAATCATGTAGAAAAAAAAAGTCAAACACAAAGTACAATTCCATTTATCTAAAATTCTAAAAGAGGTGAAGCAAAAATCTGGTGATAGAATTCAGAATAATGATTGCATGGGCTGGCTGGAAAGGAATATATAGAGTGATGGGAAAAGGTGATGAAGGAACTCACTGGAATGATGGAAAGGTTATAAGGCATAATAGGTTGGTTGCTTTGTGGATATACATTTGTCAAACTCTTTAAACTCTATATTTAGTACCTGTACATTTTATTGTACGTAAGTTATACCTCACAAAAATAGTAAAAAACTAGCATCTCTTTAAATGACTACAAATTGGACCATTCTAGCCATATTTATTGGCATCACCAACTCGATGGGCATGAGTTTGAGTAAACCCCGGGAGTTGGTGATGGACAAGGAGGCCTGGCGTGCTGCGATTCATGGGGTCGCAAAGAGTCGGACATGACTGAGCGACTGAACGGAGCCATGTTTATTAAATCTGGTAATTATATCTAAATGTATCAAATTTACAAATAATATCTAGAATTTACTGAACTTATACAAGGCTCACCCTACAGTTTCAACACAGAAAACTAATAGATGCTAGAATATAGACTGCAACCAAACAGAAGCAGCAAAACTCAAAAACAAAATCATCATGAGAAAGTACTTCCAAGGAATTCCTTCAGTAGAAGTAAATGATGCAGGTGTACTCAGGGGGAAGAAGAAAAGACTGAGATGAGGGTATCTATTAAGCAATGGTATTTCTAATCAGCCTATCAAGACTGTTATCACTTGTTTATAGTATTTCATGCTGTATTTAATACAGTAAGAATTAAAGTCAAGTGATATGATTGGATCATTTAAATTTATAAAAGAACCATTTGCTGATGAACTCTAGATGATTTGGCCAAGAGATCACTCTGCCTGTGCTAAGAGATGGTCAATCCAAAGAACCAATTACACCCTATACCCTTGGGTTTGCATAAAGCTGGGTTTATTTGCAACCCTCCTCCCCTCCTTCTGGGAGGTAAAGGCCAGGAAATGAAAGGTTATTTTCTGCTTGGAAGGTCTTGTAAGAAGAACTTGATAGTTTCACACAGAGGTGCCCCATTCATAATCACTACACCTAACAATGAACTGGCTGTTCAGAGCTGCTTTAAATTCAAATGGGAAGACTAACGAACATCTCCAAAGCATTCCTAACCCCCAATCTCTTTTAAAAATCAATTGTTTTCAAAACCCCTCCTTATGTTTCTATAGCAAACAGCTGCACAAGATAAACAAAATGAAAAATCATACTGTATAGATGCTCTGTGCAGAGCCAAGATAAAGGAAGCTACAAAATGGAAGAATTCTTTCACAAACAATTCCTAATACACAATGCAGGACAAGAGATTATACCATGTGTTATAACACAAGGTCTCCTAGCTGCACGAATCATTAATTCAAGGTTCTTCCAGTCTTGTGATACATGCACTCCACCATATGACTCAAACTATACATTTTACACTATGCCTCTTTGATACCTCATAGAAGGTATATCCTAATAAATTGGAGGAATTTAATTGCAACCGAACATAATTGATACACAATTTCCTAATAAACCCAAATGAAGAGATAATTTCCTGATATATTCTTTCTTTCTAAATCAGCAGTAAGAGAAGTATATTCCTAATACATTCTAAATGAGGCATGTTATTACAGCTGAATTATTACAAAAGGCTTCTTTTCATGTAGTCATACTGGCTTAAAACAGCAAGGAATCTGTGGCTCACTAATAAATGCATGGTAATCACATGTTTTCTTATTTTCTAGATGACTTCATGGATTATTTAATTTTAAATGTCCTCTACACTTAAAGGTGATTAAAAGCCAAATACTGCAACAACAGTGGAACAATGCATTCTATGATTAATGTGCTGTGGTTACTTATAGTGGAATATTTTGAAATATCTGAGAAATCTAGAAAACAGGAAACCTTATTGAAACTTTTTTAGTCTTGGAATAATCAAACCACAAAACCCAGTGCTATTTGAGGTAGTACTCATAAGCTAAAATTCCCCTTCCCGTCTCTAGTCTACTTTTCTTACTCCTGTTACTCTTTTTCATCTTCTACTTATTTTATTTAGATTTTTTTTATTCATTTTTTTCTTCTTTAACATGTCTGCCAGAGAACCCCTAAGCATTATGTTCTCTCTTGTGACCACATCTCAACTAGAGAATACGGTAAATTTCAAATATGTTGATACTCCGCATCTTGATTCATTAATTCATTCTTTGATTCAACTTCTACAGCAAAATCCCACCTTGACATGGCAGTCACATATAGTGTAACTAGTATCAGGTGAATAAAATGACTTCAATAATCCTACACAACTGTCCAGAAGGTTCAAAGGTTCAACAGCTTATGGATGGTCATTTTCTCCTCAGGTCTTCACATGGTCTACCTTCTGTTCATCTTTAAGACAGGCTATGTGCATAATTCAACTTTGCATTCCCCGTATACCTCACATGGTGCCTAGTATATAGGTGTGGCAAGCAAATTTATGTTTAATAGATTTATATTTGTCCTGTTTGCTTTTAGTATCACAAACTCAATGAGGCCTATTAATTATTTTATCTTCCTTTTTAAATTGTTTTGTCTTTTAATGTAAAAATCTTCAATTTGACCACATTGTAATTATCAGTTTGACCTCCTTCTTTTATATTCTATATTGACAAATTAGTATCCATATCTTGCAAAGTTTGACAATTTTTTAAAAGCTTTTCTTCTTGCTTTGTATATAAGTCAAATCTTTGGGGTTTTAGTTGGTGCTTTTCTGTTGTTCAGTTTAGGGACTCCATTGTTTTAATTTTCACCATATGTATGTATATCTATATGTGTGTGTATATATATATATATATATATATATATATTTGAAGATCAGAATACATAAATCCTTCTTTCAGCATATATTGTAAATATTTAGCAGACAATATCACAGTCAAAATTCTTTCATGAATTCAATAGCCACTGACCATTATAAATCCAGGAAAATCATATTGTTCTATGTAGCAGATTGTTAGAAAAGACCTAAGAGAGCTTTAACTAAGGGGCCAGGGACATTACTATGCATTTGTCTATTTAACCTTGATTCAAGCAATAAGAGCATTGTGAGCATTTCTATGGAAGCTCAACCACCCAACATAAGCCTTGTAAGATAATAATAAAAGTCCTCATCCACCTCTACAGGCCTCTTAACACCTGCCACCCAGTGAAGATTCCTGTGGAACCCAACTCCAGACTCCCGCCTTACATGCTTATTGTTACTTGTGACAAGGTCCATGAACCATTCTAAAGATGCTATCCACCTTCTAATATCCTGCACAACCCTAAGTTATGCACAGCTGAGCCATCAGCAGTGAAGGAAAAGGTTCAGAGAATAGCTATTCATAGAATAGCCCAAGATGCAGCATGAAGACCAAAGGGCATCTGAAGAATGAAGACTCAGAACAGAACGCTGGCGCGAGACAGGGAGGCTCTTGAGAGAAAAGGGAACTTTAAGACAGCACTTTTACAAGGGATTGAGACAAGTGACCCCATTTATCTACACAGAGCATGGCTTCATTTAATTAGTTATCTCAGCAGGAAGAATTTGTGATTCTAAGAACATCACAAAGGGCAGGTAATATTCAAGATACACCTCTTAAGCATCCTTAAAAACTTCTAGTTGGAGTATCCAACTAGAGAAACAACTTCAAAGAAAAGAAGGAAGGAAGGGGAAGGAGGGAGTAAGAAGGAAAGAAAATCCTGACAGTTTATCAGAGCCTGACCTTCCGGCTGTTTGCATTCCCTCAGATGCAGTTGAAGCACATCTAATTCATTCTGTACCACATGTAGTCTGCTTCCATATTAAATGACATGTAATGTTGTATTTCTGAAGGATACAAAGTATGTTAATGATAATAGTATTAGAATTACACTCTTCCTTCAAAAAATGTACACGCCAGGACAAAACTTGAATGCAAGTCAAGCATAACCCTAAATTTTTATGACTTGTCACCCAGTTCACCAAACACATAACTGACAATTCCAGTATCAATGATGGGAGCTCCTTCCATTTTTATCACATTATACAATTACAATTTAAAAAGCACTTTGGGAAGACAGTTTCATTTAAATGTTTGAAGAAGTTTTACAAAATTTCATAATAATTACTTCTATTGATAAAAAAGACATGCTTCCTGTAAAAAATAATATGGAAAAATTTAAATAAGATAATGAAGAGCACTTTACTATCACACACACAAACTGACAATAAAATGTTGATAAATTGCTTTTCAGGTATATTGAACAATATAAAATATACCTATTATAAAAACATACAATATATATTCTGGTTATTTAATAGTTCATCATAATGAGCATTTAGACTGTTCCTAATTATTTGCTATTTAAATAATACTGGGATAAACATACACTATATATATAACTATACCTATCTCTGATTATTTCTGCAGGAGTAATTTCTAAAAATGGAAATGGAGGACTACAAGGTATGAATATGTTTAAGTCTTCCCACCCCCACCCCCCCCCATATATTGCTGAAATAGTTGCCAAGAAATAAAGTACCAATGCATGCTTTCCTCAGTAGGGTATGAGACTATTTAGTCTTACAGTTTCCTCAGTCTTATCAGTTTTTAAAATTTCTGCCAAAACAAGAAGCAAAAGAAGAAGAAATATATAGGTTTTGGTTTTCTTTGGCCCATTTGTTATTTTGCAAATGTAAAAAGTAAGTTATATTTATAATTAATTTATGATGAATTCTTATTTTGCCTTTTTTTTTTTTTTTGGTCTGTCTTCCCCTATAGCCTACCAGTCATACTCTATCACAACCATGAGGGCAAGTCTCCGTGCCTGTGTGAGTCTAGCATAGACTAGTGGCCACTGGTTGGTACATAACTAGTGGCCAAAATGGTTCAGTGGGTGTATAAATGATTGTATTTTTGTTAGCATCCACTTTTGTTTGTCAGTATTCTTGCTTAACTTGAAATGACAAAGTTCCATCTTTGACCAGACTCTCGTCAGGCTCCTCTGAGTGCTCTTCCTGACTAGACCTTAACACAGAAATGACAGACTCTCAACACAAATGATTTCATGTATCCTCCTCTGCTAACACTAAATTACTTAAAACAAACACTAAAATAGTTTCTAACAGTTCAGGGCTGCACCCCTAGAGTGATCCCAAACCCCTTAAGTTACCTGCCTAAGAAAGCTCAAGGCTGCCAATAGAATTGACTGTTTTTTTCTAGCCAGCACCTGATACTAGGCCCCTAACTAGATGTCCTTAGAACACTTACTGAAAAGGGTCTTACAATTGTTAATACATTCTCTATCTCTTTGAAATGTATATATTTCTCCTATAATCCAGAAGTGTCTTTCTCAAGGACCTGAAAGGCTTTCCTTTAAAATGTAACCTTCAGGAGGGACAGGGCCTGGGCCTGTGTACCTCAGCCACTGCAGGAGGACTGAATCCTAACTTCAGTTTGGGGTTGTTTAGTCACTCAGCTGTGTCCAACTCTTTTGCAACCCCATGGACTGTAGCTTGCAGACTCCTCTGTCCATGGAATTCTCCAAGCAAGAATACTGGAGTGAGTTGCCATTCCCTTCTCCAGGGGATCTTCCCAACCCAGAGATAGAACCCATGTCTCCTGCATTGGCAGGCAGATCTTTTACCAATGAGCCACCAAATTTGCCAGCTAATATACAGCTGGGCCAATCAGCATTTACACTGATAAACTCTTTGGAAATTTTCACTTCTGCTTTGCTTTAGACCTCCCACTCCCCCCCACCACAACTCCCTCATTCTCTCTTTAAAACACCCAGTCACCTCCATACAGGTTGAGTTCAGTTCACACTGGAACCTGTTTCCTATTGTGATAGTATGTTACTGATTAAAATTGTTCCTACCATTTTACCTAGTGTCTAACTACACTTACCTTTGACAGAAGCTTATCCTATCTTCTCTACCATTTTAGCTAATATTAGTGAACCAAATATTCTAACAAAATTAGTTGAATCTGCTTCTAAAGGGTGTTTATGACCATGGTATCAAATGACTGGCATTTTCTATGTGGTTCAATACTTTTTTGCTTACATCCCACCAGAAGCATCAGGCTTATATATGGTTATAATTTGAATGTTAACCAACAATATCCAAAGCACAAAAATCTCATAGGCCATTAAAAGTTACAAGATCTTTTGGCATGTGCCTAAAACTTTATTATCAATCTTTTGGTTGATATATAATCCAACTTTATATATGTATATATACTTGCCAAAAGGTATATCATCCATTCCAACTGAAAAAGTACCAAATCACATGACCACTTTTTTAAAAGCTTTCCATATTTTAAATGTTCATTGTTTTCTATGTCTGCCTCAGTGTTTTAGCAGTACACGAGTGAAGAGTAATAATGGCTACTATCATTGCATGCTGACGGAGCATCAGGCTCTGTTCAAGACATTCCATGAGAGACTCCCCTGGTGGTCCTGTGGTGAGCAATCCACCTGGCATGCAGGGGACACGGGTTCAATCCCTGGTCTGGGAAGATTCTACCTGCTGCCATGTGCCACAACGACCAAGCCTGTGCCCGTGAACCACAACTCCTGAGCCCATGCACTTCAGCCACAGACCCCCATGTGCCCCAGAGCTTGTGATCCACAAAGGAGAAGCCACGGCAATGAGAAGCCTGTGCACTGCAACTAGAGAGGAGCCTCTGCTCGCTGCCATCAGAGAAAGTCTGCCTATCTCAGGGAAGACCCAGCACAGTCAAAAATAAATAAAAATAAAGTCCTTAAAAAAAAAGACACTCCACGTGCTTCCCCTCAAATCCCACCAACAACACAGCAAGATTGATACTCCTAAAGATGAGAAAACTAAGGCATAAAGAGGTTCAACAAATTGCCAAAAAATAAGAGTCTGTGAATAATGGAGCCACAATTTGAACCATAGACTGCTTGGCTTCAAAGTCTGTATTCTTCCTATTGCATTTTACAACCAAAGCCTATATAGTCACACACTGAAATGGGGCTTCTTCATATTCTCATTTTTAATAACTAACGTATAATCAAAACAAAAGTGAATGTGAGAGAAAATTATACTCAGAATAAATGTTGTAATTATAAAGAAAAGAAAAAGAAGGAAACAGGCTGTGGCAAAGCAAATTCAGAAGCAATCAGGAGGCTTCTAAACCTCTACTTTTCTTCAAAGGAGCTATATTCATTTCTCTGAAAACTCCAGCTTTGGAACTGAAGGTGGCATACTGTGGGAAGACCAAAGAAATTAAACTTTTTTAATCTTATTGATTCCTATTTCTTTCATTCCATCTGCTTCCTTGGCATGGCGAAGGGGGTGACGATCAACGCAGAGTAAGTTGGCTCTGTCAGTCAGAAGCGAGGAGCTGACAAACCAGACACGGGCTTGGGAAGGCCTTCCGCGAGGGAGAGACTCTCTGCCAGATGACAGGACTCACGGAGAGTCTGACAAAATGTTGCAGACAATCAGGAAGCATCAGATCCAGATCTCATAGATAATAAGCGGGCTCTTTTCCGTGTGCATGCGCATAGATTTGAATATTTCTGGTCAAGTGCCTCATTTTTGCATAGAACAGGAAGTATATCACAGCAAAAAACAAAATGAAAGGAGGCAAGAAGGAGGGTCAAAAATAAAGGAGAAGCAAAAAAAAAAAAAAAAAAAAAATTAAAAAAATAAAATAAATAAAGGAGAAGCAAACAACTAAGCTAGTATGCAGAAGCCCTGAGAGTTTCGAGTCCATAGGGCATAATGTAGTGTTGTGAGGGGGAAAATGCTTTATAAGTTAATATTTCTAACATAATTCCTAGAGCGCAAATAACACTGGAATTTCAGGGGTTTTCTATAGATTGGATCCTTCTTTAAAACCATTCTGCACTGCGTTGTAGTATGATTTTAGAGTTCTACTGTCAAGAGCCTATTTTGCAGTTTCCATAAGGTTGTCTCCAATGTAAACTCTCAAATAGCCATAAAAAATAATAATTTTTGCACATGAAAGAATCTGAAGCAGGTTACTAGCCAGTCTCATGATTAAATTCTATTAAGAGGTATAAATTCTGTATGTCCTTAATAAGAGCTTTATGCAGAAGGAGTTTCTACTTTGGCAGAGAAAAGACTAAAATGGAAAAGCAGTTCATCAAAGGAAGCTCATTTTGTTGGGAGCCAAGAGAACCATATATGGCAAAGCTGGAAAATGAATCAATTTTACCATTTCATTGCTCTCCCTACCCCACCCTACCCCCACTGCCATTAAGCTACTATCATTCAGCAAAAGGCAAAAAGTTATCTCTGTCTGTTTTCTCCTGGATTTGAAGGTGCTCATCAAAATAGATGAGAAATGTCAAAAGCTGCAATCCTCTGAAAGCTGAAGACTGATTTAGAAAATCCACATGTGAAAAATTTGATTGTAAAACCCTCTTGATTCAACCCTTGTAATTCAACTTTTATGAGTTGTGTCACTAAAAGAAAAAAAAAAAGAAAAAGATGGAGTCTCAACCCTGTCTCAACCCCCAGTACCTCAGCATGTATCCTCATTTGGAGATAGGGTTTTTACAGAGGTGATCAAGTTTAAATGAGGTCTTTAGGATGGATCCTAACCCAGTATGACTTATAAAAAGCGGAAATTGGACAGAAAGAAGTATCACATAGAGAGGATGCCATATGAAGAGACACAGAGAGAACACGATTATCTATTGGCCAAGGATAGAGGCTTTAAAGAGCTCCTTCCCTCACAGTCCTGAAAGAATCAATACTGCCAACACCTCGACTTCAGATTTCTAAACTAATGAGACAATATTGTTCAAACCACTTCAAACCACTCAATCTGTGGCTCTTTGTTATCAGAGCTCTAATAAATCAATGTAGATTTTGCTTTGAGAAAGTAGAGTACTCCTATAACAAATACCTTAAAATGTATACATGCTTTGGAATAGGGTATACATGGAAGGGGGAAGAGTTCTGAGGCACACGATAGAAAGAACCTAAAATGTCTTGAAGAGAATGTTATTAGAAATGTGAATGTTAAAAGCGCTTTGGTGAAGTTTCAGGGGCTTTCCTGGTGGCTCAGATGGTGAAGAATCTGCCCGCAGTGTGGGAGACCTGAGTGATTGCTGGGTCAGGAAGATCCCCTGGAGAAGGGAATGGCTACCCACCCCAGTATTTCTGCCTTGAGAATTCCATGGACAGAGGAGCCTGGTGGGCTACAGTCCATGGGGTCACAACACACAAGTTGGACACAACTGAGCAGCTAACAGTCACTTTTTCACAGGCGGAAATGAGGAACATATTTTTGGAAATTGGAAGCAAGGATCTTGTTATAAAGCAGTAGAAGACTTGGCTGAATTGTATTCTGTGCAACAGAAAGTAGAGCATATAAGCAATAAACCTGGATAATTAGTTGAAGATATTGCTAAGCAAAGTGCTGGAAGCTCAGATTGGTTTCTCCTTGCTGTTCTAGTAAAACTCAAGAGGAGAAAAATACATTGAAAAGGAAGAAGAAACCACAAATTGATTTGGAAAATAGCCTATCCATCCATGTTGGAAAAAAAACAAAAGGACACTCTGGAGAAAACACCAAGGATGCGGCTAGACAGTTCACTTCAGTTCAGTTGCTGAGTCATGTCCGACTCTTTGTGGCCCCATGGACTGAGCAGGCCAGGCCTCCCTGTCTATCACCAACTCCCAGAGTTTATTCAAACTCATGTCCATTGAGTCAGCGATACCATCCAACCATCTCATCCTCTGTCATCTCCTTCTCCTCCTTCCTTCAGTCTTCCCCAGCATCAGGGTCTTTTCCAATGAGTCAACTCTTCACATCAGGTGACCAGAGTATTGGAGTTTCAGCTTTAGCACCAGTCCTTCCAATGAATATTCAGGACTGATTTCCTTCAGGATGGACTGGTTGGATCTCCTTGAAGTTCAAGGGATTCTCAAGAGTCTTCTCCAACACCGCAGTTCAAAAGCATCAATTCTTCAGTGCTCAGCTTTCTTCACAGTCCAACTCTCACATCCATACATGACTACTGGAAAAACCATAGCCTCGACTAGACGGACCTTTGTTGGCAAAGTAATGTCTCTGCTTTTTAATATGCTGTCTAGGTTGATCAAAACTTTTCTTCCAAGGAGTAATTTCTTGGCTAGAAAACCACTTACTGAAGAGATGAGGTATGTGACTTGTGGATCCAGGCAACCATCTCAGTAGAAACACCTCCAATCTGGACTGACAGGGACAGAACCAGGATGAAAGGAAGGAAGGCTATTAAATTTCTGGGATTCTACAGGCAAGAAATGAACTGATAGAGTGATTTGGCTGCAAACATGTCTTAGTGTTCAAGAAAGAGAAGAGTGACCTCAAAGGCTGTTCAGAGGCTAGTGGTCACTGCCACCAAGGCCCACAGGACAGGCTTGGGGGTAGAACTGACTTCTCAGTTCCAGAAACAGGGCCAGCTCCACCGTTCAACGTGGGAAAGCTAGCCTCACTGTCATTCTCAGCTCCCCGCTCCCAACTTCCGTTTCTCTAGTCTCACTTCCAGTAACCCAAGTTCAAAACATACCATCAATGACTCCTTTCCTTTTATTCATATTTAATTAGGACCTGGTCCTGTTGATTCACTCTTCACAATCATTCTGTGGTGAAGATATGTTTTTATCCATTTAGTACTAAAAAGCATGCTTAACTAGTTTCATGACATTATACTAAAAACTTCATGTGGTTTTTTATTTTTAATATTTATAGCAGTGCAATGAGATGGCATGCTATTCATATTCATTTTACAGGTCAGGAAATTGAGGTTCAGAGAGATATCAAATGACTGTATTTGCCCAAGGTCACATAGTGATGAAGTGTCAGGGCAGAGACTGGGACCAGATCTTCCTGAACCCTAAACCACAGCCTTCAATGACACATTCCCTCCTTTAAAACATCTCTCATTTTTGTCTCTTCCTTTCCATTCCCACTGTTACCAACCTAAGTTTCCTAATCCCTCACCCTTTTATTACTGCAAAAGTCTTGCATTTCTCTCCAGTGCTTGTCCCTCCTTCCAACATCTTTTTTCATCTCATCTTTGAAAAAAAAAAAAAGGTCATTCCTTAGCTCACACATTTTCTGTGACTTCTCATTGCCTGTAGGATAAAGACAAAATGTCATAAAGTGGCACCTCACAATATCTTTACTCATCATACCACCTGTTAAAATCTTGGCCCATCTGAATGGCCCATCTCTTTGTGAAAGCCTGTCTGTTAAACACTGAGCTGAGCATTTCACATAGAAAAATGTTGTTCCTACTCAAAATTCTGATGCCAGACTTCGTAGGTCAACTCCTGAGACAGAAATCATCATCTTGCCTCAAAACTGCCTCTCTCAGAGTTCTCTGTCCACCTGCCAGCCACTCACCATTCACTTCAAACCCTGAGGCTGTCTTTGACTTCCCTTCCTTTTCAGTTATCTGCTGCTGAATTCTATTGTTCCTTCTTCCACCAAAGATCTCTCCATCCATGCTTTCCTCCCCATTGTCATTTTTCAGTTCTCATCCATGCCCTTTGGACTTGAGAACCACCACCAGATGAAGTTTCCAGTCCCCAACAAGCAAAGATGGACAGGACAGAGGGGCCAGAAGAGGGAAGATTACAACAGCCTACCTGGAAAGACCTAGGCCTAGAGAGGATGAGACAAAATCCATTGGTTGGGTGTGGGCGCTGAGGAGACATGATGGGAGGTACTGAAAGCTTGAACATGAGGGGATTGAAGAGAAAAAAACCCAAGGTAGGAGAAAGGTGGCTGGGATTGTGACTCTGATCTGTTTAATTTCCTTTTGTAAGTAGGGCAAAGTTTGGCAATCTTTTTAAATTACATTCTGGCTGTTAACACTGCTTCATTGACATAGCTGTCTTCTCTGAACCAAGATGGATAACTTTTCTGGCCCTGCCTTCTCCACAGCTTAGCTCTCAAATGGCTACTAAACCTACCTCTGCTTGACACTCTAGACTCTGAACCAGGGACTCCAGCCCACCGTTCCTCAGCTGTCCTCCACACTCAGGTCCCACCAGCAGCTGACTTCTCCACATGTGTCTGCCCACACTTTCCTCCCTCTGAAACTATCTCCCTTCACCCTTTCAAAGTCCTCTCCATTCCTCAGAGTCTAAGGAAAGTGCCATTTCCCCAATTCCCACATCTGGAAGTGCTTTTGTTCCATCCTTTGAACACAAATAACACTTTTGTTTATCTTTTTAACCATTTCTTTTCTAATCCTGGCTGTCTCAAACTGAAATCTTCACCTGTCTTACCTTTTCACTAGAAAATACACAGCCCTAAAAATGAGGACTGTTTGCTGATCTTGATACATTTAACCAATCATCTTGTCCAAAGTAGATACTCTATACATATTTACCAAAGCGAATGACAGTGAATCCCGATGGCCTTCCTTATTTTTTCCCCTTTATTAGGCATTGAGGTGAGTTGTCCCCAAGATTTTTGCATGGGAAAGCTTTTCATGGAAAATCTTAGCCTCTTTGTTATAGATGAAGCATCAATTCAAAAGCACAAAGTGACACAGTCTGAACTTAGAATATATCCTGGGGCCCAGACCAAAGAAAGAGACAAATTTAAAGTTGTACAAACCAACAGTGGGAGGACCGTCTATACTTAGTGACTAGTCTGTCAGAGTGAAAAACCTCAAGTGGGTTGTAAATATAGGGTTGATTCTTTGGAAGATTTTTCTTCTATTTGCTGATTCAGCTGCTACAATCAAGAGATTTTGTTGTTGTTCAATTTTACTTAAGGCAGACTAAATCAACTGATTTCATGTTTATTCTTGATTTTTGTTTTTCTTACCTTGGCTAAACTCTGTGTTTTACAAGGCCCTTTCAGTTTCAGGGATCAGAAATACACTTTTATTCTTTTAAGCCATTTACCCCTTTGCTTATGTCTCCCTGAAAAACCAACTAATTTGTTTCACAACGTGATTTTTTTTTTTCATTTGTAGGAATCCATAGAACCCTTGCCTTCGAATATTCCAGGTGATGACACGGATGGATTTTCTGCCAGCATTCATTAGGGCCCATTGTGACTTCATGTCCGCATGGTGTGGATAGAAATGGCTTGCTGGTTGGTACAAAGTGGTTGTTTAACATTTTGTATTCCCAAATACACCAGTATAATTCCTTTCATGATTTTCATTCTCTAGAAATAGAAGGGAATATTGAAGGTATATCTTTCAAGGGATTGCTCATTTCAGGAAATCCAGAGAATCCTGTGTTTACTTATGTATGATGACCTTAAATGGGGAAATTAGCGAGACAACAATGATTAAAGTTTCCCAAGCACTAGTTGGGGCAGAAATTTTAAAAGGCTTTCTCCCAGAGCTACATGATATGGTCATTAGGCATTTAGGGGAATAACTAAAAGATTAGACAAAGCAGGCCAGCACTCCTCTACCAGCCCCCCTACCTCTCACTGAAGTTCTAGGCCAAAAAAAGAAAATAAAGAAAAAGAAAGAGCCTTTTGGGGACCACCATGTATTCACTTCCAACAACCTATGTTCTTCTTGAACAATGGCTTACCTCCCCACCTTCTACCCATCTCTCCAAATAATGATCTTCCAAATCTATGGTGCTGGCTTTTGACAATTCATCCCCATTGCAGGCACTCACATATGTGCACACATTCACACACACACACACACACACACACAGTTTTTCTTTCATATTTGGATTTACAGAAGGGTCAGAGGGAAAAGAGAGGAAAGACAAAAAAAAAAAAAAAACCTCCAGTAAGTTTGATCTAAACAAAATGGTTATTCAAATGGGTCCCCTACTAATTTCACAAAGATGCGTGATAATATACAACATATGGCTTTAACTACATTTTTTAATATTAGAAATTGAATGCACATTTTAAGACACAAGTTTTACTGATATGCTGTTGATAATACAGGCGAACTATTTTCCATTTGTTTCTAATTATCTTAAAGACAGCCTGGGGATCATTTACCCACGGTTTAAGAGCACTCAGATAAGTCCACAGATGCGACAGGCGGACATGTGTGTCAGCTACTGCAATGGGGCTACATGAGGGTGGCTTAGCCAAGACTATCCTCTTATGTCTGAAACCACTAGATACGGTCCCTAAGGTCAACGAGTCCTGCAAAATAAAATCCTTCCTTTGTCAACATTTGTAGGGTGTGGGCTCTGGAGCCAGACTGCCTGGCTCCACCATTTAACTAGCTGGGTGACATTGGGCAAGTTAGTTAACCTCTCCTTGCCTCAACTTCCTCATCTGAAAAATGGGGATGTGTGTGCCATATGATCATCACGAAGATGAAAACATCCAGAATGGTGCCCAACCATCAAAACAGTTTGCTAATTGATCTGGCCCTACCTCAAACTGTCTGCTTCATCTCTCTCTGCCTCCCCACTCCTAACTCTTTTTCCCTGAATTCTGCCAGCAAAATTGCTTCCAGGTCTTCCAAAATGAGTCCTCTTACCTCTCTGGGAACATTTTCTTCTCTTCTGGCTAACTCATCCACTCCCTCCAGTCTGAGATCCATGGTCCTCACCTATGTGAGCTCCCTGGGTTTCCTATTATAGTGTATAACACACCATTTTAATACTAATTGGTGTACCTCCACTGGACTCTAATTTCTGAAGGAAGGATTGTATCTATCTTGTTCATTGTTGCAATCCCACCTTGTAAAAAAGTACTTAGCACTGGAATTAACTGGATTTTTTTTCTTCGCAAAGCAGAAAAAAAAAAAAACTTCCTCCTTCAGTGTACCCATCTATAATAGATAATAATGCAGAGGAGATAGGAGAGAATTATATACTTACTGGAGAGCATTTTAAAATGTTATTCCATCTTGAAATCTGATGAACCCTTTCAATCTGAAAATTCAAGTGTTCCTGCAGCTTATGGATTTACTCATACACACATACACACATGCGTATACGTGTGTGCTCAGTCACTCAGGCATGTCTGACTCTTTGCAACTCCATGGACTGCAGCCCACCAGGCTCCTCTGTCCATGGGGATTCTCCAGACAAGAGTGCTGGAGTGAGTTACCGTGCCCTCCTCCAGGGGTTCTTCCCAACCCAGGGACCGAACCCAGGTCTCCCGCCCTGCAGGTAGATCCTTCACCATCTGAGCCATGAGGGAAGACCAAAGTGAAAGTTTCTCAGTCATGTCTGACACTTTGTGACCCAGGACAGGATACTGGAGTGGGTAGCCAGTCCCTTCTCTAGGGGATCTTCCTGACCCTGGCATCAAACCCAGGTCTCCCACATTGCCGGCAGATTCTTTACCATCTGAGCCATCAGGAAAGCACATATACATATTCTACCAGTATTGTCTCATTTCTATTTCTTCCTTTTTCTCTTTGAGCAATGCTTATTATTGATGTATTATATATCCTGGATTTGTCTTCCTTGTCTCTTATACCATCTTTCACTCATGATTTTAATTTCTTTCACTTCATTTTTTTGGCTACGTATTTAAATTCATTCCTCTATTTGAACTTATAGATCACTAATTTTGTTTTCAGTGGCAAGAATTCTCTTCTTCCCTTCCAGTAATGAATTGCTTTCATTTGAAAATTATGGTTTTACTCTTCTCATCATTTTTGAAAGCATTGCTAGAGCATTCTAAATTCTTTTGTTTTTCTTTCTTCGTTTCATTATTCACGGGCTCTTCTTTAACTCGTCCTCCGTTCACGGCTACTCCATCTCTCTCCTCCAGGTAACTGAGTTCCCTTTCTTTCCTCCTGTCAGCTCACATCATGGGGTGGGGCCATGAGTACCGAGCAGCTCAGGCTTCTGGAGTCTGGGGAACTTCTGACTGACTGAACAGAAAAGGAGAAGCTTCTTCTCTTGGAGATTGGTCATGAAATGCCAACAGCCAGCTAAGGACTTCTGCACTGAGAGCTTAGGCCTCATCCAGCTTCTATAGGATCTGCTTTCTCCTCTCCAGGCTCCGACAGCAAGGCTCCCCCTCTACACACATGCGTGCCCGTGCGCGCGCGCACACACACACACACACACACACACACACACATACACACACACACATGCGCCAATGGCAGTAGAAACATCAGCGCTTAGCACCTGCAACCCCTAGCCCCGCAGGTCTTGACCTTAAGGATTTCAGATCTTGGAAGACTAAATTCTTTTCAACCTGAGTATATCCTGCAGGGTTCTCAGAGGTAGATGGCAGTTGTGAGTGTGTGTTCAGGCTACCATTTCCCATTTCTTTATTTTAAAATTATCTGAGGGGAGGAGGGTGGAGAAGGGCTATGACAAAGGCTTTTACATAGAAAAAAATGTTGACACTCAAAAAAGTTGACTTGCTCAAAGTTAAAACAACCAATTAGTGGCAATTTCCAATTTCTGAGAGAAAACTACAAAATTAAGCTTCTCTGAAGTGTAGTAAGATATCCTGTAAAGACATCCAAGTTCATATGGGAAAAATTAGCTTGAAGCTTGATGTACTCTTTGAAATATAGCGTGGCTGCCCCTGAAACACTGAAGAGAACGGCACCATGGTGATGAAGAACATAAACCCAGGGCATGCCACTCACCCTCGCCGCCTGTTTCATCACCCGCCAGGGGGCTGACAACAGCAACCGCTCACACAATCATGTGAAGTCGATATTTGAAGTGTTTAGAATAGCACTGGCATATAATAAATGCTGTAAAGTGTTTGTTAAAGTAAAATAAGATAAAACATAATAAGTCCAAGATTAATATGTAAACCTGTGAACACTATAGGGAATGTTTGACATCTAGGACATCATTAAATTTTTTAGTCTTTTAAAAATATCTGCCCCCACAAATGGGTTTAACCACTGTCTTGTTCAAAGATGATTCTCTGAGAGAAGCAACCAGACCTAAGGCACAGACAGACCTGGAATGCCTAGAGTTTTCAATGAGAGGAAAGAAGTGGAAACTTCTATTTTACATTGTTTTCCTCAAGGCATGTGTTTTTGCTTGGTCCATTTTCGACTTTACAGTAGGATACCAGTACATTTATTACTTAGATAATATTAGAAATGGCCTCAAGTGTCACATGTTGTAGAGATCAGCATGCTCTGGAGACAACACAGGTGCATTGTCCAGATGCCCATTAACGAGCAGTCAAGACTCTGCCTGCAATGCAGGAGACTGGGGTTCTATCCCTGGGTAGGGAAGATCCTTTGGAGAAGAGAATAGCTACCCACTCCAGTATTCTTGCCTGGAGAATTCCATGGACAGAGGAGCCTGGTGGGCTACAGTCCATGGGGTCGCAAAGAGTTGGACACGACTGAGTGATGAACACTTTTTCACACACATTCATGCAGTTGCTCTACTGGATTTTGACAGAAGTGTACACACAAATGAACCACCTTGCTGTCCCATTCCTATTCTCCAGCCACAAAGATGAGAGGAAAGCATCAGAATCTGAACACTGACAGAAACACCAAGCGTCCTGCTGATTAAATCATTGTCTAACAACAAAGAATAGAAGCTAATGTTTATTGACGTGTCTTGATGAACATGTTACATGCAGAATTTCATTTAATTTTCTAATAAATAGGGTTTAATACTTTACTTTTCTGATTACCACTTAGCTCTTTATGGCCTCTTGGGGTGGCTGTATCTATCCTATTCCTAAAAACCAGGAAACAAAGCAACTAAGTTCATTTAATTCAGTCTTCATAATTTTGATAAGCTAAATGACAATAAGTTATGTGCTCAGTTGCTCAGTCATGTCCAACTCTTTGAGACCCTTGGGACCGTAGCCCCCCAGGCTTCTCTGTCCACGGGATTCTCCAGGCAAGGATATTGGAGTGGGTTGCCATGCCCTCCTCCAGGGGATCTTCCTGACTCAGGCATCAGACCCATGTCTCCTGAATCTCCTGCACTGCAGGCGGATTCTTTGTGTGCGTTGGTTACTCAGTCATGTCCGACTCTCCTGTGGACTCTAGCCTACCAAGTTCCTCCATCAAGAGGATTTTCCAGGTAAGAATACTGGAGTGGGTTGCCATTTCCTTCTCCAGGGGATCTTTCTGACCCAGGGATCAAACCCAGGTCTCCTGCAATGCAGGCAGTCTCTTTACCGTCTGAGTCACCAGAGAAGCCAGCATTGCAGGCGGATTCTTTATCGCTGAGCTATCAGGGAAGCCCCAAATGAAAACAAAGGTTTGGGATAAAAATGTGGTTTTGATCTGTACTGAGGAGGGATGTTAAACAGTTCAGTATAAATGATCAACTATGAACTGCTGAACAAGCTTCAATCAGCTGTATAATTCACACAAAACATTCAGCTTGATCCAGACAACCAAGGACAACGTTGGATTTATCCTACTTGATCCGGAGTGGAAGAATTGACTCATCACATTCACTGTCAGCCTTCTATGTTACATAATGTCATATGGAATCCAGTTCAAAGATAGTCTTTTGGTAACATTAAAAAAAAGAAAAAAAGCAGTCCAGGCTCATGAATTTGAGAGAAAATAAATGTGTCTGACATGCAGAACCAGGGAGGAGTTCGAGGCAACAGGAAATTTGGATTTTCAAATCTACACCATTGCCCAGGTCTTGACCCTAACCTTCTGTCTCCCACTGGCAAAGGGAACTGGAGCATTCTGCCTCACATAACACGAGAAGCCACTCTTCTGTGTGAAATTCCCCCATCAATTTTGCAGAGGTTTTCTGCCATTATCACAGTCCAGGTAGGCAGTTGTCACGAAGCATTAGAGCTGAAGGAGGATGACAGCATAACTACGGGCGAGCTCGGGGCTCAGCCCGGTCCCGCACCTGCCACCTGCTCAGGCAGGAGTGGCCTCTGTCAAGACCCTGCCCGGCAAGAGCCTTCAGGAATCACTTTGCATCAGTGCCCTTCATTGACAGCACACTGGAGGGCAGCCTGTCTAGCAAAAGAAGGACAGAAACCTTTGCCAGCCACCTGCCTGCCCCCATATGGTGGCCATTTAAAAACCCGTCACTTTCATAAAGAAGCTCTCGAATTATTCATTCATCAAGTACAGTTTTGACTGGTCCAACTGCTTCACTGTATGATCACCTAATTCTGTGACTTGAAGAACTTCATTTTCGCAGATATTACTAAAAGAAGAGATTGTTTAAATACACCTGGGTGAGCAAGTCAAGTCAGTTCTGCATCCCAGGCTCCCAGTGCTCTGAGGATGGTGTTCCTGGGGATCAAGAGTAATTTCACACCCACAGATTCCAAAGACTGCCCGGGAGTCTTCCTCATCACTCACAGAAGGAAGGTCTGAGCAGTCATATAGTGTGGTACCTGTTTTTTTCACTATCCAGATTTAGAGGCAAAGAATTAACAGGAGAGGAGATGGGAGAGTCTATTCAAAAGTCATAAAAAAAAAAAAAAAAGAAAGAAAGAAAAGTACCTGAGTGTGCAACCTAGAGATCAACAGATTTCAGAAAACTTAACAATGGAAAACACTACAAAGGCATCCAGAAATCCATTACTACTTGCATGCATGTCAAAATTTTACCAATATTTTCTTTTAAATTAGATTCATGAGATAATGTAAGTATATGGCAATGTTTCCATGGACATGCTAAAGTTTTCTTCCTTATAAATATTTCCGTGTTTTCCAAATATCACCCTTAAGTATCATGTAAATTTCATGATGCTAGAGGTCCTCATGTGTCTTATACACCACTGGAATTCCAGGGCCTGAACAGCAATTGGTATGTAAGAGATGCTCAATAAATATTTAGTAGAAAGCTGGACAAATAAATGCAAAAAGGAATGAATGAATGAATGACATCTAGAGAAAGCACTGAGTGTCTTATGACATCAGTTCAGTTCAGTTGCTGTCATGTCCGACTCCTTGTGACCCCATGGACTGCAGCACGCCAGGCTTCCTTGTCTGTCTGCAGTGATTTTGGAGCCCAAGAAAAGAAAGTCTCTCACTATTTCCACTGTTTCCACATTTATTTGCCATGAAGTGATGGGACCAGAAGCCATGATCTTAGTTTTTGAATGTTGAGTTTTAAGACAGCTTTTTAAAAATTAATTAATTTATTTTAATTGGAGGCTAATTACTTTACAATATTGTACTGGCTTTCGCCATACATCGACATGAATCAGCCATGCGCACATAACTCTCCTCTTTCACTTTCATCAAGAGGCTCTTTAGTTCCTCTTCACTTTCTGCCATAAGGGTGGCATCATCTGCATATCTGAGGTTATTCATATTTCTCCCGGCAATCTTGATTTCAGCTTGTGCTTCATTCAGTCTGGCATTTTGCATGATGCAGTCCGCATATAAGTTAAGTAAGCAGGGTGACAATATACAGCTTTGACGTACTCTTTTCCTGATTTGGAACCAGTCTGTTGTTCCAAATCTGGTTCCAACTGTTGCTTCTTGATCTGCATAGAGATTTCGCAGGAGGCAGAAGAGGTGGTCTGGTATTCCCATCTCTTTCAGAGTTTTCCACAGTTTGTTGTGATCCACACAGTCAAAGGCTTTAGCATAGTCAATGAAGCAGAAGTAGATGTTTCTCTGGAACTTTCTTTCTTTTTCTATGATCCAACGGATGTTGGCAATTCGATCTCTGGTTCCTCTGCCTTATCTAAATCCAGCTTGAACATCTGGAAGTTCTTAGTTCACGTATTGCTGTAGCCTGGCTTGGAGAATTTTGAGCATTTCCTTACTTGCGTGTGAGATGGGTGCAATTGTGCAGTAGTTTGAGCATTCTTTGGGATTGCCTTTCTTAGGGATTGGAATGAAAACTGACCTTTTCCAGTCCTGTGGCCACTGCTGAGTTTTCCAAATTTGCTGGCATATTGAGTGCAGCACTTTCACAGCATCATCTTTTAGGGTTTGAAATAGCTCAGCAGGAATTCCATCACCTCCACTAGCTTTGTTCATAGTGATGCTTCCTAAGGCCCACTTGACTTTGCACTCCAGGATGTCTGGCTCTAGGTGAGTGATCACACCATCGTGGTTATCTGGGTCATGAAGATCTTTCTTATATAGTTCTTCTGTATATTCTTGCTATCTATTCTTAATACTTTCCGCTTTTGTTAGGTCCATACAGTCTCTGTCCTTTATTGTGACTTATCAAATGTTTTGCAGGGGGTGTGATAGAAGAGATTGAATGAAGTTGGGTGATGAGAGTAATGAAGTTTGGTTGTGTTTTTTTTTAAGTTTTAGTTTTGGTACATTTTGGTTCCAGATTTAATTTTAAAAAGAATATTGCAATAAGAATGAACAAAACAGGCACATTTGCTATTTGAATGCAAGGCTCATTTTGCATGCCTCATTGACAAAGAAGTGTTTTAAAGATGGCAGGTAGGTGAGAATTCACCTCCTTTCTTCTAAAACCAGCTTTAAGCACAGGTTATTTTCCTCACTCTCTTCCTGTCAGTCTCATCTATTCCACTTTCTTCCACTGATGCTTGTGCTCAGAAGCCCTTCACTCTGGGGCTGTCTTATGAGATGGGGCTCTTCTATGTAACTGCTTCCTAGACCTCTAGCTCCACCTGGGGGTCCCACAGACCCTCAAATACAACAGTTCCAAACTGAACTCCTGAACACCCAGCCAAGTGAGCTCTTCCTCCCCTGCCTTCCACCCCAATGAACAAGGCACCAACATCAGCCAATCCAGAAATCTAGAGATACCCAACATCCTTCTCAGACTTTGCCTCCCATACCACAACCACCAGTCCCAGTGGATTCTAAACCCTTAAACTCTCTCTTTCATCCTCTCCTCTTTTTTGCTATAGTTACTCAGTTAAGGCTTTAATTATCTTCACTGGGATTATTGCAAATCTCTCACTGGTTTCCCTGCTTCCAGTTTTGCCTGGGTAATCTTTATAAAGTGAAAATGTGCACATTAGCCCACCTCTCCATACCGCTTGGCTTAAAACATCCCCACTGTCTCATGAGATAAGACTGAACTCAATCATCTCCCCCAAAGAGTTGGAATGGGAGAGGTACTCAAAGAGAGACACTCAGACAATATTGGGACTGCTTGCTAAGCAACCTCACCGGGTACACTAACTCACAAAAGGTCTAAATACTTTTAAAATTTTGCCATGAGAAAGTGTTGGTCAGACCCTTATGATTTCTTGCTTGGACCAGCAAAATGCCTTCTGAACTGTCTTGCCTTCAGTCCTTCTCCTAATCCATTCTCCACACTACTGTCAATGAATTTCCCCAAATTCAAATAGGTTCACATCAAAGCCCTACTTAAAGTCTTCAGTAGCTTCCCTTCTTCTACCTGGTTCTTGAATCCTGAATTCAAGGATTCTTCCCCCGTGTAAGGCATGGCACAATTCACAACTTCTTATTAGATATAAGTATTAGCAAATTGCAGATCGGGATGACTAAATGTTTAATGTTTAAGGGAGAACAGATGGGTTTAAAACAGCGACAGCAAGCATCAGCCTGTTGGAGGCCATCACTCAGGTGACATGAGTTTGGGGCATGTGGTTAAGGCTGCAGGCCTTGCATCTTTGCTCTCCCAAATTTAAACAGCAGGAAGTGACTGGAAAACTATTGACTTTGGATAGCATGGTTCAATGGAGAAGGCAATGGCACCCCACTCCAGTACTCTTGCCTGGAAAATCCCATGGACGGAGGAGCCTGGTGGGCTGCAGTCCATGGGGTCACACAGAGTCAGACATGACTGAAGTGACTTAGCAGCAGCAGCAGCATGGTTCAAATTCTGGCCCCACCTATGTGTACTGCTCCTCTTCCTGATGCTCGGCCTCTTCAATTGTGCCTGATTCTTTGCAACCCCATGGACTGTAGCCTGCCAGGCTCCTCTGTCCATGGGATTCTCCAGGCAAGAATACTAGAGTGGGTTGGCATGCCCTCCTCTGGAGGATCTTCCTGACCCAGGGATAAATCCCGTGTCTCCTGCACCTCCTGCATTGGCAGGCAGATTCTTTAACACTGAGCCACAGTATGATCATGTACAAATGCCTTACTCTCGCTAAGCTTTGGTTACTTACCTATAGGTGGAGATCATAATTCCTATGTCTTAGTAATTTTGGCAATAAGGCTTCCCTAGTGACTCAGGAGGTAAAGAATCCACGTGCAATGTAGGAGACCTAGTTTCGCTCCCTGGGTTGGGAAGATCCCCTGGAGAAGGGAATGACAACCCACTCCAGTATTCTTGCCTGGAAAATCCCATGGACAGAGGAGCCTGGTGGGCTACAGTCCGTGGGGTTGCAAAGAGTCGGACATTACTGAAGTGACTAACACTTTAACACACGTGCTCTTTTCAAAAGAGACCAAATTCATCTTCTCTTAGTAACACAATAAGCCCACCCATTCTGATAACTTACCTCAAATTTAAAAGAAATTATAGTTTCTTTCCACTGCAAACTACTATTAAAAAGAAACAAGTAAGCAAAAATAACAACAAAAATGTTTAGCCCTCAGCTGGAGGGAAGACTTTAAGGCTCTGAAGGACAGGCTGTTTTTTTATTTGTTTGAGTTCCCTTCTCTTCTAGGGATGCTGGGATGTGAGAGACAGGCTGAAATTGATGTTATAAGGAGATCATGTGACAGAAGGAGGGGACTCCAAGGGAAGGAAACCCTGTTTTTAATTCTTTTAAATCCTTAAGGTCAGCTCCAAATCGGGTGCCAGGATAACTTAGCCAAATTGGCAGTGACTAGGAAGTGACCCAAGCCAGGGAGCAAATTACTAGTTAATATAACCAAGTCACCTTTATCGCAACCCCCAGCTGAGCTCCGCATTTGCTTGCCACTGAAGCATGGTGGAGAGAGTGTCCTCAGAGGAATCACCTCCCACAGTGGCTGGCTCCAGTTTAAAATTTGGATGGAAGGTATTTAGATAAACTAATAATTGCACAGGGATGTGGTTTGCTCTGGAGAAGTCAAGACTGTGTTTAAATGTCTGAAATTCCTGGTGTCGCTAATAATTGTAACCTCTGCTTCAATAAAACACACAAATAATGTTACTGAAACATTTCCAATCACAAGGTATTATTTTTGGTCTAAAACAGATGCGGCCTTTGGTACTTAAAAGGAGGATGTCTGGATGGATTTACCTCTGCTTGAAGGGAAACAAAACTCCTGGAACTTTAGCTAAGGCCCTAAATCTAGAAGCATCTATGGGTGCAGTGGCAGGTTACCAGTGTGACCACGGCGCCGTTCTCAGCACAGCAAGTAAGGACGACACTGCGAGATCCACTTGAGGCGCTGGATGGAACATAAGTGAGCAGTTGAAAGGGAAATCAGCTGCTATTTTTTAACACTGAATAATTATCAGGCAGGGTATTGGCCTTCCCTGGTGGCTCAGGTGGTAAAGAATCTGCCTGCAGTTCAATCCCTGGGTCAGAAAGATCCTCTGGAGAAGGGGATGGCAACCCACTCCACTATTCTTGCTTAGGAGATGCCGTGGACAGAGGAGACTGGCGGGCTATGGCCCATGGGGTTGCCAAGACTCGGACACAACTGAGTGACTGACATCCTCACTCTCTCTCAGGTACAGATGACGAAACTGAATCCCAAAAAGGTTTTAGTGACGAACTCGAAAACCCTCACCTACTAAGTGTAGAAGTGGGATTTGAACCCTGGGCTATCTACACATAAGACCCAAAACTTTGCATTCTATCATATAACCTCCTTAGGGAATTATAAAGTGCTAACTCCAAACAAAGGGGTACCTGGAATCAACCTGTCAGGGTTCAAGTATCTACTCGATCATTCATTATCTGTGACCAAGAAGGAGAAGAGTTTAGCCTTAGTTTCCTCAGAATGTACGTCCCTCAGAATACAATGGGAACAAATATTAGTGCCTATCAAGCAGTGTGTGTGTGTGTGTGTGTGTGTGTTAATCGCTCAGTCGTGTCCGACTCTTTGTGACCCCATGGACTATAGCCTGCCAGGCTCCTCTGTCCATGGAATTCTCCAGATAAGAATACTGGAGCAGGTAGCCATTCCCTTCTCCAGGGAATCTTCCCAACCCAGGGGTGGAACCCAGGTCTCCTGAATGGCAGGCAGAGTCTTCACTATCTGAGCCACCATGGTGCTATAGGTAAATGAGAAGCGGTAGACAGCGTACAAGGTTCAGGGCTATGCCTCTAGCTTCATGCCTGGATCCAGACACTCAGATGTCAAGTCATCAGGCAAGCAAACTGGCTTCTCTCTTCAGCCCAGGCAGGACTTCTGGGTTAGCCCAGACACCATTCTCCCAACCCTAACAGAGGACCCCACCCTCCACTAAATACCCTGCAGATGCTTCATCCACCTCAGATTAATAAATCACCTACCACATGTTACACTGAGTTGTCCACCTAAGCATACCCTGAAGAACACTCCTCAGAGGCTGCAAACTCTTCAGCCAGTAGTAGTAACTCACATTTCTTTAGTATTTCACATTGTGCTGAAGTACATGTGGAAAACATTAGTTATTATGTGGATTCAGGCAAAAGGTAGTATCCAAATAAATCAGATTGATGCTTTATCTAACCACCACTAAAGCAAAGCCTGAATGCAACATTTTCTGGCTGCAGACAAGGCTTAATATAAAAAAACAATCACCCCAACTGGAAAGAACTAAAGTCTTTAGGTACGGTAGTGCTTTCTTCTTAGCCAAAAATAAATGTACGCTAGTGTTATAGAAGTTAATATCTTGCATGGGATGTATTAAACAAAGATAAGGTACACAGCAATTGTATGGAATTATGAAAAATTAGTCAATGGAATAAAAGAAATTCTTCCTTTTTTAAGTTAATCATTAACATTTCTCCAGGAAACAAACAACTGAGACTATTGTCTTATTTCCAAAGGTTGCCCAGGGGTGAACAAAAAAGCTAATTTCATTAGATGCAATACATAATCCAAGGGTGGTCATACAATCACTGCCTGCATCTGTGCCTGACCATAAAAATACCTCAAGGACTAGGAAGTTTCAAAGTAAATGTAAAAATAGGATACACGAGGATATTTTCACACAGTGGTTAAATATGTATATATTTCAATAAAGTGCACAACTAATGTAGTCATCATTTATGAAAGCCAATTGGCTATTATTCAATGCATGTCAGATGTCAAGAGGGCAGAAACCTACTTCCTTTTCAAAGCTGTTTTTGGATTCTTAAAACAAGAAGTAGAGGGACTTTGGGAATAATACATTATAAAAAATAATCAAGTAAAGCAGCAAGAGTGGGGGGAAATCAGAATAAGTAAACAAGCATTTAAAAAGAGAGATCTTTCCATATTTCTTCTCAAAGTTACACAGTCAATAAAGTTATGGGTTAAATGTTTCTCATTGCTAAATGTTATTAAATTCCAATAAACCTTATAACTATCATTATAGCACCTTATAAGGAAAGCCCTTAGCACAGTGCCTAGTTCATGCAAGAACCTGTGATTTTTATTAACTGTTATTTCCTTTTCCTGAAATTGATTTTAACACTGGAATATGTCACAGATTTTCCTGGTCTGAATGTTTCTTTGCTGGAAAGCAATTAGTAAGGGAAGATAATTGCCTCCTTGGGATAAATCTTCAAAAAAGAGATTCAAATCATGTTAAATCATGAAGACACACAACTCATGCTCAGAAGCCTTGGCTACTTTTATTTGTTGAGGCTCCCAATGAAATAGAAATGCCATAACAAGATTGCAAAATTTACACAGTGAATTCTAAATGTTTATCTTTTGCAAATTTATCATTTTAACACACACACACACAAATACAATGCAGTGTATTCACAACATAATGACAAAGTTTACTTTTAAGAGACTGAAACGTATGGCACTCTAGTTGGAGAGACATTCAAATTTGTCTGACGTCTGCCATACTACCTCAATTGCCATAACTAGATGTAGAGCCTCAGAGACCCATTGAGTCTAAATATAAGGATCCCTGGTATCATAGTGTAAACTGTCTCTTTCCATGAAAATCGTTTTTAAAAAGATAAGCTAAAGCTTTAACCCTCAATACCTCAGAATGTGACCTTATTTAGAAATAGGATCTTTACAGAAATCAAGTCAAGATTCACACAGAGGGAAGACTACAGAAAGACACAGGGAAAATGTTATGTGAGGACAGAGGATTGGATGATGCATCTACAAGTCAAGGAAAGATTGCTGGCAAGCCACCAGAAGCTAGGAAGAGGCAAGGGAGGATTCCCCGGTCAGTTTCAGAGGGTGTCCCTGCTGACACCTTGGTGTCAGAGTGCTGTTGTCTTAAGCCACTTAGTTTTGCAATATTTGTTAGGTAGCCTTTGGAAACTAATACAACTTGGAATGGAAGATGTTACTGGCAACTATCATGGTCGTTTGCCCCTAATTCATTACTGACCTCAGGCCCCCTCCCCTTAGACACATGAGGTTGCACATAAGAATTCCAGTCAATAGTTAACCCAATTTCAGCAACTAGATTGGAAGTTGTCTTCAGTGTACTTAATGGTTTTCTCATGCTGGGCACATGAGGAGCAATAGACATCTCAAGGAACAGTCTGTGTTCATTATAAAATAAAGCTCCAAAAGGAAAGCAAAGAAAGGAGGCAACAATCTACTATTACATGTTCATTTTAGTTACATCAGTAATTAGAAGAGATCACTTAGGTAGGTCTTTGATCTTTCTGTGATGCTGAAACTTAACATAATTTTCTAAGATGTCAATAGTTCTTAGTTTAAAAAAAAAAAAAAAAAAGACAAATGGAGAATGCGGTCAAAATACCCGAAGCCACACATACACATCACAACCTGTGCCAAATGACTGCGCTAAGCTGGTTAGAGTGTTTTTGTACACATACAGTTCAGTTTTCTTCTTTTTGAGTAAGTTTTAATTTCCTTCTCCCTGAACTTCCTCTGCTCTGGAAAGAGTCCCTGAATCTAATAAAAATGATGATTATAACAATAGTAATAGCCAATATGTACTCTATGCCACCCACTGTACCAAACCTTTAATTTCATTTAAGCCTCACATTGGTCTGTTGAGGTAGGTACTATTATTTTTGGAGATGAACAGACAAAATCAGAAGATACAAGTCAGTTGCTCAAGATAAGAGGTTGAGTGAGAAGGGCAGAGCTTGAGCCCTGGTTTGTAGAATCTGGAGCTCTGTACAGCTCCCCCTCTGCTGGACTTCTCCACCTCATGTGCAATTTAGGATAAGGCTAAATGATGTGACAAAGATGCCTGGATCTTTTCTGATTAGAGCAGCAGCTCCCATCCTCAACCAGGGAGCCTTGAGCACTGTGGGTTGACCAGTCAGCCCACATGTATATAAATACCAACAAAAATCCTGCTCGTCATCCCATGGTGTCTATACTTTCTCCATTGATTTGAAACAGTTCATTTTTAAACTTCTAGTGAGCCTGTCAGAGGTTATTTTCAGCATCATTTGATAATTTATATATACTTAGAAGCACCCAGAGAGTTGATTTGGACTTCAGGTCAACTACAGTTATTAATCAAACTACCTTCTCTTTTTGATAAAGGACTCAAAATGAAACTTACAACAAATATACAGTTGCATAACAAATATCTCACAATTCCATCTCTTGGGTGATTTAAGACATCAGGTCAAATCTGGTTCTATTTAACTCTGTCACACAGAAATACTACATCTATTGGCAGTAAACCTTGATGAAAGATTCTTTAAATAGGAACAAATAATCCAATGAAACAGGAACACCTGGCATTGGTTCACTGCCTACTCAAGCATCATGCCAGACCCAATACTGGACACTCTTGTGTCCAAACCTATCATAAATTCCTCATTTAATGGATGAAGAAACTGATGCTTGATGTCAGAACTTGCTTGTGGCCTCTCAGCTGGAGAAAGGAAGCACTAGGATTCCAACAGAGAACAGCCTAAGTCTCAACTATTTCACTGCCCTGATTCTCTAGGTGCATTATCAGTGTGTTGACCTGGAAGACAGCTAAGAAGAGTAGGTGGTGACTTGGGCAGAATCTGGAGTCCTGCCTCTGACTCTATTTAAATCACTTTTTCTACCCAGAGACATTTTTTCCTGGAGAAAAAAAATGAAGAAAGAATTACTATCCATTATGCCAACTCTGATTAAATAATCCTGCCTTTGGAGAATCTGCAAGTTTTAAATCCAGATTATCCAAAAAGACCAGAAAAATCACTCTTTTCATTCATCATCTCCTCTAAGCACAAAAGAGGACTGTCATTTTGAGGGACTGGTAGTGCTCATCTCTTAGGTGAGATATTAGAAGTAATATTTTGATGAGTCAGAAACAAACTTCCTGGTGGTCCAGTGGTTAAGAATCTGCCTTGCAATGCCAAGGACACTGGTTTGATCCCTGGTCAGGGAAGATCCCATGTGCTGCAGAGCAACAAAGCCCATTGGCCACAGCTACTGAGCAAGGACCCTAAAGCCAGCGAGACATAGCTCTAGAAGCCTGCGCACCTAGAACCTGAGCTCTGAAACAAGAAAATCCACTGCAATGAGAAGCCTGAGTACCAAATTGAAGAGAATTCCGCCACTGGCTGCAACTAGAGAGAGCCCATGCACAGCAACAAAGACCCATCACAACCCAAAAATAAAATAAATCTTTTTTTTAAAAAGTCACTCTGAAGTGGTCTTTGGTGCCATAACCACATAATGCCTGCTCATGTTATTTTGTGGAACCCCTGAACCCAGAGTCACTCAGTTATTCTTCTACCAGATGCTACCCTGAAAAAGACCCCAGGTGTCTCTGTGCCCACCTACCAATTGGGGATACAGTGAAAACAATTTCTGCCTGTTAGAAATATCAAGCTCTACACAATCTGATGCAGCTTCCCTGATGGCTCACACGATAAAGTGTCTGCAGTGTGGGAGACCCAGGTTCGATCCCTGGGTTGGGAAGATCCCCTGCAGAAGGAAATGGCAGCCCACTCCATTACTCTTGCCTGGAAAATCCCATGGACGGAGGAGCCTGGGTGTCTAGAGTCAACAGGATCGCAGAGTCGGACACGGCTGAGTGACTTCACTTCACTTCCCATTACCAAATACTAGGAAAGCTACTGTTTACACAAATATTCTCTCACTTACTTCCATTAAGACCTCAATTAGAAAAACTCAGGCATTGGCTTTTCTCTGGATCTTCACCCTGAGCTTGTGAACAGCAGGCACAGAGCCATCCATTGACAAGATTCTACCCCTCTCCCCACTCCCCCTTGTCTACCCGGTAAAAGACTGTACCTGCAGTGGATAAAGGATGTGTTCAATCTCTCTCATTCTTGTCTTGCTAAATAATGTTTTTGTCCTGAATTTAATTCATCTTCACAGCCTCCTAATTGCTTCCATTTAGTTTGACTGACATACATTCTTATCAAGAAAAAAAATCCAGTTGGCTTACTTACTGCTCAAGATTTATTAAGTACATTAAAATTTCTTTTTCCTTGATAGTGTCAAATCTCTCTTGAGCTTTCTTTTCTCTCTCTCTCTCTTTTTTTTTTTTTTGTCTCTCTCTCTCAGATAGGAAGGTAAGAAAAGCTGAACCAGTTGTTATGTTCTTTCACTCATTCCTCTCAGACACAGAACAATTATTTTATTATTGGCAAATGGCTGCCTAACATGGGGCTTATTAACCAGTTACTTAGAACACTTGCTCTCAAACTTGGCTGCCCACTGGCATCATTTGGAGAGCTTTAAAAATGCTAATACCCAGATCCCATCCTCAGAAATTCTGATATAATTCATCTGGATTGTGGCCTGAACACTGGGATTTTTTAAAGCTCCCTGAGGGGTTCTAAATGCAGTCAAGTTTGAAAGCTACTGATTTAGAGCTTTGAAAAGGCCAGTTTGAGTAGATTTAGTAAGTCAGGGGTAGAAAATTATAAAAAATAGAGCTAAAGATATGTTGATTTCTCTTTGGTAAAGCAGCCTTACAACTAGCAGTTCTTGGTATTCAGCCATATCCAGCTCCATATCCTATGGACTGTAGCCTGCCAGGCTCCTCTCTCCATGGGATTCTCCAGGCAAGAATACTGGGGTGGGTTGCCATTTTCTCCTCCAGGGGATCTTCCTGACCCAGAGATAGAACCCACACCTCTTATGTCTCCCACATTGGCGGGCATGTTCTTTACCACTAGCGCCACCTGGGAAGCCAGAATGTACTGGTGCAGAGTTCAAAGGTTTAAACTCCCCCTACCATTTCCCCAGGAGACTCTTTTCTTTTGGAGTTTACTCCTTAGCTTTCTTTGATTTTTTTTTTTTTTTTTTTTTATTTGGAGCAGAGGCATTTTTTAAAAACACTATTGAAATTGATTATGATCTTACTTTTGCAATGCCGCAACTTTTAATAAAGAGGATCAGCTTTCAGACAAAGTTGAAACAAACAGACCCTTCTGTTTGAAGTTGCTTAGTCAGAATCCTAAATGCCAATTCCAGCAAAGAAAACAGGGCGACCTGAGAGAGTGGAGATCATTTCTCCCTGAGCAGTGACCATGTCACTGACTGTCAAAATGACAAGCCAAGAAAACACCAGGTGAAGAAAGAATCCTGGTAACACATCAGTGTGGTTGAAAAGGCAGTGTGGTCCTAAATATTTGGCCTTAATTTGGAATTTCCTTCTTTTGGTGAATTTAAATCTTTTAGGCTAATGTCATGCAGTTGTTTTTGCATGGTTTATTTTCTTTTCCATTTTTTGTCATTTAATATTCAAAATAATATGAAATGTACATTCTTCATCACATGAAGAATGAATTCAGCAACAACTCAAGCACATAATTCTTCTCTGCATGGAAGATGCTGGACATCTGCTCATCCCAGATCTACAGAACAATGTGGTACATTTACACGGAGTAACTGAGGGAGGAAGTCTCCTGTGAGATGCAAAAACACAAGCTTTATGAGAGGCAAGGAGCCTAGAAATACCCTATTTAAGAAAAAAAAAAAATCGGTTTATTATTTACCTGTCTGCCCCTTTGAGAATGAAAGCTCCATGAGACCAGTACAATCTGTTCACACTGTATCCCTGAGCCTAACTAATGCCTGGCTTACAGTAGACACTCATTAAATACCTGTAAAATGAATGAAAGATTCCTCCTTCAAATAACAAGTCATGAAAATGAAGAAAAGTACAATGCATTTTTCTTCTTAGTCTCAAAGCACAGAAACAGGATTAAAATGAGTGTTTTTCTCCTAAACTCCATGGACAAGTTTTTACACCTGGAAGGGAATGCATTTTATCCTAACACCTTCCATAGGTGTCACCCCAGCCCAGGCAAGCTCTAAGTAACTTCCAAGAGGGTACAGACAGGCACCCACATGGAGCTCTAGCTTGCTCCTCATTCCATCAAGCCTGGCTCCAGCACTGCCTTGATTCCTGACTCCCCATCAATAGCCCAGGACAGTCCTTTAACATTAGTGTATACCAGGATCATCTGGAACACTTGTTAAAATAGTTTGGGGGGACTTCTCTGGTGCTCCAGTGGTTAAGACGCCATGCTTCCAGTGTAAGGTTCGATCCCCAGCCAGGGAACTAAGGTCCGATATGCTGTGTGGTGTGGCAGAAAGCTTTTTTAAAAATACAGTTGCTGGGACCCTACATTCATGTCTCAACAGCATATACCTGTTTAATGAAAGAGCCTTACTTAATTTCTTTACCTAAGTCCCGAGTTTGCTCTTAGATTAGATAAACTGGTTCCTAGTGTTGAGTCTCTGCTCCTGAGTTCTCCTCTGAATAACCTACTCCCAATGTAATTGCTCCCAGAGTGGCTTTATCAAGCTACTTACTTTCTCTGTGTCCTGAGCTTCAGAATTCTCATCCATAAAATGGACACATTTCTTTTAAAAAGAATAGATTTTTTTCAAGCATATATACAGAAAAATTGAGCAGCTATGTCTCTATATACTGTCCCCCCAAAACAATTCCCCCTGTCATTAACATCTTGCATTAGTGAGGTACGTTTGTTAAAATTAAGGAATAAGTATTGATATATTATCGTGAAGTTCATAGTTTACTTTAAAGTTCATTCTTCGCATTGTACATTTTTGTGGGGTTATAGCCATGTCTAATGTCCTGACCCACCGTTACAGTGTCATACAGAATAGTTTTACTATGCTAAAAATGTCCACCTATTCCTTCCTACTTTCCTTCTTATGAATCCTCGACAACCACTAATCTTTTCACTGTCTTCACGGTTTGGCCTTTGTTAGGATGTCATATGGGTGGGACCTTACAGGTGATGGCCCTTTCAAACTAATTTCTTCCACTTAGCAATACACATGTCTTTTCATGATATGTGCTCATTTCTCATTATTACTGAATCAGTTTCATTGTCTGGATGCACCACAGTTTGTTTATCCATTCACTTATTAAAGGACATCTTGATTGCCTCCAAGTTTTGGCAATGATGTTTAAGAGAAAGAGAAGGCATGTGTTCAGTCGTGTCCGCCTCTGCAGCTGCATGGACCATAGCTCACCACGCTTCAGAGTGGGTAGCCATTTCCTTGGATCCCTGATCCAGGGATTGAATCCATGTCACTTGGATCTCCTGCAATGGCAGGTGGATTCTTTACCACTAGCACCGCCTAGGAAGCCCAATTATGTATAAAGCTAGTATAACCTCTTGTACAGGTTTTTGTGTGGATGTGTTTTCAACTCAAATGGGTAAATACCTAAGAACAGGCATGTGGTAAGATTATGTTCACCTTTATGAGAAGCTGTCAAACTGTCTTCCAAAATGGTTGCACCAGTTTGTAATCCCATCAGCAATGAATGAGAACCCTTGTTGCCATGCACCCTCACCAATATTTGATCAGTGTTTTGGATTTCAGCTATTCTAAAAGGTGTGTAGAGATATCCTATTGTTGTATTAATTTGCATTGTCCTAATGACATATGTTATTAAGCATGTTGTCACTTGCTTGTCATCGATATCTTTTTCGATGAGGTGTATGCCCAACTCTTTTGCTTGTTTTCTGTTTGGTTGTTTTCATATTATTCAGTTTTAAGAATTATTTATATATTTTGGATACAAGTCTTTATCAATGCTTGTTCTATAAATATTTTCCCTTCATCTGTGGTTTGCCTTTTCATTCTCTTAATAGTGACTTTCATAGAACAGAAGATTTTCACTTTAATAAAATTCAACTTACCTATTTCTTTTTCACAGATCATGATTTGGGTGTCATGTCTAAAAACTGATCACCAAAAGCAAGGAGCCCTAGATTTTTTTTTCCTCTCTCATCTTCTGGAAGTTATGTCATTTTATGTTTACATTTAGGCTTATCATTTGTTTTAATTTTTGTGAAAGGTGTGAGATCTGTGTCTCAGCTCTTTTTTTCTTCTTTGCATGTTGAATGTCCAATTTGCTGAAAAACACTGTCCTTTCTCCATTAACTTGGCTTTTCTTCTTTGTCGAAGATCAGTTGACTATATTCATGTAAATCTGTGTCTGGGATCTGTAGTCTGTTCTGTTGATCTATTTATTCATCTATTACTTCATCACTAAGGGTATTGATCACTGTGTGTATGTGCTCAGTCATGTCTGGCTCTTTGCAAACTCATGGACTGTAGCCCGACAGGCTCCCCTGTGCATGGGATTTCCCAGGCAAGAATACTGGAATGGGTTTCCATTTCCTCTTCCAGGGAATCTTCCCGACCCAGGGATCAAACCACGTCTCCTGCGTCACATCACCCGTGTTCACAGGTGGGTTCTTTACCACTGAGCCACCTGGGAAGTCTGCTTGATTACCATAGGTTTATAGTAAGTCTTGAATTCGAGTAGTGTTACTCCTCCAACTTTGTTCTCCTCCTTCAGTGTCGTGTTGCCTATTCTGGGTCTTAGAATCAATCTGTCAGTATCTACAAAATAAGTTTCCAAGATTTTGACTGGGATTGTGTTGAATCTATAGATTAAGTGAGGAAGAACTGACATCTTGACAATCCTGAAACTCCCTAAGCATAAGCATGGGATATCTTTCCACTCATGGAAATCTTTTTTAAAAATATTTTATTTAGGCATGATTGACATCCAGAAAGCTGCATATATTTAATGTGTACAAGTTAGTGAGTTTAGAGATAAGCAAACACCTGTGAATCTACCTGCCAATGCAGGAGATGCAGGTTCGATCCCTGGGTCGGGAAGATCTCCTGCAGAAGGAAATGGCAACCCACTCCAGTATTCTTCCCTGGGAAATTCCATGGACAGAGGAGCCTGGTGGGTTATGGGGTCATAAAGAGTTGGACACAACTTAGTGACTAAACAACAAACAACAATACACCCGTGAAACCATCACCACAATCCAAGCCAAAAATCTATCCATCACTTTCAAAAGTTTTCTCCCTCTGCCTCATTATTTGTAAAAAGAACACATAAGATCAACCCTCTTATCATCTTTTAGACATACCGTATTGTTAACTATAGGGGCACTATCCTATGCTGTAGATGTGTAAGACATATTCATCTTGTGGAAGTGAAATTTTATACCCTTTAGCTAATATCTCCTTGATTTCCCCTCCCTCATTCCCTGGTAATAACCATTCCACTCTCTGCTTAAGTGCATTTAACTGTCTTAGAGTCATCATATAGGTGTTTATAGTATCTGTTTTTCTGTGTCTGGTTTATTTCAGTTAGCATAAAGTTCTCCAGTCATTGATGTTGTTTCAATGGCAAGATTTCCTTCACTCCTAAGACTGCATAATCAATGGTACATATATACCACATTCTTTATCCACTCATTCATGGACATTTAGGTTGCTTCAATGTCTTGGCAATTGTAAATAATGCTGCAGTGACCATAGAAGTACAGGTATCTTTGAGATTATTATTTAAATTCTTTCTGATGCATGTTCCCCGAACTGGGATTGCTATTTTTCATTTTTTAAGAAAACTTTATACTGTTATTCATAGTGGTCACACCAGTTTGCTTCCCTACCACATTCTTGCCTATATACATTATCTCTTGGGTTTTGTTTACTTTTTGTTTGTTTTGGTAATAGCCATCCCAACAAGTGTGATGCAATATCTCACTATGGCTTCAATTTGCATTTCTTGTTGATCTGTATTGTCGAACTCCTTTTTATTTCCCTGTTGACCATGTATGCCTTTGGAGAAATGTCTATTCAATTCTTTTGTCAATTTTTAAAATTGAGTTGTCTTTTTGCTATTGAATTGTAGAAGTTTCTTATATTTTTTGGATATTAACCCTTTATCAGATATATGATTTGCAAACATTTTCTCCCATCCTATAGGTCTCCTTTTCATTTTGTTGACATGTACCTTTGCTTTGCAAATGCTATTTAGTTTGATGTAACCCCATTTGTGTTTTTCTGCTTTTGCTGCCTATTATTTTGGTGATACATTCAAGAAATTGCCAAGGCCAATATCAAGAAGTTTCTTCCTGTTTTTCTTCTAGGGGTTTTATGTCTGGTTTCAGGTTTTATGTTTATTTAAGTCTTTAATCCATTTTAAGTTGATTCTATGTACATTGCATCATTGATGCAATGAACATGAACTTGGGCAAACTCTGGGAGATGGTGAGGGCGGGAGGCATGGCATGCTGCAGTCCATGAGGTCGCAGAGTTGGACACAACTGGTGATTGAAAAACAGCAACAACCAGTACAGTGTAAGAAAAGGGCCAGTTTTTCTTTTGCGTGTAGATAGTCTCTTCAGTAAGTAGTACTGGGAAAACTGGTTCTCTCTTCCCCATTGTGTACTATTGGCAGTCTTGTTGAAGATCAGTTACTCTCAGAAATACTTTTCATGTATTAATTCTTACAATAAACCTATGCTATGCTTAGTCGCTCAGTCGTGTCCTACTATTTGCGACCCCATGGACTGTAGCCCACCAGGCTCCTCTGTCCATGGGGATTCTCCAGGCAAGAACACTGGGGTGGGTAGCCATGCCCTTCTCCAGGGGATCTACCCAACCCAGGGATCGAACCCAGGTCTCCCACATTGCAGGCAGATTCTTTACCATCTGAGCCACCAGGGAAACCCAACAAACCTATAATATAGGCAAAATTATTATTCCCATTCTACTACTTGTGGAAACTAAGGTATATAGAGCTTTTATACCTCAACAAGGATTCAAGCCTGAAAAGTCAAGCTTTAGGACATAGACTGGCATAATCAACCCCCCTCGCCCAAATAAGTCCCAACACAGACCTTGCCTTGTGCTGACCTCTTAACCAAGGGGCTGGCCTCAGGCATCTGCACCATCTCGTGGCTGAAGCCCTGCTGTTGCAGCTAGATCTCTTTGGCTCTGTGCAGCTTCTCAGTTGATGGCCTTGAAGACATTGGATTATTCTAACTCACTAGCCTTTCTAGATCTGCCTACCAGGCACATCTGGCCCCTAGTCTGCCTCACATCCTTGATTGATGCTTTAGAGTTCCCATTCTGACCTCAAGTTACAGATAGAAAATTTGAAGAAAAACATTTAAAAGATGAGTTGTGAACAAACAACAACAAAAATGTTTGTTTGTGGATTAGCAGAGTCAAAGTCTGTGAATGGTTCTCAGAGATCCTAACAAGGAGGGTGATCAGAGATTTGAATGCACTGTTCAATCACAGCTTTCCTGGGGCCAGAAATGACAGAATGTGAAAAAAGACAAACTAGGTAATTAACTTGACCTAGAGGGCTTCCCCTGTGGCTCAATCAGTAAAGAATCCACCTGCAATACAGGGGACTGGAGTTTGATCCCTGGGCTGGGAAGATTCCCTGGAGAAGGGAATGGCTACCCATTCCAGTAATGTTGCCTGGAGGGCTACAATCCATGGGATCACAAAAAGTCAGATATGACTGAGTGACTAAACCACCACCACAGCGTTAAATTAAGGGCCTCGGAGTTCCTGGCTAGTTAAAGCCGATCTCCTTTCCCCAGTTCAGCAGAGGCCCCAGGTGACAGTAGGAAACAAGTCCTCCTCTGGGACCAGCTGCTCAGGCCCACAGACCAAGTGGCCTGAACCATTTTGTTGCTTCTATGCTGGTGGATGGCACAGAATTTCTATGTATCATTCTTCCATGGGAACTACAGGGATGCATGGTGTTAAGGGACTCTGTGTTCACTCCAAACCTTCCTTGTCACCTCTCTCTGTGTGTGCTATCTTTAGAGAGGGTCCTGACAAACCCCCCCCAAACAAAGAATAAAAAGCCCTTGATTGTCCCCATTAATACCTCACCCATTGATCTAAACAGCCCTCTATAAGAGATCAATTTACATCAGGAGATCAGTATTCTACCACTGCTGTTCATTAGAATTCATTAACAGCTAAAATCAATTTCCTATTCTGTGCATTTTACTGCCCTGAAAACATCTAACTTTTTAACAAGTTAGGCTCAATTTAATATCTACCACCCCACTTTTGCACTAACGAAAGGATCAGGGCCCAGCCAATGATTTACTTGGTAAGTGTTTAAACCAACTTCCTGCGAAAGAGAAGGTGTGCTGATTTGCAGCATTTGCCAATTTGTAGGCTGCAAATCACTTTCTGCCAAGAAGAAATCAGTCTTCTGATTTCAGGGCTACAGTATGTTGAAAAGCAGAGATATTACACTACTTATATAAAGGTCCTTATAGTCAAGGCTATGATCTTCCCAGTGGTCATATATGGTTGTGAGAGCTGGACCCTATAGTAGAATGCCAAAGAATTGATGCCTTTGAACTGTGGTGCTGGTGAAGACTCCTGAAAGTCCATTGGGCACCAAGGAGATCAAACCAGTCAATCTTAAGGGAGATCAACCATGAATATTTACCGGAAGGTGAAGCTCCAGTGCTTTGGTCATCTGATGCCAACAGACAACTCATTGGAAAAATCCCTGATGCTGAGAAAGATTGAGGGCAGAAGAAGAGGGCATCAGAGGATGAGATGGCTGGACAGCATCACTGATGCAATGAACATGAACTTGGGCAAACTCTGGGAGATGGTGAGGGACAGGGAGGTCTGTCATGCTGCAGTCCATGGGTTCACAAAGAGTTGGACACGACAGGGCAACTGAACAACAAGGCTACAAATAGTGCCACCAGTTTTCAGCTGTCACCAACATGATGACATCAACATGGAGTTGGGAAGAGATGCAGAGAAGCACATAATTCTACAGTGTTTTCATCATACACAAGCGTGAATAACCTCAAGAGCAGAAATGACAGTAACTGGTTGGAGAATAACTACGTGGTGATAAGTCTGGAGTACTTGAAAATCTTCATTTTAATATAATTCATTTAATTCTAAGTTTATATAATTTTAAAAAATTAGCTCACAATATTCCCAAAAATGTTAATGATCAGCAAGCATACTCTGGACAGGCAGCATGGTGGAGGAATAAAACAAGCATTGCAGTAAGAAGTGCCCTGGATTTTGGTTAAAAGACTGTAGGTGACCTGCTGAACTTTTCTGGCTTTAGTGGCTAGACTAGGTAATCTCTTAAAATAGATCCTATTCAAACTGTAGGACTCTGAATTATTGCTATTTCCATTGCTACCTAAAAGAACTCTGTTGCCCTTTGCATTTGATACTCATAGATTCCTTTCTACCCAAGGATATTAAATAAATGAATAATTTTTCAATAATAATAGCTAACACTTATTGAACATATACTACTTGTCAGGAGCATATTAATTTATTAAATAGTCACTTAATGAGATTGATACTATGACTATTGCCATTTGAAAGATGGGTAAATGGATGCACTGAGAGGTTAGATAAATTGCTGAAGGTCTTACATCCAGCCGCCTTGTATTTAATCCTTCCACTCTAAGTGAACCATAGCATTTCCATTATGGAGGAGGCATTATTTTTAGACTATTTGGGATTATGATTTCTAAAAGAAAACCTGGTAAAATGAAGTATGTCTCTGAAGCAAATATGCAAAATAAATGTCTTGTTTTTCCAGAGTAAATTTTTTCAGGGTAATTTTTTAATGACTCAAATTTTGAAAAGTTTATTATAATGACACATGAGCTCCTGCCAAAGAATTGGTGCTTTTGAACTGTGCTGTCAGAGATAATTCTTGAGGGTCCCTTGGACTGCAAGAAGATCAAACCTGTCAATCCTAAAGGAAATCAACCTTGAGTATTCACTGGAAGAACTGATGCTGAAGCTCTGCTACTCTGGCCACCTGATGAGAAGATGTGATTGGAAAAGACACTGACAACTGGGAATGATTGAAGGAAAAAGGGGAAGGGGGCAGCAGAGGATGAGATGGTTATAGAGCATCACTGACTCAATGGACATGAGTCTGAGCAAACTCCAGGAGATGGTAAAGGGCAGGGAAGCCTGGTGTGCTGCAGTTCACGGGGTCGCAAAGATTCAGACACGACTTAGCCACTGAACAACAACAACAATGGTCCCTTCCTTTTAAAATCTAATATCTATGATAGCTCCTTACAAAAGAAATAGTTCATTCATTTTTTAAAATAATCCCTTACTATACAATGAGAAAGATGGCAGCATTCAGTAACGCAAACTTCCACAAACAAATTAGATATCCCCTTACCCCCCAATAAAATCTTATAAGAAACCACCAATTACTGTGAGAATTATCTTCATCTTAACCATCTGTTTCTTCTGAACAGAGAATGTATGCACATGAGCCTGAGATCAAGATAGAGAACTGTTATCTTGATATATTGAAAATAATTGCTTTTAGTGTGGTTAATACTCATATCACACACAATACAACTTTAGGGCAAAATTCTTGTCTGTGTTCCATATACATAATTTGACTCAAACGTTCAACCCTTCTTATATGTACAAGACTGACTAGACATTCTAAGACTGACTTAATTTTGCAGAAAATTTTCCAAATGAACTCAGTGATGAAAATTCATACACAAGAAGAAAAGGTAGTCTTTTTCCATGACGTTCATGACCATGTGATTTGAGTTTTAAAGAAAGATAATGTGTACCCAGTGTGCTGGTTATTCTCTGTATGGCCCTTGAGTCTCTCCTTCACCCTCCATTCCCTGCATCATGTCGTGGAGACTCATCTCAGATGTTTTCATCACCCAAGACTCTTTGCCCTCTGGCTTCAGGTTGTTTGGGGCCAATGGGAGGAATTGACAGGAGGCTGGAGAATGGAGAGAAGAAATGGTTTTACTCTCTTACCTTGCTGTGGTGTCTGACAGACCTCAATATTCTGAGGCCACAGAGCCTCTCAAGCAGCCCGTCTTACCTTTCCATCTCCTGGCTCCTTCAGACCAGCGTGCGGTAACAGCTTCCAGTGTTTTGGGTGCCCAGCATGCCTTCCTGGTTCCTTTAATGATAGCACATCTTATAGACAGGTCCTTCATTAACTTCATTTTGGTTAATACTTTGCATCTGCCATCTGTTGCCTCCCAGACATTCATAGAAACATCACGCTTTAAAAGAATATGGATATCAAAAATGTTCTGAAGGATGGGGTTGATTATTTGTTATATATGATAACTTGTCATTTCTATCTATCTACAAACTACCTCCCCTCTATATTCTTTTAAACAGAGAGTAAGCCCTGAATTATTTGATTCAGGTGAAACTGACTTAAAGCAAATTTTTAGGAGACACACCTCTTTGCATAAATTGAGGCATCCTGGAAGCTGTCCTTTGGTGTTGAAGAAATGTTTAAAGATACACATTGATTTCTACCCATGGTTTTGGCTACTAAATAGTGAACGCCGACAGAGTCCAAAAGAAAATAAGCTCCATTTGATTCCAAGCTGAAGGGCTTTGATTTCACAGTTTTGTTTTTTCACTCACTTCAAAGAACTTGATTCTGCTGCCTTTTGCACTGTATAGCTATAGCTTCCTTCCAGTCACACACAAACAAATGAATCAGTAATTTTCAATAGCAATAATAGCTAGTATTTGGTAAAACAAATGTTGCATGGGGCATATGTATACTAAAAATTGTCTGCTGATTATCTGAAATTCAAATTTATTAGGTGTCCTGTGGCTCATCTGGTAAAGAATCCGCCTGCAATACAGGAGACCCGTGTTCAATCCCTGGGTTGGGAAGATCCCCTGGAGAAGGGAAAGGCTACCCACTCCAGTATTCTGGCCTGGAGAATCCCACTGGACTGTATAGTCCATGAGGTCTCAAAGAGTTGGACACGACTGAGTGACTTTCACTTTCACTCTCCTGTTTCTTTGGGCTTCCCAGTTTTCACTAAAGAACTCACCTGCAAATGCAGGTAGATGTAAGAAATGCAGGTTCGATCCCTGAGTCAGGAAGATCTCCTGTAGGGGGGCACAGCAACCCACTCCAGTATTCTTGCCTAGAGAGCGCCAAGGACAGGGGAGCCTCGTGGCTGCAGTTCATGGGGTCGCACAGTTGGACATGACTGAAGTGGCTGAGCACCCACGCTGGTGTCTTAAATTTGGGGGCTTTGTTTTGTTTTGCTAAATGTGGCAACTCTACACATGTGTGAGGGGTTGTTAGGCAACACAGATGTAGAACATTTCCATTATTGCAGAAAATTCTATTGGAGTGCTTTGTTCTAGATTATTACGAACTCAGTAGTAATAAAAATCAACAATAATGCCAGTCATCACCCTCTTGTCTCAAGGGCAATGTATTTGGATAAAAATAGGCATTTGTGTGGTTGAAATTCTGAGCAATTACATTTATTTTGTTTTTGAGAGAAAATAGAGGTCGAGTCTTCTGACACCAACTTTCACATTAACATATTAGAGAGCCGGTTAGTCATTTTTTCCTTTGAGATAGTCTTCCTTTCAATATCACAAAAAGCATTCCTTTAAAAAAAAAAAAAAAACTTTCATGGCAAAATGCCGTCTTCATAGATAAAGTTTAATACATATTTGGACAGTTTCAAAACTAATCATAAATTGACTTCCCTGGTGGTCCTATGGTTAAGAGACAGTGTTTTCACTGCAGGTGCTTTAGTTTGATCCCTGGTTGGAGAACTAAGATTTTGCATGCCACATGGCACAGTCAAAAAAAACAAACAAACAAACTATATGCATGTCCCGTGCGCTTTAAGAGAGTCTACTTTCTTTTGTCACGTGTGTCAGAGGCTGATTACTTTCAAGGAATCATTTTATTTCCTCACAGTTTTCTAAATTTAGCCAGAAATATATATAAGTATATATATATATATATATATTTTTTTTTTTTTTAATGTTGTGAACTCCTCTTCAATCAGCTCCTGGAAAAATTTGTAGTTACAATCCTCAATAAATTACTTAAAAATAAAGGAATAGATTGTATGAAAGGAAGGTATTAAGAAAATTGACCTCTGTTACTCTCATAAAAATGGGAGAGACAAGATCCTTGCAGCCCAATCAATGCCATTAATTGGTTATTGGAGCAAACGAATGATTCTCTCTACCTGTTCTCCTCCAGGTTTGCGGTGAATTAATCTGGTCAATTAACCTTTGGCATCATGGATTCAAAGCAATTTGGAAGAAGGCTATTTTTCATTTTCCCAAGCTATCCTTTTTGTCCCATGCACTTTAAGAGAAAACTCTACCCAAGACCTTCCAACAAATCCAGAAGGAAAAATCCTGAGTCCCCTGATGCTTGAGAAGTGAGAATCACAAGCAGGCCGTGGGCCTTTATTTCTGGAGGGAGACAGCTGGAGTGAGCCCTCTCTGGGGGGCTAAGAGCATCTTGCTCTTTATTCGTCTTCTCTGATCAGGCCTTGTGTTGGGCATCAGTTTACCCACTGGTACATGGAGTTGAATAATATATACTTACCACTCCATAGTAAATGAATATTGAAGATCTTTGGCTAAAGAGGGCCATGAATATGCAAAAGCACTATGAATACAAATCAAGAATTCATGACTTAGTAAAAGCTCAATATGTTGATAAATCTTGAATTTTTGCAAATGCTGAGATGTTTCGCTTTTATTCAGAATATATAATAGTCAGGGATTGAGGTTTAGCCAGAGAGGCTTTATGCAAAGGACACATATGTAACTACATACAGTAAGAAGCTGTGCATCTGGCATGTTGCGGGAAATTGGAGGCACCAATCAGTCAAAAGTTCTGACTAACAATTTTTCATTGCTTTCGGTAACTCTCTTGTTTCTTGTCTTGGCCTCTCTACGAGAGTCTAGATGAGGGGGGGAAAAGTTGGAGATTTCACTCAGGCAAAGCTCTGTTATTTCAAAGTCCACTGAAGCAAAGAAGTAGCTTGGCCCCACACAGTGTGATACCCTAGACAGCCTCGGAGAACATCCTGTTCAAAGATCATGAGATCCTTACTATAGGCATTCTGACACTGGAGGAGAAAATGCTGGAATGAGACACACATGTGCAGATCCCACACCAGGGCACATGATTTGGTAAGCCTCCACTCAACCTTTACCTGCACACTTGTGCTATAAAGAACTGCACTTTGTAGACGGTGGCCTGAGTGTGAACCCGGGGAAGCTCCTTGATTTTTTTAGGAGAATGGATTTGTGTGTATGAAGAAATTGTATTAGGTTGAAATTTTCAGTGACCTGCTACTGAAAACTCTGTACTGTCCAAACTCAACTTTCTAGGTAATCTGACATGTCATTTCTTTCCCATTTAGAAGTACGGGGTAATTCAGCAGCTGTGAGTACAGTTTGAATTAACGCTAAGCTTCCCAGTGGCCCAGGCAAAAAAGGCAACTCAAGACATTCAATCATTCTCCTTATCAGGAAAAGTAAATAGCATCTCCATTCCAGTGGAGAGACATGATCTTTTTCACTTTCAGCTGGAAAAGAAACTTCTCAGGTGGAATTTCACATGGGAGACATTGAGAGACATTACAGGCAACAGCTGAATCAAAAAAGTAACAGCAAGTACAAGAACAAGGTCCATATGAATGGTTCCTTGTAACAAAACTCGATACTACGGTTGAGTCAGTTCTGAGAAGGCTGAACTAGTTTTGGCTTCAGTGTTGATCTTTTGTTGCCTGATTCAATCAAAAGATAAGAGTATCTGGGAAATAAATACTCAGCCTAATTCTCAGACCAGCAATTCCCAGATATCCATCTGCAATAACTTCAGGGTGGTGACAAAGTTTTCAATGCTCCCCAGAAAAAGGAGAAAAAGAAAAACAGGACATGTACATTTCATCACAGACTGCCTAACTTTTGACACATAGTTAGGAGCACACTTCATTGCAAGAGTATGTCTCCTAACTTTGGGCGTGATTAAAGATCCTTCCTCTGATGTAATGATGGTAGAGCAGATGGTAATTTTAGCATTTTTATTGTCTGTTGATTGCCTTTTTTGCCAATATAAATTTGACAACACTATTGGCAACTATGTCTGAAGGGGTGGCTATCCCTCTCTCTGAAATCTCAGTGTCTGGCAGTGATTACCATGGATTATCTTCCCAACCTAGGATTTCCCAAACGGGCAAATATTTGAGAGTCACACTTGGTGGAGAAGGCTAGGTGTGCGTGCACCCTGATACACTCATGCTGAAGACTGCAAAGTCTCTCCACTATTCCCAGGGCTGGACCTCCTCAATGCCACCAGACCTGGGCCTGAAGATCACCCGCAGGAAGCAACAAGGGATACTTGTAAGCATCTTGACACAGTGATTGGAATCCCATTGTCCCACAGTTTTGGGTTTTTTTGGTCATACGGTGCAGCTGGCAGGATATTAGTCCCCCTACCAGGGGCTGAACCCTGGCCTGGCAGTGAAACTGCCGAGTCCTAACCACTGGACTGCCAGGGAATTCCCTCCATGGTTTGAGTCTGGAGGCTTTCAAATCTGCTTCGTCTGTGACCTGTCTCTGATGTAGAGAAGGTTCTTCTATGTTTTGGCCATCCTTCTGAAATTAAGCACCCCAACTTGACACTTGCCCACCATGGAATCAGTTATAAAACATATTCCCAGATAATCTAATGAGTTGACCAGCCATCAGGAAATATTTAGTAGATCCAATTGAAATAAAGAAGAATTAATGGAGGTAATTTTACCTTTGACAGGAGCAAGATAGCAGGACAAAGAATGATTTGAGTTTCTGCTAATAAAGCAGGCACCAGTATTTTGGATAACACTTCCCACCCACAGTGGATCTAATCTGTCCCATCTTGGCTTTTAGGATTTGGGGTTTACATGTTACCTATCCACTGATACATCATTCTTGAAGCCAAATATCATGACATCCACAAACATTCCCACATTAAAAAAAATTTGAATACTGTGTACCAGGCTCCATCCTCGGCAATGGGGATATAAAGACAATGAGGGTAAATTTGCATTTGTAGGCAGGCATTGTGCTTTAGAAGGGCTTCCCAAGCATCACAGTGGTAAAGAATCTGCCTGCCAATGCAGGAGACACAGGAGGTGCAAGGGACACAGGTTCAATCCCTAGGTCAGGAAAATCCTCTGGAGTAGAAAATGGCAACCCATTCCAGTATTCTTGCCTGGAAAATTCCGTGGGCAGAGGATCCTGGTGGTCTACAATTCATGGTGTCACAAAGAGCCAGACAAGGCTGAGTATGCATACACACACACACACACACACACACACACACACACACACACACATACACACAGTGCTTGAGAAGCTTTAACCATGATTCTCAAACACAAAAGCACTGCATGATAGGTATTATTTTCATCTTGTGGAAATTGAGATCTAGGTTAAACAATAGCTCAAAGTCATAGAGAGCTAAGAAGTGGAGTGGTCAGAATTCATACTAGATCTTTCCAATTTCAGGCCAAACACCACATTATTTAAATAACAGTGTCTTTCCTCAAAAAGCTCACAAGTAATCCCATTGCTCTGGGTCTCTGAGTACTTCTAACTATTTTTCCTATGTTCAGAGAATTTGCTATGCTTTCCCAACCTTCCTTGCCTATGACTTAGACTATTTCATTCAGTTGCATCTGCATGAGACGTTGTTTTGGAAGGAAGTGGGATGAAGAAAAATGTGCCTCATAGATTCCATTCTGTTAAGGGCAGGAGCAGAGCCCCGGCCTTCAGAGGCAGCAGGGGTAGAGGTTCTACATGGGGTATCCATGCCCTGGGCCAGGGGCCAAGGTTTGATGCCTACACCTCATGGGACAGCAGTGTCATCTCCCCTGGAGTAGTCTCAGAACTTGAGCCTCACCTCTACACTTGATTTCTTGACCCTTCTCCAAATTCTCTGAGGGTTCTCATGGCTTTAGTAAATTCCCTTTTCTGCTTCACTAACTAGAGTTAGCTCTGCTGTTGTCAGCTAGCAATCCTGACTTCACTTCCCTTACACTGATTTCAATCCAATAGACAGTTCACAAATTTGGTTTGTTGGTTGATGAATAAGAAAATTATTAAATTGAATAAATTAATAGAAGGTAAACTTTCAATGGGCTTCCCAGGCAGCACCAGTGGTAAAGAACCCACCTGCCATTTCAGGAGACGTAAGCGATGCAGGTTTGACCCCTGGGTTAGGAAGATCCCCTGGAGGAGGGCACGGCAACTCCAGTTTTCTTGCCTGGAGAATCCCACGGACAGAGGAGCCTGCTGCGCTATAGTCCCTGGGATCGCAAAGAGTGAGAGAGAACTGAAGCGACTTAGCGCGCACATACACACACACTTCCCAGGTCCTTTGCCATCCTGATCACCCTGGGCCTTCTGAATATACTACAGTTTACTGATACATTTCCAAAACATGTCGTGAGAACTGACAGTAATGCTTTAATGTGGCCTGATGGGTTTGAAGAGGACAAGGTGATCACTTCCTTTGACCTAAGCTGTGTCTTTCTATTCATTGAGTCTGAGTGACATAAGCTTTCTTTGTGACTGCATTGCACGGTTAGTAAAAGAAACCTAAGAACTTAGAAGATTTAGTGGTCAAAATCCAGTGTGAGTTCAAACATGTGGGGCGATTACTGGAAGAGCCTATGCAGTCTTAGGTGGCATTCATAAGAGCTCAGTTCAGAGCTGACCCAAGGTGGACTGGGCTGAGTTCCAAAGCCATAAGCTCTTAGTTATGGAGGGACAAAGACTGCCTGGCCTCCAGCCAAGGACACCTCCAACCTGAAAAGGGTTTTCTACTTTGAATAGAGGATGTGCTAGACAACAGAATCCATGATTCAGTGATTCTGTCTTCCAAGACAGCATAGACTCACAGACCATAAATTAAACAAGTGTGAGTTTACAAATGTCGGCCTTGGAAGTTCCCGAGGCCTCGGGTACCTGGGTTACGCACCAAAGAAATATTCAGGCAACGTTCATCTCTAGAAAGTAATTTAAATCCTTCATCTAGGCTGAAGTTGGGAAAATTGAAAAATCTCACTAGAAGAAAACTGTTATGAAAGGTAGTTCACTTAAATATTTATTGGTTAAAAAAAAAAAAGAAAGAAACATAGGCTTTGTGCCCTCCTGGTGTTTTCATTGGGGTAAAGGAACTGACAAGTAAATAAAAACAGGAAAAATAAGTAAATTACAGATTATGTTAGAAGCCATGAAAGAAATTAAACTAGGGTAGGATAAAAGGGATCCAGAAGGCAGGGGTGGGACCTTTTTGCAATTTTAAATAAGGTGGTCAGAGTAGTTGTCATTGAGGAGGTGACATGTGAGCAGACTGGGGGGACTTGAGGAACGCGCCCTGCAGCCTCGGGGCAAGAGCTTTCCTGGCAAAATGAAGCGGGAAAAGAGTAAAGGCCCTGAAGCAAGAGTGAGCCCTGCATTCCAGGGAGCCGGGAGGCAGGGAGAGAGTGGGATCAGGTAAGAGATGACGGCTCCTCTCTCCAAGCAGGTGGCAGTATCAAAGGCAACACGTTGTCACATCCTGAATGTATTCTGAGGAACTTTGCTGACAAAGAATCAAGGATCAAAGTCAAGATTTTAGGTCCAAGCAACTGGAAGGCCGGAGTTGCCATCAGCTGGTGGATCAAGTTTGGGGAAGAAGGTAAGTCAGTGGGGGACACTCTCGGTGGAGGCGGTGAGTGGGCAGCAGAGGAGAGTGTGGAGATGCAGGGAAGGTCCAGGCTGCGGGGAGAAGGCGGAGGCCTTCAGGGCCCTCAGGGGACACTTGGGGTCTTCACAGCAGATGAGGAAGCAGCGTGGATCCGGGAGAAGGGGGGGCAAAGAAGGTGCCTGCCACACCTGAGGGGAAAAAGCAGAATCTACAGAACACGCCGGGACTGAGCGAGGGTGAAGCAGGAGAGAAAAAGGGAGTGGGTGCCATTCATGCTTAAACAGCTAATTCTGAAGACTTCAGGAGGCTGCTAAACTTTCTCTTTCATTTTCTCTCTCATTTAGAAAGAAAACCATATTATAGCTCTTGACGGGAAGAAAGAAAGAGAAGAAGGGAGGGGGGGCAGAAAGAGATTGTAATAAGAGAGAGTGGAAGAAAGGAAGAGGGGGACAAAAGCAAAAAATAAATAGCACTGTAGCCCTTCAGGCTATAAATCATGTAAAACCATGTCTAATAACATCAGACTTAATCCTACTCTAAAACCTACCTGAAGTGTTTAAAATCATTTATAACATCTTATATCCTGCTTCTCTTTCACTTTTGGAAGTGAAAAAGAAAGAAAGGATTTGTTCTAGATGCTTCTACCTATCTTATTTAATCATAGCAACAGATCTGAGATGTATGAATTATTAGCCCCATTTTGTGAATAACAAAACTGAGGATCTGAAAAATAACAAGCTGCAAAACTGGTAAGAAATAGACACTAGGATAGCTCACTGCCTTTTCACAATCAACTTGAGAGACTAAATCTAGAATTTTCTCCTTATCTTTTTCTTGCAGTGGACAAGGAGGATTCCTGGGACTACATAGTCCAAAGTTGCTACAGAGCCTCCCAGGACTCCCTTAGTCTGTACTGTTTTGTGTTAAAATGGTATTATGCTTGTGGATAATGGATAGCGAATAAATTACGGTTCTGTCTTTAATTAATCATTGCTCTGCACCATTCATTACAGTGCTAATGGAATATTTTTGTAATTATTTCTTCATATGTGAAGGTAACACTTTCAGCCTCTTAAAATGTCACCAAAGAAACAACTTCTAGATTCTTCTGGGACAGTTTTACTAGCATAGTATGGTGTTTTTCTAATAGGTTTTTTCCTTCAGAAATGTCATACTCAGACAAGATGATGAAAAAGTGGGTGAAGTCAAAAGGTCATCTCATACAAAACATGTTGACCAACAAATTGACATGCAGTTCATACAGCCTTTCTAGGATATTCTAGGACATAAAGAGAGGTGGTGTGATACTGGAGAGTAGATGCAAGCTTTGGAGACATGCAGTCTTGGCTTTAGGTCCTGACTCTACCGTCACCCTGCTGTGTTGAGCCGGCAGGGTTCTAAATCACCTGGGCCTTGCTGCGTTTTTCATTCTTCACTTCTGTCTCTGACTCCATGTGTCACTCCTGGACATGCTGAGCTGGAAGAAACATCGTCACACCTACTTCTCCGGGGCTCCTGCTATTTTCACCAGCCAACCCCACTTCTGTACATGGACAAATGCAAAGAAAATCTTCATACCTTCCCACTGAGCAAATACAGCAACCACAACATGCCACAAGACCTGGGACAGACCTGTAATGGTGGAATACTCTGGATGCTATGTGAGAACAGGAGGATTTGTAACCACACTGGCAGGGCAGATCATCGAAAAAGCAAGAGAGTTCCAGAAAAACATCTGCTTTATTGACTATGCCAAAGCCTTTGACTGTGTGGATCACAACAAACTGTGGAAAATTCTTAAACAGATGGGAATACCAGACCACCGGACCTGCCTTCTGAGAAATCTGTATGCAGCTCAGGAAGCAACAGTTAGAACCAGACATAGAACAACAGACTGGTTCCAAATCGGGAAAGAAATACATCAAAGCTGTATATTGTCACCCTGCTTATTTAACTTATATGCAGAGTACATCATGAGAAATGCTGGGCTGGAGGAAGCACAAGCTGGAATCAAGATTGCTGGGAGAGATATCAATAACCTCAGATATGCAGATGACACCACCCTTATGGTAGACAGCGAAGAAGACTAAAGAGCCTCTTGATGAAAGTGAAAGAGGAGCATGAAAAAGTTGTCTTAAAATTCAACATTTAGAAAACTAAGATCATGGCATCTGGTCCCATCACTTCTTGGCAAATAGATGGGGAAACAGTGAGAGACTTTATTTTCTTGGGCTCCAAAATCACTGCAGATGGTGACTAAAGCCATGAAATTAAAAGATGCTTGTTCCTTCAGAAGAAAGCTATGACCAACCTAGACAGCATATTAAAAAGCAGAGACATTACCAACAAAGGTCCATCTAGTCAAAGCTATGGTCTTTCCAGGAGTCATGTATGGATGTGCAAGTTGGGACTATAAAGAAAGCTGAGTGACAAAGCATTAATGCTTTTGAGCTGTGGTGTTGGAGAAGACCCTTGAGAGTCCCTTGGACTATAAGGAGATCCAACCAGTCAATCCTAAAGGAAATCAGTCCTGCATATTCACTGGAAGGACTAATCCTGAAACTGAAACTCCAATGCTTTGGCCACCTGATGCAAAGAACTGACTCATTGGAAAACACCCTGATGCTGGGAAAGATGGAAGATGGCAGGAGAAAGGGATGACAGAGAATGAGATAGTTGGATGGCATCACTGACGCGATGGACATGAGTTTGAGTGGCTCCAAGAGTTGGTGATGGACAGGGAAGCCTGGTGTGCTGCAGTCCATGGGGTCACAAAGAGTTGGACACAACTGAGCGACTGAACTGAACTGAGGGCAGATCAGAAAGGCTTCCTGGAAGAAGTGGTGCTCTAACTGATTCTTAAATTTAGCAAGGAAAAGAACACAGGATGGAAAGGAAGAAGAGGGTCAAGGTAACAGAAGTAGCAGCAGGACAAATGTGCTTTTGTACTTATCTTCTTATCTATTATCTTCAACATCCTTTTTGATACCTTCTCTGGCAGAGGCTGTGAGTTGCTCACCAAGTATCCACTCTCCCCTTCTCTCTGGAATTAATAGAACAGTTAGGAACATTTACCACCCTCCCTTGTATTTAAGCATAGGACTTGAAGACATCCCACAAAAGAAAGGGGGTATGCCATTCTTTACTTCTTCTTCCATCTTGATGTCTGAAAGGTGGGTGTGATGGCAAGGCTCTAGCAATCATCCTGGACCATAAGGAAAAGGGAACACAGGAACATAGGGATAAGTGGGACTGGAAGGAGTTTGAGTCCCTGACAACTTTGTGAAGTCAGATTATCCCAGCAATTTCTTTTATATAAGAAACAGGTAAATTCTTCTCTTGTTCCTACTTTGTAATTTTAAAAATGATACGCAGCCAATCCTAAGGCCATTCTAGCTCACAAATAATGATAATTCTCATTCTCTAAATTATAGCACATGCTTGCACCACTCACTAAACAAATACACATCTGTCTGAGTATAACCATTGGATGACAACTTCACTTTTTCTGGATTGATATACATTTCCATTAAGTTATAAGCTCCTTGAGGGGAGAGCATTGAATTATACAATTTTCCTTGTCACCTCAGTTATTAGCAAATTATCTGGTTTAGAGTGTATGTTTAATAAATGTTTACTGTATGATAATGCTGATTGTCCTTTAGAAAAAATGTGAGGACTTTTAAATCTCTGTTTAAAGCTTTGCAGAAAGGGAAATAACAGTGTAAAGGAAAATATCTTCTCTAAGGGGAAAAAAAAAACCCAACCCATAAAGTGACAACTCTGAGATGACATGACTTAACATATAGTCAAGAAACCTCTGACTTTGTATTATTGGAAATAAAAGTTGCTAGCACAGACCCTCTTCTAAAAGACAAAAGCCAACCCATCCTTGGGCAGAGTCTCCCAGCTTTGAGTTTGTCACTTTGGATGAAGTATGACCTCCGAAAATACCATCTCATGAAGGTGGAAAGCATTTGTGCTAAAAGGCAGACTATCTCACACATGCTTTACTTCCATGTCTTTATCCCAAAGGCAGAATTCATGTACATTTGCATAGACATGTTTCATCTCTATTGAACCTCTAATTTTTCTTTAAAAATCTTTAGTGCTCTATACTATGGGGCTGTTTGCCTTTCTGTAAACACCCAATTTCCACAAACTGTCCTCAAAACTTATCTAACACAGTCCATGGGCTGTCAACAATCATTGGAAAAAAGGAAAGTGAAATCGAGGAAAAAAGGAAAGAAAAATTACATCTGTATGTCAACCATGTGCCAAAAACAAAAAGAAAGAAAGAAAAAAAAGACAGGAAAAACAATTTACAGTATCAAAAGAAAAAAAATCACTTTTTAATTGACTTTCTCTTTGTCAGTTCTGATGCTAAGCACTTGCTCCTTCCTTATTAACTTTGGTCTTTTGAGCAATTTTTTCCATTGTGAGCACTTTCTAAAACATCATTTTCACACATTTCTCAGATACATCAATCCTTCCGGCATTCCTCTATGCTCACATTATGGTACCCAGCTCTAAATATAAAAGACTTTTATTATGTCCATTAACCATGGACATATGTGCTCCAAAAGTTTCCTGACATGCAGTCATTTGTGGGTTTTTAATTATAAACAGAAAACATGCACTAGAAAAATAAAGAAGCAAGTCCATAAATATATCTTTATGCACTGAGTTTTGTTTGTATACCACAAAATGTTTAGGCAAATGACTCCCCCAGCTGCCAACTTCAGGATGTGAGCATGCATACGTTTACAAACACCCAGAGACGCATGTACATTTATATGTACAATTAAATTCTCGCATTGGTAGGACTCAAACATTTGTAATTGCAGGTACAATTGTAAATAAGGGAATGGGGCTTCCTCACACTCGCCAGGTCTCATTCCACATGAAAACTTCAGTGGGAAAGAAGGCAATGCCCAACAAAACACTTGACAAACAAAGTCATATTTTTTGAATGCGTTTTATTTTAACAACCAAAAAATTCTAACAGCCTAACAATGCACATAAGTTAAAAATTAATTATCACTTAGTGATAACAAAGATAGTTGATTTACATGGAAAAAAGAACATTTACAATATGTTAATCCTTATTCACATTGTTGATACCGCAATAAAACACAATTTGTTTTTTCATTTCACAAAAAAAAAAGGGGTGGGGCAGGAAATTGTGCTTTGTCAAGAGGCACTACAAGAGAAAGTTTCTTCTTCCAAATAGATATTATATGACAGATATTGAATAAATAGACATATATGCATTGTAATTCGCAAAGATCTGGCAAGACCACAGGCTAAAATGCCCACAGATTCACTTAGAACCACTGCAAACTTGGCAGTGAAATTAAAAAATAAAAGGCAAGACTTAGCATTGAAAAATACCTAATAAATTTTTGGTTGAAGTGTAAAAGATACCAAATGCGGATGCCATCGAGAGATGAACCACCTTGTAAGAGCTTGGCAAAATCAGTTTCCATTACATGTACAGAGTGACCTTCAGCAACAGTGTAAGAAGACAATTTGGAAAAGAGTAACTCGGAGATCAGGAAGCAGCAACCACGGACTTTCTGATTAAAGCTGCAGCATACTACAGAAATAGGAAGGATGGGCCCAGGGCTTGACTGCAAACCACCATCCTTTTGCAAAGGTATATGACGCTCGTGTCAAGATAATTTTTTAAACATCATTATTTGAAAAAGTACAGGAAAATGTCCCTTTAAAAACTCCAGAGGTTACTGAGCAGCTAGAATTAGCTTGTATTGCAACATGTCTTCTCCCTGTATATCGTAAGTTCTGAGTTAATATCTACAAATAGAGGTTTTGTTTTTTTTTTAACTCCGACCTTTTATACCTTTCAAATATATAAATAGTATTAACAGTTATATTACAATGTTTGTGTAGTAAACAGAAAATAACTTTCAAAGTGATATTGCATGAGGTCTTTGACAAGATTGCATGAGAGCACAACTTTTAAAAAAAATCCAACCGTGTGGGACTGTTTGATGGCCACCTTGAAGTGTGGGTTAGGTTCGCTCGGCCAGTCCTGAAGGTGAGGTCTCCTCTTGCAATGACTAGAAGTGGGAAGTAATGCTTTCTGATGGGAAGCTAAAGGCGGTGGGAGAACTATAGCAGATTGCAGCTTTAATGCTCATTCCCCTAACAGCCAGTCAGCGTTAGTTCTGCTTTGCGTAAGGTAACTGCTATGTAGGTAACTGGGAAAATGTTTCAGTTTATGACGAGTAGGTGATTCCACTGAAATTGCTTTGCTTACTCTATTGCCTGGAGCTGCACAATGATTTAAAAACAGGTTTTCGTTAGGGCTGCTCCCATAGCAGGGGAGGGATGAGGTGCATGAGAGCAAGGACTAAAAATGTCTGGTTAAGTGGATGGAATGTGTACGAAGAAGACACCCAAAGTGAAACGGAACTGAGAAACGTCTCTCGGGAGCTGGAGGGACGGGGATTTATTGGAGAAGGAGCCCCTTTACCTGGGCAGCAACTTCTTTTCTAACTTAACATTACATTGAACTATTTTCTATTTTAAAAAAAGAAAAGAAAAAGAAAACAGCAACAATAAACAAGTTAAAATGAGCAGGCTTATTAATTTTAAGATCTGAAGCCACGAGCAGGTAAATAAATTTCACAATAACATGTGGCTCATACTGTGAATTCCATTTGTCTGATGTTAAAATGTCATTTTATCGAGGCTGCACTAATAGACGAGTTTTCTCTGCACTGAACTTCAGCTTCACTCGCTTGGAATTCCACAGAAATGCACCTGTTCACTACAGTAACGACAAGCTGAGTAACGGAACACATCGAGTCATTTAATGTGCATTGTGTCTTTAAGATTAATTTGACTGGTATCATTTTAAGGTGCCCTGATTTTTTTTTTCTACTTTCTTCTTCTTTCTTTCTTTTACTTTTTTTGGCAGTGTTGATTTATTTAGTTAAATACATACCTCAAAAATTACCCATCAAGCTGCCAGATAGGAAGCCATAGAATTAAAAAAAAAAAAAAATCAGGGACAAACACAGAAAATAAATAGGAATTCAAAAATAAGTCACCCCACCCTGAGAGCAGGCCGCAAGTTTATCAAAAAGCCAAAGCGACTCACTGTGAAGTGGTTTTTTTTTTAATACATAAACAAGTCTCTTCTTTAAGAACTCATTTCACAGTCTATTCTTTCGGATTGTAAAGTTCTCTGTCCCATGCAATTTAATATATATATGTAAATATATAGATATATACATATACATATACACACACACTTGTAGCTTCCTTCATTTATTTCGTAGGTCTTTTCATCTGGGAACTTGCCTGGTGTCTCTTCCATAAGTGCAAGGATAATGAAGGCAGAGTCTCCTGCGATTATAATGACTACGATCCAGTCCATTGTAAAGCGTAACACTTTAGTGTCTTTGCCAAGGCGATGTCTGATTCGGAAATACTGAACTTATTCAGTCTTACAGGTGTATCCTGTGCAACAAAGAAATGTAAAAAAAAAAAAAGGTGGGGGGGGGGGGGGAAGGAGAACAAAAAGACCAAAAAAGACAAAAATAAAATAAGGCAAAAAAAAAAAAGTTTTCAGAAAAACTAAAACAGAAAATCCTTGGACCGGTGTATTGCTTTGCCTGATTGGAGTTCACATTATCTCTGGTCAATTTCAGCGGGTGCGGCCTTACTTTTCTCTGCATTCTCCTCCTCGGCCTCCACTTTGTACATCTCCTCCGAGCCTTCTTCACTGTCATTCTCTTCTGACTCCGTCAGCAGCTCCTCGTCCTTATACTCGGCCACATCTACTGCTGAGCCCAGGTGTTCCTTGAGCTTCCCATGATGTTTCACATGGTACCGCTGGTTCTGGAAGAACTTGATGATGGTGTGTTTGGGGAGATCCAGCTGAGCAGAAAGAGTGTGGATAGCTTCCTGATCAGGATAGAGGCCCACATCATGAATGAAGCTTTGGAGGATACCAAGGGCTTCCAAAGAGATCTTTGTGCGAGACCGAGGCTTTTTGGCACAACTGTCTTCAGTCGGAGGAGGTGGTGGGGGTGCTTCTTCTCTGGGAGGAGAACTCTCCTTGGCTGGCTGAGACTGCTGTCTATGAAGGACCTGATAATTAAAAAAAAAATAATAATAACATTTGATTCACTATTTCACCTTTCAAAAGCCATCATTCTTCTAAAATACACGCTGTCTGCTTAGCATTTTAGTGATGCGTAGTCATTTTAAGTTCAGGTCTTCTGAAAACTTAACTGAATTTCTTAACTGAATTTGTAGAATCTCATCTATAAAACAAGAGGTTAATAATAGCAATGTTTCCATTCTGAGGCACAAAGAAGTTAAGTCACATGTTGCCTAAGGTTATTCAAATTCAAAGGATCTGGTTCCAGGGTCTTGCTGTTAACCAGTATGATGGGCCACCTCTCTGGAGCCCAAGGACAAAGAAACTGGACCCAGATGAAAAGTGCAGGCTCTACATATGAGATCACATGAATTCACATCCAGACTCTTCCACATTGCTGGGTGTCCCTGTGCAAGACACTGAACATCTTTAAGCCTTGATTTCATTATATATGAAAGAAGGATAAGACATTTCCTAAGGATGTTGTAAGGATTAAATGACATATTGCATGTAAAGAACAGTGCCTGCCTCAAACCAGAGGTTGACAAACTTTTTCGGCAAAGGGCCAGGTAGGAAATATTTTAGCCTTAGCAGGGCTTCACCATCTCTGTTACAATGCTTCAATTCCATCTTTATAGTGTAAACATACACAAATGAGCATGGCTATGTTGCCATAAACTTTATAAAAACAAGAGGTAGCTTGGATTTGGTTCATGGGTCAGAATTTGTTTACCTCTGGCTTAGACCAAACATCCAATAAATGATAAGTCATTATTATATCAGTCTCATAAATTAGTCTTGAAGTGTAACAGAGGAATAGTATTTGAGTCAGAAAATCAATATTCCATAAAATTAGGAACAACTTAAATTTATTTTCTTTTAACCCTGATCTTAATCCTTAAACAATAATGCTTTTTTAAAATATGTATATAAAAACATACAACTTTTTATTAAATTATGAACTTTAGATGACTACTTTATACTCATAAATGGATCTTCTCAATATCACTAATGTCGAGGAGACAATAATGCCTGGTGTCTTGAAGTGAGACCTTGGTTCCCTGCCCAGGAACTGAACCTGATTAGCCTGGGTGAAAACCAGGAATCCTAGCCACTAGTCCACCATTGACGCCAGAGGACAAACTAGTCATCCTTTGTTTTGCAGCTCACTTCCTTTTTTTCTTTTGTTATCCTTCATGTCAAGGCTTTCCAATTGTAATTAATTTAAATTTCTCTTTCATTTCTACCTAGTCCCCACTCAAAACTAAAACAAAACTAGTATTTAAAAAAATTTCTAGACCCAAGTTGGGGCCACTCCTGCCTGGTGCCACACCAGCAGGCTGAACTTTCACATGGCTGGCTGTAAATGCTCTGCTTGACCAGAATCACAGTATCCATTCAGCCCATCCCTGAGCGCAGTGCCAGCTCTGGGCTCCATACTTACTTCCTTGTTCTTTGATCTTTCTAAATAAAGTCAGATACGCAATCCCCACCAATCATGCCCTGTCTTCTGTGTTGCCACTTTTAATGCTCTAAAGTCATGTCCAGAAGACTGCCCCACTGCTTATGAGGAACTGTGGCCCCCAGCCCGGACTGTCCCCCTTGAATAAAGGGCATCAGACTCATCACTCATTGCATGAATTTTGTCATGTGACGCTAGTTGTGTCCAGTCACTCAGTGGTGTCTGACTCTTTGTGCCCCTTTGGACTACCGCCTGCCAGGCTCCTCTGTCCATGGCACTGTCCACGCAAGAACACTGGAGTCGGTTGCCATTTCCTCCTCTAAGGGATCTTCCCAACCCAGAGATCAAACCATGTCTCCTGTGTCTCCTGCGTTGCAGGCAGATTCTTTACGGCTGAGCCATCAGGGAAGCCGCATTTGACACCAGTTGGGCAAACTTATTCTTAATCTTCATAACTGCTTTTACAATGTCCTCTCTGCATGAAATAGTTTCCCATTTTAATATTTACTTACGAACTTCTTCAGTCTGACCAAAGCAAGCAAGCAACACAGAGGAGATTGTCAGAACAACTTGCCCCGTCCTCCTCAGAGGCCTATGTGAGAAGGACTTCTTGGAGAGGGGAGAAGGTGCATGGGACACTGAAGAGGAATTTGGCCACTACTCACATCTTGCAACATTAGCAGAAGTGCTATGTAATTAAAAGGCTACCAGGAAGGTCCCCATGACAAAGTCTTCTATCAATGTCAAAGGCAAACACTGTACTTCCTCCACTCAGATCAGTGTCTAACTTCCTGGACCACCCCTGCCCCAAGACTTTTAAGAATAGTGAGTTCACTTTTTAAAAAACACATGTTTCTCTTCTACCATTCTCTCCTGTTTTACATGGTGTTTTCTATGTTAGAGTAACAAATTAAACATTTTCCAGAGTTCAAGTGAACTCAGTCCAACCAATGCAGAAGAAACATGTCTAGTTACACCAGAGCATCACTGGTATCACCACAGCCACCATCACCACACATTACCCTAATGACCCATGTTTTAGACTACAAAATACCAGCATCAGAGCAAGCATTTAAGAAAAAAAATCTCTGCCATCTCTCCTAGTCTCAGGGACTATTTGATGAAAAACTAATTTTTCACCAATGTGAAAACATCAGTCTTTTGTATAGAATTTAATAGCTAATAGGGCAGATGACATTGTTACTTAGGTAAAAAAAAAAAGAGGATGAAATTTTTAATCATTCATAAACAAGTAACAATCAAAATAACAATAAAAGGATAATCAAATGCACATAAGAACACCCATCATAATAGGCTGATGGCTGGTGGCAGAAAGAAATCTAAAACAGAGGACCATAAAACAGTGGCACTGAAGGCCCACATAATGTTGACCAATTAAAATGAATGTTCTTGGCATTTTCTTTACCACTTTCAACTAAGAGTAAACTCATGTGGTCTGCTGCGGTGAGCTGGCATCAGCAAAAAAGTGAGAGCTCCATTACTTCAACGTCCTAATTATAGCCCCAGGGAGAGGAGAGCTGCGTGGTGGGCCTGCGTGTTCAGGGCAGCTTTGACAGCAGGAAGATATTTGCTCCAAGGTTGTAATCTGGGTAGCCTGAGCACTGCAATAAATAAACCTCCATGTCAACAGGTAAGAGTTTTTTGTTTGGTTGGTTTTTTGTTTTTTGTTTTTTTTGTTTTTTTGGATGAGAAAGAATAAGAGAGAGACTGAAATTATGTAGGGAATATGTACTCATAGAACATGTACACTCAAGCACAGGACCTCCTTTTAGAGCAATTGCGTTAATTGGAAAACAAAAGAGAATTAAAATGCCCCATTTTCTAAATTATGCTTGCCTTCTGTAGTAAAAGTCAGCATAACGGTTCCATTTAATTAAATAATTAGATTGGTTCTTTAGGGGTTTTCCATTGTGCATTGGTTAGATTTAAAGAGATTTTCCAAAACTATACTTTGAAGTTACTATAATCTTTCTGCATGATAGGGTTTGTTCTTCTCCTGAGGTCCCACCAATTGGCCTATTTTCCCTCCCCTTCTAACTTTGAACCCAGCAGTAGTAATGCACGCATAGAGAGAAGCCCCACAAGGAATGGGGAAACAATGATCATAGCAGCCACTCACTGAACGCTTACTCTGTGCCAGGCATTTCCAAGAACTTTACATGGATTAACTCAGCTAGTCCTCACAGTTCCTTGTGAAGGTGCTACCTGAATCAATAACAACCTGGAAACATGGAGCATTTCAAGAGCACCCTCAAAGTTGGAAACTTTAAACATAGGGAGCAGTCAGTCTAAGAAAGTAGGTTTCCAAGGAACAATGACAATGTTGCTGCCCTCATAGGAGGGGAAGATTTTTTCCAGAGAAATAATAGCAATAGAAATGATCTACAAAGTGAGAGATCCTGCGTTAGGTCAATATTCTATATTGAGTTGGAAGGCCTTACAGTATTTGCATGAAGAAGGTTAAATGATATTTCTAGCATCTTTGATCAGATAGGAAAGAGTACAACGTGCATGATATCTGAGACAAAAAGAGTCCCCAAATCCCAACTATCTTTACTCTCCTGAAATATTCTGATTACTCAAGGTAGAGAGTTGCTTATTGTCTGTAGATAATTTTCAGCAGAAAGAACTGCCTACATTTCCTCACTAGCCACTTGTAGTAGCTTATTAGTCTGACAATCAGGGAATTCTTCTGTCGGCAGCACTTCTTCCGATGGTGTGAACACTCTGAACAAAAGCAGAGTACAGCCAAAAGACAGGGATGGCAGTCCAAACGCTCTTCCCAAATCCTCCATCGAAACAGCAGGATCATGTCACTTCTTCACAGGACTGATTTCTGAACTCCCACTTGACTAAATTTTGGGTTTTCTGTCTGAACTTTTCAGAGATACTTGAAATTCCTTGTGTGTTAACTAGGATTCCTGTCCCCAGCCAGAACCCTGAGTAACTCTAGCCTGACACTGTGTCACTGATTCCAGGTGGATGGACTACACACCATCCTGTTCCTCAGATCATCTGACAGTGCAGGCATATAATTCTGGCTGATGGACTTTTTGAAACCACAAAATTTACAATTACTTCAACCAAGACAGAGAAAGCCCTGCCAACTGAACAGAGATATGCTCTTTCCTAACAAGTTCTTTCCAAACCCTGATGATTGTTTTCTGATTTTTTTTTTTTAAAAAGGTAAGTATGATAGAGCAGCTACCCAGATAGTTACATAAATCTGCCCAAGTCTGCACATTTTCCAGCCTCATCCTTTTTCCCCTTTTTCAAAATGGGCCCAGAAGCTGACCTTTGTACTCCTAAAGTCCATCATCTCTCTTCACACGATTTTCCCAAATAACAGAATATATCATTCTGTAAAGATAGCTATCCATCCCTTTCCTCATGACCTTTGCAAACTGATGCCTGACAATTCATCCCAGTTCATTTTGGTTTGGATTTTTCTCCATCACAATTGAGCTTAATCTGGTCAGCAATTCATTTCTGATAATTTCTACAAAGAGAGTTTTAAAAGGTTTATTTGAAAGTCTTCTCTTTCTTTTTTTGTAGCTTCTATTGTTATTTTTTAAACATAACGATGAGGGTTCATAGCAGTGAGATATCTAGGTAGCTTCAATATTAACATTAATAATAGATGGTGGCATTAATGTAAAGTTTATTATGAACCTAAACACTTGCCTAAATCTGTAAATGCATTTGATTTTCACAATAATCCTGGACTATGTATTTTTACTCCATTCATGATGAGAAAACTGGGATTCAGAGAGTATAGGTAATTTATGAGCGGTCTCATAGATTCTAATTAGCAGGACTGGGAATCTAAAACATATTTGATTTCAAATCCCATGTCCTTAAACATGCTGTTCTCCTGTCTTCTATGAGCAAGATCACATGGGAAAACTGAGCAAAGACTCCAGGGCAGAAGAGACAGGCCGTAAACAAGGTATTAGGTGGTAACGAATACTATCAGCAAAAACAGGGCAAGTGCATGCAAAAGAGCTGGGGGGAGATTACTTTAGATTCAGTGATTTGAGGAAGGCTGCCTAAGAAGGTGGCATTTGAGCAGAAGCCTGAAGGAAGTGAGGACCCAGCCATGAAGAAGGGCATCCCAGACAGAGGAAAATAGCAAATGAACAAACTAGGAAGAAGAAGTACACTTCTTTGAAGTGTTCTTTGAAGAACATCGAGGGAGACAGCAAGTTAAATCTGTGCCACCCAATACAGCAGCTTACTAGCCACACACAGCTACTAACATCTAAATTCATTAAAACTGAAAGAAGAAGAAACACTTAGCTCCCTCAGGCACACGAGCGTTATTTCCAGTGCTGGATCGCCACACAGCCCAGCACCACACTGGACAGCACCGACAGCACATTTCCAACAGAAGCTCTGTCGTTACCATCATGGGACACGGTGTCAGACGGCCCTCCGCCGCGAGAAAGGACAGCGAGGGGTGGTCAGGGCCAGCCAGGGCAGCGGGGCCTTGGCATTCTACCATCAGGGCGAGGGAAACCCTTCTGTGAGCTATAATCACATCATCTGATCTACCCCAAAACACAGTAGGACTTGAAGAGAAATATTCCTGTGTGTGTGTGTACATATATATAGTAAGAAAAACTCAGCTCACATATATATAACTGGACTTTCAATGCAGTATCACAAACAGCAATACTATCATCAAAACAATCAGAAGGATGCATTGGTACTTCTATCCTCAAAAGAATGGTTAACTTACATTTAATTGATGACTGCCTTCTTCATCGGAAGTGTTTATCATGTCTAAAAGAAATTATGTTTACCTTGGGTTAAAAAAGTAAAAAAAAAAAAGAATTCATTTATCAAATATTTTCGGAATGTCTATAATAACTGGTCCTAGCAGTCTACAAAGCTTTCTAATAAGGAGTCCTGTCTCTAACAGTCAAGTGTTGATGAATCAGTTATGGGTAGAATATAATCAAATAGAAACTTAAAAGTTTAATAAGTGCCTTCTTATGTATTCACTGAAATCTCTTTGGGCTGAAATATGACATACATGTGTATAAATGAACAGGAACACAGTGATGAAGAAAGAAAGGCTGTGAATATATTCAAAAGAGACATCAACTTCAAAATAAAACCCAATACCCCCTTGCCCAGTAGCAAAGCACAATAAGGATATATGTTGTTTTTCTGCCTTAAGAGATGGAAAATTTTAAAAACACAAGGACAAAATGGTACCATGACAAAGACTGCCTAAGAAAGATAAAGCAGCTCTTCTTAAACTGCTCAGTGTCCAAATAGATTTTGAAGGCCTCAATGAAAACCAGCTGGGAGCCATGTGTAAAATATAATGGCTTTTGCCTGCAGGGAAGGAAGTGAGATCCTGAATGATTAAGTTTAGGAAAGTATATAATTCACTGTATCATTATGGGGTGAACTGGATTACTTATAATATGCCAAGACTTTGTGGTCTTTTTTATATAGAGAAAATGAGAAATTATTAAGGAGGTGACTATAGAGGGTGGTTGATCCAGTGGGGTAATAGGTAAGGGGCTAAGCTCGGCTCCCAGGTGGCGGCGTCCGTCTCTGACAAGCCTCACCCGCACGAGTGAGCGAGCGTCACCAGAGACCCAGGTTCTCCGGCAGGACGCATCAGGAGATGACTGCTAACTGAATTTGAGTCAATAACAGAGTCTTTTCACTTGTTTAATTTTACCTCATCTAAAATAACAGGATGTTAACAAAAATAACAGAAGGTAAAATAGTTTATCCAAAGAAGGAAAGCATTCTTCTACTAAAAATTCTGAGAAAGTATACTTAACAGGCAATAAGAAAAACTGGTTAGAACAACTGGAAAGCCCCATGCCTAACTCAATTAGAATTTGTTAAATGAGTAAGTACTGCTATTTTTAAAATATACTATATATGTAAAACATAATATAACTGAGATATTTGTCTTAAGTTTCAACAACTGAGCTCTACCCTCTAATTTTCCCTTTTTTTCAAAATCAGCATTTAAGACTTTTAATTTTGGCTCAGAACTCAATGGGGAGAATTTAGCATTAGTAATTAATAATTAATGTGACTATCATACATCTCTTTCACCTGTTGGACTGTGAGCTACACACAGGCACATCTAAGTGCTCAGTACATCTTTCTTCTGCTGCGCTGGATTAATCCACATCCTCTCTTCCTTTAATTGCAGTCCAGTTACTATTTTTGTTCTGTGCAATTTACTATTTCTTGCTATTATTCATTTTCAGCAAAACTATGCTTTAAAGTAAAGAAACCATCCCTCATTACAGGAACTTATATCTAATAGTTTGTGGCATTTGTTTGTTTTTACCATTTTTTTGTGTTAAAATCAGCTCCAGGGCACTGCATAATCCTTAAGGTTGCTTTTACATAAAAGTTGTTAGCAGGAGTTGTAAGGTTACAAAGTTCTGGTTTTGAATCCAGTCTTTATCCTAAACAGCACATCTGCTTACTAGCCGTGCAACTTTGAGCAAGTTACTTTCTCAGAATCACAGCGTTAATCTATAAATTAATCTATAATTAATCTATAAAATCTTCCTTGCAGTTTTATAAGGATTAAGAGAGAGAATACACTTCTGTGACATACCTAAGTAAAATAGTTCTCACGAGAAAGAAGTGAAGTGAAAGTCACTGAGTAATGTCGAACTCTTTGCAACCCTATGGACTGTAGTCTGCCAGGCTCCTCTGTCCATGGAATTCTCCAGACAGGAATACTGAGGTACATAGCCATTCCCTTCTCCAGGGGATCTTCCCAACCCATAGATAGAATCTGGGTCTCTTGCATTGCAGGCAGATTCTTTACTGTCTAAGCAAAGAGCATTTGTGCAATTGTGTGAGTTGAGAGCTGAACTAGCACCTTTGTAATGAAAGAAATATCATTTTTATTTGAAATAACAACCAACAGGCATACTATGGTTATTCAGACTTAGATTTCTGGCAGACATTTTCTTAAAAATGAAGTGAGCCTGTTGATTAAGAAAAAAAAAAAAACTGTACAATTTGTTGCCAATGATTAAATTCTACCTGCCTGGTGAAAATAAAAAATTTGGAAAACTTGTAACTTCCACTAAAAACTTAGTTCCCCTATACTTAAATACCTCCCTGATGATACTGGTGATGATTTAAGAATTATTAAAAATTATTAAGTTTTAAGAATTATTAAAAAATATGTCATACAATGAAATGTGTCAATATTTAGAAGATCTGCATAACTCACTATTATCAATATTTTATAAATATTGATATTATAAAATTATGAATAGGTAAAATATTAATTCAAAGTGAAAGGCAGATGAATTATAATGTAAAAAAATATGAAAGTTCACTGGTATCATTTTAGATTCCACTCTGCAACTAACCTTTAAGAAACTACCACTTGTAAAGTTTTGTATCAAAACAGAAAATCATAATTTCCTGGAAAGGCTATTAAAATATCCCTTCCTTTTCTAATTACATGTCTGTGTAAGACTTGCTTTTCTTCATTTACTTCAACCAAACTACAAGCTACACTTTGTATATCAGAATGAATACAGAAGCAATTATGATAATCTTCCATTAAGTCAGATGTTAAAAATATTTGCAAAAATATATTTAAAACAATGGTAGTCTTCTTATATTTTTTTTTTGGGGGGGATACAGTGATCTTTGTTAAAATATATCATTTACACACATAATATTTATAGTTATTTTCAAAAAAAATAAACATTTATGTTTTCTCAGAACTAATTCCAAATATGGTAAGTATTGATATGCACATTATTAGGGTCCTTAATAGGAATAGTGAAAGGAGATCCCAACACTAAAAAGTTTGAAAACTCTATACCACATAAATCATACTGAATATATAGCTCTGTCTTAGCCCTAATGAAAACTAAACCATTTACTATAAAACTCAAAATGGATCTTAGAGTTAAAAATATCCTTACTTGAGCTCAGTCACCTAGGAAGGTATTAGAGAACAAGTGTAGGAGAAAGTACTCAGTATTATGATTTGCCTCCTGACTTTATCATTCAGAGACATTTTCACAGGCAAAATGTATCAGCCTAGATGTACAACTTAGCACTATTTCTAACCTCAAATGGTGTTACTTGAGTTGGTTCTTATGGTTGTAATTTCACATTCTAACATTTTAAGACTTATTAAAAACTATGGTTTAGTTTTGTTGATTTTTTTTTGGATTATACAGTATCCTAAGGTCAAAACTCAGGAAATCTGTTATTAAAAAAAAAAAATAGTATCCATGAAGTGATGACAAATTGCAGACTACAGGTGTTAGATTACATTTTGACTCCAGGCAGGTTTAATATAAGTTGGTCTCCTTTTACAATTGCTCTCAGCACATACAGTTATGGGAAGGGGATTTGGGGAGGGGTGGGAGGGGAAAGAGAATAAGAACCAAAAAAAAAAAAAAAAGAGTAGTGCTCAATAAAAGAAGACCATGTCAAGAGAAATCAATACAAACAAGCAAAATGGTAGGAAGTCTGACATGGAAATATGTGTTCAATTTCATCCAGCCTTAGTCTGAGTTTCCTTTAATATTGTAACCAAGATGGCATTGGAACATGGTGTATGTTTTTAATGCAGTTTAATAATTGTTTCTCAAAATAAACACTTTGGTCAAAGATAAAAGCATAAAAACAGTATGACACAATAATCTGTTAAACTTGGGGGTTTAGAGGAAGCACAGTTCTTAAAACAGCCTTTGGCTTATATCATTTCCTCTTTAGTAACAAATTGAGAACAACTATACCAACAACTTTGGTATGGTTTGGGTTAAAAAAAAAAATGTGTTGTAGTCCTTAATCTGACTATACTGAGTGGCCAGAGTCTGCAGACTCTAGAGGTAGCTGGGCAAGCTGCTTTTCTAATACAAGGAGATGAGCTGTTAGCAAATTAAGCAGGGTCAAGATGAGGAGCTATATTTCCATCAAATAGACTCCATGACACATAAAAAACAAATCTCTCTCCTATTAGAATGCAAAAGAGATAAAACATAGGCATGCACTGAACCTATTAGCAATGAAAATTTTTCCTTCATCAGTGTCACATGATACATAGGTTTATTTGATCATTTAGGACCTAATGTGACCAAAATCATTCCACAGATTGTTCATGGAATAATTCAGGAAGAGTAGATTCTTCAGGATGGTCCAGGCTACAACCCTGTGTCTTTCTTCCTAGGAGAAACCATCCCTCAGCCCATCCACCCAAGCCCCATTTGCCTGACACCCATGAGTGTCCATCTCCCCCTGTTCCCATATACTTCTACCACCGTCCACAATATCATCTCAAAACACAAAACTCTGCCTAAAAATTAACAGGGAAGGCCTATCTTTTGAAGATCAGATTCAAGTTACAGGTAATGTTAAAGTATCTCTGAAAGTCGCTCAGTCGTGTCCAACTGTTTGTGACCCCATGGACTTACACAGTCCATGAAATTCTCCAGGCCAGAATACTGAGTGGGTAGCCTTTCCCTTCTCCAGAGGATCTTTCCAACCCAGGGATTGAACCCAGGTCTCCTGCATTGCAGATGGATTCTTTACCAGCTGAGCCACCACGGAAGCCTCAAAGACCTTATATTTGAGTGAAAATGAGTAAAGAGTAACATGACATGACCAGAGCTGACAGTTAGCTATGGCATTCTGATTTCTAAATGCCTGCATGGTGTGTTCATTGGTATAGCTGAGTGGCTTTTGTACCAGCATGGATGAAAGAAGAGCTCTTGAGTTAAGTTAAAGATAATGAAGAGTGTAAAATGCTAGGATGAATTGAGTACCTGGAATTCGTAATGTCATTAAAAGAACCAACCTAGAAATTCATGACACATCATCAATGGCAAAAGGGCAAGAGAGAAAGATAGGCAAAGGTTCAGGATAAGAATGATCTATTAGAGTTATTAAACAGTTATTCCAGTTAGCTAGATAAATCTCAAGTGAAGCAAAATGTAAATCAAATGAAAACAACCTTTTGAAAAGCCAGTGATACCTGACCCAGTGAGCTCTGGAATTTGAGTTTTTTAAACAGATTCAAGCTTAAAAAAATAGAATACATTATTGAGCTCAGCTTTATTGCATTTCTTATATACTACTTTTTTTTTTTTTTAACAGATTGAAGGTTTGTGGCAACCCCACATTGTCAGATGATGGGTAGAATTTTTTAGCTATATTTTTAAATTAAGGTATGTACATTTTTAAAGGAAAAATCCAAATGCATGCTTAATAGACTAAAGTATGGTGCAAACATCATTTTCATATGCACTGGGGAACCAAACAAATTTGTGGGACTCACTTTGTTGCGACATTTGCTTTATCATGGTGGTCTGGAACTGAACTGGCAACACCTCTGAGTTATGCTTGTACAGAAACTGTTTCAGGTAAATAAATTTCATCTAACAAGTATAATCAGAGCAGAGTTTCAACTCCTTTTAAGTGAAAACATGTTAAGTTAAAGAAGGTAGAAAATAGATATATTTTACAATAACAGACATCACGTAGCCAGCCAAGAGCTCTGTCAATGAAGACCTAAAATAATGATTCCTGAGGAAAAGTACTGGAGTCAAAATTCAAACCACTTTCAAATATCTTACTATTTAGAAATCTGGTGACAAAAATAACTTGAAAACACCTGTTGGTAAAGAATGACCTAAAAACAAAGATGACATGGAGGAAAAGGATATGTACACTTTAAGTTAAAGGATCTCAATGAATTATATAAGCTTCTTGAACTAAAGCATCATTCTTCCTGATTTACATAGATCATATGATGTGACTTGGGGATCATATGATAAACTTAATTATTCAAAGCCTACAGTTAGTATATATTTGAAGTGGTTCATTATCCTTTGGGCCTGTTTCTTAAAAACAATAACAAACTAATCTCACAATAGCAATGGATTCTGTTGTATTTATTCATCAGATAAGAAAATGCATACACAAAATTGAACTCTGATCTACATATTACAAATCCCTGTCTAACACACAACAAACATGGTCTTGCTGCTGTTAGCTGGAAAATACAAAAATTATTCTGTTTAAAAGCTTTGAACAAAAATTCATTTTAGTGTGAATAAACATCTTCCAATTAAAATATAAAAATAACACCAGAAGTGACAGAGGGAACTATTCAGTGTTTCCAGTTTATGATTAAAAGTGAAGACAAACAAGGAACAATTATAATATATCACGGAGAAGTTCCTCTCCCAAATGTTAATTTTGAGTAGGTAATGAACGAATTTTTACTTTTTCTATCTTTGGATATCATTTAAAAAAATAATATACCCAATTCTGTCAAAATCTGCAGCAGAAGAAGGAGATTTTTATCCGGACAGAACTCAGCCAAGACTCAGCTTAAGATGAAAATTCCCCATAATTGTAATGGCATGAGTGACACAGCAGTTATGTTGCATTCCAGCTTCTCAAAGAAGAGGGCTTAAATTATTTAAGGAAAAAGAGTGTTTGGACTAGATTCTTTACTTCAGGGCAAAAAGAAAAAAGAAGGTAATCCATGTGTTTGAGGTCTCACATGAGGCTGTTTAGAATCCTATGATAGGCCACATTTTCTGTATGATTTTTACAGCTGGGACACTCAGAAGTCAGAACAATCTGACAGTTACGGTTAGTGAAAATATTAGATGTTCACCAATAAAACACTACCTCAGCATATTTTTTGCTTTCTGGACGTAACCACTTAATAACAGGACTCGAGAAAACTGCACTGTGTGAATCAAACACATAAAAGTACAAATATTCCTTTTATAGAAAGCAAATCTTAAGCAGTGCATTATAATCAACCACTCTGGTAAAAGACAAAGTATCTAGAATTACCACACCATGGACATATTATGGTTTATTATATCGTAACGTCCAAACTGGGTAAACAAAGTCAAATGATCAAAGAACCGGTTTCTCCTCAGACAGTGAGGTAAAAGCCACCGATCTCTAGAGTGTCAGCAAAGATTCCTTGTGGCTTAGCAGAGAAAAGGTGTCAAAGGAGAGCTTATCAAATATAGCCTTTAGTTTTCAACTTCACTTAATTTCATCAGAGACTGGCTTCCTTGGCATTATTTCTTTCAAGAAAAAAACAATATGGAAAAATTAAATCATGTGAAGTAAAACATCCAGAAGGGTAATTCTAGAGTATTCTTTTAAATTTGAAACCACATTTAATTCATTAGGAGGATACTGGTTTTACATTCTCCACATTAATGATCTTATTAACAGTAACCAGGTATGGAGAAACCTCTGCTTCTAAACTTTGTAGTAAGTACACCACGTGAGAGATAGAGCGCCGACAGGGTCAGGCAGCCTTATTCAGACTACAGTTTACTCAAGAAAACAAGTCTTTATCTCCCAGGGTACCAAGGATGGTCACTGGGAAGAGAAATCCCAGTTCCTGACGCCCTGGGGCAAAGGAACTGGACTGGCAATTCCTTTTCCCACAAGAAAGACTTCAGTTTCCAAGTTGCAGATGAACCATTATATTCCCATGAGACCAGTCATGCGGCATCCTTATCTACCCAGCTTCACAAAGCAAGTCCGCTTTTGTCTCTGTGCCACGTTGCCTTGGCTTTTCTAAGCATATTTGCTTATCCTGTGTAGGTCGTCCTCAGAAACTAGAACTGTCAAGTCATTATACTTCCAAATGTGAAGCTGCTTAGGGGTGGATTTAATTTAATAGCTGAAAACTCAGTACAAAACAAACACAATTACAACTGACATTATCAGGGAATCAACCATTAACGCTCTCGACTGGTGTTCCAAGACCCTCAAACCGCCCTAACTATGATCCGAGAGTTCCCACTGACTCCTCCCCCGACCTGAACCTCCACATCTAGCCAATCCCACCCGCTGCTGATTATCCCTTTTAAACAGTTGCTGGGTTAATTTCCCTTCTCCATCCTACTCTCACTGTTGTTATACAGACCTTTACCATCTCTTGCCTGAGTTAGTTTACTTCCCAACAGGCCTTCCTGCTACAGCCAACAGGACATCTTGCCAAGGTCTTCACGGCCTCCCGCGCCCTCCGGAAAGCTGGGTGCCCCGTCTGTGCTCCTCCACGCAGCCTTTCAGACTGTGCTGCAACGACCATAAAAGCGCCAGTCCTCACACTTGTATTCTAATCTCAACGCCTTTGCCTCCCCAGTCCCCTCTGTCTGGAAAGTGCCTCTTGCGAGGAATTCTGGAAGGGACCCAGAGCAGCACCACTTCCTGGAAGCCTTCTGGGTCCTCCAGCCCGCCAGGCTTTAGACGTTGTTCCTTCCTTTCTCTGAACTTACTTACATGCTGTATTATCGTCATCTGTCCACAAGCCCATCTCTCCACAAATCTGAGAGCTCCTTAGGGATAGATTCTGTTACGTTCACACACTCTGCACTTAGCACAGGGTCAGGCACTGTGTTTTACATGAATAGTTGAAGCTTAAAATTCTTAAAATTTATCCTAAAATTTCCAGAATACATCTGTATTGGTAATAGCCGTATCCAAGGTGTGTGCGAGCTCAGTCATGTTCAACTCTTTGCAGCCCCATGGACTGCAGTCCACCAGGCTCCTCTATCTATGGGATTCCTCAGGCAAGAATACTGGGGCAGGTTGCCATTTCCTTCTCCAGGGATCTTCCAGACCCAGGGATTGAACCTGCATATTTTGCATCTCCTGCATTGGCAAGTGGATTTTTTACCACTAGCACCATCTGGGAAGCCCAACAGTCATATTGCATGGTACTGCGTGTTAGTCGCTCAGTCATGTCTGACTCCTTGCGACCACATGGTCTGCAGCCCACCAGACTGTTCCGTCCATGAGACTCTCCAGGCACGAATACTGGAGTGGGTTGCCATTTCCTACTACAAAAGTCATATTATATAGACCAAAAAAATCTTCTGAGAAATTAGAACATGTCTAATAGCTGTAAGAGGGGAGAAAGTGGCCAGTTTATATAGGCACTCATTAAGAAAATACACCTAGTACTGAGAAGGACTAAATTACACTAGTTCATGATAATTCATTAGATCCACAGACACACACATACTTTGCATAGAGCAATAACACTATTCAGTTCTCTAATTCCACCCCCTACTCTGAAATTATCTGATTGAAGATTATTGACATTTGGAGAAGTACATCTAGGGTCTCATGGTTGTCAGGGATAAAAACTGAAATATTCATCAGCTTCCTTCCTTATGCCCCCTCCCCAGTCTCCAGAAATATTTCTACTATCAACAGCATTCAGAAGGCCTGCAACAGACACTTTCTACGACAAGAAAAGCTGCTGGAGGTAAAACAACAAATAACAATGAGAGAACCCATATAACACAAGGAAAGAAACCTTTAAGAAAATTAAATTATAAAAACTAGATGTTTGGTTAAAAGGGGGTCCTATGTATCACAATAAAACCCTGAGACAGTAATGGCAGTGAAACGTGAATGGATGCTGCTTATCTGCACAATGCTGCTCTGGAGAGCGCTGTAGGTCTTTTCCAAAACAAATATTAAATGCCAAAACGATCATCCTTAGAGTAGAAAGGATGACGTTAACTTGTGTTAAGAACCAACAAGGAAAGAAAAGTAACAAAATTAATTCAAGTATTTTTGCCCACACTTTGAGCCAATCACTGCAGCTCCAACACCACACAGTCCAGAGTGAGTGAAGTCAATGGTTTCAAGTTAGGGCCAGAAACAGCCTTGGCCGCTCGGTGGCCACCTCTGTGGCTTATTTAGATTTTATTAAGACTCATTTGTTACTAATATGTGTTTGTTTCCACACAACTAAAACTAAAGAAATCATGGAGGAAAAAAACCCATGAAAAAAAAATCTAGAAACTAAATATAAGCCATCTCATTTATACTTACAAAAACCAAAAAAGCATTTTGGCATTAAAAAACATTTTTAAGGTGCAGTGCTTTTAAGGTATTATATAATTACTCTTACTGAGAACACACTTTTTAGCTTTGTCAGATTCTCTGTTGGAATTATAATTCCAGACTGAGCAAAGAATTCTATCAAAACTCTATTATCATATTAAAACACTTGATCATGTGTTCCTTCAAGATTCCCAACTTTCTATTTCTGAGAAGAGAACAGATTTAATGAGATATTTTCAAAGTAGAGCTGGTAAAGGGAGTATTTGTGAAAAGCACTGCCAAAAAGACAATTCATTTGGTAGACACAGAAAAGGCAAATTTTACCACATATACTGGAGCAATGGATATTAAATAATCATCTCTGAATAAACCCTACCAATCAATATGGTCCTTTTGGTCTAAACTGAAGACAGTATTGTCTAAAGGAAATCTCTAAGGTCAACCAGCAATTAACTGAAAGGTTTTCACTGAAAATCTTATTGACTGCTTTCATATCAGACAGCTTCTTGGTTATTATACTTCATGGACTAAGTAGGTGCCAAGACATTAGACTGTCAATAATCTATTAATACTGGACTGTTCTGTTCGCTTTCCCTGAATCTGCAGGCAAAGGTATTCAAGCCAAGGATCTGCTGAGAACTAATGCAAATTCACCAACCTGATATGGAAATCATATCTTTATTACCTCCCAGTTTAAGTGCCTAGGAGGATTGATAATAAATGTTTATTCAGATGAGTTAAATTATTTTTTTAAAGAAACTGCTGAAGGGATGGGGAATATGTCTTGAAATCTGACTTTTCTTCTAAGTCACATTTAACAGTTTCTAAATTGAATGTAATAAACACTTTACAAAGAGAAATCAGAAGTTATTTAAAGTGAGCCTCATAGGTTCCTGCCACTCAGCATCTGGAAAGCAGTTATACACGTTGCGGTGGGGGGGGGGGGGGCGCCGGTGGGGGGGGGGGGGCAGAATTTTTAATGAATTTAATAGAGAAAAGCACTTTAATTAAATGCTGTCAGAGTGGATTGTATTAATGACTGTACACAGAGGAATTTAAAGCAGCCAAGTTTATTTAGCAAATAGAAGCTGGGCTTTTGAAGCCTGCAAGTATTTATGTTTCTGCCATTGCAGTACATCTAAAAGATGATGATGGTGCCAAATGAAACTGTTGAGTTATTAGATATGATTTTATTTATTGTGCATTATTAAAGTTTTCAAAGGCCTCAGGGGAATTAATTTCATTTTCAAAATGAAATACCATATCTGATCAGAAAGGGTTAAGAAAAGTGAATACTGTCCCCCAGTTCTTCCTGGGCCCTGGAATTTTGATGCAGCTGAGTGGCTACGGGGACAACCTTCCCTAAGTTCACCCAACCAGAATTCACATCATTGCACAGTACTGCAAACAAATCAATGACAATATTTCTTCTATGATTTCTTCTTCTGTTTCCCTCCCCACCCAGCACTTTGCCACTAAACATAATTCATTCTCTTTCACATAGCAATAAGCTGAAAAAATGACCAAAGCTCCTAAAAATCTCCATGAAAATTTGGTTGCCATAACTTTTTAAATGAAAAACATGAGTAGCACAAACTTCTCCAAAGGAAAAGGTATCAGATGTTTGACTTGAGGAAAACAGGGGAAAATGGGTCTTCCTCAGTGTCTTCTACTCAGAGGTTGACCACAGAACAAACCTATTATTAATGATAATATTTTAAAAATAAACAAAGAATATGTGAGCCTTAATGCATGAAAGCTGTAAAAGATTGAAAAGCTGGTCTGGATGGAAAATACTATGTGTGTGTCAAAATGATTTTCTCTACCGTTTGTAAAAATGTAATTATCCATGATATGCTATTATCCATGATAGGCTACAAGGGTGAGGGATTTCAAGTAAATCCACTGGAAGCTAAGGATTCGCCTTTGGTCTTCATCCCTGACACCACCGCGTCTGTGAGATCACAAACCTCTGCCATGATTTACCACATCCTTTTTGCAGTTATATATACTCTCTCGGGCTGTCTTTAGATTTTAATTTAAAACAGGAGGAAGGGGGAGGAGGGAAACGTGAGGACTGGAGCAAAAAACAAAACATAAAATCCAGCACCTATTTCCTTTCAAGAACAGAGTAATGATCACAAATGGAGACTTTCAACTTTCTAAATAAATAACCTAATTTTTAATCCTTCCCCTCTCCCCACCCCCTATCCAAGCTATTTATTAATATCGTATGTTTGATCTGTGTCTTTGTAGTTCTGGAACTTATAAGCAACTCTGCTTTCCCCATCTGTGCCAAGATGTTGCAGACTAGTCTTTGAAATGCTGCAAATGCAGATGAATGTGACATAAAATAAAAACTGATTACAGACACGTTCTACATGTGCGTAATGGCAACACAGAGGACGTTACATGTTCATAGAGTGTACTGGACAATGCTGCTTCAAACATGCAAAATACGAAGAGACTATTGGGAGTACAGAGTGCCATCCCTAGCATATCTATTCTAGGAGCTCCAAGTAAACTGGTTGATACCTTGCAAGTAAAGTGACAAGAAAACTTCTCCCTTGGTACATCAGTAGTTCTAAAATACAGATATATCAAAGAATTGTCAACTGATAGAACATACTGATGCATTTGATCCAGATTATGTTTTACAAGCAAAAGAATCCATCAATTTGGTTCTCTCCTTTCATTACTAAGGAAACAACTATATTAAAGTACTACACACACTGTTTGACTACTCTAGCTCTATCTCTTCGGGAGGCTTTCATTTCACATGAAGCACAAACTCAAATAAGGATTTCTCTCGAAAGTAGACTCCTAAAATTACACCTACATGGAAATGCTTGACATTTGTCGACCACAATTCCCTGTTTGCTCTTCTAGCACCACACTTATGAGTACACTGTTGACATGAATTGTCAAAAAAGCTGAAATGAGAAAAACTATATTTAAGAAACCATTTGCATGTATATATTGTACTTAAACAGTATATGCTCACTTTGGCACATTCTGTTCATTCAGATCGTAATAGAAATAGGAAGGCCTTTCCATATCCACATATATTTAAGCATTCATATCATAGATTTTAGCTCCCTAAGTTTAGAGTACTTTAAAAAAATAATTGACTCCTCATTTTGAAGTGCACTGTGAGGGTTCACTTCATCATATCTAAGAAAGTACTCTATTAAAATAACTTCCCCTGTTTCCACCCAAATCTGTTGGGTGTTTGGCACCAGGGAATCCCAGACTATGAACTCATTATGTACATGGTTCTGATTCTGCAAAATGAATCTAATCAGATACTCAAGTTAGCCTTTTATACCACATACAGAAGGCAATACAAAGACAAATGCTATGAACACGAAGAAACAGATTTAAACTAAAGGAAAGCATGAAGGGCAAAGAGTAGAAACAACTACTGCTTAAATATGTAACTATTTTTGATGGTTCAGACAGTAAAGAATCTGCCTGCAATGCAGGAGACCTAGGTGTGCTCCCTGGGTCAAGAGGATGCCCTGGAGAAGGGAATGGCTACCCACTCCAGTATCCTGGCCTAGATAAATCCATGGACAGAGGCTACAATCCATGGGGCCACAGAATCGAACACAGCTGAGGTGCTAGCACTTACTTGCTCTGACATCTGAGTGAACAAGTGAGCTGTAATACCAATCAGCCATTCAGTTCTGGAAACACCTAACCTTTCTTTCATACAATGGTTTTTAGCATATCTTATTTATGAAAAATAAGTACATGGATATCCACAAGGCTTTAAAAAAAATCTAATTGGAGTCTATTCAGTGTTATGTTGGTAAATATTTAACAACTGGCTCTCTAGAGGAAAAAAAAGTCCCAATTGAATCATTTGTCAGTTCTTGTAGTGTGAATAATTTGACCAAGGCCAGTTCCATTATACTAACAATGTAAAAACCAACTTCCAAAATTCCTAAAAACATCAATTACCGTTCACTGTGTAAGCTTACTCCAGTACATCCTAATCTGTTATAGAAAGTGATACTCACAGCTCCTAGGCTTTCCAGACTTGGTCACTGGAATTCCTTCACCTGATCCAACTTACCTGTCATTTTCCCAGCCCCAGAGTGATCAGGATGAACTTGATGTGATACACAATTCCCTAAAAGATTCCATGTCAAGAGGTGAAGGGTTATATGATTTGCAGTGAATTTGATCTAGAAACAACTTGTGAGGAAATTGAACTTGTGACCTCAGAACTGTCAAATCTATCTAGTTTTCTTGATCTCCCATTTCTAGGGTTAAACTGAGTAATAATAAAATAAATGAACTTCAGAACTTTGGCAGTTTTCCTTCCATTGAAAGTAAGTTTGTCTATCATTACAAGGGGAAGTTCCAGACTTCGACTTAATAAAAATCAGCAGTAGTTTTCAGCTACATTAGATTTCCACACTAACCAGAAACATCTGAGAAGCCACAGTAGGTAGGTTTGGCTACGATAGTTTAAAACTCAGTGGCCGGCTTTCTCTTGTAATTGTCATAACTGTCAATCATAAGAAAATCAACTAGATCTCTCTGAGCCCATATAAGGTGTTCATAATTTGTTATTTTGTTGCTAATTTGTTTTTCCAAAATGCACTTAAACCTCCCAGGGGCAATGTGTTTTATTCTTTGTTTTCTTCATTTGCATTAAAATCCTCAGTGAGGATCAGAAATAGATGAACCAATTTATGGAATCAGTGTTTCAGATGAAGATCACCTAATCCATAATCTAACAGTTTACAAAACAGTAAAAGGAAACTCTAAAGGATAAAACTCCTGTCCAAAGTCACATGCCCAGCCCTGTGAGTGGAGTCAAGGTCACTTCCAGGCCCTTTTCTTTAGTCTATCATCTTTTTTCCCATTTGGTCAAAGGTTCATTGAAAATAGAAGGTAGTTTCTTTCTTTACAAGATGCTCTGGTTCCTAAAACAGTGAATAGAAAGGCTTGCGTGTGTTCATGCTAAGTTGCTTTGATTGTGTCTGACCCCTTGTGACCCTATAGACTGTAGCCTTCCAGGCTCTTCTGTCCATGGGATTCTCCAGGCAAGAATACTGGAGTGGGTTGCCATGCCTTCCTCCAGGGGATCTTCCTAACCCAGGGATCAAATCCACATCTCCTATACTGGAGGCGGGTTCTTTACTAGCGCCACCCAAGACAACTGAATAGTAAGGCTTATGGATTCTACTAAACCACAGTCTGAATTCTAGATTAAGGCAAGGCAGAGGGAAAACGAAATCTGTTTAAAAATGCAATCTATGTGAGTAAAAGGGAAAGCTGTTCTATACATGTATGAAATTCTGTTTTATTTACTATTATACACATAGTGCCTAGACCAATACCCGACACACTGAGGGAGCCCAACCAATATTTGTTGAATAAGTAAGTAGCAGCCCTGCAGTGGAAGCACACAGCCTTAACCCCCGGACCACAGGGAAGGCCCAGCTTTATCAGTCAATTTTAATCATCTTTACCAAAATCCAGACTTTGCCAGACGCCTATAAAAGTATAAAGGAAGAAAGGTATTTCCTTCTCATAGATGAAATATGACAAGGAGCTTCATTAAAACAATGACACCTCAATGTCCACAAGTGTCTTCATTTAAGTTTATTGCTGATGCATGTGGCACGATGCATGTGGAATGCACTGACTTAGTCTATTTTGCTTCCCTCAACTTGCTCCAAGTTGCTCATATTTAATCAGTTTTCCCCGACACAAAATTTATTAGCTATTGCCCTAAATTCTTTCAGCTTAAAAAAAAAAGTGTTTCAGATTACTGAAAAAAAGAAGACTGCAAGGAAAGAAGAAAGTAGAAAAGGAGGAAGAAAATAGCCACACTGAGTTGGCCAATAGAACAATGGCAAGAAGATACCCTAACATTTCAATAGCAATATGCTGATCCATCTTTTTAAAGACAACTAAGCTTTATGTTCAAAAATATTACGTTTAGTATCATTTTCCTATCAGAACATCAAGAAAAGGCCAAGGTGCTGAAGGTTTTATAATGTTCCTATCTTTAATTTCACCAGAAGGAAAAGAATATGACAAGGTACATGATGAGTACCCTGCTGTCCCTAACCTTTAGAAACAGGCATAAAGAAATGTAATTTATGTTAGCAATGTTAGTGGTTTCTGAGCACTGAGCAGTCCAGAAGCTTCCATCAGTGAGAAGCACTGGTCCTGGTGTAACAGAGCTAATCCTGCTTCTTCACTTCATCCACAGAGTAGCATTGGGCAACGTGCCTTCCACTGAGTTTTAGGAGCTGAAAAACAAGGGGTCTACCAGTAACCCACAGCAGGACCTGAAGGAAGTGTACTGCCTCTTGAAAATGCAATCAGACTATAATTTAAGGAACACAACAATTATGGAAGAGCAAGTTACTCAGGAAAACAGGGTTCTTTGTGCTGCCCCGGGACAGGAAAAGCCTGGGAGAAGTGGAACCCAGCTGCCTGACATTTCACTTCCAACCAGTAGCTAACCCTAGATGTTTAGTTTGGAAGGTGGTGTGTTGTGAAGTTTTAGTCACTCATGGGTGAGTTCCACTCAGCAGAAACACTGGAACAACGCCATGAAGAATGAGAAGTAGAAAGCTAACTCCAACTGTTAAAACAATAAACCTAGCAAATCAGTGACCCCACTTTAAAGCAGTAAATAGATAGACCCAGAACAGATTACTATAAAATTTTAATTCCTATCTGGATCTATAACACAGTGCCTGAGAGCATGGCCATCCATGATAATGGTTAGAAAAACTGTAATGAACTGTAAAGACTTCGGATACACACAAACTTGAAATCGCTCTTAGGTACTGGATTCCTACTGCTTACATAACCACAGCACTTTATACTGAACAAGTCACGTAAATCTCCTTTGATGTGAGAATTTTACATTAGACCTGTTAATCATATCTGCTACTACCCACCATGATAGATGCAGGACTACTATCGACCTTGGCCCAAGGACAGCCCATTCACAGGCTACTTGCAGGTGGTGTGCAGCTGGCTAGCTTTCCACTCCCCATGCTCCTGGAGGTTATTCTAACCATGTGCCCGGCAAAGCTCTTCCTCTAAAATGCAGTGACCTCCAGATTGAGCATTCACATTACTGCTTGGGAATTAAGTCTCAAGAAAGTTTGCCTTCATGGGGATAAGGTGGACCAGTCAATTTCTCTAAGAATCCAAAGTTGTAAATAAGGAGTGGGTAACAGAAGCTGGATTTGATAAAAGCATACAGAAAAGTTGTGAAGTACAGCAGAGGTGGTGGGCAGGCCAAGGCTTTGAGAAGCTTGGAATTATTCAGAGATGCTATGAGTAGTAAGCAGAAGTCATGTGGTAGAGAAAATATCGAGTAAAAGGTAAATAAGATAATAGAAGAAAGGAAACAATGATAGCAGGAAGAAGCTGACAATGGAAGAAGATATATTATACCCAGGATAGCAAAGGAGAGGGTGAATCCATGAACTACACAAATTCCAAGTCCCAGGTTCAGAGAAACCTACACATATCCACAGTGCTACAGGTGGATTTTCATCAAGTTCTATCTCCCTCAATTTCTTTTCATAGATATCCAATATTTAAGCCAGAATTTCTATGTCATGTCAAAAAAATACTTTAAGAAACTTTTAAATTTAAAAAGTAGACAAACAACTTGCTGAAATCTCTAAAAAAAAAGCAAAGTCACAGCTAATGTCCAATCTACCAGGTACCAACTTTAAGGAAATTATTCAACTGTTTGACATCACAACCGTGAGAAACCTGTTCACTATACTTTGGAAGAAGTTGAACCTGAGATAGAAATGCCTATGTTCTAGAATAAAGAGTTCATTCTAAATAACCTCCAAATCTTTCTATATTCCCAGTGACAAATTTAAAAGTTTGGATGTGCTGAAAGGTTAACTAGTAACAAAGAAATGAAGAACCTCTCCAAGGTAAACACCTGCCTGCCCGATAACATTATGTGAATACAGAAAAGGCTAGTGGCTCTTGGCTGATGGTTAGGGACTTTCAAAGTTTACCCCAGTGAGGACTTCCTTATACCCAACTGCTGTAATATTTCACCTAAAACGACAAGCATCTCTCTGCACATTTCCTCATAACTCAGGTAGAGTTTCAAACCTCTAGAGCCATATTCACACAGCAGGGTTTGAAGAGGAGCTTGGAATGAATCCAAGATGGGAGAGATTCCAGTAACTTGGTTAAAGAATTTGCAAACATCCTTAATTGATTAATTAATTAATTAGCTTATTTATTTTCTTATACACTGTCCTTTTGAAAGCAAATTCACAAATCAAAATATACCTACAGCTTGGACTTCCTTGGCAGGCCAGTGGTTAAGACTCCGTTTTCACTGCAGGGAGCATGGGTTAGATCCCTGGTCTGGGAACTAAGATCCCACACACCACATGGTGCAGCCAAAAGATTGAAAAAATAAAAAACAAATAAACCCTACATCTGAGGCAAAAAGGCATGATCAAATTCTCAGTGCTTAATCAGAGACTTCAAGTATCCTTAAACTTTGCAATGAAGAGTCACATCCCAAAGCTATCTCAAAAATGCCAGAGAAGCTTATTAAAAAGTGAAAATTTCAGTCGCATCAGTTCCTTGACATCACACCAAGGAACACTGAATACTCTATAAAAAAGAAGCTAACAAGACTAGATCTGTTCAGTAGAATGATGGATGGACATAAACAGCTTTGCCTAATATCATCTAATAGCAAGTATTTGGGAAAGGCTGGCTGCAGCATGTTTAGCAGTTCTTTCCAGTTGAGAGGAAAAAGTCAAACAGCGAAGGTAGACAAATGAAGATTTAAGGTCCCACTCTGAGCAGGTCACTAAACTTCTCTAAGCTTCAGTGTCTCACATGTGAAAGTAGATAAGCTACCCCCCTCCCAACCTTGATAGGGTTTCGATACATGTTTCTTAGCCCTAGCACTATCAACAGTGCAGAAAAGACACCTCTTTGTCTAGAGGGTAGGGGAGGTTGCCGTCTGCATCACAGGACATTAGACAGCATCCCTGGCCTCCACCCAGCAGATGCCAGTAGCATCCCCAAGTTACAATAATCAAAAATGTCTCCAGACACTGCACATATCTGTGAGGGCAAAGTCAGCACAGGTCGACATCAGCACAGGATTCAGCAGCTGAGGAAATACTGAGAATCCCCTGAGTGGGCAGCAACCCAGACGAGCCGAGGTATGAGGCTGGAGTCGGCTGTCCTCCACCAGGTCTCATTCCTATTCAGCGTACGGCATGGAATTTTAAAACAAGGATTGGTCAGGAAACCACAGAGCAGCAAACTCAGGATTCCTGAACTTACAAAATAACCCCTGGAAACACTGTGGTGGAAATATAATAAAACAATAAAGCACAAACTACACAGACACGAACAATTTGGCAAATGCTCTCCAATCAGCCCCACTCAGTGACCTAGTCAGAGCATGAGCAATGTCCCTTCTTCTCCGCTGCATCAAGGGAGAAGTGTGGCCAGAGGGAAGACTGGATGCCAAAAGTGCCTGTGTTTTCATTCAGCTGACGATTCTGGCTGCAGGCAAGGCCCTCTGTCTTTGCTCCAGTTTTTCCAATTGTAAAATACAGTTGGTAATAATGAATACCCTGGCCTAACTAGTTTTTGATTCTAAGGTGAGGATATCCATTCACTATAGGGCCTCGGGTTGTAATAACCACTAGGGGGAATATCACTACAACCACAAGGAACAATCTTTTGGTGTGAAAAAAAATGGAATTTATCTTTTTCATGGAACGTTTTCATTTGTCATGCCATCTCATTTCATCTATGTTGGTCTTTGTGCTATCCATATATGAACTATAAGCATTTTGCATGTTAGCATTTCGCAACGTTTTTCATTATTATTCCCCACAGGAGCCTTTTTAGGCATTTTTTCCTAATCATCTCCCCACCGTGTCATGAAATTTTAACACCAGACATACAGAACATCTCTTTATGTACTATGTCCGTTTGGAGAGCAATAAACAATTGTAAACTGAAGATTTTTATGCACCCCAAGAATCAATTTTTACTCCCTGGGGCAATACTGCCTCCACTGAAGGGCCATAAGTGTAGGTGAATCTAGTTTATAAAGTGTATTCAGAGACTGGAAGGTCACCTTCTAGACAGCAGGAACTTAAATGGGGGTTTCAAAAAAGAATACCAACAAGAAAACTGGAGAAATCAGATGACTTCATATCAAATCTATATCACCTGGGGAGATCTGAATTCCTAAGGAAAAAAATCTTGTTCTCCCAGGACCCTCAAGTCTCTGGGGCTGACTATACCCCTCAATGGCCCCAAGCCCAGCTATAACCTAGGTTCAACCCTGAAGGGAAATTCCATCAAATATGCATTTCAAGGACTCTGAGGTGTTAGAAGTACAAAAATAAATGGTGCAGCATGGAAGAACCGCAGGGCAAGGCACGTGTGGCTTTAGGACTCTTAGGGCAAGCTGGCCTCACCCAGCTGGTGATGGGACAGGAGCAGTCTAAATGAGCAAAGTGAACTGGATGTGTGTGCATGGAAGACAGCGTGTGGGCAGCGGGCCTGTGCAGTAGGATAGAGACCGCTATCCTGTGTGTGCCCAGAATGCAGACCACCAGCTCCAGCCATGTGGCCCAGTGGGTCAGATCTCCTAAATTTCTGGATTGTGAAATCTGGATTTCTAAGTGAAATTTCTTAATTTCTAAATGTAGGCTTGAATTTTTAAAAATCTTTCATGCGCTTATAAAAAGAAACACATCTGCATGCAATATAAGACTACCAATTAGTAAACTATTTGCAAACAAAAGGCAAGAAAAATGTCCTCCCTTCCGGGAGGAAAGAGGCTCTCACTCTAAGAGACTTCACAGAATTCACTGAATGGGGTGGGGCTTATTCCAAGCTTCTTCTTTTATCCAATACATCTGTGGAGCCCTAATTCGACAGACTCCTCTGGTGGGTAATTATGTACAAAGGTCACTACTTCATATCTTTATAATTTAAGAAAAACTGGGGTACCCTAACTACTTAAAGAAATTTAAATGGCACTCTTCCATAACCACAAGTAGAGTGGATTTCTGTGTGCATTTTAATATGCTGCATAATCAGAGACTCTTAAAAATCCCTGATTTCACTCATACTTAACAATTTAATAACAGTGCATTTTCTGCCTAATTAGACAAAATGCAACATCACCTAATACTACCAATGTACAAATTTTTTAATCCCTAAAATGTGTAAGCAATTATGTTTCTCTGAAATTTTAATTGATACAACAGCACCAGTGAATCTCAACCCTGAGTCCAATGGCTTAACTTTTGGACAATCACAGACACTTGAGTAGTCTGGAATCTTTGTGAATACAATCTATCCAAAGTCATAGAAGCTGTGCTAACTTTATTCTCCAGTTTCAAGAGTTCTGTTGTCTAGTTCAAGTTCTCTTCCTTTTTCCTATCACAACTATAATAAAAAATTGATCAAATGCTTCCTATTTTGCCACAAAACATGAACACAGCATTGAAAGCAGTGTCACTGAGAGAAATCTCACACACACACACACACACACATACACACACACACATACACACACACACAAACACACACACACACACAGACACACAGAGACACACACACATACATACACACACACAAACACACACACACATACACACACAAACACACACACACAATGATATACTGAAGCATTCTACAGTTATGAGGTCAAGGTCAATGGCTGAGAAAAAGTCAATGTAGAAAAAATTACCTTATTTGTAAACTCTTTAGTTAAGAGCTGAGTGATAGGAATACCTTTTTATAAGATAAGTGAATTATCTTAGTGACATCAGAAGTTAGTGTTAATAGCCATAAAGTGCTTAAAACTGAAGGAAAATTACACACGGACTCTTTCTTAGCCATTAAATATTGTTAGCCCACTCCAGTTCTGATACACTAACATAAAAGGTAATAAAACTCATAAATAGATTGGCTGTCTGCTTCTAAGATTTACTTTCCTCAGACTGGTCAGTTTAAATACAAAATATGATGCTGTATATCCCTTCTAGCTACCTAAACACAGGGACCTCGAGAGATGAGAATTTCTGGACAGGAAGAGTAGAGAAATACAGGAATATACAGGGAATACAGTAGAGAAAGATAGGAATATGCAGGAGCCATCATCCAAATGAAGGGAGGTCCTCATTTTAATGGAGAATACGTATTACTCTTCTTATCCCAAACTTCTCCAAATTTTCAACTTTGCCATCATCCTATGATAAAAAAGAAGTGCTACTAATATTTATAATAAATCAATTTTTCACTTCTATTCAGGAAGATCCCCTAAAGGAGAACATGGCAACCCACTCCAGTGTTCTTGCCTGGAGAATCCCCATGGACAGAGGAGCCTTTTACCTTGCCTGGATTGACTAAGATAGACTCTGAATGAAAAGTCCACACAAAAGTCAGTGGTTTCCTGAAGCTGGTCATAGGTTCAACACAGAAGTTTGGATCAATTCACATTAAAATGAGAAAAATAAGGGTGATGGTGAGTTTCTCACATAATTAAATGTATACATTTGTAAGATCTTTTGCCTGAGGCTATCCTTTTCATTAATTTGTTATTTAATGAGTATTTATTGTGTAAATATATGAATAATAAATAGGAGTGTCCCTTGAATTTTTTGAAAAAATTTATTTTCTAAAATAAAAGTTTGGTAATTATAATGGGCCCCTTTTTAATTTCAACTGAATCTCAAAATCTACAAACCACTGCTTCATGTGACTCAGCAAGCTGAAATAATTATCTCCAGGGAGGTGCCCTGGTGTTTGGATAAGGCCCCAGCAGGAAAGGACAGTGGAGGGAAGGGAGAGGCTGGTCCTGAAAGGTAAGACTTGGGGCTCATCTCTGGGGAATGGGTCACCCACACACTCGTCCAGAGCCACGAGAGCAGGCTCTGCCACTTATTAACCAGGTACCCCTTGTAACCACCCTTCTCTGAATGTACTGTGAATATGAGAAGAGGTTCCTGCAGGTGCTTGTAGCTTTGTGAACTCACAAGTCTAATGATCTGGGCAACTCACTCTGTGACTTTGGAAAGTGACCAATGAGAGCACAAGAGCATTGACTGAGATGTCAATATTTGGATGACAAGTGACATAATGGCTCCAGTGGCTTCTGGCTTCTTCCCCGGGCATGTGACGGTGGAGCAAGGGGAAAGGAGACAGGAAGCCTCAGGCAGAGCCATTTTAGGACCGCGTCCTTCATCACCTCTCATATACTATCTATCAAGACACCACACCCCACCCTTCCTTCAACCTCATCTTCCGTCCTTCACACACATGTGCACACCTGCCTCAACTGTCCCCTTCTTGCTACACACAAGGAGATTCAGGTGATCCTCTTTCACGGCAGTTGGGATTGACGGCATTGAGCAGGAGGACAAATCTCACAGCCTACCAAATCATTTTGTGGCACAACTCGAAGGGGAGAAACCATAGAAACCCTCACTGATATTTCTTCCCCAAAGTAACTGATTTTAGATAATAGCAAGGGTCATCAGTTAAACTCTGTGACTCTCAGAAAGAACATAATTTACCTCAATGAGACTAAAATCTAAGCAAAAAAAACACATGCCAACCCAATGAAGGTAGATTTCTAAAAGAGAGGAAACCAAAGATAGCAGGAACTCTCCTAAAAATACTAAGAATCTATCACAACTTCTCTCTTAGGTTCAGCTGAGTTCAGTGGTATTCCCTAGCTCATGTGGATATTTCTCTCAGCCTAATGCAACATTCCTTGAGGAATTTTGGATCAATTCATTGTCTATTTCAGAGTTTTTTTCTTTAGAAAGTGTACTGATGGAAACTATGATTTCTAATTGGGAGATTAAATTCTCCACAAATGCTCTGGCTTCACAACCCCACAAGTATCAATAAACTACTCTCAGGAAGTGTGAACTGTTAGTCGATCAGTCATGTCCAACTCTTTGTGACCCCATGGAATGTAGCCCACAAGGCTCCTCTGTCCACGGAATTCTCCAGGCATGAATACTGGAATAGGTAGCCATGCCATTCTCCAGGGGATCTTCCCAACCTGGGATCCAGCTTGGGTCTCCAGCATTGCAGGCAGATCCCTTACTGTCTGAGTCACAGTAGCCGCCTTTGGATTTGACTTCTCAGTCACAGGTGTGTGTGTGTGTGTGTGACAGAACACGTGTGCATATGCACACACATGCACTATGCCCACTGTGAGAACAGGGCTCCCTGCTTGGGGGACATGGCATGAGACACCTTCCCAGGGCAGGTGACACGGTCTGCCCCTCTGGCCGTCCGCAGCTGCGGGCGCCGGGAGCCCTGTCCAGGCTTGGGGGGAAGGGGACGCCCACCTGCACCGGCTCCGGGGGCAGCTGAACAACGTGCTGCATGCGCTCGCTGTGGTGGTGCCTTGATTCCTCTTCATAAATCACATCCCTCTCATGCTGGGGAAGGTTCAAGAAACGGCGGATGGTACAGAGGTTCTCCCAGAGGGTGCGGTTTTCTGGGCTGGGGTTCTCCTTCCAGCGGAGCAGTTCACACAGCCAGCCCTGGAAACAGAGAAGGCCACTGAATGAACCTGAAGAGCGCACAGCCGCAGAGAGGGCTTGAGTGTGGTCAAGCACCGCTGGCTTATCATGTTTTCACAACAGAAGTGCTCCCACCAAACTGGGGAGGCGCTCGAACAGCCTGGCAACTCCCAAAACCAACGAATGGCCACACCTATGGTGACACCAACACCTGAGAATCTTCAGTCTTGTTAATTACCTCATCCTCCTTCCTATTGAATACATTCTCAATTAATTTACAGTCCCCTTTGTAAAAGAAACTCAAGGACGCGTGTAGCTCTCCAGTTCTCAGCAAGAGTCATTCATGTTGGTCAGTTACAAATTTTAAAATTACCCACCCAGTTGGATAGTACTCCATTCCAAGAAAAAAAATGAAAATGAACAAATATGTATTACCAAATGGCAAATTCTGAAGAGGAAATACCTAGGTATGAATAGAAATATAAATATTTCCTCTCTAGGGAAGAAACAGTCTCACAAAGATCAATAACTCCCCCGTAACACCCTTTGCTAGAATGAGAAAAGTGTATATCTGCTCAACCTCTGAATGCCTTGGGCTCCAGGCCCTTATAACCATAACCTTCCTGCCTCAACCACACCTGCAGGAAGGTAAGCAGTAGGACGGGTCACACCTGCAAATGTCTGCCTCCCAACTCTGGCATCCGGATGTTCTCTTGCTCGCAACTGCACGAGAAAGAAAATGTAATGCAAATAATGATGGATTATATGAAAATAATACAGAGGATGCTGTCAACATCGCTCACTGACTCATGTCAAAATATTTTACCCAGTAGCTTTCTAACCCATCATTTCCAATCTACGTCGCTCATTTTAAACACAAAGACTGTCCCATATCACGCCTCCTGCAAAAATAAGAATTTTTCTAAAAAGGTGCATAAGTAAACACACATGACTTTGTAAGAAATCTCGAAACCTCCACAAATTCTATCTCATAACTTGTAAACCAATGAAAGTGCCTGACACGCATTACAAAAACCCCTCATAATATCATAAGCTGTTGTTTGTCTAACTCTCCACTGTGTCTTCTGCCTTTACCCAAAAAAAGGCAAGATTTGATTATCTCCGCTGCGTCAGCCAAGACAGCAAGGCCAGCTGTTCTCATTGTGCCGCCTCTTCCTCGCGGCCTCCATGTTAATAACCTGATCATTCCATTTTCTCCTTCAACTGCCGGCTGCAGCACTGCGGAGAGACAAAAACCCAGACCCATCTGCAGCAGCTGTAGGCACTGAACTGTGAAGCCACTGGGGATTTATAAACTAATCTGTAACACAACACTGCCTTGTTTTTACAAGTGAGAGGCCACATTTGCGCAGACCTGATCTTTTCTTGCAATAAACTGGGAGCTGGGGAGAGTTAGAGGGCTAGGAAGAATGAAAACAAGATATCTAATCATTTGCTTGGAAATGTGCTTCCAAGTATTTTCAAAGATTTTTTTTTTTTTTTTTTTTTGCCAGTTCAGTTGAGAGGCAGGTAATGGTTGATTTTCAAGGTGTAACATATATGAAAACTGAAGATGATTCAATTTTTTATCCCTATCAAAAAGTAAATTATATTTTTTAAAAACACTCCTAGTCCCAAAGTGTTTCCTCAAGGGTTTCTTTGTACAAAGCAAAAAATTCTTGAAAGGGAATATAAACCATCTGTGGAAAAAAAAAAAATAAGCTCCTATTTCTCTGTCTTTTCACAGATCTGAATAAGTCTCCCAACTGAACTCTTTCAAATGTTTCAAACAGGTATGTTTAACATCTCCCAGGGGAGGCTACAGCATGGAGACCAATCGCTGGACAGAAAATAAAAACAAAAATCTGCATCTGTCAAAAGATGGAGTTCTGAGATACCCAGACCTTAAGGAGGACAGCACCTGCTGTTCTGCGTGAGTGAACTGCATTGTGGGAAGCCACAGCTTGAAAGGAGACAGGTGACAGCTGAGTGGCATCTCCACTTACATACTCGGAATGTCTCGCACAACATTCATTGCGGCATTTGATTTATATGCGCTGTTATAATCTGCACTCATTACAATCACTTAGAACAAACTACAGGCCTCGTTACGGACTGGCCGCTGTCTGCCATCAGTCTTTAAGAAGTGTAGTGCTCAATTTGCCCACTGACAAGCAAGGTCCTGACCTTGAAGCTATTAGGGAGTGGATTAGACACAAGTGTGATCATGTGTGCAGACATAAGCAAACCAAATTAATTTCTGGCACAGGGAGGTAGCCAACAAGACCCTGTTCTTAGGGCACCAGAGAACTTCCTCAAATCCCTGATGGAGCTGAGCTAATAGCATGTTTAAGGGAACCCAGTTTTGAAGATGAAGCACATTCATGGTATTTAGAGGGTTATTAATCTAGTTTCCCCACAAAGTGTTTGCTTGGCTGATCAGATTAAGGGATGGAGCCTTCCACAGCGCACCCCCACCACAGCAGGCCCCAAGAAATCTGTGATACTTCACAGCCTCGGACATATTGCACCATGTGTACCCAGCTGCTTCAATAATTAGCTTATGAATGTATCAGCTGGTTCTGTGATTTTTATAAATAATAACTAACCTACAGAGCAGAAACATTGTCAAGAGCCTTACAGTAACACAAAACCACAAGGAGTCCCTCACTTGCTCATCTACTAAATGCCAAAATTCCCTACCAGAGGAGCTCCTGCAATGCCGTCTATAAATATTTATCCTGCGTCTGAAATGGCAGTGTATTTTTGTCAGTTTTCTTCACGGCAGCCATGATTCGCTTTCCCCTCACTCTGACTCACTTGCTCACTCCACGGATTTGTGTGCTTATCTTCCGGAAATCTATTCTTCCACCTCACTTCCCATCTCACCCTCCATCTTTCGATTCACATGATCCCTCCACCCGCCTATGTGGGAAGCTTATCTCTGTTTTCTCAAAAGGGCCTGTTATTACTTTGTTTGGTGGCTAATGAATTTGCCAGAAAGGGCCACGCTGTTGCCTGCACACACATGTATGTATTGTGAGTGAACCCACCACAGAAGAGATAAAAGAGTCCCACATTGGGATTTTTTTCATTTATATAATTTTTGCATGCCATCCAAGAAAGTTTTGCAGTATCAGGCAAAAAAAAAAAAAAAAAGTGTAAATGTCAAATAAAACAGTGACAGATGACAGTATTCTCTATTGAATAGCACTGTTTCTGTCGTGCATGTTCAATGGGAACTCATGAATTATTAATAAACAAATCTCCTTTTTCTGTTAAAAATCTCAAGTAGGTTTTTTGTTGTTGCTCCCTGTGTGTTATGTAGAGCATTCCAGGAGAATTATTTTCATTTTATAGATGCTGATGCAGAAGTTCATCTGATTTCCAGCCTTGACCAGCCTTGTGAGCAGGTACCAGGAACTGTGGAATATATACCTAGCTGTAATTTCTCTTTTAGCCTGGAAATAAGCTTTGATCAAAGGTTGGCTGAATATTCATAAAGTCAGTTTAGCTTTTTTAGTATGGGAAAACTGAGACTGAATTACATGTACCTGAGCACAGCTAGGAAGCATAGAATATTCAGTTTGGAGACTGAACTGCTAGGTTCCTGCTATGACAATAAATTACTGGGTAACCTCTGGATAAGGTCTTAGATCTTCTGGAAGCTTAACTATAAAAGAAGGAGTTTACAAAAGATGATCTTTAAGTTCCCTTCCAGCTCCACACTCTGTGATCTGTTTCCTGGTTATTTGTCAGAAACAACAGACAATGATTAGCCACCAGGTCAAAGCACAAAGGATAAAAACCACCCTGGTCAAGTGATCAAGGTCAACATCACCAGTGATGACATATTCACACAGAGAACTCTGTGATATGATTCACTGCAAAGGACTCAACATAGTATCTGAGGTAGACTTGCCCAAAATGCATAGTCTCAGTCAAATCATGGCAAACCCTAATTGAGAGACTGCTTTCAACAAAATAACCAATCAGTATTCTTTAAAGTGACAAGGTCATTAAAAAAAAAAAAAAAAAGGAAAGACAAGACTGAGGAATGCTCACAAACTGAAGAAAGCTAAGGATAATAACTAAATGCAGTGTGGTTCCTGACTGGGGTCCTGGCACCAAAAAAGGTAATTAGTGGAAATACTATTAATATTTAGTATAATATTAATTTAAAAATAGTGAAATTAGAATAAAGTTTTTAGTTGGTAGTATTAAAACACTCATAGTTTCCTAGTTTTGATAACTGCACTATGGTAATACAGTGTACATTAGGGGAACCTAGGTGAGAAATATATGGAAACTGTGACATTTTGCAAAGTCTCTGTGAGTCTAAAACATGTTCAAAAAAAGAAGTTTGAAAAAATATAGAGAATACCTGGAACTTACATAGGAAAATATACATGGAACTTAAGGGTAATGATGCCAAAAAATTTACAATTTAATCACTTTTACCTTCAAACTCTGAACCCAAAGAAAGCATATAAGTTCAAAGGCTACATCCTTTTGATCAATGGTTAAAGAGTTCCCAAGCATTCAGGCCATAAGCAAATAATACTTATTAACATTTCATTTTAATCATTTCATCAGCCTCTTAAACAAATATATTTCCCTCAGTAGAGAAAACAACTCTGACACCACCTTTTCCCAATCATGCAGGTGAGGTGACACTCACACCAGTCAAGAGATAGTTTACTTACAATCCACATGTTCCTAAAAAGTTGTATGTCAATCTAAATTTACAAAGCAAATAAAGTTGTAAATGTATCAGGAATCCTTACTACTTGAAGAAATGTATGATTATTTCTTTTTGAAAGATGAATAACAGCCCCACCGTTTATCCTTTAGCAAACGGATGGTTTTACTGAGGATTTACTTAAACGAGACACCTCTAGTTCACAACTCAGGAACATTAGAAGCAGCAACAATAAGAACCACGATTTGCTCCTATTTTCCCTCATGGTCTCGTCTCCCATCAGTTCTCCCATGGGCCTTGTGCTCTGGCCACTGTGAATTACTCACAATTCCTGAACAGGCTTGATACATTCTCATCATGCTTTTGCTCATGTTACTCCCTTTGCTGAAAAACTTTACTCAATTCTCTATCCCCTCTATGAGAAGTTGTCATTCATTTAATTTTCACTGTTACTGTTTACTTAAAAGGTTAGTTGAGATCACCAACAGGAAAGTATATGATTCTGACCATGAAATTCAAGGAAAATGTCATTACAGAGAACAGGATTCATAATGTGGGTCTTAAAAGATAGAGATGAGTTTCACCAGGTGGGGAGAGTAAGTGCCTGGAATCACATTCTAAGCAGAGAAAGCAGTATCAGCAAATGCAGGGGCTTATAGAAGTAACACATTTGGTAATCAGAAGCAACCCTGCACCGCCAAAGCACAGTCTAGAAAAGGAGGTGGGCGGCAGATTATAAAGAATAACGTGCAAAGAAATTTCATCTTCATAATATGGGCCATGGGAGTCACTGAAGGCTTTTTAACTGATATGACAAAGGATTCTTTGATTTCTTCTTTACATTTTTTTCCTTTTTATTTTTTTATTGAAGGATAGTTGCTTTACAGAATTTTGCTGTTTTCTGTCAAACCTCAACATGGTTTGACATGTATGGGTATACATAGATCGCCTCCCTTTTGAACCTTCCTCCCATCTCCCTCCCCATCCCACCCCTCTAGGTTGGTACAGAGCCCCTGTTTGAGTTTCCTGAGCCACACAGCAAATTCCCACTGGCTATCTATTTCACACATGGCAATGTAAGTTTCCATGTTACTCTTTCCATACATCCCACCCCCTCCTCCCCTCTCCCCATGTCCATAAGTCTATTCTCTATATCTGTTTCTCCACTGCTGCCTTGTAAATAAATTCTTCAGTACCATTTTCCTAGACCCTATTATATAGAGTGAAGTGAGTCAGAAAGACAAAGATAAGTATCATATTCTAACACATATATACAGAATGTTCTTTCCACTTTTAATTTCCTTCCTCCATTCCTTCCTTCCTCTCTTCTTTTTTAACAAGAAGTCCTTGGAGAAAAGACTATGATAAAGTTAAGAACTCCACTTACCCTAGCCTAGATATCTTTTCTTTTTCATAGTAAAATCATGTTGCTGGGTATTAATCAGGTCCTACAATGGCCTGCAAGTGGTAAATTACACACTGCATAGACTTTATCCTCCAGTTTTTGTGACATGTATCCTAAACACCAAACCAGATCACTTAACTCTCATTATTTTAATCATTTGTGTGTGGGTGCACACGTGTGTGTGTTTGCTGTTGTTGTTGCCCAAATGAGAATATTTAAAGCTCTCTCACATTGAAAATGAATGAGGAAGAACAATATCTATTACTTTTATAAAAAAAGAAAGGTTTAAAAAAATGTCAAATATACAATAAATGTGACATACTTTGCACACTACACACCAAATGCAGAGAATATTCAAATGACCAGGGAGGTCTTTCAGAAAACAATAATACAGCCTAGTGTCTGAATTTGGAGCCCATCAGATGTGGGTTTTAATCTTAGCTCCATGCCTTAGGTTGAAGTGATGGGGGAGGGGAAGGAGATGGGAAGAATGGGGTTCCTGTCCATGGTACTGAAATTTCATTGTGTACTAAGTTACTTGTTTTCCTACCCCAGGACACAGGTAATCACTCCAACTTCTGCCTGTTCCCACATTTTTTTTCCTTAAAAAAAAAAAAAAAAAATCTGTGTTGGTGACACATTTCCTAGTTTTTACAGCATTTCTGAGCAAATACAAACCAGGACTTGCTAAGAAACAAATGCAAGTCCACAGACTGGTTTGATCTCCAAAGAGATACAGTAAATAAATTTGTTCTTCTTAAGTAAGGTTGTACTTGCTTTGAAGACCAAGGTCTTGTCAGTCGTTACCATTTGCCCTGAGGAACCTAGCACAGAGCTGACGAGTGAACTCCATCTACAAATAGTAAGAAGCCCCCACCCTCTTTGTCCATCTAGGAACTCCAATGAATGAATAAGTTGACAAATGAACAGCTCTCTTCAGGAGAATGACTCAAGGCTTCTTGCAACAGACATGTAAAAGGCCATTTACTCACCCACATCTTCAATACAGAAAATGTCAGCATATGTAACCAAAAGGAAACATTTTCTGAGTGTCTCAAAAGAAAATTCATATTATTAACCACAGACAGTTCGCTTTCTAAATGGAAGCACATAAAGTCCCCAAACAAACTTTTGTAACTGTGAAAGAATTTCTCTTCAGCTGGTTGAGACTCTTCTCAAGTGTGAAATGAGCCAGATAATATTCAGCTCTTGTTTCTTAGTCACTGAATTCTCTTTTCATGAATCCAATAAGTGTCTATTAAAATAAATAAAGCCCCTAATGATTCAAGATAACCTAATCAAGAAAACTGAAATGGATAAAAGGCTAAACTGCAAGGGAGACTTGTCAAGGGCCTCAATGAATCCCTGACGAGGAGGTCATCTAAACCTGAGAAAAGATTTGTGCCAAGCATTTGGTTACAGTTCAAGGTTAATTATTTTATACCTTGAATGTAATAAGTAAAAATGATCTGCTTCTTTTTTTATTTCTCAAAATTGTACACTAAGTTCTAAACTGTATTTTCACGGGGACTAATTTTCAGCTGTCTCTGGGCATGTGTCTCACATTTCTATGGATGTGTTTGTAAAGATTGAATCTGTAATTGAGAGTAATGAAAATTTTATTTCAGAACAACTCCTTAACCTCTGTTATAAAGGGCTCAAGTTAAGCAGGGATTTAATAAAATCTTGTTGCCTTCCTTACCATGGAAATATGGGCTATGCATAGCTATATAATAGTATAGAGATTTGGGATGACTTTATACAAGTATGTACACACATACTTAAACACATACATGGGAACATGCATCTAAAAAAAAAAAAAATCTATATCCGTCAAAAAGAAGGATGAATCTGGAGTCTTCTCCACTTAAATATTACAAACATATTAACAGTTAAATGTACTAGACTAAACTATCGGGAAGAAAACAACCTAAATATTTCTACTCCCCGACTTCAGATTCAAATTCCAAGATACCTATGATATAAGATATATATATTATAATATATATATATATATACACACACCATAATATACCTATGATACATACCATATACACTTATAATACAAGGTATATATAAACACACACAAATATATATGATACAAGGTATATATACACACACATATATATGTGATACAAGGTATATATATTAATATATATTTTTATATACAAGGTACTATATATTAATATTATGAACACTGCCTCAAGAACTCATAAGTGTGCGGGTGGGGGGAAATAGACACAACAGAAAACCGGGAATAAAACTTGTTTGAAAGATTAGGACTGGGACTAAAGTAAGGCATGCAAGCAACTAATGTGCAAAAATTAAGGAATGTGACTCTGAAAGTGTGTGCCTCCTTGGACTGTACCCTAAGACGTAATATGTCTAATCCGAGTCTTTGGCCTGTGAAAGCAAGATGATTAAATGGTCCCTATGACAAAACAGTAGGGACTAGTCACAGCACCAACATTCTCCAACTGTAAAAACCATGGTTTAACTCAATATCATCTCCAAAAGAAGGCTGGGAGAATTTAGAAAGATGGCTTTTAATATGTCAACTTGATTTGCTTCAAAGTCATATGCAAGTTTCTAAAAGTGTTGTGTCGTGAACAGGCAAAAGAATGCAACTCAAACGTTTCTGCAATAAGTTGAGATGTGCTTAAACCAAGCACAGAAATTTTAGCAATGGGTAAGGTACCTGACACTTTATGAACTGCATATGAACTCTATGTATTAACCTTCACTGATATCTAATTAAAGGTTCCCATAAAGGCTAGATTTAGGGCATGAAACATAAACATAACCAATTGTGAAGAACCCAATTCCTCACTATAGGGATGATGTAAGAATTGAGATCTTGAGGGAATTTCTGCTGATCATTTCTCAAAAGAATCTATTCCTTTGAATTATGCTGAGAGAAAAAGGAAGAAAGTGAAGGGTTTAACTTGATGCTTGGGCATCACTGTACTTACTCGCTGTCCACTTAATTTGGCATCTGAGAATATTGAGGAGCCTAATTTCTTCACTCCTCGCTGTAATAATTTTTTTCAAATGGCAGTTGCAGTGTAAATATGTTGATTTGTTTCATGTAAGTTTGGTGGACGGCACTGGCATTGTAGTATACGTGCCCCATTTGACAAGAACAGAAGCTGCTTTTTGATAGGCTGTCAAAATGTGTTCGAAAGAAACGTGCCCATCAGGAAGGGGCAGGCAAGGCCACACACCTCCTTTTAGTCTGCCTTATACACTGAAGACAAGACGGCAGAAGCAGAAGCACTGGGAGTGAGATGAGACCACCACCTCATTCTACACGTGGCATCATACGGCCAGTTTTTCCTGTCACTCTTCATACCAGAGATCAGGGCAGTCAAACATTTACTTCCAATGTGGTGGTTTAGTTGCTAAGTCATGTCCGACTCTTGTGACCCCATGGACTGTAGCCCGTCAGGTTCCTCTGTCCATGGGATTCTCCAGGCAAGAATACTGGAGTGGGTTGCCATTTCCTTCTTCAGGGGACCTTTCTGAGCCAGGGATTGAATCAGGTCTCCTGCATTGTAGGCAGATTCTTTACCAACTGAGCCACCAGGGAAGCCCCAATAGCCTGAGCAATCCTAGTCCCAATAAAGCCATCTCCATAAGGGAACCTAATAAATAAGGTACCTGGCAAACCACTTTCAGGGCAAACTGGCAAAACTGATCCTTGTGTAATATTTTCTAAAGGCTAAGAAACTAAATAATGAGACTGAAGATACTTTACAATTCATAAACATACTCTCCCATGAGAAAAGGTGGTTTAAAAATTTACAATTTATAACTGTCTTATTACAGTATAATCCCAACCAGGACATAAACACGCAGGTGCAAACATGTACTTACACATCAGAAGACTAAAAGGTTAATAGCAACTACCTCTGGATTGTGGAATTATGGGTGATTCATATTTTGCCTTTATATTTTCTTCATTTTATTTGTTAAAATGAGGACGGGGCATTGCAGGTGACATTCCAGGGGGTGTGCAGTCTCTCCTTACCACCTGATGACCCACAAGGGCACATGGCCCTCATCTCGATGGGCCTTTGCAGCAATTGCAGAGCCTCCAGACCCCAGCCCGGAGGTGGGCCTGGGGGGAGCACAGTAAGCCAGCATGCAGCTCTGACCCCAGATGCTACAGCAGGTACAAGGGGGCTGGCCCGCTAGCTGGGGATCATATGTGGAGCCATATGCAGAGCCCACCTGGTGGAAGAGGGAGATGTGGGAATTTCCAGTTGTTCAGGGTTTTATTTTGCTTTTGTTTATTATAAACATTTCATATTGGCCAAAACTGTAGTTAGCTGAGTCATTCAAAATATCTTAGGTGAAGGTATAGAGGCAGGGACCCTCAAGCATCACTGGCAAGGACATCACTGGAATGTAAATCCTATCATTATTTTCAATACAGTAGGCCTAGAAATGATTTGCATACCCATGAAGGGAAGAAAGTCAAATTATGGTGCATCCAATCCAATCCAATATGACATAGCAACTTAAGAGAATAAGAGAACTAAGTGTGCTGATATGGAAAGATCTTTAGGATTTGTAAAGAAAAAATCGTGTGTAAAGTATGCTAGTCATTTGTGCATAGGGACAAAGAAAGCCTATAAACTTGTATTTCCAAAGATAGAAGAGAAATGTTGGCAGTGGCTGCCTCTAAGGATGGCTAAGGGGTGAGGGATGGAGGAAGACTATTCGCTGTATACTCTTTTGTCCCTTTTGAAGCTTATATAATGAACACATGCTATCTATTCAAAATAAATAGCATTAAAGAAGAAAAGAAATGCCTTTGAATTAAAGAATAAAAATAAAATGAGGATGTTATTACTCAAGTAATCATAAAACAGAAGTTATTTCTTTAAAAAGGAAATAAGTACAACTAACTTGTGCCTGGGACATTTTTAAAAAGAGACATATAAAAGCAAAAATTAATATGGCAACCCATGACTGAATGAAGAAAACACATTAGCACTACACTGAATGTGATATAAACTCCAATAGCAAAGAGCAGTAAAAGGAAGGAAAGCAACCAAATGATATACCAATTATTTTTCTTCATGTACACTTTTCTGTCTTTATTTTTACCTTTAAAAGGATTTGCTATGGAGACCTGTATATTTTAAATCATTTAACTTGTTAGTCAAACTAGATAATATATAAGGAACTATTTTATAATAAAAAATGTTCATAAAATCTGAGTTTATAATCTACATCTAAAGTTTAAGAAGCCTTCTATTTAGGATTACAGTTTGTTAAGTCAGTAAGTAAGAACATGGAATATGAATATGAATATATATATATATTTTGCTTCTTGGTGAAACAATGATAAGGAATAAAGGTCAATCAGTATACAAAATCAATTTAATCATAGCGTACATAAAGTATACAACATATTGAAACTCAGTCACCATGAAGAACACAGCTTCTATGGAGGAAATTATTTCAGAATTGTATACCGAAGGCCAGAAACTCTTTTTCCCCACTGTGGTGGGGTCACAGTTGTGTCTCCCTCCCTCTTCTGCAGTAGGAGTGAGGACTCCTTCATTCCTGATCCCAGCAGTAGCTCCTGCAGCTTGTGGGCCTGGAAGGTGTGTGGGTCAGGAAGAACTTGAGGACTGGCAGGTTTTTTAAAAACACTGTTTAAACAGTTTTTAAAAACTGTTTCTTAAAAAGCAGTTTAAAAAACTGGCAGGGGTTTTTAAATCCTGGTGGCGATGATGAGGACATCTTACAATGTCATTCCTTCAAAGCCCCCTCCCACCGAACCCTCCCCCCACCCCACCCCAACCCTCCTCCCCCCTCACCCCCCCACCCCGGGCTTAATCCCAGGTCACTCCCTCTTTTATATCAGCAGACTCTGGGGTTGGCCCTTTCATTACCACCAACTGAGCTTTACAACCAGGTTGTCTATGTCCCTTTTTTGCAGTGTTTCAGCTTCTCTCTAACTTCCTAATAATAGCAAGCAAGACCCTCCTGTCCCGCCAAAGATAGAGAGAAAAGAAAAAAAGAAAGCAAACCTAGTGCCCCTCTAACGTTTTTATTCATTTGTTTTATTTGTTTAATGAAGGCAAAGTAGAACAGGAATAAGTCCATTCCCATTCATCTACCTACTCTATTTCCACCCAAATCTAATAGGAAAAGACATATGTAGAGTTGGCTCTTTGGGTGTACAAATAATAAAGCATCACTCTCCTTTCAAAATAAAACCAACCTGAAATCAACCTCAGCATTCCATGAGTTGAATACTGAAAGCAATATAAAAAAGAGAAGCAGGCAGGAGAGGAGAGAAATAGTGAGTTTGCATCTGGGGAAAGGGGCCGCTGATGTCAACAGAAAGAAACGTAGCTAAAGGCGCTGTGACGAAGCACACGGGCGTCCCTGGAGCAGCGCGGTGGGGGGCCACACAGGCCACTGCGCTTGCGCCCTGCTGGACTTCCACTTCCCAGGACACACATGATGGACTGAGCTTGGGGAGAACTGCAATCTGAGGGACGGCAACACAGCGCTCCTGCAGTCACTGAGACTGCACACTGGGTGCTTATTCTCTGGGGGCCCTTTGTATGTAGGGCCATACTGAAGTTGTGAGGGAAACGCCATATGCCTTTACACCATGGTTCCTACTGAGCACCCCCACTCCTGGTTCACAGAGAACAACCAGTGACCATAGTTCATTCCATCCCATGAAGACCAATAATCTGAATATTCTGCAGAAAGAAAAGAGAGTCTTCAGAACCCACATCCACACACACACACACACACACACACAATACCCAAAGCTGATCCTAAATTGAAAATGAAACAAAAGTAAAAGGTGAAATGTACGTAAGCACACTTTTCCCCCTGCTTTTCTTTCTTTGGCTTCTCTCACGTGAAGAAAAGGCCACAGGTCAGACAGGAGGCACCCAGTGGAACTGGATGATGGGCTGACCTGGCCAAGACAAAGGAGCCAGAGCCCAGTTAAAGGAACAGGTGGTCTTTGACCCTACAAATGCGCCTGATGTGACCCACACACCAAGGAGACACACACTTTCCAGTAACATTGTTTTCACCAATAGGACCACAGGCATAACTGCAAATGCTTGTTCCTTTTCTGAACCCCTGCTCCAACGATGCCTGTTTTCTAAACTCTTACAGCCCTGGAGGAACCTCTTGCCCCACCACTCTCTCTAAAAATGTCCTCTCCTTTTCCTATTCTTCATTCAAAGCTTGCCTAACACAGGCAGTGTAAGGTTACTACTTTTATTATGATGACAGCAATTCATAGCAAGGAATGAATGAGACTTAATGGAGGGTTCCTTTCTATTTTAAGACATGTAAAATGGAAGAGGAGGGGTTAGTGTGTGTGTTTGAACAGGGCCTTCCAGGCTCAAACCCACTCTAGTTCACAAGAGTTCCTATTCAAGGTTCTCCTAATTTTTACCTCCATGAGAATGGAGTACCCTTACTTCCTCAGTCACTACACACCCACACCCACACCCACACACACACACACACACCCCTTATGGACATGTACCAAATACAAGTACAAGGTACAACATCATGCCATTGATTCCATTAAGGATGCTTTTTATCAAGCAAATGCTGGTAGTACTTACAAAGCAGAGTGACTGTCTTATGTTAAATTGCCTTTGAAACTATCAGCTAAGTTTATTTTGTTTGACAGTGCCATTTTTAAGACACTTAACACCTGATTTGCAAATCTCTGTCAGCTGTTTACAAATAAAGTTCCTTATTCATAAATGTGAATGAAATCACCATCCTAATGGAAAACAAACAGGAAACAAAGCATCTTATCTCCATTTAGGCCCAATCTCACCTTTTAGCACATCAGGTCCTAGAACTATATTTCACTCCAAGCTCTACAGAAACAGGGCTACTGAGTTCTGCAGGCAATAAAAATTTGGAGAGCTACATTTGTGCCAACTGGCAAACACAGTTTTCAATCAGCCACCTGAACTACTTGGGGAGGCTGGAGTCAACACTATTTTCAGAAGCAACAGTGCCAAGTCAACAGGAAGATGACAAGCATTCAGAATCAAGTTCTTAGACTATGGCCTTGAGTTTTTCTAGAAAGCAGCTATAAAAGGAGGACTGAGTGCAATTTTGATATTTACATCAAGTCACGACTAAGGGGCAGGTTTGCAAAAGCAATTGTGTAGTTTTATACTTACTGCACATTTACCACATATGTCCTTTATTACACAGTGGAAAACCATTAAATGCACAGTAGTTTTGCCAAGTGGCATTATGCATTTAACAGCTTTATTCGTTTAACAGCTCCAACTCTCATTATATTTTGCCATGTGGTACATGGGATTTTATGCATTTAACAGTTTAAGAAGGCTCTATGGTATTTTCTTTTCATGTATTTCATACTATGATTGGACATGATATCTTAGCCAACTATATTGCAATGATTTCATTGATGAGAGAAAGAATAATCTGGAAAAATCATGACATCAAAATTGAATAGGGGAAACAAATATTTCAACCCTCTTCGAAATTGCTGAATATTCTACTGCTCTCTTTTTATTAACACCTGAAAAATAATTTAGGTGACTGCAAAACTACAGGTAAAAAAATTATATACCCCAAACCATATAATTAGTATACATATAGCATTTAACTATGATTCTAAAAACGTAATTTTCATTAAAAACCATCTTGCTTAAAACAATATTCAGTAACTTCCTTTCTCTACAGCACAAAGCAGATCTGTTCAGGAGAGGATGGACCATTTTACCATTTACATATGTAGGGATGAAAGCATTTGTCATGCAAGCCCACAGAGGAAATCAAGCTCTGAATCAAAGGACTCTCAAAATTAAGCTTTAACTTTTGTTTCCTCCACCCTGCATCTGAGTAATTGTTCAATCCAGAAATAAATAAGTAGGCACCTCAACATAACCCATTCTAGGATAGGGCAGTAGTTGTCCCTTTAAACGAATTGAAACAGATAGTACAGCCCTTCAACTGTTGCTGCTTTCAGAAATAAAAAAACCTAAGCATCTGTCTACTTTCTCCCTGGAGCATTCCATTCCCCACAATCGCAGCACTCTGCAAAATTGTACTGGATAAGCTTCTCTGTTTTTCTGTTAAAGATCTCAACACTCACTCTGCAGTCCCCAATGCGTGTTTTCTCCTGGAAAAACAACTGTATTCTCTACATAAAAGAAACACCTGACATTGCAAGGTGTCTCTGGGGCTGGGTTGAAAAGCAGTTATTATAACAAAGTCATCCATTCCCCTGGTGGGAATAAGAGAGGTGACGAGACCTCGCTAAAACTTGTTCTCAGGAAGATGCTGTTCTGAACACACCGAGTTTTGCTCAAATATCCAAAAGAAAGAAAAAAAGCATATATAGCAGTATTCAAAATTGGGAGAGACATCCCTCAAGGCTGATTCTTTTTGGTGAAAAAAAAAAAAAAACCTTGAAAAAAAATCTGGGTTTTGACTTAGTCTTTATTGTGAACTCTGATGGGAATAAAAGCAAACTGTAGAGCAAAAGGCAAGAACGTGACAGGTTCCCTAGGGATTATTATTGTTATTATTATTATAGGAACAGATGTATTTTTATTGGTGGGAGGAGGAGAACAGTCTAATTCCAGCCTCACTTTTGCTCTTTAAAAATCCACTCACCTGACTTTTATTTGCAGCCACTTTGGCAAACAGGGCTTGAGACACCTTGGCCCTTTTCATCTCCTGTTGGATCTCGTCATAAATGGCAGCTGTGATGTTGACGTTGGCGCCGTCCACCTTAATGGGGAGGTCTGTTGTCGGTGTCGAGGTTTTGGCCTACCAAGAGACCATGAAAATAATAATTTAAAAAGTGCTGCATTCAGCCCAGCCATCTGTGCAGAAATTATCAAAGGATTTCAGTCAGCTGATGCCAAACCACATTAGCTACAGAGGGACACTTCCTGTCCATTATTCTAATCAGGTTAATTGTGATTGGAAATAATTGCAGTGCATTCCTATAGGACATGCAGAGTCCTGTCAGCCCTGTCGTTCCCCTCACAGTAGCTGCGACGGTTAGCAGGTAGGATGGCTACCCTGGGTACCAAACTCAAACCATCACCTAACTGCAACACAAGCATGCAGAACACACACACGGTTACTTTTTTCCTTCTGAAAACAGAACAGCTTAGAGGAAGAGTCAATCTTCCAGGAAAAAAAAAAAAACAAATGAGTAAATGGGTAGAGGTCTCTAAATAATAAATTATTACTCAATTTAATGCACTCCCCTGAGTCTCTCTCATTCTTTATTAAAGCTTTACGTATGTCATTTGAGTATGTATGGCTTCCCACCATTATCATCATTATGCTACCCAGACAGTCACCTAATTTCACCTAGGAAATCAGTGGAAATGAAACAAAATTTCATTTCATAAAACTAGGCTTCAGAATGCCTTTGAAGTGCTGTTTTCATTTTCTTAAACTCATATTGTGGTTTTATGTATTCTGTAGTGCTCGTTTTAATTGAATGATTTCCCATCAGCTTCAGAGACAAATGAAGGACAATATAAAAGGTGTCTGTACTTCTTGGAGTTAGGATAACCCTAAAATGTTTGAACTTGCTTGATCCAGATAACTACGGTGTGTAAGGAGCGGGGGCTGGGCAGCCTTCTCAGAACCCAGGGCCATCAGACAAAGGAAAAAGTCTGCCCCCACCCTCAGATTCTTGAGCACCGCCAGCTGATTTGGTCTAAAGTGAGCTTTTTTCTTTTTGTACCCACCCACCTAGAACCCTAAACCACTAATTTCCCTCTGTGGATGTCGTGAGCTGCTCCCCCACTGGACTGATAGTATGCCGGGTTTAGAGAGACGTGGCATACAGTGTGGATACCACGGGATCATTCCCAATGATGTCTTGAAGGCAGGGTCACATCCTAACTTTAAAAGAAGGCTTTGGTTCCTACAAGCACTCAGGGACTTCTGCCATTGTCCTGTGACCTTCCTGTCTCATACTGTTGTTTAATTACTGAAAAGTAACAATAAGAATAACTGATACACATACTATTTGTGTGCCAGGCATTCCAGGAAGTGTTTTACTTTTGTCATCACATTTTATTCTTTTTAAGAACACAATGAGTTAAACATTATTATTTTCACTTTAGAGATGAAGACAACTGAAAATAAAAGAAGATAATTTGCTGGAAGGATATGCAGCAGCAATTGAAATAACCATCAACTGAACTCAAGTCTCTCAAGTTCCAAAGGACAAGTTCATGGACCACTGTGCTACTCTGCCTCCAAAACCTCCAGTTTACACTGGTGCTGTTTTTACGCTTTTCGTCTTGCCCTGGAGTTTGAGGTCTTCCCATAACATTCTAATCCTCTCCCATCTTTTTCAAGAAGACTCCTTTTTCTTCTTAAAACTTCTAGTTAATCCAGAGTGTTTCCCTATTGAGTGCACATTTTAGCATACAATTTCTGCCTTTCTCGGCGCAGGTTTTTATTAGCCTCACTGACTTAACATCATGTTAACTAACTGATCAAATCTTTTCTGGAACACTGAGAGCTAAAGTCGAAGCACAGAAATACATGCTTAGGGACCTAGACCTTGGAATCAGAATAATCAGAATTGAAATCCTAACTCTACCAATCATTTACATTACCTTACATGAGGTATTTAACCTACCTAAACCTCAGTTTCCTTATCTGTAAAATGGGAACAACAATGCAAAATGGTGAGGATCCAAATCCATGCAAAATATTCACAATACATGATATAATAAATGCTCAGTAAATAATCATTCTTATCCTTTTTTGTTGCTTTGTTATCATTAAATGCATTGAAGAATACTGACCAGTTGAAGGATTATGAGAAGAGACTGTATGGGTTGAATCTGAAATTTCTTCAATTTGTTTTAAACCAGTAATAAAGTGCTACTGGGTCTGGAAAATAATCTCCATGGACCTATGCAAGACCTTGTGTGTGTGCCCTGGAATGCTGGCTCCAACTCAAAGGCTGAACGAGTGGCCCCTCTTTGACATTTGTTTGCACAATGAAAGCCTTACAGTAATCTGTATCTACACCACTGAGACAGTTCTATAAAGAATTGTGATCTAGTAGGTAATCATGAAATGTTTTAAATGTCTTTAATAATTCCATCAGTGCTTAACCAGCAGAATGTTCCAGACAATGTAAAAATGTCAGTCCACGACCATGTTTGCAAATATATTTTGAGAAAAACATTTAACATTTATTTTCAAAATCTCCAAACTGTGAAATTAAATGATTGATTTCCCTGTTAAATTTGTCTCTAAAGGACATCTTTATCTAGGAATTTTCTAGATGGGATTTTCTTCTGCTCAAAAAAACAAAATATTGGCCTTAACTGTGTAACCTTGTAAGTTGGTCTGGCTCTGAAAGCTACCAGGTCTTTGAAAAGATGCCTAAGATATAATCTTGTTAGAAAAATATTATGAAGGAGTGGAAAACAAAACACAGAGACATGTGCAATTTTCTAACAAGAAGGAACGACTTTCTGAGAAAAGTTGACCAGTTAAACAGCCATGAAGCATTGCTGGATTCTTCTGTAATAGCTTAATGGGCTTCAAAAGTGGCAAAAATGTTGGTGAATTTAATAGAAGTAAATATTAGTGCAAATTAACAACTCGCCCAACTCAATAGCTCAACATGTATGCCCCAAAATTTAAAAAAATAAAAGTAAAAAAACTTGGCTACACTGGTCCAAAGTAAGCAGTCAAGTGTCTTAGTTTTGGTTTAACAGTAACTAAACTTCATAATTCACTAAGGTCTAAGTATCACAATTTGGCAGTTCATGATAGCAAATGATCTTCAATTAAAAATCTATTGCAGAGTGTAAAAATATAAAGAGAGTTAAGATGTGTGAAAAAAAAATTAATGTACTTGAAAAAGCTCAAATATTTCTATTAGAATAAAATTCTGCTTAATCAGTTCCTTAGACCTTGCCAGAAAACAAACTCCTAAATCCAAAACTATATGTATCTAAGCCAAAAAAAAAAAAAAAAAAATCACTTTTCAGCATACCCAATTTTCTGATTTGTACAAATGTACAACTGTTAAATATTTGGTTTGAAAACTATAACTCAAGAAGGAACTTACAACCATGCCAGCAACAGTAAACGAGATGACTTTCCTATAAGTCCGCTGATTAGTAAAAGCTTACGGGAAGCGCCATGTGTGTACGTGCCTAGTCGCTAAGTCGTGTCTCACTGTGACCCCAGGATTGTAGCCCGCCAGGCTGCTCTGTCCATGGGCTTTCACAGGCAAGAATACTGGGGAGGGCTGCCATTTCCTCTTCAAGGGGATCTGTCCGACCCGGGGACTGGACACGCGTCTCCTGCGTCTTCTGCACTGGCAGGCGGGTTCTTTACCACTTACCCCCTGAGAAGCCAAGGGCAGTAGCTGCGCTGTGCTTAATCGCTCAGTCATGTCCTACTCTTTGCAACCCCGTGGACTATAGCCCATCAGGCTCCTCTGTCCATGGGGATTCTCCAGGCAAGAGTACTGGAGTGGGTGGCCATGCCCTCCTCCAGGGGATCTCCCCAACCAGGACTCCTGCACTGCAGATGGAGTCTTTACCGTCTGAGCCACCAGGGAAGTCCTGGAAGGGAAGTAGGGAGTGGACGAAGGAGGAGTACGCTCAGATCTGAATTGGAAATGACTCTTGGCTGACTTGAGAACTTGACCCTTCAGTTAAAATCTTTAAAGCACACATTACTATTAAAAGATGTGTGCATTTGCAGAAGGACCTGAGAACAGAAAGTGTGGAAAGGAAGGATGGAAAGCTGAGCCAGGGTCCTATGGGAATCACTGCAGGAAAGAAAACATGAAGGTCTACCTTCCCACCATTTTCCACAGAATCACTGAAAGAGCTCCCAGTCATTCTGATCTAGCCATAGCACATGCATGCTTCCATCACACACAGGCTCCTCATGGATTTTGTCTCTTTCAGGTTGCATCAAGCAGAACTTGGGACTACTCTAGCTGTCACCAGCCCCCAACTACCCTGTCTCCATCCAAATAAATACACAACTGGAGGAAAAGCAGTGTGCTTCCTATGCAAACTCAGTTCAACACTAATACCCTAGTCCCTTCTTTGATAACCAAACAGCTACATGTAGACATCTAGCGGTTATCCTCCCACCCACTCCCGCCACATATGGAAGAATGGGACTTGTTTAAAGGGAGAGAATTGGCATGGATGATACAGTAAAGGATAACCACTAGTATAGGGTCAGAGGTTCACATCCTCTAACCCACATGTGCAGTGGATTAAGAAGTCCTAGAATTACATCTCTTAGTTTCTGAGGGAAAACAGTATCAGTGAAGGCAAGATGTCTCCAAGGCAAAGAGTGAAAAGTCAGGGGAGCGAACATCTCACCTGAGGGGTTCGGGAGGAGCTGGGGCTACTGGAGGCTGACGAGACCATGCTCACGTTGGGGTTCATGCTCCGCTCTCTCTCATCCTGGTAGATGCGGTCCCGCTCCACTTCGGGCAGATTGAGGAAATTCTGCATGGCTCTCAGGTTTACTAAAAGCGACTGAGATGCTGTCCGAGGGTCTTCTTCCTTCCGCAGAATCTCAGACAACAACCCCTGATTAAATGGGGGAAAAAAAAAGTAGGTCACGTTACATCTGCAGGTATGTGGTGTGGTTTCTGGCTGGCGCACCCACCCCCATGCCCTTCCCCTTTGTTTGGTGTAACCAGAGGGCTGTGATGTCAAGAACCTCGCTCTAATTCCTGACAGTTCTCCAGCAAGAAGATTTGGAGGGAATGTGCTTGGCGCCTGGGGGTTCTGCGTTATTTTGGACCATTCTATTCTGACACTTTATCATCACTGTAATAATCAGCAGTGTACAGAGATGCCAGCTAGCAAGGTAGGCGCTTGGGAAGAATTGTGAAACTGCAATTACCACCAGGTGCCTCCTACAAGTATTTCAGGAACTGTTAGAACTCTCTCTGCTTGAAACTGGGAACACTTGGCAGTCCTGCTCAGCTTTACAAATCTGCCAAGTTTGGTAAATTTAGTTCCGACATTTAAACAGCATGGGAGATTTACATCGACTTAAAAAAAAAAAAAGTTTGGCTGAATTTCTGTGTGACCGGCCACTGTTTTCAATATAGATGTTACTTGTGGGGGGAAAAAAAAAAGACGCAAAGCAAATGCCTCTAGCTTGTGTTAACCCTCTATCAACTTCCCAATCCACATACTTGCACGGCTACCAGAGGGCACCCAAACCTTCCTACGAGATGCCCTCATGGGGACACTCCAATTCCACCACTGAAGCGACAGAAGTGTAGCTGCAATCCGGTGAAGGGCCACAGGACACCTCAGAGGACACCATGACAGGCTCAGATACTTTCTGACTGTGTTACCCACCCAAACAGAATGCTTCACGTAGGAAATTAATGTTTCCATGTGCTCTGCTCACAGAGAATGCACAAAGAAAACAAGACGTTAACAAGTCTAAAGAGAAGTAGTATGGACTCAAGAAAGAGGCTAGGGACCTGAGCTGGGACGTCACAGTCCTCGGGGCAAAAGCGGATCCGTTTCCACCCTGCACGTGTGTGCGCGCTCGGCTGCTCCGTCGTGTCTGACTCTCTCTGAACCCATGGCCTGTAGCCCACCAGGCTCTTCTGATCATGGGATTTCCCAGGCAAGAATACTGGAGTTGCCATTTCCTTCTCCAGGGAATCTTCCTGACCCAGGGATTAAATCTGGGTCTCCTGCATTGGCAGGTGGATTCCTCACCACTGAGCCGCCTGGGAAGCCCCTGCATTCTGCACACTTGTTAGATTATCACATAAAGGCATTCCCAGCTAACATCCCTTCTCAGGGCAGTGTGGGATCAAGCCCTAGGATTGTACCTCAGAAAAAGCTAAGATGTTAACTTCTGAGTCTTACAAGAGATGGGGATAACCCCAAATTCTAAAAAGTAGATGCCAAGATATTTACACTTAGGGGAATATTAATGCAAAGAAATCCTATCAGATTTGTAATCTATGGCTAAATAGGCCATATTTGGCCAAAAGGCATTGGATATAAAAGAGACACACTACTACCTCTAGTTGGCCAACAATCCTCAGGGTAAGGTAGGCAAATTTTTTTTAGAAAGTAATACACTATAAGATAGTGAACCGAATGTCACAGGAATATGCATCACATAGTTATCAGCACTCCAGGAGGTAATCACCACTCAAAACACCATGTAAGACAATTTTACTATAAGAAACTTACAAAAGGTATGCCATCTGATAGTTCTGCCAATTTGGTTGTCACTACTTTGATTAGAAAAGTCTTTATATATGGGAATATAATGTGCCATACAATGAAGCTAGATAAAAATGTTAACAAGTGTGTGTCTGCATGCACACATGCCCATAAAAAGGCCAAGGTAGGGCATGTATATAAAACTACCCTACTGGTGAAATGATTCTAGGGAAGCCCTGATTTCTCATCACGTTTTCAGAAAGAAGCAACAAGTGAGACACCTGTCTTCCAGAAAATGTTATACAATCTAGGTATTAATTCTCTTTCTGAAATTAAAAGTCAGTTCTGCCTTAAGTTATCCTACTTTCCACTTGGACTAAGCAACCTGAAATATTAATAACGATTTGACTTTCCTGGTGGCTCAGACGGTAAAGCGTCTGTCTACAATTCAGGAGACCGAGGTTCGATCCCTGGGTTGGGAAGATTCCCCTGGAGAAGGAAATGGCAACCCACTCCAGTATTATTGCCTGGAAAATCCCATGGAGGGAGGAACGTGGTAGACTATACTCCATGGGGTCGCAGAGTCGGACACTACTGAGCGACTTCACTTTCACTTTTCTTTCTTGCTTCTAAGACAAAAATCTCCAAATTAATACATGCAGAAACAAGAGGGATAAGAATTTTCAACACTAACTTCCTATACACACAATGGAGTATTATTCAGTCATGAAAAAAGAATGAAATAATGCCATTGGCAGCAACATAGATGGACCTAGAGGTTATCATACTAAGTGAAGTAAGGCCAACAGAGAAAGACAAATGTCATATTATCTCACTAATATGTATAATTTAAAATATGATACAAATGGATTTATTTAAAAAACAGAAATAGACTCACAGATATAGAAAACAAATTTATGGTTACCAAAGGGGAAAGGGCAAGGGAGGGCTAAATTAGGTGTTTGAGATTAGCAGATGCAAACTGCTGTACATAAAATAGACAAACAACAAGGTCCCACTGTATAGCACAGTATCTTGTAGTAAGCCACGATGAAAAAGAATATAAAACAGAACATATGTATGCATATATATATGAATCATTTCGCTGTATACCACAAACTAACACATTGTAAATCAATTATACTTCAATAAAATAAAAAATTACAGTATAAAATACAGCCAATACCAATTTCTAATACTAAGAAGATACTAAGATTGGTATTTTCTGAGCTTTCTTTAACGATAAGCTCTGCACCTGAAGGACAAGCCGGCACTCACTCGCCTTCTCTCTCTCCATGGATACATGGATACGTGCGGCTGAGTCCCTTTGCTGGTCACCTGAAACTATCATTACATTGTTAATCAGCTATACCCCAATGCAAAATAAAAAGTTTTTTTAAAAAGATAAATAATAATATAAATAATGAGATGAAAAATTAAAACTCTTTATTCTCTGAACTCTCCCCCAAAAAATAAGTAACTTTAGCATTCTACTAAATGTCAGACTACCAAATTTGGAAAAGCTTTAGGATATGCATGGACATATTCTTTATCCTGGTTAGGATGATTATATACTAAGATATCTCAAAGGCTAAGTTTGTAAACTTCTTCTGTGTGAAATTATTTTCGCAAATTGTGGAGGACATCATAGCAAAGATCTTGTGTGTAAAATACTGAAACAACAACAAAAATATTGTTCTCATGGACCAGGTTCAAAACTGTAAGTCTGTTTATTCCTAATCAATAAAAAACAAAATCACTCTGAAGGGCAGAGTTCTTTTATTTACTTTTTGTTCAGCGTGGTTTACCTTTTCTCCCCCACATGGAAATTGTGGAGTTCCTACCCCTGCATTTTTTACATGTTGGACAACCATACAGGGAAATGAATTCATCTCTAAGAAAAATCAAGACAAAGCATCCTTGTAAATGACTGCTCATCGGCACCATTTCCGAAGTGAATGAGACACAATATTTGTATTTTCAGGGGCTGGTGGATATACTGTTGCCTCTGTCTCATTCGCCTAATTGAAGATAAAGTCTCAAACCAACAAGGTGGCCAGTGCTGCCTCCATGAATTGCCCCAGAGAATGAGAACACTGTTCTAAATTATTTACTTCAAGTCTCATCTGTGTAGCCCTAGTCCCAAAGCAGATTCCTTTTACCTCAGACATTTTCAATAACAAGTGGCTAACTGGTGGGCACAAGAAGAGTTTTAGTTGTTTTGTTGAACCTTCTTCATTTTGGTTATGTGCTTTTAACTATTTCAACAGGGATTTTTAAAAATATAGCGAAAATTCTGCAGGCATATGAATGTAAAGCATGTTTTATTTAGTTAGTTTAAAATCATCATGGGGGAAAAAAATCAGAAGAAAATGTATGGCATGACTTAAATATACCACAAATCACCCCATCTAATTATCAAGATAAGTAAATGTTTATCATATTGAAACTGTCTTGAATAGAACATAAATTAATAATTTATCCTACATAAATATTTCTAAAGCCCTTGCCACTCAGTTGTCTGGCATTTTAATTATCAACTGGCCAGGGGGGAGGTGTCACTTGGACATTCCCATTATGCAGCCTGAGCTATAGAGAACATGGCGTGGCACCTGGGCACTGAAAATAAAAATATACTTTTATGAATAGAAAGGTCATGAATATTGAGAATGTGAAAACTGAGGGAAATTAATAAATTAACCAGGATATTGCTTATTAAAATTTCATATCAGTAATCTTATTAAAACATATTGCAAGTATTGAGTAAAGTGGTCATTAAGTATTTTCCTCATCATAGGCAACAGAGCCTTCTCAAGGGAGAGATTATAAACAATCCTCTCCGTGGTGTTAGCTGAGGTTGTGTAAGACCAAGGAACATGTTAACTGAGAAGGAGCAGAACAAGCCTCTGCAGAGGGGAGAAAGGCACCTTCTACCAGAGTTCTTGGGTTGCAGGTCACTGACAAAAGAAGGGAGTTGGGCAAAAAGAGTCACCCACTGGCCTTCTCCCTCATCCTTTAATGGAGAGTTTTGTAAGCTCCAAAATATTTCCAGCACCAGCAAACAATACATGAGGCTGGCAGAAAATTCAATAGAAGCAAAATAATTCAAAGCACAAACAAGAGATAATATAATGCCATCTAGCTTCATTGCTAATACAGGTTATCTCTAAAAACAAAACAAAGAGTTGGGGCCAGGAATTCCCTGGTGGTCCAGTGGTTAGGATTCTGCTTTCACTGTGGTGAGCACAGGATTGAGTCCTGGTTAGGAAAGGAAAATTCTGTAAGTAATGCAATGTGACCAACAACAACAAAAAAACACTGGGGCTAATTTTTTAAACAGAAAAATCAATATGCTTATGATTTCTAGTATTTTAATAATACTTATTTGTGACAAATTAAATGACCTTAGAGTTTCTGAATCTGTCGTTTCTACTGAAGCACTTTCTTATTTACATTATTATGACTTTCATATTCCTTCAACAATTTATATAGTTGGCTCCAAATTGCTAGTGTGCAAAATACATGATCAGAAATATTTGGGAAACATTACCATGACTAGCTCTGTAAAATTTACTTCCAAATTTCTGCACTAGCCCTTGAAACTTCATCTGGGACAGGTAAGAAACCACCATTGATGGGCCTTTAATCCTTTAAAAGCAAAAAGAGAACCCAAGCCTGGGCCAGGTTTTAGGAAATCTGAGCCTGAGCCCTTCGGACCTCCTAGCCACTCCAGGAGAGGACACCAAAGGTCATTACTGACTAGATTTTAACAGATACCTCTTTTTCATACCTCTCAGACATTAGTAATTCTCAACAATTAGGCAATATCTCCCATTGATTACCTAGAGAACCCCCAAATTCAATATACATATTGCCAAGGAATGACAGATCAGTCTATTAATTCATTTCTCATTTACAACTTGGTACAAAGCTCATAAGGGAATGGGAGGATTCCCAAGACATAGATTCTGCTGCCAAGGAGTTTACTATACGGTGGTTTATAGAAGCACAATGTAAAAGATGATGAGTGTCATAAATTTCAGATAGAACTAGTACCATTTCAGTTCAAAAGAGGGTGAATGTATTGCCAACTGTGGGACTCAGGGAAAACATTTTGGAAGCGGCGGTACATAACTTGGCTGGGATTTGAAATGTACATAATATTAACAGGCAGCTATAGAGATAGTGGTGAGGCTAGGCAAAGAGGGAGACTAAGTGAAGGATTGGACAGTATTAGAACATTTGAACAAAAAGAAAGAGCATGACTAATCCGGAATATCAAAAGAAGTTTTTGTTTCCTTAAAAGCTTAAAAAAACACAGTACAAAAATGGGTAAAGCAGTAGAAGACTTTCTGAAGTGAAAATAATACAGTCCACATTAAAAGAATTCTGAACTATTGGAGTATACACAAACTAACCAACAAACAATACCCCCCAAATGAAGTGATATTAGATAATCTGTTCAGCCTTTTTGTCACCTGCAACAAATTAGGCTTTCAATATGCAAAACATCTTCCTTCCAGAAAAACAAATGATCATGATTCCATTTAATTGTAATTTAATGAGGCATAATTTATTTTTTAAAGTGATATACACCAGGTGTGTGCTGAAAAAACTGGCCCAGTCAAACCCTAGTGCTTCTCTTTGGAAAAAGCCTCAAACTAGCCAGAGCCTATTTTCATTTCTGTAAGCTACATTTCTGTTCATATATTTGTTATAACATAAACTTTTGAACTAATTCAACCCCCAAAATACTCATATATCATGTAACACAGATATCATATCATATGCACAGTATATTATAGTTTGAAAATGTTAGGTTTCAACCTAAACAAATGATGCCATAACCAATGAACAAGGTTAAAAGGCACACACACCCCCATATTACAGATTAAAGTTACAGAAAGTCAGAGGTGGAAGGGGTCTTGGGACCCATATGGGCTAACCACATATCCTGCCACCCAGCATGACCTGTCTATCACATAGTTCCCTCAAAAGGTACTCTTCACATTTCACCACCCCTTTTGCATGCTTATCAGTTAGTCTTAACTAATACAATTCTGAAATGTCTGATTTCAGCTGACATGAGCCAAGAACTAGTATCCTCTTATGAAAACCAGGTGATACCAAATTCTTAGCCTAATCATACAAAGTGAATGCTTCAATTTCAGTGGTTAATTTACAGTTAGTTGAAGCTGTGAACTCAGTTACTTGGCTGAACAGAGTATTGACATCCTACCCGCTGAAAGCTGACCTAATAGAATTGGTTCTTTCCTAATCTCCAGTCTCATTTCCTTCCAGACACTCCTGAGAGGCATTCTCCCCTTGGCTCAAAAATATAAACAGGTTTCCCCGGCTCCCATATTCATAATCTACAACCCCCACTACAAAGCTGACTGCTGAAATTCATTTGCGTTATGCTAAAAACTACTCACCTTCCCCATCACCCCCTAGAGCACTGCTTAGACATGAAGGCAGAGTATTTAGAGTGATTTGAATAAAAGGTACACAGGGCACAACAATGACAATTTGATTTTTATTATTAAAAATGATGTGTTAAATCCTCAAAGAAAATGTTGTTATTGCATTAGTTTAATAAAAACCTCTCTTTTATTATAATATTTCTTTATTAGCAAAGACAGCCTATGCATATAGCACTTTTATATGATGGGGGTGGATAGAATTGAGCATTTAGAGGGAATCAATGTACTCTGCAAATATAAATGCATATACAAAAGTAACATTTGCAGACAAATGTTCATGCTGTAGAGATATATGCTGCAATGCACTAAAAGACTATGCATATATCTGTATATGTATATACACTGCAGTTGGCAATACTTTCTCCCTCCTCTGAAGGGAGATGGCACTAATTCTCTTATATTTATGACACTTATCATCTTTTACATTGTGTAACTATAAAACCTCTTTCTCCCATCATATAGTCAACTCCTTGGGAGTAAAATCTGTATATTTTGTGCTTAGTGGTTAGCTGGGGATATACAGAGATACAGGGCTCTAAGAGAGCACCATATTTTTTTTCAATTTTCTAAAGTGGGAGTCCCATATTTGCTAAACAGTCAGCAGCTAGGCTGATAGTGAAGTTGCTCAGTTGTGTCCGACTCTTTGAGATCGATGGACTGTAGCCCACCAGACTCCTCCATCCATGGGATTCTCCAAGCAAGAATACTGGAGTGGGTTGCCATTTCCTTCTCAGGGGATCTTCCCAACCCAGGGATTGAACCCAGGTCTCCCGCATTGTAGGCAGACGCTTTACTATCTGAGCCATCAGGGAAGCCCCAGCTAGCCTGATGGACCATGTTAAAAGCCTAACTCACAACAATCACTCAAAATCTTCTCTTTCAACCTATTGAAAACAAATAAGATAATAAATACTGAAATTTGGGGCCTTGCAAACCCCACGTTAGAACAAATATTCCATGTGCCTCAAATCTACGATCTATTAAATGAAACAGTCCCCTCATAGACAGTTTTCTTTCTAGTATATGTGGTAAAACTTCACCTGTGCCACCTGCCACATCAGAATACAGTAAGCAGGCAACACAACATTGCCTGCAACAGAACATTCTTGAAACCAAAGCAGTCTGTGCTTTCTTAACTGTAACCCCCTTGTTCAAACCACACTTGAGCATGTACCGTGGAGGAACTTAGCCAAAACCAGATTCCTGGCAACTTGACTACGTTCTACCTACCTCTTCTATGCAGTGATAGAAGCAACTAAATAAATGGTCCCATCTTATTTCCTTCCTCATCCCTTCCACCTTTGTCTCTAGGAAGTCTTAGGAACTGAAATGGGGGCTGTGCACAATCTAAGTAAAAATTTTCTAAACACATTAGCACCAAAAAGCAAAGCAAACGCAGAACTGAACAGGTTCCTTTTGGAAACATTTGCCAGTGGTGTTCTCAGCTCTGGGCACATACATGGTCTCTACTAACACCTCAAGTACCTGGCACCATGACTGCTGCATTCACAAAATGCTGGGCCCTTGTTATTCCTAGTTTCCACGAGTATTCTGTGAAACAACTGTTGGCAAACTTCCCAAAAAATTTACTAGCTTTGGCTACTTTGTCAAAACATTGGCAAAAACAGTACTTTCAAAAACAAAACAAAACAAAAACATACATTTATTGCATATTTATATCTCAAATGCATCAAATGCATTCAGCTATAAGTAGAAAAGCAGTCTATAAACATAGTAGTTGACTCTGTCCTGAAATAATTATAAAACATTGTTTTTTTTCCTTGCTGAACATTTTCTGCCGTAGCTTAAAACCTCTGTTGTCATACAGTACATGGAACATATCACAGGACTTATTATACCACAGTGGGATTACCAATTTTAAAAGTCTGTTTATTCCTGTATCTCCTTGAGGGAGGGTTTGTGTCTTTCATCATCTGATCAATGGTAATAGAAATGACTGAGAATAAAGTGATTTTGAGTATGAGTTCTGAAGTCAAAATTTCTAAGTTCAAAATTGGGTTTCAAGTGGACAAAGATTAATTAATCTCCCTATGGCACAGTTTCCTCACCAGCAAAATTGAGATAATAATTGCACTTCCCTCATAGGGTTCTCTAGAGAGCTTATAACTGTACTGAATACGTGTTAAATGTTCAATAAATGTTAGCCCTCATTATAACCCTACAGTAGTCTCTGAGTGCTTAACAAATCCTTGTTAAATGAATGGATAAATACAGAACTAATATCAAAGTACATTTCTTATTTTCAACTTGCAACTTCACATATTCAAGGCCCTCGACTTAAAGATGTCTTCCTATAAAGACAGAAAATATTAAAAAATTAATTAAAATAAATTCTAGGAAATAGAATAATTAAAATTATTTGGGATAGAGGAGAGTGTGAAGAAAAAATTAATAAATTATATAAAGCAAAATGACCATACAGACATTTCAGGATAGCACTGAACTAATATTTATTCATACTTCAAAAAAGTAAAACCACTTTCTTTCCCCAAGTAACTTTTAAAATCAACTTTAATCTGCATCATTGTTGAAACATGGTTCATAATTACTAGTGGCCGATAAAATTAATTTAGCACATTATAGGTAGTTTATTTATAACAAAATGTAGTTAAATAGATTAGAAATTACCACAGTACTTCATACTCTATTGTTTCATGAAGGTTTTTTCTTTTTCTTTCATGAAGAAATATACAGATATAGTTGGAAATAAGGTGGAACTTAAAACAGACACACATACGTGTGTGCACAAATGTCTAAGTGTGTGTGACTTAGACATACTAGCTCATAATGTAAAAATTATTTCTTACTGAGTGTGGTGATCAGAGAAGTTTGCAAGTAAATACTGCTGTCTACAGGAATAATTTTAGGCACAAAACTTGCAGACAGAATTTAAACAACCTTATCAATTTCCAATTGACTTCAAATTGATTTAGTTGTATTTTTCTCACAGAATTTTTGGCCTTCAAACTGAATTTACTTTATTTGAACAAACATGCACTTAACCCCAGACCAAATGGTCATCATTTCCATCAATGGCCATGAAAAAGAACACTCCATGTATTTTTCAAATTACTTTGAATAAGCGAAAGTGAAAAGCATATAAATTATGGAACCTAAAACTAGTGTTGCCTTGTAGTTCTTCTATAAAAATCCTACTTTAAACACCATCCAGGATTTGGAGAAACTAGTTAACTAACAAAACTAGGCTTTCCCACTAAAAGTGCCGGTCTCTACTGAGACACGCTCACTAGAAGTGAAATATCTTATTTCAGGTCAGAGACTCCACACCTGTGCAAAATGAGTCAACTCCTCCTTGTTAGAGAATAGTGATGTTATAAAACCATCATCAAAAGGCAGGTTTGTAGGTTTTTTTTAGTAAAAATGAAAAGCCCTGAATTTTATTTATTTAGGCCACACCCATAGCTTATGGGATCTTAGTTCCCCAACCAGGGATTGAAATCCTTGCCCTTGGCAATGAGCGTGCAGTCCTAACCACTGGACTGTCAGGGAATTCCCCTTGAATTCTCTGTAACCCAGAAGGTAAAGAGTCCGCCTGCAATGCAGGAGATCTGGGTTCAATCCCTGGGTTTGGAAGATCCCCTGGAGAAGGGAACAGATACCCGCTCCAGTATTCTGGCCTGCAGAATTCCATGGACTGTATAGTCCATGGGGTCCCAGAGAGCCGGACACAACTGAGCGATTTTCACTTTCTTTCACTTTGTAACAGTTCAGTAACTATTTTTTAAGGATTTTTCACACTGATCAGGGATGAAAGGAATAGAACACTGTACTATCTTATCTGTATCCTCTGATTTTTTGGTACAAGTTTTGTCAAGGAGGGGGATAAAAGGAGCCTTTATATTTTCTTTTACATGAAATGTTCTGTTTCAGTTAGATTTGGGAGTGGGAATACACTGGGACACTGAGTCAAACTTCTCTTTACCCAGAGCACAGAGCCAGCTTCTCCCATGCTCTTTGCCCAAAACTGCCTAAAAGGTGCTAATTAAAGACAGTCTTTATATGTAAGGAGGGACGGAATTGAGACCACTATCTTGACAGCCATCCTTAAGTCACTGAATAACTTCGAGACATTGCTGTCTTGGGAGATATTAATATTATTATAATCTTTAAATCTATGAATTCAAGCCAGTGATTCTGAAATGAAAGAGTACCTATTTTATGAAGCTTGCAGGACCCTCTTTCCCTACTTTATTAATTTAATGTTGAAATCAAAAGAGGGCATATTATTTGCTTCAAAACTCAATAACATGTTCATGCCTGATCTGTGGCATTTCATATTTACAGCCCATCTTTCAGTGGCTGGACTTCCTTTTTCTCACAGGTTCCCTAGTCATTTTATAACCAGCTCACTGGACCATGGAGTCAAGACCCCCGGATTTACATTATATTCTATTGCTGTATTGCTGAGTGCCTATATCTTACTGAAAGCTGAGAAAGAGTTTTAAATATCTTGGAGGTCAAGTTTTCTACACGTACAAATGGTATGTGTAACTAAATCATGCCTCCCTTGGGCTAACAATAAGTATAAATCAAACAAGAAGTTACAGAAATTTCTCCCCACCATCAGAAAAAACTAACAGGTAACAAACTAAAGCTCAGACTTCCAAATATTTTGGTTGTTAGAATTTTCACTTTGTTGCTACACATCTCTTCCTAATTGTGCCACTGCAATTTTTAACCTTAATAATGTGGGTGGGAATATACTACAAACACAGTGCCAATAAAGCATAAAAGCAAAGTCCATGTCATTTCACACAAAGACATTTACATTTCTAGCTGTTGACCTTACTGCCAATTTTTCTGATACATCACTCAATTTAATTTTCCAATCTGTTGAAAACATTCTCTGGTTGCTGAATGACTTCATAAATTGTATTTATGACCCTAGACTTAAGTTTCTTCAAATGATATGGCTTTAATAAATAAACAACAGATTTTTTTTTTGCAAAGTCTCATAAAAATATAAAAAGTATGCAAATTAAGGATCGATCAACCAAATGAGTTCACAAAGGATTTTAAAAATTCTCTTCTATACCAGATAAAAGATAAACAGCTTTCTCAAAAAAGACCTTTGATAAAATGTTGCAAATTGTGTAACTTTGTGACTTTTTCACAAACTAAAGATACCAAATTAGAAGCGTTTCTTTTATAGAACATTAACACATTTTGCAAAATCCATATAGACTTCTAATGAAAACATGTTTCTAAGAACTGACTCAGAAGAGCTACCTAGACACAAAATGAGTCTGAACTTTCCCAGTTATGGCATATAATCTGCTAGAGCAAAAAGAAAAATAACCACACTTCGTCAAAAGTGAATGCGCCCAAAGTCTCATTCAAACGATACAAACTTTTTATTGCCAATTCCATGTGTATGGCTGTTTCCTGAACACCACCTTCAAGGTAAGGGGATAGAGGTGAAGAGAGGGACAGAGGATAACCCTTCATTTCCCTTTGCTGGCATTCTAATGCTCCCATTCATATGTGGCAGGGCATTTGTTCCAATGGATTTAGCCTAGTTTGGATCAAAGCTTCCTCTCTACTTCATTTAACAGATTTGCTCAAATGGAAGGTCTCAAAGGAGAAACAATGCTAGTAAATGGGGGATTTCTGAACACATGAATATGTAGGTCATTGGATTTTAAATAAATTAGAGAATAGTTTATCTATTAAGGAAGATTCATTGTACATATTTCATGAAACCATTCTTATTATAGGTCAGTGGACATCCCACAACCATTCCTGGGTAATATTAAGTCTTGTAAAATAGTCACAAACCTTTTCATATCTTCAAAAGCCTCTTACTGATTTTCTTAAGTCCATAAAGTGACAAGGGACAAAAGAATGCTATAGGTTACGATTCATAACCAAACTGTCAAAATGCAAAGAGGTAAACACAGTAAATAGCCAGGAACTTATTTCATGTCTATAGGGCTGCTAAGTGTGCCAACGCTGAAATAAATTTGGGATAGAAGCAAGGGAAAATGAATATGCAAAAAAAATAAAACCCTACAGGGGTTCTCTTACTTCTCAAAATTATCAGTCTAACGGACCCATTTGCATCACTGACAGAGCACTGGAGATAGGGCAGGACAGAGAAGCAAAGCTACTCTGAAACTCACATAAATCACATAATGCACCTTTGAGACTCAGTAAGGATGGCTTTATGTCAAGTCTGAAAGATCTCATAGGGCCTCATATCCAATGTCTGTTTCTGTCTCATTCCTTCTCTTTCTCTCCCCTCCCTCTAACCAATCCCTCCACATTCAACATCCATAAGTAAATCTGGCTAATATCCATACCAGCCCATTAAATTCAGGGGACTCAGTTAAAAATCACAACAGCTAGAATGTTTTCAAGAGAAAGTAGTACAGTAAAAAAAATCTATTCAATTCTATACTATTGCCCTAATAACATCTTGCTCATGATTTATAAACAACACTGATAATATTTTTAAAACAAAGTGGTACCATAAAAACCTCTATACTATTTCCATAATAACATCTTGCCTTGGATTTCTGAAGGTAGTAGGTATAAAAGTGAAGCTATGTTTTATTCATACTATCCTATGGCATAACCAAATGTCAATTAGACTAGCAATGACCTTGATCTGTTATCTGAGATAAAAAGCACATCCTGAGATAGATTCCTACACAAGTGATTTATTTAGGAGGTGCTTCCAAGGGAAACTTGTGAGGGACTGGGAGAAGCAGGACAGAGAACAGGAGAAAAGCAAGCAAAGCCCCAGCCTCAGCCCAGTCTGCAGAGACCTCTGGAGTGAAAGTCACAGGTCAGCGCTGTCCCTGCGACGGGAGGCAAGGAGCTGGGCTTTCACCCTCCTGCGCCTATCAGATACCTGTTTAGCGCTTCCAGCTCTCTGTCAGCGCGAGCAAAGGAAAGTCCGGTCACCTGAGCAAACTCCTTTGACGGAAGAGCCAACCAGCAGACACATGAGTTAGAAGTAAAGCATGAGGCCGGAGGCTGGGAGGCGGTGCTGGAGGAGTGAAGGATGGAGGCCAGCCTCCTCTGGTGCATCACAGCACTTTGTGACCACAGGTAACAGAAACGCTTAGTAACGTGTCATAGGATTGCCAGAATATTAATGACCAGGTCAGAAAATACCACTTTTCTCCTACTCTTCTCATAGGCTCCCATGTGTCATAAAAGTCTCCAGAAGTAAGGCTAACCTCTTCTTTCAGAAGACTAGCAAAGAAGAAAGTGATGTGCTCAGAGTATATTTTACTTAAGGTCAAACGGCAAAAATAGGCTTCTACCATGCAGAAGCTTGGAGCTTCTCTGGCGGCTCAGTAGTAAAGAATCTGCCTGCAATGCAGGAGATGTGGGTTTGATTCCAGGATGGGAAAGACCCCCTGAAGGAGGAAAAGACAATCCACTCCAGCCTTATTGCCTGGGAAATCTCATGGACAGAGAAGCCTGGTGGGCCCCAGTCCAGGGGGTAGCCAAGAGTCAGACACAACTCAGCAGCTGGACAACAACAAATCGTGCTTATGGCACAGACACGACGCAACACGCTGCCACGCCCTGTATCTGGAATCATATTAGTCTCATGCTCACGCTGAAGATTCAATATCCTGGTACTGCATGATCTCAAATGTGCCGTTTCCCTTGCCCAGAACATGTGACTTAATTTATGTTCTTAGTTTAGACAGTATTAACAAACTAACAGAGAAATGTAAGAAATAATAATAAATAAGATCAGAATGGCAAAAGGCTGTCGATCTCTGACTCTGGCAGAAGTCAGGACCTTGTCAAGAAGTATGGGTAGGAGATCATTTTATCAAACCAACGTATTTTCTGTGTTTAAGAGACACGCTGATAAGAATTCAAATGTATTAAAAAGCAAGTTCTTGGTTTTTAATACCAAGAACCAAAAATACAGTTCCTTTCCCCTTTTGTTATTTTACATCAACAAATGATATAGTAGCAATGGATCAGACATACAAAGTAATTAAGATTTTCCTTTAAGAACTGCTTTTTCAAATGCTATTTATTATGAATTCCAGTTTTTCATCTGGAAGTCTTAAACATGAAAAACTAGGCTTTTTTTTTAAAAAAATTCTAAATTCATTTGTGAACGTTGTGCATGTGATTTTTGTTCTACATGTACACATACACACATACAAAACAGAGAAATTAATTATTAGATTTATTCTTGGTCCAATCATCAAGAACAAATCCAAGAACACAAACTATAGTGTGACAAATCAAAATGCTTTTTACTGAATTTGATAATAAGTGAATAATAGATATCATGAACTATTTATGAAAAATACTCAGTAAACTGAGAATATGCTCCAGGGATCAGACCCACGTCTCCTGCATCTCCTGCACTGCAAGTGGATTTTTCACCCACTCAGCCATTGAAGAAGCCCAAGCACATGCTACACACCAGTAAAACAACTGAGTACAAGACTAGAACTCGTCTTAGGTGTCCATCAAAATAAACAGTTCTGATTCTGTTTGCTTTGAGGGGAAAAAAAAGTTGAGATTCGTTACTGTCCACAGATTAACAACTCGTTTATGCTATTATCTACAAAGTTATTTTGTTAACAAGTTATTTTATCACTAACATATTTCTGATTCCACTCAAGACAGCCTATCATGTGGAAAATCCATGGTTGGTTTCATGGGGCACAGTAGACCATATCTTCCATTCAATAATGTTGCTGGTAAAACCCAGCTGTCCAACCTTTGCTGTAGTGACTACAGCATATTCAGCAGAAACAATCTGCCTGCTGACCTCCAGCTTAAGTTCAAACTATGTCATTCTGTCAATACCATCTACCTTGATTAGGCTGGGCTTTATACACAACAGGTTATGATCCCAGAGGGATGAAAAGCTTTCCCAAATTAAAAGCAGAAATTTAAAATGAAATACTCATACATTCCTATGCAGTTTCCACTTGATATCCTCAAGGCTGGCCCATGAACTCAAGCTCATGTTGATTGAAAGTGAATGTTTCTTTCTGGGTGTAGCCATCTTACAAATTTAATGGCAGGAGCAAAATAATAAAATATGTTCTGTGCTTCAATTAGACCTTTTATAACTTGGCACTTGAAAGATGGCAATGCCAAAGAAAAATCATTAATTCCAAAAAACAGACAAAAAGGATTGTGCAGAAGAAGACAGGCCTCCAAGGGCCCAGGGCTTTGGCAGAGCATCTCTTCATAGCAACACGGCCTGCCTTGATCTAGCCTCATGGGGAGTCTTCTCTCATGCTTCATGCTATTTAGATAAACTGTATACTGCATACGTTGATTCCAAAATCCAAAGCAATACAACCATGCTCTCAACCTTATCCTTATCCAAAGGAGTTATATAAATAACCAGCAATAAAATGTTGACTAGCCTTGAAATGCCTATTCATGCACATGAATGATAGATGAAGGAGCACACACACACACAGAGAACTGCAAAATATGGACTTAAAGACACATCCTTTTATATAAAACACTTTGTGTTTTATAATAGTATGGAACAGACTTGCTCAAGAAGAGAAGCACTCTTATGGGCTCAATCCAGATAGCTGAGGACACACACACGCTACCCTAGTACTTTAAGCCACAAAAGAATAGTGGTTTAGTGATGTCTGGACCACGTGTAGCCCTCTGTGAACCTCTGAACTCATTTTCAAATGATGCTACAGGCTCTGTAAATAACAGAATGCATCCATTAGCGAAGAGTCAGGGGAGCAAGACGTTTCACCCCTCTTGGTCTCCTGCCATACCTAATCTGTCAGCACCAAATCTCAAGCAAGCCCACTGCCTTTCTTCCCTGCTCTTACTCCTGCAGTTTCACCGTGGCTGAAGACTGTTACCAAACCACAGTGGTTGGTTCCATCAGTCCTTCATGCTGTTTGACTTCAGCTGAGGCCCAAGCTAATTCTTCTGTCTCAAATTGACTCCCTCTCACTTTCAGAACTGTCAACCCATTTCTGGTCTCCCTTTCAACACCAAATTTTGGAAAGAGTAATTTGCAGCCACTGCTTCTGTATCCTTGACAGCTAATCACTCCTTAACTCCTAAATTCTGGCTCCTGCCCTCACCACTCTAATGAAATTATACTCTAAAGCTTGCCAAGGATTTCTCCCAACCAAACACCAAATCTCATGGCATGGTTTCAAACTTCCCCTCCCTAGACTTCTTAGTTTTCCCCACATGGAAGAGTCTCCTCTGGAGACTCTCAGCCCAAATCCTCTATACTTTATCAGCATCTCCCTTTTCTTCTACCTTCACCTGCCCCCACCTCTCCTGGCATTTTGTGGTCTCTTCTCCTTGGCATTAGTAATGCTGGGGGCTTCTCCCCTCCCTCTGCTGTCTTTTTAAATTCCAGGTTTTGTGAATAAATTTCTCATCTCTTTCTCTAACCCTAACAACTATTCTTAGCACTAAACTCTTATTTTCAAGGACTGCTGCACATCTTCACTTAAGGAGTCTACGAGCACTTCAGAGTCAAATAGCCCAAAGTCAAACAGCCCACAGTAATCACTTTAACTTTACTCCAACCCTCTCTTTCAATACCCTCCTTGATTCTCTAAATAATTACGCTTCACTGGTAGTCAGCTCAAACCCTAGTGTTACCTCTACTCCAGGTAGTTGCAATTTCTGTCAGTTTCACTCTCATGCTTGTTGACAGCACCCTCCACTCCACTGGCACACCACTCTTGTTCAAAACTTCTCTGCATTTCAGCCGTACACGCAAGGCAGCCTCCTAAGTAAAATCCCTACCCTCTCGATATCACTGAAGGGATAAAAGTATTCCTAAGATCCAATTCTGATCATTCAATGAAAGAATATCCCTACATAAAACCGTCAAGGGTTTCCACTGCTCATTAAACACAGTTCAAAGTTCTTAGCATGAACTTAAGATCTTTTTGGATCTGTTCTTCTCTCTGTAAGTTATATCTAGCTTTGCTATCAACTATCAGCTGGTCCTGACTTTTTCTGACTCAGCCTTTTTCGTGTGTGTGTGTGTGTGTGTGTGTGTGTTTTAACCTAAAATACCTGTCTTCTCCATGTTTGCCCATTAAATTTTATTCATCCTTCAAGGTCTAACTATCCAGAAACCTTCATACTCAAGTCAGCTGTTCACATATGTGCTCGCTCACAATATTTTTCATCTGTGCATCTGCAGAGAGCTTGGTTTCCTGCCTTGCATTTAGTAGGGTGGCTAACTTAAACCCACTGTCCTCTTAAAGACTTACTTGCTTACTCACTTACTTACTCTACTGTAAGGACGCCTAACCCCAACTCCTCACAAACACCCACTGCAGTCACTGTTCACATTATTCTCCTGACTTCACATTTTATTTTAGTTATCTGAGTACATTTTACTTTTCACTACCAGACTGTCAGCTCCTAAAGATCAGGCACTTTTCCTTTTTTGGGCACTCATACAATTGGTCCTGTGTGTCTGTGGATGCAAAATCCACAGATAGGGCGGACCAACTGTGCTGCACCATTTTATATAAGGGACTTGAGCATCCGTAGGTTTTGGTATTTGTGAGGGCCCTGGAACCAAAGTCCTACAGACACCAAAGGGACAATGGCATAAGAGCTAGATTAGCGATTCTCAAAATGGGACCTCAGACCAGCAGCAGGACCAGCCGGGATCTTATTAGACATGCAACTTTCTGGGTCCCACCCCAGACCTGTGAATCAGAAACTCTAGGAAGTGGTCTAGCAATCTATGTTTTAACAGTCTTCCATGCGAATCTAATACACACTCACATTTAGGACTGGTGGGAAAGAACTTCTTGATTATAAGCAGCCTTCAATAAAGTAAGACATAGCTAAACTGTTCACTGTCTATCATTTAATATTATATTGGCATATAATTCTCTCAAAACACTAAAAATACGAGTCAACTATCCATTACTGCTTTGTGCTAAGTCGTTTCAGTCATGTCCAACTCTGTGTAACCCTATGGACTGTAGACCTCCAGGCTCCTCCGTCCATGGGGATTCTCTGGGCAAGAATACTGGGGTGGGCTGCCAGGCCCTCCTCCAGGGGATCTTCTCGACCCAGAAATCGACCTTCTCTCCTACGCCTCCCACACTGGCAGTTGGGTTCTTTACCACTAGCACCACCTGGGAGGCCCTTTATCAATACTACTTTACTACTTAATCAATATCTTAAATCTAACTTAGACATTTTGAAGGGTTTATTAAAAATTATAAAAATGATAACATATAATAATATTTTTTGTAAAGTTCAAAGATAAGGTTAAGTTTTAGAACCAGGAATGATAATCACAAAATTCAAGATCAGGGTTACATCTGGGGAAAGTAAATGGAAAAGAGGGGAGAAGGAGAAGTACATAAAGAGACCCACGTCACTAGTAACATTTCAGGTGCTCAGTTGGGTAGTGAATTCACAGATATTCATTACATTACTGAAATTAATTAATTATGGCCAAGCATAGATCAATGGCGATAGTATTTCATGAACTAAAGATTATTAATTAATCTGATTCTGTGTGCTCTGAGATCCACAGAAAAATTTTAAAGAGATAAAAAATATTTGTCACAATGTGTCCATAGTATTAACATGGTACATGATGTATCATGAACATGATGTAAACATTATGATGTTTAATGCTAATGGTACCTGTGTGCGATTGAATGCCACTCTTGCAAAGACAGCTTGGGACACACTGGCTCTCTTCAACTCATCTCTGACTTGCTGGTAGATATCTGGAGATACTTCCACAGAGGAGTTGGCTGGCTCCGGCTTAACTGCTCTGGGAATGGGCGGGTGGTTCAAGAACTGCTGGTTGATGGCCTGGGGATGCTGGTGAGCCAGCAGCCGGCTGACGGCGATCTGCTGGTTGATCAGATGGGCCATGGCGATCTGCTGCCTGACGAGCTGCGGGCTGAGCTGGGGGGAAAGGAGGCCGGGGCTCATGATGGGCTGCAGCGCGGGCACTTGGTTTCGGATGGGAGTGCTGTGGTGGATTTGGCTGTGAGGAGACTGCTCGTTGGTCTTCCCCAGGGAGGCCAGCTGGTTCATATTTGGTAAATGCATTGGACGCTGGCCCAGAACACAATAGTCTGAAAGGTTTTCTCGCTCCACTCTTTCCACTGTTAAGAGATAAAAATGATGATTTGTCATTATCATCATTAGTATAATTTGTTGCTGATAGATGTAGTTTTAAATTATATTTTTGGTATAGTAATGAAAAAGATTTTTTTCATATAAAGCTGGAAGACCCAGAGTAAAAGTGAGTCATCTTTTCCTGAAAAAAAGCTTACAATAATAGATTTTTCCATAGGTTATGATATGGAAGTAAAAATATTTGCCTTTTTTTAATTTCTAAAGGTAGGCATTTTATTAAATAGCCAAGACAGAAACAACTAACCATTACAAATTCTAAATCTTCTCATGTTTCCAAGCTCTTATCACCTCCTTCATTATTCACTGTGGTTAAAAAAAAAAAAAAGCTGTTTTTCTTTTTTTTTTTAAAAGCTGTTTTTCATCTTCTGTAGTTTGTGGTTAATGGTCATTCATGGGTATCAGGAAATGACAAGGACAACATCTTCTGCCAAATTAACTGCTATCTCTTAATAAAAATCTCACATAAATACTATTATACAACTATGGAGACATTTATATAATTTGCCTGTCTCATAGTATATCCTTTCAACTCCTCACTTGCTATCTTTTCTATAGGAATGTATCTTTAAGACATGGATATTTTAATGATTGTGATATGCACTAGAATAAGAAAAAGTCTCACAAAATTAATAATATCACCTTGATTTGCCATTTATTTGCTAGGACCACTGCATTCTCTTGGCAGTGAGAATGTTAGCCTTTAACCTGCTTTCAAGATTGCTGGGAGAAATATCAATAACCTCAGATATGCAGATGACACCACCCTTATGGCAGAAAACGAAGAAACTAAAGAGCCTCTTGATGAAAGTGAAAGAGGAGAGTGAAAAAGTTGGCTTAAAACTCATCATTCAGAAAACTAAGATCATGGCATCCAATCCTATCACTTCATGGCAAATAGATGGGGAAACAATGGGAACAGTGAGAGACTTTATTTTCTTGGGCTCCAAAATCACTGCAGATGGTGACTAAAGCCATGAAATTAAAAGACGCTTGCTCCTTGGAAGAAAAGCTATGACCAACCTAGATGGCATGTTAAAAAGCAGAGAGACTACTTTGCCAACAAAGGTCTGTCTAGTCAAAGCTATGGTTTTTCCAATAGTCATGTATACATGTGAGAGTTGGACTATAAAGAAATCTGAGCGCCAAAGAATTGATGCTTTTGAACTGTGGTGTTGGAGAAGACCCTTAAGAGTCCAGTCAGTCAATTCTAAAGGAAATCAGTCCTGAATATTCATTGGAAGGACTGACGTTGAAGCTGAAACTCCAATACTTTGGCCACCTGATACAAAGAACTGACTCATTGGACTTTACCCTGATGCTGGGAAAGACTGAAGGCAGGAGGAGAAGGGGATGAGATGGAAGAAGGGGAAGGAGAAGGAGAAGGAGGACAAAGGATGAGATGGTTGGATGGCATCATCGACTCAATGGACATGAATTTGAGTAAGCTCTGGGAGTTGGTGATGGACAGGGAAGTATGACTAACTGACTGAACTGAAGTGAACTGATTTACGATTAAATAAAATTCTCCCTTTCTCCAGGTTATTTTTCCTATATGTTTTATTGTACTTTAGTAAAGATTTAAGGAATAACTTTGAAAGGGAGAAAAAGGGAAGTATCATGTATGTTCAAACGTGAGGCAGTCCTTTCTTCCCTCAAGAATATTTCTCAAGACTCACAGCAAAAAAAAAAAAAAAAAAGTCACATCATACCAAATCAAATCCTTATCTAAATCTCTGTATTACATTATTATGTAAAGCTAAGATTTGTTTGGGGAAAACACATTAGGCTGAAACAACCTCTATCTTTGCCAGCTTCAATGCTTGTGGATATAATCTAACAAAAACTGTGTTATGCTGTTGTTTTTATTTTGACACTCTGCTTGAGGCATTCTATTAATATTTCCCCAGGCCTGAACCCAGGCCCTGGCAGTGAAAGCATGTAATACCAACCACTGGGCTTCCAAGGAATTCCCCCAAAATCTGATAAAGCAAAAATTCCACATGGATTTAGTAATTTTTTCTTACAATTGGAAATGCTGTATATGATTATGGAAAAGTCTATTAGTATTAAAGAAAACTACTTTGAGTGATTATATGCTAGAGAGCAGAAAAGTATTCACCTGTAAGACAAATTTTTTAAATAATCACACCTTTCAATATGCAAACAGTGTTTGTAAATTCGCACATGGCTTACAGTGATAGAATCATAATTGATCAAAAAAGTACTGAGTCTCAAAAACTAAGATAATGAACTTATAGTTGCCAGGGGAAAGGGACACTTAGGAAATCTGGGATGATCATGTGTACACTGCTATATTTAAAATGGATAACCAGCAAGGACCTATTGCATAGCACTCTGCTCAATGTTATGTGATAGCCTGGATGGGAGAGGAGCTTGGGGAAAAATGGATACATGTATATGTATGGCTGAGTTCCTTCACTGTTGACCTGAAACTATCACAACATTACTAACTGGCTATACCCTAATACAAAATAAAGTTCCAAGGAAAAACTACTGAGTCTCAAAATACTTAGGCAAAAGTGATGTGTGCTGGAAAACTGGGTGAGATGACTCAAAACAGAGAATTTAAAGAGAACAAAGTCACTAGAATCAAGTCATAGGTAAAGTATTTGAAAAAAACCAATCAAGAAAGTAATGTTTCTAAATTAATATTTTATATAACACGTGATTTTTAAATACATACAAGGAAGCAAATTAATACATTAACAATGTAAATATATACCTGATCATTTTATTACATGTCTAAAGGCTTTTATATTTAAAACTTCTAACTGGTAAAGCACATAGATATCCATATCTTGGGAGCACCTTATATTCAGACATATACAATATTTTTTCATGATTTTTTAAAAAACTGAATGATTGCTTAACTTTCCTATGAACTCCTAAATAGGTCAAAAGTTTACTTCAAGCTTCTTTAAGACTTCAATTTATAACTTAATCCTTTTGAAGTAATTCATATATTTTGTATTCACCTTTCCTTCATAAAGTTCAAGGTAAACAAATTATTTTAATCTTATCCTCTAAAGGCAAATATTTTTCAGGTATTGTAATAAGACGCACTTAAAATCAAACCAAGCAAATAGTTAAGAGCCTTTGAGCAAGGCAATCTAACACAGTTTTCATAGGACAGAAGTTGCTATTGTAAGTTCCTCACTGAACGAAGTGAAGAGGGTATGGAAGAAGGTATTCCATGCAAAGGGAAATCAAAAGAAAGCTAAAGTAGCAATGCTCATATCAGACAAAAAGACTTTAAAATAAAGACTGTTGTAAGAGACAAAGAAGGACACTATATAATGATCAAGAGATCAATCCTAAAAGAATATATAACAGCTGTAAGTATACATACAACAAACATAGTAGCACCTCAATACATAAGGCAGATGCTAACAGCCACAGCCATGAAAGGAGAAATTAACACAATAATCGTGGGTGACTTTAACACTCCACTTCTGTCAATGGACAGATCATCCAAACAAGAAATCAATAAGGAAACAAAGGCCTTAATTGCTACGTTAGACCAGATGGACTTAATTGATTTGTATAGAGCATTCTATTGAAAAACAACAGAACACACATTTTTCCCAAGTGCACACGGAACGTTCTCCAGGATCAACCATGTGGTGGGCCACAAAGCAAGCCCTGGTAAATTTAAGCAAATTAAAACTGTACCATGCATCTTTTCTGACCATGTGCTATGAGATTAGAAATAAACTACAAGGAAAAAAACTATTTTGAGAAAACCACAAATATGTGGAGGCTAAATCATACATTACTAAACAACTAATGAATCACTGAAGAAATCAAGGAGGAAATAAAGTATCTAGAAACAAATGAAAACAGAAGCACAATGATCCAAAACCTATGGAATGCAGCAAAAGCAGTTGTAAGAGGAAAGCATGGCAATACAATCTCACCTCAGGAAACAAGAAAAATCTCAAACAACAACTGAACCTTACACCTAAAGCAACTAGAGAAAGACAAACAAACAAACAAACAAAAAACCCCTGAAGTTAGCAGAAAGAAAAAAAAGCATAAAGATCAGAGCAGAAATAAATGAGAGACAAAGACAACAGTAGCAAAGACCAATGAAACGAAAAGTCGGTCCTTTGAAAAGATAAACAAAATTGATAAACCTTTAGCCAGACTCACCAAGAAAAAAAAAAAAGAGGAGGATTCAAATGAATAAAACTAGACATGAAGAAAGAGACTTTACAACTGACACACAGAAACACAAGCGATCATAAGAGAACTCCACAAGCAGCTGTGTGCCAATAAAACAGACGACCTGAAAGAAATGGACAAATCCTTAGAAAGTCACAATCTCCCAAGACTGAATCAGGAAGGAATAGAAAACATTAACAGACCAACCACAAGCACTGAAACGCCCAACAAACAGAAGGCCTGGATGGATTCACAGGTGAATTCTATCACACATTGAGAGAAGGGCTAACATCCATCCTTCTGAAAAGGTTCCATAAATTGAAGAGGAAGGAAAACTCCCAAACTCATTTTACAAGGCCACCATCACCCTTATACCAAAATCAGACAAAGGTACTACAAAAAAAAAAAAAAAAGATTATAGGTCAAATATCACTGATGAATACAGATGCAAAAATCCTCAACAAAATACTAGCAATCTGAATCCAATCAAGTGGGATATATCCCTACGATGCAAGGATTTTTCAATACCCACAAATTAATCAATGTGATACACCACATCAATAAATGAAGAACAAAGTTTTCAGAGTAAAATTATACTTCTCAGGCAGAAATACTTGCCCTCAGACATTCAATTCACTTTTGTTTGCTTGCTTTTTAATTAAGCCAAAATAAAGGCAAATTCAAGTAGCAAACTATGTTTTCAGGTACTTAAGAAGTAGATATTTTATTCATTTCTTTTTCTACAAAAAAAAAGAAAAAGAAATATCCTCTTAATGCAAACATTCTTTGATCAAAAGCTAATTTTCCAAAATGTCACTATTTTCATTTTTCAGTACTTAATTACATTTGAGTTACTTTCTTGAGCTCTGTGAAATCTCTATGAACTTGGTGCAACAAGAATCAGTCCATCTTTCGTTAAGATTCAGTCAGTTCAGCTCAGTCACTCAGTGGTGTCCGACTCGTTGCGACCCCAAGGACTGCAGCAGACCAGGCTTCCCTGTTCATCACCAACTCCCGGGGCTTACTCAAATTCATGTCCATCAAGTCGGTGATGCCATCCAACCATCTCATCCTCTGTCGTCCCCTTTTCCTCCTGCCTTCAATCTTTCCCAGCATCAGGGTCTTTTCTAATGAGTCAGTTCTTCACATCCTTTAAGATTATACATACTAATTCCCCTTTTCTAATGAGTTCCCAGATCCTTATAATTTCATATAGTTTAGAACAGTGACTGAGGAAGTATCTTTAGAGGCATGTGGCCACATCATGAAGTACTAACTCATTAGTAAACCACAATGAAGGCACTGCAAATTCAAATGCCTACACAGCCAGGTAGAGCACAACAGCCAGAGAAGCCAGCCACAGAGATACTAGGAGAGAAAGTCTTCCAGTGCAAAGACAGTAGTCACCACCTTGCCTCAGCCAGTTGTCTTTCTCATATTGTCATTTCTTTAGATGTTGTTTCCAAAAATAATTTTTTTTTTAATCTGGATTTTTGCAGGATAGCTCCTAAATTTAGGTACTGGCAAATAACTCCATTTTCAAAATACAAGAAAAGCCAAACAAAACATTTCTGAAAACTAGGTCCTGCCCATACACAGGTTACCAGTGTTAAAATTTTACTTATGAGAATAAAGATACCCCCTATGTTGTTAGAGATGTTAAGGCAGACCTTATCCAAGAGCATCACAACAGGTATAGGGACCACTGCAATGGGATATTACAGTCGGGGAAAGAGACTGGGCCCAACTCCAAAAACTGCATGAGAAAGTGGGAATTTACAGCCAAGGAACAGACTGGGGGTCAGAGGTGGAAAATAACCAAAAGGAAACACCATGAGTAAGAGGGATTCTGGCTAAACTGACCTAACAGGATTCTTTGCTGAAGACAGGCCAGGGTGATCAGACATCACCTAGGGGATGTTACAGGACGAGGAACCCGATAAGAATGAGATATCGAGGCTGATCAGATATCAAGCAGGTTCTGGTTAAACTGACTTAGCAGGCTTCTCGTAAAACTGGATTTTACAAGGAAGTGCACAGATGAGCCTAGGAAAAGGTTCAAGAGCTTGTCTTAAGTTCGGTCAAAGAATGAGGCTTCATCAACATTTCCCGGGCCTTGACAGCTCTATCAATAAAAAGGCAAATTCTTTACTTCAAATAATAAAGAAAAACAAAATCATCATCCCAACTTTAAAAATGCCTGAAAAATCAAATGATCAAGCAGAGATTTTGTCAAATCTGAAAAACATTTTCTTCTGCTGCCACTCTTACACAAATACTATCAGAATAATATTTTAGCTTCTTATGTCACAGTAGGTGAAATACAAATACTTGGGGAAAAAAAAAAGTCAGAGGAGCATCACAATGTACCAGACTCAACCTGAAAAGTGAGCTTAAACATTCATTACTTCTTTTCTCTCTTCTTTCTGACCTTCCTTTCTTCTTTCCTTCCTTTCCTTCCTCTCTCCCTCCTTCCCTCTCTTCTTCCCCTTTTCTTTCTTTTTAAATTATTTGAAAATAATCATAGTGACTAAAATGTAGACTTAACAGCAGTGCCTGATTTTGCATTTTGCTTTTCCACTCTGATAGAAAATATCAGGTTAAGCCTGTCTTAAATTAAGCCAAGACCAAAGGTAAGTCCTGGTTCTAAGGGCTCATCTTATCTCTCCAATACCTAGCCATGGATCAGAAATCCTAAAAAACATGAAGAATAAAATGGAGTGCTGCCTCTCATGACAAAGGCAATGCTCACATTCACAACAGAACACATCCTCAATAAAGCCAAAATGCTTACTTATTAAAGAGACATTAAAAATACAACTGCTTCCAGAGTTTTACATCAGAGCTGCAATTTAATTCACAATGAATTTTGATTCTACCACTGCCAAAGTCCCTAAACATAATTTGTGGAATGGGAAGTGCCTGGGAAGGAATGATGTCCCCAGCTTCAAGTACAAGTCCCCAGCATGTGGCAAGCGGGGCTGAAACGCGTCTATGTTTAGTAGCAGAGCAGCTTTCTGTAGCTATTTTAACCTCTGGAGAAGGGTCCCAGTCCTGGGGACTTGCAAGTGGGTAGTTCAGATCTGGAGTCTGCTCAAGTTTCTGAGAAACTCACAGTTCCTGGGGGATCTTGATAATTCCTTTGAACTTTCTGGGACTGAGTGAAAATGACAAAGACTGGGAACAACTATCTAACCATCCTTTGAGCATCTGGGGTTGTACACAACTCCAAGTAGACGTTCTAACCAAGAGCACCCTATTAATATTAGCTATTCAATGCCTAAGACTGCTGGCTATGACAGGTTGTTCACAGTCAAGAAACTTGCACTCCTCCCCAGGGATTTATCTGTATTACAATGAAAAGGTATTTGGTTCAAAAAAGATCTCATTTTATTTCATGTAGTTTCACAGTATATCCAGGAAGTCAAGTATTTAAGAATCACAAATCCCTGACATATACATATATATTTTAAAATGTTGCAGAAACATTGTCAATGCTCAAAAAATATGTCTATATGTAAATTTGTCATATTCCTATCTGGCACTTAATTTTTATTATAATTTCTTTATTGCAGTTTTGGGTAAATATGTTTTCAGCTATTGGGAAAGATGTACAGCATAAAAGTTAACAGCAGAGATTTCTAAGCCAGACTGCCAGGGTTTGAATCTCAGCTTGCCCATTTGGTAGATATGTGACCATGGGTAGGTTACTTAACTTCCCTGTGCCTTAGTACATTTAATGTGGGTTAAAAATTATGCCTACCTTGATGGATCCTTGTGCAGGTTAAATGAGTTAATATATGTCAACACTTGGAACAGTATCTGGTACTATGCAGTGTTTATCATTACTATCACTGTCCACCTTGTCCGTGTGTCTCTCTGTCTGTGTGTGCATGCTGACATACACAGATGGATGTACACTGAACATTTCAGGTCTGTGTCAAAGACATTAAAAATACAGTCCTATGAAACATCAAAATTTATATTTCGTGGAAGACTGTTAGAAATACAAACTCAGAATCTCTTTGAGTTTTTAATGTATGCCAAATTTCCAATTCTTATGTAAAGTTTGAGAATCAATGCCTGTATCACTTTTGCTTTTACTTATTGTCTTTTGAGAGTATACAAGATGCAGCTGCCAGGTGATTTTTATGTATTCTGAAATTTGAGAATCCTATTCTGTATTGTCTGGGCTTTTATGTTGTTGTCTTTTGAGATTATACCAGATATTTATAACTGTCATATTTCTTTTTTTTTTTTTTTCTCTAAACCCTAATGACATTAAGGATTCAATCTTACTGAACTTTCACTATATTATTAAAGTTAGTTAAGTGGTAAGTATTAATCGTGTCTGACTCTTTGCGACCCTGTGAACTATAGCCCGCCAGGCTCCTCTGTCCATGGAATTCTCCAGACAAGAATACTGAAGTGGGTAACCATTCCCTTCTCCAGAGGATCTTCTCGATCCTGGGATGAAATCCAGGTCTCCTGCATCGTAGGCAGATTCTTTACAGTCTGAACTACCAGAAAAGCCCTCACTGTATTATAAATGTATCTAAACATTTTGAATTTTCTTCTCTATGATGTATCTTTAGTTTTTGTTGGTGATCATATTATACTGAAGAAGCATTGATTGGACCTGATATTAGAAAACTGCACTCAAATCTACATTCTAATTCTTACTAGCTCTGAGACCTCCTTTTGAGCAAGTTGGAGATTTTTCTGGATTTTAGTTTTGCTGTAGGGAAAATATCATTATCTTAGAATTGTAAGGGTAAATTTTAGATGATCAGTATCTACATGAAAGATCTTTGTTTAAATGTTACTGTACATTTCAGAAAATGTCTATATAATTATGATTAACAGATTAGCTTTGCCATTTCAAAATTAGGAAATTCTGACCATTCTGACCTGATTAGGACATTCTGACCAGTGTCTCCTGTTTCCCAAGGGTCACCTGAAGAATTGCAACCTTTCCTTTGGTTTAAGTAACAATGACATGTTACATCATATTGCTTTTTAAAACAAATCCCTACAGCTTAAAAGAATTCATTGTCAATTTAGAATCATATGCTTCAAAGCATATGCAGGAATGTGTTAGATTTAGCTTTTCCAAATGAGGCTTAATAGTTCATATCTTGACTTTCAAATTAGGAGACAGCAAAATAGATGGGAAATAAAAGTGACAACCTCACAACTCTGGAAATTAAATTTATAGGAATAGTATATAAATACAGCTTTATGCTTCAAAAATTACTATAAATAAAAAATAGAAAGAAAACTTAAGGAATAAAACATGCCTTAAATATATACAAGCTACATTTACATTAACCATAAAAAAGAAGAAAAGGGTCCTACAGTAATTTTTTTTTAATTGAAGAATGAAAGTGATAGTCACTCAGTCATGTCTGAGTCTTTGTGACCCCATGGACTGGAGCCCACCAGGCTTCTCTGTCCATGGGATTTTCCAGACAAGAACACTGGAGTGGGATGCCATTTCCTTCTTCAGGGCATCTTCCCAACCCAGGGATCGAACCCGGCTCTCCAGCATTGCAGGCACTGTCTTTACCATCTGAGCCACCAGGGAAGCCCCAACTGAACAACAGTTGATTTACAATGTTGTGCTGGTTTCAAGCATACAACAAAGTGATTGACTTACACATACATGTGTATATATCTATATTATTTTTCCAATTATTTTCCACTATAGTAAATTACATGACGTTGAATACAGTTCCCCGTACGATACAGTAAATCCTGATTGTCTCACACACAGAGAGAACTAAAGAAGCAGAGGGGCTCCCTGGACGACTCAGCAGTAACAAGCTCACCTGCAGCACAGGAGACGCGGGAAGGGTGGGTTTGATCCCTGGCTCGGGAAGACCCCCTGGAGGAGGAAACGGCAACCCACTCCAGTATTCTTGCGTGAAAAACCCCAGGGATGGAGAACCCTGGCAGGCTACAGTCCAAAGGGTGGCAAAGAAGCTGACACGACACGACCAAGCAAGAGCATGCACGCAAAGAAACACACAGACACACACGGGAGCTTTTTTTTTCTTCAATAGCTTTTTTTTCCTATTGCTTCTCTGTTAGATTTCATTGTTTTCATACTTCTATCTGCTATAGATGCTATAAAAAGTAAACCCAGAAAAATTTCAGTACTCCAAATATACTCAAGTGACTTTATGCCCCAAAGTATACTTTCTGAGGAGGACTGATGAGCAAAAGGTGAAGCCATATACATAGAGTAATCTGCTAATCAAAGCGAGGTGGCACAGGATAGGTGCAAAGAAGAGCAAACTGGGATTTTTAAAGCCTAAGTTCTAACTAGCTGGGGGATTTGGGGATGACCTGCAAAATGAGAAAGATTACCTGTAAACTGGTTTTAAAGCAACCTTCCAGGTTATTCATCTAATAGCATAATAAACAGTATTGTTGCTAGGATTTTCAAAGCAACTCCCTTGCAATATTTGCTTCTGTTTTTCGACTCCTTGGCAAAAATTAAGACTTAATTCAAGATCTCTCTTTTTGTGAAACTCCCCAATGCAACAAGAATAATAGTAGTTTAGTAGTTTATACACTGGTAATAACAGCAATTGTAGTATTGCTCTTGCAAGTTTATCTGTCAACACTGCTTAAAAGACTGATAATTTTTTCCAGAAACATGAACCAAGTGTTTCAATGCAAACCTTAACAAAATTGCCTTTGAGAAAGAAGCCCTAGGGTTTTGTCCATAGTTATAATGAGTAGAAAGCAATGAATTGGGTAAAAGGCTTTGCACTGAGAAATTTCTGGAATTTCTGGCCTATGGATTTTTCCTTAAACCATTAAGATGCTTATGCAAATGTAAACAGATTAGCAAGAATGAGTGCTAATGGATTCCATAATAAGCTAACACTCTTAAGTATTCACCAGAACAAATCCTGGAAACCCTGGATAGAAGAACACAGCCAAATAAAAATGTGGGTGGGGGGAGTGAAGAATAATTCATTTCTCTGTGCCTCCTTCAGCCTCAGAAAGTACTCTGGAAGCAATTCTACAAGGTAAGGAAAGGCTGACCATGTGGCACTCTTGGCACAAAAGTTGCCAATCAAATCAATAGTTTGGAATGGGTACTCACATCTTGAGCACAGGGAAAAGATAATCTTGCGCGTACCACTGCTGTGGATTTCCAAACCTCCACCCCAAGATCCTTGCATCCTCAACCCTAACCCCCAAACCTTGGATCCTAATTTTAAGGATAATGATCCTGTCTAATACCAGAGAAGTTAGATAACTTGTTCAAGGTCAAATAGTAGTCCAAATGTAGACAAATATTTAGGAAAAATTAAAATGATTAGGGCTACTGGCTTTGGTCTTATAAGCATAATAAACAAATCACAGGGCCAGTAAAAACTAATGTTTGTTTGTTTTTTTCTCTTTTTCTGCACAACCCAAAGTGGAGTTCTCAGGGACTAAATGCTTCACAAGTACTCTTGTTATATTTCCTTCAGATAAAAATATTTTTATTCTTAGTGTATTGCAGATAACTTCAAGCCTTCTACCATTTATATAGTAGTTGAGGTTCTGAGCTAACCCTTAACACATCACTATCATTTAATTTCCACATAAAAACTGTATTGCATAGATATTATTATGCCACTTTATTGACAAAGTTGAAGCTCAGGGTTAAAAAAAAAAGGAAAACAACAATGTCATAAACTTATTAAAGCAAGTAACAGAATTCAAACCTATGTCTTTAGGACCTTAAAGCCTTTGTCCCACTGCTTATGCTAAACTGCCCAACTTGGGGCATGTGGCTGTTATTCATTTTCGGGTCTGAGTCAGGACTTACCAACTTTCCAAGAGACATGTCCCACTTTCTGCTTGTACACGTGTGTGCAGGTGTGCATGTGGTCCACACTTGCAGAGGCGACATGATGAGGGGCTGACTCATCTGAGGGGCAGGGGCTCTCCCTGCAGCCTACACCCTGTACCCTGCAAACCTGCCTGATGCGACAGACTGCAGAACCAGTCAGCTCTGAGCAGTGAGGAAATTACTGATTTTTCCCAACTGCATGAGCTAATCACTAAAATAGGGTGATCCACATTTGCTTTTTAATTGTTTTAATTCATAGGAGAGAATTTATCAACTACTTTGTACTTATTTATTAATCAGCTACATGTATCAGGTCCTTGAGAGTCCCTTGGACAGCAAGGAGATCAAACCAGTCAATCCTAAAGGAAATCAACTCTGAATATTCCTTGAAGGGACTGATGCTGAAGCTGAAGCTTCAATACTTTGACCACCTGATATGAACAGCCAACTCACTGGAAAAGACCCTGATGCTGGAAAAGACTGAAGACAAAAGAAGAAGAGGGTAGCAGAGGATAAGATGTTGGAAAGCATCACCAATTCAATGGACACGAACTTGGGGGAACTCTAGGAGCTGGTGAGGGACAGGGAGGTCTGGCGTGTCACAAAGAGTCAGACATGACTTAGCGACAAACACCACATGTGCCAGTTATGACGACAGCCCCTACAGATACTGTGCAGAATAATACTAGCTTGAAAGAGCTCCATCTATAGATTTGCCTCAGACAGTTTAACAGCTTGGTACAGAGACGGACCTGTAGCAACTGCCTACGATGTAAGATGCATTTCTATTTGATGATAAAACATAGCTCCTTTAATCCCTATTTTGTTGTTATTAGCAATTCATTCTAGTCATCTGTAATATAAATTTGCACTTACTATATTTATTTTCATGAATCTTCCCATTCTTTTACTTTTGTTGCTGCCAAAAAGCTTTATCCCCAAATGAGTGCCATCAGCATGGATTCCCTCCTGACTGATGACACATGAATCACCTAACTGAGAGCTTTCGCAAGCACTCTTTTTAAGCTCTGTAAATATGAAGTATTCATTTGAAACAAAAAATAAAATGGGGTATGCACACTCATATAACACGGTGATAACTTGAGAATCTCAGGAAATCACAATAAATTCACATGAATGAACTACTATATGAAATTGGTGGCATACCATTTTAACCTATGTAAATGGCAATTAGATCTGATTCAACCTAATATTTATTTAGACTCCTCTCTCTGAACTGGGCTACACATCAACATTAAAAAGCCCTACTGTCCACCCAAAGTCTTTCACTGAGTTAATTTTTTAAAATGTAAACATAACACTAATTTTCCTGACGAACCAGAACAGCATCATGTCTGCCAATACTGAACATGCCCAATCGCTGAAAATACTTCTGATTTTTTCTGTCTTAGTCAATAACTGTAGGTCCAAAGTCAATTTGTTATATAAAAACTGCTTTTTTTTACACAAACATAGACACAATTTCAAGAGCTAAAGCCAATATTCCATATATACCTGATATAAATCCCACACCACTGGAAATTAAAAACAAAACTATAACCAGAAGAGTTCACTAAATATAATTAAAGAAAATATTAGGAGTCTGAAAGGGCTGAAGGGCAAAAAAAAAAAAAAAAAAAAGCTAAGTCTTTTAGGACTATGAAACCTAAAGATTTTTTTTTTCCCTCTAAATTTGTTAAAGAGAATCTGTCTCTGGATTGAGAATTCGCTTGCAAAGTCTCTGCCTAGAGCAAGATATTCAGAGCCAACTTGTTAACTCCTAATAAAACAAGGCTTGGAAGGAAAATGCTTCCAGCCCATAAGCAAAGTGTACCAGCCGGCATTGTGATAATACCCCAAATGATTGGTTTTCTTAGGTATATTTTCCCCTTATTATCAACTTCCTTTTTCCATCATACTAAGATCCACAAAAAATATATATCTACCATAAAGCAACTTGAATCTGAACACCTTTGTGTTTTGACAATAAAAGGTCACATAGGACCCATTATGATCCATGGAAAAAGTGAGCACTGTCCACCTTTGCTGTATCAGAACACTCTTGTCCCTCTTGGTGTCAAATAATGCTTTATCACAGTTTGATAACACTGGTCATTTCAAATATTCCTACAGCTTTCTGAATAGATTAAAGTTACCTATATCTAATGATATCTTGATTCTCCTCTTTGTTTAAATCTGAAACCACAATTTCAGGGGTAAATTGACACATGATAAAAAAAAAATCACATTTTAGAAACTCAACAGTATTGTTCAGGAGTATTCTATGTGGATTAATTCTTTACTTTAACCTATTAAGGAAATGTTAGTCAAAGAAACTATCAACCCATAATTCATTCTTTTCCACTGGCCATTCTCTTTGATTTCATAAGACTCAAATGTTTGGGGCTGTTATTTTTAGTAAACTACTCAATAAACTAGCTGGAAATACCTCCAAGGGATGTTTCTCTTAGGCTATATAAATGGTCTCTAATTTTTATTTAATAAAGGTGTTACTGTCTCTTTCAGTGGAATTAATTAACAGTTGTTAAATCTTTAGCTCAGAAAGTAATTAACAGAAAAAGAGAATGATTTTAACTGATAACTAATTTGCTAAGGATATTTATTATATGAATTAAATAAGCAAAAACTTCCTTTTTTCTCTCAATTGAGACATCCAATAGCAAATAAGATTAGTCACAATATAACATGTGCAAAAATAAAACTGTTCTAAGTGTGTATGTTCAAATAAATTCATCTATATTAAATTCTATTAATATCTACAATATTCAAAGTCCTATGTTCACAGGGCTTGGAGAAGGTAACAAAATGGATGAGTCCTACAGATGTTCTTTCAAGGAATTTTTGGTCTAATAGGGAGACTATTCAAGGATTGAAACTCCTAGTAACATGGAACTTAGAGGGTGACAGCTTGAAAGGATAAATGTTAGAACTCATAGCCTGACTTGTACTCCAGATGATTCTAGATTTATGTCCACTCTTATGGGATTTCAGAAGTTCAAGGTCAGATAATCTCAAATTCTTGCACAGGGTAAGAACCAGTCAAACAGTGAGTTAAACAACTATCTACCATAGACAGTTGGTGGTCCTAGCATTCTGTATTTGAGAGCTTCGAGCACCTTGCAAACCTAAGTGCTTTTCTGTTTTAACTCTGTAAATCATCTGAGGAAACACAAATATTAATTTTCATTTAATCAATCAAGAGACCAAGAGAATTCTGACTTCAACCTACTGGTTTCCCCAAAATAAGAGGATGTCACCACACTCATAACAGATTTTAAATCTGGACATTTGCTAGTCGGCATACAATAGCTCTCATTTCACAACTCTGTGGTATCTTCATCAGGCACCATCAGATCTATCTTTGTTTTAGCTTTTGTTTGCTGGCAAGACAAATGGAAATCTGAAACTATGAAAAATCTAAAGTTTGTGAAAGGAAAAGCTGAGAACTAAAGAGACCAGAACCACAACCTTTAACCACATCATCCCAATTCAACTCCTTGTTTCTCTCCGTTTCCCAAACATATTTGGTCCAGAGCCTATTTCAGAGCTCCCCACCTAGCCCCCAACCCAACCATTCTCTCCCTCACTGCTAGATAATCAGGACACAATGGCCTCCTTTGGCTCCATCCTCTTTCTCCTGAGTATCAGGGTGGGGGTGGAAGTTATGTGCTGCCCTCAGGCCTGATGATGCAGTTAGCTGCTCTTACATCCTTTCATCACTCAGTCGCTATCTGTGCCCTCACTTCCTTATAACCTTCCATCTCTGATGTATATAACTTCTCTTTGTTTTCACGTGACAAGGAAATAGCTCCCTCCAATGTCATCATGGTCCCTTTTTTGACAAAGCTAAGAGCTTCCAGGGGCTTCCTAGGTAGCTCAATGGTAAAGAATCTACCTGCCAATGCAGGAGATGCAAGAGACGTAAGTTGGATCCCTGTGTTGAAAAGATCTCCTGGAGAAGAAAATGGCAGCCCACTCCAGTACTCTTGCCTGCAGAATCCCATGGACAGAGGAGCCTGGAGGGCTACAGTCCACGGGGGTCACAAAAGAGTTGGACACAACTAAGTGACTAAACAACAACAAGGGCTTCCAATCTCCTCTTCTCCTCTTGCCCCTGTCCCCCTTGATAACATTTCTCCACTGGTAACCCATCTTCCCTTGACTTCCATGAAGCCTCACTTTCTCTCTAATCATGTCTTCTAACCCCTGGCCATTTTATGCCTCAAAGCTTCCAATCCCTGCTTGTTCTAACTCTCTCCTTCAGAGAATCCTCCTTTGGTATCATTTTAACTATTATATCCAAAAAACTGGCTACAGAATCCATTCTCTAGCCTGTCTTTTGGTAAGCTGGCTCTGCACCTTTACAGCCCAGTTGGTATTTCTCACTAGTTCCCCAACTCTCTGAAGCACCAGCAACTTCCTCTCAGTTTATAGCACCACGTTTCTGTCAAAACCATCCGAGTCACTTAAGCTCAAAACCTTGGACTCTACTTTGATTTTCCTTTCTCTTCCCACTCACATAGTGAATCAGTCACCTCTCTCTTTCCCATTCCTGCCACCAAAGCCACAGCCCTACCTCCCTCACATCTTTACTTCCGTGTGTTACTGCAGTAGATTCTAGCTTGCCTGGATTCTCCAGAGTGTGCACGCCAGCCCCTTCCTCTCATTTGCCTCCCCTCCTGCCAGACACACTCACATCCATACCCTGGTTTCAGATGGCTTCTAGAAGACTTCTTTTAACTGTCATTATCATTACCATTATTTCACTTCATTGCTGAAAAACTTTCAGTGATTCTCAGAATGTCTCAACTGGGCTTTCAGAGTGCCCTAAGATGTGTTCACTAGCTTTCCAACTTTATTTTGCATCACGGTAACACAAAAGCTTCTCACAGCCAAGCCCCAAACATTTCTGCTCTTTCACCAACGTCTGGTGCCACCGTCAGTCCCTCATCCAGCCATGCTCTATCTTATCCTTTTCACCAATCAAAAACCTTAGCCATTCTGGGCATGTTATATTCACAGGATCATGATAAATGCCCTGCCATTCTAGACACACTGGACAACCACCCGTAATTTCCTAAACACACGATGCTCTTGCGCACCTCTGCACCTACACTGATGAACTGCAGCTTCCTGAAAGGTTCTTCCTTCTCCTTGTCCTCTCGGAGAAAAGCTCTGTTTGTCCTAAGGTTTAACTCATGTGCTACTTCTTTTTTAATTATCCCTCACCCCCAACCAAACCTGACACCCAGCAGGTGTAATTTATGGACCTTCTTCTGTGTTACCACTGCACTAGTTTATATCACTGCTATATATCTGCCAGATACACTTACAGGGTCTCCTCCCCGCTAGGATGAGGCAACACAACTAGAGGTAGGAACCATATCTTACGTGTTTCTGAATGTCTCTCTGCTTCTAGCATTGAATATGGGCTATAGTAGAGACATTCACTAAACATTTAATCAAAATTAATCATCTAATTGTGACTGTAACTTTCTTGCAGAGGACTATATAATGATCCCTACTTAAAATCCTGCCAGGTAGACGACTTCTTTCTGAATGATAATAAAAGATGTTATATTATTAATTATTTCATAGAGAATATAGGCTTTTTAAAACCAGGAACCATGTCTTATAATTCTTTCAAACTGCAATGGATAGATTCATAGGTGGAAAAATGAAGAGGTTAGAAAAGTAGGTCCTTTTCCTCCTTCCATTCTGTTTTAACACATGTTTTTAAATGGCTTCTGCTGTGCTGTGCTTAGTCACTCAGTCAAGTCCAACTCTTTGCAACCTCATGAGCTCCCCTGTCCATAGAATTCTCCAGGCAAGAACACTGGAGTGGGTTGCCATGCGCTCCTCCACGAGATCTTCCCAAACCAGGGATCAAACCCAGGTCTCCCAGACTGAAGGAGGATTCTTTATCATCTGAGCCACCACTGGTGGCTACTACCCAAATGGCTTTTAAGCTGTATAAGTATGAGAAGATAGCAAGTTGGTTTCATCTACAAACCACATTGTTGACAAATGATTGTTTTCGTTCTTTAAACATTTATGAATAAATACGTCCAGGCTAAAGAAACAGCTACCAGTACAGCTAGAATAAGCTTCTTAAAATCCAATTAAGAAATGAGTCCACATCGGAGGTGAGGTTCCATGGCATTTCCCATGTGCCACTGTTCCACTTAGCGATACTACCAACAAGCTCCTAATCTGAAGGTCAGCGAGGGTAAGGTGACCAGTGAATGCACATCAGTGATCACCACTGTAAACGCACAAGGCTCTTTCAAATGTAGGAAAACTAGTAAGATGGCAAGTGCTTGTTTGCAGAAGTGGTGCTTCTATTCAATGAATCTAATATTCATATAAAATTCAAGGATTTGATGTTGTCATTATTTTACGCAAGGTACACTATAGGCAGCAGGCAGACAAACTTCCTTGCCAAACACCTTAATTTAGATTCAAAACTGAAAGCAAATTTCTTTCATGACTCAGAAGCATTAGGTAGACAAAAGTTAAGTTACTTTGACCTCATCAGAGCTAAACAACAGCAGAGGGAGAAGTCCCGGCAGTTGATTAAAGGCATTGTCCTGACCACCATGGCTAAGCAAGGACCGCCTTGTGGAACCAGGTCAGAGGACACTCATTTCTCTATTCAACTTCGAGGCGCCACTTTGTAAATGACACAATCATTTTTGGGTACAAGAGGTGCTTTAAATGTGGTAACATTATATCATTTCAGCTATAATGATCATAATTACTTATTTCTTTTAATCACAACCCACTTAACCACTTTAGTACAGAGGACTAGTTCAAGGAGTTTAATTTTCATTCAACATCTAATCTTTGTGTTTACTGAAACCCTTCACGGGCTTTGTTTACTGTCTGCTTGCTGGCCTGGACGTTTGATCTTGCAAGACTAGATCAGACAGGGTCAGATAAAATACTGATTACTAGAATAAACCAGGCTTGAGGAAGTAACACTGGTTTTTAAAAATCCTCATTTCTCCCAGCTTTTTAATATTTTGCAAAATAAGCTCAAATAAACAAATAAAATTAAGACAACTAGCAATCAGAGGTTCTTGAGCAATGATTGAGAAAAGGAAAGTGATGGGGATAATTTTGCTTTCTAGCCAAAGTATGGGGTTTGGTTAGGTCTGCTCATTCTAGTGGTATTATTTTATGACACAAACAATTTTGTGAGATCCACTAGATTTGTGTAAACTTTCAATGACCCCTTAATTCTTGTGACATATTAAATACTTGAGATTGACCTGACCAAAAATGATAGTTCACTTTGCTTTTGGTGCCAGATGGAAAACATTTTAAATATAAAGTTATTTTCTTTTAACTTATTAGTTTTTAATTAGGGAACATTTAAAATATACCATCCGTTCTTTGTTAACATACTTTCTTACTCTTATAAGCTCCCCTGTGAAAGCAGATTGCCAGAATAACATAATTTCTAATAGTATTGCACATAATTGCCACTTACCTTCATAAAAATGATGGGGCAAGTTTATGTCTAAATAGATTTAATACATAAGATGATTTAGGTTAAAAAAAATTAGGTGTTTTAATAAAATGTGTAGCACATAAGAAAGAAAAATTCATAGGTAAATCTCATATAACCCCTAGAATTCTTGAAAATAATTAACAGCATGACTGCTTCTAGGTCCCTGTGGATTAACCTTGTGTCCAACACTAAAATTCCTACATAAACAATTGTTAATATTGCGCTTTTTGTTTTGCTTTGCTTTTCCACAAAGTATACCTTTTTTTCCCCTTAAACCTGGGAGTTTATATGAGTTCTACATTGTAGAAGCTGGGCCAGAAGCAATTACAGTATGAGATGAACAGCAATAAAAAAAATGCCATCTAAAGCAAGCAACTATGCCATTCACCCACTTCATTTTCTTCAATATCAAAAACTCCTGGGAAGTAGGTTCACAGTTCTGATCTTTAAAACCATAGTATACAAACTGTCTCCCCATCTATCCTAAATTAACACTAATGTTAACTCAAATACGTCTGTGTCAACTATGATTGTCTTTGAAATTAAAGGAAAAAGGTAAACAGAATGTGCTTTGCTATGATCACTGGGGAAAATAAAGTTAACATGCTAAGCCAAACCAACTTAGGACGTTTTAAAGAGTAAGTGTAAACGTTTAGCTATAATAACAACAAATTCAAAAAATGCACATTAAAATGTTTACTTCAAAATTTAGACAATTCTATTTGTATATAGTCTTCACATCTGTTTTTAATGATATCAAATTATTGATTATTCATTTTTCTCATATTTATTTAAGCATTAACTATAGAATTTGCAATCTGATCTTTTTTTTTTCAAATCCTTTCAGTAGACTTTTATTTTTGCCAGGTTTTAGTCATATTTACTTTGATCTTTCAAAGTATGTAATTATTTTACTGTTTATTTACTTCTATGAGAAGAGAAAAAAATTTTGACCTACAAGATATATATGTGGCAATTTGTAACAGAATCACATAGCTTATGTTTAGGAAATCATGGTTTTGATTAAGAAGCAACCATTTAGTTCCCACTGTTTTATTAAAACAGACATTAGAAGATAATAGGAAACATATTTAACAATGTAGAGTGCATTGAGTTTGAGCCATCAGTAAGGGAACTTCAGATTTTCTTCTACACTGAGCATCAGCAATGATACACGTACGCTGGTAACTGTGGGATGGGAACAAGGGAGGGGTGGGGACACAAGAAAAGACAGAGAACACTGGTTTCTGGGTTCTGAGGAAGAGGAGGGCACCGCACCCCACTCGTGTGCTTGCCTGGAGAATGCCCATGGACAGAAGAGGCTGGCGGGCTGCAGTCCGCGGGGTCGCACAGAGTCAGACACCACGAGCTTAGGACTAAGCAGAGGCAGTCTCAGGTGGAATTCTGGTTTGGCTACTTTATCTCCAGGCTGGAAATTCCAAGTTTGGTTTTTTTGTTGTTTGTTTTTTCATTTTGAAAATGGATGGACACAAACAGAAATTTCACAAACAAAATCACTGCTTTCTCATGAGTAATGGATTCTACTAGATAGGAACCCCCACAGGGACATCTATTCATAGCATAAAGCTTCTGTCAGTGGAAATGTTCCTGTATAGGTCCAACACTTCCTTTTCTCTGAAGGTTGAAGGTTAATAAAATGCACTTCTCTGGAGTGTTTACTTTCTGCACACCATTCTACCTGTCATGAATTCTTTGTTTTTCCTCCCACTCCCTTGGTTGATGAATCAACACCACTTGAACTGTTTTACGGCAGCTTGTGTTTACTTCACACATACCTTAACCTTCCCTTTTCTCCTCCTACTGACACACACATGCACACACACACTTTTCAACAGCAATGACTAGCGCCCTCTCTTTGAATAGCATGTGTACATAGCATCTGGCCGCCTCTTCAGGTGTGGATCCTTGACCTCCCGAAATCAAGGCCTCAGTCTGCTTTTATGGCACTTAAAGAATTAACTGTGCATTTACTATCTCGAAGGAAAAAATTGAGCTTGAAGAACTGGATCTCTAAGAACGAAAGGAGAAAAGTAGAAGACATAAGTGTTAATGTGTATGTGAACACACATACACACATACCACAGACACACACACACATGCACACACACAGATTCTGCAGTGCAATTATGAGAACACTATAGTGAAATTTCCAGTCTTTCTGAATTTAGAATTATACTCCAGACTATTAAAAGAGTACGTACATTCTCTTCCTTTCTCTTATAATAGCAAGTAAATGAGATCTAACAAATGACCTTGAAGCAGTATGATTCTTTTGCTTTTTTAGCCAAAGAGGATATTCTTCAAACATTTTAACAACCTAATTTTAAAGGAAAAACTTGGAGACAACACTTACAGAAAAGAAACACTTCCAAACTACACAATCATGTCTTAGAATGAGGAGTTATTCATCTTATCCTGTACAAGAGTTAATATTAGTAACATTCTGAAGCAAGTCCCCAAACTGGAAACTAGAAAGTCTAAAGAATTTTAGAATATGTTGAAAAGGAACGGATCTTAAGGGAATTTTCAGTGAACTTAATTTCTACTGGGTAGTTTGACCTCTTGACTTTCCTTACAAATTATATATTTAGCATAAAATGCTCTCATTCCTTTGAAACCAGAAATGTGCCACCAATGGAAATAAAGTTCATTTCTTCAAAAGGTAAGCTTGTAAACAAACTCCCAAAAGCAGCCAAGAGGCATTACTTTGATACTGTTTCCCTAGAGAAAACTTGCAGGGTAATAAAAACAAAGAAATTCTTCCTTTACATTTACCTGTCCACCATAAACTGTCATTTAACTCTCTCCACAGGGGCAGTAAACCACTAGCAAGACTCTGAATACCCAAATAAAGAGCAACGGATAATATCATAGTCATGCAAAATATGGCCTAGAAGGACCCTCAAACACCAATCTGTTCTGTTCCCCCAAATTCCCCCAATTTCCTCAGGGGCTAGTAGCATTTGAATTGGATAGCCTTTGAATTGGGGTGGGAAGAATAGAATTTTTCCAACACTGACCAATTTGCAAAGGCATAATATGACTGATGTTTAATTTAAAGGGCTGGATGGCCTAAATAGTATGTCATTTATCATACTGATTATAAGAGAACTGTTTATTCAGTACCAGATATAATTCCATATATATTACTGCTAGTAGAACTACTATTATTAATAAACAACTAAAATAATGTAACAATGATTAAGAGATTACTTTGTGCCAGAATTAAGGTATTTAGTCCCTGTAGCTAGTTAGCGACTTACTTTTTTTTTTTTGCGACTTACTTTTATTACTTCCAATTTTCAGATGAGGAAACTGATTCTTGGTAGAGTTAAATAATTTATTCAAACTCACACAGTTAGCAAACAGAAGACAAAGATCCGAATACAAATTCTCCTGACTACAGAGTCCCTTTGCTTTAACCACTATTTTGGAATTGTCTCCAAATAAACACAATATCAAAACTCCACTTCTGATCAAAGACCTCCTGATACCACACATTCATTTCAGTTTGCTAACTGGTACTTAAACTATAAGTGCTAATTTAACCTAGAATGACTGCTTTTAAATTACATTAATAAATTAATGAAAATGATTTATTGATTGAGTTTTTAAAATAGACATGCCTCTGTAAAACATACCACTTCAAAATATTTTTAAAGATTTCAGCCTTCACACCCCTCTCTTGTGAAAACTATAAACTTCATACATTATGCTAAGAATTTAGTTTTAATGCCTTCTTAGTTTTAAGGGAGCCAGTTTGGATCTCTTAATGAAAATATTAAGAGAATCCTGTCTTGTACCCCAGTGCTCACAGCGGCACTATTTACAACAACCAAGACAAGGAAGCAACCGAAGGGTCCATCAATGAAGAACATGAAGATATGATATTTACACACAACAGAATATTATTACTCTGCCACAAAAGAATGAAACATTGCCAATTGCAGCCACATGGATGGACCTAGAGATCACCATACTGAGTGAAGTCAGACAGACTTATGGTATCATTTATTTTTTTGTTGAATCTAAAAAAAATAATAATAATACAAATGAACTTATTTACAAAACAGAAACAGACTCACAGACTTAGAAAATAAACTTATGGTTGGCAAAGGGGGAGGGGAGATAAATTAGGAGCAAGGAATTAACGGACAGACACCACTATATATAGAACAAATAGCAAGGATTTACTGTAAAGCCCAGGGAACTATATTCAATATCTTTTTGCTAATAACCTAAAATGGAAAAGAATCTGGAAAAAAACTGAATCACTTTGCTGTACCCCTGAAACTAACACAATATTGTAACTCAACATTTCTTCAATTTAAAAAAAAATCCTACCTTTAGAAAAAATTATATAAATTTTTCATTAGAAAGTTATATCTAAATCAGCATAAATTCCCAAGAGTCAACAATTCCTTGACCTAAAAAACTGAAAATCAGCTTCAAAAATATAAGCCAATTTACCTTTAATCTTCTTGTACTTTTTATACCATCTCCCAAACTCCTGGCACTTGGTTGCTGACACGTTGGCATAATATGTGCTATTTACAATGGATGAAATCATACTCTGCAAAGAAAAAAAAATGGTTATTTTTGATATGAGTATTCCTTTTTAGGGACAAGAAAGGGGACATTATAGTCTACACCAATCTCCTTTGTCTTTTAAGTTTGAAGAAGTCATTCTCCTACAAGCTAAACTATTAAACACAATTACTGAAATTTACTATCCCTATAACTTGTAGATGACAGTGCTTTCTCCAAAAAAGTAACTGGGGGACAATGTCAAAGAGAGGGGACAGGACATGCAGACTGACTGCAAAGGCAAAGAACAATTGTGATTTAGGAACCCCAGCAAAAGGTGAGATCAGATGTTCCTGCATCTGTAATCCAAATAATGCCTTTCAGATATTTCTGTTCAGCTTCCAACTGCAATAAGCTTACACAGCCAAGAATCTGAGAACATCCGTGCTACACACTGCAGAACAACATTTAGGGAAATAAGTTAAATTAATATAATTTATAGAAACGTGTGATTAGCACTTGTGTGAAAATTCACCAAATGAAAAAATTAACAGTGCTATTTTAGAGCAGGGGAAACTAAACATAACACTTGTACTGTGTTTCAACCAAAAATGCATCAAACTTTCTGAGTTCTCAAGTACCTGATTCCTTCTTGCTCTTCATACTCCTTTCTCTCCTCAGCTCAACCCCTTAACTGATTTGTTTGAAAGTTCAGTTAAAAGGAAAGAGAAGGGGAACATAACCTGACTCACCACTGAAAACTTAAAAATTCGAACTGCACATGTGTGCTCAGTTGCCAAGTTGTGTCTGACTTTTTGTGACCCCATGGACTGTAGCCCGCCAGATTCCTCTCTCCATGGGATGTCCCAGGCAAGAATACTGGAGTGGGTTGCCATTTCCTTCTCTAGGGAATCTTCCTGACCCAGGGATCAAACCCGTGTCTCCTGCATTGGCAGGAGGCTTCTTTACCACTGAGCCACCAGGGAAGCCCTATAACTGCACACCTTGAATTAAATTTCATACAGAGATACGTTTTCAGTCAATATGGCATGCTTGGACCAACATTCGTGGCAGATGTTAACTTATACCTGAATGACTGTAATAGTATGTGTGTATGTTTTGCACACAGATTTTATTTCTGCAAATTCTGTCTAAAAGCAAATGGACATAAACAAGTCAAGAAATCCAAATGACCTATGTAAGGCTTTATATCCTGCCTTGAAATCTCATCTTTCTTACAAAAGATTTCCCCAGATATGAAGCAGTTGAAGGAAATCGTAGAACTTCTAATGGCATTTTGACAAAATAGTCAAGATAAAAAGGATAACAATAAATCAAGGCATTGGCAACTTATTTACCAGGAAGTTCAAACACCAGTAGACAGTCCTACATAGACTCCCATATAAGACAGTTTCCTCTCTGAGCTCACAGGCTCCCTCTTTTTTAATCACTACACAGTACTGATGAGGGGAGTGGGGATTCCTAATTCAATTCACAGAAATCTCTTTGGTTCTTTCTATACAGCAGATGGCTGTCCTGCCTGCAGTTGCTGATTTCTAAATGACAATTCTGTTCTCTATGGGGAGATAGTAAAGAGAACTCTTTTAATCTGAGGCTCTGAACACAGCCCTGGAAACGCAAAGAGCCTGAGTGTATTGCAGAACTTCCGAGCCTTGCATGCTACCTTAGAGGATCAGTGGAACCTTAATCTTCCTGAGACAGGGTTTAGCTTTGTGTCTTATTAACAAGGAGTAGAGAAGTCTCTTGGCTAGCTGGGCTAGTTCCTTCCTTCTCTGGGCTAAGCTTTCCTCTCTGTCCCAGTCTGTGAGACCCTTGAGGACAGTGACTATGTCTCTTTTTTTTTTTCCTTGTGCCTAACACAGCTCTGATGTGGGATATCTGAGTCACCAAAATGTAACAGATGAAAAGGGACAAGGATGAAATTTTAAAATGCCAAACTGAAATGTCATAATAATGAAAAATTTAACATGAAAGCAGTCTAATAACAGATGCACCAGCCACTCTAGTGTATGTGAATAATTACAGATGTACTTGTCATCTTTCTTTGTGGTTTGCATGAATCTTACCCTCTGGAAAAGCATAAGATATATAGCTATGGCAGGAGTCAGAGCTAAACCTTCTATTGCCAAGTGTCCTAGAAAGCTGATTAAAATGGAAAGTGTTTTAAGTCCTGCCTGGAGCTGCCCCTCAACTCTCCCTGGCCCATAACACCAGGAAACAAACCCACATCAGTCTGGTCCCAAATGATCCACATTTCTCCCACTTCCTGGCCTCCCTACTTTGTCATTATTCCAGATGCATCTTCATTAACACTCCTGTCTTAGTGGCTAGTGTCAGTCTATTTGGCTGAGAGGCGATACACCACGTTCATGGTAAGAGAAAGCCCATTAAGACGGTAGGCACTGGGAGGGCAGCAGAGGGCAGACAGACGGAAACCACAATCACAGACAACTAGTCAATCTGATCACAGGACCACAGCCTTGTCTAACTCAATGAAACTAAGCCATGCTCTGTGGGGCCACCCAAGATGGACGGGTCATGGTGGAGACGTCTGACAGAATGTGGTCCACTGGAGAAGGGAATGGCAAACCACTTCAGTATTCTTGCCTTGAGAACCCCATGAACAGTATGAAAAGGCAAAAGATAGGACACTGAAAGATGAACTCCCTGGGTCGGTTAGGTGCCCAATATGCTACTGGCGATCAGTGGAGAAATAACTCCAGAAAGAATGAAGGGATGGATCCAAAGCAAAAACAATACCCAGTTGTGGATATGACTGGTGATAGAAGCAAGGTCCGATGCTGTAAAGAGCAATATTGCTCTTTATAACCTGGAATGTTTGGTCCATGAATCAAGGCAAATTGGAAGTGGTCAAACAGGAGATGACAAGAGTGAACATCAACATTCTAGGAATCAGCAAACTAAGATGGACTGGAATGGGTGAGTTTAACTCAGATGACCATTATATCTACTACTGTGCGCAGGAATCCCTTAGAAGAAATGGAGTAGCCATCATAGTCAACAAGAGAGTCTGAAATGCAGTCCTTGGATGCAATCTCAAAAACGACAGAATGATCTCTGCTCGTTTCCAAGGCAAACCATTCAATATCACGGTAATCCAAGTCTATGCCCCAACCAGTAACACTGAAGAAGCTGAAGTTGAACGGTTCTATGAAGACCTGCAAGACCTTCTAGAACTAACACCCAAAAAAGATGTCCTTTTCATTATAGGGGACTGGAATGCAAAAGTAGGAAGTCAAGAGACACCTGGAGTTAACAGGCAATTTTGGCCTTGGAGTACGGAATGAAGCAGGGCAAAGGCTGAGAGAGTTCTGCCAAGAGAACGCACTGGTCATAGCAAACACCCTCTTCCAACAACACAAGAGAAGACTCTACACATGGACATCACCAGATGGTCAACACTTAAATCAGATTGATTACATTCTTTGCAGCCAAAGATGGAGAAGCTCTACACAGTCAGCAAAAAGAAGACCAGGAGCTGACTGTGGCTCAGATCATGAACTCCTTATTGCCAAATTCAGACTTAAATTGAAGTAGGGAAAACCACTAGACCATTCAGGTATGACCTAAATCAAATCCCTTTTGATTATACAGTGAGAATGAGAAATAGATTTAAGGGACTAGATCTGATAGACAGAGTGCCTGAGAAACTATGGACAGAGGTTTGTGAAACTGTACAGGAGACAGGGATTAAGACCATCCCCAAGAAAAAGAAATGTAAAAAAGCAAAATGGCTATCTGAGGAGGCCTTACAAATAGCTGTGAAAAGGAGAGAAGTGAAAAGCAAAGGAGAAAAGGAAAGATATACCCATTTGAATGCAGAGTTCCAAAGAATAGCAAGGAGAGATAAGAAAGCCATCCTCAGTGATCAGTGCAAAGAAATAGAGGAAAACAACAGAATGGGAAGGATTAGTGATCTCTTCAAGAAAATTAGAGATACCAAGGGAACATTTCATGCAAAGATGGGCTCAATAAAGGACAGAAATGGTATGGACCTAACAGACAGAAGATATTAAGAAGAGATGGCAAGAATACACAGAAGAACTGTACAAAAAAGACCTTCATGACCCATATAATCATGATGGTGTGATCACTCACCTAGAGCCAGACATCCTGGAATGTGAAGTCAAGTGGGCCTTAGGAAGCATCACTACGAACAAAGCTAGTGGAGGTGATGGAATTCCAGTTGAGTTATTTCAAATACTAAAGATGATGCTGTGAAAGTGCTGCACTCAATATGCCAGCAAATTTGGAAAACTCAGCACTGGCCCCAGGACTGGAAAAGGTCAGTTTTCATTCCAATCCCAAAGAAAGGCAATCCCAAAGAATGCTCAAACTACCACACAATTGCACTCATCTCACACGTTAGCAAAGTAATACTCAAAATTCTCCAAGCCAGGTTTCAGTAATAAGTGAACCGTGAACCTCTGCTGGTTCAAGCTGGTTTTAGAAAAAGCAGAGGAGCCAGAGATCAAATTGCCAACATCCGCTGGATCATCGAAAAAGCAAGAGAGTTTCAGAAAAACATGTTTCTGCTTTATTGACTATGCCAAAGCCTTTGACTTTGTGAGTCACAACAAACTGTGGAAAATCCTTCAAGAGACGGGAATACCAGACCACCTGACCTGCCTCTTGATAAATCTGTAGGCAGGTCAGGAAGCAACAGTCAGAACAGGACATGGAACAACAGACTGGTTCCAAATAGGAAAAGAAGTATGTCAAGCAAGGCTGTATGTTGTCACCCTGCTTATTTAACTTCTATGCAGAGTACATCATGAAAAATGCTGGGCTGGATGAAGCACAAGCTGGAATCAAGATTGCTAGGAGAAATATCAATAACCTCAGATATGCAGATGACACCACCCTTACGGCACAAAGTGAAGAAGAACTAAAGAGCCTCTTGATGAAAGTGAAAGAAGAGAGTGAAAAAGTTGGCTTAAAGCTAAACATTCAGAAAACTAAGATCATGGCATCTGGTCCCATCACTTCATAGCAAATAGACAGGGAAAGAGTGGAAACAGTGGCTGACTTTATTTTGGGGGGCTCCAAAATCACTGCAGATGGTGACTGCAGCCATGAAGTTAAAAGACACTTACTCCTTAGAAGGAAAGTTATGACCAACCTAAGTAGCATATTAAAAAACAGAGACATTACTTTGCCAACAAAGGTCCATCTAGTCAAAAACCATCTACGGTTTTCCCAGTGGTCATGTATGGATGTGAGAGTTGGACTATAAAGAAAGCCGAGCACTGAAGAATTGATGCTTTTGAACTGTGGTGTTAGAGAAGACTCTTGAGAGTCCCTTGGACTGCAAGGAGATCCAACCAGTCCATCCTAAAGGAAATCAGTCCTGGGTGTTCACTGGAAGGGCTGATGCTGAAGCTGAAACTCCAATACTTTGGCCACCTGATGTGAAGAACTGACTCACAGGAAAAGACCCTGATGCTGGGAAAAACTAAAGGTGGGAGGAGAAGGGGACGACAGAGGAGGAGATGGTTGGATGGCATCACTGACTCAGTGGACATGAGTCTGGGTGAACTCTGGGAGTTGGTGATGGACAGTGTGGCCTGGTGTGCTGCAGTCCATGGGGTCGCAAAGAGTCAGACACAACTAAGCGACTGAACTGAAGTGATGTGGTAAGAAAATGAATATCAGGGCTTCTATTGGTTTCATAAAATATGGTCTTATACTAGAGTTGGGCTCACACTCATTTAAAAAGGAGGAGTTGGCAAATGTGGTATATCACACAGTGGAATATTACTCAGTCATTAAAAAAGAATTAAAGCCTCTCATTTGCAAAAACATGAATGGACCGTGCAGGTATTTGGTTCAGTGAAATAAATCAGAGAGACGCAAATGCTGTATTATTTCACTCATATGGAATCTAAAAACTAAAACAAACAAAACAAGCTCAGAGATACAGATATCAGATTGGCGGTTAGCAGAGAGGAAGAGAGTTGCAGGGTGGGTGAAACTGGTGAAGGAGCTCAACTGTATGGTGATAGATGGTAATTAGACCTGTGGTAGTGATCACTTTGCGCAGTACACAGAAATCAAATAGTAAATGCTACCCATCTGATACTTATATACTAAAACAATAATAATAATTAAAAGATAATAGAAAAAAAAAAGAGTTTGGCTACCCTGAGATTCAGTCAGGCTTGTTCTCTTCCCTGTATCATTATGAGTTTCCAGCTCTACAAACCACAGAACAAAAAAATAGGTTTAAGCTAGGAACTGAGCAAAGGAATTGGGTAAAATAAAAAGTTTCCTATATAATGAGAAACTTTAGTCACCAGAAAGGTCTTTTCAAATTTGTGGCACCTTTTATTCAAATTAATTCTCTGCAGTTCTTTACACTTAGTTGACCCTTAAAGTAGCTCTACTGATACAAATCTTTATAATTCAACCTGAGAGAGCTTTAAAAATAGAAGAGGTATTTCTTGAGAATATTGTAGATGAAAGATCATGTTATATCTTATTAGTCCAGTTTCAATTATAAACATTCTATAACCCTAAATTAGATTGCTATATTCTCATTGCCTTTGTCTGCATAACTAGACCTCACTGGAATACTCTAGACACATACTACAAGGTCATTTTAATGTTTGTTGGTGTCAATTTATATTTAAAACATCAAAACAATTTATTATAAGCAAAATTGAAAGGGGATAATGTAGAGCAAGCACATGACTTTTACTTTACAAGGAAGAGTGTTCTCCAGCAGCCCTGGGGCACAGAGAATTTTTATTTAGCATATTTCATCATACAGTCATCCCTCGGTATCCATGGGTTCTTCACCCAGGCATCCAAACTATAGATTGAAAATATTGGGAAAAAAAATTCCAGAATGTTCCAAAAAGCAAAACTTGAATTTCCTGTGCATAATGCAGCACATGTAGTGTGCACCTATAAACATAGCATTTAATCGAGAGATGACTTAAAGTATATAGGAGCATGTGCACTGGGTATATGCAAATACTACATCATTTTATACATGTTATTTAAAGATCTGAGAACCTGGGTATCTGCAAGGGGGTCCTGGAACCAATCTCCTAGGATACCAAGGGATGACACTACTTTAATATCACTGAAATCGGGATGCATCTTACAATCAACAGCATCTTGGACCTGTTGAGATACAGTTGCTGCAAAATGGGATGAGTAATGATTAAAATCTCTCCCACCTACCACCCTGCCAAAAAACATCTAATTTCCATTCACTGCTTTTAAAAATATGTATATAATTTTGTAGTCTACATTGCTCTTTTATGTTTTCCAATCATTTGAGAGCAACCATACAATTGGACTTTTAGAATACCCACAGTTTTTTGACAAATGAACAAGATCTGAGTCCACTTTTTCAATCCAGAATACAACCAACTTCTGAGTATTCATGTTAACATAAAGCAATACTAATATGAATAACCCAAAAGATGTGCGTGCTGTTATTTTTAACACAAAGTAGGGGACTATGTTTCATTAAATATTAATATTATAATTAAATAGAGGGCTTTCCTAGTAACTCAACTGGTAAAGAAAAGTGCCTGCAGTGCAGGAGACAGACTGCCTGCAATTCAGGAAACCCAGGCTCAGTCCCCGGGTTGGGAACATTTCCTGGCAAAAGAAACAGCAACCCACTCCAGTGTTCTTGCTTGGGGAATCCCACGGACAGAGACGCATGGTGGACTACAGTCCATGGTGTCCCATAGAGCTGAACATGACTTAGCAACTAAAATCAAAATGAAATATAATTAAGCAGACTAATACTAAATGACTAATAATAATAAACTGACTTTGCATTTAATAAACGTGCTTCACTTTGCATGGTGGGGGATAGTGAGAAAGGAAGGAGGAAGATGTGTGTGATCGGCAAGTGAGGCAGCCCCCTCAGATACTTACAACCACAACAGCACACAGACAGGGATTGTAGACAAAGCTATTCATGAAAAATATTATGTATTGAAACAAATAGAAAGGTTTAACACATCTTCCTAACTACAGAAAAATTTTTGAAAGTTGTGGACTTCTTTGTAATCAACCATGAAATTTTAAATATAAAGAACGTAGATGAGGGATTAAAATCCCTTATTTTGCAGCCACTCTTGACACCTCCGCCACTTATATTTGGAAGTCATTTTTTAATAAAATAAGAGAATTCAAAATATACCAGAATTACTTACTGCAAAGTTTACTAACTAATTTGAAATTGCTCTAAGGCAACTGCAAGAGAACATTATGGTCTTATTATTAATACTTATTACAGCTAAGTAGAAATTATACAACTAAGAAAAACAAATTTTCTTTTAGCTTCCGGAGACAAATTTTAAACTCACTTGTTTGTTTTTGACTATCCCAGAAAAGAGATGTCACCTATCATTTTAAGTACGGATCCATTTTTCAGACTAAGGACCCAGAAACTCAGAATAAAGCATCAGCTTGTTCAAAGTCAAGTAGCAGCAGGGAGCAGCACAGAGACACTCCCACTAGGCCACACTGTTTCACGGGGAATCTTCACCACCATCTCCATCAGTGAACACAAGCCCAAAGTGGATACTGCAACCAATTCTTTAGACAAAGCGAGAAACAAGGTGACAAAAAGGAAACAAAAAGTTTCAGGCCTTTATATGAGCTAACTAAGGAATTAATGAGCCAGTTAATGAGCTATGAGCTAATTAACGAGTTAGTTAATGAGCTAACTAAGAATCAGAGGAAGTTAAGGGACCTAAAGGTAATTTAAAACTTAATAGGAAAAGCAAAACAGTAAACACAGGTTAAGATGATTTGTACAATATACTGGGAAAGACAGAGATCTGAGCATTGCCTTTTCCTCCCTCCCAAAAAAAAGAAAGATAAAATAATTGGGTATTTTTCACCACCTTCCCTTTGGCTTAGTGAGATTAGTTTGAATAGCAACCTTATACTAAGAGTAGCTAAGCTGCAGATACATAATACACTCACTGTTAAAAAGAACATTTTAAAACCAAAGTGATAGTTACATGATCCATTGATGAGAATGAATGCCATGTCAGAGCAAGAGATGGGGGCAAGCTGACATCTCAGGACCATCCTTTCTACCTTAGCACAGAGGAAAGAGCAGGCAATGAATGGCATATGCATTGCTTGCTTGTTTTCAGCCTTATTATGTTTTGTGATATGCTAAATAACTATTAAACATGAGATCATAATAATACTTCAGTTAAGGATATGAAGTGAAAGTGAAAGCGTTAGTCACTCAGTCGTGTCCAGCTCTTTGTGATCTGATGGACTGTAGCCCACCAGGCTCCTCTGTCCATGGGATTCTCCTGGCAAGAATACTAGAGAGGGTTGCCATTCCCTTCTCCAGGGGCTCTGCTGACCCAGGGGTTGAACCCAGGCCTCCTGTACTGCAGGTAGATTCTTTACTGTCTGAGCTACCAGGAAGGTACAGTATAGGGGAAAAATGATTTTGAGGAATTACTTTATCATGAAAAATTAATGCTATTTGTCAGCCTTCTAACATCCTTTTCCATCACCATTTCTGAGTTATACTATCAGAATGGAAACTTCCTGCCATTCTAGTTGATAGAAATACTTCCTCTGGGCTGTGGAGTCTGACATGAGTCAATTCAAGAACTCCTCGCCTAGAAGACTGTGGAAGGGCTTGCTTGTCTGAAGGGGCACCCTCACCTGTGAGAGTAAAATATGGATACTAGCCCCTGAGGCTGGAAGGACTCAGACAGAAAATCTGTGTAGAAGGCCTAGCACACAAGATATGGAGCCAGTGAATGTCAGCTTTCTTCCCTCCATGCGGTCATTGCTCGGACATCGTCCCAATCACCCACTGGGCATTACTTTGAAGTCGTCATTTGTGCGTCCCCATCAACAAGATTCATGAGGTTGGACATGAACTAATACAATTTTGCATGATAATAACTGAAAGGGACAGTCAATACCTGGTTAACACAGGACATACGTGAATTTAAGATTAAATGAAACGGACAGTTGGCAACTGGTTAAGACAATACCGATCCAGGCACTTGATCAGTCACTAGTCTATAGATGAGCACATGATCAATTTGTTATTTTCTATTGACTCATTTGGCTGTTTGACGTCATTGCCTGATTATTTTGGCATATTGCAATTTAAGTTGGTCCTTTAACGACCCCTCAAATGGGCAAGACTTGCTTAGAATGACACAAATCATTATCCTACAATCTATGTCTCTAGAAGACTACATAAACACCACCATAATACTATAACATTTTCACAGTTCAGTAACTTCTACCAGTCATCTTGTTCCTCAAATATTTGGCAATAAAACCTCAACTAGGGGCATGGGACAGAGCTGCTTTAAAAATATATCTATACGCTAAGTGAAATAAGCCAAGATAAAAGGACAAATATTCTATGATTCTACTTTTATGAGACATCTAGAGTAAGTAAATTCATAGGGACAGAAAATAAAACAGAGGTAACCAGGGGCTGTTAGAAGAGAGAAGAATAGGCAATTATTGCTTAATATTTACAGAACTTTCATCTGGAGTGATAAAAAGTTTTGAAAATAGATGGGGGTGGGGGTTATGATTGTACAACATGTAAATGTAGTTAATGATACTGGATTGTAAATTTAAAAATTATAAATTTAAAAATTGTTAAAATGATAAACTTCATGTTATGTATTTTTACCACATACACGAAGAAAGTTTTAAGCACGTGTAGTGTTGCAGAGATAATGTTAGGAAGGGAGGAGGGGGCATTTGCACACTGTCCTTCCATTCGATCATATTAATAACCTATGAGGTGGTTAAGGTGGGTACTGTTAGATCTTTTTATTTTAATGGGTTAAAACCCTAAGGATCTGGGGTTTTGTCTTTTAACTTTTCCTTGAGTAAAAAATTAGTAAGCCACAGAAAGACATGTTCATAATGTTTTCAAACTGTAACAGTTAGAGACCATTTAACAAGGGAGACCTAGGCCTAAGGTACAGTAAATTAGGATGCTTGGGACAGACAATGGGGCTGGTGGAAGAGGCTGAAAGTGGTGACTCAGGAGGACATCAGAGGAAAAGGAAGAGGCTGTCAGCACTTAAACATATTTTGAAAGGTGAAATCAAAAATAAATACACAGACACACAAACATAACCTATACTTTCTAAGCATCTGGCCAGACAGAGAACAGCTAAATCACGACTTCCCCGTCTTTAAATATATATGCCTCAGCCTGCAATTGTTGCCCTTTTATGGACTTTTCCACTCTTTCCTTCTGCCCTCAAGGCTGCTCTTTTGAAATGTAGACCACTGGGGTATTCAAGAAAATATATACTAGCCACTGAATTATTCTTTTATGCAACTGCCAAACTTCAGTGAGGAAATACCTAAAATGGACTGACTTGGGGGTAATGAGGGAGAATTATTTCAAAACCAGTCTTGTACTCGTGAACTGAGAATATTTTAAATAGCCCAATCATCTACTGTTCTTCTGTGAAGCACTATTGGGTGCTCCATGCTCTTCTTCCTAGACCGAAAGCTTCATCTCTCTCATCTCCACCACTATACCCCCAATCCTTTGTAAAGTACCTGACTCTTAACTGGGACTCCCTTCAAGCTGGTAAAATACATTTTAAAATTTCTGTTTTACCTTCTATAAACAAAAATTCATTCTTTTTCACACTACATAGGTTGAATAAAAATATATTCACCTATTCTATGGTTACTGCTCCTAAGTCGCTTCAGCCCTATCCGACTGTGCAACCGCATAGACGGCAGCCCACCAGGCTCCCCCGTCCCTGGGATTCTCCAGGCAAGAACACTGGAGTGGGTTGCCATGTCCCTCTCCGATGCATGAAAGTGAAAAGTGAGGTCGCTCAGTCGTGTCCGACTCTTAGCCACTCCATGGACTGCAGCCCACCAGGCTCCTCCGTCCATGGGATTTTCCAGGCAAGAGTACTGGAGTGGGGTGCCATTGCCTTCTCCATATTCTATGGTAACCACCAACAAAATGAGGGAGCTTTTCTCCACAGTGAAATCCAATCCAGCTATGCAATTTAAGTGAATAATCCGAAATGTTTCAGACTAACAGCCATAGGATTAATGCAGACACGCATACTATGGTGCCCTTGCTGGCCGAGAAGGACTACTCCAGTGATGTTTTCCAAAATCACACAACGTACCAGAAGCCTAAATCAAATATCCCCCATACCTAAGCAATAGAAAAGAGCCCCCGTTTGATTCAAAATGTTCTGTGGGCATCAACCACCAAAGTACTATATTCATTGTTTCTCATTCAAAACATTTTAGAGCTGCCAAGAACACTGTAAAAATAATAAAACTTTATATTTTATAAAGCTTTCTAAAACATTTTAATATTAAATTAATTAAACACATTAGAGCAGTGGCTCTCATCTTCCCCCCTTCAAAGGACATCTGCAATGCTGAGACATTCCAGCTGGCTCTGGGTGGGGAACATTATTGGCATCTAGTATGTAGAGGTCAAGGATGCTGCTAAACACCCGACAATACACAGGATCACAGGTCATTCCCCAACCGCAAAGAACATCCAACCCCAAAGCTTACTTGGGCCAAAGTTTAAAACTCCTGCATTAGAGTAACAACTACATGCAAGATACACTCTGTGCTGAATGCTGAGAACGCTGAGATAACAGGTAAGAGATGGCTTCTGCTATTGTGAGGCAGTCCATTAAGTGATGAGAACTGGCAGATAACACTGACAGGAGGCCGTGATAAGGGCTCTGACAGGGGTGTGTCCAAAAGGTTACCAAAAGCAGAAGCAGCTACTCTAATCAGGAGGTCAGGGTTCTTCACCAGAAGTGACTTCCCAGCTGATATTTGAAAGATTTCATCAAGCAGAAGAGAGTAGGGCATGCTAGCTGAGAGACATCCCACAGCACACGTGAGGCAGTGGCAGCCGAGGGCTCCCAGGCCGCCAGCGTCGTGCGCGGGGGGAACACGGCTCATCTCCCTTGAGGGCTGGTCTCATGCAGACAGGGGAGCTTGCTAACTGAACAGGTGAAGAGGCTTCCACGGAAATTTTAAAAATACCAAAAACATAGGTGCATGGAGTAGAGGAAAGGAGGAGAGGGCGGTAGTTTGGTTGTTCCCACCCTTGGGAATATTTTGGGGACATTTGAGCCATGTTAAACATTTCCATTGCATATATCTAAGCACTGAGTAGATGTAGGTATCGGGAGGAAGGTGATAGAGATCAGGCCAGTGTCTGTCATCTTCCCAGTGTACCAGGCTGTTCAGTCTGCTCTTCCGACAGGCTGAGCAGGGGGAGCCGCTGCAGGCTTATAGACAAGGAAATGATACAAGGCTAGTGATGGAGAAGCAGGTGCCAGAAGAAAGATTATGACGCAGGATGACTTAAAATATATCACAAGAGGGGTGATGAAAGTCTAAACAAGGCAATGGCACAAAGGAGAAAGATTTTAATATGGAGGTGGTGGAACCCATAGTATCTACTATGAGAGTGACAGAAAAGAAATTTTTGAGCTTGGGCAACTCACTGGGCAAGCAACGAGAAGAGAAAATGGGGCAGCAAAAGCATTTTTACAGCAAGGGTCAAGATGTTCTCATTCGAAGCTCAAGACAACCCTGAAAATTACATGTCATATGTGGACACAATCATGCCCAGTTTACAGACGAGGTTAATGAGGCTCTGAGAGTGGACAGGCTTGCCCAGGATCACAAAAGAACTGAGGTTCAAGAATTCCCTGGCAGACCAATGGTTAGGACATGGTCCTTTCACTGCCTGGGGCCCAGGTTCAATCCCACAAGCCACGTGGCTCAGCCAGGAAAAAAAAAAAAAGAAAGAGCAGAGCTCAGGGCTCTCAGCTCCTCACGTGCATTCCTTCCATACAGGCTGTCTCTCTAGTCACATCTTACAGCTATAACCAAAGCAAATAATCACAGCAGATCAATACTGACCAAATTCCTGCAGGCCTCAAAAACCCTGGATAAAATTCCAAATTGGTGATATTAAGTTACGAGTTTGTCTACCTCTAGGCAAAGCCCAATTTGACTTTCAAGTAAATCCAAGAGAAAATTAACTGTGACTAACTGTAAAGTTTAGGACAAATGACTGAACTGTTTTTCTAAATTGTTCTTTATCCAGTCCCTATATGTGATCAGAATAATTAAAAATATATATATTTTAGAACTTCGTAAGTAATCACATTGGAATAAATAAAAATTCTAGCAACAAGCTTTAACCCTATGTACATCCCCTGGAGGAGGAAATGCAACCCACTCCAGCATTGTTGCCTGAAAAATCCCATAGACAGAGGAGCCTGGTGTGACTCCAAAAGGTCACAAAGAGCTAGACAAAACATACCAACAGGGAGGCACTGAAATGGCCTCTGAAAGCTGTGAGCACAGAAGCAGGGACATGACTGATGGTCAAAAAACACTGGTGTCCATTTCCATCTACCAATCACTCAGGTGCCTGCTGTCTTGATTTTTTGGGAAGCAAAGATATTAACAGCAGGCTTTGTCTCAGAGGATCTATTCCAAAACACTCTCCAAGACACATATAAAAAATATTAAGTTCACACCAACAATATCATGTCTCAATAATAACAGCTGGTACTATTTATGGAGAGTCAGTGTATGCCAATACTAGGCCAAGGATTTATGTGATTTATCCCATTACTCCTTATTATATGACTTAGAACTATTACTCTCCTGGTTCTACTCACAAAGAAACAGATGAGGTCACAAAGGCTTATAGGCCAAGACATGAACCCAGATCTGACTGATTCTCAATGCAGACTCTTAACCACTAGGCTTGCTACTTCCCCCAAAGACTGTTATCCTAGAACACAGCTCAGGACATATCAAGTTTCCATTGTTCTTGTTATCACCCCTTGAACTTGACAGACATGCAGTCAGCCTACTAACTTAAATCAAGTTTAGCAACTCACACCAGAAAATGGATTTCCATTCATAGCTTTAAATAATGTCAACCTGAGTTCACTTCACAGCTGTTCTAAGCCACTCCTATAGCCACTAAAACATCTTATCATTAGAAAAAGTGGTGCCCTCACCCATGAACACAAACAGAAACAGGAGCCCTTTCTCTGCATCCCTCCCTTTCATCCTCTCGATCTCTTACTTTTGTGACTTGTTATAGCTTATGATCAGTTCATTAAAGAAAGAGTACCACTTTTTCTCATAGTGCATTTTTACACACTGAACTCACTACAAAATCTCTATAAAACATATATGATGCAAAGATCATCTCTCTCTGCTAGACCCAGAAAAGGCTCAATGAAAAAATATAAACAAATTAAGATGTATTTGACATAGCTGACCCATTTCATTGACCAAGAAATGCAATTTGGAGCCTGAGCTTTGGCAAGGGAGGTCTCAACTGGAGTTGCAATTAACCAGCTGAGTAAGCTTAGGCAGGTAAAGTGCCTCTAAGCCTTGTTTTCTTGATCTATAATATAGAAATATCGATACCCACCTCCTATAGCATGTATGAGAAGTTAAAGAGTGAGTGTAAAATGTTTTAATGTGACTCCTACTACATCAGAGCTCTAGTAAGCAGTAAGTTCTCCTCTACAACAAAAAGTACCACATCTCCATATTTTTGCCCACCTAAGATGTAGTGTCATCCTCTAGGGGATCTTCCCAGCCCAGGGATCAAACCGAGGTCTCCTGCATTGCAGGCAGATTCTTTACTGTCTGAGCCACCAGGGAAGCTCAAGAATACTGGAGTGGATAGCCCATCCCTTCTCCAGGGGAACTTCCTGACCCAGAAATCAAACTGGGGTCTCCTGCATTGCAGGTGGATTCTTTACCAGCTGAGCCAGAAGGGACTCATCGGAAAAGTTCCTGATACTGGCAAAGACTGAGAGCAGAAGAGGGCATCAGAGGATGAGAAGGCTGGACAGCATCACCAATGCAATGAACATGAACTTGGACAAACTGTGGGAGACGGTGAGGGACAGGGAGGCCTGGCATGCTGTAGTCCGTGGGATCACAAAGAGCTGGCCACGACTGGGTGACTGAACACCACGATGTAACGTGAATATAAAGACAGTCGTCTGAGCGGGAGTGCCCCTCCTGCTAGACAGCACACCCATGGCTGCTCCGTCCGTTCTGAGGACACTGACCTGGGAGAGAGGGCATTCTTTGGCTAATGTGCTCTGGTTCATCTCTTTAAGCAATTCCTTTAAGGCATTGCGGACCGTGGCGTGGTTCCACTGCTCTGCAGGCAAGTCTTCCAACTTCGAACAACTGGAAAACAGAGGAAGAATGAATGACACGCAAACCCTAATAGTGCAGAGTACCGCAGTCACCCCCCGTCCTGTAAGCATAAGGAGATCCGTCAGAGAACAGGACGAACCTGGACTCAAAATGAAGGAAAGGGAGTAAAACTGCTTCTCTAGGGCCTCAGCAGAGCCCATCATGGCCTCTTTCAGTTGGCTATCACACTAGCCTGAGAAAAACAGTCATTTTGGAGATAAAGAAATGCCAATTTTTAAAAATATGATTTTTCCAACCTGCTGATAGAAATGGCATGGCAGTATGATTACAAACTTCTGCAACTTAAATTTAATTATTGGACATTTGTAAGGTTAAATGTAACATAAGCTTCATCAGATTTGAAGGTCTACTTTCACTTTCACTTTCACCCTTAACCCTTACAGAACAATCTAGAGATGTCACTTACCTAACCAAAAAATAACTAAAGACATTAAAGTATTCCTAGACAAGGACAGGAATGGTAGATAGGTCCCTATTAAAGTGCAAATTCTCTGAAAGGGGGTAAATTCAAAACCTGTGGAGGAAAGGACAATATAAGGGATATGACTTGCAGGCACTTTACAATACAAGGTACTGGAGAGAACTTCTAGATTCTTTAGCTGTATACTTTGTCCTGAGTGCTGTATCTGAAAAAAAGGAACCATTCCCAGAACTTCTGCAGGCTACCCGAGAGGAAAGCAAAAGACGTCCATTGCCAGCGCCCTCTGGGTAAGCAGGCTACCCAGACACCCAACTCACCCCTCAAACACAAGCCTGAAACAGCAGAGGTGTTGATTCTTCAAGTATTATGTACTAAGCATTTAACCAGAGGACTCATTAAAGTAGGGGCTTTGGAAAGTGCCCCTTTACGGGCTGCAGATTTTTAATGATTTATCAAGCTCCCCCTAGGTTACCACTTCACTGCTTCTGAAAACAAAACATAAAACAGTTGGAATGTGGACTATAAAGATGCCTGGTAAAGGGCCCTCTTCCCCTCCTCTTATTCTTCTTTTTTTTTTTTTTTTTTTTTTCTTTTCATTTCATCCAATGTCAAGAAATTAACAAAGACAGGATGAGCTGATCTCCGCAATGAGTCTATGATCGACGGAGCAGCTCCGAGAGTAAGGAAGGGCAGATGTTCAGAGACACCCACCTTTGTAATTGGATTTTCAACGTCACGACGTGATAGACATCTTGCAGCATGTCGGCCACTGTCGCGTCAGGCGCATCTGTCACATAACTGAGGGGGAGAGGGTTCCACCTCCCCAGCTTGATTATTCCTGCACAGGGAAGGAAAACATAATAAACACATAGCTGCTATTTATTAAACCCTCCCATTGTTTGTTCAATGTTAAGAAGGTCATCCAACAGCCAACATTCAAGGCCCACTCAGATATTTTACAACCCTGTGCAATAGCCTATTTCTCTCTGGCTGACAACTGAGTTAACTATACAGGAAGATGAGAATGAAAGGATGAGGTTTAATCACGGACAATCAGTTTTTTTTATGTTTTCCTGTTTCTTAAATTACTTAGAAAACCATACGGACACTTCCTTCCCCCAAAGACTTATTTCACAGTCTAACTTAAGACTGATGCTAAATATACCGAACTGCTGATTTCATAGACAAAAAAAAAAAAAAAAAAAAGCAAGTCTTAAGTAAATATAAGATTCAGTTTTGAATTGTACAAGAAAATTCCTGTGTGTGGGCTCAGCACACACACAGTCACATCCTGGTTGTGGAGCGAACCCCAGTGTGAATAGCATTTGGAGCTAAAGAAGCAATGAGAATTCACTTCTAAATTCACATTTCACCAGGTGGAGGGCTTGTGTTCCATAGCACAATGACTGACCACAGATCAGAAACAGCAAAGATGCCTTCAACTTCCTTTTCTTCCCCCTTTGATAGTTCCTCAGCTTTTTTTTTTCAGGACAGTGGTAGCCTTCCCCTGTGCTACAGATGGTAAACACTCGTGACAACAGAGAGAATAAAAATCCTGGTCAGACCTGGACAGATTCACAGGACAGCTTCAGCAAGGCATGGTGAAAATGCTAGGCTATTCACAAGCTGGACCTTATCTGGAGCACAGGGCACCCATAACACTGATAACAAAATATAAAGAGAAACCCATTTCACAAACAACACAGGGAAACAAACATTTTATTTGTATGCTACAAAAAAATCCAAACGTCCCCTAGATGTCAAAAACCGTCACACATAACAAACAGCTATGCTTCAGTGACAGACGAGGAACAGCATTTTTATTTTTATTCTTGGCAACACAGGTGAGTTCCAACTACATTGTTCTCTCAAAAAATATATTTTATCATCAAAGAGAGATAACACCTGTATACCCAAGTAAACCTTTAAAAGCTTCACAAGATGCTGCTTTATAGCTTTGGGGCAAAATTCCAATCATAGGAAATGAACTTTCTGGTCAGGGCACGTCCTGTCCAAGATGAAATCAATGAATGCGCAATGCTTGACATAATGCTTGAAAACAGGGAATAAACAGAACAAAAATATTAAAATGATGCACTGTTTCAGTATTAAGATTTAACAATCTGGTGCTGAATATGCCGCAGTATAAATAGAGCCTGGACTCAGATCCAATAAAGCAACACAGCTCTCATTCATAGCGCCGTATGCCTCCAGTTCTGGCTCCTTCAGTCAGACTTCACTTGCCAAGAAAAGCTGTTTTCTTGTGGGGATAGTTTTCCTAACATTCTCTCTCATGACAATGAAAAGTGCACAGCACACAGCATGGAGTAGTCATGAAATGAACATCCACGGCCCACCGGACAGCCGTCCGCAGAGGCCAGGGCTGCTTCCTCGCTTCCTCTACCGCTTCTGACTTTTCAAAGTTCTAGAAAGATAATGTGGGGACATGTCTAACATATTTCCTTTTCAACAAAACCCACCCCACAGTTTCAAATTCCCTTTAAAAATCCATCATCGTGATAGCCCATAAGGTGAGTATAACCTGTTGTGTGCATGCCAAGTCGCTTCAGTTGTGTCCGACTCTTTGCAACCCTAAGGACCGGAGCCCGCCAGGTTCCTCTGTCCATGGGACTCTCCAGGCAAGAATACTGGAGTGGGCTGGTGAGCCCTCCTCCAGGGAATCCTCCTGAGCCAGGGATTGAACCCACATCTCTTGCGTATTTCCTGCACTGGCTGGCGGGTTCTTTACTAACGCCACCTGGGAAGCCAGAGTATAACCTGACCATCTCCTAAAGGTGATATTGTGTTAGAGATTGTGTGATATTGTGTGATATTGTGTCTAAGAGATTAGAGGGAGAAAAAACAAAGCTAGCAACTCCTAAACAAGTAGAAGACAACTGTGTGGGTCATTTGGTTACTGAGAAGACAAAGTTAGCACGAAGCCAGTGAATCCTGTAATCTTTAATGCACAACTCTAGAGGTGATTCATTCATGCTATTGTGGGTCGTGTTCACTCCTTTTTATTGCTGTGGAGTGTTCTGCTCCAAGTTTATACCACAATGCAGCCAGACACAACAGAATATCTCCTAATGCTTTCATTTATATAAAATACAAGAACAAGCAAAACTCATCTACGAGAAGAGAGGTCAGAATGTGCTTACCTCAAGAGAGCAGGGTCATGACAGGAAAGGGACATACAGGTGATTTCTAGTTTTGGCTGGTGGTTGCATGGGCATAAAAATTGTCAAAATCCAGGTAACCAAACACCTAATATGCCTGTATTTTATTGCATTTAATTTTTTACAAAAGTAGATGGGTGGAGGGGGGGAATCTCTACAGGAAATGACAATCACTCTATTGAAATTATTCATCTCCATTTAGATGAATTCTCTCCCTACCTCGATGAGCGGAAGGAGCCTTGTTTGGGCTGGAATCAGACACACTCAGGTGTCTTCACCACTTAATGCCTTCACAGAGAGCAGCTGCTACAGGTTGGTTTCTGCGTCTTGGAAGAGAGCCGTTGACACACGCTATTTTCAGGCAATGGGAACTGGTGAGTGCTTTTTCTTTTTCACACCATATTGACTAACCTGCACCTAGAAGTCAGGCTCTTTGCTTAACTCCCTGCCAGAGTTTGCAGGTGTGAGAAGTGCCAGGCCCGCCATGTCCAGGGGCTGCTCTCTTCCAGCCTGGCAGGGACTTGGAGCAACTCTCCTTAATAAGCCTTTCCTCCAAACAAGGCCTTGTCTAAAGTATTAGTCCTCTTTGGAAATACCTTCCTGAGATACACTCCTCCTTCCTTGGTATAAAACAGACAGAAATATTACTTGGGCTGGTATCAAGTGTTAATTGAGGAAACTGAATTGGTTTTCTTTTTCTTTAATTAATTAATTTTTAATTGAAGGATAATTGCTTTATAGTACTGTGTTGCTTTTTATCAAACATCAACATCAATCAGCCATAGTTTTACCCATGTCCCCTCCCACCTGAACATGCCTCCCACCTCCCTTGACTGAGGAAATCAAATTGGGAAGCAGACACCATAATGACAAAGAACTCCAGCTTGCAAGTCAAACTGCCACTGCTCATATTCTGGCTCCTCTACCTACTACCCATGTAACCACAGCAAGTTCCATCATTTCCCTGCACCTCAATCCTCTCATCTGTAAAATGGAACAAAAAACACTGACCTCACATGAATACTGTGAGGCTGAACATAGCGCCCTTAGGACAGAGCTTTGTTGTATGTGTTAGTTGCTCAGTTATGTCCAACTCATTATGACCCCATGGACTGTAGCCCGCCAGGCTCCTCTGTCCATGGACTTCTCCAAGCACAAATACTGGTGTGGGCTGCCATTCCCTTCTCCAGGGAATCTTCCTGACCCACGGATCAAACCCATGTCTCCTGCATTGGCAGGTGGATTCTTTACCATCTGAACCACCAGAGAAGCCCCAGTACAGAGCCTGGATATCATTAATTCCAACAATTTACAGTCGTTCTCTTAACACATGTATGCTCCCTAGGGTTTCCCAGGTGGAGCTCGTGGTAAAGAATCGGCCTGCAATGCAGTAGACGTAAGAGACACAGGTTCAATCTCTGGGTTGGGAAGATCCCCTGGAGGAGGTAATGGCAACCCACTCCAGTATTCTTGCTATGGACAAGAATCCCACGGACAGAGTCTGGCGGGCTACAGTCCATAGGGTCGCACAGAGTCAGAGACAACTGAAGTGTCTTATCATGCATGTAATGCTCCCTAAAAGGCAAATACAGTTAATTTTAAAAACATTTACTCAAGGATGACTTCAATATCATATAATCTTTAATTTGGTCAAGTGCCTACAAAAGGCCCTCATAATATTAAATCACAAAGGAAGAGCATACATCAGTTATGTCCCTCCTTTTCTCTCCGTTCCCTTGGCTCTCCCCCATGCTTATTCATTGCTTACAGCCTTGCTCTGCAGCTTTGCCTTCCTTTTACCTACAAGTAGGTTCAGGTCTCTCCCACTTTAAAACTAACAAAAACAGTACAACAACCCTTCACCTCTCAGTGACTCATTTTTTTGAACCATCAAATGTACTGAAAGTGAACCTCTTTAATTTCTCCATCAGAACGTCACCCCAGATATCTACTTTCAGCTCCTTTCATGAGGAAAGGGAGGTTACGCAGGGCTGGGTTACCTTGAGTCACATCACTAGGAAATCAGAGATTCACTTCAAATACCCTATGTTCATTCATCTTAGTAGCCTACACACCACACAGGTTCAAGTGTGAAGCACATCAGAAGAGAAGACTGGAAAGAGCTTGGTTCCAACTCTGGAAAGCCTGGATGCCCAACTCAAGTACACTGTATGGGTCAGAGGTCATAAGCAAGGCCCGGGGTCAGAGGTGAGTACATGCCCAGTCCCCTCTGCTTGTCAGCTGTGAGCCTTGGGGCAAGTTTCCACTGTCTGTAAGATGGGGATAGTACCATGCCTGCTCTTTAGGGTTGCCACCAGGCTTAAAATGAGAATGTGGCAGTGGGATGGCACACACTAAGTGCCCAGTAAACGTCAGAAGAAGATACATCTTTGAAAGTTCTCGGGTATAGATATAACACCATCAAAGCAGAACTTTAGGACAATGAAGCTATACTGGATAGATGGACGGATATGTATAATTGGCTCACTTTATAGTGTACATCAACTATACTCCAATAAATTTTTTTTTTAAACCTAGACTAGAATTCAGATGGACTAAAAGAAGGAAGTATTCTGTGGAGGAAAAAAAGAGCTGAAATAATCCAGATAGGTGTTATCTAATTATACCACAACAGCCTCTTCCTGACTCCCTCTAAGGAGAGACACAGACTCCAAGAAATGCTTCAGTACAGTGAAGGAGGACAAAGAAAGAAGAGAGGGTATGTACCCACAGGGGTGAGCTGACTCAGTGCTGGAGAAATCTCAATAAAAACAGCGTAAGTATACAAAGTTCTTTCTAATGCTTATACTCCATGAATAGGTTTTAAAGCCTCAGTCCAAAAAATGAGGAAAACTAATGGTGATCAGATAGTTCTAGACACATCCAGGTGGCACTAGTGGTAAAGAATCTGCCTGCCAATGCAGGAGAGGCAAGAGACACAAGTTCGATCCCTGGGTTGGGAAGATCCCCTGGGGTAAGAAACAGCGCTCTGTCCCAGTATTCTTGCCTGGAAAATTCCAGGGGCAGGAGAGCATGGCAGGCTGCAGTCCGTGAGGCTACAGAGAGTCGGGCACCACTGGGCGCCTGAGCACACACACAGCCACAACAGACACACGCAACGGGTGCACGGTACACGCTCAATGAACGGCAATTCCCCTTCCGTTTGTCTAGAGGACTCATCCCATGCCTGCACTTCTGGAACCTGTATGCATTCTTCAAATTATGTACCAAGAATAATTCCAACTCCGGTCAATGCAGCCTGAAGCTATTCCTTCCTCTAGACATCTGCACAGTAAATACTCATGGTTGGTTTGTGTATCCTAGAAGGAGCTTATTTTATCACAATATCCCTTTATATTACTCTACAGTATACAAGATGTTTTGTTTTTTTTTTTTTCCCCCCAAACCATTAGAGTTCATCCTCAGAGGAGAGCATGGGGTCAGTATGACACCTGAAAATGAGGTCAAGATCAGAAAAGAGTGAGTTTTCAAGGACATCAGTGGATGTCAGGACTAGGCTTCAGGCTCCATCTGACAAGTTTTCTACCTACTGGACCAATTCTCTTCCCACTCAGCTCTGCCTGTGTGTGCTGTGCACCCCACCCCCCACAGTCACACATGGGGCAAGGTCGTGACATTTAATGTTAAAAAAGGAACATATGAGACCAATAAGCAAACAGGTGTCAGGGCCTAAAAAGCCAGCTTCTCTGAGAAAAACATCATCTCCCTCAACAGTGCCATTTCAGACATAAACACTGTTTCCCACATCATCTTTCCTATTTCCAAAGAATGTATCGCCTGCACACATTTACAAAATGCCTGGTGCTGAGGACTATTACAGATGCAGTTTCAAGGTCTTTGAGTTGCAAATTATGGGCCTTTATTTGGGGGCTGAAATTCATACAGATGTTAACACAATTGAATTGAGCATAATATAAATAAAATTGTTTATATCTAGACAAATCTTTCACCAAAATGCAGAGGACCAATCCATTCTTCATGTGATGCCTTTAGACCAAATAACAAAATACAACTGCAGGTAAATTTCCCATTAGTGACATAAAATTAGGTTGTGAATGGAGGTGATTTTTCTCTAAAATTAAAAAGATGCAATAATGGAAACCAGTTTTTTACTCTCTCAATGCAGTGTTTCTGCCAAAGAGTGAACATATCACAAAAAGAAATATCAATACTTGCTTGTGTTCATTTGTATTTGTTATTTTTATCAGTTTATAACCTGTCTTAAAGACACCAAATACTCTTCTCAGTAAATGCATAATTCATATCACTAGTATTATTTAACTATGTGAAAACACGCATGGTGATAATACACATTAGAGTTAATCAATATTTGACTCAAGTTTTTAGAAAGTTGATCACTTCTGAGGATAATACAATATAATCAATAAAACATCAAAAGAGTTTATGTTAAGCACTAGTTATTCGTTCATTTAACAAATTTTTCTTTTGTGTCTCCAGCATAAGTCACTAAGATGAAAACATAACCCAATACACATTATCCCTGTAATTATGGAGCTCACAGTTGAGTAGAGCAGCTTATTATTGCTAAACACATACCTAAGTGAAACCATTCTTAAAATAAACCAAAATGACAGTTTTACCCCCTGTACCTCAAATATAAGAAATGTTTATTTCATGAAGGCCTGCAGCAGATCGCCTATAAAGTATAAGAGAGTAATTCTCACAGTTTGCAAAGGCATAGAGATAGATGCTGATAAAACAGATATATATTGGGTGTATTAAAGAATAAAGTCTACAAATCAATCGGTGAGACAGATACAGAAACCCAGCAAGATATCAGCTGTATTCTTACAGAACAGCTTGATGAATAATTTTCTTTTATTCCAGGTACATTTTACCATTAATTTTCAAGCAAAATGAAAATTCAGCCTGGGAAAAAAAATGAAACATTAGCTTTCATATCTAAAGGCTAAGGTTTACATATTTCATAACTCCCTGAAAAGATCTCAGCAAAAGAGTATCAATACAAAACCCCAGCCTCAGAGTAACTAAGCCCTGGGGCTTCTGGTTGGCAGTCTTATTTCCACAATACACCAAATGCTGATGAAGCCCCTTTTAAAAATAGGAGAACTCATGACATTGATTGCATCTGTTTATCCTCCTCAGAGTGGTGTGTCCCTGTGCTATAGCATATAATTTTCTGTTGTTCAGCTAAGCTTTGTTAAAGAAATTAAAAACTGTCTATCCTATATAATAAGAACATAGAATTATTTATCCATAAATCAGTTCACAGGAAATCACTACCCAGCAATATATAATAACTCAGCCTGTGTTTCTAACCTGTGGCCTGACTGTGGTATATCATCAAATTCTAGCAGCATAAAGGCATAAATTGTAGTTATTATTGTTAAACCTGTGGTAGGAATGACTTTTCAATGAGGAAAGAGAAAAAAAAGCAAAACAAAAATGGTTTTTGAAATGTACACACTTTCCTTTTGAATACATAGCTTAGCAGTACTCCAGTACAACTTAGTAAAACTCTCCTACACTTTCAGCTTTGATTTTAAAGACTACCCATATTTCAGATGTCTTGCATTGAGGTAAAAATAAATGGTAAATAAAACAGCATTCTTCCAGCATTTCTTACATTTTTCAAGTACCATTACAACTTACACAAATTAATGAAATCTCAGAACATACTTGTCTGGGAACCTACAAGAACCTTAATCCTGAATTTATAATAATACAAAAGAAAATATAGGACAAAAATAGATATTTTGGCAATTGAGAATAAATACTGAGGCTGCACTGGTTAAGTGAATTTATCTAAAAATACATACACACACAAACATACTCACAGAGAAAGCTCTGCCTGTAACAAATCAAATATTATTGACAAAAACAAACAAGGTAGGTTTTTACTCTTTAGAACATTAACTTTAATCTTAAACCATATCTGTATAAAGAGAAATGATCCGGAATATTATTAGTATTGAAAACCTGAAATATGAATTTTTAGAGCACTTTCTGAACAAACAACAGTGATACAGAGCTGTCTGCCAATCTTTTCTTAAGCTGACTACCCCCTTACATTACAAAAATGTTCTACTTTAAAAAACGCATACAGTACCATTTCGTGCCTTGTAATTCTATACATGGTTTTTACATTTTGCAGCATAAAGATTTTGTCTCATGTAATAGATGCTGCTTCACATTTGGGAAACGTTATGCTATAACTCTGACTTTTATTAGATTATTTAATATAAGCACTAAGTAACTAGACTAAATTAATAAAGACCCTATGAAAAAAAAACAGACAGAGAGAACAAAATTATTCCGCAAATTAAATAAAACTTTCTGAAGTTGGTATTTTAGAAACCTTTATTTAATTTTCAAAATTCCGATTCTTCTGAAAAACAGCCAAAATATTGGTCAGGATATGAAAAAAACATGGTTGGTGTTTAGTTATTTATTTCATAAGAATGCCATTTAAAACTATTACATGGGGAATAGGACAAATGAGAAAGAAAAGCATTATGAGAAATTATTTGGGATCAGTTCTGAGCTTCTGCCACTGAATAAAATTATTTCATCTGGTACATATTTTCTTATTATGTTCTCAGTTTAATCATTATCTGAAAGAGTTTAGAATCAAATGATTAATTTGGGCAGGTAACACAAACAAACTTCTCCTCCTTTCTATTCAGAAATATATTTGCATAAAGAGATTTTTCCTTAGTGTTTGTCCTCCTAAAGTATTTTCAATAATCAAAGACACAGGGGAAAATGTATATGTTCTTTTAAACATGTTTGGCTATATTCTAGCAGATGCTATTCATAAATTATGTTTAGCCGGTATTTCCGCATCCTCTGGGGTAAGAAGTCTACCCACTGAAGATCTAAGAATAACATTATGAACATATTCCCCATCTTAATTTATTACCGTGTATTCTTTTCTGATAGAAGCTCAAATGTTGCAACAAGTTTTACTGAGGACCTAGTTTTCCAGGTACCATGTCACTGAGCTCAACACCCTTGGAAATTCTATAGACTGTATACTCCCAATTATATATTCCAGAATTGTCCTTCAGGCATATTCTGTTTCCTATAATTTAAGGTTACATAATATCTGATTTTAAGGGCAATATTATGACGGCATGTTGATTATCAAAGAAAATGTTGCCACATAATAGGAAGGCAAAAGTATACTCATTTATGTTCTACATTTATTCATGTTCCAACTAACCTGATTTCACAGTAATTTGTTAAGAAACTACAAGACATGGAAGCAAATATGGCTATAACGATTACAAAATGGCAACTAGTTTAGAGGTTTTTTCTTTGGTTTAAATTCCTGGGGGGTTCTTTAAGAACATTTTAATAATTTTTACTTTCAGTACATCTTCACATATACTCTACTGCTAAATCTAAAAGTGTACATGGCTTTCTGGTTTCAGATATTTTATACTGAGAGAAGTCCTGATGGTACCTTGATTTCCATCTTTTGGAAATGTCATAAGTGAAAACGGCACACCAAACTTATAAACATGGCACTCCCATTCTAATGCCTGTAACGAAGGAGCCAAAGACCTAGAACATACGAGGTGTGCTCTCAGTAGGTAAGTTTCTTGAACTGAATAGATCTATAGTCACAACATACCTGGTGATGAATCATGAAAATGGTCTATTTGAGCCCCGTAAAATATTCAACCACAGCAGAAAAATGCCATAGGAATCAACAGGCAACTGGTAGAGATTTAGCACTTATTCCTGACAGGAAGTCTGGTTATCCCATGGTAGCTAGGCTGAACAGTTACAGATGATCTGAAGAGTAGGGGAAGACCAGAAATGGATTTTTTTTCCCCTCCTCATTCCCAGAAATGTGTAGTTTAGTAAAGATTGTGCTATTGAGAGTGGTCATATTAAGCAAATAGCTAGAGCATTCAAGGTCAAGTTCATCCTGAGAGCAGCGGTGGGCCTAGCTGGGCTTGCAGAACAGAAGCTCCAGGGTAGATCTTTGTAAGTGCTGGGAATGAGCCAGGGTTTGGGAAGCACAGCCCAGGTGTCTGGTAAAAATAAGAAGCGAGAGCATGGAAAAGATCAAGCCACTGATCCTCCTCAAAAGAAGGGCAGGAGACCAAGAGATTCGCAGATTCCTTTTTACCAACTTACTAGCAAATGTTAAAGAGCATAAGCAAAGAGAAAGGAGAAAGTGCTGGAGTGTGAGAACAAAAATAGGGTTAGGGGTGCATTGTAATGAAGTTACAGTTCTCCTTAAGTTTGCAGGGTTTGGCACGGGCTGAAGAGGTAATATTAACAACAGAAGAAAAGAGTTCCCTGCATAGGTATAAACTCCGAAAACTTTTTAGGTTACTTTGATTATGTGCTGCCAGAAGGCAAGGGCAGTGCCAGTTTAACTGTTTCATACAACCCCAGCTACAGCCCTGAAAGCATGAGGACACCTAAAATACAGGGTGTGCATGACAAACAGAAAGCCACTTTATCTGAGAGAGGGCAAACTGGGAATCAGGATATCCAGGTCTGGTCCTGGAGCTGCCACTTGTTGTCTGTGGCTCTACACCTATGAGCAACTCACTTAACCTCTCTGGACACCTATTTTTTCTTCTATAAAATGGGGATTTAAAAGCAAAACCAGAATAAAACCACCACCAGTAAAAAATCCCCTGCCTGACTCACAAAATGGTAATTATAATAACATGAGCTAAATGGCACTGAAAATTATAAAGTGCTGTATAAACATATGCTGGCATTCATGAATTGTGAGTTACCATAAAAGAGGTAAGCACTACGTTTTTTTAGAATGTTTTTACTTAAGTTAAAACGTGAATCTCCTAAAATGTCACTGGCCAATATGGCAAGTCACCTGATATAGTCAAAAACGCCTGGGCTTGGAAACTGTCCTCTCAGTGACTGAGACAAGTCACTTAATTTCCTTGAGCCTACATCTTACCATCTTAAAAAAAAAAAAAAAAAAATTACTTATTTATTCATTTGGCTGCTCAGAGCCTTATCTGTGGCAAGCGGGATCCTCAATCTTTGTTGTGGCCAAAATCTGAGAGATATCAGGAACCGTATCTCACCCCCACCCTCTGCTGCAAAGCATCCCAGAGGCCCGCTGGACCTGTAAATACTTATCTTCTCTATTCCTCATTGGACTGCAAACTCCACAATAGCACAGTTCCTGGCAGATGGTAGAAACACAAAGATATGAGAAAAAGGAAGAAAGCTAAATGGGGTAGGGAAAGGGAAGATGGAACGGGGAGCGGGGGGAGGAAGGAAAGATGGAAAGGGAGAAGGAAGGAGAAAGGAAGGAAGGAGGGAAAGGGAGAAGACAGGGGAATTAAGTAATCTCCTCTCCTTAAAGATGTATTTGTATGTGAACTAATGGAGAAGGGAAGGAGGGGAAGGGAGGAAGGAGATGAAAGGAGGAGAGAGGGGGATGGAAGGAGGGAGGGGAGGAAGGAGGGAGGGGGAAGGAGGGAGGGGGTCCTGCCACCCTGCCATGCCATGGGCACTACTAGCTCACCTGTTAGGTTTAATCGATGTTTCCTACCCAGACTCCATCCCCTGGCTTGCTGTTAACCCCCAACACATAGAGAACTGAGCCCCCATACTCTTAGCACCCTGGACAGCCAGGAAGACAAGATATTCTAGGCAGCTGCTGAAGCCACAGAGAAAGGCCTGAGGGGTTGAAACCCTCAAACCAAATCTTCTCAAGGAATCCATCCACTCCCAGAGACTTATTGATGGTCTCCCCCTTGCAGCTCTGACCCTAAATCAAAATACTGCCCAAATACTTTGGAGGCCTAATAGTGGTGGCTTTGATTACTGTCATTTTTAAAACACAGCAAGCCTTCAAAACTGTGAAAATAAACTTAACATTGAATTGGTGGATTGATTTTTCTTTCATTAAAATTCTACTTTTCTTTTTTAAAAAAATGGCAAGCACCCAGCTTTTTGTTTCTCAGGGAGGGCTCATTTTTAAACTTTCAAAGTATAGTAAACAACTTCTAAACTCAGGATAATTGAAGGTCTGCCAGTTGGTGAGCAAAACAACAATGGCTTTCATATCAACCAAAAAAGGGAACATGGCTCAATCAGGATTTTTTTTAACTAAATATCATTCTGCCAACTGCACTTCTTACTAAAATAACAAAAGCTGCTGCCTACAGACTTCTAATGGACTACTACCTGAATAAATACACTTGTTTTCATTATTTCCTTTACATTAAAATTATTAGCTAAGAGTGGCTTTCCCCAGGGATTCTTTTACGTGAATGAAAGACAATAACACAATTATTAGAAAAGTAAGATATGCTCAGATCAATTTTGCATCTCCATAGGACAAACAGAAGAAATATAATGCTTATATGCCTCCATAAATAAGTGATTTCCTCTCCTTAAAGATGTTTTTGTACATGAATTAAGTCCCTAGCATAAGTAAATAAACCACCTAAGTAAATAAATCAGGAAGGAAGTATTATTCTGAAAACTAGCAGCAAGGTGCTGAAGTTTCTAAATTATCTAATTATAAATACTATGAAATTTCCTAGGAATCATTGCTATACAAGACCCACAAAATGTAAATAGATTTATTTTTATTCAGGGCATTAAAAAATAAAAGTTGGTAAGGAAGACAAGGAGAAGACAGGGATTTCATGAGAGTTGGTACTGTGAATTTCTGTTGTGCTCCATCAGAAACAAGGGACTAGGATATCGAGTGGATTTTTAATTCAATCATTCTTGAAACAACTTGAGTGGTGTTTCATTTTAATTCTAATATCAGGTCACCATCAACTTCCCATCTCTAAAAGAAAGGAAAGTCACAAATCTTAAAAACACAATCAGGTCACTAAGTCAAATTAAAAAAAAAAAAAAAAAGATTAGCTTATTACAGTGTTTATCTTATTTTGTTGTTTTAACATATATATTCTACAATATATGGGAGGAACATAAAAAATATTCACTACAAGACTGATTTTCCTCATATCTAATCTTGGCTATGGTTTTTCCAGTAGTCATGTATGGATGTGAGAGTTGGACTGTAAAGAAAGCTGAGTGCTGAAGAATTGATGCTTTTGAGCTGTGGTGTTGGAGAAGACTCTTGAGAGTCCCTTGGACTGCAAGGAGATCCAACCAGTCCATTCTAGAGGAGATCAGTCCTGAGCATTCATTGGAAGGGCTGATGCTGAAGCTGAAACTCCAATATTTTGGCCACCTGATGCGAACAGCTGACTCATTTAAAAAGACCGTGATGCTGGGAGGGATTGGAGGCAGGAGAAAGGGACAACAGAGGATGATATGGTTGGATGGCATCACTGACTCAATGGACATGAGTTTGGGTGAACTCCGGGAGTTGGTGATGGACAGGGAGGCCTGGCGTGCTGCAGTCCAAGGGGTCGCAAAGAGTCAGACACGACTGAGGGACTGAACTGAACTGAACTGAATCTTTTACACTGATGAACAGCGTGTATCTTCATAGGCCCCAATTTTTCTTTTATGTTCATTTTAACTTGATCAGCAGTATATTATTAGGACTTCCCTGACAGTCCAGTAATTAAGACTCTTTACTCCCAATGCAGGGGGCATGGGTCTGATCCCTGGTCAGGGAACTAAGAGCCACACACCCCCCCCCCCATCCAAAAAAAAGGAAAAACAGTGTACTGTCATATTCATTTTATAATGATTCACCAATAAACTGGACAGTTATTTCATGTTTATCATGATATTGCTATGCTGCTATACTAGAAGAAGGTAGTTAACCAAGTTATCCAATATCACATTAAAATTAATTTGCATCAGAAGTCAAGAATAACTTTATGTTCTGATAAAACACTTATCTATATCATTCATAGTTCACTAAATCTACTTAAGTTAGAATACCCACGGACATTTATCAATTTGTGATTTTTGCACACTTGGAGCACCTGAGAACCAGCTGCAGTCAGTGATTACATCTCGCTCGTCTGATCGCCTCACCTGATGAGTGGCACTCAGTACAGCCTCAAAAGAACAAGCTCACACAGTTTTACTATATTACTGAGCATCACTATATCTAAGGACTATGAGTCCAAAAATGATCGCAATTTCTTCCCCAATCACATCTATGTGCCTCTTAGTTTTAGCATTCAATCTTCATTATTCCATGTAAAATAAAGGAATCAGAAATAAGAACTTTGTAATTCTTGTCCCTGCTACTGAATTACTTGACACTAATTACTTAATTACTCAAAATACTGGGTTGAGAGGTACACATACTGATGCTTACAATAAACCAGAATGAGACCTAAAAAAACAAAGTTTTTATTCATCCATGCAAGTGTGCATGCTAAGTTGCTTCAGTTGTGTCTGACTTCTTGTGATTCTATGGACTGTAGCCTGCCAGGCTCCTCTGTCCATGGGCTTCTCCAGGCAATAATACTGGAGTGGATCACCAGGCCCTGCTTCGGGGGATCTTCCTGACTCAGGAATTGAACCTTCATCTCCTACAGCTCCTGCATTGCAGGTGGATTCTTTACCTTTGAGCCACTGGGAAAGCCCCTCTTCATCCATAAACCATCCCATGTGAAGCAAACCCACGTGAAGAACTTATTACGGTATTTGGAACACAGACATTTATCTCTCTGGTCTATTCATGACAATGTAGACTATGTCAACCATTTAGTATGTTTCTTGCTCCTCCACTGGCAAAAAATAAGTTATAAAATAACTTCAAAGGAAATACTGCTCACATTAAATATCCAGCAATTTTCAGTATGGGCTTGGTTTAGACAACTAACAAAGTTGACTCTATTTTTTAAAACTCATCATGCACCCAAATCTGGAGGCAGGGCTCCAGTTTTTTTTTCCCTGAACTTCCAGCCCCTATTTGGTCTTGCAAACCTTTTATTCTTTTCCCACAAAAATGCAATCATCAGTATCAAAATATTTTCTTAAAATCTACTCTAATGGAGTCATGAGAGATGTTTGATACTTCCATATTTGCTGTCTCTATTATCTTTTGGGAAGATAATTAATCTTTTACCCTGAGGCACTAAAAATAGCTGTTGCAATAATCCCAAAACTCCATTGCCCAGAGTGAGTATCCTTAAACAAAAATCCATTCTAGACAATTTAAGGTATTTGCTTTTGCAAATATAAGGCTACAGATGTGTTTTACCAAATAATAATTTTTAAAAAGACAATAATATTTCACATTTAGAATGCAGAGGAAAATGACTTTTAAAAGTCATGAGAGCACAAAGGAAAGCCTGGGTCCCATTGGTCTCTGGAAACTCCAAAGTTCCCGGGGAGCAGAAACCCAGGGAAAGGGAAGGAAAGCATAACTGCCCAGGCCAGTGTGCTTCATCTACATGAGACACTGGCCAAGTATAACCTGACCATGGTTACGAGTGAAAATATCAACTCTGCTGCTAACTTATTCCCAGCAAATTCATTTCTATTTCAATGGAGAAGAAGATCTGGGTTCACACTAATCAGACCCAACTGGAAGGCCATATTAACAATTTGGCAGGTGCCTGAGGGCCATACCTAATCTGCATAAAATGGAGCAGATTGCAACCGCCCTCATCTTTTTTATTTTTAAACTGGTTTTTGAAGCTGAGCATACATAAAATTTCAGAGGGAGAGACAAGGAAATGGTAGTGCATACATTTTCCTTCATGCCTTTATTTTCATTCTTTTTATACAAACCATCTTCCTGAATGACTATTTACTAAAGCAAAGATAACAAAATAAAAGGTGCTAGGAAAAGGAGTAGGCAGGGATCACAAATGCTTAAAAAAATAAGTCATATCTTGTAATAGATCTTCACATCTTAGAGTATAATTTTAAATTAGTTTGAATTTGAACTTAGTGTTTTTGTATTTTGTAAAGATGTGCTAAGTTGAAATATACCCTGAATGTGGCAAACAAGCTGCAGCTAGCAGAGATTCCAAGTCTAATAATTATTTGTAAACCTATGATCTAACAGAGAAAAACATTTTCTTAAGTATCACCATTATCATCTCAACATGAGCTTCTGCTGCTCATAGAATAATTTAAAATAACAGTGCTCTTTATATGCTAAGAATTTATGATCTAAGTCATTCAGTTCAAGACTGAGTGACTCTGAAAAATAACTCAGCAATAATGAATGGTAACGTAAGTCACACAAAATCTAGAAAAGAAGACACTCATAAAGGTAAGTGTATGAGATAATTTTTTTAATGGAGTTCATGTAGACATGGGAGTCCCAAGAGAAAGCCATCATGGAAAAATTCAATTTATGTTTTAGAAAGACACAGAGAAAGTTGCTTAGCAGAGTACTGAGGAGCCCAAGGATGTTACAAGAAAAGTAGCTCTACCACAGGGAATTTACAACTTATGTATATTCCATACCTCAACAAGATGGTGGAAGGATGGTCAAGAAGTAAAGAAGGACTGGTAGTTTTGAGAGAGAAGATAAGAGGATCCTGAAGTTGCTTCACAGGGCAATAAGAAGCCACTGGACAACATCAAGAAATGATAGAAAAATACCAATCTATCAATATCAACAAAAAGCAGGCACAAGCTCCCCTAGAGCTACAAAATCTAGGTCATAAGAGGATACGGCATAATCTGGGGTCATACAGAACTAAATAAGACTGCTGCAGTCTAAAGGAAAAAAGAGAATGAATGCTGGCAACCTTGGAAGGAATGATAGGCTCTGAAGACAGGCAAACCACAGAAAGGCAGGTGTGGTATCAAGTTAGAAGTACTGGATTAGAATCAGAAGACCAAGTCACTTACCTCTCTGTGCCTCTCTGTCTCCTTGCCTGTAAACAAGACCATAATGGCTTTCATCTCAAAGGCTGAGAGCATTAAATGAAGTAACATGAGTTCAGGTTCTCTGTAAATTCTAAACTGCTAACCAAATATAAGCTGCAAATTGTTACTGAAGTTACAAAGAGTAAGTAGAGTGACAAAGAGTTTTAAATGATTGATTTCTTATTTAGAAATCTGGAAGAAGGAAGACAATGTTTTCTTGGACAGTGAGTGAGAGTGAAACTCCTAAAGAGCCAAATGTTCTAACAAACTGAGTTTGAAGTGGTGATGAATAGCCAGTCTTTGAACTTTTAAAAACAAAAATATAAAGAAAAGGTTTAACCAAGTGAAAAAAATTCATGGTTGACCAGGTAAAGACATACAACTATGGACTTATGGGAGTGGAGGTCATCTTGCCATTTCCTGTACCTGGAGGACAAAATTTCAGGTGATTGCAAAAACCCACATATATAAGTTCTTCCTATGAGCTGAACACTTTCTCAGTGTATTAATTTTCACAAAAATCCTAAGATACAGACATGAGAGGCTCCAATTTATATTAAGCTAAACAACTTGCTTAATATAAGGCTTCCCTCATAGCTCAGTTGGTAAAGAATCCATCTGCAATGCAGGAAACCCTGGTTCAATTCCTAGGTCAGGAAGATCTGCTGGAGAAAGGACAGACTACCCACTCCAGTATTTTTAGGCTTCCCTTGTAGCTTAGCTGGTTAAGAATCCACCTGCAATGCAGGACCTGGGTTCAATCCTTGGGTTGGGAAGATGCCTTGGAGAAGGGAAAGGCTACCCACTCCAGTATTCTGGGCTGGAGAATTCCATGGACTGTATAGTCCATTGGGTGACCAAGAGTCGGACATGACTAAGCAACTTTCACTTTCACTTTGAAATAACTTGCCTAACATCATAAAGATGTTAAATGGCACAGACTGGAAGCCATGTCTGCCTGACTCCACAGTTGATATTTTCCCCCATATCATGGTGCACCTGCACACTTTAGCCACTGAGCCATGTACGACCCCTTGCAACACCATGGACTGTAGCCCACCAGGATCCTCTGTCCATGGGCTTTCCCAGGCAAGGATACAGGAGTGGGTTACCACTTTCTCCTTCAGGGGATCTTCCCAACCCAGAGATCGAATCTGTGTCTCCTGGATTGGCAGGTGGATTCTTTACCACTGAGCCACCTGGGAAGCCCCCCATATCATGGCACCTCTTACCCTTTGGGAAACTCCTGTTTAGCCTTTAAAATGCAACTCCAACAATATCCCCAGATGGAACAGCACTTTTCCTATTACCCTCAAGATAATGAATCTCACTATGCTGGTATTTATTTATGAGGTAAATTACTAAATAATTCATGTAATATCCTCTTTCCCCACTAAACTGTAGCCTACTTCATGGAGCTTCGTCTTAGTCATCCGTGTAGCTGTAGCATTGAGCCAAGTACCTTGCACAAAACAGATACCCAAAAAATATGTACTAAATGAGTCAATGAAATTTAAAGACTCCCAATCCCACCAAATAACTTAATCCCAAGTCTTTTTTTATCAATCACCTTTCTTTGTTGATTGAGGGTCAATTATGAGTCAAGTAGAAATGCTCTAGATGTCTTACATCAATACATTCATACATTATATTATCTAATCCTCAAGTTATTCCCATAAAGTAAGAATTATCCCCATTTTGGGATTCCCAGGGGGCGCCAGTGGTAAAGAACTCACCTGCCAATGCAGGAGACATAAGAACTGTGGGTCTGATCCCTGGGTCAGCAAGATCCCCTGGAGGAGGGCATGGCAACCCACTCCGGTATTCTTGCCTGGAGAATCCCACAAAAGAGGAGCCTGGTGGGCTACAGTCCATGGGGCCGCAAAGACTCAGACATAACTGAAGTGACTTAGCATGCACACATCCTCACTTTACAGATTAAGAAATAGTAGCAGGAAAAGATTAAGCCACTTAAAGGCACATAGCTCCTAATAATAATGATATAATAATAATATCATGAATTAAGTGTTTATTTTGTAGAAAGCACAGGGCTAAGGTTTAACATATATTACTTCCTTCCATCTTCTCAACAAATCAATAAAGTATATGTTATCATCACATAGACTTCCCTGGTGGCTCAGAGGGTAAAGAATCTGCCTGCAATGCAAGAGAGGTGGGTTCAGTCCTTGGGGCAGGATGATCCCTTGGAGAACCCAGTCCAGTATTCTTACCTGGAGAATTTCATGGACAGAGGAGCCTGGCAGGCTATAGCCTATGGGGTCACAACAAGTTGGACACAACTCAGTGATTAACACTTTCACATTCACTTATCATCACATTTTGCAGATGAGAACACCAGGGGACAAAAAAGTTAAGTAGTTTCCCAAGATTACTAACAAACACCATAAATACTACTTAAAGTCAAGTTTTTATGACTCCAAAGCCCACATTCTTTCCATTATATCAAGATCCCTTCCACTGTATTGTGGTGCCTAAATCTTTCTATTTTATGTACTCATGATAAGCACTTGAGAGAAAATAAATCTCTAATAGAGTATTTAAACCTAAATTGGTCACATTTAATAAACCAGTCAGTTAGAATTAAAAATAATATACAAACAAAAAGAGGTAGAGGGATATAGGATTGATTCAATGAACTGAATCAGTTGTATTTTATTAGACCCAAAATAACATACATCACTGGTGAACAATAAAAAGTTAATATTCTCTTCCAAATGCAGCATTAAATTTTTTCACTTGTGTGTTTAAAAATTTATGGAGTGTTTACCAAAGTACTCGAATAGAAGCACAAGGCAGTCACCAAGATAGGCATGGCGCCTACACTCATGAAATTTAAGTCTATTAGGTCTAACCAATAAGCAAGCTTAGTTAGCTTAGTGAAGTCGCTCAGTCGTGTCCGACTCTTTGCGACCCCGTGGACTGTAGCCCACCAGGCTCTTCCATCCATGGGATTCTCCAGGCAAGAATACTGGAGTGGGTTACCATTTCCTTCTCCAGGGGATCTTCCCAACCCAGGGATCGAACCCGGGTCTCCCGCATTGGAGGCAGACGCTTTAACCTCTGAGCCACCAGGGAAGCCCACAACCAACAAGCAAAGACAATATTAAATACTTAACAACTGTTAAGCACAAAGTAACAGGATGCTATGAGAAATAATAATCATTAGGGAAAATGGCTCAAGAAATAAAAAGGCAAGTTTTCATCAAAGTGTGGTGAAAAATAGGGTACTGAGCAAAAGTGAGGGAAAGAATGTATATGGTAATGAAGCAGGAAAGATCTGGCTTAGGCTTACTTAAAGAAGGTCCATGTGGCTGGAAGCAGAAATGGGAGGAATAAGGGGTTAAGGATGGAGGCCAGGACAGATTAGAAACAGTTTTGCAGGTCACAGTGAGTATTTGAATTTTACTCTAAATTAAACAACAACAACAACAACAACAAAAAAAAAAAAAAACAGAGGACAGTTTTAGGCAGATGAATAGCATTATTCAGTTTTTGTATTTAAGCTATCACTTGGGCTGGAAGTGGGGTGGAGGGTTGGGGGCAGGGGAAAATGCTGGGATCTTGAGCTGAAATGGATCAGAAGGGAAAGGCAAAGAAGCCAGTTTGGAGGTTGTTGCAACACGGTAGGTGAGAAGGGATGGTAGACTGGACCAGGTGAAAGCAATGGAAATGGAAAAAATTAAATATTTACAAATCTTCTCAAACCAGTATAACTGGGTATAACTGTGTGAGTATAACACACACACACATACACACAAATATCAATTATATTAAGAAGAAGTTTCAAAGGTGCTGAGAATATTCGCTTTCCTAAGCAGCATGGTTGTCTTACTTACTCTTTAGTGTTACGCATATACATGACTTGTATTCTTGTTTAAGTGTGATATATTTCATAATAAAACAGTTAAAGATTATGAATGTTATGCATTTTAAATGACTGCTATATCTTACTTAGAGTACTCAGATGTAGCTGTCTTATAATCATAGGCATGCTTTATAAATTCTTCAGTTTGACCCTTAAATCAGTACAATAACGCCCTTCACCAGCCCAAATTCTTCTTACGAGTATTTTCTAACTCCAGGTTAACTATAATAACAAGAAAACTCATTAAGCTTTAAGTAGAGTTTAAAGTCTGAAGTTTGACAATTTAACATCTTAAGTGGTCAGTGAAAATTAATCATGAATATAGTCGAGAATTTTAAAAAGCATTGTTCATTACCCCAATAAGTTATAAACATAAAAGAACATCAAATACAAAGATATTTATTAAAGAGTTATCTGTAAAAATAAAACATTCTAAACAACCTAAATACCTAAAAGACATGGGATGGTTAAGTAAATTATGGTATAACTCACACCATCAAACATTAGGAAATCATTAAAAATCAATGCCATGGCTTATGTGTGTTACATTAAGTAGAAAAAAACATGTTATATAGATATAGTTCTATGCCTATGAGGAGGGAAGGCAAAAGAAACTAAGAGGGATATAGAAAAGTCTTTATCAGCAAAACTTTTAAGATAAAATATATCTTAGACCAAAGGTGATATCAAAAGGGAATTCTACTTTATCCTTCACATTGTTTTGTATTTTTCAAACTTCCTACAAGGGATGAATTTATTGCTGTTAAAATGCAATGCTTTCCTTGAAAATTATTAAGCAAAACAACCTACACACGAAAGGAAGCTATTTGCATTCAGAAATCTCTGTTCTTTTATAAATTCTTGACTATTTTCAGATGAGAAATCCTCCAATTTAGAAACCTTTTAGATAGAAACATGAACAGTTCCAATGTTGCCTAAAAGGATATTAAGCAAGAAAGCCTTGATATTCAAAGTGACTGGATAGGAACTCTGACAGATTAAATCAACCTGGTCAGTTAGCAGAAATTAACTCCTCTCCTAGACTTCATCATCTATTCAGGCAACAGCTACACAGTGCCTCCAGGGGGTCAGAGAAGTCAGAAAACAAATCTCTGTCAACAAGGGGCTTCTTATCCCCGGGCTGGAGAAAGAGTAGGGAAGGCAGTGACACCAGGAACAAAACAGCAAGCAAAGGATCCCTGAGCAGATAGATGCCCCTGAGCTGGATGAGTAAGACTTCCCCTTGGGAAATAATAAAGAGGATTGCCAAACAGGACAAGCAGCCAATGCTGAGTCAGTGAAAGCGATGGTAACACCATGATAAGGAAGGAGATAAGAACTTTCACACAAAAACAGCCATCCCAATGGCCAGCACTCTCCTGACTCCTGATCTGGACCTGCTTGCTCTGATTGAGCTCACTTCCTCTGTGTGCTGCCTGAAGAATGATTATTATGTTACCAGATAGAAGACAAAATGTAAGTGGCAGCTCTAATTGACATAACCAATAACTCTCAGTTAATGGTTACTTACCTTAATTAAAATAGTGCACATTATTTAGAAGAAAGTTTTAAAATACCATGGTAAAGAGCAATATAGGATATAAAATGGCTCAGTACAATTTGGGGTGAAACCACAAAAGAAAAATATGTCATTTAAGCCAGAGATTATTCATTTACCATGTACACTTAGCATAAAGAAAAGTGAAGTCACTCAGTCGTGTCTGTAGCTGTAGGCTGTAGCCTACCAGGCTCCTCTGTCCATGGGATTTTCCAGGCAAGAATCCTGGAGTGGGTTGCCATTTCCTTCTCCAGGGGAACTCCCTAACCTAGGGATTAAACCCGAGTCTCCCACACTGCAGGCAGACTCTTTACCATCTGAGCTACCAGGGAAGCCCTGGCTAGCATAAAGAAAGTATATTCATTTTAAAAAATACAAACACTGTAAATAGTGCTTTAATGCTATGTGAGTCTTTTTAACCTCCACCCCCCAAATTTTAAACAACATCTATGAAAAACACTGCTTTAAATTAAAAGACATTTTAAATAAAATCATGCAAATCCCAAACAAGCAAATTTTTTTTTTAAGTAATTTGGCATTCTTAATTTTTGCCTTCAAAGTATTATATTACACCAATTAGAATACCGGACAACACATTTTTTTTCCCATTTTGATTATGCCCTCAAAATAACTGTGATGCTCCCATAGCTAAGAGCTTTAAACTTGTAAATAACCCCTCCCAGAAGCCTAAATCTCCATATCTTAATATCATGAAAGCTGGAACTGTAAAATAAAATCTGTTAGCAGCTGAAATCTTAATGAGGTTCTACAAAGAAGCGGCTTTTCTGCAGTGACTCAATGCATGGAAACAGTTGAGTAATTATAAATGCATGGGCTGAATATGAGTTGGCAAATATAATACCACAGAATGTACCCAGATCTAGGGTTGTCCCAGTTCAAATGAGACTCTATTCCTTTACCAGTGCAGGCACACGACTAACCTGAAATGTCTTTGGCTGAGAGATAGGTGTGAGCCCATAAAATTATGTCCCTTGACACCCCATTTACATGGTGACAATCTGTTCTGGCCCACTAGCAGCCTGTTCTTCAACAACAAAGCACTTCAGAAGGAACACTGCATAATGTTGGTTTTATCTGACATAATAGAAGCCAACGACAATTGAACTAGAGAAACGGTTCTCAAAACTTGGGGATGTGAGATCCCCCCTCAAAAAAATTTTTTATGAAAAGGAAGATTCTGGGGTCTGCCACCACGGGACTGGATGTGATAGGCTGGGACGGGCCCCGGAATCTGCTCTTACAGAAGTGCTTCCCCACCAATCAGGCCTGTCAGGGAGATGCTAGAATCGAGTGCCCTTCCCCAGGGGAAGTGTGGGAAGGTCAGAGGGAAAATGCAAGTGGCAGGCAGGAGAGAGGAGCCACGCTTTGTTTTTTTTTTTAACTACTCCACCACTATCATTTTTCCAGGGAAAATGAAAGGAGTTTCCTCAAAAGTATTCTCTGAACCTTCGCACATATAACTGCAAACTTAGAACATGTTCTAGAAATATTTTAGTACAATTATTCATGGTAAAGAAATCAAACTCCACATGCTTATTTCTATATATAAATATATATTCTTAAAAAGGAAAAAAAAAAGAAGAAGGAAAAAAAAAAAGATCTCAGGGCCAAACACTCTCAAATTCATTCTTACTTAGGAATTCCAAAAATTTAGGAATGCTTAATTATATGAATATCGCATGGTCCATGGTACTATTATTTACTCTCTGCATACTAAAGATAAAAAGCAGGCAGTCTTTACAATTAACACACCCAACAAGGTAGGAAGTTAAAATGTAAACACGGTGAAACCCTATATTTTCATAATTATGTTTCCACAATTCTTACTTATTTTTCCTAAGCCCATTAAACTCCCAGCCCAACATTCTAATAACATGTTTTGTTTTCACCATGTGCAGTCCTTTGTGAGAAAACCCAGGGAAATTCCAACATCTTCAGCTGACAATCTAACCCCTCGAAGAACAGAGGTATCCACAAAGCCTTCTGAGAGCTTAGTATCTGGAGAGTCGCAGGCTGCCCCCATAAGTCATCCTGCTTATGGTATTTACCATGGAAAGCATATGGGAACACCTTTATGAAGCTGAACTACACTGGGCTTAAATCAAATGGATTAACTTGAGAGATATGGAGCCATGGGAGTTTTAGAAGTACAAAAGTCTGCTCCTCCTGAAATTTAAAATAGTTAAGCAATGGCATTCTTAGAAGAGGTATGTATTCTATAGTTTAGAAAAGCAGACATCAAAAAGCTGAAAGAAAATATGGGTGTGATTCCATGGATAGCACTGCTGTAAGGGAGATGGTTTAAAAGAGATGCCAGACTATAAAAATGCCTGTATGGTCACAAAAAATGGGGAAAAAATATGAGCAGGCACCATCATGAAAAATAATAGTAATACGAAAAGCATTCATTGAATATGATGCCACTCATTGGTCATTAAAATAATCTCACTTAATCTTTAAAACTGGTCTAGCGTAAGGAGGGCTCTAAGTCCATTTTACAGATAATGTGTAGAGAATTTTAGGAGCTCTCCCAAGGTCAGCTCCCCTACTAAGAAATGAGGTCAGGATAAGGACCCTACACTAAATAGCCCTTTGCGTGGCCACTTAAAAAGTTCTCCTATGAACTTAAAATTTGAAGACTACATAAAAAGCGTGGGAAGTAGAGTGGAGATATAAGTAGGAATCTCTGAAAGAATCTTAATGAAGAGGTCACCGCCAAGAAAGACCTGAACCAAGTGAAACCTGCTAACATTCACAAAGGTATTACATAAAATCAGGGACCAAATGACGATCTAGGGAAAGATACCACAGCTGTTTAAGGGAGATGATATCATGTAAAAAGATGAAAACACTGGAAGCAAACCTACCCAATTATCCATCTATCCCCATTTTATCTGCTAAAGCAAAAGCAGCTTCAAACTGGAAACGCTAGAACAATGGCTGAGAAGGCCCTGAAAGCTAATACAGGAAATAAAGCCATAAAAGAACATCAAGCTTCTATAAATGAGGATAAGTCTCCGGGCGCAGAGAACTCACATCCTAGTATACTGGAGGAATTTGTAGACCTGTTATCCGAGAGTAAAAATTGTAAAATATTATACATACATACACACATGAAATCATGAAGAAACAGAATTCCAGAACAAGTCAAATTGTTATGCCCAAGTTCAAAATCTAAGAAGTAAAAAAAAGTTCAGGTCACAGAAAAGGATAACCAAATTAAAATAACGTCCTTTGACCACGGTTATAAGAATGGCAGGAATATCTGAGAAAAACTTTCATTATACCTTAGTGAATCAGACAGACAGTACAGTTAGATAGTTTGTGTCTTGTTCAGTAATGATCAGTCCCCAAGTCAACGGTCACGCTTCCCAGGTGGTGCAGCAGTAAGGAATCCACCTGCCAATCAGACCTGGAGAAAATCCCCTGGAGTAAGAAATGGCAACCCACTCCAGTATTCTTGCCTAGAAAATCCCTTGGACAGAGGACCTTGGCGGGCTACAGTCTATCGGGTTCCAATCGTCAGACACGACTGGGTGACTGAGCACCCAAGTAAACAGTCAGCCTCCAAGGTGGTCTTCGGGGTTATGACCCAGCGCTCTGTGTTCAGCCCAGTCCATTCAACATTTTGCTAATGATTTAGATGAACATGCTTATAAAATGTATAGAGCCCACAAAGCCAATATAATTGATAACATAATTTAGATTAAAAATTATCTCAATGGGCCACTAACACGTGAATAGTTAAAGCAAAGTGAAATCTACCAAGAATTAATACATTAGTGTCATTTTTATACATATATAAATTTTGACCTTCCCTAAATTCTTGTGACTCAGTGGTAAAGAATCCCCCTGCCAATGAAGGAGACGCAAGAGACACGGGGTTGATCCCTGGGTCGGGAAAATCTCCTGAAGAAGGGAATGGCAACCAACTCCAGTATTCTTGCTTGGAAAATCCCCATGGACAGAGGAGCCTGGCAGGCTCCTCTCTCCATCCATGGTGTCACAAAAGAGTTGGATATCACTTAGCAACTAAATAATAATAAATTCTTGTGAAAAAAAAAAAAAGAATAAAAACCTTGATTAAGGTGATTTAACATGAGCCACCATTGCAAACATCTGCCAAAAATAATGCATTTCTAGAAAGTCAAGATCACGTGTGAGGAAATGAGATGACTAGTTTCAAAGGGCCATGGACAACTAGAGGGAAACCAAAGACAAGAGTGACACAGAGCATGAGAGAATAAGAAAGAGACCAAATATTCACGCAGACATCTGTGGTTGTTTAGCCTAGAGAAAAGACGTCTTAGGGCACCATCAGTGCTTTCCAAATATCTGAACTGTCTTACACACAGAGGAAGCAGTATTGGTACACACTGTCTGAAGACTATTCCCTTTTTTTCTTTTACAAGTCTCAGGAAATGATAAAACTAGAGCAATATGACAAACACAGATAACCTCAAAAAGATGTGAGTCCCCCATCCCTAGAAGCACAGACTAGTAACACTCAACCAGAAAAACACTGGCGGAATAGGAAGAGATGATCTCTAATTATGTTTTGGACTCAACTACTTTCCTGGTGGCTCAGACGGTAAAGAATCTACCTGCAATGTAGGAGACCTGGGTTCTATCCATGGGTTGGGAAGATCCCCTGGAGAAAGGAATGGCAACCTACTCCAGTACTCTTGCCTGGAGAATTCCATGGACAGAGGAGCCTGGCGGGCTACAGTCCACGGGGTCACGAAGAGCCGGACACGACTGAAGTGACTGAGGACACCCACCCACACTGATTAACACTTTCACTTTTTTCACAGTCCTAATAGTCCATTCCAGTTTTTCTCTTCTCAGCCAGCCCTATACATTACTCAGTTGTGTTATTTTCAGAGTGGTCTACACAGAAATTGGAGGAGGAGGGAATTTACAGTAAATTTACTGATGTATAAATGGCACTAAATAAAATAATAGGTAGAAAGCTGAATTCAGGTCATGTATAAACCTCCAACATTTTATAGAGCACTATTCAGCTATAAGATACTGCATAGTTAATACCATTTCCCTGAGGAATAGCCTTTTCCATGGACAAGACGGTGAACTAACATATTTATCATGGTTAAATTAATCTCTGCCCTACAATGCTGCCTACTTTATATTTTCAATACCTTACTTAAAAAATCAAGACTAGATTTTTCTATACCATGGTGTCATAACACCACCTGCAACAAATGTCAAGTTTTTATAAAGGAGGAATCTTTGCTTAGAATATGCCTGCTGTTTAGCTTGGTTTGTTTTTAAAGATTGGTCACAGTGTGAATACCCTTTCTACTGCGGGGGGAGGGGGAGGGAGATGTTAAGAAATTCAACTTCAAAAGAGTCTCCAGCTCATCTTCCCAATGTAATGATGCCACTGCTAAATCTGGATTTAATCACGGGAGTGCAAAGATGAGAAAGAGAGGAAGTTTGTCCACACAGCTCCCTCTCTCTCATCACTGCCAACCCCCTTCACCGACTTTTCTTCTTGGTTTGTACACACTCTATAGGCCAGAGTCATTAATAACCTGTGTAAACAGACTATTTTAGAGACTATGAACTGCCTTTCTCTGTGTTAGTTTAGCAGTTAAGGGTGTTTGACGGATTTGAAAAGTACCATAGAAGAAAATCTGTGCTGCAAATACATCAAGAGTATGTTGTCTTCCCTTCTCCCTGAAACTTAACCCTGACTCCCTGAACTCTGACCTGAAAGGACACCTGGTCAGCCAAACCTAATCCCAGGCTCTGAGATTAGTTTAATGATATTTGAGGCAGCTAGGATCAACCACGCTGAATTTTGTGACCACATTGTAAAACGAGCCATTGTTCCTCGGGCGGAACACTCTCATCTCAGCTGGTATCTGAGTTAAACTGCTATTACTGATCACCCACCCGTTCCTCAACACAAATAACCTGACAGTCAGAATAGGACCCATTAATGCCTCATTTATCAGAACTCGGTGTTTTCCAGTATCGTCTTCCCAAAGAACTGGACAAAGAATGCTGGGGATTGTCATCTTTACCAATCTCCAACCTTGAAGTGAGATTACAACTCTGAAAAACTGACCTCCCAGCGTATGTTGCTATAACTTTAACTATGGAATATTTTAGGCTGCAGTTCAGGAAGAATGAATGCTGCATTATTTTAGCCAACTGCTCAGGGTGGTCACTTTATGTTTTAATGCAATGTACTACACAAGAATGACATCATAAGGCCATCATAAAAGCAAGTGTTAAAACCTATGATGAATTTTCCTACTATAACGAACCAGTTAATAAGTGTAAAAGTAGATCAAAACATACACTTAGGGCCTGGTAAAACATTTACATTCACCTTTGCAAATACAAAAATAAAAAGCTTTTCAAAAAGTCATAAAAGTTCTTTGTGCCTCTTACTTTTAAAGCTTTAGTAGTGATCTTAGATGTCTGGAGGCTTTTTTCTAAATAAGAAGCCCAAATGGTAATTGCTAATAAATGGCATTTACTGATCTTGTATAGTTTGTTTCTTCTTATGATAAAGATCTCATCCTTATTGAGAAGAATTTGTCATACAGAAGCTCACCAAGTTGTCCTATTTATGCATGACCACCCCCTTTAATTTTCCTTGCTTATATTCACCTAAAACAAAAAGTGAAAGAGGAGATGGATAGTATTACCACCGAATATTGTTCTATTTATTAATATATTTTTAAACAAATATTCTTTTAACAAGAATACCTACCATGTTCTAGGCACTAGGCTAAGAACCTTACTTGGATGTCATCTTATCCACGTAACATTATAAGGATAGGTACTATTTTTATTTAGTACCTCAGATAAATAAACTGAGGTTCATGGAGTTTTACACATTTGCTCAAAGTCACAAAGCAAGTAAGTGGTAGTCAATATATGAACTCCACTAGTGTGACTCCAAAATCAGTATTTCAGCAACGAGAGTGATATAATGCACTATGCCATATAACCCACTATATGGCAAGCAGTGAGTATGGATAGTACCTGGTCTCTAGACTAAAATAACTCACAGACCAGGGGAGAGAAGATAGTAAACAGATAAACTATAATCTGTTGTGTTAACTGCTGTTAGAAGATAAGTGCTATAGGAGCATAGAGAAGAAGCAACTAATTAATGCTATTTGGTAGATGGGCCATGGACAATCCTTCTAGAATGATAACTACAACAGTCATTGGGTCTTAAAGTGCTCCAGGTAACCTGGAGAGAAGGCAAGCATTTCAGAAAATGCATAAAGACAAAGATTCCTGAAAGAATATGGTACATCTGAGGAACAATGAGAAATACAATTCTGAATAAGGGCAGAAAATGCAAGCAGTTCCAAGATTGGAAGCAAACGAAAAGGAAGACAAGCCAGATTGTGGGGCTCCTAAATTTGGTGACCAGAAAAACACTACATAAAACCAATTTGAGACTGATGAGAGCTAGATTGTAAGAATGGAGTGATGCAAACTTTGAATACAATTAACAAGAATATGGTAGTTGCCTGAATCACAGGATTAATATGGAGAATCTGTTTCAATTTGGGGCAGTTTTTTGTTGTTTGTTTTTTGATGCTGTTTCTCCATTTTAGTTTATTTATTTTTTTGGTCACGTTGTGCAAGGCATCCAGAACTTTGTTCCCTAACCAGGGATTGAACCCGTGCCCCTTGCAGAGGAAGTACAGATTCTTAAACCACTGGATCACCAGGGACATCCCTGGAACGGTCTTGATTGAACATTTCTGTAGACCAAGCAGGAAGAGCTAACGGCAAGGGAGAAATCGAAGCTAAAAGAATTCTGAGGACAAATGATGAAGAAATGTCCCAAAAAAGGTGAGAGTCAGCAAGAGAGTGAGCCAAGAGAGGACCACACCCCACCCCAGCACACAGAAATAGCAGCACCTGCTCCAGCACTTCATTAGTTTATCTTATGTGCTATTCTCCATTTGTTCTATGTGTCTTTGTCTTCTCTTCCCAACTAAATAATAAATCCCTCAAGGACAGGGGTCAGGTTTTCTATTTCTTTTTATCTCCCTCCCTACTTAAAACAGTGTGGACACATCTGAGCTGGGCATGTGTGCCTTGTCATGGTGGGCCGGGGAAGAAATCAGGGATGGAGCAAAGAGACAACACCTCTCCTAACACGAACAAGTCACAGATGAAAAACAGAACTGTGCATCTTTGCTTTGTATGGTACGAGCTGCCCCAGATGGAACTGTAAAATACATGGAGAATGTAATTGAGCTATTTATCAGGAAAAGACCGTGTAATAAATTGTCACATTATAAATAACCCTGTTAGAGCAGGGGCTCGGGAATGAATCTGTTATCTCCTGCTTCCCTTACAGTAACGAAATGCAAGTATGGTTGATAACAGAAAACACCAGTGCCAAGGAATATTACAGTGTTGTTTTTAAAAATCTATTTAAAATTAATACATGAAATACTTTTGCTAGTTCTTGGGTTCCTCAAATTAGCAGAAAACATTTCTAAATAAATTTATATCTTCTCATAATCCGTATGTTTATTTTTATAACTTACTCAGTGTTTAATCTGAAAATAGTATTCAAGAGCACATATGCAATCATTTCTTAGCATCACAGATTTTGGCTCACAGGTTTTGAAGTCCTCAACTTTATAGATAAGAAAACTGAGGTTCAGAGAAGTGACTTTGTAAAAAAAAAAAAAATTGAATTTTTAATAATAGAGCTAGATTTAAAGCCTAGTTTTCCTAACTGATTGTCCCATTATCTTTCATTAAGCAAATCTAAAATTGAAACTAAACTCTGAAGTTATTCTCTCCGAATCTAATCAGAAATCTTTGCTGGCATGATTAGCTTTCTGCCCCTCTGCTCTCCGTCTTTCCTGATTTCCCACGATAGATTCACAGACAAGCTGTGGCCAACACTGCTACTACCTACCCAATAACCACTCTCCCTTTCTTTCTTCCAAAAGAATTCCAATTTTTTTCTGAGAGGCATTGTGTCAAATAAAAAAATTGATTTCCCAGGCTCTCTAGACCTGAAACTGAGATAAATGACAAAGTCCTAGGGGATGAAATCCCTCCCAGAATAGTACAGAACTTCATGAGGAGAGGCATTTGACCTTTTTTCCTTCTTTCCCCACCCTCTTCCTGCATGGAATCTGCACTGGATGTCTGGAGGTACGGCAGCCATTTTGCAACCGTAAAAAGAGAAGCCAGGAAGAGACCCAGAGCCTGTGTCTGTGGCAGCATTGGGAAATACTGTATTATCCTGGATTGGTCACTACATAATACAAATAAAGCCCCTATTTGGTTAAACTACCTCTGCAGAGCTTCTGCTACATGTAGTCACTTGCAAACTTAACTGATTAATACTTAAACTAATATTTTACTATGCACTGACATATTCCTAACATATCACTGCCCTGCTCAAAAACCTTTCAGTGGAAGGCTCAAGCAGGAGACCACTAAGTCAACATTAACTCTAATCTGGCATTCACAGCTCTTTACAGTAGGTTCCTGAGTCCTCGTATCCCCCCTAAACACATCCTGCCTACGAGCTAAACAGAACTCCCTGCCAACTGTCTCTCTCACCTCATCTCTGCCCATCAAAATCCTACAGTCTTGTCAAGGCCCCTCTCACACATCACTTGCCTCAGCAGTCTAATAGGATCCCTCCAACCTGGTAAGAGGGATCTTACCCTCTTTTAAACTCTCAACGTAATTTTGTTTGCCCCCTCCAAGGTCACTCCTTATGACAGTCACTGCGCTCTCGGGGTCTGCGAGGCAAGAGGCTCCTTGAGGGCAGGACCTTGTCCTTCTGGCGTGTGAGCCCCACCCCCAAGCCCAGCACAGCACCTGATACAGAGCAGATGATTAATAGCACTTCCTCAACTGAATTAATAAACACTTCCCCCCCGCCTAATGCATCTCTGACTGCTCCCGGGAAGAGTCCACGCCAACACTCTAATGACTTAGGAGGGAGCGTGTGTGGCAGCAGGAGGAGTTGCGCTGCAGCTCAGACTGCGGTATTGTTTTGACACCAGCGCAAGTGATAATGGGCTGTTACCCGGCGTGTCAAAGCGCTCACTCCAGCCTCCCGCGCCAGCCTCTCCTGCTTGTCACAAACCCCAGTCTGCAAAAGGCTTCCTATTCGAAACACCATGTGGCTTCTGCTCGAGAAATGCGTCTAGCTGGTCACTCCTTTCCCTGTGGATCACCAAAAAAAAAAACAAAAAAAAATCCAGAATGATTCCAGCAAGAGCAGGGTCTCACTGGGATTCGGCAGCACACACCTGTCCCCCCAAGAAATGATCTCTGGCAGCAAGACAGGGGTAAAGAGCAGGATGCCACGGCCAAGGGCACAAGAGCAGTGTGTTCCGATTAAGGAAAGGCTGTACCACGGCAATACGGAGGAAGCGAAAAGCTGGGAATCATAAAGGGAGGAAAAATCTACCGGATGAGAGGCTGTGCAATTTGAATACAATCTAAAAAACAACATAACTCAAATAAGAATGAGACCCATAAAATTTACATATTAAAATACAGGGCCTGAAGTGAGAAATACGCCGTCCTTCTTCATAGTACAGGGTTATTATAACTCAAGTACTAGCTCCATGACTGCAAGTCTCAAAAGAAAACGTTATCTTCAGGAACTGACTAGTTAAGTTTGTCATCTGCCCAAAGGCCGAGGTCTCGAACTAACCTAAAACAAAGTAACTGTTTCAGACACTATTAACTGGAATAGAGACTGAGTCATCATTATTACTGTAAATCTCTGAGAAAAGTTGCTTATCATGAGCTATATGAATCACTGATGGTGCTATGTAGAATGATGTACATTACAATTAAAAATGATATTGCTTTAACAAGCATTTAATACTAATGATGCACGCTGGTTAAAAAAATAAATAACTGAATGAACACCAATAACATGCATCAGTATCCAAATTGTGTTAAAATCTGCAAATAAGTTGTTTGATTTGATGGGAAGAGGATTCCTTCGTTCGTGAGAAATTTGACTAAACGAATTCATCCCTCACGCCCCAGATGAGATTGTGCTTGCGACTGCCTCCCCGTGGGTCTGTGATGGCCCCGTAAACCTTCACCATTAGGAGCTAATCCCATGGCGCCTGCACTGTGGCCCTCCTGGCCTAGCCTGTCTCCTTCAGGACCTGAGGCTCCATCCTCCTCTCCACAGGCTCCGCAGGCCGCCTCCGGGCCCAGCATCACTCCCTGTGAGCTACCCTCCTCTGCAAGTCTGCTCCCAGCCCCAGCAAGCCTGTCCGCCCAGCTTCAGCATCACCGTGGCTCCCACTGCCGCTGCCCACAGCCACGGGGTAAAGGGGTAGCCGGCACACGCACAGGCCTCGGAAGGGGTGAATGCTTGGGGAAGTTAAAAATAGGACGACTGGATTCAGGAGGGAGTGGGCATCAGGGCTTGGCAGGAGTCACGTCATAATATTTGGCAGAAGGAACATTATATTTCTATTTCGGTGTGTTTTAGTTATTTTGATATAGGTGTGGTTCTATTATACCAAAGTGGGTTATTTTGCCTAAAATCTAGTGGATTATACTTTGTGGGAAATTCAATGAATTTTAAAAATACACATTTTTAAAAACACTACTTTATGTATAAATCTATGAATGGATAATTATCAAATAGGAGACTATCCCCTAATAATTATATTTGACTTTGAGGTACACCATGCAATTTTTGATACAGATTTACCTTCATAATTATACTTTTCTTAGAGTATTATTAGCTTTCAGCTGGGAATTCTAATATTAAAATAAACACACACCAAAACACAGTGGGACCACACATCTCCTAGCTGGCAGGAAAAAAGTCTTCAAATGCTATGTTTCCCCACAGGTAACTCATGCTTATTTTTTTTTTTTTTAATAATAGAATACTGCTCAAAAAAGGGCAGGGGGGAGACAGGGATATTTTAAATACTGAGAAAAAGGAGAGAAATAGGGAGAGTGGAAGAAGACTACAGGAGTGAGGGGAAAGAAGTTAAAAAATCAGAATAAAACTGCGACTTTGGGATTCACTGTCCGTTCATTTCTTATTGCCCTGTTTACAAGCTAACAGCATTATGCTGCAACAGAATTGAATGCAGCATAACATGACCTAATCTCTATCTAGTTGGGCTCTTTAGTCACACAAATACCACTGTCTATTTTTTTCTTTTTCTTTAAGATTTGATCATTTAGTCCAGGTAAGATGTAGCAAAGTTAAGCTATGTCCTGTGAGATGCTCCAGGAAGAAGAATGAAAAGAAGGAGGAGCTGTGATTAAGGTAAATAACATTCAAATTTTCCAGGTCACAAATACCTATTGACAATGTGTCCCCAGGGAAAACATTTAGATTCCTTCTGCTCCACACAGCCCCAGATTTGCTTTGAGGCAGTTCCATAAGCGGAACATAAGAAGAAAAGATATGAACAACTATTTTGGAAGAGGAACGAGATGGGAAAGGGCCTGGTTTTCAATCCAACGGTGGGAATGCTGTGTTAAACTAGATGGTTCACTGTAGTCAAGCTACATTTGTACTTAGATACCAGGATATTTGGGGAGCTTCCCAGGTGACACTGTGGTAAAGAATTTGCCTGCCAATGCAGGAGATGCCACTTCGATCCCTGGGTCGGGAAGATCCCCTGGAGTAAGAAATGGCAACCCACTCCAGTATTCTTGCCTGGGAAATCCCATGGACAGAGGAGCTTGGTAGGCTACAGTCCACGGGGTCGCAAAGAGTCGGACATGGACATGACAGAACCACTGAGCATGGTGTGGCACCTGGACATTTAGGACGTTACAGAAGGAGAAGACTGAGCAGATACAAAGTGTTCGTCACCAGACTAGAAAACGAACTCATTACAAAACCATCAGTGGAATTTAAAGCTTTTAAAATTTGTTATTAATAAAGGCTATTTCATTTTTTAAAATACACAATTTCACCCAGATGACTTGGGAGAAATCTTATTACACTATCAGCATATATAAAGTATAGATTAAATTCTACTTTAAAAGTGGAGTTAGTATAGAACAGAATACTTTGTCTACAAAAAAAGAAATCAATTTTTTTTCCAAGTTGATGCAGAGCCATGGAATAGGATTTCGCTGATCAAAACACAATGAATATCATAGGATCTATGCTTCCTATCCGGCAAGAAAATCAAAATGATTAAGAAAATAATATTAGTAATTCACATCCAGTATCGCAGAAGGAGAAGATATATGAACGGAGACTACAGAAAACCAAAGAAATTAACATACTGTGTCTAGCTTCTGCTTTGTAAAGGGTTAGTAGTAACTATACTAGCAACTAACATGTACCCAGCCCTTACCCTGTGTGAAGCACCTTATCTGATCTGTTTCATTTAATCTTCCTAACCACCCTAGGAAGGAGGTGATGAAGGGAAAGCAATTACCACTACCCCTATTATTTTTGCAGCAGCAGCAGCAGCATGTGGAACCTTACATCCCGCACCCCTGCAGTGGAAGGACCGAGTGTGAACCACTGGACTCTCAGGGAATCCCCTTCTACCCCTACATTATAGAGGAGGACGGGGGCAGAGAGTCACGGAGCTGGAAAGTGGTAACAAGACTGAAAGCCCAGCAGTCACCCTCCTGAGATCCCAGCACCTAACAACACACTCTACTACCCTGTCCTCAACAAGAACAGGAGCGTAGAAAACACAGGCCTGGAGACCCGAGGTCCTGTCTCACTATGTTAGATAGCTCTCAGCTGGTCTGATGGGAGACACCTGATCAACTGCTCACCGTGAGCAATTCCTAACAAAGCCTTCAAGAAACTGGGAAATCCATAAGTTTCTAACCATTTATTTTCATTAAGTTGGGAATTAAATTAAAAAAAAAAAAAAACTAATGGACAACTGAAAATATCTACTTTCAAAACTTAGCCTGGCTTCCCTCTCCACTGTCACAGTGTTGAACAATACTGTCTCTTGTTTGCTTTGGTTTGTCTAATAAACTGTAGCTTCCCTGGTGCCTCAGACAGTAAATGCAGGACCTGCAGGAGACCCAGGTTTGATTCCTGGGTCAGGAAGATCTCCTGGAGACAAGAATGGCAATCTACTCCAGTGTTCTTGCCTGGAGAATCTCATGGACAGAGGAGCCTGGCAGGCTACAGGCCATGAGGTCACAAAAAGTCAGACATGACTGACTAACACACGCAACATTTATATCAGATAGCCATTTTCAACCAACATTTTTTTACATATAATAGAAAATGTACCTTTAAAAAAAAATTAAGTAAAGCATCTAATACAAGACCCAGTGATACAGAATAACATCTCCTGTATGTCTGAATTTACCCATCGCTCTGGAATCTAATACAAAATAAACCAAGATCTGCTTTATGGAGTTCTCTTTTTGTCTTTGACCCGAACATTTAATCTCTGCCCCCCATTCCTGCCCACCCATCACAAAGCAGCAATCATGGATCACAAAAGGGACCAGGTGAGTGATTTTGACAGACTCAATGAAAAGTCCGTCATTACCCAACAAAATCAAGGCAATGATTAGGTGCTACCTGCAGAATGATCATTTTATTTAATAGAGCTTCCCTGGTGGCTCAGATGGTAAAGAACCTGTCTGCAATGCAGGAGATCCAGGTTTGATTCCTGAAGCAGGAAGATCCCCTGGAGAAGGAAATGGCAACCCACTCCAGTATTCTTGCCTTGAAAATCCCATGGACAGAGGAGCCTGGCGGGCTACAGTCCATGGGATCACAAGAGTCGGACATGACTTAGTGACTAAACCACCATGGCCACTAGCAATCAAGCCATATCAATCTCTCCCACACAGAAGACAACATTTTTTATTTCCCCAGATTCCCCAGTACTACAAACAAAACTATTTTGGTCCCACACATTTCAAAACCTTTTTAAAATTCAGGACAAACAAATGACTGTGGCAGCTTGGGGACACAGGTCCTTTGAGAAGCACTTGAACGCACAACATCCACATTTTGAGTTTTTAGCCTTTCACCACACAGAGACCTACAACACACTCTGTTTTTAGTCCAGTGGGAAGAAAAAAGAATTATTACTCAGTCTTACTATGAATAAATTACCCTCCAGAAGAAGTCAACACATACCTTCCAGGAAACTATTAAATGCACTTAGGACAGAGAATTTTCTAAATGCCACTCCCCACCCCATACCCTGAAAATGGCCCATTCTCTCTATAGGATAAAATGACTTATTTCTGAGGAGTAAGTTAATGCTCAAGAAGGTCAGTTAGGAAGATATATCTGCATTCCATGACTTGAGAAGTTCAACCTGGGCTCCGCCTGACACTGGTTTAAGAAGATTTTTAGTGCGGGCTGTAAATCACCTCCGGAAGGCCCTGTGAAAGCACTGCTGCCTGGGAAGAGTTGTGTCATACACTCAGCTGCTCCATCCCCTCGAACGGCACTGGCAATGAAAACACTGCCATATATCTTGATTTGTCAGAGAACAAATCAGTTTTATCTGTTCATTTTGTGGTTTAGTGTCATAGGTATTTTAGAAAACATAATTTATATTTCCTCATGCAATTATATATGAAATTAAATCATCTCACTTTTCCAGAAGCATCAAAATATTTCAGATTAAGTAGAACACACTCATAATGTCTTTGAAGTTTTTGTCTCCCAATCTACTACAAGAAGGAAAGATAAATAAAGGAAAAAGAGGGGGGAAATCAGTAGCATTTTACTGAGTTAGTCTAGTTGTATTAGGCCTTGCAGAGTCTTTTATTTATATAAACAATCACAACAATGTCTGGTCACGCCATAGAGAGGCAGAGTATAGTGACTAAGTCCCTGCCTCAAGAAGCACTCGCCTGGGTTTTAACATCTGAATCCTGGCTCCATCACTTTCTTTCTGGATGCCCTGGGGTAATTCACTTAACCTCTCTGAGCTTAGTTTCTTTAGGTGTAAAATGTAGATAATTGTACTTATGTCACACATGGTTTGTGAGCATTAAGTGAATTACCGCATGCCTGGCACACAGTAAGCTCTATGTTCCCTAGCACTATAATTAGCAACAATATGCACACCATTTTTTTAAGGATTAAACATACATGAAAACATAACAAAATTATGTCTTACTAATACTGAGGTATACCAATGAGAGACAAGAGAAAAATATTCTATTGGTCTGTTCTCTCCGGGATGATAAGTTGGTCATTTTTTGTAAACTTAAAGACAATGCAGCCGAGATTCCCAGATCAAATGTTAAATGATACCCATTCTCCTGGGAGAACACACCACACCCACAAGTGTTTTAATCCCTCTGACTTACCATAGAGTTGGACTTTTTTTTTTTTTTTTTTTTTCATTTACCTGGCTGAATTAGTTCTGCTGAGAGACGGACAAAATTTATAATCTTATTAGTCACAACAGGAAACTCCCCTTTAATAAGTTAAGACAGAAAAACATTATTGATCTTAGTTCTGTTCGTTTAAACTGCAAATGGGTATGTTTTAATATCCACCAGGGGCTACAAGTGAAAAAAGGAAAATAGCAGCAAATTACAACACTGTATTATATAAGATATAAGAAAACACTGGTTTCTTAACTAAAATCTTTGTTCATATGAATCGATATTTTTGGTCACATGAGTACATTTTTATAGATAACCTGGGTTACCCAATCCTTGCTGTGCCCATTATGAAAACCCACCTAAATATTTATTGAAAGCAAATACTTCTCTCTGAGCTTCCCAGGTGGCATCAGTGGCAGAGAAACATAAGAGAAGCAGATTTGATCCCTCGGTTGAGAAGATGCCCTAGAGGAGGGGGTGGCAACCCACTCCAGTATTCTTGCCTGGAGAATCCCATGGACAGAGCAGCCTGGTGGGTTACAATCCATAGGGTCACAAAGAGTCAGACATGACTAAAGTGACTTAGCACACACACATGCAAATACTTCTCTCTATCCAAGGGCCACCAACATAATCACATAGGAAGAGAGTGAACCCGACCTCTTAAGGACAGACCTCAGAGTGAGCTGAATGATTCCAGAAAAGCGCACAAAAGGGAGAAGATGGGAACGGGAGCAATGACAGTCTAGGAAAGGGTACAGGGTAGGGGCCATCTGACTTCTAACTAGGACCATCTGACACCTGCTAAGACAGAGAACACTGCGAAAATAAGCCAGGTCCATTTTAGAACTACAAAATACAGAAAGGAGACAGAGAGCTGTTCATCTCGTTCCCATGCCCAGTAGGATCTGAAGTTCTCTAGAAACAAACCACCAAAAAGGGATTACAACCCACTGCTCCTGCAAGCCTGGGAGCTTTCCTGACTTGTCTGACAAATTCCCTACCTCCAAGTGTGAGCCATGATCTGTCAATTCAAACACAGGAAAAACCTTCCCTCAGAGTTTCCCCCAATGACTCTTTCAGAACATCTCCATCCTACTGCACAGAGCAAAAACCAGAGGCTAAAAAATAAACTGTCATCAGTTATTAATGCCTGGGCCAAAGGACATTGTTAACACAGGACTGTCATTGTCAAACTGGTAAGCACTCAGTAACTAACCCACACAATGCTGTGTATGTGTTTTTTAAAGAGGAGAAAGACCAAAATGTGGTAAGAATGAGACTATTATAAAAACAAAATATGCAATCAATTAACTAAGGTTTCCTGAATGACACAATGTCTTTTAACTTTTCTCCCACATTAAAAAACTTAACTCTTTACCACAAGGCAGAGGTAAGAAAGAAAGAAGGTCAATGCCAAAACACCTACAATAAACTTTTCTTTGGCCTCATAGTATGCAGGATCTTAGCTCCCAGACCAGAATCAAACCCTCACTCCCTAAATTCAAAGGGTGGAATCTTAACCACTGGATTGCCAAAGAAGTCGCTGCAATGAACTAACCTAGAAAAAAACGTTCTCAAAGGGTAACTACATTGTCACATGAACAATGGGGCTGGTCACTCTGATGGCCTAGATGCAGTGTCTGTACTTAACACCTCCTAATTTACTGACCACACCTAAATCCTTCCAGATCATCAAAAGAAGACAAATCTTTCACATTCGCTTTGAAAACCAAAACTTCTCTCCTATGTAATATTAGAAATAATAGTAAAGAATATGCAAACTATATATTAGAATATTAAATGAACCACAGGCGAAAATACTGCATATGTGACCTCACATATGTAAAAAAAATGCCCTGCACTATAAATAAAGATCCCCTGGAGAAGGAAATGGCAGCCCGCTCCAGTAGTCTTGCCTGGAGAGCCCCATGGACAGAGGAGCCTGGCGGGCTACAGCCCTTGGGGTCTCGAGAGTCAGACAGGACTTAGTGAGCAAAGAGAGATAACTGAAGAAGAGCGTCTTAAAATGTCACCTACATTTATCTCTCAGTTGTTGGCCTGACGTGTGGGTGGTGTCTTCTTTTTCCTTTTTCTGCATTTTTTGAGTTTTCTATAATTAACAAGCACTAGTTTATTAGAAAAAGTTTTTTAAATGTGTAAGTTTGTAAAGAGCTTAGATATACAAAAATGGGAGTCTCACAAATAAGTTCTCATAAAATGCCATCCCAAGACAGCAAGTTCAATTTTGTTATTATACTCAAAACAAGCTCCCCGCTCAATTTAAACATGTATATGTTCAGTTACCAACTCCAATATGTCAATCTTTGGTTTATGCCTGTAAAACAGAGTTACTATTAGTTCGAATTATAGACTAAATTGGCAGACTAGAAATACAATACCACAGAGGGGGATATTGGTTAAGTACACATTCTATGGAGCCAATTTTTGGCATCAGTCATGCTACTTACCTCTTTGAATGTCAGTTTCTGCAATGGTGAATTGTGGGCAATTATATCATGTACTTCATAGGAGTTATTATGAGGACTGAATGAGAAGCTACATGTGAAGCACCTAGAACTATATCTGGTGTATGAGAAACATTAAATAAATATTAGTGCTTCCTTTACTAATTAGTTAATAATATTTTCATTAAATATATTCATAGCATGTCTATTCCATACAAGTTTCAGTTTCTCTCATAAAAACTAAACTATGACTTAATCTAAGCTAATTTTGATATATTCATTTGTCATATTCCAAACATGAATAGTCCAAATAGGTAAATTTTTCAGAAAACTGAAGTTTACCCTTTCAGGCACCTACATCATTTTATTTTTAATCCTCAAACCCCATTCAAAAGCTTCAATTCTGTTCTGGCCAAATGGCTACTTTCCACAAGCTTAAATTTGCCAAAACTTCCTTCTAGACAAGATGGGGAAAATAGGATCAACATATGCATTAATTTATTGCCAGGTCCGACTTAACATTTTTTTAATATATTTATAGTTTTCTATCTCCCTTACTGGAATGTATTTTGACAGCAGAGGCATTATATGTTTGGTTCTTTGCTGTGCCCTCAACACCTAGAACAACGCCTGGCATATAATAGGCACTCAAGAAATATTTGTTAAGTGAATGAATGATATACTGTGTGAGAGAGCCATAAAATTAAGGTATAATCTTCAAAAGTGTCTGCATTGTCTTTGGAGAAGGGAATGACTACCCACTCAAGTATTCTTGCCTGGGAAATCCCATGGACAGAGGAGCCTGGCGGGGCTACAGTCCAAGGAGTCACAGAAGAGTTGGTCATGACTGAGCAACTAAACAAAATAACAAAAATTACAATAACAACAATAAACAAAAATTTCTGCATTGCATTCCTCTCCATAAAAGGGGAGCAGTAAAACTCAGCTACACTTCTTCCAATCATGCTCTAAAAGACTAAAGATCTTAATAAAGTACTTCCTTTCCAAATAATTCTAATCTCTCTTTTCCCTTGCAGAGTATCTAAAGGAGAACCCCCTCTCAAAGAAACCTTCCCCTTCCCTTAAGGAAGCACTGTGTTCATAATAATAAAACACGACACTTGAATTTTTTATTTATTACTCTGGCTCTGGAGCAGCTATTCTCAAGAACCATCACCTTAAGTTGGTAAAACAGGTCAAAGCATTCGATTAAGAACAGACCGTCCTCTTAACTTGGCTCCTAGGATGGTGGGCCCAGATTTTCACCCGGGAGATTATTAGGCCTTGTAGAGCCACATCATTGAGGACAGAGGTTTGACCATGCTACAAGCTTTCCAGCATCTCATTCTTTGATTTACAAAACTGACAGAAAGAACATGTTGGATGCATTTCTCTGATGAGCTGGAGCTGGAAGCTGAGAGAAACCTTGGGCACTGTCTATTTGCATATAGCCTGAAGCAATCTTTTCCAACCTGAGTAACTAGCTTGTAAAACAGTAGCCCAGATTTGCTCTTCTGTCCTGGGTGATATTTCTTCAAACCAAACAGGGGCAGACAGGGAAAAACCTTTGTTTCCCTCACTGAGACACAGATAATCTTGCTAGTCACTGCTTTTGAGCAAGTAGAGCCTTTATGTAAGACTCTTTAGAGCTCTCAAAGCTACTATCAAAAAAACTCCAAAACAACAACAAAAACATTGCTTTTCAAAGCACTGAATTTTAAATGCTCATCACAATCATGTGAAATCTATCTGGCACCTCAGAAGCCAAACCAAGGAGCCCATGAGTGACCAAACGGTCAACTGCATGCTTGCTCCGCAGCCCTGCCTCCCACAACCACTGCTGAGCTCCGTCACCCTGCAGACAGAAGAGGTCCCTGATGCCGCAGGGCTCCTTCTCTGTGCCAAGGTGCCTACATGCATTACAAATAAACTTCCCACCAACTGACACTATGCAATGAATGAAGAGTTTGTTGCAGAGTTTATACCCCATAAAAATTTTTAAATACAATTATACTGTATCTGAGAAATATTGGACAAAGTGTAAGATGTATACGAATTTTAGAAGTAAAAGGAACTACAGTTCTGAAATTTCACAATTACACAAAGAATTAACTGAAATTGTAAGAATGAGATGACAGAGCTCTTATCCAGATTAAAAAGGAAAAAAAGAAAGTTCTTAAAAAGTATTTGAATATTACAAAATGTCTATGGCCAAGGATTTTTTACTGTCTATCATGAATGTCAAAATAGACTATATTAAATATGATTGGTATAGCATCAAGACTGAGAATTGTTATCAATGAAAAGCATTAAATATAAAGAATTTACACAAAAGGTAACAGCACTGTCTATTGTATCATTTATGAATGTGCTTTTTACCAAATGAGTTCCTTTCACAGAATTGCTACTGCATCTCTTAAGGCACAAAAAGAGTGGGTCTTTAGCAAATGACTACCCTGTATTTTAAATCTATATGTTAGTAAATGACAGTTATACTTTTGAAGGGAATAGAATAAAAAATTAAATATAATATAAATTGTATCAGAGTATCACCAATTTTAGATTGTAGGTTTCCTACTCATAACTCCTCAAAAGCTGTATATTTTTAATGGGACATACTTTAATTATTAAATAAAAGTTGTATATCACTGTGGGTCAATCTCTTTAACCTGGATCATTTTATATGAATGCCAAAATGCAGAACTAAGACGATCACTCCCCTCCAGGTCAAAGGCATTAATGCCCACATTGCAAAAAGAAGGATTTTAAGCAGTTTAAAAAATACATCAAAGCTAGTGGTCACCATGACCAACTGCCCCAAATAAAACATAACTGCAAATGTTGCTAAACCTGTCCCTCATAATAGAGAAAATAATGAGCTAGTTTTGTCTTTAATGAGTTATTTCCACTAATAATGACTTTTTCCACTGGACATTCTGGCAAAAATTGCAAGGTCAGGTGTCAAGTGAGATCAGATTTTTTTTTTTTAATTCACTGCCCTTAACACTTTTTATCAAACACTTCCTACTTAACAGCTAGGCATTCTGCAAATCAAATTGGATAGGGTCTTTACTCTCTACAAATTTACACACACACAACAATTCCATCAGCTGACCTTTCGATGAGTCATAATTACATATTTATATATTTTAAATAACATTTATGACAATATAAACAAAAATTAGGAATACAGAACTATAAATACTTATATTAGATATTCATTTTTAAGTATATAATAGACAAAGAGGTAAGATGAGCATTATTCTTCCCCTGGCATTTAGTGAAAGAGTAGTGCTTCAGGTTTTGCTATGTGCAGGTGAACAAATATAGATGTACATACATATACATGAATACTTAATTTTATATAGTAGAGGAGGGAAGAGCATGGGGGCTTGTTAGAGATTTGTGTCAGCCCAGCCAGTGTTTTACATTTTGGTCCATCCAGCTCTAATGAGGGTTGAAACATGGTTAACAGCAATTTTGGGTAGCTTTCTTAGCTCTTTTTTGAGAGCCACAGAATTTTGTAAAAAGCAGCTTGTTTGTTAAAAGTTTGCTCCAAGGCCTAAAATTTCTAAATATGCACCTTTTTTCCAACATTGCCCTTATAAAGAAAAAACTTCTGAGAGTCTCCCAAACATGAGAGTTTAATTAAAGAAGAAAAAGTGGGAAAAAAAGAGAGAGTGAACCAAAGAAACTAAGACAGACAAGGCAAGAGATCATTTAAAACATTTTCAGTAAGGAGAATGTCAAACTTTCAGAGCATGAAAAACCTTTCAGCTTTAGACAACATATGTCTTTTAATCATTATTTTTCTGAGTCTCAAAAAAGTGATTTTTCTGAATTCCTGTCCAAGGTTATGATTAAGCTTATTAATTTTTTATTTGAAATCATAATATTTGCAGACATTTATAGAACTGGGGTTTTCATTAAGTTTAGCAAAATAAAAGTAATTCTGAATTAAAGCAGCAAAATTTTAGAATTTTTTTTAAATTTAAGAGAATGAGAAACCCACAGATTCAAAGACTTAAGATACACATCAACCAAATACAGTATATAGATTTGTATGGCTATAATTTGAATAAACAAACACTAAAAATATATACATATAGATATAAAAAAGAAAAATTTGAACCTTGACTGGATATTTTACACTAAGGAATTATTATCTTTTATTTTTAAGCATCACACTGGTATTATAGTTATGTTTTTCAAATAGTCTTTAAGAGACAGTGAAATATTTATGGACAAAATATAAGATCTAGGATTATTTCAAATAATCCATTGGGAGAGAGGTAAGAAAGGTAGAAGCACAGCTGAAACAAAATTGACTATAAATTGCTAATTGTTGATCCTAGATGCTGACTCACGAGTATTTAATATGCTCTCAACTTTGTATATGTTACATATGAAAGTGTATTCTATGTAAAGTTTTCCCAATATGTGGTATGTTATAGAACTAGCCCACTAGCAAGTATATAATAAAGGAATAATATATATAATATATAAAATAATATTTATTTTATATAACATAAAATATAAACTAATACCATTCCATTCCAACCCTTTTTATGTGAATATTCTCACTGCTCTGGTTTTAAATCTAATTCTATATATTCTTATCATTGTTAATCATTCATAAGCTGAAATTATTCTCCCTTCATATGACGCCTTCAAACAGATGAGGTCGATGTAAACACTGACACAATATCTCTAAGTTTTGATCAAAAGAATTTAGATGCCAGCAATCCCCTAAGTACCCTTTGAGTCTGACAGTTATGATTGGAATGTTTGGCCACAGCAAGCATAGCCAAAACATCACGACTATGGAAGGATGACACGGGATAATCTGGAAATGGGAGTAGCTGAACAATAAGTGGTCAAACTGGGGGCTTCCCAGGTGGCTCAGACAGTGAAGACTCTGCCTACAATGCACAAGACCCAGGTTCGACCAATGGGTTGGGAAGATCCCCTGGAGAAGGGGATGGGAATACTACCTACTCCAGTATTCTTGCCTGGAAGATCCCGTGGACTGAGGAGCCAGGTAGGCTACAGTCCCTGGAGAGCAGAGAGTCAGGCAACTGAGCAACTAGCCCTCACACTTACACAAGGAGTCAAATTATACTTCCCTTCTGATGAAAACAGCAAGCTAATGAATGGGAACCAACCTCACACACAACTTCATATACACATAAAAATTCCTTATGAAAACAGTTTAGCAAAAATGAACCTTAATAAATGTTCAAAAAATATGTTTGGCATTCCTACCAATTTCCCATTGAGCTATGTATCAATGAACAAAATGATTTCCAGTTCATGAGTTCAAATCTAATAATTAAAGACAGTAAACTGATACTTTTTAGCAATGCATGTTTCTCCAGGTTAATAAATATCTTCATTTGTTCATTCTTCTAACATTAACTAAACGCCTACCACTAGTGCCACCCTTGTCTTCTGAAGAAATGGGCCTGCGAGAACAGAAGAGTTTCACCAATAAAAATCAAAGCCACGACTTCCCCAATGACCCAGTGGTTCAGACTCCACACTTCCACTGCAAAAGGCATGGGTTCAATCCCTGTTCAGGGAACTAAGATCCCACATACCTGGCTGTACGGTCAAAAAGAAAAGAAAAGTCAACATTAGGGCTGTTTTTAAAATGAAGATCACAATGGACAGAAGAGACAAATAAATAGCTTTCCTTAACAAAGCCAAGTAAGAAAAAATAAATAAATAAATAAAGCCAAGTAAGGATTTTCTAGAAATTGTAACCCATATTTCCCACCTCAACATCTATTTCCAAAAGTTAACAAGAAGAAGAGATATTCTCAAGTGTTTTTCAGGAAGAAAATGAACATTTAGTTAAAAATTAGCACCAGCCAGTAAACAAATTTTATATGCATCTCTATTCTCTGAGCCTCAATATCCAATGTTTCTGAGCTCAGAAGGCAAAAATCAACTAGAAATCCATATACTAAACTTTTCTTGTATAAGCTCCATGAAAGCAAGATGTTTTTTCCAGTTCTTTATCCCCAGAACCTAGAATGACTGATACACAGTAAATGTCCCATGCTACTGAATTAATTAATTTGAAGATGAGAATTGCTGAGAAATATGCTTTACTTGCATATCAGGAATCATTTCAGCTTCCTAAGCAAGAAATGCGTGTTTGAATTTGTAACTGACCGTGTACACGTGTGCTCAGTGGCTCCATTCGTGTCTGACTCTCTGTGACCCTGTGGACCATGGCCCGCCAGGCTCCTCTGTCCACGGGATTCTCCAGGCAAGAATACTGCAGTGGGTTGCCATGTCCTCCACCAGGGAACCTTCCCGACCCAGGGATCAAACCCACATCTCCTGTGTCTCTTGCATTGCAGGTGGATTCTTTACTCAGCCACCTGGGAAGTCCACATAACCTACTACAGGCCCTCTTTATAGTTTTAGGAGTTGGCATCAATAAACAATTTTGTGAGGCTCTTGTTTTTAATGAAATCTGTCTCAGTTATCTTGAAGAAATATTTCTGTATATTTCATTACAGAAGTGAAATATGTATAATTTATCATTATTGAATATATGTAATCATTACAAAATAAATAAAATCATTATGTATGAGTAATCCAAATCCAAAAAGTCTTGCCTTTTAGGCCTTATGTCCAAAAAGTAAAAGAACAAGAACTAAATAAGAATGGACTCCTACCCCAACTCTACATGTCCAGTGATCAGGGCTGTCACTGGACAATCCTATGGTTAAGACCTTTGACTCAGGAGGTCTTTAACTAGGCTTCAGATTTCAGCTCTTCCACCCACTAGGCCTGTGCACCAAGGGAAGTTATTTCCCTCTCTTTACTCGCCTCAGTTTCATCTGTGAAATGGGAAACATTTAAGTTACTTCAAGAGTTGTTGTGAGAATTAAGTAAGTCAGTACATGTAAATCTCTTAGAATAGTATCTGGCAAACAGTAATTGCTCAATTCATGTTACCTTGTACAATTAAAACTCCAAGAAACCTTTGTACATCAACTATACTTTAATAAATTTTTTAAAAAACTATTAAAAAAAATCCCTTGTTTTATACATCACAGGGGCCCATTAATGACTTAATCCTTTTTTAATCTTAAACTGAAAAAGACAACAGAAATAATGTATCTATATCATATACAAGTTTTCACACCTGTGGATAAATTAACAACTTCCCACTTATTCAGAGAAGAATTCATAGAGGAAGTAGAATTTCATACTTACATTTTCTTCTGATTGGAAAAAGAAGAAAATCCCACATAATCCTACAGCCCACCCAATTGATATTTTCATATATTTTCTTTGTCTTTTCCTATACATATAAGTAGAATTTTATATCATTGACACTGTACTTGCCACTCTGCTTGATTCAAATTACATTAAATGCATTTTTTGTGTCACTTTTTAAAAATGGCATTTTAAACGGCCATATACATTTAATTTCCCTGTAGTAGGAAATGGCAACCCACTCTTCTTGCCTGGAAAATTCCATGGACAGAGCAGTCTGACAGGCTATAGTATATGGAGTCACAAAGAGTCAGACACAACTAAGCGAGTAAGCAGACACTGCACATGCATTTAACTATTCTAATGCACATAAGAAAAAATAGTGACTAACACACTTCCTCCTGAACTCATAATTTTTACATACTCATGACCCACCCCCCAAGAAAACCAGCCAGAAAGGATTTTTGCTTATTTACTGTTCTGCATATTTGTTCTTAAATAAAATTTTCTAGTCAAAAATAAACTTTATTATAAAGTTTAAAAATAAATTTTAAATAGGAAGCAGGAGAGAGATAAGATACCCATTTACAAATTAATCAAATGTACACAGTAAGGAATCATGTTGCCCTCACTGCCACCTCCCAGAGTGCACCATCTACTTTGCAAGTATGAATAGCTACATAATCAGTAGGATAAAAAACTCTCTTGACTATGCAGTGAGGTCCATGGCTATCACCAAAAGCCTTGTGGAGCAAAACTGAAAGGATGAAAAGGAACAAGAAAGACCAATGAAAGGCGTGATGAGTTTAGAGGGGGAGGGTTACTGCATAGCATTCCCTAGGTTAACACTCCTCTTCCAAAAGGCTGGAAGCTACTTTTGATCCACATACACTGACTCATAGTTCAGCATATAATGTAAAACGTGCCGGTTGTTCTTAAGGCTACCTATTCTGGGAAAAGCAAAGAGCTTGCCATCTTTAGGCTTTTTGCATATGCAAAATAGCTGGTCAAATGAATCCTGCATCTCATATCCTTGAGAATCACAGAAAGTTAATGGCATATGTTCTGGGAAACTGGAGGGTTTGGGTTAATAAAAAGCCTAATGCCCATGGGTTTATGACATTAGCTTGTGCTCTTATCCTTTCTTGGGTCCAAATATCTGGCTTCAAATAAAAATGGTTACCATAAAATGGGAAGGGGAGGGGTTAGATTAGAAACCCTTGAACTACATTTTAGTAGACTTTCTATCATCCTTTATAAGAAAATATTCTTTATGAACAAGCCTTCAGCGCACCTGGAGGGAACGACCTCTCAGAGAAAGAAACTGACTATGCTATGCTCAGGAAAGTGCTCCCTAGATGCCCCAGTGGTGAAGACTCCTCCTGCCATGCAGGGGACACAGCCTCCACCCCTGGGTCTGGAAGAGCCCCTGCAGAAGGAAAGAGCAACCCACTCTAGTATTCCTGCCTGGGAAATCCCACGGACTAAGGAGACTGCTGGTCTACAGGGCATGGGGTCTCAAAGAGCGGGACACCAGTGAGCGGCTGAACAATAACAACACGCTTATAGGAGCAGGGGGCTGCTGCCTTGTCACTGCATGGAGCATGAGTGTCACTCGAAAATAACAGCATTGCTGATGTATTTTCTCTTTGAAAGACAATCTGAATACTATTCTGATTCAATTACTGAAGCTCTTTTCTGGCCATGTCAAAATGAAAAATCATGTTTCAAGAGTCTAAATTTGTAAAAACAGGCTCAAGAAACCAGCTCTCCCTGCAGTTTAGTTTGGCCCAACTTCTCCAACACAGGAAGAAGAGGTTCAGAAACACTGTTTCTCTGCCACAAACGCATTTGCTAGGAGGTCACCCGATGACTTCTCCATCTTGAGGGAATTACCTAAACTAACAAACAAATAAAACCAGAACAAAACAGAAAACTAGACATATAAAACCTCAGGACTTGAATATCCAATCACATTTTGGTCTGCCTCCTTTTCTAGCTTCCTCCTGCTCTGCTGTTTCTCCAGCACGTGAATGACCTGTCTTATCATGCATTGTTTGGTCTATAATATTAATAAATGTGCCACAAACTGCACACTTGTGATGATCTGAATGACAACAAAGATCTAATACATATATTTCAAAATAAACAATTCTAAGTTTTTCCATTTGCCCAAAACAGAGATCAGCAATCTAATTTAAAATAAAATAAATGAACTGTGATTTTTTTTCTCCTCTGTGACATTACAGTACAGGATCTAGAGATAATACCTTCATTTATCTACAAAATAAATTATATCTGCAATCTAGAGCACCTTCACGATGTTGATTCAACTTTTACAAAGTGTAATATTTAGTCATTTTTAACCACCATTTTCAAAAACTTTAGGGAAGCCAATATTGGCTTTTGGCTTTTTTCCTCTTTAACCCTCCACCAAGGACCATATCTCTTGCTAGTGGGTCTCATCTTGGTGAGCAGGACTCTCAGTCCACATCACTGAACAGAACCGTGTGGCTCCCTCATGCAAATTTCCTGAGAGCCCCTTCCCTGAGCATGTGCCAAAAATCAAATCTTGGCCACTTAGTGCTCTGCGCTCCACATGTGCGCTCACGGCGCGTTCAGCAGCCGCGCTAACTGAGACGGATAGCCCTGTCAAACAGGAAGCTGGCACACCAGGGCGCAACAGTGGGATACAATGACCTTTACATTCAGAGAAAAATATCCCTAAAATGGCATGAAAAGTTTATGGGGGGGAAGGAGGGGAGATTCTTTTCTTTCATTTGGGCACATAGCATGCAATAAAAGCAATGGTGCCCAGCGTGCAATTTGCTCGGGATCAAATCTTAAATCCTTCACACAAGAAGGAAATGAATCATCCTTTATCATGCTGCTTTGAAAGCAGTGGACTCTACAATTCAGCCGTATGTACCGCTGCAACCAGACAGGCCAAGTGGAGGGATTCAGCATGCACTTCAACTCACAATAACCCACAATCCTGGGAAAACATTCCTAATCTCCTGTAGATGGGTTGGTTTCAGACGGTAGAACCAAGATATAATTTGAATATTTAATTTTTAAAAAATGTTAAAGGTAATAATCTGCTTACAAAATCAGAGTCAAGAGCTTGGTAATTTAAACCCCATGTCCTTGGTCACCATATTTGTGACTTTTTATAAACTGCTTAATCTCTTGTTTCCTTCTCTAAATAAACAGAGGATTGGACTAACAGTTCTTAGGAAGTATATGAGGAGGAATTCATTTGAAAAAGTAGCAAAAATCGATAGCTCATATACAAATGTTAAGTAAGGACAGAAATTAATATATGGAATAAAACCAGGCAGTCATATGCTTCTGTCCTTTAGTTATAGCCATTATCATAATCTATACAATTCAGTCATTCCGGCTAAAACACAAACATCATTCTACTGGGTCAAAAATTTATTTTTCTATTCTTCAGGTTTGGGGGCATTTTTGTTATTTGTTTCATCAATTATTTGGCATAAAAGAACAATGGGCAACACCAATTCACAATGGGGTCCCCGGTGCTGTACACGTCACACTGAAATAATGAAGCAAATTTAATATTTAATTAAATCAGTAAAATGAATTAATCACAAAGACACTGAGCATTTTTTAAATGACTGGACCACAGAACTACAGACAGGTTTTCAAAAATACAAAAGTACAATATAGAGAGGCATGCATTTTTTTTTTTCTATTTAACTAAAAGCTGATCATAAAATACAAAAACTGCAGGCCCAAAGCAGTGAATAAACTTAGAAAACTGAAAGCTTATAAATCACATATTAAGGTTTGGATAAGTTAGGAGTCAAATGTCTGAGTACTCTAAGAATACCGATTTGAGGACTTAGAGAAAATAAGAGAGCTATCAATGCAAAAAAAAAAAAAAAAACCTCTATGATGACCACTTTGAAATGCAAGAGGCAAAATGAAATGATTTTGGTGTCTCTAGAGGTGCTGGTCAAATGCTTCCCAAAGCAACAAGAGAACAAGACTCTCCATGAAACATTCTGCTGTTGACTGTTTGGGAAAGATGCTAAATGTGACCATTCTCCAATCCCTGTTTGGAGAATTATTTCGGGGAACATGCTCTTCCTCAAACCTTGACACTCCTGTGGCAGGGGAGGAGGAGGAGACGGGAATACCTTGTGCCTGAGCCGCGGAGCTGTGGGAGTAGCCCAGGGCCAGGAGCGCCGTCTCCACCAGCTGGCTGAAAAGCACGTCCTTGCGGACCAGGACGAACTCAGCATGCTCTTCCCTGTTGTCATATTCAAGAGAGCCGTCCAACTGCTCCACCACACAAAAGACGGGAATCATCAAACCTGCGGGGACAAAATTCAAGAGCAAACACAAACATTACAAAGCAAATCTCGGTCACCATCATAAGAAGCGAAGAGACAGTTATAAAAGTCACTCATCTGTGATTGACAGTGGCTTAGATTAAACAAGCCTCTTAGTCAGATGGGCCTAATGGGAGAGCTGTGGATTTTTTTCCCCTTCATTATTACTATCAGACTGCAGCAGAACTACCCCAAGCAGTGACAGAAGCCCTCAGATTCTAGTCACTAAAAAGTGGAGTGTCCCAATTGAGGTCTCCTGACTGAGAAACCTCAAGTTCATAGTCAGCACGTAAGTGAGACCAAGGAGACCTTCTGTCTTCTCGCATCCGCATGTCTATGGTCTTACCATCAGCTATTAATGGGACCAGTATTTTCAGATCAGATGTGCTTTTGTCTAGAAATATTGTAAGACACCTAGGAGGGAAGCATATCTGATTTGAGACCCTAAGCTATTATGTGAATATGTACAAGAAAATCAATAGGAATTTAAAAGAAACCCCTCTTGTATCTTTTATGTTTCTAAATCTTGTTAAATAGGCCATCAACTAACCTGAAAATACTCTGCTCACATAAGTCTTAGCTGACATTTAATTTATGTCAAAATCTGCATACAAATATGAAACTCTTGTCTTTAAAAAAAAAATTACTATATTATATGTTAACACCAGTTACCACTGGAAAGGAATACCTCGGCTTATGTTTTCAAAGAAGTAAACTACCCTAAAGAGTAAAGCAAATTAGTGTAGCTGAAAATCTGTTGAAATCTGTTGTCACTGAAATATTTCTCTGCTTTGTATCAATGTGTGAAAAGCTAAAAAATGTTTAATTCACTAAAGATTTTTTTATAAACTGTTTTCTATTAAAAAAAAAAAAAAAGTCATACAGGCATTTAAATCTAAACACAGCCATGACAAAAGAAGATCAAAGTTTTACCAACATACAAGTAATAAACATGGACTCTGCCCCACGTAATTCACATAAATTGGTATGTTACAGACTAAGGATCTTCAAGAAAAATTAAAAGTTATGAAGGGGGAGGAAGAAGATCAGCAGCTCATGGTGACAGCATTTCACAATAAAAATAAGACCTCTGTGTAAAATGACATATGTGAATATGACCTCTGACACACAGAATGCATAGGAGTTTCTCTAGAAACCCCTCTCTGTTGCCTGGACCCTGGAAGCTTCCTGACTCACTCTGATCTGGAAAGCAGAGGGTGGAAGCAGACATTCTGCAAACTACCAGGTCACAGATGTAGATTTTTCTTCTAAAGATAATACAATGGTTACACTGGTTCCCATGTGCTAATTATTATTATTAAAGTTAGTAAGTATTGGATGTAATTATTAAATATAACCATTATTAACACTAATAATACTCATTAAGAATTGTTATCATTAAAGATCATGGTAATTATTATTAAGCCTGCACAACAGAATAACAAGTCACACCACACCATGCCTGACACAACTATTAACTTAGTATTCACTCCTAAGAACAACAAAACAGCATTATTGTCCATTGCCCATATACCATCCATGGTATCAATTTATGGAACATCGGAAATAAGGGTGGGGCAGACATTCTTTTAAACAAAGAAGAGAATTTAGCCTAGCCACATGGTGCCTTACAAAATACTTTTTTAAAACATGATCAGCCCTGTCATATCAAATGCTTATTTACTTATGCCCAGTTTATTCCCAACTGCTTGTACGACATATAGTGAATAATATAAATTAGATTTCTTCCAAATTATCTCAGTGGTCATTCATTTATCCAACTTTTGTCCCCTGAATAGCTGCTGTGTGGCAGGTATACCCCATGGCTCTAGTGATACAAATGAAAACAAGCTTGCCCCTGCTCTTACCCGCAGGGCAGTTGAAGAGTGTTGTAAAATCTTCCTAAGCAAGCATAATGGCATTTTATAGGATCCATTCGTGAGAGTCCTTACCAGCACCGAGTAGCCTCCATTTAGACCTTTTAACTCTTACATACTGGTAAGTGATCTTTGTTCAAGCAAGCGGGTTGATTTCTATTTTTAATGATTTAAGTGTATGCATACATAGGGCCATGCAGTCAGTGGTGCCATAAGCTACTTCATCACTAATACCTGTGTGTACCTAAGTTTCAATGCTGAAAATCCAGGGCAGTTCCTAACGTCAACATCTAGGTGTCACACATCTGGAAACCACAGATAAGACCTTTAAACGAATCCAGCTGCTCCATAACCTATCCTGCAGCCACTGCTTTAGTGACCATAAACTTTCCTCAAGTGGATGGTCACCTGAAAAAACTGAAGACCCCAGTCATTTTTTAATAATACTAAGAGTTCATGAGTTAGAGATAAAGTACAATACTAAAGCACAAAGATTTATACCACGTAGAGATTTATTTTTTGAAAATGTCAACGATCAAAATATTTCCTAAGTATTTTATTTCAGTGACTAAAGGAAGCAAATTGTTATCTGACATGACAGCAATAACTGCTCAGAACCAAAAAGCAAGTACCTATCCCTCACAGGCATCGCCTGCTTTCAAAAAAAGAAGAAAAAAAAGGACATTTATAAAACAAAACAGTATTAATCAGAAGTATATGACAACAGAATCTGTTCTAAAAGCACATATACACGTGATACTAAAAGCTATCATAAACAGGTTATATTTAACCACTAAAAAAAATGTACCTTTTTAGTAGAATTGGATCAATCAAAATAATGATGAAATCTTTACAATGAAATGCAATGTTTACAAAAGAAGAGGAAGGCAGGAAAAATAGATACAGTTACCAGTGACAATGACAAGAGAAATGAAAACTAGTAAAACAGTACAACTGAGGTCAAATGTAGGGAAGAAGAAAATTAAGGTATACATTTAAAACACAGCAAATTCCTAGGAAAGAAAACTATGAAAGGATGAGTAGAAATATATATGAAAAAAATATATATTTATTCATTTGATCACCCCATTTGCTCCAGGCAAAAGAGAAAAAAAAAGAAAAACAGTGACAACAGATGAAAGGATAGTGAGAGCATGTGGCAAGCACTTCAAAAAATAAAAATGGGAAGTATTAAAAGTCCCAATAAAATAAAAATAGCAATGTAAAACCAAGATGCATTTATAACAAAATTTAGAAATGATCAAGAAGAAAAAGAAAGACACTGTTGTCCTCACCCTATAACGAGAGCTTATGGCATTATTTTTCTTTTATTATAGCACAGACCATCTCCAGATGATCAAGGAGAGAACTTTGAACCTTTTGATTACAAGCCTTGCTAAGCCTTTTATAATTGCAGGAGGTAAGCAAGTGGTTTAATCTAGAGGACAGGCACACAGCCCTAGCCATTTGCTAAAAATTAAGAGCTCTTCTGACAAATTGGGATAAATGGTTAATTCTGTTGTCAGAGAGGTAAAATAAGCAATGGGACTCTCTCTACTAGAAAAATGCATTTTCCCAATTGTTATTAGTTATGATGCTCAAATTGCCATTTTCATCATGACGTGGTTTCTGAGGAAGTGTGCATCATTATAAAGAGTTAACCTGATCTTCACCACCACAGCCCTGCAAACACAGACATGTGGGGAGATGGCTTCTCTGAGCCAGGGTGGAGTGAAGTCCCGCGACTGTCATTACTAACCTATGGGAGTAATTTGTTTGACCTCTCAGCTAAATTCCTCCTAGCTAAAATGTAAATAATAATATCTACAGCCTAGAATGGTGTGAGAATTAAACAATGTAACATAGTTAAATGGTCTGACAAATAGCCCTCCAATAATGAAATCCATTTGGTTTTCTTTTTTCAAAATCAGTATTAATACCACTTCACAGAGGAAAAAAAGAGACGAATAATTTTTTTCAGGGTCTACCATCAAGGCTCAAGATGCTTCCTGAAAAGCATTTCTTCAGAATGAAAATCATACCAGTAATTACTGAATGGCCTAATTAAGATGCCTAAAGGCTTAACATGTTCACCGTGCCCCACAGCCCAAAAGGGTGAAAGTGTTAAAAGCACCATACTTAATATGCTAAAACTGCCTGTCCAATACAGGGGCCACCAGCCATGCAGTGACAGAGCACCTGAATGCTGACTGGTCCAGAGCTGAGATGCGCCGTGCGACAGAAACACTCAACGTCAACAATTTAATACCAAAAAATAAAAAATTATTATATTTAACTCAAAATATTTTTATTAACTGAATATAGAAATAATATTTTGGATATACTGAGTTAAACAAAATGTATTAGTAAAATTAATTTCATCTGTTTCTTTAACCATTTTTTTTTTTAAAAGAAGCTACAAGAAATTTAAAATTATACATGCGGCTTTTATTACATTTTGATCAGACAAAGCTGCTCTAAGCAATCTGCCAAATACCAACATATACAATGGTTTTTCTGACCCAGGATAAATACTCCACAACCCGATTAGCAGGACAATTGTGCCATTGTCACTTATCTCTCCTCTGTGTTCCAGATCTTAAGAGACTTGAGGACAGATGTACTCTTGGTTAAACTCCAATATCTAACGTGATATCTTCCCTGTTTCACTGAACAAATTGTAGGCTATTGTTTTACTTCTAACTATATTAATCCAAGTTCTTTAATAAAAGAAAGACTTTTTTTTTGTCTTCGCTTCATTTCAGAGAACAAAATCTAAAGTGCTCAGGAAATGACAAGATGGAGAGATGAATGTGAGGAGCAAGTACTGTTTAATGTGCTGGGTCTAACAGTGAAAGATGAAAGAAGGTCCAGAGGCAGAGGTCTAGATAGCAGGATTCTAGCGTCTTCTGGGAGAGCTGGGACACAAAATGATACTCTCATCTGCTAACTCATCTCGTACTCTGACATACATACTTACCTTTGTTTCTTCCCTGTTTACCCTGTGAAAGGGTTATTATTACTCTCATCTGATAAACGAGGAAGCTGAAACTATAGGAAAATTAAGGACGATGTCCAAAGAAACTAAGAGAAGCAAGGATAGAGCAGTTCCAGTTAGCCAACTTTAAATCTCAAGCACGCAGCATTCTTGCGGGGCGGGGGGGGGTCAAAAAACAACACTCCAAAACCCACACCCACAGAAATATAAATGTGTGACCTTTCAGCAAAGGACCCTTCACCACTTGTGTCCAATGTGTAACCCACGTCAGTTGTAAGTGAATTCAACTTTCAATAGCCTACTCCATGTCAGGGTTATCGACACGGGCGCAGAGGAGACGCGAACACAGACCCTGCCCTTCAGCCGCTCACAAAGAAAGGCTCACACAACGTGTCCTTCCCAGCGTGGGTGAGCAGAGGCTCCAGGCTCCTCCTCAGCCCCTTCACCTGCGGGATCCACCCTCATTCCTGAGCCTGCCCCCCAATGACAGGAGCCAGACTGAGATGATAGGAGGCCAGCCTTTTACCTCCCCTCTTTCAAAGGGCTCCTGAAACCATCCTTTTCCAGAAGAAAGGCAGCCACAGGGCCTTCTCCCTTCCCTGGGGGCAGCAGTCGATCAGGTTCTAATACCTGAGAAGGCCCCTGGGCTAACTGAAGATCACAAAGGCTTTAGGGCAGAGCCTTGCATCTATATCTGTTCTTTGTATAAAACTGAGGCAGGAATAAAGCATCACCTTCAGCAGCGACAACAATCAATAAATCACAGATCCGCAGAAACACTGAAACAAACTCTACCAGGGAGACCGACTGAATGACACGGGGGCTTCCAGACGACTGGGAAGGAGGGTGGGAGTGGGAGCAGCTCTCTTTTCTTACTGCAGATTTACCAGAAACACAAAACTACTGTTTCTGTGCTCTAAAACCTCACACCCCCCGCCAGCCCCCGCCGTCTGTGTTACTCATGTAGTCTCTAGATGCTTCCTTCCACCCTGAAACAATAAAGGTTAGTTTGAGTGCCAAGAACTGCAACCAGAAACAGAACGGACGAGGGTGTCCTGCATCACCTTCTTGGGGTCCCAGGAAAATTTTCAAAATGGACCAAGTGTGTCTTCCCTACTCCCCTCTTTTCTGCTCCTCCTCTCAACTCCCAGGGACCAACCTCTTGAGCTCTGGTGGCCCCAGGCTCCACATTCCACTCCAGAAGCCCACTCCCCCAGGAGCTGAAATTCCAAAGAGATTAATAGATAAAAAGATGCAACACTTTACAGTCTGAATGGTTTGGTAGTCTCTTAATCTCCTCAGATATATTTTCATTGTTAAAGAAGTACACTGCAGCCCATATTAACTTCCAGTGGAAAGATCGTCAGGTAAGGTAATAAAGAAAAACATGTTTTCACCAGTATTAGTGTGCGTGCTATGTACATGTGTGTGTGCTAAATTGCTTCAGTGATGTCCGACTCTTTGCAATGCTATGGACTGTAGCCCTCCAGGCTTCTCTGTCCATGGGATTCTCCAGGCAAGAACACTGGAGTGGGTTGCCATGCCCTCATCCAGGGGCTCTTCCAGATGCAGAGACTGAACCCACTTCTCTTGCGTCTCCTGCATTAGCAGGTGGAATCTTTATGACTAGTGTCACCTTGGAAACCAGTATTAGGAGGGCAAGTAAAATCATCTGGGGGCAAAGCAGCCACCTATAGGTGGCACAGAGGTCCTCCAGGCTCCCCCAACTGCTCCACTTTCCAGAGTTCCTCTCTGTCTTTTGCTTGTCAACTACAGATTCTTAGAAGGACCAATTCATTTGTTTTTGCTGTTGGTTTTGTTTTTAACACTTCCCGAAGAGGAAACAGGAGGCAAGATAGAGATGGGACAGCTGAAAGTCCTGGTTGTTCACAGGTAGAGGACCAATCATTCCTACAATTATGGGGAAGGCAAAATAATTACTCTAAGGGCATGAGCTGTCCATCCATGACCCAGTTGCTTAGAATTCAGAACTAGACCTCCAAGTAAAGTTCCACCTACAAAGCGCATTAGTGCCACTTCCTCTGTGTGCAGGTGAGGAGAAGGTAAGACTGTCAAGAAGTATTTTATTTTCGGAATTCTCTCTAGTAAAACCAGACACTATTTACAGCCCCTGGGGCAGATCTTAACTTTGGGAGATAAGAACAAAAAATAGGCCAGGGGTAGGGCTGGCCAAGTAAGCTCTGGTCCTCTCACTTATCACCTCCATGGCTCATATTGGGTTTAAAGTGGTAGGGAAGGGAGATGAGTTTTCTGGTCTTTCAGATTTCTAATTCCAGGCCTGTCCCCAAACTGAGAGGCCACAATTCAACCTGAAATCAGATCTGAAGGCTAAAGGAAAACTCCAGGTCTCTCAATACACTTCAGTTCCAGAAATGCGGTGGCAGCATCAACTCGGCCTGGCCGTCTGCAAAACAGGACTTCACAGGCATGTAAGAGGCACAGTGTAGCTACTTATCTAAACCAAAACTTCTGAGCTCCACCTGGGAACACAGCCACAGCCATCCTGATCCAAGGAACTAAATTCCCAGATGTCAGCAATGTCTAGTTACAGTGAACGAGAGGCTGGCCATTTCCTCCTCCAACACGGACTGGTCTTAGATAAGTCCTCACCCTCCCGCTCCCCCTTCCACCCCCAGACTGACCTGCAGCAGAGACAAGAGAAATGTTCATTCATTTTAGCAAAATGCTAACTGCACCTAGACATGAACAACCACCATTAATAGGCAGTGTGGGTTCTGGAAACCCCATGACTCCGCAGCCATCTAACTTGTCCACGTCACTGTGGCCCTACTGCATGGCATTCAGCATCAGCAGACAAGGAGCACTTTCTAGGGAAGAATCTTCACACGTGAATCCAGGAGTTAACTTACTCCTTGTTCTCCAGGGAAGCACACCAGATCACGGGGCCCTGCTCGACCACTGCCGACAGACATTGTTGGCTGCTCACCACAAAGGCATCCCAGTCGGCTGGCACAGGACTCTGCTGGCTCACAGCACCCTGCCCTGTGACCGTATACACCCTAGAGCCCCGAGGGCGTCTTATCTGCAGTCCTACCCATGGCACTGAAGGCGGCAGCATCTTTTCTAAGGGTAGTAACTACAGAGAGAAAATGTTTACCCATCCCAGAATCAAAACAAAATTTAAGAAAAGAAAAAAAGTCGAATAGGCAAGTTTGGGTATCACAGAAGTGTTCAAACATACGGTACACTGTGTGAGGATCCCCCAGCTCAAAGCTGAATTCTTCAGGTTCTTCTCACATTGGGTTAGAAATGCATATACTAGTTAGTCTTGAGACTCAACGGCATGTCAAAATGACTGTACCACAATTCATTAACATCAGGATCTCCGTCCTCCATTTAGTAAGATTTTATTCTGGAGGTTTCTGGGGAGGTCATTTTTTAAAATAGTATTGAACTAGAGGTGTATTTGCCACTCCCTTCATTCTCATTATCCTCTCTGGAAAAGCTATTTGCAACTCAGCCCCAGGAGTGAAAAAAGGAGTCAGTAAAAATTATCTTTGTTAGCAAACCAACATTTGCTTCATCATCACAGGTTTTGAGCTCTGCCTAAATGTTATTTTATCTAATTTAACAATTAAAAAACCCTTGATTAATTTCTCCAGTGTAGTGTTAAGGAAAGATTAACTGTACTGAGGTTCTCTAGCAAGGAATTAATAAAGGAATCAAGCACTTGGCTCTCAATAAGACAAGACTACCCAGATTTCTAGTGGGAATATTCCAGAGTACAAGCATGTTTTCTTTGGGGAGTTTAACTCACCAAAATTATTAAAAATTGAGATCAAACACTAGTGCAAAGCCCCAAAGGAAATCATACTAGAGTGGAGAGATTTTTATCAAATGAAAACCTGAAAAGGTAAAGTTTTTATAGTGAAAAACAAAAGGCTTTCTCCCTTACAAGAAAAAAATCCTATTGCCCTATATCTATGTTTAGGGTTCAAACAGCAAAACGTATACAGATATTTAATAAATGTGTAGAGATCGTCACTGTAAATTGAATGCAGCTTTCACAAAGCCAAGCTTAAACAGAGAAGCAGCCATTACCATCCTTTCCCAACCACTAAAGCCATTCTCATTCTTGTACCCAACAAATGCCTCCACTGAGATGCAATAGCAACCAGGTCCTTGAAACGGATAACACTGGGAGGTAAAAAAGAAAAGAACAGGAGGAGAGAGCAAGAAAGTCAAAATCATACTGTGTATTCTGCAGTTCCCTAAGGGGACACTGAGCTCTCTAGATTGCAGTACATAGGATATTATTATTGTGACTGAAATGAAGTTAATAAAACCCAGCATACAGACTGGGGAAACTCAGGTCCCCACTGATGGAATACTTCCCACACAACGTATTTTAAGCATATATGTACCTGTGTAATTTATAGTAGTTACTTAAAAACAAAACAGAAAAAAACTAGCATATTGTTTTTCATTTTATGATTCTAAGACATCTCTTTATAATTTACATCATTTCCCAAAGGCAATATTAAATTTGATATTATAAAACCAAAAAGACTATGTCAGCTCTTGAATGTAAATCCACTGAAACTCTTATCCTCATTCTTAATGTTATCCAAAGGATATCACCCAATCATAGGAGGAATGTAATTCCATTTTTAACTATCTTTGAAAAGTGTCACAAAAGCCCAAAGTGATTTGTCTCCTGGAAAAAAAAAGTCATAAGCCTTTATCCTAAAGAAAATATATATGTTTCTACCTTTCCTAAAGCACAAAAACCCTGGGAGAGCACCGCAGTTTCAGATTGGGGTTAATTCCAGATATGGAGTATCCCAACTTCAAAAATATTTCCTTCTTCCTAGATTCCCTGAGTTCACAAGTTATTTAACTCAAGAACAATTTCTGAGCCACAAAATGAAGCATATTAGTGTAGTTTCTCCCTGTCCCTTCAGAGGCTACAATTTTAAAGTAGTTCTCATCTCACAGGCTCAAAACAAACTATCAGAAAGAGAAGTCAAAGGCTCCTTTTTGAAATCAGCCTTAAAGGAGAAAGGGGTTGCTTGGGAGGTTAGTTCAGAGGTGCAGGTTTAGGTGTAGGCCTGTGGGTGCACGCCTCACCTGCCTGCCACAGTGACAGAGACTATCTCAGCGCCACCACGGCCCAGATCTAGATAAAGATGACAAAAGAAACTCTACCCAACAGGTTCCATGAATATGGGTTCATTTCTTTACTTTGCTAGCAGGAGTAGGATCGACAACCAGATATGTTTTCAGAGAGCAAGTCTGTGTTTATTATATACATGAGAGGATGGCTGTGAGAAAGACTTCACTGACTCACATCAAAGGAAGAAAAGAGCTGCATCTCAGAAGCCTTCCTGGCTTGAAAAGAACTGTCTCCCTCTAACTCGCTTTCAAGCTATACATCAATCTTCAATATAATTATGTTTGACAGAATATAAGCTCTCGGCAGTTAACTTGTTTACAATAAATGCTTAGTTTGGGTACACGGACTGTATTTCAGTCTTAGAAATATCAAACGCAAACCTACAACAGCCCCACTATCCGGCTGAGAATTACTTTGCTATAAACCTTTTTATTGGGGGGCTGAGGGAATTACCTTGCAGTTTGTTTTCCACTAGCCACTTGGAGCAGTGTGAAAAGAGGTACATTTATACTCTGACCCTGGGCTAATTGGAATTCTATACATTTCCACAGGAGAGCGTGCGGCATCAATCCTGAACGTGAAGGTCGGCGCCTAGATGGTTTCACCATGGTGGCAAAAAAACACGTGTGCCGCAAAATGGCTCTTAGTAAGGGCACAGCATTCTCCTCCAGTTCTTTCTCTCCTCCAAGTCTCTTGGGAACTAACAACCATTTGTGACGGCATTGGCAGACTTTCAACAGTAAGCTCCAGTTGAGGGGTGAGGGGTAATAAGTTAGCCGTAAAAATGTGCTGAAGGCTCAAACTCACTATATGAATGGACCTATAAATAGAGTTAAATCATGCTGAATGTTACCTGGAGATTCATCTGAGAAGAAAAAAGAAAATCAGGATCACCTTGTTCATCGTTATCAAGTGCCTTTACTTGAATCTTATAAATGAATAATAACTTCCCTTTCGGTGAACAATTTGCTCCTCTTATACCCCCTAAATAACGAAGGATGTTCATTCCTCTAGTACCACATCTTCCAAGCCTACAGGACAAAATCTTATCTGGATGGAGCCTGGTGAGCTGAAAGCTGGCAAAGCTTCAGGAGAACCCTGGTTTAGCCTCACTCTCCTCCATGAGCTACTTCCAGGCACGCATCCTCACTAGCATTCTGAACCCTTTCTCGTTTGCAGATCATGACAAGCTGATCATCACAGGGTTTCCTCACTTGTTTCTTAACTTCACAAACACCTTGTTACCAGATTTCTATGATAACTTAACTTTAACATAGCATTATTATTATATATTAAAAAGATCATTTTAAGAAACCTAGTTTAAGTTTACTTCCCAAAATAACTAATACTGGGGAAATATTGTTCCTTTATTACTTAACAGTGAGATCCCAACTTCTTTCCTTCTAGTCAATGTTATCATTTTAGGAAACATAAAATAGAGAATCTTTTAAGTCTTTCAGCTTCTAATAAATAAGACACATAAATTATTTCAAGAGTTATTAAATGTATTTTATTAAAAAAACTTGTCACATGACTTCAGTATGAGAGAAAGAAAGGAAAAATATTTTCACTGAATTATCAACCTCACAGATCTTTTTTGTTAATATCAAAAGCAACTAGTTTGCAACATGAACTAATGGAAAATTGTTAAATTCACCTAAAATAATCACTTCTTTTTTTGATTTAAATAAGCCCTTTTAAAACCTTGACTATTTAACTGCTATTTACTTAGGGGAGGGGAGACATGGAGAAGGTGACTGATGAAAAAAAAACAGTGTTTTTTTTTTTTTATTGTACAACAAAAATTCCCTCCAAGGCAAAAAGACATTATGCCAAGTTCCACCCAGAATTAATGTTTAGGTTTAAATTATAAAGCCCAGAAAAAATGGAACCACTAATAGACCCTTAAAGCTCGTGGCATTCGTCAATGATTTTAGGTTATGTAAATGTTAAAACTGAAAAACCTTTTGCTGACAAAAGTATTTTAATGAAAGCACTATTAACTAGACTCTCTAAACTGAAATTTTTTAAAAAAGGAAAAAAAAGAAGCCTTTTGAGCTGTATGACATAAATTCCAGTCTGAAAGGGATTTTGCTTTGGACAGTTCCGGGATTATGAGACCTTCACCAGGAAGGGTTTACTGCCTATCTTATTCCTTTCATTTTGTTACTCTCAGAAAGGTTTTTAAAGATCGAACCCAAGAAAACTCTTAGCTACAAACCAAAGAAATATTCTCCTCTAACTCTGTCAACTGAGTCCAACCTTGGGCTCCAGCTGCTCTGATGGCCAACCTCATTTGTGGTTTTAGTATCCCCACAACGACAGGGGTTAACTCCCCTGTTTGGGCCAACTCCAGTCATCACCCAAGTTTCCAAGCACACACAATTCTATGAACAGAGTAAGAAACACAGCCTACAGTGAAAGAACAGTAGCCACCGATTTCAGCGGCTGCCAGTCAGCTCATTCCAAGTCGCTGAAAGTGCTGCCCTGGGGAATGAGGGCTGGAGGCTCAGCAGTATGAAAGATTATCGATTCAAAGGTTCCAAAGATTGCAGACAGCAGCCAAAGCCTATGCATCTCAGAGGACAGTCTATGTCATCTATGTGAATGTCAGGTAATGTGTCCGCATGGAAACTCGGGGTCCCCCACAATGCCACGTATGCCAAGAAAAAATAAGGGTGTTCACTATTCATCTTCAACTTTGAACAGCCAAGATGGGGGGAGAAAGTTTTTCCTCCAGAGGAGGAAGAACAGGAGGCCCAGGGACCACACCTAACCCTTACTTCGCAGGCCTTTGTAACAAGAGAAACATTCATTACTGTTTACTTCCATTTACACAGGTGAAAAAGAGGTAGGAAAGAGAAAGAGAGAAGGCAGTTACTCCTTCAGGTAGAATATAAGAAACTGTGATTCCCCATCTTCAACTGTATATGAAGACAAACCAATGAGCACTTTCCATGTCTCCTGAGCAACTACACCCAGAAACTCCTCTCGGAACTTCCCAGGGCATAGTGAGAACCAAACGGTCTCTCCCCAAAACAGAATTTAGCTAGTAAACACAGCAAGGTAAGTGAAAAGCACTTCAGTTTTTCTGCATCTTCTCTGAGACTAAAAATTGGTACATTGTGTGACAGGTCCACCTCATTTTTCTTAATGATGTTTTTATTATTCTTTCACTCAATTAAAGCAGAAATGGATATTGCATCTTCTGACTGTATAATTGTTATTGTAATCTGTTTTCGATCACTGCTTGGGAAATGGGTCCAAAACAACATAAACTCTCCACTGCCTCAGAAGGCAAGTCATTTTCTTTTACTACGACACTTAAAGAGACATTTATCATGCTGCTCTGTTAGCATCTTTGGGTTATGACTAAAGAAAGTTCTTGTTCTGTTAACCAAAATTAATAATAATATTTTGAAAACATTGCTATTTTAAGAGTTTTGATATGAATGTATTTTCTTAGTAAGCTATCAGTTTTTCCTTTTCTTATATGTATATATAAATAACTGGAACAAGCACAATAAAAATAAATAATTTTAATATGGGGAATAATCAGGAAATTTGAAAATCAATTTTATCCAGTTATGAAAAAAGATACACTTGCTTTCTAGCCAAATTGTTTTTAAGAAGTAAAAAATATTTTTAAAAGAAATAAGACAATATCTGTGCTTAATATTATGAAATTAAAATTGTTTCTATGAAAGATGCAAATCACCTCCGTCAGATCTTAGTGCTCTGAAAAACAATTTCTCTAACCAGAGTCTCTATTAATTTTGTTCATATCTGTGCAAGTCTTCAATAAAACAAAGACAGTCACTGATCTACTGTGCACCCATCAGTAGGCACCAAAAAGTTACTCTGGTGTGAAATGCACCCCTTTTCATATACAGTAGCTTGCAGCATCTCTCCTTAACTTTTTAAAAATCTTTCTGTTCTGTTATGCTGTAGTTTTAACAGCCCTGTGCTAAGACAGAACTTCATTCCAGTGATAAGGCAACTAGTTATGGGTACAAACTAATCTGTCTTATGTACTAGCAAGTAGTAATAACACTGAGAGCAATCAAAATTGAACTATACATCCCCCAGACAGTTTTACTATCCTAATGTGTTCTAAACACACATAAAGAATATTCCTAGCACAATATAAGACTGTCATAATTTGCTCATAACTTTATAGCAAGTTTCAAATTCTGGAAATTTCTATTAAGGATTTTTTTTTTTTTCATTTTACGCATGTGTCAACTAATAACTATCATATTCACTAGCTTATTTTTAATATTTTTAGAGGTATACACATCAATTAAGAATGGAAAAATACAACCAAAAACCCAATCATCATAATTATATATCTACAGCACATTTACTCCATATTAGGTTATTTTTAGCTGGTTAATTAAAAATCTGAAATAATTAAAAACTCTGCAAATGAGAGGCAAAAAGACAAGTTTCAGAAACAATTTCTAATGTAGCCTTTCACTGCCTCTTAGTTATACTGATTTTATCACAATTTTTAAATCACTTGCTATCAAACAGCAAAATAACTGTGTCAATTGAAAACAAAAAAAAATTATAAGTATAGATGGAGTTCCATGATTTTGAAAACTCCATCACAGAGCATTTTTACATAAATACTATGTAACATAAAGTCCCTGTGGGGCTTGTTTCATGTAAAAGAAGAAAATAAATGTTTGGTTGATCACTGAATTCAGAAATACAGAAAATAACACACTATAGAGGCCACATCTGTACTTTTTTGGAAATGTGTAAGTCCTTAACTGGCTTTTGTTTTAACTCATACTTCAATTCCACTCAGGGCGGTCTACTTTGACTCTGAAGCATCTATCACATTACCGGTAAGTAGTAGGATAATGAATCCTTTGTATATAAAAATCCATTTTTAACACATAGACATTTCCAAACCTCTACTGCACTTTAAAATAGCAGGAATCCACGGCTCTCCATATTGACATCCTAAATTAATGCTGGAGAGCAGTGGTGATTGGAAGTGAGAAAGCTCCAATACAATCAAAGTCAGCAGAAGGAAATCATTCATTTATAAGTCATTATAAAGAAAACAAAAGGCAAACTCTCTTCTTCATTTTTGAGCTAAACATAAAGGTCTCCTACTTGAAACCATTTTCAGTTCTTTCCCTCTTTCTTTTCTTTTCTCTCTTTCTCTCTCCCCACCCTCCTTCCTTTCTTTCTTTCCTTTTTTCCAAAAAATAATGAGTTAAAATGTATGGGTTAGATCCAACATTTCACTGCTGTTCTTATTCTTGGGGAGTTGGGGGGGAGGGGGAACTTGCTGCCAAAGCTTCAGAAAAGAGAGTTTGGGCTGCTAATTTTCCGTTCACAAAATCTAAATTCCCGTTATGCATCTCACACAACTCATGAAATAATATGAAACAGTATTATATCACTGCAAATTGAGACATTTTTATCAAAATAAAGAGTGATGATGCCAACATTTCATTTGTCATTTCCCACTTGTCACTTTTCACTGACAAACTGTTACACATACAACTTTTGTCAAATGCTCCATCCTTAAATATGTTCCAAAATGCCATTGTATCTCAGCATTCATGTAAGGAACATAGTAAAACTACTATGGGACCACATATTAGTTATACAGGTTTTTTAAAAAGCCTACTTATTAGATAAAAGTATAAATAACTTTTTATTTATTTACATGCTATGTAAGATAAAGTTTGGCTTCCTGAAATACAGCAGACTATGTACATACTTTTTGCATGTCTATGTATGGCTGAGTCCCTTCGCTGTTCACCTCAAACCATCATAATATTGTTAATCGGCTATACCCCAACTCAAAATAAAAAGTTAAATAAAAATCTATGTACATATTTTTTTGCACCTAGTATGAGATTACTAGTTATAAGAAACTTTTTTAATGATGAGAAATTGTCATTTTTATCTCAATAGAAACTTAAAAACCCTTAAAAGACCAAAGAAAATAATACAATTTGAAATTCATCTAACTCTGTCAATTTGTGTTTTTTTATATATCATATTAACTGTCTGCACTAAATCATAAAAAAGAAAAAAAAAGAGTTTTAAATTATCAAAGTAGTACCACCAAGTTTGACTGCTTACCAGATTCGCCTTGTCAGATACATCAAATAATTACTATGTCTTGCCTGGAATAAAACTGATTTCCACATTTTTAAAATAACTCAAAACTAATTTTCTTACATGTTTAATAAATTAGTCTGTTTCCTTCCCTACAGAAAGGTAGGCAAAATTATATATACATACATTCATACAAGGGGAGAAGAATTAACACAGGATATGTCGTATGTACAGACTGATACTTAGTCACAACCCCCTGGAAAAAGAGGATATTACCTATTGTCCACAGGGGTTAAAAAACAGATGCCTTAAGGATTATCTATGTAGTTTCAATACACACACATACACATATTTCGTTCAGATGATCTTGAATATATAATGGTCAGTGGGTTTCTACTAATGGAATATAAGGCTTCCAAAACTACTCGAAACATCAAATTATGCTCAGGACTTTGAGGGGCGGATACCCTATGTTCTGTTTAATGTGTATGTTTCATTGCATATATATATTTTTTTTAACCAAGTATATCTTTATTTTAATAACAGGCCAAGGACAGAAAACACTTTAGAGAGGGCTATTTTTCTACCTCAGCAAAACTGCAGAGGACATACAAGACTGTTGGATGACCCCAAAGCCTAAGTTCATTCTATTTAAAAGAACTTAAACCCTTAAAAAAAAAATGGAATAGAAGAGAGAAATACAATCTTTTCACTTTAAAGTAATACCATGAGTCTTCCCCACAAGAATAATGGTGTTGTACATCCTTAGTTACAATGAATTTAACGAGTTTTCTCCATTTTGCCTATGTTGACAATATGTTTCAAATTTCTAAGTATTTTATACATTTCAATAGGTCAGTATCTATACTCTTTCATATCTGTACTGCTTTCAAAATGTAAAATGTCTCTCTACAAGTGCTCCTACGGTGACTACACCTGACCTGAAGTGCATTTCTTTTAATCGAAAAGGAAATGTTCCACTTGCAGATAATTAACACTGTAGACAGTGTTCAGCTCTAAATGAGGCCCTGCCCCACAATCATGATCACATTTGCTTCCCAATTTGAGTACATCAGCGTGTATTGCATAATGATATTTTTCCCCTTCCAACAAGACAGTTATGTTCTTGAAAGGGCTGACCGGTAGCAAGAAGAATAGGTCTACTTGGGGTCCAAGAGTTATAACTTCAACAGACAATTCTTCACCAAAATTAAATGGTTGTTTTAAAAACTAACTTTCCCCCCAAAAGCTAGTTGTTTTAAAAAAAAAAAAAAAAGCAAGATATTCCCAGTGTTTAAACATTTTCCCTTGAACTCTAGAACATTTAACACCAAAACAAAACAAAACAAAAAAATCATCAAAATTCAAAGGAAAATGGAAAATATCAAAAAGATTTCTGATGTTTAATGCCTCCTATCAGCAAATACACCATCTGGTATACTCAAGCGCTGTTCATTCAGTTTAAATAAAGCTGTCTGAAAGTTCTTCTTTAAGCCAAACATTAAAAAATGAAAATGCTTGTGTTAACAATGAATGAAGCACAGTAATTCATTGCTATTAAGGCACAACTGGCCAGCGCCTTTCAGCAGTCCAGGAGGAAAGCAGAACGCCTTGCTTCCTCGGGAAACTTGATTGGCATCACTTTCATTTTATGCTGTAGGTTGCGTGGCTGGAGCATTGCATACAGCTGAACATTTTAGGTACTTATGCTAATGGTGGTAAAAGGATCATCTGATTCTTATATTCATCATCCTTAATAATCTTTTCTTTTTCTAAATCTTCAAATAGATCTGTAAGTTTTAATCAACAATTTCACGAATATAAATTTCCCCACCATTAATCATCCTTTCTCAAAATCCTTATGGAGTGAATTACTAGCTGAGAGGGGACGCCAATTCTAGTAAGTGAATGTTACCCAGCAGGGATATAAAGCTGTCAACACCGTGGTGCTCTTGCTTGCTCTAAACTCTCTCCCAGCCTTCATATGTTTTTTAAAGAGATATTAGCCTTTTTTTTCCTAAGGACCTTCTATAAAAGCTGACTGTCATATATATTTGAGCACTTATATTTTATTACATACACGCTTTAAAACACACTGCTTAGATAAGAGCAAATACAGCCTAGAAAGTGTTAGAAATACAAAGCAAAATTGATCTACTTTCTAATAGTCTTCTAAAGCTAACCACACTGTAAACAACACACAGTGTAAACAACACACTTTAATAAGTCCCCTATTAAAACAGAATCCTGCGATGGTGTTTCCACCACCTCATCCAGTCAAATCCAGACACTAAAATAATCTCTTTTTTTAAAAAAAAAAAATTTAGTTCTCACCAAAAAATACAGCAAACTCTCTCTCCCTCTAGAAAAGTAGTGACAGCAACATAATTTATTATGGCAACCAATGCATTCAGAAACATTTATTTACCTATTTATCAGAAGCAGTAAGATAAACTGCCACTTTATTGAGCAGCCAATTAACTTAATGATTTCCCCTATTTTTAGGGGGAGACTATTTAAGAAAGAGAATCTCTAAAGATTAACTAACACATCCTCCCAAATTTTGAGCTCTGTTTTTAAAATATATATTATTACAGCCATCTTTACAACATTGACAAGACTGCAGTATATCTGAAAGTGGTAATAAATGATGCAGAGCTATAAATATTTTTGTAGTTGTCTAGGGTTATTATATTGCTTCATAAAGAAAATTTAAACAAGAAGAGGTAGGATAATAGAAATATAATCTATTTTATATATACTCTATGTTCCCCCCAATCATTTCAATTATAAAAGAACCACTAAATAAAAATATTATCTTAAATATTTTTAAAATTTAGAAAGTGCATTTTTAAAAACACTTTGCTTTTCTCCAATCTATATACATGATTAAAAGTTATAATGAAATAAAATTATGTATCTCAATGTACATTTGGAAACTATCAATATATAAACTTAAACCCACAAAATAATCATTAACATTCAATAAGAAAACTTTGTACTATTCAAATGGTTTGTTCTAAGTTGTTATATTTTAAAACTTCCTAAATGAAAAATTTTCCAATCTATTATGTTCTACAGAGTAAAATCTTTTTAAAAAAACTTTAAAAATCCACTATATGTAAACTATTTTATCCACTTTACTATTAAGTATCATAAACGGTACTTATTGAGACAAAATAATGTCATTTTTATTTTCAATTTGGGAAGCAGCAGAGATCTTTTATATTACTAAATTAAGTTAAAGCTCAGAAAAAGTGACTAAACCAGCTTATTGAAACAAATTTATTACTCCTCACCAAGGCTTCATATTTTTCTATATCAAATTTGTAGTAACTGGTCAAATGTGAATTATCACCTCCCAAAATATGAAAAGTAACTGCTATTTTACACTGAAGGTATCCCTGGTCACCAAAATCAAGTAGCTTCCTTCACAGTTCAGTAAGATATAGGAAGGAAAAAAAAACTTGTTTTAGGGAAGTACAATTGTTAATCATTACATTCTAAAATGTTTAGAGACTTCTTTCAATTTAGTGAGTTTAGAAAGAAACCAAACTTTCAGTCCAGGTTTTTTGGGGGTTTTTTTCCTTATGCATAAGGCCACTTTGAGAACATATCCTCTCCAAGGATTTCCAAAAGTTTTTCAACCCAACATCACTGGTACTTATCATGTCATCTCACCTTGGGTCCCACCATGTTCATTATATATTTTTCTTTGTTGTATGCATACGCTAAAAAATAGTACCCAAAATCCGAAGTTATTCTTTCAGTCTCAAGACAGTACATTAATAAACACTATTTCTAAAGAGTGAGTCACAAAACTACGAAGTTTTCTTTCGCTTCAAGTCCCTAAAATCAAAGATATGTAAGCCCACAATCTATGGCCAAATAATTTTATTAAAGCTTTAAAAATTGAGCAAATGAGTACTTCACAAGGGAGATGAAAAATATAACGAACTAAGGCAAACCATCCTGAATGTCTACAATGAAGAAATAGTAATAATAAAATAAGTAAAACCAAAAGCCTGTTCTTTTATAAATTGTCCATTGTCTGTTTATAAAATTTCTTTAAAAGAGACTGGATATTTCGAATTGAGTCTTTACTTGGAAATACATACTATGGCTATTTAGAGCAGGAGAACTTATCATTAACTTTCCCTAGGGTTTTGTTTCATTTCAGGCAGACTAATGTTAAGAGTAACATTAAATAGGCTAATACTGAAAATATTAAGGGGAAAAAACTTTTAGAAGCAAAAAAAGTTTAAACTATTAATTATGTCAAACACAAAAAAACTGCATGCCATGTAGAACTGTGTATTTACATGTATAAAACAACTAAGGAAATGTCCTATAAACCTCAAAATATTTTAATAGTGTTTAAATTTCTTGCATATCTTTACTTCATAAAATTACTTTCCCTAACCACTTTAAAAGAAAGTGGTTGTTTAAGTAGTAAACACTGCAAAAGATTTCAAGTAATATTAAATTCTTGGAAAGAAAAACAGTATGTAGTCAATAAGACCATTATACCATTTTTACCTTTTGTGCTATATAATTCCGCGACAAAGTTACAAATGCATATAACTTTAAACTTTGTTTTTAAAAAACGGTAGAATTAAAGTCTCTAAGGGCCTGACAGATTCGCAGGGATTCTTTATTTCCCACTTGAAATAAAGTGGCTGGAAATACTCCCAGTTGTTAATCATTTGTCTCGAAGCACTGTCCTAAGTAATAAAGTAACATCAACACCCTTGCTCCTGGTCTAACCTGAGCATTCAAGATTAGTCCATAAAAGCGATCGCACCTAAACTCCATCTCTACAACAGATACTCTTGAGGCAAAGCAAAAGAGTTAGATCACTAAAAAGCTCTCTAGGAAAATCTAGAAACAGTTAGCTGGCTGTGACATAAACCTGCCAACACCTCAGCACATAGTGGCAAAGTGCCCAAAAAATGCCAGCCTCCGGGTAAACCACTTTCTTGTTTTAACTCGAGATGAAGCTACCAGTTGCAGATGAGAGGCGACGGGGGCATTATTTGGCAACCTGGAACTCACTTCCTGTAACCCTACACCGCGACAGCGCCTAATCAACCTGAACCCTGACACCCGGGCCTTGATCGCCCCGGCCGCGGGCTGCGCGCGCCTCCCCGCTCCGGGCTGTTACCTCCCACGGCCTTGGCCACGGCGCCGTTGGGCCTCCCGCGGGCCCCCATGGGGCTGCCGTTCTGCTCCAGCCGGGCCACCTTCGCCGGGGGAGGACCCTTGACGTCGGGACTGCCGCTCCGCCGGTCGGGGCTGTCCCGCAGACACGGGCTCTCGCTCCGCCGCTCCATGCTGCTCCGACTTGGAGACAAAGTTCCCACCGGCAGGTCGCAATAAAACGCGCAGGGACCTAGGGAGGGGGCGGGGGGGGGAAGGGGAGGGAAAGGAAAAAAAAAGAGGGAAAACCGCTCACACACGTGATAGACGTTTAGGCCAGTGGGGCAGCGCGCCGCACCAAAGCCACCCAAACTTCCTCCCACGCTGCCCGAGGGGCCCGAACCTCGGTTGGCCGGAGAAACCGGACCCAACCTGACACTGGGTGGCCACAGCAAACCCCGAACTTGGGGCGCCGCGACCCTGCTGCTCCCCAGAAGTTAGCTCTGGGTCACGAAGTCCGGCCCCTCGCCCACGGGCGCCTAGAAGTGACCCATTCATTGGGACAGGGTTGGCATGACCCGTTCTCGGGTGCGACGGCCTTGCTGTCGAGGGGGAGGAGGGCGTCAGGGTTGCGGAAGAAATGAACTTCATAAAAAGACATCGCACGCACTCAAGGAGGGGTGGGGGTGCACACAAGTCCATAAGAAAACAAAATAACCACACGGTGAAGGCGCTCTGAATCGCCCGGCAGTAGGCAAAGGCCTGGCAAAAAGACCCTTGAGTCCCTGCTGTTTATCTTTCCCGAGCACGTCTTGGGACACACACACACACACTTTGCACAAAATCAACCCTAATTCCACATTAATAAGCATTCTAAAACACTTAGACATATTGATCAGAGTAATCTTCCGAATAACCTTCACCTCAAGGGCGGGGGCTACAATCGTTATTATTTTGGAACGTTATCACCAGCCGATCCTGAGTTTTGTTTTCAAAAGCTCTTCAGGATAAAATACAAAAGCAAAAAGCAGTTGAATTATTAGGTGCGGGAGGGAGCAGCCTTCATCAACCCCAATTTTTAAATCTCCAAAAGTTTTCTTCTGGGTCGCTTGGCTGGCAGCGCGCTCCTCGCAGAGCCCGCAGATCCCCGCACCGCTGGATTTTGGGGAGGGTGGAGACGCAGGAGGAAACACCTGATGAAAATGCACTCACATTGTCTCTGACATCCTGGAGAAGCTGGAACCCGGCGCAACAAAGTGCGCTGGGAATCCTCGCGGGCGTTCGGGTTGTGGGAGAGGCCGCGTCGCCACGGCTCGAGGAGCCAAGGTGGGGGTGGCAAAGGGGAGGTGAGAGGAGGGATGCGACAGATGCAGAGGCTGAGCTCGAGGGCTGAGGGCGAAGGTTGCGCCCGCACTCCCTCCGCTGCGCTGTCCGAGAGAGCGAGAGCCGCGGGGAGGGAACCTAGCCGGACCCGGGGCTTCCCCGGACTCCCGAGCTTGGCGCGGGCGCCGGAGTACTTACTGCTCACAGTCTGTCTGTAACTTGGCTGGCTGGGGCTCTGTCCATGGAGCAAAAGTAGAGAATCCAGGGTGGAAAGTTTCTGGTGATATGCTTTGCAGTGTTCTCCTAGTCTTCCTTTCTCTTTACTCTTTTCCCTTTCCCCTTTCCCAGGTCCAAACGTTTAAGGTCCTGGGTCAGGGTGTCTTCTTAGTGCGGCGATGATGGTTGTTATGATGATGATGATGATGATGGGGGGGGGGGGGCTGGGTGGGGGGAAGAGGGAGGAGGAGTAGATGGAAAGGAGGGCTCCTCTAAAGGGGCACCCAAGCGAGCGCGGGAGGAGGCGACGGAGGAGGGGAGAAGAGAGAAGAAGGCTGAAAAAGCCTTTTCACACCTTCGGGAAGGAGACCCTTTCTGGAGAGAAAGGGCTGAGAACTGGGAGGCGACGGAGGCGGGTCGGGGCTGCAGCTTCGCGGGGCCGCTAGCTCGCGAGGAGGCGCGGCCGAAGAAGCCGTAGGGCCGGTGCCACTGAGGATCGAGAAGGCGCAGGGACCTGGGACCGCGCGCGGGAGCAAAAGCGGCGGCCGCCGGAGCTGTCACCTCCAGCCTCTCCCCTCTCGGCCGCCGCCGCCGCCGCCGCCGCCAGCAGCCGGAGCCGGACTCACTGACGAGCCGCAGAGGGAGACACAGTGAGAGGGAGATGATTATTAGTTGCGTTGAGTCATCAGGCAAAGTGAGTCCTTTTGGGTTGTCCTCGGTTTCCGATTTCTCCCCCTCCCCCTTTCCGTCCCCAGATCTAGCGCCTTCAAAATAATAATTTGGGGTGGGGGTAGGGGAAGTCTCTGGGTTATTTCGGGATGGGGGTTGGGGGGGAGAGATCTAAACCCGAGCCAGACTGGTCCACCGCATTGAAGGAGAGTGGGGGGCGGGGAGGAGGGCTGGGGAGGTTGCGGGGGGAGGGGGGCCCCGCCTGGCAGGAAATTAAACATCAATCAATCAATCGCTGTGAGCCAGGCGACCCAACAGCAGCGGGGCTGCAGAGGAGGCAGAGGGACTGAAGAGGGGCGGGTGGAGAGCTGGGAGGAGGGAGAAGAAGGAAGAGAGAGAGAGTCGGCGGTGGGAGAGCCGTGTGGCGAGGACCGCGCGCGCGCGCGAGGCGGCGGAGGACCGATGGCAGGGAACCGAGGGCCGCGCGAGGCCGTGGTCGCGGCTGGTGGGTGGGTGCGCCCGGGTGAAGGCGGGCGCTGCGGCCCGGGGTCTCTTCCTCCTCCTCCTCCTCCTCGTGGCGGGTCCAGGGCGCGGCCGCCTCGCCCAGCCCAGAGGCGCACTAGTCCCGGCGCGGAGGCTGCGGCGGCGACGAGGCTGGCGCTGGTTGCCTGGTCTCCCGGCGAAGGCACAGACCCACGCGCAGGAGGCAACCGCGGCTGCCTCGGCTCCGGGTTCTACTAACTACGCGGAGTACTTTCGACTTTGGAGATAGGAGGGCTATCGCCTCCCCCACCCACCGCCTCCGCCCACCACCCACCGCCTCCGCCCCTCCGAACAACTTTTCCCGGTGCCTGCGAACTCCCCCTCCGCGCGGAGCCAGCCGTCCGGGCCCGCCTCGCCGCCGCACGCGCGGGGAAGGCCGCCTCTCGCTCAGAGCTGGCACGGCCGTGGGTCCAGAACAATAGCCCGGGTGTCCCGAATGGCAGGCGCATCGGCACTGCCCGCCGGGCTGCGGGTGGCACAGGGAAGAGGGCTGCAGGGGGTGCGCGGGGCGGGGGGCATCCCTGGATGACGTCCCTGGACCGCTCGCAGCGCCGGCGACATTTCGAGCAGCACAGCCCGGGCCGCCTGCAGGCCGTGACGCGGTGGCAGCGAGGGCGGCGGGGCTGCCAGTCTTCTGGCTGCTGGGCTGGGACTCCTGGGACCCCAAGCCGCTCGGGCCCTAGGCTGTGAGCGCAGGCAGAGCTGAGCGGCGAGGACCTGGTCTCCCCACCCCGGGGGAGGCCGTGCGAGGGCGTCCCCAGCAGGTCTCGCGAAGGCGTAACTGAGCCACAAACTTTTGCGGACTCCCGCGGCCGCAGTCGCCCGTAGCCCGGCTCTGGCCGCGGTGTTCATTTAAGGTGGCGCCGGCACTAGCTGAGCAGGCCGGTCTCTGGCCGCGCTTTTGTCACTAAGATCACTCTTGGACGCGGAACCTCCTTAAAGAAAGCACGTGGGCAGAAGCCGCGGCCCCCGCGAGACACTGGGGGCGCCGGCTGACACTCGCGGTCCCGACCTGCGGCGGGAAAATGTGGACGCATCCCCTCCCGTCTTGAGGCCAGTGAAGCCTCCTGAGGTGGCGGTACCTCTTGTCCTCCCGCACACCTTGGTTCTCCTTCCTAACCCCAGGGACCCCAAGACCTCCCCCCACATCTCGTCGCCTGAGTCACCGGTCCCCCTTAAGAAGCGCAGACTCTACGGCGGCGCCAGAGGGCCAAACTATATTCGATTTCGGGAAACGCGCTCGGGGGGCTGTTAATGGAAATCTAGGTCTGGTGTACCCGCAGCGGGAAGCCGCGTCTGCTTCGGTTACCCAGGGCCAGGTCGCCGTCCACTCGCCGCACCCAACCGGCGCGCGGTGTGCACCCAGCCTCCCCTCAAAAACAGGGAACGGGGAGGCGGGAGAGACTGGAAGAGAAAGGGTCCCAGAAGTGAAACCTGCCCCCGGCCTAAGTCTCAGAGCACAGAAGCCGGAGGACCCCGCACCCATTCGCCGCCCACCGAGTTCCAAAGGAGCCCGAGGCCACCCCAGAGGCGGTCGGAGCCGGGCGAAGACTGGAAGCGAGATGGATAGTAAACCTTCGGGGAGCCACCGGGAGTTTTAGGCTGCGTTTTCTTTTCCCGGTTTTCCTACCCCCTCCAAACCTCATCCCCCTCCCACCTCCCTAAAAGAAAAGGTTCGAGAAAACGCACAGTTCGGAGTCTATGAGAACAAAGTGCTCAAGCAAACCAACTCGTTGTGGTAGGTTTGGGGCTGCAAAGAGACAAAACTGTAAGTTCGATCGACAAACTTTTTAAAAAATCTGTACTATCAAGTCAGAATGGTAAGGGGGTGTTGCAAAAACCAGCTACTACCACTGTCAAAGTTTAAGCCCGTTTTCAAAATGGGGAAAGGCGCATTTCTTATTAATACCTTAACAACGATAATAATGCTGTTTCTTTCCTTACCTTGATGTTGAACTGCAGAATCCTCCTCCGGATCAATGTCCAGGAACTTAGAAGAATTGGTGATATTAGGACTTCAGTACTTCTGGAAAAAAATGCAAATCGTTTAGCCAGGATCTTTCCTGTCTGATTCGTCACTATTATTATATCTGATGATGCGAATGGTTGGAGCGATTCAATCTTAAGTCATTAATGAGCTATTTTATAAACACCACTGTCCGAAGATCTTCATTTACATTTTGCGAAGGATCACTTCGCACAGGCTTATGTCAACAGCATGATTATGGGGACTTCAGTTACACGCTTATGAACAACACAGCTGTATTGTTAATCGGTTAATATTTTATAAAGTGTAAATATTTTATTATGTTTTGAAAGGAACTATTGATTCTAAATTATTAAACCCCTGAGAAAGGCGGTTTAAATAAAGTTTACAATTAAGTACAATTAAATGTACATTGTGGCTAGTTTGTTTTCAGATTCTGCACTCTTTTAAACTCATTGATTTTTCTCTTTGTTGGAGTTTACTCTTGACCATTTTTAATAATGAAGAAAGTTATCATTTTGGGCAAAAGAACTAAAAAAACTTTAATTGCATTTAACATAGAAGGAAATGTCAAATACTATGAGTTATAACCAGAAATGTATTTTGAATGCATGGAGATGGGTGTTTAGATTTTACAAATTTCTTTCAATTTAAAGGGAAGAATTTTAGGGAATTTTGTGATATATGCCTGGAATGGGTTCCCCCCCACCTTGAGTTTTGTCCCTAATAAAGGCCTTTTCTGTTTCAAATTACATGAGCTTTTTACTGCACAACTTTTGTATTGACTATATTTCAACTGAAGTAAGCGATTATTTCCAGCATGTTTAATTTTTGACAATAAGAAATTTTAAATAACGTTTTTACCTTTTGCTAGGATATTCTACTTTTAAAACAGTAAATAAATTATGATAATTCAAAAGTTTTGTTTGGTTTTGTTTTATATTCCTCAAGTGGTTTACTTCCAGTTTTAAAACAAAATCACACTTAAGAAAAGAATTGGTTTTAATTACTTTAAAAAAATAATTTGATCCTAAATGCATTTTTGCGCATTACAGGATGGCTTGCTCCAGTGCTCAAAGCATAAAGTTCACATTGAGGGACATTTTTATCCCTCAGATTGCTTCTCACTGACGTTTTCGTAGGCAATCTACTCAGACTTTTTCCCCCCTTCCTCCCCCACTCCCATTTTTTTTTTCATTTGTCATTTAGTCAAAGGTCTTCTGTCTTTCATAATCACACTGAGATTTGTTATTTTAAAAATCAACGGGTCTTTATACGCTGGGCTTAAGTATGCATGTTTTTTGTCATTTCCCTGTTCTCCCTCTCCCTCTCTATCTTTTGCCAGGCCTTTCTTCTCCTTTCTTTTATGGCCTGCAGTTTTAATGACAACATTTCGTGATTTCTTGGTTTTTGTTCTTCTGTGCTAGCTCTCCGCTCTGGCCAACCTTCCTTCCCTGGTGCCCGCGCGGGAAGGACTAGGCCCGACTACCCGAGCGCAGGGTGCCGGTGCCGGGCGTGGGATTCTGGCTCCGGGTCGGGCGCCGTGGCCCCGACCGTCATCCAGCATCCATCACCAGGCTCCCAGGATTTCAGGTCCGGGCACCCTAGCAAAGAGGCCCTTCCCTGCGGTGCGCCACATCTTAGAGAACATGGGAAACTTGTGCCGCGTTCTCCTTCCACTCCCGAAAGCATAGGGGGGAAATTCTATGGAAATGGCCATCGTCAACTGCCTTCGACGGCTCCTGGGAACCCGCGCGGGCCTGCCTCCCCCACCCCCATCCCCCTCCAGCCCGGGGCTTGCTCTGCTGGGGGCGAGAGGAGGCGGGAGGGAATCGTTCCTTTCACTTGAAGCCCACACCAGCTCTAAAGCCAGTTTCTGTCGCAGACTGTCCGAGGAGAGTTGGGCGACCAACATTTTCGGAGACCGCATTAACTGTGCTGTGCTGGGACTGGAAACTGGATGAGCCGAGGGGATAAGGGCCCCCGGGGCCAGAACGCTCCACCGGGAACGTGCCTGGAAGGACCGATCGACCAGGGTGGGCTCCTGCCCTTTTCTAGGCTGCCCCCGAGGCATCTGGGGACTGGCCGGAGCGCAGGGGCGGGGGACACTTACTTCGTTATCCGCACGCCTTGCTTGTTGGCATCAGAGCCGGACAAATCCCAAACCCGCGCCAGGCAAAGATAAATCCCTCCTGGCTCCCGCAGCAGCTCCAGGGGCCTGGGAGGGGCGGAGCGGTGAGGCGGCCGTCGGGCCGCCCAAGGCAGGGGCAGTGGACATGTGTTCCTAGCCTCAGCTGAACAAGCCCCTGAGGCCTAGACTGCGAGATGCGTGCCAGGGAGACGGCTGATGGGGGAAAGTTGGTGGGCGACCAGTGCGCGTTAGACGGTGAGCGGCGGGACACCCAAGATGCCAGAGGGTCGGGGCGGATGGGGGTGGGGTTCAGGGGAATAAACGGTGCAGAGGTCCCGAGAGCCGGAGGCGACGCGCGAAGCTTGGAGCTGCCTCGGGAGAAGACGCGGAGCTTTTGGCACTAGGGTCCCAGATGGAACGGAGGGGAGAGGGCGTCGGGAGGGTGTGGGTGGGGGCGCCGACTGCCCTACGCAAGGAAAACTAGCGGACAGGTTTCTAAGCCAAGGAGAGTTGTTGGTTCGGAGTGCTTTGGCCGCGGCCGCGGGCCGGGAAGCCAGGGAGGGCGGAAGGCCTGCGGGCACCGAGCGCTCACTGCTCCGGCGACAAAGGACAGCGCCCCCGGGGCTCCCGGATCCCTTCATTCTTTTTCAGAGTCTAGGGCTTAATAGCTGGATCTCCTTCTACAGCCGCGCAGCGAGACAACGACTGGCCTGATAATCTAGTTTTTCTTTTAAAAAGTAGAAATCGATTTTCAACCACTGGGTAACAAGGCAAAGGGGGAAAGAAAACGAAACGCCAAAGGAGTCACCGCTACGCCCCCGCGTCCCCAGCCGGGGAGGCCGGGATTGGAGCCCAGAGTCGCGTTTTCTTTCTGTCGGGAAACACCGAGCCAGCCAAGAGAAGTTGGCCGGTCGGTCCCATCTCCGAACCCTGGTCCCGAGGCGGCGAAGAAACCCGCGGGCTCGACTCGTCGTGGCAGCCCAGTCATTCACCCCCAAGCCCGGGGTCACGGCCCGGGTCCCAGCCCCGAGCGCAGGCGTCGTCTCCCGACAGCGCCACCGCGTGGGCTGCGGCCCCAACGTGCTGCGCCGGCTCCGTCCTCGGCGTCCTGGGGCCGGCCGTTCGCGTCGCCCCCAAGTCCGCCTTGGGGGTTCAAGATGAGGTGGGGGGAGGGGCAGGCCCCCGGACCCGGGCACACCGGACGACCCACCCTAAAAACGCGCTCTGGCAGACAGAACAGCGGCGCGGTCAGTCTGCCCTAACCCCTTGCAATGAAAAGCACACCCGGAAAGTCTAGTCTCGTCCACGGCGGCCCACCGGCACCCCCAAATTCAGGCAGGCCAGCTCGCGGCGTGAAACCCGCGCCCACCCCTAGCTGGGGCAAAGCGAGCCCATGAAGCCCATATCCTAGGCGGCCCAAGCCCCGAGCGGCTCCACGAGCGTTTTGCGGCGTAGGGTGATCTCCAGCCGCGCCGGAGAGAGCCCAGGTCCCGGGCACTTACTAGAACCGAGGACCAAGCGGGTGTTGGTCTGTATGGCGGCCCAAAGCCGTCCGGAGTGGCGTGGACCCTGGAGGGTTTTCTGGGTTGGCGACTCGCCTGTTCTCTCGGTCTCACGAAGCCCAGCGCAAACCCTCAGTCCCCGCAAGGCTTAACCCCCGGGGCCCAGGCGGCACAGACACAGTGTCCTGGGACCCAGTTCTTCCCCACCCCACGACACCTTGCCTCCGAGCCCGGGGGCCAAGTCCCACTGAACTGGGCATCACCTGGCGCTGCCTGGGCGCTGCGTCAGGACTCCAGAGCCTCCACGTCGGGCTTAGAGGATTTCAGTGGGTAGGTTGGGATTTATCTTAAATTCAACTGTTCCTGCGCGCGCGGGCGCGCACATACACACACATATTTTGAGAGTCAGCAATGGAAAGGGACATCGTCGCAGAAAGGTGGAAATCCACCTGGTGCCCAGGCCACTACAAAGTTCCCAGGCCCACACAAAACAAGAGCGAGCCCCGGACGCCCGGGCGGCCGCTCGCCGGGTGGCCAGAAGCCGCACCCTCGCAGGGCGCCCGGCCAGCCGCGCCGCTTGGCGCGCTTCGGCCGTGGCCGGTGCCCAGCGGCGCCCTAGGGGAGCTGCGCGGCCGGCCAGCTGAGTTCCGGCGCTGGGTGTCCGCCTGGCCTGCTCCTCCACGCCTTTTCACGGGCTGCGACCTGTCTCTAAATTTTAATTTCTCAATTCTAATCCCCATAGGCAACGCGGAGCTGTCTCCAGCCGGCCAGGCCGGGCCCCCCTGCCAAGTGGCTCACCTCTGCTCGCGCCGCCTGCCTTTGCCACCGGTGCCAAGGACCGAGCGAGGGGCGGCCGGTCAGGGCGCGGACGCCGTCTGCTCTCCTCCAGGAGCCAACGGCGGGTGCCTGCGGCGTCGCTCGTCCAGCCCTGGGGCTGATTTAAATAACTAATAAGCTCAGAGAAATTTTACAAGGGGAACTTTTCCTTTTAGTATCAATAAAGCCTAGTAATTGGGTTTGTTGGTTACCTAAGCCAGAGAGTTTCCCAGTCTCGCTCGCTCGCTCGCTCCCTCTTTCTCTTTCTCCCTCTCATTCAGAAGTAACAAAAAAAAAAAAAAAAACCGACAACTGTGGGTGCGTTTTTGTCGGGTGTGCGAGTGTGTGAAAGAAGTTGTTTGTTTCAAAAGTCCTTCCCCTGGAGAACAATCATCATTGTCGCTCTATGGTGAAGAGTTTTGAAAGGTGAACTGTTGCTATTTCACAGGCGGGAAATGTTAACAGAAATTCAAGTTTCAGGATACAAGTGAGGAAGGCGAGGGTCCTTAAGGTATTTCCCTTTGCATGTGACAAAGACATTTGCAGTGCTTCCTTAATAGTTTGCATTTTAATTAAGTCTCACTACATTTTAAGTTCATCTCCTAGATTGTAATGATATCTGTTGTTTTCAGTAAAGATTTCTATACTATAATGCCGTCTAATTTTTTATTCTGATTTTCTAATCTTTTCGAAAGCATGTTCTTAGTGGTAAGGAATTTTTCCACCTGGGAACCATGCCTCAATTTAAAAATATAAAAGACCTTTCATGAATAACTGCAAATAGCCCATTCGTTAGTGTCCACAGAGGTGTTGGCGCCTACACAAAATCTCAGAAACCAAAAGGCGAATTAAGCATGTTTCTCCATAATCATGGCGATATATATTTTTTCGTCTCTTTTGTATGGAAGTAAAAAAATATTTTAAAGTACTTTCAAGAAAAGAGTTATGCTAAAAATTTACCTGAACTTAAATTTCCTAATAGACACAAAAGAACTAGTGCCCACCAATATCAGCCTAAACGAAATGAAGAGTATTTCTGAACCAGATTACTATAGAGGTGAAAAACTAGTCATTGAAAAGCAACAAGAATTCAAGTTTGCAAACCAGGAAGTGGGGAGGGGGAAATAGGCTTCCAAAGTTCCAGGAACACACCCCAACCTGTGCACTCATGTCTTCAGTGTTTACATATTGTGGAGAAATTTTGCTCTCCACTTTTAGTTTAAAAATTGATGAGCCTTCCTTAGCTCCACTTGTTCTGGTCTGTGAGACAGAAAGTCCACTGAGGTTTGCCTTCTGCCAGGTAACTTCCAGAGATCCAGAGTTATTTGGAGATAGACACAGCCTTTTGCACAGTCCCAGTGGAGAAGAGCTTCTTGCTGACACTTCTCAGAGACATCACCTCCCCAAGCTCTCCCCTGCACTCGCAGACTGAGAGCATCAGGGCACCCGACCCACTTCTCCCTTCTCCGAATCATGCCCAGGTGTTGGGGCTTCTCTGTAGAGGGAGCAAACCTTGAGCCCTGGGTATATACACCCCATCCCCCGGTTTCCCAGACGGTTACAGACGACTTTTATTACCATCTGCTCTGGGCTAGTCTCAATTCCCACTCATCCTCCCCAGGGTTGCCAACTCCAAGCTCCTGATCCAATGGCCGAATGTCCCCCAAGCTGCCCCTTGTCCCCCAAACTGGCTGTACTAAATTACGGAAGCACATGTCCTCTTGGTACAGTCCTCCAAGTGACAAGAATTCAAAAGCAATGACAGGAAAAGATGGAAGGATTAGGAAGGAAAATGCAGAGCTGAATAGGGTAACTTAGAGCCTCAGCAGTGGGGCTGCTCCCCCAAATCCTCCCCCAAAGCCTGGGGCCTCCCCTTCCCTTCCTGCCCTTCTACTCCAATCCCACCTTGGGGTGCGGGTCTCCATCAGAGCTGCTCTGTGAACTCAAGCCATCCCTAGGCTAAGGTTCCCCTCCCCACCCACATTACCTCCCTGCCATCCTGTGTTTTGGTTCCAGTTAAGCTGTTTTCTGAGGCTGTGGAAATTCCACTTTTATTTCTTTTTCTCTTTGATTCATTCATACTCCTTTTTAAAAAAGAGCATCCCCCAAGCGAGGCTTCTGCCAGACCCCATGTGACCTCCCAGAGTTCTATGTGCAAGAGGAGAAGTGATTTGTCTGTTTATAGCAGGTTTAATTAAGATAGTTATGTGCCATGAACTCTTTGGGCCCCAATCAATGCATTTTGATTTGGAAAGTCAAATAGAATCACATCTTACACTCATAGGGCCCCTGTTGGCCACCCAGGCTGGGGACAGACTCTACTGTCTGTCTACACTGGCCGCACTGGACCTGGATGAGTCCCCTGCAGAGCTTGCCACCATGTTTGTCCCTGGTGACCTCCAATCCAGTCTTCCGGCAAGATCGAGGCCTTCCTGGTAAGGGCATGAAAAGCTGAGCTCTCAGAGCATTCCTGGTGCTCGTTGGCTAAAGGAGTCAGGTGTCCGACTTCCTAGGAGCTGGCTTTCCCAGTCCCTTAGTCCCCTGCCCGCCCTCATCCCAACCCTGAAGTTTTAGGGGCAGAGAAAGATGGGGAGGCCAGTGTCTCCTTCTCCCCAGTTCTACATCTAGTAATGGCTCCTCCCCCCAACTCTCAGACTGAGGTGCTGGGCTATAGCTGAAGCGTTTTTCTAATTTGTCATCGTTGGAAACCTCAGACAAATGTGTAAAACTTCAAGGGCTTCCCAGGATACGCTGACTTCAGGCAGTCAATGAAGGGGCAAGGGGAGGGTGAGGGTGACGGTCGGGGGACAGGGATGCCCAGGACAGACATTCCAGCCTGCTCTCCTGGACGTTCCTCCATCTGTGACCCCGCTGCACTCCCTCGTCCACCCTTCCCTCCTCTCTGCCCCGCCTGCGGAAGTACCCCGATGCTCCTTCCACCCTTAGAAAGGAAAGGGACCGGTTTCGGCAATGTCTCTGGGTCTCTTCCCTCCCCCACTTAGTTCCAGGACATAGAACCCAAGGGCCAGCTCCCCGAGGCGCCTGCTTCTGCTGCTCCTCTCCGTCCCAGGCCCTGGGGCCAGCGCCCACATCCCCACCACCCCACCCCATCCGTGTTCGGATCCCCGGAAGCGGCAGACCTGCTAACTTCATCATACCATCTATCCCGGCTCCTCTAGGTTGTCAGTAACTTTGGAATTTAACAAAGGTTAACTTAATTTTAGCATTTAGGGCGCTTGAAACATCTGACCATGCCCGAAGAAGGTCTCAGGGGAACTGTCCCGAAGGCCGCAGAGACCAGCCACGTTCTTGACAGGTCAGCTCTGGGGGCTGTGAGCTCTGGCTCCCGGGGCAACCCCACCCCACCCCACCCCACCCCACGGCCTCTTGCAACACGGCTAGGAGGACTGGGTTGTAGAATAGGGGGAGGGGAGAGGGGCTCTTTTATTATTTTTTAACGTGCCTTTATTTCTGTGGAGAACTCATCCCAGTACTAGAAGTGTGCGGCAGTTCGCCCCAAAGTGGCCTGTGACTCGCCCCCCCCGCCCATGTGTCAGGCAGCAGGGGGTGACAGTCTGGCAACAGCTCTAGGAACGCAATCTGGCAGGGCGTTGGGCCTCCGCATCCAACTGAGGCCCAGTCTCCTGGCTCGTGCGTGCATCTTGCCTGGGGTGTGTGTGCGTTCGTGTGGGCGTGGGGGCAGCTGGGCTGGTGCGGTACCCAGCCTAGCACTGCCTTTCCGCGCGGGGCTCGAGTACCGACGCAGCGAATGAATTCACGAATCAGCTCCACGGCGGAGAGGTCGAAGGAACAACCGTCTCGGTTAAATGGGCTGCGGGCAGCTGCGGCCGACTGCCCCCCCTCCCCTCCTTTGAGCCGGAGTGAGGTGGCCCGGGAGTCCCGCCAGCAGCCCCCGCCCCTCAGGCGGAGCTCGGGCCCTGGCGATCTCTGCACTTTGTCATCACGCCCGAGTATTTGACATTCGCAATTATCTGCAAATACCCTGATCGGTTTGTATATGAAACACTTTTTTTCCTGCCTAAAGGTTGGAATCTGGTAAGTTTCAGACAAGTGGTTGCTGGGGGGAGGCGACCCGGGGGGACCACGGGGGACCGGCCCGATGAACCCTGCTCGGCGACGTGGGCGACGAGAAGGTACGGGTCTGCGTGCCGCCCCCTTCTCTCCCAGCCCGGCTCAGAGGAGAGGCTGCTCGGAGGTAAAGGAGGGTCCAGGCCGCGACCCTCGGGCTCTCCTTTGGAAGGAGCGCCCCCTAATCCCTGTGAGGAGGAAGCTGAAGGGGGTGCAGAGATCCCACCAGGGGCAAGGCCCAGAGGTTAATCACCTTGATAACCGGCAAGGGCGCTGCCCTGCCTGGCTGCCATCATCGAGAGTGTCAGTCACCTGCTCTCAACCCCGCCGCAGATTTACCTGCTCAGGGAGCCATCCAGAGAGCCCTCTGCTCCGAGCTCTGCCCGGCGCGCGCAGTCCTCGTTCAAAAGAACCGGATGCTCCTTTGACCCTCCTCCTCCCCAAGGCGTTTCCTAAATCCAGGAGGGCAGTGCCAGCCCCGGGATCGCTCTCCACTCTTACATGGCAGCTTCGGACTACCTGCCTATTTCTCAGCCCGTCTACAAAAAAAAAAAAAAAAAAAAAAAAAAGTGGTGGGGCGAGGGGAGGCGGGGGAGGAAAAAGGAGCGAGATTACTTGTCAGTTTCATCTGCTACCTTGGGAACCTGATCCTGGCCCCTGGCTGAGCCTAGGGGCCTCCAGCCCAGGGACTAGAGAGGTCAGACGGTGCTCTGGAGAGGTGCACACAGCCACCCCTCCCCATCCACCTCGGGGCTCGAGGTTTACTCGAAAACAAGCCGAGCTCCTCTGTATGAGGGTATATATCAGCAACTTCAGAAAGAAACACCTAACCTTTAGGGAAGCCCCTTCCCTAAGCACTTAGTTTTCAGCTCGGCAACAGACACTGGACATCTTCCACACATATTACATTTTCAGCGAAAGTGGGAGGAGGAGCAGGTTAGAGAAAGGTTGTGGGGGGTGTGTGTGTGTGTTTTGGGAAGGTGGTGGATATTGCAACATCTTCAAGAAAAACTAGGAGGGGAAGGGAGTTTAGAAAATGAGTCTCAGCAACAGCCTAACAGCCAAATCACTGGCTTATTCTGAAAAGGAAGAGCGAAAAGAGAAGCAGGCGGGAAATGGGGGTGTTGCGCCCCGCCAACACCCTACTAACGCCGCCAGCCTAGGTCTTCAGGGCGGAGAACTGAGAGTGTGCTCGGCCGTCAGCATTCCCGGCTCAGACTCAGCCCCAGGTGGGCAAGAAGGCGCGAGCGGCTGGCGAAGGGCATTACAGTATCTGCGGCACCCTTGTCCCAGGAAACCTCCCTGCGGATAAAGCACTTGAGGCGACTTCTCCCCTCAGGGGTCGAAGCCCCCTGCCTGGGACTTTCCGAGAAGCTGCCCGCAACGCCCGGAGCTTGGGCCTCCTTTCCTCAGACTCCTTGAAGTTTGGTGGGCGGTGGGCTCTTAGATTAGGCCCCGCCTTGGCCTCCGATGCCTAGGTGGGGGTACAGAGGCCCCTGGCTGGTGGATTTTTGCCTTTGGGGGGGCCGGGAGGGAGGAAGGTCGCGACCTCAGCAAGGCCGGGCGCGGTCTGGTGATATCCACTGCGCCTCGCGCTGCCGCCAGGACGGCCCTGGAGAAAGAGGGACGGGCAAGATGCCCCGTGGCGGGTCGTAACTTCATGCTTTTATTTCCTATCATTTCCCCCACTATGTCCCTATCTTTGTAAGATAAGTGTATGGCTGCTATGTTCCAGCGGCTTATCCTACATAAAATGCACGCCCCCTCCCCCAAATTGGGCTAGGCTTAGCAAATTTGGAGAAGGACATGGCAACCCACGCCAATGTTCTTGCCTGGAGAATCCCATGGACAGATACGCCTGGCGGGCTGCCGTCCATGGGGTCACAAAGAGTCGGACAAGACTGAAGCGACTTAGCACATGCACATTAGCAAACTGGACTTCCCAGGTGACCGGGCTTCAAGATTTTGTTCTCTACTCACCCATCTCGCACATGGATACCCAGGCAGCTCGAACTTGGGCAGAACTGATGGCTATGCTAGCCCAGCGGAGCGCGCATCGCTCAAATTTGCGCGCCTAGAAAGCACCATAGTCGGAGCTCCAGAACCGCCCTCCCCTAAACGAGCCGGGCCCCCGAGCACGTGCAAGCCTTCTCCCAGTTTGAAATGAGTTCGCCCCCTCGTCCTTCACTCCAAACGGCTTTGCCTTCTGGCCACTGCTAGAACCCAAGACCCGGGAGAGAAGTTCCGAGGGCGAAGGCGAGGGCTGGAGTTTGGGAACTCCCTTGCTCACCTGAACTTGAGATACTCAGAGGCCCCAGTTAACTACCGGTGATATCAAAGGCCGATGAGTGCAAGGTGGCTGCGCCCCGGCGGAGGCCCTCGGTCCTGGGGTCTGGTCTCCAAGGGCGGCAGGAGCCTGCGTGGGTTGTGCAGCGCGCGCGGATCCCAGGCCCTGGGAGGGAGCCCTGTACGGGAGACGGTCGGCTACCTCTCCAGGGAGCGGCCCTGACTTGGTTAGTAACTTCAGGAGCGCCTCTGAACTCGGGGAGCGCGTGTTGGGGCACCTCCCTGCACACACACACGCACCTCCTTCCTTGGCCTCGCATCTTTTCCCTCCACTCTCCTGTCTTCACCCCCACCCCTACCCCCGCCCCACCGCGGCCACACCAGTTAGACGCGCGCGGCAGTCCCTCGGTTTACGGAGCTATCGGTTCAGATGTTTATTCGCACTAATTGCTTATGCAGGGAAATGCTCGTTACCCGGGCCGAACGCTTCCGCCCTGCGTTGGCCGACCCCGCCGGCGGCCGCTCGCCGATCCCACCCGCGAAGCCACGAAGGAACCGGCTTCAGGGAGGCGGCCGTGCCACCCTGCGCCCGGCCAACCGGCGCTGCTCCGGATTCCCGGTAGGGGGAGCCGCCGCAAGCGCTAGGCCTGCTCCGGTCCAGGCCTCAGGTTGGCCCAGCCGCCTGCGACAAAGGGAACGCGGATCGCGTGCGGCCGCCTCACCTGCCCTCCAGGTGTGCGCTGCCCGCAGAGACGGGGCCACAGGGCCAGGCGCGCTGATCCCCGCGCTGTTACACAGCAAAGAACGTAGGCGAGAGCGAAGTATATTCTTTAGATCCAGATATAGTTAAGGAACTTCGTAGGTGACAAGATTACCACCTTTGCCCATATCCAGTGAGAAATATATTCATTATATACATTCCACCTCCACCCTCCACCCCCAGTGGTTAAGGACCAATCTTAGTTCCACAAATTTTGAAACTTATTTAGCAATTTTTAGGTGATTTAATCTCTTCTGCTGGGCTTCCCCGATGTCCTCAGCAGTAACGAATTCAACTGCAGTGCAAGAGACTTCAGTTGAATCCCTGGATGGGGAATATGCCCTGGAGAAGGAGATGGCAACCCACTCCAGTATTCTTGACTGGGAAATCCCATGGACAGAGGAACCTGGCGGACTACAGTCCTACAGACTTTGGGATCACAAGAGCGTCGACAAGACTTAGCAACTAGGTAACATCAATCCCTTCTGTGCTTCTAAGTCCTTTATTTCCAGGAGCTTTAGCTGGGCCCAGCATGAACTAGGAACTCACAGGACGACCGCTGGCTTTGCTGTGGCCGTATCACAACAGACTCTTTCTGACTCCATATGCGTAAGTGTGGGTTTAGAAGCTTTCATCTTAAGGTACGACCATTGTTTAGAGAGCCACCCTAATCCGGGGTCAGGAGGAAAACAGCTGGACTGTGAACCCACAGACCACCCCACCGTGCCTGGGGTGACCGTACAGAGTGCTGAGGGGTCGGAGACTTCCTGGTCAATACTCCCACAGATAAAAGCCCGCAAGCTCTCCTTACACAAAAATCCATCCTTCCCACAGAAACCTACAATTCAGAAAGACTCTCCTAATGCTGAGTCATCCAAGTCACTCCCACTCCAGGGACTCAGAAAAGCAAGAATTTCACACTTGGAAGGAAACATGAAGACCATCTATTCTAACAGTTGTAGTTTACTGATGAGGAACTTGAGCTGAATAAAGGCAAAGTATCACATGAAAGTGAAAGTCCACTCAGTCATGTAAGTCTCTTTTGTGACCCCATGGACTATAGCTCACCAGGCTCCTCTGCCCATGGGATTCTCCAGTCAAGAATACTGAAGGGGTTTGCCATTTCCCTCTCCAGGGGATCTTCCTGACCCAGGGACGGAACCAGAGTCTCCTAAATTGCAGGCAGATTCTTTACCTTCGGAGTCACAAGGGAAAGCCTGAGTGCCCTCACTCCAGTACAGTTTTGATTATGGGGCATTAATATCAATTTTACTGTTGTCATTATCTTTGTAGTTACTATGTTCTCACATATTTTAGGGTTCTTCGTAAGGCATACTCCTTTAATAATATTGTAATAATAACAAAATCTGTACCGTCTGTGTGAAAAGAGTATTGCTGAAAGAGAGGCTGAATTTTAAAAATGAAGTTACACATATAGATTGAAGCATTTGGGAGAAAGACTAAACAAAAGTAGCTGTATTGTTTTATCTCAATTTAAGAGCATTGGATATGTGCAAATATATATCTGAATGAACAAAACAGACAAAAATGTGGGATTCTTAGTATTATAAAGGCATTCTTTCAAGTTGTATTGTTTTTCTCCAAAAATCAGAGCTAATTTAATGCATTTAAGTGTTTGCTTATAGATTTTTAAATGTTAAATTCTGGTGTCATTTTTTAGGATCAAGAGGAAAGAATATATACATTTCTAAAATCAGATTTGAAAAAAATAAAAATCTAGTTTCTAAAAAGTTGATTTAGCTACAGTAGGGACATTTCTTGAATGAAATACTATCAGAAAAGCCTAGAAAACATTTCTATTTTTATAATAAACTGAGATATAAATGATTATCATCATTCTCTCCATAATTACCCTCTTATTAATTTTTGATAAGGTCAACACAAAAATAATTATTTATAAGGACACGCCACTATTCCTTTTTTGGATCTGATTCACAAAGGCAAAGAGATACATTATCAAATGAAAATGTCTTGGTCTCTTTCTGTAGCTAATGTCTGATCTTTAGCAAATGGCGCTGTGATGTCATTGAGATGGGTATTGGACAAGGTACCAATTGATTTATTGATCTCCCTTCTTCAAAGCCCTTTGGGAATTGGGGAGAAAAAGGAAAAGCATTGGTTGGCTGAGATGTGCAATACTTATTCTATCATACACATACAAAAATTATGTTTGGCTGATAAAATTGACAATTCAGAAACACTGTTTACAGAAATTCATAATGGAATGACATTGAGGCCACTCAACTCATCAACCTGTTTCACCCCCACCAAGTCATTTTATTTGTCCTTCCAGTTTCAGCCTTTTAAAAGCCAAAAAGCATCAAGTTTTCAGTTAGCCTACATACAACAATGGCAACAAAAAGAGGAGGTTTGCTGAGAAGGAAACAGAAGAGACACGTTTGCTTTCAAACACACAACTCAGTTAGCCCTGCTCTGAGGCCCCGTAAGTTCCATCGTATCCCTGAAGCCTGGCACTTGCTGTGGATCTCACAAGGGGTCTCCATGGTCCGTGGGCTGGAGTAACTTCCTACCTGGGGGGTCTGAGAGCTTCCTGTGGCCTAAACCTGTGATGGTTCACAGCAGACTCATGGCAATAAAGAAAATAAGGCTGCTCTGATTGTCTTTGGTTTTGTAGGAAAGAATTTCAAAGCCAGGCTCCTTTCAGCCTCAATCACTGAACCGGCTTTTGAGGAGAGAGACTTTTAATCCGAGTCCTGTTAAAATTGCCAACTAAATCGCCTGGAGAAACTCTACATTGTAACATCTGCCTAGAAATTACCACACACAACAGTATCTACAGCAAAGCTGAAAATATATGAATAAAAACAAACCTCAGACTTCCTCTCCCTTGGCTCTCCATATGGGTGAGCTGCATTGAATAACAGGGAAGATTTACTATAATGCATTCTAAACACAACTGCATGCTAGCAACTTTGTTTTTCCTGTTCCCTCCCCTACTCCAAGAAGAATTGAACCCCTTTGCCTTCCAGAGCTCTCTATTCATTTAGCTCAAGCCTCTGGGTTTAGCACCGTGGTGTGGGAAATCCCTGCTCACTAAGGTAAGCCCACTTTTCTCCAACTGTGTCTGCAGGAGTGGTGGCAGGCTGTGGTGAAGAAAGTATCTCTCTCTCACCCCCCAGCAGAGGAGGGTGCTTCCAGAACAGTTGATTCATTTTACCCTGGTGGTGCCCCCTCCTGCTTCCTTGAGGCTGGACTCTAGGTATGCTTTCCTCCAAGAGAAATTGGAGATGCCTGTGAAGAAGAATCTGGAATACTGCCTGCCCCTCTCTCCTCACCCAGAAGACTGGTGGTGAACGAGATGTTGGGTAGGGAGTATGATGAAAAGGAAAGGCAAACTCTGACCTCTCTCTCTCAGTCAGCGTGAGCACAGAGCTGGTACAGGAACAAGTCTCTCTTTAAAAAGATTAAATGTATTTAAACAATAGTTTCCATCTTCCTGTAATAGTAACTTTAATGACTATGAAAAATTCTTAAAGTTAAAGTAAATACTGGGGGAAATGAACCATTACATTTCAAAATTTTAAACCTATATGTACATCAATCCCGCCATTCCCACTTAACTAGCAATGTAAGCCTGGGGAGATTAACCTACCTCTCAGAGCCTCATTTTTCATATCTGTCAAATGGACATGATACTAATGGCTATCTCATAACACTGAGAGAGTTAAATGGAATACTCCATCTAAGTTGCTTGAAAGTTTTTGGAACATAGCGAAAACATTGAAAATGTTCACTCTATTATTATGGTGTGGGAATTTCTAATCCAGTCTTTCTCTTTTAATTCATACTGAAAAGTTATTGATGGTGCATGCATAAGGAGTTGAAAGTTAGATCACATTGTTCTCTTAGATTCATTTTTTTTTAAAGACAAAATAACACAAAGGCCTTTATATCACTGCATCACCAGTGAGATTTGTCTGACTTGTATGAAGCCTCTGTTTTGTATTCTTTCTCCACCTACACTGGAGGCTCCTCAGCCAGGCAAGATAGGCAGAGATTAGCAGCGCTATCTGCCGAGAGATCAGTTCAGAGAACTATGTTCAGGCAGGTAGAACTTTTCATCATATGACCCCAGAGATGTGATATTATATTGGTTTAGGATATAGAAAAAGAAATGTAAGATTCTTTGATTCTTGCTACAAGGGCACAGGGTGTCATACCCTGCTAAGCCCTAGGCTTAGTCTGAGGGCTTTCCCTGATGGCTCAGATAGTAAAGAATCCATCTGCAATGCTGGGGACGCAGGTTCCATCCCTGGGTTGAGAAGATCCCCTGGAGAAGGGAATGGCAACCCACTCCAGTATCCTTGCCTGAAGAATTCATGGACAGAGGAGCCTGATGGGCTACGGTCCTTGGGGGTCACAAAGAGTCAGACTCAACTTGAGCAGACTTTCAGGCTTACTCTGAGAAGCATCTCTCTTGCCCTGTACATTAAATTAACCCAGGCTACTGGTATTGTCTGTTTGCTGTAGGCAAATAAAATATTGCCATTTTCCTCCTTATTACAGTCATCTGATTTTCAGGAAGAAAATGGTTGTTCCTTGCTGGGTTAGGCAGTATTCTCCATCCAGTTTCTAAACTCCTATTCTATCCTCACTGTGGTCAGGTTTTTCTCTAACTTGTGTTCTGTTAGCCACGCTGAGACCACCAGCGCCCCAGCAGGGGGCAGTGGCAAAGCAGAGCACTCAGGAGCAGCAACACCAGATCAGAGTTCTCTTCACTCACCTGGACCACCAGGCGCAAGACCGCTGGGGCCGTGCTTGAAGCCTCAGAGGAGCAGCCTCTCCAGTCGTTTGCAGAAGCAGAGCAGAGTGTAGGACCTACCGTCAAAGATCCACCCTCTGTCCTGTAGCTTCTTGTCTCCTTGCCTGAGGATTTCTCAGAGTCCACACACTAAGCCAGATCAGCTTGTGGCAAGTTGACTAGACACCTGGCCTACCATTGCCTTTGATTTCAGATGTGGGTGTTAAAAGGCAGAGTCGTGAGGCCCAGGAGGAGGCTTTTGGGAGGAAAACACCCAAGACGCTGTTCTGTATGGTTCTCTCTGTGATTCAATGTTTGGTCCTTTGTGAGCTCTGCCTAGATATTTACATCAGTTTGAAACATTCATACAATAAAATTTCAATGACCTTCCAGACGGTGTTCACTCCCACAAACCAAACACAAATTGATTGCTTTTTACCAATCAATTCTCTACTGCAGCTTAAGGGAAGACACCACTAACGCACTGGGAACCCTTATTCCGAGATGAAAACCCTCAGGCTGCTTGGGGTGGGTTGGGTTATTATAAACTAAAGCCCAACTATGGAGCCTGAAGTAGTGACTCTCCAGTCTTTCCCTCCCCTTCTGCATAACAGCCATTTGTTTTTATTGCTTCCATATTTGTATTTTCAGTCCTGCAGAAAAGAGAAGGAGAAGCAAAAGGGAATGGATTTGGATAATAGCCACCAAACTGGATTGGCTGAAAGGTTCAGGCCTCTGCTGACACTGGGGTCTTTGAAACACAGGACTCAGAACCACTTCAATTCAAAAAATATACTGAGAAGCTACTGGTTTCTACATTCCATGCTCAGCTATCTCTACGTCAAGGAATCAATGAAACAACTTCAAAAATAAGAGCTATGAATGTTTTTTTTTTTTTGAGCTATGAATATTAATAGGCACTTTACATGCATTATCTCATTTAATCCTTAAAATAATACTGTGAATAGATACTGTTATCATTCACTTCTCATTTTCAAAAGTGAATTCAGAGAAGTGACATAATTGGCACAAGGTCACACTGCTTACGGAGCTTCCCAGGTGGCACTGGTGATAAAGAACCCACTTCCCAATGCAGGGGGCAGAAGTGTCATGGGTTCGATTCCTGGGTCAGGAAGATTCTTTGGAGGAAGGCATGGCAATCCACTCCAGTATACTTGCCTAGAAAATGCCATGGACAGAGGAGCCTGGAGAGCTACAGTCCATAAGGTTGCAAAGAGTTGAACATGACTGAAGTGACTTAGCATGCACACACACTGCCAAGAGTGGTGTTTAATGAAGAGATCTGCGCTGCTTAGACTTTCTGTCTGGTTCTGTCATCATCAGCCTAACAGTGAAAAGTCACAGGTGAGATTTTATGCAGGTGACTTTTTTTTTTTAAGGGCATCATTTACCAATCATTGGAAACGGTGTGTTCAAGCCAGGAAATGCCCCAGGCATGTTTAAAAATACATTCTGTGCATCGAACTGAGAGTCTAAGACCAACTGTTAATAGAAGCCCACCGTGCTTGACCATGCAGTGATGGGCAAAACACACAGGTACGCAAACAGGTTTTATAGCCCCATGGACACTGAAAAAAGTTCCTGTTTTTGAGGGGCAATTGCAGAAGAGTAGCCTATTTGGACATGACTGAGCATCCTAAAGGAGATCAGTCCTGGGTGTTCATTGGAAGGACTGATGCTAAAGCTGAAACTCCAGTACTTTGGCCACCTCATGCGAAGAGTTGACTCATTGGAAAAGAACCTGATGCTGGGAGGGATTGGGGGCAGGAGGAGAAGGGGACAGCAAAGGATGAGATGGCTGGATGGCGTCACCAACTCGATGGACATGAGTTTGGGTAAACTCCAGTAGTTGGTGATGGACAGGGAGGCCTGGTGTGCTGCGGTTCATGGCGTCACAGAGCCGGACACGACTGAGCGACTGAACTGAACTGAGCAACTAAACACGGCACAGCAGAGCCTGCTTGGAAATCCAGGCTTAGAGGGCTTGTGCTCACTGACAGCATTTAGAGCCTGCCTCTTGGAGAGCAATGGGGTACCTCAGATGCTGCTGGAATTGGGACAAATGAATGCAGGTGTCCACCACAGCCCACCACCTGCAGGATCAGGAACTGAGTGTAGACAGTGGAGTTCCCAACTTGCAACGGATCTCATCGGGGCAGTGGTCAGAAGAGCCAACAGGAGTCACATGGAGCGTGAGTGGCTGGCAAGTCAGGGCAAAGGTGATGTCTTCCAAGGCCACACCGTCGGCTGTTACTGATACCCCAAATCCCCCCATTAGCTTTTTACTTCTTTGTATTCCTGATTACCATCCCTACGAAATCCTCCTTCAAATATTTTGTGGGAAGTGGTCTGACACATGTTAAATCACTTAGCTAAGGTGAATAAAGTTTTCAAAATATAATTATCAATGGATTACCTATTATGTATTTAGAATTATGCCAGAGGGTGAGAGGAAAGCAAGGAATTTACAAGAGTTCACCCTTGTGTTCAAAGAACTTGGAATTCACTTAGGAGACAAGATTCATGCAGGTATAAGTGTTGGCATCAACTGTATCATCAGTTTTCTATGGAACATGATAATGACATAAATAAAATGTCAGAGAAGTGATACATATGTTTTAGAATTAAAATAGCCCAGGAAGGGGAAATTTTAACTAGGTCTGGAAAGATGGCTAAAACTTGAGTGGGCTGAGAAGACAGGGTATGACAAGAACAGAAGCCTTGTGCCATGAGGAAAGTATAGCAGCCTAGATTTGAAGAATCGAGAGAAAGTATGTTTGGCCACTAGGGTAGGACTACCTATGGAGGCCTCAAATAGTGCCCCAAAGGATACAGACTTGATGAAGAAGAAATGAGAGTCACAATGGCGTCCAGCTGCCCCCTCCCAACTTTTTAAGCATTTAAAACACATTGTCTTTTCGTTGTTATAGTAATCGTAATCATACAAGTTTATTGTAGAGGCTTTTAAAAGTACATATAAGAAACACTCCAGCTCTAAAAATAAAAAGAAGAGAGAGAGAAATATAAAAGAACACTAATAACTCCACGAGGTAAATTCTAAGGTAAAGAAGCCTCATCGTGAAAAGGATTTTGGAGAACTATCATGGCAACAATATGCAGGATGGCTTTGAGGAACAAGCAGCAAGTAGCAAAGAGACAAGTTAAACAAGATAACAAGGCTGGTCACAAAATTGCAAGGGCCAAGCCGAGAGCAGTAGGAAGGAAAGTCTGAATCTGAGAGACCTTCCAGAGGAGGTCACCAGCAGGCATTCTTCTGATAACCCAGATGGCAGAGCAAGTTCCCCGAGCCTATCTGAGTCTCAGCTGCAGGGCATCACCTCTGGAACGTCGCCTGATTTTCCCATCCCAATCATTTTCTTCTAGAGCATCTCACAGACTGGTCTGATGCTGGTTAGATGGGGTTCTCTAGGCAAGAATACTGGAGTGGGTTGCCATGTCCTTCTCCAGGGAATCTTTCCGACCCAGGGATCTAACCCACATCTCCTGCACTGCAGGCCAATTCTTTACCGCTTATCCACCGGGGAAGCCCAACAAGAGTGTGTGTTAGTGGTTCAGTCATGTCCAGCTCTTTGTGACCCCATGGACTGTAGCCCACCAAACTCCTCCATCCATGGGATTCTCCAGGCAAGAATACTGGAGTGGGTTGCCATTTCCTTCTGCGGGGGATCTTCCCCACTCAGGGGTCGAACCTGGGGTCTCCTGCATTGCAGGCAGTTTCTTTACCATCTAAGCCACCAGGGAAGTCCCAAAGTAAATCAAGAGGATACTAAAATTCTAGAAACTATTATCTGCTTGTGAGATATACTGGAAACTATTTTCCAGCACTTCAGAAAAATTTTCATGGATTCAGGCTCTTGGACTGGCCTCCAGAAGCCTTCTCCAGACTGAGCAGATATAGATGATCTCTGGGTCAACCACATACTGATGGACATCCCATTCCTGGAAGGGAATGAAATCCCTAAATGGTCCAAGCAGCATCTGTATTTCGTGATGCAGCGCAGTACTTCCTTGTCCGTTCTCTGCTGCTCCAAAAGGAGCACCTCTTGCTTCAAGACTTTCCCACGACTTTCCCAGCTCTGTTTTACATTAGCAATCCTCTATCACTCTTTCTAGAACCACCAGCAACGTTGCCCCTAAGGAATCTAAAGAAGAGAATTTTCTAGGTTCTTCTGTGAAAAGTGGGGCAAGTAGATCTTCAGAAATATCAGCATTTGTATTAACAGCAATTTCTGAGGCTATAACAATAAGGACCTTGTGAAAATTTTCAGATTTTCATCTAAAACTGCTCTTTTGTTTTTCTGTCACCTGGCTGAAGCCTAAATTTCCCAGATTCCTTTGCCACTAGGTGAGACCATACAACTAAATTTGGAGCATTTAAGTGAGGGAAGGAAAGAAACCAGTGGTTACCAGTGTGGAGACGGCATGGAGGAGGAGCAAGAAAGGGGTAGGGAATTAGCAGTTACAAGCTACTATGTATAAAATAGATAAACAATAAGGATATACCGCACGGCACAGGAATTACAGCCACTGCTGCTGCTGCTAAGTCACTTCAGTTGTGTCCGACTCTGTGTGACCCCATAGACGGCAGCCCACCAGGCTCCCCTTGTGATAATTTTTAGTGATACATGAACTGTAAAAAAAACCCGAATCACTGTGCTGTGCACTTGAAGCTAAAAAATATTATAAATCAACTATAATTTAAAAATAATAAATAAGAGAAGTGGGTGCTACTCGTGATCTTAATTTTGAAAACCTCAGGCATGTGCCTGAGAAAATATAAGAACTGGAGCAGTCACTTTGAAGCTAAAGGTGAGATTCAAATGCTGAGGATGGCAGACTGCACTATCAGTCTTATATTGCCTATATCTGAACTGGTACATAAAAGAGAAATGAACTGTTATTCTGCTTAAGACACTCTGTGAAGGCATGTTTTTGTTTTACCAGCTATGCTGAATCGCTCCAGTCGTGTCCCACTCTTCGGACCCCATGGACTGTACCCCGCCAGGATCCTCTGTCCATGGGATTTTTCAGGCAAGGATACTGGAGTGGATTGCTATTCCCTTCTCCAGGGGATCTTCCTGACCCAGGGATCAAATCTGTGTCTCCTGCATGGCAGGTGGGTTCTTTACTGCTGAGGCACTGGGGGAAGCCCTTTTATCAGCTGACCTAAATGTGCTGCAGTTCATGGGGTCACAGAGTCGGACATGACTGAGCGGCTAAACTGAACTGAAGCCAAGATGCCGAGATAGTTTTCCCCTGTATTGTATATAAGGGAACTAAGTCAAACAACTTCTTTAATATTTTCCAAACAATCATCCATGAAGCTATCACAGCAGAACTTATAAGTAGGAAACTATACAAGCATGCCAAAAACTTAGGAGGACGGGGGCAGACTGCTTCATACAGAGGAATTCTGCCCTGGAAGTCAGGAAAACTGAACTGAATAATATCAGTTACCTTTTATTGAATGTTTGCAATTAGCATAATACTATATATATACTATATAGTATACTACGTACATATACTATGTAAATATTTCACACCTATTATCTCATTTGATACTTTTGAGGTAGTTTTTTTTTTAATCTCATCTTTTAATCTCAGATGAGGAACATAAGATCAGAAATTATATAACTTGCCCAAATTACAGAACAAACAATTGTCAGAGCCCAGATTGTGCAATGATTTGTGAGTATCTAGACAAGTAGCTGAAACTATTTTCCCAATATGGAGTATGTCAGTGATCACGGTGATCTCTAAAAATATCACAAAGGTGCAGTCAAAACATTTCCAGATCACACCACACCCACCAGGTGAGACCTGACCACCACATGTCATCATCGTGATCATCGTCACCACAAATCATAATCATCTTCATCACTCTGCTGGACAGGAAGCTCTCATAACCATTGTTTCCTGAAGCTTCCTCCTCTTCCAGAGTCCACCCTGGCAAAGCAGATGGTCGTCCGCCCCCGCCCCCCATCTCACCCTGAAGTGGTAAGCTCTCAGCACCCTCTGCTGGGCTCTGCCTGCAGCTCAGAAGCTCTCTCCATTGAGGGACCAGCTGGGCCTTTCGGAGAGCTACGAGGGAGGTCGCCTGAGGGAATTAAACGGAGGCACTGACTTCAAAGGCATTCCTGCTGAGTGGAAGGCGGTGCTCCAATTAGGCTCCTTCTCTGGCTCCCCAAATGGCATTGTTCCAAATCTTGCTGTGCAGACCCTGTAAATTACTTTCCTGATCTTTAAGGGGGCAGAACTGCTTGAATTCAGGAAGCTGTCGACCACTTATGCCCTGGCCCACTCAGTGATCCTCTACACACCAGGAGAAGCCACTAAAGATCAGAACCCAAGGTTTCCGGTGAGATCATCCATGATATCTTCCCAATTCTGTCACTTAACAGCTTTCAAATGCTGGTCAAGGCAACCTTTTTTTGTGGGTTTTTTTTTTTTTTTTTTTTTGGTTTCTTAGCTATAGCATATGGATAAAAATCTATACATGCCTCGCCTGCCTCACAAGATGTTGTGACAATAAAAAGTGATAATTTGCTGAAAAGGACATCGAAAACTGTAAACCACGATGAAAAATCCAGTTATTGCTGCTTTGATATCAATGTCTATGCACTGATCCACAAAGTCAGACTAGGAAAACAGTAAAATGAGTTCTTGCAGTTAAAATGTATTATCAGGAAATTTTAAATCAGCCAAATCAGTAGAATTATTGGCCTTCCCAAGCTTGACTGAGATATTGAGCTCATTACTAACATGTCAGCAACCTACAATGTCGAACCTGGGATCAGAAAATGCAAAGATCACCCCAGAAACTAATCCCAAGCCAAATCTTAGAACCATAAGGATGTGCCCCTCTTCCCTACGCTCTTCCTCTGCCACAGGAGTCAGCATAAGGGAAAGCAGCCAACTGATTTAAAGACACTGAGATAGGGAAGGATGATGGGAGTCCCTGTGTGCTTAGCCAGGCTGCCCAACAGACCTACACTCCTACCTTGAGGCCACCCTTTCCCCCCAGTGACATTTCTGCCTTTGCAGCCTCATTCCACTGGCACCTCTGCCTATGCCCTGGATTTCAGCGCCCTCTAGGGTGGGATCTTTCTTCCTACCACTAGAGCAATGCTGTCCAATAAGACATGTGTGTGCATGCTAAGTCACTTCAGTCATATCTGGCTCTTTGCAACCCTATGGACTGTAGCCCTCCAGGCTTCCCTGTCCCAGGGATTCTCCAGGCAAGAATACTGGAGTGGGTTGTCAGGCTCTCCTCCATGGAACAGAGATATAATGCCATATACATAACTTAAAATTTTCTAGTAGCCATTGTTAAAATTTTTTAAAAACAAGTAGCATTAATTTTAATAATAGGTTTTATTTAGCCAATATATCCATTTTTAAAATTTCAATATGTAATGAATATAAAAAATTACTAGTGAGATATTTTGTTTTTTTTCCTTGATAAATCTTTGAAAACTAGTGTGTATTTTAAATTTACAGCACATTCCAACTTGGACCAGAATTCCAAGGGCCCGAGAGCGGTGTGGCTGGTGGCTGCTGGGTTGGATCGTATAGCACTTAAGTGCATCCTCCAATGCTATTTCATTTTCTATATCCTCAAAGCCAAATTTCTAAGACTTCCAAAGGGCTAATGAGATAACCTGACAGAAATAGCCTGTGACTTAATGGTAATGTGTGTGTGTGTTAGTCACTCAGTTGTGTCCGACTCTTTATGACCCTAAGGATTGTACCCCGCCAGGCTCCTCTGTCCATTGAATTTTCCAGGAAATAATACTGAAGTGGGTTGCCTTTCCCTCCCCCAGGGGATCTTCCCAACCCAGGGATTGAACCAGGTTCTCCCATCTTGCAGGCAGATTCTTTACCATCTGAGCCACCAGGGAAATGCTCTGAGCCACCAGGGACACTCTTGTTAACGGTAATAAGAGGAAACTATAAGCATCCAGCCTCTCTACTCTTCCTTTTCCCTTAATAACCGCTACACACCACACACATGCATCCCTACACATTCTTGATGCAGGCAGGTTCCTGTCTCTCCTCTTGATAATGTAGGTATTTGAATGGGAACAGGGGCTTAACCTCCGCTCCCCGCCCAAGTGGTATTAAGGTGAAAATTTCAGGTCAAGCTGTGGGGAGACAGTTGCAGACGTGCTGGAAGTATGGGAAGCCCTTGGAAGACTCCTCAGAGCAAAAGATTGGAGAACTCACCTACTTTCTTCTGAGTGTGTTGGCCAAGTCAAGGAATAACTGAGGGTTCTGGAAATTTCAGGACAGCAGAGTTGGTGAATGTAATCACCTCCAGTATGTCTTGATTCTCAGTTTAGTTCAACAAGCATGTGTTGAATACTTATCAAGTATCCTGCTAGGCAGTGGAAACTCTGAAAATAGGACCATCTCTTCCTCATCTCCGTATGGTCAATGTCTCAATTGGCAAGTTTATACAATTTCAGCCAAAAGCAAAAGACATTTGATGTTTTCATTTTCCTGTGTGGCTTTACTTCAGATAACTAAACATTTGGGAGGCTTTCTCAAACATGAAATTCATTAGTGGACCCTTCACGCTTGTGTGTGGCGCTCTCTTGAGTGTGTGTGGGAAGGAATTCCAGGGTGAAGACCACAACTCTGCTTCCATTGTTTAATAAGGGAGGGAGCCGAGGTCACCAGATTGTGAATGCATCTATAGAGAGTTTTATAATCAGGTCATTTTCGTGGGGAGAAGGATGCGGAGAGTATCAGGGGGGAATAGTTGGGCGATTGCTAGAATTTCAACAGATCTTAGTTCACTACATCTTTAAAGACCCCAAAACTCCAGACTGGGCTTCAGAAAAGGAGTAAGGGAAAAAGAGCAAAGGGAGGCCATCAACAATCTCCAGCAGGGGACTAGAGTCCACTAGGGTTTTATAGTCCAGGTGGCCAAAGGGAATGTTTGTATTCTTTACACATGCATCTTGAGCTTTCAAAGCATGCCAAACTCCATGGGTCATTTTGTAAATTACAAAGTCACCAGCTTAAAAAACAGCATAATTTAGCCAGGTCAGTCTACAGGGCATCTTACATCACAGTACTTACTATGTAATCTATTGCAGAGAAACTTGAATAGAAAATCTTCCTGACCCAGGACATTTCTCAGGGAATCACAAACTGGAACATCCTTGGAAAACAGAAACGTCTGGTCATCATATATGCAGTCCACGTGAATAGTGCTCAGTCAGGAATGGATTGGCCTCCAGAGGTTCCTTTGTAAGTCCACTGTTGAAATCTCCAAAGCATTTTCCCATAGAAATATTATAACTGATAAGGTCCCCAGCTTATCCTGCAAGGACAGTTTATATCTCACAGTGCTGCTGAGATGTGATACTTTAATGATGAAAAATAGTAAGGAGCAATGTCACCACCACACTAGGAATTAAGCACTAGAGGAAAATAAATTCATTGAAAAAGAACTTGATATTCAGAATAAAAGCTGAGGTCAGAGAGAGATCCCAACTATCACCTGCCTCTTCATCCCCACAGCAGAGAGTGTGTGACCCAGAGGTCCTGCCTAGCCACCTACCCAGTGCTTGGGACTAGCCCCTTCAGGACCTCACTGCTTCTCATCTCCTCCCCTCCTTGCCAGAAGAATGCTCCCCAGTGTTTGGCATCTAACAAATGCACGTCCTTTCCTAATACTGACCCTCCTGGAGAAGGAGCTCTCTTCTCAATCTGCTATCCAAGTTAAACTTGCCTCCTTCCTAAAGAAGAACAAAAAGGAATCCTTTTGGAAAGACCCTCCAAATCAGGAAAGAGAAAAAAGGAAATCTTGATGATATGTTCTGGACGATTGTCTTCCCTGAATATGGGAAGGACAAGCCAAGCTGGTGCTGTTCCCTCAAGCTAAGGAGTAGAGGTCAGGGCAAGAATTCAGGAGAATACCAGGCTGCTCAATAAGGAAACATTTATGAATATTAAATGAAATAGCAATGAAGTTGACATATGCTACATTTTATAATTATTTAATAAATCTGTATTAACTTCAGTGTTCTATTTTTCTTTTCATGTGTCCAAGCAAACAATTTTTTTCAGATCTCAAATTTCATTAGGCCCCAGAAAAGCTAGACAGCCCTAAGAATTGTGCCTGGAGCCCAGCGTTCCTACTCTTCTGGAATACTGCACAAGTATCAGAGTTTTGGGTTTGTCCCTGGGTTGATGTTAGCGTCAGTAAGGATCCTGTTGTGATATAACTGACATTACAATTTCAGGAAATTTTTCTGTTTTAGTACATCTTGAAGCACTTAATAAGATGGAATAGAAAAACTGGCAGCCTCCAGCAAAATTTAAATGAAATATCTTTAGGATGGTCAACCAATTCTGCTTCCAGGGGTCCACATTAGAGAAACATTTGCAAACATGTACAAAATAGAGTGTGCAAAGATATTCACTGTAGCACTATTTAAAAATCTTGCAAAATTGGAAGTAACCCAAGTATCCATAAGAAGGGCAAAGAGTCAATGACAAATATACACGTCTCTGCCATGGAATACTATTCAGCAGTTTGAAAAGAAAGAAGTAGATTTATATTTACTGATGTGAAAATCTTTGAAGACAAGTATATAAGTGAAAAAAGTTTTCAAAATAATTTGAGCCCTAAGAGAACATATGGAACTATATATTGTTTCTATATGTATGTATGTATGTATGTGTGTATATATACATGTGTGTGCGTGTGTGTATGGATGTGTGTGTGTGAAATAAAGGATTGTAAAGAGACAAATCTTACTCTTAGGGGGGGAATGCACTTCTTTTCTTTTTCGAGGGGTTGCTGTGAAAGGAACTCTCAAGTCTTAGCGTACTGCTGCGTTGTTTGCATTTTTTATAAATACGTGAAAGTGTTCATGTATTAGCTGTGTAACTTCAGAATCACAAAAAATAATAACAAAAGTTCAGTGACATTATATATGTAGTTTGGGTGAGTCTAGGCTTGAGTTTTAGTCTTATCCCTTTGGGACTTGGCATGTCTGAGCCTGTCTTGCTGGGCAGAATTGATGGGAATCTATTTTCTAGCTGAAGAGGCACCTGGGGGAGGTTTATCTCAAGAGGAGAGAGGCCGGCACACCTGTGTTACCTAATTCCCAAGGCTCAGGGGTGGAGGGAGGGGCAGCTGTGAGTCCAGCAGGACAGAGTTTGCTGTGGGACCGAGGCAGCTGGGCTCCCAGGAGCTGACCACGTGGCTGCAAATGGCTCCCCAGGGGCTTGGAGAGGAAGAACCCTGGGCAGATGGGACCCGTGACTAGTTCTCTTCTTACTCTCCAGACTTGAATTTCCTTCTGGTTTCCTTACAGGGATAAAGTCATCAAACCGCCCAAGTTTAAAATTCTGCCAGGCTGTTTCTCCTTTTCCAGTGTTCCCCATATCTAGGTCACCAGCCCCCTCCATGTCCCATCCATCACCTTCTCTCCATTCCCCTCTAGATGATTGCTGTGCCTGACACTACCCACCACACAGAGGCCAGTAAGCTTTCTGAAGCACTAACGATGATGTCTGAGTTTCCCAGGTGGCGCAGTGGTAAAGAACCCTCCTGTCGGTGCAGGAGACGGAAGAGAAGCGGGTTCTGTTGGTCTAGAAGATCCCCTGGAGGAGGGCGTGGAAACTCACTCCAGTATTCTTGTCTGGAGAATCCCATGGACAGAGGAATCTGGTGGGCTACAGACCATGGGATCACAGAGTCATACACGACTGAGCACTTCCGCACACACGATGATGATTTAACCTTCCTCAAACCCAATGGCTCTTGCAAGCTCCTTGCAAAGTCATTTCTGTCTCTGAGCTGATCAACTCACCTCTGCTACTCTCCTCTCTCATGGCCCTCCGCAGCATGTTTGCATGTCCTATTTTCCAGGTACAACAAAATGATGAGCATCCCCCCCCACCCCCCCCACCCCACCCCCCCACCCCCGCAATATTATGCCTTTACAGCCAGGCCTTGGCATCCACTATTTCTTTCTTCTGCTTGAAATGTTCTCTGCAGACTTCACCATCTGGTGAACCCTTACTCATCCTTCAAGATCCAGGTAAAAAAACTCTGACTCTTCTCCCCTTAAGCAGCCAGGGACCCAGTCCTTTGTGTTCCCCAAACACTTTGCCCACACATCTGTCACAGCATGATCACATCATATGACCATGGCTGTCTTCATGCTTCCCTTCCAATACAGATCAGAGCTTCATCAGGGTAGGTTTTCATTCATGTAAGCATTCATTCAACAGATGTCTATTAAGTGTTTTCTATGTGGCAGGCACTGTTTTAGGTATTCAGATGATAGCAGTTAAGATGGACAAAGCTCTTGGAATTTCATTTTAGTGGGGAGGAAAAACAACAATAAAAATAAATATTTCATGTGAAGGGCTAGGAAGACAAAAAAAATTAAGGGTAAGGTGAGAGAGTGAGGAGTTGAGGGTGTCTTCTGTTTTTGCTATGATATTTTAGGTCAGGAAAGGCCTCTCTCTTTGAGGAGAGACTCAGATCAAGTGAATGTTGGGGAGCAGGGCAAGGGAAGGAGGATTCCAAGCAGAAGAAACAGCTAGTGAAAAGGACCTGAACTGAATGTGAACTATGTGTGTTCAAAGCATAATGGGGTGGAATGAGCTGAGTTCAGTTCAGTCGCTCAGTCGTGTCCGACTCTTTGTGACCCCACGAATCGCATCACTCCAAGCCTCCCTGTCCATCACCAACTACCGGAGTCCACCCAAACCCATGTCCATTGAGTCAGTGATGCCATCCAGCCATCTCATCCTCTGTCGTCCCCTTCTCCTTCTGCCCCCAAGCCTTCCCAGCATTAGGGCCTTTTCCAATGAGTCAACTCTTTGCATGAGGTGGCCAAAGTATTGGAGTTTCGGCTTCAACATCAGTCCTCCCAATGAACACCCAGGACTGATGAGCTAGGAGCAAAGTATAAAAGATGAAGGGAGAGACAGAAGTCTTGAAGCCCATGGTTAGGAGTTGGGATTTCATTCTGAGTGCTGTTGGAGTGTCCGAGTGTTGTTTTCTGATTTCGTTTTTAAGAAAGACATCTTGGCTGCTGTGTGGAGAATAGGTAATATTGGGGGCTGGGAGAGAAGAAAGAACAATTAGGATGATCCTGCTATAGTCCATGGAAGAGAAGGTGGTGCCTTGAACTAAGAAGGCAACACAAGAGAAAGTAGGAGACATTGAATATGTTAGGAATAATAGATTCTATAGCAGTTACCAAGAACTTTGAAAAGGCAAGTCAAAGGGAAGTTTAGCTTTTTGGTCTCAGCAACTGAGTAATAGGAAACAAATTATCTTATTTCTTTTCATACATCCTCCTCATATGGTGCTTAATATACAGCAGGTTGTCAAGGAATTTCTGTTGAAATTTTGGTCTGTGACTATAAGATGTCATGACTTGCATCTCAGCAGTGCTACTAACTTAGTCAGTCATCTGGCATTTTTATGAATGCTCTTATCTTGCTATGGAATCTTATGTCAGAAATTTGGGGCTAGGACCTGCCCTTCATTGATGGTGCTCATGTTCTGAGTGCTAAGCTCTGTGTGTGTGTGTGTGTGTGTGTGTGCACGCGCACGTGCATTTGTATGCACACATGTGTTATTTCCACAGAGAATGTGGCCGGAAGAAAAGTCAATCTTAGCTTCAGTTGTAAATGGTATTTGATTTCCTTACAGGATCCCTGTGTTTTGAAAAGTACTTAATAAAAGGGTGATGAAGTAGGCATGGAAAGCATTCAGCAGAGCCTCTGAATGACAGATCAGCCAGCTGCACCCCCCGACCCCCATCTTTCTCTCATTCTCTGTCTCACACACATACACATACACTCAAGTTCCTTTGGGCATTATGCCAACTGAATGCTTTACATGTCTTCAGCTAAACTTGTGTAAGATTCTCTGTCATGTCACATACAAAACTAAGTGCTAAATGACTGAAAAAGAAACAACAATAATCTGAAAAAATAATTTTCCTAATTTTGCCTTGAAGTTAATCTACTCTTCTTCACCAAAAATCAATTTTATTGCTGCCTTTCTGTGGCAGTTCCTGCTTGAAGAAAGAGTGCTGTTTGATGTAATGATGTCCTTCTGCATTGGGATCAAGGAGTAAAACAAGAAATTGGGGATTCTTAAGAAATTCTGGGTCTGAAACAGTGAAGACCCTAGGACTGTAAGTACATGCATTTATACATGTTTCTGCTAAATGGGGTATACGTGATACATTATTTCTGAAAATGTTGAGCTCTGTGAAACTGTACTCAAAACAACACAGCTTGTGGATAAAATATAGCTGGCAAAAACCACTCAAAATCTCTGAAACTTGGCAATTAGAGCACAACCTAAATAAATAACTAGCATAATTTAAAATGAATATACTAGTTCAATTTAAAAAGATGAAGATTACTAATAAAAAGTGTTATAGTTAATGTGGAATCTAGATTTTTTTAAAAAGTCAAATAATTTTGACGAAAGGGGATCTAGGTAGATAGAAGATGGTTACAATTTTTTTGCTGTTCCTCTCATTGAGAAGCAAAGTCTAGTTCTCTCTCCTGGAGTCTGAGCTGGCCCTAGTGACTTGCTTGACCCGTAGAATGCTGCAAAAGTGATGTCCTTGTACTTCTGAGGTTAGACACTAAGAAAGCTTGGCGATCCTACTGTGGACTTTGGAAATGCTGCTGCTGGGAGAAGTCAACTGCTCTATAAGAAATGCAACCTCTCTGAGGTCAGCATGTTATTAGGAGATCTGAACTATTCATGCGGAAAGGGAAGAGAGAGAAAAGGAGACAGAAATAGAGAAACCCAGCCACCCCCCACCCAATTCTTCCAACCTCCATTCCTCAAGTCATCTTGAGTCCCCAGATACTGTAAAGCAAAGAGATATTCCTTCTAAGCCTCACCAAAATTGTCAAAATAATGGTAAATTAAATACTTATGTGGTTTTTAAACCACTAAGTTTTGAGACAGCTTGTTATACAAGGATAGATAAATGAAACATAGCTGAAAGAAAGAGTTGAGGTTGATGAACTATGGCAAAAATCGAAAAATACACAGTGATGAGGAGAAGCAGTCAATCGGGTAAAACTTAGCTGAGGAGAAGACTGGGGGATTGTATCCACTCTCAAAGCATAGCTTCCTTGATATCCACCCTAGACGCTGCATGTGTCAATAGATTCCAGAAAAACATTTATTTGTGTTTCATTGACTACACTAAAGCCTTTGACTATGTGGATCACAGCAAACTGTGGAAAATTCTTAAAGAGAAGGGAATACCAGACCACCTTCCTGCCTCCTGAGAAATCTGCATGCAGGTCAAGAAGCAACAGTTAGAACCAGACATGGAACAGCAGACTGGTTCCGAAATGGGAAAGGAGTATGTCAAGGCTGTGTATTGTCACCCTGCTCATTTAACTTATATGCAGAGTGAAATGCTGGGCTGAATGAAGCAGAAGCTGGAATCAAGATTGCTGGGAGAAATATCAATAACCTCAAATATGCAGATTACACCACCCTTATGACAGAAAGCGAAGAGAAACCAAAGAGCCACTTGATGAAAGTGAAAAAGGAGAATGAAAAAACTGGCTTAAAGCTCAACATTCAAAAAACAAAGATCATGGCATCTGGTCCCATCACTTCATGGCAAATAAATGGGAAACAATGGAAACAGTGAGAGACTTTGTTTTCTTGAGTTCCAAAATAACTGCTAGTGGTGACTGCAGCAGCCATGAAATTAAAAGATGCCTGTTCCTTGGAAGAAGAGCTATGACCAACCTAGACAGCATATTAAAAAGCAGAGACATTACTTTGCCAACAAAGTTCCATCTAGTCAAAACTATGGTTTTTCCAGTAGTCATGTATGGATGTGAGAGTTGGACCATAAGGAAAGCTGAGTGCCAAAGAATTGATGATTTTGAACTGTGGTGTTGGAAAAGACTCTTGAGAGTCCCTTGGATTACAAGGAGATCAAACCTGTCAGTCTTAAATGAAACCAATCCTGAATATTCATTAGGAGGACAGATGCTGAACCTGAAGCTCCAATACTTTGGCCACCTGATGCAAAGAACTGACTCATTGGGAAAGACCCTGATGCTAGGAAAGATTAAGGTGGGAGGAGAAGGGGACGACAGAGTATGAGATGGCTGGATGGCATCACCGATTCAATGGACATGATTTCGAGCAAGCTCCGGGAGTTGGTGATGAACAGGGAAGCCTGGCGTGCTGCAGTCCATGGAGTCACAAAGAGTTGGACATGACTGAACGACTGAACAGTAACACCAGTACTCAATAGTATGGGTTTACCACAATTTGTTTAACTATTCGTCTTTTGAAGTTATTTCCAGTTTTTGGAACATTGTGTATAGGTTTTGTGTAAATTTAAGATTTTATTTCTGATCCATATAAATTATGAGATAAATAAATGTTTGCTGTTTTGGTCACCAAGTTATGGAGTAATCTTTAATAAATAGATAGATAATAGATAGATAATCTTTAATACTATATATACATATAATAGATAATTGTCTTTGTTAGTATGGACTGCTATAATAGAAATACTATAGCCTGGGTGGCTTAACAAATTTGTTTCTCACAGTTCTGGAGGCAAGTCTGAGATCAAGATACCAGCAAATTTGGTGTCTGGTGAGGGCTGCCCATGCTTCATAAATGGTCATCTTCTTGCTGTGTCCTCATGGCAGAGATAGAGAGAAAGAGAGAGCTAGCATTCTGGGCTCTTCAGTATAAGGGCACCAATACCACCATGGGGGCTGCACCCCCATGATCTCATCCAAACCAGTTACCTTCCATAGCCCCACATCCAAACACTGTCAAATCAAGGGCTAGGCTTCAACATACAAAGAGGAAGCATCATTCAGTACATAGCGATGATTAATACAGATAGTTACCTATTTCCCTAATGCATGCTATGTTATATAAGGTACTGACCTTTTCCAGTTGGAGTTATACAAGAGAATTAAGCAGAAAATGACAGAAGTGACTGTTCTCCTAAAGTCACTAATGTATACCGTGCACCTAGGAGTGTACATAGCTATATACTATTCTAGGTGCTTACCTGAGGAGGTGATTCATTGCACACAATGGATACCCGGCAGCACTAGCTTGATTTTCTCTGTGCAGTCTGGTAGAGAAGAGCTGGAGAGGGCTTAGTAGCTAGACTCTGGAGCTAGATTATATAGTTTCAGATCCAGACTTTACCTTTAACTTCCTAAACAAGCCAGGACAAATCTTTTCATCTTCCTGTGCCTTGGTCTCCTCATCTGTAACAAGGGGCAACAATATTACCTACCCTCTTCCTAGAACTGATATGAGGACTAAATGAGTTAATAGAGATAAGGCATAATATCTAGCACATAGTAAATACTATTTAAATGCAAATTACTACATTGTAAACAATTATTAAAATGATAAATATTCGTTAATTTCCACCTAAAATCATCTTGCAGTACATGGTGATGGCATCATCGGCTCAGTGAACATGAGTTTGAGGAAACTCTGGGAGATGGTGAAGAACAGGGATCCTGGCGTGCTTCAGTCCATGGGGTCGTGAAGAGTCAGACACGACTTTGGGACTGAACATCAACAAATATTCCACACTAACACAGGTGATAAATGACTCCCTTCCTCATACTTCTCCTTTGAAGATTGAGATTCTTCAAAAAGTTGTGCTAGGGACTTGGTTATGAACTTGGTTATGACTTGGTTATGAACCAATGAACATGGTGGTTCATTGGTTAAGATTCTGCGCTCCTAATGCAAGAGGCCCAGGTTCAAGCCCTGATCAGGGAACTAGATCCTATATGCTGCAACTGAAGACTCTGCAGTCTGCAACAAAGAGCCTGCATGTGGCAACTAAGACCCAACGCAGCCAAAAAATAAAAAGCTGCATTAGATCTTTAAGCTGCTAGAATACAATTCAGTTAGAAACTTCTTTTGCAGAGGAAGCTCAGTAACTGCTGTCCCCCAGCCTTCAGAGGTGAGTGGGGAGAAACATGGGTTTACAATATGCAGTGAGGAGCAGAGAGGGAAAGAGAACTTGATGCTTGGAATTTCTCACTGGCCCAAAAGAGCTCTCAGGGAAAAAAATAAGCATAAAATGTCTACCTCTTTTTGTGTTCATTTCTCCTTAGCTCTACTTCTAAAACTTAAATAGAAGTTACACTCCAAACTGAACGGACCTTCTAAACATCAAGTTTAGAGTACAGGTTCATTATAAGCTTGAAAGAGATACTGGCGCATTGTTGAGAACCTGACTCCTGGAGGCAATTTTATACAGAGAGAGTCTGGTCCAGGGTCTTAATATAATAACTATTACACATTAAGTGTGCCTAGTTATCTGTAACGTAAGAATAATCCTATGATTTAACTGCTGATAATACTTGTTTTGTGGATGAGAGCCATGTTACAACTGCGTTTGAAAAGAATTTTAAATGAACCCTACTGTGGGCAGGGCCGTTGGTGGGCACTTGAGTGCTGGTTTGAAGGGAAAAAATGTGTATAAGAAGCATGTGATGTTTTTGCAGTGGTTTGAGGGCTGGGTTTTGGTAATTATACTCTCGAATGCGAAAATCCAATGTGGCCTAATGAAAAACACACCTCTGTTCTGCTTCCAAAACTCATTCCACACACAGGACAGTGTTTGCCCAGGCTGATTGTGTTCTGTAAAGGGTGTGTTCACTCCACTTCTGTCTGTGAGCACACCAGGGCAAAAATAAGATGCCATAAAAATGCGTGCTGCCTCCTCCCTTCGGCTCCAGTTAACTCTTCCTCTAAGGTACCTTCTTCATCTCTCTTATTGCTTCATCGACTTATTTGAAAACACAGACCAAATCACTCTTGACAGAAGGAAAAGTGGTCATGTGGGTAACAAATCAACTGTGTAGTTCATATCATCATTACAATAAAATATTGTTGAGTAAATACCCCACAGAGATATAAAAAGGATAATTTGTATTGGGTAGGAATAAAAATCCAGCAAGGAATTACGCAGTTTAATGTGAAAGTTCTTTTTTTTGCTATAGAATTCCTTTCCACACCCACCCTGCAACATTAAACATTTGACTACAAGAATTCAAAGGAACCAAAACTTACCTCATGGATTTTGAACTGAATGTAATGAACATGCATAACATCTTTCTTCCTTATCTAGTAGAATTTGCTAATCAAGAAAGGGGAGACATTTACAATCTTTTTTGTATGAGAAACACTCCATGTAAAAATATCAAGTACTGCTCTTAGTTGCCCACATGCAGGCTTGTATTGTTGACTGTATGTTGCTGAGGGCCTTATCAACTAGGTCATAGGGCATTGTTCTCTTTATGTTACTCAATGGAGAAATTTCTCTTAGAATTCAGTATCAGGAGTGATTATAATTTTCATGAACAACTTCCGTGAAAAGGCTTCACTCTTTTTGCTCTCTTTACTAAGATGCTAACATTCCTAACCTTATTTCACAACTTGTACTGAAACTTTAGGTATGCATTTTGTGTAATAATGTTATCTCTGGCTTTATCTTATTTATCCTACTTTAATCTTTCCCTTTCCATAATTTCTTCATCTACTCTTTTAATCTTGCACTGTATTTTTTTGCATGTAAGCAATCTCAAGTCCACTTTTGGATAAGGCATGGTTTAAATTTCTAAATAAAGTGTCCAGAAAAAGAAGTGACTGTACTTCTTCAGCAGTTATGCTGACCAGAGAAGAACCACTGCTTTCCTCATCATTTGGTACACTGCTCAGCCTGGTTGTCTGAAATTTCCACTAAATCTAGGCAGTCACCATGGCCGACAGGCTGTCGCATCTGCTTGCTGACATAGGCCCCAGGATCTCACTTACAATCGCTGGAACCTAGCCTGACTTCAGTGCCTAACAAGAATATCATATGGTACAGGTGAAAAGAGAGTGGTTACAATCAAAACTACATCCTGGATATATTTTGATTTATCTTTTCTCTTTTTCTGTCTTAACAACTGTTACCATTTATTGAATTCTTACTGTGGTCCAAAAACTTCCCTCCCCCCAAATATGGAATGCTTCACGAATTTACACGTCATCCTTGAACAGGGGCCATGCTAATCTTCTCTGCATCATTCCAATTTTAGTATATATGCTGCTGAAGCGAGCACTATTTTGATTTATCTTAAACATTCCAAGTAGGTTCTAACATCAAAAATTTGTTTTGCAAATACAATTCCTTTTGGTTTGGTTGGTTAGTTTCTTCCCTGATACATCTTGATAGGATTTATGTTCCTCTTAACCTTAGTCCTCCTCACTTATATTTCTCTTACCTCTAAACATATAATTGAATTAGGTTTTTTTGGCTCTTCTTGCATATTACCTTGAAACCAAAACCATAAAAAGGCAGCTAGATAGAAATTTAAAAAAAAAAATTTTTTTTTAAAGGAAACAAAAAGGCAGACATAAGGCCAAACCAACCAAACAACAAAAAACAAAACAAACTTGCAATCACCACCAGCAGCACCATAATAAAGTTAGAAGACAAAATCAAATGAGGAAAAATATCTGCAATATATGAACACAGGTCAATTTTTGTTAATATATGAAGCTTTCTTAAGAGTCGATGAAAAGAAATAATCCCAGAAGAAAAGTGAATTAAAGGCATGAACAAGCAGTTAACTAATAAGAATATAAATGAACAAAAAACATGAAAAAATATTTAATCTTACTAGTGATTTTTAAAATTTTTTATTTTTTAGCTTATTTTTATTTAAATAGGTAGCTAGTGAGAACCTGCTATAATTTACATGAAGCTCGGCTCAGTGCTTTGGGACTACCTAGGTGGGTGGGAATGGAAGGTGGTAGGTGGGAGGGAGGTCCAAGAGGGAGGGGACATATGTATACATATAGCTGATTCAAGCTATGACAAACCTAGACAGCATATTAAAAAGCAAAGCCATCAATTTGCCAATAAGGGTCTGTATAGTCAAAGCTTTTCTAGTAGTCATATACAGATGTGACAGTAGGACCATAAAGAAAGCTGAATGCCAAAGAATTGACACTTCTGAACTGTGGTGCTAGAAAAGACTCTTGAGAGTCCCTTGAACAGCAAGGAGATCAAACCAGTCCATCTTAAAGGAAATCAACCCTGAATATTCATTTGAAGGACTGATGCTGGAGCTGAAGCTCCAATACTTTGGCCACCTGATGCAAAGAACTGACTTATTGGAAAAGACCCGGATGCTGGGAAAGATTAAGGGCAGGAGGAGAAGGAGACAACAGAGGATGAGATGGTTGGATAGCATCACAGACACAATGGACATGAGTTTGAGCAAACTCTGGGAGATAGTGATAGGGAAGCCTGGAGTGCTATAGTCCATGAAGTCGCAAAGAGTGAGACATGACTTAGCAACTGAACACAACAAAAATATAGCAGAAACCAACACAACGTTGTAAAGCAATTGTACTCCAATACAAATTATGAGACAAAGTTAAATGCACATTAAGATGTGATGAGAATTTTTTGCTTATCAGATTGGAGAAAAAGTACAAAAGAATTATAAAAGCTGATGGGAATGTGACTGAATATTCCTGGAAAAAATATTGATGATAAAGATAAAAAGCTGTACAATATGCTTCATTAACTCTCATGCAGATCCATGCAGAAACTAGTACAGTAGTGAGCAGTGGGAAGCAATGTGGAGGTCCATTATTAGTGTAATAAAGAAGCAAAATGAACTGGAAATAGAACTGCCATATGACCCAGCAATCCCACTTCTGGGCATACACACTGAGGAAACCAGATCTGAAAGAGACACGTGCACCCCAATGTTCATCGCAGCACTGTTTATAATAGCCAGGACATGGAAGCAACCTAGATGCCCATCAGCAGACGAATGGATAAGGAAGCTGTGGTACATATACACCATGGAATATTACTCAGCCGTTAAAAAGAATTCATTTGAATCAGTTCTAATGAGATGGATGAAACTGGAGCCCATTATACAGAGTGAAGTAAGCCAGAACGATAAAGACCAGTACAGTATACTAAGGCATATATATGGAATTTAGAAAGATGCTAACGATAACCCTATATGCAAAACAGAAAAAGAGACACAGATGTACAGAACAGACTTTTGGACTCTGTGGGAGAAGGCGAGGGTGGGATGTTTCGAGAGAACAGCATTGAAACATGTATATTATCTAGGGTGAAACAGATCATCAGCCCAGGCTGGATGCATGAGACAAGTGCTCAGGCCTGGTGCACTGGGAAGACCCAAAGGGATCAGGTGGAGAGGGAGGTGGGAGAGGGGATTGGGATGGGGAACATATGTAAATCCATGGCTGATTCATGTCAATGTATGACAAAAACCACTACAATATTGTAAAGTAATTAGCTCCCAACTAATAAAAATAAATGAAAAAAAAAGAACCAAAATGCGTGCATACAGTGGAATGCCATACAGCGATTATAATAAATTAGCTATATTTTCATATAACGTGATCATATCTCAGATTCACAGAATTTAAGTCTAACATGTGAAAATCAAAATGAGATTTTTAGCACAGCATCACTTATATTTCTTAAAAGCACATATACACATCACCACAATTTTCAAAGATACACATATTTCTACACAGAAAAATGGACAGTGAATTTAAAGGAAAGATATCTGGGTATCTGGGAGAGAGAAAGATGGGGGTAAAGAGAATAACATGAAATAACATATAAGAGATGTCTTACTTGGACTCCTAAGCCATGAACTGAAGTGTGGGAGAAAGTCAACTAGGGGCAGCTGAGAGGCCTGTCTACAGAACCAGAAACTGTACTTCTGCTAGAATTTATTCTAGTTGACAGTATGCTTTTTAAAAAGCTGGAGTAAAACATATTTCACAGTCAAAAATCATAAATGCAAAGCTTGATGATTTTTCACACAGTGAACACACTCACATAATCACCTCTCTAATCAAAAAATAGAACATTTTCAACTCCTAGAAGTTTTTTGAACCATTAGTGTCCCCCATCAAAGGTAACCACTGGGCCTTCCCTGGTGGTTTAGGGGTTAAGTCTCTGCGCTTCCAATGCAAGGGTTGCAGGTTTCATCCCTGGTCTGGGAACTGAGATCCCATATGCTTCACAGCATGGTCAAAGAAACAAACAAAAAACAAGAAAATGTAACCACTGTTCTGATCGCCCACACCACAGCTCAGTTTCACCTGTTTTACTTTCCTATAAATGGTATTTCTTTTGTACCATTTTTGTACCATTAAATGACTTTTTAATGGCAAAATTAACTCACCAAAAGAAATTGAATAGTAATCTTGTACTATTTATATTAAAGAAGCTACCCTCTGCTGTTCATGCACTGAGGCATTAGAGATGGCTGTATTGTGGTCAGTTGGTAACTAGAAAGATACACAGTATAATATTTTAATGTATAAACATCACAAGTTATTCCTTCTACTATTGATGAACTTCAAGTTGCTCTCTGTTTTTTATTATTATGAAGTAAGCTGCTGTGAACATTCTTGACTGTGTCTTTTTGGACAAATCATGCTTTCTCTTTGGGGAAGAGGCGGACCAAAGAGAAGAGTTGGGTTGTAAGGTTTGTATACGATAAGCTTTAGTGAACACTGCTGATCAATTTTCCAAAGTGACTGTACCAAATTTTACTCCACCAGCAGTCTATGAGAGTTTCGTTTGTTCCACATCCTCACCATGCCAGTCTTTTTAATTAAAACTATTGTGGTAGATGTCTTATTCTCAGTATTTTAAATTTAAATCAGCTCCTGGATTTAATTTCTCTTAAAATTCAGATTAGATTTCACAGTCTAACACTTCCATCTGTCTCTGGATAGTCCCAAGACCCAGTGTCATCTTATCCCTACTGTTGGTCAAATCTCAAGTGCAGAGCAATCATTTTGCCTTCCACCTCACCTACTATTTATCCCTGAAGGGAATTCTGTAATGGTACACATTCGTACCTTTGTATATTGGGGGCCAACCTTGGGTGGGCTCTCTCCATCCCCACTGCCACCCCGCTAGTCCAGCCCATGTATGACTGCAGTAGCTGCCTGAGCAATCTCCCGGCTCTTCTTTCATCTTTTCTGGAGAAGGATCTTTACAAAGCACAAATGTGATCACAATATTCTCTGAACTACTCTTCAAGGGCTCCCATTGTCTTTAGGATGAAGTAAGATTTATTTCAGATCTCATCTTTAACACTTCTTGTGCTGTCTTCCCGATACCTTCCTGACATTATAGTTCATTGTTTCTCACATATTTTTGACTTGGTTCCTACACATAATGAAACAAAAGCTTTTAAAACAAGGTTTAACCTTTTTACAGTGATACAGTCTGGTATTCTCCATTCTGTTTTATTCTCTCTCATTTTACTTGAAACTTTGATAATGACTAAAGGTATTGGTTTCATAACTAGTGGGTTGCAACCAGCAGTTTGTAAAACATATTAGCTCTACTGGAGCCTCTTTCAGATTCTGTCAGCCAGGTCAGTCAGTCAGTTCAGTTCAGTTCAGTTCAGTGCAGTTCAGTTGCTCAGTCGTGTCTGACTATTTGCGACCCCATGAATCGCAGCACGCCAAGCCTCCCTGTCCATCACTAACTCCTGGAGTTTATTCAAAGTCATGTCCATCGAGCTGGTGATTCCATCCAACCATCTCATCCTCTGTCGTCGCCTTCTCCTCCTGCCCCCAATCCCTCCCAGCATCAGGGTCTTTTCAAATGAGTCAGCTCTTCACATCAGGTGGCCAAAGTATTGGAGTTTCAGCTTCAGCATCAGTCCTTCCAATGAACACCCAGGACTGATCTCCTTTAGGATGGACTGGTTGGATCTCCTTGAAGTCCAAGGGACTCAAGAGTCTTCTCCAACACCACAGTTCAAAAGCATCAATTCTTCGGTGCTCAGCTTTCTTTATAGTCCAACTCTTACATCCATCCATGACTACTGGAAAAACCATAGCCTTGACTGGATGGACCTTTGTTGGCAGAGTAATGTCTCTGCTTTTTAATATGCTGCCTAGGTTGGTCATAACTTTCCTTCCAAGGAGTAAGCATCTTTTAATTTCATGGTTGCAATCACCATCTGCAGTGATTTTGGAGCTCCAAAAATAAAGCCAGCCACTGTTTCCACTGTTTCCCCATCTATTTCCCATGAAGTGATGGGACCGGATGCCATGATCTTAGTTTTCTGAATGTTGAGCTTTAAGCCAACTTTTTCACTCTCCTCTTCCACTTTCATCAAGAGGCTCTTTAGTTCTTCTTCACTTTCTGCCATAAGAGTGGTGTCATCTGCATATCTGAGGTTACTGATATTTCTCCCGACAATCTTGATTCCAGCTTGTGCTTCCTCCAGCCCAGCATTTCTCATGATGTACTCTGCATATAAGTTAAATAAGCAGGGTGACGATATACAGCGTTGACGTACTCCTTTTCCTATTTGGAACCAGTCTGTTGTTCCATGTCCAGTTCTAACTGTAGCTTCTGTAAAACCCTCTATTTCTCCTCTGCAGGAAGCTTTTGCCATAAATCTCTATCAGTCGTTTTTCATCTTTCAGGGCTCCAGTCCAGAAGTGCTTTTTGACCATCCCTTTTTTGTACTCCAATTACGCACATACTTTCTTATATAATTGTCTGTTTACTTAAACTTTCCAATGTACTATAAGATCCTTGATGCCAGGAGATAGGATTTTTTTTTATCATCATCATAACTCTAATGCTTGGCATATATGAGGTACATAAATATTTATTGAATGAATGAATGATGTGTGTATATATATGTGTATATGTATATACATATACACACACCTATATATTTATTATGGCATTGTTTTTATATCTATATCTATATATACACACAAAAACACATATGTGAATCAGTACTTACTCTTCTAACACTATAATATTGGAAACAGATTAACTAGTCAACATTTGGATATTTAAGAATGATGGAATATTATTGTGATACACTGTAGGAAATGATTTAGATGAATACTTATTGCTATGAAACAATGCAATTGATCTACTGGGAAGATTAAATGAAATAGAGCAGACAAAGTGGTCTTGGCACTTTGCAAGCACTCATCTAAGATTCAACCACTTTTGTTGTGAATTAATGAGATATATTTATAGCTGACAGGTAATAGGATAAAAGAAAACTTGGCAGTAAAGAAAGGAGGTCAGCTCCAAGAGTCCAGGGAAGAAAGAGGAAGGAGGGAGAGGCAACATCTCTGGAAGATGTCTTTGTGATTTTAGCTTTACATGCCCATTCTACAGATGGAAAATAGAGTCCAGAAAGCATAGAGAGTCTGTCTTTGGACATATGACTAAAACCTAGGTCCTGATTTCCAGTCCGAGACTCGTTAAAATACCAAACAGAAGAGTACCTGTGAACATATCTTTCAAACAAAAATTATTTCTGAGAGTGACTGAGAGAACTGACAGGAACTTCTTAGGAGGGCTTTGCAGAAATTTCATCTTTATAAAAATACAGAGATTTGCAGGATTCAGCACATTAATATTACCTTACTTGTACTCAGATAGAATACAATGCAATTATTTTTACCCATGCTTTCTTGATTACAACCGCACTTTAGTCCTGCCTTCTTGGAGGTCCCTTTGGTTATGTTTTACATGCTCTTTTTAAGAAACTAATTAATCTCTTTAATTTTTTTGGCCATGCCATGCAGAATGTGGGATCTTAGTTGCCCTATATGCAGAATGTGGGATCTTAGTTGCCCTACCAAGGATTGAATCCATGCCCCCTTCAATGGAATTGTGGAGTCTTAACCACTGGACTGCCAGAGAAGTCCCTGCAGGCTCTTTGTATTATTATTATCTAAAATAATTTTATTTGTTTATTCATTTTCGGCTGTGCTGGTTCTTTGCTGCTGCACGGGCTTTTCTCTAGTTGTAGCGAGCCGGAGCTCCTCTCTAGCTGCAGCGTACAGGCTTCCCATCGCAGTGGCTTCTCTTGCTGTGGAGCACGGGCTCTGGGTGCACCCACTTCCATAGTTGCAGCTCCCAGGCTCTAAAGCACACGCTCAATAGCTGTGGTGCATGGACTTAGTTACCGTATGGCATGTGGGATCCTCCCAGATCAGGGATCGAACCCGTGTCTCCTGCATTGGCAGGCAGACTCGTTACCACTGAGCCACCAAGGGAAGCCCCTCTGCATGCTTGTTAAATCACATACCTACTGACTTCCATTGGGATTGGGTTATCAATGACTCAGCTTACCTTTTACAATTTGATTTCTTCTAATTTCAATCTGAAAGCAGTCTTATTCTTCATTTCAATTTGTAATTACTTTGTCAGTGCCCCATTTATAATACAAACACTATAGTATAATATTACCAGTGTTGTTTTTACACAGAGCTTGATAAATGACAAAGATTATATCATTCTATCCACACGTGCGTATTAGACATTTGTATTTCTGAGCCTAGAAATGTAATTAGATCCACGAACATAATGTGTGAAATATTTAAGTTGGGTATTTTAGTTTAGTACAGTTTTTTGTTTTTAATTTTGGCAGGACCTATAACACTGGTTTACATAGCTTTTAAAATCCAATCTGCAACTTGAAAGCAACAGCATTCAGAAAATGTAGGAACGTTTAAAATTAGCTTTAAAAATGATTTAAGTTCTGACTGTTTTTTATATTATTACAGTAATATAATAGGAGCCAACCGTAGCCCTATGAAAGGGGTAAGGTCGAATGCAATCACTGTTTAGTTTCAGTGGATGCGCACAGTGTCGGCTCTGAGGACACTTTCTCTTGCTGCTCATAACCCAGGACTGGTTTGTGTCAGTATCTCCTTCCTGCCCCCCTGCCCTTGTCCTCACCTCCTTTGTTTCCGCACTGCCCCTACGTCCATTCCTTCACTTCTTGTTTTGTCTTTGTACTTTTTTTTCTTGTTTCCTCTTGATTTCTAAAATTTCCCTTCCTCTTCCTTTTGTTCTCTCTTCCACTTGTTCTGCCCCTCGTCTCCCTCCTGACCTCCCTTGGTGATTTGGCAGAGCCCTTGCTTGATCCTTAATGCAACCCTAACCTAACCCTGGGCTCTTATCTCAAGTTCTGAGCCCCCCTCCCCTCAGCAATCCACTTTCCTTGTTCAGATGTAAAGACAGGTGGTTTTTCCCTTATGAGAAGACTTCTTGACACTTCAGGATGAAACAGTTTGGCAGACAACCATTTCATTCTCCATGTGGGTATTGTGAATGAGGATGAAAAAGCAGTTTAAGCTCTCAGGCATGTGCCCTAGGACTGAGGCAGGATGGTTCATTGCTCATTGCCTTTCTTTCTTCGGTTCCTGGCTGAAACATGAAACTGCTCTATTTAAAATAAGAACTATTTTTTGAATGAATGATTTCATATAAATGATTCTGTATAGAATTGATTCATTTACCTAAGTAGCCAGCCAAATCAGTTTAGCCAGTCAATATCATTGATTTTGTGAAAAGTGAAAGAAGTGTTCGTGTCTCAAGTATGTCCTGAGCTCCCATGGACTGTAGCCCCCCAGGCTCCTTTGTTCCTGGAATTCTCCAGGCAAGAATACTGGAGCGGGTAACCAGTCCTTTCTACAGGGGATCTTCCTGGCCCAGGGATCAAAACCAGGTCTCTGGTATGGCAGGCAGATTCTTCACTGTTTGAGCTGCCAGGGAAGCCCCGCCGGTTTATTTAAATATAATCTATGAAGTGAAAAGTCAAAATGAGGGAGGGGATAAAAAGATTTTCATTATTGTACTATAGCGAAAAGATAAAAACTTCCAGTTCTATGAAGAAAATTCTTTCTAAACTTTTGAATCCCTGAATAGCAGGAAGAGGGGTGGGTAGAAACTCTGAAGACAATAATTTGAAAACAGAAAACAAACTAGTCCTTTAATTATAGCATAATCACCAGATTTCATACTGTGAATTCACTTTTGCTTTGGTCTTTTAAATAAATTATGCATGTTTTCCATATGGGGCCCCTCACCAAAACTCCTTTTTAATCTGGGAAAACATTTTCAAAATCCAAGTTAGTATCCAAGTTCTGGGATATTAATTTGATTTTGGATTCTTCCATAAACTTTCCATGTTTAGCAATCTTTTTGAACTGCCCCTTGGGATACATATGTTTGTATTACACATATTCTATGTCTTTTAACAGTAACATTTAGAAATTCAGTAGGAAAAAATCATGTCCTTATAAATTTGATCTTTTTCAAACATCAGAACATGAAGTGCTCATTGGCTTACCCCCCACTAAGTTTACATTAATAAACCATCAATTAGCTCAACCATCCAATTGCAAAGAAACTTCCAACTTCAATATTATATGCTGTTTAATTGTTGTATATTTGACAAAGGATTAAGGCATAACTCATTTTTAGTAAACTAAAATATTAATGGCAAAAGGCTTTTAAGAGAAAGTTTTTAAAGAATTACTCATCATAAGCATGGTTTCAATAGAATTTGTTTATAAAGCTTAGAGAAAAAAGAATGAATAATTAAAACTTTTTAAAAATGTTCCCTTTTATATGAAATAGTTAACTCATAGATAACAGCAAGAATACTCTTGAGGGTGATGTACTAACTTCCAAGCACTGAGATTTTCTATTTTTCCCCAAGTTTTTGTGAAAGAGCTTGTATTAAATGCATACAGCCTAGACTGTGTTTAGCCAACCAGACTCCTTAATGGACCACACTGCACCATCATAAATGCCTTTCTTAGTAGCCACTATGAATCCTGAAACTGCAGCTAATGAGCTGATGAAGAGTAACAGAATGTGAACCAGAGCATTGATCAATTCAGTACTCTTAACTCTACTGTCTACACTACACAAAGTAAGGTCAAGATTTTATCCTTTGTTGGTGATAGCATTTCAACACCGGCAATGGACTAATTTTTCATAGCTTTGAAAAATTTGAAGCCAATTAATCCAATTAGAGTTATATTTGGCTAAATTTTAATAGAAATTGACCAACAGTGGCTTAGCAATAAAGCTTTGTTTCTCATATAAATTAGAAGTCCAGAAGGAAGCATTATAAGCATTAAAGGAATCACTGAAAACTGAGGCTCCTCCTAGTTTTCTGTTTCATCTTCCATGGTGTTTGATTCCCATGATAACAAGATGGTGGCTCCTTTTCTAGGCATCATATCTGTGGTCTTAGCTGGAAGAAGGAAGTGCATGTGAGCTGAGTTTGTCCATTTTTAACAAGGAAAACATACCATTCCTAGAAGCTTTACCAGTAGAATTCTGCTTATATCTCAGTGTCCAGAACTGTCTCACATGGGCTACCGCTGGTGGAAAGGGTAACTTGAAAAATCAATTTCATTTATGTTGAATGCTTTTGCTTCCCCCAATAAAATCAGCTTTTCACCGATAAGGATGAAGGGAGGGAAAAAGACATTGAGTCGACAAGTAAGAGTGCTTGAAGGCAGGAGTCCTTGATGTGGCTTATTATATTGACCAAATAAATGACCCATTTTCTACTTTACTTCATGTTGTATAGATTCAGCCTCAAATACATTCTCTTAAAATCAGAAGACCCAAAATACTATTTATATCACAACAACACCTTTGGCTCTCAAACCCTCTATTCTTTCTCATATGCCTAGCCACAGCCTCAGGGACTTCCCAGGTGTTTGCAAGGGAGTTTGCAATAAAGGCAGAGTTTGTCAGAATGGGTCAAAAAGATGTTTTTGGCTCATTTGTCTTAGTCATTCTTACTCTATAGCCTGAATCTCATCTCATTTGGTGCAACATATGGAAAGCCAATAACTACACACTCCTAATTTCTGGCCTACTTATGTTTCTGCATTTACTAGAAAACCTTCTTTATCCCTCAGTGCTTCTATATCAGGTACATCCACAATATTCTTGTGGCAATGAATGACCTAGACAGATTGCAGACAGATTAAGGGTCTGCAAATTAGAGTCCAGAGTTAAATCTGGCCAGTTGCTTTTTTATAAATAGAGTTTTCTTAAAACATAGCTGAGCCCATTCCTTTCTGTTTTGCAGATGGCTGCTTTCATACTGCCAGAGCAGAGCTGAGTACCTGCAACAGAGACCATCTGGTTTGCAAAGCCCAAAATATTTACTATGTGGCCCTTTACTGAAAGAGTTTGCTGACTCTTGATCCAGATAGCCAACCTATCAGTTCAGTTCAGTCTCTCAGTCATGTCCAACTCTTTGCGACCCCATGGACTGCAGCACGCCAGGCTTCCCTACCAATCACCAACTCCAGGAACTTGCTCAAAATCATGTCCATCGAGTCAGTGATGCCATCCAACCATCTAATCCTCTGTCGAACTCTTCTCCTCCTGCCTTCAATCTTTCCCAGCATCAGAGTCTTTTCCAATGCGTCAGTTCTTCACATCAGGGACCAAAGTACTGGAGCTTCAGCTTCAGCATCAGTCCCTCCAATGAATATTCAGGGTTGATTTCCCTTAGGATAGACTGGTTTGATCTCCTTGCAGTCCAAGGGACTCTCGAGAGTCTTCTCCAATACCCCTCAATTCAAAAGCATCAGTTCTTCGGCACTCAGCTTTCTTTATGGTCCAACTCTCACATCCATATACGACTACTGCAAAAACCATAAGTTTGACTATACAGACCTTTGTCAGTAAAGTAATGTCTGTGCTTTTTAATACACTCTCTTAGTTTGTCATAGCTTTTTTTCCCAAGGAGCAAGCATCTTTTAATTTCATGGCTGCAAGTCACCATATGCAGTGATTTTGGAACCCAAGAAAATAAAGTCTGTCACTGTTTCCATCATTTCCCCATCTATTTGCCATGAAGTGATGGGGTTGGATGCCATGATCTCAGTTTCCTGAATGTTGAGTTTTAAGCCAGCTTTTTCACTCTCCTCTTTCACCTTCATCAAGAGGCTCTTTAGTTCCTCTTCACTTTCTATCATAAGGGTGGTGATTAAACAAAACAAAACAAAACACCTCACTAGTCTACTGCCCCCCTTAATGAACCAGTGGGAGAAACAGATGTCAAGACAAATTGTTACAGTATAATCTACCAAAGTCTTCTAGGAGCCCAAGGAAGAACATGTTTAAATCTTCTTAGTCAGCCTATAAAAGTAAGCAAATATTTGTATTGTGTAAGGATCACATCCTCCTAAACATGTGACAAATACTTTTTTCTTCCTGTTTTCTCCCCTACCCACTACCCAGGAACAGAAGCAAAGGACTGTGATGCAGCCATTGACAAAAATATTGGGAAGTGAAGCATGGAAATTAATTAGCTAGAGAGTTTTGAATGGATGACTCAATGAAAGGAGAAGTTTTGAACAGTTGAGACTACCCGTTTCCGTCACTGGAGTATTATGGTCAGTCCTCGTTTACAGATTAGGAATATAATTAAGATTTAAGCCCTTTTGCAAAATATAAAGAGTGAATTTCCAAGATTATAACTTCAAAATAAAACTCTCCCAAGGAGAAATAATTTAGCTTTTCCCTGCAATTCCAAGCAAATTTAAGCATTTTCTTCCTTGGGCTCCTAGAAGACTTTGGTAGGTTATACTGCAACAATTTGTCTTGACATCTGTTTCTCCCACTAGTTCGTTAAGGGGGGGCGGTAGACTAGTGAGATCTTTTTTTTTTTTTTTTTTAATTTCCATGGTCCATCAGGGTGCATGGGTTATAGTAAGGGTTAAAAACATAAATTTTTTCAGAATAATTAACTATTTACTAAGCAATTTTATATTTGAAGTCTATTTTAGTGATTTATGGATAGTGCAAAAGAGATTTGGTTACCAATAGTCTGTAGTAAGGGATTAACTTTGTCCTAACAAAGCTTTGGCCTTTGTACACAGCTCTTGGGAAGCAGCCTCTAGCCTTGGAATGTCCTGCTTGATGAGTGTTTTTGTTTATTTGGTCCCTTGAATCACAACAGTCTCTGCTAACAACATAATTTATGATGGGGGCCCTTTAGCCAGGCAGTACCAGCTCGACCTCTGAAAAGGCTAGAGGTTAAGTTCAGTGATGGAGCCAATCAACCATGTTTATGTGACTGATTCCTAATAAAATCTGTGGACACCAAAGCTCAACTGAGCTTCTTTGGTTGGCAATTATTCTGTGTGTATTTCCATATACGCAGAAGGAGAAGGGGGCATCAGAAGATGAGAAGGCTGGATGGCATCACCAATGCAATGGACATAAACTTGGGCAGGCTCTGGGAGATGGTGAGGGACAGGGAGGCAGAGGCCTGGCATGCTGCAGTCCATGGGGTCACCAAGAGTCAGGCATGACTGGGCAAATGAACAACAATAATTGCCATATATAGTTGCTAGAAGAAATAAGTACTGTTGTATAACTCCACTGGGAGAGGACAACTGGAACCCTTACCCTGGACTCTCCTTGATCTAAGCTATGCATCTCTTCCCTTGTCTGATTTTAATCTGTATCCTTCACTGTAATAAACTGTGAGTATAACATCTTTTCTGAGTTCTGTGAGTCCTAGTGAATTACTGAACCTAAGGGTAGTCCTTGGGATGCTCAAACTTGCAGTTGGTGTTGAAAATGAGAATGTCTTGGGAACTCCTGAACTTTGTAAACGATAATAGCAAAGACTTGATAGCTACTTTCCATATGCAAGGGATGGAAATTCAAACTGCTTCATTGATTTCATAGACTTAATTTACGAGTTTGACCATTTGACCCTATTTTATAGATATAGGAAAATTGAGGCTTAAAGATCAAATACCAAATCCAAAGTCTGAGGAAGTAGAGATGGCTCCAAGGTGAGGCTCCCTGACTCAAGAGCAAGTCACAAGTGTGCCAAGACTGTGCGTCTTCCTTCATGACACAGAGAAGGGAAGCCAGAGTTCACCTTTAGCTAGGTCTCCATGCCTTCTGCACACGGACGGGGACCACAGTGGAGATTACAGTGAAGGCTATTGGCTTCAGAGCAAGAATGCTCTTTGGGTTTTTTTGGTTTTTTTTTTTTTGGTGGTGGTGGTGGTGGTTTGATTTGGTTTGTTTGGTTTCTTAGTTTTTTTTTTAATTGAATCATAGTTGTTTTACAACATTGTATTAGTTTCAGGCATACAGTAAAGTGATTCAGTTATATATATTTTTTCAGATTATACTCCACTTTAGGCTATTATAAGATATTGAATATAATTCCCTGTACTATACAGTAAATGCTTGCTGCTTATCTATTTTATGTACAGTAGTTTGTATCTGTTAGCTCCATACTCCTAATTTGTTCCTCTTTCCCTCCCTTCCCCCTGTGGCAGCTGTAAATTTGTTTTCTATGTCTGTGGGCCTGTTTCTCTTTTGTACAGAGATTCATGTATTATTTTTTAGATTCCACAAAAAAAGTGATATCATATAGAATTTGTCTTTCTCTGTCTGACTTACTAAGTCTAATATTCTCTAGATCCATCCATGTGGCTGCAAATGGCACTGCTTCATTCTGTTTTGTGATTGAGAAATAGTCTAGTGTCCACACTGATTTTGATTTTTGACAGCTCCGTCTCTCTTTGGCCCTAATATCATCTATGACAACTGGTTAATAATTCATCCTAATCAGTTGTCTCTTTTGCAGAAATAATGTTTCTCCTTTGTAGAAAAATAATAGCCATTTAGGAAGCTGGTCTCATTCTTGCTGAATGAATATACCGACAGTCCAAGGTGGAAGGTGAAGAATTTGCCTATCCAGGCTGGGAGACTCGGGACACCCACAGTCATAAAGTGGGGGCTTGATGAGGGGGCGTGATTATTTTCTTCTCCCTTTGGTAACTTCCAGATCGCGGTGACTGAAGAGGAAATGGGGCTGGACTCCGCTGACCTGACCCTCAGTGCAGCCCTGTGTAGACATAGGGCTGGCCCTTGAGCCAACTGTAACAGATCAGCCAAGGATGCCCACAACTCTGCACTCAAAAACTACCAGCTTAGAGTTACAACCTGTAACGGGCACAGGCGCGCTGCTGTATGCGTGCTGCTAGGAGACTTAACTTTCCCGTTCTCACCCTGGGAACCCAGGGGTTTCTCGCTCAGCATGTGAGTCAGAGGCAAGCCCACGTGACCCAGAGTCCGAGCAGATCACAGGTGCATGAAAACAGCTCTTCGAAGAGCAAATTTCAATAGCACTTGGGCTCTAATAAAATAACTGCTCTGTAAATCTTTAGGTTGAAATACTAAGATTTACTCCAATTCTTTCCTCCACTTACATGGGGCACAATGAATCTTATGCCACCCAAGACTAACAGACAAATTCAAAACAAGAGGACATAATAACTGCTATTCAGGTAGTCTAAAAAGCAAAATGTGGGGACCCTGATTTTCATATCCATTTATGGATATAATTCACTTTTAGACCAAATGGATTTCTCCTCTGTTGTTACACTGAAATTCAAATATTGGCCATTTGGAGTATAAACCTAAGTGGCAAATTTCCAGTGTCAATATGCCTGAGTAGAAATTTGATCATCACGTTTTCCTGAATGAATCTTTTCTAGCTATCCAGGAAGAAAGGTCTTTGATTTATTAGGATTGAGTCAGCCACATAAGGCCCAGCAACCATGACAGACACAGGCCCGATGGATTCATATTTGAGATGCTTCCAAGGCTGAGGAGTTCAGAAGCTGTCATCAGATTGGCACCCTTCGGACAAACTTTGCCTTGAGTCCTCCTTCAAAACATTTATAAGGGCTTCTTCAGTCTTGTCTTTGTGCCCTTGAGAACTATTTTATTCAGTTTCATCTGTCCAGAGCTATGGGTTTGTCAATCTCACCACGAGTGATGGCTTTGTTTACATTCCAGAAACCTGAGATTGTAGAAACACCATTCCCACTGACTCTTGCAGTGCACATGGGGTGGTCTCCATCTAAGTCATTGGTCGCTTTGGGTCAAACGTCTGACTTAATATTTTTTGAATTACATTTCTAACTCGTATGCATTTTTTAAAATGGCACAATTTAATTAAAGATAACTTGTACTTACAGTGGCCACACTGAAGAACTTTGGACTTGAAACAGAAAAGGAAACCAAATCTTAACTACCTATGGGTCTTTGTTTTTTTAATTGACATAGGAAAACTTACAAATGCAATTAGGATTCTAAAGTCATCTCTAAAGGATTTTCCAATAGCCAAAATTTTAGAGGAAAAGTTTACTTAAAAGTATAGACTTATCATGGATACATTTTAAAGCTGCTCTGAACTCTACAGAAAAGAAAAAGGAACTTGAAGCTTCTCTGGGAAAATAAAGAGGCTTCAAGCAAGACCAGCACCCAATATCCCAATGAATCCCTTAAACCAGCAAGGAGAATTATCTCTAATGACAGGAGAACAGAAACAAACCTTTTTGGTAGATTCAGGCACTGCGCTTTCAACTAGAAGACCTGCAGTGATGTCTATACCTGTAACCTCGACTTGTATACCTAGCTAATGTTGTTTTTTGTTGTTGTTTGGTCGCTTAGTCGTGTCTGACTATTTGTGACCTCATAAACTATAGTCTGCCATGCTCCTCTGCCCATGGAATTTTTCAGGCAAGAATACTGGAATGGGTTGCTAAAGTCGATCTTCCCAACCCAGGGATCAAACCTGTGTCTCTTGCATCTCCTGCATTGGCAGGCAGATTCTTTACCACTGGGCCACTTGGGAAGCCATACTTAGGTAATAGGGACTTTTAAACCATTCAGATCCTCCCTTTCAATACTGTGATTTCTGCCATATTTATCTGTAACTGGCTCTCTTTCACTTATTTTTTTTTGCCTGTCTCCTTGGAAACTTTAAACATTAATTACTTTTAGAAATTGTCATTATGTGTCACTCTAGTAATATTTACTTTAAATGGACCTAATCAAAAGGAAAAGATTTTAGAAATTAGGTTTAATGGTCCAAGTTCTTATTGACTTTTAAAAATAATATTGATATATTTAGGTTTTGAAAAAAATCCCAAACTACATGGCCTTAGCTTCTGGGTAGCAAGAAGGAAAGCAAAATGCCAAGAGCATTTAACTATGATTTATAGTATTCAAATTTTTGGCTATAAGTACACATTTGCACACATTTGTAAATTATATTTTAAAATTTCCTGTAATATTCCTATCAAAATTATTCCTTCAGCAAATCATTGATTTAATAATTTCAGGTTTAAAAACTGCTTTATGTTTTTCCCCGATTTCATTAAAAACAACATTAGCAAAATATTCTAGTTTATACTAGACTTTATTTTTCATAAAAAAGTCTAATATGAGGGACTTTCCTGGTGGTCCAGTGCTCTATGCTTCCAAATCAGAGGGCCCAGTTTCCATCCCTGGTCAGGGAACTATATCCCAAATGCCACAACTAAAAAATTCTATGTGCTGCACCTAAGACCCAGCACAGTCAAAAAATAAAGTCTAATTTAAATTTCCTAAATTTCCTTTATTGGTTTTGCCAGTTAGTCCTTTGAGATTATAAAATTGAATATTGTGTATTTAAGTACATTTTATCATAATAGGAAGAGGCTTTATGAAAAGAGATAAATTTATATAAAGCTACAAATCATAAGATTTCTTGAGACTCTCAGTTTAAACCCTTATTATTATTTTGATTTTACTGAGAAATAATCTTTATATACTTAAGCACATAATTTTGACATATTTGTGTTATTATTTAATACATGCAGAGCAGTCTTCAATTAAGAGATTAAAAAAGATGCACAAATATGTTTGATTTATTTTGACATACATGTTTGTTTTAAAATAAAAGTATGCAATGGTGGAAGATGTTTCCACAGAGTAATGGATACATTTTACTTTATTATTTTTTTTAAAAGAAATAATTTTACTCTAAAGTAAAAAATATCTGGTTATGTCAGAATAAAAAAATAATAAAAGACAGATTTTAAGCATATTTTAAAAGTGTAGAAAATCTCTCTTGAAGAGTAAACTCTATGTGCTTGGGATTAGAATATCTATAAATACGGAGTCAGAAAAAAAGTGCTAAAAATTTTGACCAAGCTCTGTAAACTGATGGGTTTATTCAAAAGAGAAAACTATTTACAGATCTTTATCTGATCATGGATGATATTTTTAAAAGAGCAAACTAGAATGGATTTTCTTTCTGTTAAAAATGTCTAAGTTATTCTATGCTTAGTCAAAAGTCCACCTAGTCAAAGCTATGATTTTTCCAGTAGTTATGTGTGAATGTGAGAGTTGAACCTTGAAGAAAGCTGAGTGCCAAAGAATTGATGCTTTTGAACTGTGGTGTTGGAGAAGACTCTTGAGAGTCCCTTGGACTGCAAGGAGATCCAACCAGTCCATCCTAAAGGAAATCGGTCCTGAATATTCATTGGAAGGACTGATGCTGAAGCTGAAACTCCAATCCTTTGATCACCTGATGCAAAGAACTGACTCATTGGAAAAGACCGTGATGCTGGGAAAGATTGAAGGCGGGAGGAGAAGGAGAGGACAGAGGGTGAAATGGTTGGATGGCATCACCAACCCGATGGACATGATTTCGAGCAAGCTCCAGGAGTTGGTGATGGACAGGGAGGCCTGGAGTGCTGCAGTCCATGGGGTCGCAAAGTCGGACACGACTGAGCGAGGGAACTGAGCTGAACTCTTTTTCTGTTGATATATTTTAAATAAAAGCTTTTGGGGCTTCCTTGATGGTCCAGTGGTTAAGACTGTATCTTGCAATGCAGGGGACACAGGTTTGATCCTTGGTAGTGGAACTAAGATCTCGCACACTGCAGAGCAACTCAGCCCAGGCCACAGCTAGAGAGTCTACGTGCCATAATCAAAGATCCACGTGATGGAAGAAGGTCCTGTGTGCTACCACTAAGAACTGACAAAACCAAATGAATTGTATATATATATATATATATATATATATATATATATATGTATGTATATGTGTATATATATATATGTATGTATATATGTATGTATGTATATATAAAAGCTTTTACTTTTGAAAAAGTTTAATTTCTTAATGATGACCTTCACTCATCACTGTTTTAAACTTATTACTTGTAACTATTACTTGTCTTAGGTATATCTTGCCTCCTGTGACAACTCATTTTGATTTTGTCTTTTTCAAATTTAGGCACCAAATTAGAATAATAAATATATCATGATAGCTTTTACCCCTGAAATATCTTTGCATTTCCTAAGTAGATACAGGTAGCATAAAGATTTTCTCCTTTATCAAAGTAAGGATAATAGGAACGACTCCATTTGTTCGCCAATTTTAATTAACTCAAAATTATTGAGAGCTTTTTTCTTTCTTAAAGTGAAAGTGAAAATTGCTCAGTTTTGTCTGGCTCTTTTCTCCAGGCCAGAATACTGGAGTGGGCAGCCTTTCTCTTCTCCAGGGGATCTTCCCAACCCAGGGATCCAACCCAGGTCTCCCACATTGTAGGCAGATTGTTTACCAGCTGAGCCACAAGAGAAGCCCTTTCTTTCTTAAAACTAGGGCAAATTTATTTTAAGTTGACTAATTCAAAGAAAAGTTCAGCATTTCTATGTTATGTATAAATAAAATTGTTCTAAATATATATCAATTACTGTGTACTCCTCACATTAAAAAACATATAGATACAGTGTAAATGTATGTATCTAGAAATACACATAGATACAATAACAACCCACACAAAGATTTTGTCAGATTTACATAGGAAATGTAAATTGGCGATTTTCATACTATTTATTTTGGGTTTCCCTGGTGGCTCAGCTGGTAAAGAATCCACCTGCAATGCGGGAGACCTGGGTTCAATTCCTGGGTTGGGAAGATCCCGTGGAAAAGAGAACGGCTACCCACACCAGTATTCTGGCCTGAAGAATTCCATGGACTACAGTCCATGGGGTTGCAGAGACACAATTGAGTGACTCTTACTTTAAAACAACTGGACATTTATCACTGTCCTCACTGTCATATGTTCTTCTTCCTAGGAAGAAGACTAAGTCTCTATAGGCTAATTTTTTGTGCTATCCCAAATAAGAATTCTACTCTCCTCCATTTAAATACTGTAGTGTATGAAAAATTACTGTGTACTTTTCATTCTTACCACCAAAAGATATCAGCAGGCTTCTTTGCCAGCTACCTAATCAGCTTCAACATATTAGATAAGGTGATTAGGTATCTTTGGAAATACCATCAGATAACGACTTCACTTAAACTTCATCAGAAAAGAATTTATCATGTACTATTATCATCTAACACAGCATTAAGATTCCAGTGATAGATTTTCCAGATGAAACAACATCATCCATTATCCAGCATTAAGAATTTTAAAAACTACACTTAATGGAAATGTAAAACTGAAGAATCTCGAAAAGCAGATGGTTTGTGAGAACAGCTAGCTAGATCACAATTTCTAGAAAAAGCATATTTGATTCAAAACCATTCCTTCCCACTAAACCAGGGGCCACAAGCCACTACTATTGCGTTTCTTTACACATTCAGAGGTTCCCTTGTGGCTCAGCTGGCAAAGAATCTGGCTGTGATGCGGAAGACCTGGGTCTGATCCCTGGGTTGGGAAGATCCCCTGGAGAAGGGAGAGGCTACCCACTCCAGTATTCTGGCCTAGAGAATTCCATGGACAGTCCATGGGGTCGCAAAGAGTCAGACACAACTGAGTGACTTTCACTTTCACTTTTTCACTTTCTTTACCCTCTAAGTCATTTCATTCTCCCTTGCTGGTTCTACTCCGTTATTTGGGCCAACAACCTTATCCTTGATAATTTCCAGATACTGGACCACTTCTTCACTTACTGGAAAAACTAAACAACCCATATTCAAATTAAAGAGGAAAAAAAACCAAAAACACTTGATCATCTAAGGAAGATCCAAATAGTTTGTGGGACAGTTGGGACATATTTCAACCATTAATAATAATCCTCGTGTCCATGCTTCTCTCTGTTATAGTTGCCAGTGCATAATCTGCAGAGTCTCAAATAATGCTGCATAGTCACTGTCATGCCAGATGATTCAATAAACAATTATCCAACAAAAAATAACTAGGGGGTATAATGCCTACAGTTTTCCAAACAACTGCCATTACAAATATTCAATCTTTTTTAATAAATTCAGATACTATACATTTTATTATTTTTTTATTTTAAATTATTTCTTGTCATTCTTTCTTTTTTAAAAATTGAGATATAATTGAAAAAATTATATATGTTTAAAATGTACAGTCTGATGATTTGTTGTGTATATACATTGTCAATTGATTACTACAATCACTTCATGGCAAATAGAAAGTGAAAAAGTGGAAGCAGTAATAGATTTTATTTTCTTGGGCTCCAAAATCACTGCAGACAGTGACTGCAGCCATGAAATCAAAAGACATTTGCTCTTTGGAAGGAAAGCTATGACAAACCTAGGCAGCATAACAAAAAGCAGAGACATCACTTTGCTGACAAAGATCCATATAGTCAAAGGTTTTACCTGTAGCCATGTACAGTTGTGAGAGTTGGACCGTAAAGAAGGCTAAGCACTGAAGAATTGATGCTTTTGAATGGTGGTGCTGGAGAAGACTCTTGAGAGTCCCTTGGACAGAAAGGCGATCAAACCAGTCAATCCTAAAGGAAATCAACCCTGAATATTCATTGGAAGGACTGATGCTGAACCTGAAACTCCAATACATTGGCCACCTGATGCAAAGTGCCTACTCACTGGAAAAGATCCTGATGCTGGGAAAGATTGACGACAAAGGAGAAGGAGGCAGCAGAGAATGAGATGGTTAGAGAGCATCACCCACTCAATGGACAAGAGTATGAGTAAACTCCAGGAGATGGTGAAGGACAGAGAAGCTGAGTGTGCTGCAATCAATGGGTCACAAAAAAAAATGGGACATGACTTATCAACCGAACAATCACAATACCACAATCGAGTGAATTATAGACATCACAGTTTTGTGGTTTTTTTTTTTTTTTTGAAGAGAACATAAGATCTATCTACTCTCTAGCAAATTTCATTTCTCCTCTTTTTTCTTTTGAAATATAGGTGATTTATTTTTTTTTTTAGCAAATATCCGATATACTATACAGTGTTATTAACTATAGTCAACATGCTGTACGTTAGATCCTCAAAACTCATTAATCACTTAGCAAGAGTTTGTTAGATACTATACTTTCAAGAGAGGTGCAGGACTAAATTGATCATATTTCCAAAAGAAAATGATCTATCACCAAGAAAATGAAAAATGTCCTTACTGGTAGTTAGACTGGACTGGAGGGAGGGAGATACTGAGCACTGAGACAGAAGGTACACCTTTCAAAACTGCAAAACAAGCTGCTCCAAACCATCTTGTGCATCACGGAGAGTCTAGGCTCAGACTTTCTTACCACAAGATCATTCAGACCCGTACAATCCGAGATAAGATCATGGACAAACTTATCTAGCAGTAACTTCTCACAGACTCACGGGTTTAAAGACCATGGACTGTTTCAGCCACTTACTCTGTCAAAGCCATCTTTTGATTAATTCAACCCCCCACTTTTTTTTTTTAAATTTCCAAAGTTTAAAAATCCATACAGAGGAGTACAAATATTAAAGCTATAATCACCATAAGAAATAAAAACAAATTATTAAAAATAATTGCCACTGAAGAACTAGACAATCATTTGAAGGGAGATGTTTTTATTGGTTAATAAGCTGCTCTGGTCTATTTTGTCTTTAAATATGTACACATATTCCTTTGAAAAAATGAAAATAACACAATTGTGTATATTCATATCTATTAAGCTAGGCTCTATTCGTTTCATAATTTACCTTCATTCTGACCTTGTCACTACAGGTTTCTTTTTTAAATTTCTTGTCTTTTTGATTACAGCCATGTAAACAGGTATGAGGAGGGTGGTGTCTCATTGTGACTTTGATTACATTTCCATGACAATTAGTGATGTTGAGCATCTTTTTGTGTACCTGTTGGCCATTTGTAGGTCTTTCTCAGAAAAATGTCTAATATTTAGCTATTTATTTTGCACTATTGAGTTGCATGACTTCCTTATATATTTTGGATATTAACCCCCTTTTTAGATAAATGGTTTACAAATATTTTCTCTTAGTCCAAAGGTTGCTTTTTCATTTCTTAGACCATTTCTTTTTCTGCACAAAAGTTTCTCAGTTTGATGTAGTCTCACTTATTTATTTTTGCTTTCGTTGCCTCTGCTTTAGTGTTTTGTGCAGGAAATCACTGTCAAGGTCAATGTCAAGGAGCTTTTATCTACGTTTTCTTCTAGGAATTTTACAGTTTCAGCTCTTATGTTTAAGTCGAATTCATTTTGAGTTTATTTTTGTGAATGGTATAAGACTGGGATTCAGCATCATTTTTCTGCATGTGGAGGTCCAGTTTTCCCAATATCATTTATTGAAGGGCTGTTCTTTCCCCACTGAGTATTCTTGGCTATATCCCATGTACTAGATCTGCATCAATTCCAGACATATTTGAGGAGCAATTTTTACCTTGTGTTTTTATAAGAAATTTTGCTCTGTTTTGCAATTTAGCTTCATATGACACATGTTAGGGACCTCCCTTCCATGACTCAGTGGTAAAAATTTGGCTGTGATGTAGGAGACACAGGAGGCACGAGTTTGATCCCTGGGTCAAGAAGATCCCCTGGAGGAAGGCATGGCAACCCACTCCAGTATTCTTGCCTGGAGAATCCCATGGCCAGAGGAGCCTGATGGGTTACAGTCCATGAGGTTGCAAAGAGTCTGACAAGACCGAAGCGGCTTAGCATGCACACAGGGAGCTTGAAACTGTCTCCGGATTAACCAAAATGATGAAATTTGGAGCCTAAGGGTGGGGAGGGAGTTGGTATTTGTGTATCATTAATATCCTTGGATGTTTAAGCAGGCACATCTGTATAGCATAGGAGTTAAGAACAGTGACATTAAGCCCTGACTTGAAAGTCAAACTGGGTTCAAACCCTAGTTCTCCCAGCTGAGAGACTTTGGGGAAACTGCTTAAAACTCCATGTGCCTCAGTTTTCTCAACTGCTAAAGGAGATCTTGATATTAAGAGCACCCTTATCTGATAAGGTTGTGAAGTTTAATCCTCCTACCAATGCAGAATCCTCCTGCCAATGCAGGAGATGCAAGAGATGCAGGTTCAACTCCTGGGTAGGGAAGATCCCCTGGAAGAGGAAATGGCAACCCACTCCAGTATTCTTGCCTGGAAAATTCCATGGACAGAGGAGCCTGGTGGGCTACAGTCCATGGGATCACAAAGATTCAGATATGACTGAGCAGCTAAGTACACACATATGTGTTAGTGAGATCAGTGACTAGTAGCAAGCATTTGCTATTATTATGCTCCAGGCTTCAACTTTAAAAAGCCTCATATAGCTTCTTTGCATACAAGAGTTTAGAAAAAGAATCTGAACACTTATTTGCATTATACCCTATTAAGCATCATGTCCATGAAGGACTGTTGAACAAATAACTTTTGATAATAAAACATTCTAAGACTTTGCTATCTTATTAAAAGAACAGAGAGTGCTGACAATAAATATCACAAGGCACTCTAGAAGCTATTTTTGCTCTTCTTCTCAGGGCAGCTGTATATTCTGAGATCTCATTCATTCAAGGTGGATCTAAGCATCTATTCAGAAGACGTGGAACTTAACCCTCTGTCTCTCTCTGTGGGTAATACTGACAGGAGACACAAGCAGCGTATTCCAGGCTGTTTAAAGGGGAGTGTTTGGCAGGATGGGTAAAGGATTTAGGCATTTATGAGCCACCTTTGTTTGACAACGAGCCCCTTGGAGTAGAAGCACTAGGGATTTGAAGAATTCTTAATTATTTTAAGAAAGATCTCTAGCAATCTGTTTCCCCTTTCAACCACACAATCGTACATTTGTGTAAAACTTCAAAGTTTTTAAAGTAAAAGATCCATTGGCATCAAGATCTTTCCTTGTTCCTTTCTTCTTCCCCTTCCCTACTCTAGAAAAGTTTGAGGAAAAGAATATAATGACGAGAATGATAAAAGGACAACTCAAGCTATAGGTGAATAGACAGAGCTCTAAGAAAACAAAACCTCCATCCATAAAACATGAGTGAAATTGAGCACATTTTGTGGAGATTTAAATTACTCATGTCCGAAAGAGTTTCTGAGGCCAATGGAATTACAGCTTCTAAACGTTTAGCTAATTTAAAGATTATAAAGAGTATATATTCTCTTGTTGAAGGAACCTTTGAAAAAGGACAAGGAATATGGCTATCATTTTAAAACTTCCCTTTTGCAATTGGGTTGACTTGGTCTAATATACAAATCCCTCCATGTGGGGCTAGATCATGGCATATTGTGAACTATGAATTGAAAAACACAGACCTATGGGGCTGCCTACAGACTCTTTAGTGGGGCTAATCTGAAGGCCTGAGGCTGTAGTTTGCTATTCATTACAAAACTTCAAAGGTCGGCATTTCTTTGCTATTGCTATGCTATTCTGGTGAACTTTCTTTTTTCTTTTTATACATCAACATTCAAAATACATACATTGAGATTTTACTGTATTTGAAGTTTTATGAGACTTCTCTTTGGAGAATGCTTTAACAGTTCAAAGTTTGATTACAGCTTTTTTTAGGGTCATAAGTAGAATATCATTTCCTAGTTTGGATTTCTCTTGACTGCTATGATGGCCTTTTACTTGTTTCCTGGCCTTGAATCCTGTCTATCCATGCCATCATCATCTTTCATTCTGTTGTCAGAGTTCTAAAGGACGGACTTAATCACATCACTGTTTTAAGTATATTTCTTGTCTCCCTGTGGGCCTGTTGGATGAAACCCTCATTCCTTAGGAAGATATCCAAGGCCCTTTGTCCTCTCACTTTTCTCCAGGAAGTCTTCTGTCGTCTGTGCTCCATGCAAGCAAGAAACATGGCCATTTTGTTCAGCATTTACCCTAGACAACAACAGTTCAGAGGTGGCCAGGTATGTAACCAGAAGGAGAGGAAAGCGGGATGGGGGTGGAGACAGTAAGGGGAAGGGGGTGCGGGAGGGGGGGTGGACTGGCAAGCTCATGCGTCTTTCACAGAGGGAGGAGGCATAGGAGCTGCTACTCAGCTCCAGTCATTTGTTGCCATGTGGGAATGTGGGCCCAGTGTTGCCAGATCTTCTGATTTTTTTTTTTTTTTTTCCAAGAGAAGCCAGAAATCTGGAATTTTATGAGAAATCTTCCAATTTTTAAATCTTGGCAACTAATTCAAAATATTTTTAAAACACTGTGTGGGCCAAAAGAGGGAAAAAAAAAAAAAAAAAAAGATCTCTGCCAGCTAAGACTGTGACCTCTTTGGGAAGAGCCTAAATGTGTTATCTACCTAGCCTTTTGGTCCACACACATGGCACTTCCTGCCATTCGCCCAAGCACATCATGTGCTTCGTACCCTTCTTCAGCGTTGATCTTGCTGCCAGCGATGCCTTCCTCATTCCTCTCTTGTAAACTCCTACTCATCCTTCAGGACCCAGCCCCAGTGTCGCCCGTCCCTAGGGAGGTTCACCTTGCCTGAGCGGCGCAATCAGACTCTGCCCAGACTCTATGGCAACACGCACCAGGGATGTGGCTGTCCTTACAGACCGGCAGGGGCTCTCTTAGGACTCTTCTCTGGCACACAGAACAGGGCCTGGCACATAGTAGGATCTCAGTCGACGTTTGTTGAATGGATGTGTTCCCATCAGAGTGAATATATGTGATTTCCTGAGGAAATAAACAAGTTTCATTTCCTCTCCTCTTTGCCATGTTGATTTCAATGTGGTAGGCAAATCCATCTGTGGATGTTGGTGTCCTTTTTCAGTTCTACACTATGTGCAGACTGTACTCTTTTTGGAGCTCTCCACTGTTCCCATGCTCATTGGCTTAGGGTTAAAGCGTATGTAGGCAGATGGCTATACCACTATTTGTCTGAAATGGGCTAAATTATTCAGACTGGTTTTCAAGAACTTAAGGTATAGAAGAGTTGTTCTTTAATGACCTGGGGGTCAGTTTTCTAGACACAAAATTATTACATGCTGGGTCAGGTAGTTTCCATTTAAAAAGCATACACACACTAATGTAGTTTTGTAAGCTTACCTTCTTTGTGAGAATTTCATTCCTTAAAACTGTTTTGAATTCATGTTTGATGTATATTATGAGATTAATGCCTGCTTAAATGATTTCATATGAAAATTGAAAGCCACTTCGATCCATCCTTACCTCTGTTAAAGTAAAACCATAAGGGCTTCTGATTCCTAATTTCCTGTATACACCCCATACTTCCCCACAAACAAACCCATCCACATAATTTGACCACATATCCACCCACACAAAAAAGCCCACAGAGTCCATACACATACATGCATATAAACAGAAAAATACACCAAGTAATTTACATGTGATCATTCCATCTACACAATAATATTCAAAGTAGACTTTCCTCTCTGGAATTTGATGCTCTCAGATGTTGATTAAGAAATTGCATTCTCCTGGCTCCATAAATCCGTACACTTGTTATTTTATTTTTCTGAAACTTCTACTTATTCCAGAATTCAGACATAACTTGTCTGAAAATGTGAAAAGGTTTTGGACAAAGGATAAAATGTTTTTCTAAAGTTATCAACAAAAGTGTACTCTCTTATTCAGGAGCTGACTAATTAGCCAAATCAAGTAAGGTTTGAAAGGATATGTCCTTATCATGACTACTGTCATTCCTATAAGAGCTCAAAGATAGAAAATCAGTTTCTAAAAAAAGACAAAATCTTTTTTAAAAAAGATAAAGACAGTTCAAATCTAACATGATCCAAAGGATGACTAAAATTCATGAAGTAGAAAATTCCAAATAGCAAAACATGAAAAGAATAAAACTTTCAAATGATTTGTTTTCCAAGTCAGTATGATATATCATTTTTACACAATGGTTGACAATAGATTATTATAATATTAAGTTTACCCTACATGATTATGGAGAAGGAAATCGCAGCCCACTCCAATACTCTTGCCTGGAAAATCCCATGGACGGAGGAGCCTGGTGGGCTACAGTCAATGGGGTCGCGAAGAGTCGGACATGACTGAACGACTTCCCTTTCACTTTTCACTTTCATGCATTGAAGAAGGACATGGCAACCCACTCCAGTGTTCTTGCCTGGAGAGTCCCAGGGACGGGGGAGCCTGGTGGGCTGCCGTCCGTGGGGTCGCACAGGGTCGAACACGACTGAAGTGACTTAGCAGCAGCAGCAGCACGTGGTTATGGAACATAACTACTATATTTTCTCCGAAAAGACACCACTAATAGGATTACTCAATTAGGGTCTTGAGAACTCCAGACAAAGGTCAGGGTAACACACAATGCTTTGCTTGGCAGTGAAGCCAAACCACAATACCAGTCTCCCTCCTCTGCCCTTGCATGCAAAACTCCAGAGGCTAAAAATATGCCAAGTCATCAACTAACTTAAATGGCCACCACAACAGTAGGAATTCAAATGAAGGAGGAAATGGAAGCACTAGGCAATGAACTCAAAGGTCAGAAGTTTGAACTTCAAAACTGAGGAGACCTCAGTCACTGGCTCTCAGTAAGCGTCAGTTGCCTACCCACTTGTTTATGCTCTCTCATAGTCTCCATGGGTGCAAAAGTGATTAAGATGTAGGCTCGCAGAGCTCAGGGCTCCTAATCTGAAGAAGAGCATTTTTAGGAATCATTGAGATGGCAAAAACATCACTAATGTCTACCATGTCAAAGAGAAAATATAATATTGTACCTGCAAGTCAAGGGTCAGAAGGAACAAGGATGTAGTGGGGTTAGGATGAACTTAGCTATCAGCGAAAAAGGAAAAGTCCTCTAACTAGGAATCTTGCACTCTCAGTTAATTGGTGCTTGGTGCTTGTCCATAGTTTTAATTTGCAGAGACAATAGGGGAATACCAACAATGAAGGCAGTTAGAATTTCCAGATGGGAAACTATAGCAGGTCATTTTTAGACTAAAAAACCTTGCATCTTTCCTTTTAAGGAAAAATCTTTTGATATGGTACAGTGGTAGACATGGCTCACCATTAGGTTATAAATTTTTAAAACCTTATTAGGATCCCCAAACCAGGAATATAAAAGTACAGTTTATTCCTTTCCCCCTACAAACATATTTATTGGCATCTACAACCAAAAAAAAAAAAAACAAAAAAGACTTCTGAAAGTCCTAAATGTATCTAAATAAGCAGTTAAGAATACACAATGTGCATATGCCACATCAAAAGAGGTATTGTAATTTAAGGACTGTAGGGTAAAAATAAAACCCAAATCTGCCACAGTTGCATAGAAATGTGTTTAATCCTCTGTCTGAGTTATTTGGTAGGAAACATTACCCCACCCCAACAAACCTTGACACAGACTTCTGTGGAAAGTTAGCCAGGCCACTGGTTCCTGCAGGCTCTGTGGTAGGGTTGGCCAGTCTACACACCCCTCACAGGGCTACCATGCTTTAAATAAACTCATCTGACTTTAAAGGAATGTTATGCAGACAGACAGATTGTTTGTTTTCCCTTGTATTTCTGAAATGGAGATGCTTCTTTTCATCTTAACGTTGCAGCAAGACACTTCACTGCAAAGAACATTCAGGGAAATCTCATCTGTAGCTGGTACAGAGCCCCTGGGACTCCGCATCATAAGGCTCCCTTTCTCTGCACCTACAGTTGTCCTTTGGCTCAGTCAGGAACTCTGGGCCCATGAGGCCTCCACATGGTACTCAAAGAAATTAGAGGCATTTCCTGCAAAATTGTATTAGTCATGCTTCGGTGCCAAACGAGTGATTTTTTAGTTCTAACTGCACATGCATATAATGATCATAATGCTAAGTAAAAATTATTGACAGCACTAGAGCTAAAATTGGTCTTTTCCACACTGTCACGTGTTTATTAAACATCTACTTCAGGCCAGGCCTTCTTGCATACTCAGTTACTCAGTCACGTCTGACTCTTTGTGAGCCCGTAGACTATAGCCCGCCAGGCTCCTCTGTTCATGAAATTTTCCAGGCAAAAATACTGGAGTGGGTTGCCATTTCCTCCTCTAGGGGATCTTCCCGACCCAGGGATTGACCCCGCATCTCCTGTGTCTCCTGCTTTGGCAGGCAGATCCTTTACCTCTGAGCCACCTAGGAAGCCCAGGCCTTGTATCGACTCAAACAGAAACCTGAAAAGAGCCTGCACGCAGGGCACTGAATAGTTCGCAAAGCTCTAGACGGTGAGTGTTGGAAGGGAATGCAAACCACAGGTGGCAACTCAGAAGAACCGTGAGAAAATCTCAACCTAGCCCAAAGGCAAGTGTTTCACAGTCTGAGAGCCAGAAAGCAAGGCAAAAATCTCAGTAGATTTCATCATCTTTGATGTCTTTTATAAAGGTGCCGTGCTGGCGCCCATGTGCCATCTCTCAATAAATCATTCTAGACATAAAATCCATAAATTCGTAGAGATGGCTGTTTTCCCCATTGAGCACCAAGTGAAAAAAGTAGCTTACATTTTGAATTCACATTGCACAAGAAATACATATATTTAAACACTATCATTCCATTTAGTGTGGTGAGATGGCCATCCCATGAAAGCAGGAGGAAACCCTCAAGTGAAGGAAGAGAAGAGTCATACCTCCTCTGTCATTCACTCTGGAACCTGGGATCATTTGGTGAAATGGAACCTACGTTCTGTCTGCAGCATTTCAGTATTTAAATTGTAATTTCTATCATCCTCGACTTTTCTCTCAGGTACTAACAGTTGATGTCTAGAAAATTAAAGGTGTGTGTGTGACCATTATTACTTGGCTAAGAGTCATTAAATGTGTTTAGCATGACCAGATTAATGTGGTTTAGTGTGGTGGATAGTGGCTTAGAAAAGGTATCTGAGGAAAAGGTATAGAAGATATGCGTGGATACTGTTGCAAAGGCAACATGAAAAAGGCAGAGGTAATGGAGATGAAAAGAAGAGATTTCAGAGAGAAGATGTAGGTGGTAGAATTGACAGGGGCTAGTGATTACTAAGATAAAAAGGATAAAAAGTAGGAGTTATAGTAAGATTGATTTTTGACAGAGTACACAATAAAAATCTGAGGGTTTCCCAGGCGGTGCTAGTGGTAAAGAACCTGCCTGCTAATGCAGGAGACTTAACAGGCTCAGGTTTGATCCCTGGATTGGGACGATCCCCTGGAGGATGAAATAGCAATCCACTCCCGTATTCTTGCCTGGGAAAATCCCATGGACAGAGGAGCCTGGCGAGCTACAGTCCATAGGGTCACAAAGAGTTGGACATGACTGAAGCAACTTAGCCCAAATATCTGATGTCATTTCTATAAACAATTTATAACATGGGCTAATAACCCAATATGCATGTGTAATCAGTCATTCAGTTGGGTCTGATTCTTTGCAACCCCATGGACTATAACCCGCCAGAGGTACACATAAAAACTTAACATCTATGGTGTGGACTTGGCAAGGTTTTCCCTATATCTCTTCTGTGATGTTCATATAAATGAGGATTTCCTGATTTGTATCCCAAATTTTTTATGTTGCTATTACCTAAAGCTATGAAATGATTTTTTTTTTAAAAAGAGACAGATTAATATTGATAACAAAATATCAAGCTGTTTCATGGAGGTACAGTGCTGGTGACTAAACATGTTTCCCGTGAAAGCCTGTCATTGGCAAATCAGGGAAGTATGGATTCCACCAGGGATAACAGAATACTGTTATTAGCAAGAAGTAATTAGGGTCAAAGATCTTAGAGGGTCATTTAATACAGCACTTTTCATAAAAGCAAAATTGTCAACCATGAATCTAATTTAAGGAGACATGCCATTACAGAGGTTTTCTTTTACTGTGGTTTATTTCTAGCATGATACTGAATCCTTTTGGATTAGGATCTGATATTTGTACTTGTGACTACAACATGCAGAGAATTTAAAAAAATCAATAAAATTCTATCTCAACGTTCTGACCAGTTAAACTTAATATATTACCCATATTAATATATTATATCATATTGATGGGGACTATCTCCTCATTCTTCCTGTGTATGAGCCCATTCAGGAGAGAGCATGTGTGAGTGTTTGTGACATTGTCCATTACAGTCAAAGTAAAATTAATTTTGTTTGTTCAACTTATTTCTAGGTCTTCGGTGATTTTAGCTAAAGACACATGAATGACTACATCTTACATTAAGCAATAATGGTGCATGGCATTGCTGAAATATTCAGGTTCTTGTCAGATTTCCTTTCACAGGATCTTGTCTGAGGTATTCCATAATTTCCCTAAGGTAAAACTTGCCATGTATTTACCCTTCTGATTATTATAATACTTCATATGGCCTCATATTTTAAATTCCAAGACTCAGATCTTTTTAGAATTGGGTGACACTTACTATCAAATCATGCTGCAAAAACTCTTTTAAAAAAATACTTCATCTAATGGTGATTATAATAATAGGTAACATTATTCCCTAAATTAATCAAAAAAGACTAAAATTTAGGAACAAAAGCAACAGCAACAACAGAAAACCTTAACCAGTGAGGAATATTAAGAGCTGAAATAACTGCATCTGCTATTTTGATGTATCAAACTGTTTTCTCTTCATGAAGGCATGAATATATTGAAATTTATTTAACACAATGGAAAAAAAAATCTGTTTGGCTTTAGTAAATACACTATATTCACAACCCAATCAAAGAAGACCTAAATAGACATTTCCCCAAAGAAGACATACAGATGGCCAATAGGCACATGAAAAGATAATCAACATTGCTAGTTAGTAGGGAAAAGGAAGTCAAAACTACGACAAAGTACCACCTCACACAGGGCTGGATGGCCATCATTAAAAACTCTCAAATAACAAATACTGGAGAGGGTGTGGAGGAAAGGGAAACCTCCCACACTGTTGGTGGGAATGTAAATTGGTGCAGCCTCTGTGGAAAACAGCATGAAGATTTCTTGTAAAACTAAAAATAGACTTGCCATGTGATTCAGCAATCCCAGTCCTGGGCATATACCCAGAGAAAAAAAACTATAATTCCAAAAGATACATGCACCCCAATATTCATAGCAACACTGTTTGCAATAGCCAAGACACTGAAGGAAACTAAATGTCCATCAACAGATGAAAGGATGTAAATATATACAATGGAACACTGCTCAGGGATAAAAAGAATGAAATAATGTTATTTGTAGCAACAGAGATGGAACTAGAGATTATCAAACTAGGTGAAGTAAATCAGAGAAAGATAAATATCATATGATATCACTTATATGTGGAATAGAAAATACGACACAAATCAACTTATTTACCTAGCATAAATAGACTCACAGACACAGAAAACAAATTTAGGGTTACCAAAGAAGGAAGGGGTTGGGGGAGGGATAAATTAGGAGTTTGTGATTAGCAGATACAAACTACTATATATGAAATAAACAACAAGGTCTTATTGTATAACACAAAGGAACTATATTCAATATCCTGTAATAAGCCATAGTGGAAACGAATTTTTTAAAAAAGGGTATATATATATATGTATATACATATATATATATATATATATATATATATAACTGAATCACTTGCTATATACCTTAAACTAACACAACATAGGACATCAACTATTGTTCAAATAAAAACCAACAAACAATGAAACCTAGTTGTGAACATGTAAATGAGAGTACGGATGACAAAAAAACCACACTACATTCAAATAAACATTCTCTTTCTATGATAGAAAATGACATTGTCTTAACTCCATAATGGATGCCAAATTAAAATATTGTGTATACTCTATATGCAATTATTCTCAGGTACAACCAATTTTTATTTTTACTTTTTAGAAAGAATATGTCTCATGTCTGAAATATTGAATAAAACCATCTCCAGGGGGAAAAAGAATGTGTTTTTGGAGCATTTAAGTTTGGTAGGAGAGCTGGAGAAATGTCTAGAATCTGCTCAATAGTGGCACACCCAAAAAGAGGAATCTTAGTTTTGACTAAGCCCTTATTATGAAAAAAAAAAACAAAAACAAAACCAAAAACCCCAGACATATGTAAGGAGAGAAACAAGCTAGAAACATGTGAACATAACTGAAAAGCTTTCCCTGTTTGTCTCCGAGGCCGCTTGAGAGGGTGCAGAGAAGCGTCCCAAGGACAGCGCGGGGCTCCGTTTCTCCCGAACTTCGGCAGGTCGTGTTTTCCCTGGAAACCGGGGCCCAACTCTCAGCTGGCTCCTCTGAGGATCCCATGCCCTAAGTTTTCTCTGCAATGCTAGAAGTTGGCCTGGATTTCCAACATTTCAGCATTCCTAATTAAAGGAGGATTGTCTTTATCGGGCTGGCAGATGGTGTTCGGCAGTCTGCTAAAACAGAAACGTGTTTGTGAGGGCTTCTCTGTCGAGTTTAATCAGAAGTAAATGTAGCAGGCGTACCTTGCCTGTGAGTAACTGGGTGAGTAGACGGATCCTGAAAGAGGGAGAGAGGGCAAGAGAGAGAGAAAGGGAGCGGAACAAGGTGCAGACAGAGAAGGAGACGGGGATAAACATAGGACTGATATGACAACTTCAAGGTCTTTCCAGCTTGAGGCCCTCTTACAGTTCCCTGCAGGAGCCAGTTGAAGGTAGGAGCTAATATCAGAGACCTGAAGTCCAACAGACTTTATCTTGTATCCTTGGTCGGCCACTTACAGAAGGGCAAGGTCTTTAACTTCCCCACGTGTCCGTTTTCTGATGCATACAATGGGAACAGCACAACTCCCCCAGAGGGATGTGGTCAGGACCACGCGAGGTATTGTATGTGAGCAGGTTATTTTACAACTGATGTTGACACTATGAAAAACTTTATACATTTGTAAGTGAATTGAGTTTACCTCTATCTCAGATATTGGGGATGTAAATTAACTCATTTTTATAGAGTGTTGGCCCAAGTATTGATTTTGCTAGAATCAGAGATGTAGCTTACCAGAATGTGCTGTTAACACAGCATAAAAATACTGGATTGATTGGTTTCTATCTGGGGTATAGCTTTAATTTTTTCCCTTGCAGTTTTATTGAAATAAAAATGACTACAGAATTATATAAGGTTATAGTATACAGAATAATGATTTGATTTACCTACATGAGATGTGATTACCACAAGTTTAGTGAACATTTATCATCTCACAGAAATATAAAATTAAATAGAAAAACTTTTTCTTGTGATGAGAACTCTTAGAATTTTCTCGTAACAACTTTCATATATAACATCCTGCAGTGTTAATTATATTTATCATGTTGTACATTACATTCCTAGTATTCATTTATCTTATAACTGAAAGTTTATGCCTTTTGATCACCCTCCTCCACCTTCCTCCTTTGGTAACCAAAAATCGGATCTCTTTTTCTACAAGTCTTTGGTTTTGAAGTATGATTAACCTACACTACCGTTGTTCATGCCTGATAAGCAACATAGTGGTTTGATATTTCTATATACTTCAAATCAATCACCACAGTAAGTCTAGCTACAGCGTCACCATAAAAAGATTTTGCAGAGTTATTGACTATATCCCCCATGCTCTATGTTTCATACCCATGACTCATTTATTTTGCAACTGGAAATCTGTACCTCTTAATTTCCCTCACATTATTTCTTTCCTCCTCCCACCTCCCTCCTCTCTGGCAACCACCTGATTCTGTCTTCTTCCGTATAACCTTACTTTTGGACCTAGCAGCCAGATGTTCTGTTTTCAAGAAAATTCACTCTGTTCTTAAAAGATCGGTTTCAAGTCTAAGTTCTCTAGCAGTCTATCTTCTTTCTGGCTTTAGTGCACCTTGATAGACCAAGGAAATATTCTAGGAAAAAAGAAGCTATAAAATGTTGAGGCCACAGACTGGCAGTTAGCCCAAGGGTGAGATGATGGTGTTCTTCTTCAGCCCTACTCCTGACATCTTTTCTGTGCCTCTCTTTGGAATTAAAATCAAGTTCTCAACCATCACGTCATTCCCAAACTGTCAGCTATGGTGGAACTGAAAAAATAGGTCTTTGTTTTTCAATAGTATCATCCTGAAGAGCCAAAGACTTCAGGAGGCAACGGAGGTCATCTTCATTGGCAGCAAACCTAGATTAGATGACTATAGTAGAATAGTAGACTGTGGTAGAATTGAGGGTCCTAAAAAGGCAGTTCCTCAAGGTATGTGACTGTTACTACTATGGTAATCCACCTAAGGATGGCAATACTGGTGCAAATGGAAAGCCTGAGAAGTCTCAGGGGCACTGAAAGATATAAAAGAAATAGGGAACCAAATCCCTCTTCTTGCCTGACCTTCTAGCTCTTATACACATAGAAGAAAAGTAACTAATGGTAATGCACCTAAGGATGGCAATACTGGTGCAAATGGAAAGCCTGAGAGGTCTCAGGGGCACTGAAAGATATAAAAGAAATAGGGAACCAAATCCCTCTTCTTGCCTGACCTTCTAGCTCTTATACACATAGAAGAAAAGTAACTAAACTCATTTCTTAAGAAAGGCATTATTAGCAGCAAGTGTTGACAAGGATACAGAGCTATAGGAACTCTCGTATAGAGGTGGTAGAGACATAAATTGTCACAGTCACTTGGAAGATTGTTGGGCATTTTCTGCTAAAACTAGACTACACATACCTTATGACCCAACAATTCTGCTCCAACAGTAAGGCAGACATGCTGCTCTTGCTGTTGAGTTGCTAACTCATGTCCAGCTCTTTGCAGCCCCACGGACTGTAGCCCTGCCAGGCTCCTCTGTCCATGGGATTTTTCAGGAAAGAATACTGGAGTGGATTGCTATTTCCTTCTCCAGGGGATCTTCCCCACCCAGGGACTGAAACCACAAATCCTGCTTCTCCTGCCTTGGCGGGTGGATTCTTTAACACTGAGCCACCTGGGAAGCCCTAAGGTACACATCTGCCCACCAGAAACACATACAGGAAAGTTTCCTTCATGCATATCAGATAAAAAAGGAAAGTAACTTAGATGTCCATCAACAGTAGAATGAATAAATTGTGGTATTCGTAAAATGAAATACTGCATGCCCCCAAAAGTATTGCTATACACAACATGACAAATGAATTTCATGAACATAACTGAGGGGAAGAAGTCAGAAACCAGACAGCACACACATCATCTGACTCATCTTCCCTGAAGTTCAAAACCAGGCAAGGCTAATTTATGGTGCCAGAAGCCAGACGCCAGAAGGGTGGCCCCTCTTAGTATAATAACGACCAGAAAGGGACACAAGGCAGATGAGGGGGTGATATTTTGTTTCTTGACCAGGGTATTTGATCACATAGGTCATGCAGGGTTACCCTATGTGAAAATGCATCAAGTGTACACTTATTTTTGTGTACATTTATGTTATTTTTGGGGCTTCCCTGGTGGCTCAGATGGTAAAGAATCTGCTTCCAATGTGGAAGACCTGGGTTCGATCCCTGGGTTGGGAAGATCATCTGGAGAAGGGCATGACAACCCACTCCAGTATTCTTCCTCTGAAGAATCCCCATGTTCTGAGGACCCTGTTGGGCTGCAGTCCTTGGGGTCGCAAAGTCAGATACGACTGAGCAGCTAAGCACACATACACACATGTTATATTTCAATAAAATTTATGTAACAAAACAGTCTCTTGTACAAAAAAGGTGGAATACAGTTTGGAGAGATGCTTTGCTAACTCTTCTGGTTTTCTGAGTAAGAACATGAGAAGTAGGGTCAACAGTCCATCAAAAGATTTGAATCAATTGTCGTTCCTCTCTTGACCTCACTTTCCTCTTCTGAAAGAGAGAGGATATCACCAGAGGTCCCTAAGATTTCTCTTGGCTCTAACAAAAGCAGTGACCTTTGAGCCAGTGTACTTCCCACCAGACCTATTGCCTGTCTAGACAGGATAAGAGGCAGAACCCAGTTTCTAAAGTGTTCCCAAAGGTGAAGTTTGCCTCTTCCTCAAATAGATTCTTAGGCAGTTTGATGGAAAATTACACTAGAACAAATCTGTAGAAAAAGATGTTTTATTGCCCTCACCCCGGTAGCTTGTATTCTGTCAGTATTGGGTTATTAAGAAATAATCCTCTAAAAAGAATTTATACTTAATCCTAATAGAAGTGAAAGTGTTAGTTGCTCAGTTATGTTTGCCTCTTTGCAACTCCATGGACTGTAGCCTGCCATGGTCCTCTGTCTGTGGGGACTCTCCAGGCAAGAATACTGGAGTGGGCTGCCATTCCCTTCTCCAGGGCATCTTCCTGACCCAGGGATCGAACCCGGGTCTCTTGCATTGCAGGCAGATTCTTTATAGTCTGAGCCACCAGGGAAGCCCTAATAGAAGTGAGAAGGGTTAAAGCAAGAATTAGAGTTGGGTGGCTATCGTGGTAAAGTATTTGCCTGCTAATGCAGGAGACACAAGGGATGCGGGTTCAACTCCTGGGTCAAGAAGATCCTCTGGAGAAGGCAATGGCAGCCCACTCCAGTATTCTTGCCTGGAAAATTCCATGACAGAGAAGCCTGGCAGGCTCCAGTTCATGGGGTCACAAAGAGTCACAACTGAGCAAGTGAGCAATCAACCTTAAAGACCTTAGTAGGCTGTTCTGAGACAGGTTATGTTCTTGAAGCTGCCAAACACAGCATTTGATTTTTGATTACCTACTGCCTCTGACCTCCTAATAAACCGGGGTTATCAACCTTCCCTTGCCAACCAAATTCTAATGAGGAGGTCTGAACCTAAATTAAATGCAGATAGTTTCAATGAGGTTTCCTTTATTATGCTAACCATACCCTTCGCTGGGCCAAAAGCTCCCCTAAGCTGAGATCCTTGCTTTGTGATGGCATTTCCCCAGCACCAGTGAGGGGAGAGGGGAGAGGCCCAGTTCATCTGATTCCTTCCCCCCCCGGGGGCCTTCTTCTCCTACCTTGAGACAATCTAGAAAAGTTATTGAGATGGAAAATGTTTAGCTGAATTTTTTTTTTCGCCTATCATTTCCGAGAATTTTCCAAAATAGCAAAGGGATGCTGACTTCCCACTAGGACTCAATAGACTGTAGCAAATCAAACAATTTTCCAAAAGGCATTTTCCTACCACTCCTCTGACCACATTTCCCACCCCACCAGAGAAGCACTGTGGTCGCAAGGGGAATTCTGTCTAAGATCCTCAGAGTGAAATAGGTGTATTTTCACATCGTGGAGGGAGAAATCTCAGTACTGAAGATTTTTGAGTAGGGTGGGAGTAGATGACAAAGAAAAGACGGGAGTGTAATCAGAAAAGAAAAAATTCACTTACTTTCTGTAACTGGGCAGAGGTGGAGATGTCGGCGCCTTGAAGAGTGTGGAGAGTTGCTTCTTGAGCAACCCAGAGAACAGTTTCAGATTCTGCTCCCAGTGATCTGCGGGTCTCGTCTAATCAGGGAAACTTTATTTTTCATCATTCCTTGCTGAGCTGTGACACATGAAAATAATTACTGAGGTTAGGGATGGAAAATATTTATTAGGTCAGCTCGACCATCCTTTCCACTATGTAGGCCGGCTCCCTGCTGGGCCTGGAAGACAGAGCTATGACAGCAAGCTGGCATGTCCCTGTCTCCCAGCACCTGAAAAGCGGGTTATCTGTCCCTTCTTCATCTCTGCTGGGTCTATGAATGCCAAGGAGGAGAAAAAAGAAGATAGCAAGATGTTCTACGGCAACAGAAGGGCCTATCCAAGCCACTGACCAACTATTAACGCGGGAAGTTGTCAGTTTTTCTTCAGCAGGTTGAAATCCAACTCCTCCTTGAAGAGTCCATTGCTGTTTGTTCACAGTAGATGCACAGGCCACTGTGAAGGCTGGGACATTTTCTTCTCATGGGTCTCATCCTATGCTCAACACTTCTCCCGGGTAAGGCCTGGCTCCTCAGAGCTGAAGCTCAGCAGATCTTTGCAAGGGGCCTGCATGCCCCACTGGCTGTTTCTGAGCCAAGGAAGAGAGGCCGGTCCCCTCTCAGCTGGCCTGGTCAAGGCACTCCCCCTGAGACTTCTTCCTTTCTGCTGTTTTTCTTCTGCATGACTTCCAGCTTGCTGACGTGGAACCTGTCCTAAAGAGACCAGGGCTGGGCTCAGCAGCCTAAAGGTGGTCTCCTCAGAGCCATAGAGACAGGGCTACCACCGGTGTTAGGCCCCCCAAATAAACGGCCCTCCTCAACCCCCCACCAGCTGCAGTCTATGCGCCCTTGTTTCATGCGGAAGTCAAGGGCTGGTTCTCTACAGGACTCAGTGCACAGAGGCACTTAACATGTGTAGAATAGCACTTTCTGCCACACCACCGGCCCCCCACCACCAAGCGACCAGGTAGCGTGAAGGCCAAGGGGGCTTCTATCTCCTCACACACCAACAAACAGCTCAAGGGCCCCACACAGAACAGGTCTCAGGAAAGAGCCCGAAAGAATTGATTCAAATTCCTATTCACTTTCCTATTCAAGCCCCAGAACATCTAAGGGCCAAAATGGAGCAAAGCTCGCTATAAAATCAAGGAAGTGACTGAGGAAAAGGTTATAATGATTGAAGATATTCACACTGAGGGCCAGGGTTGCTTGTACAGGTGGTGTGGGTGGGAGTAAGCGCACACAGAAAGACAAATGATCCATACAGTCTACTTGTCCACGCACAAGAAGGGCCTATACGGGATGTTTTTAAGGTAACTGAAAACCATCTACAGTTCTCCTGGGCAATTCCCTAGGTCTGTGGAGACGGAGATCTTTTCCTAGCACCAGATAGGGCCCTAGTATTAACACAAGCTGTTTACATCTTCCACGTCTGCCTGGCAGGAGCCGTGATAATTGAGCCCTCAGCTCTGCACTAAGACGCTGTGTTTCATGGTGAGTAGGGTTTTACTGAACAGATTTTCTCACAGAACTTGGAGTATGCTGAATTTTAATCAAGTCATGTCACTGGCCTCCTCACTCACGCGTCCCACATTGACTGCCCAAACACAATTCACCCAAAAGCCTTTGAGTCCTGTCGGCACTTCAGCCTGGAATGCAGCGTCCTCAGAGGACGTCCTCCTTTGTCCTCAGGGGATGTTCTCCTGGCCAGAGAACTGAGCCAGGGGTGTTGAAGGCTGTGTCTATCTTTACTAGAAAGACTGATTGATTTACTTTTAGAAAGTGAGGGAGATCTTCTTTGCTATTAAAAAAGCAACTTATTTTTACTACACTAATTAGTTAAGGTTGTTAATAGGTATTATGATCATGTAGACATTCTGAGAAAAGCATAAATATGAATAAGATGCCAAAAGTGATTGGATAATGTGTAATTAAAGGTAAACATTTTTAACAGTTTCTCAGATTCCAGAAATAATTTAAAATTTAATTGTATTTCAAGAGTCTTCAACTTTGTGTCAGAGTTGAATCGTATTTCTTTGGTTTTACCTTTGAAGTCTTTTATTTTTTTAATTTTCATTGCTCCATATACACTGTGGGGAATATGATATGGGACTTGCTAGCTTCGTTTCAGTATATTTTTCTTGTTCATTTTAATATCCATAAACACTTCAATTTTCTTCCCTATTCCACTGGAAAAAAATTCATGCTTTTTACTTTTTGGAAAATAAATTAACCAAAATGTAATATAATATTTAAGTGAAGAGTGCCAGTGACATTCAATGGTCCACGTGGCATTACATTATGTTTTCTGTTTTATTCTATGCATCTTTCTAATACAGGCTAAGGCTGATGTTCATGTAAATTGCTCTGATTTTATAGAAGAGAAGGCTGCATTCTTTTTGAAACCCAGGGCTTTCGTGCAGTAATAGAAAAAAAAAGACAGAAACAAAATAATGGGCACTGGCAATCAAACTATCATTATAGGTACATTATGTGCAGGGTGCTAAATTGGTCGAAGTCCTTTATTTTTAATTTCTGCTCATCTGTTCACCATTATTAAGCGAGCTTACACACCAGAGGAGATTTAAGAGTGACAGAGGGTAATTATACACTTTAAAAAAAGATATTTTTCATCACAGGGTTAGAACCACACCGAGAAAGAAAGCTACTTCAGAATTTCACACAGAGCCCCAATGTACTTTTATTTTTGGACAGGTACATAATTTTCACTTTATATTCTAGGTTGAATTCCACATACTGCTAGTCCTATTAGATTTTTATAGTATGGCTATATATTATTTTATATTTGTTTTTAAAAGACATTTTAAAATAAATAATTGTTTATTTGCACTCTATACTTAAAAATAATTCACAGTGCAGTTAATGAATTTTCAGTTTTCCACTTATGGTTAGTGTCATTGAGATGAAAATGTGAGCATTTGAAACATGATTGGAGACTTTGGTTAACTTGAATGATTAAGGGCACAAAGTCATAAGAACTATATAAAATTTTTTAGTGACTTCATGATGTATAACTGACATAATGAACAGCGTTTATTTAAACTGCACATGTGTATAAATTTGGGTATATATATTTGATAAATAAATGATATATGCATAAATATATCATAGTGAAACCATCACCACAATCACAATCAAAATAGTAAATGTAGTTATAACTCCCCAATTTTTCTTCTGCTCCTTTCTTGGAATCCCTCTTTTGCATCCCTCCCTACACTCTGCCTGAGGTAACAACTTATCAGCTGTCACTATAGATTAGTTTGCATTTTTCCACAGTTTATTTAGATGGAATCAAATCACACATTATGTACTCTTTTTCTGGCTTCAAACATTCAGCATAGTTATTCTGAGATACATCCATGTTGTTTCATGTATTAATAACTCATCCCTTTTTATTGCTGTTCCATTGTGTGTATATCACAGTAAGTATGTCTATTCACCTCTTACTGGACATATGGATTATTTCCAGTTTTGGGTTATTACAAATAAAGCTGCTTGAGGCAGCCATGTACAAATCACTATATGGATATATGCTTTATTTTCTTTGGGGTAAATAGTTAGGAATGTCATAGATGATTCATATGGTATGTGGTTGCTTAAATTTTAAGAAATCGGCCAGCCGTTTTCCAAATAGTTGTACTATCTTATGTTGCTACCACGGTCCATGAGAGTTCAAGTTGCTCCTCATTCTCAGCACTTGGTATGGTTAGTCTTCTAAATTTTAGACATTTTATCGGTGTATGGTGATATCTCACTCTGGTTTTAATTTGCATTTCCTTAATGGCTAATGATATTGAGTGTCTTCTCACATGATTATTTGCCATCCATATGTTTTCTTTGATGACTGGCTGATTGATACTTTTGTCCATTTTTAAAAATAGGGTTGCTTGTTCTCTTACTATTAAGCTTTGAGAATGTTTTTCATTAAATAATCTGGATACAAGTCCTTTGTCAGATGTATCCTTTACAAATATTTTCCGAGGTTTGTTTTTTCGTTCTTTTAATAGTGTCATTCAAAAAGAAGTTCTTTGGCTTCTCGGTGGCTCAGTGGTAAAGAATCCGCCTGCCAAGGCAAGAGACATGGGTTCGATCCCTGGTCCGGGAAGATCCCACATGCAGTGGAGCAACTGAGCCCGTGCCCCACTATTGAGCCTGCGTTCTAGATCCCGGGAGCCGCAACTACTGGTGGCTGCACACCCTAGAGCCTGTGCTCTTCAACAAGAGAAGCCACTGAAATAAGGAGCCCTCGCAACCCAACTAGAGCAGAGCTCCTGCTCATTGCAACTAGAGAAAAGCCTACCCAGCAACAAATACTCAGCACAGCCAAAAATAAACAAATAAATAAAATTACAAGATGAAGTTCTTAATTTTGATGAAGCACTTTTATCTTTTTCTGATGAAGTCTTTTATTTCTTCTGTAGATCATACTTTGGGTGTTATACCTAAGAAATCTTTGACTAATTCTTGGACAAAGGTGAAAACTTTTCAAGGTAAAAATTCAAAAAAAATGTTAATGATACTTTTCTAGAAGTCTTTTTATAATTTTATGTTTTACATTTAGTGGTCTGAGGTCCATCTTCATTTAATTTTTGTATATATTATGAGTTTGGATGGAAATTCATTATTTCGCATATAAATTTTCAATCGTTTCAGCCTGATTTGCTGAAAAAACTCCATGTTCCCTGCTGAATGCATTCAGTTCAGTTCAGTTCAGGCGCTCAGTCATGTCCGACTCCCTGTGACCCCATGAATCGCAGCACACCAAGCCTCCCTGTCCATCACCAACTCCCGGAGTTTACTCAAACCCATGTCCATTGAGTCGGTGATACCATCCAACCATCTCATCCCTGTCGCCTCCTTTTCCTCCTGCCCTCAATCCCTCCCAGCATCAGGGTCTTTTCCAATGAGTCAGCTCTTCCCATCAGGTGGCCAAAGTATTGGAGTTGCAGCTTCAACATCAGTCCTTCCAATGAACACCCAGGACTGATCTCCTTTAGGATGGACTGTTTGGATCTCCTTGCAGTCCAAGGGACTCTCAAGAGTCTTCTCCAACACCACAGTTCAAAAGCATCAATTCTTTAGCACTCAGCTTTCTTCACTGTCCAACTCTCACATCCACACATGACCACTGGAAAAACCATAGCCTTGACTAGACGGACCTTTGTTGGCAAAGGAATGTCTCTGCTTTTTAATATGCTGTCTAGATTGGTCATAACTTTCCTTCCAAGGAGTAAGCGTCTTTTAATTTTATGGTTGCAGTCACGATCTGTAGTGATTTTGGAGCCCCAAAAAATAAAGTTAGTCACTGTTTCCACTGTTTCCCCATCTATTTGCCATGAAGTGATGGGACCGGATGCCATGATCTTAGTTTTCTGAATGTTGAGCTTTAAGCCAACTTTTTCACTCTCCTCTTTCACTTTCATCAAGAGGCTCTTTACTTCTTCTTCACTTTCTGGCCTAAGGGTGGTGTCATCTGCACATCTGAGGTTATTGATATTTCTCCTAGCAATCTTGATTCCAGCTTGTGCTTCCTCCAGCCCAGCGCTTCTCATGTTGTACTCTGCAACATCTTTCAGGACTTGAAATAGCTCAACTGGAATTCCATCATCTCCACTAGCTTTGTTTGTAGTGATGCTTCCTAAGGTCCACTTGACTTCACATTCCAGGATGTCTGGCTCTAGGTGAGTGTGAGTGATCATACCATCATGATTATCTGGGTGGTGAAGATCTTTTTTGTACAGTTCTTCTGTGTATTCTTGCCACCTCTTCTCAATATTGTCTACTTCTGTCAGGTCCATACCATCTCTGTCCTTTATTGAGCCCATCTTTGCATGAAATGCTCCCTTGGTAGCTCTAATTTGCACTGTGGTTTAAAAAAATTAATTGCTCATGCATGTGTGCACCTATTCCTGAGCTCACCCTTCTGTTCTAATCATCTGTTTATCTTTACAGCAACACTGAGTCTTTGACCCCATGAATATGGTTTGTCTCTTCATTTACATAGATCATCTTTAATTTCATTCAGCAATGCTGTGCAGTTTTACTCTGCAGGTCTTTCAAATCTGTTGTCAAATTAATTTTTTCTAAGTATTTCATGTTTTGGATATTACTGTAAGTAGTATTGCTATTTAGTTTCAAGTTCTGTTTGGTTGTTGCTAATATATAGAAATGCAATTTATTTTAACCAACCACCTTACTGAATTTGCTTATCTAACTCAGCAGTGCCCACAGGATTGAAAAAGGTCAGTTTTCATTCCAATCCCAAAGAACGGCAATGCCAAAGAATGTTCAAACTACTGCACAATTGCACTGATCTCACAAGCTAGCAAAGTAATGCTCAAAATCCTCCAAGCCAGGCTTCAACAGCACAGGAACCGTACACTTCCACATGTTCAAGCTGGATTTAGAAAAGGCAGAGGAACCAGAGATCAAATTGCCAACATCCATTGGATCATCAAAAAAGCAAGAGAATTCCAGAAAAAAAGTCTACTTCTGCTTCATTGACTATGCTAAAGCCTTTGACAGTGTGGATCACAACAAACTGTGGAAAATTCTTAAAGAGATGGGAATACCATACCACCTTACCTGCCTCCTGAGAAAACTGTACGCAGGTCAAGAAGCAACAGTTAGAATCAGACATGGAACTGATTCCAAATTGGGAAAGAAATACGTTAAGGCTCTATATTGTCACCTCGGTTATTTAACTTATATGCATAGTACATCATACGAAATGCCGGGCTGGATGAAGCACAAGCTGGAATCAGGATTGCTCAAAGAAATGTCAATAACCTCAGATATGCAGATGACACCACCTCTGTGGCAAAAAGGGAAGAGAAACTAAACAGTCTCTTGGTGAAAGTGAAACAGAAGAGTGAAAAAGTTGGCTTAAAGCTCAGCATTCAAAGAACTAAGATCACGGCATCGAGTCCCATTACTTCATGGCAAATAGATGGGGAAACAATGGAAACAGTGAGAGACTTTATTTTCTTGGGCTCCAAAAATCACTGCAGATGGTGACAGCAGCCGTGAAATTAAAAGATGCTTGCTTCTCGGGAGAAAAGCTATGACCAACCTAGACAGCATATTGAAAAGCAGAGACATTGCTTTGCCAACAAAGGTCCATCTAGTCAAAGCTGTGGTTTTTCCAGTAGTCATATGTGGATGTGAGAATTAGACTATAAAGAAAGCTGAGAGCCAGAGAATTGTTGCTTTTGAACGGTGGTGTTGGAGAAGACTCTTGAGAGTCTCTTGGACTGCAAGATCAAGAGATCAAACCAGTCAATTCTAAAAGAAATCAGTCTTGAACATTCATTGGAAGAACTGATGCTGAAGCAGAATCTCTAATACTTTGGCCACCTGATGTGAAGAGCTGACACATTGGAAAAGACCCTAACGCTGGAAAGGATTGAGGGCAGGAGAACAGGATGACAGATGACGAGATAGTTGGATGGCATCATGGACTCGATGGACGTGAGTTTGAGCAAGCTCCAAGAGTTGGTGATGGACAGGGAACCCTGCTGTGCTTCAGTCCATGGTGTTGCAAACAGCTGGACACTGACAGAGCGACTGAACTGAACTGAACTGAATGTAGATTCATCAGTTATAACAAATACACCTCTCTGGTGGAGAATGTTGATAATGGTCAAGCTTTGCATGTTTGGGAGTAGGGAGTTTAGGGCTATCTCTGTATCTTCCACTCAGTTTTGCTGTGTACCTAAAACTGCTCTAAAATATAAACTCTGTTCTTTAAAAACAGTTCCAGAGGTGGATAGTTATGCAACAGTGTGAATGTACTTCATACCACTTAACTGCAAATGTACTTAAAAATGGTTAAAATGCTAAATTTTATGTTACATATAGTTTACCACAATAAAAAATTATTATAAGGTGTTTTATGCATATAAAAGAATATACCATATATTATGTAGAAATAAAAACCAATACCCATATACCCATCACTAGATTAGGAGAGAAATCTTTATACATAAGTCTTGGGCTACCCTCTGAATGATACCATCTTCCTCCCAAGGGTAACCACTCTTTTGATTTTGTGTTTACCATTCTTATGCTTTTTAATCTTGATATCCTTAGATAATATACTGATTATTGTATGTTTCTAAACTTTAAATTTGGTATTCTTGAAGTACTCCTTACTCAAAGCTATGATTATTAGATTTATCCACAGTGATACAATGTATGGAGGTGTAGTTCATTCATTTTCATTATCCTCATAATACATTAAGCAAACATATAACATTTTACTTACCAAAAATAAAGCTGTTACTTTAAATGATGTGATGTTATTTTGTTAAAATGCACTATCTTAAAATTTATGCCTTGGTTAACTCTCAAATGGTTTAGAATGCAGTAATCTATAAGGAGAAATATCAATAACCTCAGATATGCAGATGACACCACCCTTATGGAAGAAAGTGAAGAGGAACTAAAAAGCCTCTTGATGAAAGTGAAAGAGGAGAGTGAAAAAGTTGGCTTAAAGCTCAACATTCAGAAAACTAAGATCATGGCATCTGGTCCCATCACTTCATGGCAAATAGATGGGGAAATAGTGGAAACAGTGACTGACTTTATTTTGGGGCCTCCGAAATCACTACAGATCGTGACTGCAACCATAAAATTAAAAGACGCTTACTCCTTGGAAGGAAAGTTATGACCAACCTAGAGAGCATATTAAAAAGCAGAGACATTCCTTTGCCAACAAAGGTCCATCTAGTCAAGGCTATGGTTTTTCCAGTGGTCATGTGTGGATGTGAGAGTTGGACAGTGAAGAAAGCTGAGTGCTAAAGAATTGATGCTTTTGAACTGTGGTGTTGGAGAAGACTCTTGAGAGTCCCTTGGACTGCAAGGAGATCCAAACAGTCCATCCTAAAGGAGATCAGTCCTGGGTGTTCATTGGAAGGACTGATGTTGAAGCTGCAACTCCAATATTTAGGCCACCTGATGGGAAGAGCTGACTCATTGGAAAAGACCCTGATGTTGGGAGGGATTGGGGGCAGGAGGAGAAGGGGAGGACAGAGGATGAGATGGCTGGATGGCATCACCAACTCGATGGGCATGAGTTTGAGTAAACTCTGGGAGTTGGTGATGGACAGGGAGGCCTGGCGTGCTGCGATTCATGGGGTCGCAAAGAGTTGGACATGACTGAGCACCTGAACTGAACTGAACTGAACTGAATCTATAGGATCCGTAGAATTTTTCAATAAAAAAATTTAGTTTAAAGTAAAAGCTAGTGTTGAACTCCTGAAGCATTTATTGTATGTGGTACACTCTTTAAGTAATTGTATAGTGTATGTATTTTTTTTAACTTTTTTTTGGGGGGGTAACTCTTTATTTTAATATAATTGTAAACTTATAGAAAGCAGAATAGTACAAGGGATTTCTGTAAACTATCCAGATTTGTAAAATGTTTGCTTTATTTTTTTTATAATTTCTTCTTCTCCCCTCACCCCAACTCCATAAGCATACAAACATATATGTTGTGTTTGTATTGTTTTTCAATTACAGAATTTATTTAGTATTTCTGCCCCAATTAAATGATACATCTTTCAGCAGGAATCACATTTAACCTAGCTTTTGTGTTTCTCTCAGCACCCAGAACAATTCATGGCTACCAGGACCCAGAACCTCAACAGCAGATAACTCAATAAAGACACTCCCTGGTTGAGATAGAATGACTGAATAAGCTAATTCCTTTTCTCAGTGCCCCTCAACATCGCTGATTTCAGGGTTGGACTTTGGAGAGTGATGAGAAGAAAATAAAAGTCTTCTTTACCTTTTCCACATCAAAGTCTTTTGTCTCCATGCATTAAAAAGTAGCCAGGGGAAAATGAGTGGGAGCAGCTGAAAAGTCAGAGATTGGGACAAGTGAAGTGGGCTTTAGGAACCCCTGCCACTGACTGACTGCTCTTGGGATTCAGATCACATGTAGAGAACCAGGTATCACATGTGAACACTAGTGTGGCGTTGGCAAGATTAGATCACTGTTGTTAGTCTATGTCTATTGAATTGATACTCACGCTTGAAAAGTAACAGTTAAGAATTGCTGGCATCTGAAAACTTCTTTTCTTGGGTACTGAATAAGAGTCTAGAAGTCTGAAGAGGCAGGACATCTTACGTCTGTGCCACACTAAGTCACTTCAGTCCTGTCTGACTCTTCGTGACCCTATGGACCAGTAGCCCGCCATTCCCCTTGGCCCATGGAATTTTCCAGGCAGGAATACTGGAGTGGGTTGCCATGTGTTCCTCCAGGGGGTCTTCCCACCCCAGGCGGACCCAGGGATGGAACCAGTCTTGTGTCTACTGCACCGGCACCTGGGAAGTTCCACCACCAGTGCCACCTGGGAAGCCCATATCCTACGTAAAGCATAGTCCTGCTTGTACGGGATTACACTTCTGTTCTTCTGTTCTTATTGAAAGGGAAAGTGTCAGTCCCTCAGCCACATCCAGCTCTTTGCAACCCCATGGACTGTAGCCCACCAGGCTCCTCTGTCCGTGAGATTCTCCAGGCAAGCACATGGAGTGGGTTGCCGTTTCCTTCTCTGGGGAATCTTCCTGACCCAGGGATCCAACCTCCGTCTCCTGAAACTCCTGCATTGCAAGTGGATTCTTCACTGCTGAGCCACGCCCGTAGGTGGTGGTGGGCGGGTACAATTATAATAATAGGCATGGTTTATTCTTTTACAATTCAAAAGATTTTTCAGTCCTAGCAATGACAAAAAGTCATTTTAGTATGTAGAAATTCACACTAAATTTATCCTAGCTATAGGATACTGGATGAAATCTTGGGGCAATCTGCTTTGTATTATAATACTTCCTTGTATTTGTACAATATTATTTCCTTAAAATATGTGATTACAAAGCATAATACATATAAAATATATAATATATATGAACGGCTAAAATAATAATAAAAACTTCTCCTGCACCCACTATTAATACTTTGAAATCCTATGTAGCTTTCCCAAATTATATTCCCCTTTCTTTCTCCTGAATTTTGTGTATAGGGTTCCCTCAAGTCTCAGCATATAGGAATGTTCCTAAATGTTATCCTTTTTGGCTTGTGTGGTTTTGAACTTTTTATAAATTGAATCATTATGTCCTTTTTAAAACTTTATGTTAAGTTGTGATGTTTGGCTCTGCTGGTACACTGTCATGGCCCTTATCCACAGGATATACTTCCAAGGCTCTCAGTGAAAGCCTTTAAACCTCAGATAGGACTCCACCTGATATTTACTATATTTTTCCTAACATACATACTCATGCTAAAGTTTAATTTCTAAAATTCGGTACAGTAAGAGAGTAACAATAACTGGTAATAAAATAGTACAATTATAACAATATATTTTCATAAGAGTTATATGAATGTGATCTCTCTCAGAATATCTTATTGTACAAGTTTAAAGTCTTTTCCATGTCAACTAAGCCCTGATTATGCACTGTGGCTGTAACTTTTGCAGTCTGAGGTGCGACAGCAGACAGCAAAACTAGCAATTCCTTTTTCCTTCTTCACAGTTTCATGGCTGGAAGACTTGTTCTCACTGTAGATCTCAGCAACCTCTGTGTACAATGGTTTTTCTTTCCTTATTAAGTGGAGTACTTTCACCTTTTCAGTTAATGACGTCTCTTTGGCTCTCAGAATTGCCTGCGTCACAACTCTTGTGCTTTGGGGCCATTATTGTTAAGGTAAAATAAAGGTGACTTGAACAGAAGCACTGTAATGCCATGAACAGAAGCATCTGGATCTCAGAGCCCAGATAGATGACTGCTAAGTGACGAACAGGAGGGACCGACGGGAAGATTCTCCACCAAGGCAGGACCTTGGGAGATTTCACTGCTACTCAGAGTAGGGAGCAACTTAAAACTTGCAAATTTTTAGTTTACCCCTGGAAGTTTCCATTTACTATTTTTGAACTGAGGAAAGCAGAATGGCAAATGAGAAGGGGACAACTATATTTAACTGCGGTTCATTCATTTTTCACTGCTATTCATTTTGCACTTCATTATCACAAGAGGCAGTTTGGAAATAAAGTCACGTTTGAAAAAATTTTTTATTTTATCAATGCTTCTTTATTGTGTTCAAGTTAGAATGTTTCAAATCCCCCAACCATTTCCTTCTTGAAAAACAGTACAGGGTATGTGGTGAAGAGCCACTTCCAAGGTTGTACCAGAGTGACTTTGGCTGGTAACCTCTCTGAGCCTCAGCATCCTCACCTGTATCATGAGGATAAAAATAGTATCTGTCTCATAGAGAAGTTACAATAATTAAATGGGCAAATACATGTAACGTATTTGGAACAGGGCTGGTTCATATTTAAGTGCTCAGTAAATATTATCCACCATAGGAGGGAGAGATTTGGAACAAAGTCTAGATGTTTTTGCAGATTTAAGTGTGTAAGGGAAACTGTTTTAAGATTTTTCAGTTAATGAGCTAATGAAAAAAGCACTGTTTCTAAAATTCCTGAAGAAAAGATGACAACTCTCATCTCTTTCTCGTACTGTCTGTGCTGTTAAAGATAATGCTAAATGGACCAAAAAGAAAGGAAAAAGGAAAAAGAGCTTCAGGTAAAATTATTTTACTGTGGTTCAGCTCTTAGGTAGAAGAGATGAATATCTCTTATCTATATTGTAATCATAGACATGGTGTAGCAAGTCCACTAAGATAAATTTATGATTTTCTTTAAAGAAAAGTTATCCTCATGAAGACTTCTAAGTGAATTGAAAGCTCTGTGAGTAATTGGAGATTAAATCATCATCTATGGAATGAGGCCAGTTTACAACTAAAAGAATACAGCTCTCTTTACCCTTACGGAGAAAAAACAAACAGAAGGAGGGGTGTGAGGTAACTTTTGACTACAGGAAACATTCATCTGACATTTGCGCAGGAAAAGGGAATATTCTTAGCTGTTCCACGCTGGGGAATAAAATTTAGGATTTTGAAAGGAGACTCTTTTTTATAAATTACTAGTTATAATTTTATTTTGAGTGCAGAAATAAGCCTCACAAGTAAATATTCATCTTTATTTTTCAAAATCTGTTATTCTTGCTGTTCAATAGAAGGTAATAGAATTACAGAAATGGCAGTGATCCCACTTGTGGGGCATTAATTAATATATTGTACTACTAACCACTGAGAGACTGTGAGTGACCTGATTCCAGGGACACTAACTGCCTTGGCCTTACTGTAGCTCCAGGTCTAGCAGAGTGCTTGACGCATTGGTCCATGGATGATGCTCAGTGAATAACAGTGGAATAAACAAATGAACAAGTTCCTGTGTCACCTTGAAACAATAATGTTCTCAATTATTTAATTGGTCTAGCAAAGTAACTTGGTAATAAATAATCTGCCTGCCAATGCAGGAGATGCAAGAAATATGGGTTTGATCCCTGGGTTGGGAAGATCACCTGGAGGAGGGCATGGCAACCCACTCCAGTGTTCTTGCCTGGAGAAGCCCATGGACAGAGGAGTCTGGCAGCCTACAGTCCATGGGATTTCAAAGGATCAGACATGACTCAGAGGTTAAATGGCAAACAGCAGCAGCAAATTGTTACAATGCTTGTCAGTTAATGATTCTTATTGCTAAGAAGTTCATTTTGTGCCACACTCACATCCCAGTGCTATATTCAAAATCAGTGGTTCTCAATCCTGTCAAAGACAAAGGCCACCTCTCAATGGCAAACATTTCCCACCATAAAAAAAATCATATTTTTATACTTAGTATTTAATAAAATAAAATAAATTTGAGAGTCTTTAAAAATAATTCAGTAGTAACCTCCCCCTCCCTCTTTCCCACCAGTTCTTTCTGAAGTCCACAAATTGGAAATCAAAGTTCTCGATTCTGCTCTTAATATTCTCATTCTGAACAGAAAGAGAAAATAATTGTTCTGTACATTCTGCATAAAAAAGTCTTCTATGTGATCACTAATCACAGCATCAGTCACCCTTAAGCTTTTTTAAAACTCAGCAAAAATAAATCCCTTTAATCTTGGCCTCTCAGGCTTTATTTTTCTAGTGCTTTTATTTTTCAGAGTCTCTTCTGAACCGTCTTCAACCTTTCCACATTTTCAAGTTGCAGAACCCACAAGTGGTCGCAGCACTCTGGTAGCACTCATTTAATAAGTGTAACAAAGTGACAGGCTATTTAGAAAGATGCACTTTTATATATAGGAAACAATCAATAAAAACCCAAATCAAGAAATAAATATCACTGAACAGTTCTGGCCCATGATATTTAGTGAAAATGGTATCACAATATAATCCACAGAGTTACTGTGTTTTTTGGACCTTATCTCCCCCATACTGGTGCTATTCTGCTCTGTAATGGGATACACAGTTCATGCCTCTAACCCATAAAAATACAGGAATGAGTCCCATATGTACCTTTGCCTAGTCTTTATGATGCAGAAGCTGATTAGCCTCCGGGCCACACAAGTTGAGTTAACGTGTCTTTCCAAACAATTCTGTTATATTTCACTGCTTGACTCCTCTTGGCAGGCTGATGAATCGAACAGTTGTTGTTCTCCTAACCTCCCCAGTCCAACTACAGGAACTTGGACTATGTTCCTGGGACCTAAACTATCACTCCCATGCTCAGTCTTTTAAAGCAATAATAAAACACAAATCACATCTTTTTTAAAAAAAATATCAGTATAGGTGGGAATAATGAGCTAACTAGAGATTTCCCCAAATCCTGAGTTGGCTGCAAATTGATGTGGTGATTTATCAAAATCTGAAAGCCGCTGCACTGTGGAAGAAGTGGGGAATATGTGTTCTTGGGTTTTTAATTCAGAGTAAGGCTGGGAGTCCCAGAGGACAGACGTGGCAATCCTGAGCTGGCAGCTTCCTTGGGCTTCCCAGGTGGCTCAGTGGTGAAGAAGCCACCTGCCAGTGCAGGAGACGTGGGTGCGATCCCGGGATGGGAAGATCCCTTGGAATAGGAAATGGCAACCCACTCCAGCATTGTTACCTGGAGAACTCCATGGACAGAGGAGCCTGGCGGGCTACAGTCCATGGGGTCACAAAGAGTCAGACACGACTGTGCACGCAAGCATGCACGCAGCATTGTCCTCAGCCTGGGTTTATTTCTACCAGTGCTTTCTCTGACTCAATCTGAATTTAACAGAAAGAGCAATAGACTTGAATCACAAGATGCATTCGTTTCTGGCTTCCCCCCTCATCATCTGTGTAGTTTGGGGCGAGTCACTACTCCTTGGAACTTATTTTCTTTTCTCTAATATAGGAATAATGACATTTGCTGTAAGCATTATTTTGAGGATCAAATGGGACAAAGTCCAAGGATAATACTGGGTAAACTATAAAACAATAAAAATGGAAGGTATGATTGTAGTTATCCTCAGCAGCATCTCAAGTCTGATGGTTTATGAGTGACTTTATCTTCCAATGATTCCATAAAGGCATTGGCAGAGTAAGCCCAGTGGGCCAAATCCATCCCATGGCCTGTTTTGGATCAGTCCATCAGCTGAGAGTCATTTTTACATTTTTAAAGAGTTGTAAAAATAAAACAAAACAAAAGCAACATGAAGAAGCAGCAGCGACAGAGACCATATGTCATCCACAAAATCTGAAATAATTTACTATCTGGCCGTTTACAAAGAGTTTGCCAGCCCCTAAGATAGTAGAAATATCAGTCTATACCCCACAGTGTCCCTGCCAAATCCTGAATAAACCACCCTCTGCCGTTGCTTCCACTTCATCTCTTACTTCAAAATCTCTCCCAGTTCTGTACTGAAGGATATCTATGAGCACAGTCCATGATTGTATTGTTGATCGGTACACATAGAGATTCTTCAATCACAAGTGAAAGATTGAAAATAATTCTCAGATCTCATGGTTTAAAAGCCAACAACTCTATTTACTCACAATGAGCTGTGGGCACAAATTATTTTAGAAAAGACCAAAGGATTTCACATTTCATATTTTTGTTCCCCCCCCACCACCAATAATCCACTGCAAATAGAATTATCTCATCTATCTTTTTTCCCTCCTATCACCACAATCTTCAAAATCTCTCAATCCAAATTGATACTGATGGCAAAGATCCTCTGACATAATTAAATTGAACCATATGGATTCTGGATCAAGATTAAGAAAAAATTAAAGTGTTTATTGTGTTGAAATTTCTTATGCCAATTTTCTGCTAAAAAGGAAGATTCAAAAGGTCAGGGATTTTGCAGCACAGACTTAGTGGTATATTAGTTACAGTAATTCAGCCTGAAAATTCCAGCCGAAATAAATACAATGGAATGCCATGAATTACAAGAGACCACAACTTTAATCAGCTCATGGGAAAAGAAAAACATGCATTTGCCTATTGACAGTTGATAAACTGAATCCCAAAACTTGTTTGGAGGCCAAGGAACACCAAGGATTGTTATGTTGAAGCAAACTTTTGAATTTCCATTTCCACCCCCACTGCTGATTGTGATATAAAGACACAGATAGAATCTTATCTGCATTATTCTCGGAATTATTGATTATACACACTTAGTAAGTGTTCTCTGAGTCAGATGGAGCTTCCCTGGTGGCTCAGACTGTAAAGAACCTGCCTACAATGCAGGAGATTCAGGTTCAATTCCTGGGTCAGGAAGATCTCCTGGAGAAGGAAATGGCAACCCACTCCAGTGTTCTTGCCTGGAGAATTCCTCGGACAGAAGAGCCTGGTGGGCTACAGTCCATAGGGTTGCAAAGAGTCAGACACGACTGAGTGACTTCCACTCACTCACTCTGAGTCAGACCATACCCGCAAAGCATCAGAACCAATATGGTCAGATGTAGGTACCTGAATGACAGGAACTTTATGAGTTATTTTGCTCTGATTTCAGATGCAATGTTATAAACCATAACATGAACTTGTGCATTCCCATGTCATGAATCTTATTCACAACAATATATGATAGAAAACTCACACTGAGGAGAATACTATATCAGACATATAAATATTTGTTGAAAAAGTTTTACTTCAAGAATCTTACAGAATTCTTGCACTTTTATTGAAACTCAGTATCCAAATTTCATATGAATTTTAACCAATAAAAATAATGCCCAAATTTACAATGCCTCTTGCTTCTTGAGATCAGCTAATAATGGCAAAGAAAATGTTTTTGCTTCCTTAACAAAATATTTGAAAATTGATACAGAAGATAAATACATGGTAATAGTCAAAAAAATTTCTGCAAAAGAGAAATAAGGATGCAAGAATTATACTTCCACATCGTAAAACATACTTTTAAGCTTTAGTAATTAATGTGGTGGGGCACCAGTACAGAAATGAGGAGATAGTTCAATGGAACAGAATAATCTAGAAATACATCAAAGTATATGCAGGAATTTGTTGGGAAAAATCGATATTTCAGACCAGTAGTTTGTTTGTAGACAAATGACAGAATATGGTGAGAAAATGTTCAATGAGATATAAAATATATATAAGCCATGTATATTTTCAGACCATATATAAAGAAAATTATTATATTTATTTTAATTATGCAATTATAAAAGCAAAAGTATATAAGATCACTTTTAAAAATAATACTTGAGTATTGTGACCAATGCCCAAAAGCCATAAGGGGAATGATGAAAAATATTTGATAACATAAAAGTTCTAAATTGCTTATGGTCAAGGTGCCACAAACAAAGCTGAAGAACAAACAGCAAACAAGGAAACAACCAAAATACATTTGACAAAGATGTATTTTCCTAAATATATCAAGGTCTCTTACAGATCAACTAAAGGAAAGATGAATGTTATGATAAAAAACTGGACAAAAGCAGGTACAAGCAAGTCACAAAAGACCTAAAAATGTATAAAAAGATGCTCAGACTCATTGATGACTAGAGAAATATAAATTGGCAACAATGAGATAAAAAATGTTGCCTTTCCCAAAGGCAACTCAACAGTATGTATTAAAACGTGATCTAGAAATTTTACTCCTAGAAATTTAACCCAAGGGAAGTATGAAACAAATGTACAATAAAGTATAGTTGCATGTGATGATCATAAAAATTGGAACAAAGAATTATTCATAAAAGGTTACCTAAGCTATACAGCACAGCCATTTAAGAGAATGATAGAGACTGCTTAGATATGAAGAATGAATATCTGGAATTACATCCACTTAATATTAACATTCATTATTTCTATGTGGTGCATTTTTTTTACTTTTTCTTTAACAGTCACCTGATTACCTGATTTAAACAATAATGCACACGAATCATTTCACAACAAAACAAAATCTATACGAACTCTCATGGAAATATACCTAAGATTTTTTAAGTGAGAGAAGCAGATTACAGAGCAGGACGTGTATTGTGACCATATTAAAGTAAAAGTAAGGAAGGATTTTCAATGAAAAGAAGAGAAAATAAGAAAGAGGCCAGGAGACACATACCAGGCCATCTTTAGGAGGAAGATTGTAGGTATTTTCTCCTACTAGCTTTTTTTCTTTTCTTTTTCTTAGCTTGAAATCTATCTTGTTCTTGTAATAATAAAAAGCAGAAACATCATTTTTTATTTAAAATTGAATATTTTAACACATGATGAAGGTATCTATCAACATGCTTGGCACACAGTAGGTCTTCATTAACTGTTTTGGTTTATTTGTTTAGAAGTGTGTGTATGTGTGTGTGTGTGCTCAGTTGCTAAGTCGTGTCAGACTCTAGAGACCCCATGGACTGTAGCCCACCAGGCTCCTCTGTCCATGGGATGCTCCAGGCAAGAATACTGGAGTGGCGTGCTATTTCTTCTTTCAGGAGATCTTCCCTATCCAAGGACGGAAACTGTGTCTCCTGTGTCTCCTGCAATGGCAGGCAGATTCTTTACCACTGCACCACCTGCGAAGAGATACCCTTAAAATTAAATGTTAAATCATCAGAAAAGCTCAGGCTTCAATTCTATCTCATGCCTCTCTGTTTACTTCTCGATTGTGAAATGGGAATGGTATTATTACCTAAACTATTGGGTAGCTGCAAAGATTGAGAAAATAAGTTTCCATAAGTATAAAGTTTTACCTAGTTCCTTCTTTAAATGAATAACAATAGTAAAATTAATAAATGACAAGCTTTCTCATTATATACCACTGCTGTCCAGGGCCTTCCAGTAACTCAGGCCAAATTTTCATTATTTTAAATGGGAAACATCTTCAGAAAAGACTGAAATGTTGGCATAAGAATCATTTTTCAACATGTTCCTTGTTGGGTAAATTACTTTGTAAAAGAATTAATAATTGGCTCCATGTCTGGAGTCCTGAAAGAAGGGCTGTATATAGCCTGCAGTGAAATCTACAATGCTAATGCTTGTTTATGCAGTTAATAAAACGAACATGCTTATTATCCAATAGCCCATTAGAGCTCCTTTAGAGCCACCGCTGTTGGCTTTTGAATCTGCAGAAGCCTGAACCATAAATACGTTTTGTTTCTTTACAGAACAGAGTGAGTTTTGAATTGTTACAGAATGTTATTTAAATTTCTACCTAGGCTATTCAAAAAATGGATGTCTGGCTAAAAAGAAGTAATAATTTTTCTGTTCTATTGTGTAAACATAGATATTGGCACCTCCCTGATACCACAAATGAGCAGCCAAACATCACATTAAATGGTATCACAGAGCCTGTACTATGGAAACTCAGTCCAGGTAGCGATTCTCCGCGGCCACAAAAATTATAACTGACCTGACCTTATTTGAAACTATAAAGTTTATTTTGGTTCAGTATCAGAATATTTTGGTCCCTCATCATGTTACCGATAATTAAATACCTCTTTGTTTAAGGTATCTTTTTCTGAAGACTTACCCTCTCTCCAATCTAAAAGTACTTTCATTCTCTGCCTGTGCAGCATTTGGAAGTGAGGGCATTGAGAAGGTGGTGTGTTTTTTGTTTCAGTTACAAAAATAAGTGTATGCACCAGCAATCCCTGGACTTCTTAGAGATTTACTGGTGTTACCCAAGGAAGGAAATGATGAGGAAAGAGTAAAGACTCAATATCCATCTTCTTAGGGGATTAAAGGTGAGTCTGCGGGTAGTATCAAATAGAAAATGGACTTTACACGGGGGAGATTTCACAACTACCTATTGGAACAGAGAATAAGCACAAATGAACCAGGGCCACAAGAATAATCTTTGTCAAGTTGAGTAAACAAAGAGGAAGAAAAAGCAGACGGGGGAGGGGCAGGAGGGGAGGAGGAAGGAGGAGGAGGAAGGACCTGTGGTCTTTTCTCTTTCCCAGTGTGGAGGCAAAACAAAGAATTTTCTTTTAAATGAGACGTGCTGTAACTTTTCTAAGCAAGAGATACTGCCATTCCTCAATCCCATTTATTGAGCATCCATTTTCCCTCCTCTTTCAGGTTGTACAAAGTCATCAGCCTCAGGTAAGGTCAAATACTCAAACTCTATCAGGTCCAGAATTCAGATATTTAAAAAGTTTGACACCTCATCACCAAGGATGGGAATATAATAAATAAATTCTGTAAAAATTCATGGTAGAAAGCATGTTTCAAAACTGCTTACTCAAGGGACTTCCCTGTGGTGAACAATTCACCTACCAGTGTAGGGGATGTGGGTTCAATACCTGGTCTGGGAGGATCCCACAAGCTGTGGTGCACAACTACTGAAGCCCACACACCCCAGAACCCACGCTCCACAACAAGAGAAGCCTCCGCAGTGAGAAGTCCTTGCTCCGAAATTAGAGAGTAGCCCCCACTCACCAACTAGAGAGAGCCCGCATGCAGCAGCAAAGACCTACTGCGGTTCCCCTCCCCCCAAAATAAAGCTTTTAAAAAGCTGCTTACTCAAGACATGATGGGGAAGTTGAGAAGTCATGACCATGTATTATGTATTAGCTTCTTCCAAAGTGTCCCTCTTGATCTTGCTTGCTACTGATCAGGAGCCTGTAATCTTCTGCTTTAAACTCTGCCTTTCAAAATTTGCCTTGTAGCTTAGCCAGTTCCTCCTTTCCTGTACTGAGCCCTTGCTGCCTGAGAGCCCTGGTGACAAGTGCGAGTGTATCTACAAAGCAGAATGAAGCAGAGCTCTTGTCTTAAAGTGCTCACATTTTAATGGGGAAAACAAGCTCATAAATGGGTTAAGTTCAATCTCTGTGATAGCTGCCATCAGAGCTTAGAAGGTCTTTTTCACCATTCATTCTTGAAGATCTAGTTTCAAAGCAGTCATCTCCTAGAACCCTTTCAAAGCTTCCCGGATACAGGTGGAATTACCACCTTCCGCACACTTTTTCTTTCCATAGTACATTATCCTGTTTCTAGCAGAACACAGATTTTGTACAACGGTTAATGATACACATACAAGAATTCTGGGTAGACAGTGAGCAATCTGAGATCAGACAGGGGCCAGGTAGCAGGCGCTCTGTACCCAGATGCTAGGACAGCCTGCCACAGACACTCAATAGATGCTCCTTAAATTGAACCCAATTCCAGTGTCATTTATTTCCCAGTGTACTGGGTCATTACTTTGACTATGTGTTCCCTTCAAAGCTGTTGTACAGATTCACAATGACCCCAAAAGACTGGAAGACCAAAAAAATGAATCCTTGAGGGAAAAAAAAAAAAATCTGTGGTCAACAGCTTGTCAACAGATTGAAGCTGTTGTCATAGCTCTAATACTGTCTTCCTTCTGGTTAATGATGAGCAGGCCTTCATGGTAGGGAGGGTGAAAGTGGTCACTGAGAATTAAGGACGCTGATGTTTCCCAGTTATGGCTTTAATCAAATGTGAAACATTTTCTCATGGTGCTTTAGCTTACTATTTTAGGATTCATCTTCAATTTTCTTAAAATTGTTGTTTTATGAAAGAGTTACTCTTTCCAAGTGAAAATTTTTAAAAAATAACGTGAGAGTTTTAGATAATTCTTTTAAAAAGCAAATCATACTGAGAATGTACTAATATTAATGCTTGTTTTATGCAGTACTTTTAGAAATAGTGTCTTACATAGAACTATTGATAAAAAATAAAAAGTCTAATAAGAAATAGCCAATTGTCAGGAAGTCTGTTTTTCATTGACAGTCTGTTTTGACAGCTCTATAATTTCTGGCTCCTCATTGTTACCAAACATAGCTACCAAAAAAAACAAAATTTGGGAGTTAAGCATAGGTTTTGTTCCTTTTATCTTATCAAATAAGAGCTTTAAAAAATAAAAATCAACAATAACTACTTGCTTAACAAATTATTCATTATTCATAAAAGATTCATAAAATTATTCACATTATTCATAAAAGAAAGGACTTGTCACATACAAAATATAGAAGATCCTAATTTCCAAAGTCAGAATTTAAACTGAGTAAATGTAGGTTTCAAAAAACCCATTTCATATCTTTGCTCTTCTCGTTTTGCTGTCAGTTGGTGAAAATTTTGGCATGAATTTGCAGGCTTCACTGTTAAATCTTTGAAGTTTCTGTGTCTTATTCTTCTGTGTAATTCATACCTACATCATTCCATCATCCAGCAAAGCCAATCAAGGCCCTCACACATGCCAGGAGTCACGGTTAGAACATTCATCTTTTGTGTTCCTATAGCATAATTGGAGCAGTCTACCCCAATCAATTAGGACTCAATAATCTATAGTTCTATTTCGTGGAATCAAACTGGATAACTATCCCCCAAAAAGCTGATCATTTTAACAAAAATTTCACAAAGAATTAAACCCACAGCATTATCAGTTTGCTTAATGTAGAAAAAGATGACAGAATTTTTTTTGGAGTTTAAGTTAAAGAAACGCAATTGTGCCTATGTGTTAGCAGTGGCATATTCTAGAAGAATTAAAATAATAGAACATATCTTACTGAAGAGATTTAATTTTTAAAATCAACTAATGTTAGAGGCAATATCTGTAATTTGCACATTGAAAAAAAATTCAAACAGTATGAAAGAGCATATGGTGAAAAGTCTCTCTCCTTCTTCTGAACCCCAGTTTCTCAGATCCCCTCCCCAGAGAAAACTACGGCAACTATGGTTACCAGATTTTTGTGTATCTCACTGTAGATAGTCTATGATTATGCAAACACATATATACTCATTTTTTCCCTTCTTTGCAAAACCACTAGGACACCATACATACTATTCTCCATCTCAGTTTTTTTTTATTTTATTTTTTAACTTTTTATTTTGAATTCAGGTATAGCTAATTAACAATGTTGTGATAGTTTCAGGTGAATAGCAAAGGGACTCAGCGATACATATACATGTATTCATTCTCCCCCAAACTCCCCTCACATCCAGGCTGCCACATAACACCGAGCAGAGTTACATGTGCTATACTTGCTGCTTACCTATTTTAAATATAGCACTGTCCATCCCAAACTCCTTAACTATCCCTGCCCCCAACATCCTTCACCCAGGCAACCATAGGATCGTTCTCGAAGGATGTGAGTCTCTTTCTGTTTTGTAAGTAAGTTCATTTCTATCATTTCTTTTTAGATTCCATATATAAGGGATGCCATCTATCTCACTTTTTAAAATTAATAGTTTTCTCTTCAGGCTGGTCCACATTAGCAATGACAGATCTGCCTCATTCTTCTTAACCTTTTGTAGTATTTCATTGTGTGGTTATGCATAATCTGTTTAACCAATTGCCTTTTAAGGTTATTTACAGTTCAGTTCAGTCGCTCAGTCATGTCTGACTTTTTGCGACCCCATGGACTGCAGCAAGACAGGCCTCCCTGTCCATCATCAACTCCCGGAGCCTGCTCAAACTCATATTCATAGAGTCAGTGATGCCATCCAACCATCTCATCCTCTGTTGTCGCTTTCTCCTTCTGCCTTCAATCTTGCCCAGCATCAGGGTCTTTTCCAATGAGTCAGCTCTTTGCATCAGGAGGACAAAGTATTGGAGCTTCAGCTTCAGCATCACTCCTTCCAATGAAATTCAGGACTGACTTCCTTTAGGATGGACTGGTTGGATCTCCTTGCAGTCCAAGGGACTCTCAAGAGTCTTCTCCAACACCACAGTTCAAAAGCATCAATTCTTTGGTGCTCAGCACTCTTTATACTCCAACTCTCACATCCATACATGACTACAGGAAAAACCATAGCTTTGACTAGATAGACCTTTGTTGGTAAAGTAATGTCTCTGCTTTTCAATATGCTGTTTAGGTTGGTCACAGCTTTTCTTCCAAGGAGCAAGCATCTTTTAATTTCATGGCTGCAGTCATCATCTGCAGTGATTTTGGAGTCTAAGAGTATAAAGTCAGCCACTGTTTCCACTGTTTCCCCATCTATTTGCCATGAAGTGATGGAACCAGATGCCATGATGTTAGTTTTCTAAATTTTGAGTTTTAAGTCAACTTTTTCACTCTCCTCTTTCACTTTCATCAAGAGGCTCTTTAGTTCTTCTTCACTTTCTGCTGTAAGGGTGGTGTCATCTGCACATCTGAGATTATTGACATTTCTTGCAGCAATCTTGATTCCAGCTTGTGTTTCATCCAGCCCAGCATTTATCATGATGTACTCTGCATGTAAGTTAAATAAGCAGGGTGACAATATACAGCCTTGACGTATTCCTTTCCCAATTTGGAACCAGTCTGTTGTTCCATGTCCAGTTCTAACTGTTGCTTCTTGACCTGTTTACAGATTTCTCAGGAGGCAGGTCAGGTGGTCTGGTATTCCTACCTCTTTCAGAATTTTCCACAGTTTTTTGTGATCCACACAGTCAAAGGCTTTGGCATAGTCAACAGAGCAGAAATAGGTGTTTTCCTGGAACTCTTTTGCTTTTTTGATGATCCAGCAGATGTTGGCAATTTGATCTCTGGTTCCTCTGCCTTTTCTAAAACCAGCTAGAGCATCTGGAAGTTTACGGTTCATGTACTGTTGAAGCCTGGCTTGGAGAATTTTGACCATTACTTTGCTAGCATGTGAGATGAAAGCAAATGTGTGGTAGTTTGAGCATTCTTTGGCATTGCCTTTCTGTGAGATTGGAATGAAAACTGACCTTTTCCCGTCCTGTGGCCACTTCTGAGTTTTCCAAATTTGCTGGTATATTGAGTGAAGCACTTTCACAGCATCATCTTTCAAGATTTGAAATAGCTCAACTGGAATTTCATCACCTCCACTAGCTTTGTTCCTAGTGATGCTTCTGAAGGCCAACTTGACTTCGCATTCCAGGATGTCTGGCTTTAGGTGAGTGATCACACCATCATGGTTATCTGGGTCATGAAGATCTTTTTTATATAATTAATTCTTCTGTGTATTCTTGCCACCTCTTCTTAATATCTTCTGCTTCTGTTGGGTCCATACGTTTCTGACCTTTATTGTGCCCATCTTTTTATGAAATGTTCCCTTGGTATCTCTAATTTTCTTGAGGAGATCTCTAATCTTTCCCATTCTATTGTTTTCCCCTATTTCTTTGCATTGATCACTGAGGAAGGCTTTCTTATCTCTCCTTGCTATTCTTTGGAACTCTGCATTCAAATGGGTGTATCGTTCCTTTTCTTCTTTGCCTTTAGCATCTCTTCTTTTCTCAGCTATTTGTAAGGCCTCCTCAGGCAACCATTTTGCCTTTTTGCTTTCCTTTTTCTTGGGGATGGTTTTGATCACTGCCTCCTGTACAGTGTCATGAACCTCCGCCCATAGTTCTTCAGGCACTTTATCTATCAGATCTAATCTCTTGAATCTTTTTCTCACTTCCACTGTATAGTCATAAGGGATTTGATTTAGGTCATACCTGAATGGTCTAGTGGTTTTCCCTACTCTCTTCAATTTAAGTCTGAATTTGGCAATAAGGAGATGATGGTCTCAGCCACAATCAGCTCCCAGTCTTGTTTTTGTTGACTGCATAGAGCTTCTCCATCTTTGGCTGCAAAGAATATAATCAATCTGATTTCTGCATTGACATGGACATCTGGTGATGTCCATGTGTAGAGTCTTCTCTTGTGTTGTTGGAAGAGGGTGTTTGGTATGACCAGTGTGTTCTCTTGGCAAAACGCTCTTAGCCTTTGCCCTGCTTCATTCTATAATCCAAGGCCAAATTTGCCTGTTACTCCAGGTATCTCTTGACTTCCTACTTTTGCATTCCAGGCCCCTATAATGAAAAGGACATCTTTTTTTGTTGTTGTTATTCTAGAAGGTCTTGTAGGTATTCATAGATCTGTTCAACTTCCACTTCTTCAGCATTACTGGTTGGGGTATGGACTTGGATTAATGTGATATTGAATGTTTGCCTTGGAAATGCACAGAGATCATTCTGTCATTTTAGAGATTGCATCCAAGGGTTGCATTTTGGACTCTTTTGTTGACTATGATGGCTACTCCATTTCTTCTATGGGATTCCTGCCCACAGTAGTAAACATAATAGTCATCTGAGTTAAATTCACCCATTCCAGTCCATTTTAGTTCACTGATTCCTAAAATGCCGATGTTCACTCTTGCCATCTCTTGTTTGACAACTTCCAATTTACCTTGATTTATGGACCTAACATTCCAGGTTCCTATGCAATATTGCTCTTTACAGCATCAGAATTTACCTCAATCACCAGTCACGTCCACAGTTGGGCATTGTCTTTGCTTTGGCTCCATCTCTTCATTCTTTCTGGAGTTATTTCTTCACTGATCTCCAGTAGCATATTGGGCACCTACCAACCTGGTGAGTTCATCTTTCAGAGTCCCATCTTTTTGCCTTTTCATGCTGTTCATGGGGTTCTCAAGGCAAGAATACTAAAGTGGTTTGCCATTCCCTTCTCCAGTGGATCATGTTTTGTCATAACTCTCCACTATGACTCGTCTGTCTTGGGTGGTCCTACATGAGCATGGCTCACAGTTTCATTGAGTTAGACAAGGCTGTGATCCATGTGATCAGATTGGTTAGTTTTCTGTGATTGTGGTTTTCAGTCTGTCTGCCCTCTGATGGAGAAGGATAAGAGGCTTATGTTAGCTTCCTGATGGGAAAGACTGACTGAGGGGGAAACTGGGTCTTGTTCTGACAGGTGGGGCCGTGCTCAGTAAATCTTTAATCCAATTTTCTGTTGATGGGGAGGGCTGTGTTCCCTCCCTGTTGTTTGACCTGAGGCCAAACTTTGGTGGAGGTGATGGAGATAATGGCGACCTCCTTCGAAAGGTCCCATGCATCACTGCTACACTCAATGCCCCCTATCCTACAGCAGGCCACCGCCAACCCACATGTCTGCTGGAGACTCCTGGACACCACGGGCAAGTCTGGGTCAGCCTCTTGCTGGTTACTGCTCCTTCCTCCTGGGCCCTGGTGTGCACAAGGTTTTGTTTGTGCGCTCCAAACCTCTCTTTCCCCAGTCCTGTGTAAGTTCTGTCCCCTCTATGGTGGGTTAATGGTGACCTCCTCCAAGAGGGTTATGCCATATCCAGGTCTACTGCACCCAGGGCCCCTGCCCCCGCAGCAGGCCACTGCTGCCCCGTACCTCTGCAGGAGACACTCAAACACAGTTCTGGCTCAGTCTCTGTGGGCTGTCTGGGTCCTGGTGCACACAATGTTTGTTTGAGCCCTCTGAGCATCTCTGGTGGGTATGGGGTTTGATTCTAAATGTGATTTCACCTCTCCTACCATCTTACTGGGACTTCTCCCTTGCCGTTGGATGTGGGCTATCTTTTTTTGGTGGGATCCAACATCTCCTGTCAATGGTTGTTCAGAGCAAGTTGTCATTTTGGAGTCCTCGCAGGAGAAGATGAGCACAGGTCTTTCTACTCTACCATCTTGGAGTCAAAAATTTCGCTATTGCAACTAGTACTATGACCAGTATTCTGGTACCCACATAGGTACTCCTGTAGGATTTCTTGTCAGAAATAGGGCTCTGAGTTCAAGGCTGCTTACGTGTCTTGTACTCTTCCTGCCTTTCAACAATAATTTCGAGATTTTGAAAGATCCGTCCTGCTCATTCTCTTGTCACTGGCTCTTCTCCAGATTTGCTGAACCTGATTCCTTTATCCTAGAGATTCTTAACCCTGCCACACAGCATCATCATCATGGGGCTTTTGAAAATACCAATCTCATAGATTTTGTTTTAGTCAGTGATTCTAACAGGTAACTGATGAGGTCTAGATCTCAGTCTTACTACTGATTTTTAGGGCATCCTTCAGTCTGTCCTAGGCAGAAAGTAACACTAAATGATGAAGAAAGCATTGTTGAATTGTGAATTATTTACACGATAAATATATAAATTATTTACATTCCTTCAGACAGAATAGAGGTTCCTCTTTCTTTCTCCTTGCTCTTAGCTCCCTCTTTTGCCTCTTAACTGGTTCACCTTGACTAGCCCTAGAGATATTGCCAAGTCCTCTGCTGCCTTATTAAATATGAGCCAAAGATCAGCATTAGTTGAAATGAGGAGCAAATCAAGAGTGGAGGACAAGAGTCCATTAATCTGAACTCCTTGCTACATAACTGTTAGAGATCCTTGGTTTTTCTCCTTTTCTCACACACACACACACACACACACACACACACACACACACACTTTTCATTCTATCTTGCCTTCCTTCTCTCCTTTTCCTTTTTTTTTTTTTCATGCATCTGTTTGTCACCAATATAGAGGCTCATTGCTATGAAGATCAGATTGTGGCTGATAGTATCCAGTCTCAATAATCCCCTAATTTTTGTGTCTAATGGGGTGAAGTCATTATGTAAACTTCCCTGTGCTTAATGTTGCAAAGCACCTCTCGTTATTCTTTGACAGTCATTCACGGTTCGAAGCTCATTGGCTCCAGAGGAAAGCTGGTGGGATCCGTAACCCTTTGCTTTAGCTGTTCATTTACAGATGCTGGAAGCTCCAGTTGGGGTGCCTTTATAAAGCTGCTCTATAACAATTAAGTTAGCTGTGGTAGGAAATTAGTTCCAGCATGTTTTATGGGTAGCTACAGTTTTGGTTCAAAGGAAGGAGTGGGTAATTTCAGCAATTCCAAAAGAGTAATATTACAGGCAAATTCCGACACATTTCCATCTCGTGGTGGTTTCTGAGGCCACTGACTCCTCGCATCCCTGTTCTTCCTCATACGTAATAAGTTAATAGGTTGACAATAATGGATGAACTGGGGAAGGGATGGGGGCGGAAGCTGTTCTCTGCTGGGAGTGGAACGATGTGCCCTTAGTATGATAAGCTGATTCCATTCCATTAAATCACAAATCTGTCTCCTCTCTGTGCATCCCACATGAACGGCTGAAGAAAAATCGTGGAATTGCTAACACTCGCTGCAGCTGTCAGGAAATGATACTAATTAGTTTAATTTGCAATAACACAAGCACTTAACTCTCCAAATAATCTAAGTTAGTGAGTCAGTTTTTATATTATGACAATGACATGTTTAAGAGACTCCAGAGTACTGCTTTTTTGACCTTTGACACACATTTCTGATAAAGGAGTACATCAAAGACGTTTCGTTTTCCTTCTGCATGATTCTTTCATCTGTTTCAGTGCCAATTATTTGATCAGTGAGACGGTTTGGTAGCCTTCCATAACAGAAAAGAATCTGAGACTGATATCTTAAGAGGCATACATTAGCCAAAGGATTATATTTGCAAAAAGAAACTATTACTATTCCAAGCGGGCGACTCTTGTTAGATCACTAAATCCCTTAGAATTCATGTGTTCACATTTAATTTTATCCATTTCTTCCCCTTTGCCCTCTTTTGGGGCTTGTCTGCTTGGGAGAGGTGAGCTCAGCTGGTGAGTTTCACTTTCTCCTCTTATTCCTTCTCTCCTCTGTTCCCAGCCTCTGTGGCTACTACCATTTCTGCTCCTTCCCCTGACAGGCAAATGTTTAGTGTCTCTCTCTCCTTTCCCTTTTCCCTACGTTTGGTAGCAACACCCCTTTCAGAAGCCTGAGAGGGAAAGGCTCTCAAAAACATTCTCCTCCCTGTTAAATGATCTTCATCTGGGGTGTCCCGGGTCCCTCCAACTCGGAAGCTCGCAGTTGGATGCTCTTTCGTGCTTCTTCAAAGGAAGGAGTTGTTCCTTCCTTTGTGTCCCATCCATTTTCATTTCACACGAGGCCAGGGGTTTGTGAAGCACAGAAACAATTCCAGTCCTGAACAGAATCCTCACCCGATTATCTGTTTAGATCAGGGGAGGCAATCTGGACGAACTGAAATTCCTGCTCTCGGGCCCCTGGGCTACAAATGGCTTTATATAAGGGTTTGCTGTTTTCATCAGAGCCTCAATTTCTCAGTCATGTTCTTTTTTTTTTTGTTTTTTTAAATTTCATTATAAAACTTAACCCTGGTCTGTGAAGTCTGTTAAGACTTCGGAAAGAAAAGTACTAGGAATTTCTGCTGTTATTCAAATGGGAGAAAACTTGTTTGGCCTCTTGGAGAAATTTTATTCATAGCCACCCAGGTTTGAACTCAAGATAGCGATTTTTAAAAAGGAAGGGTTGGATTTAAGTTCCCCTTTCCCTCCCAATTGTGGTTCTGAGGTAAAAGCGAAATGTTACTCTCTTCTGGAAAGATTTAATCCTAGTCAATGAGAGCTAAATTTAAGATCAAACATCGAATGGCTGCTAAGTCTTGTATTTTAAATCAGTTACTGGGTAAATAAGCACACGTTATACGAGGTTAAAAAATCTGCAACATTCAGGTCTTTTTTTCAAGAAATGTATAAAGTTGATGTCACATCTAAGAATTCATCCCAGAAATGGATTGGATACTCTTGAAATGGAGAGGGGTTGGTGAGGAAGGGAAGGTTATTAAAATAGATACTAAAGGGTTTCAGCATTTCTCAATTTGGAAATTCTACCTCATTGGTGTATGTATCACTGAAGCCACTACAGTTAACATTCTGTCAATGTTTCCATCATAAATAAGCCTCAGTGTTGAAAGTTTTATAATTTGGTTATAAAAATTTGCTTTCTACTAAAATTTGACAGGATACACAAGATCCAATTGTCCCAGAGAGAGATTGTTTTAAAAACATTTGGGAGGAATAAATAAAGAAAGATTAACATATTGTGAAATGAGATTCAGAAATTTCTACCGTATTTTTTTAGTGGTCTAAACAGTGACATATTTAGATAAATCTTGGCCTCAAAGTAAAATTTGAGAAGGAATTCACTTTATTCACTGGTAATGACTAGATAAACGTGTCTCCAATGTCCTCTGCCCCCAACATTCAAGGGCATCTTAGGTGGTTTTTAGTGATATAGCGAAACAGAGACTATGTATTTATAGACTAATATATTTAGACTATGGGGGAAAAGCTGCAAAGGCTTTCTTCTCCTTTGCTCTAACTTTTGTTTTCCATTGTCTATTTTATTTTATTTTCCCCAAACATTTTAGGTAATTAATACCAAGGATCTAGGTTACTAACTGTCATTCAGTCTAAGGATAATTCCCCTAGGTTTACTAGATATAGCTAAAATAATGGCAACGTAGAAAAGAACTTTTAAACAAATAATAGGACATCAGGAACCAGGAATCTGACCAGGGTCCTGCTGCCAACTGGTTGTGTGACCTTAGTCAGATCATCTAGTCTCTGGGAAGACTTCCGTTTTCTCAGCTGTAAAATGTGAATGTTGACTTTCTAGTTCTTTGCTCCTATCAGCACAATTTTGTCATTTTACACGGAAAGGGGATGGTTTGTGGATGCTCAAAATTCTGTCAGAACACCTTGCAAATACCTCATATTGAATTAGTAGAGCCGGTGACTTCCCAAATGATTTGAGGTTTTTTTCCTCATAAACCCCCAAGCTTTCTAGAGAATGCTTCAGTTTTAGCTATACACAGTTAGCTATACATATGGCTGTGAAGATTGGATAATAACAATGTCTGGGTAAATTGTATGCTTTATAAAGCATTTTTGAGTATTCAGTCTGGCTTAATTCTCATAAAGCACCTAGAACCTATGTATTATCTCCATTTTATAGACAGGAAAACTGAGATCAACCAGATTCAATTATGTGGCCACAGTGGTGAGTAGTAACTGAAACTAAATTTGGTCCTCTTGCTGCCCGCTGCTCCCAGCTGTAATTTCTAGGAGAACGTTCACTTAGTAGAACTTATTTTCCTTTAAAAACATGCGAGGACCTGTCTCTATGTGTATACATGTTCTTGTGTGAATGGGTGCCTTTGTCCCAGGGCTCTGATATTCTTTAAAGAGGCAGCAAAATACCCCGCGCTCCACCTCTGGGCCTCAGCCTTAGTTAGCATTTGGATGTTGGGATTAATGTTGAGCTACAGCTCCTGGTGGCTCAGTTGGTAAAGAATCTGCCTGCAATGCAGGAGACCCAGTTTTGATCCCTGAGTTGGGAAGATCCCCTGGAGAAGGGACTGCAACCCACTCCAGTATTCTTGCCTGGAGAATCCCAAGGACAGAGGAGCCTGGTGGGCGACAGTCCATGGGGTCGCAAAGAGTTGGACATAATGAGTGACTAACACACACACGAGCTTGCTTCATTTCAGTTGCCAGGAAGCACTTCCTCTGGTTGTTCAGCCGCTTCAAGGTAGCCAAGAAATACAGAAGATTTTAGAGCTAAGTGAGCTTTTTGAAATTATTTAGGCCCATAATCTTATTTTCCAGGAGAAGAAACAAAAGCCCCAAAGACCTGAGACTTCATCCAACTGGCTGGTAGAAGGTCAGGGACCAGAAGGTCATCTCTAGCGTCAGACACTGTGTCATTACCACGACTCTCGGCAGCCTCTCCATCTTCACTTAGTCCAATCAGACCTTTGTAGAAGAAGGTCACACAGTCCTGTTTAAATGAGTGGATTGAATTACTTACTTAGGGTCTAGCAAGGGCACCTAAGACAGGCAGGTTTGGCTGTGGTTTATGATACTATCTCTGCCCCTCAGTTCTTCACACCTTATATGCATTCATTCCTCACAAGCACCCCTCTATCTTCCTCAGCATCATTCCCCTTCTTCCCCACGTTCTACACTTTTCCCTGTTTCCTTCCATCCCACTCACAACATATACATATATGTGACATAATGAGCACTTACCAACATTTGCAAATCTTACTTAGTTCTTCAAGCATATTTATATATTGATTCTCAATGTTCTGATCTCTAAAACATGAAAGAAATTCAACCAATTCAGCTGATTAAGGGTTCTTCGTGTTCAGAACAAACAAAAAAAGCCCTCTCTGCCTTCAACTATGGTACCCAAACTGACAAAAAAGATGAGTTCTATGACTTGCTCAGATTGCTGCAGGATGGGAGAATGGAGTGGAAGAATAAAGTAAAGGGAATGGAGACCAAAGAGCCATCTTTTCAGAGTGAATGAAGCAGCAATACTATCATCTAGAATGCAAGACAGGCCTTAGTATTTCTAGTCAAATACTCAAAGTCTCAACTTCAGAAAGAAATGAAAAAAGAACAATGCATTCACTTACCAGAAATATTCAGCAGTTTTGCATCATAAATCAGTTGTTTGAAACCAAGAAAACCTAGCTATTATCCTCTCTTATTACAACAGTGACCACAATAGTGCCGTGAAACTGACATTTTTGTCTTCTACAGGAGGCAGGGCCAGACCTGCTGGGAACGGCAGCCACAGCGGACAACATTCTGGTTTTGCTTCTTAAATCCATTATTATTCAAAACCTGCTGTAATCTGGATACCATCCCTTGTTTCTAAGAGAGATCACTCGCCTTTGTGATTTTGTCTACACATCAATAAACAGAATTCAGGAATTCTGAGGAATTAAGAAGGTCTTGGAATCAGCAAGCAAATTGAAGAAAATAAGCGAAGCGTTGATTATATAGTGTCATTCAAAATACAAGGCTATTAGGCAGCACGCGTAGAACATACAAAATATCCATCAGACAGAGGAATCTCAGTGTAGCTTTAACACCCTTGAGTCCTCTGCTGTTGCTACTGCTAAGTCACTTCAGTCGTGTCCGACTCTGCGACCCCATCCCTGGGATTCTCCAGGCAAGAACACTGGAGTGGGCTGCCATTTCCTTCTCCCTTGAGTCCTCTAGTTGCATTGAATTTGCTAAGTGCTCTCTCGAAAACAGCATAGATATGGTGAATATTTGAAGGGACAGAGTTCTCTTCTCACCTTTATTTTAAAATCTATATCATTCCCTCAAAATTCACTGTAGTGGCGCCTCTGGCAGTTGGGACCATATCGACTCCTATACCCTGACCTTTAGGGGATTTCCAGGTAGCTCTAGTCATAAAGAATCTGCCTGCCAATGCAGGAGACACAGGAGATACAGGTTCAGTCCTTGGGTCAGGAAGAGCCCCTGGACACACTGACCTTTAGGGCAGAAAAATGAACTAGAAAATATAAGGGATGGTTTCTGTTGGCCCGTGGGGCTTTCGTAAAACTATGCTGTGTGTCTGTCTCTAGGAGATGAAAACTCAGCTTGAGGTCCATGATTATTCCTGACATGTACCCCAGAGGGTCTTTAATATTTGCAACTGATTAACTTAATGGGGCCTACTTCTTCCAAAGCAGAAGCCACTTTGCATAGTGAAATACATAGGTGATCTCTATCTGTTACTCTCCCCCTTTAACAGAGACCAACTTCAAGGCTTAACGTGTTTGTTCCAAACGTCTCCTCCCCCCAAGTCACCAGGGCTGCTCACTGTAACCAGTAATTTAGAAACAATAAGAACACTTTTCAGTAGAATTATAATGTGGTTGTCTGATACCCAGAATGCCCTCTTGTCAAAGCTTCACTTATAATCAACATTGAGAAATGCAGGGTTAGCTGGCAGCGGCCTTGGAGAAAAGAGTAGGTGGGAGTGGGAGCTTGTGCCACACCAGTGCCCGTCTGATGGAACTTCATTTTTCCCCCTTGAACACATGAGTACAGGGTTACCCCAGTCTAGGCACCACCACCCTTCAATGTGGATGGCTGTCACCTTTCCTGGCTCAAGAAATCAACACCACATGTGCCAGGCTTTGAGTGAAAAAACAGAGATCACCGGGGACTTTGTAAAATGCTCAAAATTCATCCTGGGGTTTGCACACAATGAAATTAAACTATGTCAGGATTCATGCTTCAACGGAGTCTAACAGTTTGGAAAATTCTCCCTTTTGGTTTCAAGAAGTAAAAATTTCAAATATCCCTGAAATAATGCACAATAGCTAGATTTTCTCTATCTCTCATGTTACTAATTAAAAATTATAGTACTGATTATTGTCTATTTCAGTGGAGTTTATATTAAGATGAGACAAAGGCATTCACATTTTTCATCTGCAGAGATCTGAAGGTTGTTGTGTTTTTTAAGTGTCTTTCCTTAGAAACAAGGCCGACCTTACTTAGATGATAAGGAAGCAAGCATTGGGAGGAACTGGAAGCTGTCAGCAGGTATTAGGTTACTCTGTACAACACGGCTTATTTCCAAACCTGCACCCCATGCAGTTCTGGTCACTATATCTCAAGAAATGCAAAACCTACTGTAAATTTATCCCTAGAGGGATATGGAAAAGAATCCTGGATTTTAAGGGATTTCTCTGCTGAGATTAGTCTGTAAAGTAGCACATTTCTCTCTAGAAAGATGAAAGCTGATCAAAGTTAAATCATGAAAGGTGTCAATACCCATTTATCTAAGCTCAGATTACCAGATCTATGAAAAGCATAATTTTAGATTAAGTAAAAAGAAGTTCAAGTTTTAGAGTATTCTTAAAAATCTCATTATCTCAAATATTTGAGAAGTTAGTTTATTCAGAGCTTAGATGGAATCACAGAAGTCAGTTTCTAATCAGCAGTGTCAGGAAGATGGGGTTTATGGAGAATCTCTTTGTAATTTTCTTATGAGGATGACAGTAGCCCCTGACACATCTATCTACCAGCTGTGCACAGAAGGTCTGATGCAGGATCCCCATAACTTTGAGAAGGAAAAAGGAAGAGTCATATAATTTCATTGAGCTTGCAGGCTACACTTGTGTGGAAACAAGAGCCAGGAGGTCTTAAGGGCTCACTTTTTCTAGCAGGAATAGAAACAGTCCACAATTCATCCTTTATCATAGTACTGTTACAATTATAAATGTACAATAAGGCTATTATTATTTCCCTTACAAAAAAGGAACGATGTCCAGGTCTGAAAGAACTTGCCAGTAACTTCTATATAAACACAAGAATTGTAAGAAAATGCATTTTGCTGAATGTAGAAATAAAAGCTTTGGTGCCATTTTCTTTTCCTTAGTCACCGGCAGCCTATGGATCATCAGTGCAAATTAAAAACAGCAATAGTTAAAAGCGTGTTGAAAGGCATATTCAAGGACAACATAGCCTTGCTCTTCAGATGCCTGTTAGGGTGTTTTGTCACGTGCCCCTGCAGACATGTCCTGGGGACTGAGAGACAGAAATTCCAAATGTCTCCACTAGCGGTTGCCTTGACAAGGGCCAAGACCCCAGTGGGAGAAGTGTGATGGTGCTGCTAGCGGACGGCCTGCCCCCCACCTCCCCCAGCTCTCCAGCCAGTTCCCGGACCTCTGGGGACCCGGAATAAGGAGCACACAGCTTCCCCATGGCCTCCCCTTCATGAGGTCCCATTGGTGTATGATGCGAAGAGAGACCCAGGACAGCTCACTGGCACTTTAGCCCCTCAGCTGCCGGTATTCAGGCTCACAGGCAGAGGGGGAACAAAAGGGAAAAACAAAAACATCTTAATGACTTTCTAGTTCTTGAAAGAGCCTGATGTACACCTCTTCGCTTGAAAGAAAGAGGCTCTTTACAACACCCTATGAGTAAACAAGAAGGAAAACAGAAACGTGGCTGGAGATTATGAAGTCAAGCAATGTGTCCCATAGGGGAAATGGAGTATCGTTCAAACCAGTGAAGCCTAAAAAGTACTTTATCTTTTTCCTCCGGATTTGAACTTTGAGATGTTATCATTTGGGGTATAAGAACTGCTACTCTGGGCCTCACTATATTAAGGACTTTAATCTGTGAAGATGTTGGTAATGGCTCTGAATGTCTTATTTTAAGGAAGTTGTGAGTTGGTTTCTGCAGTACTAGGACCCTGGGGTCCCTCTGACCCTCAGACTCCTGACTTAATTCACATCATTTATTCCAGGGGCGAGAAAGGGGGGGCCACGACCTTTCCAGTTATATGGTGTTGGAAAGCTAAGCCTCTTTTGACAATTGCTAAGAGCCAGCAGGGGGAAATAGTCCATAAAGTGATTTTTTCCCCCCCTAAATGTTAACTGAAAGTCCCTTCTCTCTTCCTCTGCCCCTAACTACCTCACTAATTCTGGTAGCAAAATCATGCTGTTAAGGAAATAGCTGATTTAAACAAAGCGGGAGTATTTTTAGAACAATAAAAAAAAAAAAAAGAAAGAAAGAAACCCCTATTCATGATATCTAATTATGCAAACTGTGAACAAGAAGATGCTAGTCTTGCATTAGCTGAGACTTGACTCCTGTTATAATTTGCTCTTTTTTCGCAGCAGAAAGCGGTTCTTTTCTGTCGCCTTCCTGCCTTCACGCGGCTCCGCGCTTTTGGCAGACGCGGTGCAGGTCACCGCAAAGTGTTTTCTGTTGCCGCGGTAGGCTGCAGTTAGGGAGCTTGCCGGATAATGTATTATAATGCAGATTACGGTGGTTTGCTGCTGCGTGATTCACAGATATGATTGCATCTAATTTCAGAAATAAGTGGAACCGTCTGCTCTTTTGTGTTAGCTGAAAAGCCGTTCGACGGCATTCAAATGACTGCTGCCTTTGCCACCTAGAAAGAGAGAAAAGAAACCCACCATAGCACAGCGGTAACTTTCCCCATTGTACCCCTCAAAGGCAGCACCATATTGGTTTTGATAAGAATCGTCGTTCTTTTTCTCTTTCCTCGAAAAACAGTGTGGTTCGATGTTTGGGGGAGTGGGTATATTTTGTTTTATTAGATTTTCTCAGCCTCTTCCTCTTGGAGAGGGACCCCGCTACATGTTCAGTTTTCTCACTCTCCCCCGTGGTTCTGTAACAATGCTTCTCCACTCTTTGGGGGAAAAAAAAAATCCGTGTAAACCCTTCAGTGTAAAGTTCCTAAGGAATGACTTGCTCTTTGCATCTTGCTCTTTGGTCACTTTTATGAGGCCCATGGATAACGAGAGACTTTGTAACAGGGAAATAATTACACCTTTGATTATCAATCAGATCCATTTAGGTTGTTGACTTTTTTTTTTAATCAATTTGTACGGTTTTGTTTAATGTTCTGGCTCCCTGGACTCCGCTTCTAAGGGAGGCGGTTCTCCCAAAGCAGAGGAGTCATGCACCCTTTCCCTCCTCTCTGACCACACACACAGTCCTGTCCCCTTTATGAAATCAGCCTCCCCAGTTTGAGTTCGCATCCCCTTAATTATGCGCTTTCTTAAATGTTTGTTTTCCGTTGCTCTAACTTTGGTTTTGCATATCGCTCTAAAAAAGCCCACAGAAACAAGTTAACTATACTTTTCATTCCAAACAGAAATTAAACCTAGGTAACAAACCCTTTGGCAGGAAAACAGTGGGATTTCCCAATGAGCCACATGAACGCAGGGGCCGTTGGAAGCCAGCAGAGTGACTTAGGATCCACAGAGGTTATGGTGAGGGGACATCTACCAAAGGTCCGTGAAGAAGCAATCCATGATTTCACAGTGACACTTAATTGTGTGCAGACTCTTATATGTGATAAAAACCAATTACAGGCATTTTTCTTTTCCTTATTTAACACAGAAAAATTCAAAGCTGCGTGAAAGTACAAGATTAAGGTTGAGCAACCAGAAGAGAATTTTTTAAACAGATTCACCTCCTTCAGTCTGACTGACTCTTCATAGCGGTTTGCCCTGGTTCCCCAAGCTGGAAGTTTTATGATGGTCAGCCCTTATTGGACCTACATTAAGTATGAATCTATGCAACCATGAGCTCTCCTCAGTGGGGCTGTTATATGACTCTGTTTTCTGGTCTAATCTTTAGACATTGTCCTGTATCTGGTCTTCAGGGTTAATTCAAATGGTACTTCACTTGGGTGGCTGAGAGTATGAGTATTAGTTGCTCAGTCGTGTCCACCTCTTTGTGACCCCAGGCTACCCTGTCCACGGGATTCTCCAGGCAAGAACCCTGGAGTGGGTTGCCATGCCTTCCTCCAGGGGCAATCTTTCTGACCCAGGGATCGAACCTGAGTCTCCTGCATTGCAGGTGGATTCCTTACCATCTGAGTGACCAGGAAAGCACAGATGAGAGCATATTATAATTTATGTAAAATTCTACCAGTATATATACATACATATATATTTTAGATGCAGTTGTTGACACTGTAAACTCCAAAACTGTCTGATGCCTGGGGTCATATGTATAACAGTCTTCACTGATTTTCACCAAAAAAGAGCAATAGGACCTGGACTGTAGCCAAAGACACAGCTTATCTTTGGTAAGATGTCAAAGGAGATTTCCTCTCCAGCACAATGATTATCGAAAAGCACCTGAAGGGCATCCTTTGTCTCCAAGATGGGAGGCCCCAGGAACCCTCTGTTCACACACACTACAGACCCTCCTGAGGGGCTGGGGGCGGGGGCGGTACATAATCATCCCACTGACGTGGAACCCTCGGTGAGAGAAGAGTCTCATTGGGAAACAGTCTTTTCAAAAAACGGAGGAATTGGTTCTGTTTATATTTCTAAACTAATCATGCTAATTAAATATCCATTCCTCTTATTCTAAGTACTAATAGTCTATTTCAAAGGAAAACACTACAACCTAGAAGTATCTGGATGAAGGTGTAACTCCCATAGAACACCTTCTCTCCCCTTCACTTTGAAAATAAACTTACTTTGAGACGCAGAGCCAGGAGAAAAGGAATATGACCAGGAGTGGGGACCAGGAATCAGTTTCTAAATTCCAAATCCTAAATTCCATGAAAAAAGAAAACATAAGGTAAACTCTTCCTGAGTGAGTGAGCATTAGTCGCTCAGTCATGTTCGATTCTTTGCGACCCCATGGACTGTGACCCACCAGGCTCCTCTGTCCGTGGAATTCTCTAGGCAAGAATACTGGAATGGGTTGCCATTTCCTTCTCCAGGGGATCTTCTCAACCCAGGCATCCATCCTGGGTCTCCTGCATTGCAAGCAGATTCTTTCCCATCTGAGCCTTGTGTCCCAGAAACTTTCTGGGACATATTAAAGAAAAAAGTGTCCTTTATTTACCCAATAATATAGCCTTACTGTAATGTTGAGATGAAGTCAAGAAAGTAAATGGGAAAACAGATCAAATTTACAAAAACAATACTGCACTGAATTGAGAGCTAAGGAATTTAGGTTCCCTCCTGGCATCAGTTACTGGTGTGAGCATGCCAGCTCCCCAGTGGCTCAATGGTAAAGAATCTACCTGCAATGCAGGAGAGGCAGGAGACACAGATTTGATCCCTGGGTAGGGAAGATCCCCTGGGGGAGGGCATGGCAACCCACTCCAGTATTTTTGCCTGGAGAATCCAATGAATGGGAGAATCTGGTGGGCTAGAGTCCTTGGGGTTGCAAAGAGTTGGACACTGTTGAAGCGGCTGAGCACACTCGTACCCGCACACACCAAGCGGCCCAGCACACGCAACTGGAATTGAGCAGTGGAAAGGGCACCAGCAAGGTGACGCTAGGAGGACAGAGGTCTGCAGATTCCACAGCAACCGTCAGAGGGGTGGTGACAGCATGATTAATTATGCCCGGGGCAGTGCACTTCATCACTGACCGGAAATAAGATGGTCCACATTGCAGAGGATGTGGCCTGTGGAAAATCTAGAACAGGAGAATGGACAGGTGAGTCATTGTCTATTTCCTTGCGTCAGGTAGGGGTAGCCTTCTTATCAGCACAGTCAGGCCTGAGCTTGCCTGTGTAAGAGCATTGTTGTGTGGAAGAGACATCATCCTCTGACTCAGGAGAAGAGCAGCTTGACCCTCAGAGAAGCCTGAAGTCCACGCACAGCATTGCTAAGCAGTCTGCAGAAGCCTCCTGAGTGGACACTTTGCTGTCTCTTCCTGTGCCTGACTTAGACCACACGCCAGCGTTACTTAGGGGAAAAAGACACCGGTTCCCTGTCTTTGTTTTTGAGTAATGAATGGGCAATTACCAAACTCTTCTGGAAACTCCTGTCTTCTCTGGGCCCTAATGGAGCATTTGATGCTGAGTGTTGGGAACATAAATAGCAGTGAGGGCGCCCGCATGTTTCAAAGGCTGTAGAAATTATATTGCACAAGTTAAACCACCAGAAGCTAAATGGCTTTCTGAAGGGATACTGCTGGGATATTTTTCATCACTTTTATAATATTTTTTTCCTGGCTGTCATTTAAAATAGATCTTTGGAAACTTGAAACTTAAATCTGTTTCCTTACCAAAAGTTTTCTTTTCAGTATGCACATACACATACACACATAACTGCTTTGTTATTTTAGGATCACTCATGGACTGGTGGCACTGATTTTTTTTAATCAAAAAAACACATAAAAGCTTTCTCTCCACATATTTCCCCCCAACACACTGCATCTCACAATAGTAAATTAAAGCCACGTAGACAAAAAAATAAAGGAGAGAAAGAAATCCTTACTTACTGTGTAGAAGAAAGGGTGGCAAGCACCCATCTTTTTCTAGATATGTATTCATTATTTTCTTGGATATTTCTTTTAAGATTTTATTTTATAAACCAAACATATGAATAATAGTTGTATTAGGTGTAAAGTTTATTTCATGTTTACAGCCAGAGTTCACAGCAAAAACAATCTTCACACTCCATATTCTTTGTATAAGAAGGCCAGCCAGTAAATCTGATTTTCATAATAGTTGAATTCACATACATTGTTGGTGAAAGTCTATGAAAATATGCTTTGTATTAGCTCTGTTAACTTTATATTCAGGTTTTCTTTGAAAAATTTAATTGCATTTCCCATTGTTTCTATTGCATTCTTATACAATTTGTGTTCCCTTTGGTAGCTAAAATTACACCTGTAACTGTCCAAAACTATTAGTAAAGTCAGCTTAGCCTGTGGGATAAAGTATCTGTCTTGTATTTCAGACAGATTGTGTTCCAACACCATTGTGGTCAGATTTTTATTAAAAATTCTTCATATTTCTTTTCTCTCTGTGCCAAACAGATCGCTACATTTTCAACACTTAATCATCCTCATCATCTAAAAATATTTCCACATTAAATGAAAATATTTAAACTTCTTTTTGATGCAGCAAAACTTAGAACACTGTACAAAGTCTGGTTTTCATAAAGTTTTGCGAAAGGATAGTGTTCCTATAGAAGCGACTCCACTGAAAATAGCTGTCAAGGTCAACTCTGGGAGCAATGCAACTGTTAACAAAGGGAAGGTTCTTCCACTGAGTTTTTCAACAGGCTACTTCAGCAGGAAACTTTATTCCCCTTTTTCCGAGATTTGTTGTTATTCAGTCACCCAGTCATGTCCAACTCTTTGCGACCCCATGGACAGCAGCACTCCAGGCTTCCCTGTCTTTCACTATCTCTTGGAATTTGCTCACACTCATGTCCATTGAGTCAATGATGCCAACCAACCCTGTTACGCTCTGTCTCCCCCTTCTCCTCCTGCCCTCAATCTTTCCCAGCATCCGGGTCTTTTCCAAGATAGGTCTTTGGGAAGTTAGCCCTGCCAATGTAAAATTATGGCTTCCCTCAGTGGAAAGACTTCCTTTAGGGTCACAGGCCCTTTGAAGCTAGTTCGAAGGAGGAGGTGCACCAGGATTTGACCCCTTTCCCAAATGGCCACAGGCAAAATCCTTAATTACTTGTTGTTGTAACAGCTAGGGTCCAGTCAATACAACAGAAACCTTTCTGAGCACTTATTTTTTCGAAAGTATTTCTTTGGCTGTGTTGGGTCTGGAGTTGTGGCACGCAGGCTGCAGAGTGCTCGGATTCCATAGCTGTGGCTCACCAGCTCTCAAATGCCCAGGCTCAGTGGGTGCAACATGGGGCCTCTCTAGTTGAGGCACGCGGGCTTACTTTCTCCAAGGTACATGGGATCTTAGTTGCCCAACCAGGGATCAAACTTGCATCCTCTGCATTGCAAGGCGGATTCTTAACCACTGGACCACCAGGAAAGTCCCTCTCTGAGAAGTTTAAAAGAAAGACCTTAATACAGGGAATTGGTTACACTGGAGCTGCAAGAGGGCTTTCAGCCAACAAGAGACATCTAGGAAATCCAGAGATTAACAAGAGCAGGCGCGGGGGCTCTCCCGGGCTGACGGGGGCAGGGGGTGGGGTGATGCCAGCTAGAGCCTAGCAGGAAACAGTCACTGGCTGAGGCAGAAGAGAAGGGCCAGCACGCCCCCTAGGCCAGAGCTAGAAGGGCCCACACCTGCATCTGCACATGAGCACTTTAGAGCCCGCTGCAGCCTCCTCCGGCGGTGAGCTCTCCACTCTGGCCCTGGAGGCGCGAGTGGGTGGGGTTCAGGGAGTTTGCCTATGGCCTCAAAACCTGCACGCCTGCTTCAAACCAAAGTGGACTCTTTGTCCTGATGACCTGAGCCTAACCCCAGGGACCAGGCAGGCCTCTGGCCCCCACCTGCCCTGGCCCCCACATCCAGTGAGCGCTCTAGCAGGCCAAGGGCCTGGGGCAACCAAGGACAACTATTTGGGGTAAGGGGGATGGAGTTTGGACCTTTGGACAGGGACGTAATAATGAAATATAAATGGAAAATATAAATAATCAATGATGATATCAGCCCTGGGGGACAAATGGTATAGCTGTCAACATTAAAACGAAGCTGGACTTCAGCCTGGGTTCTGATGTGCCTGTATGACTGTGCAAATGTGTCTGACATCTCTGTGCCTCAGTCATCTGTAAAATGGGGGTGGTGATATGAATTTTGTGGGGCTGGACGGAAGTCAAGTGAAGTAAGTATGTGTGCGTCAAAGGTCACACGGAGCAAGCAGCAGGCCAGAGGCCACGCCAAAGAGAGGCCTGGGTGAGGGTGAAGACGGGGATCAGGGCCACTCTCCCTGTGTCACCAGGCCCAGGCTTGGGACGTCTGGAGGTGATCTAGCCTTCAGGGTTGATGGGCAAGCATAGTTGATGAGATCGAAGGACAGAGCATGCTTGATTTAATAATTTGTTGGCTTGCTTTGTAACTCTTAAATGTTTAGGTGTAGAGACAAATGTTATGGGGGCCTCCACCTGACCTTTTCCCTTGGACTCTATAAGTGTTCATGGTGGACCTGGGGAGGGGAGAGGCACCTTTGGCTTCTTTCCCGTCATTTTGCAATCTCCCACCAATGTTGTGTCACTGCCGAACCTAAGGATACGGGCTCCCTGTGACCCAGAGCAGAGCAGGGGAGGGTGAGAAGGGAACCCAAGCAGCAACAGGCTACTCATGCAGGTAGCTCATTCAAGCCTGGACTACTCATCCAAGGTAGTCTGCATAAAAGACTCAGAAAATGAGCCTGAGAAGAGGGGAAACTCAGTTTCTTTTATTTTAAACCTCTAAACCTGGGAGCAAATTAAGGCTGGCAAGAGAGAGACATGCCTGCAATATAAGACCTAATGTTACAGGAGTTTCCCTGAATTCAGGTGTGCAAGAAAAACTTGGATATTCTCTGATAACAAAACTCAGTTGTAGGGGATTTAGGATAAAGTCCAGCTTTCTCTTCTCAGTGGATAATTTTTGGCAGGAAGGTCTTCTACCTTCCTATGGGTTCTCTTTATGGAAGGATAAAGGGGCAGTGAGGTGCAGGAGACTGGCAAGCAGCCGGAAGGACAGGGAGCCCAGAAGGCTGCTCCCCCACTTTGGCTGACATAATACTTCACGTATTTTGTGGTAGGAGGTCAACCAGTTTTTATAGAGGTTATATTTCCCCTTATTTTGTTCTTGTTTGGAATTTAAAGTTTCTTATCTTTAATATCCATCCAGCAATCACATCAAATACCCACTCTGAGCCCTGTGATGGGCAAGGCACAGGGAAACAGAGGTGGATAACAAAGGAAATAGTGTGAGGAGAGAGTGTGTGGTCCAGGGAACGAGGCAGATGAGTAATAGGAAATTACAATAAAATGCGATGTGAACTGGAATTCTACAAATGGACAGAGTGCTCATATAGCTAATTCAGTAAAGTCAGGCGATAATTCTAAAGTGGAAAGGCTTTATCCATGGTTTGAAGGATGAATGACAATTTACTAAGTAAAAAATGCTGAGAAGAAAACATGCAAAGTAACAAAGTCTCAAAGGGCATGATGTGTTCAGGAATCAGTTACAATAATTAGAGGTGAGTTGAAGAGAGAGGGATGATAAAAAGGGAATGTTATGAACAGAAAGAGTCAGATTATGAAAAGTCAAATGCCATGCCACGGAAGGTAGACAGTGAAGTAGAAATAGAAGAGGCTGAAGAGTAGGTGGATTTATGTTTGACTCTTGAATTGGATTTTTGCCACTTATGAGTTGTGTGATACTGGGTAAATTTTGAAACTTCAGTTTCCTCATTAATAAAAAACAAATGGCGAATGAGCATGGAGAGATGTTCCTCTGTGAAAATGCAACTTAAATAATGAGATCTCTCTCCCCTGCCCACTGACACATTCGGTAGGCAAAAATTAAAATGATCGAAAATGTTATATGCTGGCAGGAATAAGGGGAAATGGTTACTCTTCAACATTATTGGGAGGACTACAAATCATAGTAACTTATTGGGGAAATATCTGGAAATATCTAGATTTTTAAAATGTTCCCCTAGGTTTCTGACCTTCTCCTCTAGTTACCGCACTTTTCCGTGGTTTCCTTTCCTATACCCACACCACTGATAAACTCTCCTTCCTTTGAGCATGCTGTCTTGTCTCTGTTAGGGCACAGAATTGGTCCACAAAGCATTTGGCCACATGATGGGTTCTCAGTACATATAGATCCCTTCTCTCCTTCCTTTAAGAATCTTGGGCTGCATTTTGAATGTTATTAAGAACTCTTGAGTTTCTTCATACAAAGAATGGCTTGACCTGCTTTGTTCTCTAGAAAGATGAGCATGATGTCATGTAAAAAGGGCTTTTAAATGGGAAAAGGAGAAGAGAGTGACTTGACCATGGGGTCCTACTCTGCAGATCTTTCTAGGGGAGATTCCTAGGATATAATGGGTGGCTGGTTATGGTGTGGGATAGTCAGAGGTGTCTACTGGTCCTGTGGCCTGAAAGAATTGTAGATAACTTACTCTTAGTTGAAAACGGAAAACAGGAAGATGAGGAAGAATGAAGAAGTACAAGGGCAGGAATCTGAAGAAGCAGATAAAGCATCACTTCCCCTCTCTATCTTTTATTACTTTGTGAGAAGAGGAAAATGAAGGGAAGGGTGTGGGAAGGAAATGAGTAGAAAGCAGCAGACTCAGAGAACTGCTGTGCAGGGATGCAGACAGAAGGACAGACCAGGGGTACCTCCTCCTTTCGCTGCATATGAGTGACCTCCTATTTTTAGGTGCTAAAGATGATTAATCTCTGAGCCAGCCCAGTCTTTCTCCTCTTCTGACATTCTGCTACATACTCAATGTATCTGCTTCAACGTCTCCAAGGAAACTCAAAGTCAAAATGTCCCACCCTGAGTTGGTCACGTATCCCAAATTTAGTCCACCTTCTCGATTCTCAGGACTTCCCTGGTGGCTCAGACAGTAAAGCATCTGCCCACAAGGTGGGAGACCCAGGTTCAATCCCTGGGTCAGAAAAATCCTCTGGAGAAGGAAATGGCAACCCACTCCAGTACTCTTGCCTGGAAAATCCCATGGACGGAGGAGCGTGGTAGGCTATCGTCCATGGGATCTCAAAGAGTCAGACACGACTGAGCGGCTTCACTTTCACTTTCACTTTTCCTCTGTTCTCAGCCTGGGCACCAGCACCCATATCTATCCAAGAGTTCTTTCTGACCCTTCCCCACCCTGTGCCTTCCAGTCAATTACTAAATCATCTTTGTTCTGTCTCCTGAACATCTTTCAAAGCTCTCTTTTCTCCCCATTCTGCCTTTCATATCCTAGTTTGGCCTCAAGAATCTCTCCACTGGGCCATTGCAATAGCACTAATCAATATCTTCATTTTGTTCCTTTTGAGGCCGTTTTCCATACTGTGGGATGTTTTGAGAGAACAGCATCGAAACATGTATATTATCTAGGGTGAAACAGATCACCAGCCCAGGTTGGATGCATGAGACAAGTGCTCGGACCTGGTGCACTGGGAAGACTCAGAGGGATCGGGTAGAGAGGGAGGTGGGAGGGGGGATCGGGATGGGGAATACATGTAAATCCATGGCTGATTCATGTCAATGTATGACAAAAACCACTACAAAAAAAAAAAAAGATATATAGGAGTATCCTATTCCTCAGGTGAATGCTTCACTGGCTTGCCTTTATCCTAGTCTAAGACGAGACTTCTCAGTGCTGATCGTCATCCCTCTCTGCCCTGCTTAAGCAATTAAAAGTTGAGAGCCTCCTGCCAGGATGCTGGTTTTGAGTCCTGGCTCTGTACTTCCTAGATATGTGATCTTGTGACCCTGATTTTCTTATCTCTAAAGTGGAGATAATAGCAGCTGCTTCACAGGGTTGAATGGAGATGCTGGCCCAGGCTGTAAATTCGGTGTTAGCTGTTAGGTCTCCAACTTCTTTCCTCTCCACCCTGCTTCCCTCTGCACAAGTCACACCGAGCTCTTGTCTACTTTCTCAGTTGGAAGCAGACAGTTTCCTCTGCCTACACACCCCACTGCTTCCGCTTAGCTTTTTATTCTTCATTAAGAGCCCTCCCAGACTCGGGCCTCTACTGGAAGGTTTCCCTTGCCCTTTCTAGTACATGTTAAAGCACGTTAGTCACGGAGTTGTGTCCGACTCTTTGTGACCTCATGGAGTAGAGCCCACAAGGCTCCTCTCTCCAAGCAGTTCTCCAGGCAAGAATCCTGGAGAATGCTGGGTTGCCATTCCCTTCTCCAAGGGATCTTCCCGACCCAGGGATCAAACCCAGGTCTGCTGCATTGCAAGCAGATTCTTTACCATCTGAGCCACCAGGGAAGCCCTCTAGTACACATTAGGTGTGTGTTAATTAATTAATGATGGGATAAATGAATATTATTTTCCACACTTTGTGGAAACTGCTTCTTTCATACTTTTCCCCACTGTAGGACACAATGTGTATGAAAGTTATCTTGTTCAGTGTTGAATCCTGGTATCCCGTAAGGAGAGCAACACATGAATTCCTTTAGTCGTGTCCAACTCTGTGACCCTATGGAGTGCAGACTGCCAAGCTCCTCAGTCCATGGGATTCTCCAGGCAAGAATACTGGAGTGGGGCACCATGCCCTCCTCCAAAAGTGACACATAGTAGGGGGTTAAATAAATGTATTGAAGGAATGAATACATTTGCCATACTAGATGAGGACTGATTTTTGAAATTTATTTATACACTCAAATAAATCTATCATGAATCATAAAATTCTGCAGATTTTGCCAATTTACGTTAGTTCTTTTTTTTTTTTTAATTTCATGTTCTCTCCAAGCTCCTTACTCTTCCAACACTCATCCTTTAATTATCATATGTGTTGGACGATTTTGAACTTCATGTGGCAAAATGTTTTTTGTGAACTTTAAACCTTCTCTCTGATCTTGCTAATTCAGTAAGACTGTACCAGGTTTTTATGGGCATGCAAAAAGTTACAAGCTAAAAACAAACCACTAGTCCAACCTCTAATATATAATTCAAGTAAACAAAAATATTTCAAGTGTTCTTTTTGTTCTTCAGTAACTTTCTTTTATGAATATTAGTGAAACTGCTTTCCAGGTAAAGACCATCTTTACCTTATACTTCTTTTATTGAAGGATATTAGAACACTGATTAACCATCCATCCTAAAGGAGATCAGTCCTGGGTGTTCATTGGAAGGACTGATATTGAAGCTGAAACTCTAATACTTTGGCCACCTGATGTGAAGAGCTGACTCATTGGAAAAGACCCTGATGCTGGGAAAGATTGAGGGCAGGAGGAGAAGGGGACGACAGAGGATGAGATGGTTGGATGGCATCACAGACTCAATGGACATGGGTTTGAGTAAGCTCTGGGAGTTGGTGATGGACAGGGAGGCCTGGCGTGCTGCGGTTCATGGGGTCACAAAGAGTCAGATATGACGGCACAACTGAACTGAACTGAACTATCCGTCAACCAGGGTTTGCTTTTTGTTTTATACTTGAAGAAAACAGCCCAAAGACAATGAAACAGGTCAGCTTTACCTAAAACAACAACAAAACTTTTGGAGCATACATTCTGTGGCAAGTGCATATTAATGTATTAAAAGGAGCATGAACTTATTAAAGAATGTTGATTTACCAATATGCCAAGTCACCAAAGATTTTATTCTTTTCCTGCATTCTCTCTAGAAAGGAGAAGAATAAAATTATCTATTTAGATTTTTCAGTAAAAACTGAAGCAAAAAGGGTTGTAACTTTCATTCTCAGTTAAAAAGAAAACTTAATTAACCTTAACTCTATGTGTTTTGGTCAATTGTGCTCTTATTATATTTTTTCTATTACTTTGAATGACCTTTTAATGAAGAAATGCATTTGATTTTCTCCAAGATACCCGTCACGGAAGCACTCATTACGCACTGAATAAATAAATGAATGAACAAATAATGTATATGATGTTAGATCTGGCCCCTTAGTAAAACATTTGTTTTATTCAACCTAATTCTGTAAATATCATAAATGATAATCAAATAGGTGACAGGAAATCAAGATGTTTGGAAGACTGATGGAGAAGGAAACAACTCGAAACCCTGAAAACAAAGCTGTTGAATATTACAAGCACAGCCATGCCTTGCTAAACTCATTTTTTCAGGACAGAAAAACAGATTGTGGAATTATTCACGCCAAAGTAATCCTCGCTTAATTTAATCATCAAACTAAGTTTCCTAATATGGATATTTCTTAGACTTCAATTTGTTACATAGCTAACTTATTTTCTAATAGACTGTGTTGGTAATAAGAAAATGAATTACATGCTCTTGGCAGAGGGATGACAAGTTAGACCTGAATTTATCCCACACAAACTTGGTGCCCCCTTTTAAATTCAATAAGCTTGGGATACCTCTATAATGGATCAAATCTGAATGCCAATTATAAACAGATGGTAAGCCTCTGAGCCTGGCGTGCCGTGGCGAGTACAAGCCACACTGTACTTTTATGGGGTACTGTCCACAGACATCACCAGGAAGAAACTTGGGCCAGCGAGTTTTGAACAAAGACCACTCAGCTTCCTATTTCAGGGCCTTCTAAATGCATAAATCCAGTTGGCTCAGCACAAGCAGAACTTAACACCCCAGTAAATTTAACACCCCATCCAAGAGAGGACAGTGCCCCTCCCAAGGAGCCAACATGTAACAGTGAGGCCCTGAATGATGAAATAGGAAAACAATTAAATGAGGTGTCTGATTCCTGAAAGACCATTGGTCTTTCATTATCCACTGTCTCCAAACATGAACCCGGGGTTGGCGGGGCAGGGGGATTTCAATGCAAGGAAAGTTACTATTTCATCAACTCTCCCTTCACAGCAGGGAGTTATTCCAAAATAATAATGCCTTTCTAGGATAGGAAACCTAATTATTAAGAGCATTAAACACTGAAAGATCACCACCCTTCACACCAGCTGCAGATCGTTGGTCTCACTTGTCAAACATAAGTTCATTTTTGACACTGATTTCTTAAATTTCCGCTGACTTGGCAATCCACAGCCACTTCTCACGAGCTCTGTAATATCTTAAAGACTTCACAGCTAAGCAGTTAGAAAGGATTTGAGGTTTAATTCAGCTCACCGACCTGTTGAAGAGAATCACGGAAATAAAACAATTTTCAGCAAAAGGCCTGAGAAGGCCTCTCTCCTTCTCAAAGACTCTTTGTATGGATGCCATGAATCAAATGGTTTGTCTAAGTGGTTATTCTGTACCACCAGTGAAGGCCCAGCAATGTGGCAGTGAATCACATTTAATAACTTGTGGTTAGCTGTCATGAACACTTAATTTGATGCTGAACACAAACCCTGCAGGGGCAGAAGGGGGCTGGGGAGGGGAGAGGTGGGTTAGGAGATGGGGGTTGGAGGGGGCGAGAGAAAATCAAGATCCACTAAGATACCCAGGCTCCTTTCTCCCCTGAATAAGAGACGGGCAGAGGCGTGTCCTGCCTGCCAGGGTTTCTGATGCTGCTTTGCAAGACAGCAGCAGAGGGGTTCTGCTTTCCTGGCGTTTACTGTCCCTTTCAATTTCTCCCGGGGCCCTGTCCACGCCCCATAAGGCCGGCTCTCCTAGCCCTACAGGAACATTGCAGTCTTTTCCAGAGTGCTATTGGAGGGCTGTCAGGCTGGCTAGAAGAATTCAAAGCGTTCCCCGGAACCCACAAAAGATTTCTTGCAGCCTTTGAGCTGTCTGGAAGGGAGCAGAAACCCCTCTTGTGTCAGCTGCTAAACACTGCTGACCCTGTGTCCTGGATGGAGCGCGTCACGACGAGGGACTATCGCAGCCTCGCATGTGGTCCGTGCGTGCTGGCGGCGGCGAGCTCCAGCCGCTTCAGGCGTTTGAATTGGTCACTCCGGGAAGGCCCCTGTGTCGGGGACTTGGAGGACCTGGGAGGTGACCACAGGGCCGGGACCTGGGATGAGCCTGTCCCTTCTGGCTCAGAGCGGTGGGGGCCCCACGGGGACAGCAGGAGGCCGCCTCCCACAGTGGTCACCGCGGGGCCCGCGACACCCTCATCGCTGCTGGTACCCACCGCCCGCGCCCTGCTGGCCCTGCTCAGACACCGTCTGTAGCCCCGAAGCCCTTCGCAAGCGTGATCTCGTTCACCTTCCGCCCGCTCACAATAGTTATGAGTTACACCAAGATTTCCTGGAGATTTCCCCTAAATTGGTGTGAGAATCTCTTCACGTAGTTCAGATGTGATTTTGCAGTGACAGGAGTCCAGGAACAGGCCCTGATAGCTGCAAATACTCAGGACATCTGCTTCCAAGGAAAACGGATTTTGACATTAAAAAGTCAATGATCCCAGCCCAGGCTGGATGCATGAGACAAGTGCTCCGGCCTGGTGCATTGGGAAGACCCGGAGGAAGCTGGTAGAGAGGGAGATGGGAGGGGAGATCGGGATGGGGAATACATGTAAATCCATGGCTGATTCATGTCAATGTATGACAAAAACCACTACAACACTGTAAAGTAATTAGCCTCCAACTAATAAAAATAAATGGGAAAAAAAAAAAGTCAGTGATCCTGTTTTGGAACTGTAAAGCCTTAAGTGTGTTTTCAAGTGTGTGTGTGTGCATGTATGCGCTCAGTTGCACCAGCTCTTTGGGATGCCACGGACTGCCCATGGGATTTCTCAAGCAAGAATTCTGAAGTGGATTGCCATTTCCTTCTCCAGGGCGTCTTCCGACAGAGGGATCCAACCCCGGTCTCCTCCATTGGCAGGTGGATTTTTTTTTACCACTGTGTCACCTGGAAAGCCCGAGTGTTCAGGTAGTGCTGATTTATTTTAAAGCAAAGCAAGATTTAATACATTTAAATAAACACTAAGTTGAAATACTTCTGAAAGCATTAAGCACACCCTTGGCCTGGGGAGAACTTCCTGTAGAGAACTTATCTTTTGCCCACAGACCCTCACCTCCACCCACCCCCATCCCCACTCTGCCCCCTGCGGATGCCACATACATCGCCTGGCTCAGTGTAACTGCTGGAGAAATGTGTTGGACCAAATTCCTCAAACTCAGCTGACAGGAAGAATGTGAAAAATGTAGATGTCTATCTTACATATTTTTAGTTTAACTTGTTTGTAGGTGTAAGAGGAAAAACGTTTACATTAAAAAGATGGCCCAAACCCATGCAATAATGGGAGCAAGCCTATCACTACCCCAGGAAACACTTCTAAAAAAGAAGACCTTATCCATGAAATAAACAGGAAACTTCTTTATTCTAAAACTGTATTAGGTATCTTCAAATCAAGATTATGGCACCAAGTTCTTTGGAGCAAACTAGTCCCCACAGTAAAATTAGAAAAACAACAAGAAAGATCAACATTAAAAGATGTAGTTGCATGTGTTCCCTTAGAGAAGATACTGAAGTTGTAAGAAAATGAAAAGATTCTGAAACTGGAAAAATCCTTAATGGGAGCTTCACTTAAATTATTTAAATGTTTCCTTCGAATGAAAATGCATTTCATTTAAATCATTTAATAACTATTAAATTATGGGGACACAAGCACATGGGGTTCAGCGACTTGCGTGAAGCCTTCCAGCTGTCGAGTGACTGATGGGCCAAAATCAAACTCTTAACTGCACAACTATGAAATCTGCCTTTGCTGCCTTCCTCCAGCAACATCGATGAGAAGAGGAATCGGTTATGACAATTTCACAGGGCAGAAATTGAGGCAAATACAGGTAAAAATCATGGAGCAAATTGATAACAGAAAGAGTCACAGGAGTCTGAATGGCGAACTGTTCCACGAAAAACAATATTCCTTATTTTAAGAAGTGATTTTCTTAAACCATTTAAATTCTCAGAACATTATGGGTAGACCGAAAATATGCAGATAAACACATTAAAATATTTTAAAACTATTTCCTTCTTTACTTACTTTCCAAGGCCTGAACTCGGATTTATGCTTCTCTTGAAAGAATTCCCAAGCTTCCTTTTGCAAGCTGCAGAACCAGGCCTCACTGAGGGCACACCGGGTTTGCCAACTGAAGGCAAGAGGCAGGACAAGGACCCAGGCTTGGAAGGAACTTCAAGATCTTCTCAACGCTCAGCTCCAAGTCTTCAAGATTTGGCTTCAGCAAAAAGGAAGCAAATGCTGATTCTTCAGGGCCATAATTTCTCCGTGGACACACCAAAGTTTATTAGTTTCGGAGCTGTTAATTTGACACTTGCCCTCTTAGAGTTGACCTCAATATAGAGTGTGGGGGAAGGGCAGAAAGGCAAATTGAAAACTAAAATGTCAAGGATTCTGACTGGTATGGCAAAAATCATGTCATTTATAACATTTCAGTCAACAGGCTTACGGCATGCCACATCTTCATAGAAATCCTATTATCAAAGCCACCAGACACTATATTTGCTTCCTAATTATAGACCCTGAGCTAACAGTTACTTTTTCTTCCCTATAATAACAACAACACTTTGTATTTATCTAGCGCCTTTCTTCCAACAAGCTCAAAATGCTTTGTAGACATTAACTCCTGAGTCCCAGGCCTCTGGCGAGTGGCATCAGTGATGTCTCATAGGATTGGTCCTGGGGTTCTTGAACATCTGGATTTCCATGAATGCATTTTCCTTCACTTTATCAATTATAAGAACACAACCACTGTACAGAAATGGACCTCTGCTGGCTTGGGATATGCTTGGTCTCTGTAATTTGTTGTTGGAGAAAGCAAGGCACAGAGCAGCCTAGGACTTAAAGAGTGAAACTGAAAGAGCTGAACCTTGCGCCTATGAGCTAATAACAAAAATGCTTCCTCCATCATTTGCTTCTACGTGGCCAAGCCCTACTCCGGATTTGCAACAAACCAGGAGAATTCTTTGGTCTGATGGAAGTTTCACTTTGGATGTTTTTCCTTCTTCACTTCCTTCCTGATTATCACTTGTAGGCATCTTTAGATTATCACCTGTGGAGAGCTTTACTAATGCCAATCTTGAATTTAGCCATAAGGGTCATGATCACATCTATGATTTTCTCCTTTCACAAGCAAGCCCTGAGGTGCTTAGGGCCTCTAGAATGAAGAAATAAAATATAGGTTAGGGGTTGCCTTTCAAACAGTTTAGTTGGAGGCCTGGAATTTTTACCTTACACTGTTACTGAAAGTTTCCAAATGGATTTCCTCAGTGGGTTCCTTTAAAACTTAACTAAAAACATAATATAGGATGGCAGAATCTTGGAGTTAGAAAAAACTTGGAGGCCTTCTAGAATTCCCTCTCCAATATTGCTGACATACCATCATTCAACTGTTGCTTGAACATTTCCAGTTTTCAAGACACTCAGACAACAGCCAATTTATATTTTTAATAACTCTTATTGATGGAAATGTCTTCATTATACAGGGCTGAAGTCATCTGCCCTATAATTTCATCTCATTCAAGCTAGTTCTGCCCTTAAGAGAACCTAGCATATATCAATCATTCTTACACACAATAGTTCTGCAAAAATTAAAAAAAAAAAAAAACCATCAATGTTCCCTTTAAGCTTTCTCTTTGCTAGGTTAAATACTCCATGTTTTTAGTAGTTCCTCACATGGCATATTTTCCAGATCCTTCTCTGTGCTTCATCTATCCTTACGTCCTTGGAATTCAGTTGTGTTCCGATTAGTACAGATCACTGTGGAACTCCATCCTCTAGTATATGGTCCTCTGTGCCTCTAGTAATACAACTTAGGGTTCATCATATTTTTCTAGCCATAACATTTCCCTGACCACTATTCATTTGGAAATCAACCAAACTCCTCCATCTTTTTCATCTTAACTAAGAGCGAAGCAGGCCTCTTCCATCCTATTCTTTCAAAGGTAGGTTTTTGAATCATTGGTTCCCATTAAAATTGATCTCATTAGTGTGGAGTCCAGCATGCTGAAATCTTCTGGTTATTATGCTGTCAGGTCAGAGCTACTCTCTCCATGTCTGAATCCTGACTCATCTGATAAATCTTTTTTTGTCTGTGTGCTTTGAATTTTTCACTAATATACAAATGATCCACCATGTAATTGGTGTTATTCTAGGTGAGAGAGATGAGAGACAGCGATCATGGGACATGAAGTTGGAGAGATAGGTTGGGGTCAGCATGATAGTCATCACTTACCTCGTTAAGGAGATTGAACTTGGCCCTTTAAACCCTAGGGAATTTTCAAGCAAAGGGAATAACTATCAAATATCTGTATTAGGAGAACATCTCTGGCAGCAGAGGGGAGGATGGGTTGAAAGAAAGACCACTGGACCCAGAAAAGTGAGTTCTGAGGTTCTTGCAAGTTTTCAGGTAGGAGTTAATAAAAGCTGAAATAGGCAAGCGTTAATAAGAGCTGAAATATAGCACAATGGAAGAGAAGAGGAGAAGACAGAATTGATCATTTTTAGGAGGTGGAATCAGTAAGATTATAATACTGCTTAGGTAAAAAGAATAAAGAAGAGAAAGAGGCTTGACATCTCTCAAGAGTTCAGTTTCAGTACACAATGTTATTTGCTGTGTTAGAAAGCTTAAGAGAAACAGAAACTACTAGAGGGAGAAAATGGCTGTAATTGCAAGCTACAAGTTTGCAATTTTCTCCAATACTTCTCAGTAGCCTGGGATCATAATGGAAGAAAAGAGAAGGCTGAATTATTCTAAAAGTGGGATATTGGTAAGTTAGAAGTAGCAGGAGAACAGGGGACTAAACTGCAGTGCTTGTAAATGCCACCCTGGTCCCTGGGTCCAGTGGAGGAGGAAGCTGGTATATTGTAGGCATAGAGAAGGATTGAGGAGTTGGAAATGGGAAAGCAGCTTTGGTGGAAATTCAGGAATGGGAAAGGACAAGGCTTAGGAGATCGTGCTAACCTTCCAGGTCATTGAAGAAAGTGAAGTTCTCAATAGTAAATTCCCCAAAACCTCCTTTTTGAGTTGACCTCAGCCTGTTAATTGATGCCAGCTCTAACTGCACTTTACAATCAACAAAATGCCATTTCCTTATCTTCTCTACAAGGCAATTATGTGTGACTTTATCAGACACCTTATTGATGGTGTTCACTATGTTGAGAACATTTCACTCAATAACCCAATAAAAATGACAAGTTCTTAATCATGAAGGTTCTTAGTGCTCCTATGTTAGCATCTAGTAATCACTCCATTCTTTTCTAAGTATTTGTCTCTTTGATTACGCACTCTTGAACTTGGAAGCAATTAACAATCAAATTTCCCATTGTACATTTTTCCCATTTCTGAAAATGAAGGATGTATTTTTCCAACTTCATTCTTTAAGTAATCCCTGCCTCTGTTCCTTCATGATTTTTTAAAAATCCACAGGTGTTTATGAATTCACACCTAAAATGTGAAAAGTTCTGGGCTGTGCCTTGCCTGGGCCTTGTGATGAAGACACACCCAAAAGGATATATTCTACTTCAGGACACACTACCTTCTCTAGTTTCTTAAGCAAGTTTGCTCTACTCTTTCTAGTTTGAGGAAATTATTTTCCTTAATAGACCAGAGGGAGTCAACACAAGAGTTGAGGAGTTCACTATGTCACTTTTCACATTGTAAACTTTCCTAGATTTTTGTTGTTTCTTTTCCCTTTGCAAACACAGCTTGAGTGTTTCTGTTGGTTTTCTGTTGTTATTGTTGTTGTCGTTGTAGCAAGTCTGAGATCCTGAAGGATTTTAGCTTTTTTCCTGGATCCATAATTCTAATTCCTACTACTCTATTGTGTGTGTATACATATATATACACACACGTTTCTCCTTTCCTTTATAGCATGCATTTTACGTTCTTGAATTGTATTTAAAATTGAGGTGTATTCAAGAAAAAAACACAGATGACATACATATATATCTATGTCATTGGGGAGAATCAGACCCTGAGACAAAGATATGTATGCAAAGGACTTATTAATTAGGTGAACCCAGGAAAATCCAGTGAGGGAGGGGAGGAAGCAAAGGGAGTGAAACAAAGTAAGAAGGCAATTCAAGAAAAGGCCCAGCTTCAGCCTGATCCTGCTGAGAATCGCCAGCTTTTGTCCCCACGTCTGTCCCCATCTAAAGCAAGGGAACTGGGTTTTCATAATCCTGTAATAGTCAGCCACTGGCTGGGGGCTCCAGGGCAGGGGGAGGGGTAGGAGGAGAGGGTGGGCCCCTCTGGCTCTCTGCATGGGAGTGTGTGTGTGTGTGCGTGCACAATGGTTCAAGGGCAATCCTCTGAAGATAGTTGCAGGTAGCAGCTAGTAGAAGCAAAGGCACTTGGAAACTGAACAGCGAAACTGGGAATTTGTATTCAATATTGACAGTGTTTATATATTGTCAGTGTATGATAAGGTTTATATAATGTTCAAGACATAAAATATTTATTTTTTATCTTTTTTTATATTTTTCTTTGAAATCTAAAGCCAACATAGACTTCCTTGTGTTGGTTTCCAAAATATCTCTCTTCTGACAGGATCATTTGTGTCTGTATTGTCAGAATTCCACTTTTGGAACCCACTGGTATCTTGGGTTGTCTTCTCCTGTACAGCCTGGGGTGCCCCTTCTCCCCTGAGTTGCTCATACCAGTTGTCATTCTTGACCTCCTCTCCATCAGCATCCCGATCTTACACATTCACATTTACTCAAAAGTCACGCATCCCTATTCTTCCTACCTCCATGCAGTGTCCAAATCCATCTACTTCCCTTCTTACCGTCTGTGTGAGTCATCATTTCCTCTTGCTTGTGTCCTCTCCAAAGCTTTCTAACTGTTGTCTAGACTTTCACATTTGTGCCCTCTAATCAATTTTTTACATGGTAGCTGGAATGACCTTCTTAAAACATCAAGGCAGGCCAGGTCACCCCATGCTTAGACACCCCAAGGCATTTTCAGTAGACGGTCCACCCCTTCCCTCGGGCTGCAGCCCCAGCCTCATCCAGAGCCCTTGCCCCCTTGTTCACTGCATTTCTGCCACAGGGCACCACATGTCTGTTCCTCTTCCCGAGTTCGGTGATTTTCTCTATGCTGTCTCTTAGTCTGGAATGTTCTCCCTTCCACTCATCACTTTGCTACTTCCTATGGAAGCTTCAGATCTTGATGGCCTTTCCTGACCTAGGTAAAGTCAGTTCCCCATCCTGTTATTCTCTCTCGTAATATGCCTAGCACAGTGAGAAGAAAAGCTATGGCAAGGCTGCTATTTTCCTAGGTGGTATTTATCACAGTTTGTAATTAAATATTCACTTATGTCTTACTTCCTTAGTATCTGTCTTTCCTGTTCAACTAGAAGATTCATAAGGGAAGGAATGCATCTATTTTTTCCTTGATGTATAAGTCAGTAACAGTCATTGAATCAAGAGGAAGTTCATATTTTTAAAAATAGTTTTGAAATCTATCATATTGAGGACACAGACTTGAATTGTAAAACAATAGCTTCCATTTATGAAACAGCCATCACAGGGTGAAGAAAAGCAATGGTCAGGTGGCAGTCAGACCCTCATGGAGAGCTGGACCCAGGTCTTCCCATGTGGAGGCTCTTATTGCTACAGAGAAGTTCTTGGAACTTAAAAGCCCACCCATCCCGTTGCCAAAGAGCAATAGAATAGAATAGGGTTATCATGGGCTGAATTTTTGAATGCATACGTCGAAGTCCTAATCCCCAGTACCTCAGAATATCACTGCATTTGGAAATAACTTCTTCACAGGGGTAACTGAGTAAAAATGAGACCCCTAATCCAATGTGATATCCTTTGAGAAAAGGAGATTAGGACACAGACACTTGTGAAAGCAAGGCCATGTGGAGGCACAGGGAGAAGACGGCCTCCGGAGAGCCAAGGAGCGAAGCCTCAGGAGAGGCCAAGCCCGCTGATACATTGGCCTCAGACGCTCAGCCTCCAAAACTGTGAGAAAGTAGGTTTCTGCTGTTGAAGCCACCCACTCTGTGGTTCTTGGTTAGAGCTTCCAGGACTGACTGAGGCACTTAAGGAAGTCATAGCTAAGGTGAGGAAAGCATTTTTTTGATGCAGCTGAGGGCCTGACAAGAACCGGTTCGCATTACACCAAAGCCAGCCGGAAGTTCCAAGGTTTGCGCCATACTCGGGGGCTGTGGCTCCGCCTTCTTACCTGCACCACAGAAATGCGGGTGTGGATCGGAGGCCTCACCGCAGGGCCTCTGAAGAGCAGCTCTTATCACACCATAGGGTCAGTTCAGTGATTAAGACAGTGTGAGGATCATAGTCAGAGTTCCAGCTTGGGAGGTAAAAAGTGTGTTTTACCTCTCCACTCACACTTCAGCCCCTTCTCACTATGCCCACTAAAATAAGTTAATTTCCAAGCATTAATCACTATAGGGAATCTCCACTTGCAATTCTTAAGTAAGTTTATCAGTTTTCCCTCATCTGAGTATATCTGCAATCAACAGGGCCATGGGTATGTCCACAACACTGACCCAAAGGATTTTCCAGGTCCGGGATCCTCAGAGACTTAGTTTAAAATCTGGTTTAGTTTGTGTATTACTCTGCAGTATTATCCTTAAAGATGCATTGCATTAACACATTTGCTGCCTTTTAAGTGGTATAACTCCTTGGAGTGTGTGTGTGTATCTATATTTGTCAAACTCTTAGTTTGTCATTTTAGGATAAAAATTCTTTTCTAATCTTTTCAACATATTTATGTGATTAAATAAGCTTAATATTTTATAGATTTTTGACTCAAGCTTGAGAAAACCTTTGCAAGTATTTCTTTAGCTCAGACCTTGGGCTTTAGCCCAGCATATTCTAATAATTTACTAAAATGGTAGCAGAGTTTTATGGGAAAGCCAATTGGGCATAAAAAAGAGAAGTGGGATGAATTTGAGCAAAGAAAAATATAGAACGTATATGGGTGAAAATCTACTTAACAAGAGAAAGCTGGATCACAGTGAACATTGAGCTAGGTGAAATATTAGAGAACTCCATTTATTCAAGAGGTTGGGGATTAAAATTAACACTCACTACCTTTTTTGCATGTTTTTAGAAAGTGTATATATTCTCAAAGGCTTAGAGAACTTGGGATAACAGTAAAAACACATTTTTAAATACTTAATCCCAGTATTTAAAAGCTGGATTTCTGCAATAAAGCCAATTTTGTATCTTTAACATATTAAAAAGTTGTGTCCTGGAACCTGGCCCCTGTGCACACAGCGGCCCCTGTGCACACAGCAGCCCCTGTGCAGCCAGTTGCATGTGTAGGTAGAATGGAGAAACTCCTATTTTGCCTGCTTCCAGGCTTTCCAGGTCTTCACAAACCTCAATTTTCCCGTGCCCTGTGCTGAAACCAAAAATGCCGCGGTTAGAGATGAATCCCCTATTAAAAGAATGACATTCTTTGGGAAAAATGATGCATTCATTTCCACGTTATTTTTAATGCTGAAGGTTCATTTAATCTCCCTGCCCCCAATCTTTATCCATGCCAGTGATCTGATTCCCACTGGGACTAAGAAATGAGCAGGCATCTTGGAGGGTGACCTCCATAGAAGAGCTGGGACACCCGTGAGGGACCCAGTCAGTGAGCTCCACGCTGAGTGCAACAAGGGCGGGTAGTGCTCAGTTCATCACCAGCTCCAGCATCGAGTCAGTGCCTGCCCACCACCCCCACCACAGGGGCATTAGCATCTGAGTCCAGGACAAATGAAAGCAAAGCAGCGGCCAGTGGAGAGAACTGAGCCAGAAGAAAGCAGCGGGATGCCCTGGACTTAAGAGTCCACGGCGATGCAATTCTGTCTCTGTCCCTTGCCAGCTCTGTGACCCCAGGCAATTCTGCAGCTTCAGTAGGCCATGTTTTCTGCAGGTCCAAAATGGGGTGAAATTGCAGTAAGCTCCTGTCTCGGATTGGGTGTCCAAGGAAACAGACTCTGAGATGCATGTTCCATGGGATAGCCCTCAGGAACAAGAGCCTGAGGGAGGCAGGACTGGGCCGTGGGAGAAGGTGAACTGTAATGAAGTTTCAGGAGCAGCCCCAGGTGACCTTGCAGGGCTCTCCTGATGAGTAGAGCTCTTCAGAATTGCCCTGCATGAGACCAAAGGGCAGATGTCTGGACCCTCAGACCAGCCAGTCCCTAGAGGCAGACTGGTCCGTCCCCTCCTATGTAAGAGGACAGTCCTGGAAGAGGCAGCTGAGAGCAAGTCTGGGGGGCGCTGAGCTGGAGCCATCACCAACACTAATACAGGCAGCAGGGAGAAGAAGAGGCCTCCTCGAGGGGAGGGCAGGGCAGCGCACACACCCTCCACGCGCACCCTGCATCACTCAGAGACACTGACCCTGTGTGCAAGCACCTGCCACCTGGAAACTGCTCCCCCAGGATCCTGGTCTGTCTCTCTCCCTGGGAAAACTGACAGTGGGAGGCTTCATGGATGAAATGCAGCCCCCACCACTGCAACTGGCCCTGAGGCTGCAACTGACATTCATCTCATGATTCTGCTACATGTTCTAGATTCTCTTCACCCCTAGCATCTCTGCTGGTCTAAGTGGCTCAGACACTCCTTCCTGAGTGGGTCTGAGTCCCAGACTCTATGCCCTTCTCTGGCTATGGCTGTTGCACATGAACATTTACAGTAAAAATTGGGGAACTGATTATGAAGAGATGACCCAATGAATCACCTGGGTCCCATATAAATTCTTCCCTATTGTGTAGTAGCTTCCCTATTTTTTGGATGATTAAATTATACCTGCCAGAGAGTGACATCCTTCTTTGCCTTTGACATGGGCAGCCTAAAGTGAGCAACTAGCAGCTGTAACTTAGAGGTGAAAGGAACTCTTGCTATAAATCCCATTGGAGGCAATCCCCCTCTGGGAACCAGGGCCTCTTGATCCTCAAAGCCTGGAATTGCAGAGATGAGAACCACCAGTGTTGGCCCATGTTGCCTGGATTCTAGAGCCCCTTCGGTGTCTTTAGCGGGATCAGCATATCCTTCATCAAGTTATGTTATGGTGTGTTCTTAATTATTGGTCGGCAGCTAAGAATGGAGTTGGGAGTAAATCTTAAGGTAGGAAGATGTTTTCTTACAAAGCAGAGGACTCTGGGCCATGTTCAAACAAGGGGGAATGTTTCAATAGGAAAGAAAGGGCTTTTTTTCTTTCTTTTTGCATAGTGCCAAGGGCCCAGGGTTCAAAGTTCTTCAGCACGCACACCCAGCTTCTGTATCTCAGGTCACAGCATCCATCCCTTCCCAGCCGGGCTCTGACTTAGCATAGCTGACTTTGTTGGAGGGCTGACAATTCAAAGTTCTCTGGTGCTCAGCTACCCTTGTAATTAAGTCTGGGGACTGATCCTCAGCATTTTCTGTTCTCTGGCTGCAGGAGATGATTGTTCTTTCATGTGCTTCTGAGAAAGCCCTCTGAACTTACAATTTGCCTTAAATTGGTAACTAATCACCCTACCCTTTTCCTTGGGCTTCCCAGGTGGCTCAGTGGTAAAGAATCCGCCTGTCTATGCAGGAGACTCAGGTTCCTTCCTAGATTGGGAAGATTCCCTGGAGGCGGAAATGGCAACCCTCTCCTCTTGTCTGGAAAATCCTCTTCTTGTCTGGAAAATCCTATGGACAAAGGAGCTTGGGGGGCTATGGTCCACAGGGGCACAAAGAGTCACACACAGCTGAGCAACTGAACATGCACACATTTTTCTTTATCTTTCTTCATTGCATTGATTATACTCAGCAAAAGCAACCTAATTCCTTTGTCTTTATAATTACTTCTTTTCTTAAATCTCTGAGATGCTGCGCCTACCAGTGCATTCCTTTCCTTGTGTACCTCATCCCAGTTCACAGTCAGGGAAAGTTTTAACAATTGCACTGCTACAACATGCTAAGGACTGCCCGCATTCCATCAATTATCAGGGACAGAGACCTCACTGCCAGCCAGCTGGCAGATGACTTAGTTCCTAAATCCCATTTTAGAGATGACTTTCTGGGACTGTCATCGGGGACTGATGACTTCCTGGCACCAAGGTCTCAAGTTGAATTCCCAAGGTAGCTGACTCTGAGGTGGAGATTTGCAAACAAGGATTCTGATGGAAGTATTCTTGGGAGCAATATGTATGGGGGAAAGATAGAGAATAGGATTGAGCAGAGGGAAAAACTGAACTACAATGAAGTTGCAACAGAGGCCCCAACTGATCCCCTAAGGGTCTGGAATGGCCTTTCAGAGTTGATGAAGTGAAACGAGGGGGCAGGAACTTTGTTGCTCCCTATTGACTACGATGTCCTTGGACACGGGCAGTCCTTGGAGTAAAGACAGACGTGTGAGTCAGCTCCTTTCGGCAAAGGGCAATGCCACTGTGAGCCATCAGAGGCAATACTCTTAATAGCTGGCAGAATAAAAATCTCAGTCCTACAGGGTGGAGGTGGGGAGAGAAACCCAGGGTGTAACTTGCCCCGATATGTACCAGTGCAGTTCTGGAAATTTAATGAGATTATGTGTGTAGCAGGGCTTTAAATTTGTTCAACACTTTGTAAGTCCAGGTTATTTTTACTACTTCATGATTCTGACATGGGTTGGCCCAAGTACAGAATTATCTGTCACAGTCAGTAGGACAAGATTTTTTAAGTTTGACTGTTCTGTTTTAGTCAAGTCACTGGCCTTCCAACAGTCTGTCATATTATTCCAAGACTCCAAATTCTTAGTAGATTTTAGGCAAATCTCTCCAGGGTCCTGTAAAGATGAGGGGTTCACATTTGACTTCATTTTTTTCCGTCCAAGATTTTTTCTTTGGTGAGCAGTTCAGAATATCTGAAGGGTTAAATACCAGTATCATGGCAAAGTTGAAACAGAACCAGAAGTTTAATATTATTTTAAAGTTAAAACAGTTTAACATGACACCAAGCTTGAGTTAACATTCTACACGGTTGTGGAGATATTAGGGTTTAAACAGATGTCAGCAATTTTTTTTTTACGAAACGGAAATTGAGTTCTACAGATGGTGGAGACTGAGGAGTTCAAAGTGTTATATAAAAAAAATGTACACTTGAGTAAAAAGTAATCATCTCTATATTTCACATTTGAAGACACCCTTTTGGTGACGAGGATAATTTTCAAGCCGATCAAACACAAATCTATTTACCTTTCACTTTGATATCTTACTTTTTTCCTCTGTGACATTTTCTAATTATGGAAGGTATTTGTGCAGTAATATAGGACTTCTATTTTTCCAGCTCACATCCCTATTTTACCTAATTTTTCTATTAGCATAATATTGTTCAACTTGCCTTATCACATTTTCCATAGTAATAGGCCATAGTGTCACAAAAATCATCTTCTTCTAGATTTTTGTTATCTTCCACATGTGGTTGGACTTCTTTCAGAAAGTTGTAATTTTCATGTGTTTATTTGATGAGGATGCTCTTACCAATAGAGGAAAGGTTTTTAAGGTTATGAAAAAATATTCAGGTAGGGGAGTTTTATCCATTATCACTAGTTCTTTTAGCTATATAATTGGTGCTCAAAAGTACAAAATTTTCCATAAATGATGAAACAAAATCCATATTTTTAAATGAGAGAATGTAAAAATATGTTATCTACAAAATCATAGCTTCCTATTTTCACCCAAATAGCCAGAATTTTTTCAAATGTACAATTTTGTGTACTTGAAACACTAACTGCCAGAGGAGTCTGAGAAAATGCATCACAAAATTTCATTCAAACTGAGAGGAGAATCGTGAGGCTGGAAAGAGGATGAGGAACCTTCTACAATACATTGTGGACAATATGTAGGCTACAGGACCCCCTCAATTCAGATGTAGATTGTTTTCTAGCTTTGCTGCCTACAGACCCTGGAGAGTATCTACTCTAATAAGAACACTGGAGAATATGTATTCTATTTCTAAGAAGAGGAATTCGGGATCTGAAAGATCCATTCATAAAGACTGCCACTGACTTCCCAGTCGTCTTACTCTCAGAGGCTACAGTTCTCATTTACAGTTGCCCACTACTGTGCTCTGCATCCTCTTTTGAGTAGCTTCCAGAACTCCCAGAGTCATGCAAGAGTTGAGGCTATCTTTGGTGACCCCCAGGGGGACCCAGTCTCACTCTGTCGCTGTCTGTCTAGAGAGTTCTGTCGCCCTGAGCCCTCTCTCTGGCGTGGTGTTGTCACGTTGCCTCTAGAGAATACTGCTGGCTGCTTCCTACCAGTGAGCTCCCCTCAACCGTGGAAAACAGATGGTCTGGTTACCCTCTTCCCACCTTCTTTTGCAAATCACCAGAGGTGAACCCTGTTCTTCAAAATGAAGACGAGACTCTGTATTGCTAAGTGTTCTTTACCATCGCCATCCCAATGATGACACAAGCCACCTTTTATTTACCTCACTCTAATATCTCCGTGGGCTTCCCCGGTGGCTTTTACCCAGATGGTGAAGACTCTCTGTGCCTTACGAGGAACACCATGAAGTTGAGTTTCACCTCAACTTTCTGATGAGACTCAGAATGATTTAATAGTTTGCTCAATGCCACAAAGCTCCTAAATGGCAGCACTCAGGTTAGACTAGATTTTCTGTGTCTCCCAGCACTACACTGTCATCCCTGTAGCACACTGCCTTCCAAAGTAAAGGGGGAATTCTTATCCATTACAGAGATGGCTGTTGTGAAAGGCTGTGGCTAAGGTGGCAGGCACTCATCCCAACCACAGTTCTTACGCAACCATAATGTGGCCACATTAGGCCAGGTAGAAAAAGAGGACAGAGTAACTACAGACCAGTGAAATCTGAGATTTTCAAGGATCTGTGGGGAGAGTAGAATTTCTCAAATAATATAAATAACCCAAACCTAGGGCTGCGATTTCTCAGATCAATAAGTAAGTTTACCCAACAACAGACCAGAGTTCTCCTGTCTGTCCAGATGAGTCTCTGGACGGTTGTCAGTTACTTTGGCCTGAAAGATGAACTGAGATTCCAGAACCTCTCAACGTTCCAGCACAATCAATCCTCATAACAATAGGATTGGAAAGATAACAGATCACTAAAATGTCTGGACTTCTCATTTAGACGCCATTAGGACAGAATTAGCTATTAGGATCTGTTATTTTTTTCAATCCTGTTGTTACTAGGATCAGCAGTGCCTGAACACTGTGAGCTTCTGAAACCTTATTCCACTCAGTTCACTAAGTGGTAGATATCTGTTCTATATATGACTGTCTTACCACTGCTTTAGCCTTTATATTAAACCTATTTTGAAAGCATAGCCCAAAGCCATTCCCGCCATTGGCTCCTTTCTCTTTGCTTTCTTTGAGCTATGAACCAAGCACATCAATCGCAAGCCTGGAAGCTTTGATGCTTCTTTGGCACTAACTTCAGTCCCGCTGCATTCACCACAGAACTGCAGTGACTCTCATGCGGAGAAGCATATGTGTGGTTGATAAAACTCTAGTTCAATGGCAGGGGGAAAGTGAATTGATTATATCGAACATTTTTATAGCTGTCCCTTTTCTAAAAGACAAAAGAGAATAATTTTGGTTTCTTCCTCTATTCCACATATACACCAATTTTTAATTACAATCAAACATTATTAAAGGAAACCCAAGTGAAACCAGGGGGAAAATTATAACTATGGTTTAGTACATAGGATTCCATTTGGTCTAGGGTGGGGGCAGTTGGCAGGCACTTTCAAGCTCTTCAATTTGCATAATATTCGATTATGTGTTTGGTTACTCAAAAGGTATTCTACTCAGTATTATCCCAGGGAGAGTAATACATGGTATGTAAGGTACTGCAACCCCCTTCTGTAGCTGGAATTCTGAGAAATGAGAAACCCACTGCCCTCTACCTGCAAGCATGGCTTAACTCTCTCATAGCCTATTTTCTTATCCCGATGACTTTTCTAGGGGACAAACTTTGCCTTTGTAACTCACCATCCTTCTTCCAAGAGAAGCAGCATGATAGTGGTTATGTTCAGGGACTCAGAGACAAACAAAATTTGTTTCAATTCGAGGCTTAACCACTTAGCAGCCTTATTAGCCTGTGTGGCTAGTTGTTAAATCTATCTCAGTTTCTGCATCTGTGAAATGGGCATCGTGCAAAACAAAGATCCTCATTACGTAAGATGAGAATCAAATGTCATACTGAGTATCAAGTTACTGATACACAGTAAACAATGAAAGTTAGCTGTCATTGTTACCAGGGTCATAAAGGTCCTTAGTGGACCTGTGGGGATGGGCCATACGTATTTCGAGGAGGCTCATCTGTCCTGTGAGAAGCAGTTTAATGGATGTTAGAAAAATAATTTAAAATGTTGAGATTACTTCTGGAAATGGCTTCTGCTTCTCTTCTGAATGATCAAAATGGTTCCAGACCCTCCAAGTCCTGGTGGGACTTGGCCATGTTCCTCTGACTGACTATATAAATGATCCTAAAACTAGATTCAAGCTTTCTTTTTAACATGATCATTTTTTTTTTGAGATGGTTTATCCTTCTGGGGCTCCTGTAGTGATAACATCAGCTGCTTTCAAGAAATACTTTTGAAAAATGGAATAATCTTATGAGGTCAGAGGTGGCTGGGGGAGAAGGGGAGGCCTGCTTGAGAACAGGATTTGTTGTTGGCTCAGAGTTCTGATTTTGCTTCTCTATTAATGATCTTGCCATTTGATGACATCATCTAGACCACTGTTTCTCTATGGGTGGTCCGCAGAATCACCTGAGGGTGCTTGTCAAAGGTACTGATACCTGAGCCCCATACCAGACTTTCAGGGTCAGAATCTCTGTGGCTGGAGAGAGACAGTTCTGCATCTTAACCAGTCCTCTAGGTGACCCTCGTGCACACCCAAGTGTGAGGACTTTCAGTGCAGAACACAGCAGAACATGTTAGTGTCTCTACTGATGTTGTTTCAGCTCCAAGCACTTCTTACTTTGAGGAAAAAGAGATGATTCATACTTATGATTATATATTCATTCATGGCCTCCGAGCCTTCCACTTTCACCTTTTTGTAAAATGGGAGTTATGAGAGCTACCAAACTCTTTTTAATGGAAGAATGAATGAATAAATGTTTAGTAAGTGTTTGGGGCTCTCTGCTAAAAGGTTGTATAAATGTGCCAAGCATTATTATAGGAGAAATATGTAATAGATGGGGTTGACATATGTATGCCTCAAATTCCCATTTGCCATAATTTAAGAAAATAGGTACCGAAGTGGTGCCAGTGGATCTTATAGCTAAGTTACTGTTTTGGCTCCATGAAGGGAGGGCATGCTTAACCCAAGGGAGCTATAAAACATCAGCTGAGTATTGATGGAGTTTGGAGTCAAATAGAAACCTGTTCTCCTGTGGAAACATGCACATATGTGGAATTGCCTTGCTATAATCAGGACACAACCAAATTCACAGATGTGCCCAATTTTCTGTTTCCTCTATATTTTACCAGTTTCACAGCGCAGTGACAAATGAGGAAAGTACTAAACTGATTTTGCATAGCATCTCATGGAAGCCACTCGCAAATCTCACTGGTGGGAATGAACTTCACAAATGTTAATAGTTAAGTGCCACAGCTGTCTAATCCATCTCTGGGATACACTAAGCTCTCTGTTACTTTGCATATAGTAAATTGAAGAAATCCCATTATTCTAAGTCAGGTTTCAAAAGCCCTCCTCTCCCCCAAAGATTTTTCTTCTTCTGTTTTCACATTTTCAAGTGTGCATGATTGATAATTAGAAAATGGAATCAGAAAAAAATATCTGACTGAGGCAATCTGAAATGGGGAAAGAGAAACTCCTTAGACTTACTTTACTCACACTATCTGTTTCTCACCATTTTTAGCTCCAGGAGGCTCTTAAAACTTTAAAACTCCTCTACCAACATCCAAAAAAAAAAAAAAAAGGAAGATAGGATTTTTGTAGTTTGGAAAAGAGAAAAAAACATACTGTAGTGATCAACTCTTTCCCTGTCCACCAGCATCCACCTCCCCTTCTGTTCCTTTGGGGGAAATCACCTGGCTCCATTAAGTGTGGTCCTAATGTTCCTTTAAATAGAAGCTTCCCTCCATCTCAGCCAACAAGTAAGTACCAGACCCAAGGTGGGGCCAATCAGACCCACTTTCCTGAGCTTTGAATCCTCGGGCCAGTATAGCAAGGAGAGTTGAGTGCTCACCGCTAGTGGCAGTACCTTGCCAAGATTGTCCATTAGGTCCCACTGCCCAGAACCCCTGAGTCCCCATATGAATTTTCATTCTGATCTTTGCTTCTTTAGCTCCTCTACACCTTTCCCACACATTCCTTTTTTTTTCTTAACCTACACAAGGTTCTTTACTGTTGCTCATAATCAGAGTTGTCAATTGAAATCTTTACCAACTGGCTTACCTGTAGGGAGAAAGCAGAAAAAGAATGCATGCTGGTCAAGGTGCCCACCAGCAGACTCCTTGCAAAAAGCTTTTACTGAAGATTTTAGATTTCACTGTTCTGTTCATTTTAGGAGTAGCAGTATTTTCACCTGAGCTAAGCTTTACCTAGAGTCATATGATAGAAATAAAAGATGGCACTGTTAGTAAGAGAGCGGACAAGAGAGCCTAGACAAGCAAGGACGGACTGAGGTACTGGGATGGAGACGATACTGACCAGCATGAGTGGAAAAGGCTGCACAGTGAGGAGATTTGCATTAAGAATGGCTCTCAGATACATAGAATCCTAGAGATTCTTTCGAGATTCCCACAAGACACAAGATTCATGACTTGAGAAAGACTGTCCTACGGAGGGAAAAAGCATTAAGGATCCATGCCTGGAGAAAGGTTTCCTGTACTGAATTAAATGTATGGATAAATCCCACACTGACTTTTCATATGCTTCAATAAATTAGAATAACAAAGGCATAGCCCTCCACTTGAGGTGAACTAAACGGCAGGGCCTGTGCTTGACTTACACGTTTCTGGTGTTCAGTCACTAAGTCACGTCTGTCTCTTTGCAACCCCATGGACTGCAGCGCGCCAGGCTTCCCTGTCCTTCCCTGTCTCTTGAAGTTTGCTCAGACTCAGGTCTGTTGAATCAGTGATTCCATCCAACCATCTTATCCTGTCATCTCCTTCTCCTTTCGCCTTCAATCTTTCCTAGCATCAGAGTCTTTCCCAAAGAGTTGGCTCTTCACATCAGGTGGCAAAAATACTGGAGCTTCATCTTCAGCATCTGTCCTTCCAATGGCTTACATGTAGGAGAAGGCAAAACTGTCTTACATTAAAATGTGATGCTGAAGATTAACAGGTAGAAGGCATGGATAGAAGGACAGGTATGGGAAACTACCTTTTTAGTCTCCTTCCCAGCAACTCACCTGGGCCCCCTCCCATCCAATCACACAGAACTAGAGACAGTCCCTCCAGGGTGCCATGCTGGTCCCTGCCTCACACAACTGGTCCTTCTGCTCAGAGCATCCTTCTCCGCCTTGGCTACAGGGAAATGTCTACTCTTCCACGGCCCCTAGCTCTTCTGGCATCTCTGTGCACACTAGAAGCAGCACTCCTCACTCAAGACACTTCCCTCTGTCAGAAAGTTGTTGAACTACATGGATTTTCCTAAAACAAACATTTTATTAGTATTTTAAGGAAAATTCTCATTAAAATATACTCCTCTGTAGTATCTATGATAGAAATAATTCCTGGTATGGTTAAACTTCACACTCCTCTTGGTGGATGACAAAATATCCAGAGATGCTCATGAAGAAAAGTCTCAACACTTAAAAAGCTTATCTGGGAAGCTCTCCCTGTGTGTGTTCACCCTTCATCTCAAATGCCAGCCCCATCAGGGCACCTGTCACACAGTTCTGTATGTGTAAACCCCCACAATTAAGGGAAAAGACTTTGGGAGGAGAAGCTGCTTGTTATTCACTCCTGTGACTTCAATGAAGAGCAAAGGATTGGTAAATGGTAGACACCCAGGACATTTTGGTTAAATAAATGAAAGGAGAAATGCACATACATGGTACCCGGTGTTATGTCTTGCACATAAATAGCATTTATTGAGTTAAATGACTGTAAGCAAACAGTAGTGGTGCTGACGCTTTTCCACCACACACTTTGGATGTAGGTGCATATGTGTTTTGAGATATTGATGATAAAATATTAATTCCAAGTGAGGATATCAATACTGGGTCTTGCAGGTACCTAACAGTGTAAATGTTCAATAAACATTTGCTACATGAATAAATGAGTGATCATGCATGAGTCTGGAGAAGGAAATGGCACTCCACACCAGTATTCTTGCCTGGAAATTCCATGGACAGAAGAGTCAGGTGGGCTACAGTCCATGGGGTTGCAAGGAGTCGGACGTGACTGAAGTGACTAACATGAATGAGTCAGTGAATGAATTGGAACAAAGGAAGTGTCACCATCACTTTTCTTTATAGGACAAAAATACTGAGACTTGTTTTCTTAATGAAGAGTGGCACTTATCGTAGTTGAAAAGTCAATCAGCGTCATGATAAATGTTTGAGAAAATCTTTTCCCCTAATTTAAAAGAAAACTATCTCTGCTATAAGATGTTGAAGCGGTGATACAGAGAAGGGTAAAAGCCCATAATATTAGGTGCAGAAGGAAATGTTACCCATGAAGTTAAAGAATTTCCCCTTGATTTTCTGAGTGAGATAATGTTCCAGAAAAGAGCACTTATAAACTAGTACATTGATTAAATGTTTCATTTGGGTTTTATATTGGGACAACAGCAAAAATGCTGATTAGCAGAGGTAACTCAGAATTTTGCTGCACTCCACTTCCATCACAAAACATTCAAGGCTATAAAAATAGTTGAAGGCCGAAATTTTGTTTTTAAAAATGAAAATCAGTGTCCAGAAACTATTGCTGGATCATCCTAAACTTATGCACCTTCAGAGCCCATTCAGTTAACATGGACATGAGCCGCGGAGAATCCTCACCATGAATATTTTCATTTTGTTCCTATGGGCTGCACACAAGGGCTGTAAGCAAAGCTGAGACAAGGACCGAAGGAAACATGGTTATCCTGAGACACCTCAAAGTTCCTTTATTATTCAACTATTCTAGCTGCTTCAAGCTTTACTGGCTTTGAATTGGTGTAGGATCAGAAGCCCCCTACAATAGCATATTTTTTGGTATGATCAGAGAGAATTTTTAGTGACAAGGAGTTTTCAAAACATTAACCTTAGGGCATGGGTGGCTCAGTGATAAAGAATCTGCCTGCCAATGCAGGAGACGCTGGTTCGATCTCTGGGTCGGGAAGATCCCCTGGAGTAGGAAATGCCAACCCACTCCAGTATTTTTGCCTGGAAAATTCCATGGACAGAGGATCCTGGTGGGCTATATAGTTCATGGGGTCACAAAGAGTCAGAGGCGACTGGGGATGCATGTATGAATGAACCTTAGGTTTGACAGGGAAGAGCATGTCTTCCTGCACTTATGGTGCTCATGAAGTGGGGAATGGATGAACATCCACACTCTCTGGGGCCAGCGGAGATTGCCCTATTGTTTCATATGTGCATATTCAAGGGCTCTGTAGGCCTGGGGCCTATGAGATTTCCGAGGACCTAAAAAACAGTTCAAAAGCTGAAATTTGAAAACAGAAAAGAAAACCTACTTTCTCAAAAATTGAAAACGGGCACACCGAAATTAATAAAGATTTAATTCAATGTCTCTGAAATGCAATATTGTGTCAAATTCATTTAGTGTTAAATTGAAAATTCATGAAATTTCCATTATACTTGAAAGCAATTTGTGGGCTAGATTTTATCATTTTGCAAGTGATCAAGAAACCATAGTACATCAAGTGTGTTACCCATAGCCAAATAAATTTAAGCACTGGAAAACAAGCATCAGTTTTGTAAAATATATAAATATGGCTGGGTATGCATTTTCACGTGTTTGGAATCATGCACACTGGAAGAGTCTGAGTCCAGTGGAGGTGGCTCAAACCCACAGTGATTCTATCACCTGTGGTGAAAAAGAACCCAGGACCTGAAACATCTTTCCTTCTCACACTTCTCCTCCAAGGTCAGCCCAAGGAGAAGGAGGCAGGGCGAAAGAGCGCTGGATTTGGAGCCAGCCAGCCAGGTTCAAGTTCTAGGTGGACTACCTCCTTTGCTATATGACCTTGGAGCTGAGACTCGTCACAACAAGTGGGCTCCATCTGCAAAAAGCAATAAAGTGAGACAATATATTAGATTGTGTTAGATGAAGCATCAGTCCACCTACAGAGCAAAGTAGATTACTATCAGTTTTCTGTGTTTCCGCCTAATATATGAAAGCATTTTGCAGAATGTAAATGATCACAGGGATTAAGATTCTGAGGGAATTAGAAAGAAAGGAAAAGGGAGGGAGAGTGATCTGGGTGGATGCCTGAATTGCTTAGAATAGCAGGGTGGGGGTTAAAGAACCACAGCACTACGGCTTCGAAGTTTCTTACAGCCAGAGGCAACTCTTTGACCCCTGGTCTGGCACCCTCTGTGTCAACAGCGTGCCCGCCTCCTTGCCTGCCCCAGCCGTTACTCAGAGGTCCGTGTAGGACCTTCCTGTCGTGTGCGTTGTTGCTGTTGAGTTGCTCAGTTGTGATCAGCTCCTCGCGATCCTGTGGATTGCAGCATGCCAGGCTTCCCTGTCCTTCACTATGTCTCGTCGTTTGCTCAAACTCATGTCCATTGAGCCGATGATGCCATCCAGCCATCTCATCCTCTGTCATGTCATGTATCCCTGAAGAAAAGAGATACTGCTTTAATCTCTTGTCCACCCCCCCCCCCCACCTCCAACCACTCTACCACCCCCCTCCTTCACAGCAGAGAGAGAATGGGGTGTGTTTGGTGGAAGCAGCAATATACTCTCCCAGGAATTCCTAGTCCTTAGTCTCAGTTCAGTCATTCAGCTGTGTCCAACTCTTTGTGACCCAATAGACTGCTGCACGCTGGGCTTCCCTGTCCATCACCAGCTCCCAGAACTTGCTCAAATTTATGTCCATTGAGTCGGTGATGCCATCCAACCATCTCATCCTCTGTCATCCCCTTCTCCTCCTGCCTTCAATCTTTCCCAGCATCAGGGTCTTTTCCAATGAGTCAGTTCTTCGCATCAGGTGGCCAAAGTATTGGACCTTCAGTTTCAACATCAGTCCTTCCAATGAATGTTCAGGGTTGATTTCCTTTAGGATGGACTGGTTGGATCTCCTTGCAGTCCAAGGGACTCTCAAGAGTCTTCTCCAACAACACAGTTCAAAAGCATCAATTCTTTGGTGCTCAGCTTTCTTTATGGTCCAACTCTCACATCCATACATGACTACTGGAAAAACCATAGCTTTGACTAGATGGACATTTGTCACCAATGTCTCTGCTTTTTAATATACTATCTAGGTTGGTCATGGCCATTTTTTCAAGGAGCAAGTGTCTTTTAATTTCATGGCTACAGTCACCATCTGCAGTGATTTTGGAGCCCCCCAAAATAAAATCTCTCAGGGTTTCCATTGTTTCCCCATCTATTTGCCATGAAGTGATGGAACTGGATGCCATGATCTTAGTTTTTTGAATGTTGAGCTTTGAGCCAGCTTTTTCACTTTCCTCTTTTGCTTTCATCAAGAGGCTCTTTAGTTCTTCTTTGCTTTCTGCCATAAGGGTGGTGTCATCTGTGTATCTGAGGTTATTCATATAATCTCATTGATATTATAGGATTCCAGTCCTGTAAGCTTGCATTTACTCTGTGGCGCTAACAGATTCAGTCCCACAGACTTCCCAGTAATCTATAAAATGGCCTTCACGTTCGTCTCTGGTAAAACTCTGGGTGTGTGCATGCATGTTCAGTCACTTCAGTTGTGTCCAACTCTTTGTGACCCCATGAACTGTAGCTCACCAGGCTCCTCTGTCCATGGGATTCTCCAGGCAAGAATTTTGGAGTGGGCTGCCATGCCCTCCTGCAGGGGATCTTCCTGACCCAGGGATCAAAGCTGAGTCTCCTGCATCTTCTGCATTGCAGGTAGATTCTTTACCCTCTGAGCCACCTGGGACATCCAAAACTCCATAACCACTGGCTAGATGATGACTATAGGTATTCAGAATATATATGCCTTGGAAAAAACTTCTTTTTGGTTTAGAGCTTGTAGAAAAACTGTCTTCCCAGTTTGATTTTATCATGAAAGAGGAAAGACACAGCTGGGAGCTACTAGACAGAATTCTGAAGGGGGAAGAGACATCTTTATTCATGGTGAGGAAGATGAGTCCCTTATCTTGCTAGGATCACTTCATAATTAATTTAAAAATTATGAGAAGTAAGAATTAGCAATATTTACATAAAAGACCAGAGGAAGTTTTTCAAACAGCTGTTTTGCCAGACGCGTAAAGCTCCTCCCTGCCACACTTTCCCACTTCCAAGCCTCTTTTCACCTACAGCTTTTTTGGGGGGGGGGGGGAGGAGGGTGTTTACAGAACTTTCTGGAAGGTTCTAGATGTTCTTAGACTCGCCTGATTCCACATTTACTGGGTTATGGGAGAGGGAAAAGAGAAGTGAGAAGAAAAGGGGGATGGAGGGAAGGGAACCCAGCTCTCCAGTCTCCTAACACCCACTTGGTTGTGGCTCCTGGCTGCTAAGGGTCACTGATGAGTGGTCCCCAAGGCAGGACTGTGACCACCCTGCTACAGATTAATTCTTTCCTCTTATAAAGTTGGGCCTCAGTATACTTAATGAGGGAAAAATAGGTTGTGATTTTTCTTTTTCCTTCAGAATCACTCCAGTATGATCTGCAGAGTGATTAGCGTGGCTCGGCCTCAGTTGGGATATTATGGCTTAAATTATTCCTATTAGTTTCCAGCTGACCTTGGAACACAAACATTACATCTGATTTCAATGAAACTTTAGACTTTGTTGTTCTCAGTCAACTAATGAAACAGTTGAACCTTCCCATGACTTGTGGTAATTATAATAAAGGGTAAGTATTATCATCAATAATGCAAACCGATTTACAAGATGGCAAAATGATATTCTGGGAGTTGTAGACAAAGACCGTAAAACTGTGAACGGGACGCCGGCTAAAAATGCAGTGCCATCCAGAAGGGAGGTGCGTTCCTGCCAAAACACAAGCCCACCTGGCAACATTACTTCTGTGCAGTGAGTTTTGGCACAACCAACTGGTTACAAGAAACATTATGTTAACAGGAAAAGCCACTTTAAAAGCCTGTTTGATGCTTAAAGCTCTCAAGTACACTCTAAACGTTTAAACCAATACTCCAAACTGATTAAAGCATTTATGGAAAATAAAAGTGTTTTTGCCGGGGGGGGGGAAAGATGAGGGATCTTGGTTGTTGTTGCTTGTTTATTTGGTTTAACTGAGGTGTAGAACAGAAACCCCAAATTTGACAGATTTCCCAGTTCTAATTTAGTTTTAAAAGTTTAAGAGTTTATGCCATCCCAAACAATTTATCCTAACTCAATGGATTTTCAAATCAAATATAATGACCCTCTTGCCCTAGGAGAGGGATGGTGTCTTCTTCCTGGTTATACACTTAGTGCTGGCATATAACAGTTGCTTAATCACTGAAAAATGAGAAGTAGGAATCTAAAATGTGGAGACTTAGCCTAGTCACTTACTTAGGATCACTCTGTGTCCCTCTATATATAAATGGAGTTTTCACAGGTGTTTCAGACACGCTGTTTCCTACAAGAGTGTCCGTTCCAGCTTACTACCCTCTACTCCTCATGCGCCCAGAGAACTCTTCTTCATCCTTCAGATCCCTTTCTCAAAAGAATCCCAGACTGGTGGTGATATCCACGACTTGGAGCCTGCCAGTCTGGGTGTGATTTCTGGCCCTGACATTCATAAGTGACCCTGAAAGTTACTTGACCATTTTTTGCCTCCATATATAGAGTGGGGTTTTGTGACGATTCAGTTCAGTTCAGTTCAGTCGCTCAGTCGTGTCCGACTCTTTGCGACCCCATGAATCGCAGCATGCCAGGCCTCCCTGTCCATCACTAACTCCCGGAGTTTACTCAAACTCATGTCCATCGAGTCAGTGATGCCATCCAACCATCTCATCCTCTGTCGTCCTCTTCTCCTCCTGCCCCCAATCCCTCCCAGAATCAGGGTCTTTTCCAATGAGTCAACTCTTCACATGAGGTGGCCAAAGTATTGGAGTTTCAGCTTCAGCATCAGTCCTTCCAATGAACACCCAGGACTGATCTCCTTTAGGATGGACTGGTTGGATCTCCTTGCAGTCCAAGGGACTCTCGAGAGTCTTCTACATCCTATCATAATTATTCAGCAAATGTTAGCTTTTAGAGCCTTGGGTTACGTGTCACACTGCACTGCAATTATTTCTTTACTTATATTGCCCTTGCTCAATTACAGCTCATTCAGTGTAGGGTTTCTGAGTGTCTTTGTGCTCACCAGGTTTACAAAGCACAGGCTCTAAACTCAGTAAGTAAGCAATAAATGTTTGCTGATTGGAATAAACAAAACTCAACTCCTTCCCTGGGAGGGCAGTGAGGCCAAATTCTCTCTTATTCTTTAGGGAAGTCCTTTCAGATGGAGAAGATCATTTGGGTTAGAAACCTGTAAATTCCACTTCCTCTGACTCACATTGCTGGGAATGAAGAATCTTCAGCAAGAATCTGAAATAGCTACAATGTTTCACCTTGGCCAAGTTTTCTTTTTTAGGAACATACAAATTGACTTGTGTGATTTTTGCCTTTAAGAGATGTTTTCCTTTCCTTATTATTATTTTGAGTAAATTTACATCATTCTTGCTATACTTCATTTTCTGAATGAAAGTCACCTCCTTCCCTGCTTGCTCAGCCAGGCTTGGGGGAGAGGAGAGGTTTCGGGTATACCACTTTCTTCCGAAGCTATCATTAATTGGAAGAATCTGTTTTTTCCCCAAATTTTTACCACATTAAAAAATTTTGTACAAAGCGTTTCCCCAGTTTCTGTTCAGAGTGATGTCATTCCCCAAGAACCTAAGTATTCAAAGAAATATCATAGTAAAAAAATGCACTTCCAGGCCGCAAAATACAGGAGAAAACTGAGGCTATTTTGTTGTATCCAGAAAAATAATTACTTATATACTGAACACTTGGTGTTAAGCTCTAGTATTAGGTCAAAACATGTGGATGTATTTATAGAAAAATATCAAAGAAGAATAAATAAAGCTGTTACTTGCATAGAACAAAAATGATGGCAGTGGTAAGTCACTAAGGTTTGAGAGACCCTGGGTCAGGGAGTGTTTCTGATGTTTCTCCACTCTTCTGTGAGGAACAGAGGTGTGTCGCATCCTAAAGGGAAGATTTCCCACCAGTGTTTCCTCTGTGCTCCTTCCAGCATGTTCATTAGGAAGTACAGTGGTCACGCCACCAATCGTCCATCACCATGACAGTCTTTACACGAAGAAAAAGCAAGAGATGGATTCTGAGCACAGCCTTGCCTTTCTCTCTCTTTCTGCTGTACCTGGGAGCTTCCGTCTTTCATCATCCTCTTACTATACTGTCTGGTGGCTCAGACGGTAAAGAATCTGCCTGCAGTGCAGGAAAGCCAGGTCGGCAAGATCCCCTGGGGAAGAGAATGGCTACCCACACCACCCACACCATATTCTTGCCTGGAGGATTCCATGGACAGAGGAGCCTGGCAGACTACAGTCCATGAGGTCCCAAAGAATTGGACACGACTGAGCCCCTAGCACTTTCACACCCTCAGTGGGAGGATCCAAGGTCCTCGTTGATGATTGTTGTTGTCGTGGTTTTCTTTTCCTCTTACGGAAATGAACCACTGAGTTGCCCTCATTAAAAGTAGTTTGTCATTTAACCATTAGGGAATTGCATAGAGACAAAAGGGGTCTCTTAGGTCACTGGCTCCAGGACCTGCCAACATGGGACCCTCCCACGTCTGGCTGCTGTTTCCAGCTCTTCACCCCTCCAGATTCTGTATATTAAGGACTTCCCTCCAGACCACTGCTACCAGCAGATAGTATCACTTGTAAAAACGTTATTCTCATAGATAGTTATGAATCTGATGCCCTGCGGTAAAATACGTGCCCCCATCCCACTACCACACACATACTTTGTGCAAGCAATCCCAAGTGTCTATTTCACACCAGCCCATGAGGCCAGGCTAGGAGACAAGATGTTGAGGAAACCCAGTTCCTGAGTGGCTAGGCCTCTACACCATGAGCTGTTTTTACTTTGTCTCCTCTTGCCAACTTCCTACTGCCCCTGAATTATTCTCAGGTCCAGCCCTACGGCTCGTTGGGAAACAGGGGCCAACTGTGCAGGGAATCGGCTTCCTCTCCCAGCTCCTCCCGGGCACCCCGCGCCCCACACAGGCTCCCTGAAACCACCACACAGGGTAGTTCCTAGCCGACCTCCAGCCCCACCCTTGAGTAGTTCCAGATGACAATACATTTAATTTGCACTCTCAGCCTTCCTTCTGCTTGTGAATAGAACAATTTTATGTTCTATTAGAGAAACGAGGCTTTTCCAAAAGTGCAAAATCGTATTCCACATTTTACCCACACAGAAGGCTAACCTGAGGGGACAGAATGGAAAAATTAGATGATTAGGGTCAGACTCCGTTCTGATGCTCACTCCTTGGATGACCCCTGGCAAGTCACTCAAACTTTGCGAGGCTTCCCTCGCTCATCTTATACAGCAGGGCTGCCGTTCCTTGACCCTATTCCACTTGAAGACACATTTAAACTCACTGAGGGGCGACAATGAGACGATATTCATGAAGGTGCTTCATAACTGCCACATGCTGTGCAAAGTCAGTTATTCTGATGCATGGCCACATCTAGGTAAGCAGGCCCCTTATCCTGTGCAGAACCCCACTCAACTGTGTACCTATCAGATGGCCTTTTTTCCTTTGCATTTCCTCCCTCACTCACGTGGAGAGGCCCTAGAAAACCTCCATAAACTTCAGGAGCAAAAGCAGAGTCCACTTTCTTTCTGACTGCCTTGCCATCCACTTGCCATCAACAAGTGCCCACTCTTGCGCTCACATTGCAGGTGTCCACACCTCACCTGGTCCTAAAACAGTGGGAGTAAGAACACTCTTCTGCAGGACTTCTGACACTGGATCTGTGGTTCCAGGGCTCCACGGATAGGTTTTAGGGACTCGATAAACCTCTTGAAGTGGTTCGCAAAATTGCATACACATTTTTGGAGAAAATATTCTTAACTTTCATAGGATTTTCAAACAGGCCCTTTTCCCAAAAATTCACTTCCCTGAAAAGATAGCTTTTTAAATTATCGCAGTGACATGGATCAGGTTGCTTCACAGCTAGGTAGAAAAAGCATTGTCTGTGCTGTTCTTAGTCACTCAGTCGTATCCGACTAACTCTTTGAGACCCCATGGACTGTAACCTGCCAGGCTCCTCTGTCCATGGGGATTCTACAGGCAAGAATATTGGAGCGGGTTTCCAAGTCCTCCTCCAGGGGATCTTCCCAACCCAGGTACTGAACTCAGGTCTCCTGCATTGCAGGCAGATTATTTATCATCTAAACCACCAGGGAAGCCCTCAGAAAAAGCAAGGATAGAATTAAAGTCTTATGCATTATTTTTAGTTGATAGATTGCCATTTCATGAAAAAGATTCTCCATTTGGGGAGAATCCCATTAAGGGGTTCCAATGAGACACTAATTAAAATACCCTGTAAATTGCCAAGTGCTACACAAAAGAAGTTTTATCTACACTTACCTTGCCTTTGACTTATTTCACCCTTGTCTCTATAGCCTCCATTTTTCCACCATATATACTCTTTTCTATAATCAGAATAACATATTTTGTGTTTGTATATAGAATGACTATAAAATGTGAAAATAAATATATAGCATATATTATGGTGATGGATATGATAAAATATAATTTTAATATATATACATATACATATATACATATATATCCTTTTATAATCTTTGTAACTTTCTTTACTTTTTTTTGTTTCTTCATTTCCATTTCTTTCTGTTGTCCATATTAATATAAATATTTTGTATTACTAGAATGGATTCTCTAGTATCATATGATACTAAATAAGGCAAGGCCTTTATTTTTGCAATACTGTGATTTATAAGAAATATATATATATTTAGTCTCTCAGATGACCTAAATATTTCTCATACATATTTTGGTCTTCTTCCACAGTTCCTGACTCACAGATCCCAAAACTTGGAATTTTATCCCACCCCAGGGTGGAGGTTAGTTGCCAGGAGAACCAACCAAGTGATTAGAAGGTTAGAACTTTCCTTTCCATCCCCTCCTGGGAGAGGAGAGGACCTGAGGCTGGATCAGTTGCCATTGGTCAAGACTTAGTCAATCATGACTATGTACTGAAGCCTTCATAGAAACCCAAAGGACAGATTTTCATTCTTCTCCAAAGTGTTTCCATATGCCACCATCCAGGCCCTGTGCCCTATGAAGAGAGGAGCTCCTTTAGGGTTTCACCCTGTGTATCCCTTCACTCAGCTGCTGATTCGAATCTTTTAATATCCTTCTATAATAAATTGGTAATCTAGTGAGTAATCCTGAGTTCTGTAATCTAGTAAGTAAACAGGCTTTCCTGAGTTCTGTGAGCCATTCTAGCAAGTTAATCAAACCTGAGAAGGGGTCATGAGAACTCTGATGTATCATCAATCAACCAGAAGTTCACCTGGACTTACAGTCAGCATCCTGAGTTGGAGGGGATCTTTGGCACCTCCAGTTTGTAGCTTTGTCAAAATCCTAAGTAACAACAGAGACAGAAATGGTAAGGACCTAACAGAGGCAGAAGAGAATAAAAAGGGATGGCAGGAATACACAGAAGAATGATTCAAAAAAGGTCTTAATTATCCAGATAACCACAATGGTGTGGTCACTCATCTAGAGCCAGACATCCTGGAGTGTGAACTCAAGTGGGTTTTAGAAAGCATCACTAAAAACAAGGCTAGTGGAGGTAACGGAATTCCAGCTGAGCTACTTAAAATCCTAAAAGATGATGCTGTTAAAGTGCTGTACTCAGTATGTCCGCAAATTTGGAAAACTCAGCAATGGCCAAAGGACTGGAAAAGGTCAGTTTTCACTCCAATTCCAAAGAAGCGCAATGCCAAAGAATGTTCAAATTACCATACAATTGCATTCATTTCACATGCTGGCAAAGGTAATGCTCAAAATTTTCCAAGCTAGACTTCAGTTGTACATGTACCAAGAACTTTCAGATGTTCAAGCTGGATTTAGGAAAGGCAGAGGAACCAGAGATCAAATTGCCAACATTCATTGGCTCATAGAAAAAGCAAGGAAATTCCAGAAAACCATCTGCTTCATTGACTACAATCAATCCTTTGACTGTGTGGATCACAACAAACTGTGGAAAATTCTTAAAGAGCTGGAAATACCAGACCACCTAACCTGCCTCCGGAGAAACCTGTATGCAGGTCAGGAAGCAACAGTTAGAACTGGACATGGAAAAACAGACTGGTTCCAAATAGGAAAAGGAGTACGTCAAGGCTGTATACTGTCACCCTGCTTATTTATATGCAAAGTACATCATTTGAAATGAAATGCCGGGCTAGATGAATCACAAGCTGGAATAAAGATTGCTGGGAGAAATGTCAACAACGTCATATATGCAGATGATACCACTCTAATGATAGAAAGTGAAGAGGAACTAAAGAGCCTCTTGATGACTTTGAAAGAAGAGAATGAAAAAGCTGGCTTAAAATTCAACATTCAAAAAACCAAGATCATGGCATCTGGTCCCATCACTTCATGGCAAATAGAAGAGGAAAAAGTAGAAGCAGTGACAGATTTTATTTTCTTGGGCTCCAAAATCACTGTGAATGGTGACTGCAGCCATGAAATTTAAAAGACGCTTGCTTCTTGGAAGGAGAGCTATGACAAATCTAGTGAAAGTGAAAGTGTTAGTCGCTCAGCCATGTCCGACTCTGCGATACCATGGACTGTAGCCCATCAGGCTCCTCTGTCCATGGAATTCTCCAGGCATGAATGCTAGGGTGAGTAGCCAAATCTAGACAGCATATTAAAAAGCAAAGACATCACTTTCCTGATAAAGGTCCAAACAGTCAAAGCTATGATTTTTCTAGTAGTCATGTACAGATGTGAGTGTTGGACCATTAAGAAGTCTGAGTGCTAAAAAACTGATCCTTTTGAACTGTGGTGCTGTAGAAGACTCTTGAGAGTCTCTTGGACAGCAAGATCAAAACAGTCAATCCTAAGGGGAATCAACCCTGGATATTGACTGGAAGGACTGATGCTGAAGCTGAAGCTCCAACACTTTGGCCACCTGATACAAGAGATATACATGTTAGCTGCTCAGTCGTATCCAATTCTTTTCAACCCCATGGACTGTAGCCTGCCAGGCTCCTCTGTCCATGGGATTCTCCATCAAGAATACTGGAGTGGGTTGCCATTTCCTTCTCCATGCAGAGATGACTCATTGGAAAAGACTTTGATGCTGGGAAAGATTGAAGGCAGGAGGAGAAGGGAACAACATAGGATGAGGTGGTTGGATGGCATCACTGACTCCATGGACATGAGACTGAGCAACTCTGGGAGATGGTGAAGGACAGAGAAGCCTGGTGTGCTGCAGTCCATGAGGTCACAAAGAGTTGGACACGACTTAGTGACTGAACAACAACAAAAAAAAATAGTTTAAGTATCTGATCTTTTATGTCAATGGGACCTGTAGTTTGAAGATCTCCTTTTATTTGCATATAAAGGATTTCAGCAAGAGTCAATGGGTGATATATTTCCTAAATTCCTGCATGTCCTCATTTTTAATTAATAACCCCTTGTAGGAATAGAATACGAGGCAATCTTTTTTGTTTTCTTATACTTTGGAAGGTATTGCTTCACTATCATCTAGCACAAAGTGTTAATGACGGAAATTCTGTTGTTTGCGTGGCTCTCATTTCTTGGTAGGTAACAGAATAGTCATGTGTCCCACCCACCAAATATTTCCGGTGCTTGTGGTAAGGTTGCCCTTTTTGTCCTCCTTGAATTTGAATAGGATTATGTGACTAATTTTGGCTACTGAGTCGTGAGTGGAAAGATACATGTCACTCCCTAGCCAGAGCGCTCTCTGGAGAACCTCTGAAATGCTTCCTTTTCCCTGTGGCCGTGGCAAATGACAGTGTTCCATGTGGTGGAACCATCAGCCTAGATCCCAGAGTTGAAGATGGCAATGACCCAGCCTCTTCAGATCTGTTGTATATGCCAGAGACACTCAACCTATCTTGTGCTCCTTTCTCAGCTCCCAAGACCCTCACTACAAAGCTTTGGGCACAAATCACATCTTAGGAATGTAATATTCTGGCTTTAGCTTAAGGGCAAAAGCTTTCATTGCCAACTACTTTGCAGTGGGAGTGGGAGAGGGATGCTCTTTTAAAGAATTAACCTGGTAACTGGCCTGCCATACCCTTTGCGTTCAGTGACTTTGAACTTGGAGATTTCTGGGATTCCTGTGGATGTCCTTTATTTACTTCTGATATCTTGGGCTGTGGTTTCCTCTGCTCTTTCTCTGTCTATTCCGATCACATATGTTTTCAGTATTCTAGGAATTCCTCAACATTTTTGACTGACAGATGGTTTCCAGCATTGTTCTGCTTTTATTAAAAAAAAACAAAACAAAACAAAAAGCCTTTACTGTCATTTCAAAGGGATCTTTGGAAGAAAGGGGAGGTAGATGTCTGCGCTCCGTCTGCCATTTTTAACTGGAAGGCAAATCCCCACTTTTAAACAAGGTGTTTGTTCGTTTCTGTTTTTAAACAACAGAAATTTATTCTCTCATGGTTCTAGAGGCCAGTTGCACTGGGCCTAGGCCAAGGTGTGGGCAGGCCAGGCTCCTTCTCAAGGCTCCAGAGGAGGAACCATCCTAAACAAGGGTTTTTCATAAGAAAACAAACTGTATCAAGCCTAAGTTATTTAAGTGAAAAGGCAATCTATGGGAGCCTTAAGAATATTAATTGTCTCTTTCTGGGACCTTAATAAATAATTGTACTTAAATTTTAGAAACACAACTTAGAAGGACATGAAAAGGTTAAAGAGGCCTAAAAAGTTATAATAAAGATAATTCAAGGCTTGGGTAATAGGGTATTTGAGGAGAAGTAAGTAAATGGAATTAGGATGATTTATTTCAGCCAAATAAAATTTCAGATTGTCCTAATATAGTAATGCATAAAGTCCTAATGCACAGATCAAATTTTCAGTATCTTTACCAAGGCCAAAGTAGGTAGAAACTGACTTTGACAAGACAAAAAGACCTATAGGTGAAAAACACAAAAAGAACTTTCTCCGTGTAACATGAGTTGTTGCAGACCTAAAGGAGGTCCAGGAACCAGTTCTCCAACCCTTAGAAAAAATTTGGGAGGGTTGGTTCATTTTGTAAATCTATTTGAAGATACAGACCTGCATTAGAGTCTATCCCTATGGAACAATGGTCATCTGTGAGATGAAATTGTGGTGAATCTTTGGCACATGGAAATAGATCATGGGACTGTCAATAAAAGCTGTAAGTAAGCATGTCTTTCATCATCCCTGTAACATGAATTAATTCATGAGAAGCTTGAAATAGTATTGTGTTGTGTTGAAGTATTTTTGCCAACTATTAAAAAGCTCATATTTAACTTTTCCATTATAAACTTGAGCCTTCTTTGGAAGTTGTCTTCTTCCCATAAAGTCTTCCCAGATAATGTTTCCCAGCAACATTTGACCGAACAGCCTGACACATACCCTTGCTAGTTATGAACCCAAAGCTGCTTATTGTTCTTTATTTAATTAACTCTGGTGGTACAGTTTTTTCCCCCTTATTCATTATTTTGATAGACTTGCCAATAAAGAAAAGCAGAAAAAGAGAAAAATGGTTTTTTAGAAAGAACTATTTACTTTAGGCAGATAAAATTTCAGATTTTCCTAATATAGTTAGGTTTCAAGTGCATCAAGTGCTAATGTGCAGATTAGATTTTCTGTCTCTCCACTACAGCCAAAATAAGTAGATTGACTTTGCAAGGAAAAAAAAGATGGAGGTAAAAAAATTTAAAATGACTTTTTGAATGTACAGGTTTTTAATTTATTTATTTTTTTTAATTGAAGGATAATTCCTTTACAGAATTCTGTTGTGTTCTGTCAAACCTCAACATGAATCAGCCATAGGTGTACATAGATCGCCTCCCTTCTGAACCTCCCTCCCATCTCCCTCCCCATCCCACCCCTCTAGATTGATACAGAGCCCCTGTTTGAGTTTCTTGAGCCACACAGCAAATTCCCGTGGCTATCCATTTCACATATGGTGATGTAAGTTTCCATGTTACTCTTTTCATACATCTTACCCTCTCCTCCCCTCTCCCCATGCCCACAAGTCTATTCTCTATGTCTGTTTCTCCACTGCTGCCCTGTAAGTAAATTCTTCAGTACCATTTTTCTGGATTCCGTATATATGTATTGGTATATGACATTTATGTTTCTCTTTCTGGCTTACTTCATTTTGTATAATAGGCTCTAGGTTCATCCACCTCATTAGAACTGACTCAAATGTGTTCCTTTTTATGGCTGAATAATATTCCATTGTGCATATGTACCACAACTTCTTTATCCATTCATCTGTTGATGGACATCTAGGTTGCTTCCATGTTCTAGCTATTGTAAATAGTGCTGCAATGAACAATGGGATACATGTGTCTTTTTCAATTTTGGTTTCCTCAGGGTATATGCTTAGGAGTGAGATTGTTGGGTCATATGGTGGTTTTAGTCCTAGTTTTTTAAGGAATCTCCATACCATCTTCCATAATGGCTGTATCAATTTACATTCCCATCAACAGTGCAAAAACATTCCCTTTTCTACTCACCCTTTCCAGCATTTATTGTTTGTAGACTTTTTGATGATGGCCATTCTGACCAGTGTGAGGTGATATCTCATTGAAGTTTTGATTTGCATTTCTCTAATAATGAGCAATATTGAGCATCTTTTCATATGGTTGTTAGCCATCTGTATGTATTCTTTGAAGAAATGTCTGTTTAGGTCTTTTTCCCTCTTTTTGATTGGGTTGTTTGTTTTTCTGGTATTGAGTTGTATGAGCTGCTTGTATATTTTGGAAATTAATCCTTTGTCAGTTGTTTCATTTGCTATTATTTATTTTCCCATTCTGAGGGTTGTCTTTTCACCTTGCTTATAGTTTCCTTTCCTGTGCAAAAGCTTTTAAGTTTAATCAGGTCCCACTTGTTTGCTTTTGCTTTTATTTCCATCACTCTAGGAGGTGGGTCAGAGAGGATCTTGCTTTGACTTAAGTCATCGAGTGTTCTGCCTGTGTTTTCCTCTAAGAATTTTACAGTTTCTGGTCTTACATTTAGGTCTTTAATCCATTTTGAGTTTACCTTTGTATATGGTGTAGCTGTCCAGCTAACATGTAGCTGTCCAGTTTTCCCAGCACCATTTATTGAAGAGGTTGTGTTTGCCCCATTGCATATTCTTGACTTCTTTGTCAAAAATAAGGTATCCATATGTGCATGGGTTTATTTCTGGGCTTTCTATCTTGTTCCATTGGTCTATATTTCTGTTTTTGTGCCAATACCATACTTGAATGTACAGGTTTTTAACTTTGGCAATGAAATATCCAAGAAAGAGACAGAAACTAGTTCTACAACACTTTTAAAAAAATGGGAAGGATAATCTCCCACTTATGACAGTCATAAAATCTGTCAGTATTTCAATGCCAGAGATTTTTTTTGTCAAATTTCTGTGAGTCAGGGAACCCTGGTTCCGTCTTTATAACTCTTGGAATGTCTTGCGGGTCCTGCAAATTAGGAGTAAGTACCAGAGTTAACTCACTGGTTTAGAGGGGCCCAGAGTTTGCTTAGGGGAGGGCAGGAGGTGTTTGTAGATTTGCCTTCTGTTGCTGGGTAACGGAGAACACTTCAGTTTAATCCAAGTGCCCAAAACTTTGGTTTATCTGGAGGCACAGAAACCAAAAACTCACAAGATTTTATTCATTCACTTATTCATTTATTCTCCTATTCAATTAAGCATTAATCAAATCGATAATACTGAGTTGGAGTTGAGAAAGAGTCAAAGAATATAAGATACAAATATTGGCAGTTGTCATAAGGGCACAGTCAGTTCAGTTCAGTTCAGTCTCTCAGTAACATCTGAGTCTTTGCAACCCCATGGACTGCAGCAGGCCAGGCTTTCCTGTCCATCACCAACTCCCAGAGCTTACTCAAACTCATGTCCATTGAGTTGGAGATGCCATCCAACCATCTCATCCTCTGTCATCCCCTTCTCCTCCTGCCTTCAATCTTTCCCAGCATCAGGATCTTTCCCAATGAGTCAGTTCTTTGCATCAGGTGGCCAAAATATTGGAGTTTCAGCTTCAGCATCAGTCTTTTCAATGAATATTCAGGATTGATTTCCTTTAGGATTGACTGATTTGATCTCCTTGCAGTACAAGGGACTCTCAAGAGTCTTCTCCAACACCACAGTTCAAAAGCATCAATTCTTCAGCGCTCAATTTTGTCCACCTGATGTGAAGAGCTGACTCATTGGAAAAGACCCTGATGCTGGGAAAGATTGAGGGCAGGAGGAGAAGGGGACAACAAAGGATGAGACAGTTGGATGGCATCACTGACCCAATGGACATAGGTTTGGGTAAACTCCAGGAGCTGGTGATGGACAGGGAGGCCTGGTGTGTTGCAGTTCATGGAATCTCAACGAGTCGGACATGACTGAGCAACTGAACTGAATTATGATAATCTCTGTATTTCAGATGAAAAAACTGAGACTTGGCCTAACTAGATTGTTTCAAGTCATAGATACCCATGTGGGATACACAAGACAGATATTTTATTGTACAGTCTTGTGAAGGAGAAAAGATATGTCAAAATTAACCCACTGAAAAGATTACTGATTAAGAAACAAATGTATGATTAAGTGTTAACATGAAAAACAGAAAATATTACACTGGAAGTTCAAAGAAAAAGTATAAGCTGACACAGGCAAGAAACTTCTTTCTAAAGAATTGGAACTCAATTCAGGCTCTAAAGTAGTGGTTTTAACTTGAGCCTGCAACAGAATCATCTAGAGGGATGGTTAAAATGTAGTGTTGGGCCCCACCCCTGGAGTTTTTATCCAGTAAATCTAGGATGCAACCTGAGCATTTGAATTTATGACAAGTTCTGCCTCTGGTTTCTACCTGCTGTGCTGACGCTGCCAGTCCTGGGAACATTCTTGAACCTCTGATCTAAAGCCATAGTCTTCACATAGAGCTGGGGGAAATAATACTGCCCCACAGGGGGACATTCAGCAGTGCCTGCAAACATTTTTGGTTGTTATAATTGACTGCTGCATCTGGCATCTAGTCGGTAGAGATGAGGATGACTAAGAATTCCACAATACCCAGAACAGCCTCCACAACAAAGAATTATCTGGCCCCAAATGTCAATGGAGATAGAGAGATCTTGCCCTACAGAGCACCTTTGGCTGCCCATTAGAAACACCTGGGAAGACATTAAATATCCTGATGGCCAGGCTACACCCCAGATCAATGAAACCAAAATCTCTAGGCCTGGGACCTAGGGAACAATATTTTTAAAGCTCTTCTCCTGATTCTAATAGATGAGGTAGACACTTCTAACTTCTACCATTCTAGCTCTTCTAAAGGATGGAATGTAGGCCACCAGTTGATTGTGCTGGTTAATCTGTTTGCTTCCAGATTTAGTTATTTTCCTGTATCTTATGTGGGTTCCCAAAAAGCTGTCCAAGAACCTTATTACCCAGGCCTCCTTGGCCTCTGGCTGCTCAGTGGATTTAGCCAACCAAAGGTACCAGCTAAACAATGGAGGTAGGAAAAGAGCTATTCACTACCCACCTCCCAGTCCCTCCCCCCACCCCACTGCCATGTATTGTCACAATTCTAACAGTAGTTTTATTCTGCTATGGCCTCAGCTCTTTGGGGGTGACTGACTTTCCATGGTGTTAGCTCTCAACCTGGTTCTGGCCATGCCCCAGGCCTGGGGCAGCAAAGCTTGCTGTTGTAGCCAGCTAATGCCTCTGTGTGTGTGTGTGAGTGTGTATGTGTGTGTGCATGTTTATATCTCAGTCATGTCCAACTCTTTGTGATCCCATGGACTGTAGCCCACCAGGCTCTTCTGGCCATGGAATTCTCTAGGCAAAACTATTGGAGTGGGTTGCCATTTCCTTCTCCAGCAGATCTTCCTGACCCAGGTATTGAACCTGGGTCTTCTGTACTGCAGGTAGATTCTTTACACCAAGCTAATGCATGGCTGCTTCCATGTGCATTATCAAATTCCCTCAACTCTGCACACATTTCTGTAGATGGTCTCTTCATTAAAAATGTACTTCAGAAATAGGTGAGTGCGCTGTCTGTTTCCTGCCAGGTGGGGCTGACTTCACAGCATACGACCCAGGCAGTCACATCCGGACCCACACTGAGGAAGAACCCACACCTGGCTTCATGCACTGCTGCATTCTATCTTGGAATCCAATCCCTAAGACTTTTGAAGAAGAGGCTCTGCACTTTCCTTTTTTAATGGGCCCCCTGATTTATATACTAATTCTGCTGCCAAGGCTCTGGCTGATATAAAGTTATTCTTGAGAGGAAGGAAATGACATGAGCAAGATGGAGTTAAAAGTGCACTTACTATATTTGGGGAACAATAAAACGTGGCAATGTCCAACCTGGCGGGAAAGGATAATCCATCATCACATCTAGAGCAGTCTCCTGGTGATCAGGAGAATGCCAATGGACTGGTTCCCCCATAAGACAGCATCTCCTGTATGCCCAGAGGGTCTGAGCTTAGATGGTGGTAAGTGCCAGTTTAAGAGTGACCAGTTTTCCACACTCCAGTTCTTGATATTCCTAGAACCTCTTCTGACAGTCACACTCTAGATGTGAATGTGTACATGTTCCAAAAAAAATCTGTTCTCCTACTTTTGGCTTATTTTATTCTCATGCTAAGTCACTTCAGTTGTCTGACTCTGTGCGATCCTATGGACTATATAGCCCACCAGGCTCCTCTGTCCAGGGGATTCTCCAGGCAAAAATACAGGAGTTGGTTGTCATGCCCTTCTCCAGGGGATCTTTCCAACCCAGGGATCGAACCCACATCTCTTAAGTCTCCTGCACTGGCAGACAGGTTCTTTACCACTAGCGCCACCTGAGAAACCCCAATAGCCAGGTTACTATCATTTAAAGCTTCCCTGATGGCTCAGTTGGTAAAGAATCCACCTGCAATGCAGGAGACCCCAGTTCAATTCCTGGGTCAGGAAGATCTGCTGGAGAAGGGAAAGGCTACCCACTCCAGTATTCTGGCCTAGAGAATTCCATGGACTATACAGTCCATGGGGTCGCAAAGAGTCAGACACGACTAAGGGACTTTCACTTTCACTTTCAAACTTGAGGCTTCCCTGATATCTCAGCTGATAAATAATCCTCCTGCAATGTGCAAGACCCCAGTTCAATTCCTGGGTCGGGAAGATCTGCTGGAGAAAGGATAGGTTACCCACTCCAGTATTCTTGGGCTTCCCTTGTGGCTCAGCTGGTAAAGAATCCACCTGCAATGCAGAAGACCTGGGTTCAATCCCTGGGTTGGGAAGATCCCCTGGAGAAGGGAAAGCATACCCACTTCAATATTCTGGCCTAGAGAATTCCATGGACTCTATAGACAATGGGGTCACAAAGAATCAGACACAACTAGCAACTTTCACTTTCACTTTCTTTCAAAGCTTGTTGAGTGAAAGTTGTTAAGACTTTGATATGGCCAGTTACATCCTCCAATCCCTTTGAAGGCACAAAAAATAGCTGCTACATGGTCACAGCAGTAGAATACAGATTTTTTACCCATTGGGCTTGTACCGGTGGTAGGTTGGTTGGGGTTACCTCTAATTTGTTAACATGTATGACCTTAAGTTCACGTGAATCCCAGGCTATACCTTCATATCCGTCCCTGTAAATGCCAAGGCCATAAATTAATATCACAAATCCACTGAGTTTGAATAGATACCAATCACTCTTTTTGTGATTCACAAATTACCCAGCCTAGTTTCATATTATTATTAGGTTGATCTTTCTTAGTATGATTTAATTGTTTCCAACTTAGAGGAGCTTTTAAACTTAAATGACCATAGCCTGGTGTTAACCAGGTAGATCCATCCCATAATTGTCAAGTCAAGTCATTTGTTATTTTTATGCATGGAAATATCTTGCCTTCATCTGTGGCCTTTCCCACTCTTTTCATGGTATCTCTTGACAAAAGGAATTCTTAATTTTAATGTTGTTCAACTTAGGATCTTTTCCTTTGTGGTTAGTGCTTTTTTCTGCCCTATTTCAAAAACCTTTGTCCAAAATCCATCTATTTTCCTACATTGCTTTCTAGAAGGTTTATTGTTTTATGTTTCACATTTAGATGAATAACCAAAACATTTAATTTTGTGACGGGTGATGTGTAGGTTTATTTCTTTCCACATGAATAAACAAAATGAGCTATGATCTTTTAAAAAATCATTCTTCTCATATTGTTCTTTAACACCACTTTTGTAAATCAAGTATCCAAATATGGTTGGTTTTAGTATTATGGTAATTCTGGGCTCATAGGTAAGTAGTATAGAATTACTATTAGTTATTTTTTAAATATTGGTAGAATTCACCAATATTCTTGACCTGAAGTTTGGAGATTCCCCTTGACCTTTTCGGAAGTTTTCTAACTATACTTTTGATTTCTTTAACAGATATACTATTGTTCAGTTTATCTCTGTCTTAAGTGAGCTCTGATAATTTGTGTCTTTCAGGAATTTGTCTGCTTCATATAACCTGTATTTATCGGCAACTCTTAGTTTTATTAATCTTTCCTAACATTTTCCTATTGTCTGTCAGGCCCTTCTGTCCATGGGATTTTCCAGGCAAGAATACTGGAGTGGGTTGCCATTTCCTCATCCAGGGGATCTTCCCAACTCAGAGATCGAACCCACATCTACTGAATCTCCTGCATTGACAGGCAAATTCTTTACCACTGGAGCCCCTGAGAAGCCAATCTTATTATTTCCTTCCTTCAACTAACTTTGGGCTTAGTTTGTTCTTCTATTCCTAGTTCTTTGAGGTATAAAATTAGGTTGCCTGTTTGAGATATTTCTTTTTTCTTGAGATATGCATTTATTGCTAAGAACTCTTCTATAACTATTTTTGTTGCATCCTATAAATTTGGAAAGTTATTTTCATTTTCTCAACATACTTTTTAAATTTCCATTTTGATCTCTCCTTTGATCCATTGGTTGTTGAGGACAGTGTCGTGTAATTTCCATGATTTTGTGAATTCAGTGAATTTTCCAGCTTTCCTCTTGTTATAGTTTCTAGTTTTGTACCATTGTGGTCGGAAAAAATACTTGATATAATTTCTATCTATTTGAATCTGTTGAGATTTGTTTTGTGGTCTAACATATGATCTATCCTAGAAAATATTTCATGTGCCCTTGAGAAGAACATGTTTAGCTGTCGTTAGATGGTCAAGAGGGCTGTTCAAATTTGCTATTTCCTTATTGATTTTCTGTCTGGATGATTTAGCCATTGTTGAGAGTGGAGTATTAAAGTCCTAAGTTAAAAAAAAATAAAGTCCTAAGTTATTATTGTATAGCTATTTATTTCTCCTTTTAGTTCTGTTACTATCTGCCTTATATATTTAGATGCTCCAGTGTTTAGACGCATAAATATTTCAATTGTCATATCATCTTGGTGAATATACCTCTCTAACGTTATATAACAACTTTCTTTGTCTCTTTGACCATTTTTTACTTAAATACTATTTTGTCTGATATGAGTATAGCTACCTTGCTTTCTTTGGGATACTATTTGCTTAAAGTATCTTTTTCTCATCCCTTCATTCTCAGTCTATGTGTGTCCTTAAAGCTAAAATGAGTCTCCTGTAGGAAACATAAAGATGGGTTTTGGTTTTTTTATCCATTCAGTTATTCTGTCTCTTTTGATTAGAGGGTTTAATCCATTTAATCTAAGTAATTATTGATAGGTAAGAACTTACTTTGCCATTTTGTTCATTGTTTTTCCTGACTGTTTTGTAGATCCTGTTTCTTCCTTCCTCTCTTATTGTCTTCCTTTGTGATTTGATGATTTTTTGTGCGGGCATGCTTTGACACCTTTATCATAAACTTTTGTGTATTTATTATTTATACTTCCTTCATAGTTACCATAAGGCTTACATGTCATATAATTATAACACGTTATTTTAGGCTAATATCAGCTAGCCCCTGGTAACCACTCTTCCGCTTTCTGTCTTTATGGATTTGACTACTCTAGGTACCTCATATATGTGGAATCAAACAGCATTTGTCCTTCTATGCCTGGTTTATCTCACCAGCATGTCTTCAAAGTTTATCCATGTACATATTATAAAGCTGAATTTATGTCAAATTCTGGAATAGGCAAAACTACTCTATTGAGGTATAAAGTCAGTCTGGGGTTGCCAAGGACCTTTAAGCGAGGGAAAAAACTACAAAGGGGAACAAAGGAAATTTGGGGGGTGATATGAATATTTTATATCTTGACTGGTGATGGTGGCTCCACAGATATATACATTTGTCAAAACTCATCTAGATGTATACTTAAAATAGGTACATTTTGTGATACATAAATGACACCTCTATAAAACTGCTTTCTTCAAAGTAATTTAGTAACTAAGAAACTATGACAATAATCTAAGTTTTCAAAAGAACACTACTTACTTAGGTTTGACTGAAATATGACTAACACCTGACATTGAGGAAGATACGTCAGTACTTAGCATCCTTTATTCATAAACTGAAATAATCCCCACAATGTGTGTGCTCTGCTGTGTCTGACTCTTTGAGGTCACATTGATTGCTGCCCACCAGACTCCTCTGTCCATGGGATTTCCCAGGCAAGAATACTGGAGTGGGTTGCCGTTTCCTTCTCTAAGCGTTCTTCCCAATCCAGGGATCGAAACTGCATCTCCTGCATTGGCAGGTGGATTTTTTACCACTAGCACCACCATTAGCAAAATAATTACATTTACTCTTTCCCTTTCAGATTTTCTGACTATGCCACTACATTTCAAACAAGCAGACTGAAGAATAGAATAATGTAAATTTTAAATGCTTGGGTTATCAGAAACTGAAATTTGTCTTATAACATTACTTACATAGTATTCCCTAAGTAAGTGGAATAAAGAATTTCAAAATTAATTCTTTTATATTTCAAATATGCTCTGTTACATTGAATGGACCTTTAAACGTAAAACCAAGTGCATGGCAGGTTCTAAGACGGTCATTCTGTGTCTGCTACTGAGGTGTTACACAAAACTGCCTACAATATCTTTTATTTCAAAGCTCGTGAAATCATACAAATCCTATTGCAATTTTGCATAGGTGAAATATATAAGCCCAATGAAGACTTTAAATTATAAAGAATTCATGGAAAATAATTGTTAAAAATAACATATGACATTTCGATACTACAAAAGTAAAAGAACCCAACAACAAAAGTGAATTCCTGTGTTGTAAAGATTAGCCTCAAAGGATAAGTAAGCTATCATTACCATCTTGTGAAAATAAACCTTATCATTGCCTTGGACGTATACTGAGTAGAAGGCTGTATCTGATGGTATCACTACCTAGGCTTTGAGATTTTTATACCAAGAAAATGTTCTTGTTTTCTTGTATTATCATGACAACATAGCTAAAAGGATTAGATTATAAAAAGGGAGGGAGAAGTAGGAAAGGGGAGAAAACCTTACCCAGAACACCGGGCTTCAGGAGTATGTCCTTGTGACCTGAATCTGTACGTTTATCTACAGAGATGCGACTTCCATAGGGTCTGCTGTTTGTTGTTCAGTGGCTAAGTCTGACTGTTAGCGACCTCATGGACTGCAGCACAACAGGCTTCCCCGTCCTTCGCTGTTTCACAGAATTTGCTCAAACTTGTGTCCATTGAGTCGGTGATGCCATCCAACCATCTCGTCCTCTGTCGTCCCCTTCTCCTCCTGCCCTCAATCTTTCCCAGCTTCACAGTCCTTTCCAGTGAGTCAGCTCTTCACATCAGGTGGCCAAACTACTGGAGCCTCAGCTTCAGCATCAGTCCTTCCAATGAACATGCAGTGTTGATCTCCTTTACAATTGACTGCTTTGATCTCCGTGCAGTCCAAGGGACTCTCAAGAGTCTTCTCCAACACCGCAGTTTGAAAGCATCAATTCTTCGGTGCTCAGCTTTCTTTATGGTCCAATTCTTACATCCAATTCTTACATCCATACATACTGGAAAAAGCATAGTTTTAACTATATAGACCTTTGTCGGCAAACTGATGTGTCTGCTATTTAATACACTGTCTAGGTTTGTCATAGCTTTCCTTCCAAGGAGCAAGCATCTTTTAATTTCATGGTTGCGGTCACCATCCACAGTGATTTTGGATCCAAAGAAAATAAAATTTGTCACTGTTTACACTTTTTCCCTTTCTATTTGCCATGAAGTGATGGGACCAGATGCCATGATCTTAGTTTTTTGAATGTTGAGGTATCAAGCCAGCTTTTTCAATATCCTCTTTCACCATCATCAACAGGTTCTTTAGTTCCTCTTTGATTTCTGCCATTAGGGTAGTATCATCTGCATATCTGAGGTTATTGATATTTCTCACAGCAATCTTGACTCCAGATTGTGATTCATCCAGCCTGGCATTTCTTATGATGTACTCTGCATAGAAGTGAAATAAGCAGGATGACAATATATAGTTGACATACTCCTTTCCCAATTTGGAACCAGTCTGTTGTTCTATGTCAGGTTTTAACTGTTGCTTCTTGACCTGCATACAGATTTCTCTGGAGACAGGTAAGGTGGTCTGGTATTCCTGTCTCTTGAAGAATTTTCCAGTTTGTTGTTATCCACACAGTCAAAGGCTTGATCATAGTCAATGAAGCAAAGTAGATTTTTTTTAATTCTCTTGCTTTTTCTATGATCCAATGAATGTTGGCAATTTGATCTCTGGTTCCTCTGCCCTTTCTAAATCCAGCTTGTACATCTGGAAGCTCTCGTTTCACATACCGTTGAAGCCTAACTTGAAGGATATTTGAGCATTACTTGCTAGCATGTGAAATGAGTGCCATTGTACAATAGTTTGAACATTCTTTGGCAATGCTTTTCTTTGAGATTGGAATGAAAACTGACCTTTCCCAGTCCTGGGGCCCCTGCTGGGTTTTCCAAATTTGCTGGCATATTGAGTGCAGCACTGTAACAGCATTATCTTTTAGGATTTTAAATAGCTCAGCTGAAATCCATCACAGGGTCTGTAGGGAGCTGTAAAGTAATTATACAGATTGTACTGAGTCATTCTACTGTAATAAATTTACCCCCTAAAACTAAGAAGGACTATCAGTTTGATCAGAAATCTGTGACTTTTACAATTTTTTATTTTTCTCTTCTTCAAGTTATACCACATAATCTATTGACAAACCAAACTCTTCTATCCATCCAGCGAGATGCTATCTCTAAGTCTTTTGATTATCTGATTTTGAATTATATAAAATCAGGAAACTCTGGGCTTGTCTTCTCTTAAAGCTCTTCCACTGCAATAGCATGATTTACTGGAAAGTTATTTACCATATTCTACATCTTCAAAGCCCAGATCCCCTTTATTTCTCCACCACAAAGTGCTCCTTAGAAACTTTCATTGCAACAATGTGAATTAATGCCAGTTGTTACTCCAGGAGAGATCAAACTGAAGCCTCCACAGACATCCAGTTAACAGGAATCCCGCAGGAAGCAGATAGATATGGTGATGCGCTCTCCGTGACTAACGGACTATGTGCTCTGTTTAAAAAAAACCTGGTGGCAAAATTGAGCAAGCCCCCAGGGCAAAAACAAACTGCAAAAATAAATACAAGGAGGGTAAATAACAAATTTTAAAATGTATAATCAATAAGGATGGGTGAATATGGCAGCATTTTGAGATAAAACTGCATTTTCAACTATCTTTCAAATGTTTCCCATTTGGCAGAACCCCAAATGGGCTTTGCCAAGCACTTTTTCTCCTTAATTTTTAAGTACGTATGTATTTCAAGGAAAATTTAATCCATATGTTCCTCTCTCATTTATACAATTTATCAAAATGTTGCTTTGAATGAGCCATTTAATGTCTAAGAAAGCTGAAGAGCACTTCTTTTTTCCCTCGATACAGGTTTTTAGGGTTTCTTTTCCTTCCTCAATTAGATATGTTTGGTGCTACATACAAAGCTAATTGAAAAATATTCAATCCTATTTTAGAATTCAGAATCAAACAAAGTCTGATAAAATTCAAAATAGAAAACCATACGTTCTGCTACAATACTGTGTTTTCAATTTTCTAAAGCCTTTTTATTCACATGATTCCTACAATCAAAAAATGTTAGAATTAAAAGATACCTTAGAAATGATGTTTTTTCTCTCACTTTAAAAACTAGTAAACTGAGTCCCAGAGAAGCTGAAGAATGTGCCAAAATTACAAAACTAATTAGTGGCAGAGCCAAGACATGTGTCTTCCCATTAGTGACTTCTTTGGTTTTTCTGGTTCTAATTAGGATTTTATTTATAACATATAGGAGTGTCGGCATAATATTAGACTATAGAAAACAGTGGAGCTCATTTCTGCGTGAAATATGCTTGCCTGCTTCCAATAGCCCAACCCCCGGGCAACAGATAGGCTAGGAATCAGAAGTTCAATCTCCGGTGTTGCCATAATAAATGTCAATGGTCCAATTCACCATGTGCTCCTAATTGTATCTATATTTTACCATCCCCACAAGAGTAAGTGATAGACCTGTTTAAAGTCCAGGTACACTATAGGTCCTTACCAGTAAGATGCTACAGGAAAGCAAGCTGATTATGCTTTAACTCATAAGGATATTTCACTGTCTCCTTATTCTCCTCATCCTTCCTTCCTCTTCCCCAAAAGGGGATCAATCTTTCTGGACTACACAGAAATCTGGTGATGAGCATAGCGTGAAGTCTGGAGGGTCTCGGTAGAGATGTCCGCCCATGAGATAGGATTAGGGTACACTTTTGGTTCAGCCTCTATTATCAGTATATTCCAGTCAGTGTATCAGTCATCCCAGTTACTTTAGGCAAGGAAAAAAAAGACACAGATGATTAAAAAAAAAAAAAAAAAAAAAACTACCCTGTGATTCCCCAAGGAAATAAGAGAACAGAAGACCACAACGGGCTTCCCGTTGTCATGTCGGGAGGCAGTCATAAGCTACAGACCACAAATCATAATCAAAAGAACTTCGTAAGATTCTGTAAACTTGTAATTTACCAGTGTTCATATTGTGTTTCTCTCTGTTTGTTTTGTAGCAGTAATTCCCAGCAAAACCCTATTTGTTTTAATGTGATGAGAGGGGGCATATAATGTGTGTGTGTGTGTGTTGGGAGGAACAAAGAAGAGCTGAGAGACCTTTCACGGAGGGAGAAACTAAAATCATCTACTATGGAACAGCTCAACCACTAACTGTTTAACCTTGGGAACATTACTTAACCTCTTTTTGTCTCAGTTTCCTCATCTAGAAAATGGAAATAATAACAAGATCTACTTCATAAGGATTAGTGATATAATACATGTAAAGCACTTAGGACAGTGTTTGCATATAACAAGACCTCAATAAAAACAATTGTGGTTGCACTATCATTTTTTTACACTGAAATAGGAAAACAGGCTGAATTCCTAGGACTTGTGGCAAACAGAAAAAGAAAACACAGGACGATTATTTAGGACTGATAAGGATCTCTGAGTCTAAGCAATCGAAAAGTTGTTATAGATTGACTGAACAGTTTCCAAACCCAGTTATATACTGAAAAAAATGAAAAACAAGGCCTTAATTGGTGCCAGTATAACAAATGCTCATATCATTGAGACAGTAACATTTGAAAGATTGCAACCTTTTCTTCTTATATCTTGACTCCTCAGCAGTCAAAAACAACAGTGTATTCAAAGTTGGACAATCACTGGAACCTAATGCTAAATACTTACAAGTTTCCTCAGAACCCTTGGTTTGAGAAATGGTTACTTTGGCAATGACCTTAGACGTAATGATTTGGGGGCTGAAGTAAGACAGATTTCTGAGTTACGTTTTCTTGGTGAAGTTTCTCTGTTTGATTCTGTGTGATTTGATTGGTTCTATCAGATGGCAAACAGATCAGAAAGCACACTGGCTTGAGAAATGGGACGATGTGATTCCAGTCTTGATTTTGCCTCAAGTGTCACTCTGAAGACAACATTCTTTTTCTAGGGGCTTGTCATCTATGTAAAAATAAGGTTAGATTTGTTTATTATAAATGCCCTACCACTCTAATACTGTGAACGTATCATGGTATAAATATAAATTAGTGAGATTGATTAGAACTGATTTCTTTGAAATCACCATTCTTTGAAAGTTCTAGTCAGTCAAAACAATTGAGAAAATAGAGAGGAATGTGCTGAATACAATATGCTTTTGAGTTGGCTCTGTGTTCAAATTTAAACTCTTTCACTCTATCAGTGGCTCTATATTGAGCAAATTAATTTCTCTGAGTCTCATTTTGTGCAATCATGAAATATGGCTCATATTACCTATTTCAAAGTGTTGTTCAAAGATTAAATGAGAGAACATAAGTCATGTGCCTGCCTCCTAATACGTGCTCAGTAGAAGGGAGATATTATTAGAGTAGCAGGAAAGGAAATAATGGATACAAGCCTCTGAAAGAAGGTCTTGCATCAAAGGGAGTGTCAGATGGCATAGTAATGCTCCCCAAACTCAAAAGATTATTGTCATTTTTTTATCATAAGCTTCAATATGATCACTAGAGACCCCAGAGGAAGCAATATGAGAATGTTTGTTGAATAAATTAATGAAGTTGCTTCCCTCAGCCAGGACTCTTGGACATTGCTAAATATTTGCACAATTTGTAAGAGAATTATATCACACACTTGACCATTGAATTCATAGTACCAGAATTTTAGGCCTAACTGACATAAACATATGCTGTATTGATGGGTAAGTGAAATGTTTCATATTTACATGATAACAAATACTATATTTAAATTTGCTCCTGATTGATAGATCTGAAATGCCTAAAAAAATATTTTTTTTCATAAATAGGAGGAAGCAGGATTCAATACTGAGTGAATATATGAACAAATGTCCTCAAATCAAAAGGACTTTAGAGATGGAACCCCAACCCCCACCCTCCCTTGGTAGAAGGAAATATTAGTGATGCAACCTAGTTAGAATCTTCAGGCCTGGCCAAGGGCTATGGTGAAAGCAGGGATACACTTGTCCTGCAGAAGAGGGATCTAGTTGCTGAGATCTACCGTCATAGATGAAAGACAAGGCAGGACCTCTCAGCCAAGCTTTCAGTTGACAAATTCGGGAAAGAGACCAGAGATTATTCTCTCAGCTCTAAGACTTCCCCATGGCTGTTATTTTTGTGGCCCTGGTCAGTTCCCCATGATGATTTCCAATAAGTCTCTGAAGTAATCTTTAAGTTTTTAAATGTACATTCTGGAGTAGTGATGGGCAATTGCTTTGTACTTTGCAGCCGGACTTGAATGTGGGGAAAAAATATCACAAAGGATGGAGGGAAGCAACTTCAGACGAAGAGAGGAAGCTGGCTGAATCCCAGAGGCCTCTGGCAAGGAAGAAAAGACTAAAGACCTGGGCCAGAGCAGGGATTCTAGGAATCCCAGACACAGTGTAGGAGCAAGCAAGGAAACCACTGTCTCTCAATTTCTAACAACTGAAGTTTTTTGGTTTTTTTTTTTCTCCAAGCTTACGATCTACTTCGAAATCTGTATTATAGTAGGTAATAATTCTTCCTTACAACTTTTTTATAGTGCTTTCTGAAGGAATGTATTTTCTGGGTTAGGGGAATGCTGAGAAGTCCAACACACTAAGAAATAAATTCATCTTGATTACTTAACCAAACTTCCTGAATGGCCATTATAGGAATTTATCTCCAAGTCAAGAATGAACAGAGCATTGTCTTACCAAATGTCATCATTTCCTGCCTTGGAGAAGAGACTAGAAAGACATGTTAAACTGATCCCAGTTATTTTAGGTAGGTCTTCAGCTGAAACCTGGCAATCAAAGCAGAAGAGAAGAAAGATACATAAATAAAAACAAAATGTGTGAGCTTTGGGAAACAAGGGTATGGTGGCGGGGGAGCTAATTTTCAAAGATCTCCGTACTCCCCATGGCCACTCCCTTCACTTCCAGGACACTTCCACCTCTCTTCATTTCAGGTTTGAATTAGGAATACTGGAACTGATCACTTTTCAGCCTCAATAAGTCCTTGCTAATTATTTTAACATTTCAGATTGAGGAAACCCAAATCCAGTGTTTGTTAAGTGCTCCTTGCCTTGATTTGTATGCCTGCTTATATTTCAAGGGACCCTGGGTCCATGTGTTTCTGATTCATTTTTACTTAACTCATCAAGACATTGTTTCATGAAGGCCATTTGATGTCCAAAGATTCTGCTGAATCTTATGTTCATTAAGCCATAAAGCCAGTGAAGTAATATGCAGCTTATGACCAAAAAAAACAGAATTGGGAGACTCAAGAACTAACTAATCTACCTGTGTCCCTACCATGGTTTCATACAATGATGAATCCTTTCTCTAGATATCTGTGTTATCAGGGTGGCGATGACAATGTTTTCCACAAGGTTTAGAGAATTTGATAATAAAACGGAATTCTGGAGAGACTTTATTGAGTAAAATATACTCCAGCAGTCCCCACCCTTTTTGGTACCAGGGACCAGTTTCATGGAAGACAATTTTTCCACGGACTGGGGCAGAGAGTGGGAATGATTCAAGCATGTTACATTTATTGTGCACTTTATTTCTATTATTATTACATCATCTCCACTTCAGATCATCAGTCATTAGATCCCAGAGGTCAGCAAACCAACAGAGTTGAAAAGAATGAGTTTTTGCCTGGTTTTGAGGCTGTAATAGTAGATTTCCCGGCCAAGTACCGCAACTCAAAATTAAAATTTCAAATGGTGATTAGACAAAACAATGTTTCCACCGGCAAGCATAACCCTCACATGGATTTATCCTCTGAGAGAGTACTATAATTCCTTCCGATTTCCTTTTTGAGCTAACAATCACACCATGAATCTGATTAACAGTTTGCAGAAAGATAAAAGGTAGATGTTTGTCATAAAACTTTCTGTTTTTGACCCAAAAGCAGAAATTCTTATACTATTTTATTTTGGAACACGCATACTGAAGTCAAATTTCTCTAAAAGTAGTGGCAACAAATTCAGCCGGTATCAACAATGAAAAAAAATTGTTTTTTTAACTTTTCATTAGTTCTAGCTTTCCACTGCATTCATTATCCTACAGTCACTTGCTGTTCTCCGGGTTATCAAGTAATACCTTGATAGTCTGTCACACCTCTAGAGGGCATAATAGGATTCAAAAATCAGTTTTGTCTGAGGTCAACAGCAGAAATCAAGAGAGTTCTAACAACAATGAGGTAGAAATTGAAAAAACGTTCAGGAGAACTAACAGAATCTGCCTCTCTGGGTTTTTGCTTCACTAAGGCATCTAGAGCAGAAGAAAGTGGCCGTGGGCTGACGGAGACCTTTGAAAATTAGCTTTTTTATGCAAACCATTTGTTTCCCAAGCTCACACACTTTGTATTTGTTTCTTTATTTTCTTATTTATTTTCACCTGATCACTTATCTCCAAGGTATGATCTGGTACCAGGCAAAGGGCCCAGTCAAACATGCATAATCACCACCCAGAACAGACTGAAACACAAGCAGAGGGTCAGTAGACATGTAGCCCCCTTTTCTCAGCATCCCAGGAAGAAGAGTGGTTAGATGGGGCACAGCCAGATACCCCATGGAGGTGCTACAGGAGAGAGACCTGGCCCCTTTTCTGCTCTTTTCCTAGGGTTCTCATGAAAGCCGCCTTGTGATAAAGGACACAGGGTCAGTGTGCAAAATGATCCACATTTTGTTACCAGCTGCTCAGGGCAAGTACATACCAGTGCTGGGTATACCAGCTTCCTGACACCAACATCCCTTAGAAACTTCAGAGTAAGTTGCAGCTGGTCCCTGACTTTCCTGCTGAGATGATAGGTAGTAACTGATCCCAGCCAGCTCCTGCTAGGCAACCTAGAGCGATCTAACGGACAAGCCTTTGTTGTCCCTCCACAGTTGACTAGATGTTGAGATCCATTTAGGAAAGTACCTACGATTTGCCCAGGGAGTAGGATGAGAAAATCAATAAAGACATAGCATCTGTATTTAATCCATGGCAAAACCAAAAACAAACAAAGGAAAAAATAAATCTCAGAGCCACCATCTAGTGAATGATGTCCGAAAATAAATATAAGTACACAGCAAAGAGAAATGAGCAGCATCAGTAATGTCACAAACAAGGTAGTGATGGACTCTAGTGGCAGGAAGGGTCTTGGAAAGCTCCCTCAGGAGTCTGTGCTCATGATGGAAGGCAGTCTATGGACACAGGTTGAGAGAGGGGCATTCCAGGCAGAGGGAAACGTGTCATTTTAGGAACACTAATTACGACCAAGCCGAAGAAAGTGTGAAAGAAATAACCACCTCCTTGCCGCCCTATTTTACAAGTTTTGGAAGAGCCAAATCATAAGAAGCTAAAGTCTAACAAATGTAGAGCAGTTTCCCCAAAGCCCACAAACAACTAAGCAATGCCAGATTCATTTCAAAAGTGAAAATTCCATTAGAACCCTCTGAAGTCAAATATCTGCTGTCCCATCTCATTTCCGACCAACGCCCTCTTCCAGGTGGCCGCTGAGTTGGGACGATGTTAGCTAGCTAATATTAGCTCTGGCTAGTTGACTATTCTATCTGTCTGACTAGGAGCTCTTTCTGTCCCATCAAGCTTTCCAACAAACCAAGCACCTTATATATATTAAAAGGAACCTTCCTTCTGGTCAGGCCAAAGAATATAGTTCCTATCACAAAAGTCAGAGCTCTGAAAAGAAGAGCTTCTTTTTAAAGATTATTGTATTTGTTTATAATTGTTCCTGCTTCAAAATCTCAGAGGCTTCACGCTGGTGGGGTCACAGTGTCCTCTCCCAGATCCACACTCTCCAATGTTCTAGTTCACAGGAAAGCTGATATATTATCTCCTTTAAAGGCTTACGTGGCTTTGCCCTAGAAAAGTACCTGCTGTTTGTATCAGGGATGCCAGTGCTCACTAATCACCCGCTAATTGACTTCCAGAGTCACTTGGTAACCCCTTGCCCTCTCTATCTGCCTTTCCTCCCAGCAGGCAGTGATGAAGTGAAATTCCTGGTAGCTCTGAAAGGTTTCAAGTTATGAATTCCATATTCATAGCTCTCAAGCTGGCATGAGAGGGCCCTTGCTTTAGCTATTCAGGCATAAACACTAGAAATGGGAATAAAATTTAGAAGCACATAAATACATTTATTACATGCAAATTATAGCATGTTTTGAAAAGCAGGATGCACTTAAATGGGTGAATTTGGCTGAGATGAAAATATAGCAAGAGGGTGTATTTGTTAGCTATTTTGTAGAGCAAATAGCCCCCAAACTTATTGGTAAAATAAAATAACAATCACTGCATATTATCTTTCATGTTTCTGTAATTCAGGAATTTGGGAATGGATTAATTGGACAGCTTTTGGTTTCATGAGGTTACAGGTAAACGATGTCTAGGTCATTTTGAAGGCTTTTTCACTCATATGCCAGGTGCCCCAGCTGGGAAGACTCAAACAGCTGGTGGCTGCAGCAAGTGGGGGCTTCTCTAAGTCATCTTTCTACTTATTCTCTGCATCATGGCAGCTTCAGGGCATCTGGGCTTCTGAGGTGGCAGCTCAAGCCCCCAAAGGCATATATCCTAAGGTACAGAGTCAGGAAGAAGCTGTATCTACTCCCAACCTAGCCACAGAAGTATCTTCGTAGGGCTTCCTCCTCGTCCTATTTGGTAGACTAGTCATTAAGCCTGGCTCAGTTTTAAGAGGAGGGCAATTAGTCTCCACCTTTTAGTGAAGAATTGACAAAGAATTTGCAGATCTGTCTTAAACACAAAGGAAGTCAGAAAGAGAGGAGTGTCAACTGAGATTAAAAGATAAACAGCAAAGTATAAAAGGTAATCATCATAATTTCCATGGACATGTCTTTAAAATTTGTCATGAGTCAAATTCAGACCTTAATATCTTCTTGGTATCATTTTTATCTTTTATCTAGTTTCTAATTTTTTGTTCCATAATCCTAATTTTTTTCTTAATGATATCATTTTTCTTTTTAATTTATTTGATCAACTTTTGTTTTGCATCTACTATATGCTAAGCATGTGATAAACAATGGCAGAAGCAATTTTATAAAACAGAAGCAAATTTATATATTTTATGCTTTCAAGGAGTTCACAGTCAAAATTACAATTCCCTGTGATGACTATAGCATTAGAAGCATAAACAAGGAAGGCATAGAGAGGAACAGATACGGGAAAGAAAAATAACTTGACAAACTCATGTTATGTATTTTCATTCTACTTCACAGACCTGCAAAATAAGATTTTCAATTACACCTGTTTTAAATGTGCCATCAGCTATACTGTTAATACCAATTTGGAAAGTATTCCCTAAGGTAGTTCGTAAGTGCTAAAGCCAGACAAAGATTTTCTGAGGTTAAAACACAAAACTTAAGCATAGACTCCTCATTAGGGATAAATTACTGAGATATCATTTGGTACCCCCTCATGCATCCAAGTAAATCTCAGTCCAGCCCAGATCTGCGGTGATCTCTCCTACTGTTTTCAAGATAGTGCTAACAGAAATAGCTCTTATACTGCACGTGGTAGAAGACATTTACTACCCTATAGGAGGTCCCCGAAGAGGAAGCATGTACAGAGGCGGGCACACAACAGCACTTCAGGAAGGCAGTATCCAGAGGCTGGAAGAGGGAAGAAAGTCCCCAAGGAGACGAAGGACTGGTAATGAAAGAGTCGGAAAAGTGGAGAGGGGAACAGAATGAAGACAGTGCGATGTCACGACAGCCCAAGAGGGGAGATTTTTTATGGGCAGAGGGGAAATACCCCCTACAAATGAACTATGAAGGTCGAGAAGCATGAAGGCTGAGATTGGTGCTGCACAAATCTCAGGGCAGTAAAGGTCACTGGTGACCTTCACATCCCAGCTTCAGTCCATGGCGGACAAGCAGCTCAGGCTGACGGATTACTCAGCACATAGTCACCTGCCACGGGGCCCCATGGCACTGCTGGGATTACATCCAGCTCCTCAGCGCTATTCAACTATGCATTTGAACATCTACCGTGCTCCTGGCAACATTAAACGGCTCCACACTCCCCGTGAAAGAGATTTAACTCCTTAGTCCAGTATTCCTTGCTTCAAATACTACTTAGTTTGGTTTATCGACTTCTAGGCTTTCATATGCACGCTTTATTTGATTATGCTAGAAAAATCTTAGACCTGCATTTTTCTTTCTTCCTTGCCGCTAGGCACAAAGTCCAAAGAGGCAAATTCAGATATTCACCCTTGATAGGAATGTGTTTAGGAACAGAGACTGTTTAGATAAAAATTTCAGGCAGAATTTAGGGAAAAAATAATCTGGTTAAAGAAGATCAGCTGAGAGCGTAAGGAGCTAATTTCTCAGAAGAGCTCTCAATACCTTCAAGTTTATCAGAAAACTCCTTAAGCATTTATCAGGAATTGCTCATTTCTTTCCAGAAGAGAGTTGGTCATGTACAGTCTCACACACAAAAACCATTTTATTTCCGATCAAGTTTGGGACAATTTTCCCTCCCATTTATTATTCACCCTTCCTTATGAACATTTCCTGCTTTCTTGGCATGTTTTGTGTGTTCAGGATCATCCCCATTAGCAACCTGGCCACTTCTTATTGCTTCAGGCCAAGATCAAATGTTCTCTCCTCCTAATAATATTTTCTTTCTATTCTAAACTCCAGTTCTTTTATTGTACCTCTCTTCCTTTTTATTGCTATTTGTATTCATATCTCCTATTTTCACTATAAGAAATTGCATCTTTTCTTCTGCATATACTTACTAATATTCAATGCAGGTGGGATAATAAATGTATATCACTAAATCCATAGTGTATACAAGGTTTAGTGGAATCATCAATATACCATATTTCAAGGAAATATTTCACAATCTCAATTAATTATGATATTAGGTTATATTCTGAGGTAGATAATTGAAGACCCCAAATAATAGTGCTTTAAACAAGATACAAGTTAATTTTCCCTCTATAATGGCAATTTAGAAGTCAGCAGTCCAGAGCTGGCAGAGTGAGTCCATGCCTATCTTTGGTTCCATCCTCCATGTGTGGCCTCTTCCTCATGGTTCAAGAAGTATGTTTGACCTTTAGCCACCACATCCTTATTTCTGCCAGCAGGAAGGGGAGAACGGCATGTCTCTTCTTTGCAAGGACACATCCCAGAAGTGGCCACAAAATTGTTGGAGTGCTTAGCGCACGGGTAAGCCAAAGCACATCTGATAAGACCCCCTGAGCTATAACTTAGCTGTGTATACCACTGGCAGTAAGGGAAACGGATACAAACAGTGTAAACGCATGGATCCCCCTCAGGGGAAGAAGAAAGAGCAAATATTGAGGGAGAGCTAGAAATCTCTCCTTCTATAGCCTGTTCTAATGTTTATCAAACCTCTCTGGTCCTATCTTAATTTATTTTTCCATACTCTCACATATTTATTTCTCTTGTGTTCCCAGTAAATACTGAGACTCCATTTCTTTAATGTAGAAAAATATAAGCTCCAAACACATTTATATTTTACAAATGTGTGTTTTATGCATACATGGGGTAAAACTGTTGGGGAAAACTTTTATGTAAAACACCATAGTTCTCAACTTTTTTGATCATGCACTGCAATCAATAAATTATAACACCTGTGATATATTTATATGCATCTATTAATATACTTTATAAGTATGTTACTATATTATATATGTTATAAAATCTTTACGGAATGAAAATTGAAGAGATTACAAATGAATATAAATTAAAATTCTATTTTCTTCCTTCACACCAATGGACTTTCTCAGGCAAACCCCCATATTACAGATGTTAAATATCTTGACTGACTTACACTCTTTAGCTATCACACATATCATCATTTCAATTGAGAATTCAAACAAAACCTCTAACAGAGAAGACTAGGACAAAATGCTAACAATAGAAGTTGTTATATTGTTATGTCCCACATGGAAAATAAATAACAATTGTTGAAACTCCCACATTTTGGGTCCGACAAACAAATTAAGCGTCTCGACAAAATGTCTGCATTGAAAAACCCATTTGGGCTTTTTCACAACATAGTTGAATTTGTTAAAGAGTTCAATGTCTTCTTGTTTATAAAGTTTTAATTTTACTACTATTGGGTTACTCAGATGGAATAAACAAGGAACACTGCTGTTCTGCTCATTGTGGTCATGAATTACAGGGCCCTGGAGAAGCATGTTGAGGTACTTTGGAGTCTTGATTTCAATGTGCTATGTGTGTACTATGCATGCTTTTATACAGTGCTTATGTAGACTTTAAAGCTTTTCAAATGAAGCTATAGCTGAAGTTGCTGGACCAGTCATGTTGCATTTCTCTAAGGGCAAAACCCCAAATTGACAGCTCTCACTTTGCGTTACAGAATAAAACTGAGCAATCAAGACCAAGCAAACCCTTTCTACAAAGCTACTCACTGATATCAGTTACTGAGCCTAATTATCCTGACAATGTATACTATTCCTTTAAATCTTTCATTTTTGGGAGAGAGAAAAGCAGTAGGGACCGCAGGAGAACGTGATCATGCCATCTTGGAACTGCTAATACCTAAGATGTAGATTTTTGATCAAAGTCAGGCATGTACCCAATGCTTTAGGAGCAAAAAAAAAAAAGTTTGAAAAGCAGCTTAGAGAAAGTTCAAATATGGTTTTATAAAGAGAAACTCGGAAAGAGAATATGGCATAAGAGAGATGGGAGTTCTAAAAATGAAATTCTGACTACATTATGATGAATAAATGTGGAGATAAAGACGTCAGTAAGACTGCCCAGAAACTTTCTGATGAGTTTAGGTTTTGGAAGAATACATGTATAATGGAAAGGAAGGTCATATAACCAAGAACGTGAATTGTGAAATGTGTAAGAAAATTGTCAGAATCGTTAATGCACTGATAAGCCAAAGCTTACAGCAGTGACAAAAGCAGTAAAACCTACCATTTCCTCCTGTCCAGATCACAGATGTGAACAAGAAAGTAAAATGAGTAAGACTGGCGATGATGGTATAATGCCAGTAGACGAGAGAAGTATTTTAATCAAGGAAAATTATCTTCAAAACTTACTACCAGCATGGGTTGAAAGGGTACACAAATTTCCAGAAAGAATGGGCTGCGCAAATGAATCCTACATTCCATCTCCAGAGGACTTGCACCCCAGGATTCTAAGGGAACCTGTAGGCATGATTGTGGGTGACTTGGGGGTCGTCACTGAATCAAGGAGACCCTAAGATATGTCAGGAGACTGAAATAACAAAGCTTTCAGATTTTCAGAAGGTGGACAATATGTTTTGGGAGCAGATTCTAGAAACAATAAATATGTAAACATACTGTTGTTATCTAGAGTAGGAAAAGGTAACCCAGTCCAATATCCTTGGCCAGAAAATCCCATGGACAGAGGAGTCTGGTGGGCAACAGTCCACGGGGTCACAAAGGGTCACACATGGCTGAGCGTGCACATGCATGCTCGCATGCACACAGACATACACACACATACACAGACACACACGAACTGTTGTTATCTTGCAAAATTCCAGAAATGACTATTTAACAGGTAGTCTGTTCCCCTTATAAACAAAATGCTGATCTGATCAGTAGGATTTAGTGTTTACTCATAATGAAAATCCACTCCAAGTAGGTTTCACTCTCTTTTCAGTAAGGTAAATAGACAAGCAGGTAATAGACACATACCATTGGTGTGGCAGAGGCAACTCCTATAAGATAGTCTTTTTAAATACAAACGAGAAAAGCAACCTTTAAAAAAATTCTTTTCTAATTATATAAGCAATTTTTAAAGCATGTGGACACACAGTATATCCTTGACTTCAACATGCAATTCATTGTGAGATAATGCATCAATTTAAAAACAGCTTTGGAGTTGAGAAAGGAATTGTATTAAATGTGTTATTCATCCTAATAATCACTAAAATATGAAAAACGTACCTTAGAATTGAGGAAATATACACACATAAAATTTACAGGATTGAAATCACACATTTTATCCACTTGGCATTTGATTCTAATTTTTGACTCCTTGTTATAAAAAAAACTACAAATAAAGAACTGGTCACATATTATAATTAATTCAATTACTACTCTATTATTCTGAATTTTTAAATTATTTTTTAATAAAAATCTTGCAATTTACTGTGAAGAAATTTATCTGCATTTTAACTTCCTTATAGTACATTTCTAGAAGTGGAATTATTGAGTAAAAAGGTGTTTTAAGGATTCTTGATACATAATGTTGAACTTATACTCAGAAAGCATGTACCAGTTTACATGATCACCAGCAAGGGTTTGAGGGAAAGCCATCCTACCCTCATTCAAAATCATCTTTTCTTTTTAAACTCTTTGTTGACTTGGTAGGCAAAAACAAGCAGCAAGCAAATCTCAAATTTTCTTTTTATTGAGGATGAACTTCATTGACTACAGTGCCATTAAATGTTTTTCCATGTAAGTATTTCTGTTTGTGTTTCTTCAGTGAACTGTGTTCCTGTCTTTTATACATTTTTCTAACGGGAATTTATTATTTTCCTTGACATTATTATGTGGTCTTTATATATCAAAGATAGTAACAATTTTATACTCTATTTATTGTGATGTTTTATATTTTTTAAATCAAACTTTTGTGTCATTTTGTTTTAAATCTACCTACTCCTTTGTCTTTTCTAAAAGCTCTTCCTACCATTTTTTAAAAGCTTATCCTAAGGAATGTATGCTTTTTCACTGGAACATTTACAAAATTTACTCCAATTTTTGTATCCGATATTTGACCTACCTACTGTTTTGTTTATTCCTTTTGTTTAGGATAATGTTTTGCTGTTTATTTTGTGTGTGCCTGTGTTTGGCACTATGATTGGTGTTTTGATTCCTTTTATCTTCCACAGTGATTTGGAATGTAGACATCCTATTTTTTTACTTTACTTGTGATTGCTGCTAAGTTTTTTAAATCATATGTAAACCTATATTTCACAAAATATCGAAGTCATGAATGAAACAAAACCTTTGACTCTCATTATGTGATATTAGGAATTTGGAAAGTTTTTTCTATCCCTAGCCCTTTCCCCATACACTGCTGGCCTCTATTGATATAATCTGGGATTTATGTCTCAACCATTACTATTAATTTATTAGCTTTTGATTCTATACCTGTAAAAATAATTTTTAATATTTCCTTCCAAAAGAATTATTTTTACACTGTTTTGTATGAATGTAACAGTAGATATTTTTGTTTAAATGTATATTTATTCCATATAAAAGATACAAAGACATATAAATGGTATTTTTATTTAAATGTATATTTATTATTGCTTTCACTCACCAGCAGCTTTTTTTATATTAGAACTTTAATATTTCTGGGTCCTTGATATTTTATGTGATTCTCAAACAGATAGATTTTGAAAGCCCAGAACAATACTTGGCCAGATGAAATTCAACAATTAAGATGGAAAAGTAAGGATGGAAAAGTCCATTTGGCAATAATTAAAATAAAAAAGACCATGAGATTTGAGTTGCTATAATTAAACAATGTGATGGTTAAAAAAGCTAATGAAAATACAATTGTCACGCTAATAAGCATGAGTCATAGGACAAAATGGTAGTAATTCCAATTTACTAGGTACTAGTCAGACAGTTTGGCTGGAATACTCAGTTCAGTTCTGAGCCATCTTAAGGCTGACAATCTAGGAAGCATCCAGAAGGGCAGTAGGAAAGAGAAGAGTCTAAATAATCATATAAAGATTGGATGAGGGAACTGGGGCTTTATATCAAGAAAAATGAGATTTAGGAGCTATGTAATATTTACATATATTTCTATGATGGATAATAAAGACTCGTTGTTCCTGGAGGCAGAAATAGGTGAACAAATGAAGTTTCCAAGGAAAAGATGTTGACATAAGAAAATTTCTAAAAGTTAGAGCTGTCCAAAATTGGCACGTGCTGCCTCAGACATTGCCATGCTTCCTAGCCCCTTAGAGAGTGGATGACATCTGTTGAAGATGGTATATGATCTAAATGATATTGGCAAAGGAATGGTTAATTTGAAATGTACTTAGGGGACTTCTCTGGTGGTCCAGCAGCTAAGATTCTGAACTCCCAATGCAGGGGTCATGGGTTCAGTTCCTAGTCGGGGAACTAGATCCTACATGCCACAACTAAATTTCTCTAGTGCAGCAACTAACACCTGGTGCAGTCAAATCAATCAATAAATTAAAAAAAAAAAAAAAGAAATGTATTTGGGATGAATATATTACTATCTGATTTCCCAGCGTTTTTCCTCCTTGCTGCACAACCTCGCCACTCCTCCACTCCCAACACCTCTGCTAAAGAGAAGGTGCTTTCACCCACTCTCTCACCTATTCTTTCCCCTCCTTCATCTTTGAGGAAAGGTCTGCTTTTGTGCAGAAAGTCCCTGGGCTTATATCAAAATACGAGTTCTGGAGAAGTGGAAGGGAAAGTGAGAAACACTCTTCGTTTGCTGGCTCAGTTTCTAGAATCACTTGGTTAATGAGAACATAGGAAAAGTGTGATTAGTATTTTTAAAAGGGTCACTTCACTCTAGAAAATTAGAGCGATGGAATGCTGTGAGAAAAGAAAGAACAGCCAAGCTTTCTCCGTGAGTGTTTGCAGGGTTTGGAGCGTGAGAAGCTTTGGATACCTGCATGTGGTGGGGAAGCAGAAGAGAGGAGAAAAGCGGATGTGAACAAGTTCAGAAATTGTCCTGAAATAAAGAAGTCTGTTGTTGACTTGTGGACACAGTAGGGGAGGGAGAGGGTGGGATGAACTAACACTGAAACATGTACATACCATATGTAAAACAGACAGCCAGTGGGAATTTGCTATATGATGCAGGGGGCTCAAACCCTATGACTGCCTGGAGGGGTGGGATGGGGTGGGAGGTGAGAGGTGGGTTCAAGAGGGAGGGGACTTATGTATGGCTGACTCTTGTTGATGTATGGCAGAAACAAATACAATATTGTAAGGCAATTATCCTCCAATTAAAAATAACTGTTAAAACAAGTAGTCTGTTCTCTAGCTCAGGACAAGAGTCCCATGGGACAAACAAAAAGTGAGGAGCACCTAGAAATTTCTGGATCCCATTTATGTGGGAAAAATCATAAGACTCTTAGTGATGAGGAACCAGAATTTTAAATCATATCTCTTCTCCCACTTGAAATATTTTGCGAATGTTTACATGTCCTGTTGCTGGATTTACTTATGTGGTAAAATGTCATTTTTAGGCGTGTCATTTCACACTGTAGATTCACTCATTCCCTAGGAAGCTTTCTTTGCTTCCATTGAGTCTAACCACGAACTCCTCATGTGTGTGTGTATGTATTATTTCCCAGTACAAGCAAAATTTTGTTGCTCAAAGAAAAGGGGACAGCAACACAAAAAGAGGAAAGCAACACACCTCTCAGATGCTGTTGTTGGATATTATGATGCTTAACTTGGCTTATATGTCATTAACTTCTATGACAACTTGGCTGGGACATGGTGCCCAGATATATGGTCAAACATTATTCTGAATGTTTCTGTGAGGGTGTTTTTGAAGAGACTGAATTTTAAATCAGTGGACTTTGAGTAAAGCGGATGGTTCCCCACAGTGTGGGTGGGCCTCATCCAACCAGCTGAAGGTCTGAACAGAACTCTAGATGAGCTCTCTGAAGCAGGAGGAATCCTGTCAGTTGACAGCCTTCAGACGGGAACTGCGGCATCAGCTCTTCCATGGTCTCCAGCCTGCTGGCCCATCCTGCCAACTTCGGACGCACCAGCCTCCATAACCACGTGAGCCAATTCCTTGAAATAAACTTCTTTTCATACACATACTTACCCTATTGGTTCTGTTTCTCTGGAGAACTTCGACTAATACAGGTGTGCTGCACATTTTGAGCTTCCAAGGACACTCTGGATATGGAAGGACATCAGATTACGCGAACCCAAGACTCTCGTCTCATTCTAACATTTTACATGTTTCTACTTTTACCATGCTTTAGATTCCACAAGGAAGTATACTGTATTGTTCAACATACACAGTGTTCTTACGGGCAGAGTCAAAACTCATCAACAGTTTCAAAATATTTTAATCTATTTAAAATGTTTCCATTAGACAAAAATATTCAGGAAGTGGTTATTGAATTGAGAAATGATAATCAGGACATATATATTATGCAAAAAAAAACATGAATAAGTTCTTCAGTAAAAGAAAAAAACCTGGTATGTATAATAGATTTCTCATAGTCTTATGCAGAATTTTCACTAAGAGAACACCCACCTGAAATAAATTATTCCTCATAAAATGCTACAGTGAGAATTCTTCTATAGGAAGCATTTTGTGAATTATTTTCAGAACAAAGAGAAGATAATATGTCTTCCAGAAATTCATTTTCAAGCTGGATTATTCAATGAATGGCATCATTTGGATACTCCATTCTGCAGTTGCAAAGAGGGGATATACTATTTCAAAGACTAACGTCCCTTTCACCTCTCCTCCCACTGTACAACTCCACTTAAGTCTGAAGTTTTGCAACCAAAACTATATGAGCTTTTAACACTGAGATCTGATTCATCACCATCTTTTCCACGAAGAAAGCTTTTTCAGTTTTCTCCAAGTTAAAACAGCAATAAAGTGTCAGTCCATAGAAAGCATGATGATATCATATAGATTAGGAATTTAACATATTTAAATAGAATTTGTATATTGATGTGCATATGTATGTGTTCAATCACATGCAACTCTTTGAGACCCTATGAACTATAGCCCACCAGGCTCCTCAATCCATGGGACTCTCCAGGCAAGAATACTGGAGTGGGTTGCCATGCCCTCCTCCAGGGGATCTTCCTGACCCAGGGAGTGAACCTGCATCTCCTGCACTGCAGGCAGATTCTTTACCACTGAGCCACCAGGGAAGCCCCTTGTATTTGGATGATGTTGCCTAAATAAAGAACAGAGAAGAACAAATGACAGTGAGAGCCATAAAAGTGAAGGTGTTAGTCGCTCAGTTGTGTCCGACTGTTAGTGATCTCATCGACTGTAGCCCTCCAGGCTCCTCTGTCCATGGAATTCTCCAGGCAAGAGTACTGGAGTACTCCCTTGCCCTGAGGACCTTCCTGACCCAGGGATTGAACCTGGGTCTCCCACATTGCAGGCAGATTCTTTACTGTATTAATGACTAGGGAAGCCCGTGATGAGCCATGATACACCATAAACGAGCTTTGGCTTACTGCTTACACATGCAAGATAGTCAATAAACCTTAGAGTCCTCTATGGCTATTCAAATATTCATATTTCCAAGTAAATCCAAGTCAGTGTATCACTCAGAGGTATATTAAAATATCACTTTATTTCAGCTTTTATAGGCTTGTTTTTAACACTGTCAGTGGTCATCTCAGCTGATGAAGACTTCCAGGTAACTGGGAAGTTGGTTCAGTGACCTAAAAGATCCCAGCCAAATCTGATATTTTTGAGCTTTCTTCTAGGAATCTGTGATTGGCTAGTGGAACGACGGGGCGGCCCATTCACATTCTTGACAGTATTCCCTGTTGATTCTAAATGTATTTTTGCATTCACAGACACATAGGACAATGTCTGACTGAGGCATTAAGGCCTTTAACTCCCCATGGAATCAAAGTCTTCCGTCTTTTGTCCTAGAGTTCACATTGTCTATAACAGCTTGCCCAGCCAGCAAAGTCATGATGTTTGAAAATCAGCAGAGTTGAGAATGTTCAGCTTGTGCATCTGATGATCAGCTATCTGTTCTCTCTTGCAGGTGCCCAGAGGGCTAGCTCTCTGCCCACTTTAATTGATAGAATAATCCACATACAGAGCTAGTGGCCTATGGGTGCTTAATAAACACTCTCAGGTAATTAGAGTGATGATGGGTGTCTGTCTCTGATGTCATTACCACTTGCCAAAGAATTAAGCTACATTTATACTTTCAGTAATTATCTCCCATGCCAAATTGTTTCCATATGGACCCAAACATTGCAATTTAGGCTGGATTCACACGATAGTGGTGATTACTTAATTATTCTACTGTGAGCAAAGCCCAGTTCTCAAAAGAAACAACTTTCAAAACTCATTAGACTACTCTTTGGTCTGCTGGATGTATTATTACCCAGTACTTGAGGATGCGGGTAGAAGTGGGACACAGAAATTTTACTGTAGACAGACAGTGGTGCTATAGCCACCCCCATTACCCAGAGTTATGGTGCTTAAAGTTCCATGCCTTTTAAATAAAATAGTTATATTGCTATCTCATTGCAAGTATATAACCTCAAATAAGGGATACACACACACACACACACACACACACACACACACACATTGGTCTTCCCTGGTGGTGCTACCGGTAAAGAACCTGCCTGCCAATGCAGGAGACACAGGAGGCACGGGTTCAATCCCTTGGACAGGAAGACCCCCAGGAGAAGGAAATGGCAACCCACCATTCTAGACTGGAAACCCAGTATTCTAGACTGGAAAATCCCATGGACAGAAGAGTCTGGTGGGCTACAGTTCATGGGCTCGCAAAGAGTCAAACACAGCAGAGCAGCTGAGCATGAGCACACACATTACATCAGTAATAGTTTTCAATGAACTCTGTGCAACTTTAAAGAAAGAATAGGAAGGTATTGATTGCAATAAGGCATATATGCCACCAACTCAGGCATGCCCAGCAGACCATAGCCCTACTTTCCTCTCTTCAGTTAATACCAGCAATTTCCAAATCCTCTGGATCAATTGCCCACGGAATTAACCTAGGAATATTTCCATTGAGTTTCAGATTAGGTGTCTGTTTATTTGGCAGAGGGAAGGAGGAGTTTCGGAGAGGGCAGTTTTCATATATGTTATGGTATAAATGCTTATAATCTTTAAGGAATATTTCAGTTTTTAAGCATGAGGATACATAGCAATTTTTTCCTAAAAATTATTAACTTTTGAGAAATTGTATATACTTGTTTAAAGTGTGTTAAGAAGACAGGTGGCATACCTAGGAATAGATTTAAACTGTAAACAACGGTTATACTTAAGCTTCTTCACATACAGGCAAAGGTTTCTGTGGTTTTCTTTTTTTCCGTTGAGTCTGTAATATTTTATGATGATCATTTCGCAAAAAGGTACCGCATGCTGATTTGTATTTCTTCAGTGGAGTTGGTGCTTTCCTCCATGCTGATGTTACTTTCTCCTCTTCTAGACTGATCTTGATTTGACTGAAATAATGTGGAATCAGAACGGTAGCCTAGAAATGTAAAATTTTTTATTCCAGAAAATGATGTAATCAGCTTCAGTAATCTCCAATGGAAATGCTAATAAAAGGAGAAATACCAACTTAGAGGTCTGTAAAGTAGAGGAAATATTCACCCAATGTTGACCATCATTTTTGTGCCTTTGGTAAAAATATGACTTAGATGCCTATTTTTGGAAACAAAGTCTCAGCCTGGATGAAAATGCTTTTATCCAGATACTGTACTCCCTCAAGAGCCATAGAAGACACCCCCCCCACACACACACATATGATCTTTTTATTTCTACTTCAGACAAAATTATTCTGTCTCTTCCTCTCTATGTTCATTTAACTGTATAGGTTTTTCTGAGCCAAGAGTCTCCCAGAGTTTACAGGTAACTCCAATCTTACTGTGTGGCTGATTAGAGTTAGAGGCTTGGTATAACTGCTGTGTGCTTATGCATATTATGCATAAGGGGGGAAATTAAAGCAAATCTCTAAGTAATCCAGACAAGTTGCAATCAATTCACATAATTCAATTAATAATTGTTTGAAAAATGTGTTTCTAATTCAATGTTGCAGGAATACATAACCCAGTTCTACACCCAAGAACCTTCAATAAACCAGGTGCAAAATAAAACCTCACAAATGCAAATGTGATAACAAAACTTATATTCAAATGCAGTGCTGTAGAAGTTGTGTCAGTGGTAAAGAACCTGCCTACCAATGCAGGAGACGTAAGAGATGCAAGTTCTGTCCCTGGGTGGGGAAGATGCCCTGGATGGGGGTATGCAGCTCACTCCAGTATTCTTGTCTGGAGAATACTGGAGCAGGCGTCTGGCAGGCTACAGTCCATAGCTTCGCAAAGAGCAGGACTCGACTGGAGGGACTTAGCACGAATGCACACACACAGCTCAGAGAAAGGAAAGCTCATCCATGAACGGTCAAAGCAACTGAAGCAATCCTAGCCTCTCTTTGACCTGACAGTGTTCATGGAAAGCTCTAGGCTTCTCTTCTCTTTATATATGAGAAATGTCTGACTGAAGTCTTAGTTTTGGAGCATGAATAGTTATGGAACATAAAGTCTACATTTGACTTAGTGGGCCATTGGGAAAACTTCGGTTAATAAGCGGAACCTGGTGTGGGGGACACCTCAATAGCTGGGAGGCAGCCCAAACTTAGCGCTAGTCCTGAAGGAAGTCGGTGGTCTGTCGCTACTGTTGATCATGAGTGTGAACAGAGATCTGATCATGCTGGTTAAAATCAATTGACTCTCTAAAGGGAAACCCCTCATAGTCAATTTATCTTTTTTTTGTCATGTACTATGAATAAAATGATACTCACACCACTGCATAGTTCAAATTATTGCCTGGAGTACAGTGGGCTTTAGAACTAAGCAATCCCAATTTTAAACTAACTCTTGGGGGACAAAAGGAGCTGGTACTGCACAGTGACATATTTCATCACCCACACTCCTTTCCCCCTCCCCCAAATTCTTTATATTATAGGTACAAAAATTCCATTACTTTAGCCTGAGATCGAGTTTCCTCATACCATAGGTTTAGCTACACCCTCCAAATCAAAGAATCCAAACAGACACTTGAGAAGCTATCTGCCACGTATCAAGTTCAAGCCAGTTGATTAGAAGAATATATTCTGAAATGATTGACAGTTCTTTGACAATACCACTTTATTACCTGTCAAGATGCAAGGTATGCTTTTGATATACAGAAGTGAAATAATATTGAAATAAAGCTAACTCTAAGTTAAAACAGGAGTTAGGCTATTGCAAATGGATCCCAGATGACTATGAAAAACATATTTGTCTGGGTAATAACAATTATATAAGTGATACATGGTCATTACATTAATGACAAACTTCAGTGCAGTAAGTGCTCATATCCTATCAAAATAAAAGGCAATACTGAACTCAATAACTTGAATGGAACAGAAATTTGGAATTATAAATTTAGACAGTAATATGTGGCAAAAGTTTGGTCATTAATATTACGGATTTGACTTATTTCCTATAAATCACTGGGCTTACTTCTGAGTGTCAGACCCATACCTTAGAGAAGACGTGTTATAATTGGTTCACTTCGGGTTAAATGACTGATATTTTTAACATATGAAACCTGTTATTTTGTAGCTGAAATTTGCCCTGCTTTCTTATAGCTTCACAAACTTTCCATTTTAAATTATAGAACTTCCATGCTAATTATAAACTTTTATCTTTAAAATTGGTTCTGCCTTTTAATCATTTTCTGTAGTTGATTTGTTTTTTTCTAAAACCTTATAGAAGATGGCACTGTTCTTAATTTTGATCAAGGAAGATTTTACTTGTCTAGCAGAAGCTCAACGTTATATTAATACCCCAAGAAGTCTTGGTCAAAGGCAGAATTTACTGCAAAGCAAAATGTTTAAGCAATAATTTATACTTGAAACATATGAATGTGTATCTATGTTAACAAAGGAAATAAAAGTTCTTATTTTTTCCTTACCTATGGAACGTATGGAGTGCTATTTCTCCTTTTCAAAATTAGCCGTTGCCAGATTAACTCAGGTGGTAAAACTGGAGTCTGCTCATGGGCAAACTAGTTAGCATGATTCTCTTCTGTATCACCACTGACTGTGCTGTGACCTTGAAACTCTAGGCCCTGGAGGTGGAGGTTGGAAAGTGAAAATCCACCTCTAGAAGTCCCTAAATTGCTAAATATGTGGCCCAGGCACGGTTCTTCAGTGGCCTTATCCTTGGCTGATAAACACAGGAGTGGGAGGGGTCATGGGAGATGCAATTAACTCTGGCCATTGAAGTTCGAGTAACAATAGTAACAATAATATCTATGATTTATTTGCTGTTCCTTCAGATCAGGCATGGCGTTAGATACTTCCTCCCTCCGCATGATGTGTTTTCACCTGCTGCTGCTGCTGCTGCTAAGTCACTTCAGTCGTGTCCGACTCTGTGCGACCCCATAGACGGCCGCCCACCAGGCTCCCCCGTCCCTGGGATTCTCCAGGCAAGAACACTGGAGTGGGTTGCCATTGCCTTCTCCAATGCATGAAAGTGAAAAGTGAAAGTGAAGTCGCTCAGTCGTGTCCGACTCTTAGCGACCCCATGGACTGCAGCCTACAAGGCTCCTCCGTCCATGGGATTTTCCAGGCAAGAGTACTGGAGTGGGGTGCCATTGCCTTCTCCGGTGTTTTCACCTATGTTTTACAAATTGGAAACAGACACATCTCATCCTAAAATCCATAGTTATAATCCAGAAATTTTCAAACCTTGATCTGTACAAAGGAGAAACACCTGAGAAGTTTCTTAAGCACCTATTTCCCAGCTCCAGGAGCCAAAGAATTTGATTCTGTGAATTGTGTGGAGGAAGGGGAGCCTGGGACTCTGGCGCTTTTTTTTTTTTTTTAACAGATCCCCCAAGTGATTCTGACCCTGACCCAGATTTAGAAACCATAGCTCCAACCAGTGCTTCCCAAGCCTGTTCACATCGTGTTCCATAGGTAATAATATTTAATCTGTATGGTTCACAGGGAAGCAGAAAAGGCTGCTCCCGGGCAGAAATGATGGGTCTGGAGTCTTCAGCCAGCATGGGTCCCACTCAGGCCTGAGGAGTCAGCACCCCAACACACAGGTAAGCCAAGCCTGGAATAACAGCGGGTTTGGTATTGCTTTGCTTAGGACTCCTCGATCTGAAATCCTCAGCCAGACTGAGAGCCCTACATGCTCAGCGTTTTGATACCATTTTATAGAGAAACATCTCATAGGAAGTGTCTCCGTAAAAGGACTGAATTTCTGAAATGGCTTCACACAGTGTCCAAATCCCCAACCTGCTCCCCAGGAAAGGCTCTTCACTGAGAGGGATCTTACTCACTGGTCACAGTGCTGGCCAAGAAGTAACTTACCTTTGGGCCTGAACTTAAGGAGTTCAGGCTTAGAAGCAGGAGGCTAGAGAGGAAAAGAAGGGACTGGTCCATGAAGGTGCTTTTCCTAATCTTGATAATAGAAAGAATTAGCCCATATGCCAGAAAATACTCAACAGATGGATGGGTGTCTTTGCTGTGGGGAAGACAGAAAAATCGACATATATGGGAGGGGATGCATGCAACACAGAGGTACTTGAAGACAGCCCAAAGGACGTGGTGATCACCTCAGAAGACTGGGGTGGCAGAGCAGGGAAAGCTGCGCTGAGGAGGTGATCTCTAGAAGGTCAGCTGGAGTTTTCCTGTCACAGAAAGGCAGAGGGGACCCCAGTGAGGGGCGCGGCATGGGCAAGGTCACAACACCGTGAACTCCATCCAAACAGGGACCGGATCTTAGTCTCCTCAGAATCAAGCACTGAAGCAGGAACATTATAGAGATTCCAAAAATATGTGTTGGATTGAAACAAAGGACAGAAAGTCAGCTTCCCAAGCATTTTAGGTAGATATGTTTCAAGCTCACAGTCTCTTTTGACTACTTTAATTTATTCTAGGTTCTGAACTCTTGGACCCAGTGCAATTTGCATGCCCAAACTATAGAAGCTTAAGCACCTTTCAAAATAGCTAATTTCCGTCAGATAAGTTTCTTACAATAGTAAAATTAACTCACATATACAAGTGAAGTCAAGAAATAAAAAATAAAGAATAATTTCATTGCTATGAGTAAAATGGTTTTGAGGTTTATATAAAATGAAAAAAAAGTGTGGTATTGGTTATGGTGCATTGGATTTGGTTAAATGTTTTGGTAAAAAAAATAAATATGACCAATTTTATCAACACTAAATAATCACAGTTGACATAATAGCCACACTTTTTAGAATATTTTCTATGTGAGTACTTTCTTCCTAAATAACTAAAAATTACTTTAGTCGTGCCAATATTACAGATGGTAAAGTAAGTCCAAGAATATCGTGAAACTGTAAATTTGTTTTTAGTTTTGTCCCTTTACCAGAATTTCTCAAATTTAGGTTTGAAATATCATTTGCATCTACAAAAGTGCTTTATGCTGTTCTTTTGTCACATCACCATAATATAGATGGCTCCGCCCTGGATGCAAATTGTATTTAGGGTCACTCATTATCATTTTAACAAATATTATAACTCTGTGTTCTTAAGTCTCTCTTCTTCTCTACCAGACATGTACATACCTTTATGAGATTGGTATTTAATGGATAATTATCTCAAATTTAAAAGAGCAAATTATTAATCAATCAATGGCAGAGCAAGAGGCAAAAAAGTTTTCATTAATGACATGTTGGACGGACTCAAAAATTTCTCCAGTCATGAATCTGTTTGTTTGAAATAACTTCTATTAAAACATAACGACATTTATAAGATATATTCTATTCTATCACCTTAAAATTTAGGACAAACTAGTGAAGGCAGTAGAAGAAAATATGTTAGACCAAGAATGCCAAACATGACATTATCCAGATTTTTCTGATGTAACATAGATCAGACTAGCTTCATTCTTCTAAGGCCTCAATGATACTCTACCAGGCATTAATTTTAAAGCCTCAAGCCACCTTGAGTCACTCAATAGAAACAAATATCTAAGCAGGGGGTAGAGAAGACTAGCAATTTTTTAAAAAAGAAATGCAACCGAAGAAAAGATGTGTTTTGTTCCACTAGAAATATGACTCTTCATTTTCCCAATCTAACTGGGGATTGTTCTTATACTGTGAATAATAGAGCTGTAACTCATCAGAATTGTCTACATTTTAATTTGAAAAATAGTTCCTATGTTAATCTTTAATAGCCTGTCTTCTGGACCAACAGAAAGAGCTACAAAAGAAGTCATTTACAGTGGCATAATTAAGGCCTATGAGAAGCATATTTAGTGATGTGGTGCCGTTCCCCTTTTCATCCAATGGCCTCGTTGGTATATAGATCCACCATTTGATCAGTGTATCTGGCCCCAGGGGCTTCATGGTCTGCAAGCCACAACCTACTAATAAGCACCCTCCAGCTTGTTTGCTAAACAGATCAGTCCTGGCAGGCACCCAAAAACTCCAGTCCTAGAAACTTGGAGCTCTGTAACTTGCACGGCCTATTGTGTGGCAAGCAAGAGAATAAACTATGTACCTCATAAATGCAGAGCAATTATGGATCAGTTACTGATACAGCTGTGGCTCAAAAGATTGCTTACCTAAACCAAATCGAGGCCTAATTTATTTTTGTATTGTCTTTGTTGAAAACCAAACAAACAGCTCTGGAGAGCTTGTATACACAGTAAAGAAAATGGCTGCATTTTCCTTATAAACAAGATGGCAACTATTGGCTAAAAGAAATCATCCTCAGTGGCTGAAGGTTTTCTGTGAGAACCAAACCATTGCTTGTTGTAGATTCCTTATGTTGTTAAAGGAAACATGGTCGGTAGAATGCTTTCAGATAGACATTCAATGTGTTAGGGTCAGAGGTTTCATGGTGCTGTTCCTCATTGTATTAATAGATACCGGAGAAGATAGCAACAACTTCAAGCAAAAAGATGTAAAAACAAAGTAGCCTTCATTTACAAAGAAATGGTAAAGGATCATGAATTCGTGTGCATTAATGAGTCAACAATTATGATGTATACAGATAAACCTCTTTGGAAAAGCCTTGCTATAATCAAACTAATACCTGCCAACTTATGAATCCATATGATATAGAAAAACGAAACAAACTAAGGCACATTAGGTGTGTAGAGATATTAGTATTAAACTACCTGGAAATAGCTATTGGAGCATCCGCACAGACTTCTTACTCCATAACTAATGTTTTTCCTATAGTTTGAGCATCTGCACTATGAAAAGTACATTAAGTAACAAACAGACCCTTGGGAAAGTGTTGTGAGAAGACTTAGTGACCTTCTCTTTAAGAAATCTATAATATAAAAAATGTCTACACAGATAATAATAGATAATAAAAATACAGTAAGTCTGGTTTGAAGGAGATAACATCTAACTTGGTTTCATTATTTATTAGCCATGTGAGCTTAAGCAAGCAACATACCTTACTGAACCTCAGTCTATGCATCTGTAAAATGAGGGTAACATTTTATGATTATCTTGAAGGGATGTTGAACAGAAGTAAGTTAATGGAATGGAAGTACTTAGTAATGTGCAGACATCTACAAATTTAAATTCTTGTTATTGTGGCTATATAAAAACGCACTTAGAGAACCATCAGATAGATATATCTGTGAACCACTGGACAGATTTCTTTGGGATCAACTTTTAATGATACTAATCAGCTTGACTTAGGGATTAGAATATTGATTTGGGATGTGTAGAGAATGTTATATGATCTCATCTTACCTTTTGGTTTGCTGGGGTTTTTTTATTCCTAATTTTTGCTGTAAGTGTGGATATTTGAGATAAACTGATAACCAGATGCTCCAGTTATCAGCCCCAACTCTTGGGGTACCTGGCCTTGTATACATGAACCAGCATTAAGTGGACATTTTAGGACTTTCTCCTGCAGACGGTCAGTGTTTTCCTGCTTCTATTTCAGGTGAAGTATTAGTCGGCTACTGCTGCAATAATGCTATATGACAAACCACTCCAAAAACCCGATGGCTTAAAACAACAAGCAGGGGTTGCCCACTCCCAAGTCTGCAGGTTGACTGCCCCTTGGCCTGGCTAGTGTGGACTTAAGGCTCTGGGATCTGGTCTTTGGATTCCAGAATCTAGGATATAGGTCAGCTATATGTTCCACATGTCTTTTATCTTTCTTGGATCAGCAACTACCCAGGAAATGTTCTTTTCATATCAAAGGAAGAGGCTTAAAGCATTGGCCCAGAATGCACACACTAACATTTCCACCCATATTCCGTTGGCCAAAGCAAGACAAGTTATTGAGCCCAACATCAGTGGGGAAGGGAAGTATGTTTCATTTCAGTGGGAGGAACTTCAAAATTACAGGGCAAGGGCCCTTGGTGTGTAATTCTAATACAAGGAAAGCATGACAAATTGGAACAATGATCCAATCTACCACACATGTTTTTATAAGTGAGCTTATATTTTAGTTTTATATATTTTAAACACCATTAATAACTTTTGATTACTCTCTTAAATCACCCATAACTTAACCCATGTGGTTATTAAGCACTTGGAATATGGTTAGCCCAAACTGAGATATGCTGGAATTGTAAAATACACATAAGATTTTGATGACTTTGCAAAAAAAATAGTTTAAAATATCTCATAATAATCTCTGTAAAAGGCAACATGAATAAGCAAGAGGAAACCTTTGCAAATTCTCTCTTCCCTGAAGAACTCTTGCTGTCTTTATTGGAATAAGGGAATTCTATTCTAAACAGCCCCCCCAAATAAAAAAAAAATACCAGAATGGAAATCTTAAGTATACTCAATAAATATTATCCTGAATGTTTTTCTCAATTTTTGGTAAATGGATATTAGCTGATCACTATCAGCATGGATTCTGAAATGATCCTTGATCAGTCCTGATATCACAGAACTCTTTTTCTGATTTGGCCTCTCAGAGATCAATTGAATCTTACTTCCAGCAGAATACCACTCTTCCTGGAAAGAACTTTTTATTCACAATTTGCCCAAATTTTGAAAGTAAGGGAACTAAGAAATTTTATAACTGAGTTAATTGTAGCTCTGTCAGTTCATATCTGCCAACACATCCCTCAAAAAAAAAAAAAAAAAAAAAAGAGTAGTAATAACAGAGAAAATTACATAAAAGCATGCCCTTAGTGTGAATAAAAGACTGGACAATTAAATTTAAGATTACCAGAGGTAAGACAGTAAAGATTAAATCCCAGCAAGCTGCCCTCTGCTCCTGCTGCCCAAGCCTAACAGGCAGAAGGGCAGTTTGGGGAAGACATGGCAGAGACAGAAGCGGGGAAAGACCGTGGTGGCCGTGGTGGTTTAGTCTCCAAGTCGTGTCCAACTCTTGCACCCCGTGGACTGTAGCCCGCCAGGCTCCTCTGTCCATGGGATTCTCCAGGCAAGAATACTGGAATGGGTTGCCATTCCCTTCTCCAGGGGATCTTCCTGACCCAGGAATCAAACCCAGGTCTCTTGCATTGCAGGCAGATTCTTTACTGACTGAGCTACAAGGGAAATGCCATAGGCTGATCTAAAATCACAGGGTGGGAAAGTCCAGCCTACATGCAAAAATGCCAGGAAGGCATCTTTATGGATTAGGGCAAGATCAGGGAAGAGACCTAAAGTATGTGCAGGACTCAGAGTGGCATCTTTGGAAAGGCAACCTTTCCAGGCAAAGGAGGGGTGGCTTTAACAAGAAGGGAGAAGCACCTTGAGAAAACTGCACAGTGAAGGGGGAAAAGCAAGAGTAGGTGTTAGGATTCCTTCAAGAGAAGAGAATATTTTATTTTTTTTTAAGAGAATATTTTTAAACAATATCAAAGAACAACTTCCTCCCATCAATCCCCTAAACACTTTCTCTCTCTCTCTCTCTCTCTCTCTCACACACACACACACACACATACACGGTTTTTTAAAAATCCACAGGATGCTACACTTACAACAGAGGGAGCTCTTGAGCTAAGAATCTTGTAAACCACCCTAATCACCATCCCTAACCACAGAAATGCAAGCAAAAAATACCATACGACAAAGATAAAACAATTCTGCTGATGAAAATTACTACCTCTTCTTCCACTGTTCCTGACCATGTCCTGGCAAGTCAGAGAAGTGAGGTTCCATGGAGGCCTTCACTCAGGAGTCAGAACGGTTCAGCTGGGACACTCTGCTCAGATAAATGTGTGCCTATAAGATCACAGCCATAGAAACAATAAGTGGAAGTTCAGAGGCCAGTTAGATCAGGAAAAGGAGACAGTGATGGATTGCTCTAAGGAGGGTGGTAAAAGGAGCAGGATTCTAAGTATATTTTTCAAATATCACCAGGATTGATGATGGACTGGATGTGACTATCCAACCAGACAATCGTAAAGGAGATCAGTCCTGAATATTCATTGGAAGGACTGATGCTGAAGCTGAAGCTCCAATACTTTGGCCACCTGATGCAAAGAACTGACTCATTGGAAAAGACCCTGATGCTGGGAAAGATTGAAGGTGGGAGGAGAAAGGGGATGAGATAGTTGGAAGGCATCACTGACTCGATGGACATGGGTTTAAGTCAGCTCTGGGAGTTGGTGATGGACAGGGAAGCCTGGCGTGCTGCAGTCCATGGGGTCGCAAAGAGTCCAACATGACTGAGGTACTGAACTGAACTGAGGTGACGAAGAGAAAAGTAAAGAATAGATCCTAGGGCTTTGGACTGGGCAGGTGACAGGATGTACATACTATGGACTGAGATAGGACTGGGGGAAGTGAGTGACAAGAATTTTTCTACGTGGTTTCTAAATATATGGGTTTTTTTTTTTTTAATTTCATGGGGTTTGATGCTATTGAAATTGTGTTATTTAATTTTTATTTCCTATTGCTTAGTTCTGTAATTTAGAATTATAGTTTCATACATTGACCTTGTATCCTGCTACCATGCTAAATTCACTTAATGGTTTTAATAAGTTTTTCAAAGACCCTTTGGTTTTTATACACTGACAATCATGTACCTGAGCTTCCCAGGTGCTCAGCGGTAAAGAATCTGCCTGTGAACACAGGAGACACAGGTTCAATCTCTGCATGGGGAAGATCCCCTGAAGGAAGAAACGGTGACCCACTCCAGTATTCTTGCCTGGAAAATTACGTAGACAGAGGAGCCTGGTGGGCTGCAGTCCATGGGGATGCAAAGAGTCGGACGTAATTGTGCAACTGAGCATGCATGCAATCATGTATCGTGAATAAAAGCATCTTTATTCTGTTCGGTCTAATAGGTATGTCTTCTACTTCTTTCTTCTTGCCTTACTTCTCTGGCTAGAACCTTCAATACAATGTTGAATTGGAGCACTGTGAATGTACTTGCCTTGATCTCTTCCTTAAAGGGATAGCATCTAGTGTGATATTGTAGATACTGTGTAGATGCCATTTATGACGTTGATCACATTGCCTTCTGTGTCAGTTTGACCCCTCAAAGAAGCAGATGCCAAAATGGGATTATTTGTGCAAGGGATTTTTCAGAGGAAATTCCTATGAAGGATAAAGGGGAGGAAGTGTTCCGAAGAGACTTCATGTCTGCTGCAGGTCTGACACCTCTGAAAGGACAGCCAAGAGTCTTGGCGATTTACCAGGTGGTATAAACCAGATCTTTATACTTGAGGGGTCTGAGCTCTTGATAATAAGGCCCTTCCCAGGGATTTCTGCACATGTGAATTCACAGTTACAACAGGGCAAATGAGTTCCAGGGTGATGCCCAAATGAATCACCTGAGTTCCACATGTTTTCCTACCTGTCCCAATTGTATAATAGCAGCCCTAATTCCTGCTGGTTGGAGTCAGTAACCCCTGCTGAGAGAGTGATTATTCCCTAAGTACATAAAATTGACAGTACCCTTTATACCCCCTCTGAGTAGCAGAACACTGCAAGACCCAGTGTTCTGCAGGGATGGAAAAGCAAATCCCAGTGGGTAAGTGAGGTTGGATGTTCAGAGGTAGGGGTAGTTAGATTTGCCTTGGAAAGAGAAGTTCAGGCTGGTGAGGTCCTTGATAGTCTTAATCTCTGCCACCCTGGCACCCTGTGAAGTCTAATTGAAAAATTTTCATGTTAACTGGCCAATACATTTTATTTGCTGATTGAGGCTTTTTGTTAATGTATGATATAAAAATCTTCATACTTCCTGTCAACTCTCATAAGTTCATTCACATGCCTTCATCCTAAATCTCTTACTTTCCAGTTTTTTCCTTTCCAGGTGTCTGACAAGATGACAAAGCCATTGACTACTGTCCTAGGATACTAATATAGTCTCACCTTGGGCCATGACTCTTTCCACAAAATGGGTGACCATTTGAACTACTCACAGTTCTGTCCATTGAGAATGTTTTGTCTTTTTACTGACATTTAAGGCCAGCCCTGGATGTGTCTGCAATGTAGTTTCCATCCATTTTTAACTTGTTCCCACATATTAAGTTGATCCATCTGTAAGCCTAACCAAAACCTAACTTCTTCAGTTGACTTTATGGGACACCACCATACGGCTATTCTTGCAAGCTTAAGAAAGAAGAACTCTGAGCTGGGTGACATGGGGGTCTGAGCTACCTGCTCATGCCAAGTTTATTCATGCCCTCTGGTAATATTTGGGGTTTATCCTAGATGTAACATTTCCATCTTAGTACAGGCTACTGCTAGGAATGACGGACAATATCTTGGTTCATTCAATAAAACGCAGATGATGGTGAACACGTGGTTATCTGGTGCTGTGGTCAAGTTCTTCTAGCATGTTACTAAGTCCTTGTAAAGACACAACACTCGGCCAGGAATGTTGGAACAAGTTGGAATGTCCTCCATCTTCCTCAGTTTTCTGGAAGAATGTTTATGGTACTGCTAATTTCTTTTGAATGATAAAATTCAAAGTGAAGCCAACTGGGCCAGGCAAACTCATTGATACAAAGCTTTAAAGTGTGAATTAATTTTTTCATAGGAATAGGACTATTTATATTTTCTATTTTTCCTTAGGTTTTTATAAATTTATGTCTTTCAAAAAAATTTGTCCATTTCCTGAGTCATTGGATTTATTGGCACAAACTTGGGTTTAATATTCCCTTATTATTTTTCTAATGTTTGTCAGGTCTTTAGTGAGGCTTCTTCTTTCATTCCCAACATCAATAATTTGATGATTTTTTTCAAAAAGCATCAGTATTCTAGGATACTTTTACAAGTATGCCATCATTTGCCTTCTGTTATAGATGTTTTACACTGTATCATGGCAACTTAGCTATGGATTCACTTTCTGTGCCCACTATTATGATATACATTAAGACCATTTTAAGCTCTTGCCTGAAAAAAATCATATTTTCTCTTTTATTTATGTTTTTTGCTCATTTTGTAAAGTTCTTTTTACTTTAACATATCTTGTAGAGCAGTTCTTCTGGCAACAAATCATCTCAGCTTTTGTTTGACTGAAAGGCTTTATTTCTCTTTCATTAAAAAAAAAATATTTCCAAAGTAAGGATAGAATTAGGTTGACAGTTTCTTTCAGCACTTTACCAATACCCTCCCATCATCTTTTGGCTTAGAGAACTTATGAAAATAAATCTGTGATATAGTCACTTTTATGTTTGTCTCTCTGTATACTATGCATCTTTCTCCTCAATTCTTTAAAATTTTTATTTTTTGTCTTTAGAAGTTTGATTATGATACGTCTTGATGTGATTTTCATTGTGTTTGTCCTGCTTGGGGTTTGTTGATTGTCTTGGGTCTGTGAATTTATAGTTTTTGTCAAAGTTTGATAATGTTTGGTCACTGTTTCTTCAAATATGTTTTCTGTTTCTCTACTTTCACATTAGACTATTTAATATTGTCCACAAATCAAAAATATTCTGGGAGACTTTTTGGTCTTTTTTTGCCTATTTCCATTTGGATACGTCTATTGCTTTATCTTCAGGTTCACTACTCTTTTCTTTTCCAGTGTCTACTCTGATGTTAATCCTCTCCAGAGAATATTTCATTTCAGATATTGTGATTTTCAACACTAGAAATTCCACATGGTTCTTTTTCATATTACTGATTTCTTTTCTCACTATGTGTATTTTTAGATTAGTTATTTTAGTGTGCATGTCTGCTAATACCATCACTCCTATCATTTCTATGTCTATTTCTATTGAAGCTGTTTATCCTAGCATGGCTCACATTTTCCTGCTTCTTGGAATGTGTGAAAAAAATTGTATTGGGTGCTGGACTTTGTGGATTTTATAATGTTGAGTGTCTGGATTTTTATTGTCTATCTTTTTTAAAAACTGGGTTTTTAGTAGGCAGTTAAGTTACTTATGGATGAGATCAATCCTTTCAAGGTTAGTTTTCAGTCTTTGTTGGTATGTCTATGTAGCCTTTATTCCAGAACAAAGTTAGCCTCCCTATGAAGGTATAACTGTTCTGGTTATCATTTGAATTCATGATATATTCAACAGAGGTTCTCCACTCTGGCTGGTGAAAGCTTGAACAATTCTCAGAAGACTTCTGCGAGTTTGGAAACCATTCAGCTTCCTGTTCCCTCTTTGGTCAACCTCTTGAAGTTTAATATTATGCAGACATGTCTTAGTGAAAATTCAGTGGGATCTCTATGTACATTTCTGGACCTCCTTTGTTGTGTGTGTGTAGTTCTCCTTGGAACACTGCTTTATGAATTCTAGGTCCAATACCCTGAGCAGGAATCTGTCTCCAAGACTCAGAGAAACCAAAGCTGCCACACTCTCCTTGGGATCTCCTCCTTGTTCCTCCCACTGAAAAGATGCGCTGATTGTAGCGCTGACTGAAATGATTTCCCTTCTCTTGAGGATCACAGAAGTGTCCTTCCTGTTGTCCCAAATATGAAGACTTTCTAATTCAAATCTTTTATCCAGTTTCCTTGTTGTATAGAGTGGAAGGTAAATTCATGTTACTCCATCATGACTAGGTACAGAATTTTTTAGGAAGTTGAGTATTTGAGTCTGACTCTGGCACTGAGAAAACTTGAGTCCAGCTATCCATCTGGGAGTCAGTAGTACAGGCGTTTTCCAGGCTTGATCATGCTGTGTGGAGAGAGTGCTTCTTTAAGCCCTCAAGGCGGCTGGGTGGTAATTGCAGGCTGTGCTCAACCAATGGTTGCCACCCCCACTCACTCCAGGATGAAAATAATTTTAAGTATACATTACTTGTACCTACTCTGTGCTTGGTTGCTCAGTCGTGTCCAACTCTTTGCAACCCCATGGACTGCACCCCGCCAGGCTCCTCTGTCCATAGGGATTCTCCAGGCAAGAATACTGGAGTGGGTTGCCATGCCCTTCTCCAGGGGATCTTCCCAATCCAGGGCTTCGAACCCAGGTTTCCCGCAGTGCTGGCGGATTCTTTACCAGCTGAGCCACCAGGGAAGCCCTGTATCTGCTCGACTAGAAAGTAATGTGGAGAATAAAGCAAGAGGTTAAGTCCTGAGCATTTTGAAACTTAGAGGAGTGGGAAGAGGGCTACTCATCAAGGAGAATGAGAAGCCTGCTCATGAAGGAGGAGAAAATCAAGAGAACATGCTGCACTGGAAGCTAAGTGAGAAGACCTTTCCAGGGGGCTGGAGTGAGCGGATGGTGTTAGAGATTAAGTAAAATGAAGGATGAGATCTGAACACTGGATCAGGCAAGATGCAGAGTTGGTAATCTGGCAAGAATGTTTTCAGGACAATGATGAAGGAAGGAGACAGCTGTCATGATGAGGAGCAGAGAAGGTGCCTGGAGGAAAATAAGCACAGAAAGACAAAGCCTTTTGTTAAAGGCAGGTGTCCTTTACAGAAAAATGCTACTTATTTCTGTAATAAAAGGTTCCAGTGTTGTCACAATACTTCTTTTTTAACCCTAATTTTTCCCATTCATAGATTTGCTGTTCCCCCTGCCCCCGCCCCCCCCCCCCCCTTTTTTTTTTGGCTGCGCTGTATGTCTTGTGGGATCTTGGTTCCCTGACCAGAGATTGAATCCAGGGCCACAGCAGTGAAAGCGCTGAGTCCTGACCACTGGCCCACCAGGGAACTCCCTCTTCCATTGATTTGCTTATCACCTTTTCCATAGATAGTAGATCCTCATTATTTGAGGATTTCATATGTTCAAATTCATCTACTCATTAAAATTTATTCAAAACCCCCCAAATCAGTACTTACAGCCCTTTCACGATCATTTGCAGACATCTGCAGGGTGCTGAAAACTTCGATTTGCTCCACGCGCACATTCCCAGCTGAGTTGAACAAGGCAGCACTCTCCTCTGGTTTCAGGTCTGAAACTGTAAACAACTGTCTTTTTTCACGGTCTATTTAGTGCCACGTTTTTCACATTTTTGTGGGTTTTCTTTAGGTGATTTCACTGTTTAAAATATCCCTCAAGTGTAGTGCAGAAGCGCTGTCTAATGTTCCCAAGAGAAAGAAAGCCGTGATGTATCTTACAAGAGACAAGTATGGCTTCTAGATAAGCTTTATCCAGGCACAAGTAATAGTGCTGTTGGCCATGAGTTCATTGTCAATGAACTAACGATGTATATCACATAGAATGTCTTCAAACAGGAATACACATACAACAAGGCTATGCCTTGACCATTGACAAAAATATTGTGACCAGAGACTTGCAGGACCATAATCCTGTTTTCACCCTAGAAGCAGTGGTTCAGTAGTTGCTATTCGTCTTTGTAGTGACTTGACAGAACATAACCACTGCAAATGAATGAGAACTGAGTGTAAAATGATTTTCTTTAAAAGAAAGGAAGGTGTGGTACAAAAAGCACTGGGCCAAGAAATTTAAGAACTTCTTTCTAGTTTTCATTCTTCTAGTAACCGGGAGTGCATCCTTCACTGAATACTGTGGCCTCATTTCAGTTCTTCATGTATGAATGGAACTCCTAAAATTAGATTATTGCTAAGGCCCTTAAAGCTCTAGCATTCTCTGACCTTGCAGCATCACTAAGGGAAATTCTCAATGATGGCTTTTTCCCAAGAAAGTCTCTTCTGCTTCATTTCAAACCACTTCACTCCATCATGGGGTGAGGGAGGAAATAATGATCTTATATTAAGACAAATAAGCACCATGTTCTAGAGAGTGCCATAGAGATGAAATAAAATACACTGATTTTTTTTTTAAATCTGGGAAGTTTTCCCAGGAAAAGAGTTGCTTATGGCTTTGGGAGTCATATCAAAATAACCCCCACATGTTAACAGTACATTTCACATTAAGAAATAGATATTAATGAGAGATTTTTAAAAGAAAACAACCACAGTAGGTTTAAATAGGGTGCAGCCTTCTGATGACAGCTTTGAATACAGAGTGCTAAAATGCAGGCAGACTGAGTGAGGTATGGACACATTACTAAAAATACAAGGAATTACAGAGAGTACGGTCAGGTGGCAACCTGAATTCACACTCAGGGTTTTTAATATCAGAAGCAAGAAAGCCATTTGCAACTCTTTGTGAAAGGATGAGGCTCTGCTGAGTGTTAAGAATACAGGCCCATATGTGTAATGACAGAAGGTGAATGTCTTATGGGGAGGGGGGTGGGTGTGAGGGGGCAGGGAGGGGATTGAAAAATGAAACAAATTCTCTGCATAATTTGGCTTTTTTTTCTTTATTAGAAAAACATTAAGAGCAACTTAAAAATAAGGAGGAGAATTTTTTTAAATAGTTTTTCCCTGAGTAGTCTTTGGTGCTTCACACAGTCTTTGATGCTGGGTGGTTGAAAAGCTACATCTCATTGAGGGTCTTTGGTTGTACAGGATTATGTCATTTGGCAACACTGGTCTGTGTCAGTCAGAATCCTAGCAGGAAATTGATGGCAAAAATCAAATTAAGATAATTTTGGGGTGGGGGAGGGTTTTCTTTGTTTGTTGTTGTTGATTTTAGTTGCAGCATGCAGGATCTTCTTTCTCTGGTTGTGGTCCACAGGTTTATTTGCTCCCTGGCATGTGGAACCTGCGTCCCTGCGTTGGAAGGTATATTCTTAACCACTGGGTCACCAGGGAAGGGAGGGGACTGTTTAAAAAAAAATGATATATAGGGAAACTAGAAGGAATAGGGCAGTCCCCTAGGTCCCCTGTTGGAGGGCATGGCAACCCACTCCAGTATTCTTGCCTGGAGAATCCCATGGACAGAGAAGCCTGGTGGGCTACAGTCCAGGGGGTCACAAAGAGATTGACATGACTGAAGCAACTTCGCACTAGGGCTAGTAACAGTGGAGCTGTTGCCACCCCCGTCTGGAAGGGACCAGAAGAGGGATATGTTTCCAGATCCTGGATTTCCAAACCTTGGAATTAGAGAGTCATGATGTGGAGGTCACCTGGAGAGGAGCAGTGACAACTGGTCAACCATCAGTGAGCTCAAGCCTATAGGAAGGGAACTAAAGGAATACCTACCTCAGTTCTCTCTGTCTCCACTTCCTGATGGCTTGTCTCTGTTCCTCACTGCGCAACCAGAATTCAGTGAGGAAGAGGCCCTGATGATGCTGCCCATAAGGAGGATCCAAAAAGATTCCAAGCAGAATTAGCAGATAACTTTCAAGGTAGAGGTACTCTGAATGTATATTTGGTCCAAAATTTTATCAAGGACCAAGAATGAAAATTCATTTCCAAGCAAGGCTAAAAATCATTATCATTGAATGAACCTTAGTTCAGTTCAGTCATTCAGTCGTGTCCAACTCTTTGTGACCTCATGGACTGCAGTTCGCCAGGCCATCTCCTGGAGTTTACTCAAACTCATGTCCATCAAATCGGTGATGTCATCCAACCATCTCATCCTCTGTCGTCCCCTTCTCCTCCCACCTTCAATCTTTCCCAGCATCAGGGTCTTTCCAATGAGTCAGCTCTTCACATCAGGTGGCCAAAGTATTGGAGTTTCAGCTTCAACATCAGTCCTTCCAGTGAACACCCAGGACTGATCTCCCTTAGGATGGACTGGTTGGATCTCCTTGTAGTCCAAGGGACTCTCAAGAGTCTTCTCCAACACCACACTTCAAAAGCATCAATTCTTCAGCACTCAGCTTTCTTATAGTCCAACTCTCACATCCATACATGACTACTGGAAAAACCATAGCTTTGACAAGGCGGACCTTTGATGGCAAAGTAATGTCTCTGCTTTTTAATATGCTATCTAGGTTAGTCATAACTTTCCTTCCAAGGGGCAAGCATCTTTTAATTTCATGGCTGCAGTCACCATCTGCAGTGATTTTAGAGCCCCCAAAATTAAAGTCTCTCACTGTTTCCATTGTTTCCCTATTTGCCATGAAGTGATGGGATCAGATGCTATGATCTTAGTTTTCTGTATGTTGAGTTTTAAGCCAACTTTTTCACTCTCCTCTTCCACTTTCATCAAGAGGCTCTTTAGTTCTTCTTCACTTTCTGCCATAAGAGTGGTGTCATCTGCATATCCGAGGTTATTGATATTTCTCCCAGAAATCTTGATCCCAGCTTGTGCTTCATCCAGCCCAGCAATTTCTCATGATGTACTCTGCATGTAAGTTAAATAAGCAGGGTGACAATATACAGCCTTGACGTACACCTTTTCCTGTTTGGAACCAGTCTGTTGTTCCATGTCCTGTTCTGACTGTTGCTTCCTGACCTGCATACAGGTTTCTCAAGAGGCAGGTCAGATGGTCTGGTATTCCCATCTCTTTCAGAATTTTCCAGAGTTTATTGTGATCCACACAGTCGAAGGCTTTGGCATAGTCAATAAAGCAGAAATAGATGTTTTTCTGGAACTCTCTTGCTGTTTCAATGATCCAGCGGATCATCGAAATGGACCTTAGGAACCTTAGAAATGGACCTTAGGGATACAAAAATAAAACTGAAACTTTATTAAAAATACCTAATGTTCATATTTTTTATAGTCAGACTTTAATAGGGCAAGATAAACAATTTTTCAGAACTGTCAACTACTAACTTACTCCTGCTGTCACCACACCATTTGGGGTATTAAATTGACATTCACTTCAACTGGCACTTTTAATAATATCACTAATCTTTTATATACAAAAAATATATAGTTTGGAAGAATATTTTGAGTCACATGTTTTCTAGAAGAAACCTTATGCCCAGAATGTACTGTTATCCTTCATCTTCAAAAACTTAAAAATGGTTAGCAAACTATAGCAATCATTTCAATAATTTTTAAAAAATTATTGTTTTTCGAAATTGTCTTCGAAAGGAGGGCTGTACAGTTGGAGAAGTCCTGAGACTACAGGAAGAATAAAACTGAAATCCAGAGGCAGGAGACTTAAGCCCAAAACCTGAGAACACCAGAAAACTCCTGACTACAAGGAACTTTAAGTAATAAGTGACTGTCCAAAAGCCTCCATACCTACACTGAAACCAACCACCACACAAGAGCCAATAAGTTTTAGAGCAAGACATACCACGCAAATTCTCCAGCAACGCAGGAACATAGCCCTGAACATCAACATACAGGCTGCCCAAGGTCACACCTAACATATAGACCCATCTCAAAACTCATTACTGGGCACTCCATTGCTCTCCAAAGAGAAGAAATCAAGCTCCACGCACCAGAACACTGACGCAAGCTTCCCTAACCAGGAAATCTCGACAAGCCAATCGTCTAACCCCACTCACTGGGTTAATCCTCCACAACAAAAAGAAACCACAGACCTCCAGAATACAGAAAGCCCAGTCCAGACACAGCAATCTAAACAAGATGAAAAGGCAAAGAAATACCCAACAGGTAAAGGAACATGAAAAATGCCCACCAAGTCAAACAAAAGAGGAGGAGATAGGGAATCTACCTGAAAAAGAATTTAGAATAATGATAATAAAAATGATCCAAAATCTTGAAAACAAAATGGAGTTACAGATAAATAGCCTGGAAACAAAGATTGAAAAGATTCAAGAACTGTTTAATAAAGACCTAGAAGAAATAAAAAAGAGTCAGTTACAAATGAATAATGCAATGAATGAGATCAAAAACATTTTGGAGGGAACCAAGAGTAGAATAACGGAGGCAGAAGATAGGATAAGTGAGGTAGAAGATAAAATGGTGGAAATAAATGAAGCAGAGAGGAAAAAAGAAAAAAGGATCAAAAGAAATGAGGACAACCTCAGGGACCTCTGGGACACTGTGAAACGCCCCAACATTCGAATCATAGGAGTTCCAGAAGAAGAAGACAAAAAGAAAGGCCATGAGAAAATACTCGAGGAGATAATAGCTGAAAACTTCCCTAAAATGGGGAAGGAAATAGCCACCCAAATCCAAGAAACCCAGAGAGTCCCAAACAGGATAAACCCAAGGCGAAACACCCCAAAGACACATATTAATCAAATTAACAAAGATCAAACACAAAGAACAAATATTAAAAGCAGCAAGGGAAAAACAACAAATAACACACAAAGGGATTCCCATAAGGATAACAGCTGATCTATCAATAGAAACCCTCCAGGCCAGAAGGGAATGGCAGGACGTACTGAAAGTAATGAAAAAGAATAACCTACAACCTAGATTACTGTATCCAGCAAGGATCTCATTCAGATATGAAGGAGAATTCAAAAGCTTTACAGATAAGCAAAAGCTGAGAGAATTCAGCACCACCAAACCAGCTCTTCAACAAATGCTAAAGGATCTTCTCTAGACAGGAAATGCAGAAAGATTGTATAAACGTGAACCCAAAACAACAAAGTAAATGGCAACGGGACCACACCTATCAATAATTACCCTAAATGTAAATGGGTTGAATGCCCCAACCAAAAGACAAAGATTGGCTGAATGGATACAAAAACAAGACCCCTATATATGCTGTCTACAAGAGACCCACCTCAAAACAAGAGACACATACAGACGAAAAGTGAAGGGCTGGAAAAAAATATTTCATGCAAACGGAGACCAAAAGAAAGCAGGAGTCGCAATACTCATATCAGATAAAATAGACTTTCAAATAAAGGAAGTGAAAAGAGACAAAGAAGGACACTACATAATGATCAAAGGATCAATCAAAAAAGAAGATATAACAATTATAAATATATATGCACCCAACATAGGAGCACTGCAATATGTACGGCAAACGCTAACGAGTATGAAAGAGGAAATTAATAGTAACACAATAATAGTGGGAGACTTTAATACCCCACTCACAACTATGGATAGATCAACTAAACAGAAAATTAACAAGGAAACACAAACCTTAAATGACACAATGGACCAGCTAGACCTAATTGATATCTATAGGACATTTCACCCCAAAACAATCAACTTCACCTTTTTCTCAAGTGCACACAGAACATTCTCCAGAATAGATCACATCCTGGGCCATAAATCTGGTCTTGGAAAATTCAAAAAAATTGAAATCATTCCAGTCATCTTTTCTGACCACAGTGCAGTAAGATTAGATCTCAATTACAGGGAAAAAGTTGTTAAAACTTCAAACATATGGAGGCTAAATAACACGCTTCTGAATAACCAACAAATCATAGAAGAAATCAAAAAAGAAATCAAAATATGTATAGAAATGAATGAAAATGAAAACACAACAACCCAAAACCTATGGGACACTGTAAAAGCAGTGCTAAGGGGAAGGTTCATAGCATTACAGGCTTACATCAAGAAACAGGAAAAAAACCAAGTAAATAACCTAACTCTACACCTAAAGCAATTAGAGAAGGAAGAAATGAAGAACCCCAGAGTTAGCAGAAGGAAAGAAATCTTAAAAATCAGGGCAGAAATAAATGCAAAAGAAACTAAAGAGACCATAGCAAAAATTAACAAAGCTAAAAGCTGGTTTTTTGAAAAAATAAACAAAATTGACAAACCATTAGCAAGACTCATTAAGAAACAAAGAGAGAAAAACCAAATTAACAAAATTAGAAATGAAAATGGAGAGATCACAACAGACAACACTGAAATACAAAGGATCATAAGAGACTACTACCAGCAGCTCTATGCCAATAAAATGGACAACTTGGATGAAATGGACAAATTCTTAGAAAAGTATAACTTTCCAAAACTGAACCAGGAAGAAATAGAAGATCTTAACAGACCCATCACAAGCAAGGAAATCGAAACTGTCATCAAAAATCTTCCAGCAAACAAAAGCCCAGGACCAGATGGCTTCACAGCTGAATTCTACCAAAAATTTAGAGAAGAGCTAACACCTATCTTACTCAAACTCTTCCAGAAAATTGCAGAAGAAGGTAAGCTTCCAAACTCATTCTATGAGGCCACCATCACCCTAATTCCAAAACCAGACAAAGATGCCACAAAAAAAGAAAACTACAGGCCAATATCACTGATGAACATAGATGCAAAAATCCTTAACAAAATTCTAGCAAACAGAATCCAACAACATACTAAAAAAATCACACACCATGACCAAGTGGGCTTTATCCCAGGAATGCAAGGATTCTTTAATATCCGCAAATCAATCAATGTAATACACCACATTAACAAATTGAAAGATAAAAACCATATGATTATCCCAATAGATGCAGAGAAAGCCTTTGACAAAATTCAACACTCATTTATGATTAAAACTCTCCAAAAAGCAGGAATAGAAGGAACATACCTCAACATAATAAAAGCTATATATGACAAACCCACAGCAAGCATCACCCTCAATGGTGAAAAATTGAAGGCATTTCCCCTGAAATCAGGAACAAGACAAGGGTGCCCACTCTCACCACTACTATTCAACATAGTGTTGGAAGTTTTGGCCACAGCAATCAGAGCAGAAAAAGAAGTAAAAGGAATCCAGATAGGAAAAGAAGAAGTAAAACTCTCACTGTTTGCAGATGACATGATCCTCTACATAGAAAACCCTAAAGACTCTACCAGAAAATTACTAGAGCTAATCAATGAATATAGTAAAGTTGCAGGATATAAAATTAACACACAGAAATCCCTTGCATTCCTATATACTAACAATGAAAAAACAGAAAGAGAAATTAAGGAAACAATACCATTCACCATTGCAACAAAAAGAATAAAATACTTAGGAGTATATCTACCTAAAGAAACAAAGGACCTATACATAGAAAACTATAAAACACTGATGAAAGAAATCAAAGAGGACACATACAGATGGAGAAACATACTGTGTTCATGGATTGGAAGAATTAATATTGTCAAAATGGCTATTCTACCCAAAGCAGTCTATAGATTCAATGCAATCCCTATCAAGCTACCAACGGTATTTTTCACAGAACTAGACCAAAGAATTTCACAATTTGTATGGAAATACAAAAAACCGCGAATAGCCAAAGTAATCTTGAGAAAGAAGAATGGAGCTGGAGGAATCAACCTGCCTGACTTCAGACTCTACTACAAAGCCACAGTCATCAAGACAGTATGGTACTGGCACAAAGACAGAAATATAGATCAATGGAACAGAATAGAAAGCCCAGAGATAAATCCACGAACCTATGGACACCTTATCTTTGACAAAGGAGGCAAAGATATACAATGGAAAAAAGACAACCTCTTTAACAAGTGGTGCTGGGAAAACTGGTCAACCACTTGTAAAAGAATGAAACTAGAACACTTTCTAACACCATACACAAAAATAAACTCAAAATGGATTAAAGATCTAAATGTAAGACCAGAAACTATAAAACTCCTAGAGGAGAACATAGGCAAAACACTCTCCGACATAAATCAAAGCAAGATCCTCTATGACCCACCTCCCAGAATATTGGAAATAAAAGCAAAACTAAACAAATGGGACCTAATGAAACTTAAAAGCTTTTGCACTACAAAGGAAACTATAAGTAAGGTGAAAAGACAGCCCTCAGATTGGGAGAAAATAATAGCAAATGAAGAAACAGACAAAGGATTAATCTCAAAAATATACAAGCAACTCCTGCAGCTCAATTCCAGAAAAATAAATGACCCAATCAAAAAATGGGCCAAAGAACTAAACAGACATTTCTCCAAAGAAGACATACAGATGGCTAACAAACACATGAAAAGATGCTCAACATCACTCATTATTAGAGAAATGCAAATCAAAACCACAATGAGGTATCATTACACACCAGTCAGGATGGCTGCTATCCAAAAGTCTACAAGCAATAAATGCTGGAGAGGGTGTGGAGAAAAGGGAACCCTCTTACACTGTTGGTGGGAATGCAAACTAGTACAGCCGCTATGGAAAACAGTGTGGAGATTTCTTAAAAAACTGGAAATAGAACTGCCATATGACCCAGCAATCCCACTTCTGGGCATACACACTGAGGAAACCAGATCTGAAAGAGACACGTGCACCCCAATGTTCATCGCAGCACTGTTTATAATAGCCAGGACATGGAAGCAACCTAGATGCCCATCAGCAGATGAATGGATAAGGAAGCTGTGGTACATATACACCATGGAATATTACTCAGCCATTAAAAAGAATTCATTTGAACCAGTCCTAATGAGATGGATGAAGCTGGAGCCCCTTATACAGAGTGAAGTAAGCCAGAAAGATAAAGAACATTACAGCATACTGACACATGTATATGGAATTTAGAAAGGTGATAACGATAACCCTATATGCAGAACAGAAAAAGAGACACAGAAATACAGAACAGACTTTTGAACTTTGTGGGAGAATGTGAGGGTGGGATATTTCAAAAGAACAGCATGTATACTATCTATGGTGAAACAGATCACCAGCCCAGGTGGGATGCATGAGACAAGTGCTCCGGCCTGGTGCACTGGGAAGACCCAGAGGAATCGGGTGGAGAGGGAGGTGGGAGGGGGGATCGGGATTGGGAATACATGTAAATCCATGGCTGATTCATATCAATGTATGACAAAACCCACTGGAAAAAAAAAAAACAATAATAATAAAAAAAAAAAAAAAAAATTCATAGTTCCTATGTTAGATTTCCAGGGCTGACATAGAAAAGTACCACGGTGTGTATGTGTTCAGCCGCTCAGCTGTGTCCGATTCTTTGTGACCCCATGGACTGTAGCCTGCCCAGCTCCTCTGTCCATGGAATTTTCCAGGCAAAAATACTGGGGTGGGTTGCCATTTTCAATTCCAAAAGTACCACAGACTAGGTGGCTTAAAACAGCACAAATTTATTGTATCACTGTTCTCGGGGCTAAATGTCTAGAATCAAGGTGCTGGTAGGACCACGCTCTCAGAGTCTCCAGGAAGATTTCTTGCTTGCTTCATCCTAGCTTCTGGTGGTGGCCGCCAATCCTTTATTTGTGGCTGTGTCACTCCAGTTTCTGCCTTTGCCATCACATGATATAATTCTTCCCTCAAGTGTCTCTGTGTTTTCAAATGATCTTCTTTTTTTTTTTGGCTGCATTTCATGGCATGTGGGATCTTAGTTCTCTGACCAGGAACTGAACCTGAACCCATGCCCCCTGCAGTAGAATCTCAGATTCCTAACCACTAGACTGCCAGGGATCCCTCTGAAATGGTCTTCTTGTAAGGACACCAGTCATATTGAATTAGCAGCCCACTCTATTTCAGTATAATATCATCTTACTAATTACATCTACAAAGATGCGATTTCCTAAGAATGTCTCATTCTGAGGCAATGACGGTTAGGATTTCAATAGGGAATATTTTATTTATTTATTTAATTTTTATTTATTTTTTTTTTCAAAATATCTTTTGGGGAGACAATTCAACCCATTCAACCCACAATTCAACTTAACAGTGTCCATCAATTGAAAATAATAGAGAATTGTTCTTAAAGTATTCTTTAATGAAGTTTTGTAGTATAGTGAGAACCAATGTGTTTATAGAGTTCCTCATTTTTCTCTAATATTTCTTTTTTGATCACTTTTTCAAATTCTTCATTATGTCTGGATTTCAAAGTTAAATGATTACTGGCACCATTTAACTTGATTTAGGAGATTTTCTTTAATATAAAAATTTGACTTTATGGTACTTTGATCTCTAGTCAAGATGGAATAACAGAGATCATATTCATTATTCTGCTCAAAACACCTAAAACATGTGAAATGTTTTTCAAGATACTGAATATCAGGCAAAAAAAACAATGACCATTAAAAGATGGAAAACAAAAGAAGTGAGCCCTACAACTGATACAGCTTAAAGCCTAAGAAAGTTTCCAAGACCTCACATTTTCTAGATAAAAATGGAAACAACATCCTCTAAACATGCATGTTACCATGTAGATTGTGGAAAAGATTTTTAAAACCCCCTGGATCTCATTTTCAGTGTCCTTTATTTTAGCCTCAGAATTTCCAAATATTTGATGCTAAATCTCTAAAACAAGAGATCACTTATAAAAATGCTCAAGTAAACATTACTAAGCAGTTGAACCATCATTGTAGGAGCCTTTACATCCGAAAGATCCTCTCTTCCCCTAACACACTCACTATCAGTTCCCAAATCTCACTTTTAAAGCAACATTCTTGTGAACTGAGGAGTAAAACTGCAAACCCAATAAGTCCATCAACCTTCCATATCCAAGTGTAAACTGAATTATCCTTCTTTCCAAATGGACAATTCAAAGTTGACTGTGGGAAGAAAGTCCCCAGGTGAAAGAAAGCTTGGCTGGGGACACTGGGCCACCCAAGTGGAACAGAAATGTGGGAGGGCCCGGGAGGATGTGACTGCCAGAGGACAGGAGGGCCACAGAGAGGGGAAGAGCCAGACTCTGCTCAAACAGGGACAGAATCAAGAAACAAAAGTGCCACTGAGGCTGCCATGCCTGCCCTGGATATATGCCTTCAACATTCTTTTTCTTTTTTCTTTTCTTTTTTTTTACCTAAATGAGAAATACACTTTTATCTTGCTTGAATCATCACTATTTTGTGTCATATCAAATAGGAAGCCAAACCTGATCCTGTATGATACCTAAAAAATGATCTCATTTAATCATCCCAGCAACACTTCGGGGTGTGTCGTACCATTACCTTTGCAGATGTACAAACGGAGGCACAAACAGGTCATGTTACTTGTCCAGGGTAACATAATTGGTAAGAGAGTGTGTCAACAGGACAAGGATCATGAAAAAGAGTAGAAAAGGCCTGACAACATGGCAATCAGAGTATCAGAGTACCAAGATTAATCTTCACCCAAAATGTGGCGTTTCAATATTTTGTCCATGGGGATATTTGTCCTGAATTATCTGAAGTCTTTAGAAATGTATACCACACATAAAATGTGACTATTAACTGTACAGCCTCTACTAAGAAAATAAAAAAAGCAAGAAACATACAGGAACGATTTTAGAGCAGAGATATAACAGCCTTAAGATGTTGTCATTGATAGCTCCCTTTTAATTCCATTGAGCAGAAAATGCTCTGTTTTCAATATCCTTTCAAAAATTGATTAGTTTTTCTTCTTTACTAAATATAATGAAGACAATGGAACTTTTATTTGACAAATGACGGTCTAGAAATTGCTCTAAGCCATTACACCAGATCCAGTGGTCACCTTGGGTAACTGAGGCCTGTGTTCTAGGTCCATCTTGACCACTGATAAGCTCTTGATTTTAGACATTGCAATTGACATCCTGGCTCCCTGTTTCCTCATTTATTTAAAAAAAAAAAATGGCTAAGTCTGGATGGAGGGGGAGCTTGGGGAAGAATGGATACATATGTATATGTGGCCAAGTCCTTTTACTGTCTACCTGAAATTATTACAACATTGTTAATCTGCTATATTCCAATATAAAATAAAAAGTTTAAAAGGAAGATGGTTGAACTAGATAACACTTTCTAAGACTTTTTCTAACCCTAATTCTCAGTGATTTTTTAATATGATTTTATCATGTAAAAATGAAGAAAATATAGGAGTATCCTAGAAGGTTTTTTTTTCTTTGTAACTCCCTGTGATGAAGTTATTTAATTGACTCTGTTACCTGACCCCAGTTCCCCTCAAACAGCAGAGTGCAGTAAAAACACTTTAGATAGATGGAGTCTCCTGATTATTTAGGAGCTGCTTAAGCAGGACTTTAATACTATTTACCATGAGGCCTGAGAAAATTGGTGGGATTAGAGTTACAGCCCTAATAATTTGCCTTTATAGATTTAACCAGAAATAACAGGCCAAAGGGACAAATAAAATTAGCAGTTTCCTGGATAATTCCTGGATAAATGTAAGTATAAAATCCTGTTAAAAAAAAAAAAGCAACAAGCTGTTAGCTAAAGTTCAAAGAGTCAGAGAAGGGAAATGGCTAAGTTTACTCTGACCCTTTGTTTCAGTGAAGTTCTGGCTCCTGGAGCTTGCCTCACCTCGGAGTGGGTCTGCTCCTTCTCCCGCAGTAGGTGTCAGAGAAACCAATGTTTTTCCTTGCGGGCAATTTCCCTCATCTGGAAATTTGCCAGGAATCCAGAAATAAGCAAAAAAAAAAAAAAAAAAAAGCCTCTCAGGAGCCCAAAGAGCAACAGAGAATATAAATTTAGCTTGTGTCCTTAATTCAATCTCATTCATTCATTCATCCACTCATTCATTCATGTGCTTCATAATACTAGGGGCTGTGGAATCAAAAAAGATTTAGACGCTATAGAAGATACTGCTATTTCTGTTATCAAAGAAATGACAGTCTGTGTTTTGTTTTGGTTATTTTCCAGTTGCAGCATGTGAGTCCTTAGTTGGGGATGTGGGATCTAGTTCCTTAATCAGGGATCAAACCCGAGACCCCCTGCATTGAGAGCCCAGAGCTTTGGCCACTAGAAAGAAAGTGAAAGTGCTTGTCCCTCAGTTGTCTCTGACTCTTTGCGACCCCCTGGGCTGTAGCCCACCAGGTTCCTCTGTCCATGGCATTCTCCAGGCAAGAATACGGGAGTAGGTTGCCATTGCCTTCTCCAGGGGATCTTCCTGATGCAGGGATCGATCCTGGGCCTATTGCATTGCAGGCGGATACTTAACCGTTGGCCACCACCCCCCAGGAAAGTCCCAGAAACGACAGTCTGTATTACAGATATTTCAATTTCCCATTGAGTGGAGGGTAGTTTTTATAAAGTTGTTTTTATATATCCTATACCTTTGCTTCTCAAACTTCCATCTTTTGAGTCTTTTTTTTTCCCATCTTTCTTCAATATTTCTTTAAAATTGCTCAAAAGCCATAGACTCTCCCAAGAGTAAATGGTCACACTACAAGGAGAGATGTGTTTGCTTCGTCGACATGACAAAGCCTTTGCTGTTTTCATGTTTTCATAGAAAACTATTATAACCAACAAAGACTATTTCCAAGTCTCCATATAAAAGCACCTTTTCTACTAAGAGAAAATTTAAATTTCCATGGAAATGCAGGCACAACTGATTAGCAGAGCTGCTTCCTGTGAGATAAGAAGGGGACGGAGGGCAAGACTTGATTTAGAGCTATTCAAAGAGGAATCTTTACTTCCAGGGCCTGATGAATGACACCCACTTTATTCCTTCTAACACTTGACATCAGCAGTGCATAAACATCCTTGCCCAATCATTTTCAAAGAACAAGCCCCCAATGACAAATGCAGCCAGAAGACCCACAACTGCTTCTACCATGTTCCTCTGCAAACCTGCCATGGGAAACAGATGGGCAACAAAGGCTGCAGCAACACCATCATCCCTGGATTCATTACTCAAAACATCCTCTTTATTCTCCCACAAAAATGGCCAAACATGGACTTCTCTGGTGGCGCAGTGGATAAGAATCCGCCTGTCAATGCTGGGGACATGGGTTCAATCCCTGGTCCGGGAAGCATGATGTGGAGCAACTAAGCTTGTGTGCCGCAACTACTGCACCCACAGGCTGCAACTACCGAAGTCCTTGCACCTAGATCCCATGCTCTGCAACATGGAGAAGCCACCACAACGAAAAGTCCATGTATTGCAACAAAGAGGAACCTTCACCTTCACTCTCTGCAGCTCGAGACAGTCCACACTAGGCAACAGAGACCCAGCACAACCAAATATAAAATAACAAATAAATAAGTGTTTAAAAGTTGGGCCGAACAAATGTTTCCAAGGAATTGTTGAGCTCTGTGAAGCCAATAACGCTGTCCTTGAGCACTTGATTCTTTGCAGGAAAAATTAGGCAAGATTGATGAGGAGGAGAACTTTCTAGGACAATAGGAAATTGAATCTAGCTGATGAGTTACTATGAGTATTAGTTTCTTACGGCTGCCATAAAAAGTTACCACACATGCAGTGGCTTAATACAGCAGAAATTTATCCTCTAATTGTCTTGGAGGCAAGAAATGCAAAATCACGACATTGGCAGAGCTGCAATCCCTACAAAGACGCCAGGTGAGAGTCCTCCTTGGTCTAGTTCTGGCGGCTCCAGGTGCTCCGTGGCTTGTGGTGGCATCACTCTAGTCTCTGATTCTGTCTCTACATGGCTTCTCCCCTGTGTCCGTTCCCCGTCCCTTCTCTCTGGAGGATAGTTCCCTTGGGTTTAGGATGCAATGTAATCCAGGTTGATTTCATCTTGAGATCCCTAAATTAATTACATCTATGAAGATCCACTTTCCAAACAAGGTTATATTTATAGCTTCAGGTAGATATATCTTTTGGGGAGGGGGTCACCACTGAATGCACCACACTATGTTATCCTTTAACTGGATCTTATCCACCTCAGAAAGCTTTGTGTTACACAATATAAACAACTTTAACCTGGATGGTAGTTGAAGTCTTCCTGTTCTTTAAGATAAAGATGTAATTTGCTAGAAGCCCAATTCCATGTCCTGGGGAAACCTAATCCCTCCCTAGGGCATCCGCTACATCTTAGAATGGGTGAAACACATGATTAATAAACTCTCTTGAGTTAATTCAGTTCACGAATTCTTACTGCCTGTTGTTCTTTTCCTTATATTCTGCTGATCCAAAAACAAGATTTGCCCTAGTTCTGCAATCAAAAAACAACCACTCTTTCAAGGTTCTAACATAAGCAACAGATTTTATTAGATTATCAGTAATGGGGTGGGGGTGAATATATGAAGGGAAATTTCTTTACATTGAATATGAGAAATTCATTTTCTCAATTCTTCAGCCACATTTTCATATTCCCACATTCCCTGTGTCATCTCCTTTCTCTTCCTTCCTTCTCATTCCTACTTATTCTTAGTAGGACAGTTTCATTATCTACTTTCTTTCCTCCTTCAGCAAGCCCTGCCCTTAAGGGCTTACCTTTTACCCTGGAAATCTTATAAAACTAGTTTCCTTTCAGGGATAGTCTCAACCTGAGAAGAATTTTGGTGTCAACTATCAAGATTCTAAGCCCCTCTCCCCTGCTTACTATAAACCATTTACAATCTATTGGGAAAGATCTTCAAGGTAATTTTTTTTTTATCAAGTTGTGTAACAATCAAGAATCAAAACCTTTGTGGTAACATTGCTTCCAAGGGAAAAGTCATAAAGAACTTTACTACTTTTATTTATAAAATGTGTTCCAGGGCTGCTATTTAGACAATAACAAAAAAAGAGAGAAGGAAAGTGCAAAAAAGAGCAGGTATTAGACAACAAGGACCACTGTATAGCACATGGAGACTAATGTCATATGGTAGCCCAGATGGGAGGGTCATTTGGGGGACAATGGGTACATGTATATGCATACCTGAGTCCCTTTGCTATTCACTTGAAACCTCACAACATTGTTAATCAGCTATGTTGTTGTTGTTTAGTCACTAAGTTGAGTCCAACACTTTTTCGACCCCATGGACTGTAACTCACCAGGCTCCTCTGTCCATGGGATTTCCCAGACAAGACTATGTCCCCTGCACTGACAGGTAGATTCTTCACCACTGAGCCACCAGGGAAGCCCTAATCAGCTATACCCCAATACAAAATAAAGAGGTTTTTTTTTTAAGTATGGGTATTGGAGACACAGAGCTTCCCAGGTCGTGCTAGTTGTAAAGAACCCACCTGCCAATGCAGAAGACATAAGAGATGTGGGTTCAATCCCTAGGTTGGGAAGACACCCTGGAGAAGGAAATGGTAACCCACTCCAGTGTTCTTGCCAAGAGAATCCCGCGGACAGAGGAGCCTGGCAGGATACGGTCCATAGTGTTGCCAAGAGTCAGACATGACCAAAGCAACTTAAGCATTCATTGGAGACACAAGGAGTTACTGCCATGATCACGATTGAATCTGATCTATAATTTGATCATGTTGAAGGTATACCGATTCCCTCATTTAATAATATGGAGTCGCAAGCTGCTTTCTAACTTACAAGAAAATTTAAGCCTTAATCAAACCTTATCAGCTTTAATAATCAGGGTTGCAATAAATGAACAGTAGAACATGACTGATTAACATGTTCTGATTTCTTGGGTTTCCAACAGCCCTAGATTAACAAGTACTAAAGGCACAAATCCTAGCATTCGTTTTGTATCTTCAGATGATCAGGGAAGGACTAAGAGAAGAAAGGCATTAAGAGGCAGCCGTTGTCAAAAATGTGGCTAGTTGGGACTTCCCTGGAGATCCATTGATTAAGACTCTGAGCTCTCAGTGCAGGGGACGTGCATTTGATCCCTGGTCAGGGAACTAAGATCCCACAGTCAAGGCCACTGAGGAAATAAGCTTCACTTCTGCAGAGTCAACTACTCTGGGATGTTTTTTGGAAAATAAAGATTTGACTATACAGAACTTCCCCTGTGACTCAGCTGGTAAAGAAGCTGCCTGCAATGCAGGAGAGCTGGGTTCGAACCCTGGGTTGGGAAAATCCCCTGGAGAAGGGAAAGGCTTACCTACTCTAGTATTCTGTATAGTCCATGGGGTCACAAAGAGTTGGACACAACTGAATGACTTTCACTTCACTTTCATACAGGGAATAACTTCAGTTCAGTTCAGTTGTTCAGTCATGTCCAACTCTTTGTGACTCCATGGCCTGCAGCACACCAGGCTTCCCTGTCCATCACTAACTCCTGAAGCTTTCTCAAACCCATGTCCATTGAGTCGGTGATGCCATCCAACCATCTCATCCTCTGTTGTCCCCTTCTCCTCCTGCCTTCAATCTTTCCCAGCCTCAGGGTCTTTTCCAAAGAGTCAGTTCTTCACATCAGGTGGCCAAAGTATTGGAGTTTCAGCTTCAGTAACTTAAATGATCCTATTAAAGGACAGAGTCTAACACATAAACATATTTTTCTAGAATTAGGTCTGCATTCAAAGTCCACTTATGACTCAGTTCCTGATCTACTGACACTGATGGAATTGTAGCCAAATTAAGATGAAAGACTTAACAAAAGGCAGACTTTAACCACCAACCTACCTGAAAGAATTTATTTCCAGAGAAAAATAGTTAAAAGTTACCTTGAGAAAAAGTTAAAAACAGGAGAGAACAAGACAGCAGAGGAGTAGGTGGATGCGGAGTACATCTCTCTCCACGGAGGCGTCAGGAACACACCTTCAGATGCAGAATTGCATGCAGAACACCAGCTGAGAGTGGACAGGAGGACCTGACCAGTGGAAAAGAATATCTAGAACCACGCAAAACTCGGTAGGAACTAGGGGGAAAAATAGGAGTGTTAGTAAGACTGGACCTGCCCTCAGCAGGTGGGGGAACTGAAGCAGGGGTCCGATCTCCACATCAGGGCAATTATCTGAGTCAGAGGAGAAACTGTTAGGGCTGAGAGTGAAACAGCTAATCTGTGGCAGCCTAAACGGAATGAGAATTAGACAGTCCTTGTCACGTCCATACATACCCCAGAGAGGGATGCAGGTACCCTGGAAGGCGCGGCAGCTGGGAGCTGGAGTTTAGGGATTGTGGAGCAATCCCTGGGCGAGGGCTGCTGTTGACTGCAGAGATACGGATCGAGGGGATGTGAGGGAAGAGACTGTGGTGGGAAATGCCTGTGGAGGAAAGCTGGGTCAGCCATGGAAGCAAGGCGATACCGCCGAGTCATGCTTGCAGCATGGAGCCATCACCATAACCTCTCTCACCCCAGACACCAGCACAGGCAGCTGAACGATAGAGAGGCTGGCCCATCCAACGCCTGACCACTGAACTAGAGTAGGACCCCACCCAGGGTGCCCTTTAAGTGCCTGACGTATCAATCTACAGAGTAGGATGCCAGCCAGGGGGGCCCCCTGTATGTGCCTGACACACCAAACAGCAGAGAAGGACCCCGGGCAAGGGAGCCCTCTAAGCATAGCAGGCGGAGCTGTGGAGAAAGACTGGCCAAAGAGGCCTTCTGAGCACCGGCTACAAGAGGCTCAAGAAAAGACTGATGGGGCCACAACTCCTGCAGCAGAGGTAGTCTGTGTCCCTGCACACTTGGCACCGCCGGGGTCCCCACAAGCCAAGCAGCTGCGCCAGCTTCACGCTCAACTCTCACTGGGGCAGAGCTGCCACAGGCACAAAAAAAATCTTGCGTCTATGCACGCAGGGTTGCTTCAGTTGTTTCCAACTCCATGCGACCCTGTAGACCATGGCCTGCCAGGCTTCTCTGTCAGGGGCGTTCCCCAGGCAAGAATACTGGAGCGTACTGGCCAATACTGGTTGCCATACCCATCCAGAGCACTGTATTTCCTCCTGCCCGAGCCGCAACTCCCCTGAGTACCTGGTGCTGCCAGAACCCCTGTGACCCAAGCAGCTGCACCACCTCCACACCTGGCCCTCGCAGGGGCAAAGCCAAGTCCTCCAGGGCAGCCTCAGGAGCAAACCCCAGTGCATGACCCACATGCAGAGGTGGAAATAAAACCACAATTGAAACCCAGGGGCAGTGTGGCCAAGGAAGAAGACCCAAAACCCTCCCACCAGCTGCACAAGCTGCAGATTAAATCCACAGGATCAACTAGGCAGACTCTGTGTCTATGGAATATATAAAAGGCCATTGAGAGCTCCCACAAGAGAAAACGCGCTAGTTCTGATAGCTGTGGACATTGGAGGCAAGAACGCACAGGAGGAGGACCAAGTTAGACTCTGAGCTGCCCCCTCAGCAGGTCCAGAGACCAGCACCGTGTTGGAGGGCATCCTGGGGAGGTGAGGGGGACTGTAACTCCCAGCGAGGGAACGGACTCTGGCAGCAGTGACTCAAAAAATTTTATTATTCTTTTATTATTCTTGTGTTTTGAATATGAATATTATATTAAATATGTATGTGAATATTAAATATGAATATGAATATTATTCTTATATTTTGTTTTGTTCTGTAGATTCTTTTGGTTTTTTTTTCTTTTTTTTCCATTGCCTCCCCCCGTTGTAGTTGTCAATTTTATTGGTACTATGAAATCTAATTAAGATTTGAGCTTTTTTTTTCTCAGTCACATTTTTTATTGTTATAATCCTCTACGTTGGGCTTTTGCAGTTCTGTGGAGTTCTTTTTCTTTTTTCTTTTCTGTTTTTAATTTTAATTTTTTAAACCTATCATTATTTTTTCTATATTTATTCCTTTGTTTACTTTTCCTACTGTTCTTTTCCCCTTGCAGCTAATCTTTAATGTATATAAATCTTCTTTATCTGCCTCTATTTAACTTTGCATATCTGTTTTCTTTTTTTTTTTCTTTCTTTCCTTTCCTCTCAACATATTTATTAGTTTTATTTTCATTGCTTTATTCCCCAATTGGCACCTTGCTTTAGTTTTGTTTTCCAGTTTGTGCTTTAGTTAGTTTTGTTCTTAACTGGTAGATATAATTTTTGGTTTCCTTTGTTCACCAGGTCAATCTATTGTACTTTATTTTTGTTGGACTGTTTTAATTTTGCTTATGGGTCTATATGTATATGTATATATTCACTCACACTTTTTATTGTTCTTATAAACCTCTGCCTCTAGATTGGGTTTTTGTAGTTCTGTGGAGTTTTCCTTTTTTTTTTCTTTTTTCCTTTCTTCTTCCTTTTTTTTTTTTTCTTAAACTTATTATATTTTTTCTATGTGTATTCCTTTGTTTCCCTTTCCTACTGTTCTTTCCCCTTGTAGTAAATCTTTAATGTATATAAATCTTCTTCCTCTACCTCTATTTAACTTTGCATATCTATTCCTTCTTTCTTTTCTTTCATTCCTTTCCTCTCAACATATCTGTTAGTTTTGTTTTCATTGCTTTATTCCCCACTTGACACCTTGCTTCTTTCTTTTCTTTCATTCCTTTCCTCTCAACATATCTGTTAGTTTTGTTTTCATTGCTTTATTCCCCACTTGACACCTTGCTTTAGTTTTGTTTTCCAGTTTGTGCTTTAGTTAGTTTTGTTCTTAACTGGTAAATATAATTTTTGATATCCTTTGTTTGCCAGGTCAATCTACTGCACTTTATTTTAGTTGGACTGTTTTGACTTTGCTTATGGGTTATATGTATATGTGTATAGTCTATTATTTTAATTATTATTTGCCTGATTTTGTAACTGCAATCTGTCTGGGATTCATCTTTGGTTTCTGATTTGGGGTATTTGTTTTAATCTCACTTAATGTGATAACAAACACTTGTGAAATCTTTGTTCCTGACCAGAGGTCAAGCCCTGAGCCTTTAGAGTGGGAGCACTGACTCCAAGACCCTAGACTTGGAGAACTAACCCAAGGGGGTATCAGATAGTGAGAACTCACACAAAGGAACCACTGGAATACAAGACCCAGCATCGCCCAACCACCAGCAGCACCCTGAGCAGGATGCCTCACCTAAACAACAAACAACACAAAAATACAAACCCCATCATCAGCAGACAGGACTACCACCTCAGTCAGCCTTGCCCATCAGAGGAAAAACAAGCAAACAAACAAAAACTCAGCACAAATCTCACCCTATACAAAGCTTATAGTGACCACTGGACCAACCTTAGGAGGACAGAAACCAAAAGGAAGAAAGAATTCAATCCTGAAGCCTGAGAAAAGGAGACCTCAAACACAGTAAGTTAAAAAAAAAAAAAATGAAAAGGCAGAGACATACTATATAAATGAAGGAACAAATTAGAAACACAGGAGACCAAATAAATGAAGAGGAAATAGGCAAACTACCTGAAAAAGAATTCAGAATAATGATAATAAAGATTATTAAAAAACCTTGAAAACAAAATGGATAAGATGCAAGAATCAGTTAACAAAGACCTAGAAGAATTAAAGAATAAACATACAGAGACAAACAACACAATTACTGAAATAAAAAAATACTCTGGAAGGAATCAATAGCAGAGTATCTGAATCAGAAGAACAAGTCAGTGAGCTGGAAGATAAAATGGTGGAAATAACTTCTGAAGAGCAGAATAAGTAAAAACAATGAAAAGAACTGAGGATAGTCTTAGAGACCTCTGGGACAATATCAAACGCACCAACATTCAAATTATGAGGAAGAAGAAGAAGAGAAAAAGAAAGGGTATGGGAAAATTTTTGAAGAGATTATAGTTGAAAATTTCCCCAACATGGAAACGGAAGTAGTCAATCAAGTCCAAGAGGCACAAAGAGTCCCATACAGGATAAACCCAAGGAGAAACACAGCAAGACACATACTAATCGAACTAACAAAGGCTAAACAGAAAGAAAGAATATTAAAAGCAGCAAGGGAGAAGCAACAAGTAACATACCAGGGAAACCCCATAAGTTTAACAGCTGATCTTCCACCAGAAACTCTGCAGGCCAGAAGGGAAGGGCAGGATATATTTAAAGTACTGAAAGGGAAAAATCTATAACCAAGATTACTGTACCCAGCAAGGATCTCATTCAAAATTGATGGAGAAATAAAAAGCTTTTCAGGCAAACAAAAGTTAAGGGAATTCAGTACCACCAAACCAGCTTTACAACAAATGTTAAAGGGACTTATATAGTCAAGAAATACAAGAGAAGAAAAAAGATCTACACAATCAACTCCAAACAATTAAGAAAATGGCAATAGGAACCTATGTATCAATAATTACTTTAAATGTAAATGGATTAAATGCTCCAACCAAAAGACACAGACTAGCTGAATGGCTACAAAAACAAGACCCATATATGCTGTCTACAAGAAACCCACTTCAGACCTAAAGACACATATAGACTGAAAGTGAGAGGATGGAAGAATACATTCAATGCAAATGGCAAGCAAAAGAAAGCTGGAAGAACAATCCTCATGTCAGACAAAATAGACCTTAAAGTAAAGAAGATTACAAGAGATAAGGAAGGACACTACGTAATGAGCAAGGGGTCAATCCAAGAGGAAGACATAACAATTGTAAATATCTATGCACCCAACATAGGAGCACCTCAATACATAAGACAAACTCTAACAGACATAAAGGGAGAAATTGATAGTAACACAGTAACAGTAGGAGACTTTAACACCCCACTCACACCAATGGACAGATCGTCAAAGCAGAAAATTAATAAGGAAACACAAGTCTTAATGATACATTAGATGAGATGGATCTCATTGATATCTTCAGGACATCCCATCCAAATGCAAAAGAATACACCTCTTCTCAAGTGCACAGGGAACATTCTCCAGGATAGACCAAATCTTGGGTCACAAATCAAACCTCAGTAAATTTAAGAGAACTGAAATCATATCAAACATCTTCTCTGACCACAACACTATGAGACTAGATATCAATTAAAAGAAAAATACCATAAGAAACACAAACACATGGAGATTAAACAATATGTTTCTAAATAACCAACAGGTTACTGGAGAAATCAAAAGGGAAATCAAAAAGTTTCTAGAATAAATGACAATGAAACCACGACAACTCAAAACCTATGGGATGCAGCAAAAGCAGTTCTAAGAGGGAAAAGAAAAAAGTGAAGCCACTCAGTCATGTTTGACTCTTTGCGACCCCGTGGACTATAGCCTACAAGGCTCCTCCATCCATGGGATTCTCCAGGTGAGAATACTGGAGTGGGTTGCCATTTCCTTCTCCAGGGGATCTTCCCGACCCAGGGATCAAACCTGGGTCTCCTGCATTGCAGGCAGATGCTTTAACCTCTGAGCCACCAGGGAAGCTATACAATCCTACCTCAAGAAACAAGAAAAACATCAAATAGACAAGCTAAATTTACATCTAAAACAACTGGAAAAAGAAGAACAAAAAAAAACCCTCAAAATTAGTAGAAGGAAAGATATCATAAAGATCTGAGCAGAAATAAACGGAAAAGAAATGAAAGAAACAGTAGTAAAGATTAATAAAACTAAAAGCTGGTTCTTTGAGAAGATAAACAAAATGGACAAACCTTTAACCAGACTCATCAAGAAAAAAAGAGAGAAGAATCAAATCAACAAAATTAGAAATGAAAAAGGAGAGGTTACAACAGACAATGCAGAAATACAAAGGATTATAAGAGACTATTATGAACAACTATATGGCAATAAAATTGATAACCTGGAAGAAATGGACAGATTCTTAGAAAAGTTCAATCTTCCAAGACTAAACCAGGAAGAAATACAAATTACGAACAACCCAATTACAAGCACTGAAATTGAAGCTGTGATCAAAAATCTCCCAAAAAACAAAAGCCCAGGACCAGATGGCTTCACAGGAGAATTATATCAAACATTTAGAGAAGAGCTAATACCTATGCTTCTAAAACTCTTTCAAAAAGTTGCAGAGGAAGGAACACTTCCAAACTCATTCTATAAGGCCACCATTACCCTGATACCAAAACCAGACAAAGACAACACAAAAAAGAAAACTACGGGCCAGTATCACTGATGAACACAGATGCAAAAATCCTCAACAAAATTTTAGCAAACAGAATTCAGCAACACATCAAAAAGCTCATATGCCATGATCAAGTTGGGTTTATTCCAGGGATGCAAAGATTCTTCAATATACTCAAATCAATCAATGTGATACACCATATTAACAAATTGAAAGATAAAAACCATATGATAATCTCAATAGAGGCAGAAAATGCCTTTGACAAAATTCAGCACCCATTTATAGCTAAAACTCTTCAAAAAATGAGTATAGAAGGAACCTACCTCAACATAGTAAAGGCCATATATGATAAACCTACAGTAAACATAATCTCAATGGTGAAAAACTTAAAGCATTCCCCCTAAGATCAGGAACAAGACAAGGGTGTCCACTTTCACCACTATTATTCAACATAGTTCTGGAAGTCCAAGCTACAGCAATCAGAGAAGAAAAAGAAATGAAAGGAATCCAGATAGGAAAAGAAAGAAAGCTCTCACTGTTTGCAGATGGCATGATACTGTACATAGAAAACCCTAAATAGTATCAGAAAATTACAAGAGCTAATCAGTGAATTTAGCAAAGTTGCAGGATACAAAATCAATACCCAGAAATCACTTGCATTTCTGTATACTAACAATGAAAAATCAGAGAAATTAAGGAATTGATCCTATTCACCATTGCAACAAAAAGAATTAAATATCTAAGAATAAACTTGCATAAGGAGACAAAAGAACTATACAGAGAAAATTATAAGATACCAATGAAAGAAATCAAAGATGACATAAACAGATGGAGAGATATTCCATGTTCTTGGGTAGGAAGAATCAATATTGTGAAAAGGACCATATTACCAAATGCAATCTACGGAATCAATATGATCCCTATCAAATTTGCTGGCATATTGAGTGCAGCACTTTCACAGCATCATCTTTCAGGATTTGAAATAGTTCAACTGGAATTTCATTATAGGGGACTGGAATGCAAAAGTAGGAAGTCAAAAAAACACCTGGAGTAACAGGCAAATTTCGCCTTGGAGTACAGAATGAAGCAGGGCAAAGGCTAATAGAGTTTTGCCAAGAGAACGCACTGGTCATAGCAAACACCCTCTTCCAACAACACAAGAGAAGACTCTACACGTGGACATCACTAGATGGTCAACACCAAAATCAGATTGATTATATTCTTTGCAGCCAAAGATGGAGAAGCTCTATACAGTCAGCAAAAACAAGACCGGGAGCTGACTGTGGCTCAGATCATGAACTCCTTATTGCCAAATTCAGACTTAAACTGAAGAAAGTAGGGATAACCACTAGACCATTTAGGTATGACCTAAATCAAATCCCTTATGATTATACAGTGGAAGTGAGAAATAGATTTAAGGGACTAGATCTGATAGACAGAGTGCCTGAAGAACTATGGACAGAGATTCGTAACATTGTACAGGAGACAGGCATCAAGACCATCCCCATGGAAAAGAAATGCAAAAAAGCAAAATGGCTGTCTGAGGAGGCCTTACAAGCAGCTGTGAAAAGAAGAGAAATGAAAAGCAAAGGAGAAAAGGAAAGATATTCCCATTTAAATGCAGAGTTCCAAAGAATAGCCAGGAGAGATAAGAAAGCCTTCCTCTGCAATCAATGCAAAGAAATAGAGGAAAACAACAGAATGGGAAAGACTAGAGATCTCTTCAAGAAAATTAGAGATACCAAGGGAATATTTCACGCAAAGATGGGTTTGATAAAGGACAGAAATAGTATGGACCTAACAGAAGCAGACAATATTAAGAAGAGGCGGAAAGAATACATAGAAGAACTATACAAAAAAGATCTTCATGACCCAGATAATCATGATGGTGTGATCACTCACCTAGAGCCAGACATCCTGTAATGTGAAGTCACGTGGGCCTTAGAAAGCATCACTATGAACAAAGCTAGTGGAGGTGATGGAATTCCAGTTGAGCTATTTCAAATCCTGAAAGGTATCCTTAGATAGAGGCAAAAAGTTTCCAGCTTCTTAATTCCTTTAACTCCAGAATTCAAATGAATCACAAATGATTCCAGCTAGACACCCATCAACCAATATTTTTAACCAATTTTTAATGATTATATAGTAGGTGGGATATTTGGAGATTATTTTCAGAAAATCTCCTTTTAGAATTGAGGCTTCTCTGATGGGTCAGACCATAAAGAATCTGCCTGCAATGCAAGAGACACAGGAGACGCAGGTTTGATCCCTGGGTCAGGAAGATTACTTGGAGAGGGGAATTGCAGCCCGCTCCAGTATTCTTGCCTGGAGAATCCCATGGACAGAGGAGTCTGGTGGGCTACAGTCCATGGGTCACAAATAGCTGGACACAACTGAGCAACTAACGCTTTCACTTTTCACTTTCTTTCTTTCACTTATCTTAAAAGTTATCTAATCCTCAAATCAAATCATTTTTCTTATTTTTACTCTGGGCTCCACAAAGCTGGATGACACACCATCATCAAAGGCTGTGAGTACAGCCTGGTATTTCAAACAGCACCGAGAATGCTGAGAATACAGAATTGTAAAGTTCAAATTCTGTTTATTCTCAGAAATTGTCAAAGAAAAAAAGATAGCATTTGCTAGAGGATTCACCAACCTCTTAGATAATGAAAATCAGTCAGCTCAGCTCAGTCACTCAGTCGTGTCCGACTCTTTGTGATCTCACGGACTGCAGCATGCCAGCTTTCCCTGTCCATCACCAACTCCCGGAGCTTGCTCAGACTCATGTCCATCGAGTTGGTGATGCCATCTAACCATCTACAGATAATGAAAAGACTCCAGTAAAATAACATCCTGATGACCTAAGTGTAAATGAACCAGAAATATGTAGAGTAAATTTCTTTTGAAATACACATGGTTTTTAAAAATTACAGGGAAAATATTTGGTAAAATTCACTAAAAGAATTTGCCAAACCCCAAATGTTTGATAGACGGTTAGAAAAATGAGGCCAATACAAAAACTCAGTCATTCATCCTGACCTCCAGGTAAGAACCACAACCGTGTCTTAGACTTCCATCAAAGCTAACAAGCAACTAGAATGTTCTTAAACTTACTAATATAGTCAATTACACAAAGCCACTAACTTGAGAAACTGATTATTTCTCTGGGAAATGAGTCCTAAATATGAGATTATCCTAGTGTTTAGCAATACAGAAATTCTAAGAAGATTTTGATTTTGATTTTTTACTTTTTTATTTTTTGACCATCCCTCATGGCTGATAGGATCTCAGTTCCTCCATCAGGGACTGAACTCACACCCACTGCATTGGAAGCAGATAGTCTTTACCACTGCCAAGGAAGTCCCCAAAACTTGATTTTTAAAGAACAGTTGGTTCAACGGGTGGATAACATAATCCCAATTTTGACCTGTCAATTGATCGAACGTTGGGAAAGGTGTGGAGGAAACCTGTGTGATCCATCAATTTATGCTATGCTTTGGTGCAAGCAAACTGACATTCACAAAACAGGCTAAGTGTTCAACTTTATGAGATCCATCATACATTAAAGTATTTTACAGCGTAAATGGTTGGCTTGATTTATCCAATAGTGACTGTGATTCTGCCTTTTTAAAAAAATGTGCACAACAAATTAAAGTTTACAGCTTAAATCTTTATAGGAGCCTATTCCATGCTTCCTTGGTTTTTCCCTAGACATATCTTTAGTGATGGGCAGGAAGTATTTGCATTTGCCTCTCAGGTAAAAGCTTCTTTTACAGAAATGGGCAAAGAACATTGAAAGTTTACAAGTGTACATGTTCCTTTTTGTTTTGTCCTGTTTGTTGGTGAAAATGTGCATGTCCAGATACCACATTTGTGTGTTCTCTTACTAAAACTGCAGCTTCGTGGAGGTGCCATTCTTGTCTGCCACATTCACAGTGTCACTGAAGTTCCTAGCATAGCTCTAGACAGGAATAAGGCAATGTTTGCTGCATGTTTATGAATGAATAAAGCAGCCCCAGAACGCTTAGGCTTAGTCCCTCGGTTGTGTCTGATTCTTTTGCGACCCTGTGGACTGTATGGGTTTCCCTGGTGGATCAGACCATAAAGAATCTGCCTGCAATGCGGGAGACGTGGCTTCAAGGGTCGACTGAGCGACTAAGCCCACATGGACTGTAGCCCGCCAGGCTTCTCTGTCCAGGGGATTCTCCAGGCAAGGATACTGGAGTGGGTTGCCCTGCCCTCCTCCAGGGGATCTTCCCAACCCAGGGATCAAACCCGGGTATCCTATGTATCCTGCATAACAGGAGGATTCTTATCCCCCTGAGTCACTAGGGAAGCCCAGCGTCAGAATTGTTTTTCTCTCAAACAGAGGCTCGCCTATGACAGAAAACACATCTATTCTATGACTATGCACACTACCTTCTAACAACCTCTCCTTGGACAGCTTTGAATTCATTCAGAATGAGTGGTCTAAGATTTCCTGCCCAGCAAATCCATTGGAATAGCCAGCACCAAACCCAAGGAGGTTTGAGGCTATAGGGAAGCAAGTGAGATAGATGGCATTTTCATCTGTCCACCAGCCCCAGTGTTAATGACCTTTTAAAAAGTGCTTTCTGGTAAGTAATGCTCCCCAAGCCTCCAGGCACTCAAACATCGATCTGTAAATATTTAACAGTGATAAAGAGATACATGCAGGTAAGTGAAATCATCCTGCAGGTCTTTACAGAGCAAAGAGACCATTCACCCGCCTCTTAAAAACATTCCTCGGGTCTTCAGTGTTCTGCCACATTTCCATGAGCCTCCTTGGATCATTTACCTGCCTTAGTCAAACTTCAACAAATGCTAGCTTGCCCTCTGGCCTCCAAGTTGTTCTTCCAGAACTGTGGGGATTCCTCACTTGCTCACTGGCTTTAGAATTTACAAATGTGGATGCTAACCTTGACTTTCTAAACAGAAGAAAATCTTACAAGTATTACCAGCAGCATTCGCCCTTAAAGGTGTAAACAGCAAAATGCCTTTTGTTCTGTATTTTGTCTTTATCTCTGCTCTACTAGTTCTGCCCATCATTTAACCCATTTAGCTGCCTTCACAAAGGATTAACAACATTTTCACCTGCTTAGATCTGATCAAGAGAGAAGCAAATATGCTTTTGATAGAGTCAAGCCTGGTGATGTTGATTTTTACAGGAAGAACTTGATGAGTGCCACTCAGCATCACATCAGTGGCATCACTTCCAACAAAGGCTTTGTCTATGCTGCCCCCAAAGAGTTGGCTGCCCGTTCACTCGTCCAGACAACCAATCAACCAAGTCAAATAAACAATCAATGAAACCGGTTGTTTGACGGAGTCGAACCATTTGATTGGGTGGATTAATTCACTTCAAAGCAGTTGTCCTGGAGGCCCTGTGTTACCTGTCTGAATAGTCCCACAGCGGAATGCATGCTGACCACAGCGGACACAGAAATAGGGCACTCGGGCAGAAGGCCATTGTCTGCAGGATTGCTGAGGCACAGCGTCTGAACTGTGCGAAACAGCTTCATTCTCTGTGTCCTCCACCCTCCCCAAGAGCTGTGACATAGTGGTTAGGGTATGGACTTTGGAAACAAGACTCCCTTGAACGAACTCTCAACTCTGTCACTTAACATTTTTGTGACATGAAGTGAGCTACGCAACTGCTCTCTGCCTCCCACCTAAAATTTGAACATGATACTACCTATCTTAAAGGGCTGGGTTGTTTGGTGTAATAACGGATGGATACGAACAAAGCACCTAGTGAACATTTAAAAAATGTTTGCCATCATTCTTTTGTTATTGTAATTTAACAGAAAGACACTTCAGATAGGAGACCGTGATATGACCATAATTTCCCAGAGCCTCGGAGGCTTTTAAATTTAAAATAATATATCTCCCAGCAAAGACACTTTCATTTGTCAATGAATATTATATTTTTCCATAGTTCTCCAAATACTCATAGTTTTTATACTAGATGTAACATCGACAGGAAGGTTATCTGGAATTATCCTATTGAAAATATCCACATTGGCTCCAAAACGACCAGACTTCTTCTTGTACTGACTAAAATATATCATCTCGCAGAGAGATGAACAATGTAGGAGAAGTAATTTCAGTGCAGAGGACACTGGTTGCTATGTCCGCCTGGTGCGGAGGAAGCTTCGTGAAGGTGCAACACGGGAAGTGTCACGGGCGCTTCGCAGGGCCCCACACATAGCTTTATGCCCTGTTGTTGTCTTCTTAAAATTCTTAAGAACTGTTGAACAAAGGGCCCCGAATTTTCATTTTTCCATGGGCCCTGTAAACTAAAGCCTAAATGTGATCTATTACCAGTAGCTAAGATTCTAGGGGAGTGGAACCTATTTGCAGAGCAGCAATGGGGACGGACATTGAGAACAGACTTATGGACATGGCTGGGAGTGGGAGGGGGTGGTGGTGAAGAAGGAGAGGGTGGGAAGTACGGAAAAAGTAACACGGGAACATACATGGTGTTTGTTGGTTGCTCAGTCATGTCCGACTCTTTGCATGGGGTGTTCCCTGCCAGGCTCCATCCATGTGATTTCCCAGGTAAGAATAGTGGAGTGGGTTGCCATTTCCTTCTCCAGGGGATCTTCCTGACCCAGGGATCAAACCCAGGTCTGCTGCATTGCAGGCAGACTCTGTCTGAGCTACCAGGGAAGCCTTACATTACCGTATGTAAAATAGATGGCCAATGGGAATTTGCTGATGGCTCAGGGAACTCAAACCAGGGCTCTAGACCAACCTAGAGGGGTGGGAAGGGCTGTGAGGTGGGAGGGAGGGTCCAGTGGGAGGGGACATAGGCGTTTGATAGAAACCAACGCAATACTGAAAAGCAGTTATCCTTCAATTAAAAATAAGTAGATTTTTAAAGAAAAGATTCTAAAGTAGTGCACGTTCCACAAACCAGAGGTTTTCTGTTAGGAGATTTTAATAAAACGCTGACTAGCTCAGCTGGTATGATACTTGTAACTGAAGTAGTTTTCCTGTGGTTATTGTCCATGGGGGAGCTGCCTCGGAAGGCAGCAGCTGCTGACAATACAGTCACAAGACGGAGCCACAGACCGGCTCCACCTAGCTCCTCCCGGGGTCTCACAGGTCAGGAGGATTTGATGAGAAACAGCGATTCTGAGCCGTTTCCCCTCATCCGTGATCCCACGGATGTCAGTCCATCAGTCACAAACATACCTTGAACAGTCTTAAGAGCCTAAAATTATCTTGATACCAAACACTGAAAAAATGGATTTGGAATCTTCTGTTCTCTGTCCCAGGCTTCTTTAGTTCACATCTCATTTCTTAAGCCCTTGACATGGTCTCTATGGTTTTTCTATGGCAGGAGATAAAAACCACTGTTTTAGTTGTTTGATTTTTACTGTGTGATTAGTCTAGGCATGATAGAGAGAAAAGCACATAAAGCATTATTTTATTTGAAAGCCAGAAGCACATAATGTTTATTAATAAAGAGTCTGGTTTACATAGATTTTATTATTATTGAGCATAAAATGGTTTATATTACAAGCAAGGGTGAAATTACTAACTAATTAGCCTGTGAAGATCATGTTTAATGGAATATATAAATCTAGGGTGTTGCTTTTTTTTCTGCAAACCTTAAGGGTCTTATTCATTAAACATGTACATATGCAGCCTTTATGCTGAAACAGGGAATTGTGACATATAATCCAAGGTCAAACGATTCATTCTGTGTTTCTGGATGTCCAAAAATCTCAGAGCTTTAAATTCCTTAACTCTTAATGGAAGTTGGTTTCAACACACAGCTGCTGTAGCATGCACACTAAATTCAACCATAAATGATGGTAACTGAGAAAAGCAAAAGTGAAGAGCAGAAGGACTAAATTATCTGTTTGTCTGTCTGTCTGTCTCTCTCTCTGGATATTGTGGCTTAAAACCCACTTAACTCTTCCAAAGGAACTTTGTTTCTATTAACTTAGAGGATTGCACAATCTTTGTAAACACACCATTCTCATATATTTCAGTTAAATTTTGTAATAGTACCATAAAATGTGTCAGGCATTGCAATAAACTATCAGTTACAGGAAGCACAAATTGTATGGGAAAATTACTAGAAGCCATGTCTTAGAAGGAAGAAAAAGAAAATTTTTTTAAAAACTTGGAAAAAGAATCCTAAACGTTTTCTTAACATGTGTGTTTCTTATTTTAATAAAAACAGAGATTGTGTATTTTAAGTCAGGTTTCAGGGTTTGAAGCAGTGTGGCTACTTTATTTTATTTCAATGCTAGTTTCTCAAGGCCACTAGAGACTGTAACCTTCCCTCTTTACCTACCTCCTGCCACTCTGGAGTAGGAATGTTATCAGGGGCTAAAGCAGGGACAGGCAGACAAATGAATGTTGCCATTTTTTACTTTCAGAAGCAGTTTTAGGGGCAAAACTTAGAGCATATTGTGTTTGCTGTGTATTAAATCATTGGTTAAAAGTTGACTTGCAATATATCCTGTCTCTAGTCCTTTCGTTCAAAATCCAGGTTAGTAAAGGTGACCAATTCACCTGTGCTCTGGAACGGGAATATGTTTCTTTGCAAGAGTAAAGAGTCCTCCGCTGAGGGCTTGGACTGGCTGAATGGTAGCAAGTTGTTTCATTTGTCTCTTGCTTGTTTGAACAGCCTCAGAGTGACTACAATTAAAAAAAATCAAGTCAAAACAGAAAACCCAGAGTAGCTACCATGATAATACTAGAGTGATTTTCAGTTATCCTGGGACCATCCCAACAACCCCAAATGATGAAAACATTATTCACAATGCGTTAACACTGCATGTTTCCATAAAGGCTCTGACTTTCCATTTTATGGAAGTGATTTTGTTTTAATGGCAGAACTCAGGACGAATCTAGACTTACCAAACCATAAGATTTGTATTCAGGAAATGTGTGTTTAGGAAGAACTTCGAATGTTTGCTCTGGAGGGCGTGGGATTCTTGGACAAGGGTGTCTGCGGGCTCTGAGAGCCGGGCTGGCCAGGCGCGCGTCATTTAAAGATGAACACTGCCCCCTGCTGGCAAGAGGCCACATTACCTCCCGACAGGACGTGGGGGTGGGAAAACCACCACTGTACAAAGGGAAAATTCATTTTGATTCTTTCAACTTTTCTTCAGTTCTTAGCTTGACAGCTGAGCTCAGAAGTATTATAACTGCCAAGCATCACTATTGCATTTCAAGACAACTTGGTTTATTTTATTATTCTCACCCCATTATGATGAACTACCACCCCTGGCAGAAATCCACCTAAATGAAAAGATAAGAGAAACAAAGGCAGCCACTGTGGTGAGTGGGAGGGCTTTTAAGATGGACTGGGGCATGGAAAAGAGAAAACTCTGTAAAAACCGATTTGATAGTTTATAATTCGACTCTAGCCAGTCACAACCTCAAATGCTAGAGAGAGAATGCAAGATGACAGCTCTTAAAGAGCTCACAAAAGGAGCTGAATCATCTAATTTTCTGTCCATACCTTTTTCCCCTAAACTGAGCACCACAACAGAGTTGCCAGGGGAAGGGTGTGGAGCCCAGGACTGGGGACCCAGGACTTAGAAGGGGTTAGAGCACTCCAAGGATACTCCGAGGTGCCCTCACCCCAGCGTCCTTCCTGCCTGTGAACTTGTGGGCAGGTTGCTGAGGGGACATCGGACACACAGGTCAGACTCAGTTACTGACTGCCTGCTCTAACAGTGGGCGGCGTTTACCAATTATTCACATAGACTGTCCTTTTAATACTGTTCTATGAATACAACTCTCTGAGGAAGGTATTACCTCAGCCCTTTACAAGTTAGGAAATTTGGAACTGAAAAGATAAAATAGCTTGCTCATGACCATGCGGTCAGCTGGTGGAACAGACCCTGTGTTCATTCCGCGTTAGACATCTGTGGAGTCGACACACGGCTCTGCTTTCCAAACGTGCCCTACCAACCTGTGGAAGTTTAGATAGCAAAGTTGCTGCATGTGGTGATCTAAGAATTCTATTAAATATTCACTCCGTTCATTGATAACATTCCTTGTAGGAAGTTGTTCTGGCCTCCAAAGTACCACCATGCTTTGTAAATAAGAATCAATTCCATATTAAGTGACATTTTATGCCCAAATTAAGAAAAATTATTATACTTAGAGAACAAATCATATATTCCCTCAAAACATCTTTCTTCTCATAATAATAAATAAAATAAAATAAAATAAAAGATGTAACCAATAAAAAAAAAAGACACTAACTTTAAATAAAATATGATCAGGTCACTCCCCTCTGAAAAGTCTTCATTATTCTTTGGAGCTGGATATTAAAAGTTGCTCAGTGTGAAAAGTATTCTAAAATCAAATCAATTTAAAGAAAGCTTCATTTTATATTGCACTGTGGGTATACCAATAGCTCTGAAAAACCCAACAGTAAGAAAGACTAATTTTGTTGGAACAAACGTTTCTCCAACTTATTGAGCCACACAATAGTATTACTGGAACATTTTTTAACAGATCAAGGAATATGGGGAACACAGTTTAGGGACTATTGGCTTAATGGAAAATTCTAGATTCTTTAGATTGGCACGTAAGTCTTTCATAAAGCAATTCTTGCTCACCTCCAGCTTCTTTTTAACCCTCCATGCAGCCTACAACTGAAGCAAATATTTGCTATTTCCTAAACTTATCTTGTTATCTCATGCCCGTGTGTCTTTAAATATTCTGGTCCTTCTGCTGGAGCATCCTTGGGCCTCTTTGTCCACCTGGCCACCTCCTAACCATTCTTTCAAGCCTCAAGTCAGCTGTTTCTCTGTGAAGATGCTTCTTTCTCTAACTTCCCCCAGGAAAGTTTAGATACTTCTCCCTCTGTATCTGGAACTTTCCGGGCACTTTCACTGCCACACTGTGTGTTTTTCTCCTTCTCTTTCCCTGTTAACTCTTCAGGAGACCCAGAGTATCCTTATTCCCCAGGATTTATCAATGCTTGGGGAACTGGTCCTGAAATTTCCTTCTTTACTTAGCTTCTTTCTTTATTCAAAGCTGTCCTATACAAAGTAATCTCATCTCCTCTTTAAAATCTTGATAATTTCAATAATGATGATAATAGCTAATATTTGAGTGCTTAGTATATGCCAGGCTCCATATTAATTATTTTCCACGGACTTAGCTTGTTCAATGATCATAACCAAATGATATGAATATATGATCATCTCCATTTTACAAATAAGGAAATAAAGGCACATGGAAGTTAAGTAATTTATTCAAGCTCATGCAACAGGTAAACGTTCTGTACCCAAAGGATCTGTATGCAAAGATTCTCCACATAGTCTCTATATTCTCTTATAACATTGCAATATAGGAGCTATAGTATAATATTCAACAGGAAAAAAAAAAAGTTCATTACAATGGAAATAGAAAAACAAGGTATAAGCTTTCTCCCAGTTCACCAAGGAAGGGGATAGTGGTTTAGTCCCTAAGTCGTGTCTGACTCTTTCAACCCCTTGGAGCCTGCCAGGCTCCTCTGTCCATGGTATTCTCCAGGCAAGAATACTGGAGTGGGTTGCCGTTTCCTTCTCCAAGGCATCTTTCTGACCCAGGAAATGAACCTGGGTCTCTTGCATTGCAGGCAGATCCTTTAGTGACTGAGGTAGGAGGAAAGCCCAAGGAGGAGGAAGAATTAGATATTTATGGTGCAGTGAAGGAGGATTACAGAAGAACTAATCTGAAAAAATCCACCCGTCAAGTTCTTGGGGGAAAAGGAGAGCATTATAAAGAAGGTTGGAAATATTATTTATTCCTCAATAATGGAGCGGCCTCCAGAGGTTAGCTGGAGGGCCAGCTGGGGACTGAACTTGGAGTCGACTGCTGTTCCGTGACTGCAGGGAGCAGCATATTGCTGGCAGCTGTGGGTGGGACTGCAGTCACGTGGCCACGAAGGCCCCGCGGACCACCCCACGACTGCAGTGAACCTGTCCCGCGCCCTGCCACTCCCCCTTCACAGACGGGAAGCAGGCTCCGCAAGGCCCAGGACTGCGCCGGGTTACTCAGTCAGTAACAGAGTGGAGCTCAACTCCAGATCCCACCCCTGAGGCCTTCACTCCAGGGAAAAGAAGCTGTCTTTAAAAGCCTGTTAGCATTTTAGCTGCTTCTGTGAACTTGTATTTGCTCTTGTATTTCTTTTTCTTGAATTTTAGCCTGGTCATTCAAAACCATACTGGATATCTCTTGAGACAAGAATGCTATGCTTTTGTCTATTGTTGGAGAGTGTAAAGTACATCTTCATTGAATACTTGTTCACCGATTAATTAAATGAGACCCAAGACCAAATGCTAGGCGAAGTGGGTGGACCTCTTTCTTGACTATCAGGCTGCGGAAGTTGCTACGTCACTCTGCGGGGAACCGGCCACTGTCTCTGATCGGTCGCAAGGGATTCATTACGTTTCTTGATTTCTGTGTGTCTGCAGTGCCTAGCTAATAAAAATGAGGATACAGATTTCTCTCACGGTCCTTCTAGTTCTAAATTTCTAGGGCGAGAGTTTCAACATTGAAGAGAAGAGAAATTCCCCCAAGAATAATGACATTACTGGTAAATAATTTGCATTTGCAGTGGTTTGCAGAAGAACTTGAAAGCATGAGTACTATGTTTCCAATACATAGCTTGCCCTTAAAAATAAATGAATAAAGAAACAGACGGGTTCTTTTCCTAATTCATGTGCCTGTTGCAAAGGTTTTCCAACCATAAACCAGGCCGAAGGCTTTATACATATTTTGTAGTATGGCCGATGCCACAGTGCGATAGTAATAATGCTGTTTTAAACAGGAGCCAGAGATCACAGAACATGCCTTACATTGCCACCACCTTAACACTTGAGAAAGTCTACTTTTTACTGACTATGACTGTTCCAGGAAAACTACTGGGGAAAACCTCAAAGATACCCTTGGTTGCTGGCATCTCTGCTTTAAGCTGAGAATTTAAACTATTAAACTCTCTGTTACAGAAGGAATTGTGTCCCCCCACCCACTCCCCGGCAATGTATACACTGAAACCCTCGTTTCCAATGTGACTGTACTTGATGCAAGATCTTTAGGGGTGATTAAGGTTGAATGAGGTCATGAGGTTGAGGCTCTAATTCAACAGAACTGATGTCCCCATGAAAAGAGGAAGACACACCAGAGATCTCTCTCTCTCTCTCCCCATCAACACAGAGAAAAGGTCATGTGAGGACACAGTGAGAAGGTGAGCCCCTGAAAGCCAGGAAGAAAGGCCTCAGAAGGAAGCAAACTCCTCAACAGCTTGATCTTGAACCTCCAGCCTCCAGAAAGGTAAGAAAATAAATTTCTTTATTTTAATGTTTAAGCAACATAGTCTATGGCACTTTGTTACGGCAGCCCTGGTAAAATAATAGGTGCCCTGAAGCCAAAGCTTTGTGATAGCCCCTAAAATCACTTCCATTTGTATTCAGTGGTTAAATCACAGCCTCTGAGACTTGACCAAAGGCTGTAGGCAAAGAGATGGGGAAATGCCACACAGAGCCTTGTTCATTTTGTCCTTAGACAACTGGTGCGTCCACGCCTGCCTCTTAGCCAGCACCACGGAAGCATGGTCCCCGGGGCAACAGGTTCCAGAGTTCCGTGCTTCTCTACGGGCATCTGCCTGTCTGCCATGTGCCCCACTGTCTTTTACTGCTTTGCCTGTGGACAAAAAAAAAAAAAAAAAAACAGAAGGCAGACCATCACTCCCCCGCTGTGCCCAGCTTCACTATTATTCATCCATCCATTCCGGAGAAGGCGATGGCAACGCACTCCAGTGCTCTCGCCTGGAGAATCCCATGGACGGAGGAGCCTGGAAGGCTGCAGTCCACCGGGTCACCAAGAGTTGGACACGACTGAGAGACTTCACTTTCACTTTTCACTTTCACGCATTGGAGAAGGAAATGGCAACCCACTCCAGTGTTCTTGCCTGGAGAATCCCAGGGACGGGGGAGCCTGGTGGGCTGCCGTCTATGGGGTCGCACAGGGTCGGATACGACTGAAGCGACTTAGCAGCAGCAGCAGATCCATCCATTCTGTCATTCAACAAATATTTATTGACGCCTACTGTATGACCAACCTAGATGGCATATTAAAAAGCAGAGACATTACTTTGCCAACAAAGGTCCGTCTGGTCAAGGCTATGGTTTTTCCAGTGGTCTTGTATGGATGTGAGAGTTGGACTGTAAAGAAAGCTGAGCGCTGAAAAATTGATGCTTTTGAGCTGTGGTGTTGGAGAAGACTCTTGAGAGTCCCTTGGACTGCAAGGAGATCCAACCAGTCCATCCTAAAGGAGATCAGTCCTGGGTGTTCATTGGAAGGACTGATGCTGAAGCTGAAACTCCAATACTTTGGCCACCTCATGCGAAGAGTTGACTCGTTGGAAAAGACCCTGATGCTGGGAGGGATTGGGGGCAGGAGGAGAAGGGGACGACAGAGGATGAGATGGCTGGATGGCATCGCTGACTCGATGGGCATGAGTTTGAGTAAACTCTGGAAGTTGGTAATGGACAGGGAGGCCTGGCATGCTGCGATTCATGGGTTCGCAAAGAGTTGGACACGACTGAGCGACCGAACTGAACTGAACTGAACTGTATGCCAAGCACTGTTTCAGGGACTTGGGATATCGCAGTGAGAAAAATAAGCAAAAATCCCCATCTTCGTGGAGTTTACCTTCTAATGAAATAACTTCTAATGGAGCAAGAACTCTCATTTATTTTATCTTATTTTAATACTGTTCTTTATTTTTCACAAGTTACCTTATCCTTTAATAGAGCAGGTTTCCATCTGTAGTCATTTTCTTGATCTGCTTTCCCATGTCCTTTAGTCCATTTTACCAATAGGGATGTTGAAGGGCAAAAGGTAATTGAATCTACTATTTGTCAAGTCTGGAGTACAGATTAACCATCAGAAAGCAAAGCACAAGTGCTTCATATTCTTAGTTTCCACTAAAACCCTGTACTGGCAGTAAAAATACAAACAAAATTCCCCATAACTTCTCCATGGGGACCCTTCTTGGCTGATTTCTTGTAACTCTGTTGCACTGATTCAGACAAAATCAACCAAGGTCATGACAGTGAAATGCATATTGCACGCTGATCCCAGAATTTGGATACGAGTTACAGGCATGAACTCAAAGCCAGAACACAGGATCTACCCTGTAATTATTTTATTTTTGACTACAGAAAGTCTCAATCAAATGGCTATCCTGGGTTCAAAGCACTATTTTCTGAAAACATCTAGAAACCAACGTATACTTATGTGTAAAATGTACATATTAAATATAAATGATTCAGCAACATGGATCAGATTTTACATACTGTAAAAAAAAAAACTCTTCTTTAAAGCTGATCACCCTAGAAATTACCTTTATCATATTTATAAATCTGTTTGAAGATTAAATCTTTTTTTTCCCCCTTTACCCAAACCAGTAAACAACTATCAATGTCCCAAGATTTTATGTTAAAGAAAGAGAATTTCTCCAGGCTGTGGTTAACCACCCTTTGCATCTTGTGTTGTTGTTGCTATTGTTTTCTTAACTCCTCTGACAGTTTTGTCACACTGGGAGCTCACCCTCTCTGAAATTAAGTCAATGACAATAGTATTATTGGCTGTTGAGGAGTATGTGTTTGGTTCAAAAATAGAATGGGGTTTCATTCCGAGAAACTCATACAGAAATTGCCTAGACTTGACCTTCCGCCATAGGGGAACAAGTTAGAACAAGCTCTTGGAATGGTTGTATACAGTCAAGGCAATCTGATTATCAAAGCAAAGCTTAATAACCCCCACAATGTAGATGCCAGATCACTAGAGAAATCCAAGTCCTTGACCTTGGAACTCCATGAGGAAGTCAGCATCTGATGTACAGATGAAGCCCAGCCTGAGAGGCAGTAAAAACAATTTTTGCTGTTCAGTCACCAAGTTGTGTCCAGCTCTTCACAACCCCATGGACTGCAGCACACAAGGCCTCCCTGTCCCCCACCATCTCCCAGAGTTTGCCCAAGTTCCTGTCCATTGAATTACTGATGCCATCCAACCAAACAGACATTGTCTAAAATCACTGGTATTTGGCCATCATACATCAAACCGGTTTGAAAATCAATGATAATCTTTCTACTAAGGGGTTAGATCCTCAGGCTAGCAGAGACACCGAACCCTCCTTACATACACTGGAAAGTAACCTCCACCAAGAATCACAAGCAGGTGGGTTAAGACCTCCCTTGGACAACGTGCTCTCTGCATTTATTTTCTGTGGGAAATTAAATAAGAAGACCTCACGGGTGGGTTAAATAAATAAACCCCACCCCCAGCTCCCCAATTACAGATGAGAGTGTGTTCCTCGTGTTCAGCATCCTGATTACAGATGAGAGTGTTCCTTGTGTCCTGCCAAACGGAGGTCCTTCTTAACCCCTCTTCTCTCCCTCACCTCCACTCACCTGTGGGGTCACCAGGTCAAGTTCAGACTGACATTCTTCTGCATTTTGTCCTCCGTGCTGGCATAAGCAACATCCTGTTTCAAATAAGGTTTTTTTTTTTTAAAAAAAAAAAAAAACAACCCTCATAAAGCTCCTTGGACATCAATGGCTCTTACAAAACAACAATTTGATAAATTAAGTGTAAATGAATCAGAAACATGTGGATCAAGTTTCCCTCAGAATACGCATGGGTTTAAGTATTCAGAGGGAAAGTGCTTGGGAAAAACGTGTTCTGAACCCAAAATGTTTGAAAAATAAGCTCAAACTTCTTTGGCAGTTTCCCCACCCCAGATCAACCCGCGTGATAAATATTGGTGTGTGTGGGTAAAGCGCAGGGTCACGGGGCGCTCGCAGCCCGGCTGCCACGAGTAATAACTATGGTATATGGAGTGAGCCATGAAGGGGGCTGCGAGGCTGAGGCCTCCGGCTCGCATGCATTCCCACTCACCCCGGGTTTGTTTTTGTTTGGTTTTTCATGTGAGAGCTGAACCGTTGTAATGATTTCCACTACCACTCCCCTCCCCATCGTTTTATTCCCATCGCTGAAACCCTCGGGGAGGATCTACTGTGTGTGACAAAGAAATATGTCTTTTCTCTGTGTTACAGACCTTGGATCGCATCCAGGGCCCCCTTTTTCCCCCGGAGGCCCGCTCTGCTCCTTTATGATTCGCATTTCATTGCGGTACACTGAACCCGGCGAGAAGTTGTCTGAACCCGCAGAATGGTGAGAGCTAAAAGCAGCAAGCAAGAAGTCTCCTTTCTCATTCTGCCCGGAGTCTGCACTGCCAGAAATCTAAAGCCAGATTTGATCTAAAATTTATACAGGCAAAGAACATCAACATGAGTACACTCAGTCTCTCTTCTCTTCCCCTTTCCCAAGACCCTCTTGCCCTGGGAATCTCTGTTTTATGTTTAATTTAATTTAATTTAATTAATAATGATTGCTAATTATCATCTTTTTCTTTTCCCCCACCCTTATTTGATCTTGTCATTCACTTTCACAAGGTCCTCATTTTATTTTTTTAAGCTTTTTAACCCATAAATCTTTAACTTGCAAAACTAAACAGCCAACTTTTGAAATATGAAAACTACTAACTCCAAAGAGGTAGGAGTAGGCTCAAGAAGAGAAGTCTAATATTTGGAAGGAAAAATTCAATTTAGAAGGTATTAAAATACACCAAATATATTCTATATAGGGAAAGAATATATTTGCATTTTTTATATTAGCATTTTTACAAATGCTAATGAAAGAGTTATAGGAGAGTTTGTTTTTCTTTTTTACTGAAGTCATCTCTGATATTCAGATAGGTTAGCTGGGACTACAAAAGAAAAGTACTAATTTTAAGACAGAACTATCTCCTAAACTACACATCCTTTTTTTGGAAGTGATACTGAAATGTATTCATGGGGAAGTCTTACTAGCACCTCAAAATAACAAGTACTTCCTCCCCTATATCCCTACATTTGTTAAGGATAATGGATAAAGTGACTTGTTTTCATACTCCATGTCCAAGAGGCCATGAAGTGAAAATGTTAGTCGCTCAGTCATATTTGACTCTTTATGACCCCGTGGACTGTAGCCCACCAGGCTCCTCTGTCCCTGGGATTCTCCAGGCAAGAATACTGGAGTGGGTTGCCATTTCCTTCTCCAGGGGATTTTCCCAACCCAGGGATTGAACCCGACTCTCCTGCATTACAGGCAGACACTTTACCTTCTAAGCTACCAATGGAAGCCCCAAGAGGCCATTATGAGTGATTATTTGCTAAATGCTTCCTATTTCCTTCACACCTGAGCCCCTCTGCCTGGGTTTGTACAACCACATGCTCATCTGTTTGTGATCTGTGTGTCAGTCCATTATCCACACTACAATCCTAGTGATGTTTTCTTATGCATCCCTGAGTGTGACCCAGCCCTGCTGAAATTCTGCCATACCTTCCATTCCTAGGGAAACTGGTTCTCAAGGGTCAAGGGGTGGTGGGAAGAGAATTGACTGGAATCTCTGCCCAGAGCTTTTACATTCTATATTGTTTCTATAATAACTTCCCTTCCTCGCTCTTGATTGGGACATAGTGTCAGGGCTTGAAAGTGAGCTGGAAAGGAATTTGGTTCATTGTGAGGTAGTCATTCTTCCCCTTCCTGCTCACCTCCCCTTCTCCTCCACTCCTCAAAACCTTCTGGCCTTGAAGATGGAGTTTAAACTCCCCAGGGCGCAGGAGGCCTTGCAGGAGTGGGGATCCAGCAGCTCTGCCCCACCTCTGCCCTGCACATACCCTACGGCGGTCACCCATTCTTTTTTTCTATATTGGTAGTGCCTGCTGTTTTCTCCACCTGAAATGCCCTTTTTTCCCTGACTAACTCCATTTCTCCATCAAGCCTCAACACAAACATTTCTTCTAATCACCTGGACACACTGGGCCCTTCACATGTCACCTGCCTGTCTCTTTCCCAGAGCAGGACTTCTGAGGAATGAAACCAGATCTTGCGAGTTTTCATCCCCGCTCAGTTCAGTTCAGTTCAGTTCAGTTCAGTCACTCAGTCGTGTCCAACTCTTTGCGACCCCATGAATCGCAGCATGCCAGGCCTCCCTGTACATCACAAACTCCCGGAGTTTACTCAAACTCATGCCCATCGAGTCGGTGATGCCATCCAGCCATCTCATCCTCTGTCGTCCCCTTCTCCTCCTGCCCCCAATCCCTCCCAGCGTCAGGGTCTTTTCCAATGAGTCAACTCTTCGCATGAGGTGGCCAAAGTATTGGAGTTTCAGCTTCAGCATCAGTCCTTCCAATGAACACCCAGGACTGATCTCCTTTAGGATGGACTGGTTGGATCTCCTTGCAGTCTAAGGGACTCTCAAGAGTCTTCTCCAACACCACAGCTCAAAAGCATCAATTTTTCAGCGCTCAGCTTTCTTCACAGTCCAACTCTCATATCCATACAAGACCACTGGAAAAACCATAGCCTTGACCAGACGGACCTTTGTTGGCAAAGTAATGTCTCTGCTTTTTAATATGCTATCTAGGTTGGTCATAACTTTCCTTCCAAGGAGTAAGTGTCTTTTAATTTCATGGTTGCAGTCACCATCTGCAGTGATTTTGGAGCCCAAAAAAATAAAGTCTGACACTGTTTCCACTGTCTCCCCATCTATTTCCCATGAGGTGATGGGACCAGATGTCATGATCTTAGTTTTCTGAATGTTCAGCTTTAAACCAACCTTTTCACTCTCCTCTTTCACTTTCATCAAGAGGCTTTTTAGTTCCTCTCCACTTTCTTCCATATGCACTTCCTGCATATCTGAGGTTATTGATATTTCTCCCAGCAATCTTAATTCCAGCTTGTGTTTCTTCCAGCCCAGCGTTTCTCATGATGTACTCTGCATAGAAGTTAAATAAGCAGGGTGACAATATACAGCCCTGATGTACTCCTTTTCCTATTTGGAACCAGTCTGTTGTTCCATGTCCAGTTCTAACTGTTGCTTCCTGACCTGCATATAGGTTTCTCAAGAGGCAAGTCAGCTGGTCTGGTATTCCCATCTCCTTCAGAATTTTTCACAATTTATTGTGATCCACACAGTCGAAGGCTTTGGCATAGTCAATAAAGCAGAAATAGATGTTTTTCTGGGACTCTCTTGCTTTTTTGATGATCCAGCAGATATTGGCAATTTGATCTCTGGTTCCTCTGCCTTTTCTAAAACCAGCTTGAACATCTGGAAGTTCTCGGTTCACGTATTGCTGAAGCCTGGCTTGGAGAATTTTGAGCATTATTTTGCTAGCATGTGAGATGAGTGCAATTGTGCTGTAGTCTGAGCACTCTTTGGGATTGCCTTTCTTAGGGATTGGAATGAAAACTGACCTTTTCCAATCCTGTGGCCACTGCTGAGTTTTCCAAATTTGCTGGCATATTGAGTGCAGCACTTTCACAGCATCATCTTTCAGGATTTGAAGTAGCTCAGCTGGAATTTCATCACATCCACTAGCTTTGTTCGTAGTGATGCTTCCTAAGGCCCACTTGACTTCACATTCCAGGATGTCTGGCTCTAGGTGAGTGATCACACCATTGTGATTATCTGGGTCATGAAGATCTTTTTTGTATAGTTCTTCTATGTATTCTTTCTGCCTCTTCTTAATATCTTCTGTTTCTGTTAGGTCCATACCATTTCTGTCCTTCATTGAGCCCATTTTTGCATGAAATGTTCCCTTGGTATCTCTAATTTTCTTGAAGAGATCTCTAGTCTTTCCCATTCTGTTGTTTTCCTCTATTTCTTTGCATTGATCGCTGAGGAAGGCTTTCTTATCTCTCCTTGCTATTCTTTGGAACTCTGCATTCAAATGGGAATATCTTTCCTTTTCTCCTTTGCTTTTTGCTTCTCTTCTTTTCACAGCTATTTGTAAGGCCTCCTCAGACAACCATTTTGCCTTTTTGCATTTCTTTTCCATGGAGATGGTCTTGATCCCTGTCTCCTGCACAATGTCACAAACCTCCATCTATAGTTCATCAGGCTCTCTGTCTATCAGATCTAGTCCCTTAAATCCATTTCTCACTTCCACTGTATATTCATAAGGGATTTGATTTAGGCCATACCTGAATGGTCTAGTGGTTATCCCTACTTTCTTCAGTTTAAGTCTGAATTTGGCAATAAGGAGTTCATGATCTGAGCTACAGTCAGCCCCACGTCTTGTTTTTGCTGACTGTATAGAGTTTCTCCATCTTTGGCTGCAAAGAATATAATCAATCTGATTTCGGTGTTGGACATCCGGTGATGTCCATGTGTAGAGTCTTCTCTTGTGTTAAGATGCTAAATGGTTTTTGAATGACTAGATTCACTCATGTATAAATAAATAAATGAATAAAAGAAATCACAGTAGTCAGGTCTATATGAACTGACTCATATATGTTTTGCAAAAACTGTGTACTAATATCTTATTATTAAACAATTAATCCAACCTGGCCACTAAGCTACCAGCAATAACCAGGCTGCCATACAATTGAACTAGTTATTTTGGTCATCTTAACATGCAAATGAGATTTAGTCATTTGTTGATTGAGCCATATATGAAATAAATTCTCCCTCTAAAAAAAGAAGTATATAGCAACTATTATGAATTTTAAAATACTAACACATTTACTTATTGAGTACTTACTATGTAGTGGGCAATGACTTACGTGTTTTATGTGCATTGATTCATTTAGTCCTCACAGAAACTCTACAAGGTATGTGCCTTTATGGTGCCCACTTAACAAATGAGGAAGATACCTACAGGTACCCAGCAGAACACAGACAGCCCATGTTCTCACCCAATAGTTTATATCCTGTCTCTCAGGACACAAATGGTCATGGTATAATTTCTATAGCAAACAATGTTTTCCAAAGGAGAACCATAATTAAATTCTCTACAGTTTCCATCCTATATTGAGATCAAAGTGAAAGTCTCTCAGTCCTGTTCGACTCTTTGCAAGCCCATGGACTATACAGTCCATGGAATTCTCCAGGCCAGAATACTGGAGTGGGTAGCCTTTCACTTCTCCAGGGGATCTTCCCAATGGAAGAATCAAACCCAGGTCTCCCGCATTGCAGGTGAATTCTTTTTTTTGTTGTTGTTAGTAAAAAAACTTTATTAAAATTGCTAATATAATTTTCCTTCATTTATTTTTTTTCTCTTTTATTTTATTTTTTTTTCCCATTTATTTTTATTAGTTGCAGGCTAATTACTTTACAATATTGTAGTGGTTTTTGCCATACATTGACATGAATCAGCCATGGATTTACATGTATTCCCCATCCTGATCCTCCCCTCCCGCCTCCCTCTCCATCCCATCCCTCTGGGTCTGAATGCCCCAACCAAAAGACAAAGACTGGCTGAATGGATACAAAAGCAGGTGAATTCTTTTACCAGCTGAGCCACAGAGGAAGACCATTCAGATCGGAAAGGCCTTGCAAATCCCAGTTGCTCTTGTAGTCAGATCCTGTCACTTCCATTGGTCAATTCATTCATAAAACAAAACACAGCAAACGTTGGGGAGGTAACGTTTTTTCTGACTTAACTGATTTTTGCTCCCTTACCCATAAAACTGGTTTTGAGATGACTTTAACTTAACCACTCCCTGGAGAGCAAAAAACTGGGGTGCCCTGCAGCTTTTAGGATACTGGATTCCAGAAAGGGCCAAAGACATGTTGATCGAGGGAGAAGACACGGAAGTTGGAGTGACCAGGAGAGGCAGGGAGAGGCTCAAGGTCTCTGACGTGGCTGACTATCCACACAGCCTCTTCTCTCCTCAAGACTCTGAACTTTTAAATGAAAGCATTTTAAAAAGAGTATTGCCTGTCAATACTCTGTTTATCCAAGATAGGAAAGCAGGTTTAGTTAAAGGAGGTGAAAAACGTACTTGTAGCCATGTCACCTTTTGCTATTTCTTTTTGTATGTAATCTTGTGTTATAATTACCTTGAAATAACAATAAAAATTAAATCAATAATGGTTCTTCCTTCCTAAAATGTGGGCAGGAAGCTTGTATTCATATTCACCTCCATGGTCTTGTCCTACTTCCCAGAAAGACAGAGAGAGAGACAGACAGACAGACAGACAGATAGACCCTCAGTTGGGCCTTCTGGTCTACCAGGAGACTCTGTAACCTTGTATACCTGACACTGAATTCTGTGCCCAGCTCCTCAGTGGAAAGCAGACCATTTAACCTCCCTTCGCCTCTATCTCTCCATCTGTAAAAGATGTGAAATAATGCAGGCCACCTGCTTCCTTCACAGGAGAGTGGTGAGAATTAATGATATTAGGTTAATGCTGTCAGCTTTCTGAAGGGTCCAGGGAATTTGGAATGAGAGACCCCGTATGGATATCAGATATGGTTCCCTAATCAAAGGACTTCCGGCTGTCCATATATCTTCAGAATCAGGGGCACTGGAACACCAGCTTTTCTATTTGTTATTTGAAATGGTGCCCAAAAGAGAAGAGGACAAGACATGACTGAAGGATATGACCGAGACAACCCTTCTGGTGACCGTCCATTCAACATCTGTCCGAGGGGAGGTGATTACAGGCTTCAGATTGCCAAGTCCATTATCATTAGCACATTATTTGGTGCTGAATGCATTGAAAGGACAGGTCAGGCCACAAATGTCTTTGTTAAATGGAGCACACTCCAGGCGAGTGTGCTGTGGGTCCCTTTCTCCCCGCCCCCCCCAACCCTAACTGCACTAGCACCCCATCCTAGGCCCCGACGCCGCATTTAAGAGTTCACAAATTGTTCCTGCTAGTTTAAGCAAAAATGCTCCAAGAGATAACGGGGCCACGATAATTAATTTTGCTCCTTGACTGGAAGGTGAAAAGCTTTTTATTATGTAAATTATAAATGTCCTGAAGGGAAACTTTATCTCTCTCTCACCAATGAGCCCATCAAGCTGCCTGAATCAGGATTTTTTTTTATGTTTATTAGTCTAGGGGGGCCAGTTAGGACGTTTCATAGCTTCTAAGTGCTGACATTTATCTATTGCTTCCAAATAAGCTTAGTGGCAGGAAGCCATGGGCACATCGCAAAATATGGAGGGGTGGGGGGGAATCGAGCTACAGACAGGCGGAATGCAAATGGCGCAAACCTCTGGGCCTGAAAGGTGGGTGAGAGCCCACTGGTCCCTGTGCTGAGGGCTTTTGTCTCTCCCTGTATTCCCCTTTTATCCCATCTTGCTCCCTTGTGATTCCTTCTGACCTGTCTAATTTCCGCCTTGGCTAATGATACCCTGGGGTTCTGGGCACAGCCAACCCTTCCTCCACAGCCATCATTATCCCTAGCCATACTCTTTAGGCTCTTTGTTTGGGGACCTCTTTGCTCTCAAAGAACACTAGAGTTTTTTTTTCTTCCCTCAGAGGAACAATTTTATACACTACGATGGTTGCATTTTATATATCAGCTTGACTGGGCCCCAGTGCCCGGATATCTGGGCAAATGTTCTTCTGGATGTTTCTGTGATTTTGGATGAGATTAAACTTTAAATTGGTAAACTTTGAGTAAAACAGATTGTTCTTCATGATGTTGGTGGGCCTCATCCAATCAGTAGAAGGGCTGAATAGAGCAAAAGACTGACCTCTGAGCAAGAAGGGATTCTGCAGCAGATGATTTTGGACTTGAATTGCAACACCCACTCTTTGCTGGGCCTCCAGTCTACTGGGCCACCCTGCAGATTCAGGACTTGCAGCCTACAGAAGTCAATTCTTTAAAATCTCTATATATAGATATAAGATACAGGTATATACTATTGTTTCTGTTTCTCTGGAGAATCCCGACTAATACATATGCCTATGAGTGTATAGACTAAGACACCACTCCACTCCGAAAGGTTAGGGTATATGATAGTGACTGGGACCTAACAAGCCTTGAGAACAGGTAAGCTTTGGTGGTCTTATTTTACATAACAACATCTTTTGTACTCTAGCTGGGCTGTTGGGTAACACATCCTAGGCTTCACAGTAGAACAGAAAGCGGATAGAAAAGAAGCAGAGAGAGGTGAGATGAGTGTTTGCTAACCAGTCCAGATTTGACTACAGGCTCTGCATCCTTCATTTAGGAAGTAATAACCTATGGTTGATTCATGGTGAGGTTTGACAGAAAACAACAAAATTTTGTAAAGCAATTATCCTTCAATTGAAAAATAAATTAATTTTAAAAAGAGAAGTAATAAATCCATCTCATTGATGGACATATGGCACAATTTCATAAGAAGTTTATAGGAAGAATTTCATCTTCCAATACTACAAAGGTCTAGACACACGAAGGAGATGAAACAGTGCCTTGCTTTCCTGCAGCTTATAATCTAGTGAAGGATTCAGGTATTAAACAGAAAACACATGTGTGCTCAGTTGTGTCCAACTCTTTGCAACCCCTTGGACTGCAGCCTGCCAGGTTCCTCTGTCCAGGAGATTCTCTAGGCAAGAATACTAGAGTGGGTTGCCATTTCCTCCTCCAGGGAATTTTCCTGACCCAGGGATTGAACCTGGGTCTCCTGTGTCTCCTGAATTGCAGGCAGATTCTTTACCCCTTGAGCCATAAAGTCACGTGCAAATATATATCATGATACCTGCTGAATTCCATTAGAGGAAATAAACCTGTTTCATTATAGGTTGAAAGGAAAAGTGAAAGTGAAGTTGCTCAGTTGCGTCTGACTCCTTGCAACACCATGGACTGTAGCCTGCCAGGCTCTTCCGTTCATGGAATTCTCCAGGCAAGAATACTAGGGTGGGTTGCCATTTCCCTTTCCAGGGGATCTTCCCGACCCAGGGATCAAACCCAGGCCTCCTACATTTCAGGCAGACTCTTCACCATCTGAGCCACAAGGTAAGCTCCAGAGACAACAGTTTAGAGAAACTGAAAAACAAATCAGAGTTGCCGAAATTAGGGGAGAGAATTTCAAGCAAAGCAGCAGCAGATGTGGGGCTTTTAAGCAGGGCCGATCTCCGTGAAAAGCAAAGGGAAGGAGTGTGGAGAGTGGAACCCTGGAGTGAGGAGGGGCAGGCAGAGCCAGGCATGTAAGAGCCTGTCTCCCTGAAGAGGAAGCTGTGTTTTCTCCAAGTACAGTGAAAAGCTAGTGAAGTATTTTAAACAGAGGAGTGGCATTATCTTAATTTCTATTTGCAAAAATTATTTTGGCTCCCTCTGTGTGGAAAATAGACTGGAGAGTACATATGGTAAGACCAACGTGATGGACATTTTCCTTTCCTCTCTTCTCCAACTGGATAAGGGGAAACCTATATTTGCCATTCCCACCTTGGCTTGTTACCTTTCAAGTGGAGAGATTCTTGCTTATACGGGGATAGATTTAATTGAAATATATAATTGAAAAATGGAGAAATAAGAGAGAGAGACATGGGTGAGGGAGGGGGTTGAAAGGAAGGAATTATAGTAAATAAGAAGCTTATTTGAGGCTTCTTTCTTTTTCTGGGAGCAACTTTCAAGGATAGAAAACCAGTGGAGAAGGAAAGGGAAATTTAAACTATTGTGGATTATGATGAGATCTTTCTATATTTATCAAGAAAAGTTTAAGTTAAGAATGAAAGTGAAAGTTGCATCTGACTCTTTGCAACCCCATGGACTATACAGCCCATGAAATTCTCCAGGCCAGAATACTGGAGTGGGTAGCCTTTCCCTCCTCCAGGGGATCTTCCCAACCCAGGGATCGAACCCAGGTCTCCCACATTGCAGGCGGGTTGTTTACCAACTGAGAGCTACGAGGGAAGCCCCGAGTTAAGAACAGGAGTCCTTTATTAATTACTGTTGGTTGTCGGATGGTGCTTCCTTGGGTCTTCCTCTCCTCCTCTACTGGACTATGCAGGCCTTTATAAAAGGGTCGTCACTTCACAAAAGGTATGCTTAAGCACCCAACAGATGAGAGCAATGGACTTGGCTGATAGAAGAAGACCTTGGGATCTTCTAGAGGTGGTGGAGACATAAACTAACAGAAGGAACAGAGCTGACATTGTCCTCAAATTTCTCTCTTTCTCCCCTTCTTCCACATGAAAACATTTTATCTCAGCATTTAGACACCCAGAGTACAGACTCTAATTCCCAGATTCTTTTAGAGTTGAATACGAGTGACCTTGTGGCCAAATTATTATGGCTAATGGGATGAACACCATTAGAACATGCCCGTCAAAGAAAGTGGTGTCCCCTCTCCTGGCCCCTTTTCTCCATTTCCACAGGCTGGACTGTGGTGTGTGGTAAACCATCTTGGATGATAAGGTATCGTCCATACAACACACCAGGGGTGGTGGAGCTAAAGACAGAGGCACCTAGAGCCCCCACAGACAACGCTTGGACTAGTATGTAAGGAAGAAATAACTTATAGCTTATTTAAGCCATTATTTTAAACCATATCCTAAGTATTACCAGTTGTTTACTAGAGAGCCTCTAGTTCTCTCTAAAATTTTCCTATCTCTCCCACTAGAGATGTGGTGGTAAAAAACAAGGGTAGAATCTTATCTCTACCCTGTTCATAGACTGGGGGACTCAGGGATCTCATAACTATGCCCTGAAGGTTAGATAAGCAGCAATTTACAAACTGGATCTATATTCTTCTGTAACCACTTCCTTAGCTGTGGTTAATTAAAAATTTAAACACATACGCAACTGAAAAAAAAATTCCCAGTATTTCTTAAAAAAAAAACAGTTTCAACACTTATAGTGGTAAAAATTTCCAATCAGGCTTTGGAAAATCTCTGCAAAAGACATTCCCACATAGTCTAAACTGTGAAATCCATCATATAGAACATGAGATCTGAGTAAAAGACTCTAGTTTTACTACCAGCCCCACAAGTGACATCACAGGCAGCCTGCCTGAACACTTTAATGCTCTGTACCTCTATTTCACATTTCGGAAAGAGCAGCTGTTGTAAAGAAATATTGTGAGGATTCGCATCCTGGATAGCCGGAGTGAAAGAGGACATCATTGGGCACCTGGTCCAAGCACGCATCCAATGCCTGTTTCCAGGTGGTAAGGATCTCATCATTATTCAGCTTAGTATAGTCAAATCATATCGCAGTAAGCATTTCCTAAAAACGCCACTTTTAGGAATTCCCTGCGGTCCAGTGGTTAGGGCTCAGAGCTTTCACTGCCAGAGCCTAGGTTCAGCCCCTGGTCGGGGAACTAGGATCCCGCAAGCTGCGTGGCGTGGCCAAAAATGAAAAATAAAAGCGCCATCTTTACTCTGTCACACTGCTTTTTTGTGACAATGACATGAAAAAGAAAAATCAGCATGGCAAAGTGAAGGGAGGACAGACTCTCAAAGTCAGACGAATCTGGCCTTGAACTCAGGTCTACCATTTAGGTGACCTGGAGCAAGTCACTTAATGTCTTTAAGCTTCCAAAGTTACTGTGATGCGTATTTTAGGGCCCACAAATGGTGAAATATACAGTGACACATAACTCCTGTACATAGGACTTAGTTAATAATTAACTTGGCTGTTGTTTTGCTATTACTGCATTTATCTTTGTCAGCCTTATAGTCACTCTAGCAAGTGGCCCAGCTTTGCCACTCACCATCTATGTGACCTTGAGTAAGGTTCTTAATTCTTCTGTGCCTCCGTTTCCCCATCTGGAAATGAGGAGTGATGGTAATACATCACAAGTTTGCTGTGAAGGTTAAATGTGTAAAACAATATAAAACACTTTGAACAGAGCTTTAGTAATTGTGTTATATAAATGTCAGCTTCTGTAACTATCAGTCAAACTAAAAATTATTAGGAAAGCTCTCAGCTATAAGGTAAAATGAAGATCGTGAATGGGGACATTTTGGAACAGTGCCTAAAAGAAAACCTCTTTTATTTGTCCTTTATAGTAAATTTACTTCTCTAAATATGCTTTTCATTTTGATAATGTTAAGTGTTCTCAACATGAAGCAGTAAGTAGTACAGGGAACAGGAGACAATCTGGGGTTTAAAGTGGGCAGATGGAAGTCTAATATGTTTAAAGTTCTCAGAAATATTTTAAATAAAATCATAGAAAATGTGCATTTGAGAATCTTCTCTTATCTTATTCCCAATGCTAGCTGAGCTGAAAAACTCAGAAGAAAGCACAGTTGACAGAGGACGGGAGCAGGAGCCTGGTTTCTTTAGGGCTTGGGCCAGGTCTTTCCACCCACCAGCTGGCTGACTTACATTGTCTCGCTTAACATCTCTGAGCCTCAATTTCCTTATGCAAAGTGAGAGGCTTAATTAGAAGATCTCTAAAATGCCTGGGATTTCTCAGTTTAAGATTCCATGTGAACCTGCTCGGATACACATTAGCAGGCAAACAGTCCTGCCTAGATTTAGGGATAACTTTCCAAGATGACTTATTCCATATCCAACTAAGTAATCTCAAGGTATTAGAGTGCGGTTTGTTTGTTTCTGCTGCTGCTGCTGAGTCGCTTCAGTCGTGTCCGACTCTGTGCGACCCCATAGACAGCAGCCCACCAGGCTCCCCCATCCCTGGGATTCTCCAGGCAAGAACACTGGAGTGGGGTGCCATTTCCTTCTCTGTGTTTGTTTGTAGAGACCTATAAATGCAATGGTACTGGATCAGTCACAGTAGGTTAGGTTATGCTATGATAACAAACAATCCCAAACATCTCAGTGGCTTTCAATAACTCAGTTTTGTCTTTACTGACACTGTGTGTCTGTCAAGCGTCAGCTGTTGCCCTGCTCCACACCTTTATTTCAGGACCTAGGCCGAAGAAGCAGCCTCTATCTGGCAGTTGCTGTTCTTCTGGAGAAGGTGGCTCTTAAAATTACGGCGTGTAAATGATACACATCACTTCTACATATATTTTATTGGCCAAAGCAAATCACATGGTTTCTCCTGACTTCAGCAAAGAGGGTATGACTAATTCGTCCACCCGTGGGAAAAAAAAAAAACACAGTTGGCGGAGGAAATAGAGTACTGGGTGAACACCAGTACAATCTATGACAGAGGTCAATGGAGAATTTATCTCCTGAATTGGAAAATTAGCTGTCCCTAAAAAGAAGGAAAAAGAACTCTCTTTGTTGAAGGCAAACATCCATACAGGAGTATTTGGAACCCAGGAACATAAAGGTAAGGACACTCACTTCTAGGAGAACTACTAGGGGAGGAAGCAGTTGTCTTTTTTGCTACTTTGTGAGAAAAATAAATGCCAAACAAATACGGGGGCAGGGGGAAATAAGGCATAGGGTGCCGATAGGGCTGCGGAGAGAGAAGAGGAGCTGGGGAAAGCCAGTCTTGGAGAGACGACACCATTTTCTGCAGCTCCAGGCGGCTCCAGCTAATGACTGCGGGCAAGCAGAGTGTGCGTGCTGAGGGTGCCAGCAAGCACATAAAAGGCAGAGCAAGGAGGATCAACATGTTTTGCTGCCATTTCCAGGAAAGGGATGGTGTCCCCCAGCAGCCTCCCACAGTAGATGACCAGGAAAAAATGCAAACACAAATAACACTCATTGAAACTCCGAGTCGTGACTACTGTGTTTCATAGCACATCCTCCCTCAAATCCTGGCTGCGAACCAGCCCAGCCACTTGAGGCAGCGCTGGCAGCCTGCTCTCTCTCCTGGCACTGGGTACGCGTGGCAGCTGGATGGCTTGTAGTCGGTGCAGTTTTGCAGCTGGTGGTGGTAGCAATTGGCAAAAACTAGCTGTCCAGATGGGCATTAAATTTTCTTTAATGTTTATAATATGTCAAAAGAGAATAATCCTATGTCAAAGTGGCTTACAAGAACTTTTTCTCAGGAGCTTACAGAAATTCCTTTATGACAAGATGGAGGTTGCTTTATTTCGACTACATATGTGAATGCTAGTCCCTTAAATGAGGTCCAGGCCCTCCTCCACAATGGAATCTCCTTTAGCTAAGAGGGGCTTTGGTCGGGGGGGGAGGGGGCTCTCCAACCTATTCTCTTTCTCAGGTTTTCCACAATTCACTGATCATTAGCCAACATGTCGCAGTACAGTCACAGGATTTGAACTGAGGGTCCAAAAGGAAAATAATGTTTGATTCTGGAATTGTTATGTTCCTCAGAGGGACCAGTAGCATTCAGGTAATGTTATAAAATTAGGAGTAAAATAATAACTGTGTTGTATAGAAAAAAAATAGCACTGGGCAAAACAGTTTCAGATACATAAAACAGGCAAGGAATGAATATCTGAAACATGTATTTTTAAATCACTATAAATCAATGAGAAAAACAGAGCAATTCAGCAACCGGTTTTTCAAATATTCTTATGGTATAGTATGCATCTCATAGAAGAGGAGACTACGATGACTTGTACATTATGAAATGGTGATCAGCCTCATTAGCTTTGTGATCAGGGGAAAAAAAAACAAGATACCATTCTCACCAAATGCATTGAGAACAAACTAAAGACTGTTTACATCAGAGGTAGTGAGCTTGTGAGTCAAGGTGAGCCCTCATACGACATACACTGCTGGGGGGAACAGCCAAGTATACAAAACAGTGTGACCACTTTGGAGGATAACCTCTCAGTATCCATAAAAGGTAAATGCAAAAGCCCTATGACTCAGAACATCCTTCTTCATGTCTACTTCCTTCTCCCACCCTCATGCAAGAACATTGACAAGTGTGCACAGGAAGGCTATGCATTTATCTTCATGACAGGAGTACAACCCAAAGGATGGTCCTTGAACCACCAGCATCAGAGTTCCCTGAGAATGTTTCCATTAGCATGTCTAATGCTTGCTAGGAATGGGACCGTTACTCCATCCCAGAACTTCTGAATTAGAGTATGTGGGGTGGGGCCAGGAATCTGTTTTAACAAGCCCCTCTGGTGATTCTGACATTTATGAAACTTTGAGCAGTGCTGTGTCATAACATTGTTTGTAATGGAGGAAAAACGGAAACAATCTGAGCTCTCATCATATGCTGTGGCTTATTTATATTTTAGAAAATCAGCCAGCAATTTAAAAGAATGAGGTTGATACATGCTGATCTAGAAAAACACCCAAGATAGACAATATTGTAGAATCAGATACAATGTATATTAGTATTTATGTTTTTTAAAAGCTACAGAACAATATCATGTATTTCTACATACACATTTCTACATAAATATATATATATATATGTACAGTGTATGTATATATATAAACATTCAGCAAAATGTCCAGATACATATCAATTAATAACAGTGATTATTCTGAAAAGGGTTTGGGATTGGAAAGCAGTCAAGAAAGACTATAGTTTTGGGGGAACTACATTCAATATATTATCATAACCTAGTGGAAAAGAATCTAAAAAAGAATATGTACAAACACATACACACATATATGTATATGTATAACTGAATTACTTTGCTATATCTGAAACTAACACAGCATTACACCATTGTAAATAAACTATATTTCAATGGAAAATTTTTAAAAAGACTAACCTTTTGTCATTTGATTTTTTTGTAAGAGCTTATATGTGAACTATTTGTAAAACTATATTTCTAGCTGGAGATCTGGGTTCTAGACCCAACCTGGGCACCATCTAGTTGCATCATCTTGAGCACATATCAGCTTCCTCAGGCTTCAGCTTCCTAAACTGCCAAACCAGGAATCAGACCAGTCAAATCCAGAGTCATTTTATCCAGCTTTATCTTGCTACAATTTTTGCCAGAGTCCTCTGAATATGAAAATTAGGTTGCATAATATATTTGACCAAAGAAAGAAAGAGAAGCATGCATATCTATGTCCCTTAAGGAATGAGTTAATAATTGCTTCCACATGTCATCTTAAGACTAATGACTTACATGAGACTTCCTGTGTTTAACCGTCACTTTTGGCTATATGAAGCTTTTTATTTTTAAAATTAAAGTCTAGAGACTTGATAAAACAAATTGCTCCTTAAAGTTTTCCAAGGGCTGAGTATAAGTGAATCTTTAGGACCCTGATTTTAATAGCATCAGTGTGTGAAAATAAATAATGACTAAAATAAATAATACATCCTAGCAGAAGGTATCAGCTCAGGCAATAATCATGCATGTGATGATCATATAATTACTTTGGACACAAAGATGGTGTTAGATTGAAAATCTGCAATGATGGTACCATGTTTCCATTATACAAAGAAACAAGAGACTTCTTTTCTATTTCTTCAATTTTTCATTTGTTGTTGTGTTTCAGTCATTCAGTGGTGTACATCTCTTTGTGACCCCATGGACTGCAGCATGCCAGGCTTCCTTGCCCCTCACCATCTCTCAGAGTTTGCTCAAACTCATGTCCACTGAGTCGGTGATTTCATCCAACCATCTCATCCTCTGTTGTCCCCTTCTCCTCCTGGTTTCAATCTTTCCCAGCATCAGGGTCTTTTCCAAGGTGTCAGTTCTTCCCATCAGATGGCCAAAGTACTGGAACTTCAGCTTCACCATCAGTCCTTCCAATGAATAGTCAGGATTGATTTCTTTAGGATTTACTGGTTTGATCTTCTTGCAGTCCAAGGGACTCTCAAGGGTCTTCTCTAATACCACACTTCAAAAGCATCAATTCTTCGGTGCTCAGCCTTCTTTATGGTCCAACTCACACATCCATACATGACTACTGGAAAAACCATAGCTTTGACTATACAGACTTTTGTTGGCAAAGTAATGTCTCTGCTTTTTAATATGCTGTCTAGGTTTGCCATAGCTTTACTTCGAAGGAGCAAGTTTCTTTTAATTTCATGGCTACACTCACCATCTACAGTGATTTTGGAGCCCAAGAAAATAAAGTCTCTCACTGTTTCCATTGTTTCCCTATCGGTTTGCCATGAAGTGATGGGACTGGATGATCTTAGTTTTTTGAACGTTGAGTTTTAAGCCAGCTTTCACTTTCATCAAGATGCTCTTTAGTTCCTCTCTGCTTTCTGCCATAAGCATAGTATCATCTGCATAACTGAGGTTATTGATATTCTCCCAGTAATCTTGATTCCAGCTTGTGCTTCATCCAGCTCAGCATTTCACATGATGTACTCTGTATATAAGTTAAATAAGCAGTGTGACAATATACAGCCTTGATGTACTCCTTTATCAATTTGGAGCCAGTTCATTGTTCTCTGTTGGTTCTAACAGTTGCTTCTTGACCTGCATACAAGTTTCTCAGGAGGCAGGCAAAGTGATTTCGTATTCCCATCTCTTGAAGAATTTTCCAGAGTTTGGTGTGATCCACACACTCAAAGGCTTTAACGTAGTCAATGAAGCAGATGTTTTTCTAGAATTCTCTTGCTTTTTCTATGATCCGATGGATGTTGGCAATTTGATCTCTCGTTCTTCTGCCTTTTCTAAATCCAGCTGGAACATCTGGAAGTTCTCAATTCACATACTATTGAAGCCTGGCTTGGAAAATCTTGAGCATTACTTTGCTAGTGTGTGAGATGAGTGCAATTGTGCAGTAGTTTGAATATTCTTTGGTATTGTCCTTCTTTGGGATTGGAATGAAAACTGACCATTTTCAGTCCTGTGGCCACTGCTGAGTTTTCCAAATTTGCTGGCATATTGAGTACAGCACTTTCATAGCATCATCTTTTAGGATTTGAAGTAACTCAGCTGGAATTCCATTGCCTCCACTAGCTTTGTTCATAGTGATGCTTCCTAAGGCCCACTTCAGTTCACACTCTGGGATGTCTGACCCTAGGTGAGTGATCACACCATTGTGGTGATCTGGGTCATGAAGATCTTTTTTGTATAGTTCTGTGTATTCTTGCCACCTCTTCTTAATATCTTCTCCTTCTGTTGGGTCCATACCATTTCTGTCCTTTATTGTGCCCATCTTTGCACAAACTGTTCCCTTGGTATCTCTAACTTTCTTGAAGAGATCTCTAGTCTTTCCCATTCTATTGTTTTCCTCTGTTTCTTTGCACTGGTAACTTTCTTTCTTTGTTAGCTCTCCTTTCTTTTCTTTAGAACTCTGCATTCAAATGGGTATATCTTTCCTTTTCTCCTTTGCCTTTCACTTCTCTTCTTTTCTCAGCTATTTGTAAGGCCTCCTCAGACAGCCATTTTGCCTTTTTGCATTGGGTGGTTTTGATCACTGCCTCCTGCACAATGTTACAAACCTCCATCCATAGCTCTTCAGGCACTCTGTCTATCAGATCTAATCCCTTGAATATATTTGTCACTTCCACTGTGACAAAATGTAAGGGATTTGATTTAGTTCATACCTGAATGCCCTAGTGGTTTTCCCTACTTTCTTCAATTTAAGTCTGAATTTGGCAATAAGGAGTTCATGATCTGAGCCACAGTCAGCTCCTGGTGTTGTTTTTGTTCACTGTATAGAGCTTCTCCATCTTCAGCTACAAAAAATATAATCAGTCTGATTTTGATATTGACCATCTGGTGATGTCCATGTGTAGACTCTTCTCTTGTGTTGCTGGAAGAGAGTGTTTGCTATGACCAGTGTGTTCTCGTGGCAAAACTCTGTTAGCCTTTGCCCTGCTTCATTTTGTACTCAAAGGCTAAACTTGCCTGTTACATCAGGTATCTCTTGATTTCCTACTTTTGCACTCCAGTCCCCTATGATGAAAAATATATCTTTTTTTGTTGTTAGTTCTATTAGGTCTTGTAGGTCTTCATAGAACCGTTCAACTTTACTTTCTTCAGCATTAGTGATTGGGACATAGACTTGGATTACTGTGATATTGAATGGTTTGCCTTGGAAACAAAGAGATCATTCTATCATTTTTGAGATCGCACTGAAATACTGCATTTTGGACTCTTCTGTTGACTATGAGGGCTGCTCCATTTCTTCTACTTCTACTCCAGTACTACTACTGTGGGATCCTTGCCCACATAATGGTCATCTGAATTAAATTTGCCCATTCCAGTCCATTTTAGTTCACTGATTCCTAAAATGTTGATGTTCACTCTTTCTGTCTCCAGTTTGACCACTTTTAATTTACCTTGATTCATGGACCTAAATTTTTTATATATAATCTTAAAAAATTAAGAAAGAGAGGTAGCTTGTATTATGTATGAATCTAGATTTTCACTAAGATATAGGGAAATCTGAATAAACCAGAATTCTGTCCCCCATGGGGACAGATATAAGAATCTTGGTTAAAGAAGAATTAAAAAGAAAACCAAATTTATACTAAAAAGCAAAAGATAAGGCAAAATTCATTACAAAGTTCAATCAATTCTGCACCCTATCCTAAGAGAAAATCCTGCTTTCCTGATCAAATGCAGTATTTAAACATAGCAGTGAACCAGAAAGAAAGTTAGAGACCATTAACAACCCCATTATTTTATAACCAGTGAATGCTAAATTTGAGACTAGAATCCAGCCTTTCTGTCTTTTAGTCCAAGGCTTCTTTCTGAGTGTTAATAGAAGAAACACAAATGACTTTAGCACCTTGTATACCAATGGATGAATCAGCCCAATTTTATAAAGAAATTATTTTTGAAAGTAGAGTTAAATGCCTTTCATCACATATCGTTAAAGTGAATTTAAAGACGATTTATGGGGGAAGCCCTTCTAAAATGTAAATAAAGTACACCTTTTATTGCTGTTGTTCAGTTGCTAAATTGAGTTCAACTCTTTGCAATCCCAAGGCCTGCAGCATACCAGGCCTCCCTGTCCTCCACTGTCTCCTGGAGTTTGCTCAAGTTCATGTCCATTGAGTTGGTGACACTATCCAACCATCTTATCCTCAGTTGCCCTCTCCTCCTGCCTTCAATCTTTCCCAGCATCAAGGTCTTTTCTAATGAGTCAGCTCTTTGCATCAGGTGGCCAAAGTATAGGAGCTTCAGCTTCAGCATCAGTCCTTCCAATGAATATTCAGAGTTGATTTCCTTTAGAATTGACTGGTTTGATCTCCTTGCTGTCCAAGGGGACTCTCAAGAGTCTTCTCCAGCATCACAATTCGAAAGCATCAATTCTTCAGCACTCAGTCTTTTTTTTTTTTTTTAATATAATCTAACTCTCACATTATACCTTTCATTAGAATTTAGCAATTCTGGATATGCAGTCATTTCTACTAGTCTTTTTTTTTTAAAGAAAGAAATGATAAAAATGGGTTGGTTATTTACCCTTTGCCATCCCAGATCCATTCTCCAGCTTTCTCTGACCTGCTCTGGCCCTTGGAAGCTAAGCTCTACATTGAGATCCTTGCGTCCAGCCTTCTGCTGAGTTCATACAGTGGAAAGTAAGGCAGAGATTAGAATTTGGAGGAGACAGTGGGATTGGGGCATATCCTTCTGCACCCAGTCTCCATTCCTACCTTGCATCCTCACTGTCTTGTCAGCACTGGTGAGCTGACAAGCCGCCCCCACCACCCCACAGCTTTGAGCTATCTCCAGTCACAGTGGTCCCTGAGCTGTGGGACTCCAAGGTTCATTGGGGTCCTTGACCCAGCCCTAAATCTCTGAAATTAGTCCCTTCGCAAAACCCTTTTTGGTTAATCCCATAAGTATACCATCAATTTCTTGCGAGGACTCATAACTGCTTACTGCACAAAGCCATCTAAAGCCTGTAGGTATCTGTGAATACTGGTATAATATAAAGCCAGTAACTGGTAAATGAAGCCCCAAGCCATCCTGGAACAAATCCCGGCCAGGGCCAGATGACACCCTGCACAACCGAATGCTCTGCCCCGCTGCTGGGAGAGGCCGCCTGCCACAGACCTGAGAGTCCCGTGAGTTCTTGCTGGGCGTGCCGAGAGTGCAAGGCTCCAACCTCTCTGCACCCGCGTAGTTGGATGAGATGATGTCTCTCTCCAGGACAAAAAAGCAGTCTTGGTTACCACTTGCTATAAATAAAGTAGGTTGGACACAAACTCACTTAACATGCAGCATCCTCCTGGCCCATCGTGGATCTCCAGGAACAAAGGGAACAGACACACACACAGCGCTTCTGCTGCTGGCTGTGCTGAGTCTGATCCAGAACTCTCAATGTCTTCTTCACCCAGGACACGGGAACAGGCTAACCTATTTGCTTGTGTATGTGGGGTGAAATTTCAGACTCCGACACCTTTATCCTCTTACTGTAGCCACGCTGGCCTCTTCCTACATCAGGCACACAGCTGACTCCTGTTTTTTGGATTTTGTACTTTCTCTTCCCTGCATGTGGAATGCTTGGTCCCAAGGTCTTCGTGTAGCTGATTCCAGCTGTTCTCAAGCCTCAGATCACCATGTGTCACATCCTCAGAGAGGCCTTCCATCACCATCCCAATCAGGAGTCACTCTCCTCCATCTCATATTTTATTTTCATCTTAATTTTTTTTTTTTTTTTACTATTTCACATTATCTCTCAGTTGTTTTTTTAATGCTTCTTTCCCCCCACTAAAATGCAAGCTCTAGGATGAGTCTTAGGAGTCTTGTTCTCTATCTGCCTATAACTCAGAATAGCTCCTGGTCCAGTGAAGTAGCACAAATGGATATTTGATGAATAAATGAATAACCATATGAATAAATGAGCTTTTTCAACTCTACCCTTTAGTTTGTGATTTTATATGCTCTTTGAATTTCAGGTGCCTCATCTGTACAATAAAAGTAAAGCAATAATCTGTCCTGTGAAAGTGAAAGTCCCTCAGTCATGTCTGACTCTTTGCGACCCCATGGACTATATAATCCACAGAAGTGTCCAGGCCAGAATACTGGAGTGGGTAGCCTTTCCCTTCTCCAGGAGATCTTCCCAACCCAGGGATCAAACCCAGGTCTGCCGCATTGCAAGTGAATTCTTTACCAGCTGAGCCACCAGGAAGCCCAAGAATACTGAAGTGGGTAGCCTATCCCTTCCCCAGCGGATCTTCCCATTCCAGGAATCAATCCAGGGTCTCCTGCATTGCGGGCAGATTCTTTACCAACTGAGCTATCAGGGAAGCATATTACATTTTTATGATATTTTTTATATTGTTTTTATAATACATTATATATATTAATATATTGTATAACTGTATTGAATATAATTATAAATTTGATGTTATAGGTAACAATAAAAGATACTATTCTGAAACTGTAAAGTATAATGTCATTCCTGTAAAATGCAAGGTTAAGTTCTGAAAGTACACATTTGGAGTCAATCTTAATATCTTCTGCTTTGTAATAATATCATTTAGAGAGGTCACATAGTAGTCACTGGAGGCAAGTCTGATGCATGTCTACTCAAAACGGTGGTGTTAGGAACGTTGAAGAGTGAGAGGCGTCTCTCAACACGTCTGTTCCTAAGCAACAACACATCAGCAACTTCTGACTACACAGCTCTGCTAAGGGCCTGTCCAGTTCTCCATCACCACAATTAGGTAGACCTCATGCAGAGACGACAACACTCAAGTGACTTCCAGGACTTCACCCTCACTAATTAGGTGGATTCCACCATCCCTACAGGAAAACCAGGCTCACTGCTGGGTGCTCCAGCTGGGGCTTGGAATGTTCACACTCTCCTCTCCTCCAGCATGACTTGCAGTTTGTACTGAATTTTGCAGAGCCTATTGGGATGTTGGTGATTTGCATCCTTATGTTACAAAATAAGACTGAAACAATATTACAAGGTGGGAGAGGACTGGGAGGATCCCTGCTCTAAATATTTTTATGTAGTGCCCACCAACTGAAGATTCACAGATTTTTATAAAAGAAAGAATGGTGCCTTCCTCGGCCTCCTTCCAGCTCCTTCCTCATCTTTCCCCAACCCCCAACTCATCCACTTCCACTCCGTACTTATTTTTGGTGACCCTTCTCAAGGATGGGGCAACCTGTAGATTTAAACAGAGACCATTCCATAGGAAAGAACCTCATGCAATGCTGAGAAGTAATTAGAAAAATCCCAAAATTTCTGACTTTATTTTCTTGGCTTCAGAAAGCACTGTGGACAGTGACTGCAGCCATGAAATTAAAAGACACTTGCTCCTTTGGAAGAAGAGCTATGACAAACCTAGACAGCATATTAAAAAGCAGAGACATTACGTTGCCAACAAAGTCCTGTATAGTCAAAGCTATGGCTTTTTCAGTAGTCATGTATGGATGTGTGAGCTGGACCATAAAGAAGGCTGAGCACCGAAGAATTGATGCTTTTGAACTGTAGTATTAGAGAAGACTCTTGAGACTCCCTTGGACTGTAAGGAGATCAAACCAGTCCGTCCTAAAGGAAATTAGTCCTGAATATCCATTGGAAGGACTGATGCTGAAGCTGAAGCTCCATACTCTGGCCACCTGATGCAAAGAGCTGACTCCTTGGAAAAGACCCTGACGCTGGGAAAGATAGAAGGCAGGAGAAGACAGGGATGACAGAGGACGAGATGGTTGGATGGCATCACTGACTCAACAACATGAATTTGAGCAAGCTCTGGGAGATGGTGCAGGACAGGGAAGCCTGGAGTGATGCAGTCCATGGGGCTGCAAAGAGTCAGACACGACTGAAAGACTGAACAACAAAATTTCTGAAACCAGTGACTTCATGAAAACAAGGTTTTATTCCAGACTTGAGGAAACGCCTCAAAAATTTGAAGTAAATTATGTTTAAGAGAATTTTCTCATGTGAAATGACAAATTTGGAGTGTTTATTACATATACATACTGCCGGAGCACACACTGCACGCCAGGCATTGTCCAGTAGGATCAGCGCTGCAAAAACACGACTAAATTACTAAAACATCACTTTGTTTAATCCTCACAAAAACCCTTTGAGGCAAGCACTCTTTCTATTCTCATTCTATGGATGGAAAAGTTGAGGCGGGGATAAGTTAAGTGAGCTCCCCTCGTATGTGTGTACATGTGCATGCCGAGTTGCTTCAGCCATGTCTGTCTCTGTGTGACCCTGTGGGCAGGAGTTCACTGGCTCCTCTGTCCATGGCATTCTCCACTGGAGTAGGTTGCCATGCCCTCCTCCAGAGGATCTTCCTGACCCAGTACTCGAACCTGCATCTCTTCTGTCTCTTGCGCTGGCAGGCGGGTTCTTCACCACTAGCTCCACCTAGGAAGGCCTCTTGTAGTATGCTAATTCTCACAATTCTCTTCTCTCCAGGACCTAATTTCCAGTATGTTCTGATGGGTCTAATATTCATATGATTGATTGGCCAGAATTGCTATCGGAGAAGCCATCTTATTCAGGAGAGGCATTCTACTCCCTTTTGGAATTCAGAGGTATTGAAATTTGCTTCTCTCCATGGCTCAGAGAAGACATCCGGCCATTTGTTTTACATAGTAAGGAGAACTTACTGTGGATGCCTTAAAGGAAGTGTCTTCAGCGGACCCAGGCATAAGAAACCTAGAGTCCAGATGTGCCTTCTGCTGTAACAACTCTGCCCTGGACACACAGCCCTGGTGACACTCTCTTGTGTCATCTAAGTATCCTGTGTCATCTCAGACCATCTAAGTGGGTGGTCCGAGGCTCAACAATAGGCCTCCATGTCTGTCATGGTTAAAAAGCTCACACCTAGAACCTGAATATATCTAGGTCTTATTTCTCCCATCTCAACACCCAGATCAGCAAGATTCAGTCCCACAATATTCAACAGTAAAAAGCAGTAAATAATAACATGAGTGATAAACAGGCAGAGCACAGAGGATTTTTATGAGTTAAGCAACTCTAAATAATATGTATAATACCATAAGGGTAGATACATGACCTCACATACTGTCCAAACTCATATGATATATAGCAACAAGAGTAAATCCTAATGTAATGTATGGACTCTGGGGGATCATGTGACGTCCATGCGGGTGAACTGTCACAGATACCATCCTGGTGGGGGATGCGTCAAGTTAAGGAGGCCATGGGTACGCCGGGGCAGAAGGTTTACAGAAACTCTGTGCTTTCCACTCAATTTTGCTGTGAAACTAAAACTTCTCTTAAAAAATAAAATTTATAATAATGTGAGTTTTACTTCAGTCTCTTGACAAGGAGACAAAAAGGAAACCCCACCCTGGAGCTACACCCAGTGGCCCCTCTTTTCCATGTTCCTGGAAAGTGCAGTCGCCGCGGTCATGGTTGTCCTGCCTTGCTCTGGGTTCTTTCTCATTCTCGCTTCCTCCCCATTTGCTTTTCTTCCTGCTCACAGTTTCACACACATAAGCAGGCACACACCACCCTCCCCACCCCACACACAACAGCCTTAGTAGACCTTTTCTCATATGAGTTAAGTTCGCTTCCAGCTTTGCCATTCTCCTCCTGCCTTACCCTCATCACTCGACAAGGTGCAGACTACCCACCAGGGCCTACACGGGACCCTCTATACATTGTCTAGTAGCTGAAAATACCATTAATGCAACAAGGTGGTATTATAAATGCAAAGTTTAAATTGCAAGAAGTACAAAATTATGCAATTTTTAAACAGCACAATTTAGACAAGATTAAGAGTTTTATGCACAAATTTTGAAATGTGTTATTTCCCATAAATAAAGATTTGTAGAGATGACCTAACTTAAAGCTGACAAGCTGAATAAATTGTAAATATAATTTAGCCATTGCCATGGCCTTACCACATTACCCTATGAACAGAAACCCCTGCCATAGTTCATCTGTTATGAACTACGGCCCTGAACTCAGGCAGATTAGAACTCCATAATGGTGTCAGGGTGTATCTTTTGACTGAATGAGAAGCATTCTTGTTGTACTTTAATAATTTTGTTACTGCTCTATGATTTAGGTAAATAGTTAGACAACCACAACATACTAAATTGAGGCTTAGCATGGAATTCAATACTTCATTTTCTACTTACAATGCTAAGCATTTTCTAAAGAAAGAAAATGTATTCATGTATAAAACAGTGCTTTTTCAGCATATGCAGCCCTGAACTTAAGCATCCACTTGATGGTTAATGATACATCTGCTAAGTGTGCAGATTGTAAAGAAAGCACTTTCTATTGTTCAATAATCTGCCCTATTTAATTGCTCTATTATTGAATAAAAATCCCTAAAGAATTTTCACTTCCAGCAATGGTTTCTGACTTTCTTTTGGTGTCTAGACAATAATGATTTACTGAAATGTGTGGGGAAAAATATAAGAAAAGTCCTTAAAATATTAATATTTAATATTTGTAGTTGTTGGAGTGGGAGGAGGGGAGAAGAGACAAAGCAATATTGCAGGTTGCTACTAAGTTTCCAGATCCGAATAGATTTGGTGTAAATATTGAAAAATTTTAACGATCCCAAAGTCTCAATGTAAAATAGAAGAGATGAGTGGTGTAAGAGCTTGCCCCTCCAAAAGGAGAAGGTCGGAATGGTTGGGCGTGGTCAGCATTCTCACAGAGGCCAGGAAATGCCCAGAAGTGTTCTCCTGGCTCTTTCACACTCCTCCCCCAGACTGCTGCAGCAGTCCATGGTGGTCCTGCACTCAAAGAATCCTGCTCAGTGGCCACATGTATGCAATTTCCTTCTTGACTTCCCAAACTTTCAGTGGTGAGTTCTCCACCATTGCTTTGCTTTCCACTCATCTATCCATAGCGCTCATGGTCTGCTGCTCTGCCAATGTCTTCCATTTGCTTCTCTAGATCCACTTTTCACCCTTTCCCACCTCTGCCCCAGGAGGCGGACCTTCATCAATCTTCCAGCTGAATTTAGCCAGGAACAGGCTCCAGAAGGATTCTGAAGGCAGGAGGAGAAAGAGGTTTGGGTATCTCCCCCTGCTCCCAACAGTTCTTGCTGGCAGAGTTGCAATGGGTCGGCTGTCATCAGCCCCTCTACTGAAGGCTTCCCTTCTCAGATATGCAAGTCCTGTTATGATGACCACTCCAATCTCTTGCTTTTTCCGACATAGATTGGTAATGGCTCCTCTCTTTTGCTAGCCCAGAGCATTGCATCATCTCCAGTCATTTACCTAAGCCTCGGCCACACCTGTGTAAATGTCCCCTTTATTAAACTCTTCTCAATTACCCAGTTTGATTGAGTCAGGTATTTCCTGCCAGGAACATGACTCACCCTCAAACCAGGAATGACCTATTTTTAGCCCTTCTCCACCTCCCTAATCCTACCCATCCTATAAAGCTCAGCTGCCATTTTGATCAAATCCCACCTCTTTATTTATGCAGTCTACATCACTATCTCCCATCTGAAGTGCTTTAGATTTATCAACCACAGCACACCGTGTGTCTCCTGTTTCAGCTCTTTTTATTATCTCCTCAGCATCACCAGCACAGCTCTAATATTCTTGGCTTACATCCTAACAACTCAGCACTGTGTTGGCTGAGTATTAGGCTCTCAGGAAGTCTTTCTTGGACTGTAGACGTCGTTCCTTCCTTTGAAGGGGAGCATGTTCATCTGAAATCTGCAGAGCATGTCACAGGATCATAGCTAGAGTAGAAAGGAACTAGGGAGAAACTTTGGCCCAGTCTCCCCATTGCGGTGATGAGAAAACTGAGGCTCAGAGAGGTGACCTAACAGTCCAACATTTCACAGTCAGGAGGTGGCAAAGCCAGAGGGGGGCCCAAAGCAAGAATGTTTTCATTATTCTTTGCCACTCTGATACTAGTTTTAGTGTCTCTGTGTCTTACTGCCAAAAATCACACCTCTTCATACCTGAATACTTAGTTATTCCTTCCCTTTCAAAGACATTCAAAGGCAGCACACATTGTTCCTCCTAGTTAAATACCATTTCTTGAGTCCCCAGAGTTGGTACCTATTTGTGCATTATCCCCAGCCCTGACCACTTTAAAAAGTTCACCACCCAAAAGCTGGATTCTACTGTTGCCCGCATATCTGGGAAGGGGAGAATAGAGCCCTTTTGCTCTTTACTTCAATATTCTCAGATAAATTCAGGACAGCACAAAGAGATTCTGGCCATTGGCTGCAGCTTCACTCACAGCTACATGCTGAATAGCGAAGGGATCAACTACCCACATTTAAAATATTCACAATTACAGACTGTCCTCTAAGGAGCACCTGGCTGCCTGTGGACGCACGCGCGCGCGCACACACACACACACACACACACACACACAAGGAGCACTGCATGGGGTTGGAAGCTCTTACTCTGTCCTGGAATCCAGGCCCTTTAAAGGAACACTGGAGTTCCGAGCACTGAGATCAAATGCCAAGCTCCCAGTGCTTCCTCTCAGTGCTCCGACTGCTGCCTTGGGGACTCCTGGACATGCAGGGCTGAATTTATTCCCTGGGCTTCCCTGATGGTTTAGATGTAAAGAATCCTCCTGCAGTGCAGGAGACAGGGATTTATCCCTGGGTCAGGAAGATCCCCTGGAGAAGGAAATGGCAACCCACTCCAGTATTCTTGCCTGAGAATCCCATGGACAGAGGAGCCTGATGGGCTATAGCACCTGGGGTCAGAGAGTTGGACATGACTGAGAGACTGACTGATGGAGAATGGTGAGCGTGTGCCTCAGTCACTGAAGTTTAACAGGACTTGATTCCCAAGATGGGCGCTTCATGACACCACTCTGCTTAGTCACGCCAGCCAGCTTCAGTGTAGCAGAGGCGATGAAGATGGCAGGCTGTGGCCCTTGGCATGACCTGGAAGACTGCAGCGTGCCTCTCCATGGATATGTCATCCCTCCCGTGTCAGACACACCATTTAGTGCTACGCTTTTATTACATTAAAGGAGGCTCCACATAAAAACGTCAGCAGCTTCCAGTTGACTCATGGAACTGAGAACCATGCATTAGCTGCCGATTTAAATTAATTTTTCTTCTTGAACCATGAAAAATAGTTCTTTGAACAAGAATTCATGATAAATACACATGTGTAAAAGGCCTTTAATCATAATTATTTTAAATACATAAAACACGATTTAAGCCTCTCAGCCTCATTAATTTCTTATGGTATAAAAGAACAAAAACAACCGGTAAATGAAAAAACTATAAGTCATAATTTAAGTGTGTTATGCATGGTCATTTAGCTCATTAAATGAAAAGATTCTTGTAAACTCTGGGCCATGGAACATTCCTGTATTACCCAATGATGGAAGCAACGATTTTCCTTTTGGTAGAGAACTCATTTTTTTTTTTTATCATTTAGATCTTAAAAGAATGTCACCAACAACTAAAACAGCCAGAATTAGGATAATGGAATCATCTTGCCCTCTGTTAGAGCATTTATCTCTTGTCTAACCTGCAGAGTACTAAAGAGCAAGGGTCATGGTCTCATGGTGTGGCACGTAGTTAGTAAATATCAACTGTTCTGACTCTGTGCTAGGCAGTGTGCTCTATATTTAGACAAGGGGACCCAAATCCTCCCCTACACCCCCATGGTCTGAATAATGGTACAGTCTGTCTTCCATTCTCTGCAGCACACCTGTCTTCCCAAAGATCTCCAATACATCTGCCACTTCTGGTCATCCAATCTGATTGGCTCAGTGGTAAAGGATCCATCTGCCAATGCAGGAGACACAGGTTCAATCCCTGGATTGGGAAGATCTCCTGGAGAAGAAAATGGCAACCCACTCCAGTATTCCTGCTTGGGAAATCCCATGAAAGAAGAACCTGGTGGGCTACAGTCCTTGGGGTCACAAACAGTCAGACACAGCTGAGCGACTAAACAACAACAACATCAGTATGGTGAGCTAATATGATGTTCTTCAGGACGTCCAGATAACCCAGGTCCCTTCAGACTACAGTAAGTCCCCTACATACAAATGAGTTCTGTTCTGAGAGTCCATTCATAAGTCCGATTTGTTCACAAGTCCGAAAAGTTAGCCTAGATACCCAACTAACACAATTGGCCATCTAGTGCTGCTGCTACTCAGGAAGCCAGGTCTGATTCTTTTTTATCCCACGGACTGTAGCTCGCCAGGTTTCTCTGTCCATGAGATTTCCCAGGCAACAATACTGGAGTGGGCTGCCCTTTCCTTCTCCAGGGGATCTTCCTGACCCAGGGATCGAACCCACATCTCCTGTTTGGCAGGAGGATTCTTTACCAGGGTTCTACCTGGAAAATCCAGGCTACATTGTACTGCACTGGAATAGGTTTAGAGTACTCTTCACACAAATGATACATTAAAAACAAATGCAAACAATAAAGGAAACATTTTTAATCTTAAAGTACAGCACCTTGCAAAGTGCAGAAGTGTAACAGCTGAAGCATACAGGGGCTAGCATCAGCTGAACAGGCAAGGGGAATTCACCGGAGCAGGAGTCAGAGGCGGGAGATGGTAGAGTTGAGGATCAGCAGCAGTAGGACAGAGGGCAAGCTGCAGTTTCACTCATGCCTGACACTGGTGGAATGTACATTCGCTTATTTGAAACTTCGCAACTCAGAGGTTCATACGGAGGACACTGACTATGTACTGTGATGGAGGGTGGGACTGTGAACATAGCCTTGATGTAAGTCCTTAAATGCGCACTGTTGTCTGTTCCTCCTGAATGTCAACAGGTTTCGCTTCCCCTTCCTGACAGAGATAGAACAGAACACACGAGCCAAATCTGACTGCACACCACGTCGTGACAATTGCTGCATCGGTCTGCGAGGGAAAAGACCCGCCTGGCTCAGTAACTGCGTTTGGGGCTACTACCTGGCTGAGTTTGGAGAAGTCCATTGTCGTCCTCTAAGGGACTTAGTTGCAAGTTCTCAGTAACCAACACTTCTCAGCAGCACAGAAACTGAGTGACTTGATTCTGAACCAACCCCAGAGTCCTTTATATCCCCATGTTGAAGATAAGAGAACTGAGACAGAATAAAACTCATTTTCCCATAGACACCCAGCCCTTGGGTAATTTAAGTCCAATTATTTGAATGCAGGCGTATATAGTTCTAAATCCTATAGTCCTTCCACTAAGCCGTAACTTCCAGAACAGTGCAGCAATGTCTCTGGTTGTTCTTCTACCAATTCTGGGAGAATTTCAGCTTTGCTCACATGCTTCCCAAAGAGCTGCTGGCTGGGGTGGTGGGGGCGGAGAGATTGGCGGTGGTGTCTGAACAGCAGGCAACCGTAGACACCAGTCTTCCCTTTCTGCTCCAGGTAGCCAGGCTCATGTTTCCGGTTGCTGCCTGTAACGACAGCGCTGAGTAAAATCTCCCCAACCTCCGCTTCTCCCCCACTCTCCACGGTCTACTTTAGAAAAGACAGAAAAGAACTGAAGCAGGAAACGTGGGCAGGAAAGAAGGAAGAGAAAGCAAATGAAATTAATATGCCTTGAGACCCTAATAAGTACCAGGCCCAGTACTAATCTCTTTAGTCTGTTCCCTGATTTGCCTCTTACAACAATCCAATGAAATAAGGATAGCTTCCAGCTTATAAAGAAATCAAGGCTCAGAATAGATTATTACAGTAGCAGTTTACCTTTTCAAGGGGCCGTGACTCCTTGGAATTATGCTATAATGTAGGCAAGTCAGAAGCTGGTCTTGCCCAAAGTACCTTAGATTTTAGGGCTCTATCTGTCATAGATGAGAGCAAAGGTACAAATGTCTGTCACCTAGCTCTAATGAGCATCTATTAACCAAAACACACCTATGTCACAAAACATCTCACAATAGACTTCTTAATTTTAACTATGCTCCTCTACTGCTCCCACATTCTCAGCCCCGTCCTTCTACCAGCCTAGTTCCCATGACAAGTGGTAGGGATACTACCTGCTACCCAGTGACATATCATCCTGAGCACTGGAAGTTTCCCATGCAAGTGAGGGGTTTCATTAAACATTCTGGCCCCGTAAACATCACTTTGGTCTCTCTCTGTGTTTCATATGATCAAAAATGCACACAACTCAAGAGTTAACTGGGCAAGGTAAGGATAGGAAATAAAAACAAAATATTCTGCCACGAAAGATGTTATGGACACTCTTGTAGATACAAGGTGAACCTCACCCACTATTTGGTTCAGGTAGACTTAGAATGTCACACACACTAAAAGTATACAGAAAAAATTATTACTCACTGTATTAGTCAAAGTTCTCCAGGGAAATAGAACCAATAGGATAGATGTGTGTATATGGGTGTGGGGTGTGTGAGTGTGTGTGTAGAGACAGAGACACACAGAGGGAGACAGATTTATTTTAAGGATCACACAGTTGTGGAATCTGGCAATTCCAAAATCTGCAAGGTGGGCTGTCAGCCTGGATACCCAGGGAGGAGCTGATACTACAGTTTAAAGTGAAGGTGGGTTGTGGCAGAATTTCCTCTTCTTTAAGAGAAGTCAGTCTTTTTCTGTTAAGCCCTTCAACTGACTGGATGATGCCAACCCACATTATGGACAGTAATCTGCTTTACTCAAAGTCTACTAATTTAAATGTTAATCTCATTTTTAAAAATACCTTCACAGAAACATCTGTAATAATGTTTGACAGAATATCTGGTTACTGTGACCTAGCCATATTGATGCGGGAAAAAAAAAAAGACCATAATACTCACATAAGGCTTTCTGGGAAGAGCAGGCTTCTCTAAAACAGATCCAAAAATGACTCAAGAGAAAAAGGACTGGCTTGGGGTTTTTACTGTAGTGAGTGTGTGAGGTCAGAGGAGGGTTCCCAGACACTGGCAGGGGTTTGCATGTTTTGAACCTCCCTCTAGTATCAAAGCTCTAGACTGCCTTATTATGGATGTCTAGCTGGGGTACAATGGGGAGAAGGAGGACTGAGTCTTCAAAGATGTCAGCAAACACAGATCAAAAAATGGGGTCAGACTCTGTTACAAAAGAGTATTCAGATTTTAGTCAGTTTAATGGATAAGAAAATAAAATGAGGGACTTGACTGGTGGTCCAGTGGCTAACACTTCACCTTCCAATGCAGGGGATGTCAGTTTGATCCTTGGTTGGGGAACTAATATCTCACAGCTTGCAGTCAAAAAACCAAGACATAAAACAGGCAATACTGTAACAAGTTCAATAAAGACTTTAAAAATAGTTCACATAAAAAAAAAATCTTAAAAAAAGAAAATGATAGAACTAGTGAGCCAGGAAGAAGAAATATTAACCAGAATAAGTATAAATGCTATTAGATTAAAACTGCAGACAGGAGTCCACCTGAAGTCGTCACCATGTACAATGGACTCTGACCCAGGACATCATAGCCAGCAACGGAAATGTGGCCAGCTGCTACATTTGTAGGTTGAAAGAGGAGCTAGGCTTTATCTCCCAACACATGAATGATTCTTGTTCTGTCCATATGGAGAGCACATTTGAAGAAGTTACTACCTAAAAGCCAGTATGTTTCTAGGTGGGGAGGAATAAAAAAAATTGGGAACATAGTAGCAATGCAGAAAAACAGAGACACCCTCCATCCAGTGAGATTACTCAGAAAGTTCTCAGACAGTATAACTTTTCAGAGAACCTTTTTTCACTGCATGCTATTAAGAATGAAACACCAGTGTCAAAACTCAGCGCCCTCCACTCAGCATATCTAAGGGCACCTGAGAGCACTTTAGGGACTTTAAGGGACTTTTAGGGACTTCAAGCCATCACGAGACTTTAATTCCTCCTTCCAGGGAGTTGGGAGGGTGGTGAAATCAACAAGCCTATAAATTAAGTCATGAGTCTTATTTTCCCAGCAAAGCAAGTTCAGAATGTACCATATAATTCTCCAAGCTTGACATATCTCCATTAAAGGGGATGCCCACTGAGTGTGGGATTACAAAAAGAAATTACAGATTTTCTAATAAATGCCTCAAACTGCCAAGAAAATCTGGTTCTCAGGATATTTTTTTTCCTTTGTGGCTGAAAGTAAACATGTTCATTGCTTTATAGTTTCCTGAAATGATGACATTCTAGTGTAACTGCAAATTCCTATGACAGGCCAACAATTTCTACTGACTCCAGTCATCTGTGAAGGGCATTTATAATGGCTCAGGGAAGCCTCATCACTGGATATAAGGATCAAGTGATCATCACAAGGACTTTCTGTGCCAAGAAGGAGCACTTGGTCATGTACTTTTCCATCAGATTACAACTGAAACCTTCACTCCGTCTCAAAAGGCACCTCTCCAAGTTCACGACTGCAAAGATGGACTGCAAAACAAAGATTTCACCCAGAACTGCTATCCTTAAGGAAAGAGAAAGCCAACTGAAATATCTCCTGCTATTTTCAAATCATAGTTGCACAGAGAGTGAATATTTTTGTAAGTTGGCTAAATCATGTGAGCAAAAGACTTGATTAATGTTCGTTCAGTAAAATTTCAAGACTCGAACTATAAAGCTGAAGTGAAACATATTCTAGAAGAGTTATTTGGTATGCCAAGGAATCTAAACTTCCCAGATTTACTGGAAAATATAAGTGTTCTTGCCAATGATCTAGGCCTGGTGTAATCATTTCATAGAGAAAATCCATCCATTGCCCACATCCACACTCATATTTCCAATCGCTGTGTCTCTCTTGGACCAAACAGATGTTGGAACCCGCGGGCTCTGCTATGGGTTAGTGGGACAACCGCCCAAACACATGAACTGGGTCCTGCGGCACCTTCCAGAGACGCTCCCTCTCCTCCCGTAGCTGGTCTAGCCCTTCTCGGGCCAAGTTATACTGTAAGTCACTGAGTTATTGGTGTGTAGACAGGTGGGACTTTCCAGGTGGCGTTAGTAATAAAGAACCTGCCTGCCAGTAAGGGAGACACAGAGAGGCAGGTTCGATCCCTGGGTCAGGAAGATCTCCTGGAGGAGGGCATGGCAACCCACTCCAGTATTCTTGGAAAATCCCATGGACAGAGGAGCCTGGCAGGCTATGGTCTATGGTGTTGCAAAGAGTTGGACATGACTAAGGTGATAACCACGCCACTGGTTGGCAGTGAGGACCGCCATCCCTGCCATCAGATGGAGTACCAATAGCCCCTGGCATACAGTTTGGGTGCAGCTCATAAACTTACCTAGTGGTGAGCCAGGACTCAATATGTGAAGACTGGAATGCACTGGTGGAGGAATACGGCAGGCGTCTGAGAGTAGGAATTATGAGGACTTTGGAATCAGACTGCTAAGATGGTGGGATGGCATCACCAACTTAATGGACATGAGATTGGGTAAACTCTGGGAGCTGATGATGGACAGCTGGCGTGCTGCAGTCCACGGGGTCGCAAAGAGTCGGTCACGACTGAGTGACTGAACTGAACTGAACTGAAGCTGATAACACACACAGCCTGTAGGCAGGTAGGGTGCATTCTGAGTGAAGTGCTAAAAGGAAGACTTTGCAAACAAGGAAGGATCTTGCTTGACAGGAAGGAGTAAGCCAGACTCCTGCAGACCTAAAGAGTTCAGATAAATCTAGAGATTCAAGATTTTCAAGGGCATCGTCCCCCCATCCCCATTTCAAGTCTCAGTGTTCCACTCTTTCCCAATAGGGGCCCTAAACTCAGCATAGCCAAAATCCCAAGGTTGAGAATTAAATCTGTGTTGATGCTCCAGTGCCTGTATAATTAGGCTTTTCTGCCTTTCAAAGACTGGAGATGAGAAAATCATTATATGCTACCAAGTAGGCCCACTTGGTGGGAAATTACCCTCAAACTTGCCCTGATATACCAATGGTTCTCAGCAACAGCAGTCTGATTCCAAAGTCCTCATAATTCCTACTCTCAGATGCCTATGATATTCCTCCACCAGTGCATTCCAGTCTGCACACATTGAGTTCCTGCTCACCACTAGGTAAGTTTGTGAACTGCACCCAAACTCTATGCAGGGGCTCTTGGTACTCCATCTGATGGCAGGGATGGGGGTCCTCACTGCCAACCAGTGGCACACGTTTTTGTTGTTCAGTCACTAAGTCATGTCTCACTCGTTACGACCCCATGAAGCAGCACACCAGGCTTCACTGTCCTTTTCTATCTCACGGAGCTTGCTCAAACTCCTGTCCATTGAATCGATGATGCCGTACAGTCATCTCATCCTCTGTCGCCCCCCTTTCCTCTTGCCCTCAATCTTTCCCAGCATCAGGGTCTTTTCCAGTGAGTCAGCACTTCCCATCAGATGGCCAAAGTATTGAGGCTTCAGCTTCAGCATCAGTCCTTCCAAGGAATATTCAGGATTGATTTCTCTTAGCAGCATGTGATTCAGCTCCAAAATCCCCGTGGTAGATTGTGCTGCTTGGGAAACAAACTTGGAGACTCTGGGATTCGCCTGCTAGAAGAGGTTTACTGAGGATACTTATCAGGGGTGAAGGGAGCAAAATTAGACAGAGGGAATTTAAAGGCAATGCAGCTGCAACAGAGGCCTCAGCCAATCCTTCAGGAGCCACTGGAGCTGGGAAGCCCTCTCAGAGTTGCTGAGATTGAGACAAGGACGTTGGGGCTCTGTACCACACAGCAACCAGTTGTGACAGAGGATCCTTCCAGGGAGGAAGTGTGACTTGGGCAAGGCATCTCCCTTTGTCTGGGGTAATTCTTGGAAGAAATTCATCTGTGATCAGCAGCCAACTGTGCCAGCAGCTGGCAACAGACGGCTTCTAGAAAGTGGGATCTGAGTTGTCCAAAACAGCAGCTACACCATCACTGAAGAGGGACTTGGAGCCAGAGAAGAGTCAGGACATGCAACCAGTTAACTATAAATGCTACAGAAATTTGATATTCATCTGAACAAAAATAAGAATATTTAATGCTATTTATCTGAAGCTAAAAATTAGGATTTCCCAACTTGCCAACATCCGTTGGATCATTGAAAAAGCAAGAGATTTCCAAAAACATCTACTTCTGCTTTATTGACTATGCCAAAGCTTTTGACTGTGTGGATCACAACAAACTGTGGAAAATTCCTAAGGAGATGGGAATACCAGACCACCTTACCTGCCTCCTGAGAAATCTGTATGCAGGTCAAGAAGCAACAGTTAGAACTGGACATGGAACAGCAGACTGGTTCGAAATAGGGTAAGAAGTACTTCAAAGCTGTATATTGTCACCCTGCTTATTTAACTTCTATGCAGAGTACATCATGCGAAATGTCGGGTTGGATGAAGCACAAGCTGGAATCAAGATTGCCGGGAGAAACATCAATAACCTCAGATATGCAGATGACACCACCCTCATGGCAGAAAGCGAAGAAGAACTAAAGAGCCTCTTGATGAGAGTGAAAGAAGAGAGTGAAAAAGCTGGCTTAAAACTCAACATTCAAAAAACTAAGACCATGGCATCCAGTCCCATCACTTCATGGCAAACAGATAGGGAAACAATGGAAACAGTGACAGACTTTATTTTCTTGGGCTCCAAAATCACTGCAGATGGTGATTGCAGCCATGAAATTAAAAGACGCTTGCTCCTTGGAAGAAAAGTTATAATCAACTTAGATAGCATGCTAAAATGCAGAGACATTACTTTGCCAACAAAGGTCCAACAAACATAGTCAAGGCTATGGTTTTTCCAGTAGTCATGTATGGATGTGAGATTTGGACCATAAAGAAAGCTTAGAGCTGAAGAATCAATGCTTTTGAACTGTGGTGTTGGAGAAGACTCTTGAGAGTCCTCAGACAGCAAGGAGATCCAACCAGTCAATCCAAAAGGAAATCAGTCCTGAATATTCATTGGAAGGACTGATGATGAAGCTGAAGCTCCAATACTTTGGCTACCTGATGTGAAAAACTGACTCAATGGAAAAGACCCTGATGCTAGGAAAGACTGAAGGCAGGAGAAGGGGACAACAGAGGATGAGATGGTTGGATGGCAACATTGATTTGATGGACATGAGCTTGAATAAGCTCCAGGAGTTGGTGATGGACAGGGAAGCCTGGCATGCTGCAGTCCATGGGGTCACAAAGAGTCGGACACAACTGAGCGACTAACAACAACAAACATGACATCTATCCTGCTTCACTCACTGGTTAGAGCATATTCTTAAGTATTTTCACAGATCTGAAATGGGAATGATCTGAATTGTTATATATCATATATATACTTTTCCTTCTATAAGGGTCTCTGAAATCTTTCAGATTCTTAAATTGTAGTGCTTTTTACCATAGATATCATTTCAAATTACGTCTTTATAGAGTTTTAGCAGCAGTTCACAAGACTGGATTTCATGCTGCTTAGTCACCAAAAAGAAATGGGCTTTGCAAGTGGTGCTAGTGGTAAAGAACCTGCCTGCCAATGCAGAAGGCGTAAGAGACCCAGGTTCGATCCGTGGGTCAGGAAGATGCCCTGTAGAAGGGAATGGCAACCCACTCCAGTATTCTTGCTTGGAGAATCCCATGGACAGAGGAGCCTGGTGGGCTACAGTCCATAGGGTTGCAAAGTCAGACACGGACTGTAGCGACAGAGGACACATACATTCACCAAAAGAACAGTAATGTCCTAAAGAATTTTGTGTCCTACCCCTGATTGTGAGGTAGTGCAATGACCACACACCATTGTCACAATCCTTGTCTGGGACAATGGGCTGCCTCCAGAATTGTTTATAGTATATAATGGGGGTGGGGGAGGGGTCTCCAGAACTTTAAAAGAAGGTTACACTTAGCCCAGGTCCCAGCTGCCACATCAGTTGATTAATTTTATTTTTTGGCTCTTAAGATATTGACATACACTCCCACCTAGCCCCAAAGACCTTTAAACTGGATGAAATCCCACTTCCTTCCATATTTTTCTGATTGGGCAGTGGCACAATTACTTCAGATATCAAAATGATGTCTAACTGGATTCAAGATATCCTACGACCATCTAAGTCCACGGTCACAGTTTCTAAGATGATTCTTCCTATGACACCTATTTAATATACATATATCCATATTTCGTCAATTTCAACATATATATTTTTTACACTTCACTGTCTCTGAAATCAGAACATGTCTTCAAATTGCTGTCATTCAGGGGTCAATCTTGAGATAATATCATCACTTGCACTTTTAATCTTCTATTGCTGTTAGACAAATCCACAAACTTAGTGCCTTAAAACCATACTATTTCATTATCTTACCACTCTGGGGTAAGAAACCTGAAATGGATCTCGATGGGCTGCATTCCTTTAGGGAGGCTCTGGGGGAAGCTCCTGACCTTTCCCAGTCTTGAGAGACAGCTCTGTTTCCTTGGCTTATGGCCTTCCTCCACCTTCACAGTCGGTGATGGCGGGTCAAGTTCTCACACTGCACCACTCTCCAGCAGCAATAGAAGACTAAAGATATGTACCTACTCTGCCTCCCTCTTTTGCATTTAAGGATCTTTGTGATTAAGTTGGACACACATGATAATCAAGGATAATCTCAATATTTTTAAGGTTGGCAGATTGGCAAGCTAATTCCTTCTGCAACCCTAATTCACTTTTGCCATGTAATCTATTCACAACTTCCAGAGATTAGGATACAGATATCTCTGGGGGCCATTCTTTTCCCTACCATACGCATTTTTTTAATTGATATGTAGTTGCTATAGGGGCTTCCCCAGCGGCTCAGTGGTAAAGAAGCCGCCTGCCGATGCAGGAGACTTGGGTTCAATCCCCAGGCGGGGAAGATCCCCTGGAGGAGGAAATGACAACCCACTCCAGTATTCTTGCCTGGGAAATCCCATGGACAGAGGAACCTGCTGGACTACAGTCCATAGGGCTGCAAACAGTAGGACACAAGTGAGCGTGCACACATGCACATGCTCACATAATGGTTTAGCTTCAGATGTACACACGATGATTCAGTATCTACCACATGTATGTTTATCAAGACCGGTAAACTGGTCTCAGAGGTTTGCGAGGAAATCTCAGAGACAAGAGGGAAGCATTCTTTTAAAATATTTTGCATCTTAGTATCATAGAGGATATTTTGTGATAAAAACATATATGACTATCAATGACTATGAATTTAAAGTGACTCAGAAATCCAGCCTCTGAATGTGAAAGGGGTTTAGGGAATACTTCATCTAACTTATTTCACTTACACAATCAATTTTATCTCTGCAAGACTAATATTTATATGATTAAAAATCTAGGTCTATCATATTAAGTGAAGTAAGTCAGACAGGGAAAGACAAATATCATATAATAGCACTTATATGTGGAATCTAAAAACTGATACAAATGAACTTATTTACAAAACGGAAACAAACTTGCAGACAGAAAAGAAACTAATGATTGTCAAAGAGGACAGTGAAGGGAGGGTCAGGGGAGAGATAAATTAGGAATTTTGGATTAACAAATACATGCTATTATATACAAAATAGATAAATAACAAGGATTTACTAGATACCACAGGGAACTATATTCAAAATCTTATAGTAATCTATAATGGAAAAGAATCTGGCAAAGGATATATATATGTATATACATAATTGAACCACTCTGCTGGACGCCTAAAACTAACATGGTACTGCAAACCAACTATACCACAATTGGAAAAATATATGTCTAAAGAAGAGTCTAAAAGCAATCTTAAAGCACAGGATTCCAAGTGCTAACAAGCACTGAGTCACTGAGCCATCCAACTGGCAGAAATGTTTCTTTCTTAATGGTAAAAAATAAATGATGACACAACCTAAAGTCAATGGCTCTTAGATTGACTAAAACAAGTACTTATTCAGATAGCCAATTTCAATATTTTCATATTTAAATAAAAGTAAAAATTACTTGAATACATATGTTTTCCAAGGACATAACTTTGTTTTGCATCCCTGTGGTGACACTGCCATTACCACTAAGTGCACAATTGAAATTATAAGCATTGTGCATTTTTATTCCATGCAAGGAATTTGATTTCTCCATTAGAGAATAATAGCCAAAGCATTATGAATAGGCAATGAGAACAGGAGTGCTGAGGGAAGGGAAAGACAGCAACTCTAGGGAAAAAGGACTTTTCTTAAGTAGAAATTTTAACAGGACATACTCTATGATCACAACATAATAATATTAAAAGTAAACAATAAAAGGATGAACAAAATCATCTGAGCAACTTGGAAATCTAAAAATATTCTTTTAAATAAGCCCCAAACGTGAAGTAAAAAGAGAAATTAAGATACAGCAAGATCTTTGCAGAGGAAAATTCATGGCCTTAAATTATTTGTTTTTACAGATAAAAGGCTAAAAGTTAAAGAAGTGCTCCCTCTCAAAAAACTGGGAAAATAATGACAAAATAAACCTAAGGAAACAAGGAGGCAAGAATCAACAATAACAAGAGATAAAAGCAGAAAATAGAATACAAAAGAAATGGAAAGGATAGATATATCATAAACAGTTCATCTTTGAAAAAAATCTATAAAGTCATTTAAAAAAATACTCAAAAGCCAGATAGAGATAAAAGTGAAACAGGATGCATTTTAACTAAACATATAAAAGAGATTAAAAAATATAAGAATACTATATACAACTTCATAGCAAACAATCTGAAAACCTAGAGGAAATGGATGATTTCCTAACTGAATATAAATCAACTAAAATCAACCTAAAAAGTAAAAACATGATAATTACCACAGTAAGAGCTATTATTTTGAAAAGTCAACAGGGCAATATGGTTTTATCCCATCTTTCAACAATTAGAATTGCAAAACACTTAAATTATTTCGGACTCTAGCCAAAGATGGAAAGCTCTTGTATTTTTTTAAAGCATAACCTTAATATCAAAACCTATTAAAGATGGCATTGGAAGGACTGATGCTGAAGCTGAAACTCCAATACTTTGACCACCTCATGCGAAGAGCTGACCCATTGGAAAAGACCCCGATGCTGGGAGGGATTGGGGGCAGGAGGAGAAGGGGACGACAGAGGATGAGATGGCTGGATGGCATCACCAACTTGATGGACGTGAGTTTGAGTAAACTCCGGGAGTTTGTGATGGACAGGGAGGCCTGGCGTGCTGCGATTCATGGGGTCGCAAAGAGTCGGACACGACTGAGCGACTGAACTGACTGACTGACTGATTAAAGATGGCAACTCAAAAAAGAAAAGAAATAGGCCCACTTTACTATAAATATAGGTAAGATTCTAAACATAATATTAGCAAAAATATAACCAATGTGTCAAAGGCATAGTTAATATAACTAAGGTTAATTTATTTATGGAATGGAAAGTGTTTAATGGTAGAAAATCTATCACATAATTCCTTATATCTACACATTTAAGAAAATAATCATTGAAAATATTAATAAATGACAAAATGTTATTTGATATGATTCAGCAGTCATCGCCAATTAGAAAAACCCTAAGAACAATAGCAATAGAAGAAAACAACCTATAGGCAGGTAATTAACTAAAAATCAAGAGTATGTATTATCCTAAGTGAGAGAGCATTGCCAAGTATCTTAATTAAAATTAAGAACTTAGCAGATATGTTCAGTATCTTCATTATTATTTAATTCTGTCCTGGGGACTTTTGAAGAAAATAAAACATCTGGCATAAAAATAAGAAAAGAAGACACAAAACTATGTATTTTCTGTTGGTAATATGAATGCATGACCAGGAAGCCTATGAGAAATGCAAGTTTAAAAAAATCTTTAGAATGAACAAAATTAGCAAGAAAGCTGGATATAAGATAAATATCAACGTCTTTTCTCCATTTAGTTCCCTAGAAATGATAAATATTATATTTATAGTAGCAACAATCAAATACTTTGAAAAAATTTTCCAAGAAAGACATAGGACCTCTTTGAAGAGGACCGTAACCCATTGAAAGATGTCAAATAAGGTCTGGCTGGTAGAAGGACATATCAGGTTCTTGATCGAGAAGACTTTACTTCATAAAAATGTCAATTTTCAAGTGTAATGCCATTCCAATTGGAATTTCAACAGGGTTTTGTTTTAGGGAGGTAGGAAAAGAATTAGATAGTTTTATTTTTTGAAGGTGTATGTAAAAAGAATTTTAAACTTGCATATAGCATAAAACATGTGAAAGGCAAGAAAGAAACAGTAGAGATAAAAAACATATTTGCATCAGAGATGATACATAAAGGGGTATATTTGTGTAATAACATACCTGGGCTTCCCAGGCGTTGCGGTGATAAAGGATCTGCCTGCCAGTGCAGGAGATGCAAGAGACGTAGGTTCCATCCCTGGGTCAGAAAGATCCCCTGAAGTAGGAAGTGGCAACCTGCTCCAGTATTCTTGCCTGGAAAATTCCATGGACAGAGGAGCTTGGAGGGCTACAGTGCATGGGGTCACAAAGAATTGGACATGACTGGATGACTGAGCGCGCACACATGTGTGCACACACACACACACACACTTGTAATATGGGGCTTCCCTGGTGGCTCAGCGGTAAAGAGTCTGCCTGCCAATGCAGAACACGTGGGTTCAACCTCTGGGTCAGGAAGATCCCCTGGAGAAGGAAGTGGCAACCCACTCCAGTATTCTTGCCTGGGAAATCCCATGGACAGAAGGGCCTGTCAGGCTACAGTCAGTCCATGGGATCCCAAAAGAGCCAGACAGGACTTGGTGACTGAACAACAAGGTGTCTATAATATACAAAGAGATCTCACAATCTGATTTTGTTTTAAAAGGTAGAATCTGATAGGCGAGGATATGAATAGGCTATTCTTAAATAGACATAAATTTTCAATAAATATATTCTTTAAACTCATCCAAATTTTCAACCAATTCACTTATAGTCAGGAAGATACAAATTAAAGCAACAATAAAATTTAGTTTTACACTTATCAGAGTAGCAAAAACTAAAGAGAATTATAACACTATTGCTGGTAGGGACATGGGGAAAAGATACTCCCAAATATTGCTAGGTACAAATGTAATGTATTATTGTCCTTTTGGGAAAGTAACATGTAACTTTTATGCAAAATTTAAAATATATAATATGCTCCTTGACCCTACAATCCCAACTTCTTAGAACCCATCCCATAGAAATCAAAACACCACTGGTGAGGACAAATGTATAATGATGTTTATTGAAGTTTATTCATGGCAGAAAAGTAGAAATGAAGTAGCTAAATAAATGTGGCTCATTCACAACATGGAATATTAAGTAGCCATTAAAAGGAATAAATAGGAACTACTGAATATCAATTAATTTTGGCAGAATTCCACAAAATATTGTTTTATATTTGTAAATGTATATATAGCCCTGTATATAATTGTATGAAAACAGGGGGGGGGGGAATGAAAGGATAATTACCATTTGTTAACATAGTCTACTGCGATGGGGAAGGAAGAAGAGAAGAGAAATGTGGGGACCCGGAAAAAGAGAAAGAGAAAAAGGAGATTTTTACTTTAAGAGTATGAGCATGATCCAATTGTATATTTATGAAAAGTTATAAACCTATGTGCATGTACACAAAAAAATTTTTTTTGAATAGGAAAATCTAAATGTCACCTATTGGATTGTGATTGAAAAAACATGAAACTGAATTAAGACCCAGGGGAAGGACAACCCCATAAAGCACTCCAGTTTAGTCACTATGGTAACCTGCAAAGTATTTTTGCAGAACTGTTCTCACAGCTCCCACATGTACAATCAAAACAAATATGCTAAACATTAAAATTTAAAGAGAATTGGTCATTTTATTTGTTGTATTAACACATTTAATAGTGTCATTGTACATAATGTGAAATTTATGTTAAATCCATATAATATTATACAGTCAAGGCCATCTATTTTTGTTTGTTTATGACTGTGGTTTCCAAAGGATGGACACTATAAAGAAAAAATTCTGATGCTATAATACAAGGTGATGAGAGAGGCTACATGCAATGCAAATATCAGGTGTCCTTTTCAAACACATACACGTGAAGATACGCATATATATGTATTTGCATACACTGTGTTGTTCAGTCACTAAGTCACGTCCGACTCTTTGTGACCCCATGGACTGTGGCACACCAGGCGTCCCTGTCCTTTAGCATGCTATGCCATATTTGTATATGTTATCAGATTTTAAAAAATTACATTGCTTATGTGAGTTCATGTCCATAGTGGTACTAAAAGAATTAACTATATTACCCCCTTTAGAAGATAAAATTGTAGATGAACAAGGCAGAATGCTTTCCATTATGAATTATATCTTTTTTCTCCTTATAATTTTATGTACCTGCCTGCCAATGCAGGAGAGGTAAGAGACACAGGTTCAATCCCTGGGTCAAGAAGATCCCCTGGAGGAGGAAACGGCAACCCATTCCAGGATTCTTGCCTGGAGGATCCCGTGGACAGAGGAACCTGGTGGGCTACAGCCCATAGGGCCGCAGAGTTGGACACGACTGAAGCGACTTAGCACGCATATTACCCTCTTTAGAAGATAAAATTGTAGATGAACAATGCAGAGTGTTTCCATTATGATTTTTGTATTTTTTTTCTTTATAATTTTATGTATAAAAAACAATTCACTGTGAATTTTGTTAAAAAGAAAAAACCTAAAAATGATGGAAGATGAATTTTGGAGAAAGTTAAAATTTTTCTATTATACTTAGTTTTCACCAGTATGAAGTCCTGAAGCAATTGTGCAACAGGGTCTCACAAAGTAGTAGGTCTTTCATTAAATTTAGAAATAATTGTTACTAGATAAAGAACATGGAAGATTGTTTCTTATCAGAGATATCACTTCTGTCCAACTAAATCTTGCTATTTCTCCTGTTGAATGTCCCTGTTCTGTTCTTCAAATTTTACCTCTTTCAAGAAGCCTGCCCAGACTCCTCTAGCAGCATAGGATATATGACTCTTGCCATCTATTCTTACCTACTGATGCTATATTAGGTGGCTAGCATATTCTACTCCCTGCTTGGCTGTGAGCTCCTTGAGGGCAAAAACCAAGGCCTGGGACATTCTAGCCCTGCAGTGTTGACTGAATACAAACAGCCCATTTAGGTGCCACTTATTTCCCATTTCTGTACTCTTAATTATGGTATATCATTCTTCAATATTCTCACCCTTCTCAGTAATTTGTGTCTCCTAAAAAACTGAGTGTATTTCCCTCTGATGATTTCTTGTTTCTACAGACCATTTATGCCCAGCATAGAGATTTATCTCCTTTTTGTGTCCATGCACTGCTTCAAATTGCTCTCTAATTACTCCATATGTTCATACTTTGTATCCAAAGCTAGATCCTAGACAGAAATCATGGGGACTGCTTTTTAAATTTTCAAATATTCTAGTACCAAGCAAAAGTAATTTAATCATTAATTATGGTTAAACTAAGGAGCACAAATGTATTTTTCGCTCTCTAGAGTCTCATTGTACACTCAGATATGTTACTAAATTTATAATTCTTTGATTTGTATTTAATGGATGGATTCGGGAGTGTACACACCAATACAATGACTTCAAAATGCTTCTAGAATCACACAATGGCCCAAGGAGACCCTGGGAAAGTGATGAAATGAGTCTTTTTTTCTTTATATCCCTATAAGATGACTCAAATCTTCCTCCTAAACTAGAGATAGTCCTTGATCCTAATTGCTATCCTTATACATATGAAATTAACATCTCAAACTGCCTGCAAGTACCTCTCTGTCCAGACTTCCCTTAGAAGCATAGTGAGACTGTTGGAAATGTAAAGAATACATGAGGTTGAAAAATAATAATAAATTAGGTGAGATAGGAATAAAGAACATACAACCCAAAGCATAATTCTTGTCTGGTTTTCCACAGAAGCTCTCTGGGGGTTAGTGTGAATTGCCTGGGAATAGATCAAGGAGGGGGGTATTACTTGAGAAGCAACTGACAAAAATATGAAACCTACATGAATGATAATCATCAACTTAAAAAATAATAAAAGTACCAAAAAATAACTAGAGAACAAAGAAGGGATAAAAGTGCTGAAGTTTTAAGTGCATTTATACAGTCATTTTGCTTTTGTGAATCTTTACTACAAAATCTTATTCACTCTTCAAAACTAATCATGATTTGACTACAAAGACAGTTAAAACTCTAAGCTAATTTTGAGCTAGACCTCTGCATTAAAAAGAAAAAGCAGAATCCAGTATTAAATACACAGCACACAAGAATGAACAGAGGGTCTAAATGGCTACTGAAGTGATGTTTCCCTCTAAACATATGGCATCGACATCAAGAACTCATAACCACTTGGACCAAGACCTAAAACCAGCTGTGACATGAAATCTGCTAAAGAAGTAAAGAATATTTCTGTCCTGCATTAGACTTCAGTTTCTTTCCAGAGCTATTATTTTAACAGATACTCATTATATGTGCACTGCACTTTGCTATCACTTTTTTCTCTGCAAGGTTAGTTCAAAGTGTAGGACCAAAACCTTACAGAAAGACATAAAGAGGAAGATCTGCATCTCTAATCATCCCAGTTGAAGATCACTTTTCCATACACTGATGTTCACATGAAAGTACCCCAGCTGACAAGTCTTAGATGGATAGAAATACCTAAACTTCATCATTGAAAATACAGATGCCCTAAAAAATGTATAATTCCAGATGAATAGTAATGGCTATTAGCCTTACTAATATATATTTGAGTACAGACTGGAAAAGGTGGGAGCCAGCAAATCTTAAGATATTTTCAAGGATGTATAAAGGAACTGGGTAGTTTTTACACATAATAGTGAATTGTCTATATCTTTTTAAAAAAGAAACTTTGTTTATTTATTTATGGTTGTGCTGGGTCTTCATTGCAGCATGCACTTTTCTCTAGTTGCTAGGAACAAGGGCTACTTTTCCTTGCATTGCACAGGCTTCTCATTTTGGTGGTTTCTCTTGTCGTGGAGCACAGGCTCTGGGGATGGTGGGTTTCAGTAGTTGCAGTGCCTGGGCTCAATAGTTGCAGTTCTGCAACTCTAGAACACAGGCTCCATAGTCCTGGTGCATCTGCTTAGTTGCTCTGTGGTATGAGGGATCTTCCCAGATCAGGGATCAAACCCATGTCTTGCATTAGCAGGTAGATTCTTTACCACTGAGCTACCAGGGAAGTGCCAGTGAGTTGTCTATATCTGTACAGAAGAACCAACATACCTAATATAGTACGCAATTTTAAGATAAAAAAGCTTTGCGACCAAAGCAGATATTTCCTACTTGAGAGAAGAAAGAAATCACAGGTTATGTGGATCAGTGGTCCAAAAAGTCAAACGTACAAAATAATGGCCATGCTACCACTTCTCTGTGGTTAAAAATCCTGGGGCCTCTAATGAAGCCAAACCAAGGTTGGTAGTCATTTGCTATTCTGCCTTTTTCTAGCAGACAATTCAACTTTTCTCTCTCAGTTAAGAACATTAACATCTGCCACATTTTGAAGCTATTTTAATAATGCATTCATATGGCCATTTTCCCAGGCAGTTTACCCTCTTGGGTAGGCAAGAGCATACAGAAAGGGACTTTGGGGTCAGACTGACACCAGGCCACATGCTGGGTCCAGCATTCAAAGCTATGTGGGTCTAAGCAAGTCACTTCACCTTGGTTAAGCATCAGTTCCTTGTTAGAGAAAAGCACATCATTAACGCTGGCGTGGCGGCTGCGTGGCGCTGGAGCGACTGTGAGGAGATGCCCACGTCCAAGGGCAGGGAAACCCCAGCAAGACGGAAGGCGCTGGGGCAGTGGCTGCGAAGTGCTGGAGCAACTTGGAGGAGATAGCCCACATCCAAGGGCAAAGGAGAAGCCCCAGCAAGATGGTAGGAGGGGTGAAATCACATTTAGAATCAAGCCCCATACCTGCCAGAGACGCTCAGAGGGCTCAAACATACCTGTGTGCACCAGGACCCAGAGACCCCACAGAGGCTGAGACAGAACTGTGTTTGAGTGTCTCCTGCAGAGGTGAGGGTCACAGTGGCCTGCTGCGGGGGCAGGGGCTCTGGGTGCAGGAGACCTGGGTGTGGCATAAGCCCTCTTGGAGGAGGTCGCCATTACCCCACCATAGAGCGGACATAACTTATAAAGGACTGGGGAAACAGACTCTTGGCGGGCACAAACAAAACCTTGTGCACACCAGGACCCAGAAGAAAGGAAGAGTGGCCCCACAGGAGACTGACCCAGACTTGCCCGTGAGTGCCCAGGGCGGAGGCGTGGGTCAGCGGTGGCCTGCTGCAGAGCTGGGGGCACTGAGTGTAGCAGTGATGCATGGGACCTTTTGAAGGAGGTCGCCATTATCTCCATCACCTTCACCATAGTTTGGCCTCAGGTCAAGTAATAGGGAGGGAACACAGCCCTGCCCTTCAATAGAAAATTGGATTTACTGAACACAGCCCTACCCATTAGAACAAGACCCAGTTTCCCCCTCAGTCAGTCTTCCCCAACAGGAAGCTTCCATAAGCCTCTTATCCTTCTCCATCAGAGGGCAGACAGACTGAAAATCACAATCACAGGAAACTAACCAATCTGATCACATGGACCACAGCCTTGTTTAACTCAATGAAACTAAGAGCCATGCTGTGTAGGGCCACCCGAGACGGTTGGGTCATGGTGGAGAGTTCTGACAAAACATGGTCCACTGGAGAAGGGAATGGCAAACCACTTCAGTATTATTGCCTTGAGAACCCCATGAACAGTATGAAAAGGCAAAAATACAGGACACTGAAAGATGAACTCCCCAGGATGGTAGGTGCCCAACATGCTACTGGAGATCAGTGGGGAAACAACTCCAGAAAGAATGAAGAGATGGAGCCAAAACAAAAGCAACACCCAGTTGTGGATGTGACTGGCGATGGAAGTAAAGTCTGATGCTGTAAAGAGCAATATTGCATAGGAACCTGGAATGTTAGGTCCCTGAATCAAGGCAAATTGGAAGTGGTCAAACAGGAGATGTCAAGAGTGAACATTGGCATTTTAGGAATATGCGAACTAAAATGGATTGGAATGGGTGAATTTAGCTCAGATGACCATCATATTTACTAATGTGGGCAAGAATCCCTTAGAAGAAATGGAGTAGTCATCATAGTCAACAAAAGAGTCCAAAATGCAGTACTTGGATGCAATCTCAAAAATGACAGAATGATCTCTGTTTGTTTCCAAGGCAAACCATTCAACATCATGGCAATCCAAGTCTATGCCCTGACCAGTAATGCTGAAGAAGCTGAAGTTGAATGGTTCTATGAAGACCTACAAGATATTCTAGAACTAACACCCCCCCCAAAAAATGTCCTTTTCATTATAGGGGACTGGAATGCAAAAGTAGGAAGGCAAGAGCTACCTGGAATAACAGGCAAATTTGGCCTTGGAGTACAGAATGAAGCAGGGCAAAGGCTAACAGAGTTTTGCCAAGAGAACATACTTGTCATAGCAAACACTCTATTCCAACAACACAAGAGAAGACTCTACACATGGACATTACCAGATGGTCAAAATCGAAATCAGATTGATTATATTCTTTGCAGCCAAAGAGAGAGGAGCTCGATACAGTCAGCAAAAACAGGATTGGGAGCTGACTGTGGCTCAGATCATGAATTCCTTATTGCCAAATTCAGACTTAAATTGAAGAAAGTAGGGAAAACCACTAGACCACTCAGGTATGACCTAAATCAAATCCCTTATGATTATACAGTGGAAGTGAGAAATAGATTCAAGGGATTAGATCTGATAGACAGGATGCCTGAAGAACTATGGATGGAGGTTTGTGACACTGTATAGGAGGCAGTGATCAAAACCATCCCCAAGAAAAAAGAATGCAAAAAGGCAAAATGGTTGCCTGAAGAGGCCTTACAAATAGCTATGAAAAGAAGAGAAGGGAAAGGCAAAGGAGAAAAGGAAAGATATACCCACTTGAATACAGAGTTCCAAAGAATAGCAAGGGGAGATAAGAAAGCCTTCCTCTGTGATCAGTGCAAAGAAATAGAAGAAAACAACAGAATGGGAAAGACTAGAGATCTCTTCAAGAAAATTAGAGATACCAAGGGAAATTTGCATGCAAAGATAGGCTTAAAAAAGGACAGAAATGGTATGGACCTAACAGAAGCAGAAGACATTAAGAAGAGGTGGCAAGAATACACATAAGAACTATACAAAAAAGATCTTCATGACCCAGATAATCACAATGGTGTGATCACTCACCTACAGCCAGACATCCTGGAATGCAAAGTCAAGTGGGCCTTAGGAAGCATCACCACGAACAAAGCTAGTAGAGGTGATGGAATTCCAGTTGAGCTGTTTCAAATCCTGAAAGATGATGCTGTGAAAGTGCTGCACTCAATATGCCATCAAATTTGGAAAACTCAGCAGTGGCCACAGGATTGGAAAAGGTCAGTTTTCATTCCAATCCCAAAGAAAGGCAATGCCAAAGAATATTCACACTACTGCACAATTGCATTTATCTCACATGCTAGCAAAATAATGCTCAAAATTCTCCAAGCCAGGCTTCAACAGTACGTGAACCGTGAACTTCCAGGTGTTCAAGCTGTATTTAGAAAAGGCAGAAGAGCCAGAGATCAAATTGCCAACATCTGCTGGATCATTGAAAAAGCAAGAGAGTTCCAGAAAAACATCTACTTCTGCTTTATTGACTATGCCAAAGCCTTTGATTGTGTGGATCACTCCAAACTGTGGAAAATTCTTCAAGAGATGGGAATACCAGGCCACTTGACCTGCCTCCTGAGAAATCTGTATGCAGGTCAGGAAGCAACAGTTAGAACTGGACATGGAACAACAGACTAATTCCAAATTGGAAAAGGAGTGCATCAAGGCTGTATATTGTCAACCTGCTTATTTAACTTATATGCAGAGTACATCATGAGAAACGTTGGGCTGGATAAAGCACAAGCTTGAATAAGGATTGCTAGGAGAAACATCAATAACCTCAGATATGCAGATGACACCACCCTATGGCAGAAAGCGAGGAACTAAAGAGCCTCTGGATGAAAGTGAGAGAGGAGAGTGAAAAAGTTGGCTTGAAACTCAACATTCAGAAAACTAAGATCACGGCATCTGGTCCCATCACTTCATGGGAAATAGATGAGGAAACAGTGGAAACAGTGACAGACTTTATTTTGGGGGGCTCCAAAATCACTGCAGATGGTGACTGTAGCCATGAAATTAAATGACGCTTGTTCCTTGGAAGAAAAGTTATGACCAACCTAGATAGCATATTAAAAAGCAGAGACATTACTTTGCCAAAAAAGGTCCATCTTGTCAAAGCTATGGTTTTTCCAGGAGTCATGTATGGATGTGAGAGTTGGACTATAAGGAAAGCTGAGCGCAGAAGAATTGATGCTTTTGAACTGTGGTGTTGGAGAAGACTCTTGAGAGTCCCTTGGACAGCAAGGAGATCCAACCAGTCCATCCTAAAGAAAATCACTCCTAACAATTCAGTGGAAGGACTGATGCTGAAGCTGAAACTCCAGTACTTTGGCTTCCTGATGCAAAGAGCTGACTCATTGGAAAAGACCCTGATGATGGGAAAGTTGAAGGCAGGAGGAGAAGGGGATGACAGAGTATGAGAGTATGAATTGGTATCACCAATTCAATGGACATGAGCTTGAGTAAACTCTCAGAGTTGGTGATGGATAGGGAAGCCTGGCATGCTGTAGTCCATGGGGTCACAAAGAGTTGGACACGACTGAGCGACCAAGCTGAACTGAAAACTTCTTCGACTTGGAGACTGCTGCAAAATTCCCAACCCAATGCCTGCCACACAAGGCATTCAATAAATAGTTGATCATTTGGTATTTACCGGAGAATCACAGACCGTTTGACCTAAATACTCTTGTAAGTTGTCCCTTCCCCCGTTGTAATGCCATGTCAAATACAATCACTGAACACAAGGCAGGTAGAGAGGAGGGTTTTGTTTGGTTTATCCCAGCTGTCTTATTGCCCTGCCTTTCCTTCACACAAGTACTCTTTCTTTCTGCCTTGTCTCAGCTCAAAAGGAATCTTTCAGCGAGGCATTCTCTGACCACCTTACAAAGATGCAAACTGCCCTAGACAACCCCCTCCTCCTCATTCTGCTTTTATTTTTATGTGAAACTTAGCATCATCTGACAGTTGTGTTGGGTCTTAGTTGTGGCATGTGGCATCTAGTTCTCTGGTCAAGGATCACACCCAGTCCCCTGCATTGGGAGTGTGGAGTCTTAGCCACTGGACCATCGGTTAGTCCCCTGACCATTTTTTCTATTCACTTATTTATTTGTAGACTATACTAGAAAGCAGTAGAAACAGTGTCAGATTTCATTTTCCTGAGCTCCAAAATCAAAGCAGATGGTGACTGCAGTCATGAAATTAAAAGACACTTGCTCCTTAGAAGAACAGATATGACAAACCTAGACAGTGCATTAAAAAGCAGAGACATCACTTTGCTGACAAAGGTTCATATAGTCAAAGCTATGATTTTTCCAGTAGTCATGTATGGATGTGAGAGTTGGACATCAAGAAGGCTGAGCACTAAAGAACTGATGCTTTTGAACTGTGGTGTTGGAGAAGACTCTCAAGAGTCCCTTGGACTGCAAGGAGATCCAACCAGTCAATCCTAAAGGAGATCAACCCTGCATATTCATTGGAAGGACGGATGCTGAAGCTGAAGCTCCTGATGAGAAGAGTTGACTTACTGGAAAAGACCCTAATCGTGGGAAAGATTAAGGGCAAGAGGAGAAGGGGGCGACAGAGGATGAGATGGTTGGATGGCCTCACTGACTCACTGGACATGAGTTTGAGCAAGCTCCAAGAGGTAGTGAAGGACAGAGAAGCCTGGCTTGCTGCAGTTCATGGGGTTGCAAAGAGCCAGACACGACTCAGTGACGGAACAACAACAGCTAGAAAGCAAGTTCCCTGCGGGCAAGGGCCTTGTCTCACTCACAGCTCCGTCCTCCCGAACACTGCCTGACACACACAAGGCGTTGGATAACTAGCTACTGAATAGATACTCTTCTAAGAAGAATAAGCTGCCTCCTGCCAGGCGAGGACCTGAAAGCCACAACAGACAGGCGCCTCTCCCAACCCCCCTCTGGGATCTCCTTCAAGGAGGGGGCCTCTGTGCTCACGTTCAGACTGAAAATGCAGAATTTGAAGCATGCTGGTCACTCTGATCGATGTGTCACATTGCCACGCACCCTTCTTTTACCTGTTGAAGTGCCATCTCTCTTAATTTCAAACTTTTAGGAAAAAGCACTGGGTCTATATTATTGCTACCACCAATAACTTTTAGGTGCTTAGTAAATGCTGAGAGGTGAGAATTTTTGCTCTGTGGAAAACACAAGCCCTCTGAATTTTAGTTTATTAAAGATAATCTTTATACTCTAGAAATAGTACACAGCATGTTCAGTGATATTTCCTATGTCTTTGAGATTTATGTTATAAAAAAGAGACAATCGAACACATGGAAATGACTGCAATTTTAATATTTTACACCAGATTAAAAATAATTTTTTACTTTCTTGTTACTGTCATTTAAGGTTTTCTGTAAGCTCATCATGGTGACAATAAAAACAATGAATATACCAAGTAATTCAGAAAAAGCATAACTTTACCAGAATTATTTAGAACGGTTGCTCCAAATTGCTACCTTCCTGTGTATCACATTAAATAATGAACTAAGAAAATATTGATAAACAAAATATACTCATTCAGTGGACTTATTCTCAACTGAAGCATCTTTCTCTAACAAATAGTATCACCATCAGAGTCAAAACATGTGAACTTTATTTATAAAGCTCACAAACTCTATACTTCTTAAAGTTGACTTCACTGGATTATAATTAAGAGACTATTGACCTTCTGGATGTTGAGTGCACTTGGTTTTAACTTTAAACAATCAACTCTAGGTCAGTCATTTCTTCAAGCTGAGGTCTAGATTTAATGGGTAATTGAAGATTTCACATCACATACTCATAAGCTGATTGTGACTGACACAGTCTCTGCTGCTAAAGTCTGGATCGATGGCAAATTTACTCATTTTACAAAATTTGTTCATGCAGTGATTTTTTTTTTTAAGTGCTATTCTTTAAAAAAACAAAAGAAAACCAATCTGCTTACCCTTAAATGTCCCTTCTGGCTCAGAAAAAGAAGCAGTAAATATTTAATAGCCTTTAAAATGTCTAATTCTTTACAAAGTAAGCTGTATTAAATGGTAGGACTCAATGCTTTTAGCCGCATGAATCAACTCTATACTGGTGAGATCTAAATGTGACCAGTAATAACTCTTTCCTTCTCAGTTTCTCAAGATACTTACACTAAGTATCCCAGAAAAAAGTAAAACATAAACAAATCCTACATTTTATTTTATTGGAATCACAACCACAATTATTGCAATAGAGCATTATTGATAGGTACTATGTTTGCTCATAAGCTTTAGCAATCATTTCTAATGAGAAATATGATATTGAATGGTGATAAAAGATATACTTTCAATTTCCTTTTCAATCTATGCTCATTAGCAATAGTGGAGGCTAAATCAAGTAGAAATGAATTTCAATATGCAGGATGAATGAATCAATTTATATTGCAGTTGAAATTCCACAAGATAAACATATATTTACTCTAAGTAAGTAAAATGCTATGTCTTCCACTGTCTGGATAGGAATACCTGAAATTTCATGCTTTGGAGTGCTTTAATTTTTTTTATTTACAAAAAAGTCACACACCCAAAATGCTATTTTAAAATCAAAGAAATCTGTTCTGAATCTCATTTTACTATTTAATAGAGCAGCTGAAAAATGACTTAGAGATGTGGCCATATGGTGTGAAAATCCAGAATCAAGGAAAGAATGAGATACTGTAAACATGTAGAAGGCAATGAGAAGAGGCAACTCTGAGCTCAGTTAATGAAAAGCTGATGATGGAGACTGTCTTTTATTGATGACATTTGAGGACAGTGACTCACTGGTGTTTTCCAAAACATGAATTCCGTATTTCAAGTGTTGGAGAGATTCGGCTAAGTCTCTTTGCCTCAGCCTGCAATTGTTTGCACAGAAAGACTCCATAGAATAAATTACTGAACCTTACAGCACAGCTCAATTAGCTGAATGAAATAGGGGGAGAAAAGCTCCAATCTGGTGCCCACAGAACAGAAACTGGCATCATTTTTCCTTAAAGAGTGTTCAAGCAGATCTACAGGACATTTAAAAGCCAGTCTGAATCTAAGTGTAACGCCAACAGGAGGATGTGGGAGGCACTCACACTAACACTCTGCCCTCTGCTGACCTTCCCGTGGGGAGTTAAGGTGTTTGCATTTGCAGTTACTTTCCTGTGCGCCTTCATGAAGGATTTTAGTGCCTCCAACCTGTTTCTGGCCTCATACATACACTGAGCCAGACTTTCTGTTCCCCGGAAGTTCCAATGGTTCCTTCCCTTAAATGTACCTCCTCGGTGTGACTCAACTTCATGCAACAACACCTCAAGTCTGTTGATGACCGATTAAACCATCTATGCTTAACAGCTGGCTAGTTCTGACATTCTCAGTGCTCTGAATCCAGTTATTTGGACATGAATTCATTTGACAAAGATTTTCTCATGCCAGGCACTGGTATTACCAAGGCGAATCAAACAGTCTCAAAGAGCTCACAGTCTAGCGAGGAAAACATCCTTGCAAACAAAATTAATAACAGAGAAGTTAAATATGCCAGCCAAGGTACGCACAGTTTTCAGAGGGGACTTCCGAATTGGGGAAACGCCACAGGTTCTGCTGGGTTATGGTTTACCCAAATCCACAGAGCAATTTTGGATTTAATTTCTTAGGAAACACGTGGATGCTTTGAAGGCATCTGAGACATTTCCCTTGCTTCCTTGAGAGTGAAGTGTGGTCCTCCCTACCCAGCCCTTCCCCTTAATTCCAGCATGTGGGTGGGTGGCAGAGGGAGCTCCGAAGGGGACTGCTCTGAGGCTGACTTGCAGACAAAGAACTCAGGACTCTGCCCCTTGGCTCTCCCAAACCACTTGGTGACAAGACAAGAATAAAGGAGGAATAATGCCAACAATCATAGGGTTTTGCTTACACATTACCAACCGACTATTGCCCTCAACCATACATGATCCCACAGTAGCTGTGGAAGCTGCGAAAACCACAACTTAAAGGCTGAAAGACCCACATTGTACCAGTGGTGTTTCCTTAAAAACAGACGACATCCTAGTCAGTAGCAAGTGCTGAAAACACAAAGAATGACTGAAAGAGAGGAGGGGGTGGGCGTGTGAGCAAGCAAAGAGATGTTTGCGAGAGCTGAGAAGAAATCCTGACACACCAACCTGACCCGCTCCCCACAAAATCACTGGGTCTCCTTTCAGCCCAAGGCCCCCTCCTGCCTGGGGAAGCTGGCCTCATTCCAATGGCAGTGCCCTCGTGTGCTGCATTGAAAGTAAAACAAAGGATGCCATTCATCATATTTTTCAACAACTGGTTTCTTTTCTTAGTTTGGAAGAAAAACTTGGCAATCATAAAGCTCGGTTTTTTATTTTTATATTTTTTTTCCTTACTGTCAAAATAAACTGAAAAAGGAAAAAAAAAAATGCCCAATGTTAAGAAAAGAAAAATACACAAAACCCTTCAGAGCTTAGTCGGCCACACACTGCCACCCGGCTGACACCGAAGCGTGGAATGCGACACTCTTAAGTTCTCCCAACCCAAAGGGCCGGCTGCCTTCTGCTTCTCTAAGATGTGGCTACTTAGGGAAATTCACACAGGCTCCCAGTGTTAACTGTGCTGCATATTTACTTTAATCAAAGTGACATTTCCCAGATGGTGTTATCCAGAAAACCCTGTTTGAAATGAGGAGTATAAGAGAACTCAGTTGTACATTCCAGGGAAAATTGGATACAGGTGTTCCCCCATTTTAAGAAGCCTCAGTTTACAAAACCGTAAGACGATGAAATAGATACATGCACGGCATGTGGCCAGCACACTTACCCCCTTAGAACTGGGTACCTGGTACCTAGAATGGGAACCAGGCAGCCATTTGAAGGTGAGAACGAAGAAATGATAACATCACTCCATCACCAAACGCACTACCCTAACACACCCTGGTGTTAACTTGGAGCCTGACATTTTGTGGTTCCCAGACCCCACCACCACCTCTACTCAGGGTGGGGAAGAGGACAGGTGAGAAAGAAAATGTCTGAAGCAAGAAGCCACTCAAAGGTATCTCGGAAAATTAGTAGACCCAAAGGATCTCAATGGACATGAGTTTGAGCAAGCTCCGGGAGTTGGTGATGGAGAGGGAAGCCTGGTGTGCTGCAGTCCACGGGGTCGCAAAGAGTTGGACACGACTGAGCAACTGAACTGAACTGAAAGGATTATACTGATTATACATGCCAAGACCCCATGCTGCAAATGAAATAGAAGGTTTCCTCCAAGGAAGGTGGAGCATAATAATGACATTTACTTTAGTAGTTAAACTATTGTGATGTGGGCTCTGAAAGAAACAGCAGGCATTATGGAGCCTATCTCCTAACCCAATGGTCTTAGAAGATGTTTCCAAGGAAACGACTCATTGCTCCAGAAACTAGAGAGCAATGGGCAAAAAATCACAAACTTTAGAAAGGACAAACTTACATGGGAAACTGGTCTTGTAACTTATCAGCTGTATGACCTCAAGGAAGTCACGTAACCTCTCTGAGCCTCAGCTTTTTGCTTTTACTCAGCTTAGGCATTTCTGGCGCTGCGCATCAGAGGACACGTGTGACGAGCCTCTGGCCCTGTTTCCCGTGTCACAACTGTGGTGAGCCATCACAGTTTGGGGGGGGTGTGGTGGTAATTCCTGGAAGCCATTTCCCCACTGGGAGAGTTGGCAGGAACTTAACTATGAATGGAAGTGACTACGAACCCCATGTATATATCACACTAAATCCTAATTACCCCCAACCCAACCTCCCTTTAACCTGGTCCAAGTGCCCATGGCCACTGCCAGAACCAGCTACATAATCTGTGGGGCCCAGTGCAATGAAAACTTATTCAGAATTTCAATGACAACAGAACACTAAAACACGCAGAGCACCCTGGGCTACTGCGCAGGCTGTAAGCCCATGAAGCTGACCTGGCCGCTCCAGTATCACCTGTCATGAGAAGTTTCATGAAGTATTATTAGGAAGAGACAATGGTTTCAATAAACTGTGACTAAAGATCTTATGTTTCCAAGTTTTACAAAATCATACAAGCCCATGAGTTTATGACCAGGGCCTGCCCCAGGCCTCACAGGGCTTCACGCAAGTGCGGGCACTTGCAGTTTAAATTTCATTCGCACTGTGGTATATTTGCCCTTCTAAAATACAGTAGGTGCTCAATAAATATGTGGGAATGAAGCCTTACCCTCAGACACTTTACAGTTGAGCCAGCAAGCCAAACAAGAGATCAATAAGGCCCTGCCACAACCCAGCATGTCAAGTCCAAAAAACAGAACTGTATGAAGTGTGGGGACATGAATTCAAAGTTGAAAAAACAAGAGACTCTACAGTCGGCCAGGAGTTCTGGGGTGCTGGCTGCACAATTCAGATTCACCCTGGTCCTAGCTGCAGTTTTGGCACCATCTGGTGGCAATTTTCCTCCCTGATTTAAATATCGATGGGGACCACCCTGGGCTCCCCTGATAGCTCAGCTGTTAAAGAATCTGCCTGCAACGCAGGAGAGCCCGGTTCAATCCCTGGGTCGGTAATATCCCGTGAAAGAGGGCATGGCAACCCACTCCAGTATTCTAGCCTGGAGAATCCCCATGGACAGACGATGCTGGCAGGCTGCGGTCCACCGGGTCACAAAGAGTTGGACACGACCAGACTAAGCACGGGCCAGCACAGCGTGGATCACCCTGGGTCCTATGGCCATTTTGGCTCTTTTAGGACAGTGGGAATGATGCCAGGAATCTCCCCATTAACTCTAGCAAGTTTTGTGGCTCAAGCCATGGAAATTCATCTGGGAAAAACCTGGGAATATGGAGATTCATCCTCTACCTCTTCAGTTGGTGAGGCAGGGTTGTGCGTAGCAGCAGCATTGGATCAGTCCTTCAGAGGAGGCAAAGCCGGGGTAGGAGAGGAAACAAAGAAACCAGATGCTGATGGATCTTCCAGGAAGAGGAAGGAATAAACGGGCAAGAACTCCATAGACCATAATTGTGTAAAACACAGATCTGGAAGAAATTTTAAATGAGAAAAGAGTACAGAGGCACTGGAGAGCAGTCTAAGGTCTAGAAGTTTCAGGATTTTGAGGTGGGCCATCCTATGAAACTGCCATGGAAGGGGAAGCTCAACCAACTGGATATACAGTTTCTGAAACTAGAGACAAAAGCTGGCCAGGCGTAGGACAGAGAGGCCTGAAGTCCTGACGATGTGGGTCCAAGGGCACTGTTTAGGGTTAGAGTGGTGGCATAAACCTACAGAATAGGGATTATGGTGGGAGGAGGCTCCTGATTGACTGGGCGGGCTAAAAAGAATTTGGGGATTTTATTTCTTTACAGTCCTCTACTCCAAAGGGTTGTTGGGAAAAACCGCATAATGGTACTTGACACTTAGTTGGAATTCAGTGAAAGAGAGTCACAATTAACGATGTGAAAAGAATTCACTGAAGACTTCTTTCCTGCATCTCGCTCTTTCGCCTTGCTTTTATCCTTATGAAATAGTGGAGTGGATACACAGGAAGCTGAACTATTAAACATAATTTTAGGGCAGACAGAGACTAATAGTTATCAATTACTAAAAATTCTTTATACTTACTAGAAACAATATACTTTTATAACAATAGGTCATTTCCAGACTACATCAATCATAGTGATTACTTTCTCCAGAGCAGTTGGGTTTCATGAAGACAGAGGTACCTACGAAGTTAGGAAACAGTGACTAGTTGCATATGGGATTTCCTAAGAAAAAGTTAGTAGGATGGTGCACAGAAGATTTGAGAAAGATGTTTGGCTGGGCACCTACCACCAGCTAAAAACCATCATCTACCTGGCAGGTGAAGGAAAGGAAAGACATGCCCTATTAAAAGATTGAAAAGACTTTAATTCTTTAAATTATACTAGTCTACATTTTTAATGGTGCAATAAGCTACTATAAGAAAGACATTCACTGGAAAACTCCATCCAGTGATTTACCATATTTCCCATCCTTACCCCAATTCAATACGCGGCTTCCCATTAGCCGAAAGAAAAGCAAGACTGTCAAAGGAATCACAGAATGTGACAACAAGAAAACGAGGAAATTCAGAGGATACAATGTGGATGAGAAGGCGAGTGATCATCAGCAAGCTGCTTTCATTAGGAACTACAGATCCACACTGAATATTTTCTGCCTTCTCCTTTCCTTCCATTTGGTCTGTTGATAGTTTGTTTCTGACAAGATCCAGTCAGGAAGACAGAAATCACACTAAGTATTTCCAAAGAAATGACACTGAAAATTTGGTCAACAGTTGTTGGAGAACTAAAAGGGCTAAGAGAGAACCTGGTACCAGGGACGTAAGTAACTGCAGGAAGCACCAGGCCCTGAGGCTGGAGGAACAATGGGAGGAGGCGGTGTTCTCGGAGCCTAGAAGCTTAGAGAGGCCTTGCAGAGGAGCCGGGGCTCAGCCACTGATGGGACTTCTGAGGGGCCTGATGAGGCCAGTTCCTAAAGTACCAAGAAAAAGGGCTGGAGCCTGGAACCAAGAGCCATTGTATCAGGTCAAGGGCCACTGCTGTGGTGGGTCTGCCAGAAGCCGGAAGGAAGCAGCAAGAGCAAGCCCCTGTCCTTCTTTAGACCCGCAGCCTCGCGCCTGGCTCCCCCGCATACAGGCAGAGCCTCCGGGGAACCCGCGAGCAGAGAAGGCGGTGTGCAGCGTCCCGGCAGCATACGCAGTGCAGGGAAGGGTCAGTGTGGGCTGAGAGGCAACAGCTGAACCTTACACACACCACGCCTTGAAAAAGAGAAACGCATCGCGTAGTTAGGTCTCTGATGCATATCTTAACTCACAGTAAACTAATTTGCCCCAAAATACTGCAAATAGGGCAAAGAAGTGACAGAGTAAACCAACATCAGGCTGAGTTCAGCCCCAGCCACGCTCACCAGGACCCTGCCACGTGCCTTAGGGGAGCGCTCTCTGAGATTGCTGTTAGCGTCCTAAACGTTCTTACCTATGAAAAATGGGCTCCTGCGAAGCCGTGTGCGGGCCTGCTTAAAACAATAAGCTTTTCTAACCCCCAAGCGCGACATACTCTGGGAGCATGGTCTGGATGCTTATCAAACAAGTTCCTGAGCCATTCTCTGAAGTTTCTGGGCAAGTACAAACAACAGAGTCAAATAAATGCCTTTTAAAAGCGAGGCTGTGGAGCACGTACCCTGTCAGTGAGATCCTCACATCCCCACAAAGTAAACGGTAACATGAGAATATTTATACTAAACAAAACTGGATATCAAGCCTGCTTTGGCTCAGCCAGAGGGAATGATAAATTCCTTGCAGATCTCTCATAGAGTGGTCCTTTGTGGTCCATGGACGCCACTTCCAAGACAGTACAAACCAATTACAGAGCAAGGCTTTTCATTATGTTGAGGAATGAAAATATCACCCCCCATTTTACTTTATTTTACAGTTCTGTTTCACTTAGCCCGCCCCTCCCCCTTATGTTAAAGACATTTTAACATCGTGGAGTCAAGCCCAATTTCAGGATGGAAATAAATAACATCCCCTCTCACCACCACCAACAAAAGCCCTTATCACCCTCATAGACTAGCTTTTTGCTTTCCTTATCCCTCTTCTAACAAACTAAAAGTTGAAGTGGAAAGTGGGGTAGAGCAAAAACACTGAAGAGTTAATAAAACGTAAACTCTATTTGTCCACATCAATTCTGTCCCATTTACAACTGGCACAAGTCACGGGCAAAGTCATCTGGCAGGAGATGGCGGTTAAACAAGCTATGAAGCCACAAGCCGTACAACGTCCACTTTAGGGTCCAATGGACAAGGTACTGCAGGACATTAGCACAAAGTGTTGGTCTGCTTGTAAGAGAGCAATATGAGAAAAGAAAATATGAATTAGCATATTTGTTAGTTTGCGTATTTGTAGTTTGGTCAGATTTTCTCAACCCAGTTTGATAATCCTTATCATTACAGATCAACCCAGCTGCTTCTGTCAGCTCACACATAGAAAAAACTGATGATACCACATCTGTCCCTAGGATAAACCTTCAGCAACCTACAACTGCTTCAGATTTTCTGGAGAAACGTGGTGGAGCAAGAAACAAAGGGAAGACAGAAAGACAACAGAAAAAACAGGGGGATTAAAATATGAACAAGAGGTAAGGAGTAAAATTGTCCTGGTTTTGAAAATTATTTATAACAAAAATAGTTAAATTATTGTTTTAAATGGATAGCTGTATCATAGGTCAAATTTAATCAACTCTATTTTAAACCAATGAACTAAGTCTCATATGTAGTACTTGAGTTCATCATAATAGATGAAAAAGGGAAAAACAGGTCTTATGTGCTTGTATACTTTAATGGATATTAGAAATTTGATAAAATTTTATTTAGGAAGTGTGGAGTTAGTGAAATTAACTTATTCAGATTTTGTTTTAAACTTTCATGAAATTAATATATAATTTTCAATAATTAATTGTAGTAAAATACATATAACATTTACCATTTTTAAGTGTGTAGTTCAGTGGCATTAAGTATTTATATTACTATACAATCATCGTAACTATCCATCTCCAGAATTTTGCTTTTTTTTGGCCTTCAAGAACTGAAACTCTATACACCCATTAAATAGATGTTTGGTTATAAATAAGCCTTGCTCAAAACCAGCAGTCTGGACTACAGTGATACGAATCTGGAGAAGTTAAGAAGGGAAATGGCAAATGAATCAACTGCTACTACATCCCCAAATGACACAGTGACATCCTGTGTTTTTACTCTCAATCACCCGCTTAACGAAAGTGTCAGTCGCTCAGTCATGTCCGACTCTGTGCGACCCTATGGTGTGTGGCCCACCAGGCTCCTCTGTCCCTGGAATTCTCCAGGCAGCAGTACTGGAGTGGGTAGCCATTCCCTTCTCTAAGGCATCTTCCCCACCCAGGGATCAGCCCTGGTCTCCTGCATTGAGGGTGGACTCTTCACCATCTGAGCCACCAGGGAAGTCCCACCTACTCAACGTTGATGACCATAAGTGAAGCAGAGCTCCAGGTGAGATCTGGAAAGAGTGCTAATATTTCATTTTCACATTACAGCTTACAAAGTACTTCCATTTAATTCCCCAGAACATGATCTGGGTGGAAACTCTTTTCTCTATTTTACAGGTAATTAAACTACAGCTCCATGAAAGATAACAAGGGCCAGAACCCAAGCCAGAATCTGCTGTCCAGGGCTTGTCCTACTAGGCCACATGGCCTCTGCCAAAGCAAGAGAAAAGCAAGGCATGACTACTTCGCAGCTCTCCCAGATCCACTGGGTCTAACTGGAGAGCATCTGCTCTTTTCACCACAGCAGCTAAACTTCCTTGCATCTGAAAACCACACGTGGTTCATCATTACTCTATCTTTCTTGTATTTATATTGATGGCAAAAAGAAAACACCCCAGAAGTATAATTCTGAAACAAAATTAATGCAGTTGCAGTCAACAGTCAAATGTAAGTCAAAAAAATATGTTAGGATACAGACTTCCCTGGTGGTCCAGTGGTTTTAGAATCTGCCCTCCAATGCAGGGGACGCGGTTTTGATCTCTAGTAGGGGGACTAAGCCCAGGGGCTGCAACAGGAGAAGCAGACACAGCACAACTAGAGGAAGCCTATGCACCGCAATGAAGAGCCCCGCACTGCAATGGAAGACCTGGCGCGGCCAATACACAGACTGGATAGATGACCAGATCCTATGGGTGTCCCAGGCGGCTCAGTGATAAAGAATCTGCCTGCCAATGCAGGAGACACAAGAGACCCGGGTTTGATCCCTGGGTCAGGAAGATCCCCTGCAGGAGGAAATGGCAACCCACTCCAGTATTATTGCCTCTGGAATCCCATGGACAGAGGTGCGTGGTAGGCTAGAGTCCATGGGGTCTCAAAGAATTGGACGAAACTGAGAGTCCATGCATGCCCTGGATCCTATAAAAAGACTGAGTTCAACCTCTTTTATTTTTAATTACTTAAATTCACATTACGTGCTCTTATTAGCCAAAACCACAATTTATTTGCTAGACAAAATCTATGGAAAAATTTATTTCTTTGTGTTTTATGGACAGAAAAACGCCTTGTACTGAAAAACATAAGCACTAAGGATTTACATAAAATTGCCAGAATTAGCAAGTGGCTTCTTTTAGTTCACAAAGAGGCAACATATTTTGATTTCTTTCAAACAAAATTCTTCCACCAATACCTTCACTTCACTCAAGAGTAATAAATTCCCTAAACCTTCAGACTTCCATTTAAATTCCAAAAAGGATAAATATAATCCCTTGAAGTCATGCCCAACACCGCCATTCCACTTTCCCACATAAACATAAAAAAATTAGACAAGTCTGGCTTTTGGAATTATCTTCAGAATGAATAGTAGGTCATCCTAAACAAGACAAGAAAGAATAAAAGAATATGATTAGTCTTTTATTTGATCATTTTAGTTTATAATTCTCCCCATTTTTTAGTTACTTAGTACTTGATTTTTAAAAGTGCACATTAAAAAAAATGATGACTCAAAAAATGAGCATTGGATACAGGACTCTGGAATAAAGAGCTCAGGAACACCAAACAAATGGAGTCTGTTTTTAGTTGAGTTCATAATAATCAAAGATGATTCAGTAACGATGGCCATTTTATCCAGCTCATTCAGGGGGGCTTCTAGTACACCCAAGTGCATGAACTTGATACAGAGGAAGATTTCACAAAGTTTCAATGATGAATAGAAATATCATAAAGCAATTACAATCTATAAACACCTGTTGCTGTCGTTGGACAGAGAATGCTTCTAGTTTTCCAATTCACACCTGGAACCAAGCTCTTGGATCTTCTCCTTGTCTTCACAGGCCGATAAGAAAAGTTTGCAATGGCTGATATTTTTTTCTTACAATTTCAATGAAACCTTCGATTGGATCACATGAAAACACCTCCACGTATCTTCCAGAACTCCCCAATGCTTTCCTTTATTGCATACTCAGCACAGCTCTTGCACTCTTGGGGTGTAAATCCAATTAATGCTCTCCCTATCGTACCGATTCCTCGATCACTTGCCAATTTTTTAACTTGAGCTTCTATGTAATGAGGAGATACATAATAAAAATGGTCCCCAAGGACACTGTAAGCCATGTATTGAGAGCCTTCAGAGGTTTCTGTAACTTCTTGATCTTCAAAACTCTCTACATTGCAAGCTATCTCAATTTTCCCTTCATGAGGAAAAGCCATTGTTTGGACGCCCTTCAGTCCATTCACATTTGAGCCCCGAATGGCACTAGCAATTTCTTTTCCCAGAGCCAAGTCTTGAGAATCTATGGTAACATTGCAGTTCATCACGTATGGGCTAGCGCCGATGCCTAAATCATTTAGAAAAGCATGTTAGTCAAGCAAAGTAAAATCTTGAAGATTCTAGTCTTTACCCAATTCTACTCTATTCTATTGACTTTACTTGATTTTATTTTAAAATAATACACAGAAATACTCCTCATTATTAACTCCAGAATTTTCTAAAGGTCATACATATTTTTTACCAACAGAGTTATTTGAGCTACAAGTAGATATTTTCATCTACTCTAAATGTATCTGGATGTTTACTCTAGAATGGTTAAGAAAAGCTCAGACTTTTGAAAATATCAACAGATATTTCAAAAGGCACATTTGAAAATCAAATATCAATAGCAGTAAAATGTATTGGCCTTCCATTCATTTACAAGGCCATCTTCACAGGGGCTGGAATTCAGTGCCAGGTCTATGGGTCTGGGAGACAGAAATAAATCACACTCTGTACTCATCTCTTCCTCCCCAAACACAGACCTGTCATCACTGAGCTAGGTTAAGATCAGATTCGAATGAACCTCAACAGTCTTGGCTAGTAAAGGAGGTCACTAAAAAGTAACAAACAGTCTTGGAATTGGGAAGGAAAAAGGGACTCTTGTGTCTCATGATGACGTAGGTTTGGCAGGGCAGGATTTGGAGCACTATGTATACCTTCTTGGTATAACCAGTTGGAGGCATCTCTTTCTTCCATCCTTGGCTTCCCAAGGGACTAGGATTGTCATTGCTATTCCAGAGCCCAGTTACTCTAGAGCATGTTTTACCCTGCCTTGGGGATGATGCAGCTCACATTACATAAATATCCCTGCTCTAATTATAGTTTACATTATAAGATGGACAACTTGGTTAAATTAGCATTGGTATAAAAAGCTTAGGTTTGCAGTTTCCTCATTTTGGGGCAACTTCACATTTCTAAAAGCTAAGTTGACTAGGGATTGATGAGGGATAAAAGGCTGACCTCATCTTCAGCATAAGACAATTCTTTAGCTACTATTTCAACATCATTTTACTGTCATTGCTTTTTCTTACTACTTTCAAACTTATTGCTCATGATGTCAGTATTCAACAAGAGATCCTGTTGAATTCACTCTCCCCTTGACAGCCGTGGTTCGGGGGCTTTGCTGCCTAGCCTGGGTACTCTCATACTAATAGACGCTTTACAAAAAATCAGCACACGGAAACCACATTTCATCTTTTTCCCACACATGTACATAATGAAACATTTCAACTCCCGAGGCTGGGCCTCTTTCTACTGGGAATTCTGCAGGAATGAATCAAATTACAGTATTTCTCCATAATGCTGATTTCATAAAAATTAAATTTCCTAACAGTCAATACATATCTCTCTCAACCTCATACACCAATCACTTACTCTAAATATCTTTGAGAATTATATCAGTTTTAACATTTCACAGAGTATAACTGGACATTTTTTTTTGTCAATGCTAATGTCATTCATTAATTGAAAGCATCCAAGCATAGTTTCTCTCTCCTCTACCCCTGAACAGGTAGTGTTACAAAAATCCCATTGCCTCGTATCTGACACACATACCCTATTCTGATTCAAGAAGTGGTCTCACCTTTATCACTATCCAAACAAATAGCTAGATCACGCTCACATTTTGCTGAAAAGTATGCGTGTGTGTGTGTATATAAATATACATATATAGAGTTTCATACGGGGGGCTTATTAAGTACTATTCAAAATATCCATTAGGCCTATTGTGCTCTGCTATTCCAGAACTTTGATATGCCTAGTCAATGTTCAGATATTTATGTGTAATTTATCAGCCTGGGGGAGCAAGTCACTTTCAAGGTAAGTTCATTCATATGGACCCAGGGCCTCTCCTTCTGACAATATGGTAGCATGGACCATTCGATCCCTAAATACATGGGACAGGACTTCTTCTAAATCCTCTAGCAGATTGCAAGGCACCTTTTATCCCCATGTGCCCAATAACTGTCCCTTTTGTCACAGAGTTTCTAAAATTGATCACTCTTGCTAATAAATGAATGTATTACCTAAGATAAAAGATAATATAAACAATAGTTTACCTAAGATAAATTATTAAATGTATAAGAAATTTAGATGTTAAGTCCAGAGCACGAGTGTCACAAAGAATTCACTTGTCCCAACACTGACTTAATCAAATAAAATAAAACTCTACTTAAAAAATTTCTTCAAAAGCATACTTTAAAATTAATTATTTCTTAGAAAAATAAAATTAAACATAAGAAGTAACTTCTGTATTCTCTTTTGAATAAAGGAAATGGCAACCCATTCCAGTACTATTGCCTGGAAAAGCCCATGGATGGAGGAGCCTGGTAGGCTACAGTCCATGGGGTCGCAAAGAGTCAGATATGACTGAGCGACTTCACTCGACTTCACTTTGAATAAAGTAAGAGTAATCACTTATATACAGAATGATACTTTTGGTGTATGCCCTTGTTACGTGTATTTTAAACTCTTCTATTGAGCTTTAGCTACACAATACCTGATTTTGCTTTACCACTATGTCTTACTTAAGCAGTGATTAACAGAGACAAGTCAATGAAGCTGAGAAGTTTCTGGTCTAAGCAGGTAGTGGTTTTCACCCTGAGGGGTTATAAGGCCATGATCCATTTCTGCCTTAGGAAAAAGAAAGAAAGGAAGAAAAAAAGACAAGAAGAAAGGAAGGAAGAAAAGAAGAAAGAAAGAAGGAAAAAGAGAGAAACTGTTTTCTGCCCAAATGCACATGTTTCTAATTCTTCCATTTAATCCTTCCCAAGTCCAACACCAATATGGTGATCCAATTCTAATCAATCAAATTCTGCATTTAAATCCAGCAGTCCCACTGACCTTATTTAAGATGCTGGATTTGACTTTTTATGCTAATTTAAACTTAGTAAAAATTTTTTAATTAAGGGAGGCAATTAATCCCAGCAAATCGTATTTCCAGTTAAATGTCATATAATTAAAGTAATTCCATTTTTTGCTCTAAAATTAGAAACCTGATGTGAAAGTTTGTTTCTCAGTTTGCGGTTTCGCTCGGCTCCTGCCTCCCGCAGATTGGCACTCGGCTGCTCCGGCGGCAGCATGAATCTCACTGCAAAGCTGAAATTCCAATTTTATTCCAAAGCAACTGTCACAACGCCCTGAAGCAAGCTAAAAACAAGGAAAAAAATCTTTGGTATGATTTCACTTTCCATGTGTTCTTTAATGAAAAATTTATCGTTCTAAATATTGGTGTTTACTCCTAGTTAAATACTTTTTTTTTTTATCAAAAAGAAACTGAGATTCAGTTGCTATTATTTCACAGGGAAATATAACAGGCCTGATGTTTTCCTGACAATTCTGTTATTTTCCTGTGTGGAAACACTGTATTTATCATATACTGTACGGCTGGTGATTCAGATATTGTAGAGACCTTATGGTGAACTGATATAGATGTAAACTCTTTATGCCAGATTGTTTAAGCATAAAAAAAACAAATGCACTTAATTAACATCTGATGTGTAGTTTTTACAAACACAAATGCAATATTTGTGTTTGAGCACTGGCAGTAATGACTGTGAACTATGCTATTAATGTCTGGTTTAAAGATGCTTGTGGTAGGACCACGTCTGGAATAACACAAATAAAAAACTGCATTCAGACAAAACAATAGTGAAGAGCCCATTAGAAAAATGGAAAAGCAGCACTCAGAAAAAACACATTTTTTTTTTTCCCTTTAGATCAAACTTATTCTCAAAAATTGTTCCAGGCACCATCACCTTCAATCAATTAATGGTGAAAAGATTCTCAATATTTTCCTCCAACAGAAGGGGTTTTGTTTTAGGGGGTCAGAAGTTTGCTAAGGGATGTATTTAAAAGTTCTGCTTATTATATTAAGCTCTGCTTTGATGGCTTAGCTTTAAAAGATGCGTAAGGAGGGAGCCAAGGTGGTGTTTTAGAGTATTTTGCATTTTTATGTCTGAAGAGAGAACTTTGCATTACACATTGAATAAATAAAGAGATTCTCATGAACTAATGTGCGGCTCTCTTATTAAATATGTTTTTACTGAAACCTGCTGAGTGCCAAGAACCATGCAGGTTCCTGGGTGTAAAAACATGAAGGCTAAACAAAAGATAAAACCTAGCCTAACTGTGGGCCTTGCTTCAGGGTAACAAACAGAGCAAGACGACAGCCTTGGAAGCCAGGTTCAAAAATACAGACAGCTGTTCCTACACTGAAAGCAATTAGTCATCATTACATATCGGGATTTTACATTTTTTAGAACATGTATTAAAGAGAAACCACAGCTGAAACAGGACATTTGATGACTAAAGCCATAAAACGCAAACATAATTGCTAAGTCCAGTACTCCCATGGCGGGAAGAACGCAGGACTCTTGTGCATGTGGCCAAATCCTCAGAAGAGAAAGCTAAGAGACGCTGCGGCACAGGGCTGGGAACGGCTCCCCAGGGGTCTGAGTGCAAGTTCCACTTCTTCAGGGACACTGCCTCTGCTCAGCTGTCTTTCTGCAAAATAGCTATGACATTTTCCCATTCTGTGAGGAACCGTAAGCCTCAATTTCTCAACTCTGAATCTTTCAGAGTAACAGCGATTCAGAGACGAAATCACAGAGGTAGATACATGTTAACATCATCATGGAATGAAGCCAGCCCAGGTGAAAGCAACCTCAGGCGACTTCCCTGCCCCCAGGTTTTCTATAGAAAAGTGCCTTTCACTAGCTCATGCAGAGACATAGTCCTTCATGTTTCAATTACGGGTGACACACTTCATTACACATTGAGACTTTCATCTTCCATCATCCCAAACAGATTTACAAGCAAACATAGAAAATTACAGGTATAGTCTCCTGAAAACAGGACTCATTCTAAGGCCAGAAATTATTTTTCAAAGACTAGGTAAAATCTGGGGTATGCAGTAAATGGCATTATTCAATGTCAAGAAAACTGCCTGATGCTGCAGTTTCTCATTTCAGAGAGAAAGAAGTAAGCAGGGGCAGCTCTCAGTAACCCACTGATATAACTAAGCAGAAGTCCCTGATCCCAAGATGTGCCAATTACCTCCATCTATGATTCCCATGGCATCATGTGAAACTGCAGTTCAAAGAACTGTCCCTCATTTTTAAACAATGATGCATATATGCAGGCCAGTCATACAATATATCAGCCAGCAGTGTTTAAATTATCCCATACATGTTTAGGGTTTTAAAATATATATGTATAAAGTATTTATTTATAGATCTAAAAGTATCAACTATTACTGCTTTGTCCTTATTTATGTTCCTCATGAGCTGGCCAACTACAAACTTTTAAAAGGAATTTGGTTTAAAAGATTTTGTGTGTTTGGCACTGACTCTGGGTGTTAATCATTTCTGAGCTCACTTTTTTCTCTTCTGTTTATAATATTCTCAAGGAACTTCAAAACAGAAACCTGTTCCCTTATAGATTCTGCTTCCTTTTGGGTACTGTATAGATTAATTTGTCACTGGAAAGTTAACTGTAAGTGTTCAGTTCATAGCACCAATCATTTCTATTTAAATTTTTTAGGAAAAGAAATAAACATAGAAACAATGTGTTGAAGCTTTTCTGTTTTGATGGGAGGAGTGGAAAATTATGTTGAGAAATACTGATGTAAATAAAGAATGTTAGAAAAATATATAAAGCCATTAAATTTAAAAATGAGGGAAATTGCCGTGGTTGGGAACTAAGCTTGTTGAAAAATTAGATGAATAATATTTTTACCCTAGTGACAGAGGTGCTAGAAATTCTACTGCAACAGATATTACTTTTAAAAATGAAACCATTTTATTCCTTCTTATATAAGAGTTTCTTAACAGATAATTTGGGCAAGTAAGGTAACCTAATATTTCAGTTGATCATGTGACTTAAATTCGAATTACAATCTTGTTCATGAAACCATTTATCTATACTATATCTATATTCCTCTCTGAAACATTTTAATGTTCTATTAGAATCTGCTTTGAGCCTATTAAATGAGTCCCTCAAGGAGTAACGGTCTACCTAAACTTGGCAACTTATAATTTTCATGTCTTTTGCACAAACTAAAGAGCCTACCACTTGAAAGGAGATATTAGCAAAAAAGACATATGGGGGAAAACTTGTGCTGCTTTTCCTTTCTTATTTGACTCTTTCGTCAGCAATATGAATGAATGCACTGCAATCCAGCTTCTACAGACATGATAAACCTCAATAATTGCCCTTTAAGAAAGATGATGGCAATAATAACAGATCAATTTAGAGAAATAGTGAAAATAAGTTGGAAGCTTTAAGAATTTCCTTTCCTTACAAACATATAAGATAAATAAAATAAATAGGTGCATATATATTTTACAATATTGAAATCACTATACTGCTTTATATCCTTTGGCCTTGACCCCGGATGTTCCTTCCACCTGAGTCTCCTGTCCACATTTCCACATGGCCAACTGCCTCTCTCCTAGTCTTTACTCCAACGCTGCCTTCACAACAAGGCCTACTTCATTTATCCCATCTGACGACCAAAAATCTGTCTGATTTTTTCTTTTTTGGGGCTGTAGCATATATTTTCTAGGGGCTTCCCCCATGACTCAGCAGAAAAGAATCCACCTGCCAATGCAGGAGACCTGGGTTTGATCCCTGGGTTAGGAAGATCCCCTGGAGAAGGAAACAGCAACCCCCTCCAGTATTCTTGCCTGGAAAATTCCATAGACAGAGGAACCTTGTGGGCTTACAGTTCATGGGGTCACAAAAGAGCACAATATGACTTAGTGATTGAACAACAACACTTATTATCTAACATATCATATAATTAATTATTTATTAAGCTTGTAACTTATTGTTTCTCTTTTTGCTCTCTTCACCCCTTCCCCACTGGAATATAAATTCTTTGAAGGCAAATAAATTCTATTTTTCCCATTGATAATAGTGCCTGGCACATTTAGGTACTTAATAAATATTCGTTGTGTTAATCAATAAACTAAAAATTCTCTCTATATTGTATTTTCTACTGTATTTTCCACTTGTCTAAAAATTCCTCCAAACCTTCACACTTAATTGCTTGCATAATGGTCTCTTGCCAAGGTATTCCATAGTTTATTTAATCACTCTCAAATTCTGAACATTTATATTATTTCCAGTATTTATTATTATAAATAGCTCTTTGATAAACATACTGGTACATAAGTACATGTACCTTTTATTGCTTCCTCAGGAATAAATCTATTTACTTAAGATAAATCTAGAACTAGAATTTCTGCAAAGCAGTTACATATATTTTTAGAGCTTTTGATATACATCACCAACTCACTTCCAAAAAGTTTACACCAACTGATGCTACCATTAGTCACATGAGTGCCTCTTCCAGTGCAAATATTACCTTTAAAATACCATCTTTTAAAAATATCTGTGTCAATCTTGGCATTTTAAAGTAAACTTAGGATTTTCAGATGTTGATGAAATTCTCCATGTAAATCACAGATCTCCATGTGGAGTAAAAATCAGAGAAGGAATCAAAATCCCCAATGGGTTGTCCATTCCAAACAAACAATGTAAAACAGGTGAGATTATCAGACAATCATTAAGTGAGATGGGGGGAGCACTGCTCACTTTGGTTTAAATGATCACAAGCTGAGTCTGCTCTTAGAAGGCTGAACATGATTCGTGATACCACGAACATTCAGGTTTTAACTTGGATATGCTTTTCAGAGCAGGTTAAAGTCCCTCCCAAACACCAACCCATTCAGCCCCACCACACGGCAGAAATGAGAGTTAAGTTTTCCCAGGGACTGTCTAACCCAGCACTAAATCCAGTTCTGTTCTCCAGTACTAGGATTCCTGCTTCTAACTCCCGTCCTCTAACTGTAATCTCAGTCACCCGGCACTGTGCTGACTAGGTTTGTGTAATAATCCTTTCGGTCTTCAGCGAGGCTCAAATTAGAAACCAGGAAATAGCTTTCTGAAAACTTAGTCACAAACTTACACTTCTCCATTTGTGAGACAAATCGTGGGAAAATATGTGAGGTTCAAGTTGGCAGGGTTCAAATCAGATTCTTCCTTTTTTTCCACAAGTAAAGACTAGAATACACTTATAATCACTTTTTAAATAAATCTTTTCTCTAAACGGAAGGAAAAAATGGTCCCTTGGTACCACGTTTGGCACTTAATAGCCATCATTTAAACTTTACAGTCTCATGAGGGAAAAATAATTAATATGGCCATTTTAAAGATATGGGAACTGAGGCTTATTGAGCTAAGGAACATTCTAAAGTCACATGGCCAATGAAGAGCAAGGTCAGGATTTGAGCATAGCCTCAAAGTCTGCACTCTGAGCTTTGCTGGTGGCTGAGATGGTAAAGAATCAGCCTGTAATGCAGGAGACCCAGGTTCGATCTCTGAGTCAGGAAGATCCCCTAGACAAGGAAATGGCAATCCACTCTAGCATTCTTGCCTGGAGAATTCCATAGACAGAGGAGCCTGCTGTGCTTCAGTCCACGGGGTGGTCACAAAGAGTGGGACACAGCTGAGTGGCTTTCACTGTCAAAGTCCATACTCTTTTCACTGCACCGCTCTAGCTGATGACAGATGTCACTGGTTTGAGAGCAGAATTCTGCACCAGAGATTAGTAACCAAAAGCCTATGTGTAACTGTGCCTTGAGGAAATGTGTTTCTTATGGTTGCCCACCTCTTGCTTCTTGGGACCTAGTATTTTAGTAACAGCTAAAATATTAACTACCAAAATGTGACCTAACATGGTTTAACTAGTGAGCCCTACAGAAGATATTAGAGGATAAAAGAATCAAGACCCAAATAAATGGACCTGGGATGGTGAACTGCAGCAAATGGGGATGGAGTTTTTGAGATGGCGCCACTGCCTTTGCTGAAGATATGCTCTAAGCCAGGAGTGGGCAGGAGGAGCAGAGAGAGACAAGAGCGGATGAGATCCAGGGCAAGGGAGAATACCACTCCCTGTGTTTGTTCTCACTCTTCTAGAGCCCGCAGTGTAGGAAAGCCTCTCTCCAGGGTGCCTCCACCACCGACCATCAGGTGTAAGCATCAGCCTGGACACTCTGGATGTTTAAGTACTGAAAGCCCTTCCCACCAGCTAAAAGCAAGCTACACCCACATCCTGGGCCACCAGTTGTCTCCAGATGCAACCTCATGCCTGGCCACCAGGACCCATCATCCCAGTGATAACCATTCTCATCATCAGTGCAGCCACTGATGAGCAGGGCTCATTATCTATCTTGAACATCCCTCTTGGGGGCTCTTATCGAGTATCCAATGAGGGTTTCCAGCCTCCCTGAGTGGCTCATAAAGGCGCAAGTAGAGAGACCTGAGAGGAGACCTTCAAGCAAGTCAAGAAAGTTCCAGCTGTAACCTTCCTGCATTATGTGGGAGAGACCAAATGAAGGCAACCTCAGGATTCTCAAGTTTAAAAACCAAAGCAGAAAAAAATCCAGACTGCAAACCCGTCAAACCACATCTTCTGGCAGGTGCAGCTCCCAGGTCAGGCTTAAGAGCGCTGAAATCCCTCCTTGTGAACCAGCCCAGCTGCTTCCTTCTTTGGACAAGGGGACGCTTCTCGGGCAGGTCAGCCTCACCAAAGAGAAACACGCTGCAGCCAGGAATACTCAGGACCAGATTCTCAGCGAGGCCTACGGGCAGCGGGAAATTTTAACAAGACTAAATTAAAAATCAGTCCTGGTGACAGAAAACAAAGCACAGAATTTCCTTATTGTGGTAAAATACACTTCACACAAAATTTACCATTTTAACCATTTCTAGGTGTACAGTTTAGTCACATGAAGTGCATTCCCATCACTGTTATAACCATCACCACTAAAGGGTATATAATTCACACAAATTTTAAAACTCAAAGTTTGAGCATAATTAACTTTTCCTTGGTTAGTCTCATAATAAAAGTTTATGTACAAGGCTTTCCTGGTGGCTCAGATGGTAAAGAATCTGCCTGTGATGCAGGAGACCTGGGTTCAATCCCTGGGTCAGGAAGATCCCCTGAAAAAGGGCAAAGGAAGATCCCCTAGAGAAGGAAATGGCAACCCTCTCCAGTATTCTTGCCTGGAGAATTCCAAGGACAGAGGGACCTGGTGTGCTACAATTCATGGGTCGCAAAGAGTGGAACACCACTGAGCAACACTTTATACTTTAAAGGAGGCTAGAATTTCTAAGCCATTACAAATCTAATTCCATAAGGAAAATTTATCACCAAGATGAAGGAAATCAGTACCTTCAATTTTTGAACAATTTTATAACAGCTCCAAAATGTGTATACTGTTAGAAGAAAGAAAAATTTAAGAATACAAGGGTCAGATCTGCACTGTCCAATACGGCAACTCCTAGCTACATGTGCCATTAAATTTTAATTTTAATTAATTAAAATGCAGTAAGTTTTTTTCAGTTGCAGTAGCCACATTTCAAGCGCTCAGGAACCAAACGTGGGCTCCCTACTGAACAGCATATATACAGAACATTGCCATCATCACAGAAAGTCCTTCTAGATAGCAGCCCTGGGACAGATATTCTGTAAGAAGCCTAGTATCTAAATACAATTTCATGGGGGCTACTCTGAATATCAATGCTTTTTCACCTTCTTCTTCCACTTTTATATCTAGATTCTGTCTCTGACCTTATCTTCTCAAGGTAGATTACAGAATTGCTTTCCTGTTTTTTTCTAGAGAACTGCTTCAGGGAACTGCTGTTTTCATGTCACTAAGTATAGTACCCAGTAAGCAACGATAGAGATAACATAATTTATTTGTCTGATGTTTTATTTTAGGTTTTTATTGTAGGTATTTAGGGAGTTTGGGTGCTGGCCTGGGACGGCAAGAGTGTGGGCCTCCTTGATTTAGAGGTGCATCACGGGACATCCAAGGCTGAGACAGAGCCTTTAGCCACAACAAGCATAGGAAACCTCAAACTGCAATTTTGAAGTCTGGTATTTGTTTCTTTATAATGTAGACTGCCACATTGATTGGGAGGTGTGAAATGTGGAGGACATTAAAAAAAGATTTTGTACCTCTGCATCATACAAAATCTAGGGAAATGTTCTTTCTCTGAGTCAGGTAGGGACGCCAGCATTAGAAATCCCATGATGTTGTTGACACCACAAAGCCAAGAAAATCTCCCAAATTTCCTAAGTGATCTCTGCTTCTTTAACACTACTTTAAGATACTAATGGACCACAGGTTTCTGGGGGGTGGTTGGGGCCAGATGCCAGGGACACAAACAGTCAACAAAGCTTTAGGAATTGCAGGATAATCTTTAGGCAGTTACCTAAATACTCCCCTCAAATCTGGAATGGCAGAGAGCTAGGGTGGCAGAAGAAAGGGAAAGTGGTTTAGAAGAGTTAGTTAAGACATCTTAACATCTGACGACTCTCCAAATTGTTCCCATCACTGATGTTCGGTCCAACCGTAACTCAGAGTGACTCACACTTTGGCTGTTGCAGGAGCCTAAAGCACAAACTGTGATGGGAAAGCCTCTCCTAAGTAGAGACAATGTGACCTGTCTCCTGGCTTGGCCCAGCTCCTGACCTAGACAGGCCAGCGCCTCCACTTGGAGCCACAGCTCTGGAGTACAGCATAAGCGTACAAAGCCCGCAGTGATCTAAAGAAGGAGCCTTGAAGCTGGTTCCTAAAGAGCAAAGCAAGGGACAAAGACGGTTGCAGTAGCAGTCGACAGGATTGAGGTCAGGGGTACATAGTAGAAATAGCACAAGCTTTTGAGGCCAGAAGATACTGGTTTGAATACCATTTCTATTCCTTAATAGCTGTTTGAGATCTTGAGCAATTTTTTTTTTTTTGCCATCTCTGAGTTTCAAGTTCTCTATCTATAAGATGAAAAAATTAAAAAAAAAAAAAAATCTTCCTTTAAAGCACCAAATCCTTATCTAGAAATCAGATGATTAAAAGGAACAAAAATAAAAATTTACCTTCCCTTTCCTATATAAACTGTATTTCAGGGTAGCCAGATAGCCGGAACTGATGAGGGAAAGATTTTTTAACTGAGAAAAAACCTCTTAACTAATAAATGTGGAAGAAAGTATTCAGTTCAGTTCAGTTCAGTCACTCAGTCATGTCTGATTCTTTGCGACCCCATGAATCGCAGCACGCCAGGCCTCCCTGTCCATCACCAACTCCCGGCCTTTACTCAAACTCATGCCCATCAAGTCAGTGATGCCATCCATCCATCTTATCCTCTGTCGTCCCCTTTTCCTCAATCCCTCCCAGCATCAGGGAAGAAAGTGTTAGAATATCACTATTTTGGATCTCCTAAGAAAATTTTTAACTGTTTCAGGGCAAAGATCATCAATGGATGAAACCCTCCTGAAAAGTCAATTACGCACAAAGGGAGTTTATCTTTACATCACTAGATGTGAGATAATCAGACACTATGGCTTCCTCATAGGATACATACAAAACTCACCGTCTACCTATGAAGAACTTCTGCCAAAAAACAAAAAACCCTTCAAGCCAATCAAACCTCTGGGGCTAACCTAAAGTTTGTAGGAAAAGAGAGGGATAAAGATACAAATTACATTTTTATACTACCAGGGAGCAAACAGATCCAGAATGTGGGAATTTCATAGCACAACTGAGCCAGTTTCTGCAACCAGTGAATCAGAAGGAAAAAGGTGTTGGTGGGGGTGGGGGAGTGGTGGTGGTGCGTGTGGGGAATTGGATTATATCAAAAGAGACAGGGATACAACAATCACCTCTATGTGTGAATCACATATAGATCCAGATTCAGACAAGCCAATCACAAAAAGACGTTTGCTTGGATTACAAACTGGATATTAGATGGTACCAAAAAAATGATCATTTTGATGGATACTGGCATTGTGGTAATATTAAAAATATGTCCATATTGCTTAGATATTTTAAATAAGCCAGGGTGAAAGTATATGACTTCTGAAACCTGCTTTAAAAAACCTTTAATAAAACTAAAAGATAAAAGAGGGAGATAAAGAGGAAAGGAAAAAAAAATAAAGGAAGTAAAGAAACAAGAAAGAAAAGAAGCTATCCCACAGAATGGATAGAGAGATTAAGATTAGATAAACGAAGAAAAGCATGGATTGAAGACAATGCTGGGTGCACAGTACCCAGTACACATTGCTTCCTTTCCCCTCTGCAAGCCTACCCCACTGTTCTGAATTCTGGAAATTCCGAATACCTTCCTGGATTGTTATGTCCCTACTTACTTGAAATTTCCACATATTTAAGCAACACTCCTCTACCATTATCTCTTCTACAGCAATTCATGATGGAAAGAATCAAACTTAATTTTTATTCTTAACCCACTCCAGTACTCTTGCCTGGAAAATCCCATGGGCAGAGGAGCCTGCTGGGCTGCAGTCCATGGGGTCGCAGAGTTGGACACGACTGAAGCGACTTAGCAGAAGCAGCAATGAAATTTTATTCTTATAAATTCTTAATTTGTATTCTTATGATTCTAATAATGAATAAGACATTTCATTATTCTCATGCAATGAAAGACAACCAAGGCCAAAATAACATTTAGCATTAGAGAGAGTACACTATACTCTTCATACTCAAGGAAGTAACTTTTATGTTTCCAATGACTGTAACCCAAAGGCCCATGGAAGGTTAAGTATTTGTAATGTCGTTGAAGAGTAAATTAGATTGCCTGAATTTCAGAGAAATGTCTCAAATTTGTCTCAAATGTCTCAAAGAAGAATACTTGCTAGCAAGGTATTTTACTTGTTATACGAACTGCATTTTAAAAAAGGGTTTTAATTTTATATTTTATTTTCACAATTAATCTATGTAAAAATTATCCCCTGTACTATAATTACAAACGCTCACATCATGCAAACAAACAGGCCTGTTAAAGAAGATAAAACCATTGAATCTTAAAGCTCAAGTCTCACAGTTTTTAGGTGAGTGGCATTGTTTAAAGGAATAGTTCTGTGTGTGTTTCCTGTAAATCGGGTGTTCCCCCAACAGTGGAATCAGGCCTTTCCAGAGCAGGGACTTTCCACATTTTCCATGAGTCCCAAGAAACCAGAACTTCTGAACGTCTCCCTGCTCTGCCATTGTACTCCCCTGTCCTCCACTGTCTGGACTTCCCCCAGCTTTGTCATTGCACTCCCCCATCCTCCACTGATTGCATCTCTCCCTCTCGTGTTCATATGGTGGGCTTCCTGGTTGCTCAGACAGTAAAAAAAAAAAAAAAAAAAAAAATCCACCTGCAGTGCAGGAGACCTGGGTTTGATCCTTGGGTCGCGAAGATCCCCTGGAGAAGGAAATGGCTACCCACTCCAGTATTCTTGCCTGGAGAATACATGTAGTACAGCTTTTATTGATAGAACATCAAATCTAATCTACTTGTATTATATAGTTAACCGTGGACTTTTTTCCTCTAGCTAGGTTTCAAACTCCCTAAATAATCAACATTTGTTAAGTTGAATGAATTGAATTTGGTTCCTAAGCACTTTGCAGGTGCTGGATGCTGCAAGCCCAAAAGAGCAGCATCCATTCCAAACCTACACGTGCGAGTAGGGGGTCGCCATGCTAACAAAACGAGAATAGGGTTTAAGACCAGCAGGCACATGATGCATCCCTAGTGAGAAGCCATGGGATCAGTTTTCCATCACCGGCATCACATTTTATGCGCCGTCTTCCAGCCCCCAGCTGTCAGAGCACCTGAGACAGTCAGTAACGTCAGAGAGGAAAAACATCTGACTCGCCTTGTGCCAACAGAGTATGATGTCATCCTGCTGGCTTGAAACAGATAAAGCAAAACTGCAGCTTCCTAAATTGCTCTTTATTAAAAGACCAGTATTCCCTAGTTTCTCTGCCATTCTTGACAACTTTTCCCTACCACTATTATTTGTATTTCTGATCTTTTCATTTTCACTAGTCATATTCTAAAAAGGCTGATTCAATGACAGTATTTTAAAACATAATGCAACCTTTATGGTTAGCTGATCTTCTGTACTTGAAAATGATTTTTCGTCATTTCTACACATGTATAACTATCATTTACAGCCTCACCTCTAGAGACTTCTATTAGTTTGATTACTCCTCTTTGCAAAAGGAGAAAGTGTCCTCAGCACAGTGTGACCAGAGTTTCATATCCCTAACATGAATGTTTACTTCTGAGCCTGTAACGGACTCAACTGTGCCTGAAACGTAGAGTTTTATTGAGAATGTACAATATTTAAGACAGTATTTAAGAAACCATTTTATTAAATGTATTCACCTGCCTTACACTAACACATACTTCATGTCTACAGAAGTATCTGACATCATTCTTTCTCTTTCTGCTTTTGTTTCTTTCAGGAGCATTTCAGGACTACTGATGTAAATGGAGTTAAGATTTAACTGTTAAACAGAAACTGCATTTCAGAAGCTCAAGGAACATAACTGATATGCTTGGTTTTGTTACATTTTTGATAGCAGTCAAAATGCACAGCTAGGAAAAACCTCAAGCCTGTCATTCCCTTTCCACTAGGAATAGATAAATTCTATTTCCCCTGGCCCACAGTCTGAAAGTAAGGCTTATTATTATTATTTTTAAACCAGAACTCTAATGATACTTAAAAAAGCCTACTGACACATTCTCATCAGGACATACCAATCAAAAAGTGTATTTTTCAACCCCATCACCTCACACTCAATAAAAAGCAGAGGGGAAAAAAAGCACAGAATCTAAAAATTAAGCTGAGTGCTAGACTTGAAATCTTACAAGCATCCTCTAGTTTTAGTACAGCTATCTTAATATAGCCAAGTTTCTTGTTTAGTTGATTTTTTTATTTATGTATTTTTTAATGAGAAGGAAAAAAAAAAAAGATTCTCTACCAGAAGCCATAAAAATCTCTCAGATGGTAAAACAGATAGCCCTAAAAGTTTTTGCCTAAATTCATACACATACCTAAAATAAAACTGGCCGATTAATCTTGCTACACTACTTTGAAAAAGAAGACATTTGAAAATGCAGTGTAGTTGTGATGCTTTACTTTCTCTAATTAAGTGCAGACTAGGAAAAATTATTCTTAGTTTAGTCTATGGAAGGGGGGTGGTGGTAATTTCTCTCTTTGCAATTCAAAATTATTTTAAAGATGGAGTGTTTCTTTTCCAAAGTCTTCATTAAATAGAGCTGTTAAGAATTGTCTCCCAACCATCCCCAAAGAGCACAAAGCTACCCAGTATTCGCCCCATATGCTCGGCTTTGAAGTGTGAAGCTGTGACCATCCCACCAGACTCTTACGCCACCATCAAAGCCATCTCATTATGCCCAGCGCTGAGAGTTAAAGCGCAAGGCCGTAACCACTCCAACACAAACACTGCATTAACAAAGCAACCACAATATTCCTCCCCCACATGGCTAGAACTTGAAGAAATTTTTACCATATGTACACATGCACGAGATACGAAAATTTATTGTGCTAGAACATCATTGAGAAGTACATTAAACATGCTGACTAGAACTGGATGCTATTCTAAGGGACTGGAAAAAAATAAAATGCAGCTGATCTTTATGATGAAAGAACAGAAACATTATGCTGAAAAACAAGATCAAGTGCAATTCCTAAATTGAATTTCTACTGACACATTCTGTGGCCTGTTCTTTCTTGAGGGAGCAGAAAACAATTTAGCCGGGTTTGGGGGCGGGGGGGGCGCAAAACTCTGCTGTGTATCACTGGATGCTACTGTTTACTCTATTGCATCTCCTTTCTAAAGGACAAATAAGCTTACAAATAATGCTATGCTGACAACAGCGTCTGTAATTCAAAATGAATAGTACTTGCTAAAAGAACGTCATCTCACTTGTGTCTCTGAGCTGTCAATTTACCATTGGCATGGCAGTAAAAGATAAAATGTAAAGAAAAAAGCTTGTTATGTATTAACAGAAACAAGGTCAGAATAAGCACTTGATTTTCATATAAAAATTAATCTGTGAAAATATTTTGAAATATTTGTACCTGAAGATTCCATTCTTTTTTTTTTTTTTGCTCTAAAGAAATCCTTACACTTGTATACAAGAAAGTATATTCAAGAATGTTCACTGCTACATTATTTGTGTTGGAAAAAATGAGAAACAACCTGAATGTCCATAAATAGAATAGAAAAAATATGATATATGCATATTATGATAACTACATAGCAGTTAAAGGGAATGAACTAGATAGACAGATTTCCATGATATCTTGCTGAATATAAAAATTATAGTATACAAGAATCTTAAATATTATATGGATATATATATGATATATACACTATACATATATAAAACACAATCACTTTGTTGTATACCTCAAACTAACAATTGTAAATCAACTACACTTCAATTAAAAAATAAAATAAAAAAATTTTAAGTGATAGTACAATAGTATTTAGACTACAAACATATACAACAAGTACTATATTGGACTTTTGAGTGTATACATAGGTAGAAATAAAAGTATAGGGAAAATTCTTGACCGAATGTGAGCATACTATGCCGTAACTTGGCAGGGATGTAGCTGATGGACAGAGGTGAACTTTAACCACATTTGTAATGTTTGAAATTTTGAAAACGAGAACAAAAAGTTCTGGGCAAGGTCGAGTAAATAAACAGTTGTGAGGATCCTCTGTTCTGTTGCTGTCTTGATGGAAAACTATGAGTATTTCTTAATATTTCTAGGTCTGTGTTTCCAGCTACAGAACGAAAAAATTGGACCTATCCTCATGTGCCCCAAAAACCTTAGCAAATCATATAATTGCATGGCAATATAGGTATCCATAAAAATACATGAACCCACCTGCAAATGAAGGTAGACATAAGAGATGCGGGTTTGATCCCTGGGTCAGGAAGATCCTCTAGCGGAGGGCACAACAACCCACTCCAGGATTCTTGCCTGGAGAATCCCATGGACAGAGAAGCCTGACATGCTATAGTCCATAGGGCCACACACAGTCAGACAGGACTGAAGCAACATAGCACGCATGCATACATGCATTTACTGTTTAGTTTTTATTTCTCGGTGGTGCCACATGGCTTGTTGGATCTCAGTCCCCCGACCAGGGACTGAACGTGGGCCACGGCAGTGACAGCCCAGAATCCCAACCACTAGGCCACCAGGGAACTCCCACACACACAGATCTTTATACCCAAGAATCTTACTGTTTGCTTGCACATAACATATACTTTCATGGAGATGTGCATGCAGAGAGCTTGTTATTCCTTTGTAGGGAATATGTTGCAGATTTCGTGCAGACATGATACTCTCTCTTTAAAGAATTATGCTTCCTTGAGTGACCTAACATGTGGATTCAGCCACATGCTTTATTGTGCCCCATGTAAACAACAACAACAAATGGGTGCTTGCTCCTGTTTCAGGTGCAGATTTCATGGCCCAGCTTTCTTGGCGGGGAGGAGCTCTATTATGCTTCTCCTACAGTCCCCATAGCCTGTCCTGTGGCAAATGGAAACACAACAGGCACTCCCAACACCTCTTCATTTACCTGCATAGCAGTTCTCTGAAATAGGAGCCGAATACCATTCTGCAAGATAAGAACTGACATGGAAGAAGCTGTCTGCTACAGGACTTAGAATTTTAGAGTTGAAAGCACTTCACAGATCTTCTGCCTGAGAGGTTTGCAAACATCTTGTCATGCAATCCCTTTCTCTTAGAGGTACTTTATTTAGAATCTCAATAGCACAAAGCAGAGAAGAGGAACCCACTGTCTTTACGGTGGAGGGGGACAGCCTAGGCCCCGACTGCTCAGCAAGCCTCTGCAATAAGGCCACAGAGAATCACCAAAAATAGTGACAGCTCTTTCCTGGTGCAAGGCAGGAGACCAGGGGCTTTACTTATGGGCATTATTTTTCATAACCATCCTGACAGGATGATATTATTCCCCATGGTATAGATATAAGACCAAAAAAGACTATAAGAGAGACTAGACAATTTTCCTTAAGTCAGTTGGCAAGTAAGTAGAACATTTACTTTTGGGCTCAGGTTTATTCAACTCCAAAATCCTTATTTTGTCCGCTTACCATCTGGCTTCTCTGTCTAGCCATTCAATGTGATATAACTGTTTAGGTCACACGGATCAAAAACTCGTGGGCATATATATACTGTAAAGGGTGGGTGGGATTGAAATTGGCCTGTGGCTTCCTTATAGTGGATCCACTTCATAAGGACTTCTCATTCTCTTTCAGTGAGGATCTTAAGAAGCTGGGACTCCCCAAAAGAGCAGTTCAGCTGAGACATGGCTAAGCTTTGGGGATGGCCAGGAATCCTCCTGCTGGCCAATGGATCAGCAATGTGTAAACAGCCTTCAGTACAAAGTCAACTCCCCACAGTAAGGGGCGGTAAAGGTGGCTCTTCCACCCAACCAGAGATACCCAAATGCCAAACAAATAGCTCAAATGAGGCAGTTTGGTCTTCTCGTGCATGTCTGGCTCTCATACATCTCCCATCTCCCCGGCCACTGGCCAGTGTCAACACTCAACAACCTCTTAGTAGTCTCACGTCTAGCCCTAACTCTCACCACTTGCCCCCAAAACAGGGCAAGTCCTCCCATCCCCCATCCACAATCTGTCTCCTTTTTATCTCCTCTCAGGGGATGCCCATTTCCAGGCACCCATGCCCACCACTTTAAATCTTCTTCTGAAAGTCTACAAACAATAAATGCTGGAGAGGGTGTGGAGAAAAGGGAACCCTCTTACACTGTTGGTGGGAATGCAAACTAGTACAGCCACTATGGAGAACAGTGTGGAGATTGCTTAAAAAACTGGAAACAGAACTGCCATACTGCCCAGCAATCCCACTCCTGGGCATACACAGCAAGGAAACCAGAATTGAAGGAGACACATGTACCTCAATGTTCACTGCAGCACTGTTTACAATAGCTAGGCCATGGAAGCAACCTAGATGTCCATCAGCAGATGAATGGATAAGGAAGCTGTGCTACATATACACAATGGAGTATTACTCAGCTATAAAAAAGAATGCATTTGATGCATATATATGGATATAATGCATATATCTGCATATAGTGCATATATATGGAATTTAGAAAGACAGTAATGATGACCCTATATGCAAGAAAGCAAAAGAGACACAGATATAAAGAACAGACTTTTGGACTCTGTTGGATAAGCCAAGAGTGGGATAATGTGAGAGAATAGCATTGAAACATGTATATTACCATATGGAAAATAGATGACAAGTGCAAGTTCGATGCATGAAGCAGGGCACTCAAAGCCGGTGCTCTGGGACAACCCAGAGGGATGGGATGGGCAGGGAGGTGGAGGGGCGTTCAGGCTGGGGGACACATGTACACCCGTGGTTGATTCATGTCGACGTATGACAAAAACCACCACAATACTGTAAAGTAATTAGCCTCCAATTAAAATAAATTAATTTAAAAATAATAAAATATCTCTAACAAGTAAAAATAAATATTTCATAGACTCAGTGAGAACAATATTTTATCTACCATCAATAACATGTGTCAGAACTCTGTGCTGTTTGAACTCAATAAAGTGTACCATGTGTGGGATAATAAATAGATAAATAAATCTCCTTTTGAAGGAAAATGCTTCTTGCTCACTACTGATGTTTATTTCCACATGTAGCGAGTACTGCTGGTCTTACTGGCTGTTATGAGTTTAAACCCTGCCGCTGCCAAATTCATCTGTAGAAGTCATAGCCCCCAGGATATGAGAATGTGACCTTATTTGGAAGTAGGGTCATTGCGCTATAATTAGTTAACATGATGTCACATATCGGATTAGAGCAGGGCCCTAATCCAACATGACCCTAATCCTCATAAAAAAAGGGAAACTTGTACACAGACAATATACAAGAAGGACGCCATGTGAACATGAGGAGGGCCATCCACAAGCCAAAATGGAACAGACCCTTCCTTCCCTCAGTGCTCAGAAGGAACCAGCCCTGACGACACCCTGAGCTGGGACTTCTAGCCCCCAGAAGTGTGAGATGATAAATTCTTGGGGTTTATATCACCTAGTCTGTGGCACTTTTGTTACTGCAGCCTTTAGGAAATTACAACACTTGGCCTTGCTCTTTCCCAACACCCATTCCCTGATGTGGAGTTTGGGAGAGAAGTGCACAGAGGCCTGCTCCTCCCTCCTCTCTTCCTTCTTCGGAGCTAGCTGTCAGCAGGAAACGTCCATTCCACTCCATCTCCTCCTTGCCATTAGCTTGCCAGGGTCGGGCCTGTGCTGTCTAGGGCTGTCTATAACCGGTGGGATGTCTAATCCTCCAGGTGGGTAAGCCGAACTGTCACATGAGTTTTGTCAGTAATAAAGTTAGTATTTCCACTTCTCATCTGCCTTCCTCTACTGTTGAATTGATTCAAGATTTGGGAAAGGAAGACGAGTGCTATTTGTAATGCTCTCCTCCCAAAGCCCACCCCCAGTCCTCGTTTTCCTGGGAGCAAACAGTGAGGTGGCCTTCCTTCTTTCTTGACTATGTTGCTATGGAATAAACTTTGTAACCTGCTTTCACAAGTCCTATCTTTTTGGTTGTCAAAAATTCACACATGAGTTAATGATTTTCAATTTCTCCATCTCTTCTTTTTTTTTAAATTTTCTTTCTCAAGCCTTTATCAAAAGGCCTGTATCAAAACCTTTTGTATACATATATATAAACACTATATATATTATCTATATTTTAAAACACTTACTAATTTTTGCCTAACTAAAAAAGTTGTGATACTCTGGTTCAAGATGGCAGAGTAGAAGGACATGTATTGATCTCCTCCTGCAAGAGCACCAAAATTGCAACTAGCTGTTGAACAACCATCAAGAGAAGGATGCTGGAATCCACTATAAAAAGATACCCCAGTCCAAAGACAAAGAAGAAACCACAGCAAGATGACAGGAAGGGCGCAGTCACAATAAAATCAAATCCCACACCCACCAGGTGGGTGGCTCACAAACTGGAGAAAAATGCCACCAAAGAAGCTCTCCCACTGTTGTGAAGGTTCTGAACCCCACGTCAGGCTTCCCAGCCTAGGGATCTGATAAAGAGACTGCCGATCACCAGGGAATCTGACTCTGAAGGCCAGTGGGATTTGATTACAGGACTTCCACAGGACTGGTGGAAACACAGACTCCAGTCTTGGAGGGCACAAACAAAATCTTGTGCACACCAGGACCCAGAGGAAAGAAGTGAGCCCACCGGAGACTGAACCGAAACCACCTGCTAGTGTTGGAGGGTCTCCTGTAGAGGCGGGGGTCAGGGGCTCAGCTCAGCGACAGGGGCATTGGCAGCAGCAGTCCTGGCAGGCGCTCTTTGCTGTAAGTCCTCTTGGAGGTCACCATTAACCCTACCATACAGCCCACAGACCCCAGGGCTGGGCCACCGAGGCCAAACACTCAACCCCGCCCATCAGTAGATCATCGGATGAGAGTTTTACTGAGCAAGGCCCTGCCCACCCAGGCAAGACCCAGTTTTTCCCACTGCCAGTCCCTCCCATCAGAGGCTTACATAAGAGCCTCTTAGCCACCTCCACCAGAGGGTGGACAGAAGAAGCAAGAAGAACTGCAATCCCACAGCTAGGACAAAAACCACACTACAGAAAGTTAATCAGGGTGAAAAAGCAGAATGTCCCAGATGAAGGGATCAGATAAAATCCCAGAAAAATAACTAAATAAAATGGATACAGGCACCTTCCAGAAAAAGAATTCAGAATAATGATAGTGAAGAGGATCCAGGATCTCAGGAAAACAATGGAGAAGATGCAAGAAATGTTTACCAAAGACCTAGAAGAACCAAAGAACAAACAAACAGAGATGAATAACACGCTATGGTAGGAATCCATAGTAGAATAACTGAGGCAGAAGCATGGATAAATGACCTGGAAGACAGAATGGTGGAAATTACTACCACAGAACAGAATATAGAGAAAAGAATGAAAAAAAATGAAGACAGCCTAAGAGACCTCTGGGACACCATTAAACACAGCAACATTGACATTAGAGAGGTCCAAGAAGCAGAAGAGAAACAGAAAGGACCTGAGAAAATATTTGAAGAGATAAGAGCTGAAAGTTTACCTCACACGGGAAAGGAGATAGTCAACCAAGTCCAGGAAGCACAGAGTCTCAGGAAGGATAAACGCAGGGAGGGACACCGAGACACACAGTAATTAAATGGACAAAAATTAAAGACAAAGATAAAGCATTAAAAGCAACAAGGGAAAAATGACAAAAAACTTACAAGGAAACGCCCATCAGGTTATCAGCTGATTTCTCAACAGAAACTCCACAAGCCAGAAGGGAACGGCAAGATATATTTAAAGTGACGAAAGCAAAGAAGCTACAACCAAGAATACTCTACCTGGGCAAGACTCTCCTTCAGATTTGATGGAGGTATCAAAAGCTTTCCGGACAAGCAAAAGAGAATTCAGCGCCACCAAACCAGCTTTAAATCAAATGCTAAAGGAACTTCTCTAGGCAGGAAACATAAGAGAAGGAAAAGACCTACAGAAAATAAGCTCAAAACAATTAAGAAAATGGTAACAGGATCAGACATCTCTATAATTACTTTAAATGTAAATGGATTAAACACATCAACCAAAAGACATAGACTGGCTTGGTGGATGAAAATGTGCTTGTATGTACTTCCACTTATCACATCATTCAGTTTGACCCCCCAAACTGTATGTAATTATTTTATATTGCTAGGTTAATCATGTTCCCATTATGGCTTGCAATTGTAATTATCTTTTATTTTTTGTCCTGCTGTTGACTGCAAAAACTGATTAACATCTTTTACTATTGTGATTACGTAACTATTACTCACTTAATACCACTGTATCATGATTGGTCAACAGAAAAATAATAGAATTCTATATCACCAAAACTATCATTTAATAGAAAAACCTGTGATCATTTTTTAACATCCAGATGAAAATTAGAGTTATCTTGGAATTTTTTGAAAAACACAAAGGCCCAGATACTGCTTTTTTTTTCCAAAGCTCCAGATGTGTTTCTAATGAGTACTCCTGTTTAAAAACAACTGGACTATATGATGATCTTTTCCTTTTTTTGTTTCACTTTTTCTATTTTATATTCAGGGCTCCGTTTCATTTAGTTTATGTTTTCCAATTTCTCCATCTCTCCTTTATTTTTCTGATGTTTTTCCCAAGCTTTTATCAAGCACAGTAGAAAAGCTTTTGTATATACATATATAAATTTTATGAATAATATGTATATCTTAGAAAACTTATGAATGTTTGCCTAACTAAAAAATTTATAACATTTTGACTCACGTGTTTGACTTAGTGTGAAAAGAATGCTAGATTTCTAATGAAAAAAACATATATGCAATAAGCATCAAAGATTTACTGTACAGTACAGGCAGCTATAATCAATATAACAACCTACAATGGAAAATAATCTGAAAAATAATATATGTGTATAGGTATAACTGAATCACTTTGCTGTGCACCTAAAACACTGTAAGTCAACTATACTTCAATGAAATATATATGTTAGGAAAAATTTTAAAAATTAAATGGCTCCTAAAAATTCACACACAGACACGGACAGCTACTTCCTCACTCTCATTATAACAATTCTATTTCCCTCAAGGTAGCAGATAACTTAGACTATCCAGGAAACTGTCATGTATAGACTATGAGGGTAAGAGAGGCAGAACAATTTTTATCTTGAGATATTACCTGACGATATATTTTGGTTAATTAAAATTGGAGTGTGAGTTATTTAATATATGCAATTTTGAATCAAACAATAAATGAAAATCTAATAAATAATGCTACGATTATCATGAAAGCATTTCACGACAACCAGTGCTGTCGTCATTACCATTATGACGTACTCTGGGTCTCCTGAGAAGCACACCCTCACCTGCCAAGTGGAGACCAGCTGGACAGGCTGGTGGACACACGAGGGTGTCCAGAGACTGGTGCTGGAGCACTTCATCTTACAGGCCCATCAAGGCCACTAGCATCACTACATTATTTCTTCAGAATTTTTTTTATCCTAGTGGCCTGGAAATCACTGCGTATACTAGGAAGGAGAGATGGAAAGGAATTCAGGAAAAGCAGAGCCAAGGTTAGAGGTCTAGGTTCAAAAAAGTTAGCATCATATCAATCATCTGCTATAAATCCTATTAGGTCAATAGTCTCTAAAACAACATTGGCAATAACATAAATGCAATTTCTGGGTGCTACACACACACACACACACACACACACACACACATATATACACTGAAAATCAGAAAACTTAGAACTCCTAAACTTTGAGACCCCAGACCTGTCTATGCTAGTAAAGGGTGAGTGTTAACATCTCCCACAGTGACCCATGACTAATCCTGAGTATTCTAGGAGACCCCCTTCCCTAGGTGAAGTGGTGGTGGGGTAGGGGTCTCCCAGTTTTAAACTATAGACTTATAGACTAGGGAAGAATTATGAGAAGTATAAAGTCAGGCAGCAAAGATTTCATGAACTCCACCTACTCATCCCAATTAGAAGAATCTTATAATACACATGTCTGCTATGCTAAGTCACTTCAGATGTGTCTGACTCTGTGCGACCCCATGGACTATAGCCCACCAGGCTGCTCTGTCCATGGGATCCTCCAGGCAAGAATACTGGAGTGGGTTGCCATTTCCTTCTCCAGGGGATCTTCTCAACCCAGGGATCCAACCTGTGTCTCTTATGTCTCCTGCATAAGAGATAGGTGGGTTCTTTACCACTAGCACCAACTGGGAAGCATAACAATTATTTTATTAATTAAATAAAATAATAATACACTTATTCCTGTCAAAATTTTCAATAAAGTCTATTCAGTACACAGCAAGAGTGAAACAGGAGAGAAAGAAAAGCCAATACAAAGGTGTGTTATCACACCAGTCATTGCTGTGAGCAACTGGGGCTTGGTCTTGGCTGGAATGGGCCTCAGAATTGTCCATCTACAGGCTCAGGTACCCCACTGGCCGAGGGGTGCCCACGGAGTGTTTGTTAATTTACTTGGACTTCAGGCTGCTGCAGAGTCAAAGTGACAGAAAGGGAGCAGCTTTTGCAAGTATGACTGTGTGTGTCGGTAACTGCCAGTCATGGTAGAATAACCTAGTTTATCCCAGTCCTCTCATTTGGCTTTTTTCTTCTTCATGAGTAGCTCTGTTTTACAGTGGTAGATATAATCTTGTTGCATTTTTTAAGCCTGTAGCAATATGCATTTATGAACAACCTAGGAACTCTTCTTTGTAGCTAAAATATACTCAAGTTGCTAGAAATCAGTTTGGGTATTTTAAGTACTTTCCCAATGCATAATCCCTTTTTTTCCAGCTTTTTGTCTGATGGCAGTACCCTGTAAATCTCAAAGTAAATGCTATGTCCTAAAACTACGTCAACATATGCTTGTAAAGTTAACCATTATTTTTATGCTGTGGCAATCAGAGCAGTATTAATGGCAGAGAGAACAATATCAGAACTCAACATCCAAACTCACTAATCGCAATGAAAGCCAAGGCTGTTTCATGAGACAATCTCCATAGCAACTGGAGAATCAGAGTAGGCAATTCTTGAAGTGAAAAGTTGTTCCTGATTTGCCAGATCAGCCCATGTTTTGACAATCTGTAACAAGGTAATCGAAGGGTCTTAAGACTACCACACAAGTGTTGATGTCGTGTGAATCTGTCATGGCACATGTTCTCCAAGACATAAAAACACTTGAAACATCACCTAACAAGGCTGATAAATCTAATCAAATTCATTAATGGTCATATATTTTAAGGTAAATTAAAAAAAACCAATCATGTAAGAGCGAAATCCTTATTTACGTAACTTATTTAACTAGCATTTTATCTTTCCAATCTTCTAAATAATGTCAATTTGCAAAGCATTATATAAACATTATTTCATTTGATTAATGACATAAAACAAAAAGCAAGTTTCCATATGATTTACAATATTCATAGCTATGGTATAGACTTTCAAAGAAGAATGTTATGAAATCACAGGTTAGTTAAGCCCACTTTCACCAGCAAATCATTGAGGGGATTTGTCTGAGTACCTCCTGCTCTGACCCCGCCCCTCCATCTTAACTTAGTCCTTCTCAGGAAGGTTTGCGTCTGAGTGAGACACAAGGTCACATTTCAGAGACACTGTCTCTGGCCCATGAAACACTGAGAAAGGAACAAGTGGAAGACATACATGCGGCTCAATGGCCCACAGTAATCAGTCTACAAAAAAATAACTGAAGCCTAGAGATTGAGACTAAATACCTTTGATTAAGAGTTAGAAGTCAGAAAAAAGAATAATGTTCCTGTAAATGTATCTTTGGTTCCAATTAGGTGAATTCATTGCACTCTTGAAGGATCCAAGATAATCAAAATCACCAAGAGGAATCAGAGAAGTAGGGACTTCCAAGTAAAGATGAGAGTGTAGATCCATCCCTATGTTTACTTTCACTTCTTCCAAAAATCCCAGAAGAAATGATGTCAAAGAGATCTATTTGAAAAGCATTGATTCCCTCAAACAAACAGAAACGGAAGAGGAAGCGATGGCATTGGAACTTGGAGAACGGATATAGGACGAGCGGGAGACCCTGGACAGCAGAGAAGCAGCCTGACTTACAGCACAGGCACCTGGAAGTGGTCAGAACTGGTGACCTCACTCTGGGACAGAAGCTAAAGGCACAGCTCCAAACAGGGAGACTGGTGGGAAGTCTGTTTAAGCAGCAGTTAGATCCCACCCCCTCCACACGGATGGGCAACTGGCAGGAGACATAAGAGGTAAACACTATGTATGTCTGGACTAGGGGATACAGCTGAGGGCAGTGGGGATTCGTGAAAAGAGGGGAATGAAGGGAACATTTACATACTAACTGCTGAGACTCTTCTAGCCTCTTCTGCAACTCAGTTCCTAAATCATGGACAGCTGAATACTCCAGGCTGAAGACTGGTGGATTCTTCTTTAGGAAACCTGAAAAACCCAAGAAGAAAGACCCCAAAGATACCGAAATAGGAGTTCACCAAAGAAACAACCTGGCCACAAACCTACTTACATCCTCAGATTATCCATCAGTCTTTCAGTGTCCACTCTTGGAGGAAGCAGCCAACCAGTGATCATCCGACATCTGAGGAAGGTTTTAAAACAAAACGAGAAAGCAACCTGGGGGTGTAAGTGGGGGTAGGGAGGTAGGGAACAGACAACATGCTGGAAAGAAGAAACTGTCAAAAATGATACAATGTTACTATTCATGAGATGTGACCAGGATGTTATTTAGAAAAATGAACACTCAGAGAGTAAATAAAAGCACCTATAAATCAATATAGAAAAAATGAAAAACTTATTGAAGGCTTTTGATATAAAGTAGAGGACATTTGCAAGTAATTATTGTAAAAATTCAAAGTGATTTTAAAAAGAGAGAGAGAGAGAAAGTAAGTGCAAAGAACCAGTACAGAGCTCCAGTAACCAAATAATGGGGCTTCCAGAAAGAACTGAGAAAACAGAAGAAGTCATCAATGGAATAACTCAAGAGAACTTCCAGCAATGAGGGATGAGTTTCAAGGACTCAAAGGACCTGCCAGGCGTCCAGCATAATGGATGAAAACAGATGCATGCAAAGGCATGTCACAGAAATTCAAGAACGCTAGAAACAAAGTGAAGATCTTACAAGCTTCCAGAGAGAAGGGACAGATCATGTACAAAGATCAGGAATCATAATGGCTTCAGAAGTGTCAACAGCAACATGGAAATAAGAACTGATACAGTCTTCAAAATAAAGGAAAATCATTTCTAACATATAATTCTATACCTAGGCAAACTAAAAATGAAGGTAAAATAATGGGATTTTCAGACATGTAACTTCTCAAAAATTTATTCTCCTCCTCCCCCCCTTTTTTTACAAAGCCAGTAGAGGATACATTCACTAAAACAAGGGCATAAAATAAGGGGTGGGGGAGAGAAGATGTGGGATTCAGGAATCAGGGTATCCAAACTGCAGAAAGATGAAGGGAAAACCTAGTTAAATAGTAATAAGAAATGCTATGATGACAGTTATCCTCAGCAAATTTAGAGTAACTGGTTCTAATTGGATCAGGTCAAGGAGTTCTAGAAGACAGTTGTTTAAGAAGACAAAGTTTATAGAACAGTCAATACATGATGTGTTTTATCTGAATGCGTGGATAAATGTTATTATTGACAGAGTCTGTGGTTAAATCAGTGGTAAGTATATAAAAAACGTAAGTAAACAATCAAAAAGATAACAATCAATTCTAGCAAAAAGAAAAGGTTTAACAGAAATGGTAAAATAATGAAAGTCTAAATGTTTCATTGTGAATAATGTTTACATAGTTATAATAATGTGACCACTAAATACTGATCCAAAAAATGTAAGTGTGTGTGCATATGTGTGTCTGCACACACAATGGGGGTGACGGATGTGGTGAAAGGAAGCTAAATTCTCATCTTCTGCAGTAAGAAGTCAATAGACAATGCCTAAAATTGAAAAAAAAAAAGAAGTACCAAGATAGGATTTGAATCCTAAATAATTAAAGAATTGAAAGTACCTGGCTCAGGGGAGAAGGAAAAGAAGGGGGAAGTGCACAGTGAGGGGGAAAGGGAAGTTATGTAGGTCTTCAGAGTCTGGGGAACAGACTATGTATATTTGACTTTTAACCATGTTTATGCATCATTCTGGTTCCAAATAGGAAAAGGAGTACGTCAAGGCTGTATATTGTCACCCTACTTATTTAACTTCTATGCAGAGTACATCATGAGAAATGCTGGGCTGGAAGAAGCACAAGCTGGAATCAAGATTGCCGAGAGAAATATCAATAACCTCACATATGCAGGTGACACCACCCTTATGGCAGAAAGTGAAGAGGAACTAAAGAGCCTCTTGATGAAAGTGAAAGAGGAGTGTGAAAATGTTGGCTTAAAGCTCAACATTCAGAAAACTAAGATCATGGCATCTGGCCCCATCACCTCATGGGAAATAGATGGGGAAACAGTGGAAACAGTGTCAGACTTATACTTTTCTGGGTTCCAAAATCACTGCAGATGGTGACTGAAGCCATGAAATTAAAAGACATTTACTCCTTGGAAGGAAAGTTATGACCAACCTAGATAGCATATTAAAAAACAGAGACATTACTTTGCCAACAAAGGTCCGTCTGGTCAAGGCTATGGTTTTTCCAGTGGTCATGTACGGATGTGAGAGTTGGACTGTGAAGAAAGCTGAGTGCCGAAGAATTGATGCTTTTGAACTGTGGTGTTGGAGAAGACTCTTGAGAGTCCCTTGGACTTCAAGGAGATCCAACCAGTCCATCCTAAAGGAGATCAGTCCTGGGTGTTCATTGGAAGGACTGATGTTGAAGCTGAAACTCCAGTACGTTGGCCACCTCATGCGAAGAACTGACTCATTGGAAAAGACCCTGATGCTGGGAGGGATTGGGGGCAGAAGGAGAAGGGGACGACAGAGGATGAGATGGCTGGATGGCATCACCGACTCGATGGGCATGAGTTTGAGTAAACTCCAGGAGTTTCTGATGGACAGGGAGGCCTGGCGTGCTGCGATTCATGGGGTTGCAAAGAGTCAGACATGACTGAGCGACTGCAATGACTAACTGACTGATGCATCATTCTGATCGCAAGAAAAAGAAGCAAACGGAGGACAGGAAGGAAGAAGGAAGAGAGGGAAGGATGAAGTGGGGAAAAGGAAAACAGGGAGGAGGAGGAAAGTGTTAAGAGAAACAATATGGATAAAAATGAAATAGTCTAATAGATCAAATATGGCTTTTAGAGAAATGAAGCAAAGTTCTTTTTAAAATTACAAGCTTTAACTAAATATAGACTAGATCCCTGTGTCTCCTTTTTTACGTGGCAGCATCTGTAAATGAAAACACTTTCTTACCACTGCTTCACTCCCCAAGCCGCAGCCTCCTACAAGTCTCCCCACTCTCTCCCTTCTCTGTTATCTTAGGCTATCACCTTTCCAAACTGCTCTGCCTGCTTCTTCCCTGATCTCCACCATGCAGGCAAGTAATCTGTCTAAAGTTCAAAGCCAATCATAGACTTTCTTTCTTAAAACTCTTCAACAGTTCCACTGCCTTTAGGATAAGGTTTGAACTCATTAACCTGGTATATAAGACTTCAAGATTTCACCTCTGATCACCTTTGGAGCTTTATTTCTAAACATTCCCACCCCACCCCATCTCTGAGCCCCACGCAGGCACATGCAATCCTTTGTAGGTCCAGGCTGCTTCCACCTCTAGAACTGCTGCATTGCTGTGTCCTAGAGGTGGAAGTACTACATTTTGGACTCTTTTGTTGACTATGATGGCTACTCCATTTCTTCTAAGGGATTCCTGCCCACAGTAGCAGATAAAATGGTCATCTGAGTTAAATTCACCCTTTCCAGTCCATCTTAGTTCGCTGATTCCTAGAATGTTGATGTTCACTCTTGGCATCTCCTGTTTGACCACTTCCAATTTGCCTTGATTCAGGGACCTAACATTCCAGGTTCCTATGCAATATTGCTCTTTACAGCATCAAACCTTGCTTCTATCACCAGTCCCATCCACAACTGGGTGTTGTTTTTGCTTTGGCTGCATCCCTTCCTTCTTTCTGGAGTTATCTCTCTACTGATCTCCAGTAGCATCTTGGGCACCTACCGACCTGGGGACTTCATCTTTCAGTGTCCTATCTTTTTGCCTTTTCATACCGTTCATGGGGCTCTCAAGGCAAGAATACTGAAGTGGTTTGCCATTCCCTTCTCCAGTGGACCACATTCTGTCAGACCTCTCCACCATGACCCATTCGTCTTGGGTGGCCCCACACGGCAGGGCTTAGTTTCACTGAGTTAGAGAAGGCTATGGTCATGTGATCAGATTGGCTAGTTTTATGTGATTGTGGTTTCAGTCTGTCTGCCCTCTGATTCCCTCTCTCAGTGCCCACTGTCTTACTTGGGTTTCTCTTACCTTGGACCTGGGGTATCTCTTCACGGCTGCTCCGGGAACATTTAATGAAAAAGATGGGCTCAATAAAGGACAGAAATGGTAGCGACCTAAAGAAACAGGGGCTTCCCTGGCAGCTCAGCTGGTAAAGAATCCGCCTGCAAAGTGGGAGACCTGGGTTCAATCTGCGGGTTCGGAAGACCCCTTGGAGAAGGGAAAGGCCACCCACTCCAGTATTCCAGCCTAGAGAATTCCATGGACTGTATGTCGCAAAGAGTCGGACATGATTGAGTGACTTTAACTAACTAACAGAAGCAGAAGACATTAAGAAGAGGTGGCAAGAATACATAGAAGAACTGTACAAAAAAGATCTTCATGACTCAGATAATTACAATGGTGTGATCACTCACCTAGAGCCAGACATCCTGAAATGTGAAGTTAAGTGGGCCTTAGGAAGCATCACTACAAACAAAGTTAGTAGAGGTGATGGAATTCCAGTTGAGCTATTTCAAATCCTGAAAGATGATGCTGTGAAAGTACTGCTCAATATGCCAGCAAATTTGGAAAACTCAGCAGTGGCCACAGGACTGGAAAGAGTCAGTTTTCATTCCAATCCCAAAAAAAGGCAATGCCAAAGAATGCTCAAACTACCACACAATTGCACTCATCTCACACGCTAGTAAAGTAATGCTTAAAATTCTCCAAGCCAGGCTTCAGCAATAGGTGAACTGTGAACTTCCAGATGTTGAAGCTGGTTTCACAAAAGGCAGAGGAACCAGAGATCAAATTGTCAACATCCGCTGGATCATCAAAAAAGCAAGAGAATTCCAGAAAAACATCTATTTCTGCTTTATTGACTACGCCAAAGCTTTTGACTATGTGGATCACAAGAAACTGTGGAAAATTCTGAGATGGGAATACCGGACCACCTGACCTGCCTCTTGAGAAACCTGTATGCAGGTCAGGAAGCAACAGTTAGAACTGGACATGGAACAATAGACTGGTTCCAATTAGGACAAGGAGTATATCAAGGCTGTATATTGTTACCCTGCTTATTTAGCTTATATGCAGAGTACATCATGAGAAATGCTGGGCTGGAGGAAGCACAAGCTGGAATCAAGATTGCCGGGAGAAATATCAATAACCTCAGATATGCAGATGACACCACCCTTATGGCAGAAAGTGAAGAGGAACTAAAAAGCCTCCTGATGAAAGTGAAAGAGGAGAGTGAAAAAGTTGGCTTAAAGTTCAACATTCAGAAAACTAAGATCATGGCATCTGGTCCCATCACTTCATGGCAAATAGATGGGGAAACAGTGGAAACAACGGCTGACTTTATTTTTCTGGGCTCCAAAATCACTGCAGATGGTGACTGCAGCCATGAAATTAAAAGACGCTTGCTCCTTAGAAGGAAAAGTTATGACCAACCTAGACAGCATATTAAAAAGCAGAGACATTACTTTGTCAACAAAGGTCCGTCTAGTCAAGCCTATGGTTTTTCCAGTGGTCATGTATGGATGTGAGAGTAGGACTATAAAGAAAGCTGAGTGCTGAAGAATTGACGCTTTTGAGCTGTGGTGTTGGAGAAGACTCTTGAGAGTCCCTTGGACTGCAAGAAGATCCAACCAGTCCATCCTAAAGGAAAACAGTCCCGAATGTTCATTGGAAGGGCTGATGTTAAAGCTGAAACTCCAATACTTTGGCCACCTGATGAGAAGAGCTGACTCATTGGAAAAGACCCTGATGCTGGAAAAGATTGAGGGCAGGAGGAGAAGGGGACGAGAGAGGATGAGATGGTTGGATGGCATCACTGACTCAATGGACATGGGTTTGGGTGAACTCCGGGAGTTGGTGATGGACAGGGAGGCCTGGAGTCCTGTAGTCCATGGGGTTGCAAAGAGTTGGACATGACTGAGCGACTGAACTGAACTGAACTGAGAGGTGGGAGTTTTTAAACTAAAATTATATGCAAAATTATGTGTGTGTAGCTATGTATGTATACACAAATGCATATCGTAAAAAATTGCAAGTGACTCTGACATTATTTATAAGTTCCCTGAACATCAACTTTGGACCCTACTTTAAGAACCCCTTTCTTAAGGAATAAGCAAGCTTCCAACTGATATCAAAAAGTTCTGAAATCTATCATTCAGAAGTTTAGCACACAAAGCATACGTGAATCAGACATATTAACTGTATTCCACATCACTGGAATGTTCTCCATTACCCTTCTTCCCAAAGAAAGTTAGTTAAATTATTATTTTAATGTAGTTTCCCTGAGAAGCAGTTACCCTAGTAGAAAACATCCTGTCACTGTTCTGAGAATGCTGAGATCCTAGAATATGAACACTTCTTCCTCATGAGAATGCCTGAGCATGCTGTTACCCAAAAAATAAAAAAAACTTAAAAAAACTGGATGATCTTAGATGAACAGCTGTGTAGAAAGGAGACTGTAAAAATAAAAAGTGCATGTTAGAGCATCAAAATAGTAACCATGTACAGTATATGACTGTTTTTAATCAGCTGAAGATTGAAGCTATTACATTTCAAATTGAATGTTATAAATTAGTTCAAGAATGCAGCTGAGCTCACATTTAATTAGAAATGTCCATGTTTAAATCATGAGGTACAGTAGCTGCCAATGAAGTAAAAGGGCAACGGAAGGGAGAGGTACTCTTCCCAGACCCTCCTGTTGTCCACTGCCTCCTACACTGGCCGAGAATCTGGGGCGGACCAGTCCTGATGTGATGAAGAACTTCATGTACTAGCTAATTTGAGACTTAATACAACCGAACATAATTGTTTTGAAGACAATTAAAATCATTATTCTGGACTGAACAATTCTGAACTCTTCATTTTTGTGTGAAATGTATCTTCCCCCATGCTGAATTTTAACTCTTTCTTAGAGGAAAAGTAAACCAAATTTTGGGCCAAGATTTCCCCGGAGAAATAATCCACAGATTGTCAGATCATGTTAAAAATGCAGCACAAGCAGTGAGGTACACCTTTGGAAACAAGCCTCCTCTCCTATTTCTAGGACTTGATGTAGCTCAGCTAGAGTCCAAATCTACATCGCAAATGTTACACACCTCCCTGTTACCTAAAAATGAGGCAATACCGCAGAGGATTTCTGAGGTCATAGAGAGAAGTCTGCAATCATCCTACAGCGGACTTTCCCCCAAAGCTTATGGGCCTCTGAATCTCATAATTAACCAGTGAGACAGTCCAGGCAAAAGGTCTTTCTTTTCTCCCAATTTGCTTAATTCAAAAACACCTCAAGTGACATAGCTCAAATTTTCCAAATTAAACTTACCCCTGGGGCTGAAATCAAGCATGTGACAGTTCAGTTCTAAAGAAAATCTTAAAGAGAGTTGTGCACAAGAAAAAAAGAGAAGAAAAAAAAAAATCAGAGGAAAAAGGGGTAGGAGTTAACATTTAAGTGGGTTTTCAACCTCATCATTACCCCTGCTCAAGAAAATAGAACACAGATGGGCGAAACACACCATCGTTCTGCCCTGAAGAGTCTAAGGAACTCATTAGAAACTAGTGTTGTTTCCTCATGGTCTATCGTGGATTTGTAAGGGGACACAATGATTGACTGGCTGCATCCCACAGCATTGAGAGTCCCACACCGTCGTGGGCTGGAAAGTAGAAGGATGAGTCACAAAGACACCGTGTGCCACTGCAAGCCCTGAAAGCTTATTGCTGACACAATTCTTCAAGGTCGATTTTTCCCAGGGAACTGAGGAGTGATTATATTGTCACAAGCTGTTCTGATTTGTAAAAATGGTTTCCATTAAGTAATAACACACTTCCCCCAAACTTTCTCTTACTTCTGGCCACAGCGCCACACTCTTCCACTCCGACACCAGAGAGAGGGTAAATGGGAATCAGGTCCACTGCTCCCAGGCAAGGATGGATCCCCTCCTGAACCTCCATATCGATAGACTGGAAGGCTTCCAAGCAGGCAGCCAGAACGGAATTGCCTTAAAAATGTAAAATTTAAAAAAAATAAAATAAAAGCATTAAACTCTCAATTGCATCTAAAGAAGCAGCTATAATTATTATTGTCCTACCAGTTTGTTTTCCTTTCGTAAAATGTATAGAAGATTGTTTTTTCATCCAAAATAAAGAAAAATGTAAGATCCAACATTTCCCCTCTCCCCACCTCCCAAGTGTCATAAAGTTCCCCATATCTTCTAATTCTTTACTTTCCAAAGTGGAAGAAGTAAGCAAAGTTTATTGGTCTTAAAAAAACTTTATATCTTTTTTTTTTTACAATTGGTTACTTTCAATGTTTTCGACTTTATCAAATTAATCTGATAAAATTCTTTGTTATTTTCAGAATATTTTATGAGTTTATATTAAGACAGATAAACATAGCGTAGCATCACCAATTCAATGAACATGAACTTGGGCAAACTCCGGGAGATAGTGAGAGACAGTCAGGCGTGGTGTGCTACAGTTCATGCAAAGAGTCGGACATGACTTAGTGACTGAACAACAAAGACAAAAATATGTTTTTAAAAGTATACCATAGGTATTTTAGTTTTGCTCTTATAACTAGATTTTCATTAAATTTTGTATGTATGTTAAGTCGCTTCAATCTTGTCCAACTCTTTGCAACGCCATGGGCTGTAGCCTGCCAGACTCCTCTGTCCATGGAATTATCCTGGCATGAATGTTGGAGTGGGTTGCCATTTCCTTCTCCAGGTTCATTAATTATTCTATCTAAATACATATAGACACCTCAGAGTGTTATTACTCTTGAGTTTTCATTAGCAGTGCAGTATGACCATTTTGGTCCTGTATTTGCTGAGAATCATCCATCAGCTCTTTGCTTTCCAAACAAACATACCTTTTGAGAAAAAACAATCTGCTAAGTCGAAACCAAGTTTATCTGAAAATAATTTAAATTCTTTACCAAGCAATGCTAGGGATAATACAGATTTTTGTTTAATCAAGTATGATCCTTCAAATTCAAGCTGTCCCACTAAACCTTACAACAGGACACATGAAACCCATTTCATTTCACCCAATGGACCATCTCAAGATTTCAGGCTCCTGACGCAAAACACAACTGCTTAGCATGTTTCATTTCAAGTCAACTTATCAGTGAAATCAAATTCAACACTATGACTTCACAGGTTAAAACCTGAAGATATTTTTCTTAACCACAAAAACATATGTGATCATCTTCAGGGAAAGAATGTTATTAAATACTGGACCTCAAGATTCATTTTAATGAAGAGGAAGCAGGAAATGAATATCTCAAAGATGTACCCGTTCAGAAAAACGAAGAAATGCAGTTTTGAGGTAGATTTCTTATGCATGGAGAAGAGTATTCAGATTAACACAGGAAATCAATGATTAAGGAGCATTTGGGTCTACTGGAAGCCGACCCTTAACCAAAAGACATATATAGAAAAAGAAACTGAAATCTTACCTATCTCCTCAATAGAAGCTGCTATTGTAATAACTGATCTATTATACTCCGGATCAGAAAATATATTGAGCACTGATACTTCAGGATGTCTCTGTCCTATATAAAAAAACAACACATAAATGCAAGAATTTTTTTCTCTGGTGAAACCTTAATACTTTATTTTTCTTGATACAACAAAATTTAGCTTAACAGAAAGATTTGGGGGAAGGGGTGACCTCTGAAGTGACACTGACTAGTCAAGAAATTATCATAGACAGTAATGTCCACTTCCTACACTGTCTTCCTTTACAATCGGATGGCTCAGCTCAGATACCAGGCTTTGGTGTCTATGAGAGACCTTCTCTTGCACTTGCTTCTGAATTTGTCAAAGTTCTCTTAACTCAGTCCAAGATGATAGCCTCTTCTGTTAGCAAATCGTATCACACTAAATTCTGTTTCCTTTCAATCTCATCTTCTATGCCTTGGCAATTTTTCCTTCCAAACACAGAGATTAAACTGGATCAAAAAATAACATCTGGAAAAACTAGGATAGGCCAATTAGTGCCTAGAGCAGAGGTTCCTGGGATACATGCACCTGCCTGTTAGAAGCTGTTCTGACTCCAGCGTCTCCTTTTCAAAGGCCACCAACAGCCTTCAGATGTTAACGACTTCCAGCCTTCAGCCACGTGTGACTCACTGAAACCTGTAACCTGGAGGAGAAAGCTGCCATACCCATGTATGGTGGCCACCCATAACCCCGTGGTTATTTTTGAAGTTTACAAGCCTTGCTCAAGCTCCTTAAAAGTTCCTCGTATGCCTACAAAAGCAAATTCAAAGTGAAGGACAAAAGTTTTCAGGCGGTAATTAAGCCTTTCACTATGCCATTATACCTTTGTCGCCCTGTCCCCTGGCAGCTTAACAATTAATCTTTTCAAGGAGAGGGAAAATAAGTTACATACGGAACTACAGAGCTTACAGCAGCCCTACGCTATTAATTTTAATAATGTGAAAAGATAAACTTATGTCACTCACTCATAGCCAAATGAGCATCTACAGAGACCTACCCTGGTGTAGGTCTAAAATTTATAACTCAGCTTTCTTTACATAAGACCTTTCAGACCATTTAAATGTTTTCACATTGCTTAATTGGAAAAAATATAGGTGATATAGTTTGATTCCACTCACTTAAAAATAAATGCCTTTAAAGTATCCGTAAAACAGCAGGTCATTTTCTTAACTAGTGCTACCTTCCCTGAATTTTTAAAACTATGAAAAACAGAGCAGGAACGAGATCATACAACCTCCTTTTTATGTATTTTTTTCAACATACTTTAGCTTTTAGAAGAAAAGAGATAATTTTATTTTTTTCATCTGAAATCTTCTTCTGAAAAGCTTTTATTCTCAGTTTCATATGATTCAATTGATTCAAATGCTGAAAGAATGAAACACTCTCTCCTGCAATTTCTTAAGCATGCATATAGAAAAAAAAATTACTTCTGGCAGGAGGAGCTGTCAGTATGAATCTCAGCAGAAGTAAATTGTTTGGTATTTGTAATGGAGTATAATAGCTATAATTCCATTTGAGCTACTGCCACTAATAAGCTGATAAAAACTGTGAGTTGAGACCCAGGCGTCCATCAGCGTGTGACTTCCACAAATGTCTCTGCCCAGTCATTCAATCACAGAATGTGTCTCTGTACATTCACCCAATCCCATTAGATGTACTATCTGACAATGTGGGGCCCAAGCTGGCTCTTCCCACAAAGAGAATGGAAAAGCACAGCTGCATGCTGACTCCAGAGGAGTTTTCCTATCAGCAATTATCAGGAATTTTCACAGACATTCCTAGCCCCCCAAAGTTGCTAGATGGTAACTTAAAGGTGCTCAGTGTTAGAAACACTAGGAAAAGCACCTCTCTCTCATGAAAAGCAATAACCAAATCAAAAATTACAATCAGAAATTAAAATAGACTGTTTCAAATGCTTCAGGGCTATGACCCTAATACTCACCTGTTGCCAAAAAGCTGTTGATTTAATAACAAAGCTTTTGTATTTAAATGATGGTAAACCTGTAAATACACTATGTTTTGTGTATGCGTGAAAGTAAAAACAAATAATATCTAGAACTATATGTCATCACATGATCATTTTAACAAAGGTTAAGAAAAGAGAGAAAGAGTAGCATCTCTAATAGTAAATACTGGTCCAGGGAGTAAAGGAGATTGAGTTTCAGTCTTCCGAATTTGAATGGCTGAATGATCTTACACACATCACTTAAACGCCTAAGAGTCTTCATACGGAGAAAATGGAGTAGATATATTAATGCTGTAATAACAGCCTAGACTTTGCTGGCAGGAGTGCTTTTGAAAAGTACTTGGTATTCGACAAGTTTATTTTTTATTTAACCTGCTGAATAAAAAGCATAATGAATTATGCTCCTTCTATTAATGATCATACACATGGCCCATGAGGGAAGCATTAAACCTGTATGTGAATATATCCTCTTCAGGAGTCTGTCAATATCCTGAACAATGTGCATTTCAGACACCCTCTCCAATGTGAAGAAATATGTTTGTGGATGGTATGCAGGCATTTGGAAGAGAGTGTATGCGCACATCTGAGTAAGTGATCTATCTCAGCATTCTGGAGCCAAGCTATGATAGCCCAAGAACAAGGGAGAAAATTCAGGAAGAAAGCAGAAGTGTGTTCTATGGACACTGTCAGCAGAATAAAAAAATTATTCTCATTATCAAAATACTACATATTCACATCTATTGCCTGTTGTTCCTACCATTTCTTTCAAGAAGAGCAGCTTTCGCAATGTTCTCAACAATGTACTTTTTTCTGGCTTCTGAAATGTTTAACAAACAGGCAGCCAAACGGAGCCCCACTCGGCAAGAAGACATGGTGATTTTCTTCTAGAAAAGGAGAAAAATGAGTCTTCATTTTGGTTTCTACAGTTTGTTCATATTTTCACATTCATTAAACATTTAAAAAGTCATAGCTGTTTGGAAACCAGGTAGCCATAACATGAATACTTTACTATTTCAATCGTAGGTAACACCTAAAGGATAATATCTCACATTGACAGCCAAAAAACTATGCACATGAGGTCATGCACATATGAACATGTGAAGACAGTAACACTCTAGAAAATATCCATCAAGTACTCAGTCTGAATTCTGTCATGGGAAACTTTTTCATTAAAGTATGTCACTCTCTTTTAAATATTGCCTTCTATAGTTTAATCCTGTTTTTGAAGAAGCATGATACTTTTGTTAAATAAAGATTATTGGGGAAATACAGAAAAGAGAAACGAGAGATTACTTAATATGCTGATTCTTACAAAAAGTATCCTGACAGAAAGGGTACCTCCACCAGCCATGCCATGGATAGTACGTGAACATATATAAAGGAGATTCACTTGGAGGTTTTAAATAACTGTTTGATTAAGTTCCTCTTGTACTTCGATCTCCATAGTCCCTAAACCAGTTTAAAATCTTTCACAGGACTTTGTACATTGAACTGAAAGCTGCCATGGAGTACTCGGATGTGTTACTCAATAATCAGCCAAAAATGTGACTGATTTCTTTGAAACTGGAATCATCATACAAGTTTTGGAGGTTGCTTTGACTTTCTTCAGTACCCCAGAACAGTATTTTCAACTAGTTATCTTTCCAAACTTCAAATGATATTATGAACTTAAGTTTAAATATTGCAAAACAAAAAATCCCCCCTTTTTAAGATCAGGTCATCATATTTCCACCTCTTTTAAACATAGCTAAAAGTGAAGGTGGCCCTTATGAACTCATTCAGTAAATTTTACTGTAGAACATTTTGTGACAGGTAAAGTCCTCCCTGTGAGGGGTACTGCAGAGAACGGTGCACAACTCTGAGATACACATTAAGCTCATAAGTTAAAGCTAACACGCTGTGGTGTAATTAATAGTGCTCTCCGTGCATAAATCCAATGGCTTCTGTTTACTAGGACTGTTCGTTGGCCTGATCATTCTAACCTAAGAGGAGATAACAGGGCTTAACCGTTAGTTCCAGTTTTCACATCGTGACCATCATCTCACGGTTGAAAATTCAGAAAAAACAGCGTCATTAGGATTCTGGAGACATTAATAACACTGTTGCAATAGAGCAGCTCAGACCTCTCTCGTTTTTATGTAAACAAAAAATTGCTTTACACAAGGGGTGTGGGCGTCTTCTGGCTTTCATTTGTTTTCAGTGTGTTTATGTAGCTTAATTGTCTCATCAGGCACTTTCCCAACATAATTATGCTTTTTAACAAATGGTGTTTATGGCAACCCCTAACAGTGCAAAAGAAAGGATTAGTTTCATCCTCTCATTCCACATTTTGATTCCCTGTGGACAGCTAAATCACACAAAGATGGTGTTAGAAAAATCGACCTTCATTGCAAAAGCTGAAATTAGCGGCAGTATCAGGCTTTTGGCAAGCACTCAGGCTTATTAGTAGAAAGGGCAAGTCTTTCTCTTCCTCCTCCTCCTCTAAGAATTTGACCCCGAGCAAGACCCCAAACACTTGTGGTTTGAGAGGATGACCGTAATTCGCCCACCCCCTGGATCACCTTTGGGATTACTTCCGGCTAGAGGCCCAAAACCTGCCTCCCTCGGAGGAACTGGGTGGACCAGTGCGGAGCAGAGCAGTCCCCAGCGCTCTGCCACATCACCTGCGTCCGGCGCACGCACCACCGCTAGCCTTTTAGGGCCGCAGAGGCTCGTCCCGGAGGCACAGCGCAGTGCAGGGCAGACGCCGCCGCGGGCCCTCCCTGCGCGGTCCCGCGCGGGTCCTAGCGTGGAGTGGCCCAGAGCCCCGTGAGACGAGGGGTGGGCCGAGGGTAAGACCGAGGGGCTCGCTGTGGGCCCCCGGGGAAGCCAGCGAGGGGATCAGCGTCCGCGGGAGGCGGGGCCGGGAGCCAGGGGCGGCGGGCGGCGGCGCTCCCGCCGGCCCGCCTGGAGCTGGCGGCCACCTCGGCTGCTCCGCGGTTTGCGGGGGACCCACCTGCGCGCGCGGCGGGCGGCGGGGTAGGACGGCGCCCAGCCCAGGCGCCGCGTGACCAGTGCGCCGCTTCCGCCGCCGGCCCCGCCTCCCGGGCGCGCTCCAGCCCCACCGCCCGCTGGCTGGGCTCTGATCTGAGCTTCCTTCCTGCCTCTTCCCGACCCGACCCGACCGCGTGCTGCGTCCCGGAGAGCTTAACCTTTCTTCTAGAAGTGCCTTCCCACCCCGCCTGCTTTAACTTGGAACTCTCCACGGTTCTCTTGTAAATGAATGACTTTTCAAAAGGGAATTAGAATCTAATGATGAGGTCATTACTCATTGATCCTACACCAGCAGGGGGCTCTTTTCTCTATTTACACATTAACTCACCGCCCCCCCCCCTCCCCCGCCCCGCACACACCCCCCCGCCCCGCACACACCCCCCCTTTGATAAATTCCCTCCTGAGAAACACTGTCCGCGAGCGACTGTGAATATGATCTGGACCAAGACAAAAGCATATACCCGTTTAGTCAAAATTACGAGTAGGAACCAGGCATTAAGCATTTCCCTTTTTTCTAGGCCAGCGAACCTTGAGAATACATTTCTCTTCCAAAAAAAAAAAAAAATCAGGACCTGCTTTCTTTTTAATGTAACAAGGATTAAATGTCACCATTTTGATCCAATTTTGTTCCCGAAGTGAAATAATCACTAAATAACTACTTGGGTGGAATACATTAATTTTTAAATCTATTTTTTATTTTCTAATTATACTTTTTAAACACAGATTTGAGGAAATTAACATTTATGTGGACATTTGGTTTCTAGCCTAATGTGGCATAAAAATAAGTAACATAATGAGTGTTAAAAAAAATCAGGTTCATGATGCTTCTCACATCATCATCATTGTACTTAGATGTCACAACAGTATTATGTGCGATTGTGTCAGATCCAGCCTTCTCCATCTCAGAGTGTTGGCAGGTAGGAGGGTTGTTGGCAAGAGGAGGGGTGTTAACCTCAGGATCCTGGATCCTTTCCAAGGCTGGTAATTACATTCTGCCAGCCAAAATTCATCCCATAATTTTAATTGGATAAATCCTTTCTGGCCTAAGCTACTGCTATGCCTGTCAAACTGTTGCCACATTTCACCCCAGAGGTGTCTGTGTTTTAGTTGCAAGAATCAGTCCCTTTGAGGTTGGTTTATCAGTTTAAATCCTCAAAGTGCTTTGGGACCCTAAGGAATTAAATATATATTTGAGGGTTTTTTTTTTTTTTTTCCTATTGAATCTGCATAGAAAATGTATAAAATAGATTTATATGCATGTTAATGTCTGTTATCTAATGTCAGCAGATAATTTTGAGAGCTCTTTAACCAGATCAACATCCCTACCTTTCTCTTCTTTCTAGAAATTCTTATTGCCCATAGCTTTCACTTCCAGTTTCCAAAAAGTACCTAAGTATCCAAAGTTTCTTTCCACGGAGGACAATAGAAGTGAAGCCCTTATTTTTCACCTCTCCAACAATCTCATGCGATAACTTGCTAAGACAAAAGACAGAGTAGACATTACACCCCTCCAGAGAAGATGGGGCTTCATGATCGTAGCTGTAGCATCTGCCAGGACTAAATCTTCCTCACCATATCTCCTAATCCTCTTTGTGAGAATCACTCTCCCTTCCAGGACTGCTGGGGCATCAAGTAAGATAAGGCCTCTGAAAGCATCAACACAGAGGAGTTACTCAGTAAGCCTTGCCCTTTTCTCCACTGCAGCCATGTCAAACACAAATGGAGGGAAAGCAGGGCCCAGGGTTCTTTTAGAAAGGGGGGCAGCCTCTGCCCCTGCCTGAGGACTGTAAGCATATCTTTTTGAAAAAGACAAGGAGACGGATAGCAGCAAGCCTGATGAGATGTTTAGCATTGAGATTGAAAGTCTTTTGCTGTCTTCAGGAATGGAAAAGTACCCTCGGTGTTAGTTTATCACGTGTAATTCTGCCCTGTTTTAAAAGAGTGTACATCACATTTACAATTGCGTATATTAAACATCTCATTGTTTAACTTAGCATGCTTCAGAGGGACATTTTCATACTTTTTGGGTGAATGTGTTACTTTGATTCCTCATTTCTTCTGCTGTAAATCCACATTCTGGGCTTAGTTGTTTTGCTCATCGTGGATTCTGTCCAGAAACAAGTAAGTACTGGAAAGGGAGGACAGCTCAAAGTCCCAGTGTCACTTCCATCAATGACAACTGCTTCCGAACACTCCCATAGCTTCCCCGTGAGACAAAAGGACACTTTTCTAAATTCTTCATTTTCATTTTTGCAAGCAGAGAGAAAACAGTTCTTGTTCTCGGCCCATCAGAGTTGAGGCAGGTCAAAGGGGGAGGCTCCGCAGACCCACTGGAACCCAGAGCCCAGTGCTGCTTGAGTGGGGCTGGGACTCGGGTGAGTGAGGGAGCCATTCAGCTCAGGCTCAAAATAGAAGTGGTGCCAAAAGCTTCAGTAATGCAATACTTTAAGAAGTCAATACAAAGCAATAAGTCAGTGCTGAACAAAATATCAAAATTTTAAGGAACATCAGGAGCCTGTTTTACACTTGTCGGCTCAGCCACACTCACCTCAGCCTGTGGTTGTGTTCCCCTGCGTGCCAGCCCGTTTCTGATTGTAGGGTTGAGAAGAAACTACGTCACTCTGCCTTGCCTACATCCTCTCTTCTGCCCCTGAAATGGGCAACAAAACCAAAAATATCAAGGGTAGAAATTTCCAGGCCAGCAGATACATATAATTTATAGTTTGTTCAAGAGTTTCATTATTCTTGCCTAGAGAATTCCATGGACAGAGGAGCCTGACGGGCTACAGTCCAAGGGGTCACAGGGGGTCAGACACGACTGAGCAATTCACATAACACACACAAGAGTTTCATGTATAGGAGACTTGGCCAATTTGAAGACAAATCCTTATTAGGACAAGCAAAAGAATCAACTCTACTAACAATCCATTTCACTACCTACTTACCTGATGCATTTCAGAATATGATAATCAGAAATCTTCCTATTGTGCTGTGGAATTTTGAAATAATGTTTTAAAGAACATTTCAATTAATACAATGAATCATTTTCTCTTTTCATATTCTAGCATTTATCTGTGTTCAGGGAAATATGAGTAGAAAATTTCTCTTGGAAAGATAAGACAGTCTAGTTACAACTCTGAGCTTCCACAGCAGGGAGCACAGTTCGATTCTTGGGATGGGTACTAAGATCCCAAGCAGTGCAGAAAAAAAGAGGAAAAAAGAAGTCTAATTCCATGTGCAATTTTTCTAAGATTACACTTTCACCATATTTTTGCACTATGTCAGATTTCATTCTGCCTTTTTCCCTCCCCTGGGAACTCGAGAAGAATTTTGTTTCTTCTTTCATATAAATGTGGTTTGACAAATGAAGAATTAAAAAAGAGCGACTTTAGTTGTCACTCTGGGACAAGTTGAGTGCAGAGCGGATTTACTTGTTTGGATTAAATTATTTGAATTATGTGATATTATGAAATATGTGTTCTATTAGTTATTTTCTAAATAGCAATTAGGCTTCAGTGCTGCTTACTTAGCATGGGGAAACTGTGCTATTCATTTATTTTAAAAAGAAAAGGAGCTTGATATCCGGAAAGAAGTTACAATAAACAAGAGAAATAATTCCATTGGCCTTACATTTTTACCTTTAATTATGGGAAATGGATCGCTAGCCATTTTTGTCTTAATGAAGGGGTGGGGGGGGAACAGAGGAATTGCCAGAATTAGCAAGTTCTCATCTTTATTAATATTTGGGAAATATCTTTCTCTTTACACAACATGAATTCTTGGATTCTTCCTCTTTAGTTGACTGATCTCTTTATCATGAAAGACCAGCAGACTACAATGTAAGCATAGTTATTAGTTTAAGCTGGAATCCCTTGTTACGCATTCTATTCCTTCATAGCTGGAATATCTCCTGTAACTAGCCAAAAAAAAAAAAAGTCTATGATCTATTCATCCTTTAATTCATTCCTTTCCTTTTCTGCCTTCCACATGGTCATTTCTTTATGCATTCCTTCATTATGCAGCCTAGGTGTCAAATGGAAAGAAGTGTCTCCCAGAGCCTCTCTCCAAAGCTGTTTGTTTTTTTAAAAAAAAACAAAACAAAAAACAACCTATTGTTTATACTGCAGAGGAAGAGCAATCCCTAAATTGACTTTGAGTTTTTGCTGAAAATTTGTCTTAATTTATGAGACTACATTAATTCATAAAATGTATCTTATATTATCCACAAAAACACTGAGAATGTTTAGAAACATTTCCCCTAAGTAACATGAATTTTTGGTGCATTATGAGGTTTAATCGGCATCTACTTAAGAAATCCAACTAGTAGGTGATGACTGCCAACCTGTATTAAGAAAAATGACACATCTTGGGACAGACAGTCCAGTAGTGTTCAGTCATGCTCTGTGCACTTGTAGGCACTTTTGTGTTATTGTTGTTTAATGTCCTAGGGACATGCAAGTGAATGCCAGCTCTTATTGACACCAACAGGATAACCTCTCGCATGCACAGGAATCTGAGACCCTGAGCAGAAGCATCCTGTGATGTCTGCAGGCCCTAATTCCCATGTGTGTTCAGAGCTATCCCTTGCTCTGAAAAGGAGAGAACCAGTTCTTCTGTTCTTGGGCAGATCTGCAAGGTCTGTCTCTGCAGGGAATTCAAACTGAAGGTTCAAGGCATTTTGAACCTTCTGGATTTGTACCGCTGATTTGTTTGTCTTTTACTGTCTGGTTCAGTGTTTGAAAGGATTTAACTTTTTTGAATCATATCTTTTCATTACATTCAAATAGAAAATGTCTAATTTCAGAGGAAGAAGTGGAAAAGTTAAAAATTGTTGGTACTGTTATTTTTAATATTTTCTTTATCCTGCCTTAAGCCTCTCAGTTATTATTGAAATCTTACTTGAAGTTCTGTGGTTTTTAAAAAAGATTTGAAAATAAAAACTCATAGAATCTTAGGTCAGAAGGGACCTTAGAAATTCTTATAATATTTGCTCAAACAAAGTTGGACCTGGAACAAATACGCAGTAGGGTTGGAAGCAGAGTTTGTGATAAAGCAGGGTCAGGCTAGGCAGTGGGAGTGTCCCTGAAGTCCTGCACTCTGACCCTCTAACTGCTGCTTCCGTGGGCCCTCCGAACTCCAAGGTGCCTTTGAAAACAACTGACTAGTTCAACTACTTTTCTGGGATTTGAAACCCTTTTTGTAACATCATACAAAGTTCTCATCTTTTGAAGATTAACCTTCTATATTGAATCGAATCCATGATACTGTCTCAAAACACAAGCACTGTAGAAAATCCACACTACTTTTTAAAATTATTGGATTGGTTTCTATTAATAGTATTTTTCTGTGGAGGAAAATAAATATGAATGGATATTCAAATCTGAAATGACCCATCAAGGGTAATTTTAATTAATACTTGTGGAAACGTGGTACAGAAACCAGAAGGTTTATAGATTCGGGGGAAGAAGAAAAAAGACTCAAAAAGATACAATCAAATAGAGTAGACAGTTGTAGTCAGACAACCGGCAAGGATGAAAGTGGTTTAGATACTGTATCACTAACAGGTTCAGGAGACTGTAATACAGCCCAGGCCTTCTGGGTGTCTCTGTCACTTTTGACATCAGTATTTTCATTTCCCTATTTGGGGCAAAAGAATGGCAGTGTCCCTCATAGGAGATGTCTGTATTTTATTTATATATGGAGCCTGTTTTTCTTTTTTGAAAACCTCCTTTCAATTTTTTTTCTTTCATTTCATGTTATGCCGTTTGATCGATGGGCTTAAATTCTGAATGACAACAGAACTGGTCTGTAGCAGCGGTTTCAGCTACCCATATTTTAAAGCTGAGTTTAAATTACAAATGTTAAAATATTAAGTGAAAAATATATAATGGAAATATATTTTGTAAATCAAGATCAAATATCCACTTGATAGCTACTAATTTACTCACGTGAAATTCAAATAATTCTTAATCTTTGAGTTTTCTTCATTTACTAATGTAAGACATAAAAAAGAGCCCAGTGTTTTTTAGGCCAACATGAATGGACCTAGAGATTATCATACTGATTGAAGTAAGTCAGAGAAAGGCAAATATCATATGATATCATTCTATGTGGAATCTAAAAAAAATGATATAAATAAACTTATTTCCAGAACAGAAACAGACTCACAGACATAGAAAACAAATGTACAGTTACCAAAGGGGAAAGGTGGGAAGAAGAGAGAAATTAGGAATTTGAGAGGAACATATACATACTACTGTATATAAAATAGATAAACAACAGGGGTCTACAGTATAGCATGGGGAACTATACTCAATATTTTGTAATTGCCTATATGGGAAAGAAATCTGAAAAAGAATATAAATGTTCTTTTATATATATCATATATAAAACTGAATCACTTTGCTATACACCTGAAACTAATACAACATTGCAAATCAACTATATACTTCAATGAAAAAACATTTTTAAAAGACCCCAATGTTTCATTTCCCTAAAACATTTATGAAGTAACTATTCAAAGCATAAAACATATGTTAACTATTCCAATCTAATTAGATTGTTTAAAACATTGATAAAAGTACAAACAGAGAAGACTGTGTGCAGAAAAGATATTTTAAAAATTTATCCTGGGTCACCCTATAGTAGTTACTGATATAGGAATAAACTAATCAGAAGACTGTATATTCTTCAAGATAACTTGATCTTCTCAAATATGTCCAGCCTTAAACACCAAATACATTAATAGGAATATATTATACCTTGTTCATTATAATGAAGTTAAAATATCTATAATAATACAAATTTTATAGATGAAAAGTGGTATTTTCTTTACAGATATTGTGACTTTGATGGTTGTAATATAAATCAAAGACTATATAGTTTAATATATCTAATGGCTTGACTTTATAACTATAAAACAGTGTTAAAGCTGAAAATAAACCTGAAATATATCTCATCAAACACTTTAAGGATGTGAAACCCAGACCTAAAAAAGTTAAGTGATTGCCACATGTCTAGTGTGTGTGTGTGTGTGTGTGTGTGTGCACGTGCACGCATGTGTGTGTTAGTTGCTCAGTCATGTCTGACTCTTTGTGACCTCATGGACTGTAGCCCACTGTAGGCTCCTCTGTCCATGGAATTCTCCAGGCAAGAATATTGGAGTGGGTAGCCATTCTCTTCACTAGGGGATCTTCCTGATTCAGGGATTTAACCCAGGTCTCCTGCATTTCAGGCAGATTATTTAATGTCTGAGCCACCAGGGAAGCCCATGTCTAGTATCAGTCTTCTATTTTAAAAATTCAGTGTTTGGAAGATGGAATCCAAGACCCTTCTCAGTGGGGTCCCATCTATATACTTTTAACAGATTTTCTCCTTTCCTTTTCCTAACCCTCCTCCTTAGTCTAATCTCATAGCACAACAGTATACTGTTCGCCAAACACAGTTTGAACTACCGTATGTCTCTGGCTTCGCTCGTGCCTTGTTCAAAAGTTTATTCTATGACCACCCTCCACCCACCTAGTAAACAATCTCCACCTCTAGCACACCTTCCTGGATTCTGCCATCTTCTCCAAAAGTCATCATACTGTGTTCTCAGAACATCTTACCACTGAAATATTTATCACATATTACTGTTATATTATTTCATAAGTGTCTCTCTTCTTCTGTTAGACTCAACAGGGATAAGATAATTCTTGTCTTTTTAATCCCTAGAGTTTAGTGCAGTCTTGAGTTGTAGACACTTTGTAAGAAATTTGTTGAAGAGTGAATTAATGGACTGATGGGTTGATTTATCCACTTATGCATATACTTATATATATGAACTATTTGATGAATGAACTGACAAACCAACAAAGGAGTGAACAAATAGGTCACTTTTTTTATCTTAGCACTATCGATATTTAGGGGAGGATGATTCTTTGTTGTGGTTGTCCTGAGTGTTGTAGAGCGTCTAGCAGCATCCTTGACCTCTCCCCGCTAGATGCCAGCAGCAGCAAACCCCTCAAGTTGTGATGATCAAAAATGGCTCTAGTCTTTGCCAAAGGCACAACTGCCCCTGCTTAGGAACAGCGGGAGTAGGTGGAATGACGTCTGGAGGTGGCAACTCAAGTCCAAGGCAGAGATTAGAACTCTGGTCTCTGTTTCACTCCAGTACTTTTCCTATTAAGATTTCTCCCTGCCGAGATCCAAGTTCAATTCTTAGTCCTCTCCAAAATATTCTTAAAACCTGAGATCAATAACAGAGTTAACAGAAGTATAATCTATCGGATAAATTATTAAAAAGCAATATGAGGAGTAAAAGTATGCCTTTTTTGTATCAATGGATTTGGTTTTGCTTTTTTTAAAAATAGTATATTATCTCTAGTGGATGTTATTAAATGGTACTTATTTGGCCTTGCCTAAAAATTGCTCCTAGAAGGCATATGGTTTTTAAAATTTTTCTAAATGCCGCTTCATAGCACCATCTTGTGGATTTTAGAGGAATTCATTGATTTCAGTTTTAAATGTCTGGTTATAAATATTTCTCTAGATAAGGAGAAAAAGAAAATAGAGAAACTATTTTAAAAATTTTGGACATTCTTTGCTTATTTAAATGCTCTACTGAACTCTGAATTAGGGACTTAGTTGAAATTTGACTTCGACTTTTTTTGATATTTGGCCAAAATTTCTATTTGGCTTCAATTACATCCTGCCCTTTGGCTTTTGGAAAGTCAAATAGCCATATACCTACGTCATCATCGTCATATCTGAATCTGTACAGTCAGCAAAGGCGCGCATAAGGCCAACAAGGAAGGACATTCTCAGACACTGGTTAATATTTGAATATTAACTTTGAATGTACATCTACAACTGGAATTAAAAGTTCCTTGTATGGTGGAAGTACTGGAAGAGCAAAGTGTTACAAAATTTGGGAAGATTGTGGAAGCAGATGTTCTTTTGTTAAAAAAAAAACAAAAAACTTTTAAGTTGTTAAATGGAGAAATGGGGACTGGATTGATGATAATATGAATATTTATTCCTGTACCATGATATCAAGTTTATAAAATTTTATTACTGAGATTTTTTTTTTTATTGTAAAAGGGTAATTGCAAGTACACTTCACATTTCTTCTTCTATCCAACAGGTTTATTCTATGATGATATCCAGCTTCAGCCTCTGAAAATTGTTGATATAATACTAAGTAACTGGGCATTTGACCTAAATATGTATTTATATGCCTCTATTCTAAATCTAAAAGGAGAGTAAAATTGAAAGATGACTCAATAGACTTAAAAGTTTCTTCCTCTTTTTCAAACATGTGAATTTTTCTCCTCTGACTTGCAAAAAAAAATATTCAAGCACAAACTATGATAAGCATCAAGTGCTAAGAGCAATACTGGGAATCTACAGGGGATTATTGATGTAGAAAAAGCGTTTCTACTAACAGATGGGATCAAAGCCTAACTTTACAGATAAAATGTTTAATTGGCTATCATGTTTATTCGTCCGTCCCATCCCAATACACAATCTTCTTCTCTTCTCTATGAGACAAACTTAGCATAGCCATTTACTAAAAGATTCCGTTACTTGATCATCTCCTTTGTTCACCTCTTCAACTGTAAGAATTGTCAGTGGGGTTCAGCCCAGGACAACTGGATACCCAAGCTCCTTTCTTCCTCAGAGAAGGTATCATTACTTTGGGAAATGGGAGAAGGCAAGGTGTTAAAAGGGGAAGAAATTTTCCCGCAGGAAATGTCACATAATTGTTTTGATCCCAAAGTAATTATTTTATCATTCAGGACAGTGGACTGCTTTGCCTGTCTGTGTAGCTTAAAATAGAGCCCCAGCAGGTGGATCAGGAAGTGAAATCTAACAACCACAACGACAATAATTGCAGTGGCATTTAGCTCTCTTTAACCCACATTATCTCTGTAAGTAGGGAGCCAGTGCTATGAATAACACATTTTTGGCTTTGAGCAGATACAGAGATTAGTCAGTATTGCATAGTGGAACAAACTGCAGACCAGAGATCAAGTAGCCATAGTTTTATTCCCTCCTGTCACCAATGGTATGAATTAGACAAATGACTCAGATCTTCTGCTCCTGGGTTTCCATATCTGTAAGTTGAAAGAGCTGGAGGAGGTGTTCTGTAATGTCATTTGCAGCCTAACAGGTTAAGATTCTATGAATTATCCTATTGGGTAGGAGCACAACCTCACCTCCATATTCTCTTTCTGGGAATGGTACTGAGGGATGATTTGAATAGTGTTGCCTGGCACCGTTTAGGGATCTAACAAGAACATCTCTAACTTCTCCTAGTCACCAAAGGTAGAAGATGGTACATTCAAAAGCTTAACACTATTTAGTTTCGATATATAACACATCTCCATAGGAAGAATTCATTTTACTTGTAAATATTTTCTTCAAATTTCATAGGATAGCACCTACTTCTAACTATTCAAAAATCTAGGTTTCAAATTTCTGAACCTTTCTATAGATCACATATCTTTTAAACAGTCTTTTTGTGAAGAGGACCTACAGAATATATCTTCCTTGAGATGCTAAGTTTTCCACAAAGAAAATGAGTTTGGATCTCACCACATGGTATCTTGTTTTCTGGGATATTCACCATGCCCATTATAATTTTAATGATTATGAAATCCACTTCTATCTTTATTTTCTGCTTGTTTTTATTTAGTTTATTTTGGTCTGGCAGAACTTTTGGGGCGGGGGGTTGGGGAAAGCTATTGTTGAGGGAAATGGCTTTATCTTTCTAAACCTACTTCAGCCTGATCCAGCACAGAAGCCATTCCTGGCAAGACATGATGCTTCTAGATAGGTTTTCCAGTTTTTTATTGTATTTAATTATTTCTTTCTAGAAATAAGAACTCCTGAACTTTCTCTTTAACATGAGGATGACCGTTTGGTAGAGTACATGAACTACTTAAGTCCAATCTTTAGGTACTATCAAAGATTCAGATATCTCCTGCTTACTGAAACTACCCCTGCAGGTAATTCAGAACTAAGGTAATACAGGTAACTAACATGCATGTGCGTGTGTGTTCAGTCAGTAAATTGTGTCCAACTCTCTGCAACCCCGGGGACAGTAGCCCACAGGCTCCTCCTCCGTGGGATTTCCCAGGCAAGAGTACTGGAGTGGGTTGCCATTTTCTCCTCCAGGGGCTCTTCTTGACCCAGGGATCGAATCCGAGTCTCCTGCATTGGCAGGTGAATTCTTTCCACTGAGCCACCTGGGAAGCCCAAACTAAGAGTATTTGAGACATAGATGGTGGGTTCCTTTGTGCTGCCTTGTTCAGACATGGTTTTGGTAATGAAAATCCATGTCTGATATTCACTGGGAAAAAAGTGCTTGGAGTGTGAGAGTTTTTAAAGAATATACATACATACAGAAAAGTTACATATTTACAAGAACTGAGATCAGTTAAGGACTCAGAACCTGCCACAATAAGAAGTAAGAAGGGATAACATTTCTATTTAATGCTAATTTCCTCTACGCTAAACCCTCACCTACTGAACCAGCATCCTGACCTGATTTATGTTGAACATTAGACAACAGTTGTAGCAAAGGTGATGAGACAGTCAGTTAACCTCTAACTCAGGCTTGGTTTTAAACTTAACCTATAGACACATGATGATAGCAGTGTTGAGGAAACTAACATTATTTATTGTTGTTACACATGATGTTATATTATCAAATATTTTGATTAAAATAACCAATCAAAATATTTTTGGTAAATGAATTTCATACCATTTCTATATCTTAATTAATGCCATTATATGGTCCCACATATTTTAGTATGACAATTGTCATTGTGCTTATCATTAGTATCATATCATTACTAATGATAATTTTGCTTCTATTTAATATTTCAAGAAAAGATTTTTATAATATGTTTTTCTCTTAAAGTTATACACATTCACATTATTTTACCTTATTTACAAATTAAGCACATTTAAATTACTAATCTACTTATAATTTTAAATGAGAAATGCTTTTTAAAAAAGCAACAGGAATTAGAGTGCCCAAAATATTGAAAACATAATCCCTTTAAAAATATCTACCATCCCTCTCCTCTCTTTCTAATTCAAACTAGTTTCCTTTGAAGACGTCTTTTGCCAACGTTTCTGCAAACTATTTTTGTTTGAAAATTTCAGGGTGGAATAGTTTTTAAGATGAAGGAAACTGTATTTGCAATTACAGCTTATAAAGAAAACCATAAACTCCTTTTGGCATCAATTTGACTCAAGGTCAAAATTAGATTTCCTCTTCCTATACTATTTGAATTATAAACCTCTCTTCTTGTAAGGGGATTTGAGGGATCAGCTGGAAACTGCAACATATTGTGTGAATACTAGAGTTAAGGTACCATTTAAAGGGAACAGCTCACTTAATTTTAACCTTGTTCTGTTACAGTAATGATTTTTCACTTTTAGCACAGATGCCATTGTGCGTGTGTGCTAAGTCACTTCAGTCATGTCTGATTCTTTGCGACCCTACAGACTTGCAGCCCACCAGGCTCCTCTGTCCGTGGGGTTCTCGGGGCAAGAATGCTGGAGAGGACTGCCATTCCCTCCTCCAGGGGATCTTCCCAATCCAGAGACTGAACCCGCGTCTCTTTAGTCTCTGGCATTGGCAGGCGAATTCTTTACCACTAGCTCCAGCTGGGAAGCCCAGGCCATTGTATGTTTTCTTAATTCAGTAACAAGACTGGCTTTTATAATTTCAGATTAATACTATTAAAGATTGGAATCATTTCATGTCAGGCTATGTGTTGATAGTATTGGTAATAATTGCAAAGAATGGTGTTGGGGTCTACCATTTAGTAGAATTATTTATTAGGTGCTATGAGAAAATGAAAAAGGTACTTGTGGAGAGATAATTCCTGCCCCTAGGAGTATGTAATATATAGCTGGGTTGTTTTTTCTTTTTTAACTTCTATTCCAAACACTTCAAATCAATCTTAGTGAAAATGTCCTTTGAGTAGGAAAAAAAGTCACCTCATTTCCTCTCATCAACTCTTATTTGAATACATCACCTCACTTGTGATGGTGCCAAAAGATAAACTGAAAATTCAAACTTATTTTACCTTAATTACTTAATATCTATTAGGCTTTTTGTTTATGAAGTCATAAATCACTGAGGTGAATAGACATGAAAAAACCCTCTGAAGAGGCAGGAATATGCATGTGTCACTTGTTAAGGAGTTAGATTTTAAAAGAAATGGTAAATCACTGAAGGGTTTGCTGTGGTCTGAAATATGTGTGTCCCCCCAAAATTCATATGTTGAAAACCTAGTGCCCAAGCTAATAGTATTAGGAGGTGGGGCCTTTCAGAGGTAATTAGGTCTTGAGGATGGAGGCCTCCTGAATAGGATTAGTGCTTTTATAAGAGGATACAGAGAGCAATCTGCAGTCTGCAGCCTGGAAGAGGACCTTTCCTAGAATCCAAACACGCAGGCACTCTGATGTCAGACTTCCAGCCTCCAGAACTGCAAGAAATAAATTTTTGTTCTGTATAAGCTACACACTCTATGGCATTTTGTTGCAACAGCCTCAAAGGCTTAAGACTGAGTCCAGCACCTGATTCTCTTAGGCCACACCTAAGTCTTTTCTGCAGATGGCCCAACAGCAGATGGGTTATCAAGGTTACCGTTATTTAGTTACTTTTCCAATAACTTAAGTTACTGGACTTCCTCAGCCCTCATCTAAGTGAATGTGAAGATGTGCTGAGGATGACTTGAAATTTGTGTAAAATAAGCCTATGCATAGCTCTTTAACTTTCCCCCAAGATTATTAAAAATCTAATATTAGCAATATAGTAACAATTAGTGGGGCCCTCTGGTGGCTCAGACAGTAAACAATCTGCCTGCAATGCAGGAGATACAGGTCTGATCCCTGGGTCAGGAGGATCCCCTGGAGAAGGGAATGGCTACCCACTCCAGTATTCTAGACTGGAGAATCCCATGGACAGAGGAGCCTGGCGGACTATAGTCCATGGGGTCACAAAGAGTCAGACACTAAGCCACTAACACACACATCTTTGCCTGTGCAGTGGAAGCATGGAATCCTCACACCTGGACCGCCAGAGAATTCCCTTATCTATAATTTTAAAAGAAGGTTTTTGATGTCAGTAGATCACTGGTCTTTCCATGACTTATACCTGCTTTTCCCTCAAGAATCCCTGATCCCATTCATGGTTCTGTTCTCTCAAATATTTTCAGTGCGTGTACTTTCTATCCCACTCACTCATCAGTGGGATTACCTTCAATTTACCAATGACTATTAATGTTAATGTGGTAATTTGATGTAAAAGATGTCCAAAGGGCATCTTCTATTCATCCATTCATTTACTCATTCAACAAATATTTGTTGTTCCAAACACCAGAATGGAAATGGCAGCCCACTCCAATATTCTTGCCTGGAGAATCCCATGGACAGAGGAGCCTGGTGGGCTACAGTCCCTGGGGTCGCAGAGTCAGGCACAACGAAGCCACTTAGTGCATTACTGAGCAAATTAGACAAAGAACTGCTCTCTGAACTTATTTTCTAGAGTTTTGACAAAGAGGCAACCACTACTTGGAAGACTACCTCTTTGTATGGGCATTGGTGTTCCTGATTCTACTTTCTTTCCCCTCTGGGAAACTCTTTATACCCTCAAAACAGGCCCACGCGTTTCACATACAGGTTAACAAGCTTTACATGTGTTTATTGCCACCCCACCCCCCAACTCCCATCCCTTGCCCTGCATATTGCTCCAGGAAGCTCTGGAAAAAAATGTGAATGGTCACATTTTCATCTCAAGATAAAGTATTAATAGAAAAGATAAATAAATAACCTGTGTCCAAAACTCATGGTTTTGAGAATACAGTTTCTAAATAATTATATGACAGCATTCAAAAAAAAGTATGTCTTCACATAAAACTACTGTATAATTTAGTAACTATAATGTATTATTTTAAAATGAGTGATTATGCAAAATTAGTTCCCTTATATATCAATCTCTAATTTAAAACTTGTGTTTAAAGCTATAAAAGTTATCATAGCTTTTTGCAACATTGAATACTATCTAATTTGAATCCCTTTAGAAAGCCATCTGTAGTATTTTGAGTTTTGGCTGTTTCAAAATGGACTTTCTTTCTTGACAGGTACTTGATAGAGAAAAACTCAATATTTAAGCACACAATCTATGTCTGTTGTGAAAAGAAGTAAAGTAATAAACTGTCACATAAAAGTTTTCTCCCTTTTTAAATTTAAAGTAAACTGGCTTCAGCTATTTATTTTTATTTCCTTAATCAAAAAAATTAAATTATAATATGTTATAGTATAAGGTACTTTCTGTTGTTGCTTTTTTGGAGAATGAGAATAGAAATTATTTTTAATTTTAAAGATTGAAAAGATTTAATAACTGGATGAATTATATTTTTAAATCCACATTAATTTATTTTCAAGTGAGGAAAACCCATAACTTTGAGAAACTGATTATTATGGGGGAAAAAACCTTGATTTGCAATTGTACCCAAATATGAAAGCCTACATTTTGTAAGCATAAAGATTACATTCTCTTCAAAAGATTTGCAATTCTCATAGGCCCATAACTTAGAGAATAAGAGGATTGTAATTTGAAAAATTACAGATTTCATTGTTTTTTTGATGTGTGAAACCTATAAACAAATATCAAGAGATTGTATTGCAAGACTGAAAATCCCTTGTTTAGTTTTATAAGGGACAGTGCCCTGTGTGGCTTATAACCCTGACTTAAAAGAAAAATGCAGAGTAATGCAAAAGACACTCTAATCATTGCATCTAATTACAAAGAAGAATAACTCTGTAAAAAATGTAAGTATCCTTGGGCAGGCATGTGGTCTGGTGGTCAGAGCATGGGATTTCAAGTCAGTAGTCTAAATTTCTATTTTAAACACCAGTTCTAAATTTCTCCATGATTTTGGGAATGACATTAACTTTATTTTTAAATACAAATTTGAGATTTGTGCTTGATAATTACAAAGTAGCTTTTAATCCTCTATCAGAATCCTATAGAAAAATTGACAGGTGTTTTCTTGACTTCTTGGTGGTAAAAAAACTTACTTGACAAAAAAGAAAGGTCAGGTAAATATAAATGAATTCAGAATTTTTTTCTTTACCATTTGCCAGTAGCATCGCTATTCCCATGTGCTATTTCAAAGTTAGCTCAAGTCATTATTTAACCATCAGCCTGCTGATAATGGGGATATTTTGTATGGTTTTCCTCCAAATTGCTCCTTTGTTTTTGAGGAAATGGCAGTCCTCAGTGAGCCAACACTGCTCTTTTTACACTAATTGTTATTGTCACTCTAAGGAACTTGTACCCCCCAGTGAGGAGCCTGCTTTGTATTTTTGTTTATGTGTAGTGTTTTTTAAGTGTTCCTCCCAGTGTAGTAAGTACAGATAAATTACCATGTAAGTTTTATTTAAATTACTGATAGATTTCTAGGGATAAATGTAGGTAAGTAATTCAAATTCTAACACACCTCTATAAATCAATTACCACGGTAATTTTCACTGGGAATAATTAACATGTGAATTCAAGGAATGTGACCTGACTTATAGGCTTGCTCTATTTCTTTCTGTTTTAAAAACAGAGTTTGAGTACTCTGTGGATTTTTTTGAGTATGATAATATTCTTCTATGCTTTTTAGTCCTTAGTTTAGCTAAAGATTATGCTTAATTGTTGGGAGAATCCACCCAGTCTAATTTGCTGATAGTCAACATACAAATGAGAAACAAAGAGCAAATCAGATATGTCCTGGAGTGTTGCTAGAGCAGGCAGGGAGGCTGCAAACCACTCGGCCAGAGTCTCAACCCCAACAAGGACCTTCAGTTCCTGATCTATCGCACACTTTCCAGGCAAAGAGTGATCTTTAAAAACAGCAATTTATCAAGATAATGCCTCATGAAAGGAAATGGAAACCATTATAAGGCAAAGTCAAACAGCTTAAGGACAGATCCTGTTTTATGTTTCTCTGATTAGAAATGCAGTGTAAGAATGCCTTGCTAAAGTACTTAAAGCACTATTAAATGGTCCAAATCTCAGGTGAGAAATCATGGAGTCAAAGGATCAAATCCCAACAGGGTCAGTTTGGTCTCCTGGTATTACACAGGAGGAAAATTAGAATTGAGCTTTCCTTAAATTTGTCCTCTAGGGGAGATCTCAGAATGGAATCCTTGTGTGGTGCTTTGCAGTAGCTCTAACAGCTTCATGGAGTGCCTGTAGGTTACAACTGAACTTATGTTAAATAAAAAAGGGAGAAATTCAACTTCTTAAGTTCATAAAATTAAAGTTATACCTATTAAAAAAAAAAAAACCAGAACATGTAGGGAAATAATAGTAGTATCTACACAAAATACCAAAATTTAGTCCTGTATTAAGTCCACTAAAGTCCACTTCTCAATTCCCTACTTGCGTTGTTCAATGCATCTTACATTCAAAAATAATAACAAGAAAGGGAAGATTCTTTGAAATTTGTTAGTTTATTTATAAAACACTAAATTTCCCCTTTTAAAATCAAACTCTGAGTCTTTATGTTCTCTATGGGTTCTCAAGTCAACCCCACTTTACTTCCCCATCGCCTAAAGATACAGTGGAAATAAGTTGAAAACATTTCCTACACATGTGATGCTGCACCTCTGAAAAGGGAAAAAAAGAAAAAAAAAAAAATTTAAACCATTGGATAAAAGTCTACCATAACAGAGTTAGATACAATGAGTCAATTTCTAGTATTGAAAATACAGGACTTTGACCTTCATTCCTCAAATATCCTTCATAGCCAACAAATAATGTTGGGAAGACATTTTTCTAAGTACCAATTATAATGATAAACTGTAATTCTTGACTAGTTTAGCTGATACTTGAACTTTCTCCAAGAGTTCAGATTTCCTCCCATTAGCACATTTTACCCAGTATTACAATGTAATTTTTGCATTCCAATCCTAAATCTGCTAGAGTACTTTATATGGATATGGGACATTTGGCTTGGTGTAACAGAGCCAGAAACCTGGTTGGAAACTTTGGAAAAAGAGAGAGTCCCTTTGTTGTCCCAATGTATAACTCATCCTATAAAACTCAAGTTTTATTTTTGACATAGCAAAGCTGTCTCTAAAAGGTTACCATGGAATCAGAAATAATCATTTAACAATGGATTTATATCACTTTCATCTTGAGTTTATTTTAAACTGAAGTGGGCTATGAACAATTCTTATGTTGGGTTGCTAATTACAAAACAGACTTTTAATGACTGTAACTGAGAACCTATAGAAATGGCAACGTGTATTAATCGCCATTAAAATACCACATTCTTATTGTTGGGTTAGACTTTTGAAATGGTATCAAATACAGCTTTACTAACTTTTACAATCATTAATTATCATGATAAAATAACTAAGTTTCTCATGATAGAATTTTATAACCGAAGTAATTACTGTTTAGGATTAGGTTCAACTGTGAGAAACAGAAACCCCAAATTACCAGGTTTAAATAAGAGAAAAGTTTCCATCTCTTATAAAATCCAGAAAGCAGTTCAGGGCTGGTATTATGGATGCACATTCAGACTCAGGTGCTTCATACCATCCTCAGTATTCACTTTCCAAGTGATTGAAGGCGATTGCTCTACCTCATTATTACATTCATGGTCCAGTAGTAGGAGACAAAAAGGGAGCATGTTCCACCCAGAACACTGCCTTCTAATTTTTATGACTAGTACATGATTCTATAGTGTATCAAGTATGACTAGCACAGATTCTATAGTGTAATTAGCAACTTCATAATTTTCAACTCTTTCATCATTATGTTTAATTATACATTTCTTATGTTAGATGATAATTTTTAGGAAAAGCTAAAATAATGACTTACAGCAAAGCAGTCTTGAGAAAGAAGAACAAAGTTGGAGGCATCATGTGTCCTTATTTCAAACTATATTACAAAGCTATAGTAATAAAAACAATATGATATTGGCATAAAAACAGACACATAGTTCAGAATGGGGAACACATGTAAATCCATGGCTGATTCATGTCAAAGTATGGCAAAAACCACTACAATATTGTAAAGTAATTTGCCTCCAACTAATAAAAATAAATGGAAAGAAAACTAAAAAAAAAAAAAAAACAAAAAAAACCAGACACATAGATCAATGGAACAGAACAACAAGCTCAGAAATAAACCCATGCATCAGTTAATTAATGATGAAGAAGCCAAGAATATACAATGGGGAAATAATGGTCTTTTCAACAAATGATGTTGGGAAAACTGAATAGTCACATGCAAAAGGATGAAAGTAGATCACTATCTTATACCATACACAAAAACCAACTCAAAATGTATTAAAGACTTGAACACAAGACCTGAACCATAAAGCTCCTAAAGAAAACACAGGCAGTAAGTTCTTTACATCAGTCTTTACGATATTTTGTTTGGATTTGACAGTAATAGCAAAGGCAACAAAAGCAAATACAAATTAGTGGGACTATATCAAACTAAAAAGCTTCTGCTCAGCAAAGGACAAAATCAACAAAATCAAAAGGCCACCTACTGTGTGGGAGAAAATATTTGCAAAACATTTTTCTGATGAGGGCTCAAAATAAAGAACTCACACAACTCAATAGCCAATAAATTCATTTGAAAAGTGGATCTGAATAGACATTTTTCCAAAGAAGACAAACAGATGGCCAACTGGAACATAAAAACATGCTTAACGTGACTAATGATCAGGGAAATGGAAATGAAAACCACAATGAGATATCACACTTGTTAGAATGACTATTATCAAAAAGATAAGAAATAATAAGTGTTGGAGAGGATATGGAGAAAAGGGAACCCTTGTGTACTGCTGGTATGAATGTAAACTAGTGCAGCCATTATGGAAAGCAGTATAGCGGTGCCTCAAAAAACTAAAAACAGAACTACCATATGATCTAGCAACTCCACTTCTGTGTATTTATTTGAAGGAGATGAAAGCACTAACTCAAGAAAGATACACACACCTCCATGTTCATTGCAGCATTATTTACAGCAGCCAAGATATATGGAAGCAACCTAAATATTCATTGATAGATGCATGCATAAAAAATGTGATATATGTAATATTCCATTATACAAATATATATGTATGAATATTATTCAACCATAAAAAAGAAAGTCTGCCATTTATAGCAACATGACTGAACCTTGAGGTCATTATGCTAAGTGAAGTAAGTCAGACAGAGAAAAACTAATATCTCACTTGTATGTAAAATCTAAAAAACAATGTTAAACTCATAGATACAGGGAACAGATTGGTAGGGGGGATGTGGATGGGTGAAATGGGTGAAAGTGGTCAAAAGGTACAAAATTCTCATGATAAAGTAAATAAGTCCTGGGAATGTAATATATAGCATGGTGACTCTAGTTAAGAATACTGTAATGTATATCTGAAAGTTGCTAACAGAGTAGATCTTTAAAGTTTTCATTACGAGAAAAAAAAATTTTTAACTATGTGGTGATAGATGTTAACTAAACGTATTGTGGTGGTCATTTTATAATATATGCAAGTTTCTTTCCTGATGGCTCAGTTAGCAATCTGCCTGCAACGCGGGAGACCTGGGTTCGATCCCTGGGTTGGGAAGATACCCTGGAGGAGGGCATGGCAACCCACTCCAGCGTTCTTGCCTGGAGAATCCCCATGGACAGAGGAGCCTGGCAGGTTAGTCCATGGGGTCACAAAGAGTCGGACATGACTGAGCGACCGAGCACACACAAATATTGAATCATTACGTTGTATACCTGAAACTAATAAAGTTATATACCAATTATGTCTTAATGAAAAAACAAATTTGAATGTGTTTAATCAATTTGTCTGTTTTATTGTTTGCTGCATACTATGAGATTAATATAATCCTATATACATATGGTAACATTTATTATATCTAATACCTATTTATGCTAAATTTAAAACATGTGTCATGTCGTAGTTCCTGAAATCCAGGGTAATGAAGTCAGATGTGGACTCTTCTAGACTGCCTCTTCCAGTTACCAGCTAAGTAGCCTTGGGCAGTTTTTTAATTCAAATCTCAGTTTCTCTCCTATAAAGTAGATATTAGAAAACCTACCTCAAAGGGTTTTCATAGGAGTCAATCAACTAATGGCATGTGTATGTAAAATTAGAGCATAGCATCAGACACATAGGATGTGCACAAAAATGACTAATTCCCTCACTATTTTTAGGAAGCATTTTACCTTGCCTAAGAAGGATCTTGGGAGTTGTTAAAATGGAGATTCCTGGGCTATGTCTCCTCAATCTGTGAATCCTCAGTTTGGAGAAGAAAAGCAACAAGAGTGCAGATGGTTCTTAGGTCCTGTCTCGAAAAAAACAGAAAGGTTCAGGTGATAAGGGCAGCAGGCGGTGGTAGATGTGGGGACAATTGATCTCTAATCCGGTTTGGCTTTCTAACGGACTTAACACATGGCTTAAGGCAAGATATTTTCCTTTCTCTCCTTCTTTTAGCTATTTGTAAAATGTGGATGATAACTACTTCTTCATGACAAAACACTAAACGACAATTTCGAGATCGAATCTATTGCTTTTATCCCAGGTGACGCCTTTGTAAATAGTGACTAAGAAAAGGAGAATTAAAGTTTAAAAAGGAATAAAGCCAGAAGAAAATGTGTTCGGTAAAGGGCATAAAATTATGTTTGGAAGGAGATGGGAGATGAAGAAACAAACTGAAAGGGCCTGGAGACAAGCAGCAGAAACACGGGCAAGTCAGCAACAAAGACGAGGTCCGGTACGTTCCTTTAGGGAATTGGGGAATGAACAGTTACACTCTCAGAAAAGGGAAGAGGTTGAGAGGAAAAGTGACAAAAGGTGCAGAGAGAAAAGGAATGAATACACAGGGGAGGAAAACTGAAGGTCCAATGCAAGGAAAGGAAGGCAAAGTGGTTCTGGAATTCATATCTTGCCTAATTGTTCCCTTAAGATCCATGAGAAAAGAGAATTCTGCTGAAGGGAAAGAACTAAGCAGAATTTCTGAAGGGAAGAGCACAGAACCCATAACCTAAAGGCCAATTTGTAGTTGGGAGATTTTTCTTTTAAGCCAGCAAATACCCACACAAGGATTTCATTGAAGGAAATTTGATTATGAAGTCACTAGGGATGATTTAAGGCTTTTTCATCGACTCAGATGCCAGGATGGAAGACTGAATTTCAGGAACAGACCAATTTGAAACAAACTTTAAAAAGTATTTGGGAGGGAAAAAAAAACTTCTGGCTATTAAGGCTGTTTAAATAGGATATAGTTTTTAAATGAATATTATTTATAATAAACTGATGGGAAGGAATCTGTTTGGTTAAATATTCTGAAAACCATTGAATATGGAAAGACAAATTATATAAAAGTGTAATAGAGCATCTATAACAAGGTAATTTGAGTTGTTAGTTTGCGCTTGCCCTCTTCATATTTCCCTATATTATTCTCTCCCTCTATTTCAAGCAGACAGCTATGCTCTAGATTCCCTTTGTCAGGGGAGTTTTGTAACTGGTTTAGTTTAAAACCAAAAGTTGCTCTTTCCATCTTTGGTAAAAGCCAAGATTCATCAAGATATGACGTTAGGAATGCCATTGGAGAGGGGAGAAAGGGCAGCCAGAAAGAGACGTTATCAACTGTACCAGCTGAGTTTTGAAATGTTCTAAAGGACTTTGATGGTTGAAAAGGAAGGCAGTAGTTAACAACTGTTGTACTTTCAATAGCATCCAATGTATTCAAGTCATAAGAATAAAACTAGTTTTTCTTAAGACTTGAAACACAACTTAGAAATCTAATAAATTCACTTTATTTTAATCTGTGGATTTTTTAAAAATTATAAATTATCTCATAAAAGAATGTGTGCATTTATGTGTGTATACACTCATACAATGAGACATAAAATAATATACATGGCTCAAATAATAATAAAATACATATCCATGGAGCCACAACCCAGCTCAATGAAAAGATTATCACCCTTGAAGCTTTTCTAACCTCTCCCTGATCAAATACTCTTCCCCTACCATCTCTTCCAGAAACAACTACCTATTTTGTGTTTATAATCCCCTCACTTTCCAAAATAGTTTTATCTACAAATGAGTGTGTATATGCTGAAATCATATTGTTTAGTTTTATATCTTTTTGAACATAGATGACAGCATGCTTTGTCTGTGATTTGCTTTTTTTCTTTATTTCAATTAATTTATTTTTTAATTGAAGAATAATTGTTTTATAGAATTGTGTTGGTATGATTTGCTTTTTTACTCAACACTATATTTCTGAGATTTATTTTAGTTATTCCCACTCATTTTGACTGCTGTATAATATTCCATAATTTCAAAAACCAATAATTTACATATCCATTTGCTGTCAATGGACATTGGGTCGTTTTCAGTTTTTCTTCTGTTTTATTTTGCTATTATGATCAAGGCTGCTATGAACATTCTTGAAACATATCTCTTAGTGTATACATGTAAGAACCTTTCTAGGATAAATACCTAGGAATAGAATCATTGAGTTGTGAGGTCTGTCAAACTGTGTCTCAAAGGATTCCATCACTTTGCATTCCCTCAAGCAAAGAGATCTTCATCTTTCTAATACTTGATATGGTCAGGCTTTTTCATCATTATCAATACGGTGGGACATAAAAATACATTATAAATCACTTTTATTCATTCTTTGCTGAATGTTCAAATAATTCATAAGTTCAACAGATTAAGATTCCTTAAAAAGATAACTCCCCACTTACAAAAAAAAATTAAGTCTTTTAAACCATATTGACACATTTAAGATATCTGATTATCTAAGCTACTTTACCCAACTGACAAGGCAGACAAACAATTCAACAGGCAAAACCTAAGATTTATAACTATTAAAAATCTAATGAGTTAATAACAAGACAGACTGTATAGCCCAGGGAACTACACTCAATATTTTGTGATAAGCTACATGGGAAAAGAATCTGAAAAAAAAAGAACATATATATATATATATATATATATATGAATCACTTTGCTGGACGCCTGAAACTAACAGAACATTGTAAATCAACTATCCTTCAATAAAAATAAACAAATCAGTATCAAAAAATCTAATGAATTGAACTCATCCATGTGTTACATTAGGGCTCTCAAACATTCAAGCACAATTCTTATTCTTTCTACAGTTCAAATTAACACCTGAGATCTGACATCAAACTTTCTTAACTTTTCTGATTTAAATTACAAGCTAATATATTAAATTCTCTTTACCTTTTCAAATACTTAAAGTAATACAATAGTAATAACTACAAACTTGATTCCTAACTTACCATTATTATTACTGTGAATTTGATTTACTCTATCATTACAATTGACTTACCTAACTATCCAGTATATATTTATACTCACAGGAAGACTAGATAAGAGATTCCAAACTGCTGTGCGGATCAGTGCATTGGGATACTCCAATGTTCCAATGTTCACCCCAGTGTTCACTGCAGCACTATTTACAATAGCCAAGACAGAAGCAATCTGAATGTCCATCAACAAATGAATGGATAAAGATGTGGTATATATAGTTGAATATTATTCAGCCATAAAAAAGAATGAAATAATGCTATTTGCAGCAACATGGATGGACCTAGACATGACCATACTAAGTGAAATAAGTCGAACAGAGAAAGATAAATATCATAAAATGTCAATCATATGTGTAATCTAAAACAATGATACAAATGAATTTATTTACAAAACAGAAACAGAATCACAGACATAGAAAGCAAACTTATTTTTACCAAAGGAGATGGGGAGGGGGAGATAAACTAGGAGTTTGGAATTAACATATACACACTACTATATATAAAATATGTAAGCAACATGGACCTGCTGTATAGCACAAGGAACTATATTCAATAACTTCAAATAAACTATAATGGAAAAGAATATGAAAAAGAGTGTATATATTATATATATATAAATATACATATATCTGAATCACTTTGATACATGCCAGAAACTAATACAACATTGTATATCAACTTATAAGTCAATAAATAAATAATACCCTTAAGGAGAAAAGGAAATATTCCTAACTTTCCACAGTTTACTGCACAAAAGCCAAGTCAAATTTTAGAAATTACTACTTGTTTTGGCCAACATAAAATTTTAGATAAAGGCCACCTTCCTTCTCAGGCTGTGACTTGTGGGCAGCATCTCTGTTCCTCCAGTCACAACATAAAGTCCAGAAAGAGGTAGTTCATAATTATTGAATGACAGACAATTTGAGAAACTGATGAAGGCATATATACCCTCACCCCAGAAAAATGCACATGGTCTTTTTTTTTTTTTTTTTTTGCTTTGTTTCAGAGATTCACAGATCCCCTGAAGTCTAACCATGGGCCCAGCTTTAAAATCCCAGTTTGAAATAGCAGTTATTAGAGATAGTTTAAAAGTTTCCTTTTTGTTCACCTTTATATTTTCCAAAATGAAAATGGACTATTTGTGTAAAACACACAAATGTTTTCTAGAAAATCACTTCATGTCATTTGATAGTTAAAAGATCTTGCAAAATCAATTCATTTTGTGGTAAACTTGTCGAAGACTGACAGACTTTGAATTAGAAATGTTTGTCATATAAGGCACTCAGTTTTCTCACCTGGAAAATGGAGTAATTAATATTAACTAGTCATCAGGTTATAATGTTAATACTTGCAAAATTCTGACAATTGTGTTTTATCTCTGCTCCATCAGAGAAGTCTCCGTTATTTAGGTTGCAGTTCTCTTTCCTCTTGAAGCAGATAGAATGCCACAGCTGTTTCTTCAGCTATTCTGTTTTCTGAGAGGGAACACCTGCTTAGAATGTACCTAAGGAGTTATTTCTTTGTTTTTTGATAATTAAAGCACTGCTGTGATGATGACTGACATCTGGATTCGCTTTTAAAGACTTCACTGTGTTTTTCTGGCTCCTGGGAGATTCATGAACCATAATGCATTAGATGGAAAAGCGTTGATGTGCTTCATTTTGCAACAGCAATTTCTGTTGCTTTGTTACTTCCCCACTGCAGTGAGTGAGAGCTGCCACTCTGTTACTGCTGCTAAGAGATTAAGGGAAATAAGTTGAGCTCCAGAAATTTAATATGCCATATAATGCCTGATTTATTTTGATTCTGGCTTTGACACGAATTGATGAACTCACCTGAGACTGCTTTGCAGAATCAATATCCAGGGATTAAATTTTCTTTATAAACTGGTTCTGAAAGAATTTCTTTGGGGGACTAAAAAGCCTAAGTTCTCTTAACTATTTCCAAGAGCTACAGAGAAAAACATTTGACAAAAGTATTCTAATATTATATGTAATTTCCTCAAAAGCTATATTCCTCAATCTCCAATTATAGCTCACCAAGCTTTTCTGGGATATACTTTCCAGAACTATGTACTTTTATTTAGAGAGAGAGAGAGAAGTCACTCAGTCGTGTCCGACTATTTGTGACCCCATGGAGTGTAGCCTACCAGGCTCCTCCATCCATGGGATTTTCCAGGCAAGAATACTGGAGTGGGGTGCCATTTTTACACTACTGCCTCTACCTTGACATTCTGCTTAGCCTGCTACTTAAAGGATGCAATACTAATGATGAAATATATATCAGTTAAGGCTCACTGTGGCAAGTAACATATGCTAATTCTTACTGAATGAGCAGAAAGGAAGCTTAACTGGCCCAATGAGGAAGTCAGAGCACTACGTACTTCTGCTGCAAAAAACACTAAAAGCAACTGCTGCCACCCCTACTCCCGCCAAAGCGACTTCTGCCCTAGGAATTTAACCTAACAAGCACCGCCTCCCACAAATGTCAGATGCCTTTATCAGCAAATTGATTTCCAAGCAGAATCTTGGCTTCCTCAAAGCTACTAGATTCCCAATCAAAGTCTATGTAGGTGTGCTGAATGTTGAAGCCTAGGTCACATGTCTGTCCCTTTACTACGAGAGTCTGGAAACTTCGTTTTCAGAGCTTCCCCTGGGGAAGCAGCACTTTAAGAATGGAAATTCCTTAAACATAAAAAATATATTCAAAATATCTTGGGAAGCTATAAAATATAAAAATAGGAGAGAATTAATATTTGTTGAGAATACTTGCTAAGTGTCAGATACTTTACATACATTATTCCCCCAGTGGCTCGGCTATAAAGAATCTGCCTGCAATACAGGAGACCCAGGTTTGATCCCTGGGTTGGGAAGATCCCAAGAAGGAGGAAATGGCAATCTATTCCAGTATTCTTGCTGGGAAAATCCCATGGAAAGAGGAGTCTGGTGGAGTACAGTCCATAGGGTTGCAAAGAGTCAGACATGACTGAGCACAGAAAGTTTACATTATTTAATCCACAACAAAATAGGTATTTTAACCCCATCTTAATAATGGGAAAACTGAAGCTCAGAGAAATTGTCATCAGCCCAGATCATTTCATTGGTGAAATGGAGAACATAAATTTATGCCCAAGTTTCTTTCCTTCAGAAATTTTCCCTGTCTCAAAATGTATCCCTGATTTCCATTTCACAACTTCTAACTCAGATGTAGGCAGTGGTGTACTAACTGGGGCAGAGGGGAGAGAGGAAACTATGAGCTCTGGGAGCATGCAATATGGGATGCATTAGCTGCAAGAAAAATTTAAAGACAATAATAAAACAAACTAAAAATAGGTCTGCTTTTTTATTACCATTGTCATTATGTGATAGCAGTTCTCAAGAATGTCAGCAATAAAATATTACCTCTTGCTGAGGCGAACCATTCCCTACTCCGTTATTCATCAGTATATATAAGAAGACTTCAACCGAATTTGAAGTTTTTTTAAAAGAGAAGGATGTTTAGAATTTGTCACCAAAGTGGCATAAACAGTTTTATGTTCCTAGAGTAGACCATAAAAGGGACATTTAACACATGATATATCTAAGTACTTATCTTCAACATTATTTCAAAGAAAGATAAGTTCTAATTTTCATTTTCAGAGTATATCTCTCTCAAGTTTGGCTATGTGAGCAGGAGCTCTTATCTACTAGAGGCGGGCTCTGATAATAAGGCAGAACCTCCTCGGCAAGTTCCTTTGGCAATAGAGGCTCTTTTGGCCAGGAGGCTGTTGGTGATGAGGAGGGAGATGGATTCTAGTAATTTATACAGTAGACTAGGAAGGAGTATCTCTTCAAAGTACCCGGACAAAGATACTGTTTAGATGAATCCCCAGGTATACAGAACTTGAGATCTTAAATTACTTTATCCCATCACCAAGTCTTATACATTCCACACTTGATCTTAGCCAAAAGGCCGAGAAGCGATATAAATTCTATCTCCTAAACATCTCTCAAACTAAGTCCTCTTTTCTCCTTGGACTACTCAGATCCAAATACTATACAGCCTAGATTACTGTAACATGCTGCTAGCTGGTCTTCCTTCCTGTCATTCAGTTCGGTTCAGTTCGGTCACTCAATCGTGTCCAACTCTTTGCAACCCCATGAATCGCAGCACGCCAGGCCTCCCTGTCCATCACAAACTCCCGGAGTTGACTCAAACTCATGCCTATCGAGTCGGTGATGCCATCCAGCCATCTCATCCTCTGTCATCCCCTTCTCCTCCTGCCCCCAATCCCTCCCAGCATCAGGGTCTTTTCCAATGAGTCAGCTCTTCACATCAGGTGGCCAATGTACTGGAGTTTCAGCTTCAGCATCAGTCCGTCCAATGAACACCCAGGACTGATTTCCTTTAGGATGGACTGTTGGATCTCCTTTCAGTCCAAGAGACTCTCAAGAGTCTTCTCCAACACCACAGTTCAAAAGCATCAATTTTTCGGCACTCAGCTTTCTTCACAGTCCAGCTCTCACATCCGTACATGACCACTGGAAAAACCATAGTCTTGACTAGACAGACCTTTGTTGGCAAAGTAATGTCTCTGCTTTTTAATATGCTATCTAGGTTGGTCATAACTTTCCTTCCAAGGAGTAAGCGTCTTTTAATTTCATGGCTGCAGTCACCATCTGCAGTGATTTTGGAGCCCAAAAAAATAAAGTCTGACACTGTTTCCACTGTTTCCCCATCTATTTCCCATGAGGTGATGGGACCAGATGCCATGATCTTAGTTTTCTGAATGTTCAGCTTTAAGCCAACTTTTTCACTCTCCTCTTTCACTTTCATCAAGAGGCTTTTTAGTTCCTCTTCACCTTCTGCCATAAGGGTGGTGTCATCTGCATATCTGAGGTTATTGATATTTCTCCCAGCAATCTTGATTCCAGCTTGTGCTTCTTCTAGCCCAGTGTTTCTCATGATGTACTCTGCACATGAGTTAAATAAGCAGGGTGACAATATACAGCCTTGACGTACTCCTTTTCCTATTTGGAACCAGTCTGTTGTTCCATGTCCAGTTCTAACTGTTGCTTTCTGATGGGTGCATATAGGTTTCTGAACAGGCAGGTCAGGTGGTCTGGTATTCCCATCTCTTTCAGAATTTTCCACAGTTTATTGAGATCCACACAGTTGAAGGCTTTGGCGTAGTCAATAAAGCAGAAATAGATGTTTTTCTGGAACTCTCTTGCTTTTTTGATGATCCAGAGGATATTGGCAATTTGATCTCTGGTTCCTCTGCCTTTTCTAAAACCAGCTTGAACATCTGGAAGTTCTCGGTTCACGTATTGCTGAAGCCTGGCTTGGAGAATTTTGAGCATTACTTTACTAGCATGTGAGATGAGTGCAATTGTGCAGTAGTTTGAGCATTCTTTGGGATTGCCATTAGTCTCAGCAAAGTCCAACTTATTATCTACATAACATGGTCCATCTGCATGAATGAGGTCATGATAGTTCCTTGTGTGAAACCTTATACTGAATTTCATATCCTTCATGCTTCCTCTTTTGCAAGACTCAGACATTTCCTTAGCATGTAGCCCTTCTCTGCTTCTTTGATGTCATTCTTTGCCATTCTTTAACTCAGTCACTATGGTATAGCTAATCTGAACTACATGCACACCAAATGTGTTATGATCTCTTAGACCTTTCTGCTATTCCATATATTGTTAGTCAGGATCCTAACTCTTATCTGTTGTCCTCTGATAAGTCTTCTCTCCTTCCCAAACTCAAACTGTATTAAGTACTCCACACTCCATACTCCATCCCACAGTATGAGAGGTTTACTTTCATAACAGAACTCAAATTACAGAAAAGTAACTGCTTCCTGGTGGCTCAGCTGGTAAAGAATTCACCTGCAATGCGGGAGACCTGTGTTCAATCCCTGGGTTGGGAAGATCCCCTGGAGAAGGGAAAGGCTATGTACTCCAGTATTCTGGCCTGGAGAATACCATGAACTATATAGTCCATGGGGTCACAAAGAGTCAGAAACAACTGAATGACTTTCACTTTCAATTGCCTTCTGATCTGGCTTCTACTATTCTGTCCTTTTTTTTTTTTTTTTTAAGGCCGTGGCCGTGTCTTTTATCTTTGCCACTCCAATATTCAGTGCAGTTCTTGGTATAGATATTATATACTCAAGGAATTTTTTTAAATGAATGCCAGGTTCTATAAACTAGACAAGCTGTCGAGGAGGTGGCAGTCTAGTAGTAACAATAAATTAAATTCACATAACTAAACACAAGGCATACAGATGTGCCACAAGTGAGGTTTAAATGAAATGCTTTGGTTATTTTAAGGAGAAAGTTCTCAATTCCAGTTTTAGTGTGACATTGGGATACAAAATGGAGAAGGGTCAAGAGAGAAGAGGCATTTGAGATAAATTTTGACAAAAGGAATTTTAGTACTTGGAGATGTAGCAAGTATAGGAATAGGTTAGGTCACATACTGACATATTAAAGCAGAGAGGGTAATATAAAATCATAGAGCAGTCCAACTGAGCAAGTAAGAATACTGGGGGAAAAAAGCTGGAGAAGTAGGTCAGGCTTTAAATGCTGGCTGAGAACTCAGTATTTAATTTAGAAGACAACTATAGTATAATTGGGCTTCCCAGTTAAAGGCAGTAATTAGCAGAAGAGAGACTATTAGAGAAATTGAAATAGTCCGAGTAAGGAGTAACAAGGTCATCTTTGACAGATAATACAATATAGATGGTCAGACAGAGTCTGGATCACTTATAAGTGGTATGATTTTGAACATGTTACTTAAACTGGCAAACCCCAAGTTTCCTCATTTATTTCAAAAGACTGCTGTGGTTAAATTTATGTAAAGAGATTAGCACAGTGCTTGGCATGTACCAAGTGTTTGAATTAATCAGTGATATTTCAGCAGGAACTGATAAAAATTCAACTCAACTCAGCATAAGAAATTAAGGGAAATTATTAAAAAGCTATTGACAAGCTCAATAGAATGGAAAGAAGAGCACAGAAATAGAACAACACAAATATACTCAAAATATTCTTTGACAAAGGATCAAGGCAATACAATGGAGAAAAGATAATCTTTCCAACAAATGGCCCTGGCACAACTGTATATCCATATATAAAAAAATGAATTTACACACAGATCTTATACCTGACACAAAAATTAACTCAAAAGATATCATAGTCATAAATGTGTAAAACAGTAAAATTCCTCAAAGATAACATACAAGAAAGTCTAGGTAACCTTGGGTTTGGCAATGACTTTTTAGAAACAGTTCATGAAAGAAAAAATTGATAAGTTGGATTTCACTAAAATTTAAAACTTCTGCATTGTGAGAGACACTATTAAGAGAATGAAAGACAATCCATAGGCTGGGAGAAAAATCTTTGCCAAATACATATCTGGTAAAGGACTTGTATCCAAAATGTATATAGAACTCTTACAACTCAGCAATAAGGAAAAAAAAAAAAAAAACCCATGGCAAGTAAGCATATGGAAAGACACTCAACATATGTCATCAGAGAATTACAAAATGAAACAATGAGATGCCATTACACGTCTATTAGAATGGCTAAAAGCCAAAACACCGACTATACCAAATGTTGGTGAGAATGTCGAGCAACGGGAATTCTCATTCACTGCTAGTAGGAATGCAAAAACAGTAGTCATTTTGGAAGACAGTTGGCAGTTTCTTACAAAACTAAACATACTCTTAGCATATGATCCATCAACCCTATATGCCTTGGTATTTACTGAAATGACTTGGAAAATTGGCGTCCATACAAAAACCTCTGCACAAGCATTTATAGTAGTTTTATTCATAATTGCCCAAACTCGGAAGCAACCAAGATGTTCTTGAATAGGTGAATGGATAAAGAAACTGTGGTACAGCGATACAATGCATTAGTCAGCAACTAAAATAAATGAGCTATTACACCACAAAAAAACATGGAGGAAACTCAAATGAATATCGCTAAGTGAAAGAAGTTAATCTGGAAAACCTACATACTAGATGATTTCAACTACATGACATACTGGAAAGGGCAAAACTATGGAGACAACACAAAGAACAGAGATTGCCAACGGTTCTGGGGGAGGGAGGAAAGGAAGGATAAAATAGCTGGAGTACAGCAAATCCCTTATGATTATACAGTGGAAGTGAGAAATAGATTTAAGGGACTAGATCTGATAGACAGAGAGCCTGATGAACTATGGACGGAGGTTCGTGACATTGTACAGGAGACAGGGATCAAGACCATCCCCATGGAAAAGAAATGCAAAAAGGCAAAATGGTTGTCTGAGGAGGCCTTACAAATAGCTGTGAAAAGAAGAGAAGTGAAAAGCAAAGGAGAAAAAGAAAGATATTCCCATTTGAGTGCAGAGTTCCAAAGAATAACAAGGAGAGATAAGAAAGCCTTCCTCAGTGATCAATGCAAAGAAATAGAGGAAAACAACAGAATGGGAAAGACTAGAGGTCTCTTCAAGAAAATTAGAGATATCAAGGGAACATTTCAGGCAAAGATGGGTTCGATACAGGACAGAAATGGTATGGACCTAACAGAGGTAGAAGATATTAAGAAGAGGTGGCAAGAATACACAGAAAAACTGTACAAAAAAGATCTTCACGACCCAGATAATCACAATGGTGTGATCACTGACCTAGAGCCAGACATCGTGGAATGTGAAGTCAAGTGGGCCTTAGAAAGCATCACTATGAACAAAGCTAGTGGAGGTGATGGAATTCCAGCTGAGCTATTTCAAATCCTGAAAGTTGATGCTGTGAAAGTGCTGCACTCAATATGCCAGCAAATTTGGAAAACTCAGCAGTGGCCACAGGACTGGAAAAGGTCACTTTTCATTCCAATCCCAAAGAAAGGCAATGCCAAAGAATGCTCAAACTACCGCACAATTGCACTCATCTCACATGCTAGTAAAGTAATGCTCAAAATTCTCCAAGCCAGGCTTCAGCAATATGTGAACTGAGAACTTCCAAATGTTCAAGCTGGTTTTAGAAAAGACAGAGGAACTAGCGATCAAATTGCCAATATCCGCTGGATCATCAAAAAAGCAAGAGAGTTCCAGAAAAACATCTATTTCTGCTTTACTGACTACGCCAAAGCCTTTGACTGTGTGGATCTCAATAAACTGTGGAAAATTCTGAAAGAGATGGGAATACCAGACCACCTGACCTGCCTGTTCAGAAACCTATATGCACCCATCAGAAAGCAACAGTTAGAACTGGACATGGAACAACAGACTGGTTCCAAATAGGAAAAGGAGTACGTCAAGGCTGTATATTGTCACCCTGCTTATTTAACTCATATGCAGAGTACATCATGAGAAACACTGGGCTAGAAGCACAAGCTGGAATCAAGATTGCTGGGAGAAATATCAATAACCTCAGATACGCAGATGACACCACCCTTATAGCAGAAAGCTGAGTGCCGAAGAATTGATGCTTTTGTATTGTGGTGTTGGAGAAGACTCTTGAGAGTCCCTTGGACTGCAAAGAGATCCAAACCGTCCATCCTAAAGGAGATCAGTCCTGGGTGTTCATTGGAGGAACTGATATTGAAGCTAAAACTCCAATACTTTGGCAACCTGATGCAGAGAGCTGACTCGTTTGAAAAGACCCTGATGCTAGGAAAGATTGAGGGCAGGAAGAGAAGGGGATGGCAGAGAATGAGATGGTTGGATGGCATCACCGACACAATGGACATGGGTTTGGGTCAGGGAGGCCTGGCATGCTGCAGTTCATGGGGTCGCAAAGAGTTGGACACAACTGAGCGACTGAACTGAACAGATGTTGAAGCTGAAACTCCAATATTTTGGCCACCTGATGCGAAGAGCTGACTCATTTGAAAAGACCCTGATGTTGGGAAAGACTGAAGGCAGGAGGAGAAGGGGACGACAGAGGATGAGATGGTTATATGGCATCACCGACTCAATGGACATGAGTTTGGGTAAACTCCAGGAGTTGGTGATGGACAGGGAGGCCTGGCGTGCCACGGTTCATGGGGTCACAAAGAGTCAGACACGCCTGAGCGACTGAACTGAACTGAACTGAATGTATGCATATTATATCTTTTTCTAGCTTTTAACTTTCTACTTGACTATATGATTATATTTGAAGCTGGTTGCTTGTAGACAATGATGGTGTGCTTTTTAACCACTTCTGTCAATCTCTGTCAGTGAGCTGGTGTCCTCAGTCCATTTACATCTAACATAATTACGCACGTGTTTAGGCTGCAGCCGTCATTTTAAATCTTGTTCCGTTTGCTTTGTTCCCCAACGCCACCTCTTCCCCAAGCTGTCTCATTTTTCCTGCCTTCTTGAGTTACTTGAACATTATGAGAATTCCAGTTGGATTTATCTATAGTGTTTTTTAAGCGTACAAGTTTGTATACATTTTCAAGTAGTTGGATCTAGATATCGTATCTCCATCACTTATCACAGTTTACTGGTGTCATCATCATATAGTAGTTTGAGTGAACTATAGAGACCATACCTTCCTTTGCCCTTGCCCATTTATTATAAAACTGTCTTAAATATTTCCTCTATACATTTATACATGTATGTAAAAGAAAAATTACAGCATCTAACAGTGCTATAATTTTTTTGCCTCAATTATCAGACATAATTTAGAAAACTTAAGAGGAAAATGAAGGCCTGTTGTATTTACTCATATTTTTGCTGTGTTCTTTCTTTTTTCCTGATGTTACAAAGTTCTATCTTTTGTTGTTCCCTTCCAGTTTAGAAAATTTTCTTCGTCATTCTTTTAGGATAAGCCTGCTTGTTAAAAATATTCTTAGTTTTCTTTCATCTGAAAATGTCTTCATTTTCCCTTCATTTCTAAGGGTATTTTCACTAAGGTATAGGATTCTGGGTTGACAGTTCCTTTTTTGTCAGCACTTGAAAAACATTTTTTGGCTTCCACAATTTCTGATAAGAAATTTGCTGTCATTTGGATTGTTCTCCTCCTACAGTAAAGATGTCAGTTTTCTCTGGATGCTTTCAAGATCTTTTTGTATTTAGTTTAACTATGATGGATATTGGTATAGATTTCTTTAAGTTTATCCTATTTGAGATTCACTCAGAATCTTAAATCCATTGGTTATTTAAGTATCTTGCTAAATTTGGGTACTTTTCAGCCATTATTTCTTTAATACTTTTTCAACCTTACTCTTTTTCTCCTCATCTCCAAAAGTTTAATGACATGAATGTTAGGTGTTTTGTGATGGTCTCACAAGCTCCTAATATTCTGGGTTGTTTTATTTTTCCCAGACTATTTTCTCTCTGTTGTTCAGATTGGGTATCTTCTATTACTCTATCTTTAGCTACACTTATTCTTTCCTCTATTCCCTACATTCTGCTTTTGAGCCCACCCATTATGTTTTTATTTATGTTTTTCTTTGTATCTTATATTTCATTGTTGAGAGACTCAGTTTCTTTCTTGAAGCTATTTGTTTCCAGTGTGTTTGCTTGCTGAAACATGTTTTTCAATGCTGCTTTAAAATCTTTGTCAGATTATTCTATCAACCCTGACATCTCACTTTTGGAGTATATTGGTTGTTGGTTTCCAGTCAGCTTGAGACTTACCTCATCCTTGTTGTAATGAGTGGTTCTCAAATGAAAACTAGAATTTTTCATACTATGTTATAAGATTCTATATCCTATTTAAACATTTGGTTCTAACTTACTTTCTCTGATACCACTGCAGCTGAGAAGTGTTGCTGCCTTATGACTACCAGATGGAGAGAGAAGCCCAGATTCCATACGTGGCCTGTCTTGACACTGGATGGAAGGGGACGGTTTCTTGTTCCTGCCGGATGTGATGTTCTGGCTCCACACTCCGCCTGTGATGATGCTGTGGGTAGAGGAGATCTCATTCATGCTGGGTGATGGTGAAAGTCCTGACTCTCCACAAAGGAGCCACTGCACTGGGGTTGGGGGATGGTAGAGAATGCCTGTTCCTAGTGCTAGAGTCCAGGCTCCTTACGTAGCCTTCTCTGACACTACCCCGGCAAGGGCATTAGGGCCCCTTATTTTAGAAAGTTGAGACTCCCCCCTTAGCCGCTGCTTCTTGTGTATAGCCACAGTTTTGTTTCTGTGATATTTGGCTTGGGTAGAGAATTTGGTTTCTACAAGTTTTCTATCTTGCAAGACTTCCCCTTTCCTAGTGCTGTGTCTAGAGAGATGCTTTTCTTGAGACTTCAAGACACAGATCTGTCCGTGTCAACTGATGTTTCTGAAATCTTAAGCATCAGTTCTGTAATATATAAGGCAAAAGTAAAACCTATTCACCACTTTGATATTCCTTAAGTCTCAAGGACCCCAGCCTGTCTGATTTCTTTTTTCTACCAATCTTATGTCTGTTTTATAAGAAATAGCTTCACCAAATCTACTTGATATCTTATTTCCCTTGTGCTTGATCTCTGAATTCTAACGATCTGGAGTGGAGCCTCTGATTGTTTTAAAACATGTCCACAAAAGTTTTGGCCATCCTCCCTTCAAGAAGCCTGATCTGTTTCATTTGTTGTTGTTTCAAGGTTTTTCCTCGTTCTTTTGTTTGGAAAAAATTCTACAGTCTTCTCACTTGGCTTAACTTCTCTGTCTCTGTAACATTAGGTAAAACAGTTACCTATCCCAGTCGTAAAGGGATGTCTTTGTTTGGGAGCATCAGTTCAGTTCAGTTCAATCGCTCAGTCATGTCCAACTCTGCAACCCTGTGGACAGAAGCATGCCAGGCCTCCCTGTCCATCACCAGCTCCCAGAGTGTACCCAAACCCAAGTCCATTGAGTCGGTGATGCCATCCAACCATTTCCTCCTCTGTCATCCCCTTCTCCTCCTGCCCTCAGTTTTTCCCAGCATCAGGGTCTTTTCAAATGAGTTAGCTCTTCACATCAGGTGGCCAAAGTATTGGAGTTTCAGCTTCAACATCAGCCCTTCCAATGAACACCCAGGGCTGATCTCCTTTAGGATGGACTGGTTGGATCTCCTTGCAGTCCAAGGGACTCTCAAGAGTCTTCACCAACACCACAGTTCAAAAGCATCAATTCTTCGGTGCTCAGCTTTCTTTATGGTCCAACTCTCACATCCATATACGACTACTGGAAAAACCATGGCCTTGGCTAGACGGACCTTTGTTGGCAAAGTAATGCCTGTGCTTTTTAATATGCTGTCTAGGTTGGTCATAACTTTCCTTCCAAGGAGTAAGCATCTTTTAATTTCATGGCTGCAGCATCTCTGTTCAGTACATGTATGGCTGGCGGCTTTGGTGGGAGAGCTGGACCTGAAGTGAGCACTGATAACATCTTCTCCTAAGGTGTGCTGGTGATAGCTTAGGATGTCGGATTTGTGATCTCCGAAGAAGATTTAGCTTTGGGACCAGGGAGCAGGCTTGAGCACTGAGTTTTTGTGTGGCAGAAGTTTTATTACAGTGAGAAAGGACAGAGAAAGCTTCAGACAGAGACATCAGAAGGGGGACAGAGAATGCCACCGTGGCCAGTTTTATCAAGACCTTATAGACTTTTACCAGACCCACTCCCACAACATACATGTCAAATTAACAAGATTAGAACTAACAACAGAAAGGTCTTACCAGACCCACTCCCACAACATGTCTTGATTGGGAATACATGTAAATCCATGGCTGATTCATATCAATGTATGACAAAACCCACTGGGAAAAAAAAATAATAATAATAAAAATTAAAAAAGAAAAAAAAAAAGATAACAACATATGTCTTAAGGTTAGTCAGAAGGTTCTTGTGAAGGAAAAACAAGTCCTCAAGCAAGAAACATTGTTGTTATATAATCATTAATACAGAGCTTAAGTAAAAACATACCCTTGAGCAAAATGAGCTGTTTTGTTGTATAATCATTAGCTCTGGGCTTAAAGAAAGTTAGTCTTAAAGATGGTTGTCATAATAACTCAGAGTTTAAGAAAAAATGTCTGATGTGACTAAGCAAGGACAAAGCAATGTAGAAAAAAACGTTTGTCCATTTTTCCTTGAGGACCCTGGACCCCTTTTTCTTCTCCTCAAGGGCCCCCGACTCCTTATCAACCTACCTAAGAATTAGCTCTCTCAGTGGTAACTATCACTTTTCTGGGGCTGGAGATGGAGAGGCTAGAGCCAGAGCCATGCCTAAGTTGGGGATTCTCCTATGCTCAGTGGGTATCACTACCCTATCAGGGGCAGTATCAGGTCCCAGTGTGCAGAAGCCCTGAGGATTAGGTCTGAGCTGGTTTTGTTTCTTCTAAGCATGAGATCTCTCCACTCCCAGTAACAGCACCTTTGTCTCAGAGGGAAGCAGAGCTGAACCAAGAGGGGCCAGAGTGAATACCTAGTGCTACATAGGTCTTTAATTTCTTTTTTTTTATATATATATATATATATATTTTTTTTTTTTTTATTAGTTGGGGGCTAATTACTTCACAACATTTCAGTGGGTTTTGTCATACATTGATATGAATCAGCCATGGATTTACACGTATTCCCCATCCCGATCCTCGCTCCCACCTCCCTCTCCACCCGATTCCTCTGGGTCTTCCCAGTGCACCAGGCCGGAGCACTTGTCTCATGCATCCCACCTGGGCTGGTGATCTGTTTCACCACAGATGAAATATCTTTTGAAATATCCCACCCTCACATTCTCCCACAGAGATCAAAAGTCTGTTCTGTATTTCTGTGTCTCTTTTTCTGTTTTGCATATAGGGTTATCGTTACCATCTTTCTAAATTCCATATATATGTGTTAGTATGCTGTAATGTTGTTTATCTTTCTGGCTTACTTCACTCTGTATAAGGGGCTCCAGCTTCATCCATCTCATTAGGACTGGTTCAAATGAACTCTTTTTAATGATCCTCTACATAGAAAACCCTAAAGCCTCTACCAGAAAATTACTAGAGCTAATCAATGAATATAGTAAAGTTGCAGGATATAAAATTAACACACAGAAATCCCTTGCATTCCTATATACTAACAATGAAAAAACAGAAAGAGAAATTAAGGAAACAATACCATTCACCATTGCAACAAAAAGAATAAAATACTTAGGAGTATATCTACCTAAAGAAACAAAAGACCTATACATAGAAAACTATAAAACACTTATGAAAGAAATCAAAGAGGACACAAACAGATGGAGAAACATACCATGTTCATGGATTGGAAGAATCAATATTGTCAAAATGGCTATTCTACCCAAAGCAATCTATAGATTCAATGCAACCCCTATCAAGGTACCAACGGTATTTTTCACAAAACTAGACCAAAGACTTTCACAATTTGTGTGGAAATACAAAAAACCTCGAATAGCCAAGTTCTTTAATTTCTTTCAGCAATGTTTTGTAGCTTTCAGTATACAAGTTCTTTATTTTATTAAATTTATTCCTAAATATTTTATTCTTTTTGATGCTATTATAAGTGGAATTATTTTTTAATTTCATTTTTAGATTATTCATTGCTAGTGTAGAGCAATACAATTAATTGTTGTATATTGATCTTATATCCTGCAACCTTGCTGAACTGTATTATTTCTATTATTTTTTAGTGTATTCCTTAGGACTTTTGACATACAAGATCACGTCATCTGCATGGTATTACTTCTTCCCTTCCAATCTGGATGTCTTTTACTTCTTTATCTTATCTGTCTCGGCTTAAGCCTCTAGTACAATGTTGATTGTTATGTGTTACTACCTCAGTCATGTCCAGCTCTTTGTGATCTCATGGTCTGTAGCCCACCAGGCTTCTCTGTCCGTGGAATTCTGCAGGCAAGAATACTGGAGTGAGTAGGCATTCCCTTCTCCAGGGGATCTCCCCGACCCAGGGATGAAACCCAGGTCTCCTACACTGCAGGCAGATTCTTTGCCATCTGCGCCACCAGGGAAGCACAATGTCAATTAGAAATGGTAAAAGACATCTTTACCATGCTTGTGTTCTTAGGGGGCAAATATTCAGTTTTTCCATTAAAAATGATTTTAGTTATGGGTTTTTCACAGATGTCCTTCATCAGGTGGAAGAACCTACTGAGGTTCTATTTTGTTGAGTTCTTTCAAATGCTGTCTCTGTGTCTATTAATATGATCAAGTAAGTTTTGCTTTTTATTCTATTGATATAGATTATAATGTTAATTGAACTTCAAATGTGAAACCAATCTTGCATTCTTGGGACAAATCCTACTTTGTTGAGGTGTTTAATTCTTTTTTGTATGTTGCTGGATTTGGCTTCCAAGTATTTTGTTGAGGATTTATTATGTTTCTAACTGATATTTCCCATCCTCTTCATAGTGGGTGAAGTACAATGCATGCAAATATGGTCAGTCAAATCATTGCATTTGAGAGTTCACTGAGTGTTAAAGGTAATTCTTAAGGTCCTGACATGTAGCAATTTGTATTTTGCTAAAGCTTTGGTTTTGCCATGCACATGTTTAAATCATATGCTACAAGTGTCACTTAACTAGCAAGATTAGTCAAAAAATAAGCTTTCAAATTCCCAAATAGCTTTATCCTCTAATCTTGTTTTACCAGGCATTTGGGGGACAAAATTATATGCTAGAATTCCATACCTCATGTGAAGTTCATTCCTCTCAATGTCCAGTTTTGGTAGAAGCTTATTAAAACACACCAAAAAATACCTGTCCAAAACCAAGAAAAATTGAAAAGAATTAAAACATTTATTGGAATCTCTCAAAAAATATCAGATGGGATCCAACTCAAATCCCAACAACAACAAAAAAAACTTCTTAAAATCATCACCCCTCTCCCATTCCTTTCCATTAAATTCCTCACAGGAACCAATTTAAAGATCTCCAGTATCCATTCATTATACCTTTTAGTAGAGAAATAGCACATATGTGGTCTAATGTGCATACATTTAATTTGATACATGTTTTAAAAATAAATTTAATTTGTTGTTAACATTGGTAAATTGAGAAATGATACATAAAAATCTGATGTATCTGATGTCCCTTGAAAAATTTGAAATTTTGGCTAAATGTTGCCTTCATTTTATAACTGGCTGGTGATAAACAGTGACTGCCTCCTTCAAATATGACATGTCCTTTCAATCTGCTACTGTCTTTACCACTTCCTATTATATTAGTTCAGTCGCTCAGTCGTGTCCGACTCATGGGACCCCATGAACTGCAGCACGCCAGGCCGCCCTGTCCACCACAAACTCCCGGAGTTTACTCAAACTCATGCCCATCGAGTCAGTGATGCCATCCAGCCATCTCATCCTCTGTCATCCCCGTCTCCTCCTGCCCCCAATCCCTCCCAGCATCAGGGTCTTTTCCAACGAGTCAACTCTTCACATGAGGTGGCCAAAGTATTGGAGTTTCAGCTTCAGCATTAGTCCATCCAATGAACACCCAGGACTGATCTCCTTTAGGATGGACTGGTTGGATCTCCTTGCAGTCCAAGGGACTCTCTAGAGTCTTCTCCAACACCACAGTTCAAAAGCATCAATTTTTCGGCACTCAGCTTTCTTCACAGTCCAACTCTCACATTCATACATGACCACTGGAAAAACCATAGCCTTGACTAGATGACCTTTGTTGGCAAAGTAATGTCTCTGCTTTTTAATATGCTATCTAGGTTAGTCATAACTTTCCTTCCAAGGAGTAAGTGTCTTTTAATTTCATGGCTGCAATCACCATCTGCAGTGATTTTGGAGCCCAAAAAAATAAAGTCTGACACGGTTTCCACTTTCTCCCCATCTATTTCCCATGAGGTGATGGGACCAGATGCCATGATCTTAGTTTTCTGAATGTTCAGCTTTAAGCCAACTTTTTCACTCTCCTCTTTCATCAAGAGGCTTTTTAGTTCCTCTTCACTCTCTGCCATAAGGGTGGTGTCATCTGCATATCTGAGGTTATTGATCTTTCTCCCGGCAATCTTGATTCCAGCTTGTGCTTCTTCCAGCCCAGCGTTTCTCATGATGTACTCTGCATATGAGTTAAATAAGCAGGGTGACAATATACAGCCTTGACGTACTCCTTTTCCTATTTGGAACCAGTCTGTTGTTCCATGTCCAGTTCTAACTGTTGCTTCCTGACCTGCATACAGGTTTCTCAAGAGACAGGTCAGGTGGTCTGGTATTCCCATCTCTTTCAGAATTTTCCACAGTTTATTGAGATCCACACAGTCGAAGGCTTTGGCGTAATCAATAAAGCAGAAATAGATGTTTTTCTGGAACTCTCTTGCTTTTTTGATGATCCAGTGGATATTGGCAATTTCATCTCTGGTTCCTCTGCCTTTTCTAAAACCAGCTTGAACATTTGGAAGTTCTCGGCTCATGTATTGCTGAAGCCTGGCTTGGAGAATTTTGAGCTTTACTAGCATGTGAGATGAGTGCAATTGTGCGGTAGTTTGAGCATTCTTTGGCATTGCCTTTCTTTGGGATTGGAATGAAAACTGACCTTTTCCAATCCTGTGGCCACTGCTGAGTTTTCCAAATTTGCTGGCATATTGAGTGCAGCACTTTCACAGCATCATCTTTCAGGATTTGAAATAGCTCAGCTGGAATTCCATCACCTCCACTAGCTTTGTTCATAGTGATGCTTTCTAAGGCCCACTTGACTTCGCATTCCAGGATGTCTGGCTCTAGGTGAGTGATCACACCATTGTGATTATCTGGCTTGTGAAGATCTTTTTTTGTACAGTTCTTCTGTGTACTCTTGCCACCTCTTCTTAATATCTTCTACTCCTGTTAGGTCCATACCATTTCTGTCCTTTATTGAACCCATCTTTGCCTGAAATGTTCCCTTGGTAGCTCTAATTTTCTTGAAGAGATCTCTAGTCTTTCCCATCCTATTGTTTTCCTCTATTTCTTTGCATTGATCACTGAGGAAGGCTTTCTTATCTCTCCTGGCTATTTTTTGAACTCTGCACTCAAATGGGAATATCTTTCTTTTTCTCCTTTGCTTTTCACTTCTCTTCTTTTCACAGCTATTTGTAAGGCCTCCTCAGACAACCATTTTGCCTTTTTGCATTTCTTTTCCATGGGGATGGTCTTGATCCCTGTCTCCTGTACAATGTCACGAACCTCCGTCCATAGTTCATCAGGCTCTCTGTCTATCAGATCTAGTCCCTTAAATCTATTTCTCACTTCCACTGAATAGTCATAAGGGATTTGACTTAGGTCATACCTGAACGGTCTAGTGGTTTTTCCTACTTTCTTCAGTTTAAGTCTGAATTTGGCAATAAGGAGTTCATGATCTGAGCCACAGTCAGCTCCAGGTCTTGTTTTTGCTGACTGTATAGAGCTTCTCCATCTTTGGCTGCAAATCAATCTGATTTCGGTGTTGACCCTATTATATTACAGACGGCCAATTTTATTATTTATGATGGAGGCCTATCCTCTGTAGACACTGGAGTTTGTGACCTTTTAAGGTTGTCATTTTCAGTGTAAATTCGTCTTTCTAGGATTCCTTTCAATTTTCCTCGTCTTTCTACTTATTATATTAAGTTGTAAAACAAAAGTTCTGAGAGCCCCAAGGACTGCTTGAGAACTGTCAAGAGTCCAGAGATGAGCCATGGCCTTCTGGGCACTATAAGCATAATAAAATCCTTGTAGAGATCTCTATCTGTTAGAAAGGAGGGGTAAACTCAAACAACTGGCTACAGTAGCTTTGTATATGTAAAACCTCTAGCAAAAAAGGAAAGTGCGGTTCTCAGAAAGAATAAAGAGAAAGTAGGGCTGTCTGTGCCCATGATTGTTAGAAAAGTTGTTGTTTAGTCACTATGTTGTGACCAACTCTTTTGAGATCCCATGGACTGTTGCCTGCCAGGGTCCTCTGTGCCATAGGATTTCCTAGGCAAGAATACTGGAATGGGTTGCCATTTCCCTCTCCAGGGGATCTTCCCAACCCAGGGACTGAACCACATCCCCTGCATTGTTAGGTAGATTCTTGAGTACCGAGCTACCTGGGAAGCCCTGTTAGAAAAGTACATGTGTGCTAAGTCACTTCAAATGTGTCCAACTCTTTTCGACCCCATCGACTGTAGCCTGCCAGGCTCCTCTGTCCATGAGATTTTCCAGGCAAGAATACTGAAATGGGTTCCCATTTCCTAGACCCAGGGATCCCAGGGATCAACTCAAGACTCTTATGTCTACTGCAATGGCAGACAGGTTCTTTACCACTAGTGCCACCTGGTTAGAAAAGCAGTCATTTACAAAATAGGAAAAAAGAAGAGGGGATGAAGAAAGAAAACAGGTATTACAGTAATATTAGTGGGAGCTATGAGAAGGAATTACAATGTTAATGACTTACCATAAATGACACAGTTCATACAGACATATGAATTGAGTTACTACTTTCTCCAGAAGTGGCTCCTGTAGGTTGTGTAAATGTTTGACTGTGGGTGGAGAACCTTGGGCTTACTTCAGTCTGTCTCTTTACTCTGCCCTTTAAATCTTTATTTGTATTTCTCATAGACTTTAATTACCTTAGTTTACTGAAACAACTGTATATTTAATGGTTACTACAATTAATATTCTTTCTAAAACATAAGAACTCCCCATCCCTATCAATAGTGACAGATAATTAAAAGGTCAATCTAAAAATAAGCGCAGAAAAGTCAAAATCTACATTTGGAGTACATGAACTTGTTTGGGCTTTTGGATTACATTTCAGTAACCTTCTACATAATAAGAGACAGTAAAGTGATTCACAGAATAGGATGAATGCTGATGGCCAAAATATGGTTACATATTCATTATTATATAATTAGCCTCTGCTTCTTTTTAACAAGTTATTTTTAGAAAGCAGTAGGTAGATTTATTTAGTAATAATAAATAATTTTAATTGGTCACACTATGATGATGTCTTGTGGAACTCAATAATTTAGAGTAGGCTAGCATATTACACCACTATGAAGTCACTTATATATATAAGTATATACAAGAAAATTACATTTTATCATTTGCTCATTTGTGCTATTTCAAGGCTATTAATACTTGATATATGGAGTAAAGAAAACAGTACATGCGCTCAAGCACACACATATACAGACTCAGGACAGTTAATATATGAAGTGACTAGTTCAATCCCTGGCCTATAGTATGCCTCAAGTGTTGACCGTAATATTTTAAATTCTCACTAATATTCTCTCCCACAAGATTCTTTAGAGTTCCTTGCCTCACAAGCACTTGAGTTTAGAATACTGGACTCTCCCTTCCCTTCTCTGTCTTTAGCATACATGTGGCCAAATCTTATTCATACATAGAGCTTTCCTGGCTCTGGAGTAAAGAATCCGCCTGTCAATGCAAGAGACACTGGTTCGATCCCTGATTCAGGAAGATCACCTGGAGAAGAAAATGGCAAACTACCCCAGGATTCTTCTCTGGAAAATCCCATGGGCAGAGGAGGCTGGTGGGTTACAGTCCATGGTGTCCCAAAGAGTTGGACACAACTTAGTGACTGAACAACAACAGCAATGTATTTATACACAACTGGCCACAGATTGTTGCTGGACATCTACCACATTCCTATTGTTCAAGCTGGTTTTTGAAAATCCTAAATAGCAAATCTCGTTGGCGGCAAACACGAACGACAGCAAATGTGTAACAACTAACGCCTTTCCTGTGTCCTGCTCCCTGGTGCCAATCAGAGAGGCATTAGACTTTTTATATAAATTCCCAAGAACCTAGAAATCTTTGTGTACCTACAAAGAAACTCGAGGGTGTGAGAAAAGGGAGAATCTGTTCTTCATTCAGAGCACGTAGAAGGGGATGACAGAAGATGAGCTGATTGGAAGGCATCACCAACTCAATCAACATGAGTTTGAGCAAACTCCAGTCGATGGTGAAGGATGAGAAAACCTGGAGTGCTGCAGTCCATGGGGTCGCAAAGAGAGGACACGACTGAGCGACTGAACAACAAGACTTCCCACAGATCTCTCTAAGAGGACAGAATTGCTCTAATATCTTAGGGCTTATGTCTCTTTTAAGGCTTAAAGGACTAGAAAAACCTCACCTGAAAGTTGAGCCTAGCGAAAGGGGAGCATGGTTTACTCCAAACTCTCTACCCCATTACTGGAAGCGACCTTCGGGCAGCCCCTGCTGCAGCGCTGGTATCACAACTGTTACCCTTTTTGCCGGGGGTTCTGGGCTTATTCCCTCTCCTCTGCTCCTCTCAAGCCTTTTCCCAGACTTCCGTTCAAACTTCCCGGCCAGGGCAGAACCCACCAATCACAAACCTCCTTCTTCGGACCACGCCCCCCTCATGGCCCGCTCCGGGAACCCGAGTCGTATTTCGCGCACACCCCTCCTTCCCTTACGCACGCTGCGCGCGGACGTCGGCCTCTGACGCCGTCGTTGCCCCCGGGGCCGGCTCCCGCCCAGGCCGCTCCCGCGGACCGTTGGCGCCAGGCTGAAGTTCCTCCCTCAGGCCCACCCCCGGACCCTCCGAACCGCTACGGCGGCGGCGACCCATGTGGGGGTTCAGGCTCCTGCGGTCGCCGCCGCTGCTTCTTCTGCTGCCGCAGCTCGGAATCGGAATCGCCGCGTCCAGCTCTCACGCCGGAACCATGAACCTGGGCAGCAACAGCAGCAGCGGCGCGCCCTGCTCCCCCTCGGCCGAGCCGCGCCGGCAGCAGTGCGTGCAGCTGTCCACGGTGCCGGGAGCCGACCCTCAGCGCTGCAACGAGCTGCTCCTGCTGGCGGCGGCGGCGGCGACGGCCGGGGAGGGACCAGGACGGCGGGACCTCTCTGGGGACCCGGCGAAGGGGGAGGTGCAACCGCCGCCCCAGCATCACGTTGTCTATTTCCCCGGGGATGTGCAGGTAACCCGCGGCCTGCCTGGGCACCTGTTCCTTCCTCTTGTGCATATGCGAATTCTCTAGATTCTTCCCTCGTAGCTGGCGGCCGGTTCCTTGCCTCGCCTGAACACACCCACACATGCGCTTCCCTGTCTCCACGCAATCCAAAACCGCCCCTTCCACGCCCTGACCCCCTCATAGAGCCCTAGAGGATAGGTGTCCTTGGAGGGCCGCGACCTCGGAAGAGCCAGCTGTCAGTCCCGGTTTCGAGGGAGTGGTGTTCAAGACATAGATAAGAGACAGTGTATATTTATTCTATAACTTGGTTTCTCAGAGGGGTGTTGGGGGTAGCAGGAGACGGAGAAATGCCTTTCAAACTAGTATGTAGGGTTCAAAAAACGCTGGCAGTTATTAAAAAGCAAGCAGAAAAACTCGTACTATGTACTTTATTAGTAACACTAAGAAAGGGAGAGTGGGTGGCAGAAAAGGGACAGTAATTGCTAAGCCTGTCAGTACTTTGATGCTCACCTAAATTCTGTGCTTTTGTTTTTGTGTGTGATTCTGTTTTTATTATTAATTTTGCGGCTTCAGGTTAATATCCACGGATATGTTGTGTCTTAATCTAGATCTTTATCTAGAACTGGTTTGTTTTGATTGGGTAGCCATTATATGTGACTATTTATATGCTCTTCAAGATTTCTAACCTGAACAACTAAGTATGAAGGGCTTCCATTAGTTGAGAGACAAGATGATGAAGACTCCAGGAATAGCAAGTTTAGTGGCAAAGATCCAGAGATTTTAGGTTTGCAGTATCTATTAAATGTTGAAAAGGAAATGCATATGTGTAACTAGCAAGTCTAAAGTTGCAGGAATAGGTCTAGGCTAGAACCCAAATGTTGAAGGTTGTCAGAATATAGGTAGTATGTAAAGCCAAGAGACCAAGAGAGAGATCACAAAGGGGGTAAGGTAGTCAGGAAAAGTCTAAGAATTGAGTGCTGCAGAACTCCCCAGAAATTAAGTTTATCGGAAAGATAAAGGAGTGTAACTCATTGGGTATTCACATATTTAATCCTCATTGATATTATACATCATTATTCCCATTTTGTAGTTGAGCTGGCTGCAACACAGATTTAACAACTGGCCAGATACTTCATAGCTAAAATGTGCAGAATCAGGGATTAAATCTCGGCGATCTGGCCTCAGAGCTTTTGATGCATTATTCTCTATTTCTGCTCTAAGAGACCAGCATTTTTGGAGGACTTCATACTCTGCATAAATCAACAGTATATCACTGTCCAAAAAGCTAATGGAACCTCTGCTATGTAAAGAAATGGATGAGGTCAAAATGAAAGGAGGTATTAGTCTAACTATATTTAGCACTTTATAGACTTCATCTGAAGATATGTGCTATATTCTGATTGGCACTCTTTAAAAACATTTAGTGGGCAATGCAGTGAAGGTTAGTTACCATTATTATCATCATCCTCATTATTATTATTGTAGACACATGCAGCAGCTGGCCCACAAAACTCTGGAAGTCACTGTCAGCAGTGGCATGCTGATTTCCCAAACTGAGCAAAAGGGAGGGCATCAATGAGTAAATTAAGTTCCTTCTCTTAAACTGAAATACTCGTGTTTTTTCTTTTCATAGTTTTGATTAGCAGCCAACTCGACCAGTCAATTATTTGGAGGGCAAGAGAAAAAACTATATATACCTTCATCATCATCTGACTCCAGGAATAAAGTTTGTTAGCATGTTGTTTTAAAGCACTGATTTCAAAAATAATAAACTAATTGTTTCACGGTTTAAGAAACACATGCAGCCTTATTTTAGCTTTACCTGTGTATACTAGCACTACCCAAGAGAACTTTCTGTGATGGTGGGAATGTTCCATGGAAATGCTCTGTATTTGCAACCTGACAGCATACAAAAACCTTAGGGGCTACTGAGGACTTGAAATGCAGCTAGTGCAATTCAAAAATTAGACTTTTTAATTCTAATTTTAATTAAATAGCCACATATAGTTAGTTATCCTTTTGTCCACTCAATACATGAGCATATAACGTCTTTACCTTCTAAATGTATCTAGAAGTGACAAGAATAATTATTTAGAAATCTTAAGTCAAATCATACCACACCTCTGCTGAAAACTCCACAGCTTCCCATGGCACTAGGGGTAAAAGCCAGAGTCCTCTTGATGGCCTGCAAGGTACTTCACTGTATTTACCTTTCCCACCCTGTAGCTTCTTTTTTTTTAGGCGCCTCACTTAGGCATGCAGGATCTAAGTTCCTTGATCAGAGCTCCAACCTGTGGGACCCCTGCAGTGGAAACGCTGAGTCCTAACCACTGAACTGCCAGGGGATTCCCATCCTGTGGCTTTTTTGACTGTCTCCCCAGAAGGCTCAGCCACACTGACCTTATTGCTCATGTTAGGCACACTTGACCCCAAATGCCTTGCCCATACTGCCTGGAGCACTCTTTCTGCATATGTCTGTAAGGGTTCATTACTTCCCCTTTCAGTTGCTCAAAAGCTGCCTTCACAGTGAGGCCTTTTCTGACCATCCTATTTAATAATCATACATGTGCACAGCATCTCTGTCAACTTGCTCTTTTGTTTTATCCATTTCATTTATTAGTTATTCATCTTGTTTTTCGTTTGTCTTCCACTAGTATGATGAAAGCTTCATGTATGTTTTCTTCACTGTTACATCTGTGATGCTTAGAAAGTGTCATGAAGTAGGTGTTTAGTAGATAGCTTCCTGAATGAATAAATGTATATAAATTCCTTTGAGCAATGCCTTAAGTGCTACTTGGTTATTATTATCTGAAGTGCTTTTAGGCTCAGATTTCCTTATCTGTGCACTTGATTCTTTTAAGTCTAATGTTTATCCTTATGAAATTTACCCTGTTCATACAGCTCATCTTTTTAGTGTAAGGATCCTTTCAGAACTCTTATTTCCATTTATATCATATATAGATTAAGCATTCTTTCTATGTCTTTATTTTTAATTTGGATAAATATTGAACAGAATAGGGCCAAACAGAACTTTGTAGGATACCTTTAAAAGTTTTGCCTTATCTTAACACAAGATTCATTATTTGGTGTTAATTGGATCTGGTTGATAGTGTAATTTTAAATCCTAATTACTGTTACCTTTTTGATGTTCTTCTTGCAGTCATCTTTTATTGTATGTCCTTTTTTATGCCATACTTGTCCTTTTATCATTTGAATTACAGGAAAGTTGAGGCCATAGTAATTAACCTTACTTTAGGTACCTCTTGATGTGTTTCTTATCAGTAATGATTTTGGAGGGGGATCAGAATTTTTTTTAAGTAGGTATTTTCCAATTTTCTTGGGTTTCTTGCTCTTTAAACCCTCAGAATATAGAATTGTACCTACCTCTTTTTTTAAGTTTACAATTTGATGAATTTTGACAAGTACAATTATGTAACCATCAAAACAAACATCTAACCCAGCATCCTCGTTACCCCTAAGGAGACCACTGTGCGCTGCTTCAGTCGGTTTTCTCAGCCACGGGCAATGACTAATCTGCTTTCTTCGACTATAGTTTTGCCTCTCTAGATTTTCATTAGTTAGGAATCATGTCTTATGTAGTCTTGTCTTTCTGGCTTCTTTCACTTAGTCTAATGCTTTTGAAATTCATGCTTCTGTTGTATCTATCAGGAGATTAGTTCTTTTTAATGCCAAGTAGTTTTCTGTGTATGGGCATATGATATGGTAACCCATTCGGTAGGTCACGAACATTTGGGTCATTTCCAATTTTAGCTTTTAAAAACTTTTGCTTTCCTAAAGAGTAGGATATATAGAAGAGCATGTCCTAAGTGTGTGTCCTGGTGGGCAGGAAGACTCACTTCTCCTGTGCGACTCTCCTTTACTTCTTACACTGTCACCACACTCAGAACATTTCTAACAGACCCCCCACACCAAACAATTCTCTACAACACCAGCTAGGTATCCTAGAATTCAGTTCAATTCCGGAGTTATCCAGTCTCTACTATCTACCTGCAATTAATGTCAGATTCCACATCTTAAGGCCTCAGTCCCACAGGTCTGTTCCCCTCCCCACTTGATATGCCAGTCACAAGTCCCAGGTTGTCACCTGAACTCATGACTGACCAGCTATAGATTGGGGTTTAAACAGTCCCCTCCTTGGGTTCAGTTAGTTGCTAGAATGGCTCATAGAGCTGTGTACACACTGTTTACCCATTTACTCTGGAAGGATATGATAAAGGATACAGGTGAACATTCAGGTGGAGGAGCTGCATTAGGGAAAGGTGTGTGAGAAGAGGTGCAGAGCTTCCATGCTGTCTCTTGAGGGCACCGCTCTCCTAGCACCTTCATGTGCCACCAGCCTGGAAGCTTCCCGAACCTGTACTTTGGAGATTTTTATGGAGGCTTCACTGTATATGTATGACCAGTCATTAACTTTATTTCCAGCCCCTCTGGAGAATGGGAAGTAGAGTTGAAAGTTTCAAACTTCTAATCATGACTTGGTCTTTCTAGTGACCATCCTCTGTCACCCATGAAATTTCAACGGTTTTAGGATCTCTGTGCCAGGAACCATGGGTAGACACACATACACATGCATCCTGCTATTTCTCATCTGATTGATGAGAAACCCTGGGGTTTCATGTGCTTGTCAAGCAGCCTTCTCAGGCTGGTTCCTGTAAATGGTCCTTCTAGCTTGCTTAAACACAGGATGTCCACATTATGCTCAGCGAAGATAACCCCTAGACCCATTTTTTTATGCAAGTACAGCTTGTAGCTTATATAGCTTTCCTCACCCTGGTATAAGAGTAGTCCACCTAGATTAAGTCTTTATCATGGATATACATGTCAAGTTTTCCTGAAAATCCTTGGTACCAGTACTTCAGTAGCCGTATGGGGTGGGCCTTTACATCTTTGCAGGTCAGCCAGCATCATTCTTTGGAGTAAGCACCCGGTAGTCTCTCCAGGAGATTCTCTTGCCACCTGCCTCACTGGGGATGAAGAAAATCCAGCTGCCTACCTTTTAACCCTTTAAAGGAGAGTTAAGTGCATTCCATTCCCAACTGGGATGAAAGCTCTCTCTCAGAAGAATCTTCCTGCATTCTTCCACCTCTTCTGTAGATTGGCCTTGGGTAGTAGCCTGTGTTGCAGAACTGGTTTTGACAACCTGTTAGCAAGTCCTTAGGTGCTGTCTGGTCTCTCTTTTTAGAAATGCTTGTCCATTGTTCTTGGATCTGGGCTTCTTAGATACAAGAGTAACAATTTTACTTTTACATTTTAGTACACACAGTTACTAGGTATGAGCATTTTCCTCCTCTGATCATGTAATGTGGTGCTAATCAAAGAAAATACAAAGTTTTTAGGTTTACCGTCTCCCTGATGCTGGGAGGGATTGGGGGCAGGAGGAGAGGATGAGATGGCTGGATGGCATCACCGACTTGATGGACATGAGTTTGAGTGGACTCTGGAGTTGGTGATGGACAGGGAGGCCTGGCGTGCTGCGATTCATGGGGTTGCGAAGAGTCGGACACGACTGAGCGACTGAACTGAACTGATGTGGTAGAGACTAAACAAAGTCATAGAATCTTGTTCATTTTAGCTAATTTACTAAATAACTGTATGTAATAAAAACAGCTGTGTGGTTGGTAGGACTTCATTTTCCTTAGATGTAAAAAAGAGTTTAGGTATTTGTGCTTTCTTTTGTATTTGACATTTGTATCTATTTAGGAATACATAGAATAATTCAGTTTTGGCTCTGTTCTTCCCAACTAATATTTGGGTATCTTTATGAAGACTTGACTAATATTCCTCCTATGTCAGACATAGTAGGAATTCCACTTCATAATTTTGGAATTTCTAACTAATACTGCAAAACTGAACTCAGGTATTTATGGAGCTTTCCCTAATTTACCAGAACATGGTTAGTCTCCCTTCCTCTATGTCCTCTCACAGATATCCCTGCTCTACAGCAATAGTCATATTACCTTGTCATTGTTTATCTGTCTCTCCCACTGGACTTTGTCCTTGAGGGACTATGCTTTACTCATCTCTGCATTCCCAGAACTGTGCTTCATGCCCACCAAATGTCTGTTGATGAATATATGAAGAAATGGAAATCAAAGTTTAATAGGCAAAGTTTTTAGTTTGTGTTGGAAACATGTTGCTTCCCTTTCTGATGATGCCGATGTGTGTGCATGCATGCCCACCTACACTCCTCCCCTAGGGATATTTCCTTTCATCTCCATCCCTCTTTTCTTTACATTGGTGCCTGAATTGCAAATTCTTTAATTCTTGGGAAGATAGGGTTCTGTATAGAAAAAGAGTGTAGATTTTTTATAGGTAGGGACAAGAGAAAGGGCCCAAATTTGCTTTCTCACTGAAATAAAATAAGAAGTATTTATCCAAAAAATAGGATTTAGATGAGCCCTTTCAGACTAAGCTCCTATGATAATTTTATATCTCACAAATCTGGATGTGCAGAAGGCAGTAGCAGAATCCATAAAAAATGAAATGATAGCCTTCTGGGAATAGATATTTTTTTAGTATATATGACAAGCTTAATATTAATGAGATGCAAACTGTTAAGAAGGACTTGAGCATCCTGTTGGGAAAGTTATTAAAGAATATGAACAGAGAATTAACAAAAAAAAATGAAAATTGCCAGCGAGCATAGAAAAATATTCAACCTAATTAGGAATGAAAATATGCAAATTAAATCAAAAGTAAGACATCATTTTATCTTAGTAGCAGAGTTTTTTTAAAAAAATAAATGCTAATAGCCAGTGTAGGTAAGGATATGAGAAAATAAGCTCTTGTGTACTAATAGGGGAGTATAAATTCGTATTAATCTTTTTGACAAGAAGTCTAAAAATTATACAAATCTATACTTATTGATGAGAAATTGTGCCTATAACATTTTAAAGTGAAAACTATGTGTATAATCTTGTTGAGGGAAGAAATAAACCCATATGCATTCTTATATATGTATATGTATACTAAAGAACACTGGAATTCTAGACACCAACATTTTAATAGTGATTGTTTCTAATGATGGTTTTATGGATTGGTGGTATTTCTGTCTTCCTTATACTTTGATATATAGACTAAATTTTTGTGGTATTACTTTTATTAGTCTTAATTTATTAATAGAAAAATGTGCATATTGCTAAAAATTCAGTTTATTCAAGATTATACATTGAAAAGTAAGTCTCCTTTTCATCCCTTTGAATGGCTGAAGGCAGTTTCTGATTTTCCATTCCTGTGGTTAACCATTGTTGGGGAATTCCCTGGTGGTCCAGTGATTAGGACTATATGCTTTCACAGCCAGGGGCCTTTGTTCTATATCTGGTCATGGAACTAAGTTCCCACAAGACTTCCCAGGATGGGCTAGTGGTAAAGAACCTACCTGCCAATGCAGGAGATATAAGAGACATGGATTTGATCCCTCGGGTTGGAAAGACCCCCTGGAGAAGGAAATGGCAGTCCACTCCAGTAATTCCTGCCTGGAGAATCCCGTGGACAGAGGAGCCTGGCAGACTACAGTCCGTGGGGTCACACAGAGCCGTACATGACTGAAGTGACCTAGCACACAGGCAGGGCTGCCCATTACTGATTTATATGTCCTTCCAGAGACAGTCTATGCTGATGCAAACTTTTCTTCTTTAAACACAAATGATAGCTTATCAATACAGGGGATTTTTAGCCCTTATATTACAACACATATGAGTACTCATAGAGCTGCCTCATTCTTCTGGAGCAGGAATAAATGTCCTTATACAGATTTATTTATGCGTATGTGCAAGTATAGCCCTGAGAGAAATTCCTAGAAGTAGAATAACTAGGTCAAAAGAAAAGTGCATTTAAAAATGTTTGGTGTATGATTGATTGTTAGAAATAAGGAAAAGTTACAGTTCTGTTTCTCTTTTTAACACCCTATATCCAGTCCATTAGCAAATACTGTTGCTGACTTGAAAAAATGCACAACATGAGTTGCGAGTTAAGTTTTATTAGGGTAAAAATGAGGACTACAGTCCAGGAAACAGCATTTCAGATAGCTCTGAGACACTGCTCCAAAGAGGTAGAGGGAAGGTCAGTCACATATTTTCTGCAGAAGGTTTCTGCTAGTCACTAGGCTCAGTCATCACCATGAAGGATTTAGTGCTTTTGTAGATATGAGGAGATGCAAGAATTGGGCTCATAAAATCAGCTCCTAAAAATAACTAACTATCTGAAGACCCATTCTGCCAGTTTTTCCCAAAGCACAGTGTCTCATTTCCGCTCTCCACCCTGAACTCGTTCCAGGGGGTGTTAAAAGTCAGCAGCTGCAGTGGCACCTGAGTTAATCCTTATAGAGGTAGATGGCAAGGGCCAATTTGTAGTTGACACTGTTGATTCTGCCTTCAATATATATTCAGAATCTGACTGATTCTTACCACCTTTTACTTCTACTGCCACTCTGGTTCAAGCCACATTCTCTAATTGGGGTTATACTTCACTAGCCACCCACTGCTCTCCCTGCTTCAAACTGTTGCCCCTTTGCACACAGGAGTCAGAGTATTCCTTGCAAGGCAGATTATAGCAGCTATTTACCTCACACCCTATCAGAGCAAAGACTTCAGGGTATCTTACAAGGCATGATTAGCACCTCCCCTCTTCCCCAACTCAGATGGTAAAAGCGTCTGCCTACAATGCAGGAGACCGGGGTTTGATCCCTGGGTCGGGAAGATCCCCTGGAGAAGGAAATGGCAACCCACTCCCGTCCTTCTGCCTGGAAAATCCCGTGAACCGATGAGCCTGGTAGGCTACAGTCCATGGGGTCACAGAGAGTTGGACACGACTGAGTGACTTCACTTCTTCTTCCCCAGCAGGGGCTCTCCTGATAGTTTAGTTGGTAAAGAATCCACCTGCAATGCAGGAGACCACAGTTCGATTCCTGGGTCAGGAAGATCCGCTGGAGAAGGGATAGGCTACCCACCCCAGTATTTTGGGGCTTCCCTGTGGCTTATCTGGTAAAGAATCCACCTGCAATGCAGGAGACCTGGGTTCCATCCCTCGGTTGGGAAGAATCCCTGGAGGAGGGAAAGGCTGTCCACTCCAGTATTCTGGCCTGGAGAATCCCATGGTCTGTATAGTCCATTGGGTCACAAAGAGTCAGACATGACTGAGCGACTTTCTCTTCTTCCCCAACAATCTCTGTGACCCGCGTGATCACTTTTGCGCCTTCTTCACTTCACTGGCGGCACACTGGTCTCACTGATGTATCTTGGTTATGTCAACCATGGTTCTATTTCAGGTCATTAGGTCCTTTTGCAGTTCCTTATGCCTGAAATAATCATGACTCACTCCCTCAGCTCCTTCAGGTCCTTCTCAACTGTTGCCTTAGTGGAGACTACCCTGTGTTTTAAATAATAATCTTTCACCCTCTCCAAAACTTTGCAGTCCTTTTCCTCTACTTTGTTACATTCCATTGCACTTACCACCATAAAATATCTTGTGCTGTCTTGCTAGTAGCTGTTGTCCATTTGAAATTTAGTCTAATCAAAGAAATATATGTTAAATTGCATTTAACTTTAAATTTAAATCTAAAAACTATTACTGAGTTCAGTTCCTAGAAAACTTTTTTAAGTGTATTTGAGCAACTTGGGTATGTGAATCTACTTTTGCAACTGTAAATCTTATGAAATCTAAATTCAGATCAAGTATTTCCGATGAAAATTTAGCACCCAAATTGAGATGTGTTATAAGTGTAAAATATACACTAGATTTCAGAAACTTAGAAAGAAAAAGAAATGTAGTAATTTCAGTACTTTTTATGTTGGTTACATGTGGAAATAACATGTTATGTTACATGTGGATGTATGGGGCTCAATAAAATATGTTATTTAAAAATAATTTGGGATTTTCCTAGCAGTCCAGAGGTTAAGACTCCACGCTTCCACTGCAGGGAGTATGGATTTGATCCCTGGTTGGGAACTAAGATCCCGCATGCTGGAGGGCACAGCCTGCCCCCAAAAGAAAAAAATTCATCTGTTAACTTTTTACTTTTTAATGTAGCTACTAGGAGATTTTACCTGTGGCTCACTGTATTTCTGGTGGAGGGTGCTGCGCTGTTGATTTACGGAGTTGTTTATTAAGTATCTCTGGACTAGAATGTGTACTTTTTGTGGGTAGGGGTTTTATCTCTTCTGATCCATGACTGTCCAGGAGGTATCCAGTACATTTTATAGAATAAATGAATTTGAATGAATTTCCCATTTTTAAGGATATTATGAATAAAAGTTAAAAGGAAAACCAAATTTACATGCATGTCCTAGAATGTAAATAAAAAATTATCAAGAGTACTTATAAATAAATAGGAGGCAAATTTAAAAAGGCAAAAGATATGAACAGGCACAAGTAGAAATCCAGATAACTAATAAATATATGAACAAAATTTCAACTTCATTTAAATTTTTAATAAATTCAAATTAGAATAAGGTATCCTGTGCCAGTGAAATTTAACAAAGATAAAAGAAAAACTATACATACTTCTCTGGAAGACAGTATTGTAGTTTATATAATCAATCTTAAACTATGAATATTCTTGAACCTAGTTTTTCCACATCTAGGAATTTATTTTTAAGGATGTAATCACAGATGTATACAAAGATTTTTCTGTAATGTTCATTGCAGCTCTGTAATACTAAAATCTTACAACCAGAAAGTAATAAATAGATTTATAGTTTTCATTTCGAGTACATTAACCATAGGTCATTATAACATACCAACTTCCTCCACAATAAAAGTGGGAAACTAATTTTGTGGAAATAATTTTATATAAATGTGTATTTAGTGTTTGTTTTGTCTTTTTTACCTTTCAGAATTACCATGAAATTATGACTCGTCATCCTGAGAATTATCAGTGGGAAAACTGGAGTCTAGAAAATGTTGCCACCATCTTAGCCCACCGGTTCCCCAATAGTTACATTTGGGTGATAAAGTGTTCCCGAATGCATTTGCACAAATTCAGCTGCTATGACAATTTTGTGAAAAGCAATATGTTTGGTGCTCCAGAACACAGTACTGACTTTGGAGCTTTTAAGCACCTTTATACATTATTAGTTAATGCTTTTAACTTAAGTCAGAAGAGTTTGCTATCAAAGAAGAATGTGAAAGATTTGAATAAGGACTCCAAAGCGTCTAATTGTCGGTCCACTTCTTCTCATACTACTAATGGTTGCCAGGGAGAAAAAGACAGGACCTGTGAAAAATTTGATGAGTCTGCTATGAGTTTTTATCCACCATCATTAAATGGCGCTTCTTTTACTTTGATTGGATTCAGTAAAGGTTGTGTTGTTTTGAATCAGTTGCTTTTTGAATTGAAAGAAGCCAAGAAAGACAAGAACATCGATGCTTTTATCAAAAACATAAAAACAATGTACTGGTTGGATGGTGGTCATTCTGGAGGAAGCAACACTTGGATTACTTATCCAGAAGTCTTGAAAGAATTTGCACAAACAGGGATAATTGTTCACACCCATGTAACACCTTACCAAGTACATGATCCAATGAGATCTTGGATTGGAAAGGAGCACAAGAAATTTGTTCAGATACTTGGAGATTTTGGTATGCAGGTGACTAGCCAAATTCATTTTGCAAACGATGCTCCTTCCATAGAGAATCACTTCAGGGTTCATGAAGTATTTTAGACTATAATATTATTAATGTAGAAGAGCAGAGCACTTTCAGAAAGTGTTATGAATTCAGATAATGAGGATGTAAATTCATAGATGCAGTGTCAGTTTTTTTTCCTGGGCATGGGGGGAAGGAAGCACACATTCCTAAAATATGGGTGTAATGTGCAATACTGTTCCTTGTTTGTGAATGTGAATAGTTTTTAATTGGGACTGGGTTAGAATTAGTTCATTTGAAATTTAAAAGGTGGTTTGTGATAATCCTACAAGGAGATATAAGACCCTTAAAAATGAAAAGTTACAATACAGTCCTTATAAAAGGCAGTTAAGATTGTTATTGTTAGAAATAGTTTATTTTCTGAGTAATGTTTGAAACTAATTTTGGTGATACTTTAACAGTAAATATCTATTTCGGACTCAAAACTTTTGAGTGGGAATACTCTCTCTTCAAACAAAGTGAAGGCACACTGATGTTTTCCATCATTTTGCAATAACTATACCCTGCTTCTTATGTTTATAAACTCATGAAGTTATTCTTCAATGTGCCAGCAAGTGTTTTTTCTTAACAGTCAAAATGTATTTGTTTCCACATATCCAAGAATGTGCAGTAGTACAGAGTTGGTTTTTAAAATATTACACTTAAGCACTGTGGCTTAAATTTTAATTGACAACTTTTGGATAAGACATTTTGGAGTTTCTTAAATTTTGGCAAGAAAACAGTTCTTTTGAAAGTTGTTTCAGATCGAACATAATTGTGGATATTGGGTAAAAATACAGTACAGATTTAAAGTCATTTCATGCTATCAGTCTTTTGAAAGAGATCAACTTAGGTAAAATATAATCCTCTACTTGGTACAGCTCTATTAAAAAGGAGACAGATTCTATAGATCGAAGTCACTGTTTCTCCTGAAGCATGATTTTGTCTGCCAAAAGAAAGCAGTTCTCCTTGGCCAAAATGCAAAATTATATTGCTATAAGAAAAGTTAAAAGGGAAAGTTTGAAGATACAAATGATTTAATTTTGGCTCAAAAACTGAATTTGCTTAACACTGCTACATAAATTGGGTGAGGTTTCCTTCTGCCCATTTTTCTTGACCTAGATAAATACATTTTGACAGACCAAGATCTAATAAATGTCAACCAACACCGAAACATAGCTGTGTGTTACAATAAAAGGTTAATGGTCTTTTAAAAATTTTTTATTAATACTTAGCTGCTATGGGTCGTGAAATAATTAAGCAGGGAAGTAACATGCTGCTTTCAGATTGAAAAAACAGACTGAAGCTTAGTATCTTAATAACCCAGAGGGTCTAAATATATAAAACCATATTTAAAATGTTAATTTCTTGGTTTCTTCCCAGAATTATATTTTAATGACTTTTGTAAGTACATTCCAAATATTTAGAGACTTATAAGAAAGGATTTTTACTTAACAGATACTTAAAAGTAATAGCCCCTAATTCTATGAATTGCAGAATAGTATCTTTCAATGGTTTTCTAAAAGGATTAAGTACAATAGTTTTATGTCGCTTTGGTTTCTTTTAAATACCTGCTTTCTTTTGAGACCAAAAATTCCCAGCAAGGAAACAAGTCGGTCTGATTCTAGCATTTTATTTATTACCTTGTCTTAAAACACCATTATTGATTGGCTCATTTCAATGTTTTAATAATCCTTGGTTAAATTTATGTGTATCTAATGTAAATAGCTAAGTTACTAAGTATTTTAATGCAGGAGGAAGGAAAGGCGTTTATTTTTACAGAATTAACTAAAATGGAAAAGTATGACTTTTAGCAGAAGGATTCATTTAAAAATCTGAGGTATTTAAAGATCTGGTCCTTGTAGCTATCCCAACTTAACTATAATTGTTATATGTTGAATGCATATTAAGAATTACTCTCTGGGACACCTGGAATTGCCATTGCATCAAAATGAGACAGTGCTGAAAAGTAGAATTATTTTCTTGAATGAAAATATATTCAAGTTGATCCATATTCAAATATTTTAATACTTAAAAATTTGTTCTTTTTCCAGATTTGTTTAAAATTGTTACAAATGTTAGTGTTTCCTTTTGGACTGTGCTTTTGTGTTTGTGTCATGAGTCAATTGAGAAAAGTAGGCAAATAATGTTAAAGTTATTACCGCCACAGCATGAATGTACAACTGTATTAAATTTAATCCACAGAAGTCTATTTGGATGTGTGCTGTATGTTAACTAGATTTGTTTAAAACTTTATAGATTGTTATTTAGAAAGAAGCCATTTCTCTCCGCTTTGCCAGTTTGGATTTGTCAATGTTTTCATTAATGTCCCTAATTTTTCATACAAGCAACTTTGAAACCTTTCCTATATAAATATATCTTTCCTTTATATTGCTCTACAAAAATTAGCATTATTTCCTTATGCTGGATTTCCTAGAGAACAAAATCTCTCAAAAGTAAGTACTTCCTTTTCTGAGCTAATCACCCCAGGTATCTGTTATTTCTTTAGCTATCATCGAGGGACCTCGTTAAAATGTAGTGTGATCTGTTTTTCATTTCATTCGTGCAATATCCAAGCCCCATCGAGGGTAAAGAAGGTTTAGGCACAGGATACAGTGTAGACAAAACAGTCCCAGCATGTGAGTATGGAAATGTGTAATAGACTAAGATTGAAGAGTAATGTATGAAACAAAAGATACTATTCTTAAAAGAGCTATTATTCTGTTACACTTCATTTAAGGGCTTTTAAGAGAAACCTGCTTTAGAGGGTAAGACCTCTGTGAATCCAAGTTGCTCTTTATAAAAGAATAAAGGCCAAGGATCTCTTAGTGGTAGAGATAGCCAGTCACTGAGGATGGCCATTTTAGTACTCCATTTAATGGAACTTGAAAAAAAAGAATATAACTTCAGTGTATGGAAGACACCCAAATAGCCATGGCCTGTATGTGTCAAAAAAGACTGTTAGGTAACCGCCGCAGAGACGCGTGAGTGCCCACCTGTCTTAGTTCCTCCTGACGATCTCTTTCTCAGCACAGGGGGCAGGACTCAGAACAGCACAGTTCCAGTCCCAGCTAGATGTGCATCGCTGCTGCTTACGTTTTGGGGGGTGGTCAGCTTATAAACAGATTCAACCTTGATGTCTGTTGGTGAGTTTAGATGGGTGAGGAAAGCCTCATTACTAAGGTTCTTTTCAAATGTTCACATAGCTGCTGTTCAGAAGGAAGGAAAGACAGGGCAAAAGCCATGTTGACCTATAGTTCCCCTTGTTTGATATTTCATCAGTGACAAGTTTGAAGTTACTGAATAATTAGAATTCAAATGTAATTATGTGCCAAGACAAATACTATTGTTTGTGACAAGATAATTACAGTCTTCACCTGAGGTATTTTTAAATTTTATTTTGAAATAGTAATATACACCAGGGCAAAAAAAAAAAAAAAAATTTTAGATAATAACTGCAAATTCCAGTCTGCCCATCTACTTGTATAACCTCAGAGGTGATCACTGGTTTCCTGTGTATCCTTGCAGACTTGGGGCTTCTCACGTGGCTCAGCAGTAAAGAACCTGCCTGCTATGCAGGAGACAGAAGACACAGGTTCCATCCCCCCAGAGGAGGAAATAGCAACCCCACTCCAGTATTCTTGCCTGGGAAATCCCACGGACAGAGGAGCCTGGCTGGTTACAGTCCATGGGGTTGAAAAAGGGTTGGACTTGACTTAGCAACTACACACACACACACACAATGTTTACATATAGCACACATTTCTTTTATACAAATGGTATCATACTGTACCCGTCGTTTCAAACTTTTTTTCCCATTTAATTACCTTGGGAAAATACCTTGCCAGTACATACATATACCTGTGTCATTCTTGACTGCATAGTATTTCACTTAGTCTTTCTTTGTATTCCTTACCTATGTAGCAAGCAATGTAGTGAGAAGTTTTGCTGGCAGAAGAAAAAATTCCTATATGCCCCTTGAACTGTAACCAAAGAATAACTGTATAATGTATTCCTAAGTATTTGAGATGAGCTGCACCTAAGGGAGAAAGAATGGAGAATTACTCATCTGGTCACCACAACCATAATTTCAATTTCTGTCACCCAGCTGTGTGAGCCAGAAAATGATTTAAGCAATCTGGATCGACTGGACGATTTCTAAGATCCCTTTCAGCAACAAAAACTCTGAGATTTGGAATTCCTGAGAAGTTGTAACATACTGTGTAATAGTTTACATATTAAAAAACATCTCCTTTGGTCTCAACCAGGTAGGCAAAAAAAAGATTAAAATACTTTGCATTTAAAATAAAAGACATTAAAAATTATGACCAGGAAAATAATTTTAAAGCATCCTAAAGGATTCATCTCTAGATACTACAATTTAATGTTGCAGTAGGAACCACCTCAAATCTCTCAGCAAAGGAATATAATTAAATGGGAGCCAGCACCAGCCATCAACTATGTGCCTGCCCTTGAGCTCTCCCCTTTATTTTTGTAGTAACCCTATAAAGTTCAAGTTTTACTTTAAAGATGAGGAAAGTTTCTTAAAGAATTATATAATTTGCCTAAGGTCATCCAGTTTACTTTCCAAGTAAAGTGAATTAAAATGAATATTCATTAGGCAAATTGTAAATGATTATGGACACAGGTATTTTGTTCTGATTCTCTTATTGACTAAAAGGTGTGTGTGGGGCTGGTGGTTATTAAAGAGTGGACATAAATACTGTTCAAACTAAATCGGTTTTTTTTTTTTCTTCCCCAGGGAAAAGACTTCTTTGCTTATCCTAAGAAATAACCAAAGATCAAAATCTAGTAATTAGCTATAAAACAATTTTTTTTCTGACAGACTAACTCTGTTGACCTGAATAACTTCAATCTTTCTTCCCAAAGATGCCTAGGAAGTTGGGAATAATTTTCTTTATACTTTTCCTTTCTTATTTGTCATAACTTACTGTTTATAGGCTTCCCTGGTGGCTCAGACAGTAAAGAATCGGCCTGCAATGCAGGAGACCTGGGTTCAATCCCTGGGTCTGGAAGATTCCCTGAAAAAGGGAACAGCTGCCCACTCTAGTATCCTTGCCTGGAGAGCTCCATGGACAGAGGAGCCTGACAGACTGTAGCCCGTGGGGTCACAGAGTCAGACACAACTGAGTGACTGACACTTTCACTCTTTAAACCTGAAATGAATCCATTCCAAATACAGGGTATGAGTGAATGTATCATTTTTATTAGAGAAAATTTTCTCCATACTTGAACTAAATCGATGTAATCAGATTGCTTTATATGAGCACATTTGTGTTCAGTAAATATATCTGGTCTCTCTTCAGTGACACTGCAATAATAATTACTAGGTGCAAAACAAAAGATAGCATAGATCCACATACAGACGCTCACTGTCTTCAGCGATGACAGCATTATTGAGATCTCTCGTGTATGCGTTCTTAAAAGAAACTCTCTTTAAAAAGGGGATAGGCAGAAAACATCTCATGGGGAAAACCTGAATGAGGTTAAAGTTTAGCCACAGGTATAAATTAAAACAGGTCTGAGTATTCAAACCTGAGAAAAAGGGCAGGCATGACGTTTACTGTGTACCAAGAAGACCTCGATGAGGACCACAGCCAGACTAACAGTTGCTTTGGACAAATCACAAAACTCAGTCCAAATTACTGTTACCTAATCCCGGGGTTCTCAACTGTAATTACGCATCAGAAACCCCACAAATCTCTTAGATACCTGTGCCAAACTCCCAAAATACTGCTCTACAAAGATGAGGCCTATGTATCTGTAAGTTATAAAAAGCTCAAAAGATTAATGTAGTACACATATTGTTGGTTGCCTTTTTTTCCCTTATCTAAGTTGATTCTAAAAATGACCCACTCTGCCCTCATAAATACCTCCCGTGTCTCAGAGGAAATGAATTCCACTTCCAGCTACAGTAGACCCAACTGACCTAAGAGTTATTCCATATCCTTTACCAGTGATAGGCCCTCGGGTGAACAGGTCTAACTAAGCCACTTTAGATCAATGAGACCCAAGCATCTGGTGGCAAACTCCGGGAAAGCTGCTGCACGTTAAGAGAGGGCCCTGAAACCCTCCCTGGTTCCCGCACTGCATGTCAATGAAGATGCACACAGTCCCAACTGCTGCTGGCAAACATCCCGTGACCACGAGGGTAGCCAGCACCAGATGATGCCAACGCTGCAGCTGAAAACAGCAGGGAGAAGAAAAGCCCAGAGGTTCTTGGTGACCCTCCTGCGGGGTCACTGGAATCCAAGTACTGAAGCCCTTTTTACCAGTTAACTTCATGTATAACGATTCAGTGGATTTTCTCACTGTTTAGGTCACTTTAACTTGGATTTTTAATTATCTGCCTCTGAAAGCTAACGGGCTATCCCACCGCAGCACCTTTACAATCACGTGCGCTGTGCTTAGTCAGTCGTGTCTGACTGTGACCCCATGGACTGTGGCCCGCCAGGCTCCTCTATCCACGGAGCTTCTCCAGGCAAGAATACTGGAGTGGGTTGCCGTGCCCTCCTCCAGGGGATCCTCCCAACCCAAGAATCAAGCCCAGGTCTCCTGCATTGCAGGCTGATTCTTTACCATCTGCGCCACCAGGGAAGCCCTAACAATCTGTATTAAGTAGAAACCACACAAACATGCCTTCATTCTAAATCTGTAAATCCGAGATTGATTTATCTTTCCTATTTTAACAAAGATTAAATCTTTAAAAAACTAATTTACATCTTGTTACACTTTTCCAATATTTGGGCTGAACTGTATTTAAAAGTTTATGCTCACTGCATTCATTTCCTTATTCATTCAAAGTTTTTGCTATAGGCTTTGTCTTGAATGTGCAAGACCATTCGCCGTGCATAGAAGTCCCTGTATTCCTCTGGTAATTCAGCCAGTGTTTTTAAGGCTCTGTCCAAAATTTGTACAGCTCTTGATGCTGCCGTCAGATCTTTGTTTCCATAGGTATCCGTTTTATCATAGCATTCAGATGGAAGGTGCTTCCAAAAGACATTCACTCCCACTCCAAACTCTTCAGAAATTACATTATGGAACCATAAAGCTGAAGAAGTATTAAAAAAAAAAAAAGTTAAAAATAAAAGCTACAGTAAAAAAAAAAAACAAAATGTCAGTGAAATATCACGAATTGCATATAGCCAATTCAAGAAATAAATCTTATAACTAGATTCCTTCGTTAGCACACTCCTAGCTTTTAACAGAATCATTTTAACTTTTATGAATTGCCAACCAATTTAAAGTGTCAATAGCACAACCCTACGTTTAAAACTTCTGAAAGCAGCAATTTCTCCTTTTAACTTGAGAGACACAATAAAGCTCTCTGTTTTCAGTTCTGTAGTTTGGGGCTGTGATTTGTGTCGCTTGCTTACACTTCCTGAGGCACACGCCACATCAAAAACGTTCATGTTTTGTGCACAGAACATTTCAATTATTTGAGGAGTATCTGACATTTTCTGACTCAGTACAGTACTTCTGTTCTCAAAGACTTCCTGTTTAAGCTGCATTTGGTTTTCTAACTTGCTTAAAAATCTGCATTCATTGTAGCCTCCCCAGTTTTATATTTCTAGTGCAGTTACAATCATCCTATGTTAATGTTCCTTTACAATATATATATAAAAGTAAAGCAAATATTTTGGTTGTGGAAAAGATGAATAAACTTCATATAGCTAATTAATATTTTACTTCCACCAGAAAGTTTACGTCTTTGTTTCCAATTGAGAATAAATATTTTCAAAACACAGGTGCTAAGGAAATACTAAACCAACACTACACAAAGATGAAATGCTAGTCACATCCAAAAAGTGTTTAATCTTGTGACAGAAAGGAAGATTTAGAAGATGCTAAATTTTAGAAATAGACTCATTCTAAGAGTGCTCTAGAAAAAACAAAAGCTTAAAATATTCTGATTTACAAAACTAGGTTCCAAACATGGTTTTAATCTTAACTACTCTTTCTTTCAGAACCTTTTTTTCCTTATTCAGAGATAACAGGGAAAAAAGCTAACCATTCTGTTAAATTTAAATCCAAAGATGGGACTTCTGCTCCTATTTCAAAATATCTGCAAATGTTCAGTATTTTTCCTCTTTTAAAATTATATACAGAATAAGGCAGAACTGCATCACCCTTAACCATGCTCTCAAGATATAAAACCCCCAAATTTAAGTAATGGCAATGGATTTAAAACACAGTGTACTGTGACTGTTTTCAATGAAAATTGAGAAGTCAAGGTATTAAACTTTTATACACAATTGTGTAAAGTACACTAAACAGGACAACAGAAAGATGAACAAACTATGGTTCCCTGTTCCCAAGGAATTTATAATCTAGTCCCAAATACAATCATTTTATTATCAATACTTTTAATTTTATCACTCAAGAGATATTATTATAAACATATCAACTTATATATGAAAAGTAAAACTATAAGCCAAATTTGTTAAGGCACCCCTTAGAATTATGATTTTTATAATTTTCAAGTATTCAGTTTTGCATAATTACAGATGTTAACTGTATCACTGGTTACTAACAATAACTAATACCTATATACTGTTCAAAGAAATTAAGTGACACTAATTCAGACTTTAGAAAAATAGTGCACAATAGTGTACATCATAGGTATTGCATTATAACATTTGATATTTAATAAAATATTGTTTGGCTTTGAAATATATTTACTATTTCTTCATAATTACTTAAGTGCCAGTTCTAAAACACGTAAATATTTTAGAAACAAAATTATTTTAAAAGTACCATGAGGTACAATTTTTTTGCAGATATAAAGTATCTGGCTTAGTATCCTTTAATAAGAGAACTTAAGAGTATAATAATATATTTATAGGTTGTCTTTGAAAAACAAGACTTATTGTAAGAATCTGTCTTAGCATACTTTAAACACACACATTTGTATATTTAAAAAATCATCTTGTATAGGATAGGATACAGAAAACAAACTTTTGTATTAAAAAAAATCACATAATGGTCAGGCGACTGAGTATAATTATTATAAAAAGCAAGTTACTGAAGTCTAGAAATCTTACCAGGAATGAATAGCACATCTCCAGCTTTAAGGGAACATTCGTACCTTCTAGCCTTGGAAAACAGGGGATATTTAGCTAAGTCTGGGTTATCTATGTTCAGTACTTCTGATTTAGAACCTGAAAAGTTCCAAAACAGGATGATATAGATTGAACAGTTAGGATTTTTTTAAAATAACCACAAATATAAATTTGAAAATTTATTTTTTTCCTTAACAACTACTTTACCGTATCACACTGTGAGAATAATTACTGTTCTCCTGAAGACAATTTTCAGTGACCTACCCTTTATTTATAACCATTGGCATTCATGTAATATAATCAAGATAATCTGAAAGTTTCATTATTCATATAACCTATCATCTCATGTATACACGTACACAATGAAGAACACAATACAAGACACATACACAAATACAACACAAGAATCATAATTAGGAAGAAGCCCTACAAAGTTTTTCTATGAGAATGAAGACATTAAAAAAATAAAACTTTAGAAATGTATTCTTAAAAAAAAAAATAGTACCTGATAAATATAAATATTGGGCATCTCGAGGACTGAACAGAACAACACGCTTTTTTCCTGTCACTTGTATTAAGAAGTTATCCATTACCTGAAGGCAAATAAAAACTTATGAAAAAGCATAAAATTCTAATATACAGAATCAATGGTATTCCAAACAGTTAACCATAAATCCTATCTTTAATAAAGCTTGACTCAGATTACCTAAAACTCTTATAGTAATATTCTAATTTAAGAGTGAAAACAGATGTGTTACCCAACTGTGTCATCATTTCTCCAACACTGCCTTACAATGGGAAGGACTGGAAGGCCATTAGAAAAGCTGCTCAGAACACATCTGCCTCTGCCTCATCGTTATGACAGCAGGTACAGTTACATTTATTTGAAGATCCCTTTGGTAAGTACGACCAACTTCCCTGGTGGCTCAGATGGTAAAGCGTCTGCCTACAATGTGGGAGACCTGGGTTCAATCCCAGGGTCAGGAAAACCCCCTGGAGAAGGAAACGGCAACCCATTCCAGTACTCTTGCCTGGTAGACTACAGTCCATGGGGTCGCAAAGAGTTGGACACAACTGAGCGACTTCTTCACTTTGCACTTGCATTTGGTAAGTATGGGTTTCCCAGATGGTACCAGTAGTAAAGAACCTGCCTGCCAGAACAGGACATGTAAGAAATGCTGGTTCGATCCATGGGTCGGGAAGATCCCCTGGAGGAGGGCATAAAGCCCACTTTAGTATTCTTGCCTGGAGAATTCCATGGCCAGAGGAGCCTGGAGGGCTACAGTCCATAGGGTCGCAAAGAGTTGGACCCAACCAAAGTGACTTAGCACACACACATGCACGTTGTAAGTATCTATTTTACTCATCTATCAAGGAACACTGTAAGGCCGACATTAGATAGGATGAGAGCACTTAGAAAAACCAGGTGTTGAGGGAACACACGGTAAGGCTGCAACTGCCGCTAAGCTCTTACTATGCGGCCAACCAGAATCTGGTTACAGGAAGATATGCTGATTTCCAAATTACTTCCATGGACCATAACTTGGCAAATAATTTTGACAAACTTAGTAATAATGGAGCAACGTTGACTTTTCTCATGTTGGTAAGGGTACACAGCATTACTACAAATTTTGAAAAATCCTAAAAGCAGAGGTACAAGGACTCCCTGGCAATCCAGTTATCAAGACTACATGTTTCCAAGCAGGGGGGTGCGGGTTCAATACCTGGTTGGGAATCTAAGATCCCAAATGCCTCACAGTGCAGCCAAAAATAGAAAGGAAAAAAAAAAAAGGCAGAGCTACATTAATTCTCAGCTAAGGAATTAAAATATATACTAAGCAAGACATATTCATGATTATTTACATATCACTTCAACTTAAACATTTCTCCTTTAACGCTGACTTATGTAAGCTTTAACTATATAACTAGCATTCCTTTGACTTATTTTTATGTTTAAGAAAAACTTCATAATATTTAAGATAAAACAGATACTACATAAAATTTGTGGATACAGTTAAAAGTATGAGTTATCATTTTCTCACCATATTATTCATGTAACTAAAACCTCAATAGGAAAAGGAGTACGTCAAGGCTGTATATTGTCACCCTGCTTATTTAACTTCTATGCAGAGCACATCATAAGAAACGCTGAGCTGGAGGAAGCACAAGCTGGAATCAAGATTGCCGGGAGAAATATCAATAACCTCAGATATGCAGACGACACCACCATTATGGCAGAAAATGAACAAGAACTAAAGAGCCTCTTGATGAAAGTGAAAGAGGAGAGTGAAAAAGTTGGCTTAAAGCTCAACATTCAGAAAACTAAGATCATGGCATCCAGTCCCATCACTTCATGGCAAATAGATGGGGAAACAAAGGAAACAGTGGCTGACTTCATTTTTCTGGGCTCCAAAATCACTGCAGATGGTGACTGCAGCCATGAAATTAAAAGATGCTTGCTTCTCAAAAGAAAAGTTATGACCAACCTAGACAGCATATTAAAAAGCAGAGACATTACTTTACCAATAAAGGTCCGTCTAGTCAAGGCTATGGTTTTTCCAGTAGTCATGTACGGATGTGAGAGTTGGACTATAAAGAAAGCTGAGCGCCGAAGAATTGATGCTTTTGAACTGTGATGTTGGAAAAGACTCTTGAGAGTCCCTTGGACTGCAAGGAGGTCCAACCAGTCCATCCTAAAGGAGATCAGTCCTGGGTGTTCATTGGAAGGACTGATGTTGAAGCTGAAACTCCAATACTCTGGCCACCTGATGCGAAGAACTGACTCATCTGAAAAGACCCTGATGCTAGGAAACATTGAGGGCAGGAGAAAGGGACGAGAGGATGAGATGGCTGGATGGCATCACCGACTCAATGGACATGGGTTTGGGTGGACTCCAGGAGTTGGTGATGGACAGGGAGGCCTGGTGTGCTGCAGTTCATGGGGTCGCAAAGAGTCAGACATGACTGAGCGACTGAGCTGAACTGAAAACCTTAAAACCTTAAAAAATGTTAAGATCTTATATCTATCTCATTTAATTATACTGTATCAAAATCCTCCCAAGAGGTCCTCAGCTATAAAACACTATAAAATACACTTCTAAAACTTTATTATAAAGTTTTATATTTAGAACTTCTCAAAATATTCTTTTATCTTTGGAAACCTATCAAGGGGTCGCAGAGTCAGACACAACTGTGCACCTAATGTACACACAAGATATCACTTTAAATTTTCTAAATTTCTCTACCCAACACCAAACTACACACAAAACTAGACTTTTAATGTTTTTTAGCTATTTATTTGCATGTGTTTGCACGTGTGTGTATATGCTCAGTTGTGTCCAGCTCTGTGACCCCACGGACTGTAGCCCACCAGGCTCCGCTGTATATGGAATTTTCCAGGCAAGAATACTGGAGTGGGTTGCCATTCCCTACTCCAGGCGATCCTCCCAGGGATTGAGCCCACATCATTGTGTCTCCTGCATTAGCAGGTGGATTCTTTACTGCTGCGACACCTGGGAAGCCCATGCATATGTTTAAGCAAATAAAATTGTAACACCATAGAATAAATAGTCAAGATCAGTATCTGAACATCTTACTGCTCGATAAATACAATAGACACTTGACATTCTCAAGGGATATATACCCTGAGACCTCCAAGCATCTCCAAATTTTTACAGTTGGAAATGGCTCTCCACAAACTTCTGCCTTTCTCCCAAAGAACGGTTCCATCTAGTCGCATGTATAACTTCATCCTTAACATTTTTTCCACTTTCAGTTTCCCCCCTCATCTGCTGTCCATTTTTCACATGTTAAAACAAAAACAAAAACAAAAAAAAAAAACTTCAAAAAACTCAGTGTGTGTGTCTGTGTATACATATATAAAAAAAAATGATGAATCAAGAACAAGACCACAGAGAAATGCAAATGTAAGAAACTACCTAGGCTCTGGCATTAACTAAACAATTTACTCCCATACCACTGCATGGCAGAGCACCTGTTTTCAAAGGTTTGCTCATGTTTCAGCAAACTATATGTCAGAGATCTTCAGGGTAGCCTCTCGAAAGTTAACACTGTGAATGTTCAGTCTATAAATTCTAAAGAGCTACTGTAGTTTTAGATTTCTCATTTTACGTAGCATACATCATAGTGTGTCCAAAGTTGTAACCCTGGTGAGCTGATTCGAAAAACACTGGAAAAGAACTGCTCTTCTTTGAAGAATTTTGGAAACTTAATGTCTCCTTCCAATAAAGGAAACTGCTTTCTGATATCTGCAACATCCTGCATTGAGAGAAATACAATGAGAATTTTAACAATAAACACAATATTGGAATAATGCTTATTTTATCTAAGGCTACCATCAGAGCCCATGATATCATGGAGGAATGGGGCAAAATTCTGCTCACTGTTTTAAAATACTAGGATGTGACCATAGCCAACACATGATCTTTCAAGTGAAGGAATGACAGACTGTGTAATAAGACATTCAATGATATCACTATTGTTAACCTTTGTATGCTTCATAATAGGACAGTTCATCTTACTCTAAGCAAGAATCATACAATTGCCACCTACTTAAATGTAAGAGTTATTAACTTGAATGTTATCAACTATGTAAAACCTGTGGGTTCTACTCAAAGAGAAGACTAAAAGAAGGTAAAGAAATAACATGCCATAAAGAGAAAAGACAGAATCTGACTTGATCATTTTAGGGACCGCTCCTTAACACTGTGTCCATATTAATTTGACTCTGAATACATATATATGAATTATCCAGGTTTTTTCTATGATTTTAGATTGTATTTTATTAGCTGAATGCCATCTGCAAAATAAGTAGAATAGATTCCTTAATTGTGGAAAGATTAGATAACTTTTTACATTCAGAATTCTTACCTTTCTAGGGTCTTCTCCAAGTGATCGGAGGTAGTACTTCTCATCCTTAAACATGCCAAAGAAAAACAACATCAGTATTCACTTAAAAATATTAGAAAGTAAAGACAAAAGGAAATAAATTTAAAAATCTAACCCAATTAAGCCATTTTCAAAAAAGGTTCCATTTTCTTTCCTTTCTACTAATGCTCTCTGGTGGCCATATGAAGAAATGTCTCTATATGTGCTTGTAATAATGACAGGATCCACAAAATATCAGGTTAAATTAATTCTTTATACAGGCAACACATGCATACCACATCTAAAGCCACAAAGCTTAATTTATACTTTATACTCCAAATTATTTACAATCTTAATTAGCATCTTAAGACTTTAAAGAATTCCCATTTTTATAACACACATGATCTCAGAGTATCATTGAGGGCCAACAACAAACTTCGTTAACGTAATGCAAATGTAGAAAATAATATAAAGTACTTTATACTTTTAAGACTAATTTTTTTTAAAAAATCTGAAACATTGTATTTTATAAAGCTAAGCTTTTCCCTAATCATAATTCTCAACCCAAATCAACAGTCAGCTCAGGTATGAATTAGAACTATGTCATCTTATAGTAATAAACTTAAGTTGATGCTTTAAAAAACTGTCAATTATAACTTTATTAAGTAGCTCTAATAGGGAACTATTTGAATTATGAAGTATACATTGCCTGCATTTTCTGTAATAATTAGTCAACTGAGCCACATCAGGTCAAACCAGGGACAACCCAACACAAGAATTCCGCCTCTTTTATACTTACATTGACCATTATAGCACAAACTTCAAAATATATCTCATTTACCATAGCAATATGTTATACATATATGTTCATAGATTTTACTTAAATCCAAGATTTACTGATTTTAAATTTTTAATTAGTACCATTACAGATAAGTTTCATAAATTTATTACTAGCTAAACAGGTTCAGGGCTTGCCTGGTGGCTCAGATTCACAAAGAATCTGCCTGCAATTTGGGAGATCCAGGTTTGATCCCTGGGTTGGGAAGATCCTCTGAAGAAGGGAATGGCAACCCACTCCAATATTCTTGCTTGGAGAATTCCATGGACAGAGGCTAAGTCCAGGGGGGTCACAAAGAGTGGGACACGACTAAGCGACTAACACTTTCACTTTCAAACAGGTTTCAAAGTCTGTTCTTCAAAATTCTAAGAGTTTTCTACCCGTCCTAATGTTTCAGGATTTAAAATATAAATTTATGTGGCAGAAACAGAGATGCACCACAGAACCCTCTTCAAGAAAAGATTAGTTAATTGCGAGAAGTGTGATAAACTTACAGCTCCCAGGTGTTAACTCCTTCAGGTCCAACTCACCCTTTGACTGAAGGTCATGCTCTTTCTAGGGAAGCCTCAACCAGTGACTAAGCAAGATGGTAAAAGGCCTAGACCCTGCACCCTGGACAGGACTCCCCCAGGAAGTAGTCTTTGCTCAGAGCTCCACACGGAGCTGGCAGAGAGGTGGTCAGCTCTGGATCACTGCCTGGTGGCACCCTCTACCCAAATCCTCTCCTTTTCTTTCACAGGTATTTTCCCCAGTAATAATGGGCTTCCCTGGTGGCTCAGAGGTTAAGGCATCTGCCTACAATGCGGGAGACCCGGGTTTGATCCCTGGGTCGGGAAGATCCCCTGGAGAAGGAAATGGCAACCCACTCCAGTATTCTTGCCTGGAGAATCCCATGGAGGCAGGAGCCTGGTAGGCTACAGTCCACAGGGTCACAACTTCACTTTCATTTTTCACTTTCACTTTCCCCAATAAATCTTTTGTAGTCCTAATTTCATCATAGCATGTGTTTCCCAGAGAACTGAACTGACAGTCCAATTCATCTTACACATCACCCTAACTTTTAGACTTTAATACCATTACCTTGTCCCTATTTCCTTTATTTCACTTGACATTTCATGGCTATTTAAATCTGTGCCACTACTTACCCTTGGACAGGAAAGTACCAAAGTGCAGCTGAACATACATGTTAAAGCATGACTGTAAAGCTAAAAAACATTTTTCAGGTATAGCTAATGCAATCAGTTTTGTAGATAATCTAGTCATACAATTAGAATAAGACATCTGGGATTTGTAGGGATAAAACATCAAGTGATGAAAGAACAGAGAAAATGCAATACCTTTTACCACCAAACTGACCATCAGCCCAGCTGGCTCAGATGCAGACAACAGCTTTCTTCAAAGCTTAAAAAGCAGTTTATTTTTCAAATATGCTTTTGAGATAATACAGTAAACTTTTTAAAAAATGTATTTATAAAAGCCTCAATGTCTCAAGATATTTAAATTCTATGTTGCATTATTTTAAGCTGGATTATTATGTAAATAAGTAGAATTCTTCGGCATATAATCCTGAACAAATGTTATAGCAAATACACACAACAGAAATCACATTAATAACAATAAAAAAATACAGAAAGTCTTATAGATGTGAAAACAAAGTTCTCCTTTTTAGCATCTGAACTTGGCATATCAGACCAAAGCATTTTCAGAGGAGGTAGTATTAATAACTAACATTTAGTGAGTGATTCTACCTGTCAAGCACTGTGCTGAATACAGATTTTATTGAGTTAACTGTCACAAAAAACTTATGAAATAAGTACTATTACTGTTCCTATTTTACAGATGAGAATACTGAAGCAGAGAAAGTAATGAGGACCAGGTTTGAGATCTAATAAATAGCACAGCTAGGATATACGGAAAGCTATAGTTCTCATATATCTAACATTCTTTTATAAGAAAATAATTTAGTAATTACATATTAATGTTTTCTTAAGAAAATGTGTTAAAAACAATTACCTCTGAAATAAAGAATTCCGTATGCTTTTCTTCAGCTGCCCTTTGTACCAACTTGTCAAAAGGTAAAGTTCTGAAATAAGCACAAAAGAATCCTTGGACTTAGTAAAAATAAACTAGTAATACTCTAGCCACTACACACACACACACACACATACTACTTGTTGGAGTTTCATATAATCTTCTGTTTTACAACACAGTGTCATAATTTTTATTATAACCTATTATGTGGAATTCTAAGTTTTCAAACTTCATTTAGAGTTGAGCTTATTTGACTTAGGTTGTCTGAAATTTTGCTTTCAAAAATTAAAGATTTTTAGATCTACAGTACAGATGGATCCTTCTCATATGTCAACATACTCCTATTCCAAGTTGTTGTTAGAAAAATGTTTCTGGTTATATGGTATATATGGAAATATACAAACTTGCAAGCTTTTACTGCTACTAATTTTCTTTTTTTTTTTTTTATTTATTTATTTATTTATTTATTTTTTCAGTGGGTTTTGTCATACATTGACATGAATCAGCATACTGCTACTAATTTTCAAGTTTCATGGCAAAACAAGTCTCGGGATGAATGGGGCAAACTACTAATGCTACTGCAGAAGAGATAGCAAGCATGAAGCATGTCTTCTCCCATGAAGACAAGTCCCTCCCCTATGAAGACAAGTCCCTCCCCTTCTCACCAACCTGCCTGCCTTCTGGCACGACCAAACAAAACCGCTCTCACCCTTCTACACCACATTCTATCATTTCAGGCTTCTGAGTATTAGCCCAAGGATTCCAGTGAAGTGATCAAATTTTATTCCAAAATATTTCTGCCCAAAGGCCCATCTCCTTCCATCCTGGTAAACAGGACTGAACACTGTAGAAGCAAAATTTGTTTCCTTTACCTCACTCTTTTGAGTCTGAGGGTTACCTTTTCTGAGTGATATCCTATCTGTTCAATCTTCTAGAATCAAAAGTACTGCTCACTACCTGAAGATAATACCTTATCAGAGACATCAAACACAGACAATGACATCATCAAAGGCATCTGGATCCCTACACTCTAGCCTCCACACCTCTGATTAGGAGTTGTAATCTTTTGCTCTTACTAATAAATATCTTTCCACTTGAACTCTGTAACAGGGAAGTAAGATTTCCTTGTAAGATGATGACCATGCAATGCTTTCCTTGAAACATAGTGGGTTAAGATAAATGTGGAATGTCAGCTGTTAGATAGATAACACTGTTTACTGAAAAGAAAAAGACCCTCTGAGAATTCCCTGGAGATCTAGTGATTAAGACTGTGCTCCCAGTGCAGGGGGCATAGGTGTTATCCTTGGTCAGGGAACTAAGATTACACATGCCAGGCATCTCAGCAAAGTGAAAGTAAAAGTCACTCAGTCGTGTCTGACTCTTCGTGACCCGATGGGCTATACAGCCCATGGAATTCTCCAGGCCAGAATACTGGAGTGGGTAGCCTTTCCCTTCTCCAGGGGATCTTCCCAACCCAGGGAATGAACCCATGTCTCCTGCATTGCAGGCAGATTCTTTACCAGTTGAGCCACAAGGGAAGCAAATCTCAGCCAAAAAACAATTATTTACTATGTCTGGACTAGAAGGATGGTGAGTCAACTCTTAATTGTTGGGAAGCAGAGGATGTGGCTTCCCTGGGTGCAGTATAACTCAGTAATTGAGCACGTCCCTTGGAAGAACTGAGAAACTACGGTCATATTCATCTTACGCTACGGTGTCTGTGGACGATGCAGCTTAACTAAGCTAGGGGATCTCTGTATCCACCTCTAGTCTTGTTCCCTTACAAGGAAGCTGTCACTGAGTGAGCCAAAAATGGCTTCTGGATTGGCCTAAGGACTCTACTGATACTATCCCGCTAGGATACTATTTCCTGCCTTGTACCCCTTCGCAAAGCTAAGCCAATCTGATGCCAGATTCTGGACTAGCAGGTGTCAATCTGAATTTGAGGACACTACTGATAATTATGTACAGTGGACACAGCAGAAGAGAAGAAAGAAGGCTGTCTTCCACTCAGACCAATCTACTACTATAGTTTCTGGCTAATAGTATCAACGAATTTATTTGTTCAATGTTTTCCATCTCTGATCTCACTATATACCCTTCATTTCTACCAAAGCATCTTTTGAAGAGTTTGGAAATAATACAGAAGCCTCCGCAGGCCAGAGCTACCTCTGTACTGGTGCAGTTGCTAAGGTCTTAGAGAGAACCTAAGACCTTTACAAGAACAGGCCAGGTAGAGTAGTTCAGTCCAAAGCAGAACTTGGGTGGCCCCAGCAACCTTCTCCTGTAATAGTACCATCCAAGCTTCTACAGAAGCTAAGCTGAGAGAGGGGGAAACAGGCATATTAGTTGGGAAGGTCCTTGGCCTTGAGGTCTCATCTATCCTATGCATGCTTCAGTGAGAAGAGCACCTGCTATACGACTCCACTGTCTGGACTGACTGACAGACCAGCAAGTGAGGGAGTATCCAAGAGGGATTAGGACTGTTAGGACTCTGTGGAGTCAGGCAAATATGGGAGTAAGTCTTGGTTCCATCATTTCAAGCTATATTTACAGTCTTGAGTAAATTATTTAACATTTTTAAGCTTCCGTTTTCTCATCTGTGTAATTATCAGTTAAAAAATCTACCTTATAGACATTTAAATGAGTAATATAATCTAGGATGCAGAGTACCTGATATATAACAAATGTTCGATAAAAGACAGATGGTGGGGGTAACAATAATGGTAAATAACGTAGCAAGCAAGCAGTTAACAACATTCAGAAAAAGAAAAAGAAAAAAAAAAAACCCTTACTATTCTGTTCCCCATTTTGGAAAGGTTTCTTTCCAAGATCAGGAATGATGAAAGTGTAACAAACAACAAGAGCAGGATGACAGGAGTTAGACGATGTGGATGTGATAGGCAGAAGCAGCAAAGCAAAGCTCATGTAAGACTCAGACTTGGAAAAAAAAAACCTATGGACAGAATACCAACAGTATCCTTTCAAGGCTCTTCATTTTTACATAATGGATTCTGGAAGAACCGTAAGAGCTACCATGAGAACAGAAGTAAAGGCTAAGACTTGGGAACATATTTATCTTCAAGTGTTTAAAAAGCAGAAATGAAACCTTAAAGTGTTAATAACGAGATACGTGCGTAGGTTTTTTACTTTTCAGCCTCTCTCTTTGTCTCCCTTCTTTCCTGTTCCCCAATAACTGCGAAAATGACTACATCTGTTTTCCCTCTCTCTCTAAGCAAATAATCTTGCAACTCTTTAGCAGCTCTAGTGAAAGGCTTAGAGGAGCTGGAATAGGAACTATTACATAATATACATGCTTCAAAAACATGTTTTGAAAAGTTTATAGGACATGACATAACATCAAGGCAATTCAAGACGAAGTTTCAATACCCATTTGTTACAGCACTGGGTTTCCCTGGAAAATAAACATCATTAACTGCAGGCTGAGAAACACTCTTCATTCCAGCACTTTCTTCCACTTTCTTATTTAATAAAAAATGAAAAGTTCTTACACTTGGAAAAATTTATGGCAATTAAATTCAATTCATGGCCTATTAAAAACCAAAACCATAACAGCAAATATTCAAAGAATCAAATACCAAGAAATGGTTTGGCAAGCTACTATACGAACTTGGAAAACTCTAATGAGAAAAGTATGACCCTGGACACTGGAAGCTCTGTTCAGCTCATCTCTAAACTCTGGAAGGAACAGTGAGAGCCACCTTTCTTTAAAAAATCAGTCTTTTGTGAACACGGTTTTTCATTAGACTGGATTTGCTGGGAACTACACATGCTCAGAATTTGAAAATTGTTTTTAAATTTAACATTTTTAGTGAAACTCAAGAGAATAAACTCATGGGAATAAACAGCATAGTAAAACTATAAGATTACAGCATTTAAAGCTTTTAAGTTCAGACATACCACGGCATTCAACTATCTTTTACATTTAAGACATCCCAAAACATAAAATGGCAACCACGAGGGAAATTTAACGTATTTAAGATTATTTTGTCAAAAAAGAAAATTAAGTCATATTTATCCAAGTTGACAAAAGATTATACCAAACATAGCAACCACCTGTCTTATATTTCTGGAGAGGGAAGGAAAAAAAAAAAAAAAACAGGAGCTTATACTTAACTAAAAACAATCTGGAAGTAGAAAATCTTCCAAAAATAGGGCATTTAAAATTAAAACAGGTTATAAAGGAAAACTTTAGAATTTACAACTCTAGATAACAATTACTGATGTGGGAGGACCAACTGATCAATGAAGCACTGAATGAGCCCTGCACACCCAGCTTTAGATGTACTCTAACTCGAGTTACAGAAATTCTCTGTTCTTTCCATAACTCCAGAGGGTATTGGGCATACACTCTATTTTTAAAATAGTCTTTGGAAATGTCTTTGTATAATTATGTAAGCTGAGAATTCTTGTCTTTTAAAAGCCATTCTTTAAAAATTAGTAAGCTATTCCATAATTATATCAAACAAGCCAAGAGAGAAAATGCCATATGGTCTTTGTATAATAATGCAAAAATATTTTACAGGTTTAAAAAAAGTTACATGTATCCCCAGAGTAAACCTCAGAAGAAAATACCTATATACAAAGTTTTTACTAATGAAGTCCATCTGGGCAACTGCAGCAACATGAATTTTCACCTCTTTCCTCCCTCCGATTTGGCTGAGGTAATCCACTGTCCATTTGCTTGTACACGCTCCCAAATCAATTCCTTCCAACACTAGAGGTTTTCTCTGTGTGGGAAAAATCAACAAAAATTAGGGAAAACCAAAAATATATCAGGAGTTATATTGGGTAATAAAGGGATAAAAACAAATAAGAAATGACTATTGATCCCAAGATGCTCAAAATCAGATCTGCTGACAATTCATGCTGTTAACTAAAACAGGAAGAGGAAACTATGTAACATACTTAGAACAAAATTTTAACATTAGGAAAACCAAACCAAACCAAACAGCAATACTATCATAAGCTTAGAAACAAGAGAAGTTTGAATATTATTTAAAGCATTTTTATGAGTGCTATATGTAACAAAAAATACATTTGATTAAAATTTGTACTTTATAGTCAAATATTGTTTGCAACTTTTTATTTTGATAACCATTCTAAACTTATGGAAAAGTTGCGAGAACATTACAAAGAACTCCCATATACCATTTACTCTGAGTCACGAGTTGCTAATTTAACACTTTGCCCCACTTACTTTACCATCTGCTCTCACTCTTGCAATGTGTGTATAGAGACATATTAAAGATAATTTAATTTTTTCTAAACTATTTCAGGGTAGTTTTCCAAACTGTCTCTATCATGCTCCTTTATCTGTAAAACTTGAGCATATTTTCTGAGAACAAAGACATTCTTTTATATAGCCACAGAATAATTATCAAAATTATATTTAAGTTATAATACTTTTATCTAATCTAGCTTGTATCCAAATTTCGCTAATTGTCTCTGTATTTTTTCCCTACTTCTGAGATACCACACTGCATTTAGTTCCTACACCTCTTTTAATCTGGAACAGTTCCTCAAACTCGTTCTTCTATGACCTAGACATTTTTTGAGGAGTACAGGCTAGTTATCTTATAGAATGTCCTTCAGTGGGAATTTACATGATGCTTCAGCTTATGCGTTTCTGCAAAGAACGTGCCACTCAGTATTGCCGAGTGCAAAAATTGTGATTTAAAAAAAAATCACCTTCTACATGTACTAGTTGGTATTCTAATGTAAGAATTAGCTCTAACTTCTCCATTCATTCTTTTTTTTTTTTCATTGAGTTATAATCTACTGATACAATTTTGAAGCCAGATTTGGCCAGTAAGAATCCCTTCAAGCTGGCTCCTATGACTTTCTGCCTGAGCACGTCTTACTTTATGGTAAAATAACATAATCCAGTATTCGTTTACTTCTCTGTCCCAGCCCTATAGTTATTTCTTCAAGTAGCTCTATCTTCTAGTGGGGAATGCTGTTTAGAAACAGTCATCTGGGTGCTAAATGTGTTCATGACTATTAATGTGTCGTTACATATAGACCTTCTCAGGGGACAGAGCTAGGAAACACACGAAGGTGTGTATATACTCACTCACTCCCCCCCACACCAAAATACACACACACACACACACACACTACATATGCATATGGTTGTATTCCTCTCTCTCAATATGTACTATACATACACACGCACACACACACAGTCTTAATGGATGTATGATGAATCATGATACTTCCAATATGGTTAACTAATTCCAAACTTATACATTTATTTTAATATTTCTTGTTCATATATTTGTAAACTACCCCCTCTCTTCATGAGAAACCTGGTTCCAATCATCCTCAATGTTTAATCAGTTGTACAGTCTCAGAATAAACAATAAGTACTCCTACAACTGCTAAGTTATACCACTGTAAAAAGTATACAAACTAGAATTCAGCATTGTTGATAGTTCTTTTTGCTTTTAGACTGTCATAGAATCAAAGTATGGGCTTGGAGGCTCCGATGGTAAAGTGTCTGCCTCCAACGCAGGAGACCCATGTTTGATCCCTGGGTTGGGAAGATCCCCTGGAGAAGGAAATGGCTATCCACTCCACTCCAGCATTCTTGCCTGGGAAATTCCACAGAGGAGCCTGGCAGGCTCCAGTCCCTGGGATTGCAGAGTCGGACATGACTGAGCAATTAACACATTCCAAATTCATAATCAAGTACTGTGTTCAAAAGTGACTTAGGTTACTTCTCTCTCCCTTAATTAGGTTCACTTGTTATTTTTATATTCTATACTACAGTTTGGGTTTGTTTTTTAATTATTCCTTATCCATGTTAATTTTATTATTACTATTATTTCAGAATATAAAACATTAATGTGACCTCCAAAGTCAAAATTATATAAAAAAGGTCACCGCATCTATACTCACCCATGTTGTAATCACTCAACCCCTACAGATAACCAGTCTCATTAATGTCTGGCTTATCATCCCATGTTTCTTCCTTGCAAAGGGATTAAAAAACATATAAACTTCCTCATTTTTTTATACAAAACTATCTTATATATACATTGTCTTTTGTAATTTTTTCTTTTTAATTTAAAATTATATCCTGAAAATCACTGCTATCAGTTCAGATTTTCTCTCATTGTTCTTTTACAACTTAGCACACTATAGTGTAAATGGACAATTTAACCAGTCTTCTATAGTAGGTTTTTTAGGTTATTTGTAATCATTCTCAAACATAATAAATACTAGATTATTTTCATACTGTTGAAGTATATCCCCAGAGTAAATTCCTGAAGAGGAACTACTATATCATAAAGTAAACACATCAACAACTTTGTGAGATATGCCAAATTCCCCTCCATTAGGCTTGTACTACTTGGCATAAAATGTGAATGCCAGTTTCCTCACAGACTCACAAAGAGTGTATTATTAAAGTCTTTTGATTTTTGCCAATATGATACATAAATAGTATCTATTTAAGTGTAACTTTAAATTCTCTTATGAGTAAAGCTGAATGTCTTTTCACGTGTTTAGAGGCCATTTTTATCTTTTTGTCAACTGTTCACTTTTTAATCAGATTTTTGCCTGCTTCCTCATTAATTTTTAAAAGTTCTTCCCATACATGTGCTTTTGCTGACCTTTAATGAAATATATATTGCAATATTTTCCTCCCAGCTTGAATTTGATGTACTCAAATTTTAATCTTTTCTTTATCACACTTGAGTCATAATAAGGAAACCCTGCCACAGACCTAGATTACTAAGAAATTTATCCATGTTTTCCTCTAGTACTTATGTAATTTCTTTTTTTATTTTAGATCTCTGATCCATTTGGAGATTACTTTTGTGTATGGTGTCAGATATAAATCTAATTTTATCATCTTATAAATGACTGTGGAAAATTCTGAAAGAGATAGGAATACCAGACCACCGACCTGCCTCTTAAGAAATCTATATGCAAGTCAGGAAGAGACAGTTAGAACTGGACATGGAACAACAGACTGGTTCCAAATAGGAAAAGGAGTACATAAAGGCTGTATACTGTCACCCTGCTTATTTAACTTATATGCAGAGTACATCATAGAAACGCTGGGCTGGAGGAAGCTCAAGCCAGAATCAAGATTGCTGGGAGAAATATCAATAAGCTCAGATATGCAGATGACACCACCCTTATGACAGAAAGTGAAGAGGAACTAAAAAGCCTCTTGATGAAAGTGAAAGAGGAGAGTGAAAAAGTTGGCTTAAAGCTCAACATTCAGAAAACTAAGATCATGGCATCTGGTCCCATCACTTCATGGCAAATAGAAGGGGTAACAGTGGAAACAGTGTCAGACTTTATTTTTCTGGGTTCCCAAATCACTGCAGATGGTGACTGCAGCCATGAAATTAAGACGCTTACTCCTTGGAAGAAAAGTTATGACCGACCTAGACAGCATATTAAAAAGCTGAGACATTCCTTTGCCAACAAAGGTCTGTCTGGTCAAGGCTGTGGTTTTTCCAGTGGTCACGTATGGATGTGAGAGTTGGACTGTGAAGAAACCTGAGCGCCGAAGAAAAGATGCTTTTGAACTGTGGTGTTGGAGAAGACTCTTGAGAGTCCCTTGGACTGCAAGGAGATCCAACCAGTCCATCCTAAAGGAGATCAGTCCTGGGTGTTCATTGGATGGACTGATGCTGAAGCTGAAACTCCAATACTTTGGCCACCTGATGCGAAGAACTGACTCATTAGAAAAGACCCTGATGCTGAGAGGGATTGGAGGCAGGAGAAGGGGACGACAGAGGATGAGATGGTTATATGGCATCACTGACTCAATGGACATGAGTTTGAGTAAACTCCGGGAGTTGGTGATGGGACAGGGAGGCCTGGTGTGCTGCAATTCACGGGGTCGCAAAGAGTCGGACACGACTGAACGACTGAACTGAACTGAACTGAAATGACTGTGACTATCCAGTTGTCCAAGCACCATTTATTTAAAAGTTCATCTTTGCCCTAGTGATTTAATGTCATGTTCATCACACCCTAAATTTCTATATGAATGGAAATTTACCCAGACTCTGGAGACACATATATAAAGTCACTCAGACTTTCTTCTCTATTCCTCTGATCTGTCTATCCATGCAACTGTACCACACTGTTGGTTATTAAAACATTTTTAAAAATCCGATAGGACTATATCCCTTTACAGCTTTTCTTTAGAGTTTCTTAAGTAGAAAAGTCTTGTTTTGCAAATTAGTTACTGATTTCTGGTTTTATTACACTGTGATCAGTGGTATTTGCAATTTTCCACTTTACAATGTTTAGTGATGTTTTCTTTGTAACATATTATGTCTTGTCTAGGAAGGCTAAATTACAAAACACATTTTGCTAGCCATCTTACAAAGCATTTCCACATTCATACATCATTTGATGGTCACAATTCTGTCCTGAAGGCATCTTATACTAATGCGTCCTCTGGTGGGTAAGGACAATAACCCATCGAGCCTAACCTCCCAAATAAATTAAGACTTGAGGGGGGTTGAGGAAGAAAAAAAAAGACTTGAATCCTCCCCGTAAGTTTCTAACTCCTAAAAGAAAACTTCATCCCTGACTTTTGTAACACTCAGAACTGTAGCTCTATAACCATCCTCAGAGATGTAAATATCAAGTAAAATTACTGGGGTAGGGGATTCTTTATCATGAGCAGGCTAATTGTAATCTTGTAGGGTGTTTTTTTTTTTAATAGCTGCCCTAACATATGCAGAGTACATCATGAGAAACGCTGGGCTGGAGGAAGCACAAACTGGAATCAAGATTGCTGGGATAACCTCAGATATGCAGATGACACCACCCTTATGGCACAAAGTGAAGAAGAACTAAAGAGCCTCTTGATGAAAGTGAAAGAGAAGAGTGAAAAAGCTGGCTTAAAGCTGAACATTCAGAAAACTAAGATCGTAACATCCAGTCCCATCACTTCATGCAAATAGATGGGGAAACAGTGGAAACAGTGGCTAACTATTTTTCTGGGCTCCAACATCACTGCAGATGGTGATTGCAACCATGAAATTAAAAGATGCTTACTCCTTGGAAGGAAAGTTATGACCAACCTAGACAGCATATTAAAAAGCAGAGACATTACTTTGCCAACAAGAGTCCGTCTAGTCAAGGCTATGGTTTTTCCAGTGGTCATGTATGGATGTGAGAGTTGGACTATAAAGAAAGCTGAGAGCCGAAGAAATGATGCTTTTGAACTGTGGTGTTGGAGAAGACTCTTGAGAGTCCCTTGGACTGCAAGGAGATCCAACCAGTCCATCCTAAAGGAGATCAGTCCTGGGTGTTCACTGGAAGGGCTGATGTTGAAGCTGAAACTCCAATACTTTGGCCACCTGATGCAAAGAACTGACTTATTTGAAAAGACCCTGATGCTGGGAAAGATTGCAGGCAGGAGAAGGGGATGACAGAGGATGAGATGGTTGGATGGCATCACCTACTCGATGGACATGGGTTTGGGTGGTCTCCGGGAGTTGGTGATAGACAGGGAGGCCTGGTGTGCTGCGGATCATGGGGTCGCAAAGAGTCGGACACGACTGAGCGACTGAACTGAACTGAACGGCTCTTTATTCTCAGTTTTTCTGAGCCTAGATTCCCTTGATAAAGCACTGCAAGTAAAAACACTTTCTGCCCCATTAACGTTTTTCTGAGTTTTAGTTTAAAGAACTAAGGTTCGAATTACAGATACAAAAGAATCGAACGTCTGATCTTCAACCCACGTTAGTCAGAATCCAGTAGAAGTTTCTCGGGGGGTTCCCATTGCTTCCCCTTTTGGATCAGTGCAGTGAAAAACTGCTCCTTCAAATCCAGTAATTCGTGTAGACTAACAGGCGCCATTCAAGCTATTGGGGGGTGGGGGTGGGAGGTGGGGCGCGAAATTGCCCCTCGACTTTAGACCTGGGGGAGGCGGGGGAGGAGGGTGGAGTGGGTATTTCCCTAGGGTGCCATGGTAATGGTATTAGACTCCTTGACTAGACTCCCGCAAGGCAGCTAGCGGGGCTTATTAGGCGAAGTATTTCTCGTAGTCAGCGCTCTGCCATCCAACTGCTTCCCAGAAACGTGGAACGGTGCTCGCCGAAAATTTTGGTAAGACCGTCAACATCCCCCACGTGCTCCCTTGGCCGTAGGGCCAACCAGCCACTTCCAACTGACAACCTCCTCCCCACAACCTGGATCGGAAGAAACCAGTTCGGAGCCGCTCGAGTGGTAGGAATGGGTATCCACCGACATCCCGTGGTTCCGCCCCGCGAGAGGGCCTCACCTGCGGATACAAGTGCTCTATGAACTGCTCCCGCGAAACGCCCTCGAATCGGGGTACTGCGAAGCGGTGCCCGGCCATAGTTGTTCACGCCAATCCTCTTTCTTGTCCTGGGACCCTCTGCACTAACACGTTCCTCAGCGCGCGATCCGCCCGGAAACAGGACCCGGAGAGAAAAGGTCCCGGAGGCCGGCTGAATCGCGAGAACGGCCTGTTCCGAGTGCGGGGCTCGGGGCCGACAGGCGTATGATGGAGAGCAGAGAAGGGGCGAATTCACCAGAGGTGGCAGTAACAAGCCAGCTCGACTCTCCAAGTCTATTTCTCCGAACCTCGCTGAGGTGGTTTCACACCGACTTACTTTCCATGATGCACAGGCAAGCACAGGGGTGAAAGGTCACAAAAATGGCGCTGGCCGTCTGTCTTTTACCCCGCTTGCTACTTTCTCGGCCTCTACCGTCCTGGGCCGCCCGCCTCCGGACTCCCGGTTCGGCCGAGGTGAAGCCCCCATTGTCTGGACTTTGCTGCTTCTGCCGCCGCCGCCTCTGCTCGGGAGCAGCCCCATTTCCTCGAGTCTCTTGGGCCTCCGCGGCCTTGGCCCTGTCTGCTCGGGGTCCTCAGCGTCCCGTGCTCAGCCCCCTGGAAGTCGCCGCAACCCTCCCCACTTTCCCTTCCTATCCCCGGCGAACCTACAGCACCGAGGAGCAGCCCCAGCAGCGTCAGAAAACCAAAATGATTATTCTAGGGTTCTCCAACCCCATCAACTGGGTGCGGACTCGAATTTACTCCTTCCTTATCTGGGCCTATTTCGACCAAGAGTTCAGCATCACAGAGTTCTCAGAAGGAGCGAAGCAGGTTGGTTTATTTCTCTAGGAATAACCTATCCACCTCTCATGAATTCAGCAGTTAAGATACGCAAAAGTGTTTAGCGGTGAGGTTTCCACTGGGTCTCAAATGATCAAATGTGGGTAGTGACCCAAATACAAGGCCCTCCGGCCACTTGCTGTAAGCTAAGCTTCTACTTGTTTGCACGGTCTCCGAGGAATAGGGTATTGATTGAGACACCAATTTGAAGTCCCTTAACTACTTTATCTGCCGTCTTCAGGTTTTGAATCAGATAGAAATGGATTCAAAGCCTATTTCTGACACTTAAAAGGCTTTATTTTTTCTGAAATGTGATTTTTCTGCAGAATGAAAAAGACGATACTGATTATATGCTGGCATTGATATATTTACTTCTGGTTTTTTTCAGTTTATTTCTATAAACACAGCCATTTATACTTATTTATGTGATCTGTCTGTCAATTATAAATTAAATGTTAATATAATCAGTGTCAATATTAACTCATGCTTTTTGCTTCCCTGAGTCAATTCTTGACTAATCTGTGTTTTTACAAAAAAATTTAAAAGCAAAGAACAAGCATAGTTAATAGTATTATAAGGGATAAACCTCAGTTCCTGTCAGTTCTCAAAATTTTTGTTTGTGTAGAGGTAAATGAGCTTGATACTACTGTCCTTCAGGATTCCTGCAGATGACTTGTGAGCTTGTCTACCTCCTGCTCATTTACGCACCAATAAGGAATGGAAGTCATCCCCCCATGGACAGGATAGGAATCAAACCTAAGTCCCTCCTTCCTTTGACCACAAAGGAGCATGGAACACTTTTTAGTCACTCTTTATCCTAAAGGTCCTCCAGCTGTGAGCTATTTTAGCCCTCATCCTTGCTATTAAGTAGTATTTGCACCCATTCATCAGACAGTCTGTATGCAGTTTTGCCTCATCTAAATCAATTTTTGTGCATTTAGCCATTCTGATTTCCAAAAAGAATGTTAGGTCATCCATGGCAAATATTTCGTGATTCCATTAAACCAGTGGTTGCTTAACATAACCTTTCAGATCAAGCAAACCAGTTTTTCAACACCTACAGTTTAAAAGGACATGGCTCAAAAGTCTTCCTACCTAGATCTCATAAGGCAACTCTTCCTTCTTTTGCATAGATGTAATTCTAGGGCTTGGGAATAATCTGGTGCATAAACATTGGCTAGATTATCTACTCTCTTGAGCTCAACTTGCCCTTTAACTTCCCAACTATAGAATATTATCTTGGGATGTGACTATCAAGCTGTCAGTTAGATCATGTTCATTAACATTTTTCTTTTTCAGTCTTGGAACATGAAAGACACCTTCATGCTCGTTATTCTAGTCTAATTCTCTTTTACAGATGATAAAAATCAAGTCTAAAAAGGTCAAATGATTAACTCAAGGATGCATAGCTAGCAACTGCTGAGGTACATTGTTCTGTGACCCACTCTACAAGCATTCTTGGTTCTCCAGAGTTACTAGAAATTGACATGGTTAAGTATAATCTAGGCAAGCTTTTTAAAAAATTTTATAATTTAAAATTTTTTTCTCAAAGTATAATTGTAATATTGTTACAGATATACAGTGTTACAAATATACAACGTAGTGATTCATAATTTTTAAAGATTATACTCCATTTATAGTTACAAAATATTGGCTATATTCCCTGTGTTATATAATAAAGCCTGTAGCTTATTTTAAACCAATCTAGGCAAGCTTTTATTCATCATGTGAGCCAGAGGAATAGGTGGTCCAATGATATACAGTCCTTAAACAGCTTTATTTGTGCCACAAACTTTACTTCCATTGATAAGTACATATGATATTATCCCTGTTACTGCCATCAAACCACATTAACCATTTACTGTTTGTTTTCCAGTATCTTTACATATTTTGGCCTTTTCTATGAAACAAAAAGCTATTTCCCAGAAGCCTGTTTAGGTTCGTATGTGCGTGCTAAGTCACTTCAGTCGTGTGCAACTCTTTGTGACCCTATGAACTATAACTCACCAGGCTCCTCTGTCCATGGGGATCTCCAGGCAGGATTATTGGAGTGGGTTGCCATGCCCTGCTCTAGTAGTCTTCCTGACCCAGGGATCAAACCTGTACCTCTTGTGGCTCCTGCATTACAGGCAGATTCTTTACCACTAAGCCACCAAGGAAGCCCCTTGCTTAGGTTAGGAAGTCTTATATCATCAAAGCCTTATCAGGGCAGCCTCCTATTGGGACGTTATTACCTTACAGGATAATTTGCTCAGGTTTGATCATTGGCCACAGAAACTAGAGTATCATAGTTGGATTTCAACATGATTGTGATGTCTGTTACTTCTTACCAAATTTCACCCATCTTCCACACACAAAGGCTTACTAAAATACATAGGTTGTTTCTGAACCCTGAGAGCATCTAGAATGTTTGCAAGGGATCCTTGAGTCCATTTGGAAGTGTGCTTTTTCTCAAAATTCAACTCCATTATTGTTCAGTTCAATTCAGTTGCTCAGTTGTGTCTGACTCTTTGTGACCCCATGTACTGCAGCACGCCAGGCCTCCCTGTCCCATCACCAACTCCCGGAGTTTATTCAAACTCATGTTCATTGAGTCGGTGATGCCACCCAACCATCTTATCCTCTGTCATCCCCTTCTCCTCCTGCCTTCAGTCTTTTCCAGCATCAAGGTCTTTTCCATTGAGTCAGTTCTTCATATCAGGTGGCCAAAGTATTGGAGTTTCAGCTTCAGCATCAGTCCTTCTAATGAATATTCAGGACTGATTTCCTTTAGGATGGACTGGTTGGATCTCCTTGCAGTCCAAGGGACTCTCAAGAGTCTTCTCCAACACCACAGTTCAAAAGCATCAATTCTTTGGCGCTCAGCTTTCTTTATAGTCCAACTCTCACATCCATACATGACCACTGGAAAAACCATAGCTTTGACTAGATGGACCTTTGTTGGCAAAGTAATGTCTCTGCTTTTTAATATGCTGTCTAGGTTGGTCATAACTTTTCTTTTGAGAAGCAAGCATCTTTTAATTTCATGGCTGCAGTCACCATCTGCAGTGATTTTGGAGCCCCCAAAAATAAAGTCTGTCACTGTTTCCCCATCTGTTTGCCAGGAAGTGATGGGATCAGACACCATGATCTTAGTTTTCTGAATGTTGAATTTTAAGCCAACTTTTTCACTCTCCTCTTTCACTTTCATCAGGAGGCTCTTTAGTTCTTCCCTTTCTGCCATAACGGTGGTGTCATCTGCATATCTGATGTTATTGATATTTCTCCTGGCAGTCTTGATTCCAGCTTGTGCTTCCTCCAGCCCAGCGTTTCTCATGATGTACTCTGCATGTAAGTTAAATAAGCAGGATGACAATATACAGCCTTTATGTACTCCTTTTCCTATTTGGAACCAGTCTGTTGTTCCATGTCCAGTTCTAACTGTTGCTTCCTGCCATAACAAAATACCTCAGTCTGGGTTGCTTAAACCATAAAACTTTATTTTGTTGCATTTCTGGAAGCTGAAAGTCCTAGAACAAGGTGTTGGTAAGTTTGGTTTCTTCTGTGGCCTCTGTCCTTTGCTTGTAGATGATCATTTTCTTTCTGTGTCCTCCCCTGTTTTTTCCCCCTGTGTTCATGTGTCCTGGTATCTCTGTGTGTGTCCACATTTCCTCTTGTAAGCACACCAGTCAAATTGGACTAGGGCCCACCCTCATTTGATGTCGTCACCTCTTTAAAAATCCTGTCTCTAAATATAGCTACCTTCTGAGGTACTGGGAGTTAGGGCTTCAATGTATGAATTTGGAAAACCCAATTCAGCCCATAACAGTTATGAGAATTGTCTAGCTGACACACCTTTGCATCCTCTTTCTCTTGCTAGTTCTTCAAATTTCTTCTTAGATGGTTCTTCCTTTAGGAAGCCCCCTTATTGTCTGCCCAGATAGTGTAAGTTCTCACCTGTATTCTCCCAAAATCATCCTGTTCTTATTCCTGTCATAATTCTTGGATTTGTCCATTTTCTCGGCTCTCTCCTCAAGTAGACAGGAAGCTCCTTGAAAACAAGTAGAGTCTTAATGCACAGCTCCATTCCTCATTGCTAGTAGTGTGGGGGATTGCAGTTGACTGTCTCCCACTTTAAAGTGGGATCTTGTACTTTAAAGTTGAGGTCTAGTGCATTAGACTGTGCAAACTCATTCTCTTTCCTCCCACTTTACCAATGCCATATCTGTCTTAGACCTGTCTGAAGAGTTAGCTCAGACTGTAGAGAATCTGCCCGCAGTGCGGGAGACCAGAATTCAATCCCTGAGTCAGGAAGATCCCCTGGAGAAAGGAATGGCAGTCCACTCCAGTATTCTTGCCTGGAGAATTCTACGGAAAGAGGAGCCTGGCAGTCTACAGTCCATGAAATATCAAAGGGTTGGACAGGACCGAGCAGCTAACACTTTCACTTTCACTATCTATCTTCGTGAGATTCAGCTGCAGCCCAGATCTCCCGACTCCCAGTACCATTTAGGTTGCACTGCTATGTATTCAAGATTTAGAGGAGGGTCATATGACAGTCAGGATGGCTGATTACTTACTTCATCGTTATTTTAAAAGAGACTATATAGAAGATTTTTTTTATTGAGAACCTAGTATGTACACCACACACTATCTCTTCTCAGGCCCTTGGAGTGGACACATCATTTGCAATCTGCCCACTTACTACTGTGCATGTGGAAAGGCCGTTAAAAAAGTCAACCAACTTTGAAGGAGTCATGCCTAACCATCGATATCTTAATGTTGACAATGTTTATTGCCTTTATCATAAAATAGTCTTTGTTATACTTAGCCACTGAAGTATGAGCATTGTACATTGTATGGTATTTCGCATAGTATCTTAAAATAATAATCACCACCCTTCCCCCACTTTTCTTTTCTTTTTTTTTTTTTAAGGCTTTTGCTCATGTGTCCAAATTGCTGTCACAGTGTAAGTTTGATCTATTGGAAGAACTTGTGGCCAAAGAGGTAACGTATACTTTAATTTTCCTTTGTAAATAAATATTAACATGTATTATTTTCTTTCATTAGAATGATATGCATTGTCCTTAATTATGCTTAAAATAACATGTATGCCGTCACCCAAAGTAGAGTCCCTCTATTTTGCCTTTGGAGTACTAGGGGTTTTAAGGAGCATAGAATGACTTGCTGCTTAAGGCATAAGTGAGTATGATGTCTTTCAATTCTTACATAGAATGTTCTATTAGGAATTATCTAACTGAAGAATCAGATGCCTCTCAGCCTTGCTTTTGAAAGTGAATACGTATGGCTGTAAAATTAAAAATAGTTTTACAAAATACACTCCATGAAGAATTCACTCTACTTTTTGAAAAGCTTTTGACAGTTCAACAAGTGAACTCTGGTTTGCTTTTTTCCATACTTAGACTCTACGTGTATTGAAAGAAAAGGTTACTTCACTACCTGACAACCATAAAAATGCCCTTGCTGCTGACATAGATGAAATTGTGTACACATCAACAGGAGACATCTCCATTTACTATGATGAGAAAGGTAATCCTGGAGCATAGGCAACTTTAAATGGCCCACAGTTGTCCAGATAAGCTCAATTAGTGAAAGATCCTGGAATAGTAGCATTTTGTTGGTACAAATGGATATTTATAGAATTGCAGAGAAAATAATTTATTCATTCTTTAAAGACCTGGCTCTGAAAGACTTGGGTTATGGTAATGGTTCTGAATGCCTTTCTCTCTAGAAGTTTGGGATGGTCATGTACACACTGCTGTTTTTAAAGTGGGATAACCAACAAGGCCCTCCTGTGTAGCGCCTGGAACTCCCCTCAGTGGTATGCGGCAGCCTGGTTGGGACGGGGTGTGGGGAGAATGGATACACGTGTAGTGTGGGTGAGCCCCTTTGCTGTTCACCGGAAACTGTCACAACATTGTCTGTTAATCAGCTATACCCCATTACAAAATAAAAAGATTAATCAAAAAAAAGAACTTTTCCCTAATGCCGTCTAATTCATAGAAGAGGACATTGTCACTTAAGTTAATGAAAATTGCCCAAGACAAGCTGCTCCTATGTCAAAAGGAAAATATTTGTGCTTCAGATTTCCTAACTTAAAGGAAACAATTCAGTATTTTAAGTGTCCAGCTGTATGTTAAGTAGGAGTAAAAAGTAAAAGAAAAAGTAAATACTGTTAGCTAAACACTGTTTTAAGAGTAACATAAACTCAGAACTCCCAATTGGATTTATTTGGAGACGGTGAAAATAATTGAGAGGAACTTTGGCATTTATCTTGTTCTTTTCCTTGTCCTATTTTCCCAAGAGCATTCCTGAAAACTCAGTGACTTACTTATTCCCTCTACAAATATACACGTATGTACTATGTGCTAGGCACATAGGAAATCTTGCCTTTGCTCACACACTTGGCAAGGCGGTTCTGATTGAGGACTCTTTAATAGTGAAAATATTTTCACATACATGTTAATTTGAAACATTCAGAAAGGTACTTTTAATGATAAATATTTTCTTCTCCCTAATATTTCAAATTGCATCTTAGCCCCATGGTCACTGCCTGGTTTTTGCATAATCACTGGGCGTAGTAAAGTGAATTAGAGTAGAATAGAAGTGTTTTTTCTTTCTGGCAGTTGGGGATAAGTTAATAACTTAGCACCAAAACAATGTTTTCCCCCCTACTCTTTTTTGGCTTGACAATAGATACCTGTTACCATAATTTTAGAAAATCCCACAAATGGGAAAGAATCCACATAGTACGCTTGGGAAATAAGTGCCTGCTCAGCAAATAGTAGCTCTTGTATTGTGTTGCAGAGAGGAAGGCAAATACGTGGTAAACCCCAAGAGAATTTTCTAAAAATAGAAGGTGTCAATACGGGTACCTTAAGTTAGAATGAGCACAAAGTTTGATCTGTACTGACTGTGTAATTACTGCCAGTTGCTGATTTCGTTTTGGATATAAGGCTGATAGATCACTGTGATCTGTGTCTGTGTGTGTGTGTATTTTTTCTCTAAGGAAGGAAGTTTGTTAACATCCTGGTGTGCTTTTGGTATCTAACCAGTGCCAATATCCCCAGTGAAGCCATAAGTGGAGCCCGTGTGTTCCAGGTTAAGTTGGGGGATCAGAACGTGGAAACCAAACAGCTGCTTAGTGCAAGCTATGAGTAAGTCTGATCACATTTCCTCGTTTCCTTTCTTTAGAAAATGGAAGGTAGTATGAAGATATGAAAACTAAAGGGAGCTTTCAGAAGAACAAATTGAAATTTGACAAGTATCTGTGATGAAAGATAGTCATAAAGACGCACTGGCCACAAAACAGCAGTGTTCAGAAATTAGGAAGAGGTCATGTTGCTGAACCTAATTAAACAGTGTTTCAGCTGTCTATCACTACATTACAAACCATTCCAAGTCAGTGACAGCAAACAGCCATTCATTTTGCCTGCTTTTCTGCTGCTCTGGAATTTTGGAAAGGCTCAGCTGTGGGGTTTTCTCTGCTCTCCCTGGCGTCAGCTGGGGCGGCAGGAGCCAGAGATTGATTTCCACAGTGGGCTTCCTCATCCACAGGGCAGCACCAGGATGCTCCTCGGCTTCTCCACATAATGTCTCATCCTCCAAGGCCTCTCTTCGTGGCTTGGGCCTGTGGAGGTGTTAAGACAGTTATGTATTCTACATGGTGGTTGGCTTCCAAAAGACAGAAGATGCTAGACATAGCCCTCCAGTAAAGGGCTATGTCCAGGGTTGGAACAGCATCACTTCTGCCATGGTTTGCTGGTCCAAACAGTCACAGGATCTGCACAGTGAAGGACATGGAGATACTCCACCTCTTCATGGGGCAGCAGCAAGGTCACATTGCAGAAGAGCATGTGAAATGTAGTTATGACCATCTTTGGAAAATAAATATGCTGTAATTGGCACATGGACCATCCACTCACTAGATAATTATTGACCATCTCCTCTTTACCAGGTACTCTGGTGGGAGTTCAGACACAGAATTGAAGGGTTCCTGCCCTTAAGGAGATACTGTCTAATGGGAGGTTAGCAATCTATTTAAAAGAGACACTGTAGTGTATTATTGTGCAAATAAAATTTGGAACAGTGAACAATTCAAGCAAGTCAGTGGAGATATAGTTTAATATCTGTTTAAAAGAGAATACTTTTATGTCATCAAAGTTATACAAATTTGCTTTAAAACAATGAACAAAACCCCAAAATGACCTAAGAAAGAAAATGTATCCTGTTTCACTAAGGTAAAGAGAATTATATCTTCATTTTTTCACTTCTTGAAGGAAATGTGCTTTTTTTTTTTTCATTTCTTTTTCCTGTTTGGAATTTTGCTTTATTTGTAATTACCCAAAATATTCTATATATTTAAGTACTTATTTAATTTCAATCTACTGAATTGTCTCTTTTTAAAGACATCATCTAGAACACTATAATCAACATTAACCTTTGGTTGTTCTGAGAGTCCCTACTAAGATCACATGCAGCTCATAAAGACTGCTATTTTCAAGAATGAACTTAGTGCCAGCTATGAGTAAATATAATCACATAACCAACTTGCATGGAAGTGCTGTTTTATCACCATAGTCCAGTTTTTTTCTCCTCATATTAGGCATATATTATAGCTAGTAGTTAGCAGAATAACACGTTTCTCTCACAGACTGACAGATATTGGAGTGTATATAGATCTGTCTGTTAAAAATACTCAGTTGAGAATTTTTGTGGGGATATTTTTTGTGATCAAATTGGTAGATCAAACTTTTGATTTTTATTTACCATTATCTGTTAGCTTTTTGCTAAAAACTGCCTCAACTATATACTTGAAAATTACATAGTGATCCAGGAAGTTTTTGAACTGATACAGGATACACATTGTTTATAATGTTTTCCTTAGATTTCAGAGAGAGTTTACACAAGGAGTGAAGCCTGACTGGACCATTGCACGGATTGAACACCCAAAGTTATTAGAATAATTGTTCTTGGAAAAATCAGCGTATTGAACTTTTGGCAATTACTGTGAAAGACTAAGGGAGAAAAAATTTTCAGATCAATTGATCTTCACTTAATCAAGTTTGTGGATTACTTTTGTATTATTATAAAATGTTCCTTGTAGTAAGTAAGCATGATACAATAAAGCATTTTCCACAGATTTTCGTCACTTTCTGTAGAAGTCAAAGTAAAAAGAATTACAGCAGCCCGTCACTGGTGTCATGTTCAGTGTATTTCTCATGTTACATGTATATGTATATATACACAGACTAATTTTACAGGTAATAAAGAAGATACTGAAAAAACTACACATTTCTAAAGTCATAGTCCTGAAATATTTATTTGTGGTTAATACACTTATACCAATAATTCAGGTATGTGGAAGATTTATTTTTTAAAAGTCACTGCTGCTATTTGATTACCTCTTTGTTCACTAGCTAGATGAGAAAGAATAGATGGAATTACAGCAGATGGGTCACTGCAGAACTAAAAATCAGTGAACCTTATTAAAGCACAAAGAGAAAAAAGAAATAGAACAGTGCCTTAGTCCCCTATGAAATAACATCAAGTCTTTCTAACATACTTGTATTTGGACTCCTAGAAGATGGGATAAGGGAGACAAAAACAATGTAAAAAATAATGTCTGAAAGTTTTCCTAATTATGAAAATTATAAACCCAGAGATCCAAGAGTTTCAACCATCAGGGACACACATAAAACTAAAGTACATCATAATCAAAGTGTTGAAAACGAGAGAAAATTAGAAAAGCAGCTGGAGAAGAAGAAAACAACCACATTCCAGACAGAGAGTGACTGTATTTCTTAAACTTTAAGTTAGAGGCCTTGGCATGGTATCTTTGAAAGAAAAACATATACCTTTTGACTTAGAATTCCATGTTCAGGAAATATATCCTTCAGAAAACGTGAGAAAAGATTTTCAGACAAGGAAAAGATGATAGAATTTGTTGCCAGAAAACCTGTTTTATAAGAAATGTTAGGGGCCAGTGGGCAGAATAGAGTTCGAAAATGGACCCATGCATATTGCACAATTGATTCTGACAAAGGTGCCATGGTTATTTAATGAGAAAAGTCTTAACAAATAGAATAACTATATATTCAAATAGCAAATAACCTCATCTTTTGCCTTACACAATACATAATTTTAGTACAAAATTTAGATTGTGAAATGGATCATAGATTTAACAAAAGCTAGTACTCTAGAAATTCTGGAAAGAAACAGAAATTACTGTCTTGGGATAGAGAAAGATTTCTTAGTGAATTGTGAAAGAAAAAAATTATTAATTGGAATTAATTAAAATTAATACTTCTGTTCACAGTAGCAAGGAAATGGAAAGTCAGGTCACAGGTTGGGGAAAACTATTTGTAATACATATTATCTAACAAAGGGCCTGTATTTGGAATACATATATAATGCTTATAACTCAATAATGGAAAATTAGCTTTATACAACTATCATGACTCATCAAACTATGGACTTAAAATGGGTCCATCTTACTATATGTAAATTATTATATATTTTAATGCAAGTTATACCTAAACAAAGCTTGCTAAAATATTTAGCAAGAGTAATTTGCAGAAAAATAAATGATTAAATTTTTGTAAAGTATAAAGCAGCTAATCTATGTTTTATCTAATCTTAGGTGAAACAGAAAATAAGATCAATTAGGCACGTAATTGGCAGTCTGGATGGGAGAGGAGTTGGGGGAGAATGGATACAAGTGTTTGTATGGCCGAGGCCCTTTGCCATTCACCTGAAACAATCACATTATTAATCAGCTATATCCCAATGCAAAATAAAAAGTTTAAGAAAGGCACATATTACTAAAAAAGAAAAACGCAACCAGTTACACTATCTGTTGTAAGACACATCTCCAGTGGTTTTAAAAATAGATGGGGAGTGTTTAACTTAGAATCAATGAAATACAGTGCTATTTATTGTTTGTGAAAATATACATAAATTGTAAAACTTTTCTAAAATGCAAGAGATTAATAAGGCACTAAATGCATGATATATTGTGGCAACTATCTGGGAGGGAGGGGAGTGGAACTTGACTGTAATGTTTTGTTTCTTAAAAAAAATCTTGATACTCAAACTATGGTCTTTGTGTATGTTTTCTCAATAAAAGGAGCCAGGCGTTGGGGGCAATTCCAGTTCTATACTGAAAACAAGAGTAACTTGAAACATATTGTTAGGCCAGAATACAAGGACACTCTCAAAGCTGACTGCAGTCATGCTAAAAGTTACTTATTACCATTTAACAAACCCAAAATTTAAAAATAACAACAGTTACTTACTTTACCCATACATTTGGGCAGAGTTTGACTTGGTTTGTCTGCTCCATGTAGTGTTGACTGAAGTCAGTTGGGGATATTTAGCTGAAGGCCAAGTTGATGCAACATTGCTTTACTTGTGTGTCTGTCTTCTTGGAGGTGTTTGGAAGGCTGGATGCACTGGGTCACTTTTGGTCTGAGCGATCTTTAAATTTTTTGTTACAAATTATGTTAGATACAGATGAAGTAAATTCGCAGATCTGCTATCCCAGTAAATTTTCCTAGTGGTGTTATTGAATATAGCTGATGTATCCCTATTGTGTTGGGTTGTTTAATCAAAAGATTTTGGTCATTTAAGGTTGTACAATAGGGATTCTAAGGTTTTTGTCTTGATCTCACTAGCTTTTATCCTTATAGATGCTACAATCTAGTTGTTCCCGGTGAGTTCAATGTGTTTCTTGTTTGGGGGTGGGGAGCGGGGTGGGCGTGGTGGAATTACATATCACTGATACCAGGAAGTTTTTGTCTTTCTTTGGCTTATTTCACATAGCATAATATTCATTCAGGTTGTAGCACATGACAGGATTTCCTTCTTTTCTAAGGCTGAACAGTATTCCATTATATAAATATACTACACACACACATACATATATACACTATATCTTCATTCATCTGTTAACAGACATTTAATTTGTTTCCATATCTTGATTACTGTTGAATAATCCTACAATGAACATGGAAGTACAGATACCATTTTGAATAATGATTTCATTTTCATCTTCCTTGGATCTATGTGTCAAGAGGTGGATTGCTCCATCATATGTTAGTTCTATTTTCAATTTCTTGAGGAGCCTCTATTCTGTTCTCCATAATGGCTGTACCAAGTTACATCCCCGCCAGCAGTGCACAAGAGTTCTCTTTTCTTCACATCCTCGCCAATTTGTTTACCTTTTGACTTTCTGATGATAAACATCCTCACAGGTGTTAGGCTTTTATTTTTGAGTTTACCTGATGATTAGTGATGTTGAGCACTTTTTCTAGTATGTGTTGGCCATTTATGTGTCTTTTCTTGAAAAAATGTCTGTTCAGATCCTCTGCCCAGTTTTAAGTTGAGTTATTTGGGTTTGTTTTGTTGTTGTTGAGCTGTATGGACTCTGTATATTTTGAATATTAATCCCCGTCAGATGTGTGGTTGACAAACATTTTCCCCTGTTCCACAAGTTGCATTTTGGTGATTGTTTCCTTTACTGTGCGGAAGCATTTTAGTTTGTTGTTCTCCCACTTAATGTTTGCTTTTGTTGCCTTTGCTTTAGTGTCAAATTCAAAAAATCTTTCCCAAGACCACTGTCAAGGAGATTACCCCCATGATTTCTCTAGGAGTTTATGATACACAACTGTATATTTCTGCCTTAGCTTCATCAAACATTAACATTTTGTCATCTCTTTTTCCTTTTCTCTCTTTTACACACACATATACACAGTTTTTATCTAAACCATTTGAAAGTAAGTTTCAAACTTCAAATACTTTATCCTAAATATTTCAACATGCATTCCCCACTAAATAAGACCATTAGCAATAATTCCATATCATCCAATATTTAAAACAAAATTTAAAATTCTACCAGTTGTCTTAAAATTATCTTTTTGAACTGAGACTTAATCAAGATTCACACACTGTGTTTGGTTATTATGTCTTTTAAGTCTCTTTAAAATTTTTAGGAAATCCTCCATCCTTTTTATGACATTCCAATTTTGAGGAGTCTAGGATAGTAGACATATACCATATGCCATATCCTGAATGTGTTTGATTAATTTATTATAGTGTCATTTCTATAACTTGGAATTAGGGCTAAAGACTTAATTAGATTCTTATGTCTATAAGTGATCACATATATTATAAGTGGTTGTACTTCATAATGTAACACATATATAATGTATATATTGGAAAACTCAGCAGTGGCCACAGGACTGGAAAAGGTTCGTTTTCATTCCAATCCCAAAGAAAGGCAATGCCAAAGAATAGTCACACTACTGCACAATTGCACTCATCTCACACACTAGCAAAGTAATGCTCAAAATTCTCCAAGCCAGGCATCAACAGTTCATGAACCGTGAACTTCCAGAGGTTCAAGCTGGTTTTAGAGAAGGCAGAGGAACCAGAGATCAAATTGCCAATGTCCGTTGGATCATTGAAAAAGAAAGAGTTCCAGAAAAACATCTACTTCTGCTTTATTGACTATGCCAAAGCTTTTGACTGTGTGGATCACAACAAACTGTGGAAAATTCTGAAAGAGATGGGAATAACAGACCACCTGACCTGCCTCCTGAGAAACCTGTATGCAGGTCAGGAAGCAACAGTTAGAACTGGACATGGAACAACAGACTGGTTCCAAATAGGAAAAGGAGTACATCAAGGCTGTATATTGTCACCCTGCTTATTTAACTTCTATGCAGAGTGTATCATGAGAAACGCTGGGCTGGCAGAAGCACAAGCTGGAATTAAGATTGCCAGGAGAAATATCAATAACCTCAGATATGCAGATGACACCATCCTTATAGCAGAAAGCAAAGAACTAAAGAGCCTCTTGATGAAAGTGAAAGAGGAGAGTGAAAAAGTTGGCCTAAAGCTCAACATTCAGAAAACTAAGATCATGGCATCTGGTCCCATCACTTCATGGCAAATGGTTGGGGAAACAATGAAAACAGTGAGATACTTTATTTGTGGGGGCTCAGAAATCACTGCAGATGGTAACTGCAGCCATGAAATTAAAAGATGATTGCTCCTTGGAAGAAAAGCTATGACCAACCTAAACAGCATATTAAATTAAAAAGCAGAGACATTCCTTTGCCAACAAAGGTCCATCTAGTCAAAGCTATGGTTTTTCCAGTGGTCATGTATGGATGTGAGTTGGGCTATAAAGAAAGCTGAGTGCTGAAGAATTAATGCTTTTGAACTGTGGTGTCGGAGAAGACTCTTGAGAGTCACTTAGACTGCAGAGAGATCCAACCAGTCCATCCTAAAGGAAATCAGTCCTGAATATTCATTGGAAGGACTGATGCTAAAGATGAAACTCAGTACTGCGGGCACATGATGTGAAGAACTGACTCATTGGAAAAGACCCTGATGCTGGGAAAGGTTGAAGGCTGACAGAGAAGGGGACGACAGAGGATGAGATGGTTGTATGGCATCACTGACTCAATGGACATGAGTTTGAGTAAACTGGGAGCTGGTGATCAACAGGGAGGCCTAGCGTGCTGCAGTCCATGGGGTCCCAAAGAGTCGGACATGACTGAGTGACTGGACTGATCTAAATGAACTTTGGGAGAGCTAAATGTGAATTGTTTGTCTTTATTTCTGTCAACCTTATTTAAAAGAACCCCTCAGCATCACTTTCTGTGCCCTAACTCAGATTTATTTTGGTTTATAGCACTTATCACATCCAACATTGTAATAAATATTACTTTGTTGACTTTTTACATTGTCTGCCTTTCCAACTAAGGCAGTAACTTCTATCTTGTCCACCGCTATATCCCCGGAGCCCATAATAAATTATGGTACATAGTAGAGCTCAGTAAATATTATTTAATAATTGAATAACAAATGATCAAGCCTCACTCCCTACTGCTGCATTTTCTGGTTCACATGACAGAAACATTTTCCCTCTTACTTCTGATTTAATGGCCTAGTAAGCTGGATGTAATTTTTTTTATCATGTGCAGTCCCCACTCAAGGCATATATGGTATTATTGGATATGTGACCTTGCTTTTACAGTCCTATAATAAATGTTATTTCTTCTGAACACCACATGGTGGAGCCAGTTGTGTGGGGAATGTAAATGCAGAACTTGAAGTAAGTTTGATAGGGCCGGAAGTCACTGAAAAATAGAATTGCTTAGTTTCGGTTCAGTTCAGTCATCAGTTGTCTCCAACTATTTTTCGACTCCATGGACCGCAGCATGCCAGGCCTCCCTGTCCATCACCAACTCCCGGAGTCCACCCAAACTCATGTCCATTGAGTCGGTGATGCCATCCAACCATCTCATCCTCTGTCATCCCCTTCTCCTCCTGCCTTCAACCTTTCCCAGCATCAGGGTCTTTTCAAATGAGTCAGCTCTTTGCATTAGGTGGCCAAAGTATTGGACTTTCAGCTTCAGCATCAGTCCTTCCAATGAATATTCAGGACTAATCTCCTTTAGAATGGACTGGCTGGACCTCCTTGCAGTCCAAGCTACGCTCAAGAGTCTTCTCCAACAACACAGTTCAAAAGCATCAATTCTTTGGCGCTCAGCTTTCTTTATAGTCCAACTCTCACATCCATACATGACTACTGTAAAAACCATAGCCTTGACTAGACAGACCTTTGTTGGCAAAGTAAAGTCTCTGCTTTTTAATATGCCGTCTAGGTTGGTCATAACTTTTCTTCCACGGAGTAAGCGTCTTTTAATTTCATGGCTGCAGTCACCATCTGCAGTGATTTTGGAGCCCCCCAAAATAAAGTCAGCCACTGTTTCCCCATCTATTTGCCATGAAGTGATAGGACCAGATGCCATGATCTTATTTTTCTGAATGTTGAGCTTTAAGCCAACTTTTTCACTCTCCTCTTTCACTTTCATCAAGAGGCTTTTTAGTTCATCTTCACTTTCTGCCTTAAGGATGGTGTCATCTGCATATCTGAGGTTATTGAAATTTCTCCAGGGAATCTTGATTCCAGCTTGTGCTTCATCCAGTCCAGCGTTTCTCATGATGTACTCTGCATATAAGTTAAATAAGCAGGGTGACAATATACAGCCTTGATGTACTCCTTTTCCTATTTGGAACCAGTCTGTTGTTCCATGTCCAGTTCTAACTGTTGCTTCCTGACCTGCATATAGGTTTCTCAGGAGGCAGGTCAGGTGGTCTGTTATTCCCATCTCTTTCAGAATTTTCCACGGTTTGTTGTGATCCAGACAGTCAAAAGCTTTGGCATAGTCAATAAAGCAGAAGTAGATGTTTTTCTGGAACTCTCTTGGTTTTTCGACGATCCAGCGAATATTGGCAATTTGATCTCTGGTTCCTCTGCCTTCTCTAAAACCAGCTTGAACCTCTGGAAGTTCACGGTTCATGAACTGTTGAAGCCTGGCTTGGAGAATTTTGAGCATTACTTTACTAGCGTGTGAGATGAGTGCAATTGTGCAGTAGTCTGAGCATTCTTTGGCATTGCCTTTCTTTGGGATTGCTTGGTTTTGATGGATTGTTGTAGCTAGATATGTTAAGGCAACTTCTCAACAAAAAATTTTTTTGAACTTCTTGGTGTTAAAAGTATGAGTCACCTCAGAGGGAACTGTTGCTCACATGTCTTCTCTGATGGCTGGAACCATAGATAATATCATTCAGTTCCTCTGTGATTACTGCCATCCTCAGACTCTTTTCTTGGATGGTATAATGCATTAATCAGAATATAGATTATGCTGCAGAAACAATCTTCAGATCTCAGTGGATTGAAACAAAAACGGGCATGTTTCTTGTTCAAACTACATGTCCAACAAGAGACACTTAGGGACGCTGCTCAGAGGTTGGCATTACCTGCCCTCTGGGACACAGCTGATGGGCAGCCACTACCTGATACTATGGCAAGTGAAAAATACAACTGTGAAGGGTCTCACATGAGCAGTATATGCCAAACTTGGAAGTGACACCGTTCACTGGCCAGAACTCAGACATACTCAGCCACAGAGAGCGAGGAAGTATAACTCTCATCCCGTGGCTGGAAGGCAGAGTGAGAGAAGTATTTGGTGAGCAGCAGTTGGCTTTGAGGAACCACTCTTGTTTCAGCCCTAGGGAGGGCTACTGTAAAGCCATCAGCAGACACTGTTACATCAGAGAGATCAGCAGGCTCAAGAGATAGAGAGACATCCCAGATGTTTTGGTGATACAAACAGAATCCGTGATACGCTGCTATAGGACCCATAAGGTGAGGTACTCTGTTACTGTTCACCAATGATTTCAGCTGTCTTAGACCAGTTTTAAGTGAAAAAAAGCCACCAAAACCCGAATTCCACTCTCTTCATTTGATGAGATCTGCCAAGGTGCATTAAAATACCCCTTAGACTAAGTCAAAATTAGTCAGCTAAGACTTTATATAATGTCAATCTCATTATAAATTGCTTATTGTTTCAAACTGATAATTTTAAGAAGCTTAGATAAAATACAACTTTATGAAAGTATTAATCTTGTTCATTCAGTCTCACAATGTGGGTACATTATGCAAATATTGGTGGAGTAATTCTGACTGCATTAAATGAAAACTTTAACGTCATATAAAAAATAAGTAATATAGAAACAGCTTTCTCTTACACATAACAGAAGTCCAGAGACAAGATATTTTGGGCTAGTATGCCAACCCCACAAAGTCCTTGGAGATCTAGACTCTTTCTAGTCACCACACCTTCCTTAGAGTATGACTCTGTCCTCATAGCACACAATGGCTGGTAGAGCTCCAACCATCATTTCCAAATTCCAGGTGGCAGAATGGGGGGAAAGAATGAGCAAAGTGTTTACATTACCTGTCTTTTAAGATGCTTTCCAAGAGGTTACACAAAACACTGCCACTTCATTTCATTGGCTAGGAGTTAGTCATATGGCCATACAGAAGTCATATGGCTTCTGGGAAATACATAGTCTTTTAGCTGGGTATCATTTATTGCCCTGAATAAAACTAGGGGTCCTAAGATTAAGGAAGAGGAAAAGACAATCAGCAATTTGTCCAAATTGGGTTACTTGAGTCGTAAACCAGTGCTGACTCTGGTAATTCGCTGACTGGCTTGCTTTGCCAGCTTCACTGAGAACCATCTTTAAGAGCCCATGTGTTTTCTAACGGGTCTGGTAAAAAGTCCTAAACATGGCCAGCAAGTTTTGAAACTAAATGTAACAGAGCTGTTTTAGGATGCTTCAAACAATAAGTCCAAACCTCAGGGGGCGCAATCCCTGCTATTTACACCAAACACACACATTCCTGCCCTGAGGATCCCAGTATAGTTTATCCCATCTTCAAAAACAGAAACCTCCTCCTGCCTACTCCTCCCCCTTCCTATTGATAAACCAGTCTATTAGACATTCTATCAAAATTTACTTCCTTTACTTGCTTAATAAACTACAACTGTGGCTCAGCAATATATGAGAAATCCACCAGAAACAGAGGAAAAATTAGATAATTGACTCCTTTTACAGGCCTTTCCTTAGCCTCTGATGTTGGGCGGGCAGAAGAGCTATGGACAAAGCTGGCAAGATGCCTAGCCCTTCTCCCTGCCTCCTCTCCTGGCCTTACTGATTCTCAAACTACGCTTTGCAGTATTGCATTCTACTCGGGGCCACTGACAGGCTCCAAAGGAGCAGAATGGAACTGTGTCCTGCCCTCCCTCCTCTGAAAATTCCTCTTACCGCACTGCATCTGAATAAGCCCCCTGCGACAGAGAACAGGAAGATGCAGCATGGTTTATCTCAAACCGGAAGTAACCAAATCCAATAACTGACCTTGTTAACTACTTTGTTGCTAAGGAAGACACTCTCCATTATTGCTTCCTAAAAGAAAGAACAACAGTTTAAAAACCAACTTAAAATGTATATCACATAGCAAATCACATATTTTAGTTACTGTCACGTACTTTGAGACAATATTTTTTCCTAGGGAGTAAGCATATCAGGAAGTAGGACTGTCAAAAGGAAATCACCTGTGGTCTCTTCCTGGAATTTTCTTTGACTCTCGACCTCCCTCTTCCCACCACTGCTCTCTAACTGCCCATTCTTTCTGCCCTCAGTCACATCACGTCGCTGCCTTGATACCTTTGCAGGGACTGTCCCTTTGCCAGCCAGGCTCTTTGCTTAGATCTTCGCTGTCTGGTCACTTCCTGTCATTCAAGTCCAGTTAAAATGCCACCTCCTCTAAGAAAACATTCTTCTCATCCACTTTAAGGAGCTCAACCCCATCACTCTCTGCCACTGTTTACTTCTATCACAGCATTTATGGTCATCTAAGAGTTTCTTGTTTATGTACTTGGTTATTGCCTGGCCCTCCTCCATTAGGATGGGGTTTCCAGTTTCTACCTAATACCCCATTATATCTGACAAACTATTTTTCACCTCACTGGTGTTCAGAGTAGGGCAGAGTTTTTCAGTCTTGACAATATTAACATTTAAAGCCACTTGATTTTTTGTTGAGGGACCTGTGCATTGTAGGATGTTTAACAATATTGCCAGCCTCTACCCATTAGATGGTCCCTAGTTGTGAGAACCAAAAATGTCTCCAGACTTGGCCAAAACTTCCCTGGGGAACAAAATTGCCTTTAATTGAGGAATGATGAGGTTGCTGGCTGTGTTAGTGTTCAGAAAGCAACATTTTCTCGGAGTAATAGCAGCTGTCATTTATTGAATATCTACAGATATTGGGCACTGTTCTATGGGTTTTACCTTTGATCTTTACAACAACTCTTGTAATAGGTACTGTTACTATCCTCCTTTCCCAGATAGGGAAAACGAGGCACAGATGATTGATAAACTTGTCTAAGTTCATGCTGTTAGTGTGAAGCCCAGGGCTCAAACCTGACACCAAGATCCAGAACTCTAACTGTGCTAACTGTCGTGGGTGCCCGGGGCCGGACTCTCCTGGCCTCAGGTTGCAGAAACTGGGCGTCAGACGGGCTACCCATCCCCCCAAACCCACCCAGCCATTCATTCATGAGCAAGTGACCATGAGCAAGTGACAGCTCTCCAAGACTCTGTAAATAATAATAGTAACTTCATGCAGGATTGCTTTAGGAATTGACAGTAATAGCACACGTGAAAATTCTTATCCTGGTTTCTGGCACATCCTAAGTCCTGCATTCATATCTCCTCTCCTTCCTTTGCCCTTGGCTCCAAGCACTGAAACCAGGCTTTAAGTACCCTGGTCAGACAAGCCCCGGGGGAAATCTAGCCTTTAAGCAATCTGCAGAGTTTGTTCTTGACCGGGAGAGGAGAAAGACGCAGCCTTAGAAACAGCGGTCCAGGCTGGCATCTCCACCTCTGCTAATGACCAACAGCATAAACCTCAGCACTTTCCCATTAAGCCAGATGGGACTTTTAAATCTGTACTGATTAGATACCCGGGGGCCTGGCTGACAAGTAGCCTTCCGCGCTCCATTTCTTGATGTGAGTCAGTGAATTAATTGCCTGACCAATTGTTTTCTAACACTGCCAACTGAGTTTTCGGATGGATGGCCGCCGCGTTTTGGCCAGCAGGGGGCCTCCTTTGCTAACGTAACTGAATTGGCGCCTGCGCTTGCTGGCAGAGTACCACCACAATTTGGGTACCTTTGAAGTTTGCTCAGAATAGAGGTTCGAAATATGGGGTCCACCGACTCCTAGGAAGAGAATTTTGTGAACTTGGATAAGAAAAAAAAAAAAACAACTATGTGTATATTTCCACTTAACCCCAACTGAAAGTTAGCATTTCTTCAATTATGAACGTAGACACTAAACCACTGAAATTTGTCAAACTCTCTACAGTTGCTGCAGAGATCTTGAAATATTGGTTAAATTCCCCCTAACTTCAAAAAATGACAGTAGCTATAAGACCTGTTCCTAGAACTTGTGATTAATGCATTGAGAAAAAAAGCACATATCATAAATTGGTTGTTTGGTTGGTGTTTTAATAACTGTCTTTTGATTTCATTGTTTGCTTTGTCCTTTTTAATTATTTTATTTAAAATGTTATTCTGAGAAGTAGCCCATGGACTCAGACCGTCAAAGTGTTCATGCTACAAAAAAGCAGACACCTGGCTGACAGTCTACAAGGCTTTCTCTGGAGGAAAGGAGTTAGTCTTCAAGAGAGTCTTTAGGCTTAAATAATTTTTTGGTCACGACTCACCTCTTGCACTTCGATCTCTTCCAGTGACATAAACATGTACCACAGTTCTAGCAAAACTGTTAGCTACAGTGTTTGGTGGTGGTTTATCGCTCAGTCATGTCCAACTCTTGCAACCCCATGGACTGTAGCCTGCCAAGCTCCTCTGTTCATGGGATTCTCCAGGCAAGAATACTGGAGTGGATTGCCACTTCCTTCTCCAGGGGATCTTCCTGACCCAGGAATCTGACCCAAGCTACAGTGCTTGGTGGTGTATAACTTATATCAGGGTGAAACTTTGGTGTCTTCAGAATGGCACTGATAAATTTTAGAGCATCCAGGATGCCTGTCATTCTGGCCTCGGGGCGGAAGAGGCCGAGCTTCTCTAGCTGCCTTTGACTTCATGTGTTGTTACGCTTGGCTCATTTCCAGGGCTCAGGAATCTTCTGAAATAACAGAAGTCTCTCCCCACACTCAGCACTGAGATCCACTTAATTTTCAGGGAGGAGGCCTCTACGCTCCGTGAGTCTTGCTTCCAGAGTCAATTCTTCTCCTACTCCCATATGAAAAATTCTGAAGTACCTGTACCAAAGGGGCTTCCCAGGTGGCTCAGTGGTAAAGAATAATCTGCCTGGCAATGCAGGAGACACAGGAGATGAGGGTTCGTTCCTTGGGTCAGGAAGATTCCCCTGGAGTAGGAAATGGCAAACCTGCTCCAGTATTCTTGCCTAGAAAATTCCATGGACAGAGGAGCCTGGTGGGCTATAGTCCTTGGGTTCACAAGAGTCAGACATGTCTGAACAAGCAGGCATCTGTACCAGGAGAGGAAGAAGTGAGCATGTAGAGAATTTTTTCCCCCAGATTCTTCAGTTTCTTTTCCCTCAGGGCAGTGAGACCACAATGGGGAGGTGGCCAGGCTGGGTCGGGCTCAGATGTCCAGTTTTCCTACTTCACGCCCAGTGTATCCAGAGTGAGTGAGTGAAAGTCGCTCAGTCGTGTCTGATTCTTTGCAACCCCATGGACTATAGAGACCGTAGAATTCTCCAGGCTAGAATACTGGAGTGGGTAGCCTTTGCCTCCTCCAGGGGATCTTCCCAAGCCAGGGATCGAACCCAGGTCTCACGCATTGCAGGTGGATGCTTTACCAGCTGAGCCTCAGGGGAAGCCCATGTGGGCACTGGAGCAAATTAGGTCATGAGTGTCCACTCAGCACTTTCTCCTCCCGCTTTCCAAACCTCCTGCTTTTTCTCCACTGCCCCTTTCCTTGCCACTCCTCAGACCTGTCCTTTCATTCCCAAATCAACCCTTTTCCGTTATTGCCCAGAAGGCAATGATGAGACCAGCTGCAGCAGTAATAACAAAAAATAAAAATCATCCCTGTATTTATTAAAGACCTATAACATGCAGGTATTAAATGAGGCGCTTTAACTGCACCCTTCTCATTCAATCCCCTAAACAGTTATCATGGGTTGGTAGTGCCCCCACAAGAATTTACGTCCATCTGGCCTTCAGAATTTGATCTTATTTGGTAATAGGGTCTTCTGCAGATGTAATTAGTTAAGGATCAAGATGAGATCATCCCAGGTTAGCCATGACCCTAAATCTAATGACTCATGTCCTTATAAGAAGAGGGGAGAACAGAGACACAGAGAGATGTGAGGAGATGGCAGGGGTTGGAGTGATCCTGCCATCACCAAGAAATGTCAGGGGCTGAGGCAAGGAAGGATTCTTCCCTAGACTCTTCAGAGAGAACTTAGCCTCCTTGATATCTTGATTTCAGTCTCCTGGCCTCCAGAACTATGACAGAAAAAGTGTCTGTTATTCTGAGCCCCCTAGTTTGTGGTACTTGTTATGAAAGCCTTTGAAAACTGACGCACCAGCCAGTGAAATGGGTATTATTGCCCTGATTTGTCAAATGAAGAAACAGGCTCAAAGTTACTTGCATAGATTTGCACAGTCAGTGGAGGACCTGGGATTTGAACCCCAGGTAACAAAGTGCCGAAGCCTCCCAACCTCCTTCCAGTAGCGTTGGATTCAGTCGGCTGTTGACCTTGATGGTTGAATGCAGTCATTCATCTTCAGTTTGGAGGCAGCCCTGGGGCACCAGCTGTGGGAAGTGTGCTGTAACCCGGAGGAGAGGATTCCCGAAGGACTTCTGCCCCATCTGGGGAGGGAAGGTGAGAATCAGGAGCAAGCGCTCCATCCTCTTATTGCTTAATTATTCTTGGAGTAAATCACATGGAACCTGCATTCCAGGACCATCCCTCATGGAGGTTGTCTCTCCTCCCATCCTTTTCATTTCTATCTAAACTATTTTAGGGGTTTCTACAAATGTTCAAATGAGGAATCAAATCTCTCTCTGAGGCAGACCTCTTGTTATGGCAGGAAACCCTCATTTCCCAGAAGATTAGGGCCCAAAAGACTATTAGGAATTTTTTTTTTAATGGTAAAAGTGGCACCAATCAAGGGTTGGTGAGCAGAGGGGAATTGATTTTGCCCACATGCACAACTTTTTTCATAGAAACATTTCTAAGAAGATAGGCATCTGCCCTTATAAAAATCACTGAATTTCTGAGGTTCTTAAAGATTTTGCCATATTCTACATACCAGGCTCTGTAGTGTGGTGTGAAGTTCCTAGGGACAATAGATGCCTGTGGACCCTGGATGGTGTCAGCATGTTACGTGGCTGGTCTGTGACTTGCTACAGTGATGCTGACAGGGAGTCACTGAGGTCAGGTCACTCAGCTGACTCAGCTGGGAGTTTATCAATGTCCATCCCTTGGCTTGTCAAGAGTTACAAGGTTATATACACTGACAGGAGAGTTTTTATTTAAAAAAAAATAGGATTTTTGAAGACAAGGTCAATTTTAGTCTTAACAGTCCTGATACTGTCACTTTAGGTAAAACTCATCACAAGTTCAAATCCCAGTTCAGTTCTTATCAGGTGGGTGTCCTCAGGCAAGCTTCCCTGGGTTCTGAACCTTTCCGCTGTGAAAATACTAACCTTTCTCAAAGGCTTGTGGTAGACTGAAAGTCTAAAAGTCAAACAGAATATTAAAAAATGAGGAAAAGAGAAGTAATAAAAAGTGTGTGTCATCCCTTTCCCAATATAACACAGTTAGATGTGGATATGATCTTGGAGCTAATTGCTGAAAGCAAGAAATGTGTTACCCTAAATGATTTTTGATTCCCTTCCTTTTATTGCCCATCTAATTCTTAGAGAATAGATGATGGAGAATAATAACCTGTGTTGAGTTGGCAATTTTTGTACTTCTGTACAGTGAGTGCGCTATTATTAAACTTGTGAGATCAGGGGGTCTGCAAATGTGTAAAATGAGTTTTTCTAGTTGGGTTTTAACCAGAACCCTTGAGCTGTTTAATTATAGAATCCCAGTGTCTGCAGAAACTGGGATCAATGTCAGCTGATCCAACCTACCCATTTGACAGACAGAGAGATGGAGGCCAGAGAGCCCCCTGGATTCATTATTCTCATATGTAAGTTGAGGGTGACAGTCCTTACTTCAGACGGTTTTTCTCTATTTTAATAATGTAGAATGGTCTCTGGTGTGTAATATAAATGTTTGAGAGACGGTGATGCTTGGTGATAAAGAGAAAATTTGTGTATCAGGCTGCTGGATTCAATCTCTGGCCTTTTCCTCACTATTTTGTGACCTTGGGTGAAGTAGCTAAAGTCCCTTTTCTCATAGAACTGTTGCAAGGATTAAATTAATTAATATACATAAAACAGTGCCTGACACATGGTGAGCACCATTCAGGAATTAATTTTTATTATTGTTATTTTTAAAGAGATTATGTGGTTTACATAAGACTGCCCACTCAGTAGCAGAGCCAAAAAGAGAATTTAAAAAATGTTGGCTCCTAGCTGTGTGTCCTCTACCAAACTAATGTTCCTCTCCAAGGAAACTGGTTTTGTGTAAGCAGAGGGAAACCTCTTTGAGGCCATTTCTGACTCCTATGATTATGATAGAGCTGAATTGTTTATTTCATCCCCCAGGATCAGAGTTTGCAGCACAGCTTAATCGATAAACTGTAAATAGGTTCATTAATAAGCTAGGCACATGCCCTGAGACTGAGAAAGAACCTCAGCCACTTGTCTCCATGAGGGGGCGCCAAAGGGAGACAGAAAGATGGAAGGAAGAGGAAGAACTAGCTGCTTCCTGTTTCCCTCCTGTTCCTGCGGGTGTTGCCCAGCAGGGGCCCTTCGCCGGAACCCCTCCCCCGAGGTAGCTGATTTCAGTTTGCACTTGTCCCAGTCTTTGCAGATACCCACTTGGCAGAGATCTGACTCTGTCCTCTGCGGTCCTGAGGCCGTAGCACCAGCTAAACTCCCTTCCAAACTCCTAAAACCTAACAATCCCAACCTCCTTTCTGTTCCCCAGCCCTAGGTGCTGGCTGCTTTGTACAGCTATTTCTCCTGTGATATTTCAGGGTTCCCCTTTTACTTTTTCCATTCTTTAATGCCGAGTTTAAATTCTTTATATGAAATGCTCACTGTTAGGATAATTGGGGTGATTTATTTCTTGTGACTGAGACTCTGGGTGATACACACATGAATATGCGTATTCATATTCATGAATATGAATATAAAAATAATCTACAAATAGAGTCAAGTCAAACGTCCTTAAACATCTCCTCTCCTTCTCTTTTCACACCCCATTCTGAATGGGGTGACATAAATAAGATCTTGTTCGGGTTTACTCAATTACTTAGTTACTTCATTCCCTAGAGGAAAATACAGTTATTAACAGGTGTCTGTCACTCTAGAACTTTAAAAAATGCATTTATACACACACACACACACACACACACACACACACACACAGACTCATTATTGTATAGTATGATCACTTAATGAAAGCATAATGAAATAATGTAGCATAAATATAACCATATATTAGCATTTAAAAGTCCTTTCTTTTCTAAGAAAATTGGTCTCTTCCATTTTAAAACCTTAATTAAGATTAGATCTCAATTCTCTAATTTTAATCTGTTCCTGCTTCTTTTCATCACTCAAAATTAGATACTCACCTTTTAGTTCTTTCATTTTTTCCTTTGCTCTTGACAAAACTTATGCTAAGTATATAGTAATGGGATAGTAAGCAGTAGCTATTATTGTTACCACAACAGAACCCCACTGCACAACTCTCCTAGGATAATAAGATGCAATGAGTTTATTATGAGATGCTGTGTGTACTTCATCAACCAATCTATAACTCATTTTAAAGTTAACTCTTTTACCAAAGGAGTAACTTCTTTACCAAAAATTACAGTGAGAGGTATTAAGGAAAAGCAGAAAACATGCATATTGATCCTTCTTTTAAATTTCTTATGACAGAGTGTGCTTCCTCTTCCTGGCAGTTAAACAGCGTCGAATGAACGTGAAAGCCGAGGTGGAAGAGCTCAGAACAGGAAGAAATCGCTTCCAATGAAGAAGCCAGCAAAGGCTTTCCAGAGAAGATGGAATTTGGGCTGAATCTTGGTGGAGCACTTGGACTTGAAATAACAGAAGCAAAAAGCCAGGAAGGACATTGAGAGGTCTGAGCTATGTGACCCAGATTCTCTATTACAGTTAAACAAGTTGCTTTTTATATTGTAGAGCAGGATTATACAAAATTCACTGATGAGGTAGGTCCACGAGGGGAAGTTTAAAACTAAGGGTGGACTCAAGGAGAAAAATGTTTGTTTCTCTAGTTTATACTGTCATTTACAAGATGCTGTAAAATTCATGCTCTTCTTTCTTTATCCTTTCCGCAGCTCTGACAATTCCTCTTTCCCACTCAATATTCCTCAAGACTCCTCTCCCCTCCTCAAAAACCCCAAACCCTCCCCCAACAAACAAACAAGAAAAATATTTTTAATTTCTTTTTTTTTATTCACCTGAATTTGCAGACCCTGGTCTTACATTCAAGTTAAGCAGCCCTGTTGCATTATCATTGGTAATCCCTTTAGATTTTCCCTTAACATCTCAATGAAATTCTCTCATAAATCCCCTTCTTTGCTGACCAAGTGCTGTGCAGTTGCTGATTTTGCAAGATACGTGCTAATGTAAAGAATGTCTCCTTTGAGTCTCTTTATCATTTGGTTGCTTCCTGCTCCACCTTCTCCATATTTATGTCCTTATCAAAGCTGCACACAGTATTTCAAATGAGCCTCAGTGTTCTTCCTGCCATGCCAAAATATTGACTGTAATCCGATAGTTGATTTCAAAATTGGTTTGGAAGCTTCTTTTTCTCCTTGTGGTCAAAATAGCTTGCCTTGTAAATGCCAGAATATATTTTTTGCAGATTAGGATTTTTTTTTTTTTAAACAAGGGACAACGTCGAATGCTTTCCGGAAAGGTGTTTGAATTCTTTGGATAGCCTGCTTCAGCCATTAACATTTTCCTTTGCAGTTTAACCTCACAGATTTGCAGGACAGTTTCCCTGCTGAAAATTTCTGCTGATTTCTTTGTAATTAAACATAACTTTCTTAGCAATTCTTACATTCAAGCTATGGCTTAGAGCTTCAAAACACTTTTCCCTCGCTGTTGAAATCATGAAGTATGTGGTCTCCCACATCTTTTCTAAAAGCCTCTCTTAACAGAGAAGAAGCCTTCACAGCTTCTGTCCTATTCAGCTGTTGCCACTGATAATTTCAAAGACATATTCACAGACTCGGCTCTGCATCAGGCAGCTGTTCTGTGGTTACTGAGTGTTTGTGTGAGGACTGGTGGCTCCGTATCTCCTTTCAAGTTCCCACTTGCTTGTAGAATTGTCTGTTTGAGAAAGGCTTTCTGCTCTCTCTCCAGCACAGCATGTTTCCTGTTTTCCTTGGGCGGGCTCTGTCCTGTAATCATTTTTCCATCCTAGTTCCTTCTAGGCTGATTTACTTAACTGTTTTGCTGCCTTCTCTGTGTCAAAATTTGCATTTCTGCAGTAAGATAGGGGTGTTTATTCAAGTAAGTATAGCATGTTTCACTTCTGTCTCATTCCTGTCATTTCTTTTTACTCCATTTATCTCGACACGTGCCACATCCTTCCAGACCTAAGACCTGAAACCTCAGTTCTGCTTTTCTAAGTGCTCGGATTGACATCAAGATGATTTATAAAGCGTTTTCATCCCAGGACCACGGGCCAGTGACACCATCAGGTTGGCAGCTTCTGAACTGTCTACCTGGACTTGCCTATTGATGACGGCCCCTGCCTGATGCTGCTCATCCTGTGTGCCATCCAGGAAGCCCTGGTTTATAAGCCAGTCATTTACCATGAGCTTCATTTCAGTCATCATTGCATGATGTGCCTTTGGCACATTTTGGATTCACATTCATAGACTGCAGTCACCCGTAATTAAATTCTACCTCTGTTGCATGAATTATTTTATCTGGTCATATTTAATTCACCTCCTTCTTCTTTTGGAAATCTCTGGTGAGCTTCAGGCTTCATCCAGTGGATCTTTTGTCTGTTTCTGAAGCTGAAGCTAGATTGATTACACATTGTAGCCTTTGAATACTTTGTGCTAGTCCTCACACCAGGAATAAAAAGCAACCTACTACCAGTCTACTCTTGTAGTTTCTTTTTGTGTGTGTGTGGTACCCAAGATTTGATAGCAATTTTCTTGAAGATGACTAACTGTTCCTCTAGACTGGTGGTTCTCAACTGGGATGATTTTGTTCCCTGGGGACATTTAGCAATTTCTGGAGACATTTTTGTTGTTTACCACTGATAAGAGGGTGATATTGACATCTAATGTGTAGAAGCCAAGGATGCTACTAAATGTCCAACAAAGCATATGAAAGCTCCTCACAACAATGGCTGTTCAGCCCCAAATTTCAATAGTGTGGAGGCTGAGAAACACTGCACTAGACCACATGATTCTAGATGTACTTAAAATATGATGGTGATATATCTTGACACGTCCCTTCCTAAACCCCTGATACCTGTTCTCTGGGTTCAGCCACCAGCAGGCTGTCCTTTGATAGCACATGTATGTGGTCAACTCCAGATAAAATATGGATTATGCACCTGAATGATTGAGGTTACATGTGCAGAGCCCGGATTTGCTTTTAATCATTGCTACTTTCTTAATTTGGCTACACATGATTCTTTTACCTGGAAAAGAAATGATAAAGTCAGCCAGTGTAAATTTCATTCATTCATTCCCGAATATTTTCGGGGTGACCATGACGACCAGCAGTGTGCTGGCCACTGGGGAACAGTGATGAACAACAGTTGCAGCATGCAGAATCTTTGTTACCGCGTGCGGGATCTTTTTTTTAAGTTACTGTATATAACAACTATTAGTTGTTGTATAGCTGCTAAGTCTCCTTTGTGACTCCATGGACTGCAGCATGCCAGACTTCTCTGTCCTTCACTATCTCTCAGAGTTTGCTCAAACTCATGTCCACTGAGTCTAAACTCATGTCCACTGATGCCATCCAATCATCTCATCCTCTATCGCCCTCTTCTTGTTTCATCTTCAATCTTTCCCCGCATCAGGGTGTATTCTAATGAGCCAGCTTTTCACATCAGGTGGCCAAAGTATTGAAGCTTCAGCTTCAGCATCAGTCCTTCCAGTGAGTACTCTTAGTTGTGGCATGTGGGCTCTAGTTCCCTGCCCAGAGATTGAACCTGGGCCCCCTGCATTGGCTGCACCAATGAACTGGACCACTAGGGAAGTCCCTGGGATCTGGCTGACAGGAAGGCCAGAGAAGACCTCTCCAATGAGGTGACACGCTGGCTTTGGAGGAGCCAGTCCTGCTGAAGCAGAGGTGGAGGGGAGGACTTATGGGAAAGACAGGACAGGGTTAGAGCTAGCTGGATTTGTGGGAAAGACTGTCAAGTGGAGGGACAATGGGACCACCTGAGGGCAGAAAGAAAGAAAAGGGCTATCCCATGCAAGCCCTTGAATGCCACGGCATAGAGTGGATTTTATTCAGAGTGGTTTGCCCCCCCGACCCCCGCCAAACTATGCCTGGTAATCTGCATCAACCCTTCCTGCCCTCATTCTTCAATTGCTGTTTCCACAATACCAGCTAAATGGCATACAACCTGTAATAGACGTTCTGAAGCCACCTTCACATCAGAGACCTTTAGAAGGGCAATGATGTCATCCGACCAGCACATCCTTCCAGCTGGTGTGTGGAGAAGAGGAAGAGAAGAGAATCAGGTGAAGGAAGATACTGGAACTGGCTGATGAAGGAGTCTAGGACTGGGCGAGGCTGATGGCAGTGGTGGCGGAAGGAGGGAGCAGATTTTGAGCCATCTACTGACAAGTCTACAAATCTATTGGATTGAATTTGGAGGGAGTTGAGGGAAGGGAGGAGCTGAAGCAGAGCTGGGACCACAGAACTACTCAGTCAAGGGGATCCGAGGACTCTGGGTCCTCTATTGGCCACAGACATTGGCCAAAAAGACCCCTCCCACTCCCCCTTACTCTGAGTTATGCCTGAAGGTGAGGGGAAGAACAGGAGCAGGAGTTCATTCAGTCGTTAGCTCTGACCACTCACCTGGCCAGCGAGCTGGTGCTAGAGAAGGCCAGAGGTGGAGAAGAGGGAGGAAGAACAGTGGGCAGGAGAAGTCATTCAGAGACGAGAGTGTGGTCCATGTGGGAGGCATGATGTCTGGTCCCAACACAAGGGCCATAGCTTCCTGCAAAGACAAAGACTCCATCTCTGTGTCTCTTGCTATTTCAGACAATTGCCAAAGGGGATAGGTTGGGGGAAGACAGTGACTGGGGGTGAGGATTGGCCCGATCTGCCCTCCCTGGGGAAGGAGAGAGCATAGAAGAGGAACAACAGAACTACCGCTCTTTCTCCCCCTTGCTAGGTATGGTGGGACGGTCCCACTTCCATCCTCTTTAGATTATCTGGCCTGTGTGTCACTCAGTAACCCACACAAAAATGAATGCAAATCATTTTACTATGGCTTCATTCCCCATAATTTACTTCCTTGATGGCTCAGATGGCAAACAGTCTGCTTTCAACGCGGGAGACCCAGGTTCGACCCCTGGGTCAGGAAGATCCCCTGGAGAAGGAAATGGCAACCCAATCCAGTATTCTTGCCTGAAGAATCCCATGGACAAAGGAAACTGGCGGGCAATAGTCCACGGGGTCAACAAGAGTTAGACACAACTGAGTGACTAACACTTTCACTTTCCCCGTAATTTAAGGAAGCTAGCAGTGGGTCCGAGGTATCCCTAGAAGTATAAATCATTCTCTATTCCGAGACCAAGTTTGAGGGGTCTGAATGGTTTAGAGTATATCAACTTGAACTTAGAACAAAAGGTAATGTACTTCAATCACAGACTGAAGTCTGAGAGTATCCTTGACTCTGGCTCTGGGGAGTCAGCTATCATGTTTCATAGGTAATCTATACATGACCCTTTCAGTTGTTTTCATCCAGAGAAAATGGTTTCAATCTCTTTCACCAGAGGAACATAGTCTTTTTATTATTTTCTTTATTGTTCTGAGATGTGTGAGATTTCCTATGTGCTCAGAGTGGTTCTTTGGAAATCAAGTGAGACCATTCCCATCAACGTTCCGCACTTTACATCCAAATGAGGATTTTACTCTTCCTTGGCCCTGATCTTAACTGGAGCCTTTCCCCAGACCACTCTACCAGTGCAGTTACTTTGTTAACCTGAGTCCAGGTGTAACAGGTATCGGTGTGAAGGGGTGGAAGTGAGATAACTATAGATCCAGTTAAGGGGAATCATTGCCCGGATTCCAAAGTCATGACTGCTAGAGAGTCAAGTTCACTGAATTCTGGCCTGTCTACAGGAATTCTTTGGAAAACAACCCAAAAAATTGCCCCAAATCTCTCTCGCTGTCTCTGTCTCTGAATCTCACTATATATGCATGCGTGCATGCTGTCACTTTAGCCGTGTCCAACTCTTTGTGACCCTGTGGACCGTCGCCCACCAGGCTCCTCTGTCCATGGGATTCTCTGGGCAAGAATACTGGAGGGGTTGCCTGTCCTCCTTCAGGAGACCTTCCCGACCCAGGGATCAAACTCACGTCTCTTGCATCTCCTGCACTGGCAGGCAGGTTCTTTACCGCTAGTGCCACCTGGGAAGGCCCCCTGTCTCCATATGCATAACTATTATATCACTATTACATTATACCTATCAATCTATGTATCACTATCAAGGCGGGCCTATATGGCAATAAATACGCTTCTAATCAATGCACAGAATGTGTAAGTAAAATGGTTTGGTTTTTTTTTTTTTTTTTTTAAGATGCTTTTTAAAATCACAGTTACCTAAAGCCAATGTTTATAAGAGACTGGACTATTTCTCTGAAGTAGATTGCCCTCTGTTTATCTGGAAGACAAGTGCCCCTTTTCTCTTCCCATCCTGTCACCTCTCACCTCTGGTCTGAAAGAACAGGAAAAGAGCTTGAAGCCACTTTCCAAAAGAAATGAGGTGAGGAGCAAAGGCGAGAAATGGCCAGAGTGAAAACTCAGCGACAGCAGGGTGGTGGCAGTGATGGCGAGGCTCATGTGGTTGTGCTGAGGACAGAGGGACTCTTAAGGACGGGAAAATTTAGCACTGAAATGTAAAGCCGTTTATTCTCTGGTGCTGTAGGATAAACACTCCGTTGCTTTCCTGGCTGCCTCTTTTCCGTCCTGACCTGAGCTCCAACATATCAACAAAGTCTGCCCTGTCCTCAGCCGCCTGGTTATGTGATGTTTGAGGCCAATGAGGAAGAGGAAGCTGAGTTTCTCATGGGGGTCACGGTGGAGCAGAAAGCTAAGAACAGCTGCATGGGACTGAGAATTTATAGGAGCAGAAAATTTAAAGCAGAAGTGCTCTTAAGAACCTAAGACATCAGGAATTCAGAAAAATCCTGACAAGGGCATTGGACTTGTGCAGGAAAGGGAGTTCCTCTTAACTACATATACATCTGAAAGAACGGGTCCTTCAACGGATATCTGGGTTACTTAACATTCAAATGAGTGCGAAGGTAGAACAGCTATCTCAGGAATGCACATGTAACTTGAGAGGTGAAGCACATTGGAGTCATGTATTCATTATTCAATAAATGTAGGAGTAAACGCTGCAAACCAGACCCAGTGGCATATGATGGGAACAGGACAGACACAGTCCCTAACTTTACGGAGTTTCCTTTAGTGAGGGATGAGTAGAGGAAAAGATAGGAAGAGATGATAAACATTTAACCCAATGAATGATCCAAATAATGACAGGTTCTATTCAATGTTAATAATGAAAGTGAAAGTCGCTCAGCTGTGTCCAATTCTTTGCAACCCCGTGGACTGTACAGTCCATGGAATTCTCCAGGCCAGAATACTGGAGTGGGTAGCCTTTCCCTTCTCCAGGGGATCTTCCTAACCCAGGGATTGAACCAGGTCTTCTTCATTGCAGGCAGATTCTTTACCAGCTGAGCCACAAGGGAAGCCCAGTGTTAATAATGGGAGTGCTGTAATAAAAAAATACCAAGGTGGGATATTTTGGGTGGGATAGTCAATGAGGTCTCCTGAGGAAGTGACATTTAAGCTGAAACCTAAAGGCTGAGAAACAGCCCTCCGTACAGCGAGAAATGGGAAAAATACTCTAGGAAAAGAAGCAGCAAGTGTCTCAGGTGGAAAGAGATCAGAAATTTCCAGGAATTCATAGAAGACCAATGATCAAAATTAATGAGAAAATCTGAAACGGTTGTGAAATGAAGATCATTCAAAGCTTTGTAGGCCAAATAATGGAGTTCATATTTCCTTTTAAGCCCAGTGGGAAGTCCCTGAAGGATTTTAAGGGACTGATACGATATCATCTGATGCTGTAAAGAGAACAGATTGACAAGGAGAAAAAAGGGAAACAGCAAGACCAAAAAAAAAAAAAGGCTGTTTGAGACATCTAAATAGGAAATGAGAAGAATGGTGGGCATATGATGAAGATGTGAGGGTGGTGGGGGATATGGTTTGGAAGTAGTATAGTTAATCAGACTTGATGGATTGGATGTGAAACTTGAGAAAAATTGAGGGAATCGCTCATTCAACAATAAGTGCTGAGTCAGCATGTGTCCATCACTGCTCTCTTTGTTTGGGACCATCAACCATGAAAATAGACAAAGATCCTTTCCTTTGTGGAGTTTACATGTAACCAGGATCACTGGCTTGAGCAACTAACTGGATAGAGTTGTTATGTCTTTTCCTCGGTCGAGGAAGGCTGAGGAAGAAAGAGGAGTTTCAGGTCATCAAAAGTACTATTTTGGCCATTTTGAATATACCTGTGAGACACCCAATGAAGAATCCCAGTAGTGAGTGGAGTCTGGATTTTAGAAGAGAGTTCTGAGGAATACTTGTGGATTGAGGAGTAATCAGCATATAAATGGCATTTAGAGAGATCTAAACCCATGAGAATGGATGTTGCCCTTGAAGTCAGGCTGTAAAAAAGGAGGAAGTAAGGCCGTGGCTGGGAAGTGAGCAACTCCAGTATTTAAGGCTTGGCTAGAAGAGGGTGTGCATAAAGGAGCTGAAGAGACTGTGATTAGTGAGTAAAGAGGAAAACCAGGAGACCGTTGGGACTAGGGATCAAGAGAGGAGGGCTTCCATGGTGGCCCAGGATTGCTGTGAAGCTGCAGTAAGGTAATTCGCATAAACTCCTAGATCAGTTCTGGTCCATTCGGTGACACAAGTTACAATTTCCTCCCACCTTTTCTCCTCCCCCACTGGAAGCACTGAGGCACATGTGGAGACCACTCCAGAAAACTTGCTGTGTCTAATAATCCTTGCCCCCCACCTCTGCCCCCAGCAACAAATCCCCCACCTCATTCTTCCTGTCCGGTTGGGCCCTCCTCCGATGCGGTTCTTGGCTCACCTGCAATGCAGGAGACACCGATTTGATCCCTGGGTTGGGAAGATCCCCTGGAGGAGGGCATGGCGACCCATTCCAGTACTCTTACCTGGAGAATCTCCATGGACAGAGGAGCCTGGGGGGTTGCAAAAAGTCAGACTTGACTGACGTGATTGAGCACATCAAGAGAGGAAAAGGCCCATTTCACTGAAAACTGATGCTCAGTCAAGGGAGATGAAGAAAGAAAGCGTTCCTCTGGGTTTGTCAACACGGAGATGGTTGGAGGTCTTCTTCTTGATAACAACAGAGACGGCAGAGAGGAGGTTGAATTGCGTTGTGCGGGGAACAGGCGTGAGGGAGGGAGACAACCCTTCTAAGAGGACCTAGGAAGTGGGATAACGCTTGCCGGGTGATGGAGGGTGAGGAGAAGGTCTCTGTTTTGTTTTGTTTGCTTATTAAATGAGAGATGGTCAAATCTGATTGTATGGTGAGGGGAGTGAGTCCATCCAGAGGGCAGCATTGACAATGCAGAGGAAAGGATGACTGAGGGACATGGCGTGAAGGGCAGGGACCCTGGAGAGGGCTGGTTGAGGGGCTCCCTGCATTATGAGGAGGGGGAAACAGATGAGGCGGGTACAGGTCTCACGGGATGTGTCTCACTGAGGAAGCAAGTGGTTCAGGGGTGAGTTCTCTTATTCCTGCCACCCTAAGGCCTCCAATGCTAACTGACCCCAATGAGGCCAGGCTTTTCCTGGCAGGAGGCAGAGGAGAAGGAGAGAATAAGGGATTTGAATTGTAAATGGCACACCAGCCAAGAAGGAAGATTCTGGGGTTCCAGTCTCTCCATTTAGACTTGGCATCCTGCTCTGATCCAAGAGAAGATTTCAGCCACCGTGGGGGGTTCCTGAGGGCCCTGGGCACCAGGGGACTTTTGTCCACTGGGACTGCATGTTTTCACAGCTGTGGATTTCCTGACACCCTGGACTGGCCAGGCCCCCGTCATCTGGGCTGACGTATGGCTTAGCTAACAAGCAGTTTTTGTGATCAGAGAAATTAAAGACTTCCTCCCTAAGCCTCTCTGGGGCAGAGAGAACTTGATGGGGGCCAGGTAGCTGTTGAGAAAGGACAGTCCATGACCAGTGAGCCAAGAACCGGGTTGGAGGAGGGCCCAATCCGACAGGGAGAACAAGATGGGGGATTTGTTGCTAGGGGTAGAGGTGGGGAGCAAGGATTATTAGACACAGCAAGTTTTCCAGGGTGGTCTCCACAGGTGCCTCAGTGTTTCCAGTGGGGAAGGAGAAAAGGTGGAAGGAAATTATAATTTGCGTCACCAAATGGACCACAACTGATCTAGGAGTTTATGCGAATTACCTTACTTCAGATTCAAAGCAATCCTGTGAGGATGTCCTCTCCCCATCATTGTACAGGTAGGCAAATTGAGGCTTAAGGTTGCCACACCTAAGACTGTGTAACTATTAATAGTAAACAGCAGAACTGGAGTTTTAATCTGTGGCTCCAAATCCCATGCATTTGCCAGAATGGTGCCCCCTGTCCCACCCTTCAGTGAGTGGCAACTGGTGGGAAAGTCAAAGTGTTGGTCATTCAGTCATATCTGACTCTTGCGACCCCACGGTCTGCAGCCCACCAGGCTCCTCTGTCCATGGAATTCTCCAGGCAAGAATACTGGAGTGAGTAGCCATTCCCTTCTCCAGGGGATCTTCCTGACCCACGGATCAAACCCGGGTCTTGTGCATTGCAAGCAGATTCTTTACCCTCTGAGCTACCAGAAAAGCCCACTGGTGAGAAAGACAGATCACTGAGAGCTGTTCTGGGAAAAGTGTTACCAGGAGGGGCCCGTGAATGCGAGGATTCAGCCTGAGTGGCAAATTTGCTCATACTCCAAGGAATCAGTCTTGCCATCCTTCTTCCCCTAGACTGCTGTGTGACCAAGTCTTTTCCCAGTGGGCTTCCCAGGAAGTCCTTGGCTTTAAGGGACTCATCAGGAAGGAAGACAACAGACTATCATAGGAAAAACTCATCGTTAGAATATAAATCCATGCTCCTTATTTTCCCCCTTAGCTCCCTTTCAACACCGCCTCCCCTTCCCCAACTTTGCTGATAGGATTTAGAGCCGCCCCTCTCTCCTTTAATCCATGGACTGGGCTAAAGCCCTCCCAGGACGCATTTAGCCAAACCAAACTTCGTGGGAGTTACCCATGCAGAGCACATCCTCAATGTTTACATGTTGAATAGTTTATGATTTGCTCTACATCTGATCAGGCAGAGTCAACTACCAAAACTGCTGATCCGTGGAAACTTCACAGCCTTTCTGGGCATAATAATGGCTACAGCTACAGCTCATTCAAAGAGAGAAATAGCCTTTGATGAGCAGAGCAAGGACAAATTAAGACGTGACTCTGGCCCAGTATCTAGACAGTAGCCTGCTGCAGGAGGCTTTATCTGAGAAGAAATGGAGCGAGGAGCTGGGGAGGCTTCTGCCACACCCTCCGAAACAGCAGGAGAGGGACCAGGATATCAAGCAGGGCACATTCCCAGGACTTTGGTGGCTCAGATGGCTAAGAATCTGCTTGCAGTGTGGGAGACCAGAGTTCAATCCCTGGGTTTGGAAGATCGCCTGGAGAAGGGATTGGCTATGCACTTCAGTATTCTTGCCTGGAAAATCCCAGGGACAGAGGAGCCTGGTGGGTTCTGTCCATAGGGTTTCAAAGAGTCAGACATAACTGAGTGACTAATACTTTCACTTCTTTCAACGTATCAGAAACAGAGAGGCTATTGCTAAAGCGATTCTTTCTGTTATCTCTTTTCCAACCTGCGGCAGAGTCAGCTAATTGTCTCTAACTTTCCATTATCTATTTCTTCTTTAGTAATGGAAGCCCTAATTTTTAGGAGGGAGGGATCTTGGCTGACTGAAATAAACTATGTATTTCCCAAGTCTCTCTCTCTCTCTCTCTCTTTTTTTTTTTTTTTCTTTTCTTTTTTCCAAGTCTCTTGTAGTTGGATGTGATCATATGTCTAAGTTCTGGTAAAGAACTACTCTATTCTTCTTTCCTGCTGACTGGAATATGGACATGATGCCTGGAGCTTGAGCAGCAATCTTAAACCATGAGGTAGAAACTATTATTCAGGATGCAGACAGAAGAAGTTTGGAAATCTGAAGATTGTGGCACCAAGTTTGCAGCCTGGACAGCTACTGTGTAGGTAATTGATATCTTTTTGACACTTGTAGTCCAAACGCATTTATCTCAGGATAATTTCAGATGCCCCCTAATGGTCACTGGACGGTCTCATATCTCACTAAAACAGCCTTTGCAAGAGATGGAGAGACAACCACCTCTGTGCTGTTAGGAGCAGTGATTTCAGGGTCATTGCAAGCCTGTGCTGACAATTTTCTACCATCTCTCAGCTTGTGTGGGAAATCCCACTTCATTTCCTTTCTTAATATTCAAGTTTATTTATTTGTTCTTTGATCAAACTTTACATCCACATTTCCAATGGTCTGCAGGACATCTACACGTGGATTTCTCATCAGCTTCTCAAACTTGACTCATCTTCAAGCTTTAGGGGGCCTCATTCCCACCTTCACCAGCTGTGCCAGTCCCTGGGTCAGAGAGATGTCCCCCTAAAGCCCACCCTCCCTCTTGGTCAACAACATCCACTTGGGTATCTAGGACCTCAGAAATCCACCATCCAGAGAGCTCGGGTCTGCTTCCTGCCTCCAAAGCCCATGCAGGCATCTTGACTGAATGGACATAATTTTGTGGTGGTGTTTTTTGTCACTACCAGTGGCCAACACAATCCCTTCATGGCTTGTGGCTTGCTTTTGAAGTTGGAGGGCGGAAGGTGGTGAACCTGAGAATTGACAGCCTCCAGGATTTTAGTAAGTAAAGGCTGAGGAGTCTGCAGGCCCAAGGGAACACAGCTTCTAGAGCCCACGGGTCCCCTCCTAGACCACACCCGCGTGTCCAGGACCCTGGAAATCCCTGCTCAAATGGCCCGTGGCCCATTTCCAGGGACTGTGCAGACCTTGACCCCAGTCTGCCCTTCTGAGTGTGGACTGTGCTTCCCCAGTGCACACCTCGGGTCTACCCGTGGCCCAGAAGGTTTGTGAGGAGTGTGAGTGGAGCGTGGACACAGGGATTGCGGTGTCCACATGTGTGATCACTAGGCCCCTCAGAATGCAGGATGGAAGAGAAGGGCGGGGGGCACCATGTTGTAGGAAGGAACTCTGAAAAGTCTAAGTTTGAATTTAGAGGAAATTTACATTTGAAACTAGCTTTCAAGGTCATAATGTAAAGGTATATTTGTCAGGATATGAGAATGTATTTTATTTAACCCCTTTATTAGCTTCCTTGATACTCGAAACATATTTTTCAGGATGTATCGATTTCCATTTGTCCCACAAATGTTAGGGGCTGTGCATAAAATGAGTGTGGAAACTTTTTTGGTAGATTGCATCCTGCAGGTATAAAAATGATCTAATGATCTAATCTAATGAATAAATGCAATAACACACTGCAGAGACCTTCTATAGCAGGTGAGAGGGCAGTTCTGAAAACAAGGTGGAGATTACTCCCAGGAGGGGCCAAGGCCCACCTTCCCAGCAACCAGTGCGACAAGGCTTGGGATGCTTCAAAGAGGTGGTGCTTCAGATGGTTTGTTCTTCTGTCCGGTGAGAGCTGCAGTTACTGCTTCACTGACACGTTCCTGTTGCAAAAGCAAAGCTGTATCTTTAGAGGAAGCATTGCAAACCAAGGGCTCTGTGGGGCAGAAAGTAACAGCATCTGTCACCACTGACCTGCACTTCTATGTAGACCATTTCGCAGTGTCCAAAACCCCTTCAAAGCATCCTCTTGTTTAATCCTCCCACCTAGGCAGGCAGGGCAGGTTGGATAAGTTTTATCATTCTCAGAAGCAGATGAGAAAAACTGAGGCTTAGAGAAATTAAATAACTCTGAGAGTTCAAAACAACTAGAGGGAAGGGTCTAGATAGGAAGCCAGGCTTGTAACTCCTAGGTGAGTACCCTTATCACCTCACACAGTCCTAATCGAATTCAGAAACAGAAACGCCAAAAGAAAGCTCCAGCATTTCTTTTCTGAAAGAGCCTATGGACCATATTCGGTGAAAGGTTGGTGTGTCTATTTATGAAACTTCTTTAGTTCTATTTGGTTAAGGATATTTAATCATATGTACCTTGCAGTAAGCTGGGACAATGGGGAGAGATGCATGGGGTCAACTAACAACTAGTAATTTAATAAAATCCCAAAGTTTTTAAGGAGCACAACTGATCCATTAAATAAAATTTCATAAGCCAAAGGTAAAATTTAAGTTAGAGGAACTGCCTAAAAATGTCAGGTGGGTGTACTGGACCACGAAGTTTCTTTTTCTCAGGCAGTTTCAGGATCTGATAACTTTGCAAGATTGAAAACTTTGTGTGTGGAAGTTGAATATATAAAACAAGTCAGTAATCAGAGAGGCCAGTGTCCCTTTGATAAGCTAGTATCTTACATGTTTCCAGTGAGCCAGATAGTGAAGTCTTCTGAAGTAGTAGCTGCGGAAAACAAGCTCTTCATGATGCTAAGGTTCTCATCATTAGCTGCTATGGAGTTACTGTATCAGTTAATCTGTGCTGCATAACAGATCATCCCCACAACTTTGTAGATTGAAACAATGACCATTGATTAGCTCATGATTCTATAAGTTGACCTCTTGGGCTGGACTCACATAGGCAGTTCTGCTGGTCTGACTCAGGCTTACTCATGTGGTTGTGGTCAGCTCATAAGTGGGTAGAGGAACTGGGACCTATTTCCACTTGCTTCATCTTTTGGGAGGCTAGCTCAAATTTGCTTACATAATTTTCAAGCAAATATTTCAAACCGAGCATGCAAGAACTTTTCAAGCTTCTCTTTGCTTTCTGTTTGCTAAGGTCCCATTGGTGAAGGCGATTTATAGGACCAAGTGTTAATGGGAGGAAATTCAAAGAAATTATGACTTCTTTTTTTCAAATCTACTGCAGTCTTTACATGCTTTTCAAAATGTCATGCTATTAAGGTATTAAACTTGAAGTCTAAGATTTCAAGATTGAAGCCAGGTCCAACTGCTGACAAGGTGCTTCAGATGTACTACTCTAGGACAGCAATTCTTGATATCTGGAGACTCATGAACTAAAAACACAAGTTATCTCCATCCCCTCCCTCACTCACACCCTACTTCACTGGTGAGACAGGGAAAGGATACAGCAAACACTCTCATTTATAAAGGGGGAGAATGGTAGTTATAGTCACTGGTCATAGCAATTCTGAAATTGCAATGAAATCCAGCTGGGCTCATACTCCCAGATCCCTTTTTGCTGGAGACTGTAAATGTTCTTGATTAGTGCCTCTCTGGGAGCTGTTCTTCCCACCCATTTCTCCCTGGAATTATTCACCAGTCTGTCATCTTGTACCAGTTCTTGTGAGAAAACACAAGAAACAATAGAAAAGAGTCCTGCCCTCAAAGTGCTTAACATTTCAATTATGCAAAAGTCACAGATGGTTGACATCAGATGTTTAAGCTACAGATGCAAAGTATTCTAGAAGGTCAGAAGCATAGGATAGATCAGGGATCCAATGCCCTGTTAGTGATCTTGAATTTAGACGAGGACCCAAAAATGGGTGAAGACTTTCCATTCTGGCCTTTTGATTAAAACCTGGGAGGTTTGGCCTATAGAGGTTGGTACATGATTTTGGTTTTCAACAATAATACTATTTTTTTGGATCAAATGTCTAATTCTTAGAATATTCTTATTTGCTCTCTGGTTAAGTGATATGAGGGATCTTCAAGTGGTCCTTTGTCTCCTTGTTCCTAGATTCCAGTCTTGTTGCTTGAAATTTTCACTCATCAAAAGTATGACGGTAACACAAGGGGCCAATTCATTGATCCTTATATATTAAATGGTGTTTCATACTGAGATGCCCTAATGCAGTGGCTCTCAGGGACACCCTCGCTTAAGGACCATTTGGAAACATGGAGGAAATTTTCCACCATCACAGTGAATGGCACTGGGTAAGTGTCGGGGATTCTGTGCATTGTGCAATATACAGGACAGTCTTGCACAGTGAATAATGGATTCATGAGCTGCACAGTTTTTAAATGTCCCAGAAGACATCAGTGTAGGAGAAAAATCTGTTTCTAATGATCCAAGCCTGAAGCCTAACTCTATTTTTATATAAACAGACTATTTTGGATACAGTTTAAATATATACTGAATTTTCCATGAGTACAACTACCATTCAAATGGGGGAAAAATTGCACTTTACTTTCTTGGGAACGAAACAAGAGTTGTTGGCCACTTCAGAAAACTGGTACACCTGAATTGCCAGTGTGGCACCTATATCAGTTGGCAGTTGGCATTTTTAGCTGTTGAAACCATGGTATTTCTACATACAGGTGCAAACATCTGACTTTTTCATTCCATCTTCTAATACAGTCATTTCTGAACTTCTTTACATATTGAAATACGTGTTATCCTATGACAAATTACTTTCCTTTTATTTCTTTTAAAAGTGCAACTATGACTTTATAAATATTTTTTTGAAAATTATGTGTGAAGGTAAGATATATTATCTGTGGTTATAATCTCAAGATAGGAAATAAGATGCTATAAAATATTTTCTCTAAAAGGAGACACATTGGATCTGATAGGGTTTAGAAACACTATCCTAATAAAAACTTATCTGGATAGAATATCTCTCAGAGGGCTCGATGGCACAGTTTAAATATGGGAAAGGCCAATCATTCTATGAAATCATACCCAGGGTCACGGGTAAACAGAAAGATAAATTTCACCCTGGAAATGCTTGGAAACTAGATGAGACTCTGACAGGTTTCCTTAGTATACTAGTAAAGAATTTGATTTTCTTTTTTATAGGTTTAGAAAGATATTTTCTTATTAATTTTTATTTCAGTATGTTCCAGAATTTAGCCATATATTTATGACCTTCTTAGAGTTTTTTTCAATTGATGACCTTGGTTCAACATGTATGGAAGCATCTGTCCTGCACTCAGGTCCTTGTCCTCCTCCTTCTGACCAGACTTGGTTGTAAGGGTTGATGTAGCTCTTGCCCCAGGTCAGGAGGACCTCCAGCTCCTAGCCAGCCACTTGCTTCTCACATTGTTCAGAGAGAGGATGAACCAATCTGATGCTTGGACAAGGCATCTCTAACTCCGAAACTGGTTTGCCTCCAACACTGGCCAACATTTTATTTTCTGGGTTTGACCCATATTTTGGCCCTACCAGCTCTATTGATGCCAACCTTCACCAAGTTTTAGCTTCTTTGTGGACCTTTTGGTATCTCCTACTCCTGAAAGGCCCATACAGTCAAAACTATGGTTTTTCTAGTAGTTACGTACAGAGGTGAGAGTTGGACCATAAAGAAGTCTGAGAGCCAAAGAATTGATGCTTTCGAACTTTGGTGCTGGAGAAGACTCTTGAGAGTCCCTTGGACAGAAAGGAGATCAAACAAGTCTATCCTAAAGAAAATCAAACCTGAATATTCATTGAAAGGACTGATGCTGAAGCTGAAGCTCCAATACTTTGGCCACCTGGTGGGAAGAGCTGACTCATTGGAAAAGACCCTGATGCTGGGAAAGATTGAGGGCAGGAGGAGAAGGAAGTGACAGAGGACGAGATGGGTTGGATGGCATCACCAACTCAATGGACGTGAGACTGAGCAAACTCCAGGAGATGGTGAAGGTCAGGTAAGCCTGGCGTGCTGCAGTCTGTGGGGTCACAAAAAGTCAGACACAACTGAGTGAATGCACAACATCAACTCCCAAGAGGGAGACCTGAGTAAATCTTCAGAGGAGACTGATGGCCTGTGATCTTCTTCATTTAGATAAGAACTAGAAATGTGGTTATTCTTTTAGTTCCAGAATCCTTTGTTTGTCTCAGTTTGTGAAAATAAATATTAATTCATCTGGATTCCCAAACATCTTCCTGAATTGACTAGACAGGATCCTCATGGATGGCAGTCTCTCCCCACAGTGGAGAGAGGTTGGTCGATCTGCTCACCTAACCACTTTTCATCAGTGTGGACCCAACAGAAATATTTCACTCTGCCCTACTTCTAGGCTTGCCATGGCCTGACAAAGCTGTTAATCTTTTATAGATAGTAAATCAGCTTTTTTTTTTTTTTTTTGATACCTTCCTTTTCCATCACTGCAGCACTGATAGAAACAGTAAACTAACTGGCTGGCATTTTAACAGAGCCCTTCTTTCTTCTATCCTAAATGATGCCTTTGGGGAGGTGGATGTATCTTATTTGGCTATACAAGTTTTCTTTTTTAAAATTTGGTCTGGTCACACTTGGTAGGTAAAGTATTATCAGCTGCTAGTTTTGCACTCTCCACACCACACCAGAGTGAGCCACATGATGTTCTCAAAGCCTTGGAAACATGTGAAGGTAAGAATGTGTCATTCTTTGGGGAGGAAGAGACAATACTTGGATCCAATGTTTATCATGCAAAGTACTGAAGAAATGCTTGGTTCTATTCAAAGCAATATACAAAGGCTTCCTGCCTTCAACGCTTCTGGCCATCACCCCTCAGTTCACCACCTTTTTCCCTTACCTGGAGGGAAACTGTTCTGGATAGACAAGTTGTATCATGTAGCCTTCTCCTCTGGCTAGAACTGATGGATACAGCAATGGACAATCAACCTAAGCTAAGCAAATCAGATTCTCTCTGGAGTCTCCAGAGTTGCATGATGACATGCAGGGATGGGTCACTTGAAACTGATGCCCATCAGTGGCAGCACTCTGGGGAAAGGTTCTCTGCTTCCGAGGTTTCCATCAGCCTTGGCTGTTTTTGTCGTCCTCGATTTGGAGAGCTGCCTTTGCATCCTTTCTATAAATTACATTTTTTTACTTAACTTAGCCAGAAACTGTTTCTCTCACTGGCAATCAAAGGAATGTTAACTAACATACAGACTGTGGCAGAGAATACCAATACAGTAAAATGTCTGCCCCACTTAATGACAAGGAATGAAGACAGACAGTGGGCACGACGTGGGGCAGTGTTTCATCCTGGGCATACTGGTGACCTTGGTTTCCAAACTAAAAAGTAGGAAGCATGATCTGACTGGTACGAGTATGCATTGGAGGAAATAACATAACTTGAAAGCTGAATTATCTAGAAATATGCAAGACATTTGATTCCTTGATGTCTAAATATACATATAAGACAAAGAAAAACAATGGACCTTAGAGAGGAAGAGAATAATTTAGGATTTGGCAAGTCACTCTGAAATTTAAAAAAAAAACAACAACCCTCTTTGCTTCACCCTGGGATGGCCCAGCTTTCTCGTGGTAACCCCAAATTCAGCTTTCTCTCAGGAGGAAAACAGGACCAGCATATTAATGAGAGTTCAACTGTACACTTCTCTGATCAAGGAGCACAGCCTAATAGTCTCTTAACCACCACCTTCCTGTGCTGTTTGTTTCAAATGCAAAAGAAAAGCTGCTTTGTCTACAGCTCTGGAGGTCACCGACTCCAGCAGAGAAAAGACGGGGAGTCTGGAGGAGACTCTTTGTCATATATTTCTTGGAAAGGTGTCTTTTCAGATGTGAAGGGCAGTTTGATTTCCTCAGCCTGATTCTATGGGGTTATCTTTAGGAGAGCCCAGCTGCCCTACTCCTGGTCCCCTGAAAGAGTTAACATTTCTCACACGTCCTGACTCAAGCCAGCAGAGTTCCGATATGGCCGTATTTATGATCTGCCAGGGGCTCCATTTGGTTTTGTAAGTTTAATGTGTTCAGTTCAATAGGTGATAACTCTGATTGGACTTATGCATCCAATAATCAACTGGGAAATAGTTCTGATTCAATAAGATACATTATATGGCTGTATCCATTTCAGTAAGTAATGTCTCTGGATTCCTGTACCAACTAAGGGGATTCATCAAATTTTTTTCAAGAGAGCTATATCAGATTGTTAGTACTGTGTATTTATCTCAGAACAAGACAAACTATTGCTGGTAATATAAGTTGGCTAAGTTAATCTAGTTTATAGTAACGTAGTCATTTTGAGGTCAAATTCATGCATGCCATAGGTAAAATCTGAAGTGAAATGAATATGTTTGTAGCTTTTGATCAGATGAAAGGGGACCCAGTAAGAGGGATGCACTATTCAACATTGTGCTGTATCCTGACTATCACAGTTTATGTAGTTTGGAGTAGACAGGCAGACATAGCTACAGCCTCAGTTAGTAGGATGTTGACTTTTGATAATGTAACAGTCTTTGATGTGGGAAAAAATGTTTTTAATCCCCAAAGCTCCTTTACCACCTGACTTTGGTAGGCAGCATGGTGAAGTCTTGACTAGAATTCATAGCCTCTCTTTTCCCTGCAAACAGCTGTATCGAGTTCAGAAATGCCTCTACTCTGAACGGAAACCTTCACTGCTGGATGCCCACAAAAGTGCCAATGACATTTTCAGAGAAATACACAGGCAGATAAAAATTTTCAAAGGACTTTTTATCTTTTTCTACTTAGATATGTTAAAACTTGCCCAGTAGTCAGTCCACGCCTGAGAATCCACTTTAGAGTTCTTTCTTGCTTTCCTAAGAAAGATATGTAAAAGTCTAACATTTATCAAGCACTTCTTATATGCCAGACACTTTTGAAGAACTTTGCATGTGTGAGTCATCGAATCCTTATAGTGGTCCCACCAAATGGCTGCTATTATCATCGTCATTTTACAGCTGAGAGGTTAACTTGTCTCGGGTTGTATAAATAGTAACAGAGCTGGGGACTGAACCCTGTATTTGGGAGCGGGGGACTGTACTCCTTTGCTGCATGTAATGCCCTCAAAACTGTTACTGCCGATACACATGAAAATTTTCTGACTTTTCATGTATGCTTGAATTCCATGGTGTCTATTATCAAGGCCTCCGGCAGAAGCAGACATGCCAGGAACTTGAAGCTCAACAATAAGCAAGAGCCTGTTTGCTTGGAATGTATTCCCATCTGCGCACCTGCTTTACTTGCTCTTAACAACAGCTTTTTGTCCTCTTATATTTCTTTTGGTCTGGGGCTTCCCTGATAGCTCAGTTGGTGAAGAGTCTGCCTGCCATGCAGGAAACCCTGGTTCAATTCCTAGGTCAGGAAGATTGCTGGAGAAGGGATAGGCTACCCACTCCAGTATTCTTGGGCTTCCCCGTGGCTCAGCTGGTAAAGAATCCTCCTGCAATGTGGGAGACCTGGGTTCAATCCCTGGGTTGGGAAGTGAAGGGAAGGGGAAGATCCCTGGAGAAGGGAAAGGCTACCCACTGCAGTATAAGTAATATCTTTACTTTCCCCTCACAGTAACACTTCCCTGGTGACTCAGCTGGTAAAGAACCCGCCTGCCAATACAGGAGATGCAAAAGATGCAGACTTGATCCCTGGGTTGGGAAGATCCCCTACAGAAGGAAATGGCAACCTGTTCTAGTATTCTTACCTGGAAAATTCCATGGACAGAGGAGCCTGGTGGACTACAGTCCATGGTGTAGCATAGAGTCAGATATAAGTCAAGTATTTTCCCAAAGTGATTATATTATTAACTATTCCTTCAACCATGTGTGAAAGATCCAATTGCTCCATATAATCCCTACACTTGGTATTACCACCACTTATAGGAAGATAATTTTTTAAAAATTGGCCACTTCTTACAGTATCCCTGGTGTTATAATCATGCTTCTAAGTTGGGTAAGTTGACTATGGACCATATAAAAATAAGGTTCACCCACTGGTTCCCTAAACTGATATGAGATTCAAACCAAGAGTAAAGTGACGGCATTTCTGATATCAGATTGCTTGCTTTTCTCTGAAATTCTGGCAGAACAATGTAAGCTATTGCCATCTTTAGAAGTCTTGAAAATCAACACAGTTTCTTATGCGTGGTTAGCAAGAAGAAATTCACTTAAGCTGGGCTAATTAAAGAAAGATTTATTGTAAGGATACAAACACATCTCAAGGTGCCCAATTTAGCAAGTCTATCGAATTTCACAGAACCAGAGAGAGATCAGTAAGATTCTCTCTTTTGTTCTCGCTTTCTTATGAATGTCCCTAGAACAGCAGCTTCCATCTCTGATTACTAATGGCATTCTAACCTGCACTTCTACAACCAGTAGAGAGAACCTGATGGGCTCAGCTTTAGTGAGATTTCAGCCTTAGTCCAATCAGCTCACATGGTCTGACAGGCAAGGACACATTGATTTAATGTCCCTTCCAGTCACAACCAGGTATTGTCTCTAAGAAAGAGAAGCGAAGAGCACGAGAAGAGAGGTAAATAGAATGACAGTTGTCTCCAATGTAAGATTTTACAAACAGGCATCTATTTAATTTCTTAGTTGCTATTACCAGGTATCAACCACCATCTTACCTTTAGCCTTATAATTTGGGACAGATTCACCAAAGAATAGGCTTCCCTGGTGGCTCAGATGGTAAAAGAATTTACTTGCAATGCAGAAGACTCATGTTCCATCCCCGGGTCAGGAAGATGCCCTGGAGAAAGGAATAGCTACCCATTACAGGATTCTTGCCTGGGAAATCCCATCAACAGAGGAGACTGGCAGGCTATAGTCCAAGGGGTCGCAAAGAGTCAGACACAACTAATGACTAACAGTTTCATTTTTTTTCAGTTTCACCAAAGAATAGACTACCCACCTATTCCCACCTGCCAAGAAAATGTTATTGTCTATGCATTTTTATTATAGTGGTTCCTTCTAATTTATTATATTTATACATGTTATGGGAAAATACAGAAATAGCTTATATCTTTCAATAGTAATTGCATATGTCTTAATAAATGTTCTTGGTGGCTCATGAAGGTACTTGGTGAAGCCAGAAATATACTAAATTATGTTTATTTTTGTTGACAATGCTAATGTGAGACTTCGATAAAAACCCTGAAAATGATCATTCTTGATGAAATCAGTTAAGAAAAGACGCCTCATATTTAATAAATATCTTCTCTTTCTGGAATGTGACATTACAATCATTTACTTAAAGATTAACATTAAACATTTTCCTTTAAAAACAAAATCCTCACATTTTCAAAGCTAGAAAGTAGCTGAAGAGAATTACTTCAATTCCTAAAAGCAAGACCTCAGTAGTTGCCTTTTAGTGTTAAAGGATTACGATAACATTACCATAAACTCCTTCGTTTCTCTCACACACACAAACACACAGAATCACAGATGTCGTAGAAATTTTACTGTTAGCACATAACAAATATATATATTTAAGAATTCAAGGGAGTTCCCTGGTGGCCTAGTGGTTAGCATTTCAGGTTTTCAGTGCTGGGGTCTGGGTTCAATCCCTGTTCAGGGAACTGAGATCCATGAGCTGTGCGGTATGTTCAAAAGGGGAAAAAAAGAGCTCTCAAATTTCTGGTTGTGAATTACTCATTTGTAATTATCTGTGCATTCATGTTCAGTTGTGTCCGACTCTTTGTAGCTCCATGGAGCCCACCAGACTCCTCTGTCCATGGGATTCTCCAGGCAAGAATACTTGAGTGGGTTGCCATTTCCTCAGATCTTCCAACCCAGGGATTGAACCCATGTCTCTTGTGTCTCCTGCATTGCAGGCAGATTCTTTTCTGCTGAGCCATCGGGGAAGCCCATAATTATCCGTGGCAACTGGCTAATCCTAGGCTCATGTACCACTGCCAACCAGCATAGCTTGGCCGTTCTTCCTTTTATAAATTAGTGTATGGTCAGGAATAGCAAATGACTTTGAACATTAACCTAGGGAATATGCAATTGGAAAGAGCTAGCTGCAAGAAGAGAAAGCAATTGATTGTGCTCCCGAACTAAAGAGTAGTGTGTTTTGAACCGTCTACTGTTGGGATTATCTCCATCTTGCCTTGTCTCCACTGATGCAGGTGATTGAAGGGGAGATCATCCATGACAACAGCTCCTAAAACCAGGCAAATCCATCTTCCATGGCCTGCTTGTCCACATATGCTAAGCACTATAGAATCAGGACTTATATTTCCTTAAAATTGTAGGTATTAACATCTTCTTAAATTTATAAAACTGATTTATTACTCTAAAAAAAGAGAATTTCTCTCACAGGAGAAAATGTCCTCAGAGTTGGCAGTTTCCAGATCTTAACTCTGCCTGGGGTAGAGTGGGACACCACCACGCACAGAGAGAAAGGAGAGGAAAAGAGATATGCTAGCAAAGGCTCTGTAATTGCACGGACTCTGGCTTTTCTTGGATTCTCGGTAAAAGAATTCACTTTGATCCAGTTCTTCAAAGCTCCCAATTACCTACAGGATAAGGATCGTGGAGACCAATTTACACTGATCATAATTTAGAGACTCTAAGTATTTAAACATAATACTATAGAATGAATGAGAATAATTAATATTAATATTACGTATTTATAGCACCTCAATATTCAGTGCGCTTTCATATCCCTTACTGAATTCAATTCCCAAGCATTTCTTTGTGATCGTCTAGGAACATAAAGATAACAGGAGAGTGTTCCACTGATTCACCAGTAGTAAGCAGTCACTTGGACCTGCTTTGCAAACACTCCGTTTCTTCTCCAGCCAGCCCTGCACACTGCTGCCTGCCTCATCTTCCTAAAAGATCACCGTTCGTCACTTCTGTCTTCTGCCTCTTTCCACCTTTCCTGGAGGTTAAAACTAGGCTTCACCTGGCATTCAGCCTGCTCTATCTTTCCAGTCTGCCTTCTGCCTCTCCCTCTGCCTTCTCCAGTGACCCTTGGTTTCAGCGGAGGTGCTGTTTCTATGCTTGGCTATAGCTGCTGCTGCTGCTAAGTCACTTCAGTAGTGTCCAACTCTGTGCAACCCCATAGAGGGCAGCCCAGCTACCACTGGGCAATTCCTTTTTACCAAAACCTCTCCCTCCCTTTTCAACCCCCTGGATCAATTCAAATCCTGGTATTCCTAATAGCTTTGGATTAGTATGTTTTGATATTATTCTGAGCCTCATAAGTGGGTATTTCCAAGGCCTTTAATAGTTCATAGCTCTTACCATCTTAAGATAATTCTTTTTCTTTTATTTATTACTTTTCAAGTTGAATTTTCGTTTGTTTAATAATAACATTGCCATTTCCACTTTGTTTGTTTGTTTGTCTTGTTTTGGTAGAATTTTCCTAGATTCTCATCTCTAAAACTTTAAGTAATTTTGTTTAAGGTATTGTTTCCTCTCTTGCTTTCATCTTCTCCACGCTCCCTCCCTTGCCTTAACACAACTTAAGGCACAAGAATCCCTTTTAATTAAGGAATTTAATCCATTCACATTTATGGAGTTAACTGCATGCTTGATTGTTTGACTACATCAGTTAATACTTGTAAACAACTTAGAGCAGACCCCAGGAAAAGGCAAGTGCTTCTTGTTCTTGTTCAAGCAACCGATCCATCCTATTCTCGCCTTCTTGGGTTGCATTTTCTATTTGAAAGACTTTCTTGTCTTTGGTTTTGCTTGTTTTATGGTTTTGCTTTGCTTTTGCCTGTGTGGTTTTGGGTCCTTGTTTTTCACTTTTACTAATAAGATTTCCTTTTTTTCCCCCGCTATGGTATTTGAAAGTTCTAAGTCTTATTTTTATTGTCTCAGTATTCTTAGATTTTTAATAACTATGTTTAAACTTACATTCTCTCTTGAAATTGATATTTAATCTATATCTAAACTCTCACTTTCCTCAAGACAAGGCAAATCTTTTCACTTAATTTCTGTATCTCTTTCCCTCTCCTAGGTTTTATTCAAATTACTCTAAATTTTAAATTCTAATTATTATTGATCATTTTACATTATGCTTATCTTTTCTTAAAAATTGTAGTGTGTATTTTTTGTAGTGTGTTTTAGAGCCATATATCAGTAACTATTTTTTTTTAATTAAAACTCTTACTAGCATGTCTTTTTTCCTTGAACTGCACTTCTTTTTTAAAATCAGTTTTTTTGTTTACCTTATCTTCCAATAATTGTTCTAGAAAGTATTCTTAAGTTGTAAACTGAGACCTTAAATATCTAAACTTACCCTCCCTTTGTGGATATGTGAATGATAGTTCTGATGAAGAAAGAATTCTAGGCTCAAAATAATTTCTTTTAAAACTTTGAAGGCATCACTCCATTGTTTTCTATTAATAGCACCTTATACTTTAGAAAATATGCAAATATAATTCCTGATCTTTTGTAGGTAATTTCATTTTTCTTTCTTGTGGTTTTTTAGGATTGTCTTTCAATCTTAGAGTTCAGAAAATTGATCATGGTGTGTCTATGTCTGTTTCTTTTAAAATTATTTCTGCTCAGCACTCAATGAATTATTTAAGAAATTTTGCATACTTTTTTCTTTTTAAAATGTCTAAATTATTTATTTAAATGTAAACACAATGTGTAATATATTTGTTTTCCTTTCTTTTTTCATTCTGTTAAAATGTACATAACATAAAATATACCTTTTAAACTATTTTTAAAGTGCACAATCCAGAGGTCTTAAGCACCTTCACATTATGGTGTAACCACCACTGCTGTCCATCTCCAGACCTTTCTCATCATCCCAGAATGAAACTCTGGAACCATTCAACAATATCTTTTTATTCCTTGCTTCCTCTAGCCCCTGGTAGCCACCATTTTACTTTCTGGCTCTATAAATTTGACTACTATAATACCTCCTATAAGTGCAATCATACCATATTTGTCCTTTTGTTTCTGGCTTGTTTCATTTAAGCAGATTTACAAGGTTTTTCCATGTTGTAGCTATATCAGGATTTTATTCCTTTGTAAGGCTGAGTAATAATGAATTATGTGAATATACCACATTTAGTTTATCCATTCATCCACTGATGGATATTTGGATTGTTTTCACCTTTTAGGCTATTGTAATGCTGCTATGAATATTGGTATATAATATGTTAGAGTTCTTGCCTTCAATTCTTTTGGATATACATCTAAAAGAGGAATTTCTTGAGCATATAATTCTATATTTAACTTTTTTGAGGAGCCACCATACTGTTTTCCATAGCAGCTGTATCATTTACATTTCGACTAGCAGTGCATGAGGGTTCCAATTTCTCTACATCCTTGCCAACACTTGTTGTTTCCATTTTGTTTTGTGTTTTTAAAAATAGCCATCCTAACTGATGTGAAGTGGTATCTCACTGTGGTTTTGATTTGCATTTCTCTAATGGTTAGTGATGTTGAGCATTTTTTCATGTATGTCCATAATTGCTTATTTGGTTATTCTTTCTTGGTCTTTCTTCCCTTTTAGAGCTCCAGTTAGATGAATGTTGCATCTCCTGTAACTCTCTTTCCTGTCTTAATTTTGTATCTATTTTCATCTTATTTTTTACTGCACACTCAGAGATTTCATTGGCCAGATATTTTCATTTACTAACTCTGTCTTTGGCTATGTAAATTCCGTTATTTGGGCCATCTGTTGTTTATTATGGTGATCATATTTTTAATTTCCAAGGATTCTGATAGATTCTTTTTCACAGCCATCTGTTCTTCTTTTGGGTATGACATGCTCTTAACTCTCTTTTCTTTCTTCTATTAACTCTGCTTCGTTAGGAATTAGTTCTTCCACTCTCTGAGCTTACTATCTTTCATGTTACTCATTTCCTTCAAATGATTGGTGGTTGCTGGCTGTATATTCATATTTATGAATGACCTGGATTGGTAGCTGGGGTGCCTTTCCCCAGCCTGAATGAAAACCCTTGTTTCTCTAGTAGTGATAGGTTCTGAATAGAACCCCCTTTCCTTTGATAACTCATAAAAGAAGCAGAGGGAAAGATGTGCAAGTTGTTACTTTTCCCAAGGGAATTGCATAGTGCTCATATATTACCTAGGGGGCTTCCTGCTTTTCTGGTCCCAACAACCACCTTGGAAAAGCTCTGTATCAGATTTTTCATTCATTTGGCCAGTGGAAGACTATGTCCTAGGTCAAACAACAGAGCCTGCTACTCTGAGAGTGGGAGACTGGTGCCGCTGTTCTGTAAGTCTCCAATTATTCACACAGCCAACCACCCCATCGCCAGTTTCTTCCTTTACTTCTTACTGTCTTTGATCTTAGGATTCCAAGATTCTTCTGGAAAATCTACTTTTTCTTCTTCTCTTCCTCTTAAAAAGATTTTTTTTTCCTCTCTTTTTTTTTTCTCATGGAGGGCATTCCTCTCTTTCAAATACTTGGGGTTGCAGGTTCTTCACCTTTGGGTGTATTTTCTGTTTGCTTGTTTTAAAATTTCTTTTAATTTTTTTTTAAGTTGACATTTTATTCAGTTTAAGAAATTTTCTTTTTCCTTTTTTTTTTGGCCATGTGGCATGTGGGATCTTAGTTCCCCAACCAGGGATTAAAACCTTACCTCCTGCAATAGAAGCACAGTCTTAACCACTGGACTGCCAGGGAAGTCCATTCACTTTATATCTTCTAGAAGTTCTTTACTTACCTGAAGGTACTACTCCTGGTTTTTCCTCACTGCAGTAGGTTTGTTCTTCTTTTGATTTAACTTATGACATGTTGATGGGACTTGGAAAGAGAGATAATATATGACTTCCCTGGTGGCTCAAATGATAAAGCGCCTGCCTACAATGCGGGAGACCTGGGTTCAATCCCTGGGTCAAGAAGATCTCCTGGAGAAGGAAATGGCAACCTTCTCCAGTATTCTTGCCTGAAAAATCCCATGGATGGAGGAACCTGGTAGGCTACAGTCCATGAGGTTGCAAAGAGTTGGACACGGCTGAGCGACTTCACTTTAAGAAAAATTTAATATGAAGTTTTCAGTTTAAACTTCATTGCTACATTTTTAAGTCATAGTCATGAGTTCAATTTTTAGTCTTTCCCTCAAAACGCTTCCTTACCACTTGGGGTCTCAACTGTCTCTCACTTATGGGCCTTCATAGAGCAATTGTCACAGAAAGGAAAATGTTATTTAAAGTCCAAACTTTATATATAATTATATATATATATATAATTATAACCATTTCTGCTCCCACTCCCAACTCTCAATGATGGGTGGCAAGATTAATATCCCTGGGAGAAAAAATATTTATTCTGGTCTATCTCTTGTATATTCCAATGAAGAAGTAGATGAGCCATTGTCTTAACAGCTTGGATGTGTCAGCTGAGGACTGGGGCTGAATTAAAGAGAGCCGAATTGCTTGGCATAGTAATACGGGCCACATTACTGACAAAGAATGAGAGGAGAGAGCTAAAATACATAGCAGGCTGCTGGGGCCCTTACTTATTGGAAAAGTCCCAAGGACTATTAAGAATGTAGAAATAGAATACTTTTTAACCTATTAGCTCTTCTGTGATATGTCTTCTTCTTTTCTCCAAAGTTTGAGTGAAATTTGCAATACTCAAATATGCCCTTTTTTATAATGAAGGATGGGGACAGGGAAGCCTGGCCTGCTGCAGTTCATGAAGTCACAAAGAGTCGGACACAACTTAGTGACTGAACAAGTTTCTGATTTGGTACAGAAGAGAGAAAGGAACCAATTGTAGGACAGAAATACAAGTGAAAGTAAGATTCCAGGGGTGGCAGACACTGAGATTCAAAAGTGACCTTGAGTACACAAGCCTCTGGGATTCTTCAGGAAACTTTAGAGGAAAGGAATGTGGAATTTCCGCTGACATCTGGGCTACATATTTGTTATGTGAACTTTCACTTAATTGTGTGTGCATATGCTCATTGTAAACTCCTTGCTGCTGCTGCTGCCAAGTCGCTTCAGTCGTGTCTGACTCTGTGCGACCCCATAGATGGCAGCCCACCAGGCTCCCCCGTCCCTGGGATTCTCCAGGCAAGAACACTGGAGTGGGTTGCCATTGCCTTCTCCAATACATGAAAGTGAAAAGTGAAAGTGAAGTCGCTCAGTCATATCTGACTCTTCGCGACCCCGTGGACTGCAGCCCACCAGGCTCCTTTGTCCATGGGATTTTCCAGGCCATTGCCTTCTCCGTGTAAACTCCTTAGGTATAGGCAATTCTACTTTTTGTTGTGTATATCTTTTTACTGCTCAGGAGTCTAGCACTGCAATGTGCACATAATATACCTTCACTAGGGACTTCCCTGGTGGTCCAGTGGTTAAGATTTCATACTTCCACTGCAGAGGTGCGGATTTGATCCCTGGTCTGGGAACTAAGATCCTGGATGCCACATGGTAGAACCGAAAAAAGAGAAAAAATGCTTTCATTAAGTAGTTTTTAGATCACTCAACATACTGAGTTTTCACTGGTCCATTCTTATACCTACTGCTTTGTGAAAAAAAAAAGACCCATTCTCGCAGTTGGAGTAAGAGGTAAGGCTTAAAGGCAGATTGACCCATTTGAATTCAATCCATAACAAGTCTATTCTACAACCAGCTATTGAGGCATTGAAAATGCTTCATTTTGGTAAAATGAGAAAGTATATACACAGCAGAAACGATAAAACACAAAGAGCAATAAATGAGTTAAAGTATGATTTACCTCTTTCATTTGATAATCATTGATTTTCTAATTCATATAAGGTAATAAAATATCTCTAGAAATGAATATCTCTTTTTGTCTCATTGTGCTTGCTCAGAATTCCTTTTCCTTTCTTAGGGTGAGAAGTCATTTGATTTCCTTTGAGAAATTGTCCCTAACACGTTGCAAATTGGGTAGAGTGTTTAGTCAATGTGTCCCCATCCCTTAGCCAAGACTCAAGATGTGCCAGACAGACTCTTCCTGGAATATGAATACTATGCCGGTGACTGAAGTTCAGTTCAGTCACTGAACTCTACTGAACTCTACTCCAGTTCAGTTCAGTCTCTCAGTTATGTCCACCTCTTTGCGACCCCGTGGACTGCAGCATGCCAGGCTTCCCTGTCCATCACCAACTCCTGGAGCTTGCTCAAATTCATGTCCATCGAGTCAGTGATGTGATCCAACCATCTCATCCTCTGTCATCCCCTTCTCCTCCTGCCTTCAATCTTTCCCAGCATCAGAGTCTTTTCCAATGAGTCAGTTCTTCGCATTGGGTAACCAAACTGTTGTAGTTTGATCTTCAGTATCACTCATTCCAATGAATATTCAGGACTGATTTCTTTTAGAATTGACTGGTTTGATCTCCTTGCAGTCCAAGGGACTCTCAAGAGTCTTCTCCAACACCACAGTTCAAAAGCATCAATTCTCTGGCACTCAGCTTTCTTTATGGTCCAACTCTCACATCCATACATGACCACTGGAAAAATCATGGCTTTGACTAAATGGACATTTGTCAGCAATGTCTCTGCTTTTTAATATGTTGTCTAGGTTGATCATGGCTGTTTTTTGAAGGAACAAGTGTCTTTTAATTTCATGGTTGCAGTCCCCATCTGCAGTGATTTTGGAGCCCAGGAAAATATGGTCTCTCACTGTTTCCCTTGTTTCCCAATCTATTTGCCATGAAGTAATGGGACTAGTTGCCATGATCTTAGTTTTCTGAATGTTGAGCTTTAAACCAGCTTTTTCACTCTCCTCTTTCACTTTCATCAAGAGGCTCTTTAGTTCTTCTTCACTTTCTGCCATAAGGGTGATGTCATCTGCATATCTGACATGATTGATATTTCTCCCAGCAATCTTGATTCCAGCTTATGCTTTATCCAGCCTGGAATTTTGCATGATGTACTCTGCATATAGGTTAAACAAGCAGGGTGACAATATACAGTCTTGATGTACTCCTTTCCCAATTTGGAACCAGTCTGTCCCATGTCCAGTTCGAACTGTTGCTTCTTGAGCTGCATACAGATTTCTCAGGATGCAGGTAAGGTGGTCTGGTATTCCCATCTCTTTCAGAATTTTCCACAGTTTGTTGTGATCCACACAAAGTCTTTGGCATAGTCAATAAAACAGAAGTAGATATTTTTTTGGAACTCTCTTGCTTTTTCTATGATTCAATGGATGTTGGAAATTTAATCTCTGGTTCCACTGCCTTTTCTAAATCCAGCTTGAACATCATAGTTCATGTGCTCTTGAAGCCTGGCTTGGAGAATTTTGAGCATGACTTTGTTAGCGTGTGAGATGAGTGCAATTGTGCAGTAGTGTGAACATTCTCTGGCATTGCCTTTCTTTGTGATGGGAATGAAAACTGGCCTTTTCTAGTCTTATGGCCACTGCTGAGTTTTCCAAATTTGCTGGCATATTGAGTGCAGCACTTTCACACCATCATCTTTTAGGATTCGAAATAGCTCAACTGGAATTCCATCATCTCTGCTAACTCTGTTCTTAGTGATGCTTCCTAAGGCCCACTTGACCTCGCATTCCAGGATGTCTGGCTCTAGGTGAGTGATCACACCATCATGGTTATCTGGGTCAGGAAGATCTTTTTTGTATAGTTCTTCCGTGTATTCTTGCCACCTCTTTTCAATATCTTCTGCTTCTGTTAGGTCCATATAGTTTCAGTCCTTTATTGTGCCCATCTTTGCATGAATGTTCCTTTGGTATCTCTAATTTTCTTGAAGAGATCTCTAATCTTTCCCATTCTATTGTTTTCCTCTATTTCTTTGTATTGATCGCCGAGGAAGGCTTTCTTATCTCTCCTTGCTGTTCTTTGGAACTCTGCTTTCAGATGAGTATATTTTTCCTTTTCTCCTTTGCCTTTCGCTTCTCTTCTTTTCTCAGCTATTTGTAAGGCCTCCTCCGACAACCATTTTGCCTTTTGCATTTCTTTTTCTTGGGGATGGTCTTGATCATTGCCTCCTGTACAATGTCACAAACCTCCATCCATGGTTCTTCCGGAACTCTGTCTATCAAATTGAATCTCTTGAATCTATTTCTCACTTCTACTGTATAATTGTAAGGGATTTGATTTAGGTCATACCTGAGTGATCCAGTGGTTTTCCCTACTTTCTTCAATTTAAGTCTGAATTTGGCAATAATGAGTTCATGATCTGAGACACAGTTGCCTCCTGGTCTTGTTTTCCTGACTTCTCTTCTGTTTATAGAGCTTCTCCATCTTCAGCCGCAAAGAATATAATCAATTTGATTTCAGTTATTGACTATCTGTGATGTCCACGTGTAGAGTCTTCTCTTGTGTTGTTGGAAGAGGGCGTTTGCTATGACTGGTGTGTTCTCTTGGCAAAACCTTGTTAGCTTTTGCCCTGCTTCATTCTGTACTCCAAGGCCAAACTTGCCTGCTACTCCAGGTATCTCTTGACTTCCTACTTTTGCATTCCAGTCCCCTATGATGAAAAAGCCATCTTTTTTTTTTTTTTTTTTGGTGTTAGTTCTAAAAGGTCTTATAGGTCAGCATAGTACTTCAACTTCAGCTTCTTCCGCATTACTGGTTGGGGCATAGACTTGGATTACTGTGATATTGAATAGCTTCCTTGGAAATGAGCAGAGATCATTCTGTCTTTTTTGAGATTGCATCCAAGTACTACATTTCAGACACTTTTGTTGACTATGAGAACTATTCCATTTCTTCTAAGGAATTCTTGCCCATGGTAGTAGATATAATAGTCATCTGAATTAAATTTATCCATTCCGGTCCATTTTAGTTCACTGATTCCTAAAATGTGGATGTCCATTCTTGCCATCTCCTGTTTGACCAGTTGCAATTTACCTTGATTCATGGACCTCATGTTCCAGCTTCCTATGTAATACTGTTCTTTACAGCATTGAACTTTACTTCCATCACCAGTCACATCCAAAGTGTTGTTTTGCTTTGACTCAGCCTCTTCATTCCTTCAGGAGTTATTTCTCCACTCTTCTCCAGTAGCATATTGTGCACCTACCAATCTAGGGTGTTCATCTTTCAGTATCATATCTCTTTGCATTTTCGTACTGTTCATGAGGTTTTCAAGGCAAGAATACTGAAGTGGTTTGCCATTCCCTTCTCCAGTGTTTTGTCAGAACTCTCCACCATTACCTGTCTTGGGTGGCCCTACATGGTATGACTCACAGTTACACTGAGTTAGACAGGGCTGTGATCCATACGATCAGTTTGGTTAGGTTTCTGTGACTGGATAGTGGACTAGAAAGTCATGCACTCATCTTCCTGTGAGAACTCCAAAATTGCCACTCACTGATGAACAGCCATTGACAGGAGAATTTTGCATCTCACCAAAAAAGATACCCCATGTCTGAGGGTAGAGGAGAAATCCCAACAAGACAGTAGGAGAGACGAAATCACATTTAGAATCAACCCCCCTACCCACCAGAGATGTTTTGAGGGCTCAAAAAAAAACCCTGTGTGTACCAGGACCCAGAGGCCCCAAAGAGACCAAGCCTCAGTAACTGGATTCCTGATCAGTTATTGTTTGAAGAAGTGTTTTTATTTGAACAAATGTTGGTGTCCAAGTTTTTTTTTTAATTAATTTACCAAATAGGTTTCTACTTAGAGTTTCTACAACTATTTGGTAAATCAATAAAAACTTGGACAATAACATTTGATCAAATAAAAACACTTCTTCAAACAATAACACTGGATCAGGTGTCCAGTTACTGAGGTGTTCCATCAAAAATGACAAATTGTCTTCCAGTGCTTCATGGAGGGGAAAAAATGGGGAGGGATAGGTATGTTCTTTACTTCCAGGGCATGTGAATTGAATAAGGAAGGACATACACAAGCCAAAATTGCATAGTCCTTCTCTGTTTTTGTTTATTCCATTAAGAACATGTCCTATTGTGGTGTAAGGCCTGACAGATGTGTCTTGACATCCGAGGGAAACAAAGAGGGCCTCTAATGGGCTAACCACAAGTTCCCCTCCCAGTTCTCCTCCCATGGATAAGGTCTTCTAGCCTTATCATGGGAACGAGGCACAGAGGCACTCATCCCTGAGTAGCAAGTTGTAGTCCCCTTCCTGCCTATGAAATTATTCAAATAAGCCAATCACATGCTCCCATGGAAATCAGGGGGCCTGTCACTCTTTTAATACTGTTAAAGAAGCTTCCCATACCCCCAAATCATTCACTCTGTCCCCATATGACCTTATGTGGTGTGTGGTATCCTCCTCTCCTGGGCTGGGAGTATATCAGTTTAGTCCAGTTGCTCAGTCATGTCTGACTCTTTGAGACCCCACAGACTGCAGCACGCCAGGTTTCCCTGTCCATCACCAACTCCCAGAGCTTACTCACACTCATGTCCATCAAGTCGGTGATGCCATCCAACCATCTCATCCTCTGCCATCCCCTTCTCTTCCCTCCTTCAATCTTTCCCAGCATCAGGGTCTTTTCCAATGAGTCAGTTCTTTGAATCAGGGGGCCAAAGTATTGGAGTTTCGTCTTCAGCATCAGTCCTTCCCATGAATATTCTGGACTGATTTCTTTTAGAATTGACTGGTTGGATCTCTTTGCAGTCCAAGGGAGTATATATGACTGATAAAGTGCTGTGTGGTGTTAGGTGAAGGAAAGTTACATGGCTCAAAATAGCCTGGAGTTAAAACTTCCCTCCAGGTCCTCCCCACCATTCTATGCAAAACAAAGAACTCTCTCACCCAAAGAAAAAAATGGACGTTAAGGCTGATTATGCCCAGCTCCCAGCTGGTCCTCTGGCCAATCTCCAAAATTCCTTGCCCCAGCCGTTTAAGAGATAACTACTCCGAACAGCCTTGGAGAAGAACAGGCCCCCTTAAGACAGTAGCTTTCCCCGTATATGCCTACATATACTTACTCTTTTCTTGGGTTAGCGCAGCAGCTCACTAATCTGACTGCTGCCCCTTCTCGCCTCATTAAAGGTGATCTATCCCTGTAAAGTGCCGGTCTCGTTCTTTTTCTGAACCTCACCTTCTCTAACTCCCTTACCCTACATTGGGTGTCATGCATTTGGCCATCTCCATAAGTCTATGATTCAAATCCCTTTTTCACCCATAGGGTTAATAGGGAATGATTAAACACTTACCTGAAGAGAAGAACAAAGCTTTCTTTCTCAAGCCAAGAGATATGCACTTGGGAATAAGACAAGGACATAATTTGGCTACTTTCTTGTCCATCTTTCCCTTCATTTAGAAAGTAATGCTTAGGACTGAAGGGAAAACTCCCAGGAGAGATGTGAAATCTACAAGCTCTCACTTTTGGCAGGGAGCAAGGAAAGACTCATTTATAAAAGGGAGTGGGAAGGCCCAGGACTGTCTCCTGCTTGGCTTTTATTATAAGGTCAACTGGGAGCCAGGCTCATGGTGGCCTATCCCCCCTCATCAAGAGAACACTTTGGGCTTTGGGGTCCCAACCATCATTGTAATAAGACATATAACTTTATTTAGAATGTAGCCTCCACATGTCCACCTCTCAGGTAAGGATTTGAGGATTCAAAATCCAGGCCATCTTTCTGTTAGTTGGTCATGACTAGCACATGCTATTTTCAGCCACACCAGTCAAGTGACTCTCAAAGCATTTGGTTGGCTGATTTTTCTTTACAGTCACTTTTGCTACCTTTCTTTGCTCAAGGCCAATCCAGTCTTCTTTTATGTCCTGACTATAAGATCCACACGAGATACCATCTCCCTTTCTGCTCTCCTTTAAATATTGTTTTAGTTTTAATAGGGGGCTCATTTCAAAGATATTTATTTTATAGTTCATTTGCTTTATCTTGTAGTGACTCAAAAATGGAAATTGGAGTCTAGAAGATCTGTGCTTGGTCTCTTACTAAACTAGGTAGTCTCTGGTTGTTGGTTTAGAACTTGAACTTTGGTAAAGATCTGAATCCTAGATTCATCACTTAATAGCTATGAAATCGTAAGCAAGTCACTTATACTCTCTAAGTCTCAGTTTCCTAAGCTATCAAATAGGGATAACAATATCTACCTTCCCAGGTGGTGATAGTGGTAAGGAATCTGCCAATGCAGGAGACACAAGAGATGCAGGTTCAATCCTTGAATGGGGAAGATCCCCTGGAGTAGGAAATGGCAACCCACTCCAATATTTTTGCCTGGAAAAATTCCATGGACAGAGGAGCCTGGCAGGCTACAGTCCATGGAGTTGCAAACAGTTGGACACGACTGAACACGTGTCAGCAGTCAGAAGCATAGGATTATCTTGAAAATACAAGGAACTAATCCCCGTGAGGCTAACCCTATGCTATCACCTGATCAGTATTAGGTATTATTGTTGTGTTTTTTTTTTTTTACATGAAATCCCGTCTCATTGAGAAGGATTAATTTTTTATTTATAATTTTTATTTTGGTTGTGTTGGATCTTCGTTGCTATGTGAGATTTTCTCTAGTCGCAGTGAGTGGGAGGCAACTCTTCCCTACAGTGCTTGGGCTTCTCATTGCGCTGGCTTCTCTTGTTGTGGAACACAGGCTCTAGGGCACGTGGGCTTCAGTAGTTGCGGCTTCCGGGCTCTAGAGCACAAGCTCAATAGTTGCGTCTTATGGACTTAGTTGCTCCAAAGCATGTGGGATCTTCCCAGACCAGGGAATGAACCTGCATCTCTGGCACTGGCAGGCAGATTCTTAACCACTGCGCCACCAGGGAAGCCCAGCAAGCATCGATTCTAGCAGCAGCAGCAATTCCTGTGTAAGTCCAACCCAAAATCTAGGAAAGGTGGATGTCGATTTAATTCACTTAATCTGAATTAGTTGTTGAAAGTGGCATATTCAGGTCATTTGGACCCCTGCCCACTCTGAGCTGAATCCATGCCTCTCACAACAGAGACACGGCACTTCTTGTCTTTTCCAGGCAGACTGTAGAAGCTTCATGTTTCACTGCTGTTGAGTTTAATTCTAAGATAAAATATTTTACCTGTTTAGCATACTGTTAAATTAGACCAGCTCCCTATCTTCTGAAATGCACATTTTTGGATTGATGGATTTAGAATTTTTTCTTTTTGGTTTTGTTGACTGCAGGTTTAAATCTTTGTCTTTTTGTCTTCTTACATGGAAAAACATGGACAAAAAATCAGTCAGTGAGTGGCCCATTTGAATGAAAGGATATGGCCAAAGGGAGCTATAATGAAACTTAGGGATTGATGGTTCTTGGTTTCCAGTCTTGCTTTTTCAAGCTGGAGCCAGTTGGAGGTCAGGGGTGCTAATTCTATGCTTTGTGAATGTACAGACTAATGACTTGGTCTTCTATTCGGCCAGGCCTTGATCTTTTGAGTTAAAGAAAAGAGTGTAAGTAATTCCTTCTTTGGAGTGACAATTTTCAGGGACAGCTGTTTTCCAGCTTATGGGGAGAAGGAATTTCTGGCTGCTAGCTAGCTTCTGCTGACGGGTTTACAGACTTCCTGCTCTTCCCCAGTTGGTGCTAATGCATTCCTCATTGTCTGAGACGGTTAGACTGCTCTCGTCGTTAAGAGAAAGGGATAGGGATCCATTTTCAAAATCAGAGACATCCAAATGTGTGCAGAAATCATGCATTTTAAATGTAAGTACCTAAACTAAGGTGAAAAATCTCAGAGGTAACAGAAGAATATCACGTTTCAAGTATGGAGAAAACTTACTTTATAAAAAGGGCTGCCTTAAAGAACAAGCAAGGCCTTAATGAGAGAGAATTCAAACTTCAAAGTTCACACTCAGAGTAATCTGGTGGATCATTTTGATAATTTCAGTTTCTCCATCTCTAACATGATCATCAGTCATCCAGAGCAGACTCACAGACTAGCTGTGAGAACAATGAGACACATGATTCCATCCTACTGTGTTTGTATGTAGTATGGGAGATTGAAAAAAGATTCTGGGCATGTATCCCAGAGAAATTAAAACTCAACATTTATACAAAATATATACATAAATCATAGTAGCTTCATTTGTAATAGTCAAACACTAGAAATAATCCAAAGATCCTTCAATGAGTGAAAAGATAAACTGTGGTACATCCATACCATGTAATACTACTTAGTAATAAGAAGGAGTTGATACATGCAATGGTTTGAATGGATCCTGAAAGAATTATACAGAGTTTGAAAAGCCAAATCAAAAAGGTACTCTATGATTTTTCCATTTATATGACAGTCTTGAAATGACCAAAGTTTAGAGATGGAGGACAGATTAGTGGTCTCCAGGAGATGATGATGAGTGAGCAGGATGGTGCCTGTGGTCATAAAGGGCAGTACAGGGATCCTTCTGGTGATGGACCTCTTCTCTATTTGGACACTGGAAGTGATTACTTGAATCTATACATGTAATATCAAATTGCATCTTATTAAATATATACACAAATAAGTGCATGTAGAACTCCTGAAATATGTAGATTATAGTAATGTCAATGGTCTGATTGTGATACTGCACTATAGTTATGAAGGTATTGTCTGGGGAACTGAGTAAAGGGTATGTAAGGTCTCACTCTATTATTTCTTACAGTAGCACATAAATCTACAGTCATCTCAAATTTTAAAACATAATTTTTTTGTTTTAGTTTGTAGCTTTTGACTGCCTTCATCCAATTCTCTCTCCCTCTACCCTCTTCCTCTGGTAACCACAGATTTGATCTTTAGATGAGTTTGTTTACTTGTTTTTAAAGTATAACTGGCCTGCAACACTATGTTAGTTCCTGTTACACAACAGAGTAATTTGATATTTCTATACATTTCAAAATGATCACTATGCAAGTCTAGGTACAATATGTTACTATACAAAGATATCATACATTTATTGACTATATTCCTCACACTGTGCATTTTATACATGTCTCATTTATTTTGCACCTGGAAGTTTATACTTCTTAATCTCCCTCACCTATTTTCCCCCCACCCCCCACTATTTTTTTAAAAATACAGAGAAGTTTTAAAAATCTCTCTTCTATGACTGGGCCAGAAAGATATTACTCTCACCTTTTAGGTCAGCTGAATTTCTTGGTACTCTTTTTTCTGTATCTCTGTGTTTTATCCATGTGTTTATCCATGTGTATGTTTGGAGTAGAGACAGTGTCAAAGCTGAATTCACACTGCCATAGGAAGCCAGCAGAGTTCGCTTTAGTGAACCGTAGCGGCACTCACAGGATGCACTCAGATGGGGCTGGGCAGCAACTCCATCCAGACAGTCCCCTGATGGGGTTAACATCATCGTGGTCATCTGAAGTGGTCACAGTATTCCTCACTTTTTTACAACAGTTTTATTGTTATATAAGAAGTGTATCTTCTCTACGAAAATGTTAAAAATTCAAATAGGCAAAAGAAAAAATGAATATAAAATAGCCCACCTAAATTTTAATCTGATTTTGGAAAGTAAACTTGTCACCTAAGAATAAACCCCAGAACCATTTTCTATTAAGAGACATTTAGCAGAAAGTTTATCAAGCCAGCATACAGCTTTTATTAAACAGGTCTCAATTTACGATCAGCAGTCATATGGCTCTTCCCTTTTCTTCCTGTTCCCCGTCTCTGGAAAGTGACCAAGTCAGAATTTCATATCTCCAAATGAAAATTTGAGTCCACTGTTATGGGATAACCAGAGGAACAGCAGAGTTCAACATAAGCAGTAAGAGAAAACCTCATAACTTGGGGCTTATTGTTTTGAAAAGTGTCAAATAAATCAGATAATTCAATGGATGAACTATTCAGAGAAGTAGTACTTGAATGTTCTGGGCCTCAGTGGTAAAGATCAGCTGTTGGACTTAATGAACATATTCGTATGATGATAGTTCTATGAGGAAGTTGCATGCTTATATCCATAAAAGAGGTGGAAGGTAATTAAAGATTCAAATGAGGTCATTGGCCCTTAATACGTTCTTCTAAGGCCGTAACATTAGGCCATTAGAAAAGCATTTGACGAGGTACTGTCAGGTTCCCAAAATAGTTACTAGTGTTTGTATTAGAAGCAATCAAGCATGTGTCCAAAGCCCGCTGCTGCTACGTGAGTGTGAGGCATGGGAATGGCACACGGGCTTGGCTGAAGAACAGTCATCCTGCGATAACGAAGTTGGGGTTGATGTTCATGCAGGATATAATTGGAAACTTAAGCAGGTCTTTGGGAAAGGCTTATCTCTGGTCAGATGTTGGTCTCCAAGGAAAGCAAAGAGGTTCCTGGGCTCCCTGTTACCGAATGGCTGGTGGAGATGCTTCAGTTGGTTCTGAAGGCAAAAATGCCTCAGAGTTATTACTGACTATTTAATCTGTGATTTGCTACAATCAATAATCATAAAAGCCATACAAGCCTTTGCATTTCTCTACTGATTACTTTAGATTTTTAGATATACAAGTTGTCCTTCTCTCTTTTGATTTTCTCAGGCTCACATTGAAATTAATTCCCACCACCTCAATACACAATAATTGATTTGAAACTTGGGTTTTCACCATTTGATCCTTAAGACAAGTGTTTAGCCTCACCTGGGTTAAGATTTTTTTCATCTATAAAATGAGGTCTTTGGTTTTATGATGTAAGTAAATACTTTGATATGCATATAAGAGAATCTCATACTAAAAGGAGAAAGAGACATTTCTCCCCACTTCAACAGCAGCCTGGGAGTCAAGCTCCCCTTGAATCAACACTGGAATCCTTCAATTTGCTGGAGGAGGCAGCGAAACCTGTTGGATGGATGAGTGGTCTTGCCAAAGTGGTGGCGGTGTCCAGTGAAGGCAGTGACATCCTGAAGACAGGATGGAAACACTAGATTGTGGGGAAGCCTTGGCAAGTCCAACAGGTTCAGGAGAGACTGATGACTATAGCAGCACCCAAAGGAGAGAGGGTGGAGCAAGAAGAGAGAACAAAAATACCAGAAATCACTAATGGGTCACCTCTGAGAACCCCCAGAAGTATCTGGTGGAGATTTTGTTGGTACTGGAGAGTCAGAGTCTGCAAACGCAGATTGCCCGTGCATAATAGCATTGGAGTGGGAAGTTAGACATGAAAATACTTAATTGCTATAGAAATCTGCAAAGGATCTCCCAAAGGGCCCTTTCAATTCTGTATTTGGCTCAGCCAAAAACAATTGGCTTGACTCCTTTGGAAGAACAGAAGGTGCCTCGTAGAGCTAAGTTTTCGTGGAGGCATCTGGTTCCCAGCAGGGCACAGAACTAATGCAGCTGAAAAAGCATGCAGCTGTGACTACAGGCGTCTTGTGAATGACCAGGCCTGGCTTGGGCTTCCTGCCTAGGTTCAAAGCATGGGTTTTCATCTGGGAGTCAGGTTGCGGTGGGAGGTGGGAGGAAATAAGTGAATGGCCTGGAGGATCTTTACAAACCACACATTCCTCAGGCCCTACTCTGGAGCTATTGAATCAGAATTTCTGGTACTGGGATTGAGAATGAGCATGGGAGTCCAGTGTGTCTTTTGACTTAGGAGGTAATTGGAGAATTGAGGAGTTTTAGGGGAGAGATGTGAAATGTTTGCTTGTGTGACTAAGGAGTGGATAGAGAGGTACAGACCAGAGATATAGAGACTGGGGGTCAAGAGGAGGTGAGAGGAACTAAGGCAGGAGCAAGGTGGCTTTAAAGGGAACCAGAGGAGACACCTCCATTCCCTGGAAGAAAAAAGGCGTGAAAAGATATGGATGTAAATGAGCCTGAAGCTGGAGGGAGTGCAGCCAGCCTGAGGCTGGGACTGAGGACTGCCCTTTTCTCTCTAGAGTGGACTGTAAGGCATGGTTGGCTGCAGAGAGAGGAGAGGGAGGTTCCGAGAGGCAAAGTAATTTCTTTGAGCTTCTACAAGGGTGAGTGGCTAATCTGGGCTGCAAACTGAGGTCTGTCTCAGTCCAAAGCCCCTTTTCTTTCTCTGATTCACTATTTTCTCTTTGTGCAGTACTGTCTAACCAAACCCTGATATGATGCCTTTCTGCTAAGTATCCTCCTTGAAAAGTAATTTTTGTCACAATTAATTTGATGGATGCTCGAGACACAACAGCTTTTTACATTAAATTGTTTCCACTTCTCCACAGCCATCTCTTTGCCTCCAAAACACACTCCCTCAAGTCCCTGGTTAGTTTAGATCTGTAATCTTGGTCACCTAATGTGAAATTTAATTTGGGAGGAATCCCTCACTTTCTTGGTAACTATGTACGATTGCCCTACACTTTGGGTCTGCTCTCTCTCCCCCTCAATTATCTTTCTAAAAAGAGCTCTCTCTTTTTTTTTCCCCTCTGGGATTTTTGGCTGCTGTTTGATTCTGAAAGAGCACAATAGGAGAAACAGATTTTCCATTCCTCCCAACCTGAGCCTTCTCTAAACAGATTGCAGAACACAGCCTCCTTTCCTCGGAAGCGTGTATACTCGTCTTCCCAGAGAAGCTGCTGGACACTGAATGCTGAGCCTTGTTGACCATGTGAAATCTCTCACCACATGCCGTCCGTGCGACGGTAACCATGGTCTCCCAGCTACAATCTCATCATAGAAACTCCATCCAAACACCCTAAAGAGCTCACAGATGTTCAGAAAAATACACAATAATCCTTGGCTGATTAATTTAATATCATTTGGAGACATTCTATAGATCACTAGGCTGCTGTTTTATTCTGGAAGCCATAACCTCCCCATTCTCATGCCTGTAATGTTTCATTTTGATTCATCTCAGGGCAAGGCAGATGATACCCAAACGTATGAACCAAGGGGCTGAAACATAGATCATTGCCTCCCTGATAAGACTATCAGTGCCTGGGAAAGAAGCCTTCAGCAGCAACGCTGAAGTGACACATGAAAGGACAGATGATGTGGGGAATTTGTTAAACATTTCACATCCTGCCAAATGACTTTGTGTATTTGTGACTTTTTTAAGATGACAATTTAAAAATTTTTATGTTATGTGTTTGCTATGCTCTTTGTCTAGAATATAAACCTTATTTTAGCTTTCCATAAAGTAAACAAAACAGAGATATAGACCTAAAGCCTGACCAAAAAAATGCCGATTTTGTATATTTGTTTTGTTATCCCATCTAGTTAGTGTGTCTGTAGTGGAGGTTGGCAAACTTTTTTGGTAAAGGACCAAAGAATAAATATTTTGGGCTTTTCAGGTAGTACAGTTTCTGTTGCAACTAGTCATTTCTGCTATTGTCACATGAAAGCAGCCTTTAGAAAATATGTAAATAAATGAACATGGCTGTGGTCCAATAAAACTTTATTTACAATATAGGCAGTGGGCCAGATTTGCTCTAAAGGCTGTAGATTGCTGACCCCTAGAAGGTAAGTTACATGAGGACAAGTGAGTCCTCCAACATAAAAAGTTTGCCAATGACTGATGGGGACAAATAGCTAGCATTACTGAGAACTAATTATGTCTAGATACTGTGCCAAGGATACATTATTGTTGTTGTTCAGTCGCTAAGCTCTGTCCAACTCTCTGTGACCCCATGGGTCACCCCATGTAGCCCACCAGGCTCCTCTGTCCATGGGGAGTTCTAGGCAAGAATACTGAAGTGAGTTGCCATTTCCTTCCCCAGGGGATCTTCCCAGACTAGGGATCAAACTCATGCCTCCTGTACCACCATAAGGATATATAAGATATATAAACATTGTTTAATGAGGTGGATATTACTGCCCTTTTCTGTAGATTGAGAAATGAAGGTCAAAAAGCTTAAGCAACTTACCTGAGGTCACATGGCTAAGTAGTGGGGTCCTATGGCCTGCCTACTGTTGGTGAGGGTATGGGCGGGTGCAGTGTGTGCCCTGGGGCACTAAGCTGTCCCACCACTTATCAGATACTTGGGCTCAAGATCCCAGGAACTATACCCTCCATTTCATATAAAAGCTGAGATACTAAGCAGTCCTGGGATTAGAACTGTAACTGTGGTCATCTGTGTCTTCTCCCAAGCTGCCCAGTAATGGGGCTAGGTGTGTGTATGCTCTGGATTCTGAGTGCCTGGATTCAGATCAAAGTCCTCCTCTTCATTGCTATGACTGGGCAGATTGGTTTGTGATCTGTGGGCCAGCAAAGGAGGGAAGGAGGAAAATGAAAAATGATATAGAAGATGAGGAAGGAAGATAGAGTAGTAGAAACACAAATGACATGAAGGGGGCAAGGAATGAGGTTTTAAAAATAATATTTCATTCATGTAATGATAGTAGAGGTGGACTGATGGAAAAAAATGAATATGCCCACAACCCCACTTACCTCTCGGTATAATATACATTGGGGATAGCCCCTTCTAGGCGTTTACATCTGTCTCATGTGTTCTAGAGATACTCCATATGTTCCACCGATGCATCTGGCCATTGCTCTCCTTGGCTCCTGCTCTGGACTGGCAGCATCTCTCTTCTCTCTCCACATCCCCAGTGAGCGCTTTGTTGGGCTTCTTCTGCCCACTTATGCCTGCTTCGCTACAAAGTGTGGGGACCAGCCCCTCCTGTTATTCCCTATAGCCCAGCTAACCCAAGGCAGTCGTGTTTAACAGACTTTAAATGTCTTGAGGATCCCACCAGGGAACTTCATTGAGGGAAAGGAAACTGACAGCTGAGTATTGCTGTGTCCAGCATCCGTTAGCCACACATATCCCACTGGACATGTCTTTCCCAAATCCCTGACTTGCTACTACTACTAAGAAAAAAATATCAGGAGACAGCAAAATGATGATGACTGCTCAGACTGTAAGCTCTGCGAGGGCAGGAACTGTGTCTCTGTTGCTTAACATTGTCTTCCCTTCACCAAGCACAGTGCTTTGGCACATAGTGGAGGCTCCATAAATATTGTTATTTGAATGCGTGGAGGAGCCCACAGCCCTCAGCGAAGGCAAGCTTCGGTAATACTAAACAGAATATTTTTTGCAAGTGGATTTGGATTACTCTGCTGGTTCAGAATTTCCCCAAGGACAGTAGCTTAGGCACTTCCCCTCCAACCTCCCAATCCCTAACTAATACATATTTCAGCTTCTATCCAGAAATTTAGAAATGGGTGAATTTTTTAAAATAGCACCATTTCATCTCTAATATGTGTTGGGTGTTTTATTTTGCATGGTTAAGATCATGGTGTATCCATTGTTCTGTATCCTGTTTTCATCCCCCGCCCTGCCTTTGAACATGATTTTGTCAACATGATTCTTAATGACTGCATAATGTCTCATAGAATGTGGTAGATGTACATAATTTGCTTAATCATTCTTTTTTCATTTCAATTTGGCTATTATAAATGGTGTTACAAGGAACACTCTTATATTTAAATCTTTGTCCATGGTTTATACTATTTCCTTGAGATAGATGTCTGGGAATGAAATGATAGTATCAAAATATATGAATGTTTTTATAGCCTTTGTATCTCTTGCCAAATTGCTGTCTGGAAAGATTATCTCAATTTATATTCTCACCATAAGATATAAAAGTGCTTATTTCATCAAATCCAGCTTCATATTATAATCATTTAAGAATCTCTATTAATCTGATAGATGAAAAATAGATGGTTAGTGTTATTTCACATTATGTTTCTTTGATTATGAGTAAGTTGAGAGAAATGTTTAGAACCCGGGTTTGCCTTTATAGTTTCTAGCAATAATACATGCTACAACTATTAATATGTATAAGCTTTCTGTATATAGTTTCCTTTCAGACCAATGCTCTCATTGCCGAACAGAAGGCTATGATGGGTTATGCAGCCCAGTCTCTGCCATATGCTTGGTGCTTATTATTAAGCCCAACTACTGAGCAAAGAAAGACATAATTAGCCTTTTTGGGAATTATTTTAAGCCTTCAGCAGTAAAAGGCCTAAAGTTGATTTATTTCCCAGAATCTATTTGTGCCCGACGCCTTTTTAAGTCCAGTCAGACCAAGTGACCAGGCATGGTGTCAACCTCTGCGCAGGAGCTTCTCGAGCTCTGGGGGGCCGCCGAAAATAATCGCCCAGGTGCCTTTACACACCCCGAAGACACCGTCTGGAGACAGAACTCGAGTCATTGGGAAAGAGGTAGAACCACTGGGGACACTAACAGAGGCAGTACAAGCTGAATTTTTCTCAAGTTCCCAGCGGTGGAGGTGAGGCACTGTGCTCCGGGCTGAGAGAGCCTTGGGTCCAGTTGAGGGGCTTGCAGTCTTTGCTTCTGGGGTGGGGGTCAGGAGAAGGCTCTGTCTGTCATACAGACACATATTCTTTCAGGGGACTGACTTCATCAAGAAAGCTGCTTCTGCCAGTGATTATCCTAGGCTAGACTTGAATCTGTGCTTCCAAAACAAAAGCAAGTTGTCTGATTCTAAAGCCAGCCTACACATTATTGTGCTTCCAAAGACTGTATTGTTTTGTAATGATAGCAACGGATTTTTACCCCCAGAGCACTTGGAAACACATTGTAATTCCCAGCCTCACTCTCCACCCAAATTGTTGTCTGAATGATTGTGCTCATTTGGGCCGTTATTCATCGATGGCACATTTGGAAACAAAATCTTGAGGTTGTCACGGGTCTGCGCGCATTGACGGAGTTCTCAAACGCCAAGACGATAAACACAGTGCAGATGTTCCGTGGGACAGTAACCCAGCCTGCCTTTGGCAGTTTCGCACACAAATGACTAAACACATCAGTTCTGGAAATACATGCTGCAGCACGAGTTCACTGACTTTTCTTGTCATAAAAAAAGTGAGGGGCCAAGATTAATTAAAACCAGGAGCTGGTTACTTTCAAAGATACCATAATGATAACCATTCCAAAATGCTTCTTGCAATTGGAACCTGTTGTGGGGAGCCAAGAAGTGAGAATATAAAAATGCTTGGAGGGAATTCTGTAGTCAGAGGCCATGTCTGTTGGCACACCCATGCCAATATTCTTGGGAAGATATGGTATTTTTGAATGAATAACAGAATGATTGAACAAATGGTTGGGTGGTTGGAAAAACACTGAAGATGCACCATGTCATCAATATCAGTGCTAGCCCCGGTATTGAGGATTCGCATAGGCTCTTGGCCCTCTGTAGAGCGCTTCCTTCACCTCTTCTTCTCACGGATTCCTCACGATGACACTGGGCTTAGGTGCTCAGTTGTGTCCGTGTTGCTCAGTGTTACTCTTTGTGACCTCATGGACTGTACCCCACCAGGCTCCTCCATCCATGAGGTTCTCCAGGCAAGAATACTGGAGCGGGTTGCCATTTCTTCCTCCAGGGGATCTTCCCTACCCGGGGATTGAACCTGCACCTCCTGCATTGGCCGGCAGATTCTTTACCACTGGGCCACCTGGAAAGGCCCCATAATGATACCACAGAGCAGGGATTTCTTTTTCTGTCTCAGAAAAGTGGGGACTAAGGAAGATATGACATGTCAGAACCAGAATTTAAACCCAGGTCTGCTAGATTCCAAGACCTATATATATATTTTTTTTCTTTTTTCTTTTTTTTCATTTATTTTTATTAGTTGGAGGCTAATTACTTTACAATATTGTAGTGGTTTGTGCCATACATTGACATGAATCAGCCATGGATTTACATGTGTTCCCCATCCTGAAACCCCCTCCCACCTCCCTCCCCATCCCCAAGACCCTCTGGGTCTTCCCAGTGCACCAGCCCTGAGCACTTGTCTCATGCATCCAACCTGGATTGGCGATCTGTTTCACACTTGATAATATACATGTTTCAATGCTGTTCTCTCAGATCATCCCACCCTCACCCTCTCGCATAGAGTCCAAAAGTCTGTTCTATACATCTGTGTCTCTTTTTCTGTCTTGCATATAGGGTTATCCTTACCATCTTTCTAAATTCCATATATATGCATTAGTATACTGTATTGGTGTTTATCTTTCTGGCTTACTTCACTCCACATAATGGGCTCCAGTTTCATCCATCTCATTAGAACTGATTCAAATGTATTCTTTTTAATGGCTGAGTAATATTCCATTGTGTATATGTACCACAGCTTTCTTATCCATTTGTCTGGTGATGGGCATCTAGGTTGCTTCCATGTCCTGGCTATTATAAACAGTGCTGCGATGAACATTGGGGTACACGTGTCTCTTTCAATTCTGGTTTCCTCGGTGTGTATGCCCAGGAGTGGGATTGCTGGGTCATATGGCAGTTCTATTTACACAAAGACCTATATTTTTAATCCACATATGAGAGTGCTGCTTACTTAAAAAGAGGTCACGTTCAGCAAAAAGTCATCATCTTTTCATTGTCTCAGTTATTATTTCCTCAGCTACTGAATCTGATGTTACTAGATTTAGAAGTCTGCTGAGGGACCACTTGGCCTTAGAGCCCTCCCCCTATAGGTGGAGAACCAGAGGTTCTGCCCCATCCTGTGACCATTTGGCTGACCTGTGCAAGTGAGAGGCAGGTCTGGAAGAGGTCAGCTAACAACTGACCTGACAATTTTCTACCTCATCTTGAAGGTAAGGTCAAAATGGGAATCATGTAACCTAAAATAATGAATGTGGATCATGCATATTTTTTTTTTAATCACTTAAACTGACACCAAGGTAGAATCATCCTGTGCATACAACTCCCTCAGTAAAAATAAACATTAAGAGGACAGATATATGAGAAGTACTTTCCCTTAAAAACATCATTAAAATGGTGAGAACATGACGAACTTGCAGATTACACAATATCTTCAGTGAATATTGAATGTGGTCTTTTACAAAGTCAACGTGTGTGCTGCTTGTAGGTTCTTGACAGTGGGAGAAACTGACCATATGTCATTGGTTAAAGCTAAAAGCAGGAGTGAATTTAAATATGGAAAATACCAGCCACTAATTGCCGCTGATTTTTCATTCTGAACTGTGTAAACAGGTATCCTCTACCCTCTGTTCTTTCCATGTCCGCTTCCACTAGTCTCCCCAAACCACTCATTGAGACCAATGAGACTGCTCCCCATCAGGCTACTTCCGTCTGGTCCTTCCATCACAGTCTGCAAACCATGTGTTGTTTGTCTAAAACACAGTCTGACTTTTTCTGCTCCTCTGAGGGGGATCGTTGCTGGCTCTTCAATAATCAAAGCTCTTTTGCATTGCTCCCCAAATCTTCTCCTTCTTCATTTTTCCTTCTCCTCTTCCTCCTTTTTCTTCCTCCTCCTCCTTCTCCTTTATGCTCCAGAAACATAGTTGGTAAGGATTCTTCATTTAGAAATGACCATGAGTGGAATTCTTGGGTAGTTTACCAACTTATCCAAAGTTACAAATCAAGAGAGGATTGCAAGAGGATCGGCCAGGACCTCTGGGACTTGGATCAAGTGCATAGCTCACAGTCACCAAGATGCTTCTGGAAGAGTCACTTTAGCTTTAAGAAAAGCCAAGAAAGAATTTTTCAAGGAGGATTCAATAATATAGCAAAGGCCGTCACACTTAGCGGTGAACCAAATTCCTGAAATGACAGCCGTTGTCTGTCTACTCGTGAATCTGCCCACTGGTATGATCAAAACGGCAAAGGACACAAGGGGAAGTTCTTAGGGAAACAGTAGAAAAAGCTGTGGTGATTATTAATTTTGCCTCTTTAGAAAACTCTCCCACCCAAGGTTGCCAGATTCAATATAGAACGTCTTTTTATTTGCAAAGTCTGGCAACCCTCTTTCCTATCCACCCCATTTCAGTTAATAGTTGCCTTCTCTCTGGCTACAGGAATAAATGTGTGCCCAATTCCCATTCCAACAGAGGCTGGCCCAAATTGTGTACACATAACTCTGTTAGCGCCAGAGTCATTTCTTGGGATGGAAAGACACCCTTTGGCTATGGCTGCTAACCTGAGGTTTCTGGCAGCCATTACAAAATAATGTGAGTGAAAATGCAAAGAGAAGCAGAGATAAGCAGTGAACAAAATAGACCCAGAACACTGGTAGCATTGAGTTCCAGTGTTACAGCTTCTGAGCCCCTGGTTGCTGCAGCTTTTCCTTGGGTGCTGTGCTATCCCCATTGCAGTTGTAGGAACTGGCAAATCCCCCCCCCCCTTTTTTTTTAACTCCATTAACCTAATTTGATTTGGATTTCTATTCCTTGTTCCTGAAAGAGCTTCTGATTCATATACAGAGAATTCTGATTCTGAGCTCTATCTTTTCCTTAAGTAACACATACAGATTAGAGAAGAGTGCACAGGATAGAAGCAGATGATGCCCTGAGCTGAGATTACCTCTTATTATGTATTTGTAGATTTAGGAATCATTTGTGGCGAATATTGAACCTCAGATGCCTTTCTCTCTTTTCCATTGTCTTCCTTCCTTTTCTCTACATCATAAAACCAAAGGCCTCATTTTACAGATGAAAAAAATCTTCAACTAGGTGAGGTTAAACAACTTGTCTTAAGGATCAAATAGTGAAAACTCAAGTTTCAAATCAATTATTGTATATTGAGGTTCTGGAAACTAATTTTAATATGAGCCTAAGATTTGGCCACCTGATGTGAAGAACTGATTCGTTTGAAAAGACCCTGATGCTGGGAAAGATTGAAGGTGGGAAGAGAAGGGGACAGCAGAGGATTAGATGGTTGCATGGCATCACCAACTCTATGGACATGAGTTTGGGTAAACTCCGGGATTTGGTGATGGACAGGGAGGCCTGGCGTGCTGCAGTCTGTGGGGTCGCAAAGAGTCAAACACGACTGAACGACTGAACTGAACTGAAGATAGTAAAAAAAAAAAAAGACAATTTGTCTTAAAATCTACTGTAATGAATAGGGAGATGTAAATGCTTGTATTGTAGCAAATCACAAATTGGAGGGACAGATTGTTAGTGATCTCTTAGCAGTTATGTTCATGATCACCCTCATTCTTCTCCTACCAGATCCTACTGCTTTGGCCACTGGGCTGGGAACATGACCCAGGTCTGCTCACTCAAAGCATAGAACTCACTCCTCCTGGCCACAGGGATGACTCTGGTGATGGGTCATTGCCTGGGAAAGAAATAACCAGTGTCTAAAGGATAGAATAATGACACTCCTATCCTGAGATGTGGTTTTTATTAGAGCTGATGGGAAACAGATTTCCCTCTCTGGTTACTGAACGGGGGGAATGTGTGTCTGGAATGCTTTGCACCCATTTCTCCTACCATATGGGAAAAACCTGTCTGCTATTGGAGGAAGAAAACCAAATCAGCACAAAGAGAGCAGCAGAAACGACTGGCAGACGTGGTCTTTATGACTTTTAAGCCCCCAGATCCACCCATTCCGGAGGACAGACCCATCCTAGCCTTTTCCTGCTTTATGAAAGCCAAAAAAAAAAAAAAAAAAAATCTGTTTTACCAAAGTTAATTTGATGGAAATTTCTGACACTTGAAACTAAGAGTAGTTTTATTTCATTTGTGACACTACTTTTCTTTGTTGGCATGGATTATTAATAGCTGCATGCTTAGAATTTTCCAAGTTAATAATGATCTGGTAAAAGCTAACAGAAAATCTAAAGGTAGGTTTAAATTCAATATGCATTTTCAGGGAAAATATTATACTAACCACATGCAATATTTAAAAAATAAGTTTTAGCTTTAGACTTTGTTGTGAAAAAAACACCTTAAGATGAAAGAAAATGCATAAAATATATGAGAAGTTTTAGACTATGTCTTAGTGTAGAGAAGGCCTTCACAAGCAAATCTAAAACCCAAAAACTGTGAAGGAAAGTATTGACAGATCTGACTGGGGAAATAGTTAAACTGTTGGAAATAAAAGTTGCTGTTAACAAAATTAAAAGATGAGTGACAGAATGGAAGAATATGCTTGCCAAATATATAATTTATAATAACTTAAGGCTCATAATATGTAAAAAGTTCCTACAGATCAAAAGTGAACATAATCCGAGACTGGAATAGACTAAAGTTACAAATGGACAATTCCTAGGAGAAAAAAGAGAAATGGAGGCTTTCAGCCTTTTAGTGCAGGGAACACAGACAGGACATAGAAAATAAAATTGAAAAAAATTTTAAGCCACATCTTTTCCTTTGAAGAAAGCCCCTTTTGCCTCAATGCCCTTTCCTCCTTTGCTGGTCTGGAAACTCATTTGTGTTTCCCCCAACTCTGGCCCAAGGAGGATCCATCAAGGTCTCCCTGTGCCTCCGGTATACCTTGCGCATGCATCTCTTATGACCACATTCATTGTGCGCTTACCTGCTTGCTTTCTCTCACTGCCAAGAGCTGCATCCATCGCTAGGTCTTAGTGATGAAGATAATCGCTCTGAATTTCTGATACCTTATCTAATATGTGTCCATAGAGCAGACAATCCATAAATGTTTGGTAAGTGAATAAACAAATAAATGTTGGATCTTTGTAGACACTGTTAGAATCAATACTTAAGTTTTATAGGAAAATATCTAGGTTTCAATGTCATTTTGACTCTAGGTATTTACACACCTTATTTTATTCATATAAGAAAAGGGAAGAGGTAACAGAGAAAATTCTGTATTTAATCCATTCTGATTTACCAATTTTGGGTGTCATTGCTGTGTATATGTCAACAGGATTGTTATTACTGATGGTGTGACAACAAAAAGGCAATTCCTTGATGTTTTAGTCAACAAGCAATTCAATTGTCATTTGAGAAAGAACTATTCATTCTGGCTGATGAATGAAAACCTCCTCTTCTTGTCATTCAGTGAGATCCAAGAAGCACCAGCATGAAAACTTGTAGAAAAAGTGTCAGTGGCTTGAAAGATGATCCAGCATCTGTAGCCCCTTTGATGCTCTGAGGATACTGTGTGGGGAAAACATGGCCATCAGCAATCATGAGTCACAAAAAGATTCAGGGAGTCAGACTCAGAATATGAAGAAACTTAGAAATAACCATTTTTAAACTCATATCTCCCTTTTTATACATGCATAAGTGTTCTTATAATAGAACCTATGTCTCCATCTAAAAAGACTATCTCAATAAATGTAAAATAAAAATTCTAAGTAATGAGAAAGCACTGCATTGTAATTTTATAGTTGAACTGATAGTGTTTTTATTTCTTTCATAGTGGTATACTCCATAATGGTGCATCGTGCAGTCACTGACATATTAGATTTGATGAACTATGGTAATAATAACACCTAACCTGATTGGAAAAGACACTGATGCTGGGAAAGATTGAAGGCAGGAGGAGAAGGGGAAGACAGAGGATGAGATGGTTGGATGGCATCACTGACTCAATGGACATGAGTTTGAGCAAGTTTCGGCAGTTGGTGATGGACAGGGAAGCCTGGTATGCTGCAGTCCATGGGGTTGCAAAGAGTCAGACACGACTGAGCAACTGAACTGAACGAAACACCTAACCTGTATTGAGCCCTATTTTTCCAAGGCGCTATCCAAGGCACTTTATGTGCCCAATCTCATGTAATTCTTAAAAAAAACTCTATAGGCTGACTATGATTATCCTCATTTTACAGCTAATGAAACTGAGGTTTAGAGAGGTTAATTACTGGCAGAACTAAAATGTTTGAGTGAAGCAGAACCTAAGATGTTAACACTTCATAAAAGAAGAAGCAACAGTAATTTCTTGGGACAGGGGTGTTTTTGTCACACCTCAGATTTGGGGAAATTTTTCCCAAGTACATAGTGATATATTTTAGGGCTTGTCTTGTTAAAACTATGAGAAAGTCAAATGAAGCAAGTGTGAGCATGTAGCCGTGCTTATAAATAATAATGAATGCCTATTGCAAACATGACCTGTCAAATGCCAGTATTTTTTCTATGATGAGAGATATCTTTGTAGAAATGTACGTACACTAACCAGTACAAGTGGGACAGAGCACCCTCTGAGGTGACGGATTCTGTTGTCTTGTACCCTCGAGGGCGGAGCGGAGAGTAGCCCTCTTTCCCTATCAGAATGCCTAAACACCAGCTTCCATCTCACTTTTCAATGGCAGTTCTACTGTATTTTAAAATCCATACTTTTAGTAGTAGCTCACAGAATCAATTGAGTGGTAAATAAATGGACTTAAAAGTGTCTCATAATAATAAGTATAAAGTCAAGTTTAAAAGTGCTGCAAATGGGAATTAGATACTAAACTGGTATATATATAAACCATCTAGAAGGAATCAACAACCTCAGCTAAAAGTGAATTAACTCTTAAGACTTCTCTCTACCCTTCTAGGAGACTTGCCCTTATTAGAAAATCATTTAGAAAACCACTTTATTAGCCATAGAATGTCTTCCCAGATGGTAAAAGTCCAATACAGAAACAAGTTTAAGACTTTTCATAGATATCGGGAATAGCTATTTGCTTAAACTCTTGCTTACATAGTTTTCTATTTATGAACCTCTTTGTCTCTTGATATTAGAACGACAACTTTGTCTGATGGTTAATTAGCTTGGGAGTGAATACATGTTTATGTAAAGGTATTATCCATCATGTTTTAAAGAATATTGCTTACTTCTCATTTTATCCAGTCTATTTCTTCTCCAATACCGTCCATCTTCAGGTGGAAATGTGTGTTAGTGTTTTTTCTCTTCACATAATTTTCCTGCTGGTGGGTTTCTAGTTTCAGTTGCCATTGTCCTCACACTCAGAAGGTGCAGTAAGATTAGTAGTTGCAACCTGGAGGCAGAGTTTTTAGTGCTTTCTGTTTCAAATTCTGTCATGCTTAACCACTGGTGTCACCTGGAGGTGGATATTTATTGTTTCTGCAGTTCAAGGAGATATGTTAGATCTTGGCCATGGGCCTCTGGAAACAAGGGCGGGGGAAGAGGGTTTGTATCAAGAGCGACATTTCTCTGTGTGCTTTCCTGGTGCATTTGAACTTTGCCAACAGCACCCTGGTGTTGGGATTTCTATTTCTTAGCACTTGTTCCCCTCCCAACCCCTTTCTTTTTGAAGAAAGGGGGAGGGCCAGGATATTCTGTTCTCTCTGTTCTATCACGAGGGAAATTTTATCATCTCTTTTTTCGTAAATACAAATCTGGGCTAGGGTGTCAAACAGTCAGAGAATTTAATCTATAACAGGTTTAGGTATAATCCTATTAAATGGTCTTCTGTGTCCTTTGAAATTTTGATTAGCTGGGGAACTGCCCCTTGAAAGAGTACAGTCTTGAATGAAAGGAATTAGGCTCCTAGCTACAGTTGGCCAATAGGATCGTGTTTTTTATTGTTGGGTTTTAGGTTTGGATTTATTTTATTTATTTATTTATTTATTTTGAGCCTTGCCCAGGATCATTTCTCTTCACCCACTGTTCTCTATTTAAGGGTTTTAAAAGCTACAAAAAGTGAAAAATCTTCATGAGTAAAGATGAGAATAAATCAGCCAGTTGTGTATCAGACTAAAAAAGCTCATTGGTTTTCAGTGTAGCAAATACTTCATAGTCAGGGACTTTGTCTGTCTTGTTGATGACTAAATCTCTACTTCTTCAAGTAGCAGCTGGCACATATTGCAGGCATTTAATAAATATTCGCTGAATGAATGAATGAACCAATGACAGTTATTTGGCTAAACTTAAGACATGAACTGTAATGTGCTAAGGATAATTGCCTAATTTCTCTACTATGATAGTGTGTGAGCAGGATAGGGTAACATAAATTTGTCTTTCAAACCATCAAAGTGCTAGAATGACATTTCACTATCGTAAACAGTTTCCTCTCTGAGGGAACACTATACCCCAGGTTTGGTAAAGCCAAGCTACATGATAAAGGCAAATAATCCACAAACAAATCCATCTTTGTGGCTCCTCCAAAGGATGTTTACTTTGTCACACTGCTCAACTATTTTATTAATTCAGAGGGGAGGCATCAAGACTTCTTTGTTTTCTACAGGTGCCTGAGGGGTCATTATCATGCCCACTGCTCCCGTTAGAGCTGATGTTCATGGTGCACCCTCTTCACTGTGACTTCAAAATCAATAATAATGAATCAAGCAGCATTTGATTGCGTGCTGGTTACTACTGGCCTTCCCAACAATGAAGAGGCTTCAGATGAGGATAGTAAACCCCTCACTGCCGTCTGCAAGATGAACCATAACCTGTCTCACTGCTGTCCAAAGTGTACACCTGCTTCACTCACCACGCAGTCATCCTATCTTTACCTCTCTTGTTTTTTACCCTAAAAGGAGATGTGTTCCTGAGGCTCAAAGATTAGTTTTCTCCTCTGTTAAGATCAGTTCTTTCTAGGATGTTCAGGAAAGAAATAAGCTTTGTCTGCACTCTGCTTTGGAGTCATCTACTTCCTTACTCCTCCAGCCCTGGGGTGTTTCTTTTATAGCGCCTGCCTTGCTGCTCTTACCCCTGGAAGCAGGGCTGTGCAAAGTCATCTCCATGTGCTTCTGGGTCTCGTGTGACATCCTCAGCGGAGGGCTGTGAGTGCATGGAATCATTATGAGCCAGCTTCTGGTCATGGAATCACTGCATAGGAGGGAATCAATGTGGTGTGACATGAAGGCATGTACACACACACACACACACACACCACACACCCTCTCCCCAAGACGGATACTGATTCTCAGGGAAAGTACAACCTAAATCAATGTTTTCAAACTGTCATCAATGAACCTATTCTCAAGTGTCCATGACAACATTTTTTGCCTTTAAAAATGAAAGACAGAAGTTCAAAAACCCTAGGTGTGATCATTCACCCAGAGCCAGACATCCTGAAATGTGAAGTCAAGTGGGCCTTAGGAAGCATCACTACAAAGTTAGTGGAGGTGATGGAATTCCAACTGAGCTATTTCAAATCCTAAAAGTTGATGCTGTTAAAGTGCTGCAGTCAATATACCAGCAAATTTGGAAAACTCAGCAGTGGCCACACGACTGGAAAAGGTCAGTTTTCATTCCAGTCCCGAAGAAAGGCAATGCCAAAGAACGTTCAAACTACCACACACTTGCACTCATCTCACATGCTAGCAAAGTCATGCTCAAAATTCTCCAAGCCAGGCTTCAACAGTATGTGAACTGTGAACTTCCAGATGTTCAGTCTGGATTTAGAAAAGGCAGGAGAACCAGAGATCAAATTACCAACATCCATTGGATCATCAAAAAAGAGAGTTCCAGAAAAACATTTATTTCTGCTTTATTGACTATGCCAAAACCTTTGACTGTGTGAATCACAACAAACTGTGGAAAATTCTTCAAGAGATGGGAATACCAGACCACCTCACCTGCATCCTGAGAAATCTGTATGCAGCTCAAAAAACAACAATTAGAACTGGACATGGAACAACGGACTGGTTCCAAATCGGGAAAGGAGTACATCAAGACTGTATATGGTCACCCTGCTTGTTTAACCTATATGCAGAGTACATCATGCAAAATGCCAGGCTGGATGAAGCACAAGCTGGAATCAAGATGCTAGGAGAAATATCAATAATGTCAGATATGCAGATGACATCACCCTTATGGCAGAAAGTGAAGAACTAAAGAGACTCTTGATCAAAGTGGAAGAGGAGAGTGAAAAAGTTGGCTTAAAACTCAACATTCAGGAAACTAAGATCATGGCATCTGGTCCCATTACTTCATGGCAAATAGATGGGGAAACAATGGAAACAGTGAGAGACTTTATTTTGGGGGCTCCAAAATCACTGCAGATGGTGACTGAAGCCATGAAATTAAAAGATGCTTGCTCCTTGGAAGAAAAGCTGTGACCAACCTAGACAGCATATTGCAAAGCAGAGACAGTACTTTGCCAACAAAGGTCCATCTACTCAAAGCTATGGTTTTCCCAGTAGTCACGTATGGATGTGAGAGTTGGACTATAAAGAAAGCTGACCTCTGAAGAATTGATGCTTTTGAGCTGTGGTGTTGGAGAAGACTCTTCAGAGTCCCTTAGACTGCAAGGAGATCAAACCAATCAATCCTAAGGAAGTCAGTCCTGGGTGTTCATTGGAAGGACTGATGCTGAAGCTGAAACTCCAATACTTTGGCCACCTGATTTGAAGAACTGACTCATTGGAAAAGAGCTTGATGCTGGGAAAGATTGAAGGCAGGAGGAGAAGGGGATGGCAGAGGATAAGATGGTTGGATGACATCACCGACTCGATGGAGATAAGTTTGAGTAAGCTCCGGGAGTAGGTGATAGACAGGGAAACCTGGCTTGCTGCAGTCCCTGGGGTCACAAAGAGTTGGACATGACTGAGACCGAACTGAACTGAAACCCACAGGATGAAATAGAACTCTTTATCTGATTGCCCTGTCATTTCCAAACCTGCCTGTCCCATGGTGGAGTTACTTAGTAGGTGTCACAGCCTCATTCCCTAAGCACTGCCCCACTTCATAATCCACGTGGACATGCATCTCCCAATGACTGCTTGCCTGGCCACCCTGCAATCCTGGAAGGAGTTACTTAACTTCCCAGACTTGGAGCCAAACTCTTCTCTCTGTCTCTTTTTTGAACCTTGAACCTGCCTGACAGAAGGGTTGGCTGCCTGGGGTGCTCCCCCACTGCAGCTGTGGTCTGGGGTCCTGCTCTCTTGGGAGCCCACTGGCACATAGCAGCCCCTTTCTTGTCTGGGGTTGATGTTGACTGAAGAACTCCTGGGTTCTTGTGGAGTGAAACTGGAATAAAGGGAAACGTTCTCTTTTATTGGGCTTCCCTGGTGGCTCAGACAATAAAGAATCTGCCTGCAATGTAGGAGACCCGGGCTCACTGCCTGGGTATGGAAGATCCCCTGGAGAAATGAATGGCTGCCTCTTCCAGTGTTTTTGCCTGGAGAATCCCATGGACAGAGGAGCCTAGCGGGCTATAGCCCATGGGGTCGCAAAGAGTCAGACACGACTAACACTTTAACTTTTCTTTTCCATAGTATCTTACATGAGGGATGCTTGTAGATATTTTTCCAAATTCCAAAAGAAAATCATCTTTTCAAATCTGTGATGTAGCGAAAGAAATATAAGATTGATATTCTGGAGACTGGGCCATGTACCTCCCTTCTCAGCCTCGAGCCCCTTAACTATAAAAAGAACTAAAATCCCTCAGAGTGCTGAAAAAACAGTGTTGTTTTTAAATATATAGTACATGATTTATTTTATGTTTTTTCATACTACTTATTTTTTAAAATTTATATTCTAGCTCGTCTCAGAATGGATTTAAGGGGCTTTGAAAGGATACATAAAAAATAGCAAGATAGCATAAATTAGAAATATGCGAAGAACAAAAGGAGGAAACACAGAGAGGACATAAAATGGGCCAGACCATGGCTCCTCCATCCAGGCGTCCCTTGAAGACTTGCGCTCTTGCTTCAGGAAAATGTTGCACTTGTGTGTCAACCCAGATAAGGAGTAGGAAAGGAAAATTTCATAACTCTCCCTGTAAGCAAGGCAACCAGTAAGAGTGCCTGTAACAACTGTGGGAAATCTTCTTGCTTCTCAGGACCACTGATCTTCAAAAATTTAATCAAAGACATCAAGTCACAACTACATTTTTTTGAGAGTGATAGATACAATGGTTGTATACATTTATAAGTTACGAGCAGCCACCTTACAAAAAAATTTGGTAAATTAGCACATGTTGGAAACTACCTATGCCAGTTCTGTAGGAGTCAGTTAGGAAGGGAGCAGAGGGACTTCCCTGGTGGTCCAGTGGCTAAGACTGAACTCTCAAAGCAGGGGTCTGGGGTTCGATCCCTGATCAGGGAACTAGGTCCCACATGCTGCAAGTAAGGCCCAGGGCAGCCAAATAATTCTTTTTAAGGGAGAAGAATTCAAGAGGGTGAGGCCTGCAAGGGGCTGGAACACATTGTCACAGAGAGAAGGTACACACGACTACAGCGCTCAGTTGCTAGGAGGCTCAAGATTTTAGACTCAAATGAGTGAGTGGGTAGTCTGATTTTAAAGTCTGATTTTTAAAACAAGGGCTAACAAGAGACCGGTAAGTGTTCCCTGAAAAGGCTTTTGCTTTTTGAAGCCTTTTTGAAGCTGTAATCTTCCATTTGGCCACTGAGTAGGGGTGCTGTGGGGTGGGAAAATTTATTAATTTCTGGATAAAGAACTAAAATCACAGTCATTACCAGACTCATACCAATCAGGTTTTCATCTCTCTAGCTTGACGTTTTGCCAGACCCCCAGACACACCTTCAAACATATACTCATGCATATATGCACACACTCATGAATATACACTCATGTACACACACACACACACACACACACACACATATACTACTCACTATGTTCAGACACACACTGAACCTTTGGAGACTGCAGAAGGGGCCATGTTCTGTCTCATGTCCAGTTTCAAGCACTAGCTGGACACCCCCCCCCCCATAAAGTCCGCCCGTTTTCCATCCCCATTGCCCTTTTGCCAGCGAACCTCGCTGGTCCCTATGCTCCAATTTAAAATCCCCCTTCCTCCTAGCAGCTTTCTCTCCAAATCCTGGACTGGTAACTTCCCTTAAACAACATCTTTCACAACTTTGCTCAACATAGTACAAGAGAGATGCATTGCCCTCACATCCAACAAAAGAGATTTGAAAGGTCTACTGTGTCAGGGGAGATGGGCCAGGGTGCTCTAGGCATATTCTTAACCCCCAGACATGCCGGTACACAGTGTGAAAAGGACACAGAGAAAGCTCAAGAGATTGGAGAACTTGGATGGATGGCAACAGATGGGGTATTTATTTATTTTAAATGCATTTTGCTGGGACAGTCACATGAGATGTCTATCTTATTTCCAGAGAACTCTCAAGGGAAACAGCTGTCATGAGGTTTCATTCCAGAACTCTTTAGTACAGTACAAACAATATTGTGGAGGACAGACAGCCCAAATAGCAGACCATCACAATCAGGGCTGTCCCAATTGCAGTTCATTTTACCCAATAGTTTCTTCTTAACACCAAGTGAAATGTTCCCTCCAATAAAACAGTGAGGTGACCTTTGGGTATTAAATCAGATTTCAAGCTTCAGGACGGTGGTCAAAATATTCTTGTGGCTTTTTTTTTTTTCTCTTCCAAATGAACCAGAGGGCTTTAAGGAAATTTACTGAATCCTTGAAAAACTAATCATCCCTTTATAGCCTCGGGTGAGTTACTGCAAAATTTAATTTCTGCTAAGCTACCTGAGATTGCAAACAGCAAAATAAATGCATGGTATTTACCTGTCTGCTGAGTTTCTGTTTTTCTCTCTGACCCACACTTCAGAGTATGTCATGCCCTTACAAAGCACTTTGGGATGCCCAGCATCTTACAGTGACCCTAGGTATCTGTGACATTGACTTCTGTCCCTCCCGGCCCATGGGTAGAGAAAGTAATGGTTCACCCTTTACCAGCCCATTCATCTTGTTACAAAGGTCATTCAATAAGGTTTTTTTTTTTTCTTTTCTTAATCATATGAAAATTGACTTGATTTAGAGAGTTTCATCTTTGGAAACAAAAGAATAGATACCCAGGATTATATATACAATGTTTTTAAAGTGCTGTGTATCTGTGCATTTAATCATTTATGATGTGTTGTTTATTTATATTTTTTGGCTACCTAGAATCACTTTCCTCCTTTGTGAACAACAGCAGCCTGATGTCCTTTTGGTGAAATACCCTTTCTCCTTCTGTGGGCCTGTGGTAAGACCATCAATCAAGACAGGTCGCTATCTCCAAGCAAGAGGACAGGCTCATGAGCTAGGTTAGACCAATTTTGAGTTAGCTGATTGGAAAATAAAATGCTTGGCACTGATCCATCCCCAGACTGGGCTCCTGGTGAGTTAAGCTCTAATTAGGGGCTACAGACGAATCGCTGCCGCCAGCCTCCAGGACTACCTTGATTGCTGTGCCCTTCTCAGTCTGCTTTTTCCCAATCTGGTTTTTCAGCCTTCCCTTCAATTCTGTGAGTTACTACTACCTTTCTAACTTTATTTTCCTGCTTAATAAACCAGAATAGGCTTCTGGTGATTGGAACCAAAGAATCCTTATTATGAAAGAATTTATAACCAGATGAGATATAAAGGAAGATATGGATAAGGAAGATACAGACAAGGAAGGTTACAAAAAGGGGGGAGGGATGAGGCCATAATTCAGTGTACTAGGCGGAAACACTGAAAGGATAGCCAGCGAGAATCATGGCCAAACTCCTGCCAGGGACTCAGCCGAGGGAGGGGAGACCAGTGCTGCCACGTGTCACCGAGGGCTCGGCAGCCTCTGGGCCCCTGGACGCTGCCGTCCCTGTATCTGAGTAGTGGGCGTGGTTGCTGCCCCCTCCACCCAATCAGAATTCTCCACCGTCCCAAGTTAGAGAGCCGTGGGTGCGCCTACGGGATGGAGTCGCGTTCACAGGAGCATACCTCCGCTGAGCAGGAGAGGAAAGCGGGTATCTGCCTTTTCAGTTGCAAGGGTCGTAGTAGAAGGGTGAGTTCTACAGAGCAGAACTCCACATATTTGGTTGGGGCAGGGGAGTTCTGCTACTGGGCACCTTGTATCTACAATTTTCAGAAAAATTATTTGGGTGGAGTGAAAAAATGAGTCAAAAGTAAGGATTATGAGAAAGACAAAAGCAATATGATTGATAGTAGACTTGCAAGCTAATTAACTTTACTGAACAATCAAAACTAGATATGTATGGAGTATATAGAATATAAAGCAGAATGACCGATTGATTAGTATTCTTTTAATAAAATCCAGAATCATAAATTTCTTTCCGTATTAGAAGCCCTGAGACAGAGGCATCCAGCTAAGCTACACTTGCATTCCCAACGCACAAAACTGTGAGATGATAAATGTTGGCTGTTTTAACAGGCTTAGTATAACAGCATTTTGTTACATATCAAGTGGTTACTAATACACACTCCAATTAAAAGGCAGAGATAGTCAAATTGGGTTGAAAAGCAAGACTCAGCTATATGCTGCCTGTAAGAGACATATTTTCATAGAAACACAGTTAAAAGTAAAAATGCAGAAAAGATATACAATGCTAACAATAATCAAAAGACAGTGGAGGGTCTCTATTAATAACAGATAAAATAGATTTCAGAGAGAAAATATTACCAAGGAAAAAAGAGGAATTATCTTATAAGGATGAAATTGTCACTTCATCAGGAAGACCTATCAGAATCCTAGTGTTTATGTACCTAATAACAGAGCTTCAAAATATATGAAGCAAAAACTGATATAACTGCAAGAACTAGAAACATCAAAATTATACTGGAGACCCCACAGACTTCCTCTTTCATCTCACTGTCCACAACTGTGTTATAATTTCCACTCCTGGGATAGCAGCTGGGGTCACCTTCCTTGAGATAAAAGAACCTCTGCCATACCCCTGAACAAAATGGGGACTTTGTTAGCAGGAAAGCTAGAGGACTGACTCTGTTACCAACATCTGCCACAGCCACATGGGCAACCATGGAGATGCCTGGATTAAAACTGTGTCTTATGACTTCAATGCCACTTTTCTTGCTACTGCATAAAACCACCGAACATGGTGGTACTGTGCTAGCACTGGGACACAGGGATGGATATCCTCATCCTCTCAGAAGGTGAAAAGCAGTTTTAAGGACAAACAAATAAAACACCATTTGAAATCTATCACAGTGGACACCTATATCCATATTCATATCTATATCTATCTATATCTCATGTATATAATTTTGAATACACGGGAGAAATCAGACTGGAGGAGTTAAGTGACCCAGAGGCTTGAAATGAGCATTTACCAGGTACTCTTGACCAACAGGGTAAACATAGGTTGAAAGGCAGAGAGGAGCAAACAAGCATCGCATTTTCAGAGTTTAGTTTTACTTTATAAATTAGAAGCTTAAAATGCAAGAAGCGAGAGATAGGACTCCCAAAAGTTGAGGCTAGACAGTTAGGCTGCATATGTTCTAGGTGATGGAAAACAACAATAAAAAAGCCTATTTGATAGGGGAAAGTTATGATCAGATTTGTGAATGATAACTGGAAAGATCATGGTATGGTTTTTAATCAAAAGATAAATCTCCTTTTATTTCTGCATAAAGTGAGATGACAGCCCAAGTCATCTTACCCTTTGAAAATTAAATGAGTTCAGTTTCATCCTCAGGTTGTTCATGTGCTGTGGAAAGTTCAATGCTTACCCCAAGATTCTGGCAAGTTTCCAAGAGCTGTATTAATTTTCCAAGGGCTGTGGTAACAAAGTTCCAACCAACTGGGTGGCTTAAAACATCAGAAATTTATATCTCATAGTTCTAGAGCCCAGAAGTCTGAAATCAAGGTGTCGGCAGAGCCGTGCTCCCTCTGAAGGCTCCAGGGAAGAAGCCTTTTTTGGCTCTCTGATTTTCTCTGGCCACAGGCATCCCTTGGTTTATAAGGGCATAACTCCAATCTTGGTCTCCATCTTTATGTCACTTTCTTTTTCCTGTGCTTCTGTGTCCTCTCTTCTTATAAAGAGTCATTCACTGGATTTAGGACCCACCCTAAACCTAGGAGGATTTCATCTGGAAATCCCTAATTACATCTACAAAGACCCTGTTTCGGTACATTCTGAGATTTCTAGTGGACATGAATTTATTGGGGGGACAAGGGAGGGGGACCAAACCATAGTCTCATGATTTGCTCTGGCTCTGAATTTCTGTTCATCTTAAAATCTTAATCTCACATCTCATTATCTTTGGGTATATTGTTTTCTTTGCTACACATCAGCCTGGATGTGGCGCTCAGTCCCTTTCCTCTGCCCTTAATCCATTCACTCAAGGTATTTATAGGCATAGAAGACTTTATCCAAGTTTTAGAGTAATGGATGGTGCTCATCTTTCAGCAGTACACACATAAGTTTAGACTATTTGGAGTTCAAGTTTTTAAACACCGTCTGTTTAACCCCACCCCTGGAAATTTATCATTCACGACTTTTTATCAGAACCCAGAATCTTGCTTGTTGCCCATTCCCTTTCTCCTTTTTTCTGCTTGCCTGCTAGCTTTTCCTCTCCAAATTCCTCTCCTCTGCCCCTCCCTCCCATTCTTTTTTTTTTTTTAAAGAAACTTTTGTAAGAAACTTTTAATTTCTTACAAAGTTTGTTTGAATGGTGTGTTTCACTGTCCTTTCAAGCTCTACCCCCAGAGAGGTCATTTTCTATGCACATCAAGGAATTTTGCTGAAAATGAACAGCTCTGTCTAAAAGGAGCTCAGAGGGTCATCTGTTAAAATGTGAATTATTTCACCCTGTTACAGGGAAAAAAAGAATGATAAACAGCAGAAAATCTGAAAACCTTTATACACAGATTCTAAAATCTTCTGCTCTTTGAAGGGGTTGAATATTTTTATTTCACAAAAGTTCCACTCTAATACACTTGGGAGTCTCATTTAAGTAGTTCCTTAATGAGCTAAGGCACTGATTGAGATAGATGTGTTTATTCCTGCCTCACTAATAAGAAGCAAACAGTAAATTTTATATTTATGAGTGCATGTGTGTGTATGACATCCATATGATATATATATATATATATATATACATATATATTTATATATACATATGCATGTGCGTGGGCTTTCCAGGTGGTTCAGTGGTAACGAATCTGCCTGCCAATGCAGGAGATGTGAGTTGGATCCCTGGACTGGGAAGATGCCCTGGAGAAGAAAATGGCAACCCACTCCAGTACTCTTGCCCAGGAGATCCCATGGACAGAGGAACCTGGCGGGCTACGGTCCACGGGGTCACAAGAGTCGGACATGACCTAACTACTAAAACAGCACTGCATGTGTGTACGGTGCATTAAGTACTCTGTCAAATGATGTACACTGAATATCTCGTTTGATCCTCACAGCTGTTGTGTTGTTTAGTCACGAAGTTGTGTCCGACTCTCTGCAACCCCATGGACTACAACACACCAGGCTTCCCTGTCCTTCACCATCTCCTGGAGCTTGCTCAAACTCATGTCCATTGAGTTGGTGATGTCATCCACCCATCTCATACTCTGTCATCTTTCTTCTCCTGCCTTCAATCTTTGCCAGCATCAGGGTCTTTTCCAATGAGTAGGCTTTTCGCATCAGGTGGCCAATGTATTATAGCTTCAGCTTCAGCATCGGTCCTTCCAATGAATAGTCAGGGTTGATTTCCTTTAGAATTGACTGGTTTGATCTCCTTGCAGTCCAAGGGACTCTTAAGAGTCTTCTCCAACACCACAGTTCAAAAGCATCAATTCTTTGGTGCTCAGTCTTCTTTGTGGTCCAACTCTCACATCCATACATGACTACTGGAAAAAGCATAGCTTTGACTATTCAGAACTTTGTTGGCTAACGTGATGTCTCTGCTTTTTAATATGCTGTCTAGGTTTGTCATAGCTTTTCTTCCAAATTCCTGGCTGCAGTCACTGTCCAACATGATTTTGGAGCTCATGAAAATAAAATCTGTCACTGTTTCCATTTTTCCCCTGTCTATTTGCCATGAAGTGATGGGACCAGATGCCATGATCTTAGTTTTTTGAGTGTTGAGTTTTCAGCCAGCTTTTCCCTCCGTTTTACAGATGAGGAATTGAGGCTTGGAGATGTGAGATGCCTTCCCAACATTAAATCATTAGAGATAGAACTTATCTCCAGTAGCATCCTTGCTCTAACCTAGTGATCTATTACCAAATAAGGACACAAGCTAATACGCCGTGTGTGTGCTCAGTCTTGTCTGACTCTTTGTGACCCCATGGACTGTAGCCCATCAGGCTCCTCTGTCCATGAGTGCTAGTGGGGGATATAGCTGGGGGGAGGATAACAGCCAATTAAAGTGTACTTTTCTGGATTTGCTTAATTTCCTACAATTACAGACATATAGTATATCTGTAATGGGAAGCCTGCTCCCCTAACACCAATGAATGTTATAAAGAGACAATCACACCAGTTTCTTAAGTGAAATACAGTACTGTTATGAAATAAGTCGACATTAAGCTAGAATAATATAATATTAATACTTAATTTTTTGTGATGCTTTAAAAATACAAATTATGTTCATGTGCATTATCTTATTTAATCCTTGCATAAGCCTGTGCATTGTAAAGGTGAATATGATGAAATATTATTATCCCCTGCTTTTGTTTGCCAAATTAAGATCAGAAAATAAATAGACTCTTTACTCTCATAGAGTCATAGAAGGGAGTAGATGGACCACAGTTTGCTGAGGACAAGGGCTATATCTGAAATGTCCACATGGTCATATCTCTAGCCCCTGCAGTATGATATCTAGAACATGTCACAGAGCAGGCGCTGAACAGATACTGGTTGACAAATGAATGAAATGCAGTGCCTTGTTCTTGGCCATGTCTTCTGTCCATTGAACTCTATCTCTGGTCACCTGAGATGTAATCTTTTTATTGCAATGCCCAGTCAGGATTTTAGAAGTCTATCATTTTAAACACCATGTTTAAAAGGAGCTGCAAGTAAAAATGGAAGGTCCTCAGAGAATTGCTTAAGCATTGTGGAGTGTGTGTTAAAATATGCATAACATAAAATTCCTTATTTTGATCATTAAGTGGCATTTAGTATGTTCATAGTGTTATGCAATCAACAGCACCATCAAATTCTACAACAGTTTAATCACCTCAAGGAAAATTCGTACTCCATTAAGCAGTCCTGCCCATTACCCCTTGCCTCCAGCTCTTGTCTAAATGGGTTTACATGTTCTGGGCATTTTACATAAATAGATTCATATAATATATAACCTTTAGTGGCTTTTTTCACCTAGCATAGTTTCATCAGCACTTTATTCCTTTTTATGGCTGAATAATAGTCCATTGTATGGCTATGCCATTTAAACATTCTTTAAATGTAGAAAGTGAGTCCAGCAGGACCAGAAATTGGCTAGAGAAGAGCAAGCTAAAGCAGGACTTCACCTGGACTTCTGCTTTAAGAAGTCTTTATTTAGCAAGATGCTGAGAAATTATTCTCCATACTTCTGAAGGATGAAGTCAAAGAAAGCCAGGGAAGGAGGAGGACAGGAGAGATTCTTGGCTGAGCCAAGGGAGGGCTCATCTTGATGGTCAAGGGAGTTAAAATGAGAAAGTGCCATGGAAGGAAGTGGTGAAGTTGGAGCCCTTGACCTTCAGAAGGAGAAGGGCCATCCCTTCATTTCAGATGAATTTCCACAGGGCATTCACCCAAAACCACAAGACTAGGCCAGGTGATATTCCAACATCATCCTCATGCTGCAGTTCTAGGACCATGGGAAGGAAGACACACAGAACACAAAGAATAGAGAAGAAAATCCCAGAGAGTCCATGAAGATACAAAAGTGACCATTTCAGTACCTGCATAAGTAGCTTCAAATTATGTAAATTGGCTATAATGTTAAAAAGGGACAGGTGACATTTTGACAGAAAAAAGCAAATTAATTAATGGAATAAAGCAGCAATTGATGGCCTTGATTATAATTTATGGCACAAAGGAAAAGGTCAACTTATCTTCTGGATTTTATTTGGGCTAGTGATAATTGTGTTTAGGTAAAAAGAAGTGAAACTCCTAATTGCAAGATAATATCAGTGCTTTACAGAATATCATGTGCACCGCCCCCTCTATAAAAAAAATAGAAAAGAAAGCACAGTTATTATTTCCTTTCCAACTCAAGTTGAATATAAATTACCTGGAAGGGAAAATTAATTGTGAAGATTAAAAATATTGTAAATTCTCAAATCGTTAGGCGCTTTAAGAAAAACACCCACCAGTGCTTTCAAACCAGTTTTAAGTCCTAATCCTTGCATGCTTAAATAAACATTAGACACACAGATGCAGTGTGTGAAGCAGGCTCGGCTTTAAGAGAGGAAAGATTACGTTTCTGTGTTTATCCAAGAGCTGGCTAAAACACGTTCCATTTGGCCCTGACACACAGAAATTAGAGTTTTAGAAACTGGAAAGGGAACTTTCTGTCTTTAAACACACAGACTGAACATGGTGTATGTATATTTTAGAGATATCATGAGAAGTTTCTCTCCTCCACCTTATACAGAGCCATCAAAGAGGCAATTGTGTGAACAAAATAACACAGTGGCATGTCACATTCCATATACCTCGATTTATCAAATCCAGGAAGAAGCCTTCACACTTTCTGGACTAGTGATCAGCGATGAACCAGCATAAAAATCTGAGAAATGGAGAGTGTTCCAGGAAAATTCACATCTAAAATAAATATGCCAAAAATCATTTTTTTGTGTGCCTGCTTTGACCTTGATTGACTTGGGCTCTGAAAAATTAGTCCAGGGTCTCTTTATGACTTTCAGCACCTTTATCTTCATGGGCTGATTCCAGAATTTTAAAAATATATTTTAAAAATCTATTTTATGACTGTGCTAGTAAACAGATGAATATAATCCAGGCTGAATTGATTATTATATAGTCATTATTACAGTCAGTTTTTTCTTCTTACTTTAAAAGAAATGAAAATTAAACCATTTTTAGAGCCCTCTAGAAGTTGGAGGGGGCGGGTCATATGTCTGTGCCTGCTGTGCCCAATGGATTCATCATTCCCAAGTTCAATGAGTCAACAAATATTTAGCCCAGATAGTGGGCTGAGGCCTGGGCCAGGACCTGGAGGAATAGGAAGAAGTGTAAGATGCAGTGTGCGATGCACAATGAACTGAGGAACTTTCACTCATAGACAAGTAAGAGACCAAGACGCAACACGAGGCAGAGAGAGGTGTGGGGCAGGTGGGAGGGACAGGAGACAGGGGCTGTATTAGGTAGGAGGGTAGTGATGCCTCCAAATTATTGTTTTAAGGGCCTGTGCAGGCTGATGACAGTAAAAATCATAAGAAGGAAACAGACTTGCGAGAAGGACATAAAGATCAAGAAGGATAGGAAGTCCCTGAGGACGCTGTGGTGTTAGACGGCATCTTATACCATGCTTCTTAAAGCTTTCATGTCACATTAGTATGACTTCCTGTGTGTTGGCTTTCAATATTTCATTTAAAATGTTCTCTCTTTATTTCCTCTTCCCACAAAAAGAGCTCGACTTATAAGTATAATTAAAATGTGACTTCATTTGAGCTAGGAGACCATGCTTCCATCGTGTTCTTAGCAGCCATCTCATTTGTATCCCTCAGCCTTTTGCATTTGTAAAAAATGGAAGTGTAATTTAAAAGAAGATTGGTTTAAATTTCATGTTCTGGCCCTTTTCACTTGTTAGCAGCCTGCCCAGACTGTCCTGGCCCGCCCCCACTACACTCCAGGTGGTTCCCTAGTAACAGATACCAAATAAATGACCTATTTGAGTGAAAACTGAAATCAGCATTTCAATACTATTTTAAGTTTGGTTTCAAAACCATGTGCTCCTTGCTCTAAAACCAGCACCAGTCACAGTGGTAGCTTGTAGCACTTTGGAATAACCTTCCAGATATTTTTAGTGTTTTCTTTGTGAAAATACCAATGTTCCAAAAAAGAAACACAAGAATGGAAAATCCATACCCAAGAGATACTCAGCGATATGGTGCAATGTGATCAATTATTTAGGGACTAATTTCCCAGGCCCTGTGCTAGGAAATTCAGATATGATGGAGATGGTACCTGTCATTGGAGAGTTCACAGTTACTAGAGGAGAGAAACAAGCAAAGCAGATGATGACAACATGGTGTAAGATGTATTACTGCAGAGGCACGCCTTAGGTGCAAAAGCACACAGACACTTGCCTCATAGCTGGAGGAACAAGAAGGTGGCTCTGGAAGGCTTACAGAGGAATGTGGAATTTAGGCAAAGACGGCTGGTTGCCTACTCGATCCACTCCCTTCCTTATTAACCCAATGCCTATTTTTATTCAGTGTGGCAATATGCTCACCATAGAGATTACATTTCTTACTCTCCCTAGTGATCATGCAACTAAATTCTGACCAGTGAGATGTAAATGGACATTTTGATCAGTTTTTCGGAAGAGATCTTAAAAGGGAAAACAGACAGCTAGAACTTGTCCTCGTTGCTTTCCCTCGTCCTTCCTTCACATCTGAAATATGGGCATGTGAGCCGGAGCTCCAGCAGCCATTTTGTACCATTAGGTAGACTTGAGAATAGGATCCAAGGACCGAGGATGTAAGAGCAGAACAATGGAAATAACCTGTGTCCTGAATCTGAGTCCCTAATGATTACAGTACCCACCATACAGCTCTGGACTGCCTATCTCTGGATTCCCTTTATATGAAAATGAAAATCCATATATCTTAGCCACTCTTATTTTAAGTTTTCTTAATGCTAACTTATATTGTGCCCACTGAGTTCAGTTTTGACAGATTAGTAGAAGTCAGCAAGGTGGACAAGAGGCAGAAGTATTTTTTAGGCAGAGAGAAAATCTTGTCAAAGCCACAGGAGCATAAAGGTGCATGGAGCACGAAGGGACCTGTAGGCAACTCTGCCCGGCTGAAGTTACAACAATAAGGTGAGAGAGTGGAGCAGCCACCCTCCTTTCAGGCCAGCTACCTCCTCTAACACATCTGGCTCTTTAGTCATAAATACACAGCCACCCCAGAGGGTTGTTGTTTACTTAATGGCCCCAGAACATGGGTGGGAGCCTTGGTCTCAGTGAGGAAAAGAGTGTGCCTGTAAAGTAATAGGAGAGAAAGAGGAGGACCGGGCAGATGCCAGTAAAGGTGTGTGTTCAAGACCTTCTGTTCTGGAGAGGTTTATGGTGTCTGCTTTCTCTGTGAAGAAGGAGAGAGCAAGCCTGCGGGAGAAAGGGTTTCAGGAGGGTGGAGGAAGTCTGAAGCAATTTCTGGTCATTAGGCCTTTGTGTCCCCATTTATCTAATTTCCCCTAATTTAAATGAGTTCATGGTTCCACTCCTGCTTCTTTCCACCCAATCCAGAACTTGCTTCAGTTCCCTCCTGTTGAACCTCCGCTGCTGAGACTTTCCAGAGGGCTGGCACAGTCTTCTCTGGTCATCATACGTGCATGGCTTTGTGCTGTCTCATCGCTGTGGGGGCCAATCCTATCTTCAAGCATAATAATAATAATAAAAATAAAAGTAGAAAGAGTTTTAGAGATACCCCTCCAAAGCTTAGTTTCCCCAAATGCAATATGAGGGGAAAATCACTACCTTAAAGAGCTGATATGAAAATTCAGGGAATTCATATGAGGAGCTTAGCACTGTGCCTTGTGTATAATAGGCGTTTAATAAGACGTAGCTTTCATTACTTCTATTCAGTTCAGTTCAGTCGCTCAGTCGTGTCCAACTCCTCACAACCCCATGAACTGCTGAACACCAGGCTTCCCTGTCCATCACTAACTCCCAGAGCCTACTCAAACTCATGCCCATCGCGTCGGTGATGCCATCCAACCATCTCATTCTCTGTCATTCCCTTCTCCTCCTGCCTTCAATCTTTCCCAGCATCAGGGTCTTTTCCAATGAGTCAGTTCTTCACATCAGGTGGCCAAAGTATTGGAGTTTCAGCTTCAACATCAGTCCTTCCAATGAATATTCAGGACCAATTCCCCTTAGGATGGACTGGTTGGATTTCCTTGCAGTCCAAGGGACTCTCAAGAGTCTTCTCCAACACCACAGTTCAAAAACAACAATTCTTCAGCACTCAGCTTGCTTTATAGTCCAACTCTCACATCCATACGTGACTACTGGAAAAACCACAACTTTGACTAGACAGACCTTTGTTGGCAAAGGAATGTCTCTGCTTTTTAATATGCTGTCTAGGTTGGTCATAGCTTTTCTTCCAAGGAGCATCTTTTAATTTCATGGCTTCAGTCACCATCTGCAGTGATTTTGGAGCCCCCAAAATAAAGTCTCTCACTGTTTCCATTGTTTCCCCATCTATTTGCCATGAAGTGATGGGACTGGATGCCATGATCTTAGTTTCCTGAATGTTGAGTTTTAAGCCAACTTTTTTACTCTCCTCTTTCACTTTCATCAAGAGGCTCTTTAGTTCTTCTTCACTTTCTGCCATAAAGGTGGTGTCATCTGCATATCTGAGGTTATTGTTACATAGTATATATTTAATAATCCCTCTTGATTAAGGTATATCCAGTCCCCCAGGTCCCGGATCCAAGGTAATCATCAATTGGAAATTTCTTTCTACAGGGCCCCTGCCTCCGTAATGACCATGCACCTCCTGATTATGGAAGGATCCTACTGTTCATTCTGGCTTTGGATCAAAGGTCCTAAGGTCTGAGATGTAGAATGGAAGCTCCATGAGGGTGGGACTGAGCCCATCCTTAACTTCAGTACCTGTAGAGCAAGGACATATAGGGGGTGCTGAAGGCGTGTTTATTTGCCCAATGAATGGATGCATCTGAGACAGCAGCCCTTCTCTTTGGAAAAAGACAGTTTCCTTTCTCTTTACTTTCACTTGGATTACTGAAATGTCCCTATCCCCTGAAAAATTAGTATTTGCGCATTCTTGACTCTTTGTGCCACTTAATCCCTCATTTATTTTCATCCATTTAGCTTTGACAGAACAGGTAATAAAAAAAGTAAAGGAAGAATTTTGGGGAAAAACAGGACCCTTAAGATCTTTTGGAAGAGGGTCCTGAGTGGGCCTGAGTGTGTGTTCGGCCCCTACCTGTACTGTGGCAGACGCTGGCGACAAAAAAATTGGGGTCTGTGTTCTTGCTCTACAAAGCACCTGATTCATGAGACAGCTTTGCAGGAATTTAATTAGTGAAGGAATGTGCAAAGCTTAAGTGCTTCAGATGTCATTAACCATCGGGGAGGGGAGAAGGAGGGGAGGAAAACCTAACAGATGTTTGATTCAGCTTCGTTCCGTGAAACAGATCATTGAGCGCACCGTTTCTCTATTTGGGTAGCTCTTGGGTAAATCCTGTTAATGATATTTCATTCTTTGGGGAGCCTGGTTTCACGTGTATCCAGTTTAAAGGGAGTAGAAATGCACCTTCTATCTCATGAGAAGAAACAAAGTGATTTTTTTTTTTTTTAAATCTGGATATTTCTGGGTTGCTTTTGTAATGTCATTATTTCAACACATTGAGTGACCGTTGACCCAGGAGTTGAATGAACATGAATCTTTAGTTTCAGAAAATTAAGCTGTGGTCAATTGGTGAAGAAACTGCATGTTTTGGTTTTAATGGCTGCAAATGTTTGACAGCACTTTGCTCCTTTCAGTCAGGTCACTGTTCTGTGTCCAGGAGAGTGTTCTGTGAGGCTGTTAGCTTAGGTGGCCAGCTTTCCGAGCACCTACCAGCCTTGGGCTGGCACGGAGTGCTTTGGTTGGCCTCAGAGGCAAAGTCCTGCTAAAATGGACCAGGGCTGGACCCCAGCCCATGGAAATGGACAGCATTGGTTGCTTTTCCACCAAAACTAAAATTTCCCTTTTACACACAGGAACAGGCTACTGGATCCAGTGGTGTCATAGAAATGAGACATGCAAGAGTCTCAAGGCCATCTGATTTATCTTTCCACCAAGTCCTGTTTACAGCCTGTCAGTGTCTATTCTAAGCTTTTTCTGTTGTTAACATCTTGGGATACTCGATTTTGGGTGATAGAGTTAGTAAAAGAAGGCAAAGATACATACCAGCTAGATTTGCTTTAAATCTCATGTGTAGGCTCCAACCGACTCTTGAGAAATTCTAAAGAGCAAGTTCCTAGAACTTTTTTTTCCTCTAGAAATGTTAGCATAATGGTGTTCTGCAACTGATTGCTGCCAAGCCTAAATTATACTCTTTCAAAGCATAATACTAACCACTCAGAAGATGAAAAAAGAAAATCAGCAAGGCAGACTTCTTGTCTTGGTCTCCTTGATTTCTGGCCCTCTACACTTCAAACCCTTAGAAATTAACACTTAACAATCTGCCTCTATCTTCAAGGTCATTTGATACTCTCTTCTAAATCTGAAATTCCAGTGGAGCAGTGTATTGTCATGTAGGGTAGCTGATCCCAAGAATAAAAAGACTTTCTAATGTTCAAATGTGACACAAATGTTTTGGACAGAGAAAGAACTGAACCAGGGCTGGGGTTGTTGCTCAGGAGTGATAGAGAGTTGTCAGGGTGCCCATGTAAGGCTGGGCTGGTTTTGCCTGGGCAAAAGGATCAGTGTGACTTTGTACCAGTCTGAAAATGCCCCCAAATGGAAGAAGGGAGCTTTTCTCCCGAGTCTCACAAAGACATTGTACTTGTTAGCAGTGAACCAGTCAGGATATACACACCTTATACTAACCTTAGCTTTTATTTCATATTTCTGTACTAAAATTTTTAAATCTTCAGATCTTTATAGCATGTTCACTCAGTCCAGTATCCTAAGAATACAACTTGCATACAGTTTGTAGACAGATGTGTTGGATGATTCAGTTAGTACATAAAAAAGAAATTACATTTGTTCCATCCTTATAATATTGATTATGTGGGGATATGAAATGCCTCTATCTCCCATGTTCAACAAGGCAACAAGGATCAGAAAAAGCCAGTTGGTGAGTTACCTGGGCAATTTGCTGAATCTTTCAAAAAGAAAATAAAGCCAAAGCAAGTTCAAAGCACATTACATTTTAACCCAGTAGAGGCAGGTTTTAATCTTTAAAAAGAATCTAGATGTTCAAGAATAAAACTTTTGGCAAACTATCTTTCGATAGACACATTTTAATGTCAGTGTTTCCTGAACAATTGATAAGGAGGATTCATACACCCTGATATATTTGAAATGAATAACCAGGGATAGGGATGAGGAATACATGTAAATCCATGGCTGATTCATGTCAATGTATGGCAAAAACCACTACAATATTGTAAAGTAATTAGCCTCCGACTAATAAAAATAAGTGGAAAAAATAAATAAATAAAATTAATAACCAACAAGGACCTACTAACACATGGAATTCTGCTCAATGTTCCAAGGCAGCCTGGATGGGAGAGGAGTTTGGGGTAGAATGGATACATATATATGTATGGCTGAGTCCCTTTGCTGTTTACCTATAACTATCACAAACAGTATTAGTTGGCTATACTCCAGTACAAAATAAAGAAAACTTTTTTAGAGGAGTATTTTCCTGGAGAAGATATTAAATATCAGCAAATCCAGAATTTTGCTTGTTTGTTTGTTTTCCATTTAAATATTTAGCACCATTTCTTTTTCTTATGAGTTCTTCTATTTTCTAGGAGATGTCATAAATCCTCCAGTGTGCCAGTCAGAGTATGTTTCAAGAATGGAGACCCCTCTGGTGCACAAGGGGTTAGTGAATTCAAATGATCAGTCCAGACAGGCTCCTGTGCCCTCCTCCGTTTGACTAACATTCATCACTCTGTCTAAAGGATTTTAATTAGTTGTTGGAGCATTATCTAAAAGGCAAATCCTGTGTCTGTGGGCATGCAAAGAAATGCTTGAGGTCTACTCTGCTGAAGTAGGTGGGATCAGTTTGGTCAACCTTAATCCTAGTCAACTGGGGAAAATCCACAAAGACAGGCGAGGAGGCCAGTTTCCGCAGCTCTGGTCCCCCATTTCTGTGCATCTACTTCCCAGAGAAACGCTGGACCACTGAGTCCTTGTATCTCACTGATTTTTCTTTCTATGACTCTTGCACCTCTAAGCTCTGTTGAATGCTTAATTCATTGCTCACTGATTTTTAATATGACTTAGTAGAGAAACCAGAATTCATAATCTTTGAAGGAAATCATGGTCTCTCTTTCATAACTATAGGGCTTTCGTGATGAGACTTATGGGGCATCCTTTGGGAGTTTCCATTCAACCCATTATGCTTTAATACCATTGCCCCTGACTACAGGGACAGCTTCTTTTAACCTTCCTGTTCTCTCTAATGGGAGTTACAGAGGATCTTGTCTTTCTCTGCCTTTTCTACTCCACTTCAAGCCTCAGAAGAACAGGCACTTCTTCAGAAGAGGCCTGCCTTAATTCCGGGGACCAGCTAGGAGGAGGCAGCACCATTGCAACGGAGCACTGTGAGGCTATCCCCATCAGGTTCTCCCAACTCATTGCATGCAATCAATCGGCTGCCCTGGGCAGTTTTGTGATTCTTGTCCCTAGAATTGTCCCAGTCCGTGAGCAGTGAGATTTTGGGAAGACCACTTAGCCAGCAGATCACAGCCACTGGACCGAAAAGTATTTCTTTTACAGGATCGTGCAGGGCGGGGCCACGGAAAGAGTGCCTGCACCACTTAGCCAGCAGATCACAGCCACTGGACCGAAAAGTATTTCTTTTACAGGATCGTGCAGGGTGGGGCCACGGAAAGAGTGCCTGCATGCTGCTTTGGGGGACTCTTACAGATGTTGGACACAGGACAGACTTAGGACTCTGAGCTCTTGGAGGGCCTGCTGCTCCGCTTTAGGCTTGGGCTGCATCTCTTGTGCCTCTGTGTTCTGACCGTGGCGCCCCCTGGTCCAGTGCACCCCGCAGAGAAGAGGTGGCAGTGATGTCCTTTATGCTGCATGCCTGTTTCTGCCGTGGACACCTAGGACAGTCACCTTAGCCTCTCTGCAGGCTCCCTGTCACCTGTTAGACAGCCCCTCCCTTCCCCTCCCCAGGTGATTGCACCTATGTTCCAAGAGCTTTGGAGACTGTTGCTCCAGAGTCCTTTACGGGCCCTTCTGAGTGATCCACTCTCTTGCCTTCAATGACTGTGATGACACCTCGATCATCAGGACCAGTCTTAATGAGTAGCCAGCATTTCTTGAAGGAAGAGGGCTGCTCTTCTCACTCAGATCAGAAGCTGCTTGCCTCTGTCCCTCTCTGATGATGATATTCAAGGCTGCATTCTAGATCACATTCTAGAAACACGGCGGTTATCACCAGAGAGAGATGTACTATATTTATGCTATAAAATTCCAAAAGGAAAGCTTTATATGACTAGAAAATGAATTATTGTTCACATTTTTCTGGGTAAGACTTGTATGTTTGGTCATCATCAATGAAGCACAGAAACAACCTTTGAAAGAGCCAGTGAAGCACAGATTCATGGGCTGTAGGCTGCATTCTGCAGCATCATGAGTAGTTCTGTGACAAGCATTAAATAGTCGGTGTTAGAGAACCGCAGAGCCCCTAAGATCTATACTGTTTCAATACAAACTGGCTCTAAAGAGCCATGTCATTGTGAGTAATAACAGCATTGTTCTGTTGGCACTTTGCTGCAGTTTGTTTCCCCTAGAAGTCAAAGCAGGAAGAATGAGGGGTGTGTATGTATGAGGTTTCTTTTTAATGTATTGAGGTAGCACTGGTTTATAATATTTTTACATTTCATGTGTGCAACATTGTATTTCAAATTCTGTATACACAGCAAGGTGCTCCCCACCAGAAGTCTAGTTTCCTCTCACACCTTCCAGATGACCATCTTTTCCTCCATCACCCTCCCCACCCCTTCCCCTCTGGTAACCACTATTCTGTTTTCCATAGGTATGTACTTGTTTTTGTTTAGTTTGGTTTGTTCATTTATTTCTTTGTTGTTTGTTTTTCATATTCCACATATGAATAAAATCATATAGTATTTGTCTCTCTCTGACTTACTTAATTTTAAAACCTTCAAGGTCCATCCATGTTGTTGGATGGCAAGATTTCATCTGTTTTATGGCTGAGTAATCTTCCATTGTATATATACACCACATCTTCTTTGTCTGTTCATCTACCAATGAGCACTTAGTTTGTTTCCATATCTTCGCTACAGGACAAACGACACCATAATGAACCTAAGGCTACATCTATCTTTTTGAATTAGTGTTTTCATATTCTTCAGATAAAGACTCAGAAGTAGAATTGCTGGATCACAGGGTAGTTCTATTAATTTTTTGAGGAATTGCCATACTTTGCATATGTGGCTACACCAATTTTCATTCCCAGCAGCAGTTTACGTGGGTTTGGAGGGGTGCTTCAATTTCCAGTTTAAGCAACAGAGTCAATAGCAAGGAAGCTGAGCCACTTCCCTCAAGGAGCTTCCACAAGGAGGGCAAAATGACAGAGTAATAAATAAAGCTACTATTTATTGAGCAGCGTTCATTGGCCATGTGTCAGGCACCACACAAAATGGTTTATGCACTTCTCAGCTCATCACATGTTTGAGGCAGATATTATTTTAGATAAGAAAATTGAGGACCAAAGCACTTCTTTTGCCCAAGACCATACGGCTGGCAAGTGGCAAGCCAAGAGCCAAGCCGAGGGAGGTCATCTCGGTGGGTCCCTGTGTGTAGTCGGCTCCTTGGCACTGCCGGGTACAACCTCGAACCAGGAGAACCAGAGCTTGAAAGTTATCATCAGCAAGGCTTCAGTATTCAGGAAAATGATGCTAGCCAGGCATCCTCTTAGCATTCTGTGCTCACAGCCCAATAACTGAGTACAGCAGGCCCTCTGAATTGTTCAAGGGCAGAATGTTTTCCCCTCTCCCCTCCCTGAGTGATCTGAATAGTTACTCACTGAATCTTGACCACCAGCTCTCTTTCACTTCCTGTGGCCCAATCGGACATGGGCTAAGTGTTCCTGAGACATTAGGGTGAAGAGTCCTTGAACTAGACTCTCCCGTATTCCTGTCACCTTCCAGAGAATTATTCTGTTTATTTTTTTTTTTCTGTTAAAGTCCTGGCATTAACATCCGCTCCCAACAGTGAATGTTAATGCCTCTCTAACATTCTTCATATGCTTAAAACCAGTGTAAGTGTTGTCTATAATAATGATAGGAAGACTGGAATAATAAACTCTTCTCCTTCTTTAGAAAAAGTGGTAAAGAGGGAGAGAAGAGATTTTTGCTTTAATCAGATGGGTTCTGGGTACTTTGATAGCGTGCCTAGAGGGATGGAAGGTAGGAAAGTGGGGCACGACAGTTTTGGGTAAGAAGGTTCACAAGGCAAGGTCTCTGCAGCTGGCAACGCAAGGGAATCATCTCAGGCTCCCAGGCATTGCTCACATCAGCTGCTGAATAATTGCCCTTAAAAAATAACAACTGAATGCCTTTACAAAGAAGACTGTGGAATCTGTTCTGGCTCTTTTTAAATAAAGGATATTCGCTTATCTCCAGAATTGTTTCACTGGCTCTTCTGGAAGTGGGCCTATGATTTAGTGACCTCGTAAATTCCTCAGCAACCCCTGGCTTCCGTAATTCTGTTTCCTCCGTGGCGGGTGAAAAGCAACTCGAGCAAACCTCTTTGCCTTCTTTCTACTTTTCTACACTGTCATCCTTCTCGGCTTTAGAGTGTATTGGTTCCCATGGAAACAGCAATGTCCTTGCTGTGGACAGAACTTAATCACAGCCGAAAGGGTGAAATAAAGTACTGTTTTTATCTTGGGTTGAAATTTGTATCATGATTCATGAAATGGAAGAGAGAAAGGAAAAGAAGAAAAGCAGGAGGATAAGAAAGATAGGGGGGTGGGGAGGAAGGAGGGAGGGGCCGGGAATTGAAAGCGATTCCCCTTGCGTCTGCCTGAAGAAAACTGTTGAAGGGGAGGCTGGTGGCTGAAAGGCAGCACGTCCCTCACTGCACGCCAAGCGGGGTCTGTCCCAGTTCTCCCAGAGGCTCCGTGGAATCAGCTGTGACTGGCCCTGCAAGCTACTGGCCTGATGTGAATTGAGAGGCACCTGGCCCAGGATATCGTCCCCCATCCCCGGTCACCATGAGAAGGCGAGTTGCTTAGGACACAGTTCCCACTAAATGAGGTAACAGCTGAAGCCGTGGTCGAGTCATAATTTTTTAGAGGATATTTTACTAGCTCTCTTTCAAGTCCTAGCAATTTGCTCACAGTCAGGTGCTCTGGCACTTCGTAAACCTTTGAATAAAGTTACAAATCTCCAGAGACTCCCATCTCCTTTTCCAAGTCTTCTACCAGGCCCCTGAGGTTATCAGCCACTTCCCGCCATTCTAGCAACTACCCTACATCTGCATAGGAGCGGATGCAGGTTTGTGGAGTTTGAGGCTTATGAGACTTTGCATCTTCTTAAAGAAAAAAGATGCAAATTATAAATATGAAGCCAGGTACAAGATCTTGAAAGAAGTCCATGGAAATGAAGAGCTTAAACTTTACTGGCTTCCTGGGAATTCACTTCAGCATTATCTAATTTAATCTCAAAACAGCACCATGGGGTATAAAATTACCTCTATTAACAAATGAGAAAACAGTCTGTATAAGAGTCGTCAAAATTTACTACAAATTTATGAAAAGTTCACTAAACCCATGGATTCAACTGTGACTTTTGGGGATTGATAAACAGGACTGGATATCAGGGAATGTCTCTATGACTGAATTCTTGTGTGTTTGGTTGGATATTTTTTGCAGAAGTATCAGTTGTAACATGCAGAATCCATCCCATTTTTCCAAAATGTGACTTTCATTTCCCCTCCAAATCCAAGCCAGCTGATGGAACTGGATTTCAGCTTGGTTGAAGTGCTGGAGATGATATCATATAACCCACTTGCAAATAATTGCTTGGCTTCCTGCAATGCATTGTGTCTACTTGCCACAGAAGAGAGATGGAAACTCAGACTATCAATTGGATGGCTGGTTAATATCCACAAGCAGTGTGCGTCTGCTGTTCCAGCACTGGAAATCTGGACCAGCCTGCAAAGCAACTGGGCAGGGCAGTTTCTGGAGTCTTCCTGGTTGTATCCAGTTGTATGGATACTCTCACATTAACAGTGGAAACAGCCTTCCTTTACTCATATCAGCAAATTTAACCAGTCTTCCATTTAAGTCTAACCAGTAAGTTTAAAATAGATATGTGCACAAGCATCCTTACGTGCAAAGTTCCGAAGTATAGCTTCCCTGGCGGTGTCTTCAAAATGGCCAAAAAACTTAATACTCTTTCACCTCATCCTCCCCAGAAAACCACAGTGAGCACAGTGGAGAAGGGCTACATGATGATGGGGTCTTCCAGCAGGCCAGCTACCGTCCAACATGAGAACCAGCAGGATACATCTGGAACAAAGTCACAGAGCACAGGGTGGGAAGAGGAGGTGCCTACCCCGAGGAGGGAGGAGGGCTGTGAGGGAGAGCGGGGACCCCCACCCAGAATCCAGATTCACAAGTGTACGATGTGTTTGCATCTGAGGCACAAAAGTGCCAACCCAAATTTTCCCTGAGGACTTTGTAGACAAAGCACTTTTCTCAAGTCCCATAATAATAGCACAGTTTTGTTAAGAGATTGCTAAGTATTTTTATATCTATGATCAAGTTTAATCTGTCATCTAATTTACCCTTACAACCCCATGAGGAAGGAACAATGGTAAGTAACCTTTTTTACAGATGAAAGAACTGAGGTTCCATGAGAGTAAGTAATTCTCAAGGTTACCAAGTCAGTGGTGGAGTCAAGGTCCAAATCTAGTTCCATTTGACTCCAGAATCATACTCCAAATCTTGATGACACTTGTGGGGAGCTTACCGTGGGCCAGTATCCATACTAGCAATTTATAGAGTCTCTTTTTGCTCTCCACACTGACCCCTAAGGTATTTTATTCCTTTCTTCAATGACTCTATAGTTCAAGCTGGGGAAGAGAGTGAGGTAAATGAGAGTAAAATATTATTTCTGAAAAGGGAAAGGGAAGTCCTTCAGTCACATCTGACTCTTTGCAACCCCACGGGCTATAGCCTACCAGGCTCCTCTGTCCATGGAATTTTCCAGGCATGAGTACTGGAGTGGGTTGCCATTTCCTTCTCCAGTTATTTCTGATACAAATCAGAGTAACATAAGTGCAAGAGAAACATGAAGAGTTCACCAAGTGAATCACCCCAGGATGGACTTTATAAGGATAGTTTGGATTGTCAACCCATTGAATTGGAGAAACAAGAAATACTTCATGGAAGGACATGTGGGAACAAAGGCAGGGGCACATTTGAGAAATATTGTGTCTAGTTCTTGTGGCTTGACAGAAGCATAGGATGTTTACAAGGAATATTTGGCTGAGGAGTTGGATTGGCATTTATCATCAATTGGAAAAATTCTCAATTAATCTGGTAGACTGTGGGAGAAAGATGATCAGGTCCAAACTAAACTTCAAAAAGAGAAAATGTCAGAGCATTTGTAGACCAGACCAGTACAATTGTTTGAACAAGAGGTAGCAAAGGTCTGAATTTGGGTGGGAACAGGGAGGTTGAAGGGGAAGATCATTCAAGAAACACGTCTGGAATGCTGGATCTCGTGTTCCCCCCTGTGGGGACAAGACTTACACCAGAACTCTATTCAATCTGCCCAGGGGCTTTAATTGGACCAGGATCCCCACAAGGAGTCAGAGGGTGTCTCTGGGGAGGAATGTTTCTTTGGAAGATGTTGACTCCCTGGAGAGGCTGCAGCCCTCATCACGGCGGGGGGCGGTGGGGGGGTGCATTTGCAGTATTGACTGTTCACAATTTCCCCCACATCTGTGAGCTCAGGATCTCAAGGGGCAGGGGAGAGAAAGAGCAAAGAGCTGAAGAAACGGTTTGTGGGTCTGGCAGGAACGTTGGCTGTCATTGGACACAAAATCTATATTTTGTAAGCATAATTGTTTTACAGCTTTCTCTGCTTTCTTTGTTGTTTTCCCTTTCATTCTCCCTTCGTGTTTTCTGTGGTGGTGCTATTTCAAATGAAGTTCCTTCTGAAAATTACTGCCTGTCTCAGCTGTGCTGAAAGGAATGAGAAAAAGGCTTCTTTTCCACTCGACTCTGAATGTTAAAGGTGCAGAAGCAGAGAGGCTGGGGTTGGGGGTGGGGAGATGGTGGGAAACCTAGGGAGCATTCAGGGAGGGAGAGGAATGGGCTCGAGCAGATGTTCCTCTGGCCGGGTCTCCTTCCAGGCTCTTCTCCCGGTGTGTTTGGATCTTGCTTGATTCCCAGAGAGGGTCCCCGTACTTCTGGGTACACCACTGTCTTCTGCTGGTTCCTTTGCAGAAGGACCAAGATTGAAGTGACCCTAAAGGACAAGGAGAGTATGATTCCTGTGTCTTCCAGCAGGGCCCAGTCCATCATCCATGGAGCTGGAGTGATCCATCTAAAAAGCAAACATTATCCATCATCCCAGTATCAAATCTCCCCAGGCTAACCAACTTGATCTGATTCCCATTTACCTTCTGGGCTCATTTGTCCTATGTTTTAATCTTCTAGCAATGCTGAACTGCTTACGTTTTATCCTTCTTCCTCTTGGACTCCTTAATCTTAAAAGATGAGAACAATTTGTCATTCTAGAGGGTAGGGGGACTCCAGTCTAGAAATGCCACAATGTGCCTGTGCGTACATGTGTATGTGTGTAGATGTGTACATGTGTGCATGTGTGTGCATGTGTGCCTGAGCATGTGTGTACATGTGTGCATGTGTGTGTCTGAGCATGTGTGTACATGTGTGTGTCTGAGCATGTGTGTACATGTGTGCATGTGTGTGTCTGAGCATGTGTGTACATGTGTGCATGTGTGTGTCTGAGCATGTGTGTACATGTGTGTGTCTGAGCATGTGTGTACATGTGTGCATGTGTGTGTCTGAGCATGTGTGTACATGTGTGTGTCTGAGCATGTGTGTACATGTGTGCATGTGTGTGTCTGAGCATGTGTGTACATGTGTACCTATGTTTTGGAGGTCCAGGAGGAGGGACTCTCCCTCTGAGTCTGCCCCGTGTCTATCCACACATACTGTACTCTTTTTCTTCTTGATAAACACTTGACTTACTTCACTACTTACTGTCTTTGTGGAAATTCTTTTCTGCCAGGACCCTTGTCACTGACCACTGGTCTAGTGGCTAGGGTTTGGTGCTTTTACCACCGTGACCCAGTCTCAGTCTCTGGCTGGGAACCCAAGCCCCACTCCTAGGCACTGAAGGCTGAGGGCACCCAAGATCAGCCTCTCCTGAATTAATTCTAGCTGACTCAAAAGCCCCAATTCTGGGCTCCCGTAATATCTGTAACACATCACTGCCTTCACATTTACCATCTTGTTTGACAATAATTTGTGTGAAAGTCTGTTTCTGGAACCAGGCTGTGGACCATGGGCTCCTTGAATACAAAACTGAGTCTTCTTCATGTTGGTGTCACTGTGTCCCATCACCTGGAGATGCTCAATGAATGTTGGAGGAGTTAACCCTGAAAGCTGTCTCATGTGATGCCATGACTTTAATGGCATGGTCCCAACTTTAATGTAGAGACACGTTAAATGTCTGCGAAAGGAAAAAGAGTATTCACATGGAGGGACTTCATGCTCACTCTTAAATAAAGATGAAAAGCACATTGATTTGTTAAGTGCAAGCTTCATTCAGAATCTCCAGGTTTGGAGCCCTGAGCCCGCTGGTATTTTATGTTTATTTACACATGGCAAAAATCTAGCTTCCTGTTTTGAGAGAAAATGTTTCTCTCAACAAGCTTTATTAAAATGTTCAAACAGTCTCACAGACATCAAATCGCTCTCACAACACAACTCTTTAGTGTAAACAATCAGAAATGCAAGGATTAAATCCCCTTTCAAGCGTATGTGGGCTTAAAAAGAAAGAGCAGTCATGCTTGGCAAAATAAGCTCTGAGCTTTATTGAACCTCTTTTTAGAGGGAAGCTCAGAACTGTCAGTCAACCAGAGACACATCTAGGGCCCACCTTGCTGAGCGTAAGGAACCAGAGAAAGGGATGAGCCGAGACAAACTTTGAAGCCAGATATTTTCATCTGCTTTACAATAAGAGAAAAAAGCAGTAGTTAATCCATTAGCACACCAGCTGGGTGGGGGACCCATTCTTATTTTTAAAATAGGCCTTCAAGGCCAGACCCCCTGGTTACCAGTATATAATTCCCATTGGCATGGGAAAGGGTAAGTAGTCATTTTGTTCGCCGTTGTTTTACTTTCAGATAAACGATAGTCTGGGAGTCTGAAATCGGGCATAGCAGGAAGAAAACAGCTACACATGCCTTCTCAGAAATGCAGCAGTCCACACGTAACAAGGGCTCCAGTTGTTACGATTGTGTTGTTGTCCCGTCTTTTTCTAACGTGAACCATCTGGAAACAAGCTATTGGGAAATTAGAAGACGGCTTTCTTGAGATTCTCTCCTTCTCAGGGTCTAGACTGCTTTTGCTTATGTGCACAATAGACTCACCAACAAAGAAATTTTTGAAAGCACAGCACATATGCTCATATGTACATTCTGAAAACCACATGGGATTTTTCTCCATTTTAGCTTACACTCAGAAGCTGAAGCTGTCATTAAGTAAAGGGAAAAGGCTGCTTTCAAGCATGAATCATTTTTCACAGACTTCATTAAAATAAAATAAACTTCTTTGCTAGTTAGTGAAAGGCAGTGGGGGAGGGTGGGGAAGGAAATTCTAACTCTCCCTTCTGTGCTGAAGATAAGGAAAGAAACTTCCATTCTGGCCATTTGAAAGAGGTGGAAGACAACACATCCGTTCTAAAGATAAATAAAATGAAGCACGAGGATGTCACTGGAGACAGACCAGCCCAGAGACTCAAAATGAATCAACAGCAGAAGCTTGAAGAAAATTTAGGTTTTCCGACTCCAAGGCCAATGCTTTCTCCCCTAGGTTTAGGGATGCTTCCAGAAAATGTTACCAAAATTGTAGGTGCACTAATTAAACTTAGACATTTTAAGGGAGGTTCTTTTTCCAGATATCCTTCACAATATCAGTCTCTCATTATAACTTGTCTTTTTCCTCAAAGTTTGACAATATATTGAAATAGCCTGTGTATCCTTTTTAAAATTTTGAAATATTTTTGACCCATCAAAAAATAATGTATGAACACCATCCAACTTAAGAAATAAGATATTCAAAGTGAAGTTGAAGCCCCTCGGATGCCTCTGTCCTCCCACACCACTGACCACCCTCTAGAATTTAATGTTTATGATTTGTATGTTTTAAAACAGATATGGACAGTCTGACAGGCACAATTTTTAATACTTTGCAAATATTGACTCATTAATCCAAGCAACCTTCCCGTGAGTTGGATACTACAGCTACTCTCATCTAACAAATGGCAACACTGTGACACAGAGAAGTCAGGTAACTCACCCAGGGTCACACAGCAACCAACTCACATGGGTAGGATAGGACACAAATCACGGATCCGGGATCTCAAGCTTGTGCTACCAGTTCCTAAGCTCTGCTTCCTCTTGCTCTCTCTCTCTCTCTCTATCTCTCTATATACCAACCTATCTCACCCTAAATAGCACGTACTGTTTCAGCTCATCATAATGCCATTCATGCTCAGTCACTTCAGTCCTGTCTGATTCTTTGTGACCCTATGGACTGTAAACCACCAGTCTCCTCTATCCGTGGGATTATCTAGGCAAGAATCCTGGAGTGAGTTGCCACGCCTTCCTCCAGGAGATCTTCCCAGCCCAGGGATTGAACCGTTTCTCCTGCATCTCCTGTGCTGCGGGTGGATTCTTTACCACTGAGCCACAGGGGAAGCCCATAATGCCATGATCCAATATGTACGCTTTTCATTACACAGTGATAAAGAAGAAAAAAGTTCCTTCTTAGTATTATGTTTATAGGATTCATTCACGTTGCTGCAGGTAGTTTTAGCTCATTCATTTTCATTGCTGGTTATTTCATCATGATGTAAACAGACAGAATTGTTTATTTTAATATCATTGAACACTCAGGGGTTTCTAGGATATTTTACTATTGTAAACATTGTTGTTATAAACATAGGAGAAGGCAATGGCAAACCATTTCGGTATTCTTGCCTTGAGAACCCCATGAACAGTATGAAAAAGCAAAAAGATATGACCCTGAAAGATGAACTCCCCAGGTTGGTAGGTGCCCAATATGCTACTGGAGATCAGTGGAGAAATAAATCTAGAAAGAATGAAGAGACAGACCAACCAAAAACAATGCCTAGTTGTGGATGTGACTGGTGATGGAAGTAAAGTAGGATGCTACAAAGAACAATGTTGCATAGGAACCTGGAATGTTAGGCCCATGAATTAAGGTTAATTGGAACTGGTCAAACTGGAGATGGCAAGAGTGAACATCCACATTTTAGGAATCAGTGAACTCAAATGGACTGGAATGGGTGAATTTAACTCAGATGGGCATTATAGCTACTACTGTGGGCAAGAATCCCTTAAAAGAAATGGAGTAGCTCTCATAGTCAACAAAAGAGTCCAAAATGCAGTACTTCAGTGCAATCTCAAAAACGACAGAATGATCTCTGTCTGTCTCCAAGGCAAACCACTCAATATCACAGTAGTCCAAGTCTATGCCCCAACCAGTAATGCTGAAGAAGATGAAGTTGAACAGTTCTATGAAGACCTACAAAACCTTCTAGAATTGACACCCAAAAAAGATGTTCTTTTCTTTATAGGGAACTGGAATGCAAAAGTAGGAAGTCAAGAGACACCTGGAGTAACAGGCAAATTTGGCCTTGGAGTACAGAATGAAGCAGGGCAAAGGCTAATAGAGTTTTGCCAAGAGAACGCATTGGTCATAGCAAACACCCTCTTCCAACAACACAAGAGAAGAATCTACACATGAACATTACCAGATGGTCAACACCAAAATCAGATTGATTATATTCTTTGCAGCCAAAGATGGAGAAGCTCTATACAGTCAGCAAAAACAAGACCAGGAGCTGACTGTGGCTCAGATCATGAACTCCTTATTGCCAAATTCAGACTTAAATTGAAGAAAGTAGGGAAAACCACTAGACCATTCAGGTATGACCTGAATCAAATCCCTTACATTTTATCACAGTAGAAGTGACAAACATATTCAAGGGATTAGATCTGGTAGACAGAGTGCCTGAAAAACTATGGATGGAGGTTCATGGCATTGTACAGGAGGTAATGATTAAGACCATCCCCAAGGAGGGGGGATGAGGAGGCCCTACAAATAGCTGTGAAAAGAAGAGAAGCAAAAGGCAAAGGAGAAAAGGAAAGATATACCCATCTGAATGCAGAGTTCCAAAGAATAGCAAGGAGAGATAAGAAAGCCTTCCTCAGTGTATTGATCACTACAAAGAAAAAGAGGAAAACAATAGAATGGGAAAGACTAGAGATTTCTGCAAGAAAATTAGAGATACCAAGGAACTATTTCATGCAAAGATGGGCACGATAAAGGACAGAAATGGTATGGACCCAACAGAAGCAAAAGATATTAAGAAGAGGTGGCAAGAATACACAGAAGAACTGTACCAAAAAGATCTTCATGACCCAGATAGCCACAATGGTGTGATCACTCACCTAGAACCAGACATCCTGGAATGCAAAGTCAAGTGGGCCTTAGGAAGCATCATTACGAACAAAGCTAGTGGAGATGACAGAATTCCAGGTGAGCCATTTCAAATCCTGAAAGATGATGCTGTGAAAGTGCTGCACTCAACATGCCAGCAAATTGGGAAAACTCAGCAGTGGCCACAGGACAGGAAAAGGTCCGTTTTCATTCCAATCCCAAAGAAAGGCAATGCCAAAGAATGCTCAAACTACCGCACAATTGCACTCATCTCACACACTAACAAAGTAATGTTCAAAATTCTCCAAGCTAGGCTTCAACAGTATGTGAACCGTGAACTTCCAGATGTTCAAGCTGGATTTAGAAAAGGCAGAGGAACCAGAGACCAAATTGCCAACATCATTGGATTATCAAAAAAGCAAGAGAGTTCCAGAAAAACATCTACTTCTGCTTTATTGACTATGCCAAAGCCTTTGACTGTGTGAATCACAGCAAACTGTGGAAAATTCTTCAAGAGATGAGAATACCATACCATCTGACCTGCCTCCTGAGAAATCTGTATGCAGGTCAAGAAGCAACAGTTAGAATTGGACATCAAACAGCAGATTTGTTCCAAATAGAGAAAGGAGTACATCAAGGCTGTCTATTGTCACCCTGCTTATTTAACTTATATGCAGAGTACATCATGAGAAACACTGGGCTGGAAGAAGCAGAAGCTGGAATCAAGATTGTCGGGAGAAATATCAATAACCTCAGATATGCAGATGACACCACCCTTATGGCAGAAAGAGAAGAAGACCTAAAGAGCCTCTTGATGAAAGAGAGTGAAAGAGTTGGCTTAAAACTCAGCATTCAGAAAACTAAGATCATGGCATCTGGTCCTGTCACTTCATGGCAAATAGATGGGAAAACAATGGGAACACTGACATACTTTATTTTCTTGGGCTTCAAAGTCACTGCAGATGGTGAGTGAAGCCATGAAATTAAAAGATGCTTGCTCTTTGGAAGAAAAGCTATGACAAACCTAGACAGCATATTAAAAAGCAGAGACATCACTTTGCTGACAAAGATCAGTTTAGTCAAGGCTGTGGTTTTTCCAGTAGTCACGTATGGATGTGAGAGTTGGACTATAAAGAAAGATGAATGCTGAAGAATTAATACTTTTGAACTGTGGTGTTGAAGAAGACTCTTGAGAGTCCTTTGGACTGCAAGGAGATCAAACCAATCAATCCTCAAGGAAATCAGTCCTGTGTATTCATTGAAAGGACTGATGCTGAAGATGCTCCAATACTTTGGTCACCTGATATGAAGAACTGACTCATTGGAAAAGACCCTGGTGCTGGGAAAGATTGAAGGTGGGAGGAGAAGGGGACGTCAGAGGATGAGATGGTTGGATGTCATCACCAACTTGATTGACATGAGTTTGTGCAAGCTTTGGGAGCTGGTGATGGACAGGGAAGCCTGGGGTGCTGCAGTCCACGGGGTCTCAAAGAGTCAGACACGACCGAGCGACTGAACTGAATTGACTGAATTGATTATAAGCATTCCTGTGCAAGGTTGCTGGGCACACGTGCATTGTTTTTCTCAAGAGTATGTGCCTAAGAGTAGAACTGTTGGATGAAAGGGTATACTTAACTTCAGAGATCCTATATATTGCCAGATTATCCTCCAAGGTGTTGTACTAACTCACACTCCTTCAGCAGGTGAGGTTCCATTTTTGACATTATTTCTAAAACCAGGTATTGATTTAAAACTAGGTGCTTGGATATTAGCTATTTTAGGCTTTTAAAATTCTATGATTTTAATTTGCCTTTCCTTGATTACCAGTTAGGTAGAAAAGTCTTTTCAGTAGGGTCTTCTGAGCACTGCTGGTTTTTATTGTTTACTACTTTTCTCTTGAGTTGTCTTTTTTAAAAAATGTATAGGAGGTCTTTGTGTATTCTGCCTAATGACTTGTGTCCATTATGTTTATTAGAAATATTTTCCATGTTTCTTTTAATGGATGTAATGGACATGGATGCTAAAAAGACTACACAATAAAGATAGAAAACGACCTAGAAGTAGAATTTCTAGGTCATTCCCTGGTGGCTCAGACGGTAAAGAATCCACCTGCAATGTGGGAGACCTGGATTTGATCCTTGGGTTGAGAAGATCCCCTGGAGGAGGACGTGGCAACCCACTCTAGTATTCTTGCCTGGGCAATCTCCATGGACAGAGGAGCCTGGTGGGCTACAGCCCATGGGGTCACAAAAGCGAAACAGCACAGCATAGCAGATTTATGTTTAACTTAGTAAGAAACTTCCAGACAAATTTCCAGATTGGCTGTAATGTTGTAAAATCCTGCCAGAAAGGTATAAAAATACTAGTTGTCCTGAATTCTTATCAACATTTGGTATCAGGCTTATTTATGTCAGACTTTCTAGTACATGTGCAGTGATATCATTGTACTTTTCACTTGATTTTCCCTAATTTATGATGTTGCTGCTGCTGCTAAGTCGCTTCAGTCATGTCTGACTCTGCGCAACCCCGTAGACGGCAGCCCACCAGGCTCCCCTGTCCTGGGATTCTCCAGGAGAGAACACTGGAGTGGGTTGCCATTTCCTTCTCCAACGCATGAAAGTGAAAAGGGAAAGTGAAGTCTCTCAGTCGAGTCTGACTCTTAGCGACCCCATGGACTGCAGCCCACCAGGCTCCTCCGTCCATGGGATTTTCCAGGCAAGAGTACTGGAGTGGGTTGCCATTGCCTTCTCCCTTATGATGTTGAGCATTTTTTATTTGTTATATATATATATATATATATATATAGAGAGAGAGAGAGAGAGAGAGTGTATTATATCCCAGTATGTAGCTTGCCTATTCATTTTTTAACAATGTCTTTGGAAATGTGGAATGCTTTAGTTACTCTATTTCATCCTTTTTTGGGGGCAAGGGGTCAGTGATTTCTAGAGGTTCTAAGCAATCTTTCCTTATTTCTAAGGTGTATAAATTCTCCCCTGTATTCTAGAAGCTTTAATTTTTTAGCTTTAATGTTTAATTTAAATGACTCATTTCAAATTAATTTTTGTCTATAGGGTGAATTATAAGTCAAAACTGTTTTTTGTATGTACCCAGTTATTCCTGCATTGCTTGTTGAGAAGATACTGCTTTCCTAAATGTGTTAAGGTGCTTTGGCACCTTGGTGAAAAGTTAAGTTATATGAGCATGAGTCTATTTCTGATCTCTCTATTGGTTCCATCAATCTATTACGCTGCTTTTTCGACAACATCACACAATCTTAATTAGTTCAACTTCATATCAAGTTTTCTTTTCACTGAGCTTCTCCATTACTTTTTAGTCTCTATTTCATTTTTTAAAGCTCAACATTCAGAAAACTAAGATCAAGGCATCTGGTCCCATCACTTCATGGCAAATAGAAGGGGAAACAGTGGAAATAGTGGCTGACTTTATTTTTCTGGGCTCCAAAATCGCTGCAGATGGTGATTGCAGCCATGAAATTAAAAGACACTTACTCCTTGGAAGGAAAGCTATGACCAACCTAGACAGCATATTAAAAAGCAGAGACATTACTTTGCCAACAAAGGTCTGTCTAGTCAAGGCTATGGTTTTTCCAGTGGTCATGTATGGATGTGAGAGCAGGACTGTGAAGAAAGCTGAGTGTCAAGAAATTGATGCTTTTGAACTGTGATGTTGGAGAAGACTCTTGAGAGTCCCTTGGACTGCAAGGAGATCGAGCCAGTCCATCCTAAAGGAGATCAGTCCTGGGTATTCATTGGAAGGACTGATGCTGAAGCTGAAATTCTGATACTTTGGCCACCTGATGTGAAGAGCTGACTCATTGGAAAAGACCCTGATGCTGGGAGGGATTGGGGGCAGGAGGAGAAGGGGACGACAGAGGATGAGATGGTTGGATGGCATCACTGACTCGATGGACATGGGTTTGGGTGGACTCCGGGAGTTGGTGATAGACAGGGAGGCCTGGCGTGCTGTGGTTCATGGGGTCACAAAGAGTCGGACACGACTGAGCGACTGAACTGAACTGATTTCATTTATCTCTACTCCGATCTTTATGATTTCTTTCCTGCCACTAACTTGCTTGTTCTTCTTCTGGTTCCTGTAGGTGCAATGTTAGATTGTTTATTTAAGATTGTTTATTTGTTTCGTGAGGTAGGTTTGGATCATTAGAAACTTCCCCCTCAGAACTGCTTTTGCTACCCCCCATAGATTTTAGATCATTGTGTTTTTGCTTTCATTTCTCTCCAGATATTTTTAATTTTTTCTTTGAGGTAACCCTTTGGTTGTTTAGTAACATACTGTTTACCTTTCACGTGTTCATTTCTTGCAATTTTTTCTTATTGTTGTTGTTCAGTTGCTAAGTCATGTACAACTCTTTGTGACCCCATGAACAGGCTTCCCTGTCTTTCACTATCTCCCAGAGTTTGCTCAAACTCATGTCCGTTGAGTCAGTGATGCCATAAAACCATTTCATCCTCTGTCACCCCCTTCTCTTCCTGCCTTCAATCTTTCCCAGCATCAGGGTCTTTTACAATGAGTCATCTCTTTGGGGTTCAATTCACGGGTCGGAAAAATCCCCTGGAGAAGGGAATGGTTATCCACTCCAGTATTCTTGCCTGGAGAATTCCATGGACAAAGGTGCCTGGCAGGCTAAAGTCCATGGGGTCTCAAAGAGGCAGACACAACTGAACGACTAACACTTCCGCTTTCACTCACCATTGTAAAATAATATATTTTATAAAAAGAGATAAAAGTGCAATATTTTTATTTGGATAACAGAATTGCAGAAGAATATTATGTCTATCTGTATTGTTTTTTTACTACAAGCATACCTTGCTTTATAATGAAACAATAATTTTCAAAAGCTTCTGCTTAAGTAGGAGAACTGAAGGCTAATGGGAAATCTCACCTTGATAAGAGAGTCCAGTTAAAGAATTAAAATAAATTAGGTAGAAGAATGAGGACTGGTATTTTGAGAGAAAAAGATATTTTTGCTTCCCTCTCTTATCTCTTCTAGGATGAGGAGAAAAAAGAGGGCTTAGAGAGACAAGATGAGCATGTACCAAATATGAAGCATTTAATAGGGGAAAAAATAAGGTATCTACATTATCAGTTTGTTAAAATTTGCATCTTAAAGAGAGAGCTACCCCAAATATCTTTCAGGTGTAAAAAAATATGTAACTAGTTTTCAACCTTTGAAAATTTTAACTATTGTATCACTTGCGCTTATCTATATTATTTTTAATATCCTTAAATTCCTTTCCTACATGAGCATGTACCTTTGCACACAAGATCAAACAGAAGACCACTAATATACCAATACTGGGCACCTAAAATTGCTGCCCAGCATTGATACATTCATGGCATTTGCCCTAATTGTCTCCTTAGCAGTGATTGAGGTATTGCTGTAATAGCTTATCACATTTGCACTTGTTATTTTTTAAAAATGTAGGCATGAAAATGTTGATACTAATGATAAGAGCAGGACTGTATTCTACCTAACAGAAGTGAGATAAAGATAGACATTTTAAATTAAAATCTGTAATCTCATTTGGAAATTTATTTGACAAGCCATTTGACTCTACATTCATAGGTAATGTAAAAGAATAAAATTAAATAACATGTAGAAACAATGTGATAAGACAATTAATGACATAAGGATTGGAAAGGAGGCTAAAACTCTATCTGTTGGCAATTGTGATTATCTTTCTAGAAAACTTGAAAGAATCAATGGAAAAACTATTATAAACAATAAGAATTTAGTAAAGTCGCAAATTATAAAAACCAACATCCAGAAATCAATAATCTTATATATATATAAGCAATGACTACTTAGAGAGTATAATGAGAGAGAAGACTCTATTTTATAGCAGCAAGACAAAATAAAATGAAATTAAAACAACTAGAAGCATTGTTGGTACAGTTGTTCAATCGCTAAATTGTGTTTGACTCTTTGCCACCCCATGTACTGCAGCAAGAGAGACTTCCTTGTCCTTCACCATCTCCCAGAGTTTGCTCAAATTCATGTCCACTGAGTTGTTGATGCCATCCAACCATCTCATCCTCTGCCACCCCTTCCCCTTTTGCCTTCAATCTTTCCCAGCAACAGAGTCTTTTCCAATGAGTTGGCTCTTTGCATCAGGTGGCCAAAGTATTGGAACTTCATCTTTAGCGTCAGTCCTTCCAGTGAATATTAAGGATTAATTTCCTTTAGGATTGACTGGTTTGATCTCCTTGCTGTCCAAGGGACTCTCAAGAGTCTTCTCCAACACCACACTTCAAAAGCATCAATTCTTCAGTGCTCAGCCTTCTTTATGATTCAATTCTCACATTTGTACATGACTACTGGAAAAACCATAACTTTGACTATACGTACCCTTTTTAGCAAAGTGATGTTTCTGCTTTTGAATACACTGTCTAGGTAGGTCATAGCTTTTCTCTCAAGAAGCATCTTTTAATTCCATGGCTTCAGTCACCATCAGCAGTGATTTTTGGAGCCCAAGAAAAAAAAAAATCTGTCACTATTTCAAATTTTTCCTCTTCTATCTGCCATGAAATAATGAAACTGGATGCCATGACCTTCATTTTTTGAATGTTGAGTTTAAATCCAAATTTTCCACTCTCCTCTTTCATCCTCATCAAGAGGGTCTTTAATTCCACTTAACTTTCTGCTATTAGAGTGCTATCATCTGCATACATGAGGCTGTTGATATTTCTCCCTGTAATCTTGATTCCAGCTTGTGCTTCATCCAACCCAGCATTTTGCATGATGTACCCTGCACAGAAGTTAAATAAGCAGGGTGACAATATACAGCCTTGACATATTCCTTTCCTAATTTTGACCAGTCCATTGTTCCTTGTAAAGTTCTGTCTTGACCTGCATACAGGTTACACAGGAGAGAGGTAAGGTGGTATGGTATTCCCATCTTTTTAAGATTTTCCAGTTTGTTGTGATCCACACAGTCAAAGGCTTTAGCGTAGTCAGTGAAGCAGAAGTAGATGTTTTTCTGGAATTCCCTTGCTCTCTCTATGATCCAGCAAATATTGGCAATTTGATCTCTGGTTATTCTGCATTTTCTAAACCCAGTTTGTACATCTGGAAGTTTTTGGTTCATGTACTGCTGAATACTAGCTTGGAGGACTTTGAGCATAACCTTGCTAGCATGTGAAATGAGGCAATTGTACGGTAGTTTGAATGTTTTGGCATTGCCCTTCTTTGGGATTGGAGTGAAAATTGACCTTTTCCAGTCTTGTGGCCACTGCTGAGCTTTCCAAATTTGATGACATGTTGTGTGCAGCACTTTAACTATAAGCATAGGTAACAAGAAGTGTCCAAAGTATATTTGAGGAAATCTATAAAATATTCTTTAGAGATTGAAATGTAGATATAAAAATAACAACATATACCATATTCTTGGATACAGAGACTCAACATCATGAACATGCCATTTTTTCATTTAATTATATTTAATGCACTACATGTAAAAATACTAATGCCATGGGTTATTTGGTTTTCATTTTTTTTCTGAAGCTGGGCCAGTTGATTATAATGTGCATTAAGATGAACAGGAAAAGAGAAGAGCCAGAAAAACATTCAGAAAGAAAGGCAATGACAGCCGAGAGTGGTCTCTGCTAAACACTAAGCGTGTAACACCATATAGACTGCAGGGCTCTGTGCTTAGAACTGTGTAATACTGGCTCATGAGTCCATGAGTGCATCACTGAGCAGAGAGAAAATGCAATAGACTTGAGTACAAATGGAAGCTTAGTGTATGATAAAGACAACATCTAAAATCAGCAAAGAAACACAGAGTTCTTAATAAGAGGTGTTATGACAACTAAATAACTATATTGAAAAATGTAAAATTGGATCCATTCCTCACACTAAAGATAACATAAATAACACACGGATCAGATATTTGTCTAAATGATAAAACCATTAAAGTACTAGAGGAAATATGTGTAAATTTCTTTATAACTTGGAAGTGAACAAAACTTTTCCCAAACATGACAAAAATCAGAATAGAAAAGGGGAAAAAAACAATAAATTTGATTTCATATAAACAAAAAGCAAAGATACTTTGCATGACAAAATGAAACCTACCCAAAAAAGCCACATCTTAAGCAAAGTCAAAGATAATTAACAAATTTTAAAATATTTTAACTTAGGTCACAAAAGTGATGGATAGCTACATCTAAAAAATAAGAAGAAACGCCCGTAACCCTATAGAAAAGTGTAGATAACACACTTTTATCTATTTTAGGTAATTCACTAAAAAAAAAAAAATGATAATGGCCTTTAAACATAGGGAAAGACACTCAGTTTCACTCATAATATTAGAGATACAAATTAAAAGTATCATTTCAAACCTATCATACTGGCAATAAACCAAAAGATTTTTCTGTGAGGAGATGGTGAATGACAAGGAAACTATTTACTCTTTGAACCAGCAGTCCCAGTTCTAGAAAGCTATATTAAAAATATACTCACAAAATATGAACTATCTTATGCATAAAGCTATTCATTGAAACATTGTTGGCACTAGACAAAGACTAAAAACAACCCAAATGTCCAAAAACAAGAACCATGGTACATGTAAACAATGAGTACAATGAAGTTATAAAGTCATTAGGGAGGGCTTTGCATATAGTGATGAAGTTATCTCCAGAATATATGGTTAGCAAGAAAAAAGTGAGAATTGGACAGCCAAGAAGAAATGGATATTCTGGAAGCTAAGCTTCTCTGAATAAACCTTGTTTCATAGTTTTGAAGCATGTAAATGTTTACATAATTAAAAAGCAAAATTAAATCAAAATGAAAAATAAATTATGAAATATAAAAAGCAAAAATATCCAACTATATCTCTTGTTGGTGGCATTATTACATAAAAAATTATTTAAAGAGATTTTTAAACCTAGTATTTTGGTGTTATAGGATATATCCATATACCATAGAGGGCAATATCCAAAGGTCAAAAACTATTGGAAAGTAATAATCTTATTCTTAGTTACAGTATTATTGTGGTTATTTTAAAACACACACATACACACACACTTTGGGCTATTTTTTTTAAGCCATTCATAAAAATGTACCATATAATTTGGTAAATTTTATCAGATATTCAAAGAACAGATAATTCCAATCTTATATAAGATATTTCTAAGAAAAGAAAATTGTAGAATACTTTCTCCTATTTTGCTAGACAGAATAATCCCCCCCCCCAAATATTCATATCACAACCCCCAAAACTTGTGAATATTTGCAGATGTGAGTAAATTAAATGTCTTCAATAGGGAGATTCTCCTCAATAGTATAGGTAAATCCCATGCAGTCATCAGTGTCCTTACAGATCAAAGAGGAAAGCAGAAAAGTCAGAGTGAGAAAAGTTGTGATGACAGAGCAGAGTTTAGAGTGTTGTGATTGCTGTCTGGAAGGGAACCATGAGTCAAAGAATGAAGGTGGCCTCTAGAAGATGGAAAAGGCAATAAAACTGATTCTCTCCTAGCCTCTGGAGTGATTGTGGCCTTACTGACACCTTAATCTTGGCCCAGTGAAACTCATTTTGGACTTCTCACCTCCAGAAGTGTAAGATAATAAATTTATGTCATTTTAAGGCACAGAGATAGTAGCAAATTATTAAGCAGCAATAAGAAACTAACACAATGCCTATATCTTTTAAAAGATTAGCAAAATCTTGATACAAAATCCAAGACAGCATGAGAAAGAAAACATACAGACTGTTCGAATTCTTGAATTTAGGTGCAAACATCCTAAACAAACCATTGCCAAAACAAACCTAGCAAGTATTAAAAAATTATTATTATTAAGTTGGGTTTGTCCTTGGCATATGAGGACATTATATCATTAGAAAAGGTATTAAAGTAATTCACCACCATAACAAATTGAAGAAAAGGACAAGACAGTCTTGATAGAAGAAAAAATGCATTCAATAAAATTTGAAACACATTTATGATTAAAAACTAAAAACACTTCAGCCATGATGAAGTAATTAGTATCAAATTAGCTCTTTCATTACAAACAAAGTGAAATATATTAATTACTATTTTCAGATGTTGGACAAAAGTAACTGTCCCTAAGTGAAGAGAGTGAAATGAGATTAGCCCACAATCACCAGGTGTCTGCCTGGAGGCACTTCCAAGACTGTGGCATAGGAAGATTCAGTCTTGCTGAATTCAGGAGGTAGAGACTGGAGCTCAGGGATCCCGAGATGACTCCACTTATAAAGCTCATAGTAAGGTTAAAAGACAAAAGTAGTAAAACCATCTATATCCACAGTAAGTACTTAAAGCATACACTCAACAAATAAATGTAAAATAAGAGATCAAAAACAGTAAATGTGAAGAGGGGAGTAAAAGTTCAGGATTGTTAAAATGCATTTGAACTTAAGAGATCAGCAACTTCTAATAATTCATATATATACATGCACACTTATGACTACATATAAACCACATGGTAAACACACAGAAAACGCCTCTACCACAGATACACACACAAAAGAGAGAAAAAAATCCAAACATAACACCAATGATAGTCAGCAAATCACAAAGGAGTAGGACCGAAGACCCAGGGATCCAGCATTGCAGGCAGATTCTTTACCGTCTGAGCCACCAGGGAAACCCTACGATGGTGGACACATGTCATTTTAATATATGTTGTTTAAAATTCAGAGGCCATATAACACCAAGAGTGAGCCCTAATGAACACTATGGACTTCGGGAGATAGTGATATGACAAGTAGTTTCATAGGTTTTTACAAACGTACCTTATGGTTCTGGACGTTGGTTCTGGGGTTGCTGTGTGGGAGCAGATGGGTGTATAGGAGCTCTCTGTATTTACTTCTCAATTTTGCTGTGAACCTAAAACTCTTCTAAGAAATAAAATGTATTACATTCATAATGTAATGCTCATATATTCATATAGTATTATGGGCAACATGCCATTTTCATTTAATAATGCTATATATTGTATAGTATTCTGTTTTATTGGTGTGCTTTTTTTTTCACTTTAACTTTTAAAATCTTTTACATTGCAACTAAATGTCCTTATAACCAAATCCATGACTGTTTCCTATTAAAAATTCATAGAAATAAAATAACATCTCAAAAGTAATGCATGTTTTAAGTGCCTTTGACATATGTTATCATCACTCGTAAGGGCATAATAAATATTTGTTGACTGAATGAATAAAACTGGGAGCTTTTTGTGGGGAGGGTAAGAGTTAAGAGCGAGGACAGTTGGTCTTCACTGGTGAGGACACCTGATATATGAGAGAAAGTAAAAGAATGAATTCCAAATATTTTCCAATCCACACCCTACCGTCGTCCCATCTCCCAAAGACACATGGCCTCTCTCCAAGTGGAGACTCTCAGATGTTAGGCAGCTGCGGAAACGCTTGTCTTATACTGACCTCCTCATATAGCCCCACTGCGCTCTGGGACGGTGATTCTATGACAGAGAATGTCATGGAGAAGCAAGGCAAGCATGGTCAACTCTCTGAAGCAGAAAAGTCAAACAATAAATTTCAGATTTTCACAATGAGGGTCAAACGTGTCGGGGCTCAGTTGTTGTGGGCCTGCGTGGGGGGGGGGGGGGCTGGGGCTTTAGCCTGGCTCTGCTGTCATCCCTTGGCTCTGCCACTCGCTGTCTTTGTGGACACAACCACTGAACTCTTCTGCATCTCAGAGGCATCAGCTGTTCTAACCAACCTGTGGGAGAAAGTATGTGCATTCCATGAGCATGTCTGTTGCACAGTAAAAGTCCACCAAGTATGTGACTCCTCACCCTCTCTGTAACCGGAATGCCCCGATAGTATGGATTAACTAAATTGTGATGCTCTTTTTCACAGTAAACCCTATTGCATTTCCCTGCATCTAAAACTTCTACTCAGGAATAATCAGTCAACAGAAATGACACGGACAGCCTTTTTACCTCCCTCCTGTCTCTGCTACCAAACCCCTTCCTGGTACTTCCGTGGGCAACTCCTCCCTGGCCCTGGCCCAACCTAAGCGCCATAGGCCAGGGCACTGCAGACACACTGCCCCTTCTTGGAGGTGTCTCACACCACTACTCTGCACCCCCAGACAGTGAGTATTGCCAGAACAACCCCTTCCCCTCTGCTCAGAGCCAGCCGCAGCCTCATTCCCTCTAAAGGGGATACTCTCTGGCATTGACTCTTAGAGCTCCCAAAGTTTCCTCACAGTCACCTATCTACAAAGAGTGGAGAAGTTGTGGCACTGAGTTATTTCCTGACATAGTAGGAAGAAATCCTTTCTGTGAACTCTGAGTACCTGGTTTCTAGTTCCAGTTTTGCCACAGTCTAACAGGAGGCCTTTGGCCTCATCATTTTGCCTCTCTGGGCCTCAGCACTTACATATGTAAAAGGAAGAGGAGAGGTTGGACTGAATAATAATTCCTCTGGTTGAGCATCCATCACATGCCAGCCCCTATGCTATATTTTTAAGATGGTGGAAAGGAAATAGTGGCACATTCATATTCACAATCTTGTCTCTAGGGCTTTCCGGGGTTACAGAAATCCAATGCATGGAACCCCTTAGCCCTGTGGGTGACCCAGGAAAGCCTCAATTCCTTTTCAATGCCAGATCAAGGTTTCCTTGATATAACACCATGTGGTGATGGGAACAAGAAGCAACTCAGCCTTTATACACTGAGTATTAACATCTCATTTAATCCTCATGACAAGCCTTGGAGGTGGTTTTAGTCTGTCTGATACACAAAGAGAATGAAGCCTGGTGAAATTAAATAGGCGAGTCTGTCTCTGAATGACTGTATTCTCTGCCTTAGTGCTCTAATACTGAACGATCTCTAAGTTCCTCTCCACATTTATGATTCCACACTGGCTGTATTTGAGCTAGCCTAGGAACCTCTTCTAGTGCTGTTTTGATGGGAGAGCATGTTTAGATGTTCCAACAATTGACTTTCAAATGAAGAGCTTAAAACACACACACACACAAATCCATTTAAAATATAATCTGTGTGTGTATTTGGTGTAAAAATAACAGCAAATCAAGCCTTTCTCATTTTTAGCTCCCTTCATTTCTGCTTTCTTGTCTTGTTCGCATGCCCATTCTCAACATTTTCTCAGTCCTCAGGTACTCTTGACTCCCTCCACCCCATAAGCTTGGAGTACATTATCAGTCATCAAACTCAAGTGGCTCTTCCTTTAAAATGTCTCCAAAACCTGACCCTTTCTTCAAAGTTTCACCGCTCCCACTCATGCCGGCCAGTCCTACATGGAAGCAGGCTCCTCAGTCCTGCCCTCTCTGTCAGCTGGCGATGAGTATGACTCGGGCACGTCAAATGGGACAGCAAGGATCCGGTTTCCCAGGACCCAAAGCCCTAGCAGCCCCCAGGAGCGTAAAGAGAGGTCAATGCAGAAAAGTCCTGAGGACCCGGCTGCCCGTGGTGCAAGCGACTTCCTCACCCTGAACAAGGACAAGAGGGCTTCCAGGGCAGCCTCAGTACAGAGGAGGTGATCTTTTACTCATCTTTACAGTACAGAGGAGGTGATCTTTTACAGAGAGGCATGTGCTGGGAAGGACTGAGTGGTTTTCTACATCTGAAACACTGCCGACCAACCCCATCTTGGGGTACAAGTTGGAGATGAGCTGTCAGGCTTCGCCCTACTCAGATTTGAGCAAGAAAAGTGCAGGAGAAGAGCCTGGGTATACTGTGTGTGTGTTTGTGTGGGTTTAGTTGCTAGGCTGTGTCTGACTCTTTGCGACCCCGTGGACTGTAGCCCACCAGGCTCCTCCATCCATGGGATTTCCCAGGCAAGATAACTTGGAGTGGGTTGCCATCTCCTTCTCCAGGGGGATCTTCCTGACCCAGGAATCAAACCCATGTCCCCTGCTTGAAAGGCAGATTCTTTACCGCTGAGCTATGACGGAAGCCTGAGTATACTTCGTTATCCTTTAAATTCTAGACTCTGAGGGGCCCAGCTCTCTTTCCGTTTCCACCGTGAGTTCTGCATAATTGTTTATTGCCCATCTTTTAATCCCTGCCCCCTCCCGACGGTGACCCCGCGTGAGCCTGGCTGAGGTGATTACTGATAAACCGCCATGGGGAGCCCTTCACCTCCCGCCACTAGAACCGATGCTGCAGCCCTTTGGGGCTGTTGGTTTGTGGAGGACGAATCCCCAGGGAGCTTCGGGGCAGCCACAGCTTCTTAGCAGGGTGCCTGTCACATAGGAAATTTGTTGAACTAAGTTACTAAAGCAGGGCAGGCAGAAGGATTACATTTAAAATACCCTGAAGCATATGTTCCCATGAGGTGCAGCGACTCCAGGCTTCCAGCCAACAGCAGCAGACAAACTCTCAACCTCACAATCCGAAAAGAAGATGTTGAGGGACCCCAGAGGTCACAAAACAGAGTCACACCTCAGCTCTGTAAACTGTAGACTTGTGAGTCAGAAATAAGCTTTTTCAATCTTTTCAGACACGCCCCCAAATCACCGAGTTTCAGTGACATGTCCCTGGAAAGAATGCAGCTATTCACCATCCTGTGTGCTTGAGGCCAGTGATGCTGACCTGCACAAGTCTCCTCCATCCATCCCATAAACAGCATCAGAATCCTTCTCAATACAGTGCTCCAGGAAGCAAAGCACTTGAGATAAATCTTACTTGCATCCTAATGGAAGACAGCCCCCTCGTTTCAATGGTGAGGAAGCTGAGACTCAGTGAGGTTTACTAAAATTTTAATGCTTTATTCAGTTCAAGTGCTCAAAGTAGCCTTTTGATCTTTGGACTCCTTGCCCAGTGCTCTTTCTAGTAACTATCTCTGAACCCTAAAATGCTCATTTGCAATAATAATGCTTTGGAAACTTAAGAGGCTCCCTAACACTTAAGATTCAGGTGCTTTAAGAAATGGCATCTACCCCAAAACAGAGGAAATGGAGGCCTGTAATAGCTCACAATTCCTGAACAGATTTAAGTCAGGGGTAACCACAGTGGGTGAGCTGTGGCTTTGGCATAATTCTCTTTTTGTCCTTATTTCCTGTGTTCTGCCTCCCTCATCATTTCTCTAAAGGAGTCTAGCAACTGAACCCAATGGCCATATATATGGCAAATGACTAGGAGAAATAAATGTTGAAGCAAAACAGCATTTTTTTTTTTTGGGGGGGGGCATTTAATGATTGATTTCTGTTTTCTTGAGCTTTTTATTCGGCAACAAGAACAACTTTTGTGTGTTATTTTGCTCTTTGATTGTTCATATTCCCAAAAGTGAAAAAAAAAAAATCTCAAGTTTTTGTCTGTTTTAAGCCCCATATATTAAATTTTTACCATGCAAATATACTACATTGCTGAAAGAAGATAATTACATGGTAAAATTAAGACATTCTGCAATTATATCTTGTAATATCATTAATTTCCAGATGCACACAAATTATATCTACCTCAAGAAGAGTAGTAATTTCCTTTGTTTCGCTCACAAAAGCAGGTAATAACAATCTTTTTCCTGCAATTATTTTAGACAAATTTTCCAATCTGTTATCTTAGACCTCTCAGAGCAGTGATGATACATTATCTCAAGTTTCAAGCTTTATTTTTATCATTATATCTCTAATGATCTTGTAGATTGAAAATGTTGTTTTCCTTTTGAAAAAGCATTGACATGTATTGTCATGTCTCTCCTGTCTCTTCATAATCTTAGCGGAGAAATCATTAATGATAACAAATGAATGGGTTTATTGAAAAAATTATGCCATAAGTAGCATGCCCCATCTATGCGGACACAAGAATTATTTCATGCAAGATTATATAGAGAAAAAATTAATGGCATAGAACAAAAAAGCTTAAAGAAGCATACCCGTAAGTAGCTTATGAAATTATTTCAATCTTATTAGAATTTTGTATTCACACCGAATCAACAAATATTTTTAAGCATTTATTGCATGTCAGGCACTAAAAATGTCCTTGGACCCTGTAAGAGCCCAGAGTCTAGCTGTGGAGACAAGAAAGAAGAATAAATATGGAAGAATGAATAGCAATGAAAAGCAAGAGCTGCATTAGTAATACAAGAGTAATTGCCAGGTGAATCTTCGGTTCAATTCAGTTCAGTCGCTCAGTCGTGTCTGACTCTTTGTGACCCCATGAACCGCAGCATGCCAGGCCTCCCTGTCCATCACCAACTCCCAGAGTTTACTCATACTCATGTCCATCGAGTTGGTGATGCCATCCAGCCATCTTATCCTCTGTCGTCCCCTTCTCCTCATGCCCCCAATCCCTCCCAGCATCAGGGTCTTTTCCAATGAGTCAACTCTTCACATCAGGTGGCCAAAGTATTGGAGTTTCAGCTTCAGCATCAGTCCTTCCAATGAACACCCAGGACTGATCTCCTTTAGGATGGATTTGTTGGATCTCCTTGCAGTCCAAGGGACTCTCAAGAGTCTTCTCCAACACCACAGTTCAAAAGCATCAATTTCTTGGCACTCAGCTTTCTTCACAGTCCAACTCTCACATCCACACATGACTACTGGAAAAACCATAGCCTTGACGAGATGGACCTTTGTTGGCAAAGTAATGTCTCTGCTTTTTAATAGGCTGCCTAGGTTGGTCATAACTTTCCTTCTAAGGAGTAAGCGTCTTTTAATTTCATGGCTGCAATCACCATCTGCAGTGATTTTGGAGCCCAAAAAAATAAAGTCTGACACTGTTTCCACTGTTTCCCCATCTATTTCCCATGAAGTCTTAAAGAAAGGAATTCTGTGAGCTCAGAAGGAAAAGAGCTCATGGAGCTTGGGAGGTGTGGGAGGAGTTCTTGGAGGAGGAAAGGCATAAATGAGCCTCATACAAGAGAAAAGTCCCCATGGCCAAACTGAACTTGATGCACAGGCCTCCTCTGCGACTCCATCCCTTATCCTCATCACCATCTTTCCACACTTCGCCATCCTTGCCTAGACTCACTTCACTTCTTGTTTCCGTTTCCTCTTTGCAGTGCCGCTCACTCTCATGGGCTCAGTTTAACTACAATGTGCATTAAACCCGGTTCTCCAGCAAATCTGTGGGTCTCCACTTATATCTTGAATCATACTGTGATTCTTGCCTGCACTGATGCATTTTATCCCTATCCTAGTGTGAACAAGCTTTTCTATCCATCTAGGCCATTAAACGCCACCTCTAGGAAGCTTTCTTTCAATCCCCTCTTTGGAAACCCTGTGTCTCTGTTTTGAGGTTTTGCAGAACCTTTCCTTATCTCTTCCATGAACCCTGAAACTTGGCTATTTGTCGTCATGCCTTTGTCTCTAAGCACTTGTGTATCTGTGCCTTCCATAAGAACCAGCTCCACCACCAACAGAGGTGAACCCAGCAGCCTTATTTGTATGGCATGAACCCACCTTCCTAGCCGTAACTAACTGGACATCTACCTCCAGTTAGGCAAAATTCATTCTTTCCTCAGCTATCAGAATCGGGACCTGGGGAAGCAAATAAGTGTTTGCAGGTTCTTTTTATTTAGGCCATAATTCAGTCTGTCTTTTATTTATTTATTTTTTTCCAGTGGGTTTTGTCATACATTGATATGAATCAGCCATGGATTTACATGTATTCCCAATCCTGATCCCCCCTCCCACCTCCCTCTCCACCCGATTCCTCTGGGTCTTCCCAGTGCACCAGGCCGGAGCACTTGTCTCGTGCATCCCACCTGGGCTGGTGATCTGTTTCACCATAGATAGTATACATGCTGTTCTTTTGAAATATCCCACCCTCACATTCTCCCACAAAGTTCAAAAGTCTGTTCTGTATTTCTGTGTCTCTTTTTCTGTTCTGCATATAGGGTTATCGTTATCACCTTTCTAAATTCCATATACATGTGTCAGTATGCTGTAATGTTCTTTATCTTTCTGGCTTACTTCACTCTGTATAAGGGGCTCCAGCTTCATCCATCTCATTAGGACTGGTTCAAATGAATTCTTTTTAATGGCTGAGTAATATTCCATGGTGTATATGTACCACAGCTTCCTTATCCATTCATCTGCTAATGGGCATCTAGGTTGCTTCCATGTCCTGGCTATTATAAACAGTGCTGCGATGAACATTGGGGTGCACGTGTCTCTTTCAGATCTGGTTTCCTCAGTGTGTATGCCCAGAAGTGGGATTGCTGGGTCATATGGCAGTTCTATTTCCAGTTTTTGAAGAAATCTCCACATTGTTTTCCATAGCGGCTGTACTAGTTTGCATTCCCACCAACAGTGTAAGAGGGTTCCCTTTTCTCCACACCCTCTCCAGCATTTATTGCTTGTAGACTTTTGGATAGCAGCCATCCTGACTGGCGTGTAATGGTACCTCATTGTGGTTTTGATTTGCATTTCTCTAATAATGAGTGATGTTGAGCATCTTTTCATGTGTTTGTTAGCCATCTGTATGTCTTCTTTGGAGAAATGTCTGTTTAGTTCTTTGGCCCATTTTTTGATTGGGTCATTTATTTTTCTGGAATTGAGCTGCAGGAGTTGCTTGTATATTTTTGAGATTAATCCTTTGTCTGTTTCTTCATTTGCTATTATTTTCTCCCAATCTGAGGGCTGTCTTTTCACCTTACTTATAGTTTCCTTTGTAGTGCAAAAGCTTTTAAGTTTCATTAGGTCCCATTTGTTTAGTTTTGCTTTTATTTCCAATATTCTGGGAGGTGGGTCATAGAGGATCTTGCTTTGATTTATGTCGGAGAGTGTTTTGCCTATGTTCTCCTCTAGGAGTTTTATAGTTTCTGGTCTTACATTTAGATCTTTAATCCATTTTGAGTTTATTTTTGTGTATGGTGTTAGAAAGTGTTCTAGTTTCATTCTTTTACAAGTGGTTGACCAGTTTTCCCAGCACCACTTGTTAAAGAGGTTGTCTTTTTTCCATTGTATATCCTTGCCTCCTTTGTCAAAGATAAGGTGTCCATAGGTTCGTGGATTTATCTCTGGGCTTTCTATTCTGTTCCATTGATCTATATTTCTGTCTTTGTGCCAGTACCATACTGTGTTGATGACTGTGGCTTTGTAGTAGAGTCTGAAGTCAGGCAGGTTGATTCCTCCAGCTCCATTCTTCTTTCTCAAGATTACTTTGGCTATTCGAGGTTTTTTGTATTTCCATACAAATTGTGAAATTCTTTGGTCTAGTTCTGTGAAAAATACCATTGGTAGCTTGATAGGGATTGCATTGAATCTATAGACTGCTTTGGGTAGAATAGCCATTTTGACAATATTAATTCTTCCAATCCACGAACACAGTATGTTTCTCCATCTGTTTGTGTCCTCTTTGATTTCTTTCATCAGTGTTTTATAGTTTTCTACGTATAGGTCCTTTGTTTCTTTAGGTAGATATACTCCTAAGTATTTTATTCTTTTTGTTGCAATGGTGAATGGTATTGTTTCCTTAATTTCTCTGTCTGTTTTTTCATTGTTAGTATATAGGAATGCAAGGGATTTCTGTGTGTTAATTTTATATCCTGCAACTTTACTATATTCATTGATTAGCTCTAGTAATTTTCTGGTAAAAAAATATTTAGAATCAAAGGACATCATCCAGAGAGTGAAAAGACAACCCACAGAATGGAAGAAATTAGTTGCAAGCCATATATCTTACAAGGATTTAGTATATATAATGTATAAGAAACTTTTACAACAACAGAAAGACTAGCAACCCAATTTTTAAATGGGTAAAGGATTTGAATAGACATTCCTCCAAAGAAAATATAAAACTTGCCAATAAACACATAACTAGAGGCTTAAAATATCACTAGTCACTAATGAAATACAAATCAAAGCCACAATGAAATACTACTTCATATGGCCATAATCAATACACAGAAAAGAACAAGTATGGCAAATTTGCGGAGCAATTGGAACCCTCATACAATGCTGATAGAAATGTAAAATGATGCAGCTATTGTGGAAAAAATGTTTGGTAGTTCCTAAAAACCTTAAACACAGAATGACAAAATGAACCAGCAGTTCCACTCCTGGGTACATATCCCAAAGATCTGAAAACAAATGCTCAAACAAAAACTTGTTCAAGAATGTTTATAACAATATTAATAATAGTCAAAATGGAGATAATCTCAATACCCACCAGCAGATTGATAAACAAAATGTGGTACTGTGTATTCATACAATGGAATATTATTCAACTATAAAAAGGAATGAAGAAGTACTACAGCAAGGATGAACACTGACAACATTATGCTAAGTGAAGAAGTCACAGACAAAAGGCCACATATTATATGATTCCATCTGCAAAAAATATCCGGAATAGACAAATCTATACAGACAGAATGTAGATTTGCGGTTGCCAGGGGCTCAGGGAAGAGGGGAATGGACAGTGACTGCTTAATAGGTATGGAGGTTCTGTTTGAGGTGATAGCGAAGTTTTGGATCTAAGTAATAAAAATGGCGGCTGTATTACACTGTGAAGGTAATTAATGCCTCCAAGTTGGACACTTTAACATGACTGAAGCAATTTTATGCTAATGAGCATTTTGCCACCATAGTAGAAACAGACATTGAGAGCACTTTGGCAGCTTTTTCCATGATATCCATGGAGCATCAGAAAATATCAATCCACAAAAAGTGAACGATGAAGCAACTGAACAGAGAGGCCTGAAGCCTGAGTGCAGGAGAGAGAAGATTCCCCTGTCCTTCAAAGTCTGGCCTCAGCCCTCCTGAGGCTCATGGGCACTGGCAGCCCTGGACTTGTAAACTCCTATTAAATTCCCTCTTTCCAATTCAGCCAGTTGAACAGGTTACTGCTCCCAAAGACACACACAGACATGTGCGCACCTTTGCTCCTCGAGGACGCGGTTTGTAGAATAATTCACCTCAAATTTTTGCCCACAAGTTCCACCTAGCCTCACACCCAGTGTTTAATTGGAACCTGGTATACATGTGTTAACAAGAAAGAAGGGAAAATAAATTCAAAACCAATACAGGCCAAAAAAAAAACACCACACAACTTTTTGACCTAAGTAAAAACAGACCTAATGGAAGAATTTCCTCCCATTTCTCATAATAATTTAAATCATGTTGCTAAGTAACCATCTTCCTTAAAATGGTACATTTATTTAAAAAAATAGTGTTTTTATAAGAAGCTGTGGATTTTCAAGCCAGATTTTATAACCTCATGCAGGCCCATATGTCTTTTTTCCAGGCCACATTCCAATGGGCTTGAAGAGGAACATGCATGTTGAAAGGCAACACTAAGAGCGTTGAGGTCAGGTCAACAGGGGAAGAAAGATTTCGCCATCATGGTAATATCAAAAGAGTGCCTTAAAATGAAAAAGAAAGGTCCTTGTTTACTTTTCTGGAAAGAAAGCCATTGGATACTATTGGCAAGGAGTGTTATGCCCGTGACTACATGATGGGCTGTTTCTGTCAAGTCACGTGAAGTGTCCAAAAAAGAGAAAAAGAAACTCTTAATCATTTGGATCTACCCTAAAACCTCCAAATGTAACCTAGGAGATACAATTATTTTGTTTTTTTGTTTCTTCATGTAGTGCCATTTTGGTATCCATCCTTATTTATATATTGTAAAAAAACATTACTCTTATTTAATATTATATTATTACTACATTTGTATGGTTCTTATCAGTTTTTACTGATCATTTCCTAGGACAGGATACCTCGAATCAAAGAATGAACAAGTTTAATGGTGTTTGCTGGGGAAAAATGTATCCATACCAATTTTTTGGTACCCTCAGGGCAAAATATATCTCATTGCAACATTTCTTGGCTTGATGCAGGACAGAGGCAGAGACTGCAGGGGAAGCACTCCATATGAAAACATTCTAAATCAAGGAACTCAAAAAGTCAAGTAGGCACTACTCAATTGGAGTAATTAGCAGAATAGTCCACCTAATGCTGAAGTGCCAGCAGGTAACCAGAGCTGCATCTTGATTATTGCACTGTTTAAATGCACACGGAACATGATATATACTACTACAACCAAAGGGCCCCTGGCATTTTCTAGGTAGGCTTCCCCCTAATATTACTGCCAGTCATTTTCCCTGAGGTTAAAATGGCTGGACAGTATCTCTTTGGAAACAATATGAATTTCAATAAGGCCATAAAGGAACATATTTGCGGAGCTCAGCTGTGCTTGAGTTTCTCAGTTAAATAATTTAGAAAACTTCTTATTTCTGGTTGACATCCTCTAATTGTGTGACAAGGATGGATATGTCATAGAAGCTGACAGGTAGCATTCTGAGTCGTCCATCCCTGGTCCCGGGATCCTGCCAGGGTAGTCTTTTCTTTTGTGTCATCGCAATATTGTGTGTGTGTGAGTGTGTTTTGAGAGTGAGCCATGAGGTTCCCCGCACAGAAGCGTGACACCAGGATGCCCTAGTTCAGGCACCCCCCTTAGCCAGGGGAGTTCAGGATGGTCCATCCCCAGCATCACCGTACCTTTCTCTGGCTCTTGGCAGTGACAGCCGTGGACCCCGGAGATGGGCAGGAACCTCTGATGGCCCAGGGCTCCCGGAAATCCTCCCAAAACCTATGACAGCCTAGTCCAGGGCTCCCAGCCCAGCCTTCAGACAAATGTTTTCAGAACAATGGCTACTGTTAGCAGAGAACTAGGTTCTCTTAGAAATTCAGGGTCTGGCAATTTATGTTCCTGTTTTCACATGGTTTACTAGTAGTATCCACACCAAGATGTAGAGAGTTTGCCAAATCTCTCTGAATTCTTTTGCGTGTGCATTGCATTATTCCAGATTGAAACCACTTTTCTCCCTTCATTAGTATAAACCACTCTGAGTTGAAAAAGATGTACTTAAGAATTGACGTTGGCAGTCTCAGCATTATCTCACCATGCAGCCCTGTTCATGTTGGCATCTCTGGGCCTCTAGTTCCTTACTTGTAAGATGACATGTGCTCACCATGAGATCTCTAAATTCCCTCCCAGCTCAAAATTCAGTGTGAATGGGGAGTTGAGGTAGCTAATGTTTCAGTGGTGCTAGAAAGTGATAAGGAGATATACTTAGTATTTTAGAGCTTAGGTTCTTCAGTTCAACAATTTATAGTACATTTTCCTTTAAGCTGAAATTCAACTTCAGTTCTACTCAGAATTTGAACTCTTTGAGTATTCTATGGGTCATTGAAGTAGTGACATTCAACAAATAATTATTCTGTGCCGATGGTAAACTAGATCCTGTGCTACCAGTTGGAGACAAATGAAGAATGAGGCATGGCCCCTGCCCTCAGAGAGCTCACAGCCTTGCATGGGAGAAACAACTAAATCAACAATTCCACACAATGTGATGTGGGTTAATCACCAGAGAAGGGACTCAAAGGGCCAGGTACACAATGCCCAAAGGAGATCCTATTGAGAGAGAGTGAGCCCAACATGAGGAAGACAGATTCAGGGGAGGAGTTTGTGCAAAGTTCCAGGGTTAGAGAAAGTACACAGTTTGGGAACTTTGAGTAGAGGCTGGAGCCTAGGGGTTGAGGACAAGCAAGTGAAAGGCTAAAGAGGTTTGGAATAATTGCTATTTAATATTTTATTACTATTTAATATTTAATGAAATTAGAAATCAGAAAATGCAAACTAGAACCACAAGGAAATAGCTTCACATGCTCAACACATTGGCAAAAAATTTTAAGTTTGACAATACCATGTGTTGTCATGAAAGAGAAGCAACTGAATCCCCCATATGTTGTGTGTGGAATCCATATCACTTAAAATCACACTTCCCCACTTTTTCTGCTGTGTTGTTAAGAGCCCTTTCGTGATGTTTTCCCATTTGACGGTTCGGGCAGCTTCCAGACACAGGTGGAGGAAGGATTATTATAGTCATGGGAAAACAGATGCAAAGCACTAGTCCAGGGTCAGGCAACTTGGATCCAAGTTTAAGTGACTCTGTATATTTGTGAGACCTCAGATGGTAAAGAATCTGCCTACAATGTGGGGGACCTGAATTCAATCCCTGGGTCAAGAAGATCCCCTGGAGAAGGAAATGGCAACCCATTTCCATCTTCTTGCCTGGAGAATTCCATGGACAGAGGAGCCTAGAGGGCTACAGTCCATGGGGTTGCAAAGAATGAGACATGACTAAGTGACTAACATACACACTATAAGCCCAGAGATACCGTGGAGGAAATACCATTAACCTACATATTAAGCGCTAAATGACAAAAAGGTGGGATTCTTCCTAAATTTCAACCCCCTCCCCAAGTTTTGAGTGAGTCTAACTAATTCATTCGAGCTTGTTCTATCTGATGTGAACCTCACAGGCTTTCTTCATTGCACAAAACACTGAGGAAACAAAGGATTTTGTGGCTCGCCAAAGGTTTTGGCCTTTCATTGTTGAATCTCAGAGGAAAGCGGATAAAGTGAGAGATTCTCCTGTGTTTCAAAAATCTAATTTTTAGCATGAAAGAGTAAATGGCTCAGAGTTGACCATTTTGAAGCATATGATAAAGAATGAAAAAGGAATGGACAAGTGAAAATCAATACTTCTTTGCTATCATCTATCAACCCGGGGAACACAATCCTAAATGTACAATTTCTTTGACTGCTTCAGTTGCTTACAGATATCATACACTAATATCAAGATTTGGGACAAGTTTTATATGTTATACCATCATCTAGGAAAAATTTTAATATTTAAAATTTCTTTGCAGTTGTGCTGAGTTTCAAGAAAATATACCATGCTAATGTTGCACAGGGTAACCTAGGCATGTTGGTGGATGACGTGCTTTGAAATGATTCTTTGTTTTACAAAAGGGTTCACTGATTATACACCATCTTTCTCATAGGTCTCAGACTGCATTGTGAAAATGGTTTCAGTACCACCCTAAAAAAGATGGAATGACCCGACAATTACATAAAGTAAGAACCATTTATATATTCCCTTGATGACAAATTCAAAAAAAACCTTTTTAAGAAATACTCCAGAAATGATTCCATTGCTTTCCTTTCTTTGAAATCCCAAAGCAGCATATACTGTCATCAAAGAAAAAGAAAGAACAGCATGGCAAACCCACCAGTCAAGCAAATGTCCCAAGTCATTTCAAGAGGTAAAAAAATAGAATTCGTTTTTATTTTTAAGAATTTTTATGTTGAATGAAATATTCTTTAAATTCTATGGTGCTTTACAATTTTCAAAAGTTTCACACACTTGATTTCATATAATCCCATAATAACCCTTTTCCCCCTACCCCTCTATTTCCCACCCCTCCACCCTTTCCTCTCCCACTGGTAACCACTGGTTTGTTCTCTACATCTGTGAGTCTGCTTTTTTTTAATTCACTTGTTTGTTGTAATTTTTTTTTTAGATTCCACGTATAAGTGATATCATACAGGATTTCTGCTTCTCTATCTGACTTCTTTCACTTAACATAATGCCCTCCAAGTTCCCATCCATGTTTCTGCAAATGGCAGATTTTCTTTCTTTTTTATGACTAATATCCCATTGTACATATGCACTGCATCTCCTTATCCATTTATCTGCTGATGAACACTTAAGTCGCTTCCATATCTTGATTATTATAAATGGTGCTGCTATAAACATTGAAGTGCATAAAATTTTCAAATTAGGGGGTTTTAGGGTATTTTTGGATATATACCCATGAGTCATATGGTAGTTCTATAGGCTTCCGGAGCAGCACCAGTGGTAAAGAACCCACCGGTCAATACAGGAGACTTAAGAGACACAAGTTCCATCTCTGGGTTGGGAAAATCCTCTGGAGGAAGGCATGGCAACCCACTCCAGTATTCTTGCCTAGAGAGTCCCATGGACAGAGGAGCCTGACAGGCTATTCTTATATAGGATCACAAAGAGTTGGGCACGACTGAAATGATTTAGCATGTACACACGTATGGTAGTTCTTTGTTTCTTGAGAAACTTCCATACCATTTTCCAGTGTCTGCACCCAAATTTACATTCCCACCGGCAGTGTACAAGGGTTCCTTTTTCTCCACATCCTCTCCAACATTTGTTATTTGTGAAGAAGTTTAAAAAAAAACAAAAAACAAAAAACAACCTAGAACTCTTAATTGCAATCCAAATCAGAGTAGAGGTTATACTAACAATTTGAAAGGATCGTTGTTTTAAGTCATAGTAAATGTATCCATTTAAGTTTATAATCTACTTAAAATTTCAGCCAGATTTCAGGTATTTTAAGTTCCTACGGTTGATCTGAAGAAAAATAGCAATGTTACTGGATTTTTCTGATTTGAGCAAATATTCCATCTTTCTTTCTGTATGAAAAGAAAGCCGAAATGATTCTGTCCATAAGCTTATTTTGCTTAATCTGGCCTCTTCAAAACCATCCTCTGAAAACCAGCAACTAAGCCACCTAGGGCCTTGTCCTGAACACCTGGCTGAAGAAATTTGGAGCAGAAGAGATAGAAGTTAAAGGCTTTGATAACAGACTTCACTATTGAGTGACCTAGGTATCTTCCTTCATGATCCCAAATTTCACTTTGCCTGTCTAATGGAGATAATAATCAAGACCTACCTCCTAAGGCTGTTGTGAGAATTAAATAAAATAATGTGCAGAAAGCTCTTAGCACACAGCCCAGCTCAAAACAGCCGGCAGCTGTGGTTATTTTGAGCTGGGAGTTAGGGAACATAGGTTCTGTCACTAACTCAGCCACAGCTAGCTATGTGGTCTTAGTAAGCTTGACTCTCAACTCACATATTCCTTGACTCCCTCATTGCAAAATGGAGCTCTTTAGGAGGTCACTAAATACCTTTGGAGATTAGGAATAGACATGAAGTTCTCCAGGTGTAAGACCATCATATGGGCTGGAAACTGTCATGAACCCTGGAGTTCTTCCCAGCTGAAAGGTATTCAAATTCCAAATTTGAATTTGGCAAACCAAACAAATACAGGCCTAATCCTAACAATGAGTTGTCAAATTGCACCATCTGGGGAATACTTTGCAATTGTTTCAGCTCTCACGTTCTCTTTCTCTTCTTTGCTGTGTTCGTCTTCTTCATAAATCTACCCTGGATGGATTCACAGGGGGCCAATGAAAAGGGCTGATGATTTTTGGCATTATCCCTGGAATCCACATTTTTCATCTCTACAAAACGCACATATAACCTTCCTCCACACATATACATTTCCTGAAACTACCTCTTTGAGTGTTTATTCTACATGAACTATGTATACATACAGATTTCTGCTAAACTACCTTTCTCTGAGCAAGTGTTTGAGGAGAGATAGAACAAGCTTTATGTATTTGGTTCAGTGCTCAGCACTCTGTGCACACTTAAGTCATACTGATGAAAAAATAGAGTGACAGAACAAGTTCCTATTTAGTTCAGTTCAGTCGCTCAGTCGTGTCTGACTCTTTGTGACCCCACGAATCGCAGCATGCCAGGCCGCCCTGTCCATCACCAACTCCTGGAGTCCACCCAAACCCATGCCCATTGAGTCGGTGATGCCATCCAACCGTCTCATCCTCTGTCGTCCTCTTCTCCTCCCACCCTCAATCCTTCCCAGCATCAGGGTCTTTCCCAGTGAGTCAACTCTTCTCATGAGGTGGCCAAAGTATTAGAGTTTCAGCTTCAACATCAGTCCTTCCAGTGAACACCCAGGAGTGATCTCCTTTAGGATGAACTGGTTGGAGCTTGGCTGCACGGGTGTAGGAGGGCCGAGAGGAGCTACTCCACGTTCAAGGTCAGGAGGGGCGGCTGTGAGAAGATACCCCTCGTCCAAGGTAAGGAGCAGCGACTGAGCTTTGCTGGAGCAGCCGTGAAGAGATACCCCACGTCCAAGGTAGAGAAATCCAAGTAAGATGGCAGGTGTTGCAAGAGGGCATCAGAGGACAGACACATTGAAACCACAATCACAGAAAACTAGCCAATCTGATCACAGGATCACAGTCTTGTCTAACTCCATGAAACTAAGCCATGCCGTGTGGGGCCACCCAAGACGGCCGGTCATGGTGGAGAGGTCTGACAGAATGTGGTCCACTGGAGAAGGGAATGGCAAACCACTTCAGAATTCTTGCCTTGACAACCCCATGAACAGTATGAAAAGGCAAAATGGTAGGATACTGAAAGAGGAACTCCCCAGGTAGGTAGGTGCCCAATATGCTACTGGAGATTAGTGGAGAAATAACTCCAGAAAGAATGAAGGGATGGAGCCAAAGCAAAAACAATACCCAGCTGTGGATGTGACTGGTCATAGAAGCAAGGTCCGATGCTGTAAAGAGCGATATTGCACAGGAACCTGGAATGTCAGGTCCATGAATCAAGGCAAATTGGAAGTGGTCAAACAGGAGATGGCAAGAGTGAATATTGACATTCTAGGAATCAGCAAACTAAGATGGACTGGAATGGGTGAATTTAACTCAGATGACCATTATATCTACTACTGTGGGCAGGAATCCCCTAGAAGAAATGGAGTAGCCATCATAGCCAATAAAAGAGTCTGAAATGCAGTACTTGGATGGAATCTCAAAAATGACAGAATGATCTCTGTTCATTTCCAAGGCAAACCATTCAGTATCACAGTAATCCAAGCCTATGCTCCAACCAGTAATGCTGAAGAAGCTCAAGTTGAATGGTTCTATGAAGTCCTACAAGACCTTCTAGAACTAACACCCAAAAAAGATGTCCTTTTCATTACAGGGAACTGGAATGCAAAAGTAGGAAGTCAGGAAACACCTGGAGTAACAGGCAAATTTGGCCTTGGAGTACAGAATGAAGCAGGACAAAGGCTAATAGAGTTCTGTCAAGAGAACGCACTGGTCATAGCAAGCACCCTCTTCTGACAACACAAGAGAAGACTCTACACATGGATGTCACCAGATGGTCAACACTGAAATCAGATTGATTATATTCTTTGCAGCCAAAGATGGAGAAGCTCTATACAGTCAGCAAAAACAAGACAAGGAGCTGACTGTGGCTCAGCTCATGAACTCCTTATTGCCAAATTCAGTTCCCATTTAAATGTATCCCATTTCAGACTTCTAGATTTTTCTTGGTTCCCTAAGCAACAGCAAAATCATATTACTGCATAATTCTATAGCAAACAAAGCATGTTCCAAAGTGCTGGATTCTTTTCCCTCTTTTGCTTCCCATTCAAGGCCAAGTTGATACAGAAAAATTCCTTAAAGCCATCGTCTCTTCTCATAGGTTATCCACAAACTATAAACATATGGTAGCAACATTCTGGGGCTCAGAATATACCATGAAAATTCTATGCCTACAGAAAGGTCTTGAGGCACAAATTCTTAAGCAAGCTACCTACTTCTTTCAGATCTTGTTCCTTGAGAAAAATCCTTTTCACATCCCTTTCATTACCTCAGAAATGGAGGCAAATGCTTTAAAAAGGGCCGTATAATACCTTAAAAGATTTCTTGCCACACTGTGGTTATTAAGCCCTTGGGAAACAATGGGTTTCTCTTAAAGTGTATGGAACAACTGTGCCCCTTGAGAGTCATCTTAGACTGGAATGAAACAAAAACTGGTTACTCCAGAGAGCAAAATATGATTGATTAAGGCTTAGAACCTGTGGTGTTCAGGTCTCTCACCTCTGGCTCTTTCTGCCTTATTCTGTAGTAGGATAGAATTCAGGTTGAGCCTTTCAAAAGCTCTCTGGCTTCTAGCTATAATGTAACATATGGTAAAATGAGCTCAGCACAGAGTTATGTTTTTCTTTTCTTAATCCTCCCAGTAAGACTAAATTCCAAGAGTGAGATGGAAAAAAGGAGGCGGACGGCGGAGAAACACTAGCAGTCTGTGGAAGAGAAAACTATAACACCACTTTGAGACTGAAGAACCATGAAAAATGCATATCAGTAACGAATAACCTGAAAGCCACAGATGGTCCCCTTTTAAGCTATTTGCACTCATGTGTCCAGCCCTGAGGAGTTAGGGCAATCCAAGTTATTTGTTTAAATGGATGTAAATGCACTCAGCTTGTATTCAGGATTGGGGGGCAGGGAGGAATTCTAACATGGCTACCTCATCTGATAACAGGAAAATATCTGAAACTTGAGTCAGCTCTAATTTTTTCCAGCTTACTCTTTGATGTCATTTTCATTTCTGTAAGACATTTCTACAAGTCAAGCCAAGTCTATAATAAGTGAAGGCCTTTCGTTGTTATTCTGCCTTTTCTCTGTGGTGCTGAAAGTCCACAGTCAACTCCACAGGTTGGTTAGTGAGTGGGGTTCTCAACACGCTCTGGACAACACGTGAAGGTTTTCCTCCTCTCTTTGCACTTCGCTGGTGGCGCAGACGGTAAAGCATCTGCCTACAATGCAGGAGATCCAGGTTCGATCCCTGGGTTGGGCAGATCCTCTGGAGAAGGAAATGCCAACCCACTCCAGTTCTCTTGCCTGGAAAATCCCATGGATGGAGGAGCCTGGTAGGCTACAGTCCATGGGATCTCAAAGAGTCGGACATGACTGAGCCCTTCACTTTCCCTTTCCTCTCTTTGCACAAGGAGACGCTGGCGAGTTGTTCTATGTTGTATATTTATTTATAAATATATTTATACTTATATAAATATATTTATATTTATTTATAAATGTACAACATAGAACAGCCACCTTTAAAGAGGGCAGTAGAACAGAGGAAGCAGAAAATTAGACATATTTGACTGATGAAGGAGAGGAGCAGCGTGTCCATCCACAGGGCTTCCAGGCACATGAAGTTATACCACTTCCTATGGGTCCATCCTGTGAACACAGTCTGAAAATGCAGCCCCACTGCACTCAGTTTTGAGTTTAGGAAGTAAAGCCAGTATCTGTTACACAAGGAAATCATTTTTAAAGTCTGCAGAAGAAAGCCACTTGAACCTATAAATGGATTGCTCTGTGAACACACATTTGTTAATGTCCAGCAATTGCAGTTAGTTATAATATTTTAATAAAGAACTCTGTTTTGACTTTGAAAAATCAGTATCAAGGGCATTCTGTCTTCAGGATAAATTCACTGGGATGAGATCATTGGACTAAAAGATGTGAATGCATGTAGGGTTCTTTGGGTTCTTACTGCCATTACATGTTCCATGAAGACAACAGCAATGGACATGAAGGCTGCTGGGTGTGAATGGACTAGTTTCACTAAGACTTTGTCAGCGCTGGATTTTTGTTGCATTTTAAGTATAAAAAGGAATGTCAAAGTTACTCTGCTTTCCACTGCATCTTAAAGTAGTTTTAAAGTAGTTTTATCTCATTAATTTGTACCAATAAGAAGAAATTGGGCTCCTTCATAACAGAATAGTTTCCTTTCAAGATCTAATTTTCTGTACTTGTATAGTCAGTACTAAATTAGGCTCCGGATTTTAAAGTGAAGCATAGTACTGAGGCAATTATCTCTCTACTCAGTGCTCTATTTTGGGAACAGAAAAAAAAGAATAGTGTTGCTAGAAGCAGTGACAGCTCTACTGCCACCAGGAGAACTGGCTGTGAGTTCTAGATATTTCACTAACCAGATGGATGAGCTTGGACAAGAGCTTAACCTCTCAGTTTCATCACCTGTAAAATAGACATTGTTTTAACTACTGAATGAAATAATAATTGTAAGACTTCTTTGAAAAGTAGTATTATTACAAGTAATATAACAAGTAATACATGAATAATAATAAACACCAATAACCCAGAAGTTTGTCAATATTAATCAACTATTTGAAAAAGTAAAGGGGCTCAGAATCCAATAGGGAGAGATTCAAATTCCTAGAAGAAAAAAAAATCATAAACAAAGCCACAGTTTCATTATTTCCTACCTTTCTTGAATTCTTCTGAAAAAACATGCAGTTTTCAGCCAGATTTACATACAGTGTCAATACCCTTGAAGAAGGTCAAATATGAATAAAAATTAATGTTTATCAATAAAGTAATCAAAAATTAACATATTTACACATGATGTATTGACAGGTGAGGTCCACAAATCCTCCCATATAGAGGTGGATTGTGAGAGCAGTGTCTGCTGAGCTGGCTCATATAATAAATCACAGGTATTGGATCTTCTGATGCTATTGTAAATTATATATTTATTTCATTTTCCAGTTGTTGCAAAGAACTACAAAATATTAAGAAGAAAAAATAAAGACAAATAAATGGCAAGATATTCCAAGTTTATGGTTTGGCCAACTCAAGTGTGTTGAGATATCAGTTCTCCTCTGAACTGATCTATAGACTCAAAGCAGTTACAGTCAAAATCTCATCGGTTTATGTATGTGAATGTATATGTGAGTGTAAACTGAGAAATTGAATCAAAAATATATATGGAAATGCATAAAGCCTAGAAAAGACAATTTGAAGAAGAAAAAGTTGGAATACTTATATTCCTAGATTTCAAGACTTACTCTAAAGCTACAGTAATTAAGACATGATGGTATTGGTACAAAGATAGACAAATGGGTTAATGGAACAGAATAGAGAGTTCAGACATAAATCCACACACATACAGTGATGTGATTAAGGACAAAGGCAACGCTGTAATTCTGTGAAGAAACAAAGGTCATTTGAGTAAACGGTGCTGGAGAAATTGAATATCCACATGGAAAAAAGTAAACTTGAACCTCTACTTCACAGTTTGTGCTAAAATTAATTCAAGGTGGATTATAAAGCTAAATGTGTAAACTAAAATAATCATGCTTTTGGAAGAAACATAGGAGAAATATCTCTATGAATTTTGGAAAAGATTTCTCAAACAGGACACACACAAAAAAACACAAATGATTAAATCTAGAAATGATAAACTGCACTTTAGTAAAATTAGTAACTACTATTCATGATATCTGTAATATATAAAACCACATAACGGTAATATATGTTATATTAATATACATATATTATTATACGGGGGCTTCCCTGGTGGCTCAGTGGTAAACGGATTTGCCTACCAATGCAGGAGATTCTGGTTCAGTCCCTGTGTTGGAAAGAGACTCTGAAGAAGGAGAAGGCAACTCATTCCAGTATTCTTGTCTAAAATATCCCATAGAGAGAGAAGCCTGGCAAGCTACAGTCCATATGGGGTCACAAAAGAGTCAGATACAACTTAGTGACTAAACAAGAACAACTAATTACATACATTTGTACACAAGTGTTGCATAATATATAATTCTACATGAGTGCTCAGCCACTCGGTAGTGTCTGACTCTGCATCGCACAGACTAACCCTCCTCTTGGCACCTCTGTCCATGGGATTCTCCAGGCAATTCTGGAGTGCGTTGCCATTTCCTCCTCCAGGGGATCTTTTATTCTACACAATTAATAAAAATGAACATATATATATATATATATGACAAGAATCACATCCTGAATATATAAAGAACTTCCACAAATTAATTAAACAAACCAAACATTCAATTCAAAATGGGTTGAACAGGCATATGTTGTCGCCCGTCCCAAAAGAATATCCAAGTAGCCAATAAGCATGAGAAAAGTTCATTATAATTTGTATCACAGAATTAAAAGTCAAATCCACACAATGAGGGAGCCATCTCACACACTTTAGAATGGCTGAAATTAAAATCACTGACAATAATAGCTTTTGAAAAGGATATGGAGCAACTGGAACTCTCATACATCATTTATAGGAAGGTAAATTGACAGAATCACTTTGGAAAATATTTGGCAGTACATATGTCCAAAGCTAAACATATGTCTACCCTACAAATCAACAATTCCACTCATAGGTGCATGCTCAAGGGAAAAAAATGTGAGAATGTGTTCACTGGAAGCCATGCACTTTACTTATAATAGCTAAAAGCTCAACAACCCAAATGTTCTTCAGCAGAATAATGAATTGTAATATAGTCATATAATGGAGTACTACTTAGTATAAAACAAAGCCTACAGATACGTGCCACAACATGAATGAATCTCAAGATATTATCATGAAAAATAAATCTAGACACAGCACATCCTATGTGGGTCCATTGAAATGAAGTTCAAAAACAGACAAAATTACTCTATGTTTATAGAAGTCAGAATAGTGGTTTACCTCTGGGCAGCTATTAACTGAGCAGAGGCGTGAGGGATAAAGGAAACGCTCTGTATTTTGATCTGAGTGGTTATTACAAGGGTCCATGCATGTATAAAAATGTATTGAGTTGCACACTTAAAACATGTGTTCATGACTGCATGAGTTATAGATCACCTGAGAAATAAAGAAGAAAAAGGAAAGAAATGACTCCATCATAAAGATACTAAAAGGTAATCTCCTTTCTGATATGGAATTCTAGACTCCTGTGTTAGAGGACACAGTAAGATCAGCCACCTCTAGAGGCTAATACATGGAGGACATAGGCTCTTGCCTAAGGCCAGTAAAAAATTAACACCCAAGAAGGATCAGACCCCAAGACTGCGGATGACCATGTCCTGTTGCATTGCCTCTCCCTCACTCCACTTCCTTAAAGCACTGCTGAGAATGATGCTGGCATCTAAATGGGCTTTTCAGTCTGGAGAACGAGACTCCCCAGTGTGCCTGTTCACATGTCAACTTTTTTCATGCAAGAATCTAATTGATAGGAAGGCAGAAATGGTATCTTATCTTTGTATTTTGGATCAATAGGGACTTCAAAAAGTTGGTAAAAATAAACAAATGTCACAAGCAACAAAAGAAACTATACATAAACTTGACTTTATCAAACTTTTGAATTTTTGTGTTTTAAAGGATAATTAGGAAAGTGAAAAAATAATTCACAAAATGGGAAAAAATAGTTGAACATTGCATATCTGCTAACGTATCTTGACGGGCTTCCCAGGTGGCACAATGGTAAATAATCTGCCTGCCAATGGAGGGGATGAAAGAAGCACTAGTTCGATCCCTGGGTCAGTAAGACCCCGTGGAAGAGGGCCCAGCAACCCACTCCAGTATTCTTGCCTGGAAAATTCTATAGACAGAGGAGCCTGGTGAGCTACAGTCTGTAGGGTTGAAAAGAGTTAGTCACGACTGCGTATACACACACACAAGGGACCTTGAACTCATCTACAGATCTAGGATACTTAAAGAATTCTGTGACTTAAAAGGGGCTTCCCAGTTGGCACTAGTGGTAAAGAATCCACTAGGAGTCGGACACGACTGAAGTGACTTAGCACGTAACATGCACAACTTGAAAAGAAAAAGAAAAATGTCCCAATGGAAAAAGACAAAGGATATAAATGGACATTTCTCCAAAAAAGAAATGGCCAGTAACCACATGAAAAGATGCTAAACGTTATTAATTATTAAGGAAACATAAATCAAAGACAAATGAAATGCTACTTACTTCCCACTTAGAATGACTACCATCAAAATAGGGAAAGGAGTACGTCAAGGCTATATGTTGTCACCTGCTTATTTAACTTATATGCAGAGCACATCATGAGAAATGCTGGGCTGGAAGAAGCACAAGCTGGAATCAAGATTGCTGGAAGAACAATCAATAACATCAGATATGCAGATGACATCACCCTTATGGCAGAAAGCAGAGAAGAACTAAAGAGCCTCTTGATGAAAGTGAAAGAGGAGAGTGAAAAAGTTGGCTTAAAACTCAACATTCAGAAAGCTAAGATTATGGCATCTGGTCCCATCACTTCCTGGCAAATAGATGGGGAAACAGTGGAAACAATGACATACTTTATTTTGGGGGACTCCAAAATCACCACAGATGGTGACTGAAGCCATGAAATTAAAAGACACTTACTCCTTAGAAGAAAAGTTATGACCAATCTAGACAGCATATTAAAAAGCAGAGATATCACTTTGCCAACAAAGGTCAGTCTAGTCAAAGCTATGGTTTTTCCAGTAGTCATGTATGGATGTGAGAGTTGGACTATAAAGAAAGCTGAGTGCCAAAGAATAGATGCTTTTGAACTGTGGTGTTGGAGAAGACTCTTGAGAGTCCCTTGGACTGCAAGGAGATCCAACCAGTCCATCCTCAAGGAGATCAGTCCTGGGTGTTCATTGGAAGGACTGACACTGAAGCTGAAACTCCAATACTTTGGCCACCTGATGCGGAGTGCTGACTCATTTGAAAAGACCCTGATGCTGGGAAAGATTGAAGGCAGGAGGAGAAGGGGACGACAGAGGATGAGATGTTGGATGGCATCACCAACTCAATAGACATGAGTTTGAGTAAACTCCAGCAGTTGGTGATGGACAGGGAAGCCTGGCATGCTACAGTCCATGGGGTTGTAAAGAGTCAGACATGACTGAACGATTGAGCTGAACTGAACTGAACCATCAAAAAGACAGACAATAGCAAGTGTTGACAAGGATGTGGAGAAATTGAAAGTGTTATAAATTGCTGGTAGAAATGTAAAATGGTGCAGCCATTTTGACTTTTTTTTTTACCTGCATCACACAGTATGTGGGATCTTAGTTCCCCAACCAGGAATCAAAGTTATGCCCCCTGCATTGAAAGCATGGAATCAAAACCACTGAACCTCCAGGGAAGTACCTGGTGCAGTCATTTTAGGAAATAGCTTAGTAATTCCCTAAAACATCAAATACAGAGTTATCATATGACCAAACAATTCCACTCCTAGACATATACTCAAGGAAACTGAGTATAAATTATAAACATAAATCCACCTAAAACATGGACATGAATATTCATGCTCACAATAGTTAAAAAGGTTTAACAATTCACATGTCCATCAGTTGATGAATGGATAAAGAAAATGTGGTATATAAACAGAGTCAAATATTATTCAGCCATAAAAATGAATGAAGTGCTGATACATGCTACAATGTGGATGAGCCTTGAAAAAATTATGGTAAGTGGAAGAATCCACAAATGAAAGGAACACAGTATGATTCCATGTATAAGAAATGTTCAGAATAGGCAAATCAATAGAAACAGAAAGTAGATAAATGGTGGTAAAGAGTTTTGAAGTAAGGAGAAGGGAATGACTGCCAATGGGTGTGTGTTTCTTATTGGAGTGATGAAAATATCTGAAATTAGATAGTGGTTTAGCTTATATGGGCTTCTCTGGTAGCTCAGCTGGTGAAGAATCCACCTGCAATGCAGGAGACGCCAGTTCGATTCCTAGGTTGGGAAGATCCACTGGAGAAGGGAACTTTGGCAACCCACTCCAGTATTCTTGCTTGGAGAATTCCATGGACAGAGGAGCCTGGCAAGCTACAGTCCACGGGGTTGCAAAGAGTTGACATGACTGAATGACTTTCACTTTTACTTTAGGTTATATTACTTTGCACATAAACTTAAGACCACTGACTTGTATGTTTTAAAAGGGAATTTTTTAGTATGTGAATTATGTATGTTTTTTAAATGAAAGAATGAATACCTAGGAGATATCACTCAGGCTTTGTGAAATTGTAACAAATATGAATTCTCCAAATGCTGTATCCACCATGAAATGGCAACATACCACAATTTAGTTCCCACAGTTTTTCCTGCATTTGGTGAAGAGGTTGCCAGCTGCAGTATCACTGAAGACAGTTTCCAGCCCATCAATAATTGAAGCAATGAGTCCAAACCATGGCTCTGGCCACAAAGTCACACTGGGTGCCAAGAACTCATGAGAACATCTGGACGGTGTCACAGCCAATTCAGACTTCACCCACATATCATCGGATGATCTGATTACAGTTCCTTACAGCCCGAAAATTCTACAGGGGAAAAATTCACCCAGAACAAAAGATGTCTGGGTGAGTTCATTCAATAAGCAGCCAATCAAAGGCAAGTAAAGCAAAGGAGAGCATAATAATAAAAGGAAGAGACAGAGAAGGACCTTGAACAAAAACGGCAAGCTCTTTTGATCCAGTTGCGTATGTCAGAAATCAATAGCGATGTTTTCTTTCACTTTGGAGAGTGAGAATTGGAATTTGCTGAAATTGGATCTTGAGGCACTTAGATTCTTTTTTCTTGATTACTGGGACAATGACACACATTCTGTTTACCAGAAAGCTCTGACCACTGGGACAAAAATTGTAGCAATTGTAGTAACTCTATACTCAGCTTCCTGTTTTAAGCATTGTATAGAATAGACTCAGTGATATTAGTGGGCCCTTAAGATACTTTTGGAAATATGTAAAATATTTCCCTCTATTGAATGCTTATTTCTGAAAAGATTATCATACTGTGATGTTGACTGGTAGGTCGAGGAGGGAAAACATCATCATAAACAGCTCAGAGTGGAAATTCCATCTCAGAAACAGGAAATGATTATGATAAAGGACTGATCTCAAGATAAAACAGCTTTACACAACAAACGAGAATGAGGGCGACAGTAGTGTTAGCTAGCTTTATATGACTTCATTTTAATTAAGGTCTGACTTCCACAGCTGCTACTCCTTTTCCTAATAACAGAGCTTTGGTGTAACAAGAGTAGAAAACCCTCAGGGCGGGGGTGTGGTGCCTGAGTATGGGAGGAAGCATGTCATGGTAACCTGCAGTGCACAGACTATGAATTGCTGTAGGATTTCATCTAAAGTTCCATGAAATTCATGGCAAAGAGAGCATTGTGTGGAGCTATGGAATAAAAAGCAGCTGTCCAATGATGCTTCCAAATAAGCCAGTGTGAGCCTTCTGCATACTCCTCTCGTGACTCAGAAAATTCTTCACCAAAAGCCCTTCTAGCTTACTCGGTCTCTAGAAGATTCCCAGCCTCCCCTAGAGCAAACACTGAAATGAGGGTATTCAGAATTACCTTCTTTCTGTACATCAAGTTTATTTCCACATCCTTTCATTTGAGTGGATATATCTGTAATATGTTTCTCTGCGCTGATCAGCCCTTTAGCTGATCTGCAAGACCGTGTTACATTGGGTCAGTGCTGCAAATACAGAAAGAAAAATATGCCAGATGTACAATGTGAAAAAAAAAATCTGTCTAACGGAGCTATTCATGCCAGCCAATCTCCAAAATGTCAACATTTTCTCTCCTCAAATTCTATCCTATCCATCCTTCACTCTTGTTCACTCTGAGTTGATACCTAAATCTCAAACTATACACAGGTGTATTCTCCGTATCAAGCAAGACGATAAATCCAAATGAAAAGTTCCAAGAGAAGTCCTGGTTTTAGATAATGTTGGACTAGGCTAGCACTTGCAATTAAAAAAGATTTTAACTTGTTCTGCCCTCAGCTCCAAGGCAGCTCTGTCTCCCAGAGGAGTCATGATGAGTGTCATTTGACACTGACTTCCTGTCTAAAGATGGTTGGGCTGGAGGCCAGCATCTCAGTTAAAATCCACCATCAATAATGGGTACCGGGGGAAGACAACCTCAGTTTTTTTACCCGGAAAACTGCTATTTCAGTTACCTTTATACAACTTCTGCATCTAGCATAGTAGATTCTGAAAGATGAGGTACCGTTGTTTAATTTCTCATTGAGACTGTCCCCATGTCCATTTATTTTTTCTGAATTTCCTAAACTTTTCCGGCATCTTTACAATAAACCCCTAGTGTAATTAAAAAGCTGATTTTTATCTCAAGAAACCTATTTCTGTTCCTTGTAACCTGATGAAGCCTAACAAGTCCAGGAGTTTGATAAATGCCATGAGGACAGGGATCACATCTATTTGTTCACTGCTATAGACAGAAAGTCTACAGTAGCGTAAGGGGCTCTATAAATACATATTAAATGCATGGAAAGCAACCTCATCATTTCTACTTTAAGTCATGGATTTAAGTTGTGAGAATACACATTAATCTAGGTGAAGGTTCTTAAACTCTGAATATTGTCAGCATTGTTAAATTAGCTTGTCTGAAAAGGATAATTTCAAGTCAAAATGAAAAGCTATTCAATTGAAGTTCAGCTGATAATTGGGAAGAATTAATTGGCGTTAGTAAAGGAGAACTCTTACTTAATGAGCTCCATCAATATGGTATAGTGTTTTACTTGCCTTATTAATTGATGTAGATAAGAAGTTGGATGGTCTCATTTAGGGAACACTTAAGCCTCCTGCAAATGCACTGATGGAGCTAGGGCTCAGAGTTCTCCAGCCCTGGGATAAGGGTCCTGAGGCCTATAGGGCAGTGGTTCCCAAACTTGGCTTGCATCAGTCACCTGGATGACATTTTGAAACTCAGATTTTTCCAGAATTTCTGAACCAGAAAGTATACAAATCAGGTGGAGAAAAACAAATAGTACATTTATACACGGAGGCTGAGAAGTCCCATTATATTTGTCTGCAAGTTGGAGACCTAGGAAAGCTTGGATGGTATAGTTCCAGTCCAAGTGCAAAGTCCAATCTTTAGGAGAATGGATGGTTAATTTTCAAGTCTGAAAGCCTGAGAACAGTCAATAGTGTAAGTCCCAGTCCAGGGGCGGGAGACTCATGTCCCAACTCAAGAGAGGGGGAGAGGGAGAAAATTCTCCATTTCCCTTTTTTTCTTTTGTTCCATTCAGGTCCTCAAAGGATTAGGTGAGGCACACCTACATTGGAGAGAACAGTCTGCTCTCCTAGATGACCAACTCAAATGCTAAGCCCTCTGGAAACACACACATACCCAGAAATAATGTTTAACCAGATATCTGGGCATTGCGTGGCTCAGTGCAGTGAACACATAAAGTCAACCGTTACAAGTGTATTCCTTGTCGAGCCGGCAAAGATAGGTGAAAGTGAAAGTCACTCAGTCGAGTCTGACTCTTTGCGACCCCATGACTAAACAGTCCATGGAATTCTCCAGGCTACAATACTGGAGTGGGTAGCCTTTCCCTTCTCCAGGAGATCTTCTCAACCCAGGGGATCTTCTCAAACCCGGGTCTCCTACATCGCAGGTGGATTCTTTACCAACTGAGCCACAATGGAAGCTCAAGAGTACTGGAGTGGGTAGCCTATCCCTTCTCCAGGGGATCTTCTGGACCCAGGAATTGAACTGAGGTCTCCTGCATTGTAGGTGAACTCTTTACCAACTGAGCTATGAGGGAAGCAGGCAAAGATAAACATCTTCTTAAATCATAGTCAAGCTCCAAATAAGGACAATGTTAAGGTTCTACTTAACACAAAACAACAGTCTTGTGTATAACTAAAAGGGCATTGGTCCCTTCCCCAAAGAGGAGGTAAAAATCTTGAGTGATATTTACTCTTCTCCTTGATAAACCAATACGATGATGTAAAATTAACAGTATTTAAATACGATGCTATAGTCGGTGCATCTTATGTTATATTAAAGGGAAAAAGAAAGACAAATACACACACACACATAGTCATAACAAAATACAGAGGAAATATTCATGACAATCATATGAAATTACAGTCCTCATTTTTCTGTTAGTTATGTGGTTACAGCTGATATTTATAACTACTTTTCCCCCACTATCCATTCTGTATTCTTTCTGTCTTCAGCAAGCACCTCAGCTTGACAAGCTTCTTTACCTGGTGCGGTGACTCAAACCTTCACCAAACTATTATGGTCCATTCTAACTCTTCAAGCTGCACATTAAATGCAGAATCCCTGCTTGGTGAGCTGCTGCTGCTAAGTCACTTCAGTCGTGTCCGACTCTGTGCGACCCCATGGACTGCAGCCTACCAGGCTCCTCCATCCATGGGATTCTCCAGGCAAGAGTACTGGAGTGGGGTGCCATTGCCTTCTCGGGCTTAGTGAGCAAATATCAGTAAGTCCAGCCCAGTCCGACTTTATGTCCCTTCCTCCATTATCTCACATTCTTAATATCCATTCCCATGCATGTTTCCCGGACTTCTGTCTGTACAAATTAGAAAACTCAAGTGGTTCTCTTGGAGTATACTTTGAATTCCTGAGCTCACCCCAACAGGGATTGGTGAGGCACCCCAGAGAATTATAACAAGGGGCAATCACTAACACTCCTCGACCTCAGGGGCAGCTGGAGGAGGTGGCATCCCAGGAATTCAGGGGCAGAGGGTGCTGGGGAAGCTGGATGCAGAGTGGGGTCACGGTTGACAGGGCTGGAGCCGTGGAGGAGACTCAATCACTGCAGAAGATATTGCCCTGGCCGGACAGGGAAAAATAGGGCTAGAACACCCTGGTTTCTCCACACCCACCTCACACCCTCCCTACAATAGTGCATGAGCGCACATGCATACACATGCATGCGCACATGCCCTGTCCAGAGGGTGAATCTGAGGCAGACAAATCTCAGAGGGTCTACTAAATAACTCGTGTTAGATGAGACAGACGTGGGCCCTGCCTCCACTGACTTTACAGTCTAGCAGATTGATTGTATGGAACCCAGCTGCCCTATAACACATTGGGGTCCATGGGGCTTGTCTCTAGAGAAGTGTGCTTGTGCCCCCACCCCCAAATTTATATGGTGAAATGTAATCCCCAGTGTGATGGTGCTGGAGATGGGGGTCCATGGGAGGTAATTAGTTCATGGGGGTGGATCTGATGAATATAATTCATGCCCTGATAAGAAGACATAGGAGAGCTCCCTGTCACCCTCTTCCTGCCAGGTGAGGACGCAACAGGATTCCGGCTGCAATACAGAGGAGGGCTCTTGCAAAGACCCAAACAGGCTGGCACCCTGATGGTGGACTTTCAGCCCTCAGAACTGTGAGAAACAAATTTCTGTTGTGGATAAACCACTCAGTCTATGGTCTTTCTTTATAGCAGCCCAAAGTGACTAAGACAAGAGGTGTTTAAATAAGTTGCTTTTATCACTTTATAAAGTTATAAAAAAACAAATGTACCTGTAAGAGGAACTCGACTTAAAAGTTACTGAAATTATAATGGAATACATTTTTGTTTATCTGTTTAGGAAGAAAATTATTAACGTGAAGCTTTTTTTCTATTTTGCCCCAAAACCATATTTTGTACAAAATTAATATTTTGTATTGGAAAAGCTCTGAAAGTGACAATGGCTATCTTTTGAATTTTAAATATTGCTACTATCATATGTGACATTAACATGGATAGGAGCTGAGGATGTGTACTGAGGGGGAAAGAATGGACCCCTCACTGAGCTTTTGTTGGAGACTGCAGTTGTGCTGAGACATGGGACTTTTAGGTATGATGCATAATCAAATGTGAATTAATGGTAGAGTGGGGTCTACAATAAAAACTCATGGCTGCCTCTCGCAGCTCAAGTGCTCTGCTCGGCTCAGCATCCTAGAATTAAACACTTAAATCAGATAGCTTTAAGTTCTTGCCAAAAAACCCCCCGTACTTCTCTTGTAAGCATGATTTTTTTTTTTTTTTGAAGTGGGAGTGGGTGGGTGGCAGTATTACAGAACTGTTCCTTTGAATGTTGTTCATATGGAAGGCATTTGAACGACATTGACATTTGGGGGAAAAGATTCTGTGAGGATATGAGATAACTGTAGAACCGTTTGCTGGCTGTAGTCATATGGTAATGATACCAGCTTTGCCTGGGAAAAATGACAGCATCAAATTCCGCTGATTTGCCTACACAAAATTACATGAAATTGCATGCATTTCATGTATTTGTCTAGAGCGTTCTGATAATAAGCATTCGAGGGATAGAGTTTTGTTTCTTGGAGAGCAAATAATTTGGAAGCCTAGTTCATCCCCAGTATATCAGTGTAACAATAAACAAGTGTCAGAGAACGCCTTGTCTTTCTTTAGGATTGGATGTTACTGAGTAGTTGATTTAGTATGATGGCACATTTTCTTCACAATCTCGGATTTTAAGTGGACTATTTTATACCTCTTACTTTCAGGTCACTGACTGAGTTTATCTTATCTATGGGGAAATAATAAAGTACTGCATATTAGTAGAGGAACATTTTATTTTTCTCCTGACAGGATTGAGTCAGTGCGTTGCTTGCACAGATGTGCCTCACATGATAAAATAAATGTGTTCCTGAAAGGTTGTGTATAAACTGAGTCATTCTCCTATTGGCTTAGAGTATCTGGGCAAAGATGTTCTATTGTCTATCCAGATTGAACTTTAATTAACTTCTAACATTTTAACTTTCAGTTTCTCTTTACTCTAGCACCCTTTCAAAAAAGTTTTTCATATTAATCTTGGCAATCTTAAAAACACAAACGTATGCAAGGAACTTCACAACTTGGAGGGTCCTTTTATGCAACTAAATAACTGCCTTTTTTTTTTTTTTTTTTTAAGTAGGGCATTCCTATAAGTGATAAACTTGTTTACCTCTTATTGGCAAGATTAAATTCTGTGAATGTGTATTGAAATACAGTGTTCACTCTTCTGGTGACAACTCAGTTGTCAAGGGCCCCCCGTTCTGCCCCAGAATAACAAGATGGAGTCTCGGGCATTTCTTGACCACCACCACTCTGGAAGAATCTCTCCTTTGGGCAGCTAAGTAAAGCTCAATATTCTGATATCTTAAGTTTCTGCTTCCTTTCTTTCTAGAAAAGTTATGAGGGACTATAATAAGGTACACACTCATATGCAAAATCTTTCATTCCCTGTCCCCATGTATTGGATAACTGAATACTGAAAACGCCTGTCTGATCTGAAGCATGCTATTCAATTGTTAGCATCAAGTCATTCATTTCTCCTTTCCTTCTTCCATGGCACTTTAGATGGTTTTCTATTAAACTTCCTATCATGTGACAGAAGGGCTTCCCTGATGGCTCAGTGATAAAGAATTCACCTACCAGTGCGGGAGATGTGGATTCCATCTGTGGGTCAGGAAGATCTCCTGGAGGAAGAAATGGCAATCCCTTCCAGTATTCTTGCCTGGAAAATCCCATGGACATAGGAGCCTGGCGGACCACAATCCATGATTACAAAAGAATCTGACACGACTTCGCAACTAAACAACAACAGCGTGTGACAGAAAGACTTTAGATTATGGAATCCTAAAGATACACGTTTGAATTCCACCTCTAACATCTTCGGACTTCCCTTGTGGCTCAGCTGGTAAAGAATCTGCCTGCAATGTAGGAGACCCCGGTTCAATCCCTGGGTTGGGAAGATCCCCTGGAGAAGGGAAAGGCTACCCACTCTAGGATTCTGGCCTGGAGAATCCCATGGACTATATAGTCCAAGGGGTCCCAAAGAGTTAGACAGGACTGAGCGACTTTCGCTTTCACTTCTGACATCTACTAGCCCCATGATCTGCCTCAATTTTCCTCATCTTTAAAATGGATTTAGTAAGTACTCTCTTTAGGGCCATTGAAAAATTGTGATAATATATATTAAACACCTAGCACAGTGCATGGCACATAACTAATGCACAATGAATAGTTGTCAGCATGGTCTTCTTGCTCATTATTATCATAATCATCATTAGAGTGAGTTATTAATATCTCTTTATTACCACTTGATTTGGAGACATGTAATTTCAGAAGTTACTACAGTGCCAGGCATAGCAGGTGCTCAATAATGATGTGTTGAAAGAATTCACAGGTAAAACCAAGCGTGTTAATTATACCCTTGTCAGCTCCAGACTCCTCATGCGCCGCCAATCTATGGCCACCAAACAAGCCAGATTTCCTGAGTCACACAAGTGTTCACAGGGGCTTCCTTGGTGGCTCAGTGGTAAAGAACGTGCCCGCCAATGCAGGAGACACAGGTTTGATCCCTGGGAAAGGAAGATCCCCTGGAGAAGGAAATGGCAACCCACTCCAGTGTGCTTGCCTGGGAAATCCCATGGACAGAGGAGCCTGGCAGGCTCCAGTCCATGGGGTCGCAAAAGAGTCAGGCACGACTTAGCTGCTGAACAACAATAAGAACACCTGCTCACACGGCTCCTTGGTCTCCTAAGATGCTCCTTAAACAATTCTGTGAGTCTCCATGCTCTGTCACACACGTGCAGAAGGAAGCTCGGCCCCAAAGTGCTCTTCTCCTTTGCCGCCCGACAACACACCAGAGCTCTGAAGCCCCACACTGCACTGGAATTGACAGCAGAGTCTCTGGGGGTATCTTTCTCCATTTGGTATTAAATCCATTCAAGGGGTTCCAAAGCAGTATTTCCTCGCCATCTTCAAATCACACCTCCCCTGTTTTGCAAGGCACTATGAGTCGGATTCAGATAACTCCTTAAGCAGAAATCTCTTCAGGAGGCAGCTCAGTCCTCATGAAAACAGGTGTTGCTCAGGTCTGCCCAGTGGCTCGCCAGACATGCTGGGGTGCATCTCCACGCCTGGAGTGGACGTAGTATTGATTCAGGTCGCAACTCCTGCTATGGAGCTACGTGCTGGTTGGAAAATCGCTACCTTGGTCTGCAATGGCTACTCGTACTTCCAGCAAAGGGCTCATTGGTTGTTTTCTTCCAGCATTAGTAGGTGTCTAATGGGAGAGCTGGGATTTCCTTTCAGGAGGCTGGCTATTTGTGAAGGGCTTAGCTATGCTATTGAGACCACAGTGACAACAGTAAACCTGAAACACGGCTACCAAACTCATCACAGGGTCCAGGACTGCGGCTGCCCTGGTTTTCTGGGAAAAAAAAAAAGAAAAACCCTTCTAGGAGTTGGTAGGCAAAGCAGAGATTGTGCCTGTGAAGAGTTGCATCAGGAACTGCAGGGTTAACCCTCTGTCACACCAGGCATTGGGAGCCAGGCGGTTGGCCTTGTACAGATCAGGACTGGCCTCTTTATCAGTCAAGGATCAGCTAATTACTAGAGCTCTTAGAATCCTGGAGAACCTCTAAGCCCTGGAGAGGATCTGCAGCTGCTGCCGGGAACCGGCCAGGAAGACCCTGGCCCAGTGCAGGCTGAGTTGGAAGAGGGGAACCTGGGTCAATGGGTAGAAGGAGGGCCTGGGAGAGGATCCGCTTTGAGGAAGCACTTTTACCAACAAAGACTGCTGAGCACTGTGGGTTGAGTCGTCAAGTTCCTAGGCACTGAATAATAATGAGAGAGGCTTGCAGGGGCTGATGACTAATAGCTCCTCAATTTCCTGCTGATGCTGGCAGTTTTATGTCATTTTGTTTTTATGTTAATTTATGCACACAGGATTAGAATGTAGCATTATATGGTCTTTTAATTTAATCGAAGCATGGAACTTCATGGACCTGGTTTTACATTTCCCTTCTAGATTTTTATCTTTAGCATTTAATCCCCCCTCCCTCAACACCCCCCCACCCCCACATCACCATCCCTAATGGCAATAAAAATACATTTACACTTGCGTCACACTCTTCTCGGAGCTCAAAGCGTGTCATGGCCCATTAGGCCACAAGAGCTCCGCAAGGCAAATGCCAGGAAGGATTTCAAGCACTTTCCTTAGGTTTAACATACATAAAGAGGTGCAGCCTTTATCAGAAAGATAAGTTTTCCAGCCGTTTACATTACTTTTGAATGCAATGAGAAGCTTTGCTTATGCATGAGGCTTCCACTGGAATCTGTGTTTTTCGTACCTCGGAAATATGTGACCTTTAAGCCTGACAGCACTTCTCAGAGTGCATGCAACTTATTAGGGAGTTTTCATTGATCATCCCGCCTCCTCCTCTCGAAGAATGTGGTGTTTGTGTCACTTTGCCTTGGAAACACTGCCAAAGGGCGCCGGGAAGCGCCCATTGAGGAGCGGAGGAGGGAACACGGGGTTAGCGAACTCCCCTCACAAAGCCACTGGCTTTTCTCTGGTGAATACAGACGCGCCCGGGCAGCACTCGGAGCCCGAGACTCACTGGCTCTATGCATGTTCTTTCTGAAGAGCCACGCAAGCATCCACTTGGAGACACTGGCATTCAGCACTCTTTCTTTTTTTCTAAAGGCCAGAAGAATAAGGGGAAAGCAGCAGCGAATTCTGTGGAGGCATTAACAGCAAAAGAGCAGATCACGAGCCTGATGGAGGAAGCCCTCCCCCTGCGTCTGAAATAAAAGGCCAAAGGAAGGGAAAAAAAGCGGGGTGGTCAGGTCTCGTTTGCATTTCCCTGAGGGGCCCATGGAGTGGCTGGGGCACTTCTTTTACCAGAGCATCAGAGAAAGCAGTGTCTGGCTCAGACCTTAAGGGTGTTGCAAGGCCCTGTGAGAACAGCCTGGCAGGGTCTGTTGTGGCAGGAGAGGAAGGACAGGAGCTGTGATTCGGGGACGATAGCCAGGGACCTGCCCACAGGACTGATGGAGGGCGCTCTGTTTCAAGCCCCACTGATGTATTGCAATTCATTTCTGCATGAGCCACCTGGAGTTAGCGCAGGCACCAAGCCTGCCCCACTTCAGGTGCCAGCCACAAATGGGGTCCCCAGGGCCCCAGAACTTCTGACCAATCAGCGGCAAATCTGGCGGGGGGGTGGGGACACCTGGGTTCCCAGGACCCTCTTTGGGTTCAATAATTCACTAAAATGATTGATAAAACTCGGAAAAGTGTTATGATCACAGTGTTATTATAAAGAGCACAAATCTGACCAGCCACGGGAAGACGTATAGGACAAGGTAGGGAGGCTCCCGAAGGCAGAAGTCTGTCCCATCTTTCCATGGAATCAAGACATGTAACCCTCCTGGCATATTGATGTCTTCACCAGCCAGAAGCTCCAGAAAGCTTCCAGTCCACAGTTTTTATTGGTCTGTTGTTACCAAAGCCAGGTTCACCTGTTTGCCACTCATTAGCCAATAATTCTAGAGGCAAGTGTCAGTAAAAAGGAAAAGTGCTTTCATCAGAGAAGTTGGCAATCTGGGGAGATAGTGGATTCATGTCCAGAGACCAACTGAGATTCTGCTCAGCCATGACAGTTTTTAAAGGGGAAAATGGATGGGGGGAGAAACTCAGAGAATCTTCAAGGCAGGTGGCTGGATGATGCATTATTCTCCATTGAGTGCCAACTAACTGACACTCTTCAGATGTTATCTTGCCTGCGTGATCTGCTTGCAGGATCGCTAAGGGGACTGTTGGGGGTTGAGAGCTAGTCATGTTTTCAACTGCTTAGTTCTTCATTCTTACTTCTTTTTATCGAGGAAAATATCAACAGGTTAGATATGGTGTGGTGTGCATTCAGGAGAGCACAAATCAGGAGTTAGTTTCAATTGCTTAGTGATCGCATTCCTATAATTAGGTTTTTTTAAGGTTAGAAGGGAACAGATATTGCAAACAGGAAGGGGCAAAAGAACTGTTTTCAACATCACTACATAGCCATGACTGATTGAACCACTGGCCGTGTGATTTAACCTAGTCACAAGCTTCCCTCTCTCACCACCTCCAGGTTGGACCGGCTCAAAGTTCCAACCTCTAAACATGTGATGAGTCTTCCAGGTGACCAGCTTCCATCCTGAAGCTACCTAGGGACTCACCATGAGTAACCTCATTGGTATAAACTCAAATGTAATCCAAGGGGTTCGGGAAAAACAAAGACAGTCTAACATGCTGCAAATTCCAAGGGTTTTAAAAGCTCCACACTAGGAATCTGGGACAAAGGCCAGACAAATTCTTTATTATAAGATAAAGAGTCTTCTGAATTGGGAAATAGGGATTGTGACACATGTGTTCCCACACTGAAGCCTCTCAGAGCCCCAAGGGAGGATGGTGAGAGTTAATCCTTGAAACTAAAGCTTTAGAGAACATTTATAGTCAGGGGGCCGAGCAAAGAAAGGCATCTGGCTTACTAACGAAACTACTTGGATTCTTTCAGTTCTAGCACCTTTGAGACTTTTTGTCTGTATCAGTCAGCAATTGATAAGTAGCCTTTAATTCACTCAACACTGACTAATTAACACCTAGTTCTAGATTACAGTGTCTTTATTTGCTTAGTTTACAGTTTTTCTCCATTGTTCTAAGTCCAAAGTATTTTTGTGTCCAGTCAGAACTCAGGTGTGTAGCTGTGTTAGCGGTTATGTGCTTCAAATTATCCTTTTGAAGCACTTTGCTGAGTTTTTATAATCAAGAGATACTAATGCAATTGGGCACAGGATATACCACAAGGCAAGATGCAAAAAATTATGGATATGTGGATTTCAGATACCTATCAGACACATAAAGTGGGTGAGAATTTCCATTACAACTGGGTTTGCAAGAACTGTCACTTTACTTTTTTTTAAAATCATATTAAATCTGGCTCAGAAACCCTATCTGGTCCAGTGGCTAAGACTCTGAGCTCCTAATGCAGGGGGGCTGGGTTTGATCCCTGGTCAAGGAGCTAGATCCCACATGCCACAACTAAGAGTTTGTTTACACTCTGCAACTAAAAAAAAAAAAAACCCTGAAACAAAAAAAAACTATACACCAAAAGATAAAAGTTAATTTTGCTCTATGATAATTTTAAAAGTACAATGTAAAAAAAAAAAAATCAAGTCAAAGATTTTGCTACTCCATACCAGGCAGGTTTGGGTGAAATATTCTACAGAAACTGGAGCTCCAGTCCCTGGGGTCCAGTCTCCTTAAGCACAGAGGACATGCCCCTTAAGGAACTTGCCATTTCCTTCCGGAAAATAAAAAAGAGATCATGGACCCTTTCTGGCTTTATGTTCATCCTCTCTCTGACATTTTCTGACCTCCTCCTCTCCAGTCTCTTCCCCATCAGGGGACATTCTTGCTTAGTATTCTCAAGACTTTCAGGAAAGCCAGAAAGAAAGGTTGTTTCAAGCACTGTCTGCTTTCAGCTCTTCAAATACCCGGGAGGCAAGAAGTACAAAAGGCCTTGACCCCTTCTAGGAAAGAGAGGGACAGGAAAACAGAGAGACTAAAACACAAACGGTCCTCATTCTTGCTGAATATTTTTGAAGCAGAAACAAAATCCAAGCTAATACCCTAGTACATTACCCTGCTGCTCAAGCAACAGGGGGAATATTTTGCCTCAGCCCCTGTAATCAACAAAGTCACAATATGGAAGGAATCACAACCCATAAATGTGTGCATGAGTTTGTGTGAATTAACAAAGGGAACAGAGGTTTCCCAGGTGGCACTAGTGGTAAGGGATCTGTCTGCCAATTCAAGAGACCTCGGTTCGATCCCTGGATGGGGAAGATGCGCTTGAGTAAGAAATGGCAACCCACTCCAGTATTCTTGCCTGGAAAATTCCATAGACAGAGGAGCCTGGCAGGCTACAGTCCATGGGGCTGCAAAGAGTCGGACACCACTGAGCGACTGAGCAGACAACAAAGGGAACAAGAGGCAGCCAGAGGTGAGCCAGGCAGGGTTGGTGACCTAGGAGACCACTGGTGACTGGTGAAGGCGGCAGCTCAGCTCCATGACAGGCGTTGGGAGAGCAGGCCTCCGGGAAGCGAAGCCTAAATCCACATCTCTGGCCTGGTGGCAGAAGTGTGCGAGTGAGTACTCTTTGCAGACTGAGGCCAAGAACTCTGCTGAGACTGAGGACCCGAGAGGTGGAAGACAGTCCCAGAGATTCAGAAGGGAATGCGGTCGTGACTTGGGCTGCACCCTAAGAAGGTGCCAAAGGAGAGTCACCGACAAGACTGAAATTCAACCCACAGTCTTCTTATCAAGACACGAGTCCTAAGATACTGAATCATATTGATGGCAGGGCAATTCAATGTAAAATTTTAAAAATACAAAAGCACTTTGGAAAATTATATATATTCTAGTTGAATTAGAATATTTAATAAATTCAGCCCTGAACTTTCTAAAAAACTGAAGAGAATAGAAAAATTTCATTGAGACTTTTACTTCCTAATTATTCAATAAAAGGAAATCATTATCTTATAAAGGTAAGCTTTACACCAGAAATAAATACCACTAGATCCTATTACAGAGAAGGCAATGGCACCCCACTCCAGTGTTCTTGCCTGGAGAATCCCAGGGATGGGGGAGCCTGGTGGGCTGCCGTCTATGGGGTCGCACAGGGTTGGACACAACTGAAGCGACTTAGCAGCAGCCGAAGCAGATCCTATTAAGGGGAGGGGTTGACATCATGGTAGATAATGTTGTCAATTATAGCTGTGCAAAATTTTCAAAGTCGTTCCTCAAATATTTCCTGCATCAACCTCTAAAAAAGGCAACATTAGGAACTAAGATAACATGATCTGGAGATATCATTTTCTATTTTTTTTCTGAATTAATAATAAGCAAAGTACAGAGGGTTCAACACTCAACGGGCCACTAACACATGGAAATTTCAAAGTGCACATTAAGTCCTGTCCGTGGGTCAAGTAAATAAAAGAAAAATTCAGATCATGTAGGAGTCAGCAAATTACCTTTCTACTTAAAAAAAAATATCCAAACACCATATCATATACATAGTATTCCCATCCAGCCAAGAATGCATAACCTGAATCTAATTAGGCAACTCAAAATAAAGAAAATTCTATGAAAAATGGAGGAGATATTCTATTTTTTTTAAATATTAACATCATAAAATAGAAAACTGTGAAATGTCCCAAATCAGAGGAGGCTAAAGGAACATGACAATTAAATGCCATACCTGACCCTAGTCTGGACCCTCTACAGGAAGGAGGAAATGTGCTATAAATGACATTACTGGGTCAATTGAATATGGATGTAGGTAAAACTTGAATATGGATATAGATTAGATAAAAATATTGTATTCAATTCAGTTCAGTTCAGTCACTCAGTGTCTGACTCTTTGTGACCCCATGAACCGCAGCACACCAGGCCTCCCTGTCCATCACCAACTCCCGGAGTCCATCCAAACCCTGGTGTCCGTCGAGTCGATAATGCCATCCAACCACCTCATCCTCCTTTGGCCCCTTCTCCTCCCATCTTCAATCTTTCCCAGCATCAGGGTCTTTTCCAATGAGTCAGCTCTTCACATCAGGTGGCCAAAGTATTGGAGTTTCAGCTTCAGCATCAGTCCTTCCAATGAACACTCAGGACTGATCTCCTTTACGATGGACTGGTTGGATCTCGTTGCAGTCCAAGGGACTCTCAAGAGTCTTCTCCAACACCACAGTTCAAAGGCATCAATTCTTTGGCATTCAACTTTCCTTATAGTCCAACTCTCACATCCATACATGACCACTGGAAAAACCATAGCCTTGACTAGATGGACCTTTGTTGGCAAAGTAATGTCTCTGCTTTTTAATATGCTTTCTAGGTTAGTCATAACTTTCCTTCCAAGGAGCAAACATTTAATTTCATGGCTGCAATCACCATCTGCAGTGGTTTTGGACCCCAGAAAAATAAAGTCAGCCACTGTTACCACTGTTTCCCCATCTATTTGCCATGAAGTGATGGGACCGGATGCCATGATCTTAGTTTTCTGAATGTTGAGCTTTAAGCCAACTTTTTCACTCTCCTCATTCACTTTCATCAAGAGGCTTTTTAGTTCCTCTTCACTTTCTGCCATAAGGGTGGTGTCATCTGCATATCTGAGGTTTTTGATATTTCTCCCGGCAATCTTGATTCCAGCTTGTGCTTTCTCCAGCCCAGAGTTTCTCATATGTACTCTGTATATAAATTAAATAAGCAGGGTGACAATATACAGCCTTGACATATTCCTTTTCCTATTTGAAATCAGTCTGTTGTTCCATGTTAACATTAATTTACTGAAGTTCATCATTGTATTGTGGTTATGTAAGAGAATCTCCACTATTACTATGAAATGGCCACTAAATATTAAAGGATTAAGGATTGTAATATATATAGTTTATCTTCAAATGGTTCACAAAAATGTAATATTAAGAAATAGCAAGAAAGAGAACAAATGACAAACTGAGCAAAAATATTCATAAAAACAAATCTGGGTAACTGGTTCTTTATTTTCTTCTTGTAAATTTTCTGCATTTAAAAACATTTTTAAATAAAAGTTTTTTAAAAACAAAATATTATTTTAAAAAGGAATCCTCTCTGTATGATGGTATAGTGGTGGATATATGTCATTTTAAACTTGTTTGAACCCACAGAATGTACAATACCACGAGTGAACCATATTTAAACTATGGGCTTTGTACAATAATGATGTATTAATATAAGCTCATCAAATATAACAAATGTGCCACTCTGGTACACAAAGAATTGATGCCTTCAAACTGTGGTGCTGGAGAAGACTCTTGAGAGTCCCTTGGACAGCAAAAAGATTGAAAAAGTTGACCCTAAAGGAAATCAACCCTGAAATATTCATTGAAAGGACTGCTTGGATGCTGAAGCTGAAGTTACAATACTTTGGTCATCTGATGGGAAGAGCCGACTCATTGGAGAAGACCCTGATGCTGGGAAATATTGAAGGTGGGAGGAGAAGGGGATTGCAGAGGATGAGATGGTTGGATGGCATCACCAACTCAATGGACATGAGTTTGAGCAAACTCTGGGAGATGGTGAAGGATAGGGAAGCCTGGCGTGCTGCAGTCCATGCATTTGCAAAGAGTTGGACACAACTGAGCAACTGAACAATAGCAGCCACTCTGGTGGGGAATGTTGATGATGGAGGAGCCCTATACACATGTGGAGGTATATAAGAAATCTCTGTTCCTGCTGCTCAGAATTGTTGTGAACTTAAAACTGATCTGAAAAATAGTCTATTTTAAAGACTGAATCCTAATGCTCAAAAATGTTGGGAACCACAAACTTCAAAGAATGAATAGTTAGTATACTTAGTCCCAATGTCAGCCTTCTTTAGGTTGGGTCATAGTTAAGTATGTGGTTAAATTCTGAAAAGTGACCGAACAGCTGATCATCTTCATTTTTGATTAGAAAGCGACCCACATTCTCAGTGAGCAGTCTGGTAGCCTTCAGTTATGAAAGTGGGGAGCCTTCCATTCTCAGATCACCATTCCACTTTTTTAAGGAGATGGGTCCCTCGAATGCCTAGGGACGTGGTGTCTCAGCCACAGAATTTAGAAAGATTTTTTTTAAGCTCTCCAGTTTTCAGAGGAAAATCTAAGCTGCTTATGAGTGTAGACTGACAGATGAAATCAGTCTTCCTTCCATGCTTTCTTCTTAAGCAATAACTCTGGGCTGACTCTTCAAAGAGTCCATGATCAATTCTATTGGATAAAGAATATTAATGAAGTGTCAAGAAGGTAGGTCTGACATTTGACAGTTTGATGGATTGAGATAGGCACCCGCAGGGCATCAAACTCAAATCAAACTGAGGATGATTAAAATTGGGGTGTTGGTTATCTATGTAGCTGGGACACCTGATACTTACTCATCAGTGCTGTCTACTTGGGCCTAAACACCAAGGGGACATCCAGATCGGGCTAAGAAATGTCAAACTATACGTCCAGAGGTGAAACCCTTACCTGGTAACAGCATTGTAAACTATGACTTGCCTTTCATCACACCTTCAGAATCGTAAATCTTGTCCCAAGCTAAATCTGGATCTCCCCAAAGGAGAAGCAGGTGGGGGAGAGGAAGAGGTTCCAATATTATGTTACTTTCTGAGAATTTTCTTTCATTAATCTTTGCTCCGAAGGTGCCTTTGAATGGCTCTTGGTTGCAATGAATAATGTTCACACACAGTCTTTCCTGTCAAACATTATACTCACTCCAAAGTCTGACGACAGTTTGGGAGCAGTGTCTTTCACTATTATGTTTTCCAATTGGCTTTCTATTGTCACTTCAAGAAGTGTGGAAACACCTGATTTATGAGAGCCTGGCTTAAAAAGTGTCATTTCCATTGCATCCTTAGTAACAGACTCAAATAAGCAGAGGAGGACAATTTGGCTCGAACTTGCTTTGAGAAGATTTAAGTGTAATTTATACACTGAGTAAAGCCCTCCGCCTCATTGAAATTCCGCTTAATGCATCCTCAGAAAACACCTGGAAGGCAAGAAAAACAAAGCTGCTATACGCATGACCCGATAGTTAAGGCAACAGCTGTGTGCGTATGAATCCAGTCTCAAGGCAGGTTTGTGCTTCACTGTCTTCCCTACACTGTCAGAACATTTGAAAATCAGAATTTCAATGAACTCAGAAACTATACCAGTTAATAATTAGGCCTGTTTCTCCCAGGTGCTTTAATCTTATTTCTTCAAGTACCTATCTATAGTTTGTCTATGTTACGCCTGATATATTTTCTCCAATAACCTCATTTAGGGGGCATGGCTTAAAAGTCAGCAGCAAAGGACTGACAGTTTGCAGAAAGAGTAGGTTTAATTTGATATGTGCAGGCACAGAAGTCTCTCAGAAGATGATTGGTGCCATGAAATCTGGAAGGTCATTATGTAGAATATAGGAGCGCAGTATTTTTTGAACCTTTTTAATGGGTAAGGAGGAACATTTACGCATAATGATATGGGACTTGCTGTACCCTTGTCCTCAAAGCTGTCAGTCACCTGCATGGCTCTGAGGTTGGTTTTGCAAATGCAGGATCACACCAAGCTGAACAAGCAGTTTGGAAGCTCCTCAAGGGGTGAGAGTTTCTCAGAGACTGCTTCTCAAACTTTCACATGCATGCAGATCACTTGGGGGACTTTCCTGGCGGCTCAGTGGTAATGAACCCTCCTGCCAATGCAGGAGACACACGTTCAATTCCTGGGTTAGAAAGATCCCCTGGAGAAGAGAATGGCAACCCACTCCATTATTCTTGCCTGGGAAATTACATGGACAGAGGAGCCTGGCAAGCTACAGTCCATGGGGTCACAAAAGAGCTGGGTATGACTTCGCAACAAAATGACAAGGTCACTTGGGGAAATGGTTAAAATGCAAGTTCTGATTCAGAGGCTCTGGGGTAGGACCTGAAACTCTGCATTTCTAACAGCTTCCCGGTGATACTCATGTTTCCAGTCCATTTTCTACACTGAGTTGCAAAGGCTTAGAGCTCAGTGTTTCCCACATGTGGAAACAAGGGCTGGAACCTTGGGGTTTGTACAGTTTTCCTGCTAGAGATGCTGGCAGACACTGTTTATTCTTGCTTGCGTATTCATTCTGACTTTTTTTCTCTCAGCTACAGAGTATGTGCATGTCTGCTCCGTCGCTCCAGTCATATCCGACTCTGCAACTCCATGGCCTGCAGCCTGCCAGGCTCCGTGGGATTCTCCAGACAAGAATACTGGAGTGGGTTGCCATGTCCTCCTCCAGGGGATCTTCCCTGGCCCAGGGACCAAACTGGCATCTCCTGTGTCTCTTGCATTGCAGGCAGATTCTTTAAAGCTGAGCCACTGGGGAAGCTCCCAGCTACAGAGGCTTCCTTGTAAAAAGTGAAGAAACTGAGGCAAGAATTCAGAGGGTTTATTTGAATCATTGGGATTATGATCTCATGGTTTTCTTTGGTCTCAGAAATCTGATTTGAGTGGAAGCGGGGAGCTTAGCTTTTAACAGAAATACAATAGCAGGCAAAAGTCATTTGGAGATGTAAAAGCAGCAAAACCTACATACAAGGATAACTTTTCTGTGCTCTATGATTTTGTTCTCAAATGAATAATGAGGCCAAAGTGAGACTGCCAGATTTTGCCATAATTTGGACAATTGTTTCCATATGTGGAAGTTGAGTTGCGATCTCTATTTGCTGCATTTGTCATTCCCTTTTCATTTTTTCATTAGAGCAATATATACTTTCAGAAAGGCCAGCATCACATCATGTGGACATGTTGGGATACTGAATTTGAAAACAACTCAGACTTTTTATATTTTTAAAGAAATGTTTTTGCAGTTCTGGGTATTCCTTTCTAGCCTTCCCAAGCATTTTTCATTCACTCCATTTGGAGTATAGAAGTTTTCTGAAAAGTTTCACTAGTCAAACATCTCATACTAAGTAGGTGTGTGTATTAATGATGGGGTTGGGGAAGGGCACAGGTGGTCAAATTCTGGGACAGTGGAACTCCAAATGGTCAACATCAAAGTCACAATGTCATGGCAATAAGCCAGCACTGACCTATCCGAATAATACTTTTCCATTTATAAAGCTCCTTATTGTGTATTTTGATCCTGAGAGTAAAATACAAAGGTTACACATGGCAGCCCCCCCGTTTACCGTTTCAATTCTAGTATAATAAAGGATGTTCAGTATTACCAGAGACTATAAAATCCTGCAATTACAGAAAATACCCATTAGAGCTAAACCAGCTAATCTTACTCTCATAAAGATGAGCTTGTTAAACACTTGTTTGTGTAGCACTAATTTACCCTGGGACAGTACAACAACCTCCTCTTCTCCCTGTATATTAATTAAAAGGAATAACAGCTAACATTCATTGAAATTTTTCCATGAATCAGGCTGCTCATGTTTGATATAACCCATTCTTTACATCACCATATGTGGTGGATATTGTTAATAGCCCCATCTCACACATGAGGAATTTGAGACTTAAGTAAGCTACCCACTCAGCTAGTAACTAGTGAAATCAAGGTTTAAATATAGGCAGATGGAATCCAGAGGCTGGGTGCTCTTAACCAGGAGACTAAATTATCTTCACTTTGGAAGGAAGGTTGAGACCTGCTGGCAACAAACAAAGGGTATGACTGGCTCTTGCTTAAGACTGTAATTTTCATCATAACCTAGCCTCCTGGAAACTGTGATCCCTTAGACTATCATTGAGTCTAGAGCTCAGCTTGACAACATCTGAATGCACTCAACTGATGCTTTTTTGGCCACCTCAGAGTACTTTTCTGGTTTTGTGTTGTCTTTTTTTCCCTTGTTTTCTGGCAGAAAAATATCCCAGATTCTTTCAAAGGAAAAGTGCCCATGTGAAACCTGTTAACCAATACTCACTCATTCATTCATTCACTCATTCATTCATTTTCTACCATGACCACTCTCTTGGAACAGGGCTCATGAAGGTCTCCTGTGACTTCAACATTGCAAAAGCTTATGGCCCCTTCTCAGATCTCATCTTGTTTGATCTCATCATTTGCATTGCTGATTACTCCCTCCTCCTTGAAACAGTTTAACTGCCTTCCAGGAAACCACACTTCTTTCCTGGTCTTCCTCCTATCTCTTGGACTGCTCTATTTCAGTCTCTGATGCTGGCTCTCTTTATCTCTCTGACCTCTAAAATCAGAGTGACCCAGAGTTTAGTCCTCGGACTTCTTTTCTTTCTCCAGTCATGACCTTGCTGGGCTCAGCCAATCTCAAGGCTGGGTACACTTGGATTAATGTCTTTAGCCTACACTTCTCCTCTGGATGCCAAACCTGTCCATCAATAGCCCACCTTTAGATGGCTAGCGGGAATTTCAACCTATTACGTCCAAAACTGAACTCATAATTTTCCCTTTCAGGTTTTTTTTTTTTTTTTAGCATTTTCCAATTTCTTAAATAACTCTATTCTTCTAGTTGTTTAGGTAAATCTTTGCAATCATTCTCTTTTCTTCACCCCTTATATCTGATCTATCACAGTATCTTTACCTTCAAGATATATTTTAAATATCTACTGACTCTACTGTCAAAACATGAGTGTGTGTGTTAGTTGCTTAGTTGTGTCCAACTCTTTGCAACCCCGTGGACTTTAGCCTGCCAGGCTCCTCTGTCCAGGAAATTCTCCAGGCAAGAATAGTGGAATGAGCTGCCATTCCCTTCTCCAGGGGATCTTCCTGACCCAGGGATCAAACCTGGGTCTCCTGCACTGTAGGCAGGTTCTTTACCATCTGAGCGACAGGGAAGTGACTCCATCAAAATATATGCAAATACAACCACTCCTTACCATTTCTATTATCCAAATCCTGGTCCAAGACTCTCTCCTTAATTAGAAAAATACCCTCCTGACTGCTCTGCATGCCTCTGTCCTGCCCCACTACAGTCAACGCTGAACACAGAAGTTGGAATGATCTTTTGTCAGTGTAAGTCACATCATTCTACAATCTCCTAGCAGCTTCCCGTTTCAGTCAGAGGAAAGGCCTAAATGGCTTCAATGGCCTCCAAGTACCTACACAATCTGCACTCCTCCAACACATATCAGAACTCATCTTCACCGACTTCCCCCTTCCCTACCCTGCTTCAGCCTCAGCAGCCCCTCCTGTTTCAGGCATTCTCCCACAGGGGGCTTTACAGTGACCTTTTCCCCTGCCTGGAATAATCTTCCACCTGATATTGTCCGTGCTCACTTACTTCCTTTAGGCTTTTGCTTAAATGTTACTTTCTCAATGTGGCCTTCTATTTCAGTTACTTTTATAGCATAACAAGCAACCTCAAAACTTGGTGGTTAAAACAGCCACCGTTTAATTATGCTCAAAGATTCTGTGGAATTCTGAATTCGGGAATTCAGAATGAACACAGTGGTGATGGCTTTTCTCTGTCCACAGTGACTGGGGTCTTCAAGTCTGAGGGTGACAGAATAGCTGGGAGCTGAAGGTTCACCACTCACATGCCTGATAATCGATGTTGCCTGTTAGCTGGTACCTCATTCAGAACAACCTGTGAATGGTGTGGCCATGTGGCTGATCGGGCTTCCTTTTTGTATGCTGACTGAGTTCCAAGAGTGGGTATCCCAAAGAGAGGCTGTGTTACCTTCTATGATCCAGTCTGAGACGTAACACAGTATCCCTTTCACCAGTCACAGGTCTATGCATGTACTAAGTCGCTCAGTCATGTCCGACTCTTTGGGACCCCGTGGACTGTAGCCCACCAGGCTCCTCTCTGTCCATGGAATTCTCCAGGCAAGAATATTGGAGTGGGTTGCCATTCCCTTCACCAGGGGATCTTCCCAACCCAGGGATCAAACCCAAGTCTGCAGCATTGCAGGCGGACTCTTTACTATCTGAGCTACCAGGTAGCCCCATAGGTAGCTATTTATAGGTTTCAGAAATTAGGATGTGGACATCTATGGGATCCATTGTCCAGCCTACCAGAACACATCACCATTCAACACACTAAATAATCTATGTATTTATTTATGTACTGCTTACTAGAATGTGGTCCTCAATACATCAGAGAAAATATTTTTCCATTTTGTTTCTGCTGTATCCCATGAGCCTAGAACAGTCCCTGGGACATGTTGGAAACTCAGTATATATTTGTGAAGTTACTGGCTTGTGAAATGGGTGGTTCCATAAATTTTATTGAATGCCTACAATATGCCAGATAATAAGCCTAAATTGAAGCCTTGTTGATACTTTTTTCCTAAGAGTTCTCAACACCTTGTGGCCGTAAAGAAATCCTCACATGTGGTTCATCAGGGTAAAAAAAATGTCAGGATTCTAGCACAAAACCACAATAAAATTATAATTTTTCATTTCTTTCTGAAAATTGTGCAAAAAAGTTATTGTCTCTCTTACAAGTGTGCAGCCTGAGTCTCTGTGATTACCCCACTCCAGTCATCTGAGCTGTATAAAGAGGGACGACATGGACGTAGAGGGAGAGTCAGACCCTAGGTCTTAATTACCACTCACACGCTTTAGGCCCTGCTATTCATTTAACTTTTAACTGAACTGTCTGTCCCATGACCATGCTTAGAATTGTGTTTCCATAACATTCCGTGATATTTCTTTAGACAGTATGCAAATGAAAAGGGTTTGTATTTTAACTTTGAGTTTCCTGATTTTTTCTGGATCAAACCAGATGTGTGGAAATGTCTCTCTGTGTATGTTTTAAACACTGATCCATATGCTTGCACGGATGTGAAATCTGTGACCTTCTGTTCTTTCTTTTATTTGATGACTTGTACACAGAACCTCATAAAGCAAATCTCACAATTAAGTTGGATCTGTTTCAATCGTGAATTTTTCAAAAGATTATAATCATCATGATTTCCATGTCCGTTTAAGAAAAAATGTAGTCACATAGGTTCACAAATGAACCTCATGGAATACTGCCCTTATTGATTTGGTCTTGGAACGTGTGCCAAATTGGACTTACTTATATTCATTTCAGATGTAATGATTTAGCCTGTTACTAAACATAACAAAGAATGCAGAATCTCAAAACAATATAAAATAAAAGGAAGTAGATACTCTTTTCTGTTAGAAAATCTAGGAGCAAGGGAGCAAAGAGTAATGAAGAGCCTCAGTCTTCTCAGCTGTGAAATGGGAACACCAAAACTTCCTTAGCAGCTTACTTCACCTCTATAAACTTGAATCGGTTATCTATAAAATCAAGATGATAATAATACCTACCTCACAGGGATTTGGGAGGATGAAAATAATTTCATTATGTAAAGTGATTCTTTAAATGCCTGGTTTTAACCCATTATTATTATCTATTTACAGCATTAGGCAAACTCTAGACATTTAATTTACATTAACTAATCAGAAGCTACTATTTTTGCAAGCAGAAAGGACTCTTCTGGCTAAAAGACTAAAAGATCACTGGTATAGTGTGATTTCAGAAGCACCAAGAACGTTCTACTAAATCTAGAAGGTTCTCTTCTGCCTTGAAATAAAGCCTGTTGTTTCTCCAATAAAGCATAATTTATCTGACTTAAATGTTAAAATGAAAAATACTCCTGGGAGAAAATTACTTTAAGCATTGTTAGCTATTTACACTTTAGAATCAGTGAGTTTTATGTCTTATTCTGAGAAATTTCCCCAGGGGTAGAGAGAAACAACATGGGACAATTGGCAGTCGGGAAAACAACTTTCCCTGTTCCACGATTATAGATAATTTACATGAATATTAAATTTAATGATATACATAATGCATTGGTCTCAGCACATATCCCATGACTGCCTTGGAACACCTGAATTTGGTCATTAGACCTCAAAGATATTACGAATTTAGACAAAAGTCCTTTTTATTGAACTTGGTTTGACGTCAAAATTATTCTGTTAATGTTAAATACTTTTCAGAGGAGAGTTACCACTATTTCTAGAGGGCATTAATTTGTCATAAATTTTATGGGCAGGACTAAAACTTACGGGGGAAAAAACTGTTATTCCTTGCTCCTGTTTTTCGCCCTGTCCTGACCTTGCCAGAGGCACTCAAAATCCACCATCTCCCCTACCAGGCACCCCAGCCAGACCTGGGTCTATCAGTGGCTTTACCAGTGGAAGCAGAAACATGGCATAAGAGCCGCGTGGTACAATTAGGGAGATTGTCTATTGCGGAGGCAGTGAATATTCCACTCAGCTGGTAAGGACTGAGGCTCTCATCACAGCTCTTTCACAAATGAGCTAATCCTAGCAAATTATTTCCATTCTTTTGGCCTTGGTTTCCCTATCAGTGAAACAAGGATTGGATAAGATCATTTGTAAGACAAATCCTCTAGTTCTAAGATTCTGTGATTAGTCCTTGACAGTTTTGTGCTTAAGCTAAAATGCCAGATGTCATTAACTTCTAGGATTTCATGCCCAACTGAAATGCAAGCTCCTTTAAATCAGGCCACCAGTGCCCCCAAGCCCTTGGGACAACCTGTCTCTCACTGCTTACATAGCATAGAAATTGGCCCACACAGCCTCTCCTTTTCTCTCTCAGGGTCATCTAGGTAGACAACTCTGGGATCCCAAGCCTCACTTAAACAAGTTACCTAAAATTTCTGAGCATTAATTTCTTTTCCAAGATGGAACAGTAACACCCATCTCACTGGGCTTGTGGTGAGAATCAGTTTACATAATGTATGTAAGTTACCTATCAAGGTGCCTGGCATTTATCGGGAATTGTCTCTTCCTTCAACTTCACTGCCCTGTGCTTTTAAAATTCTCATTGTTCCTCCATATTACATGAAAAGAAACAATTTGGTGAGACTGAAACTCATTTATAGTGGATAATGTTTCCCCCAGGCTCCTGACTGTGGAAGGCTTTGACTATTCTAAGAAGGATCCCAAGCATCTGGGGTGCAGGTGGGGATTAGGGTTCACTTGCTAGGCTGGGATGTCTCTCTGATTCTGAGCTCAGACTTGCTCAAAATTAGCTCCTGAGAGACCAGCCAAGATGGTGGAGGAGAAAGACCATGAGTCTTCCTCCTCTCAGGAGCTCGCCAAAACCACAACTATCTGTGGAAAAAGACCAGAATCTTCCCAGAAAATATCATCTACAACTAAAGACATAAAGTCAGTCCCTAAGTCTGCTTGAGTTTTTCCCAAGGAAGCCAGAGAGCTGGGTAAGCCTGAGTCAGAGGAATAGCAAATCTCTACCAGCTCCACATGCCAAAAGCGACAACTGTCTGGGCTCCCCCGGGAAGTAGTGGCAGCTGCTGGAGATTCTGGCCTGGGAACCAGTGGTGTGAAGGGTGAGGTGCTGGCATGGGAGGTTGTTTGCACTGACTCCTCCTCCCCACCGCAGCTGGCCACACTAGCTCGAGTGAGGAACAGGTGGAAAGGAGAGGATGGAGAGCGAGGAGCAGCTGGACTCTTGCACGGATCCCACAGAAGGGGCTGTTCCAAGATGTTAGCCCATGGGCCCAACTCCGGGAGCCCAGCCCCAGGCCATTAGCGTGGGATGCATGCCCTGTTTCCTGTTGCCTTTACAGGGAAGTCCAAGCCCTTTCTCGGATGTCCAGGGCCCTTCCGAGCTGTTTCTACCCAGCTTCATTTCCCACAACTTCCCCCACAGCAGCTCCCCATTATTTCCTGCACATTCTCCATCTCTCTGCGCCCCCTCAGCCTGGGTGGGAGGCCCTCCTGTCCTTTTCTGTACTGAAAACCCTGTTGCCAAGTTCCATTGCAGTGCCGCCTTGTTTGCAGAGGTCTTCCAATCTCTGTCCTGTGCCCCCGCAGACTCCGCTGTGACTTCACATGTATGTCAGAGCCTTCTCTTTACCGGGCTTGTTCCTCACCTAGGATGCAGACTCCTGGAGAACAGGGACCTTGCCTGATCGACCCTTACCTCCTGCCCCAAGCCTGTGCTGCATGAGGCAGGTGCTCAGCAACTGAAAAGGGGGACCGCGGTCTCCCCCTGTGTGGTCCTGAGCATGGCTGCAGGGACTGAGAGGTCCACAGCATCAAGAACTCAACACTAACACCGATCAGCATCTGTCAGAAGACGAACCAAACAAAGATGAAAACTGGAAATTTGACTCAACTGTTCAAAAAGAATTCTCATTTTAGTCATTTTCTTCTATACTCAAAGCATTTTCCCTTCACCCGTTCTGAAAATCCTTCTCTTGTGATAGTAGAACTATATGCTCAGCTTCCAAGGAGCCGTATGGTGCATTTCAGCCCCTTCCTCCTTATCTCTCTAATCCTAGAGAAGCAGCTGAGAGAGAGAGAGAAAAAAAAAAAAATAACCATCATGCACTGAAAGATTCAGAACTCTGTCACAAAATGGGCATCAGAGCAACTAGCTGAAGGCAATTTTCTTTAAGAAAAAACGTTGTAGTATATTAAGCATGCAATAGCATTTTCTAAATTCTCTGTTTCCTCCACCCATGGAGGGATTCCAAATCTAATTATAGGCATTTATGGGAGCTGCTTTCATTTATGCCTAATTACCATGTAGGACAATAACTATTATGTACACCGCTGTATGTGTCAGATTAACTTTGCTCTAAGTTTTATTGGATTATTAAACTCTACATTAAACTCTACAAAAGCACACTCAGAGCAGTTATGCCAGTTTGTCCACTCTGGATGGCCAGCCATTCATAGAGGTTACTTATCTACCCACATCTCAGGAAAAACTGGTCAGAGATCTGGTGAGTGTTATTTCTGAGATCTCTTTTGCACTCTTCTCAACTCCTAGCCATGTGCTGCATGAGTGCCTTAGAAGATTTCACAACAGTTAGTGAGAGAAGTGTGGAGCTGGGAGGGTGCAGAATGCTCACTGGCCAGCCAAGAAATCTTTGGAAGACTCCCCAGGACTTTAATCTGGCAGGAAAATCCAATGTATTTTTAAAGGGGTCTTTGAAATAATTATTTAAAGAGAAGTGTGACTTTAATTTTTTGTTACCCTTGGACCTTTCACACACTGCTAAAATAACAGCTCTGCCATTAGCACCTTAGGTCTAAAGTGGAAGTGAATTTGCTAATATGAGGAGGGAAAGGGCAGAGCGGGGCCATGGAAAAAGGGCTGGGCTGGAAGTTGGTCCCGATCCTGTCACTAGCCGGGGATTTGGGGCATGTTTCCTCTGGGCTCCCTGCTCTGTAAGATATACTTGATTAGCCTCAAGCTGATTGTCTCCAGGGAGCACAATAGCAGGGACGGGGACCATAGTTGTGCATGTCATGGGATTGGCACTATGAAGGGCTAGGTGACTAACTGGTGTTAGTGTTACTGTTCACGTATTCCTCACTCCACTGCTACATGTGCAGCAGGGGGTTGCTGAGGGATGGAGAGATGGGACAGGGTCTTAAAATCCACAAGAAGGAGTCACTGATCTGAAAGTCACTCCACATGTTTGCCAAGCACTGTGTCATCTTCCTGGCCCCCACTTCACCCCACCCCAAGACACTCACAAACCCACAGTCCTTCTAGGCCTTTGGGGGACTTCTCTCAGAGACGTCCCTTCTTGAGTTGTGCTGTAAATTACTGTCCACTCACTTCAAAGGAAAGCCAAGGAAGGAAGCCTTATACAGTTGCTTCTGTCTGGATAGGCTTGGCAGTGGGTGTAGAAGCAATACCGTGTGGCTGATGGACTAATGGGATAGTCCTGAGATGGGAGTTGAACTCCCAGTTACATGGAGGATGCATCCCTGAAGAGCGCTGTGTTAGCTGGAAACTAAGAACCAGAAGGACTAAGTCTGTGGAAGCCAAGGAGGAAGGATGATGGCCGTCACGGAGGAAGGAGTTCAGCTCTCCCTTCGAGAGAGAAACTGCCCGAGGCCAGGAGCTGACTGCCTGCCTCCAGGGATGCATGATGCCAGCCTCCCTTCCCAGTCAGCTCCCAGCCACTGACTGACCAGGGCAAGGAGACTAGGTCTGGCTATAACAGCCGACACAAGAGGACTCAAAGAGGCAAACTTTGCTGTGGATAGAGCTCCCCATTGGATGGAGCTGCTCTGCTGCTGAGGATCTTCCTGCTTAGCCTCCCCCCCGCACCCCCCTTAAATGGAGCTCAGACCTGCCTCTTGGTCTGAAGGCCCTCCCTGCCTGCTCTGGTTCCCTCTCTTCTGTAACTTTCAACAGACATTTCTCCCCAGATGGCTCACACTTTTAATTCTGCTCTGATGTCTGCTTCCCAGAGGGCCTGAACTGACAGCAGGTATATGCCCAAGGTAGGAGAAATTTATTTTACCTTTAAAAGCTTATTTTGACTCAAAATACAGTTCATAATATTTTACTCACAATTTGAAATCTCTGAAAAATGCCAAAACTTGATCTGACCTTCTATGAGCCTATCTGTATTCTGCTGTTACTCCATTTGACTCATATTTTTTTAATTATAGAATTATTAAGGTACTTGATTATGGGGTGTGACTCTAAACTCTGTTGGGCAGGTGATATAATACACAGTGTATACATCACAGTTCTCTAGAATCTAAGAGGGGCTTCCCTGGTGGCTCAAATGGTAAAGAATCTGCCTGCAATGCAGGAGACCCAGTCTTAATTCCTAGGTCGGGAAAATCCCCTGGAGGAGGGCATGGCAACCCACTCCAGTATTCTTGCCTGGAGAATTCCATGGACAGAGGAGCTTGGCAGGCTACAGTCCATGGGGTCGCAAACAGTCAGACATGACTGAGCAACTAACACATACACACACATATAGAAAATCTAAGAGAATCTGAATTACAAAAAATATCTGACTCCAAGAGTTTTGAAAAAGAGGCTCTAGTCCTATGGTGCACAGAAAGTAAAGTCTGCATGAAGTAGCTGTTCTCTGAAAGAGACTTTCAGTGAACCATGCCTCCCAGTCTTCATGCCCTTGTGTGAAAACTCCAGTCCCTCTCATCTTGAATCTGTCTGCTTCACCAATAGCCTGTGGCAAAAACACTGTTCTGAGTCTAAGCCTTAAGAAAACCTAGCAGCTCCCACTTCTGTATATTAAAAAATACTTTGCTGGATTGGGAGATAATAAATAACATCTTCTTCTTCCAGCCAACTGAGAGCCAAGCCTTAAGAAATTAAGATTCAAATGTTAGTTTTATTATACGTAAAACCAACTGGAGAACATGTCTTTATTCTGGTGGCCAAGTTGGGTTTTCAGATACTCCCTCCCAAAGGGAGAGCTTCGATCTGCAGAGCAAACCATCTAGTTAGAACTTCTGCCTCCCTTCATGGCAGAGAGAAAAGGATACTTCAGTGTTTGTAGTGTTTTAATAGTTCACGTTAGGGGAGCGTAACCAATAGATATTAATTCCTTGAAAACTCAATCACATGACAACCCCTCCTCTCATGTGAAAAAGTGAAAGGGGGCCTAGGGGAAAGACCAGGGACATTATTTAGAGGAAACTCCTTTCTGGGGACATACATGTACATTATAGGGGAAATATGAAAGTGTTAGTCACTCAGTCGTGTCTGACTCTTTGTGACCCCATGGACTGTAGCCCACCAGGCTCATCTCTCCATGGGATTCTCCAGGCAAGAATACTGGAGTGGGTTGCCATGTCCTCCTCCAGGGGATCTTCCCAACCTAGGGATCGAACCCAAGTCTCCTGCATTGCAGGCAGATTCTTCACCATCTGAGCCACCAGGAGAGCACATTATAGGGAAGGACATGCAGAAATCAGGAACTCTGGAGCTCAGAGAGCTGGCAGGATGTCCCTAGAGAAATACAAATGTGGAGGTTTCTTTGATAGTTGAAAGGAACAACCAAAATACCCAGTGAAACTGTAATCATGAAAAGCCAATAGAAGTGCTTAAAAACACTGATTAGGAATCTTAAAACTGTGCATTTTACCCACTCAAGCAATAATATTTATGGCATATAGAATGACAAGCCTCTTTGCTAACATATCCAATGACATTTCTGTAACATGAGCAATTACAGTGTTCTTTAGTTTACTTGGATATGTGGTATTTCTTGGTTTTAATGGAAAATGCTGAAATGTTATATTACAATGTTCAGGCTAAACTAGATGAGTTTTATACACACACACACACACACACACACACACACACACACATATACATTGTTTAGTAAACTTGAGGGGAAAGTGCAACCCCGGCTCCCTTCCTGTTATGGGTTCAAATGTGTGATTGACTGATTTTTCATAATTCAGGCTCAATTTTATTCTTGGGTTATAAATGGTAGACAAAGTTGAGCTTTATATAAATTTTTTAAATGGCTCTGAAAGTGTCCATGTGGCCAAGTCATCCAGTTTCCTTGGAACTCAGTACTCTCACCCCCATCCATAAAATGGCGGTATTGCTTCACCTACATCCCTGGGTTGAGATGAGAATTAAATGGGACAAAGTGCACTGAAATCTGCCGTTCCATGCCAGGCATTGAACTAGGCGCTGATGAATGTTTTTAAAAGTAGTCAGCAGGTCATCCCATGATGAGTGTAATGTTACCATACCCCCAGCTGCCAGAGGACACTGGGGAAATCATATTTCATGCTGCTGGGTTTGAGCCCTTGTGAGGCTTGTCCCTGTAAACACAGGACAACTGGTAGTGTTGAATTACAGAAGTGTTAAGATTGACTCTTGGAAAGAGTAGAGAAAAAAAATAAAAACATTTCAAAGGACTTTCTCTAGGCCTCATGCTGAGGCATGGAGACTGGCATGGGGCCTCAACCATGGCTCAGACGGTGAAAAGTCTGCCTGAAATACAGGAGTCCTGGGTTCGATCCCCGGGTTCGGAAGATCATCTGGGGAAGGGAAGGGGTACCCACTCCAGTGTTCTTGCCTGGAGAATTCCATGGACAGATTAGTTTGCCAGGCTACAGTCCATGGGGTTGCAAAAAGTCAAACACAACTGAGTGACTTTCACATACACACACACACAGGCCATAGGGATGGTGGGAAAGCAAGTCTTTCCCTGTAGTGCCTATGCAGTTGGCAAGTAGCTTCATGATATTAGAAGTCATTCATTCCAGCCTGAACACTCAGCATTTTTCATTCAGTCTTCAAGTACACATACTCAAGAATGGCAAGACCTACAAGTGTCACTGCAGCTGCCGGATCTGTCTGTACAGACCGAGGGGCAAGAACGCCAGCTCAGAAGAGGAAGATCTGAGGAATGGTCACCGTCCATCTGAACAGTTTCTATAGCCGCTTATTTATAGTTCAGTCTTTCCCCCGTTGGAATTTTGGACAGTGAACAGAGAGAAAACCACTGGACTAGGTGACATTTCCATAGCAAGTTATTGTAATTCTTACATTAAAGTACAGTTTAAGCTCCTTGAGAGCAAGAGTTATGTTTCTTAACCATGACATTCTCCTTAACAACTACCTACAATGGCCTAATAGAGTCTAGATACATATTGAATTGACATAAGCAAATTAAATAGGCTTTTCAATATAATATTTAATAGTTAAATATTAAGTATATTTAATTTTTAAATATAATGTTTTCTATATTTTTCTGAGTCTTGTAACAGAAAGTAAGATGTAATAACACACATGGCATTAGGAATGCCTTAGTTCCTTTTTGAACAAGTGTTATTTCTTCTTATTTATTTATTTAAAGTCTTTTTTTAATTTGTTACAATATGGCTTCTGTTTTATGTTTTGGTTTTTTGGCCCCGAGGCATGTGGGATCTTAGTTCCCCAACCAGGGATCAAACCCTCATCCCCTTGCATTGGAAGGTGAAGTCTCAACCAGTGGACCACCAGGGAAGTCCCTGAATAAGTGTAATTTCTAGACAGTAAATACTATCTTTCTATATAGCTGCTTCCCGAGAGTGAGTTTGACAACCAGTGTGGCAGGTTAACGGATTCAGGTGTCTGGAGTATCATTTCGTGGCTTGCAGGAATGCTCCGAATTTCACAATGCTGCATCCAGTATGTCAACCCCGCTCTTCCTGGGAATTGCTTATTTCCCTTGCCTTTCTCTTGCTTTCCTAAATGTGGCAAGGATTTTACTACAGTGTGGATATCTGGCTTCTGATTAGAAACGACAATGCAGCCCATAAAAGGTAATCAAAATATCACCTCAAATAAAACAGTTTTAGATGAAAAAAGAAAGCACCAATAACTTTCCCTCTTCGCTTGCCCTCAAAAGTGTCAGAAAGAAAGACAGTTACTTTAAAAGCAAAAGAGGAAAAAATGCTCCATTCCACCAGTAGTACAGGGTTTACTGTCTAATGTCACAAAAGAGAATAATTATACTCACCGCCTTGTTTTTCTTCAAAGTAGACTGGGACCAGAGCTACACAGCCCAGCTCAGGAAAACTCTGAAATGAAGGGGATGGGAAGTGGATCACCTGGGATCAGAACCAGGTTGAGATGTTTTACTAAAAAGTTGCGTATTCCTCTGTTTAATTTCCTCTAGGATTTATGACGGCAGAGCCACCATAAAGCTTTATTTCCCAGGACACCCGCACCAAGGCTCTGCGAACCGCCTCTAGGTTTTGTTTGTTGCAGCGTCAACGTGAACTCTGTGCTTTTGCCGTGGTTCACTGCTAGCGCCTCGCCCTTTTCTTACAGTGACCCTGAGTTAGAGATTGATAGTGTGAACTTCACTGGGCCAACACAGTTTCCCAAGGAAATTCGTGTATTTATTAACTAAGGAAAAATGAACACCTTCTTTTAAGCGTGTGTTTCAGAAGCCTGTGAATGATTTCTATAAAACACAGACAATAGGAGCAAATCCAAGAAGCAAGTAGGAGACAAGTAGATAGGATCAACTCAGAACAGCTCAAATGAGACTGAGAACAATGCGGTGCTTTGATTGATAAGGTGATTTAAAAATTAAAAGAGAGGAGTCTATCTGAAAGCTGAATGCCAGTTGCCAGAGATTGATGGATGGCATGAGTCTTCTTTTCTTTGCAGCATCTTTCAGATAAAGATATGTTTTCTCTTAGAGTGAATCTTTATAAGACAATCACTTGACTAGAAGGGGGATCTCTGTGTGTGTGTGTGTGTGTGAGTGTGCACATCCATGCACTGTTTTAGAATAGGGCTCTATACCAAGCATGCAAGGCTGCTCCATAGCTCTGCAACTGTCTGTACTTTCCATAGCTTGTGCACAGATAAGGTACTCTGAAAACATCCCTCCTGGGTGAGCCTTCATTTCCAATTGTGTCTATGCACCATGTGGTAGCCAACATGATTAAGGAAAAAGTGATTGTATGAAACTCCAAATCCATCTGTCATGTCACAGGCATTGAAGAGCCTCACTGAAAAATTAGCCTCCTCCTTCCCCCAACTTGTGTTTTCCCATCCTCAAGACAATACAGGAAGCTCTTAGCTGGGAGAGAAAGGAACAAAGCGGCAAGGAATTCAATAAAAAAGAGATCCTAGGCAAAATGAAATATTGTTTCCCTGTCTGTATTTCTCTCCAATCCGCCAGAGCATTAACTGCTTGCCTGCTGCATTATGAGGCAGAAGCGCGTCTAGGATTTGCCTGCAATAGACTAAGGTCTCTGAAGCATCAGGGACGTCCAGAGTGATGAGTGGTTGGGAACAGAGACTAAACCAGATATAAAAATGAGTCAAATGTGAAAAAACACTCTTATTTTCTACTTCTTGGAATTTTTCTAGTACACTTGCTTATTTAACTGCACTGACAGACTCAAAGACTTATTGGATTTTTATATTCTCTGTACACATCTGAAGACTTACTGAAATTGCATACCATTTTTTTTTTATTATTTCCTTGTGTGTGTCTGCATTTTTTCCAGGAGAGGATCCATAGCAATCCTCACGTTTTTTTTAAAAAAGGGTCTCTGATCCTCAAAGTTAAAATTCACCACAATAAGGTATCTGCTGTTCTGTTTATTTCCTCAATTGCAGAAGGTTCATTTTCCATCATTGGGGATTAGGAGTCAGGAGACAGATTCTGTGAAATACTTAACCCGAGAACAGACCACAGAGAAGCATAAGTAAAGTAGACAGCAGATGCTAAATTAGAAGATGAAAGACAATGGGGTGAAGGATGTTAGGTTTATAAGGACATTTTTCTCATTTCGCTATTGTGATTCAGACTCAGTCAAAACATTTAAAATGCACAATGCATGGATTCTGTTGTTTATATAAACTATGTTTTCAAAAGAACTTTATTTTTGAGTTCTTATTTCAGTTGCTGGGAGGAAAAGATGTTGAGTATTTGGACTAATGAACTCATTTAAAATTTCCTCAGTTGACATTAGATTTAAAAAGAATTAATTAAAATGGGGAAATTGTAGAATAGTAAACCTGTTTCAGGTTAGGGGCTTTTGATGGAAAGAAGTATAGTTTGCCATGAGCAGGCTTGCTTACAGTTAATGAAATTTTTAGTCTGTGTACATTCACCCTACTCTGAATGTTTTCTAAAAGTTAAAAAGTGTCAGGGTTCATAGGTATATTTTAGAATTGAGTAGTTTAACTACAACAGATAGAAGAGCTATTTTAGGCAAGACACATTCCCAATATTGTTACTGAAGAGGCAAGAACTGAACCCTGACACATCACTCATTTATCAGAATACATAAAGTAACCTTAAAGACACCAAAACATCCCTTCATGATCAAAATACTCAACAAACTAAATGGACAGGAACTTCCTCAAACTGATAAAGGATATCATCTATGAAAAACTAAAGCTAATCTCATACTTAATGTGAAAGACTAAAAGCTTCATTGTTGAAGGTCAGTAAGTTAACCATAAAAGTCTATTTAATAGCCTTCTGTGGTAGACTGGATCAAAGTTCCAATTCTTCACTTCCTTAGATAATAATAGTATAAGATCAAACTATATATAATTGGCATTTTTGGTTAAGTGAAAAGTGATCAAATAGCAGTTTCACAGGGTTTAACCTAATGCACACTTACCTCTGGCCACATCACTTTCCGGTGTTCACCCAGTGGGGGAGGTGTGTTCTTCTTCAGCCTGTCGATACTGGGCTCAGCTCCGTGATTTGCTTTGGTTACTGAGTGTTTGTGAGCAGAGACTTGAAATCTGCACATGTGGTCTGGCTTGCACACCAACTGTTCCTGAGGAGAAGAACATTCCCTGGGTTGTCACTAGTCCAAGGAGGATGAGATACATATGGAGTCAACCACAGCCTGGAGCTGAGACCAACAGACTTTCAGCCTGAAGCAGAGCCTCCTCGTCTAGAGCATCTGAACCCCAAGTCATCTGCAGAGTTATGTGAGTGTAAGAATAATGATTTTTGTTGTAAGCCCTCGAGGTTTTGAAGTTGTTTGTTACACAGCAGAACTGTGGCTATAGCTAACTGCTATATCATGTAAGCAGTGAACAAGTGAAAAAAACTCAGTCAAAAGTTGACAGTGTCTGTGCAGGCAATGTTCAAAGGAAACAGTCTTGTTAAACAGACTTCAACTGATGATTCTCTCAGGCCCTGAAAAGAGGAGCGACAGATGGGGAGAGTGCCGTAGGAGCAGTCAACACTCCAAGCAGGAACCACAGCCTGAAGACAGGCCTTGGATAGTTGATTGAGTATCACACTAGAGGGAAAAAATGACAAATACCAAGTTTTAACACCTCTCAGTTTTGACCAAGGTCTGTGTTGAAGCCCAGCTTTAATCTGAATTCTCATAAATAGGGGGAAAAAAATCAAGAAAGAAAGTGTGATTCCAAGCAAAGACATTATTTATGATTGTAGCATGCTGAGGAGCTAGCACTTGGATTCTATATTACTTTCATTTACTCTGCATTTTATGCTAATTATTTTTCACTTGTGCAGGTCCTGGAGTTGAGAACAGTTTGAGAAATGAAACCACAATTAACTGAAGTTGTTGGAAAATGTATAATCAAGGGCTCATGCATTTATTTATGTCAACAATTCCAAAGAAAATTGCTATTAAGTCTCACCAACTGTCATCCACTTGTCCTCTTTCATATCCTGGGTTAAGCTATTACAATAATATCCTCCAGTTTCCCTAATCATAACAGGAACTGCTATTTATTAAATGTGTATTATTACTATGTACCAAGGTCACCTGGTGACTCAGACGGTAAAGAATCTGCCTGCAATGCAGGAGACCTGGGTTCAATACCTGGGTTGGGAAGATCCCCTGGAGGAGGAAATGGCAACCCACTCCAGTATACTTGCTTGGAAAATCCCATGGACAGAGAAGTGTGATGGGCAACAGTCCATGGGGTGTCAAAAGAGTCGGACATGACTTAGCAACTAAACAATGACCAAAATCCTTAACAGCTCTTAAAAGTGCTATATCTCCTGGCAGCCTCTGCTGTCAACCCCGGAAAATTCCCTCTCTTTATGTCTCTCTCTCTCTCTCCCTCTTTCGTCTTCCCCTGCCTCTCTCCTTTTTCAGACTGATAGACCTGGGCCTGTCACTCCCTAGACAAGGTCTCTTCCTCCCTCCACATTCCCACATGCCCCAGGACTTACTGAGACTTAGCCTACCTAACTCCATAGGGAACTTAGTGTTTCTTTTCTTCCTAACAGTCTTTTGATCAAAAACCTCCTCTGAGACTTTGGTCCCTATTAAGCCTCCCTCTTTCCTCTCCTCTCACTCACTTCCTCCTCGTGCTCAGTCATTCAGTCGAGTCTGACTCTTTGTGACCCCATGGACTGCAGCCTGCCAGGCTCCTCTGGGCGTGGGATTATACCAGCCAGAATACTAGGGAGGGTTGCCATTTCCTCCTCCAGGGGATCTTCCCAACTCAGGGATTGAACCCAAGTCTCCTGCAGCTCCTGCTCTGGCAAGTGGGTTCTTTGAAAGCACTGAGTCACCTGGGAAGCCCCTCACCAGATCCCCAAAATCAAACTGACCCAGAATGCTCTTCAGAAGGCAGGGGATAGCTAAGTGAGCAATCTCAGGATATTCCTTCTCCGGGAAATAGTCTGGAGAAGAAAAAAAATTTTTAAAGATTAAGACCTTCCTAATCCCCCATCACATGATGTGTTAGTTTCTAACTGCTGCTGTAACAAATACCCCACATTTAGTGGTTTAAAAACACAAATGTTTCCACTTACAGTTCTGTAGGTCAGAAGTCCAACAAGGGTTTTACGGAGTTAGAATCTAGGTGTCAGCAGGCTGCATTCTTTCTGGAGTTTCTCAGGGAGAAACTATTTCCTTGCTTATTGGCGTGATGGCAGAACTCAGCAACAGAAGCTCAGAAATGGAGATTGAGATCCCTGTCTTCCTGCTGGCTGTCAGCTAGCGGCCATTCCCTGCTTCAAGGGGCCACCCACATTCCTTGGCTCCTGGCCTCTCTCTTCTATCTTCAAAATAATGGTCTGAATCCTTCCTTCTTCTTCCAACTCATCTGTAACCCATCCAGGAAAGATTCTCTGCTTTTAAGGACTTCTATGGTTAGATTGAATCTGCCTAGCTAATCCAGGATATTCTCTCCATCTCCAGGTTCATATCCTTAGCCACATCGGTAAATTCCCCATTGTCTCCAAGAGTAAGTACACAGGTTCCTGGGATTAGAGCATGAACAACTTTGGAAGAGCCAGCATTCTATTTTATATAGGTGGTATATGTCATTGTTATTTTATAGATGGAAAAGCTGAGGTCACAAGGGTACTGCAATGAACTGGATGTCCCACTATAATATGAGCCAAACCAGGGGTCAGGCTAGCCTACGTTACACATCTCTCGACCTTCGTCATACCCTCAGCCCATAAGTGATCCTTGCAGAAAAATCAAATAGCCGCTTTTGAAAGTCACCTGACAACTACATTTTAAAAACTGCTTCCCAAGTGAGTGTTTTACTATTTTTAGAATGTTTTCACTTATAGTATAAGAAAATATACAAGTTATAAAACGTATATGTTTAGGGGGAAAAAACTTTAAAAATAAGTAAATGTGGTCAAAAAGAGAAAGCTCAGTTAATATTTCTAACAGGCCACCTTTGGTAATTTTTTGTTGACAGATTTGGTAATTTTTTGTTGAAAGTTCTCAGTGGTTTTCCAAGAAAATCTTATCCTCTCTAAATGGCTTGAGTTGGCTAGGTTGAGATAACTCAAAAGGCCTCAGCCACCACTACACCCAAACATCACATTTTTGCTTTATTTCCTCAGCTGAAGATGAGACATTTTTAAAATATGCGCTCAAATGGAAGGCTTGTCAAGAGCAGGTGGGGTGGGGAATATTTGTATTTGTTTTATTACTTTTCAGAGTAGCTACTCCTGATGCTTTATGCTCTCTAGGAAAATTAGAAGCCCAGATTACATCAGGTAATTGCCACATGCAGAAACGAAGGAGGATACACACACAGAGGCTGCCAGAAGCAACCATGATTAAATTATCAATGATGAACAGGTCAAAAGGAAAAGCATGAAGCAAACTGCAACACCAGAGCTGAGTGAGATCTCATTGTGCTTCAAAAGCTAATAAGAAGGAAAGTGTGTGGGAGTGGGAGGTGTTGCCAGAAAATGAGACAAGAAGCTTTACATGATGTGGGATGGTCTAGGGGTTCTCTTAAGATCTTTATTAAAATAAACAGGCTAGGCATTAGAAGTGTATCCCTAGTTGTGGGGATTCGCAAGGAAAGCAATTTGGGCTATGTTCTTTACTGTGCATTTTATCCCACCTGCCAAAACTTTCTGTTTATGCTTTCTTTTTTCTTTAGCAGAGAGCAAAGGAGTCATGATGGGCAGTTGATAAAAATGTGGGGCTGAATTTACATAGTCACTCAGAGACTGTCATGCACCTTGATGCTTATGGAGCACAATTAAGAGTGTCCCTAATCTGAATAAAAATATGTTCTTTTAGTTTCATGTCATATACAATATCACTACGAGCTCATCTACATAGCCTATTATAATGCACACTTTTATACTACTATAGCTTCACCTAATCAGCCCTCCAGGAGCTAATCAGCTCAAATACTGTCACAAGTGGCATAATGCATGCAATTATCCTTAATTCAACTTCTAAACATGGAGGTGAAAGATCAGATTTAACCAAACAGGCTTATCAGGAATTCATGAATTGATAATCATGATTAATGGGAAATCACAGTGCAAAACTTGTTTTAATTTACCTGTTCATGTAACTTGTGTTACAGAGAAATGTGAACTTTCATCCGGAGCAAACAAAGAATGTCTAGACTTTCAAATGAATTTCAACCCCAGGGTAAGAAACGTGCATTCACTATTTCAAGGATAATCTTAAATGACAGAAATCGGTGTGGCTAAGTCTGGATTATAGCTTTGAAAATATCCCGACCTTGACTCACTGAAAGAGAAATAATTACTCAGAAATGGAATCTCTAGTTATCACCAATAAATGTTTGAAGGGGGGATTTACTTTGAATGGGATAAATTGAACTGCTTGTCTCCATAGATTCTCAGATTTCTACAGAGCTGGTCTATTCTTGAAAAAGTGGTCTTTGAAGATAACTGCTTTAGGGTTTGTATTCCCCTAAATATTGACCACTTACATGACTCAGAGACTCAGAAGACTGACCTATAATTCATTCATTTATTGAAATAATATTTCTTGAGCAAATATTATATGGCAGAACCTGTGCTAAGGATTAGAGATAAAAATGATGAATAAAAGAAATCCAATCCTTGAGCAACTGGCAGTTCGGTGGGGAAGATAATACAAGGAAATGGAAATAACTGATATAACAGGGTGAGATGTTGAGAAAAATGCTGATGGGTGTATTATTTTGTTACTGTTTTGCTATGATGAGTTCATCAGGAAAAAGTAAAATACAAGCTAGCACAATGCCGTTACTGTGTCTCTGAAAGTCTTGGGTTTCCCTTACAGACCTTCCAAGGGGGCAGTAAGCATCCTTTGTGTTCCTGGCAGGAATGAAAGGGGTGAAACCAGATGATGCCAGAGTTTGGGCTGGTGTTCGGGTTTGGAATGCTGGCCTGGAGCAACCCCAGGAGGCAACTTAGAACTGAAAGAAGATGGTAAGTTGAGAGCTCCTTAAGAGAGGCAGAGATGCACCCTACTTATATGTAGGACCCAGGACAGAGTGATGGCTGGATGGCGGGATGGCTATGGGCTGCTTATGGAAACTGGAAATTTAAGTGCTATGACTTAGGGTGTCTATCACCAAGTCTTCAGTTCCATGGAAAGAAACCCTGTGAGGCAACATCTCTGAGCCTAGCCTGCCCACCCCCCAGCATGGCAGCACACGCCCACACAGCAGGGGACCCTCACTGGGCAAAGCAATGATGGTGGTGCTGACAACATTCTCTGGTCTCTGCTGGATGTCCAGCACAGACATCCTATGCCTTCCGGCACGCTTTGGGAAACTCTACAGACATGACTGAGATTGAGTTTCTTGTTTGGAGAATCTATTGCTGGGGAGCAAATCCATTCCAGGTGTTGCAAACTAGATGCTTACAGGTACTGCAGGCACCACAAAGGAATCTAGTGATGAAGTGGGTCTGGTGTGGTTAAGATAAATTGGAAACTATGCCTTTTAGAGTGACTGTTACCCAACTCCAACTAGTCAATTAAATTTAAAAGTGTAGAAAATTGTGGGGAGTTGGTAGAGAAGCTGAATTTTGAGATGGCAATAAGGGAATAGACGGAGCTTCTGATAAGCTGTGAGACAGCAGAGACAATTGAAAAGATGTAGTACCAGAATTTTTGTTTGTTTATTCATTTCTTATGCAATCAATGCTTTTTGAGTACTTCTCATATAGCAGACCCTGTTCTAAAAGTTGGTATAGATGTGAGGGGGATGGGAGATGGTCTAGTGGTTAGATTCTTGAAGGATAAAAAATTATCTGTCAGAAAAAATAGGGTAAAGGAAAGTGGTCAAGGCAGAAGGAACAGCATCCAGGGAAGCCCAGAGATGAGCATGAACAAGGCATCTCTGCAGAGTCCAAGAGAGTCTACACACTTGAATAACAGGGGTCAAGGGGAAAGTGGTGACAGGAGGCTAGAGAGGCTGTGAGGGGCCGGGGCCTGGAAGGCCTTGCAGGGGAGTTTATACTCATTCTAAAGGCAATGAAAAGTTAATGAACAATTTTAAGCAAGAGTCCCATGATTAAGTTTGACCATTCAAAGACCTCAAGGTCAGAGTATAGGTCAAAGCACATAGAAGGGAAGCCCAAGTATAAGGCAGTGCTGTAGTTCAGCTGAGAAAGAAAGGCCAGGTAGAACTGAAAGACATGGAGAGAAGTGAATGGATTCAAGAAACCTCTACGAGACGGGAGGAAGATAAAAGGTAATCAATAAGTAAAGAAAGAAGGAGATGGAGGATTTAAAGGTAAACTCCCCAAATTTCTGAATTGGGCAGTGGGTGAATGGTGGTGTTATTTCTTGAGATAGTAAATTCTGATCTGGAGAAAAGAGAGAGGGAAAAGTAGGGAGGGTGTGTAGAGAGAAAGAAAGCAAGCGGGTTTTGGAGAAAAGTTGATCTGTTCTTCTTTGGCTTGTTAAATTTACGGCATCAGAGAGACATCTAAGCATGCATCTAAGCAGCACCCCTGGCTGCAGTGTCAGTGGTGGGGCGGCTGGGGTCCCCCGGTGTTGGGGTTCCACCAGGGGAATACAGCAGAAGGAGACTGGGGCTGGGGGCATGGGGCATCTAAGAGGAAAGAGTGACTGAAATGTTGAGGTCTGGAATCTAAGACGTCCCTACTAATATTATAATTTTAAAACTATTATTATTATTGCTTATACAAGGCTTCATAAGTGCCAGGCAATGTTCTAACTACTTTACATAAAAAATTCACAGCAATATGACACCAGTACTAGTGGTTTTTCTTTCCGTTTTACAGATGAAGAACCTAAAGCACAGAAAAGTTAAATAAGTTGCTCAGACTCACACAACTAATAACTGAAGAGTTAAGATTTGAACCCAGACGACTGATTGTAGAGTCCATGTTTATAACTATATGCCATCTGTCTTCATCCTCTGTCTCTCAGCATCTTTTTCTCTGACATCCATGGACAGACACATTCTTTTCTACTCTAAGGAAAAAACAAATGAGCCAAATTGTGCTACATTATGGTAGGTATAAAGGCAGATCTAGGATCAGGATGGGGAATACGTGTAACTCTATGGCTGATTCATATCAATGTATGACCAAAAAAAAATAAATAAATAAATAAATAAAGGCAGATCTAGCCTGGAAATAGGAAGCGGAGTTGGGAAGTTCTCAACTCCACTTTTCTTTATCTAAAATACCTGTGGCGGATGACTTGGTGTTCCATCCCAGAAGGACTGGGAGACTCCTCTTTAAAGACTGGCTTATATGATGATTGCAGCTTCACCCCACCCTTACCACCATCGTCATCCCCACCCACACATGTGGACAGTGCTGGTTGGGTATCTGTCAGTCCCTTGAGTCAGCCAGATGGTGAGAAAGGATCACTGTCCCCCTACTTCCCTCCTCCTGCTTTCCTGACATTGTATATCCTTGATGGAGATTTACTTCTTTGCATCCAGCTAAAGACTCTTAAGAGTCCCTTGGACAGCAAGGAGATCAAACCAGTTAACAATCTTAAATGAAATAAACTCTGAATACTATTCGGAAGGACTGATGCTGAAGCAGAAGCTCCAATACTTTGGCCACCTGATGTGAACAGCTGGTTCATTGGAAAAGACCCTGATGCTGGGAAAGATTGAAGGCAGACGGAGAAGAGAGCAACAGAGGATGAAGTGGTTGGATGGCATCACCAATTCAATCGACATGAACTTGGGCAAGCTCCAGGAGATGGTGAGGGACAGGGAAGCCTGGCGTGCTGCAGTCTATGGGGTCACAAAGAGTTGGACACGTCTTGGCAACTGAACAGCAACAAAGTGTACATACTATGTGGAAGTCTAACTACCCACTCGTTATCATCTCATCGTGAAAGTTTTTCCTGAACTCAATTTTTAATAGCTAGAAAGACTTATAGAAAACAAGGTAATAATGGATAAAGAAAAGAGGAGTGTAGAATGGACAAAACACTGCATACTTAAAATTTTGTCTTGCAGCTGATGGTGACCATCAGCTTAGTTATATTTACAAAACAATTGGGTTAAAATTTTCAGAACAACACTGGGATTTCATCTGGACTGTGATTCACGCCTAAATTAGAAGATATATTTTCAGTGTCTTTAAGATAATGGGATCTTGCTTGGTTTTTGTTTTTGTTTTTAAGTATAGATATTGTGTGTACAGCATTTTCATAGTGTGGCTTCTTTGAAATCTTTTAAAAGACTCCATATGTATAGAAATATCTCATTAGTGGCAAAAACAAAGCAAGTTTTTTTCCAGCTTTGTTTGATCTAACAATGGAGGACTCATCACATTCTAGTGCCTCCCATGCTTACAATAGACTGTGTAAGTTGGACATTTTGTTACCATTCTTTAAACATTTTGCACCTCCTAGCATTTGTCCAGGTGCTCAGATTTCCTTCCAAAGTCACAAAATACAATATGGGTTTAACATCTGGCTCATAAAAGTTCTTTGAAGGCAAAGCAGAATGCCTCTCTAGTCAAAGAATGAGATAGGAAAAAAGCTATACTGGAGGACTCCTACCAGATAAAGCTTTCAGGCTCATCTTGTTCATTGAAAACCGAAAAGTTATTGTCATTCCCGGCTACTTAGTTACCTGGTATTATTGTCAGAAGGATTCACAAACCCAGCATTCACCCAGAGAAAAATGGTGCAAACAACCCCATGCCCCAAGCATTAGTCTGGAGAGATGTAACAAGCATTTCATGCTAACTGTACAGCTGGGTTTCCTGGAAGTTGCTATTGACACAGAAACCATGTAAAAAATGAAAGTGCTTCATGGCAAAATATATATATATATATATACATATATATATATATAGCTCAGGAAGCAAGAAGGGATACATTGAAGCCTCTCATATGGAAAAATAATGAAAAAACTGTAAAAACTGTATGTGATCAATCCTCTATGACCTGTTGGAGATGAGGGTAAGATGAGCTTTCTATTCACTTCACATTACATGTTGGGGCAATGGATTTGGCTCAGCCATTCTATATGCAGCCATCATACAATCTTTCAGGGCAGGAATCTTGTCTGTCTTAACCAACACTGGGTCTCTTCTACCTGATATGAGGCCTTGCATCCAAAGGGCCCTAGATAGTTTGTTGAATGCTTTAAAGACTGAATTACTGAGCTTAAATCATTCAACAAATTGCCTATGAAACGGTTGTCAAAAACACATATTTGAAGTATGTTATTACTAAGATTTGACCTCTAAACAGATGGCTTATGAAATGGATTTTGTTTTCCTCAGCTTTGTCTATGTTTTTTGATGGACATACCCAATTTACTTCACAGATCTTCTTTCAACAGAAAAGAAACAAAAAGATCTTTTGCCTTAGGTAAGGCCTTCCAGAAGGATATATTGCTTCCAGGATTATTTAGTAAATCTCTGCTCTGTGAGGTTCAAATCCTGGACATCCAATTTAGCCAGAAAAGAAAAACTATTGTCTCAATAATTAAAAGGGCAAAAAACTAAAGCCAGGCCCCTACTGCCCAATAAACTTCCAAATTGTGTGACAAACAGATATCGAACAAGCACAGAGCCTAAGAGAAATTCAATAGCATCCACCTCCCGAACAAGCCGATTTTGGGGAGGACAGTTATTAAAGGACCAACACCTACCTCTCTTATTTACTGCGGTCAAGTCCAAAGGCACCTCTAAGACACCCTGACACTTTCTCAGCGATTTTTCCATAGCCTTTATCCAGCCCTCTGAAATTGTCAGAAGCACTAACGTTCACAGTTGTCTCTTACTTTAGCAACTTCACAAAGACTCCACAAATCACAGATTTCTGGTTCCTTCTCTCCTTTCCTCCCTCCCTTCTTTCCTCTCTGTTATTTTGATGGTTCAAGGGTTAAAACTATGTATGAAGCAGAAGACATATGCAAAAAGAAACAGATAACTTGAAGAGAATTTAAGAAAGGGGTTATGGACAAGAGCAGAAAAGCACAGGGGATAATGCATCACTGTCTCCCAGGCTAGCGTCCACAGGAGTCACCACCCCTAGGCCTGAAGGGGCAGAAGAGCAAGGAACTAATGAGACAAGGTGGGCTGTGTGGAAAGGACCTCCTGACAAGAGCTTGGATGCCCCTTCCATTTTTGGGGGCCCCACCAGGATAGAACTAGCAGGATAAACAGCTGCTTCCTCCCACCCCCTTCTGTATTTCCCATTGACCTAAACCAGCTACAAGTCAGAGGCAAAGGAACCTGTCAACATGTTCAGAGCAGGTCAGACTCCTGAAGCATAGAGCAGGGCAGAGAGGGACAGAGAGTGGATCTGAAGGGGTAAACAGGAGACACCAGCCCAGCCCCCACACTTAGTTTCTAGCTTAATGACATAATTAAGATGTCTTTGAACCCAATGTTTTCCTCCCTTAATTAGATTTCAAGGAATCTTTATTCTTCTGCCTGCTGACTATATGGCCTATTTTATTTCAATTTCAAAGACTTTGCATACTTTCCAAACTCCATGATTATTTCAAAAGTCACAGACCAAAATGATCATTTAGAAAACCAGTCTGGTGTTTAGTATCAGCAGACAATGATGGATATTCAAACATTCACTACTAGGATTTTAAATATCTCGGGTTTACTTTAACACACACACACATACTTTTCCTGGCACCTACAGTAAAAGAGTGAAAAGGAAAATCCCCGAGTCAGAAGCTACACTAAAATGCTAGTTCTTTAAAGGTAACCACATAATCAATTTCATGCTAAAATTCATCCAGAAGGACTTATATTCTTTATGGAATGGGGGCTTGAATCTGGCTTGATGCCTGAAATTCAAACTTGGAAACCATCAAGAGCATTTTACTTGCAAAGATTTTACGTTGGCCACCGCTCTTCCTGTTCCAACACCATAACACAGGCAGAGATTCCCCTCCACCCCATCTCCCCCTCATATGACCATAATAAAATTCCCCCCAGTTTGGGTTTCCTAGGAGAACCATCAGTTGATGATATCCAGCCAGAGAATCATAAGAACTGGTTTTAAACACAGAATTACTTCAAGTCACACATGGGTCATTTTTCAAGCATGCATCAGTTTCAATGAGTGGATTTTCAATCAAAACACCATGTCCCTCAGGCTGGCTATTTTGGATACCATATTTTCCAAGTGGAAAAGCAATCGCAGCAGATCAAACCACCTGGCCAGGCACACCTCTCCAGCACTCCACATCCAAAGCAGCCCACTGCTATGATTGAAGGCAGATGTCCGCGGATGTCTCCAGACGAGTGAACGTAAATACACGCAGACACTTGAAGAGCAGACGTTTGACATTATCTCTTAATTTGTTCCACATATCTGGACTCCAACCAGAGTTTCTCAGAAGTAATTTAAGAACTATCGAGTCCACAATAATGCCAGGAAAGAGGAGTTGCTGGCTCTTAACACAGATATACATACATCTGTGTTACTGCAGACTCTGGCTACATTGTACTGAAAGTTAAAGCTACATTAGACATCTCCATGTTGGATCAAGAATACTTTGATGATAAGAATTTAAGTGTCTTCTATGAGTATGCTTTGTTGTTGTTAAATCCTGTATGCTGTGTTAAATATTCCTTGACTCTTGCTCTATGTCATGCAATAAAACTTTGGTCAAAACAATGCAATTTTGACCTGCTAGTACATCAGCTTAATTCTCAAAATATCTTTTTCTTTGCCTGTTCATTTGATCCTTTTATTCAGTAATCAGGAAAGAAGCATTTTCTAGGTCCCACCATGTGTAGCATGAAAGGGTGAAAAGAAAATGAACCTTGGAGAGTGTCCCTTACAGGGACCCTTTGGTCCAGAGAAGCAGTCTTTGAGACCCCCACATAGAGGGAGCTGGAGAAATAAATACCCAATCTCACTCCCCTCCCTCCATCATTCTACTTGACTTGAATCTCATTTTCTCCACTTATCAGTTATGTGGTCTTGGGTAAATTTATCAGCCCCTCTTAACCCTGGATGTTTTTTTTTTTTTTCAAATTTGGGATGATAATAAAAACTTAATCCGCTGGACTGCTGTAGTGACTAAATAAAAATGTAAATCCCTTAGGATGTTACCTATAATACTTATTAAGTAAACAATAGCTCCCATCCCTTTCCCCTTTCTTCTCCACTTCACTGAGCCAGATGAAAGCAGCACTTACAAAAAGCTGGGAATCACAGCATTTTATCCTTCAAAGGGATCCTAGACGCCACATCTCCTTCTGAACAGGAGCATTCTCCATCTTCCCACCTTTGCTTCTAATATGCAGAACTCATTTTTAAGATGAAGTCGCTCATTTTGCCATTATATCACTTGAATTGTGAAAGTTATTCCTCATTTGAGCAGCGATCTATTTTTAGGAAACTTCTATGCCTTGGCTACGCATACAATGTCTAACTCTATGATATGGAGATCTTCCTGGGTTCAGAGGGAGAAGATGTGGAGTTTAGGCCTGATTTGGACACTGGATAGCTTTGTGTCCTGGAATAAAATCAATTTCCCTGAACCTCAATTACACTAAGAATTGAGAACAATAACAACGGCCCGATCTCCTGGCAAGAGTTCTGACGGACACTCCCTGGCTGTTCCATCACACTCCTCCTCGCTGGCCACCCTTTAACGTTTTGCCATTTGACAGCACCCTCTCTTCTTTGACAGCACCTCTTCTTCTTTTAGTTTACTTGAAAAATTTAAAGGACATGGAATATACTAGAATATGAACTGATTGAAGCAAAATGCCAAAGTAGTAACAGTGAGCAAGGGCCTTCCAGACAATGCACAGCATTGGCAGAGGCTGTGAATACGAGAATAAGTACTTAGGACAAAGAGGAGATGGTCCCTAGAGTACTAACGAAACAGCATGCCCTGCTGAGAGTGTGACTGATTTAAGGAAGGTATTGGGGTCCAGCCAAGGAGTTTAAATGAGATACAATAGAAAAATAGGGAGGTTTTGAAGAGTTGGAAGCCCAAGAAGGAGCATAATAAAAGTGTCATTTAAGAAGCAGCTAGCCCAAGAATGCAGTGTAGACGGGAAATGTGAACACTTAGCCTTAGAGTTGCTAAATATATATTGTGCATGTGCGAGCTGTTAAGAGCCTGCACTGAGATAGTGGTCATGAGATAAGTGGATAAATACACCCCAGAGGCAGGCTGAGGGCACATCTGATAGGATGTGAGAACTTCCTAGATGGAGGAGAAAGCAAGAGGACAGGTGTCAGCTCCACACACCTGGGGGAATGTCAGGACACAACCAGCAGCAAAGCTGTGAGGGAAAGATCTGTGTGGAGTCCAGACCAGAGATACCAGCTTAAGGGTCGTCTGTGCAATGGTGACAGACACCATGGAGGCGCACTCTCTAAGGAAGCACAGACACGTGGGAGCAGACGGCTGAGTCTGGCTCCTCTGCTATCACCAACTTGGTTTATTTTGGTTTGTCATCTTTGATTCCTAGGACTCTTCTTGTAACACCATCACTTTACTAATATAGTTTATGAGTCTATGTGCTATTATAGGTGTTGCTATTCAGTCACTAAGTTGTGTCTGACTTTTGGTGACCCATGAACTGCAGCACTTCAGGCTCCCCTGTCCTTCAATATCTCCCAGAGCTTGCTCAAACTCATACCCATTGAGACAGTGATGTCATCCAACCATCTCACCCTCTGTCACCCCCTGCTCCTCTTGCCCTCAATCTTTCCCAACATCAGGGTCTTTTCCAATGAGTCGGCTCTTTGCATCAGGTGGCCAAAGTATTGGATCTTCAGCATCAGTCCTTCCAACGAATATCCAGAGTTGATTTCCTTTAGGATTCACTGATTTGATCTGCTGGCTGTCAAGGGGACTCTCAAGAGTCTTCTCCAGCACCACAGTTCAAAAGCATCGTTCCTTTAGCACTCAGCCTTCTTTATGGTCCTACTCTCACATCCATACATAACGACATAATGTACATAATGTATGTACATCTTGTCCTCCCTATCAGACTATAAACTCTTTGAGAGCAGGGATCACTTCTAACTTTTCTTTGTTATCTTCCACTGTGTCTGGAAAAATGCTTCACACAGTAGGTGCTAATTAACACTTGGAATAAATGAATGAGATATATATGACTATGATCCAGGAGCTTGAATTGACTACCTGCTTGATGAGATCTTTTACTAAGAGCGAAAACCAGGTAAGACTGCTAGTTGTAAACCTGCCACCTCTACTCCAGGCATACATATGAAAAGAATACAAATATGAAAAGAATACATACATATGGAAAGGCATACATATGAAAAGAGGACTTCTTTGGTGGTGGTCCAGTGGTTAAGATTCTACCTGCCAATGCAGGGGACACAGGTTTGATCCCTGGTGTGCAAAGATTCCACATGTCTCAGAGCAACTAAGGCCATGTACCACAATTATTGAACCTGTGCTCTAGAGCCCAGGAACCACAACTACTTGAGCTCACACTCTAGAGCCTGTGAGCTGCAGCTACTGAAGCCTGCATGCCACAGAAGGCTGTGATCTGCTACAAGAGAAGCCACCGCAATGAGAAGCCTGCACATTACAACGAAGAGTAGCCTCTACTCATTGCAACCAGAGAAAGCCCTCATGCAGCAACGAAGACCCAATGCAGCCAAAAATAAATAAAAGTTAAAGTAAGAAAAGAATATTTCAAGAACATGGTTCAAACCACAACCAAAAATTTTCTTGAATATGAAATGAAACTAATTCAAAGCCAGGAGCTGGGAGCCAAGCAAGCCACATATAAGTAGCCACAAGGCAACAGAGGGTCAACCTCTGCCCCATCATGGGGCTTAAAGGGTCCCACGTCAGGAAGATGAGCCAGGGCTCTTGTATGTGCCACAGGATAACAAGCTTCCCCAAAACTTAATGGTGTAAAACAACCACCATTTATTCTGCTCATGGATTCTGTGCATTGGGAATTCAGAAAGGGCAAAGGAGAGACAGCTCTTCCTTGCTCCACAGTATCTAGGGCCTCAGCAGAGCCAGCTCACTAGACAGGGAGTTACTTGAACGGCTGGTGGCTGGAGCAGCTGGGGCTGGAGAATTCATTTCTAAGGTGGCTTCCTGACTCCCATGTCTGGAGCCTGAGCTGGGATCATGAAAGAACAGGCTCAGCCTAAACTGTAAACCTCCCTAGAAAGCAGGGAAATGCAAAAAGAAATGAGAAAGATACAGAAAATAACAAGTGCTGGTAAAAATGTAGGAAAACAGAACATGGCACTGGTCCATCAGTGTAAATTAGTCTAATCCCTTGGAATTTGGGCTTCTTTGGAGGCTCAGATGGTAAAGAATCGGTCTGTAATGTGAGAGACCCAGGTTCCATCCCTGGGTCAGAAAGATCCCCTGGAGAAGGGAGTGGCTACCCACTCCAGTATTCTTGCCTGGAGAATTCCATGGATGGAGGAGGCTGGTGGGCAACAGTCCACGGGATTGCAAACAGTTGGACACAACTGAGCAAGTAACACTGAGCAATTGAAAATACATCCATTGTAACCGAGCAATCCCATTTCTAGGTAACAGTCTTAGAAATTTTCTTTCATTTAAAATGATATTTCTCATATTAATTATATTACAGCATAACAACCACAGGATCTCAATGGCATTCAAGAAGAAGCATTTCTGGAGCTGGTGAATCTTCAGGTTGGTTGATGGGTAGCTGAGCTATTTGGCTCTATTTGCATTAGCTGAGGGTGGTACCCACCTTTCCAGGGGCCAGTTGCTATAGGCTGGACTTAGCCAGACAGTCCATTTCTGACCTACCTGGACCCTTCTGTTGGGTCAAGTGAGTAACCAAGGCATGCTCTTTTCACAGCAATGGCAGAGACCCAAAAGCACAACCCAATCACATAGGTACCTCCCAAGCCTCTGGTCACTTGTGCCTGCTAACATTCCACTGGCCATTGCAAGTCACATGGCCAAACAGAAAATACACTCTGGGGGAGTAACTGCAAAGTCACCTGATGGAGGACGTAGTTACTGGGATCAGAAAAGAATAGAGTCTATTAATGAAACCTGTGACATTTGCTGCAGAGATGTTTGTAATAAGACAAAAAGAACCTAAATGTTCTTCAGAAAAGGGAATGGGTAAATAGAGTGTGTGTTTCCATCCATCAGAGGACTATATAGCAATGAAAATGAATAAACCAGAGCTACCTGTCTAAACATCAAAAATGAAATGTTGATTTTTTTAAAATTGCAGAATAAAATGTAAAGCATAAACCATTTCTGACAGGTTTTCATATGCTTCAGGCTATAGTACATATTGTTGATATATATGTACATAGATAGTAAACTTGTAAAACAAAGATAAGAAAGATATACTTAAGCCTCGGGATAGTGATCTACTTCTGGAGAAAAAGAGAGATCAAATGGATCATGGAAGGAGACAGTGGCCTTCTGCAGTATCTGTGATAGTCTATTTTTAAGATAAAAGATATGAAGCAAATGTGGGAAAACAGTAACACCCACTAACTCTGAATGCTGAATGAGACAGATACTTCTTAGATTAGTCTGGAGATCTGGTGAGAAAGAGGTGCTTATGGTGGCTCAGACGGTAAAGAATCTTCCTGCAATGCAGGAGACCCAGGCTCAATCCCCGGTTCGGGAAAGACTCACTGGGGAAGGAAATGGCTACTCGCTTCAGTATTCTTGCCTGGAGAATTCTATGGACAGAAGACCCTGGAGGGCTACAGTCCATGGGGTAGTCCATGAGGTCACAAAGAGTCGGACACAACTGAGCAACTAACACATTCCAGATATGAATGCAAAGCAAATTAGACCAAACAAGATGACCAAGAATGAGAGAATTCCATTCATCTTATTCTGATCACTTGTGGGCTTTGATTTTAAATCCCAGACACACAACTACTTGTTTTTCTAACATGTTTGGTTGCTTCATGAGTCAGCAAATCAAGTTACTAGGACGCAGATTCAAGGTGCCTTTGTGGAGAAGATGCAGCTTGGAAAGAGATATTTGCACTTACTTTTTTTTCTTTTTAGATTAAACTTTTATCAGAAAACCTCAGAGTCTCTTTCCATCCCTAGGGAAATGAAAAGGACTATTATGGGAAGAAAATGACACCCAAATTTTGTTAGCAAATATTAGGGAAATTCTAAATTACAGCAAGGAAAAACTGCCAGATGGCCTGAAAGTATATGGGAGTGTCGATGTGGGGGAGGGGAGCTAGGATGACTGCAAAGCTCTTCACTTGAAACATGTGAATAAAGCAAAAGCCAGAAAAAGAACATTGATTTTTAAGTAATATAAGGTTTGATACATTTTTCCCCCAGCAGAGTTAAATTTACTGTCATTTTATTTTCACTGTGATATTTCACTCAAAAGATGTTGGTTTGGAATTGAAATGTACATGCATATGAAAAAGCATATAAAAATTGTACAAGTATAACATTCCCTTTCTAGATGGGCTTTGCTCTTGATCCATGGATGGCTATATTAGTATGTATTAACAGTAAACAGATGACATGTCTTTGAAATAGCCGCTTAATTGAAGAAAATGGGATTGTTGGATGCAAGGCCACGAAGGGGCTCGCCGGTATATTTTCCAGAGGCACTCAGCCTGAAATGAATGTCCTTGCCAATTTGCAACATTACATTCAACATTAATCTGAATGGATTTTCAATGGAATAATTTTAGAGTTATTAGCTGTGATTTTGAAGTTGCTTACAGTGGTTATTAATAAAGGAAAAATCTCTCTTTCCCCCGTCTTCCACTCCTTTAGAGTTATTGATTATGTAGTTCTACTTCCCAAGTGCATCTTGAATTTGTCCACTTCTCTCCCTACGCACTGCCCCCGCCCTCCCACTCTCATCCTAGCCACCCTCCTCTCTCAGAGGACAATCTGGTCCCCCCATTGCCACTCTAGCCTTCTTCTCTCTATTCGTTCTCCATACAATAGCAAGAGGAATCTTTCTAGAGTATAAATCTGGTCATACAATTCACCAGGGTTTCCCTGGCAGCTCAGATGGTAAAGAATCTGCCTGCAATGTGGGAGACCTGAGTTCGATCCCTGGGTTGGGAAGATCCCCTGGACGTGGACATGGCAACTCACTCCTATATTCATGCCAGGAGAATCCCCATGGACAGAGGAGCCTGGTGGGCTACAATCCATGGGGTCACAAAGAGTTGGACCCGACAGAGTAACTAAGCATACATGCAATTCAACTGTGAAAAATTCCTTCCTTCGCTTGTTTCCTATTTCCTTTAAAATCCTGAATATGGAGAAAGTCCCACCTCCTGAGCTGACTCGACTCTCCCCTCACCCAGCCCCATTCTCCTGCCACAGCAGAGTTTCCATTCTCAATCCAACTAACAATACTTGCACAGAAGAGAGTTTTAAAGTTCTGCAAAGCCCATCATGCCCCCATTTGAAGAAATGTCACAGATCCCTTTCCCCCAAGCTTCCGTCTGTCCAAGGTAACCACGTGCAACCACTTCAGCTGATCCTCTGGGATTTTGCCCCCACATCTCTAAATACCATGATTTTAAGGCTCCTTTTATTTGTGTTTTTAGCAGGTTCTATTGAGTTCTTACTGTGGAAGATGGGGATTCGTTTTCCTCCCCTCCCCTCCAGAGACTCCCTCAACACCACCCAGCCCATTGCTTGTCTTTCCGACATAGTTACATCATCATTGTCATTGGATCAATACCCTGTGTTTACATTATTTGGGCCATGTAAACATATTTGCAGCTAAGCCATATAGTATCAAAGATTACTTCTTTTCCTGATTAACTTCTAGTTTTCCCAGATAATTGTGGTTTTTTTCCCCACTGGCTTGACTTTCTTATCATTACATCAACCCTCAGCTTCCCCTCAGGTGTGTGAAGATCTTCTCCATGCTCGCAAAGAATGAAATGTATGTCTCTTTGATATCTGTGATCCTGCTATAAAGCACGGGAAGTTCAGCTCAGCGCTCTGTGATGACCTAGACCGGTGGGATGGAGGTGGGAGGTGGGGGTGGGGAGGCCCAAGAGGAGAAATACATGTATACATATATCTGATTCACTTTGTCATGCAGCAGGAACTAACACAACTTTGTAAAGCAGTTATACTCCAATTTAAAAAAATTATACAGGCCCAGAAAAAGAAATTATCTTCTCCTCCTGCTCCATCTTCTACATCTGATGAGGAGCTGTCACGCTCGGGTGTCCCTTTGTTTATCATTTTAGTGGAATCTCAGGAGCAACCAAAGTAAGTGCATATGTCACATTTGTCATCTTTACCCACACTTGCTGGCTTTCTCTCTCTCTCTCTTTTTTGTTTTCTTTTTGGCTGCATCTCATGGCATGTGGGGCCTTAGTTCTCTGACCAGGGCTCGTACCCACACTCCCTGCAGTGGAAGGTGAAGTCTTAACCACTGGGCCACCAGGGCCATGACCCCTAGCTTTCTTTCAGATCCTCTCTCATGTGCCCCAGGGTCTGCACACAAGCTGTTTTCCTCAAATCTTCTCCCTGTTTTCTCCTTGCCTCATCTCTTCTCATGCCTTAGATTTGAATTTAGAAGTCACTTCTTCAGAGACATTCCCTGATTTCCCAGCCCACCATCCTCATTGTACTTGGTAATAACATCCAGTGCTTTTCCGGCACAGCCCTTCTCCTGAGGGTCAGCACAGCGCAGTAATAACTCGAGATGTGTTTCCTTCCCTCCACCACGTGTGTATGACCTTTTCCCTGATCAGACACATCCATTTACTCAAGGACAAGTAGAATTTTTATAAAGAGAGTGACAAGAGCAAGAAAAATTTAACGTTCAGTTTTCTGACTTCTAATAGGGGCTTGTAAAAGGGCATGTCGTGAGGACTGGGGTGAAGAGCAGAAGTGAGGCGGTCACCTGAGAAGAGATGCTGGGGACCAAGTGAAGAAGAAATAGGGGATCAGCGTCAGGGGATGGCTAAGTACCACTCTTGGCCAGCATCGGGGAGCCCTGGGAGGGAGTAGCAACGTATAGACGGGGGTGGTACAGCAAATATTTGGCAACCTGATACTAGCATTCAGTAGTATGTAAACTGATGCAAAAATCAAAAATTAAGAACAGATTCCCTTTTATTGCCTCAATTATCGAAACTGGAGTATAAAACTATTTACCATGAAACCTAAGTTGTAGCAGAAGTCATTTGTTAAACCATTCTAACAATTCCCAAAGCATCTGTTGGGTTACAGCAATCGATGGCATGCGTGTGTGTTTGCTGCAGCTGTCGCTGTCTAAGGAAGACTTTCTGTGCTCCCCATGCCACTTCCCCAGGGCCCCTCTCTGATTTCAACTGCAGCTGAGCTAGTTGGTTCCCATGCACGCTGTCAGCATCCCAACACAAGAGCCTGCTAATCTCTCCACTTTTCTGCCTCGGGGCTCTCCCTGACACCCCAGGAGTTCACCCAGCTCATATCCTGGAAATCTCCAGAGAGAACACCATAGAGACAATCTCAGACAATGGTTAAACACCTGTCGATGGGAAACAGTGCTCCAGATGCCCATCCTTTGGGAAGACTACTTTGGGAAGGTGTGTTCTAGGTGGTTTCCCAAAGAGTCCCCAGCAGAATCAGGCCCCAGTTGTCCACAGTGAAAACCATCCCATTTGCTGGCTTCTCTTCCTTCCCCATCTCATTCTTTCCACTCCTTCCTTCCTGCTTTCTGGGATCGCCTTCCAAACAGCTTACCTGTACCCAAGTCCTTGTCTAAGGCTCTGCTTTGGAGAGAAACCCAAACTGAGATGCTCTCTGAATTGTATCCTGTAATGAGTCATGTTTTGACATCAGGAATTGCATCAAACTCTTTCAAAGACTTTCCCATTGCCGTGGGAAGTGTTAGATGCACGGGGAGCCTCTGAGGACCTGAGTGATGGTTCGTGCAGCTGCCCCCATCTCAGCTCAGCTGTGTCCACTTCTCTCTAGGCCTCTCGCCAGTCTCTCTCAACCTAGCAGTGGTAGACAAGCCAGATGGAGGGGTTGATAAGAGGAGGAGCGGAAGACGGAGTGAGAGGGATGAGCAGTTAGAAGATGCAACTCGTAGAGAAAGGAGAACAAAAAGAATAGAAGAAGTAAAAGAAAAGAACACACAAATAGAAGTTAACTGACAGGTGGGCAAAAGCTTGCCATTCACGTTGCACAGAGGTGAGTAGGGCTATGCTGGGGCTTGCTCTGCACATCTGCCCTGGTGAAAGAGAGCGTGGCATCCACGGGGGAATGATGAAATGGACTGGTTTCTCTGCTGAGGGAAGGAGAGGTGATAGAGATGACTCATGCTATCACTTATGGGGGCACACAGTTTCCTGGCCATTAAATTGGGTCCTAAGTAGAGATGTTCAGGAGTAGCTGCCCCCACCCAAAGGCTATGGTACCGAATAAAACAGATGAAAACCACCGGAGGTGGTGCTGCCTACACAAATTCCAGTCTGTGCAACAGCCCGCAGAAGCCTGTTCAACCTCTTCCTGAACCTGGACCCTGCTTCTCCCCCTGGGCAGAGTTAGGCATTCCTTAGGGCCTTACAAAATAGGTCCTCCTCAGCTCAGCCCTGTGGTGCTGCCTCCCCCAGCAAGGCTTTAGGAACTGGAGTGAGAAATGAGTTCACTAACTGGACAGGGGGGTCCTTTCACACCGTGTATGTGTGTGTATCAAGTCATCACAATGCACATTGTAAATGTCTTACAATTTTGCATGTCAATTACACTTCAATAAAGCTAACATAATGACAACAACAACAACTTCAGAAACTGGAGGCAACCTTTCAACACCTGAAATAAATAACCTAAAGTGCATGGCAAGTCCTGCCGATCTGCACTCGGAGTGCCAAAACCAGAAAAACAAGTCTCAGTTCTGCAGCGCAAGGAATTTCTCTGATAAAATCTTGCTCATGGTTTTATGAGCTTTATGGTTTTCTCATCACACATGCTGAGATGTATATTATTTATTTAGTTTTACTGCATATTGCAATTACTCATATTATTTCCCAACTGGTATGAAAATATTTCCATATTTTGATAACTAGTACAGTCAAACCAGTGAACCTACAGATGATCAGTCCCACCTGCAGATTTTTAGTTGCATTCCAAGACAGGTCTGAACAGCTCAGTACATAAGCCAGAAAATAACCTTTCCATCCCTAAGGTTGTCAAACCCCATGCAAATTTCAGCATGTGGAATTCACCCACCTTCCTCCTTCCAATGTCCTTTCAGAAATAGATGGGAGGGAGATTCAAAAGAGAGGGGATGGTGGTTTAGTCACTAAGTCATGTCCAACTCTTGCAAAACCAGGCTCCTCTGTCCATGCAATTTCCCAGGCAAGAATACTAGAGAGGGCTGCCATTTCCTTCTCCAGGGGATCTTCCTAACCCAGGGATCGAACCTGTGCCTTCTGCGTTGTTAGGTGGATTCTTCACCCCTGAGCCACTAGGGATTCTACATATAGCAGATAAGCTTCCTTATACAGCGGAAACTAACACAACATTGTAAAGCAATTATACTTCAATAAAAATATTTAAAAATAAATAGAGGTCAGGATCTTGTTTCTGCTGCTGTGTAACAAATCATCCCCAAACTTATGACTTAAAACAGACATGTATTGTTACATTTAATGGTTCTCAGAATTGAGTTTCAGCTGGCTAGTTCTCACTTGGGGTCCCTCAAGGGGTTGCTATAGAACGTCAGCTGAGGCTGGTCATCAAAAACTTGACTGAGTGGGACATGCAAGAGGGCTTCTTTACCCACATGATTATTCCCAGGCTGGAGATGCCTGAGACACTGGAGGCTGTCCAGGCACTTCTCTCCCAACCTGGCCTCTCCATAGAGCTAGCCCAGGCTTTCTTACAGTGTGATGGACTCAGGTTGATGGCTGGTTTATCTCGGAGTGAGCCTCCCAAGAGATCAGGTGTAAGGCTTCTTCTGACCTAGTTTAGAAGCCACACCCTGGAGCTTCTGCCATATCCTCTTGGTGGTAAAGAATCCCCTGCCAATGCAGGAGACATAAGAGATTTGGGCTTGATTCCTGGGTTGGGAAGATCCCCTGGAGGAGGGCATGGCAACCCACTCCAGTATTCTTGCCTGGAGAATCCCATGACAGAGGAGTCTGGTGGGCCACCATCCATGGAGTCACAAAGAGTCATACACAGCTGAAGTGATTTAGCATGCATGAATGTTCTTGGTTACAGGCAAGTTACAGGTTAGCCAGGTTGAAGTGAGAGGATAATGCAGGACTGAATCCTGGGAAGCTCAATTCATTGAGGGCTATCTTTTGGGGACTATTTACTAAGGGCTTTGATATTCATGGGGTGAATGGTAGTGAGACAATGTACTTGGGTAAGACCAGACATTAGCAAAACCTACCCACATTGCTTAAATGTATATTTACTTGTGTGATCATGTGTTTGATTCATTCTGTCCAGATCAGGGGCTGGCATACTTTTTCTGTAATAGTAAGTCTTTTGTGCCAGATAGTAAATATTTTAGGTTTTGCGCTCCAAGTAGTGTCCATTCAGTTCTGCCCTTCTGGAGTGAAAGTAACCAGAAACAATATGTAAATGAATAGGTGTGGCTGTCAAAATAAAACTTTATTTATGAACACTAAAATTGGAATTTCTTGTAATTTTCCTGTATCAAATTACTGTGCTTTTTTTTAATTTTTATTTTATTTTTTGACCATTGAAAAATGCAAAAGCCATTCTCAGCTTGCAAGCAGAGTAGAAATGGGCAGCAGGCCAGATCTGGCCCATGGGCTATAATTTTCCAACCCCTGGTCTAGACTAAGGCAGGGACCATGCCTGCCTTAACCATCCCTATAAACCCTATATTTAGCATGTCATAGCCATGCTCAATAAATATTTATTGAATGAATGGTGGATTTATAAACAAATTCAAAAACCTGAAATAAAAATTTCTCTGAAAAACCTGTATTGCTCACCTTGACATCAATCTCTTCTACTTAAAGCCTAGGTCAAAAATTACTTTTGCAGCTTCATTGACATTTTTCTGGAAATATAGCAGTATCAGTACACCCAAGTCTCATTTCCCTATGTTAAATGCGACCAGAGTACCCGGAATAATCGGAGATTTCAAAACTAAAGGGTGATGGAGGTTTACTGCCTCCTCATCTTCCCACAGCAATGCAAGTGCAGGCTATGAATCAGTGGCATCATAGCTCCTCGGCCACACGCTGCTATTTAAGTGCTGGCAGTGTGACACCATAAAATCCTAGAATCGCCGATTTGTCCTGGAGACTCTTGGTCACATCATCTTGTTTTCCAGCTCTCCTACAGGACATCCCTGAGTGCAGGCCCTAACCACAGGACGCAGTGCCAAACCAATGGTCTTCCCCTTTGGCATTCCAACCAGCTCTTCCTCCTGACTTCCTTGTTTCTATTAAGGGCACCATCAGTCCTCAATTCCTGAGGCTCAAAACTTTGGAATTTCTTGTTCCTCTCCCTCTGCTATCCCATCTTCTCATTGCTACAGGCCCAATTCTGTTGCTATTAATTCTCATCTAGATCTAGACTAATGTAATCTCCTAGCCATTCTCTCCCCCTGCCCACTCCCCTAACTTTTGCCTCTCTTACCTCCAACACGGCCTGTAAATCCTAAAGCGGGAGTGACCTCCGGTAATACTTAATAGTTTCCTTGCTTTATTTTTATTTGAGGAGCCATATTCTTCAAGTGTAAATCTGATCACATCACTTGCTTGTTCTAAAACCTTTAACGGTTGTCCAGAAAAAAAAAAAAAAAATGGTTGTCCATTGACAACCAAATTAGACAACTTCCTTGGCCTAGCATTCAAAGACTTCTAACTTAACTTCTAATCTCATCACTCATATAGAGCCTACATTTTTGGCAAGGCAGGAGTAGAAGAGACTGTTTGTCTCCCAATATTTATTCTTTCCTTTTTCCTTAGAAATAGCACTTATTTTTTTACATGGACCCAAGGCCACCACATTTCCCAGCTTGTCTTGCCATTAGACATGTCCATTTGACAAAGTTCTGGAAAATAGGATATAAGCAGAAATGTGTGCAACTTGTGAGGAGTACCCTTTAAACGGTAGGGAGTTTGTCCTTTTTCATTTCTTCCTTAGAGTTAGGCAGAATGTGAATTGAATACAGTGGCTGGAACTTGGGCTGCCATCTTGAACTGTAAGAAACCACATATTAAGAATGGCAACACAACATAATAGAAAGAGCCTGAGTCTTTGTTGCTCACAGAGTCATTCTACCAAAACTGAACTCTCTATTTTTGGACTCCTCTATATGAAAGAAAAGTAAACTTCGATCTTGCTTAAGCCACAAGACTTTCTCAAGCCACAGGCTTTTATCTCATTTGTTTCTATTGCTTTGTTTTATCACTTGTAGACAAACCTGACCTTGAGAATTACCAGGGGTCACCAGTTATTTTGTCAGAACATGGCACTCTTCCCCTCAAGCCTCTCTGTTCTCAGGGTTCCCTCTGCCCATCTTACCCACCTCTTCTAATTCCTATTCTCCTCTGCTACGCAGATCTCTGCCTTTAACCCATTTAACCCATAATCGCTGCAATTAGCCCATTTTCATGGCCCATCTCCATCTCTCAGAGGATTTTTCTAACCCTCCAGTCATTAGATTCTCCCGCTCTTTAGATTCCTCTAGTACATTTAATTCCCGTCTGCACTGTCTTCTCTCACAGGGGTCACTCTAAACTAATCTTACCCCAGCATCTCTTCTTCTACGTCACACAGACTAGGTGTTTGTTGAGACACATTTTGGGTACCACTCCGGCTCACAGAGGCCCTCCCTTCTTTGAAGACTGCCACAGACCCGTACCCACTTCCATCATGTCTTACTCTGTGACTGTCTATGGCTCTGACTGATGGATACCTTTCTCGGAGCTGACCTAGTCAGTGTCTCTCTTCTGAAAAAAAGGAAGTAGAGTTCCAAGGCAGCAGGTAACCTTGAGAGCTGTGGGCAGCCATATTTTACCACAAGGCCTGGAGAAGTGGTAAATGTCAGTCTGCAGTCTAAGAAAAGATGGATGAGAGATGGAGGTTCTGATGACTTGGCAGTTTCTTGACCCAACTCTTCTAGAGGTTGGATGTATCCCTGCATTTGGGTTCTATGAGACACCTTTGATTCTCATCACATGTCCACTTCTAATTGAAGCTAATTCTAGCCAGCTTTTGTTCTTTAATAGAAAAAGGTCAATATATATCTGTGGAAGTTTATTTCACTGAGCTGATAGAAAATCACAGACTGTTTGGTGGCGAAGTGAGGGAATTTTTAGCTGTATCAATTTGGTGGAACAACCACATGGGTTAAGAACTTCACACGTTTTTTTCTTTCGTCTTTGCCCCAGTTTGTATCCTCTTTTGGCTTTCTATGACATCTGCTATCTGTGGCACTCTTGTAACATTTATCACTTACTGCCACATTTGGTCAGTCTCCATGTATAAACCTAGTTCATAAACCACAGTGGGGCGTGGCTCCACCTCACTTATCCTCCTGCCTGAAAAGTTGAATGAATCCATTGGTATGTTAGCTTTTCTGTGTTTGCATTAGGAATACCCTGGACTACCACAGACCAGTTGTTGGTACCCTAATTAGGTTAATACCATGATTAGGTTTATTTGTAATTCAATGTGGTAGAAAACTGAAGTCCACAGATGGCAAAGAAAGAGAGAATATGTTATATTTTCTTTACCATCTAAAATTCCTGATCTAAGAGAGAAGGAAAAACCAGAAGTGAGAATGTTGAAGAAAAATAAGTTTCAACAACTGAGTAACTTTAGACTTTAAAGTGAAATTCACTCTCAAGTGTGCTGTGCAAAGGAACACGTATTCTTCTGTTTTCTATGTTCAACAGACAGCTGGAAACCCACACAGGATGCCAAAACTATGTGACCTACATTTGCAGCTAGACAGCATTTGCTAAAATGAAACCTAAGATTTAGAATCTTTTAAATTTCTTTGGAAGTATTACGTGTACTGGATAATGGGGTAATGGGTGCATTCCTTTTTTTTATTTCCAGGTATTTAAAACTATGTCAATCTTCTTCTCCTTTCTTTAAAAACAAAAATGAAAACAAAACAAAAAGCTCTCACAGGAGCTTTTTTCAGTGTAAGAAGTTAATCTATTAAAAGTTCAACTAATAAATTTCTGCATCTTTGGAAACGAGGTAGAATCTGAAACAAACCAAACTTTTTGCATTCTGATTTACATTTGCTTCTTGTTGGTGAGGATGAAATAAAGCTAAATCATTAACATCACAGTCAGATTCATTTTCTCCTCATGCAAAAAGTCTGTGAGTACATTTTCAAAAATTAAAAGCAAATGTTTTAAGGGTTATACTACATTCCCATGGGATTCCCTAAATGCGCCAACACAGACCTGGCAACTAACTCCTTAGAGTGGGCATAGAGTTCATTTTGATAATTGTGGCAATGTGGAGGGTTGGCAGAAGGTCTTTTTCTCTGAGTCTTGGTCCTTGAGGGATTTCTCTTAAAAGTTAAGATTTGTTCTGAACCAAAGTGTTTACATCTTCTGACTCTCAATCTCCAAACTGAACAAATTTAGCCTAAACCTGAAGTGATCATATAACCTTGCAGCCTTTGGTATTCACTCACTGTAAAATTTTTATTTTCTCAAATTTTTAGGTGAAATTAACAAGCCATTTCCATGGCTCTTCCTTCTGTCTGGCATGTTTTTCCCACTCTTTTTTCTTATTCTTTCCCTGTTCCTCCCTCATCCAACTAATCTGCTGAAATCTCTCTCAAAGGTCATTTCTTTGTGAAATCTTTACCAACCACCTGAATTAATCATGCTCCCCTTGGTGACACCCACATTTCTGCTCTCATATCTGCAGCTCTTACAAGTAACTCACTAGCAAATAGTTCTGTTCCCTCTCCCAGGGGGCTGCCCCTTCCAGCCCCCTCTTCCAAAATATGAACTCCCTCTGGGAGGCGGCGCTATTTCACTCATCTTTGCATCCTTAGTACCCAGCCTAGTCTAACAGAGTTGCAGAATAAAAGTGAATTAGTTGCTTTGCTACATCAATCATGCACTCTCTCTCCTATATCTCCTCTGGCTCTTTTTCCTATGCCTGTAAACATGTTCAAGTGTCTTTATAAACAAACTGTAGTAAATGATTTTAACACTTGGAATGAATGAGAATCCATGAGTCCACAGTGACATGAATGATAAGTAATTTAATAAATGCAGGCGAAGGGAAAGTTCTTCCTTAGACTATGAAGCCAGTTAATAAACGTAGAAGGAATGATGAATATAGAAAATTACCATCTTGCAACCAATATAACAATAATTGTACCAGGAAATCACCAACAGATGCTATAGCTGGGGTAAAATATTGAAGAGAAACCAGACATTTACATAGTCCCAAAATATCTCCCAGAAGACTATCATTTATTACTTGAAAAAAATAGTAGGTTTACAGTAAAGAAATCTACCAGATACCACCACATTGACCAAATGATTGAAATGGCCAAATGACTGAAAAGTGCAAGGACCAGTCAACTACATGTGCCCCCAGACATCATGCACTGAGAAAGATACAACATCATTTCTACAGAATCGCTGCCAGAAATGTATTTATCAGACGATATTTAGGAGAAAACATAAACTAAACCAAATCAAGAGACATCGTATGAAATAACTGGCCTATTCTCTCCAAAAATGCAAGAGCTTCATGAAGTATGAAGGTCGATGAACTATCACAGATTAAAGGAGACTGAGAGACACGGCAACTAGGTGCAACGTACGAGCTGCCATTTGTTTTGCATCATTCCGTTAATAAATGGAATAATTGTTGAAATACTAAATAAGGCGAGTAGATTAGGCAATAGTACTGCACCTATATTAGTTTCCTGATTTTGATCTCTGTGTTGTAGCTAGGTAAGAGAATATCTTTGATTTTTAGGAAGTACACTGAAGGATGAGGTATAAAGCATCATATCTGTGGCAACACTCCCAAACCGTTCAAGGGAAAAAATATGAGAGGGAGGAAGAGAAAGAGAGAGCAAGAGGAAAAACAAATGTGTAAAATGTGATAAAACATTAGCATATAGGAAACAAGTGGGGAGTATACAGGTATTGCTAGTATTGTTGGAAGTTCTCGGAAATCTAAAATTCTGTTAAAATATAAAATTAAAAAAAATCTAACCAACAGCCACAACAAATCAATCAAACTTCATTTCATTTCTGGTCCTCTAATCAAGGTTCTAGAAGGAGGTGCTCGGCAGTCTCTGCTGTTTTCACTGACTCTTACCCATGGCAGTCCATTAACCTTATCCATTATCCAACTGAAATGACCTTGATTTTCTTCCAATGATCTCAGTGCCACCAAACCCAATAGCATTTTTGTCCTCTTCCACTTTTCTTCTCTGCAGTGTTTTATTCTCTATGCTTTGTCTTTAGCAACTCCTTAAGCCCAAACACAGCTTCTGATCTCTTCCTCACCTAACTGTATAGCTTCCTTCTTGCCATTCCTCAAAAGGATCCTTCTTTATCATTATCTGAAGTGTAATATCATCTATGTGTGGTTCTTTTTGTGTATTCTATTTTCTCAGCTTATTCTCATCTTCAATTAGCAAAATTAAACTCATCCACCAATGTTAGCTCACATATCACCTCCTTTGAGAAGTCTTCTCTGAATGCCATGTTGAGTTTTGATAGTACTTATATCTTGTGATTCCTCTCCATAACACTTCTCACTATATAATATAGTTGTCAATTTACTTATCTTTTTCCTTACTGTAAAATCCTGAAGGACAGAGACTACAGCTTCTTCATCTTAATAATCTCAATACCTAGCACAGTTCTTAACACAAAGTAATCGCTCAATGTGCAGTGGATGAATAATTGATTGACAGAGGGACATGCTGAATCTGAAACAAAAATCTGGGTTTTTATTCCTAGACCTCAAAGAACAAAGCTCATTCTAAATCAGAATGTTGTAGCTAAAAGAAGACGTTAGCTGTGTGTTTTTTTGTTTTTTTTTAGGTAGGCATATTTCATAGTTATGGCTATTTAGTACACTGGGAATATAATACCATTTGTGGAACTACTGTCTGGCTCCTATAATAACGGACCAAATTGAGAGAGTAAAAGCTTCCTAAGCAGACTTCGCTTGATTTGCAGGCTTTCTCAAGCTTGATGCCAGTTATATTTCTTTTTATACTCTAGTTTCCTAGAGTTTCCATTTTGGAGAGAAAATGAAGTTTGGCAGAGGGCATAAAATTTGTTCATTAATCTTGTAGCAGTTTCAAAATGATCCTTCAATAATGGTTTATTCTTCTGATACAATATTTGGTTCAACTGTTGAAATAAATGAAATTCTGGAAGAGTTTCACAGAAGAAACTACTTAAATTTGTCCCCCATAAGAATCCATCCCAGAGACCAACATTCATAATGTCTTCTCCCAAACATAAAATTATTGTAAAAATTATGTTTTAAATTTAAATATTTTAAAATTATGTTTAAAAACATTTTAAACAATATTGTTTACATCTAAAACCATGAGGATGAAATAAAGACGACACTTTAAGCCCTTCCTGGAGTTTATACCAGGAAATATGTTACAAAATAACAAATTTGATGTTGCCATTCTTTTTTACTTTATTTTTAATTGGAGGATAATTGCTTTATAATCTTGTGTTGGTTTCTGTCATACAACAACATGAATCAGCCATAACTGTACAAATATCCCCTCCCAATGGAACCTCCATCTCACCTTCCCATCCCCATCCCACCCCTCTAGGTTATTACAGAGCGCTGGATTTGAGTTCCCTTATCATGCAGCAGATTCCTACTTGCTGTCTAATTTTACACATGGTAATGTGCATGTTTCAAGGCTACTCTCTCAGTTCGTCCTACCTCCTCCTTCCCCCGCTATGTCCACAAGTCTGTTCTCCGTGTCTGCGTCTCTATTCCTGCCATTCTTTTTTAGCAGTAACAAAATCACTGCTTTTCTTTTTTGGATGGTTATGAGGAAAGGCACATTCGGAGCTGAGACTGGCCTGCAGCCTAGCTTCTCTGGGTTGGAGTTAGTATCCTTCTGAATTCTTGCTTCCTCTGTTACCTTAAGGAAAACATGGCTTTGGCTCAGTGTGGTTTTGTGGGGTTTGGATTTGGATAGGGATTCTGGATGAACAATAACCTACAAAAGCACGTAAAAATCTCAGCACCCTGGGAGGGAGAGGAATTGCTAAGAATTCAGAGGTTTTTCTCAAAGAAGAGAAAAAAATTAACCTCACACCAAAATTTTAAGTCAAATATCTCTTTTGTACAATACTCTGTACACAGAGATTCAATATTTAGTGATGGTGATGATTTAGAAACACAGATTCCAAGCTATAAAACTGGAAGTGTAACTGAGCCATCTTTATTATCCCACAAGAGAAAAGGAGAACAGATGACAACAGGACCAGTATGGAAAATTAGGTATTTGAAAACTTTAAAGGAAAGTACAAGAAACACAGGAGAACACTTTGTGTCCTTGGAGAAGGCAAACTTTCTTAAACAGGAAACAAAAATTGTGCTGAGCATAAAAGAAAGATGGATAAATTAGACTATATCAAAATAGAGAAGTTTTGTTTATAAAGAGAAAGAGAATACACCCCCAAAGAGTGGGAGAAAGTGTTATTAGCATAAAGAACTTGAATCTAGAACATTCTAAAAGGAAAAATACCTCCTACAAATCAAGAATAAAGGAAACAGAAAACTCAGTATATACACTGGATATTGACTTCACAAACAAAAATATCCAAATGGTCGATAAACATATGATATGGTATTCAACCTCACTAGTCCTCAGAAAATTAAAATAGTTCAAAGATAAGTATTTCTGTGTTTGTTCACATGTATAACTAAGCCTTTGAAGATGTGGTTGTTGCTGTTTAGTCATTAAGTTGTGTATGACTCTTTGACCCCATGGACTGTACCTTGCCAGACTTCCCTGTCCTTCACTATATCCCAGAGTTTGTGCAAACTCATGTCCATTGAGTTGGTGATGCCCTCCAACCATCTCATCCTCTGTCACCAACTTCTCCTGCCCTCAACTTTTCCCAGTATCAGGGTCTTTGCCAATGAGTTGGCCCTTCACATCAGGTGCAAAAGTACTGGGGCTTCAGCTTCAGCCTCAGTCCTTCCAATGAATATTCAGGGTTGATTTCCTTTAGGATTGACTGGTTTGGTCTCCTTGCAGTCTAAGGGACTCTGAAGAGTCTTCTCCAACACCATAGTTCAAAAGAATCAATTCTTCAGCGCTCAGCTTTCTTTATAGTCCAACTCTTACATCCATACATGACTACTGGAAAAACTACAGCTTTGACTATATGGACCTTTGTCAGCAAAGTGATGTCTCTGCTTTTAAATACTCTGTCTAGGTTTGTCATTGATTTTCTTCCAAGGAGCAAGTGTCTTGCAATTTCATGGCTGCAGTCATCATCTTCAGTGACTTTGGAGCCCAAGAAAATAAAATCTGTCACTGTTTCCATTTTCCCCCATCTATTTGCCATGAAGTGATGGGACCAGATGCAATGATCTCGATCTTAGCTTTTTGAATGTTGAGTTTTAAGCCAGCTTTTTCACTCTTTCACTTTCATTAAGAGTCTCTTTAGTTCCTCTTCACTTTCTGCCATTAGAGTGGTATCATCTGCATATCTGAGGTTGTTGAAATTTCTCCTGGCAAGCTTGATTCCAGCTTGTGATTCATCCAGCCTCGCATTTCGCATGATGTACTCTGCATATAAGTTAAATAAGCAGAATCACAATAAACAGCCTTGATGTACTCCTTTCCCAATTTTGAATCATGGATCTTTGTTACATGTTTGGTTCTTAACTGTTGCTTCTTGACCTCCATGCAAGTTTCTCAGGAGACAGTAAGGTGATCTGGTATTCCCATCTCTAAGGAGATCCTTTTACTACTTCTATTTTACTTCATTCTGAATTTCATAGAGAAGAATAAAATGGATTCCATGAGGCTAAAGCTCTGTCCCAAGTAAAAACAAATGAGTCTTTTTTTTTCTTTTTTTTTTAATCTATAAATGTTTTTATTAGATAAGGCCTCCATCAAAAAATACAATTGCAGCAACAAATGAGTCTTAAAAACAAATCTCAGGTGGTCATCGACAGGCTTGGCTTTCACTGAGGAAATAGATCTCTGATCTCTCTTCTGCATTCGTTAGTTTCAAAATCACCATATATCAGTTACGTCAAACATCTAGATTAAAATAGCTGTCTCAAACTATTCTCTTTTTAAAACAAAAAGCAAAAGATAAACAAATAAAAGCAAATCTTTAAAGTCTAAAAAGACAAATGATTTATCCAAATTCCAACAACAAATAAAAAAAACTTTAGGTTTTAACTATTCAATTATTATTTGATCTTCCACTCAAAAAAATATATATATATAGTCATTTCTTGAGCATCTACTACCTACCAATGCCAGAGATAAGGGATATAAACTTGTATGCCAGGTATGATATTTTCAAGTAACTAACTTGGATGAGAATAAATGTAATTTATTTTTTGCTAACTGGATTCAGCTTTTGTTTATCTGATGGCATATTTCTTAATTTAGTCATTTCCAAATAAAATCAGTTGTTTCAAGGTCTACTTCCAGATTTTCACTTTCCCTCTTTTCCTTCTCCAGATCATTGGGTTCTGAGTTCTCATGGAGCTACAATAGCTATTACAGTGGTAGGAGGACTTAAGATCAGATTGGCAGCAACTCTCTGTGCTGTTTTCTGCCAAGGTGACTAATTAATTGCTTGGTTTCTCAGGCATGGCCACACCTCCATCTGCCATTAATAAGACAAGTCATGTCTTCAGTCCACACTGTCTTGGTCCTCCTCATCCAAGTGTTACAAGCCTGTCAATCACTTGCATGACCCTCTTGGAGCTGAAGAGCTTTCAGAAACTCTCTTAAGGCTTTTGAGGAGGCAGTCTCGAGCCTCTCAGTAAGCATATATTATGATGAGCATTTCTACTTTATTGGTACTACACTGCTGCAGATGAAATTTTTTTCCCCGATTGCTCTTTACCACCTCTTGGGTGTGATGGGCCCATGTTTGGTGAGTTGGCCAAAGGAACATCAGGGTTCAGAAGAAGAAGTCTGTGATGGGGGTGGAAGCACTTCTCTTAGTAAATCAAACAATATGCCAATGAAGGCTCTCAGAGAACTTAGTCTCTTAGGGGAAGTAGATCTTTCACCAGTAAGGAAAACACTGTGAGATCTGTATTAGGTAGATATATATAAGGAATTCACTGGAACTAAAAGAAGAATGGTAAATTCTGTTAGGAGAGAGGAGTAATTGGAAAGTTTCAAGGAGAATAAGATTCCAAAATAAAATTTAAAACGTGAGTATGAATCCCCTAGTGATAAGTTTAGATAAAGCCATTCTGAGCAGAAGAAGGAATATGAGCAAAATCTGAGGGCTTTGTCCTAGATACACTCAATTTTGAAAGAAATGTGTTAAAATATCATATTATAATTTTATTGTTTTCCTTGAATTCCCAATGGATTTTCCTTTATCTATTTATTTTCTAGGTTGTTTGGTACATATGAGTTTATAAGTAATTTAAAGTCTTTATAGATTGTGACTTTGATCATTGTACAATTTGCATCTTTGTCCTATTTATCACTTTTAACTTTAAATTCCAGTTTACCTGATATTAATTTTATCCTTCTGCTTTCTTGTTTTTTTTTTAAAATCTTTTCTGTGTTCTTTTTCTTTTTTGTTTCCTTTCATTTTGCAATGCCTGGTATTTCTTCCCCCATTCCTTTATTTTTATCCTTCACTGGAAATGATTTTCTTGGAGTCAGTACATCACTGAGTTTTGCTTTCGTCCTAATTTAATAGTCTCTGTCTTTTATGGGAGAAAGGGGAGAAAACCTCCTCTTTTATGGGAAAAAAAACCTATGTCTTTTAGGTTTATTGCCCAAGTACTGTCATCACTGATGTAATATATTTTATTCCTTCTCTCTTATATTTATTTTATATTGTCATTTTTTCTTTATTCTCCTGTTTTTCTGATTTGATCAAATTGTTTTTCATTATATTTTTCCCAGCGAGTTTACAATATTTTTCTACTCCATTAAATTGCTACCTCTTTAATCTTTTTCTCATTACTCACCTAATCGTCTTTCTTATTTGAAAACAAAATACTCTGTTCACCAACATGATACACTGATTCTCCCCTGATAAATTCTGTTTCCCTTCTGTTTTTCTCCTGCTGCAGTAGAATGTGACCTTTAGAATACTCTTAGTTCCCTCTTATGCCTCTTATTCCCAGGTCCTAGGTTTTTATCAGACAACTTAGTACTTTAAATTTTGGACTACTTTTGACTTTCACCTGAAATGTGTCACTGAAGAGTTTTAATCATAGGACTGAAATGGTCAAATTTGTATTTTTAAAAGAGCACTGTAACTTCAGTGCAGAAGCTGTGATAGTAGACAGATATTCTTTATAAGTCACATTTTCAGATTATCCATATGCAGATATGAACTCAATAATAATAAATGATGTAACCATGAATGAGTTATGTGCAAAAATATGGATATTGTTTCCAACGACAGGCATGTTTTTATATTTGGTTCTTTACAAGTATTCTCTCATAAACTCCATAAAGAAATGGTAGGTAAGATAGAAGAAACTGGTAAAATTCAGATGATGATGGGATCATGAAGTGAGAAACTTAATTTTTCTGATCCTTATCTTTAACTCTAGAATGCTATCAGCTTAGCTCTGGAGCAGAGAAATTAGAGTGGTAGGGGGAGAGGGGAGTACTAGCCTAGAAGCCTAAGGATACCGAAGAGACTTAAAAGAAATGTCTGATTTTACTTCTATTTTCTGTGATTTTTGCTTTATTTTCACGGGATATATGCATACATGTCCTATGCTGTATTTAAGGGAACCATGAGATTCTTCATAAAAGACTCACAACATCTCGGGATAATTCTAATTATCTCTAAGGATAGTAATGATAGTAATAGTACCCAGTGTGTATTGGGTGATTACCATATGCCCAACATTGTTCTAAGTGCTTTATATGGATGTAGTCAAATCACATAAGAATCCTCAAAACAGGCATTTCAATTCAAGCTAATTAAAAAATACACTGTGCCTAATCTTCTTTTTTTGGAAACTAGCCTAGTAAAATGATTTAGAATACAGAAAATACTATTTACATGATTATGACATGGCTCAGAATATGAAACAAAAGGGAAATAAGTTAAATATTGCCTATCTACTTGATAAAATACTAGTCATACATGTTAAATGATCATACATCTCACCATACATCTTTTGTGATTATCTCTTTAATGCCCTTTTACAATGTAACCAACCTATCGTGTCTGTTTTCTTTCCTACTGTATTCTTCGTGGCTGCATAGTGTCTGTTCATAATTGGTGCTCAATTAAGAAGTCTCCCTTTTCACTTAAATACGTTTGAAGTGAGGGCTGTCAGCAGAGAGGGCTACAGTAGAAGTAGTCCATGCTTCCAGAGTTCATCAAGGCAAATATTCCTGGTGCCTCACAGGGAAAAGAGTGGCCATCACAACCAGTAGCCAAGTATGGTCTATCCTGGGATGACCTCATCCGAAACCTGTGAGCAGCGTGCTGCCAGAGGCGGGAACTGTGAGTCACGGCACTGCTCCCCTCCACGGGAAACGAAGTGCTGCTGAAGAGTAAGCCATGGGCAGCCAGGAAGTGTAGAGTGGAAGGGTCTGAGGGAGGAAGGCCACCAAGGAACCCCAGGGAAGTGCCCGGGCACAAAGTGCCCCAGGAAGGAAAATCATCACTTAGACCTCTGCCACACAGAGTCAGACAAGAAGGACCCAGACGAGAAAAGAGGACCCCGTGTCTTCTCCTCCGAAAGGATTCAAGCACAGGTGATAGTATTGGCAGCAGAAACAAAGCTTTAGACTGCATGAAACACGGCAGATTGTGACCTGGATGAAGCTGAAATGGACATGAGTTTGAGCAAACTCCAGGAGAGAGTGAAGGACAGGGAAGCCTGGCATGCCGCAGTCCGCGGGATCGCAGAACATCAGACACAACTTAATGTCTGAACATAGCACTGTTTATTATGTGAAAGTGATGGGGAAAAAATGACAGGGTCTGCCTTAGCTATCTCTGAGTGATGGATAAAGGAGAGCAAATAGAGCAGTTTGGGAATATTGTGGTTTGAGAAAATGAAGCTATTTTGCAAGACCATTCCACAGACCCTACTCACTTATTAAATTGGCTCTACTAAGCAAAAGAGAAAATCATACTTTACACCTTTTAATTGTGTATGTGGGTGTGAATGTCTGTACGTGTACATATATACAATGTGAGTAGTTGTGTTTCTTACAGAAAAACACAAAAGTAAGTAATGGGTCTCTTGATTGTAAGGAAAAGAAGGTGGAAAGAGGCCTATGATAAATCATGGTATAAAAGTGAAGGGAATAGAGACATATTCCAATCACCCAGTATTTATGTATCTTCCTGCGCTAGGACTCTCGGTTTGCTTCTCCAGACCTTCATTGCTTTTCTAGATCTACTATCTACTATCTCTTCCCTGTTCTGAGTCCCAGGAGGCTGACTTCCTGGACAGCTTCACTTGGCCACTGGCCTTGGTTGGCTCATCCAATTAGAGGCTGTAGTAGTAGATCAATGAACAGGAGAAGACAGATGCTAGAGTGTTTATTTCCTGCCCTATTCCCCAGGCCTGTCCCAGTGAAAGGGTTTAGGCAGTGGCTGAAGTCCCCGGGATTCCTCCAGGCTCTTTCCTTTATGTCCTTAGCTTCTCTCAGATGGTTCCTTTTCCAGGACTCAGGGTGCCCTGCGTTCCAGTAACAGCACTCCTCTTCCCCTTCAGGCTTAGGGGTGGTGTGGATTTTTGCTAATTTTTGTGCGTCTTCCCATCCCCTGTTTTGTTTTTTTTTTTTAACCCTGCCCAAATCTCTGTAAAGAAAATTTTTGTTAAACCCTATCCTTAAGCCTCTTGAGTGGACCTTCTTGTTCTTTCTGGGAATCTAAATAAAACAGTACCTACCCTCAAGATCTCCTACAATTATTCAAGGGCAAGAGACAAGATATTCCCTTTAAAGAACTTACTTGCAATAAGTGAAGAACAAGCTTACTGACGTGCCTGATGTGATAATAGGTCCTGGGGTGGAAGCAGGGTGTGAGCAACAGAGGTCCCTGTTAGTATAATAGTGAGTTCACAGTCAGAAGACCTGCGTTTTGAGTCTCAGCTCCAACATTTGCTGACAAAATAATTAGCAAGGAAAAAGAATCCCTACACTAAATGTTTCATAGGATTGCTAGAGGAAGGAATAAAAGAACATGTCATACACAAGAGTTCTTTGCACATCAGGCGTTAGCATCTTTTCAGTGTTTTGCAAGGATATGACCACAGTGCAATGGCTTCCATTGTTCCCTAACAAGGAAGGAAGGTAACTCTTAGGGGATAGTACTCAAAATGTGGGTGAAATAGCGAGCACAGGAAAATGTTCCCATCATGAACTTCTGTCTAAGAAGGCTCAGAAAGGGATAAAAAAAAGGGGGGGGGGGGCAGGAGGAAGAAATGTGACCTGGATCTCCTGAAGCTCAAGTCTTTAAACAGACCCTTCTACGACCTCACCCTATAGAGACCCCCACTCTCATTTCTAAAACCAACAGACTCACCAATAGTTCTGCCGCTACCATCTTTATTCCAGCACTTGAATGAGTTCTCACTTTTCCAGATTGCCCACCATTTCCAGGCCTCATAGAAACCACAAGATATAAAAGTATCTGATGTAGACACCATGCATTATAGGCATTTTGTGGACTGTAGGAAACCACTTAGGCAGATGATTCAGACAGAGAGAACTCCACAGGCACAGTGCTTGATGGGATTATGTTACTGCCATTCAAATGCTCTGGGCTCTTCTGAAGTTTAAAAGACTTCACTCACCTTCAAAAATCAAAAATGGCAAAGTTCACATGAGGGGACGCTTTCAGAATATATTTATTAATGAGAATTTTTAACCATGTACATAATTTTAAACCACTCAGAAAATGTTAAATGCTTGTGCTCAAGAGGCTATTAATTTTCCATTGCAATAAACTCAATTGGTTCTGTTGTATGCCTCAATATTTAAGGATCTTGAGGATCAATACATGCCAGCAAGGAGTTGGCTAACTTTTAATTTGCCTTTTAATTTTTAATCCATGTGGTTCTTAAGAAAGAAGTTTGATACATTGATTTGAAATTCTGCTTAATGAAAAATTAGCTATCCCTAGGCTGTAGCTTTAAATTAATCATTAGTAAATTTATTGAGTCACTGTGAGGATCCAAAATTTCTGTTATATGGGTGGTGGCATGTCATTAAGAAGCCTTCTGTCAAGTGAGATGCTCTTGCAAAGGGGGATGGGCAAAATGCTTCAAAAATGGAATGGATTTTATTGAAGAGCTGTATTGAGCATTTATACTTAAAGAATGAGGAAAATAAATAATAAGGCTATTTTGCAAAAGAAGAGTGACTCAAGATGACTGGTAAAATACCATCACTACCCTTTTCATTTGGGACTTCCTTCCCTTCTAAGGTTTAGGAGCTCCAATTTTTATGCCATAAGTCAAACCCAATCAAACTTTAGTCATTTAGATAACTTATCCATATTATATGCCATTTCTTTAAGAGAAATCCATTCATTTATTTAGCAAACATGTATCCATCACCTTCAATATAGTATTCAATGAAGTAATACATACAAAGCACACATAATAAGGTAATTGCTCCATAAATGCTAGTTGCAAGGTAAAGACAGTCATCATGATGATGAGACTTCCAGGCACTGTGCTATCTGCAAGACATAGATTTATGAACAAGAAAGATATGGTTCCTGCCCTTGAATATCTTGCTCTCTGGTTGAGCAAGACAGAAAATACACAAAAAAACAAGTGATATAGTAACAGTGGGATAAGTTCTATGAAGCAAACAAATTGAGTGTTTTGATGGAAAAACTAGGAGAGTAATTTTCATAGGATTGTTTTATATGAAGGTTTGAATTGATGAGTCTGGGGTTGCTTCCTTTGTTAAAATTTGTTGTTCAGTCACTCAGTCATGTCCAACTGTTGGCAAGCCCATGGACTGCAGCACACCAGGCTTCCCTGTCCTTCACTACCTCCCGGAGCTTGCTCAAACTCATGTACATTGAGTCAATGGTGCCATCCAACCATTTCATCCTCTCTAGCCCCCTTCTCTGCCTGCCCTCAATCTTTCACAGCATCAGGGTCTTTTCCAATGAGTCAGCTCTTCACATCAGGTGGCCAAAGTATTGGAGCTTCAGCTTTAGCATCAGTCCTTCCAAAGGATATTCAAGGTTGATTTCCTTTAGGATTGACTGTTAAAATATCCTGCCTTTAAAAAAACCTATCATTTGAAACTGAATCTTCCAAGACATTTATTTATACCTCTTAAGAATATCAGATAATTTGCCCCTCTCTTCCTTCACTTAGGCTGCTTATGGTTAGATATATGTTCATTATCTTTATTTATCAGGAACAGAATGTAATCTTTAGAATTATCTTCTGAGAGGGAAACACACGACAAGAATCACACTCCCCCAGCAAAGAACTGAGATATTAGAAATAACAAATACTGAATCAAATCTGTCATTCCAAATCCTTCCTAGAATTAGTCATTGGATTCATTTTTCCTTTTTTTTTCTTTTCCTGAGTGTAATCCAATTACTTAATGGTTTAGAAAAAAAAGTCCTAATGAAGTAAGAGGAAGTTAAAGGGGAAAGAAAATTAAACTCTGAAGTACAACCCCAAAGACTGATGTTATTTTTTCTGTTTCTTTGCAAGCATGATGTTTTCGCGTAATTTAATTGGCTCATTTCTCATTTTTTTGTCATCTCTTTCTTGTTTCCTAGCTGAGGGGCAGACCACTGTGCTTTATATCATTGTTTTACCCTCTATCAAAGGCCTTATTATGCAGACCCCATCATAAGTAATGTCAAAATCCATAATCCTTACCTTCAACTGAGTTAAATATAATTGGACTTAAAACAACCAATTATGTCCTCAATTCAGCTGGTGAGTAAGGTGCAGAATGCAATTTCCCTGGAGGCAGTAGCAACACCCTGACTCTATAAAGTACTTTTAAAAGGAATTTTACAATTGTTCCTGTTTCCTGTCAGGCCTGTCTCCCATTGCACTTCCCAGGCACAGATTCCATTCGTGGTATTACCCACCAGGTCAGGTCCCCACAACAACCCCCCTCCTCCTTCCCTACCACCTCCTTCCCCACGTCCTCCTTCCCCACGTCCTCCTTCTCCACCTCCTCCTTCCCTATGGTGCTTTCACGCCTTTCCTCCTCTGCAGAGGGAATGCCTTTTTGCTCTCCCTGTAATTCCCCAGTTGAAATCCTACTTATCTTTCCAAGCACAGTTCAGTCGTTTCCTCCATCTTAAAACCTCCCTCATCCCCAGAATCATTTCTCCCTCCTTTTTTCGCTCCTGTTACTCCAAACATCTCTTCTCACCCTGGGTCTGATTTTAGAGATGTTTGTGGCCTCTTCTGTTTCATTTTCTAGATTGTGCTTTCTTGAAGGACAGGAATTTGGAAATGCAAGTTTATATCTCTTTAGTCCCTCACACGTTGCCTTTGGCCTTTGAGGTTTTCCATAATTGTTTTTAGTGAATGAATAATCAAAACCCTTCTACATTCATCATGGTTCTTTTAGGTTCAGAATCGTTGTGGAATAGAATACGGTTTTTCCTTCTCCCCTCAAAATTGCTAATAAGACTTTTTTTTTCCTGCTCACGTTTATAGGAAAATATAAAGGCTGGTACAGAGAAAGAAGCTAATGTTGGTTTGTTTTTGTTTTTGTTTTCCTTTAGCAAATGCCTGTCTAGAAAAGCATTTTCCTCTAATCATTGCAATGAACATGTAATGTACTCTGGTAAACACTGCTGGCTGATGTGAGCCTTTCCCCATGCAGTCAGCTCTCTGCTGAGGTTTTCATTAAACATTGCACCATGCTGGGAGCTGTGTCTTGCATGTGCTATGACAAGGAGTCTGAATCTTTCATTGGCACGTATAGAGTTGTTTCAGAGTGGTAGTATTTTCCACCTCTTTAATTATTGAATGTGAAGGTAATTAACATATGTATTGGATTGGTAATTTCTTTTAATTAATTCCAGATTCAAGAAGAAGTCTCTTAGAGGATGCCCAGCCCATATGAACTCAGTCTCCAAAATGGAAACGTTGTAGACATCAGGGCATTCAATCCTCTCCCTCCCTGATGTTTGGAAGAAAATACCAGCTTGCAGAGCCACACACACATTCACACGCGTGCACATGCCTGCTCAGTCACTGCAGTTGTGTCCGGCTCTCTGCAACCCCATGGGCTATGGCCCGCCAGGCTCCTCTGTCCATGCAATTCTCCAGACAAGAATACTGGAGTGGGCTGCCGTGCCCTCCTCCATGGGATCTTCCCAACCCAGAGACTGAACCTGTGTCTTCTGTATTGCAGGCAGATTCTTTACCCACTGAACTACCTGGCAAGCCTCTACACACACACACACACACACACACACACACATTTTTAGAATACTTGATTAGTTGCTCTAATCTGAAAACAGAGAAGAACATTTGGTTTTTACACATATTGGGCTTATCACCAAACTAGATTAGCTCTCCAGTGAAAGGTGTGTTTCCTTAAGAACCAATTCGAGGTATGTTCCAGTTATGAAAACATTTGCCATAAGCTCCGAACACCCAGTCACCCTTTTTCAGACCCCTCAGAAGGGATCTCAAAGAGTCAGACACGACTCAGCAGCAGCACACTCCCCTGTGGTGTGGACTAAGTTACCCCCAACTCTGGCTATTAAACTTTCAGACAAACTTCGGATCCTCCTCAGAAGGTGGCTCGGGGTTGGGCTCCATCGCCCGTTGACACAGCAGAGAACGCGGCAGACGTTTTCCTACGAGTTTGAGGCTCCACTGTGTCCAAAAATAACTAGACAGGCCAGGTTTGGATCTAGGAAACTTTTCAGCTCATAGACATATTTAATAATGGAAACACTGGTCTGAAATTTCCTACAAAGACCTCTGCTTTGGAAATGGTTTTATTTATACATAGCTACAAAAATACCGTTTCTGAAATAGTTATGTGGGGCCCAGTATTTAATCTTTTTGTGTGTGTGTGATTTCTGGAAAAGTTCTTTCAACTGGTAAAATCAAAAGCGCCTCTGTTTTTCCTCAACAGCCACCTCGGTCAATGTAAACAAGGCTATGAAAAGCCAGTGAGACAGAGCCTCTTTCCTCTGCTTACTCTTTGGTGCTTCATTGATAAGAACTTTTCCCCCCAGAAAACCTGGGTGTCTTTTGTTCTATTTTACAAGTCCTATATTTAAACGTGCAAAAATAGTTGTGAATATTTCACTTAATACTTAACGATGCTGTGTATATTGTCATCATGCGGCTTAAAACAAATGTTGTAATTCCAAAGGAGTTTTGAATTCCCTGGAAAACCATGTAAAAATGTTTAAATATCATTAAATCCCCAAATTACTCTTTTCAATCAGCAGAATGGCAGCACTCTACTTTTCACGTTCTAACATGACCTTAATTGACTCTGCTCTCAGGTCTGCTGTCAATGACCCCTTGTTGGACATAATATAAAAAAAAAAAAAAGAAAAAAAAAGGACTTCTTCATACCACAAAAACAGGAGATGTATGAAACCAAACCAGAGGATGTAGTGTGAGATATTTACTATATTCCAGACTGGTGCTGAAAACACAGCAGCAAACAAGACCTAGCCCTATATGACATCAGGGGAGAAAAAGGATTTGGACTTGAAAGTTGTGCCATTGAGGTGCTGGCTTTGCTACTGTTACTGCAAACTTTAAATCACTTAATTTCACTAAGTCTTTTATTTTCTCATCTGTAAAATGGGGCAACCCACCAGGATTGTTAGCAGAATCACGTGAGGTATCTAACACAAAAGTGCTTTGCAGACTTATGAAGGATCAGAGAAAGACAGATATTACTTTTTAAAAAGACAAATGAAATGCTGTTTTCCCCTAAACCTACTGATTTTCTTTAGATGAGGGAATATGTAGTCTTTTATTTTCCTAATTATTTTTCTAATTGCTATTAAGAGGTTATCTCGGCAGAAGAAGGCTTTTTTGTCTATCCTCTAACTTTCTGATGGTTAGACACAGGAAACTAATCTGTATCCAATAAGTTTTGTCAAACGGTTGTCAAAACACAAAAGGACAGAACACATATTCTGTTAGGCCTTTAGCCTTCAGGACAAGCACACAGAAACTAGACCAGTAATTCACGTACCTCCAGCTGCTGGATGTCTCTGGACTAGTGAAAGTAGCACTCTTGTGACAAGCAGACCCTCAACATGTATAACAGCCCCCAAGTCAACAGAATTTTATTTCTTGTTCATGTGAAGACTAAAATAAGTGTCCCTGAAAGGCAAAGGGTATTCTCCAAGCAGTGTTTGAAGCACCAGGTTCCTTCCGTCCTCTGGCTCCACCGTCTTCATTCAACACAGCATTTCCAAGGTTGATATATTTGCACTGAGCTGAAGTAGAAAGGGAAGAAGAGCATGAGAAAACTCACCGGCTTTCCGCCTTCAACCTGGAAGTAATGTTTCACTCTGCTTACACTTCACTGGCAAGAACGAGTCATGTGGGCCCACCTGGTTGGACAAAGAGTTAGGTGTTGTAGTCCCTGGGTCCAGAGTCAGGACTTGGTCGTAGGGATGGGAGCATTTATTAGAGCTGAGAATCTGCGGTCTCTGTTGCACTATCGCTTACACAGCAAGTCTAAAGGATGTTGAGCATCAGTCCAGTCCTGACTCTGGAAGTTATCTACCTTTAGCGTTACTCAAGCTTTTTTGACAGTGACGTACAGAATAAAACAGATTTTACATCATAACCCAGAACACCACATGTGTATGTATGTGTGCATCTGAAACCTAAGTTACATAAAATAATACTTTTTCCTCTTATGCATGATGCAATATTTTCCACTCTATTTGATTCTGATTTGTTTTTTTAATTACTAATTTTGATACATAATTTGATTTCTCAGCCTACTAGTAGGTTGTGACTCATTAGATCTAGCTCATCTCTTTAGAAATGACACATATGAAGCTTTGAGGAGTTAAGAGATATAGCTGAGGTCACACGCAGTTGGCAGCCATTTTATACCCACACCTGTGAGCACTGACCATTAGCCCAGGGATTATATATTTTTTGAAACAATATACATTTTCTGGTTAAATTTCAGATCCAAGTATCTTTGCTGGAAAATTTGGAATATATTTGAAGTAGGCAAGTAATTACGTGCAAATTATTATTGAATAGTATGTTATTCTCTAAATCTACATAGTTTTAAAATTTGAAGGTGATCGCCTATAGATATATTAGCTATAGTTTATGAATATTTAGGTATTTTGAATCTTGAGTGAGTTGAAAAGCAAAGACTCAATTTTGCTTTTTCTTTTATGCATCTGTCTAAATACTGAATTAAATTTTCTCTCAAAAGTTATCTAAATTCTAAAAACTTCTTGTCTCAGAAATTCTAAGCTTACTTTCAAATCTCCATTCTAAAAAAATAAACTTCTAGACATACAGGTATACAAAACTTTAAATGATATGTGTGCTTCTTTCTTTTCTCACAATGTTATTTTCAAATTACAGAGTCGCTTGGAAAGTTGAACTAAAGAGTAACCTTTGGAGACAGAATAGGACTATCCTCATCAGAAACACAGCCTCTTAGTCTTAAAGGAAGAATGATCATTAAGAAGCAAAAACACCCCTGAAATGAACACACCCTCTTTAAATTCAGTGGTATTTTTATTTTTCTTACATCCTATGCAAGGCTTTCTTATGATCTCTTGCCAACTCTTTTGATTAACAAGATTGTGTGGGAGAAAAAAATGCTTTTTTGAGCACACATCATACATTTTCCTCAAAGAATTGTACTGCACAGGGTAATTAATGCTATAAATAGCGAGTGTTTATTTGTACAAGGAAGCAGCTAGGTGTGGGATCCAGCTGGCTAGGTGAGTGTTTACTCAACTGAGAAATTCACACTGTAGGCACAATAGCGTCCTTATGTTACATGGGTGGATGGGAGAGAGGCTGGGAGACCAAAACAACTCTAGGAGACGAGATTCCCATCATTTTCTCCAAGTTACCAGGAACTGGCTGATGATCCTGGAATTTGACTTCATTTTCTGGTAGCATCACTGTGGAATTAGGTGGACATGTCCCATGTCCTCACTCTTCTCCTAATTGTCTGAATGACTTTGGGAAATTTGCCTAACCTCTCTGAATCCTCCCTTAATACTCTGAAACAGGAGTACCTACCTTATAGGGCTTTATGGGAATTCAGTGACATAATGCAAGGAAAGTATTGGGTTGGCCAGAAAGTTTCTTTGGGTTTTTCTGTAACACCTTATGGAAAAACTCAAATGAACTTTTTGGCCAACCCAATACTTGGGGAAATGTCTGGTATATGGAAAATGTACAGTGAATGCTATTGTTCAAGTACATTTTTAGGACCTGAAAAGGAACATAGCAAGGATCTATGAGGCTTCTTTTTTAATCTCTCATAAGCAGATCACTTTAGGTTAGAAACGCATTATTATTCTTACCAAACTCTGTATTTGTTTAGAAAGGCCTCTATATACAGAATTTGGCCCTCTCCAGAATTTAATGAAATGACCCTTTATTGGCATCATGTGGCAAAATAATAAAGCAGATTAATATATATTTAGAGATGAAAAAGATGCATCATTGGAGTGATGTAGCAAGCTATAGATCACATTCCAGAGTGTCATTCATTGAAAAGAGCCGGCCTGTTCCCTCTTGATCACTTGTCCACCCAGAATCCTTGACAGAAACTCTCTGGGGATTTTATAGATTTCAGTACCACACACTTCAACAGATTCACAGCCCCTGGCTTGGTGATTTGATGCATTTAATGGCAAATCTCCTTACATTGTTAACAAATTCAGAGAACTAAGCAGCACTAAATAAGTTTTCACATGATCTAGCTTTTCAGGTTATCTTTAAAGGCACAGAATTAAGGCAAGTATCTAAATAATCCATAGGTCACATCGGTCTCAGGGAAGGAAATTAGGGCTTTTCTCAACATGATTTCCCTGTCCTTGTCTGGCTGATGAAATCCAGGTTTTTTTTCTGACTCCAAAACTATTTAAATCTTAAAGACTTGGGAACTTCCGAACTTCAAAAATTATTTTCTATTTAAATGCATTACTTATTTTAAGAGAAGAGTTCATCTATTATAAATCTGTATTAAAATGTGATCTTTTCTGCCTTGGGGAGAGCATTGTTTTTCACTCTAGGGACAAAATAATAGCAATTCTGTATTTTTTGGTAACTTTCAATTTCTGCATCATATAACATTGGATTGCCCCCATGAAAATACTTTATTTCAAAGGCAATTTCACAGGAAATGCTAGCTTAACTCTTTGGCAATTACTCTACCACAGCTTCTAACGGTTTTGCTCACTGCTGCAACTCAGCACCTAGAACTGTGCCCAGTGCATACTCGGTACAAATAAATATTAGCTGAATATGATAATAATTTATTAAACGAATCTTAGACATGTAATGATATCCTAAATCATAGTTTTAAAATAAAATTTTTAGAAGATCATATGGAATCAAAATAGAAATATTGATTCGTGTGGCATGTGTGTGCTGTTATGTCTAACTCTCTTCGATCCTCTGGACTGTGTCCGCCAGGCTCCTCCGTCCATGGGATTTTCCAGGCAAGAATACTGGAGTGGGTTGCCATTTCCTTCTCCAGGTGATCCACCCAACCCATGGATTGAACCGGCATCTTTTGTGTCTCCTGCACCGGCAGGTGGATTCTTTACCACTAGAAATATTGATTATTACTCATTAAAATGAGAACATTAGCATACCTGTATCAATTGTTATGCATTTTTCCAGAGTCAATAGTATATAATTGAACTGAATAATCAGCCAAACTCCTTTACAAAAATAAATCTTCGATTCTTGAAGTTCAAAGTAAAAAGCATCAGGCAATATAAACTCTTTTGATCAACTGAAACTATTCCTCTGCTCCAGGAACTGCTCCAATGAACAGAATTTTCTTGTTTGCAATTTTCAGCTGGCAGATGAGAAACGCATGAAGCTTTATCCAAATGGAAAACTCAGCCATTCTTGGTAAAGTAGAAGGAAAAAAAAAAAACTTTCAGTTCTAAGAATTTGTCTCTGGGAAGAATATTAGGTGATGCAACTTATTTCTCTGAGCAGGAGCAGGCACAGACCAACTAACTCCTAATTTTCACATTTAACTGCACTCTGATCACAATTATCCTTCCTCATAGTTCTCCTGCAGCACACAGCCACCTCCACACACACTCACATCTGGGGAGTTTCTAGGGATTTCATGGTGAGATTGAAGGATAGCAGGATTCTTCTCTCCCACGTACGCTCTCTGCCAGTCCTGCTCAGCCTAGGATTGGGGGAGGAGAAGTAAGGCCAGCGTGACTCTGCTGACACTCCCGAGTCAGTTTCCCCTCACCCTCCTGCCTACTAGTTACATGGGAAAGTGCATACTGCTGATGACTGCAGGGGCCCTCCTGCGAGGAAAGGCAGTGTTTACACAATTATTGCTAAGCTGGGGTCCAAACTCTTTATTGTTTTAGCTGTCTGTTTTAAATCAGAGAGATGATTAGGAAGTACTTTGGAAACCAACTGAAAAAGAAAAGCGACGTGGACTACTGCAGTGGTTCCCAGACTTTGCGGTTTCATGGACCGGTAATATGTCAAAAATAAGTTGGGAAACCGAGAGACCATGGGCCGCTTTTATTGGCCAAGTAAGGCATTAAAACAATGATACTATGCCTTATTACCCACCATCACCAGGTTTTCCTAAAAGGAGCAACACTAGTAACAAAAAAGCAAGAAGAATGTACTCTTGGAATAAAGGACTATTCTTCCCAAGAAAGGATAGCCTTAAACAAGAGTGAGAGCTAGAGAGAGAGAGAGAGGGAGGGGGAGAAAAGGCAGACACTGTCAGGGGCTTCTTAGGTCAGCCCAGGTCTCCTCAGACACTTCTTGATTCTGTACCATCACCGCCCTGTCTGTGATTTGTTTCCAACCAATTCTACAAGCAGCCTTCTTCAGAGGACCGCCCTGGGACTTCTAGAGTTTTTTGGGGTGCACGTACAGAAAACCAGAAGTCCATGGGTGTGCCTGACTCCTGTTGAGTGTGAAAGCCCACACCTCTTCCCTAGAGGTGGGCCCTGATGATGGGGTGATTTCCCTATGATCAGGCTGATGCTGGGCTCACCCCTGCAGTCTTGGCACTGCCGGCTTCCCTTCCAACCCACTTTGCTTCCCCAGCTCCTTTCCTGCCTTCTCCTGGGAGCCATTCCTTAATAGTTCACTCGCACATAAACCCTCATTTTCAGGTAGCTTCCAAGGAACTTAACGCTTGGGTAAACATTTCTTCCTGAATCAGCTTCAGCATGCTCACTGAGGGACCCTTTGAGGGGCCCTCCTGAGACTAGACTTGGATGGGAGCGCCCATGTGCAAGTCCAAGCTTCACCACCAACCAGAAGTTTGCTCTTGGCCAAGTCTCCTAACCCTCAGCTTTTCCTGTTCCACTCATGCTACATGATGGTTGGAGGGAGGATACAGAGTGAGGGTGAAGTTGGGACCAATTCCACAAATGCAGGTAAAAAAAAAATAGCTTAATCTCCCAGAGCTGATACAGCCTCTCATATAAGCCCCCGTTCCACTGTATAAAGAGGACAACCTGAAATTCCAGTCTCGTCAACATTGTCTCATCCAATCATTTAAACAGACTTCAGATAAACCCATCTTTATCAGGCAGGTGCTGTTCTTTCAGATGTTCCATTTCTGGTCCAGGAGAACAGGGGGAGGCTATGTTTCTTCCGAGTGGTAGAAGAAAGGGGAACTTCCAAGCTGGGCATCAAGGACTCAGACCTGTCAGCCTGCCGCCTGGCCTCTTAGCCCTCATGCATGGCCTGCAGGGCACCATTGAGTGCTAATCTAGGATGTAGGAATGGGCAGTGGCTGCCTTGGCTCAATCAGGGCATAGCCCATCCCTCTGCTATCTACACACCCCAAGTATCCCTCAGACATTAGGACACCATGAAGTTCGGCTGTGCCTTCCGTTGAATGGCCACCCTGGATGATGCTCTGGAAAGGTCACTGTGTCCCTGCCATTTAGTTTGTGCCTCTTCCCACCCCATGCCCGCCACCGTGTCATAAGATGTGGGGGTGTCTCTTGGAACCTTGTGCGGCCCATGTTCATAGGATGGACACCTGAGCTGTTAAGGCCAGGTCTCTTCTTTCTCACCTCAGATATATTCCTCGGGTGGTCAAGGGTCATGCTTCCCTTACACACTTACTGTTGCCCAAAGGTAATTTGTGTCAATCAGAGCGATCAGTTCACCCAGAGGTGAGTTTGTAATCTGCATAATGGTCCTCCAAAATCTCACAGACCAAGGAAAGGTCAGGTCATGTATTTGAACAGGCTGCAAATTCAGGAGATTCACAGAAACTGATGAATGACTCATTTCTTAGTGAACTAAGGTTCATATCAACTTTATGTCTATGAATAAATGTATTTCTAAACCTATGTAGTATCTATAAATATTGAAAATTGTTTCTAACCAGGAGAGAGAGAGAAGAGAAATAATGAATGTTTTGCTGTGTATGTGTTAGTCGTGTCTGACTCTTTGCGACCCCATGGACTATAGCCCACCAGGATCCTCTGTCCATGGGGATTCTCCAGGCGAGAATACTGGAGTGGGCTGCTATTTCCTTCTCCCAGGGATCTTCCCGACCCAGGGATTGAACCCAGGTCTCCTGCATTGCAGGCAGATGTTTTACCATCTGAGCTACTAGTGAAGCCCAATGATGATAAAAAGGTATATTTATGGCCCTTCTCAGAAGATGTTTTTGGGTGCTTTTTTCCTGTATTTATCAGAATAGATGCACTATGAAAAAATAATGCTCTACATAAATTCTCGTTATATTAGCATAAAAATGAAAAGTAATCACAGAAATGATTATAGTATAAGTATGCTTATAAATTTAATATTTTTCTTTGTAAAAGATGCAGTGCATTATTTCTAGTGGAAAAAAAGATGTATATTTCACATCTGAAAATGGACATTTTTTTAGTATAAAAGTGGAAAAACTATCCAGGGTGCTTCACATGAGTTAATAAAATTACGATTAGTCTGAACAACACTCCCTACTGCTCTGAAGCACTCACCAAAAGTTAATAGAAATGCCAAGCCTGGTGGGCTATTAAATGAGAACAGTAATATTCAGACTTGCTCCTGCCCATCCTGCAGGGTGGTTCTGGAAGAGAAATGAGGCAGTAGTAGGTACAGCAGAGATCTAACCCTGCACAACACAGAGGCTTTTCACATTCCATCACAGTCTCTGGCTGTCAGTGCCTGATACCATCTGTACACAGGAGGAGGGGTCCAGGTGTCTTGGGTTATTGAAAAGGATGAGAAAACATACAAGAGAGTTTGGCTGGAGCTTAGCGAAGTCTCTGAGGTGTGGCAACTTTCTTCAGATGGGCAATCCAGGGCCACTGTGCAGTCAACTGTGGATGAAAGAAACATACCTCATACTTCAATGTTCAGAGCAGTATTATTTATAATAACCAAGATATATAAGCAACCTAAGTGTCCATCAACAGAAGAATGGATTAAAAGAGTGTGGTATGTGTGTGGTACACAGAAACACACACACATACTCACACACATATTTACATACATTAGACTATTACCTATGTGTTCGCTTCGGCAGCACATATACTAGAATTAGACTATTACATAGCCACAAAAAGGAATGCAATTCTGCCATTTGCAACAACATGTACCATGGAGGATTTCGTACTAAGTGAAATAAGTCAGACAGAGAAAGTCAAATACTTTATGTTATCCCATGTGAAATCTGAAAAATAAAAGAAGTGAATGAATATAACAAAACAGAAACAGATATACAAATATAGAGAACAAACCAGCGGTGAGAGTGAAGTGGGGATTAGCAGATACAAACTACTATGTATAAAATACATAAGCAACAAGGATGTGTTATATAACACAGGGACATATAGCCATTATTTTGTAATAACTTTAAATGGAGTATAATCTATCAAAATACTGAATCACTGTTGTACACATGAACTTAATATAATACTGTAAATCAACTGTACTTGAATTAAAAAAGAAAAAAAGAAACATAGCCCCAGGACCCTGAAGCAACAGCTCACATGGCTCTTGCTGGCTGACAAGCAGTGCAACATGTAAGAAAATGAGCAAAAATAAAGATCGACATCTTAAGATTTCACCTTGAAAAAGACTTTCATTTTTGTCTTCTCAACTTCTTTCTCTCTACTACTTTACAAATAACCTTCTTTCTTGGCCAGCCCAGGGTCCAGGTTCTGTGAGGCAGAATCAGGTAAATGAACAGGAGAAAAATAGGACCAGAAATGTAAGAGAAAGTGGGGAGGAAACCACGGCCATGGGGGCTGAGCCTGAGAGAAGAGAGCTGGCGAAAAGGTGAGAAGCAAGAGTTAAGAGAGTGAGAAGCTCCTCATCTCTTGGTATTTGAGAAAGCTGGAGAGAAAGAGGGACCCTCAGAAATGTTAAAAAACAGTTGTGAACTTGATCATAAGGTAAAACCATCCAATAATTGGATAATAAAAGTTCCTTCAGAAACACAAAGGTGTAGTGGCTCTTTGATTACCTTTGGATGCTAGGTTGCGGGTTTTCTTGGATGATACACAAAGTACCATTGTGCCACTGGACGCTGTAGTTTTTATTCGGCCACTCTAGCCATAGTATCTTTTGATAGCATATATATTGTCTTAATGACAACACGTCACAACAAAACTCAAATGAGAAATATAGTGAGATTTTAGTAATGAGACTTACCTCATACACCTCAAACATTCTTGAAATGACAACTAGAAACTCTTTCAGATCCCCACAAAGATAGGGAAAGCAAAAGATTTTCTTTTACATGAAAGTGAGTGTTCTCAGGATGCAATACGGTCTAGTAGAAATTAATATGTGAGTCATGTGTCTTATTATCTATTTCCAGTTACAATCACAGATTTTTTTTAAATTTTGCTTTGGCCAAGTCATCCTCTCTTACTCTTTAGAACTCTCCAAAGGTTGTAGTAAGAGAATAAATCAGATTATCATTCATGTCTGTACCATTTGTGTTATATTGAACATTTCAACAAAATAAGCAATATTATCACAAGACTAGTCCATTAGTCAGGGTTCTGGGTACTCCCTGGGCCAGGCAAGATGACACATAAAATTCACCATCACAGCTGGATTTATAAAATTATAACTAAAATGGTATTTTTAATTCGATAGAATGTAGTATGAGATGTGTCCCTGCCTGTTGTCTGAGAACAGCCAGGAATTCATCTTTTGGGTGCAAGGGCATGCCCAATATTGAAGGAGTCCCCTCACAGGTGTTTTCCTACTTTCAGCATCTCTCCTGAAGGGGCAACCTTCCCGTGAGTTGAAGTGAATAGATGGCAAAGGCAGAATCAGCAGCAGGGTGGGCGGGGAGTCAGGTAAGAGCCTCTTGGGGGCTCAGTGGGAAGCCTAAAGAGGCTTCTACCTGATACCTCACTAGACACGTCCAGAGAAACCACTTCTTCCCACATGAAATGCCCCAGACCTTACACCTCGCTACCACAGATTCAAGAGCTCCCTTTGTTGAACACACAGCTGAGGGAACGATGAGGTTGTTCAAAGAGAAAATAAAGGGAGCTCATGGTTGATTGTTGGCTGGGCTCATGGGTCAGTCCTAGAGAGCTGATTTTTCTGCTTTGCTTTGTCTTTCACACTTCATTTCATTTCATTTTGCGATCGGAAATACATTGCAGCTTCAAGCCACATCCAAGCTGCACCCTCCCTCTTATATTAGAGTGCACCAACTCTTCCCAAGGCTTATTCAGGCACTGGTGTGTCTTGCATCCAGATGAAGAATCCATGAATATCATTCTGGAGTAATAGCTTCTTTATAATAATGACTTACAAGTAACTCATTACCTTCTCACTAGCCAAAAATATGCACTTCTCTAGGGCATATCTACATGACAGTAAGTAAATGTGGAAGGAAAGAATTGACTGCTTTACAAGGAAATGTGCATTCCTTTCTCTTCATGCAAACCAACTAGACAAACTGATAGTTCTGCCCTGATCCCTCAATAGGTAAGTTTCTTAGTTGATTAATTCTCACAACAAACAAGACTCTGACATACTAACTTGTTGCCCAGTCCTCCAGCTGGAATGAATTTCTTTTCTTTTTCCACAGCATTCATCTGCACATCTCTACTAGGTTATGGGTCTTGTGGGATAATTACTGAAGTACATAGCTACTCTTTCTTAAGGTAAACCCTTCAGTCTCATCTCATCTTTATGCCTTGCACAGCGCTCAGCATGGTACTTTGCTTCTGGTAAGTTCTTTATAAACAATATAATGAGAACGTGTATTTGCCATGCAAAAGCCAACGAACAAGTAACCAGCACTGTGTCAGACACGACTAAGTGACTGACTGAACTGAACTGAGTGCAAATACAAATACCAGAAATTGCTCAAAATAAAGGAGGCAATATTATGCAATACACAGTCTTTGTAACTATCACTGCAGTGTATTGAGAAATACTGACTTATATATAGGCAGGTAAAATATTAAATATAACTTAACTAGCAAGATACTTCTGTTTTAGTAAAAATCATATCTATTAAGAATGAGGGCTTTAAGTTGATTTTAAAATTCAGTGGTAAGAAAAACAAGCAAGAATAGCAGGGGAAAATCTTTTTAAAAGGATCAATTGTAGGGGAACCATAGTTCAATCATTTGTTAAAATACATTATCAAGCCTCTATAATTAAAATTGTGTGCCACTGGCACAAGAAAAGAGGGGAAAACCAAAGAAAAGGAATAGAAAGTGCAGAAGTAGACTCAATTGCATATGAGATTATAATGTATGATAAACTTGACATCTTAAATCAGTGAGGAGAAAATGTATGATTCAGTCAATGGTTAGGAATAATCAGAGAATTACAAGAAATAACATAAAATTGGATCCATTCCTTACGCCAACACCAGGATAAAATCCATGGATAAAAATGGATCAGAGGGTGGGATGCATGAGACAAGTGCTCGGGCCTGGTGCACTGGGAAGACCCAGAGGAATCGAGTGGAGAGGGAGGTGGGAGGGGGGATCGGGATGGGGAATACATGTAACTCCATGGCTGATTCATGTCAATGTATGACAAAACCCACTGCAATGTTGTGAAGTAATTAGTCTCCAACTAATAAAAATAAATGAAAAAAAAAAAAATGGATCAGAGACTTACATGTGAAAAAGTGAAGGGGGTTTCCTGGTAGTCCAGTGATTAAAACTCGGACCTTTCACTGCATTGGCCCAAATTCAATCCCTGGTTGGGGAACCAAGATCCCAAAAGCTATGCTGTGTGGCCAAAATAAATAAATAAAAATGGTAAAAAAAAAAAATTGTTTTAATGTAAAAAAGTAAAGCCATTTAATAACTAGAAGAAAACAGCATGATTGAATTTAAAATCTGGGAATGGGGAAAACTTTCTTAACCAAAATTCAAATATCCAAAAGCAGTAGGGGAAAGATTGATATATTTGGCAATGTATAATACAAAGAACTTTTAAATGGCAAAAGTACACTATAAGCAAAATATGAAGACAAATGACAAAGTTGGAAAAATTTTGATATCAAAGGGGTTAATATCCCCACTACATTTGATAATATAAAGGAATTACTGTGAGATCTTTAGGTGTGATCCTGCTCCTGTGGTCGTATTTCTGAAAAAATAGTCTTTATTGTTTAGAGATATTTATTCAAATATTTATGGATAAAATTATAGGTTGTCTTAAGGCAAACCATTCAATATCACAGTAATCCAAGTCTGTGCCCCGAATGGTAATGCTGAAGAAGTTGAAGTTGAACGGCTCTATAAAGACCTACCAGACCTTCTAGAATTGACACCTAAAAAAGATGCCCTTTTTATTATAGGGGACTGGAATGCAAAAGTAGGAAGTCAAGAAACACCTGTAGAAACAGCAAATTTGGCCTTGGAGTACAGAACGAAGCAAGGCAAAGGCTAATAGCGTTTTGCCAAGAGAATGCACTTGTCACAGCAAACACCCTCTTCCAACAACACAAGAGAAGACTCTACACATGGACATCACCAGATGGTCAATACCGAAATCAGATTGATTATATGCTTTGCAGCCAAAGATAGAGAAGTTCTATACAATCAGCAAAAACAAGACCGGGAGCTGACTGTGGCTCAGATCATGAACTCCTTATTGCCAAATTCAGACTTAAATTGAAGAAAGTAGGGAACACCACTAGACCATTCAGGTATGACCTAAATCAGATCTCTTACGATTATACAGTGGAAGTGACAAATCAATTCAAGGGATGTGATCTGATAAACAGAGTGCCTGAAGAATTTTGGACGGAGGTTTGTGACATTGTATAGGAGGCAGGGATCAAGACCATCCCCAAGGAAAAGAAATGCAAAAGGCAAAATGGTTGTCTGAGGAGGCCTTAAAAATAGCTGTGAATAGAAGAGAAGTGAAAGGCAGAGGAGAAAGGGAAAGATATATCCATCTGAATACAGAGTTCCAAAGAATAGCAAGGAGAGATAAGAAAGCCTTCCTTGGTGATCAGTGCAAAGAAATAGAGGAAAACAATAGAATGGGAAAGACTAGAGATCTCTTCAAGAAAATTAGAGATACCAAGGGAACATTCATGCAAAGATGGGCTCAATAAAAGACAGAAATAGTATGAAACTAATAGAAGCAGAAAATATTAAGAAGAGGTGGCAAGAATACACAGAAGAACTATACAAAAAAGATCTTCATGACCCAGATAATCATGATGATGTGATCACTCACCTAGAGCCAGACATCCTGGAATGCGAAGTCAAGTGGGCCTTAGGAAACATCACTATGAACAAAGCTAGTGGAGGTGATGGAATTCCTGTTGAGCTATTTCAAATCCTACAAGATGATGTTGTGAAAGTGCTGCACTCAACATGTCAGCAAATTTGGAAAACTCAGCAGTGGCCACAGGACTGGAAAAGGTCCGTTTTCATTCCAGTCCCAAAGAAAGGCAATGCCAAAGAATGCTCAAACTACCACACAATTGCACTCAGCTCACACGCTAGTAAAGTACTGCTCAAAATTCTCCAAGCCAGGCTTCAACAGTATGTGAACTGTGAACTTCCAGATATTCAAGCTGGATTTAGAAAAGGCAGAGGAACCAGAGATCAAAATTGCCAACATCCATTGGATTATCGAAAAAGCAAGAGAGTTCCAGAAAAACATCTACTTCTGCTTTATTGACTATGCCAAAGCCTTCGACTATATAGATCACCACAAACTGTGAAAAATTCTGAAAGAGATAGGAATACCAGACCACCTGACTTGCCTCTTGAAAAAGTTTTATTCAGATCTGGAAGCAACAATTAGAACTGGACATGGAACAACAGACTGGTTCCAAATAGGAAAAGGAGTATGTCAAGGCTGTATATTGTCACCCTGCTTATTTAACTTCTATGCAGAGTACATCATGAGAAACGCTGGGCTGGATGAAGCACAAGCTGGAATCAAGATTTCCGGGAGAAATATCAATAACCTCAGATATGCAGATGAGACAACCCTTATGGCAGAAAGTGAAAAAGAACTAAAGAGCCTCTTGATGAAAGTGAAAGAGGAAAGTGAAAATTTTGGCTTAAAGCTCAACATTCAGAAAACTAAGATCATGGCATCTGGTCCCATCATTTCATGGCAAACAGATGGGGAAACAGTGGAAACAGTGACAGACTTAATTTTGGGGGCCTCAAAATCACTGTAGATAGTGACTGCAGCCATGAAATTAAAAGATGCTTATTCCTCGGAAGAAAATTTATGACCAACCTAGACAGCATATTAAGAAGCAGAGACATTACTTTGCCAATAAAGTCAAGGCTATGGTTTTTCCAGTGGTCATGTATGGATGTGAGAGTTGGACTATAAAGAAAGCTGAGCGCCAAAGTAATGATGCTTTTGAACTGTGATGTTGGAGAAGACTCTTGAGAGTCCCTTGGACTGCAAAGAGATCCAACCAGTCCATTCTAAAGGAGATCAGTCCTGAATACTCGTTGGAAGGACTGATGTTGAAGCTGAAACTCCAATACTTTGACCACTTAATGCGAAGAACTGACTCACTGGAAAAAACCCTGATGCTGGGAAAGAATGAAGGTGGGAGGAGAAGGGGATAACAGAGGATGAGATGGCTGGATGGCATCACCGACTCAATGGACAGGAATTTGAATAAACTCCTGGTGTTGGTGATGGACAGGGAGGCCTGACGTGCCACAGTCCATGGGGTCTCAAAAAGTCGGACACGACTGAGCGATTGAACTGAACTGAACTGGATTTGCTTCAAAATTATCAAGAGAAAGGAGGAAAGGACAGATGAAATTAGTGTGGCAGATGAAAATTGTTGCTGTTGGATGAAAGGTACATAAAGGCTCATTCTAGTACACTCTCCTTTTGCAGAAACTTCAAATTTTTCATACTTAAAAAAAATAATTTCCAAAAAATATCTAAAGCACACAGTTACCTTCAAAAAGCTCTTATTAGAGTCATGCTCAATACACGCATGTAAATATGAATAGGATAAGAACAAGTTCTCACACACTTGACTTAATAAATCCTTTTCTATTGTATTTTTAAAACAAAGGTCATCACTTCCGTCAATATGGCTGACCAGATGCTCCAAGGGACTCTTGGCTGTAAAACAACTAAATTCTCTTGAAGGCACACTGAGACGGGACCGGCTTCACAAGAGACAGGGGATGAGTTCAGAAATCTTTTCCCTAAAATCACCTGAGGTGAGAAACAGCAGGAACTGGGGCAGCTGGAAGGGACAGTATTGCCTGAGACTTGCTGGACAATGACATGGCCTACTGTGCCAACAGCGAAAGGAACTTCAGACACCTTATGTGAGCCCAGACCTCCGAGGAGGCTGAAGCAGTGAACTGCATCTGGGGAAATGCAGCCATGCCCATTTGTTTGTCTGTGGCTGCTTTTTGCTACAGGAGCACTTTTCAATAGTTAGCAGAGACTGTTAAGCCCACAAAGCCTTAAATCTTTGTCATCTGGCCCTTTAAGAGAAAGTTTGCCAAGTTGCTTTAGATCCTTAAAAGTGACACCAATCCCAACTATCCTTCCCAGAGGAGTTTCAGAGGCCTCCACTTTGCCTTCCTCTCAGGAAAAAAGATACAATATGGGAATCATTATAATTGCCATGCATAAGAATTCCAACTATACATTCCAAGACCAAAGAAGTGAAGTGAAGTGAAAGTCACTCTGTCGTGTCTGACTCATTGCAATCCCATGTGCTATACAGTCCATGGAATTCTCCAGGCCAGAATACTAGAGTGGGTAGCCTTTTCCTTCTCCAGGGGATCTTCCCACCCAGGGTACAAACCCAGGTCTCCAACATCACAGACGGATTCTTTACCAGCTGAGATTCAAGGGAAGACAAGACCAAAGAAATGACTATGGAACAGGTAAGCCCATGAACCCAGGGGACCCGCTGTGAGTTGACATGGGCCAGGGCTTCACTGACTACCTAGCCCTACTGTGCTCCATGCTGATAGGCCATGATGACACCTCTGCAATAGTCTTGAGACTATCTGAGTGCTTCCCTTCCCCCAGTTACCGGAGTCAACGGCCTTGGACCCCTGTGGGAATGCTCCAGGGTGGTCATCCCCCTGTGTACTTGTCATGGTACACTTAGCTCTTCCTCCTGGGGACCTGGCTTTCCGTTTCTGAGTTTGACAATCAGTGAAGGTCCAGACATTAAGCAAAGGATTATGACTTTTTATTGCTACTACCCTTAGTCTTTTGGTCATTTATCTTTGATTTTTTTTTCCTGACAGTATAAACTGAGTACTGCCCTTGTCAGCTGCCCATCTACTTTGCATCTAAGACTGCCATGTTCTATTACACATCTCTGTAAGTCTTTGTAGGATGATCTCCCTCTGCTGTCCCTTCAACCTACCCAATCATTACAAAAATTGTGTCGAATTGGACTCTTTTATGACACTCCTTTGTAAGCTACCCAGGAAGCCTTCTGTCTTCATGTCTAGCTTTTTAAATTTTACCTGTTTGTCTCTTAGAGCATTACATCATCCTTTTCCAGGGCATCAACATTGGGTAGCAATAGCCATCTAATCTCTTTGTCCTTAAGGTTACCATTTCCCCATATACTTCTCAACTGCCTGTTACGTCATACCAGCGAGTGAACTACACCCAACTATCACATCCTCCCCAGTTCACCTCTGATGAGAATGTTAACCATGGACTGTCACCTTGGGCCAGGGGCTATACTTACTCGTCCCACCTCAGTGATGGGGACTTCATTGCCAATAAGTAGGTGCATGATCTAGCTTTAGACTCTCATCTTATCACCCTTTCTCCAACCACTCCTGATGTCACAACTGTATTGATAGGGTTACCTCTGCAGGAGAAATGGAGGCTATACAGAAAAGGAGCAAATCAACGTAGAAAAATTATAGCTAATGCTCCTATTCTTGGGTGGGTGGCATATTCTCTACTGCTTATCTTATTATCTGGTAATTAACATACACTTACTTATAATCTTTGGGTATATCAAACAGCAGTTTTTAATAATAAGAAGGCAAAAAATAAACCAATTATTGTTTACATTGCATAGCATCTTCTGCTACCATAATTTTAAAAATTATGAAAAAATATTACTGCATTTAAATTTTTTCTGTTAGTCTTCCAAATACTTTAAACCAGTATATATGTTATTTCATTGTTGTTCAGAGTATACTTGGTCAGTGGTAATTAACCAAGCATAATGGTAGTTCATTACCTTTGTCACTCTTTAATGCAATCTTGATTAATTTTGAATAGAAAAATGACTCAACCTTTAATAATATTGTCTGCTTAGCTTTTAACCAATTAATATTTTAAATCTCTGTTTTGAGGTACAAACAGAAATTAATATGTCTCTATAAAGAGTCGTGATTTTAACAGGGTTTCAATGTAACTTTAAATGTAATAAAGGATAGTTTCCTAGGCTAAGTTCTAAAAAACTGTCTGTACTGACCTTGCTTCACTAAGTTTCACCTTTCCATAAACTTTGTTGCAATATTAATGTAATGATTCTCAATTCTTTGCATGATGCAGTCCTTAAATATTGATAAGATTTTTCATGGACCAAAGTTATCAACAAAAACCTTGGATGACTGTCTTTTGTTTTTTAGGCAAGGGAGTAGGTACTTGTGTCTATGCTTTGTAAAAATATAAAGTTTGCTGTTCTATGGACAATAAATAGGAAAGAAGAATGCAGGGAAAGAAAGAGGGAAGCTGCAGAGGACACTTGACCAAAGTCAAAGCAAAAAGCAGTTAAGTGTCTAAATTCAGACAGTGACAGGGATAATAAAAAGATTGAAACCAAGAAACCATTTGGACATATACTAGGGAAGTACATGTGATCGATCTGATACAGAGGCAAAGGCTAAGGACAAGTCAAAAGTGATCAAAGCTTCTAGTCAGGTGGACTGGGTGGAGATGGTGCCACCAACACACAGTAATCAATGAGGAATTGATAGGTTTGGCAAAGAGAAGACTGGCTCGAGTTTTAGCCATGTTGATTATGAGGAGCCTACCAGGCATAGAGGAAGAGCCAACAGGAATTATCAAGCAAGGACATTTGCCAAAGGAGTACTTTGTAAGATTTGTTAACTCTCTTAAAAGTTTTTCTCTGCCATTGCCTCGGTTATGCCTTTCTTATTTCCCTAGAGGAAACCAGACAGATCTCTTGGATATGTAGGAAGGGAGAAAAGATAGCTATTCAGATAGTCTGAGCTAGAAGCAGCACTAGGCCAATCCTAGTACCATGTAAAGGTCCATGGAAGTCTAATGTGGGCTGATTTTTTTCCATATTATTTTAAATTTTATTCTTTTTAAAATCATAGCACAAAATATTTTCAAAGTTATGAAAAGTACAAGTTTTCATGTTTGCATCATACAGCTCATGCTAAAAAATGAATGATTGTGTACCAGAAACCACACAACCCATAATTTCCAGTTGAGCCAATGCAGAAGTAATCAATATATAACAGCAGGTGTACCAACTATCAATATATAGTATTACACCAACCAGTCCTTTCACAAAAGGAGTATGTAGAGCATTAGCAGCAGGTCAACTTGGGTCTTTTTTTTTTTTAAGTTGAATTTAGCTTACCTTTAAATAGATTTGCATTGGGAGAAAGGTAAATGTTTCTCAAATATAACACTGCTTAATTCAACACAAGCCATTAGGAGTGGGAGGTTTCTCTGTTACTTTATATTTCAGTAACACATTAAAAAATAAAGTTTTCACATTAAGCTATTTCTCTGAAATTTTCATAGTCTAGCAAAGTTTATAAATGTGTCTTTGTGTTTAATAAAAATGTCACTGAATACTGTTGCCTCCTCAAAGCTGTTCTTACCCCTGGGATTAGGTTTCTTGGAATCTAATTTCAGGTGATGCTGTTTCACTTTGATAGCTATCCCTGCAATTTTGTTATGATACCACAAGATGGCGATAAAAATATTGTGATCAAACTGTAGAGGCTGGGCCCCAAGGATGCAAAATGGGCGCAGGAAATTAATTAATGGGCATCCTCTCCACCAATGATTTTAACTTTTATAGTCACAACAGCACAAATACATTGTTGTGGGCAAGTTGTAAGTGGATAAATTTTGTCTTCTGAACCTTCAACTTTCCCATCCAAACCCTTACCACCCTAGGTACTTCTTCCATCTCCTGGCCCATCTATCAGTAGCTGTCTCTGTTCCTTCAACAGGAACAACAATAACTGTCTAGTTTATTAGGTATAAGACTTTTTTATTTAATCAAATATTATTTCTGCTTTCCTCATATCAGTCTGTAAGATAGGTATCATTACCTTTTCACTGAAGATAGCAATGAGAGAAAACTGAGGATCCATGAGATTAAATTACTTGCCCAAGATAGCCCAAAGCCCTGGAAATTTTATTAAAATTGGAAATTTTTTAATTGAGATATAATTGACATATAATATTATATCAGTTTCAGGTATATGACATAATGACTTGATATTTGTATATACTGCAAAATGATCACAATAATAAACCTAATTAACATCCATCACCAAACATTGAAAAAATTTTTTCTTGTGATAAGAACTTTTAAGATCTACTCTCTTAGCAACTTTTAAATATGCAATACAGTATGATTAACTATAGTTACTATGCTATACACTATATTCCCAGGACCTATTTACTTTATAACTGGAAATGTGTACCTTTTGATCTTTTTTATCCATTTCACCACCACCAACTCTCCATCTTTAAGAACCACCAAACTGTTTTCAAAATATGAGACAGTATTTCTCCCTCTGTCTTATTTCACTTAGCATAATGCCCTTAAGCTCCATTCATGGTGTGACAAATGGTAGGATTTCCATTCTTTGTACGGCTGAATCACATTCTATTGTGTATACGCTGCTTTTTCTCATCCTTTCATTCATCTGTGGACACTTAGGCTGTGTCCATGTGCTGACTGTCAGAGTGATGCTGCAATGGGGATGCACATATCTTTTCATGCAAAATTTCAAATTTTCTTTTCTTCAAATAAATATCCAAAAGTGTTACGCTGGGTCATATGATAGTTCTTTTTCTTAATGTTTTGAGAGACCTCCATGCTCCAAGACACTGGAAATTTTAAAGCCAGGTCTAATCCTCAAAATTCAGCTATCATAATATGTTGACCTCATATGTTACCTGCTTGGGTTCTCTCAAGGTCTTTAGTTAAAGGAATCCTTTTGAAAAAAAAAATCAGATTTTTGGTATGAAAGAGTTTGAGGGAACTAAGAGTTCTCAGAGGATGTAGATTCTCCTATTAAACAAACAGACAACATGTTTGCCTACATTATTCAGTTCAAAACAATGATCTGGGGATCCCATGGACTAGACACTGGGCTCTGTGTTACAGGTAAAACAAAGATAAGTGAAGTCAAGTTCTACTTCCCAAGAAGCTCAAGTGCTAAGTCGCTTCGGTCATGTCCAACTCTGTGTGACCCTCTGGGCTGTAGCCTGTCAGGCTCCTCTGTCCATGAGATTCTCCAGGCAAGAACACTGGAGTGTGTCGCTGTGCCTTCCTCCAGGGCATCTTCCTGCCTCAGGGACTGAACCCATGTCTCAACCTGCATTGGCACGCAGAGTGGCATTACCACTATTTCTCTCCATTTTGGTCTACCGCACATCACTGGATGGCATGTCCTCCTAACAGAAGAATTAGGTTTCATGAAAGAAGCAACAACCTGAGTTTTATTAGTTGTAGAGTAATACATAGCACAGGACTTATTAGGGCCTATTTCAAATCTATACATTTAACAAGGACTATACATCAAGGTCAGAGAAGGACATGGCAACCCACTCCAGTACTCTTGCCTGGAGAATCCCGTGGACAGAGAAGCCTGGTGGGCTGCTGTCCATGGGGTCGCACAGAGTCAGACAGGACTGAAGCAACTCAGCATGCATGCATGCATTGGAGACGGAAAGGGCAACCCACTCCAGTATTCTTGCCTGGAGAATCCCAGGGATGGAGGAGCCTGATGGGCTGCCATCTGTGGGGTCGCACAGAGTCGGACACGACTGAAGTGACTTAGCAGCAGCAGCAACATGCATTGAGGAATGCCGTGAAGGGCAGAGGAAGAGCATGAGTGGAAAGGAGGGACAGTTGGTAATCTCCCATTTATTTTTAAGACCATTAGAGTTTTATGGATAACTAACATGTTATAGTGGGTATTTAAAAAAATTTATCTTCATCCCTTCCTTGAAGAATCTACCCCTTTCATACATGGTGAGACCCCAATGGAACTATTAATCACAACACAGACCTGCCCCTATTGGCCATAAGAATAGGCACATGACTCCTCAGATCATCCAATCATGTTCTTCAAGGCGCTGTGATAGGTCCAGAGATGTGCCTGTGTTCCAACTAGAGCCAATCAGAATCCATTTGGGGCGTTGGTACCCAGACAGAAGTAGAAACTATTTTGTTTACACTGTGATTTCTAACCACAGACCCAAACTGCCCACAATATGGAAAGAGTGTATAAGTGGAGTAAAGCCAGGCAGAGACAAACAGTGCCAAAACGTGGAGAGAGTAACAGGACCCTGATGACTTCATTTGAACTCTTGGATATATTTCTTAAGCTTTCAGTCGTGTGAAACACACAGAGACATAAGCAAAGCATTTTGCATGCACTTGTTTTTTCAGGGTTTGTTTGTTTGTTTGATGTAGCTGCAAGTTTAAGAAGTAGCATGAGTAGTTAGGTTGCAAGTATAAGAAGTTAGATTGAGTATCTGTGGCTTAGACCCAAGAGTCCTAACTTAAAAAGAAAATCTATACTATCCTTAAACCCTGCAGTTAGTGGAGCTGCAGCCTTTAATCTCTTGAGAGCCTTGTGGTGCAAAGTAGAGAGCCTGGGACAGCTGCTCTGCTCTTCATTTGCTGCTCTCAGAAGTGCAGCTCTCTTGAACACCAGTTCACTGTGTTTCCAGGTCTCTTCCAAAAAGATCTGGTGCAATCCTTGCCAGTCTCCTTCAATATCAAGGATGTTACCGAAAGCAGCATCTTGAATCCTAAGCAACCAAGGCAGCCTTCGCCTCCCTATTAGCAATTTGAACGGTTTGCCATCAGGTCTTGGGACTTGACCCGTTTTCTTTGCTCTGACTCCCTGCAGATGCTGAGCAATGAATTGAGATCACTGATCTAAGGTTTCTACCTCCACAAACAGAAATATTTTAGCTCATTCCTCTTTGTGATGAATAAATAGACTTCCCACCATGCACAATCTGAAAATAAGCATTTTATGGGCCCTCGCGGACCATTGTTAAATTGGTAAGTCATTAATCAATTTCAATTACCTGGCCGGATAGGAAGATGAGGTCTGGAAATCATCATCATGGCTGATAGGTGGTGTGTGGTACCCTGGTCTGGAATTCGGCTACTGAAAACACATGGAAAAAGTAGCTGAGGTTTCAGCCTCACAAGCTCTGATAATTTACCACTAAAAATAAACATGTGCTCAAGAGACAACTACTATGTAAATACTCCCAGAAAGATTTTTCAGCATCTGCATACAGAAGCTGCCATCCAATACACAGGAAAACTGGGGGCACAGCACACAAAGAATGCTTTATCTTTGGTGAGAGGTTGGGGGGGAGCCAGCATCTGCTGAGTTTGAAGGAAAGGCAGGACAGAGTCGCTTCTCTTGTTCAGGCAGGGAAATGAAACGTGATTCATTGTTCTGTCTTAAGCAGTCGCACGTTTACTGTTCCACAACCGTGCTAAGTACTAGAGTTTGCTTTTCCGTGTTAGAAGCATGCTAGTCCCTAGTCTTGGTGTCAGGCTCCAAAATACCTCTTGGGAAGCTGAGACATCAACACACCTCCTTCCCACCGAGTATGCCATGGACAGCGTATTACCTGGCACTTAGTGGGTGCTGAGTAGTTTGTGTTTTCCTGTTAATAATGTCTAGTGCCCTCTCACGCTCAGCCGTGTCTAACTCTTTGCGACCCCGTGGACTGCAGACCTTCATGCTTCTTTGTCCACTGAATTTTCCAGGCAAGGACACTGGGGTGGGTTACCATTCCCTTCTCCTTGGGATCTTGGACTTTCCCGGTGACTCAGAAGGTAGAGAATCTGCCTGCAATGCAGAAGACCTGGGTTTAATCCTTGGGTAGGAAGATCCCCTGGAGAAGGGAACTGCTGCCCACTCCAAGTATACTGGCCTGGAGAATTCCATGGACAGAGGAGCCTGGCAGGCTACAGTCTATGGACTTGCAAAGAGCTGGACATGACTGAGAGACTTTCACTTTTTCTCCTTGGGATCTTACCAACCCAGGGACCCATCCTGCATCTCTTGCATCTCCTGCATTGGTATGCAGATTATTTACCACTGTGCCATCTGGGAAGCCATTTTTCCATTAATAATGTCTACTTAAGGTAAATATGATTTGTGAAAATCAAAACATTTTAGGCTGCTAAATTAGAACACAAATGCAGTAAAATCAAAGGACTCTTTCCTTTACCACAGGATCATTTCAACTGAAAGTTCCCTCCCTTGGGGTACATTTAAAATGCCCAATTTACCTCCAACTTTTCCATGACACTTTTCAGGTAAGAAACAGGACATATATTTGTGTGTACCATTTTGCCTCCATCCAGTTTTGTGAAGGAAGGGCTAGAGGAAGAAGTGGCTGAAAGAACACTGTCTTGTGAAACAGAAAGCTGAAAACTTAAAAAACTTTTAACTTAAAATTAAGCTTGGGGATTATCTGAGGTCTTCAAATATTCATACAAATTGTATTCTTCATTATAACAGGTGATGGGAGAGACTGTGTGATGCTTAAGGATTTTACTGCACAGCGTTGTGACAGGAAAACCTCCAGAATCATCAATTCATGGATTTATGGGGTTTGAATATGAATTCTTGCCACAGATCACAGACTCATCATGATGGGGAGTTGCTTTGGCTGAGCTGTGCGAGACATGGAGACCCCTGCCAAGATAAGGAGGGCTGGGGAGCCATATGTGGAAGGGAAAGAACATGTGCTACTTGATATTCTGCCTTCTTGGTTTGTCTGGAAGTCTAGAAGCCTACACCTGCCCCCCCAAAGTATATCAGCCTTCCTGGCCTCCCAGTTGAGTCCAGTTCCTCACCAGCCCACCCCTGCCCGAGGCTGTGGTTATTCACATCTGTCCTAGAAGCTGCTATAATGAAATCCTTACTAGAGATGACTGAGACTTGTATTTCTATGGACTTCTTTCTAAATTTAGCAGATGATTTAATTTCTTTTCTCTTATTTTGAGTTTGTTTATGATTCTGCGTTACCATAACATTACTTAAGGAGGATTGAGGTTTTTCATGGATTCTGACTACCTGGAGTCTGATTCTTACTTTCAGCCTTTACTGGGTATTATTTCTGAGTATTTCTAAGTATTATTTCTGAGCATTTCTAAGTATTATTACTAGCTACCTCCTTCCCATGTTTGCATCAGAATTTATGAGAAATTGTCACCTAATTCTAATGTCCAGTAAGTCTATCATGAGAACTAAATGTCAGAAGATCAGAATTTTACAAACAGATCTGTGACTAATTAACTCCATAGGCTTGAACAAGTCCTGGACTCCAGGATTCTTGTGATGGTTAATTTTATATATCAATTTGGCCGGGCCACAATGCCCAGGTATGTGGTCAAATGTTATTCTGGATGCTTCTGTGAAATATTTTTGCAGCAGTAGACTTTGTATAAAATGGGTTGCCCTCTAAAGTGTAGGTGGGCCTCATCCAACCAGCTGAAGACCTGAATAGAGCAAAAAGCCTGATGACCCTGGATTAGGAAGGAATTCTGCAGCAGAGACAACCTTTAGACTTGAACTGCAGCAACAGCTCATCTCTGGATCTTCAGCTGCTGGGACTTGCCAGCCTCTATAATCATGTGAACCAGCTTCTTAAAACTCTCTCTCTTTTTTTTTCCTTTTTTTAATTTATCAGTTCTCTTTCTCTGGAGAACACTGACTAATACAACCTTCTTTTTTTATGTTTTAAATTATGCAATAAATTGAATCCATTCTATAGATATCATGATGAGCTAAAGAAATGTGTGCAATAGAAATATGAAATAAATAAAGCACTGAACAATACAGGATTTTTAAAAATTATACCTTTAACTCGAGAGTTTGCAATTAAAATTAGCAGTTTACTTAAAGATGAGCACCAGAAATTTCTTCTTCTGCAAACAGCCCTTACATGAACTTCTAACCTTCAGTCAGGTCTCCACTATTGGGCTCAGGCAAGTCTGACCCAAGTATGGCCCCAAGGGCCTCAGAAGAAGTGCTGCTGTTTTAAGATGAATGTCAAGGTTGTTATCCCTATGTCATTTACCCAGTTATAGTTGGGGAGAGGGGTCCTAACTAGTCCCCATTCTCTTCACCAAGGCACACAGGGGTTTTCCAGGTGACCTCTGATCTCATGAGGTCTTTACTCACCAAGACCAGACTGATGACACAGTGACTTCTTTGTTCATTGATTAAAAAAAACCAAAAGACCCTATTCCTCCAACAAGGCTTTATAGAAAATCCATCATGTGCCACAAACAGGGTTTAAATATGATGACAACATCACTCACATGAAGACACACTGTCCAAGGGAGATGATGTGAGACATTCTCAAGTTCCTAAAAGCAAGAATATGGAAGTGTCTTTATAGCTTCCCAGCTTTTCTCCTGAATCCTTTTTTGTTTTTTTGGCTCAGAGTCACATAGAATCTATGAATATGTTCACATCACAAGTTAGCCACTTTTTCAAATTCACTAAAGATTAATATTAATATCTTTTATAAGGCAGTCACTTTTTTCCTTATAAATGGAAATAATTGTTCTGTTTATTATGCTTGCTCCTTTAGCAGAGCAGAACCTTACATGGAACAACGGACTGGTTCAAAATTGGGAAAGGAGGACAGCAAGGCTGTATATTGCCACCTTGATTATTTAACACATGCAGAGTACATCACGTGAAATGTCAGGCTGGATGAATCATAAGCTGGAATCAAGATTGCCTGGAGAAAAATCAACAACCTCAGATATGCAAATGATACCACCCTAATGGCAAAAAGTGAATAAAGAGCCTCTTGATGAAAGTGAAAGAGGAGAGTAGAAAAGCTGGCTTGAAACTCAGCGTTCAAAAAACTAAGATCATTGCATCCAGTCCCATCACTTCATGGCAAATAGAAGGGAAAAAAGTGGAAGTAGTGACAGATTTTATTTTCTTGGTTTCCAAAATCACTGTTGCTGATGACTGCAGCCATGAAATTAATAGACGCTTACTCCTTGGAAGAAAGAACCTCTGTGTGTGTGTGTGTGTGTGTGTGTGTGTGTGTGTGTGTGTGTGTGTGTGCGTGCATGCGTGCTAAGTTGCTTTAATCGTGTCTGACTCTTTGCAGCCCCATGGACTGTAGCCCACCAGGTTCCTCTGTCCCTGGGATTCTCTAGGCAAAAATACTGGAGTGTGTTGCCATGCCCTCCTCCAGGGCATCTTCCTGACCCAGGGATTGAACCTGTGTCTCTTATGTCTCCTGCATTGGCAGGTGAGTGCTTTACCACTAGTGCCACCTGGGAAGCCCCCATGAGAAACATATTTTAAAAGTAAAGACATCACTTTGCTGACAAAGGTCCATATGTATAGTCAAAGCTATGGTTTTTTCAATAGTCATGTATGGATGTGAGAGCTGGACATAAAGGAGGTTGAGTGCTGAAGAATTGATACTTTTGAATTGTGGTGCTGGAGAAGTCTCTTGAGAGTCCCTTGGACAGCAAGGAGATCAATTCTAAAGGAAATCAATTCTGAATAGTCATTGGAGGACTGATGATGAAGCTAAAGCTCCAATACTTTGGCCACCTGATGTGAAGAGCTGACTCACTGGAAAAGACCCTGATGCTGGGAAAGGTTGAGGGCAGGAGGAGAATGGGGTGACAGAGGATGGGATGGTTGGATGGCATCATGTCCTCAGTGGACATGAATTTGAGCAAACTCTGGGAGGTAGTGAAGGACAGTGAAGCCTGGTGTGCTGCAGTCTGTGGGGTCACAAAGAGTTGGACATGACTTAGCCATTGAACAACAGAACAACATAACATGAGTGGTGAACAGAGGACTAGAGTAATTGATGGGTTAGTAGATTCGTAGTCTCTTTCTCATCTTTGTGATTCAATCTATTCTCCCAACTGCCAGCCTCCTAGAAACTCAGTCAAATCTCACTGAAGGTTTAACACAGCCTGAAGTGCATCTCTGATCAGAGCATACCCTAGAATCAGCTCATAGACTACTAAGGGCTCACTCATTTATATAACAAGTATACATGAATAGTGTTAGTTGTTCAGTTGTGTCTGACTCTTGGCGTACATTAATACCTACACTGGGGTAGAAACCCAGGAGGGGCACCTCTTGGCAGTTCAAATAAATATCAAATTCAGTAGCCTGGCAGCTGTGTTCACCACTCAGTCATGTCCAACTCTTTGTAACCCCATGGACTATATAACCCATCAGGTCTTCTCTGTCTATGGAATTCTCTAGGCAAAAATACTGGAGTGGATAGCCATTCTGTTCTCCTGAGGATCTTCCTGACCCAGAAATTGAACCCAAGTCTCCCGCATGCAGGCAGATTCCTTACCATATGAGCCATCGGGGAAGTTGAGGGCAGTTGAGGGCCCCACTTATGGTTCCAGCCTCCTTTTGGGGTGTATCTTCACATACCACACACTCACCTTCCAACCACAATCCTTGGTTCCAAGGATTCCTTGTACCAGTCTCAACCTCCAGGCAGGTCTGGGCAGGACTGGAATCCCTCCCTGTCTGCAACACCAAAGGGAGAGCCAACCTTTGATCTCAGCCCTCGGGCAGCATTTGTGATGCTGACAATACTGGAGAAAGGCCTTGGGAAAGAATAGGGGAAGCTCTGGGCTGAGAACAGAGAGCTCAGAGTTCAAGACCCTATTCTTCCTCTTATTGCTTCTGTGATTTGAACTAGTCACTTAATCTTTCTGAGCCTCATTTGTATAATAAAGAGATCAAACTAGATTGATCTAAAATCCCTTATGGCCCTATTGAAGACTCCAACCTACATGATTAAAGAGAGAAGAGAGAGTACTGCTGCGTTTGGCTGCATAATGAGCCACAGGGTGTTCTGAATGGTTCAGCTACTTTCATTTGTCATTTGCTTGGATATAATCTTCTGTGTTGCTTTGCCCCAAATACTGAGTAACCCTGATCTCCATCTGGTACCTATTCTGTGGGCATTTCAGGAACTTTCATTTCCTGTATTCAAGTCTGGAATCCTTGAGAGCCCTAATTTCCATTTGAAGGGAGACATTTCTGAACTTACAAAAGCTGAACATTCTATGATTCATGTCATAAACATATTCACACACAAACACTCATAAAATCCAACTTAATTAATATGTAACAGCTATTCTGCCTATTAATAGCTGGGATTTTTAACTTATAGGTTTATACAATTGAATCTTTATATTGTTTTGTATGAGTCTAAAATTTTCAATTGTAAGAAACAAATATTCATAATTCTAGGACTGCAGGATTAGTCATTTTAAAATTTTTGTTTAGAATTTCTGCCAATGATCTAAAAATAGTTAAAGGAGTTCTTTTACTTTTATTTTAAATGTGAATTCCTTTTTACTTATATCATCTGTCATCTGAGGCTCAAAACTTCCCTCTGAACTGAATTCTGTGCATAAATTTATAATGCCTGAAAATATTAGTTTAAAATGTAAACATCAACAACATACCCACAATTATGCTCAAGTTAAAATTCTTACTATGAGTGCATGTGATTATGTAATATTTTAAACACTTAAGAGCACTAAAAAGATTTTGTCTTCATACAGCTCTAATTTTCCCTGGAGGTTTAATTCCATTTTCAAGCATATCTACTTGCTTTTTTAAAAATGGCTAGAGAAAGCCAAGATAAATATGTGACCAGAAATTTAATGTCTCTTTAAGTTTATTAAACAACAGGGAAAGAAAAGAAACAACCATTTATTATGTACATATGTGTTAACTCATATGCTAGGTACTTTCATATATATTCTCTCATTTAATTATAGATAAAAAGCTTATAGGAAAACAAAGGAAAAGTAATGAGCTTTGAGGATGTAACAGAAGTCTGATGATTCTACTGAATTTACAAAGATTTTTTAATGCCTTATTCATTTATTTATTTATAACTGAAGTAAAGCTGATATACAATATTATATTAGCTTCAGGGGTACAACATAGTGATTTGACACTTAAATACATTGCAAAGTGACCACCATAATCTAGTGACTATCAGTCACCATACAAAGTTCTTACAATATTACCAACTGTATTCTTTATTCTCTTTGTTATTAATACATCCCTGTGGCTCATTTATTTTGTAACTGGAAATTGGCACCTCATCTATTTCTTCTCTCGCCTTCTTTCTGGCAAATACCCGTTCGCTCTCCTATGAGCTTATTTCTGTTTTGTTTTGTTTGTTCATTTGTTCTGTGTTTCAGATCCCATGTATAAACAAAATCATATGTTATTTGTCCGTTTTGACTTGTTTCACTTAGCATAATACCCTTGAGATCCATCCACGTTGTTGCAAATGATAAGATTTCATTCCTTTTTATGACTGAGTAATATTCCAGTGTGTGTGAGTATGTGTGTGTGGGAGTGTGTGTATGTGTGTGTGTGTGTGAGTGTGTGTGTGTGTGTGTGTGCATGCCACATCTTTATCCATTCTTCTGTCAATAGCCACTTAGATTGCTTCCATATCTTGGCTGTGACAAATAATATTGCAGTGAACATGAGAATGCATAAGTCTTTTCAATCTAGTGTTTTTGTTTTCTTTGAGTAAATACCCAGAAGTAGAATGTATGGTAGTTCTATTTTTAATTATTTTAGGAACTTCCATACTATTTTCCATAGAGGCTACACCAATTTACATTCCCACCAACAGTGCACAAAGGTTCCTTTTCTCCACATCCTCACCAACACTTGTTCTTTGTTGCTTTTTTATGATAGCAATTCTGACAGGTATAAGGTGATATCTCACTCTGGGTTTGATTTGCATTTCCTTGATGATTAGTGAAGTTGAGCATCTTTTCATCTGTCTGTTGGCTGTCTTTATGTTGTCTTTGGGAAAATGTCTATTCAGGTCCCCTACCCATTTTCTCAGAGTCCCTTGGACTGCAAGGAGATCCAACCAGTTCATCCTAAAGGAAATCAGTCCTGGGTGTTCATTGGAAGGACTGATGTTGAAGCTGGAACTCCAATACTTTGGCCACCTGATGTGAAGAGTTGACTCATTGGAAAAGACCCTGATGCTGGGAGGGATTGGGGGCAGAAGGAGAAGGGGACGACAGAGGATGAAATGGTTGGATGGCATCACCGACTCGATGGACATGAGTTTGAGTAAACTCCGGGAGTTGGGTGATGGACAGGGAGGCCTGGTGTGCTGCGATTCATGGGGTCGCAAAGAGTCGGGCACGACTGAGCGACTGAACTGAACTGAACTGAACCCATTTTCTAATTGAATTATTTGGTTTTTTGATATTGAGTTGTATGAGTTCCTTATATATTAACCCCACATTGGATATCTAATTTGCAGATATCTACTCCCATTCAGTAGACTGCCTTTTCATTTTGTTGGATGGTTTCCTTCCCTTTGCAGAAGATTTTTAATGCCTACTTAAAGGTCAAGTTGAATAATGAGTATTTATTTGAACTCCCTAAAAATACCACCACTCATGTATAATTAAAATGAAACCCCCTGGGCTCACCTTGATAACTGAAAATGTGTTCAGCATTTTGACTCTCTATTTCTCCTCTTCTGTCATATTAATTCAATATTAAAATTGCATTTTACTTAGTCCTCCCTTTGTTCAGCTTATTTTCTAGGAAATCTGAGAACAGATTTGCATTAGGTGTGATATGTTCTTCTTCGAGTGTTGTAAAAATGGATTTCATTTGTATCTAATAGACTCCATTGACATAAAGTAAGACATTTTTAGGTTACTTCCAATTCAAATTTTGAATTGTTAATGAGTGTGTAGCAAAAATAGCAATTAAAAAGTAATAGCACTTATTAGTATCTTTAAAGTGTACAGAAATTGCCCAAGTATGTTACTGTGAAATAGAAATTATTAGTGGGGCAAGATCTTTTTGATCCTGATTGCCAAGTAATAGTTACCAAGACAAAAGACTTAAAAAAATTCCAATCTTCTAAGGAAAAAAAATACAAAAATATCTGTCCCCTTCTACAAGCGATCTGTGAAAGGTAGAGTATAAGAAGACATCCTTTAATTATCCATAGAGAGAAAAAATATGAATAAAAGATGAATAAATATTTTCAAATATTAAAACTTACAATAGCAATGTCAGTGGCATTTTATTGATTGATTGAAAGTTGGCATTATGAGAAATTGATGCATACCATTGTAGTTTACTAAAGTGGAAATTTAATAAACGGGACTCAACTGACTCAAAAGATTTATGTTATTAATAGCAGTTATTGACATTTGGGAGCAAATAACCATCACATTATTTTTTCATTTGATTTTCGCAAGAACCCGTAAGTTCTCTATCATCGTCACCATTTCCTTTTTACATCAGATACTGAAATAGCAGAAGGCCAAGATAAGAATGACTGGTAACTTATCTTAAACTCATTATTGGTCCCATTTTCCAAGAGGTTTAATTGAGAGCATCAGATGGACACATTTATTTGCCTTTGTTATGTCTCACCTGTATTCAACTCCTGTTAGCTTAACCAAACTCAAGAAATTGTGTAGATTATAGCCCAGTGCTTTTCAAACATAAAAATCACCTAGAAAGCTTGTTAAAACACAGAGTTCCAAAGATTCTGATTCGGTAGATCTAGGAGAGACCTGAGCACCTACATTTTATCAAGTTCTCAGGTGATGCTTTTGCTGCAAATGGCATTTTTTCATTCTTTTTTTATGGCTGAATAATATTCCATTGTATATATGTACCACATCTTCTTCGTTCATCTATTGATGGACATTAGGTTATTTCCATGTCTTGGCTATTGTAGATAATGCTGCTATGAACATTAGGATGCACATATTTTTTTGAATTATAGTTTTCTCTGGATATATACCCAGAAATGGGATTACTAGATCATATGGCAAATATTTTCTTAGTGTTTTTAAGGAAGCTGCACACTGTTTTTTCATAGTGGCTGTGCCAATTGATATCCCCACCAACAATGTAGAAGGGTTACCTTTTCCCATGGTCTACTCTTAGAGTTATATTTTATATTCTACCGCTTTTATTTAATGTAGTGTCTAATAAAGGAATAGATTCCTAGAACTGCAAGGAAATAGCCAATAGGTCAGCAATAATGGCTTTAGTGCTAATTGGGCCATGTGGTGTGGGTGTGAGCTGCACAACTCTAGAATGTGCTACTTAGCCTACAACCTGCACAATGGTTAGTCTCATCCTTAAGTACTAAATGAGTGTGTTTTAGAAGAAAGAGTGAAAATGGAAGGGGCGGTGGAATGAAAGAAACAGCATTATTTTAATCATCGGATTTTGGGGATCTCCCAGATCCAGGAATATTACCATAATCTGTCTAATCAGGCTGTTTTAGGGTCAGAAAGTTTATCTAAGGAGAAAGTCTTAGACCAGTTTTAGAAGTCAGGTACTAGAGATTAAATGTTTGTGTCCCACCACCCCCCAAAATTCATATGTGGAAACCTAGTTCCCAATGTAATGGTATTAGGAGGTGGGGCTTTTGGAAGATGTTTAGGTCATGAGGGTGGTGCCTTCAGGAATGGGATCAGTGCCCTTCTAAGGAGTGACTTTGTAAGAGCTCCCTCACCCCTTCTGCTATGTGAAGATGTAGCAAAAAGACAGCCATCTATGAACCAGGAAGCAGACTCTTTATCAGACATCAAATCTTCTGGCACCTTGACCTTAGACTTCCAGCCTCCAGAACTATGAGAAACAAATTTCAGCCTATGGTATTTTGTTTAGCTGTCCAAGAATCTGTGGAGTCTTGAAGTTCATGTAATACTATTTGGGGTCCAGAGGACAAAAGTCATCACAAAGTTGGGAAGAAAATCATTCAACCCATTTTTTTCCCAGAACACCTGTGGCTTTGGTGGCAGGAGGACCTCAAAAGCATTAGGAGGCAATATTAAGGCACTATCAGTGAGGATACCAGCAGCCGAGGCCATGAAAACCTGCCTCCTCCAAGTGGCTGGCAGACAACTGCCTCCCACCCAAATCTCCCAGAGGCAGGGTCAAAAGAACTGAGCAACCCTGAGATACCAGCTCGGAACTCCTAGGAGGGAGCCAGGGGAGCTCACGGAGACTCTAATGGAGGGTCGGGCTAAGATCTGAGAGCAGTGTGAGGGGGAATAAAGAGCTTGTCGAATATTATTAATAAATGCAACTTCTTTCATGTTCACAGGCTGGTGAATTGCAAGCACATTCAAAGGAAAGAAAATTTTAAAACTTACAGCAATCCTAAGAATGCAGATTATAAGCATTCCCTTTTGTGATGGAAATAGCTTTATTATTTTACTATTAGTCACACACTATGAGTAATTCACTTTTCTAATTAATATCGGCTGCTTGTAAACTGACAGTTCAACTAACACTTCAGTCTGCTACCAGGTTTTGACGCCTGAGACAAACCCACAGGGACTTCCCTGGTGGTTCAGTTGGTAAACAGTCTACCTGCAATGCAGGTAACCTGGGTTCGATTCCTGGGCTGGGAAGATCCCCTGAAGAAGGAAATGGCAACCCACTACAGTATTCTTGCCTGGGAAATCCCATGAACAGAGAGGATCCTGGTGGGCTACCGTCCATGAAGTTGTAAGAGTTGAACATGACTTAGTGACTAAACCTACCTCCCTACAAACCCACAGCACTGTGAGTGTGAAAGCATCGTACGTATAGATTTTACCGAGCTCACATACTGAGCAGTAGAAAGCAGGTTCTCCTCCTCCTCCCAGTACTCCTTCTTTGGCCCATAAAGTCCACTTCTCTGGAAGTGATGGGCAGAGAGCATCTGTCCCCATTTCACTTCAAGAAAGGAGGAGTGATGTATCTAACTGATGGATTTGGGAAAAGGAGCAGAACTGTTCCTAGCTTAGTTCTTTCTGTATTTGGTATGTGAGTCCTCAGGAAAAAAACTATCCTCTTCTGCAAGAAAAGACTCACCCTCCATAGGGGAGAATCTTACACTTGTGTATCAGATCTGAGCGGGTAGTCTAGTTCAAAACCGTTTAGCTGCTGTTTCAAACCGCATTCTCCCATCAGGGTCCCGAAACAAAAGAAGCAGATGGCACACTCAAATTGGAATAATTTGAGGAGGAAATATTTACAAAGGGACAATTTGCAAAGATGGAAGCAGAGTGTAAGAAACGTGCGAGGACTGTGCTAGTGCAGAGCTCCCCAATGTGGGTGGCCACCATCCAATCTGTTGAGGGCCTGAATGGAACAATGGGACAAAAGAAGGCTGAATTCACTCTCAGCATGAGCTGAACATCTTGGTCTTCTCTTGCCCTTGGTGTTCCTGGTTCTCAGGCCTTCAGACCCAGACTGGAACCTACACCATGGATTCTCCAGTTCTCAGGTGTTAAAACAACACCACTGACTTTCCTGGTTATCCAGCTTACAGACAGCAGATTGAGGGATTTCTCAGCCTCCATAATCACAGGAGCCCATACTTAATAACCCCTTTTCCCCTGCCCCCCACTTATTGGTTTTGTTTCTTGAGAGAATTCTGACATACAAATAAACTACAGCAATCCCACTCACATTAACTTGCCATTTTGGCACCGCCCATTGCAAGGCATGCTACTCAATATCTTCTAACAGAAAGCACTGGCAACTCCTTGTCTGATGGATTTCTCAGACCAATGGAATATACTTGACCTGCATACTGAGCAGCCGAAAGTGCCAGACAGATAACGGGTTGCGAAAGCACCCCTCAATCAATGACTGATAGGAGTTGAAGGACAACTGTCTCAGGCTCTTGCTCCTCAGAAATAATTTCAAGACACCTTCTGCACTATCTCCCAGAGTTCCCAGGTAGGATGGAGTCCTAAGTGTTCACGATGGCAATATGCTTGATCATACACTCTCTATCAGGCTCCTTGTCTCGTTTCCCCATTGTCCTACCGATACTTCCAAGGATTACCTCCCAAATAAACTATTTTCCTCAAGTCTTTGATTCAGGTCTCCTCTGGGTGCACCCAAAATTACACCAGTAGTATAAACAGGGTGGGGCTTCCCCAGTGGCTCAGCAGTTAAAAGAATTCACCTGCAATGAAGGAAATGCAGGAGACGCAAGTTTGATCTCTGGGTTGGGAAGATCCCCTTGAGGAGGGAATGGCAACCCACTCCAGTATTTTTGCCTAGAGAATCCCATGGACAGAGGAGCCTGGCGGCTACAGTCCATAGGGTCGCACAGAGTCAGACACGACAGAAGCAACTAAGCATGCACATATATAGGGTGAAAGGATCAATAAATAACTGACTGACTATCAATAAATAAATAAATAACTGAGTCTAAGCATATTATTTAGAAACATAGAGGATTGCACCAGAAGAAACACATAAAACAATTGAAAGTGATTGCTCTGGGGAGAGGATTTGGGAAAAGCCTTAGGAAACAGGTGGGCAAGAAACAGCTGGTGTTTGTTAAAACTTTGTAATATTATTTGACTATTTGATACATATACATGTATTTCTTTTATGAAAATAAAGATAATATTAGAACATGCCTTTGACTTACTTTCAGAACAGAGCAGCAAGGGAGTAAAAGAAAAATAAAGAAATATAGGCTGATTAAGCTGGAAGAAGAAAGAAATTTCCTTGGGAAAAATGGATCTTAGTAGTTAGGCTAAAAAGATATGAAGAGAAAAATAATATACTAAAAGCCAGACAATCTATGAAGTATGGAAAATCTAACTTGTTAGAAATATGGGAGTATAAAACAGGGTGATGTTTTGTCACCCTGTGGTTCTCGAGAGGCCAATGGGGCCCAAAAGAAACGTGAAAGAGAAAGACTCACAGTTTCAGGGAGCAAACCAGAAAGGCATTTCTTGAGAGAATTCAGATGCAAGAAGTACTGAGCGGCATTCCCTTAAAGCCATAAATAGGATGCCCACAAAAATGCAAACTGAAAAGTACCCTTTGGAGAATGAAATGGCTCTAATAAGTGGTAACAGAAAGCCTGGACAGCTTGTAGAGAAAATGAGTGAGAAAAATCAACAAAGAACATGCTACCTACATCGTTAGGTATAACAATCTGAAGGTTCAGTTCAGTTCAGTTCAGTCGCTCATTCGACTCTTTGTGACCCCATGAATCGCAACACGCCAGGCCTCCCTGTCCATCACCAACTCCCAGAATTTACTCAGACTCATGTCCATCGAGTCAGTGATGCCATCCAGCCATCTCATCCTCTGTCGTCCCCTTCTCCTCCTGCCCCCAATCCCTCCCAGCATCAGGGTCTTTTCCAATGAGTCAACACTTCGCATGAGGTGGCCAAAGTATTGGAGTTTCAGCTTCAGCATCAGTCCTTCCAATGAACACCCAGGACTGATCTCCTTTAGGATGGACTGGTTGGATCTCCTTGCAGTCCAAGGGACTCTCAAGGGTCTTCTCCAACACCACAGGTCAAAAGCATCAATTCTTCAGTGCTCTGCTTTCTTCACAGTCCAACTCTCACATCCATACATGACCACTGGGAAAGCCATAGCCTTAGAGAGTAAATAAAAGAGGATGGATTTTGGAAAGGAGAAGACACTTAGAAGGATAGAATGGCATAAGGGGAATTTCCCACTTTTATGGCTTTTAGCCCAGGGATGGGCTGCAGTTGGCACCATGCAGAGCAGCTAGAACTCTGATAGAAAGCTCAGAACAACTCTGAACAACCAGAAGACAGAGTGCAGAGAAATACAGCTGCAAGAAACAAGAGAATTATCCCAGAAAGTATTTATATAGATGGAGTTAATACTCTCCACACAGTTCTGCCAGACCCCTCAAGTCTACTAATGATAAAAGAACTGAACTGAGATTTGAACTGCCATCTAAGGAATGGGAAGTTTGAAGTCTGAGTTGAGCCAAGTCAATTGCCTGATAAACCAAACCCAAGTGAGAAAGAACACAAAGTCAAGCTCTTCTGAAGAATTTAATACAATCCAGTCTCTACAACATAATTTTCACAGTGTTTAGGATACAGCCACAAATACCCCCAACATATAAACACCAAGAAATTGCAGTTCAGTCTCAAGAGAAACAACAATCAATACAGACCAAAACCAAAATGATTCAGAAATCAGAATTAGGAGACAAGAGTTTTAAAGCAGCTATTGAACTATTTACAGATGGAAGAAGCTCAGCAAAACTCAAGCAGTATAAATATAAGGAAAACTGTAACCAGCACATGAAAATCAAACTGCTTTAAAAAAGAAAATAAAAGTCTTTGAATGTAGCTTGAGATAGAAATAAATACCACATTCTTCTAGGTTATTGTTAACATTGTATCTGAAACAATGGAGGACAGAATACAGTGCAGCGACATATTTAAGGTGCTGAAGAAAATTATATTCAGCAAAACTTTCCTTCAAGAATAAAAATGAAATCAAAACATTTCAGATTTAAGAAAAAGAAGCTAAGAGTATCCATCATCAGAAGTTCTGTACTACAAGAAATACAAAAGACATTCTTCAGGCTGAAGGAAATAATATCAGATGGAAACTTGGATCCTCAGGAAGGAATAAAAAACATTGGGAATAGCAAAGATCTAGGTATTTAGAAAAACCTTTTTTTCTTCAACCTTTAAGGATTCATAGAGCAAAATTAACGTTGTCTTTAAGGACTTACTCTATATGGAGATGCAATAAATAAGACGATTATAGCAGAAATCCTATGGACAGAGGAACCTGGCAAATTACAGTCCATGGGGTTACAAGAGTCAGACACGACTTAGCAACTAAACCATAGCATAAAGGAAAAGGCTAGTAAATGCAATTTCTATGGTCACAAGGTTTCTACATTTCACATAAAATGATAAAGAATAACCTAAGAGGGCCTTAAAAAGTTAAGAATGGTGGTTTAATTCCTAGAGCAATTAGTTAAAGCATTTAATGCAAAGAAGTATAGCTAGTAGATTAAAATGGGATTCTAAAATATATGCAATTGATCCAAAAGAAGGCATAAAAGGAGAAACAGAGGGACAAATGAAAACAAGAACAAACATAAAATGAATATCAAAATGGTAGACATAAATCCAACCATGTCAATATAAGAAATTGGATGGTGAAGAGTCTTTTCAACAAGACACTAGAATAACAGGATTATACATATGAGGAAAAAATTGACCCTTAGCTCACAGTTATTAATTTTCAGTGGATCCAAGATGTAAATACATATGTGAAAACCATAATGCTTTAAAAAGAGAACCTAGGGAAAAGGTTTCAAGATTTGGGGAGAGATAACGTGTTCTTGGGATACAAAAGCAATCACTACTCTGGAAAAATGATAAATTAGGCTTCACCAAAACCAAGAACTTCCGCTCATCAAAAGACACTGTTAAGAAAAAGAATAAATAAGCCACAAATTAGAAAAAACTGAGATTTATTTGGCAGAGGGCTTTTTATAAAGGTGTAATCAGGATAGAGGGAAACCGAGAGAGTTAGTTCCAGACCAGAGTTGGTAACAGCAGAGGGCAGGCAACAGTTGCCAGAAACCAGAGAAAGCGAATCATATAGAAAAGGTCACCTTGGGAGTAGCTGTGACCTTCAGAATGCAAAGCAGTGACCTCTGGTCAAGACAGCCAGACTGAGGCAATCCCATAGGAAGGAAGCAGGGGCATAAATAACCCATATATCACTCTCCTCCATCTCTCCCATCTTTCACCATGGCTCCCTCTGGACTGAATTCCACTGAAAGCCAAAGGCAGGAAAGCTAGTTAATAGTCATAGGAGACACTGTCAGGGCCCCACCCACATCACCTGGGCATTTACATTCCAGTGTGGTTTTTGTCAAAATCATATTTAACATTTTTATTATATGATTACATAGGAACTGCCAACAAGACCATTCCAGAAGTTCCTCTAGACACATGGTCAATCCCTGCCAACTCTCAGCTCCCCATCTCCTAGGATCCCAGTGCAGGGATTCCAGAAAGCACACGGCCGGGCACAGCCCATTCATGGTGCCTAACAAGACTCCCTTCTGAGAAGGCTCAGAGAGACTTTCACACTCTCAGAGCTTATGAAACAACTGAAGATTTCCTTACCCCCTCATCACCACTCACCATGCTTTTTAACACCCCATCTTATTATCTGCCAGGGTGGAGTGGACCAGGCAGATGTCTATGTTTGCCGGTGATGTTTGAGAGGGGTTCTGGAATTGTAACCAACTGACTGGACTAAAGTTTGAATGTGAAATAGAGTAGAAGATAATTGGGTAACTGGTAGCATTTGGGGCAGAAAACAGCTAAATCACCAACATAGCTGAGCACCAGAATAGGATTAGATACTAGTTTCTGAAGAAGTTAAAAAATTAGATTCAAGCAAGTTCAACTGTTTCTTAAACCAATATTTACTTGTTCAGAAGACCTGCTGAGGCATTGTGTTTTATCCTAACACACCTGAGGAGACTTCAACAGGTCTCAATTCTTTGCAGCCTTAAGATACCCCATTATATCTTTCTGTTAAGCAACAGGCATAAAAGAAAAGGGAGACATAGTGCCTTACACAACTCACAGTCCTGAAGTAGTCAAGTGAAATTTGATCTAGCAGTTCAGTGACATCACCAAGAACTTTTCTTATTGACTATCCCTTCAGCCATCTACAGGGTTGGCTTGATTTTCAGGTTTCAAACGGAAGCTTTCCTCTCATGGTGGCAGTGATTTCAACCCTTACAATTTTACAATTCAGTGTTTGGAGGAATAGTGAAGAAACTTCTGGTAGTTTCCACACAAATCTTGGGATTTCCTCCCACTGAACCACCTCATGTAATATTCCCATCCATGAACCAATCTCAAGGGCCAGGAACATTGAAAGAGCTAATTTGTCAATGTTTCACACCTGAAGTTACAGGTTCATGGAGGTTCATGGCTTCCCAAAGACACTGGGGCCTATGAAGAATTGCATAGTGGAAAATGAATGCTTGGAATAACCCAATATCTGCCTATGTCCACTTCCTAGCCTAAATGGCTACCCAAGGATATACCACTTCTACTGGTTTATTGAGCCCTAGCATTCCAAGCTGAGAAAGCCCTTTGGTTAAGCCTTGATACTCTACTAATGTGCAAATATCCCTTGTAGGATAATATATTCAGACATATTCATAAATCATGGGCAGATGTAGATTTCAGGAAGCAAGAAAGCACTCGAAAGCAAGAGAGCTTCGGATACCTAGAAAGGAGAAGAAACTACCAAAGGGGAAGTAAAGAAGAGACTTAGGATGCTAATGACAAACTGTGTCTCATTTTAAACAGTGGATACTTTTTTAATGGTCAAAATTACTGCCCAGTACCCACAATAACATTCCTCTCAACTGCACTGGGCAGGCTGCAAATGCCCATTTGTCATCTCAGGCCCAAGAATGGCTTTAGGACTTCACAGACCACTCCAGATATTTAAGTCATTTTTTATTAAGCTCTGGTGGGTCATTCCAAAGAGGGAAGATGGGTTTGTCCCAGGATTTTTCTCTTTGCTAAACTGAAATAAACGAGATCCATAATCACCCATTTTCTCTCTGCTTTCTAATAAAATACACAGACACACACATACTGTTAAAAGTATTCCATTCTTGCCTGAGTCAAAATCTGTACAGAAAAGATGCATCGGGCAATAATCCTAGAGGCTCCTCAATGTGCCAGCTCAGAATTATGAGCATTTTAATGAGGTGTCAATGAGGCACATTTATCGCTACTTCATACTAACCTGCTTCCCATTATTTCTCTCCCACTCTGAAAGGCCTAAGAACAACCTGGATAAAAACAAGTTTATAGAACTCAAACCTGATAAGCTGATAAGCCAATAGGACACAAGACATAAATGTCAATTTATTCCCTTATAATAAAAATTTAAAAATTAGTCCTATTGTATAGCACAGGGAACTATATTCATGTCCTGTGATAAGTCATAGTGGAAAAGAATACAAAAAAGTAAAAATACATGTGAAACTGATTCACTTTGCTGTACAGTAGAAATTAGCACAACATTGTAAGTCAGCTATACTCCAATAAAATTGTAAACAATTAAAAAGTTAATGAGTTAACATGAAAATAGAATAAGTAAACACTATGCTTATAAAAACTAGGCAGTTTGGGTGCTGGCACATTATCTTTGACTTAAAAATTTTTAAATAAGGACACATTTAAAATAAGGACAGACTCCCTCAAAATTTGTTTAAATGTATATGTGTTTCAACAAATTAAATATCCACTTTTGAAATAAAAAACTTCATAGCTTCTACCACATATAAAAATTAACTCAAAATGGATCATGTATTTAATTATAAAATGTAAAATAATAACATTTCTGGAAGAAAATATAAGATTTTTGTGTGTGTGTGACCATTAGTTAAGCAAAGATTTTTTTGAGTATGATACCAAAAGCACAATTCATAAAAGAACAAAATGAGCTTCACCAAAATTAAAATTTTCTACTCTTCAAAAGACATAGTTAAAGGAATAAACAAATAAGTCACAGACTGGAAGAAAATACTTGCAAATCATATATATGTATGAAGAACTTATATTCAGGATACATAAAGAACTCTCAAAATACTGTAACACATTTTTCAAATGGGCAAAAGAAATGAACACCTGACCAAAGAAGATATATGGATGGCAGATAAGCCATGAAAAGATACTCAACATCATTAGTCAATAGGAAAAGGAAAATTAAGACCACAGTGATATACTACTTCACATCTATTAGAATGGCTAAAATTACTTACCATACCAAATATTGTGAAGGATGTAGAGAAATTAGAACATCACAGACTACTAGTGGGAAGGTACAATAGTACAAAATTTGGGAGAAAGTTTGGCAATTTCTTATAAAGTCAAATATATACCTACCATATATTATACTGGGCTTCCCTGGTGGCTGAGACAGTAAAGAATCTGCCTGCAATGCAGAAGACTCCAGTTCAATTCCTGGGTGTGGAAGATCCCCTGGGGAAGGGAATGGCAACCCACTCTAGTATTCTTGCCTGGAGAATTACATGGACAGAGGAGGGTGGCAGCTACAGTCCACGGGGTTGCAAAGAGTGACATGAGCAATGAACACACATACATATATTATAATCATTTCATTCTTATTTATTTACCTAAGAGAAATAAAAGCATATGCCACACAAAGACTGTCCCACGAATGATTCAGAGCAGCTTTATTTGTAATAACTAAAAATGGAAATGACACAAAGATCCATCAACAGATGATAAATAAATGGTGAAATACCAATAGAAGAGAATGCTATTCGGCAATAAAAGGGGGTGAACTATTAAGACATGAGGCACAAGAACAATTAAAATAATTATGCTGAGTGAAGAAAGCCAGGCCAAAAACAAGAGTACATAATGTATGAGACCATTTACGTAAAATTATAGGAAGTGTAAATTAGTACAGTGACAGAAATTGGATCAGTGGTTGCCTAGCAGTGAGGGTAGGGTAGGGAGGACAGAAGGAGGGGTCACAAGGGGCACAAAGAAGAAACTTTGGAGATTATGTCTTTATTCCCCATCTTGGTTGTGGTGAGAGGTATGCACATATTAAAACATCAAACTGTATACTTTAAATATGTGCAATTTATTATATATCAATTGTATCTCAGTAGATATATTAAATAAATAAATGAAATTTAAATGTTTGTTGAAAATATCCAGCCACGTTGTCGTTTGACAATAGTTGCTGAACCCTCTGTGCAGTGAAGCTATAAAAATAGGCACAAGATGTACTGTCTACACTCCAAAGTCTTTCAAAGTTGATGGAGAGTTCTAATTTTGGATTTGGGGAGTGGAGTTGTTTGTGGGACATAATTACATAGATTTAGGATCGAGAAGTCTAGAGGCAAGGACAGAGCTGTGAGCTAAAGATAAAGATACTGGACTTACCATTTGTACAGAGCCAATGAAACAACTTACCTGGAGGAGATAACCTAGAAATACAGATTGAGGAGTGAAATGACCAAAAGAGGACACTAGCGGTACCGACATTTAAGAGGCAGGAAGAGGAAGATGGCCCAGAGTGAGACTGAAGAGAGACCAACCTGGAGCTCGGATAAGAGCTCAGACAGCGCAGGGAAGCAGTGCTCAGCCATGTCTGACTCTGTGACCCCACGAACCGTAGTCAGCCAGGCTTCTCTGTCTGTGGAATATTCCAGGCAAGAACACCGGAGTAGGTTGCCATGACTTCTCCATGGGATCTTCTGGACCCAGGAATCGAACCTGCATCTCCTTCATCTCCTGAATTGGCAGGCAGCTTCTTTCTGTGTTCTCAAAAGGAGGACGGTGTCAGATCATTCAAGGAGCTTGGGGAAGATAAGGAGTGGATGCTGTCATCTGAATTGGGCAAATTGGAAGTCTCTGGTGACCTTGGTAGGGAGATACTTCGTGGGTCATTGCAGAGGTGAATGCTCTAGGACATCAATGCTCTAATAGTCTTGCCTTGTACTTTGGTTATTATAAAGCAGGCAGAAAAGAAGCAGTTGGGCAGTCATATCATCCCTTCTTAGGATGTGACAGCACATCGGAGCACTGAAAGAAAGACATCTGTGTGTCTATACTACTAGCTTTCACTTCTCTACTTTGTCTTTTCCCCAGATAAACATACTCATACGCCTAATTTTGGTCAGAATTCACGGCCGTCATCACTTTATTATTCTTTTTCTCCTTCACTCAAGCTCCTAGGTCCCTTATTTCTTTCTATCTCCATCTCTCTCCTTCAAGCTGTTAGAAAGAGTGGTCCACATCCATCATTTCCACTTCCTCAGACTCCTTCCACAACCTACCATCTTCAGACATCCAGAAATTTGGTCCTGATATGATGGGGAGCAGGAAAAGGGTTGTACTGTCAGACCAGGGGTAGCCCAGAGAGTTTGGTCACCAGGCTGTGAGATGCTAAACGTAATGTGATTTTCTACACTGAAAAACTTCACTGAAATGTCTGAACTCTTCACAACCAATTGCAGTTTACTCTTTAGTAGAATGACCTACCTGTTCCCTTGCACGGAGACAGGACACGTCTCTGCTCACAGCTGCAAGCACTTGACTGCTACGGGTAGGCCATCTGTTCTTCAGCTTGTGGCTTTTGGCAAAAGGGGACGTCTGGTGGAAACTTTTCAGATTTGGATTTAAGTAGCTCCCCAGTCAGAGAAGGAAATGGCAACCCACTCCAGTACTCTTGCCTGGAAAATCCCATGGATGGAAGAGCCTGGTAGGCTGCAGCCCATGGGGTCGCTAAGTAGGACATGACTGAGCGACTTCATTTTCACTTTTCATTTTCATACACTGGAGAAGGAAATGGCAACCCATTCCAGTGTTCTTCCCTGGAGAATCCCAGGGACGGCGGAGCCTGGTGGGCTGCTGTCTATGGGGTTGCACAGAGTCGGACACAACTGAAGTGACTCAGCAGCAGCAGCTCCCCGGTGGCTCGGACAGTAAAGAATCTGCCTGCAATGGGGTTCGATTCCTGTGTCAGGAAGACCCCCTGGAGAAGGGAATGGCTACCCACTCCAGTATTCTTGCCTGGAGAAGAGCAGCCTGGTGGGCTACTGTCCATGGGGTCGCAAAGAGGTGCACACGACTGAGCCATTAATACACACAGAGCTCTCTTTCAGAGAAGCAGACTTCGAGTAGGGTTGTTAGTTTGGCTTTTATCTTATGTCCTAGTCCTAGTAACTGTCTTTCCTCCTTCTTCCTCATCCCGTACTAGAATTCTTGGAATGAAATCCCCACTCTCTCCCTGTTCCTTAGTATCTAGTTTGCAAGTTGGCTATATCAGACAAGAACTTCGATTGGTGCAGAAATGCATCTGGTCTGGGGTGAGCAGGTCATAACCCTACTTGTCCTGCATCATCTTCCTCCCCTCTTGGCCTTGTCCAGTTAGTTATCACCTCTGTGAGAAGCCCCTGGATCCAAGTCTTTCAGTCCCAGTTTGGCAACTAGATTGCTGCCTTCCAAAATTTCTCCTCTTTGTAGCTTCCTTGGTTCAGGGTCATTTCTGGCTCTAAGTCGTCAGTCATAGGCTTCATCTTAGAAACTCTGTTTTCTTGACTTTCTCCTTCATCTGCCCTGTCAGACGCTCGTTCTCATCAATAGCATCTCCAGGTTCTATCCTGAGACTACTGATAAACAAGTTTGTTTATTTCCAGGGATTTGATGGAAGAGGCTTATGCTGGCTTAATAGAGCCAACTGTTAAATACACAAATATATTAAAATAAATATAAATAAATAATGTTGTCAAACTGTTGGTAGCTTGAAATTGGCCATGGTAGGAGTATTTATAACATGGAAATTGGCAAGTGCTACCAACTGGGGCCGTTTTTTCCCCTTAGAGGTGGTATACTATCACACCATTGCTTGTTTCTCCCCCATAATTGCCCTCTGCATGGTTGCACATGTACAAACACAGGCACCCACTCAGCAGACAGCTCTAATGCCAGATCCTCATCTCCTCAGGCTAACTTAGCCTCCAGCTGTGGAGAAACCTTCCACACTCACCTACAACCAGTGATTTGACTTTTTTTTTTCCTACTTTAAAACATTCACTTTAAACATTTAGTAATGGAATATACATATATATATATATATATGTATATATATATATGTATATATATATATGTGTATATATATATATATATATATATATATATATATATATATATATAAAATACATTCTGGACCTTAACTAGACCTATCCAAAACTACTGACCACTATTTGAGAAATACTAATGTAGTTAAAGCTGAAGCTCCAATACTTTGGCCACCTAATGGGGAGAGCCAACTCATTGGAAAAAACCCTGATTCTGGGAAAGATTGAAGGCAAAAGGAGAAGAGGGCTGCAGAGGATGAGATGGTTAGAGAGCATCACCGACTCAATGGACATGAATTTGAGCAAACCCCAGGAGATGGAGGAAGATAGGGAAGCCTGGCGTGCTGCAGTGACAGAACAACATCAACGGTGTAGTACATCTGTGTCTTCAGAGTGCATTTAATCAATGGAGGAATCGTTCGTGGGGGGAACCTACTTACTATGATGTCTTAGTAGAAGGAACTCCTATATCAGTACCATAGATGATTCATCACAGGATATTAACTTCTGTGAACTTCAGAGTGGAAAGAAGACCAGCTAATTATTATAGGTATTTCAGAAACCTTGGTGCAAGCCATGCAGTGATAAAATTGCATGAGCCAACCAAAACATCAAGTTGTTTGCTTCTGACAAGATTTTTTATAAGATCATGCTGTTACTTCATATTGATCTGGAGCTCTGCCACATATTTCTTTGATTAACAGCAATGAAAAATAAACTATTATTTGTCACTGAAGTACTTTAGTAAATAAAATCATTCAAAACATGGAAGGTAAAAATAAAAAGGACATTGAATGGCTGGGGACCACTAGACTCAATTTTTAAAGAGCACACCACATTTTTATTTTAAAAAATCTAATGTTTAGTTGCTAGAAACATGTAGAGGTTGCTAGTCAAGTGACTAGAAACACAGGCTCTGGAGACAGATGTGCTGGATTTACTCTGGAGATTTGTCACTTGCTATCTCTATGATTTGGGGGCAAGTTATGTAATTTCTCTGTGCCTCATTTTTCTCACCTGTAAAATGGAAATAAAAACACCTACTTCACATGATTATTGTGAAACCAAAATGAAATAGCACATGCGGTGCTTAGAATAATAAATCAGAATTTAAAATATTTGCTCTCAAGTTCATTAATAACACTATTTCTGCAAAGCTTACAGTGTGCATGGAGCTTACTACATGCTTCATATTCAATCTCTTACTACTCTCTTAGGTAAAAATTAAGCCCATTTTATGAGTAAGGAAACAGACTCTCAGTGAAAAGATGTAACTTTTCCACAGTCTTGTGGCTAGTAAGTGAAAGAGCTTGGCTTGTGATATTTTAGGAGTTTTCATTTAAGTGATAGAAAGATGCAAAACTGAAGCTTGTATTGGAATCCAAGCCACCCTGATATTTAGTATTCCATCAGGAAATGCTTCCTTCATAGTCAACCCAACCCTTGCTTGCTGTGGCATAAACTATTCTTGTTCTGTCTTCAACAGAGACAGAAAAACTCATCAACATCCCTGTGTTTCCACTTGAAGACTGTTACTAACTTGCCCTATGACTTGTATTCTCTTGGTTTTAAAAACACACAACTCCCATAGGCCTTCCTCATGAATTCTATTTGCTAACCATTGAATAATTTCTACAGCAGCATTTCTGCTTTATCTAAGTGTAATTTTTAAGTTAGACATTAAAGTTCATTATGAATGTAAGCTGGGCGCGCTATCCTTTGGCTGAACTTGCTTTGCTTCTGAAGCAACTGCATGTAAGGACGCCTGTTTTGGATTTCCTTAATCCACCACCCCATCTAGAAGGTTCTGTCCACAATGTGCCACAATATACTTAGTAAGGATTTTTAAGTTTTTCAAGTTTTCATGTCACTTTGTTTCACAGGGCTGAGTCTGGAGGTACTTATACTTAGTTGTGCGACCCAGGAAGACAAATGGCAGTGTGAACTGGCCCTCTTTACAAGACAGATGTTGCTCTTCATTCAGTTACCTTGTCTGAGTCAAGCACTGTGCTAGACCCAGGAACAAAAGACACGGTCCCTCAGAGACAGTGTTTATCTCTCACCAGGGAGATAAATAGCCAATTACCTAATTATTACATTACAGAAATGCCCTGGAATCAATAGGAACCCCCGGAAAGGGACAGGAAGACTGCTTGGAACACAGAGGTAGGGAGGTCTGATTTAAAGAAAAAAAAATATCCTGGGTAACTAGTCAGAGAGCCGGGCTCTGACCCCACTTTTACTGTTAACTTCATTATGCCATCAGTTGTGGTTGAATTGTCCCTGCTGTCATGCCCTACAAAAATTTTAAAAAAGAAAGAAAGAGAAAAGGTATGTTGGGGTCCTAACCCCCAGTACCTCAGAATGTCATCTCATTTGGAGGTGGGATCTTTAATTTGAAGTCATTGTGCATGCTAAGTCACTTCAGTCATGTCCGACTCTTTGTGACCCTATGGACTGTAGCCTGCCAGGCTTCTCTGTCCATGGGATTCTCTAGGCAAGAATACTGGAGTGCATTGCCAGGCCCTCCTCCAGGGGATCTTCCCGACCCAGGGTTTGAACCCGCATCCCTCATGTCTCCTGTGTTACAGGCAGATTCTTTACTGCTGAGCCACCGTGGAAGCCCACGAAGTCATCAGGGTGAGCCCTGGTGGCTCAGATGTTAAAGCGTCTGCCTCCAATGCAGGAGACCTGGGTTCGATCCCTGGGTTGGGAAGATCCCCTGGAGAAGGAACTGGCAACCCACTCCAGTATTCTTGCCTGGAGAATCCCATGGACGGAGAAGCCTGGTGGTCTACAGTCCACAAGGACGCAAAGAGTCAGAATTGACTGAGCGACTTCACTTTCAATCCAATATGGTTGGTGTCTTTATAAAAATGGGAAATTTGTACATGAAGACCAATGCACATAGAGGGGACATGATGTGAAGAGACACAGGGAAAAGTCAGCCATCTATAAGCCAAGCAGAAAAGCCCGGAACAGATCCTTCCCTCACAGCCCTCAGAGAAATTAAGGCTGTTAACACCAGCCTTTCAGGCTTTCATCCTCCAGAACTCTGAGACAATAAATTCCTGTTGTAAGCCGCCCACCCTGTCTCTAGTGCTTTCTTATGGCAGTCCTAGCAAACTAAAACAGCATTTCCTATCACCAGCACGTGCCACGTCTCAGGCTCCACACCAGGCAAGGCCAGTCCCACGTGTGGGAAGGGCAAAGGCACTCAGAGTACAACCAACCAGAAAAATGCCCGAATCTGCCTTTGGTTCATTCCTATGGTGGGCTTTTGTTTATAAGGCAAAAAGTAATAGTCAATAATATGGGGATTTTTGGAGTACAAGCTATACCCAAGAGATAAAACTTTCTGTTAAGTAACACATCAACATGGCTTTGCCTAAACAGTCAATAAACATACATGACGTTCCATCTCACTAGAATCAGACTTGTGACAAACTACTCTTGGTCAACAGAAATTGCTAATACACATCAGAGAACGAATGAAAGGCATCCTGAAAGAGTGACAACCTATACATCTATAACACACACTGGGGCCATTTGTCTTCCTGTTGGCACAACTAAGGTTGAATGAACCTTGAATTGTCTTCCTAGAATACAGAGTGACATGGAAACTTTAAAGCCAAATAAAAAATAAATAAATAAGAAAACTTTCAATTAGGTATATATTCATTTCACCTTCTGAGAAGGTTTTTAACCTAAACAAAATCTGGAGTAATGAAAAGATAATGTAATATTTAGCACCTGTATAGACTAAGAAAGTTCAGCCAAGGGACATTACTTGGTTTTTGTGTTTCCAACATGTTTTGCCCTCAGGCCAGCAAGGTTATCCTTTCTCTTTTCACCCTAAGTGTTCCTCTTTCCTGGAAAATTTCCAAGCAGAACCCTGGTTCCAGGTCATAATGACTCGGTCTGCTGCCACTGGAACTCCAAGGGAGTGACTCATCCTGTGGATTTGCTTCAGCAAGTCTTCAGCAAGTCTTTGTTCTTATGCCCGTCCAGCCCTCAACCTCTCAGCGTTGGCCAGGGCCCACAACGGGCTTCTTTTTCAGTCTCTCTTGACTTCTGTCCTTTCACATTTTAAAGACATTGTAATTATAAAAATGATATACAAAGGGAAAAAAGAAGTGTACAAAGTTAAAAATGTTTTAATATATGGGTTAGCAAAGTCAACAGGGCGCATATCCTTCAAGATAAGTAGACTTCCGCCCTCCTTCCCCTTTTTTTAGAGCACATATTGTACATATTGTTCTGACTCGCTCTTATCACTCAAAAATATGTCATGAACACTATTCTGTGTCAACACATGCATAGCTCCCTGATTTTTAAACAGTTATTTATTATTCCACAGTGTATATACATTCAGTTTTTCTAACCATTCCTCTATTCATAAGTGTTGAAGTGCAGTCTGAATTTTTTCTCTTACAAATAACACTGTAACAGACATACATGTAAGTACACTCTTGCACACATAAGTATTTCTGTAGGGTAGCTTACTTGTAGTGGAATTGCATGGTCAAAGTATATATGCATTTTTAACATTTACAGATACTGCAAACTGCTTTCCAGAAATGTTCATACTATATCATCAATTCATACTATGGTTGGTTGAATATGAAAGTTGTATTTTTAATGTGCACTCACAAACATCTTATATTAAAACTTTTCCTTGCCAGTATAATAAGTAAAAAATGCTGTCTTATTGTAATTTACACTCTGATCATTGATGAGGCTGAATATGTTTCCATATGTTCACTAGCACATATTCCTCCTTCTGAAAAATTACTTCTTCACATCCTATGTTTGTTTTTATTTTGCTGCTTCTCTTTTTTTATATTGATTTCTAGAAGCTATTTGGTATTTTGTGTATTAATCTTTCCTACTGTGAATATATGTTGCATTTATTTTTTCCCCTTTAGGTAATATTGTTTATGGTACCTGTCACTGTATAAAAATGTTTGGGTTGTTTGTTCTGTAGTCAAATCTGTTTAATCTTTTCTGTTATAGTTTCTGGGGTTTTATCATATTTCTAACTAGTTTTACAGTGTTGTTAAAGAATTTGCTACATTTTCTTTTAGTCTTTTATAGTTTATTAATCCATCCAGAATTTCTTCTGCAATCTGAGATAAAATAGCATATTAATTAAGCTTAACTCATCAGAAGTTTGCTTTTTTTAACTCAGATAACATTTCAATGTGTGTGTTCAGCAAGTAAATACCATAGAGGAACTCATAGACTCAGGATCCCCCCATCCTGTGTTTCTACCCTCCACTAGGCCAGAAGTCAGCAAATAATCACCCAGAGGAAATGTGGACCCACTGCCTGTTTTTTTAAATAAAGTTTTATTGGAACACAATGTCCATTTGTTTACATAGTGCTTATAACTATTTTCCTGTAAAACAGCAGATAGTTAAGACAGAGCACTCATGACCCATGAAGCCTAAAATATTTACCATATGGCCCTTTATAGAAAAAGTTTGCTGACTCCTGCTCTAGAATCCTTAGTTTCCATGTGGCAGATGGAGATGAGAGATCATGCAGGTTTTCCACAGTAGAAACTGGAGGTGGAGCACAAAACTTTCATCTACATTCCACTTGGCAGAATTCAGTCCTATGGCCTCACTTCACTACACGGGAGGCTGAAAAATGTGAATTAGTTGTGCACCTGGGAGGAAAGAGTTGTAGAATTATTAGCCATTCTCTACTTTGATGTGCACTGCAATTATTTATATCTTTTTTCCTTGCTACTTTTAATCAGAATGGGCTAGATTATACTGCAGAGACAAACAACCCCTAGATTTCAGTGACTTTATTTCTCACTCATGCTCAGGTCCAGTAAGGGACGGTAGGCAGGTATGGCATTGCTCAAGGTCGTCATTCACTGCAGTCCAATAGAGCAGCCACCACAAGCACCTTTCGGGCTAGGTGCTACAAGGAAAAACAGAACAGGGTCACACCTGCACTAGCTCTTAACTTCTGCCCAGAATCGATACTCATCACTTCCATCTACTTTTCACTGGCTGAAGCAAGTCCCAGAGCTACTCTGTACATCAGTAGGCTTTTGTTATTGTTAAGTCGCTAAGCTGTGTCCAGCTCTTCGCAACCCCATGGAGCCGGGCTTCCCTGTCCTCCACTATTTCCCAGGGTTTGCTCAAATTCATGTCCATTGAGTCAGCGATGCTCTCTAACCATCTCATTATCTGCCGTCCCCTTTTCCCTTTGCCCTCAATCTTTCCCCGTATCAGGGTCTTTTCCAATGAGTCAGCTCTTGGCATCAGGTGGCTAAAGTATGGGAGCTTCAGCTTCAGCGTCAGTCCTCCCAGTAAACTTCCAGGGCTGATTTCCTTTAGGATTGACTGGTTTGATCTCTTTGCAGTCCAAGGGACTCTTCAGTAGGCTGCAGACAGGTAATCCTCCCATATGTTTTGAAGGAGGTAGAGCTGGGATATTTGTAAACAGTTCTAATGAACACCACACTTACACACACAGAGCACATTTATCTCCTCCCCAGAGGAGATCTGCCAGATACCACTCAGTCCCTGCACCTAGTCAAAGTCAAGGCTCTCTAGATAAAAGACTTTCCAGTAGGTCTGAATAGCACTCTGGAGCCCAGTGCTCAGTGGTCTGGAGCCTGACAACTCTCTGTCCTCACACTTATTTGGATGCCCAAATCCTAAAGACAGCTGACCATGCCCTGAAACAGGCTTCTGGGATCTGAGTGGTGTCCATGTCTGTATGGCCATGCCTAGAGAATCAGGCAATCTGGAAGCTGGAAAATAAGAACTATGGTATTTTGCTGAAATCTTGCAAGGAAAAGGTCAGCCTCCTTGTAGGATACGTATTGTTCTCCCATGTTTATAATTAAGCATGTCAGATAAAGGGGGTAAGTGACTATATGGAGGGAAGCAGTAGATAACAGATGAAAAATACCTGTGTGAAAATAGTATACAAACTACTTTGTTCATCTTTCAGGAAATGTTTACTCTTATGATTCTATTTGTTTGCTTAAGGAAAGACTTTCACTTTTCTATTAGCTTAGAAAATAGTAAAATAAGATTCATGGATTATAATCACAGAATCATTTTGAACAAGTCATACTAGCTTTAAACATATTACCTTCTGATTAAACTTTCAAATAATATAATTTTTCAAGTAAATTCTCAATATCTGGTGCCAATACCAATACATATCTTTTTCATATTCTACTTCTTTGAATGTTTCTACCTCCATGAAATTATAGGAATGTTACCTCATGTTTTAAAAATCATTTATGCTTAACTCATCAAAATACTGCTTTGTTAGTTATTTTATGTCCAAGAAATTTTTACATATTTTTCAATAATCAATTTGAATGCTTATTGAGTAAGCCCTCCCTCTCAGAAACAGAAATTTTCACTTTTCTTTCCTTAGAGTAAATTAATTTGAGCACCCAAAGGTTGAAGTTTTATTTGGAACTCACTGTGTGTAAACTTTTAAATATTTATTATTTATCTACTTTGACTGTGTTGGTTCTTCATTGTGGCTTGCAGGATCACCGTTACAGCACGTGGACTTCTTAGTTACAGCATGCATGCAGGATCTAGTTCCCTGACTAGGGATTGAACCAAGGACCCCTGTACTGGGGGCGTGGAGTCTTACCACTGGACCACCAGGGAAGTCCTTGTATAAACTTTTAAAAGTCTGACTTCCCTTAAGTGACTAATGAAAGTTGCAATTATTTTCTTTTACTTTATAATTGTCTCTTGATGGACTAGGCCTCCATTCCCAGTAGAGAATGAGTCTAATTTGTGTTACAGTGGCTACTACTATACACCCATTCTCCATTTATTTAATTTTCATCAAATTCAATGCTTTAATATTTTCACTCTCCATACACATACCAGTTACCTACTTTGCCTGGAAAAAAATCCCATGGACAGAGAAGCCTGGTGGGCTATAGTCCATTGGGTCACAAAGAATCAGACTCCAATGAGTGGCTAAGCAAGCGTGACTACCTACTTACTGAGAAATAGCCCTTAAAGGTAAAAGACCACATACAGGCCTCTGAAAACCCTTTCTTCCCTCTGGTCATATCCAGGTTGTGAAGGCTTTCTTCTTTCAGACTTTTAAACAAATTGGCTTTGGAGTCCCAGGAGGTAATGAAGTAGAAGAATGGAATGATAGGACTGAGTTCAATGTTAGCTCCAAAGCCCTTCCTAGGAAAACAATAACTTATTACTCATTTTGGAATTCTGAGGAGAAACTCCTCAAAACTTAAGTGAATTATTTTGCCAGAGGACCTTTTAAAAAATGCATCAAATTCCAAGTCAGATTGTTACAAGTTACCTTTCCATCTAAATTCGATAATCAGCATGAAGTTTATCCTTTATATTTGCATGTAATATGGCTTCTAGACGCAAGCGTTCTTTTCAGTAGCATCGGTGGGGCCAGACTGTGTGGGTTCAAATCCTCCCTCTACCATTTCTCCTCTTCTTGACTCAGTTTATCTATTAAAAAAAAGTTCAAAAATACTACCTATCTGACTGGACTGTTTAAAGGAGTAATTGAGTTAACACTTACAAAGCTTTTACAATTTTTTTTTTTTTAAATTATATGATCCCATACTCCCATCCAGGGTAACAAGAACCACCACAAGTTGCATGAGAATTTAAGTTTCTCCACTTTGGACTTCTTTATCCCTTATTAGAACAATGCTTTGTCGACATGAGCACACTACGGTAGCAGATTTGAGCTTTGCCAGAAAGGTGTTTCTATCTAATTTCAAATTAGGAATTCCTGAACATTGGATGATATACTATGCTGCTGTACACTCAGGGGCTCCCCTTCGAGTGTAGGGCGTGAGTCAGAAGTAACTCTGGCCTGCGTATTTCTAAGGAGCTTTGACATCCAAGGAGCCGCTGAGAAAGTTATTGGTATTGAGAAAAATGGAGGCTAAGTCACCCTGAAAAAAAAAATAAATAAATAAACTGAATTGGAGAGCTGCCTGCATTTTACTCTGCTGCCTCTGGAAGAGGTGTGTTATCTAAAGTGCTTCCATCATGAATAATGATGGAGAAACTGCCTTTACTCTCCGACTACTGTACTTTCAGGCAGAAATCCATGCGCTGGTGCCCACGGCGTGTATCTGGAACTTGGTTATCACACACCTTTAGAGCAACCAGTCCTCAGCGTGAGAGGCAGCGACAGGCAGGGGCCGGGACACTTCGGGGTGTCTAAGGTCAGACCCAACCCAACCCCCACTACTTTTTCGGCGGCTGGTTCTTCTGGTCATTTCGGAAATCGGCTACCTTTGTTTACATGTTGAGCCTGGCTCAGCACTAGAAAGCCTTAGCGCTTTCTAAAAAGAAGTCTCTTGCGTTTATAGGCAGTGCTGGGGGAGCAAAGTTCTTTCTCCTGGGCAGGGGAGGGTGCCTGTCCGGCAGCAAGTGAGGGTGGTGGCACCATCTCCGATCGCAGAGGCAGCTTAAGTGAGGCAGAGGTTCGGGGGAAGGCGAGGAGGCTGGTGTGGGGCAAGCAAAGTGCGGAAGCCGTACGGGGATTCTTCTAGAAAGTGGGGTGGGAAAGGAGCTAGGGAGGGCGTGTGGAGGGAAGGGATCTGTGTCAGAACGTGCGTGTGAGCGGATACAAAACCCGAGAGAGGCGTGAGCAGCGCTGTGTGTGCGAGCCGGAGCGAGGGGCGCCGGCTCTGGGTGTGTGCGCCTGGGTGAGTGACACCGAGGGGCGGGCTGGCCGGCCGGCCGGCGGGCGGGGGCAGCCTGCGAGGGGCGGGAGTGTCCCTGCGTGGAGCGGGCCGACCCGGAGTTGTGTCAGTGAAGGAATCTAGCCCGCGGGCCGAGCCGGCTGCGCCCTCCGCCGCGAGCGCCGGCAGCGCGGGGCGAGCTCCGGACGGCGCGCGGCCCAGGCAGCGGCTCCTGCTCGGCCCGCCCTCCGCGCCGCAGGGGCCGCCACCGCCGCCGCGCCTCCCCACCCCGCCCCCCGGCAACCGCGCCCCCGATCCCCGTCCCCGGTCCGGGACGGAGCGGCTGGCGCTCGGCACAGAGGTAAGCCCGGGATCTCCGGCCGCCGCCGCCTCCCGGGACCCAGTCCCCGCCCGCCCGCCGGGCTCGGGCCGGGACGCGGCCGGGCCTGCGCAGCCGGGACGGTGGCTGAGCCCGGGCCGCGCGATCCGCAGCCTGAGTCGCCCAGCCCCCGCCGCCTCCCGGGGCGCTGGGTGTGGCCCCGCGCGGACCGGACGCGGAGGTCGCCGTCCTGCCTTTCTCGGGCCGGCACTGGCGAGCGAGCCGGCGGGCGGGCGGAGGCGCCGGGTGCGGCGCACATTCGCGCGCCCAGGGCGGGCGTGTGGCGGCGGCGCTCCGACGTGGACCCGCCCGCCCCGGATCTGAATCGGCCGCGGTCCCTCGCCTGCCCGCCCCCACGCGAGCGCCCCCTTCCACCCGCCGGGCGGACGGAGACCGATGCCCTCCCGCCGCCGCGCTCCTGCTCCGAGCCGCCTCTGCCGGCAGCACCCCGCCCTCGATCGCCGTCCGGCCCCGGGGCAGCCGGTCCAAGGAAACCCGCGCGCCTCGGTGCCCGGTGGTAGCCGGATGCGGCGGCTCCCGGAGCCGGCAGACTCGCCGTGGCGGTCCCAGGGTGGCGGGAGCCGATGCCTGGAGACTTGGCCGCGGGACTAAGCGTTCGCGTCGCCGCGACTGGGCGGGCGGACCCGGAGTCGGCCGAACCCGGAATCGGCCGACGGTGGCCAGAGCTCGAGACAGCTGTGGCTCCGGAGATGCGAGAGGGTCTTCCCGCTCTGTGCTCACTCCCGACTTTTCCGTGCCTCGGAAGATCGGCCCCGCTCGCTCGCACTCTGGTGATTAGTACTTACTGCAGACGTGGGAGATGAAGGGTTGAGACTTTTACCTGGACAGGGATGCGACTGAAACCTCCTATCTTGTCAACTTGAGGTTTCCACCTCTTAGGGGGTTGGTGTGTGCGTGTTTGTGAACTTCCTGAGCTTTTGATTCCCAGTAGTCCGGGTTTTAGCAAATGCCAAGATTTTGGAGCCCTGACATTTTAAAGATTCTTTCTGTGAAGCATTTTCCTTTGAGTGAGCTACAAAATCTGTAGCTTGAGAACTAGGGAGAAACCTTGAACTTCAAACACAGCCTCTTTCATAAAATGTTATGTGCATTATTTTTCACTTATTTAATTTTTTTAAAAAATGTTATATTAAAAACTTTTACCAATCCTCTCGCACATCAGAAAAAAAATGACTCAAATTTTAGAGCCTATGCAGAGGAAGAGCTTTATGCCAGTATTTGAAAGAGTAAGGTCGTGTGACCTTTATGACTGGTTCAGTTTGTCCTAAAGGAACGATTCATTGCCGTATCTGATTGATTTTCTTTTCTAGAGATTAAGCAGATGTGTAATATGGCAGAGAAAAGAGACAGGAAGTCAGAATTGCTTCATTCTGAAAAAAGAAAAAATATTATCCAAGTAACAAATCCATTTACTTTGAAAGATACTCTGAAATGAAGTCCCCAGTCGCTTTTTGTATGAAGTATTTGATTGGCTTTTATAAAATTATATCAACTAAAATACAGTGTGTTGTATAGATGGGGCAGATTTTTTATTAAGTAATTGTAGTATTAAAAAAATACCTGTGTATGAAAATATTTGTTGGATCTCTAACTAGGGGAAAATCAACTTTGGAAATGATTTTCTATTTGGACAGGCAAATGCTGCTGCAGTCTCTAATTAGAGTTTTGGATTAAACTCAAGCTTTGTTAAAACCTATTTTATGAAGCAGCAGAACAAAAAATATGTCCAATTCTTTATCTGTGTGTGGCTTTAAACACATATGCACATACACACACGACTAGCTCCAAAGGATAATTTGCATAAAAATACAATCACTTGAATGCAGAGAATATCTAAGAGGATGGTTAGAAAAAAAACCAAAACTCAGCATCAGGGAAAGGAGTATATTAATTGGCAATTTTCTTTCTTTAATCTTTGCCTGTGAAAATATTAAATAATTTTCTAGGAATCAATTTAAAGTACTTACTAAGGCAAAATGATCAAGACTCCTTTTGTATTAATTTTGTTTTAGGGAGCCCCCTAATGAAAGTCTCCAATTGACTGTTGCTTTGCTTGCACTGATTTTTCAAGTGGCCTTTGTGGGGATAGATTTCTGTGGGCTTGTGAGGCTGCTCAGCCAATCTCTGTAACGATCAGGAAGAGAAAATGCTTAGGCCGCACCATTGCAGTCTTGATACTCTGCCAATAGGAAGCATCTCAAAGACCTACTTTGCCCTGCAGATGGAAATACTTTCCATCAGAAGTCAAGCTTTAGAAATGTTTCGTTTTTGGTTCTAAGTTTTATCAGTTTCTCTGTCTCTGATGATAGAATTGTGCTGTTATCAATTAATATTCACTTATGGCTTTTGTGTTGAAGGCACTTAGGTGATCTTCATTCTGTTACCTGCCTTACCTTTACACAGCTTTAATCAGCATCTTATGAGGCAGGACAAGGACTTTGGGTTGCTGTTTGATGGATAAGTGGGAGAAGTTGAGATTGCTCATGGTAAGATCTAAATGGCAACCATGTGTCTCCCCATGTGATTGTAGAGTGGAGTGGGTTTTGCGTGACATGGATCCCGCCTGCTCACTGCTCCCTTGTGCTTCTTCACTAGTCATCTTCTGTAGACCCTTCACTGTTGTTTAACGGTGGTAATTGAATCAGATGGCTGTTAAAATTTTTGGACCCAGAACAGTTGCTTTCACAAGCATGACATAGGACGTGACGGCAGCTGCATAATATGGGCAGATTTAAGTGATGGAGTCTGTTTATTGATCTCTGAATGATTGTGCATAATTCAGCCAATCAATTCATTCCATCACTGTTCTGTCTTAGTGTGTAATCACACAATTCAAATGTGATTTTCATGATACAAACAGTTAAAAACCACCAGTACACATAATTACAGAACAAAAACAAACCTTTCTTTTTTTTCCTTCCATTTTTTTTGAAGTAGTCTGCTGTGAAGGTGTTATTTCCTTGACACATCAAAATGGCTAATTTGGAGTTGTGACGCTTGTTATGTAAATAGGCCATATGTTGAATTTCTACAGAAGTTTATTCATTCAATGTTGTGATAATGGATAGGATCCCCTAAGTACCATAGCTAAGAAAAATAGCCTGTGAAGATGCATTTCTACTGTGTATATCATTCCCATTATTTTTGTTTAACAGCTAGTGTTTTTATTTTCTAATAAAAATATTCTTAAATGTGATGTTGTCATCTATCCTTATATGTACCAATCATTGTAGTCCTAACTCAAACTCTCTTCTCATTTATGCACTTGTTTAATAGTTTTCATGATTGATGTCCTGTAGTTAGGGCAGAAGCTACATGCCTGATCAACTTTTTATATTTTTCTGCTAAACCTCCTCCTTTCACAATGAAAAGACTTTCCTTTTCTTTTCTACTGTTAGTGTTCGCTTCATCACTCAGACTGAGACCTAGGAACCATTCCTGACTTCTCTCTCATTCATTCCATTAGTAAAGAGAAAGTGAAAGTTGCTCAGTGTTGTCCGACTGTTTTCGACTCCACGGACTATAGTCCAGGACTATTCTCCAGGCCAGAATACTGGATTGGGTAGCCGTTCATTTCTCCAGAGGATCTTCCCAACCCAGGGATCCAACCCAGGTCTCCCACATTGCAGGTGGATTCTTTACCAGCTGAGCCACAAGGGAAGCCCAAGTGGACACCAAATCTTGTCAACTCTTCCTTTGTAAGAGTTTCTCTGAGCCAGCCCCGACATTTCCTCACTGCCTCCCCCAATAGCCGAGACCCTTGGCCATCACTATTCTAGGATGATTATAGTCGGCTACATCCTGTATCTCTGTAATTGAGTTCTCCCAGTGCTTCGCATTTCACCTTATCAATGTTCCTAAAACTCTGCTCTTTAGAATTCTTATCCAAGGATTGTCTCACGAGAAGACTGAATTGAACCTAGGTTTGTCTGATTCCAAAGTTGGTACTCTTCACTAGTTCAAATACTTACTGTGCCCCCTACCCACCACATTTGGCCCAACCTCTCAACCTGGTTTTAATGTACCCGACGCTTGCTCAAATTTTACTTACCAACTTTATTTCCTACTTTTCTAACATGAAGCTTCTGTTCCTACTAACTGAATCTCACTGCCCTTCTCATTTGTTCATGCTGTCTGTTTTAGAATGCCTTTTCCATTTTCCTCTGACCTAAGCACAATCTTCAGATTAAGTCCACTTGCCCTAATCACGTTACTCTCCTTGGATTCTTCTTCTACCCTTTTGCCTGCATCATTCTTTAGGACACTCTTATATACTCTCTCTTATATCCCCTTATACCATTGTGTTCTTAATTCTTGCTTTCCCAACTAGACTGCAGGTCCTCATAGGGCACTCATGGACCTTGTGTGCTGTCTTTGAACCGTCTACAAGCCTTGGGCATAGCACACCCTTGATAAGTAGACCTGTAGAATCAATAAACTAGAAAGGTGATTTTTTTTGTTTTTTTAAAAGATGGGCTTTGATATTGCCTGTGTACTCCTCATCATCATGTCTTCAGAGCCTAACTTGCAGCTTGATACCTAGTCATGACCTCAATAAATATTTGTTAATGTAGAAATTAATGTTGACGTTGGATGAAAGGGACCAGCATTTGAAGAAGAGTCTGTCAAGGAGTTTTTTCCCGTTTTTTTTCAGTGGTTCTAATCAGCCTCTTCATTCATCAGCTGTGAGGATTCTGAGACCTCGGCACTTTCCAGAGTTGAGATAATGATGGAGGCTGGCAGTTGTGAGTTAGAATTAAGGAGGCTGTCGTTATTTTAAGGTGGAGTGATGGGTCCCATTAGTGAGCACAAATGGAAGCACTGAGGCCTTATGCCAGTATTTTATACGCAGAGTTATCATTTCTATAAATGGGCTTCCCAGGTGGCGCTAGTGGTACAGAACCTGCCAAAAGAGATGTGGTTTCAATCCCTGGGTCAGAAAGATCCCCTGGAGAAGGGCACGGCAACGCACTCCAGTATTCTTGCCTGGAGAATCCCATGAACAGAGGAGCCTGCTGGGCTACGGTCCATAGGGTTACAAAGAATTCGACACGACTTAAGCAACTTAACATGCATGCATGTATTTCTATAAATATTCAAGCTAATCAGCTCTAAGGGCTTCCTGGGTGGCTCAGTGGTAAAGAATCTGCCTGTGAAGTAGGAGACGTGGATTTGATCCCTGGGTCAGGAAGATTCCCTGGAGAAGAAAATGGCAACCCATTCCAGTATTCTTGCCTGGGAAATCCCACGGAGAGAGGAGCCTGGCGGGCTGTGGTCCACAGGGTCGCAGAGTCGGACACGACTTGGTGACTAAACTACAGCAACAACAGTTGCAGAACTACCCAACCGTTTCATTTAAAAGCTTCTTGAACATTTAAAAAAAAAAAAAAAAAACTGGGAATCCATCTAGGAATGAAAAGTGAGATAGGGAAAAATTGCCATACCCATCTATTGTATCAGGACAAAATTCAGTTCTTTCCACTTTTAGTAAGACTCACTTTGTACAAGGTCCTGTTTCTTCCAGGAAGGAGTTCATAGTTCAGCAGGAAAAAGAACATATGCATCCCAGAAACAAAGGTCTAAGAGAGCTCAGAAGGGAAAATTTCCTTTTGCTTGGGGAGTGGTGAGGGCCTTCCAAGAGTGACGGTTGTTTGAGCTGATTATTGAAAGGCTTTGGGTGAGATTTCAGTAACTATATTGGGAATATAGACGTGGGGGAAAGGCCACAGCGTCCGGAGGAGCACAGGGCAGGCTCCCAGGGTTTTTTGACTCTAACATCAGTCCTCTAATATATTTTACTACCACTGCGCCAAAGCTGAAATGCTACTAGGACCCTCCTGGGTAGTAGTAGTGAAACTTAAAGGATATACGAATATCTGCAGTTGTTACTTTTGGTGCCAAGTGCTGAAGTGACCATGACATAAAGTGCAAAATAAATCTTGTAAGGAGTATAATTGGTGTGTTTCTGGGTAGCATCCAACTTGCCTAGAATTCCTGAAAAGGATTCTTGCAAACGTGGAAATACCACTGAAGGCTGAAACTTTCTTAGTAGTGTAAACAGGTCAGCCCTGATCATGGTCCCAAGTAACCAGCCATCTGTGGGACACCGTGATCCTAGCAGAGCTTAGTACATGAGTAAACATGCTGTTATGTAGCTCCCAGGTTCTGATTCTGACCGCATGGATTATAAAACTAGGACAGATGGGTATGAGTTTCAGGGAGACAGATTTGGAATCAGTATAAGGAAGGTGGTCCTGTAAAGGATCGAGCTATTTCACGAGGTGATAAGACTCTGTGACTAAATGTATTCAGGCATGGGCTATACCAGGCAATGTTTACATACATGCATTATCTCCAGACTGAATATGTACTGGATGAGGAAAGGGTGCAAACCTCGGATGGCCACTAGGATTTTTAAGGACGCTTCCTCACGCTAGGATCGAGTCTTATGCTTCCTCATGCTAGGATTGAGTCTTAATTCTCCTTGGGGGATCAAGATGCTAATTGTTGCCAAGCACTAATTCATTAACAGCAGCACCCAGTTCCTAGAAATTCAAAACAAAGAGAATGCAACCATCACCGTCATGATGGCTACCACTCACTGATCATCTCATTTAAACCTAACAGCCTTCTTGCAAGGTAGGGATTATGTATCCTTTTAAGGAAGGGGCGCCGTAGCTCTGCCAAGTTACATAGCTTGATCAAATCTACATAGTCGATGAGCGGCTTTTTTCTCATACTACCCTTTAAGGTAATGCGTGGTGATGATCTCAGACATATTTACCTATCAGTTCAGCACAGACACCAACCATTCAGAGAGGCCACCAGCTATACACGATGCTGTGATTCTTCTCAGAGATGGGAGTCCCTTGAGGTCCTGTTGAGGCAAGGTCTGAAGGGATGTGAAACTTGATAGTTCACCAAGATAACACATGTGGAGTTCCAGAAAACTGTAGTGCCTTCTTTTTATGTTCAGCATTTATCTGATTTCACACATCATACGTAGTAGGGCTTCCCAGGTCGCACTAGTGGTAAAGAACCTGCCTGCCAATATGGGAGACGTAAGGGATGCAAGTTTGATCCCTGGGTCGGGAAGATCCCCTGAAGAAGGGAATCGCAACCCACTCCAGTATTCTTGCCTGGAGAATCCCATGGACGGAGGAGCTTGGCGATCTATAGTCCATGGCGTCGCAGAGTCAGATACAACTGAGCAACTAACACACACACTATAATTGTCTTTCACACAGATTTCTAAATAAAGACAAACAATTTCATAATGGTGCTCTTGTGTCTTCCTTGTAAACATGTCTTCTTCCTCACTTCTTTTATTCCTTTCACTTTCCTGTGCTCTGAGGCCCATCTGTCTGGACACCATCCCCTCTTGCTTCCTCAAGTGTCTCTTTCCATCATCCCTCTTTCCCTGAGGGTCTCAACCAGCCTTCATTTTCGTCTCATAAGCGTTCATAAATCTTTCTCACTCTTTAATAACAAGAGAAGTCCAACAAAATCCTTGTGGTCCCTTCCCTGTCGGTCTGGTCACGTTCCATCTCCCTCCCTGGTCTGAGAAGGCATCTCCTTGAAGAACAGGTCCTCACACATCACCTACCCTGCCCCAACTCCCCTTTCTTCTCCGCCTCTACAGCCCTGTCCTCTTGTAACGGCCGCCTCTGTGCTTCAAACCGCCAGACCCGTGGTCTAGGATTTTCTTATGATTCTTGACCTGTGCACTGCCTCTGGTGTTACTGATCTCTCCACCTTGAAACCTTGCCCACCTGTTTTCTGAGTCATTCCTCTCCTGATTTCTTTCCTGTTCCCCAACTGCTCTGCATTGGAGTTCTCTGCAGGCTCCTCTCCTCCCAGACCTCAGCACCCTTGAAGGTTCATCCTTCAACCGTCTCTGCTCACCTTCTCCTTTCTTCTGTTACCACCTGTAGCCGTCGATTCCTTGGTCTGCAGCTCCGACCATGAACACTCCTGATTCCTGTGCCAGGCATCTTAAACTCAGTGAGTTCAAAACCCTACTTCTACAGCCAGCCTACTCCCTCTGTGTTCTCTGCGTCAATTAATGAAGCCATTTGATCAATTTTAAAATCTGGGAGTTGTTCTAGGATCCTCTCTCTTACTCAACCCCTATTCTTCATTGATGGCTTAGCCTTGTAAAAACTATCTTCTCAAACCCTTAACTCTGCCCTCACCTCTCCAGGCCGTTACCTCCACAACTGCCTTGGTTCAGGCCCTCATCACTCTCTCGAGGGTTCCTGCAGTAGCCTTGTTACTGGTCTCACTGCCTTCTGTCTGGCCTGCTTCCAATCCCTTCCCCACACTGCTGCCTTTCTAAAAGGCAAATTTGATCACAGACTCTCTGCTGCTTAAAATCCTTCTGCAGAGTCACTGCTCCTCCAGGATAAAAACCTAAGCTCCCTAGCCTGGCACAAAAGCTCCTTTGTGATCTGGCTCTCCCTTTGGGTGTGTATCAAAGTCTTCTCTAATGATCCTGGTCCCCACTGACTACCCTTGCCCACAGCATCCCTCCTAAAGGAAACGAGTTGTTACAGGAGAGAAATGAGAGGAGGCATGGGAACAGAGAAGAGATTACAGGGCTGTGGTGTCCTGTACCATGACCATAGCTGCCTGTGGCTGCCGAGCACTTGAAACACACCTGATCCAAACAGAGATAGGAGTGTGAAATACATAGGGATTCAAACTCAGCATGCAAAACAGAGCATAAAATAGCTCATTAACAAACTTTAGTATTGATCCCATGTTAAAACAGTAACATTTCGAATATAGTAGGTTGAATAAAACATTATTAAAGTTAATTTCACATTTCTTTTTATTTTCTTTCTTAACAAGGCTACTAGGAAGTTGTAACTACCTGTGTTTGGGCTTCCCTGGTGGCTCAGATGGTAAAGAGTCTGCCTGCAATGCAGGCATCCCTGGGTCAGGAAGTTCCATCCCTGGGTCAGGAAGATGCCCTGGAGAAGGAAATGGCAACCCACTCCAGCATTCTTACCTGGAGAAGCCCGTGGACAGAGGAGCCTGGCGGGCTACAGTCCATGGGGTTGCAAAGAGTCGGACACGGCTGAGCAACTGACACTTTCACACTTTGCTGTGTGGCTCGCGTAGTGGTGCTATTGGACAGCATCGACGGAGGACATCTCCTTGCTCCCCGGAGATGCATCTTGTTTGAACCACTCCCAAAAGCTTTCTGAATGATTAAGTCAGCCCTACAGGTGTAGAGAAGCAGCAGTTGCTCCATTTCATAAATCCAGAGATGCTAAGTTGGTGATGGACAGGGAAGCCTGGCGTGCTGCAGTCCATGGGGTCGCAAAGAGTCGGACACGACTGAGCGAGTGAACTGAACCAAACTGAGATATTAAGTGCTTTAGACAAGATTCAGTTTCACAGAGAGAGATTGTGAAAACTGCAGCAGGGAGCCCTTCGCACCATGTATTCAGAGCTGAAATCCCAAGTCAGGCACATCTGTCTCCCCCGACAGACCCAGTCACCCTCGGGAGAGGGGAGCAGGGAGACTGTGTGTTGGAGGGAGGCTTTGAGGTAGACAGGAGCAGCAAGGGCAGGGCAAGAGGAGCCCCGTTCCCAGGAAGACTCCTGCTTGTGAGGTGCAGACAGAACACCCAGAGCCGCGATCTCTGAGATCCCCCATCCTGCCACGGATCCTTCCCCAGGGGGAGAAGTCCCAGCTCCCCCACTGTCTTGAGTCTCAGTAATATGTCCATGATGAAGCACTGTGCATCAAGCAAAATGACCTGCCTCACAGCTGGTAAATTCTCCTCAGTCGTGCCTTAGGGTACTGGGAACTTTCCAGCGGTCTGTGGATCATTTGGCCCAAAAGCCTTGGGGTAAGGTATAGAGCTGTCACAAGGACCCGGAAGATAATATGTCCTAAGAGATTCACAGAGCTTTCTGTTTTCAAGTGGAAAAGCCAACCAGTGACAGGAAAGCAGAACTCATCAGGTTGGAGCCAGAATGAGAAACCTGAAGGTAAAGAGAAGACGCCCTGACTATCAAGTCCCATGGACTCCATGCCGGTGAGGCTGATAGGCAGTGGGCCTCGGCGCTGTGTCCTGGTGGTTTGCGTGCTGTGTTCTATTGAACCCCTCAGTTCTAATGAGAATGCCCTAGGCAGTTGTTCTGACTTGCTTTTATATGTCAGGCATTCGTGTAAGATCCCGGTAGGGGGAGAGGTCATTGTGTTAAAAGTCTGAAAGTCCCGCTGTACAGAGACCGGCCTGAGAAGGCGGTGACCACCCAGGTGTGGTGACTGCTCTCCCACCTGCAACATCTGGGACCGGGTCGGGCCCTTGGCAGGGGCTCCAGCTCCTTTCCGTCTGAAGCTGAGTGACTCTCCGTTGGCCTGACCGTGCAGTCCGCCTCCCCTTACCCGGGAAGCCAGAACCGTCTCCATCTCAGGTACCAAATTTCCACTTGGCACCCCAGGCTGTCTCTCACATCCCCAGGTCCCCACTTTGAGTGCTTGTGTCGGAATTGCCTTTGATAAGGGTCCCATCACTTACCTCCAAGCTTTCTTAAACCGATAGTCTCGCCCCTGAGCGACAAGCCCTATCCTAAGTGCCTGCTGCTCCATATCAAGCTTCTTCAAAACCGACTCCTGCCAGCAAAGGGCCGGGAACTCAGTTTTGCTGCCCCACTGGTCTCGGGGGTCCCATTTGTACCATAGATGCAATTTGGGAAGAGAAGGGGAAGGCAAGTGTAGGCTGATTTTCCTAAATTATGGTATATCTGCTTCTTTGTTCCCTGTGGGAAAGTTGGTCTTACATGTAGACTAGAAAGGTAGCTGCTGTCTTTATGGTGTGATTTCAGAATTCATACTACTTAAAAGAGCTTTTCAAATATCAATACTTACTCTTTCTTGCTCTCTAATATGCAAAAGCCTACATTATAAAAACTCTATTTTCTTTCCCAAGACCAGTATGGTTTGGAAGAAAAGAGGGCAAATTTGATGCTTGGAAAGCCCGGTTTTGACTCATGTAATTGACTGGCTGTAATGAACTTGAGCCAATTACTTAATCTTCCTGAAGATTAATCTTCCTGAACCTCAGTTTTCCCATTTATGAAGTGAAATTAATAATACCTACTTGCTTTGTTACGACTTTTTTATGACTAAATAAAACAAGGTATAAAGTGCCCAGCAACAGAGCCTAAAATGCAATGCTAAGGAAGTGGTAACTTATCAGATTTTACAGACCCTTTCCTAAGACTGATAAGGAAGAAGATACGAAATCTGGGTCTGAAGACCCAGAATTCAGCCATCCCTGGGTGAAAAAGGATCAGAAGGAAGTTGTCTTCACATTTTTGCTTAAGGCCAGTCCTGCCTAATGGTTTGCATTTGTGAAAATATTCATCTGGGTTTATGAATGCAGCATGAAGCCATGGGGCGGGAAGAAAAAAAAGACATGTTTACATCCTCTGCCAGGATAATATAAGAATAAGCAAAGCAAGTTTTTGAATCTCTGAATAGTCAGGTGCACTGCCATCAAAATAAACTTTGATTTCTATTCTTTGCTGATAAATTATAGATAAAGGAAGCCATTAAAAGAACCCAGAAAAGGAAGCTTCATACACAAATTAGATATGGGGACAGGCTTCACACTTACTTTGTTGGGGCCGTTCTTTCCTTAACTGTGGGTGTTTGGGAAGTTCTTTATTGTCGCCTTTGTTGCTGACAAAAAGAGAGAGAAAGCTTTAGCACACTCAGGAGAGAATGGATTTGATTGGAGGCGTGTTGCTCTCGGTGTGGGCTAACTTTCGTGTATTGTAGTGATTGCTAATACATAACTGAGGAAACCTATAAACATAGCTGGATCTGACATACTGCCACTTCTAACTGACCTGTGTCTATTATAGGAATGGGGGCAGTCCTATAATTTTTAAAGGGGGAAGTGGAAGATGTTATGCTGGCTACTGTGACGGCTAGTGTCCTCATCTAGAAGGCCTTTGTCCTTTTTCCTGTATTTATCCTGTGAAGTCTAAATGATGGACTGGATTCAGGGCATGCAGGTGCTGTCAATGGCTTCCTGGGCCCTTGATGCAATTGATCGCCCCACGGCGATACTATAGCCTCAGTGGAGTGTCATATTCAACCCATGAACACTCACGAAGAGAGTATAAACCTGCTACCTTTAATGCTGTTAAAAATAATGGCATTAAAAATATTATTTAGTGCTGGTTTGTGGCATTAACATATGAACTCATTTATTGTTCTACTAGTCTCAGAATAAGAACTGCTGCAGTTGCAGTGGGTCGTATCAACTGAGGTGGTCATGACAACATTAGTTTATCATTTCCGAACCTTGGTAGGATTTCACCTTCTGAATCTTCTGGATTGTCTGTAGTTATTTCTCATTTGTTAAGGCGAGGCATATTTAGTTGTTGCTTATGGAAATGCACTAGAAGTACCTTCATGAAGGTTGATGAAAATTGTTTGTTTTTTTGCAAATCATTTTTCCTCTCTATCAAGACATTTTTGGATTCTAACTTCTAAAAATTTAATCTCTCAGTGGTACATCTTTCACTTGTTTGTCAATTATACTTTTGAGAAAGGTGTTTCCTCTGTCATTGATAAAATGTGGACCAAGACAGTCCAAAGACAGAGTTCTGTGACTTTCTCCAAGAGACCTCTTGACATCCATGCATGAATTGTTACCTGTGTTTTGTTTGTTTCTTTGTTTGAAAGAGTTTGATCATCTTGCACTTGGGTTTACTTTCTTGCCCCCAAGCTCTCTCTAAGAGGATACAGCCAGGAAAGAATCAGATGCCTTAGTGATGCCATTATTATTGATCCACTTACTGCCAATCATAGAACCTATATTATGGAATGTAACGAGATTAATTTGGAGTAACTTGTATATTGCATACATTTTTCTTTTGAAAAGCTTACTCAAGGGCATATGTAAATGACCCTATTTTTTATTTATTTTTAGAAAATAATTTTGTAAAGTAAACTCATACTTCATCTCTAATTTCAACTCATATGAGCTTGTTTGGTTCGAAGGAATTCGTTTCTTGTGTATCACTCAGTTCTGTTTATGGAATCATTGCTTTGAAAACTACCTGGTGGTGGGATGGGCAATCAGACCTTGGGTGTCACTCCAGGACATCATGATACTCACTCCTCCTGGGACAGGTGCGAATCACACTGGGGCCTGTCCACACAGCATGCTGGCATCCATGTAAATGGTTCCACAGCAGCGTCACTAACTGTGACCATGACTGAGACCGCACTGGTGGCATCATGTCGCTAATGGATGTGTTTCTCTAAGTGGAAAATTCTGTATTATTTGAAAAAGTTCCCCAACCCCCTCTACCTACCACACAAACTCTTCGACTTTTACATTAATATCAAATGTCAATTATACAAACAATATTTGTGTACTGTATTTTGTTTTCTTTGTGTACAAAATAGTCTTCTACATGCTTTTTACCTTGGACTCAATGGAAAGAAAAAAAATAATGTGAAAGAACAGTAGCAATGAGGAATTCAAACCTGCAATAAAAAGGAATAAACTCTTGCTTCCTAGAAATACTGCGCTTTGGTAGTGCTTTATATTTTACAAAATACTTTCAACAAGTTTTTTTGTTTCTTTGCAAAAAACTTGTTTCTGACTATAAAAATAATTGCATATTCATTGAATTTGGAAAAAATACTGAAGTGGGTAAAAGAATTAAAAGTCAGCTAAAATTTCACCACCCAGAGATCATCTTTGTTAGCACCAGTTGTATTTTCCTTTCAGATATGCGTTCGTGTGTGGTTGTGAGTATGTGCATACATTGTGTGTGTGTGTGTGTGTTTAAACTAGCTTCATGATGGACCTGAGAAGTTTGTACTGAGCAGTCAGTATGACTTAAAACTGTCTTGGAATCAAGACAGTTTGAGATTTTAGACCTGGCTATACTACTTATGTAGTGACTGTAAATTCCTTAAACTATCAAAACTTCCATTTCTACTTCTATAAAATGGGGATAATAATAGTATGCATCTACTAGGTTTATTGTATAAAAATTAATAAAATAGTGCATATAAAATACTTAGCATGGTACCTGCCTTGTAGTAAATGCTCAGTAAGTGTGAGCTATTGTTATGATACAGGTTTTCTTGTCTCTTGTCCTCACTTTATTTTCTAGAGTAGCAATTTCTCTTGTCAAAAAACATTACTTGAGAAATATTCGAAATGACTGCATATATTTCAATACGTGAATATACCTTAATGTAATCATTTCTCTATGCTTAGACCATTTCCAGTTCTTTGCTGTCACGAAGAGTGCCACAGTTAATATCCTTTACATTCACTTCTGTGCATAGACAACAAAATGAATTACTAATGGCATTTTACAGAGAAGCAGAAAAAACGAACAATTCTTTAGTATCGGCTAATGTGCCAGGTGATATGCTAGGGATTTTTTTTATCTCAAAATTCTCATTTAGCTCTTCCATAACCCCGTTGAGGTATGTCTGTTACCCCAGTTTTTAGGTGAAAAACCTCTGATGGGAGACTAGCAGCTTGCCCAAGGTCACAGAGTCAGTGGTGGTAGAGACGGTGTTTGAAGCCAGCTGTCTGATTTCAAAGCTTAAGCCTTTCCATTCTGGCAGGCAGCTCGTGCCTATCTTTTCAAGGCTGGTGGGATGAATAGTTACCATTGTGTTTTTCACGAAATGTCACTTGGTGCCACATGAAAGATAGGACACTTGGCTGGAACTCTGAGCTTGCTCAATATAGCACCTCCCATGTGCGTATGTTTTTATATGTTTTGGAATCAAGCCTCATTAAAATAAAGTGTCAACTAAAGGAAATAAAACATTGGTATGATTATTTGATGAAAGCAAACCTTGAGGAAGAAAACATTTATTTAGTCAAAAAATACAGAAATTGTCTTTGTTTTAGTTGGATGGGCTAGGCCAGAATTGCTTACCTCCCTAGCATTCTGAGTATTTCACACACATCAGTATAGGAATTAACAATAACAGCCAAAGTAAATGGATGCTGTCAAAAGGGATTATAAGTTTCATTACTTGTATATTAAGGGTTGAAAGGAAAAATCTTTAGCCTTAATTGTAAGATGATATATAAGGAAAGAGCCATAACAATTGCTATAGGTGTAAGTATAGGTATAAGGGAGACATAAAAATGCTGGGACAAACCTCCAAAGAATTATTTGGTGAACTGACAGGTTGTCTTTAAAAAGTCAGCCATTTGGAACATTTATCTTGGCAGCTCTCAAATCTGACTTAAAATGTGTAGTGTGGCAGTCAATTTTTGTAGGAAAAATGCATAATTAATACGAAGATCAAGGTAGAAAGTATTGCCAGTCAGTACCTAACACACAGTTTCTTAGAACAAAGGAGCAATTGAAGTTGTCTTTTAATAGGGTAATCCTGGCTTGTCATTTTGTAGGTTTCAGTTCTTAGTGAAAAATGAAAGAGAAAAAAAATGCCCTGGTAGTAATATTTCATATCTAAGAGGTATTTTGTTGCCGAGTTTATAACCAACTCTTGTCTAGTCAAGAAAGCTACCTTTGGTTTCTGAGTTCTTGAATTTTCATAGTCCTTGAGCTTACACAATTCTTGCCTTATAATTGTCTCGGTTTCCCTTCGGCTCATTTTAGTTCCTGCAGGGGAGAAATAGTGTCCCTCATAGCCCAGGAACTAAGAAGGTTTTGCATCTTGACACAGCATGACCACCAACTCAGCCTGGGGAGAGTATGTTGCCCGTGGTGGTGTAGCAGGTGGGAAGGGCCTGCGAGCTGAGTGTGGGCTCTCTGCACAACTAGTGAGCAGTTACAACCGTGGACAGAGGCTGGACTCTGGATCTGCGGATTGGATCTGAGATGTGGCCTCATCCAGCCCTCGGCAGCTGCGTAACGCTGGGCTGAGTCCTTTACTGCCTCTGAGCCTTGGCTCCCTCTGCTCTTGCCCAGAGATAATAACTCCTTCACAGTCAAAGGTCATAGGGAGGATTAAATGCATTGAGCCAACCAATGAGTTAACTCAAAAGTGCTCTGATGGTTAGCTCCCAAGTTACAAATTAATAGTGACAGGTCCTGCCTCCCAAGGAGAAGGCAATTTACCATTTTAAATATTTTCAAATGACTAATGGGAATATTTGTAAAAATGCACCATTCCTGGTGCTAACCTCACTTGACCCTCCTAACTCTTCACTTATACATTTTGCAATAATAAAGGGACAGGCTCCATGACTGCCCAGGAAGCCCCTGTCGCCCAACGAGCGTGGCATCTCTCAGAGCTTGAATGCTCAATCCCATGGCACATCCCTCTGATGAAGGAAGGAGGCCCTTGGCGTCAGTAGGTGGTTCCTTTGAACACAATATAGACCTTTATAGAAACAGGCATTTAAGTCTGCTGTGTTGTTTCAAGATAGAAGCAAAACTTGTATGTTTGATGCATTATTTTAGCTTTCAATAAAAAAGTTTTATAAAAAAGATATCAGATAGGAAAACATTCCAACAGGGTTGCATTATAAACAATTATAAGCAGCTCTTTGATTATTAAAGCAATCATTTTGCCACAGGGGAGAAGGAAGGAGAAGTTAGGAATTTTGACACTGGACATCACACACTTTTCTGAAGTCTCCCGCGGTTCCCCTGAGCCCTGGTAATGTTGGCAAGGGCTCAGAAACTGCTTCTGTGTCTGGCTGCCAGAGAGTCCATCTCACCCATGGGGCTGCTCCCTTTCCCTGGGATGTTTCGGGCTAACCTCCCTGCCCGTTCTTGCCTCCCGGCTGGTCGTGATAACCCTCTCTCTCAGTCCTTAGAAGGACAGCATTGGTCCATTGGCCACTAGTTTGAGCTCACGTCTCATGAGTGTGTTTCAGGTCCATAATGATGGAAGTGTCTCTGTGGCATTCCTCAGGGATGGGGGGCAGGGGGAGTGGTGTGAGCCAAGTGCTAGATGTCTTATACAAACCCCCACGAAGGACCTGCTACCTGGGAATGGCTAACCCTGCTTGCTGTACTCATCTTGAATTGGTTTGGAAATTTTGTTTCTCCTTCTATGCGTGTGCCGGCTAAGTTGCTTCAGTCATGTCTGACTCTTTGCAAACCCATGGACTGTAGCCCACCAGGCTCCTCTGTCCATGGGATTCTCCAGGCAAGAGTACTGGAGTGGCTTGTCATGCCCTCCTCCAGGGGATCTTCCCGACCCAGGGATCTAACCTGCATCTCTTCTGTCTCCTGCATTGGCAGGCGGGTTCTTTACCACTAGTGCCACCTGGGAAGCCCTTTCTCCTTCTATGCAGGAAACTATTCTGAATTTCCCTTATTTGCCTTGCTGCTGCATTTCATTCATCTCATTTCTTCATCGGCTGTTTCTTGAGTGTCTGGTCTGTACTGGGCACTCTCAGAGGAACAGAAAGGAATCGAACACTGAAAATAGAGAACAGTTCACACCTCAGGTAGAAAGCAAAATATGTCTCCAGGGTTGAGAGAAAGGGAGAGGTTAAGTACATAATGAATTTTTTTTTTTGAGCTGTATTTTTTATAATAAATTGTGCTACATAAAAATCTATACCAATATTCATTTATGTAACAAATCCCATTATAATGAAAATTCCTGTTATCTGTGACTGAAGCAAACATTATTAGAACACACTTTCAATGCAAAAGAAGACTTTGGACAGTCCCTTGGAGTGAGTTGGAATGGGACTTGACCTCTGTATCAAGCTTTTCCTCTATATTGTTCATTGCACGTGTCAACAAATACTTGATTTGATAGTAAAGCCAGTTAAATCAATATTTCTTGCTGTAGTGAAGGTGCAGCAACATATATCCAAGGGCAGCATATCCCTACCAGCCTTATTTTGTTCAGTTTAGTTCAGTCTCCCAGTCGTGTTCAACTCTTTGTGACCCACGTGAACTGCAGCATGCCAGGCTTCCCTGTCCATCACCACCCACCGGAACTTGCTCAAACTCGTGTCCTTTGAGTCAGTGATGCCATCCAACAATCTCATCCTCTGTCATCCTCTTCTCCTCCTGCCTTCAATCTTTCCCAGCATCAGGATCTTTTCCAGTGGGTCAGTTCTTCACATCAGGTAGCCAAAGTATTGGATTTCAGCTTCAGCATCAGTCCTTCCAATGAATATTCAGGACTGATTTCCTTTAGGATTTGACTGATTTGATATCCTTGCAGTCTAAGGGACTCTCAAGAGTCTTCTCCAACACCACAGTTCAAAAGCATTAATTCTTTGTCGTTCAGCTTTCTTTATAGTCCAACTTTTACATCCATACATGACTACTAGAAATAAAATAGCTTTGAATAGACGGAATTTGTCAGCAAAGTAATGTCTGCTTTTTAATATGCTGTCTAAGTTGGTCATAGCTTTTCTTCCAAGGAGCAAGTGTCTTTTAATTTCATGGCTTCAGTCACCATCTGCAGTGATTTTGGAGCCCAAGAAAATAAAGCCTGTCACTGTTTCCATTGTTTCCCCATCTATTTGCCATGAAGTGATGGGATCAGACGCCATGATCTTAGTTTTTTGAATGTTGAATTTTAAGCCAACTTTTTCACTCTTCTCTTTCACTTTCATCAAGAGGCTCTTTAGTTCTTTGCTTTCTGCTATAAGGGTGGTGTCATTTGCGTATCTAAGGTTATTGATATTTCTCCCGGAAATCTTGATTCCAGCTTGTGCTTCCTCCAGCCCAGCATTTCTCATGATGTACTCTGCATATAAGTTAAATAAGTAGGGTGATAATATACAGCCTTGACGTACTCCTTTTCCTATTTGGAACCAGTCTGTTGTTCCATGTCTGATTCTAACTGTTGCTTCTTGACCTGCATACACATTTCTCAGGAGGCAGGTCAGGTGGTCTGGAATTCCCATTTCTTGAAGAATTTTCCACAGTTTGTTGTGACCCACACAGTCAAATGCTTTGGTGTAGTCAGTAAAGCAGAAGTAGATGTTTTTCTGGAACTCTCTTGCTTTTTTGATGATCCAACAGATGTTGGCAATTTGGTGTCTGGTTCCTCTGCCTTTTTAAAATCCAGCTTGAACATATGGAAGTTCATGGTTCATGTATTGTTGAAGCCTGGCTTGGAGAATTTTGAGCATGACTTTGTTAGCGTGTGAGATGAGTGCAGTTGCATGGTAGTTTGTGCATTCTTTGGCATTGCCTTTCTTTGGGATTGGAATGAATACTGACCTTTTCTAGTCCCATGGCCACTGCTGAGTTTTCCAAATTTGCTGGCATATTGAATGCGGCACTGTAGCAGCAGCATCTTTTGGGATCTGAAATAGGTCACCTGGAATTCTGTCACCTCCACTAGCTTTGTTCATAGTGATGCTTCCTAAGGCCCATTTGACTTCTTTTTGTTAGGTACATATAGTTTATCATAAACCTACTTGATTGAACTACTTTCACGTGAATAGGTTGAAAATAATCCACAAATCTACCGTTAAAAAAAAACAAAAAAAAAACGCAGAAAATCTCTGATCTTGTCCCTCATCCTTCATTTAAGCAGTCCCAAATTTATTTAGCTCAATTTCCTCATAAGGAATGACAATATGGATAAGATCTTGATTGTGATAGCTATGATTTCTTTCTCTTTGCTCTAAAGCGTTCACCTGAACACACTGTCCCATCTTCCGTCCCAGTCAGAGGATTTCTGAACATACCCACAAAGTGGCAAATACTAGTGAACCCAAGAGTCTCAGATTGTAGAAATCTAATCATCGTGATGGAAGGGAGAGTAAGGTGAAAGCCTCTTACTTACTCTTTCTTGGAACTTTTAATTGTTAGAAGCTTTCTGAAAATTACCTATTAAAAGTTCAGTGTTTCTGTAAACAAATGGACTGAAGCATCAATATAAACATCATCAAATGTATTCACTGTTTTCGGAAAATTGAGCTTCTCTTGCCTGTACTGTGAATAGAAGAGTGATTGTCATTTCTTGGGCTCCTACTGTGTGCTAAGCACTTACAGTATCTCATCTCCCATAGTTAAAATGATGCTTTAATGCATGTATTATTATTTCCATTTCATGTTCAGTTTCGACTGCTGAATAACTTATCTGAGGGCACCAAGCTAGAAAGGGTATAAGCAGGGATTTGAACCCAAGTTAGTCTGATTCGAAAGCCTTTTCACTTTTTTCACCAGGTGTCTTGAGAATGAAAAAAGGTTTTTTGTTTTTGTTTTTTTAAATTGTTAAAATTACACATGCTCATTATAGGAAGCTTGGAAAGCAGACAAAATGATAAGGAAAAAATCACTCATAATTCTTCACCCCAAGGATAATCAGTACTAAATTTTATTTTTCTTTCTAAGCTAAAGAAAGCTATAATTTATATATCTTAGAGAGTATTGTTCTTCAGAGTTGTCATCCTTGAAGTGTATTCATGTTCTCTAACAATGCTGCCATTGCTTAAAGCATTTTTAGAATCTTGTTCAGAGCCAATTTAGGTACTAAATTCTCTGTAGATTCCCATGCACTAGGTACTTTGGTAGAGACATAGCATTAAGACAGTGTATCCATTCCCTAAATACTTGTCAGAATAATACATTTTATGTTCTACCTTTCTGTGCCTTCTAGAATTATATGCTGCAAATATTTGACCATCCTGTAAAGAATACCATCATTACCCTCTCTAAGAACCATAAACATCTTCTGCCACTTCTGTTGTGGTAGGAGATGGAGTTTACCAAAATTCTACTTCCTCCCATGTCAAAGATTGATGAACATTTTGGGTTATATTTAAAAGTCTTTATTAAAAATTAAATCTATAAATGTTTACTATCTCATTTGACAACTCATGTTATTTATTACAGAGTCCACACAACAATCTCTGCCTTTTGTGGTACATAAAGAAAATCGAAGAATTGTTTTTGTCAAAAGTTTGAAAAAGCACATTTTAAAATCAGTTTCTTTTTAATGGAAGTGTTATACTCACTGAATGATTTCCCTCCAAGGAGCTTCTGTAAAAGCAAATATATCTTAAGTGTGATGAACTGATCTTTAAATAAAGTCAGTAGCATCTTGTGTCAAAGTAAATGTTTCTCAAAGAAGCAGGCACGCATGCGCACAGACACACACATACGTAAAAGAAAAGATTGCTATTGAAATGGCCGTTGGTGTACTTTATTAAAGTGAAGAAAGTCAAGTAGTTGAAGAAGAAAGTCAAGTGCCAGCTCAGTTCTCATCTCTTTGGTTTATTGTATACAACACTGTTGCTTTCAGAAAACAAACCTAACCCTCAACTCAAGCATCTCCCTTCTTGTCTGGTTTCTGCCTTATTTTTCACATTCTTAGCTACCCCATCGGCTTAGCACAGCACCCTCTTCCCAGATTGCTGGGCGCCTGGGACACCAGGACCCTGGGTGCTAAGACTGGCTCAGAGGTCTTTGGGGCCCCCGCCCCACGTGGGGGGCCCCACCCCAAGTCGGGGGGCCCAGCAGGCATGCGCAGTTGTCCTAAGGGCTGCTCTCGGCCCTGGTTTTCCGATTGCCAGGACTTCCTGTGATGAGACTTCATCAAGCTCTCAGAGCTCATCACAAAGTGTAGGCTTTGTCTTGTGTTGATATCCCGGGCACATTCACAGCGTCTGGCATTGTGTCCACTCAGCGTGTTAGCAAAATGAAGGGTTACAGTATATTCTCTCAGAAATGGACTGTTGGAAGGAAAAGTTAGTCCGATTGAAAGAGAGTCAGAATAGAATTGTGGATTAAAATCTCAGCGCTTAAAAGAGCCTCTCGGTCAGTCCTCTCACTTAAAGATGAAACCCCGGAGCAGTCAGCTGACTTGGAGAAGGTCACCCAGAGAGTTGGCGCCAAGCCAGGCCCAGCATCCGGCGTTCTGAGGTCTTGCCCCATCCTTCCCGGCTCTCGCTCCTGTCGTCTTCCCCTGGTTGTTTCAGGGAGGTTGAGCTGACTTTGCAGGATCAGTGACCAGAGCTTTTGAAGCCCTACGCGGAGCTTAACAGAGGAACGGATGCAGAGGGATTCTCAGGGAAGGCTTGAAGAGATGGTGGACTTACTGTTTGCCTGGTTGGCTAACCAGCCCAGCTGCTGTCTCTAATGCCTGAGTGATTACTAGCTGGGCTTGTATGGATATTACAGGCTATCCTTTGGAAAGGAGACTATCATAGAAACAATAATAGCTAACATCTATTTGTGATAAATTAGGCAGGATATCCCTGTGATTTAAAGTCCAGGCCCTGTGGTCAGGTGGTCACAGAATCCCAGCTCCATCACTTACCCTGTATATTTTTATGAGACAGATGCTTTCAACTTTCAGTGCCTCATTTTCTTTATCTGCACAATGCCAGCGGCAGAAGTGATTATCTCAGAGTATTGGCTTCCCTGGTGTCAGAAGGTAAAGATCTGCCTGCAGTGCAGGAGACCCAGGTTTGATCCCTGGGCTGGGAAGATATCCTGGAGGAGCGCATGGTAACCTACTCCAGTATTCTTGCCTGGAGAATCCCACGGACAGAGGGCCCGGGCAGGCTACAGTGCATAGAGTGGCAAAGAGTCAGACACCAATGAGCAACCGACACTTTCTTTCAGAGTATTGTAGACTTAACTCATGGAAGCCCTGGAACAATACCAAGCAATAAATGTTAGCTATTGTTATTATTAAAATATCACTGCTGTGAGTAGTAAATTCATTGCACAAATTTTTTACTGCCCAGTCTTCCCAGCATCTCTGCGAGGAAGCTGCTTTTATTGTCCTCCATGTTACAGTTGAGTAGACTGAGGCACAGAGAGAGAGGTACCCCGCCCGCAGTTTTAAGTCACGGGTCAGACAGCCTGAGCTTGGGTGTGAGTGTGTGGCTTTGAAACGTGAGATCTGATTCCCCAAATTTCTTTTCTCCCCCAGAGCACTCCAGACCCCGGCCGCTTCCAGGACCGTCTCCGTGGATCGCCAGGTGAGCAGAGAGGGCCCCTCCCTTCTGCCCTGCTCCTGCCCACTTGGCCGGCTGCCTCTGCACCTGTCGCTGATTCCCAGGGGTTTTGTCATAGCCTGTCCATCTTCCAGGGTTTTAGCGCCAGAGTGCTTACGTGCAGGTTCGCAAACTCAAGGGCCAAGTTGCTGGTGCTGGGGTGGGAAGTGGGGTGTGGGGGAGAGCAGCAGAGCACCGGAAGTAGTCCTACCCCACCCACGTGCACTTTCTCCACCTACCTCAACGTTTCAGTGCTGTAGTTTCATGCATGTAAAAGTACCAGGGGGAGAAGTCTTTTACAGAGACCCTTGTGTTGTAGAAAGGATTACGGTTAAGAGTGGCAGGCTCTGGAGCCACACTGCGTGGTTTTCCCTCCCTGCACTGATAGCCGTGTTTGGTGCTGTTGAAAGCTTGGTTCCATGAATCCGGAAATCTGGTTTGCAGCCTTCAGTGCTGACTCAGTGCCGACTTGGAGTGGAAGGACACAACCTTTTGAGCCAGACAACCTGGCTTTGCATCCTGCTTCTGCTGCCTAGTAACTGTCGGGTCTCTGCATGTCCCCAGCCTCTCTGAGCCTCAGTTTCCTCCTCTCTAATATGGAGTTAATTATACCCATCTCTGCAAGAGTTGTTGGGATCTTTCTAGCTCATGTGTGTAAAGTGGACTGCATAAGATTGACATTCAATTCAATGGCAATTATTAGTATTAGTTATTGATATTTGAATGGGCTCATCACAAGTATTTTCTGGAGGGGAAAGCATGTTTTTTTTTTATTCCTCATACTTTCCCTGAAATATTTTCATTTTCTCCACCAGCAGTCTTGCTTATTTAAAGTAATTTGCTTAGCAAGCCATACATTCATTGTGAAAAGATCATCTCTGATAGAACCTGTCAAATGATTATAAATTCCAAATTGAAGTAGTCCAAAATAAAGAGGACTTATTGCACCTGAATGTTTCCGTGAATATTTAAGCTTGATTCTTTTTCTAAAACCCTGAAACTTCAGGAGTAAGATGACTGTAACTTTTTGGAAAAGAGTCATTAACATTGGTCGGAGTTGGTTGTTTTCCATTAATGGAATAGAATATTTTACTTCCTTATATCTGAAATCTGAATCACCATAAAAACATTTTCTTTATTGTTGTTCAAAGGGAATTAGTATGGAAACTACTGACTGATTTTTCTCTCTCTCCCTCTCTCTCTGTGTCACACACACACATACACACACACACACACACACACACATATACACACACACACACTTTAGTTTTTCTTTCCCTTAGGCAACTGAAGAGTTACTATGTAAATTCTGGCAGCCTTCTTCCCATCAGACAAGCAAGGGCACAATCAATTCCTGTTTTCTTGGAATGTACCAAATAATCAGAAACTGATTATTCTGCTTGAAGGCAACAAGCAGCTTGATGGAAAGATGTACCAATTGAAAACAATTCTGATCATATTTTTGTCGGGAGAATGAGATGCCTCCAGCTGTCTGTCACTAATTATATTAGAGGTAAAAAGCAGGAATGTTTTGGCCTGCAAAAGATCACTCTAGTCTCATGTTGGAACACTAGTTTTACTGGCTGCTTATCCCGGAACAGTGACATTGGGCGTCCATTCTGTAATGCATCTTGCCAATTGGTCACAGTCTGAAACATGTCACTTGAGCACACTTAAGGAATTTTCTAATTATAGTTCAAAGGCTTTACTTTTATCTTTTTATGTTCATTCTGCAGACATCACTGATGGAAATGATTTCTCCCTCAGCCTAATCCTATTGCTGGCAGTTACAAAAGAACAGAGAGATGGCAAATGAAACCCACAGTAACTGAAGAGGTGTCCGAATTCAATTAGGAAGCGACCTCTCCCATGTGGATGCATAAGCCATATAAATCCATTTTAATTGTGATCTGTGGTACTTATCTGGTCATGTTTATTTTGGATGCAAGTGCCAAAGCTGGATTTAGACCAGAACTCTAGATCTTCAAGCTCTAATGACTAATTTGGGTATCCATTGAATCCCTTAATTCATTTCTTAATTAGCTTCTCCCAGAATTAGAGTTGCTTGGTTATAATCATTTTCACAAAATTTTCCAATAAAAACAAGCATACATAGATTTTTTTCCCCCCTATGGTTCACACATTTGCTATGGTCTTAAAGAATTGTTCTTGTTGTTATCAAAATTATAACAATGACAATAACAAAACTAACATGTTGCCAGGCAGTAGAAGATGAACTGAGGCACCAGGAACTGGTGATTTGATTTGACTCCCCACTCAACTATTTACAGCCATGGCATCCCGGCCAGGTTACTTTCCCTGTATTTTAATTTCCTTTTGTAAATGGGAGGAAAAATAGTACCTACCTCATAGGGTTGTTTTAAGGATTGAAAAGGCACTGCATGTATGAACTAACATGCAGATAGTCCCTGGCACTATGATAGATGCTACTTATTATGTTTATTGTCGATGAGACAGTAGGAGACTGATGAGCAGGTTTGCTGGTGCCACAATATTGTCATCCAAGTTTGTCCCATGTATCTCACCCATTTGGGGATCACTCATGATGGTAACGATACACTGGGGACTCTGAGGTTGGAATTAATCTCTGTTGTTTGTATTTGCACACCTCAGTTTAGGATTAACATTTTTGGCTTTCCCTGCTTAATCAATATGAAATCTTTTGGTGTAAAATTGCTTTAAAATTTGAATGAACATTTTGTTCTCTCAGCAGGGACAACACTGGTCCTCATTAAAATGAAAAATGCAATTACGATATGTAAAAAAATATATATGGTGGGGAGAGGAGGCTTGGGGGAATTGACTTCAGTAAATTCATTGGAAACTTTCAAACTATTTTTTAACAGAGTTAGGTGCACTTAATGTCTTGGTTCAAATTTAATCAGTGTGCAGGAGTAAAAGTCTAGGGAAAGATAAATCTAGTAATTTAATGAGCTTTCCTCATGGCTACATAAGAGTTTATTTTAAAATTGATTGCCAAGCGATTCACTAGAATTACCTTTCTTAAGTTTTTTCTTTTTCCCAGAAACTCAGGTTGGTCCAGCAGTTCCACTCTCATGCACGCACAGGTGTGCACTTGTGTGTATATGCTAGAGAAATGTGCGCTCACGTGTATCTAGAGGTGTGTAAGTTGTTCTTAGCAGCATTACTTATATTCACCTCAACTTAGAAACATAGAATAGCCACCAGCTGTAGAACAGATGAAAAAACTGTGCTGTAATAATAAGAAGTTATGATTTCTGTAACTATAGGGTGGAATATTATACAGTAATGAAAAAGAAAGCTTGGCGCTACGCACAATAACAGGGACACATCCTAAGACATAATGTTGGAAGAAAGAAGAGACAGAAGGATACACAGCAATCGTATTTCATTTATGCAAAGTGTGAAAGCAGACAAAAACTACACTCTGTTGCTAAGGGGTACAGACAAAAGTGACCGGGAATTTACTGCTGAACAAATCCCTTCTAAAGGAGGGTGTGCTGGGGAAGGCAGAAGAGCTGTGGGGCTCCTGTGAGTCCTGGCAATGTTCTGGTTTGTGACTGGAGCTTGTAGGTGCATGGGCTTGCCAGGTGGCTCAGTAGTAAAGAATGTCCCTGACAGTGTGGGAGAGGCAGGAGACACGGGCTCAATCCCTGGATCAGAAAGATCCCTTGGAGGAGGAAATGGCAACCCGCTCCAGTATCCTTACCTGGAGAAGTCCATGGACAGAGGAAGCTGGCAGGCTACAGTCCATAGGGTCACAGAGTCAGACACATCTGAGTGGCTGAGCATACACACATAGTTGCGTGGGTAAAACAATGTATTATACATATATATATATATATATAACATTAATGTTTTATCTGCTTTTCTGCTTTTCTGGTTGTAGATTGGAGTTCATAATTTTAAAAGTTTTTTTAAAAGGCAGAATAAACTCTCTCCAACCCAGGTTGGTTTATCCTTGTCCTGCATAGTTTTAGGCCAAGAGATTCCTGTGGTTATAAGTGGCTCTAGAAGTAAACTGTGCCTCCCTGCCTGGCAAAGTGGCCTCTAAAGTAGAATATGCACCCCAGGGAGCTCTTGAGAAGATCCATTTGGTTGAGAAGGAAATTGATTAGAACTTGCGTTTACTTTCATCTTATTATCATGAAGCATCATGATAACAGGTAACTGTACTGACACCGGCATCCTCGCTGAGTCCACATGTCAGATGCTCAAGTATCGCCTGGAGGGAGGGAGGTAAGAGGCTTCCCCTCTGGCTTCTCTGCCTGGGTTATTTTATGGGATATATCATGCCTGGTCACCTGGATTTACAAATTCAATGTTTTACTTTTAACAAACCCTCACAAACTGTCTTAAGTAGAGTCTGCAAAGAATTCCCATAAATTGAAGATAATTTTAATGCTGCAAGCAAGAAAATGGCAAAGTTTAACATGAACTTTGTTGGCCCTGGTACGAGGTAATGACCGTGATCAGTCAAATCGGATCTGGCAAGAAGCTGACCACCAAAATTCTAAATTATCTGAAAGATGTACGGATCTACATCCACTGTGGTTAGTTAATCATGAACCTTGTCCTAAGACAAGGTTTGAGACATCATGGTTAGCAAAATAGTATGTTAATTCTGTCATTCTTTTCTATTTTATTCATGTTTTATAAGGTAGATACCATGTTAGTATAATAACGTATATATATGAGTTGTAAACAAACAAGGACATTTTTTTGTTCCAACATCTAGGATGAAAATACCCTGGACTTCACTGCCATGCGGTTCAAAGGCTACTCCTTGCCAGATGTGTAGAACAGAGTGTGTAGAACAGAGTAAAGTTGCTATCCATATCAAAAAGATGCACTTCTTAGCCTTAATTTTTTTTATTGGTAAATATCAACACTAAGGCAAGGGTTTATATATTTTACTTTATTAAGACTTTTCCCAAGCCCTTGGCTTGCAGTTGGGTAGGAGAAAAATGAAAAGAGGTATATACTCAGAATGGCTGTTTTTCAGTTTTGTTTATATTCCCTGTAAGATTCCTTTATGATTACATCTGTGCATACCCACCAAGGCGCAGTGGACAGGGTGCTTGACCACCAGTCAGGAGACCTGATTCTGAGCCTGGTTCTGCCAGTAGCCAGCAGCCAGGCCACAGCACAGAGGCAGGACCCCCCCTGAGCCGTCTTTGCCTTTTCTCTATCATGAGGGTTGTGATAGCAACCCTTCCCTGACCTTGCCACAGGGATCACATATAGAGCCTCTTTAAAATGGAACTTCCTTCAAACAGAAGGAATCATGGTCCTGTCCCTTCTATTTTGGGCTTTCTGGGTGGTGCTAGTGGTAAAGAACCTGCCTGCCAATGCAGGAGATGCGGGAGACACGGGTTCGATCCCTGGGTAGGGACGATCCCCTGGAGAAGGACATGGCAACCCACTCCAGTATTCTTGCCTGGAGAATCCCGTGGACAGAGGAGCTTGGCGGGCTACAGTCCAGGGGGTCACAAAGAGTCAGACACGACTAAAGCAACTTAGCGCGTATACACGCACCCTACTATTTCAACTTTACCAAAACATAACTTCTTATTAATGGAGAAGGAAATGGCAACCCACTCCAGTGTTCTTGCTTACGAAACCCCGTGGACAGAAGAGCCTGGCAGGCTGTAGTCTATGAGGTCACAAAAGAGTCGGACATGACTTAGCAACATTTACAACTTCATATTAAAGTGCTGACATCCTTAACTTACAGAGCTCTTTTTATTGGAAGCTACAGAAACTGACTGGCTAGCTTAAACCAAAACATATTTATTTTTGAATTGTGTTATTGGGGGTACCTATAGGACTGAAGGGACTTCCTAGGTGGTGCAATGACAAAGAATCTGCCTGCCGGGCAGGAGACACAGGAGGTGCAGGTTCGATCCCTGGGTCGGGAAGATCCCCTGGAGGAGGAAATGACAACCCACTCCAGTATTCTTGCCTGAAAAATCCCACGGACAGAGGCACCTGGTGGGCTACCGTCCAAAGGGTCACAAAGAGTCAGACGCGGAGCATGCACATGCACTCACAGAGTTGAAGGGATGGTGGAATCTTCAAACTGCACCAAGGGCCACCACCAGGGAGAGCCTTGCAGCCTTAGCATAAGACTTTGTGGCCTCTTCTCTAAGGCATCGCTGTCAGTGTGATGGATCGCTGATGACTTCTGCCCTCTGGGGTTCATGGTTCCAAGTCTGAGGCTCCATGAAGGGGAAATCTAATTTATCCAACTTGGGTTGATGAATCGCTTTTTGACCAGTCAGCCTCAGGTGAGGAAACGAGGTCACAGAGGATGGACAAGATTCCTGGGATCTCTGGCTCTGCATGTCTGGGCCCTCTCAGAAAATAAGGCATCCCTGTGAGCTTCTGCCTACCATTGGTGTTAATGTTTCCATAGTTGCTAATGATTCAACTCTCTTTAAGGGATTTGAATAAAAGGAATCAAAGAAATATTAATACAAGTATGGAAGTATATACAAGTGTTTTTTTCAATAAATGTCAATGCACCTAATTGAGCCTGGGCTTCTCATATATTTCTTGAGGTGAACACTGGACTTGAAATCACTTTCATTAGATGCTGCAAGTTCTCTGAAGGTCCCAAGGGGTCCTGCTGCCTAGGCCACTGCTCTAAGGTTTGACTCCGCTTCTGCCTTTAGCTACTGCTTTACCTCTTGTTAGAGAGAAGGCGTTAAATCAATTTTAGCATTCCTAATGCTGATGCTTTTCTCACTGACACCTTGACTTGCCCTAAAATTTTATGGAATGTGGAAAGAAGGTAAGAGAGGTGCAGTCTGTGTACCACAAGCAAGTCATCATACCAATCTTGTGAGCCTATCAAAGTACATTTGAATATATCACAGCCATTCCTAGACAGACATAAATAGCTGTCTCACACCCTCACACCAAAAGGGTATCCAATGCTTACCATTTGTTCTATCAGCGCTCAAGCAGATACGTGCAATATTCCGATAGTGGAAAAAATGAAAATGTTTATATCCCTGAGAAATCAATGCATATCTTCCAAAGCAGGTTAACTATTGCCATCAAATATTGTCCTGGCAAGTCCTAAATGGATATTGTCCCCTCAGGAACATTCACTATATAGCTATAAAGAGAGCCGAAATTCTTTGTTTTTTAAGCATATAGACTTAATATAATGACCAAATTTTAGGTTGTTAACACGCAGTTAAATCTCTTTAAATCAAAAGACAAGTTCCTTCTTAGAGAAAGAGTACCATTGAAGAAAGAGATGCAGTAAAAACAATCATTATTTTACCCGGTCTCCATTTTCCCAAGTTGCTATGTTATAACATAGTCTATGGTTATACTTTTTAAACCAACTCTAAATAGATTACCAACCCAGTGCCTCACACTGGTTAGCTTATAGGGATGATTTATTATTCGTCAGATTTTAAATGCTGACCCATGAAATGCTAAACTTATATTGGCAGCTATTGTTCAAAGGTTTGCAGGTGTCCTGACTAATGCTTTGAAATCCAGCATTAGCAATAAATCACAGCATACATAATTTTTCAGTAAAGTAATGGAAAGGATTTTGCATCCTAGGTCCTCTAAGCTTTGGTATTTGGAAGTTACTTATATGGGAAATTAAAAGGGTAAAATGTTCTCGGGCTTTAACTCTTGAGTTTGGGGCCAGCAGAGTCAATAGCTAAAGCATCTTGGTAGCTTTATTCTCCTAACCCTGAGATCTCTTGGCTCTGAGAACTGACAAAGTTGCCAAGTATAGGCCTAATTGCATTCCTAGCTACAGAGAAAAAAAAATTCAAAAGAATTTTCCTTTTCTTTCAAGGAAATACCTTGAGCATTAACATTTTCTGGAATAGCAGAATTGTTTATAAGACTTTTGCAGAGGTTTCTGAAAAGAGAGCTTGAAGAGGGCTCTGGCAGCCAGTTAAGAAGCGTGCACTGCTCACCTAGAGTAACAGAGTTAGGGAGAGGAAACCAACAAGTGAAAAGAGATGTGGCTTCGTCCTCTCAGCTCGCTCTCTGATTAATGAGCTGATGTTCTCTCTTCTTCTTCTCTCTCTATGTTCTACTCAAAGATGTAGCAAAATACTGCATGATATATTCAGCTAGCCCCATGATAGACCACCGGCTGAGTGTAAGTTCTGTTCACTAGTGTTGCCAGTGCTGTGATGACTACTTGATACATAAGAAATGTTCAATTAGTATTTGTTGAATGAAAGAATGTATTCAGGCAGGTCTCTCTATGATCTGTGAATTGGTGATTTGTATATTGGGTCATACATCCTGGAATGTGAAGTCAAGTGGGCCTTAGGAAGTATCACTACAAACAAAGCTAGTGGAGGTGACGGAATTCCAGTTGAGCTATTTCAAATCCTGAAAGATGATGCTGTGAAAGTGCTGCACTCAATATGTCAGCAAATTTGGAAAACTCAGCAGTGGCCACAGGACTGGAAAAGGTCACTTTTCATTCCAATCCCAAAGAAAGGCAATCCCAAAGAATGCTCAAACTACCACACAATTGCACTCATCTCACACGCTAGTGAAGTCATGCTCAAAATTCTCCAAGCCAGGCTTCAGCAATACATGAACTGTGAACTTCCAGATGTTCAAGCTGGGTTTAGAAAAGGCAGAGAAACCAGAGATCAAATTTCCAACCTCTGTTGGATCATCAAAAAGGCAAGAGAGTTCCAGAAAAACATCTGTTTCTGCTTTATTGACAATGCCAAAGCCTTTGACTGTGTGGATCACAACAAAGTGTGGAAAATTCTTCAAGAGATGGGAATACCAGACCACCTGACCTGCCTCTTGAGAAACCTGTATGCAGGTCAGGAAGCAACAGTTAGAACTGGACATGGAATAACAGACTGGTTCCAAATAGGAAAAGGAGTACATCAAGGCTGTATATTGTCACCCTGCTTATTTAACTTCTATGCACAGTACATCATGAGAAACGCTCGGCTGGGTGAAGCACAAGCTGGAATCAAGATTGTTGGGAGAAATATCAATAACCTCAGATATGCGGATGACACCACCCTTAATGGCAGAAAGTGAAGAAGAACTAAAGAGCCTCTTGATGACAATGAAAGAGGAGAGTGAAAAAGTTGGCTTAAAGCTCAACATTCAGAAAACTAAGATCATGGCATCCGGTCCATCACTTCATGGCAAATAGATGGGGAAACAGTGGAAACAGTGGCTGACTTTTTTTGGGGGGGGTCAAAATCACTGCAGGTGGTGATTGCAACAATGAAATTAAAAGACAGTTACTCCTTGGGTGGAAACTTATGACCAACCTAGACAGCATATTAAAAAGCAGAGACATTACTTTGTCAACAAAGGTCTGTCTAGTCAAGGCTATGGTTTTTCCAGTAGTCATGTATGGATGTGAGAGTTGGACTATCAAGAAAGCTGAGTGCCAAAGAATCTATGCTTTTGAACTATGGTGTTGGAGAAGACTCTTGAGAGTCCCTTGGACTGCAAGGAGATCCCACCAGTCCATCCTAAAGGAAACCAGACCTGGATGTTCATTGGAAGGACTGATGTTGAAGCTGAAACTCCAATATTTTGGCCACCTGATGTGAAGAGCTGACTCATTTGAAAAGACCCTGATATTGGGAAGGATTGAAGGTGGGAGGAGAAGGGGACGACAGAGGATGAGATGGTTAGATGGCATCACCGACTCAATGGACATGAGTTTGGGTAAACTCCGGGAGTTGGTGATGGACAGGGAGGCCTGGTGAGCTGCGGTTCATAGGGTTGCAAAGAGTTGGACACGACTGAGCAGCTAACTGATACTGAACTGATAGTGATATTGGGCCTGGTATACTCAGAGTTTCCCAGGTGGCACTAGTGGCAAAGAGCCCGCCTGCCAATGCAGGAGACATAAGAGATGCAGGTTTGATCCTTGGGCTTGTAAGATCCCCTGGAGAAGGGCATGGAAACCCACTCTAGTACTCTTGCCTGGAGAATCCCATGGACAGAGGAGGCTAGTGGGCTGCAATCCATAGGATCGCACAGAGCCAGACACAACTGAAGCAAGCGGCTTAGCATGCACATACTCTAGGCCAGATTAATTCTGATCAAGGACTCAATATCTAAATTTAGTAGAGTGTGATTTTCCAATATGATGGTGAATTAAGGGCTTGGAGAAACCAATGCTTGGAACAGCCCGAATACTCAGGAATATAGAAAGGACGCATACAGCCTCTGAGGAGGCTTCAGTGACTCTAGAAGTTAGCATATCCAGTGAAAAGATTCAGCTATTGCAGCTTTTCTGAATGTAAATACATTTGCAGAGTTCTTACCATACTGACGGTATCAGTTTCAACTGTATAGAATCTTGCTTTTAACACATCAGTTGGCAAGCACCCAGTGCCAGGGCCATGGGTTAGCCCTCTGCTTCACTTCCCTTCTCCAAGCTGCAGCTTCTCTTGCAGAGCCAGGCAGCTGTCTCCCAAATGTACGCTGACTGTATGCTGTCAGTAACATAGGAAACCAGATGACCAAAAGAGGGTAAATCAGCACAAAGTTATTGTCAGAGCTGAGAGAAAGAACCTCAGAGTGAACGCTCTGCTGACTGTGGGTCAGAAGTGTTATCTTTGTGTCTCAAGGGCAGAACGTTTAATAAAGATCGGGTACAAAATACATATCACCCTCCGGGCATGCTCAACTGTGTCAACCGGAAAACCGTTCCTCAAGATTTACAATTTCCTCTTTTTCCTAAATTAAAAAATGCTAATGTGAACTCTTGACTCTCAACAACACATGTTATTATTGTATATAGGGCAAAGAGTAAATAAGACACTTGCCTAATGACATAACAGTTCATTTTAACTCGGCAAGCTGGAAGTAATTTTAGCTTGTTTTCTTTTTTTCCATGCTTCTTTATGGAAATAGGCCACAATCATTTTTATTCCACCATTCTTCATTACCTTATGGCATGCTTCCTGTTTATGCTATTAAGAGCTGTTTTTAAAGACCCTTGAGGGATATCCTTTAGCACATTCTTTTTAAAAAGAATTATTCATCTGTAGTACCACGTTAGGATGTCTGAGGGTTTGGAAATATAGAAACTTCTTAATGAGATATGCTTAATGGTCTGTGCAGAGTATTGCAATATTTACACCTAGTTCAGTTAACGTAAATTATATTTAATTAGTCATTCTGGGAAAGTAGTAGGTATTTTAGGATAGGTTCAGTACCTAAAACTCACCATTTGCCTGTTATGTATAGTGAGTGTGTGCATGCTCAGTCATGTCCAACTCTTTGCAACTCCATGGATTGTAGCCTGCCAGGCTCCTCTGTCCATGAAATATTCCAGGCAAGAGTACTGGAGTGGGTTGCCATTTCCTTCCCCAGGCATTATGTATAGTACGTTAGATAAAATTCTATGTGTAGTATTTATAGATTTTTTAAAAAGTCTTTGAAGTGGTATAAAGCAATGCTTAGGGACTCATAATAATATGAAGAACATGTCTTGTTAGGGTATGAAAAACATCCACGTGGGATAGACTTCTATAAAAAAATTCTTTATAAACTTTAAAGTGAGATACGAATGTTACCATTATTTTTACACTTGTGACATGCAGGACTTCTGAGCTGAATGGCAGTCCATAACTTGTGTTTTAATGCTGAATATGTTCCTGTTTCAAGTGAAATTTCCTTTTTCACATATAACTCTTGTGTCAGAGACTCCCTGAGTTCCTTAATTGGGTTCCTTCACACAGCACTTGACTTTTGAACACTCCAGACTACACTTGTGCCGGGAGGAGCAGGTTTCACATGATGGTTTAGAAGGCAGTGTGATTTCTAGGAACAAACCTCGACCTGCATCACAGCTGCATCTCCAGATGATGGCTAAGAGCCCCACCATGGCCGCCTCCCAGTCCCACTCAAAGTCTACCTGAAGAGGACTGAGAAGTCACTCATTCGTGGCCTTATATGACCCACCGTAGGGTCCTCTGACTCTGCTTTTCCAGCCCTTCTCTTCCAGGATGCGCTCTGCTGCTTCAGCATCTTCAGCAGGCTACTCTAGCCATATGTTGTTTTTTCCCCGTGTCTTGGATGTCTTGGTCACTCTGTCCTCCCAGCACCACCTCTCTGCGCTCCAGCCTCCTTTGGGGTCTTCAGAGCTGCAGAAACTGGAAGCAAGAAAGCGTCTGCTGCTGCTCTTCCTCCGCCCTCTTGCTCGGTGAAATCGCTGTTTTCCGTAGCACCCCAGCCTTGCCAGCTGCATCTTTGCCCTCCGCTCCAGTGGAGTGGGTGCAGGGGAGTGCTGGGGGTGAGGGGTGCCCGCCCAGAGAAGTGCTCCATTGTCCAAACCCAGGGCCAGGCCATGGGAAACAGACTCCCGGACAGTCGCCATGGGCTACACAAAGGTTACTTCCATTTAACTTGACCTTTCATTGTGCTCTGAAATGACTGAAAATACTTAAATGGCATACAGTAATTTTCTGGAAACAAAAATAAATGGGGTTCTTTTAAGAAGCCACACTTGAACTTTTGTCCTTTTCCTTCCTTTTCGAGTCATATCCAGTTCAAGGTTGCCTTAATTTAGCATGTCTTTTCCTTTGGTGAGAAATTGCTAATTTCTCTACTGATAAAATGATGAATCATAGAAGCAGTGTAATTGCTAAAGATAAGGATACCTCATTTGGCCTTAAGACCCTTAGCTCTGGGAATTGAGTCTTGTGAACAGTTCTTGAGTGCTAACTGCGTTCCAGGCACCTGCAGACTCTCTGACTAATTCTGTAACCTCTTTCACGTACTAATTCGACTATTCCTCACAATGTCCCTGTGAGGTGGGTGGTGTCGTTATCTGTCTGTGTTCTAGGATGTAGACGTTGAAGCATAGTGAGAGTAAGTTAGGTGACCAAGCTCATGTAGTTAACGGTGATCAGAACCTGGACTTGAACCTGGGGAGTCTGCCTCAGTGCCCACATTCTCAACTACTGAACTAGCTGCCTAAGTGCCACAAGTGCATCATGTAACCCCTGGAAGCCTGGTTCCTCATCTCTGAAGTGGGATTCGTGACATCTACCTTACTAAATTGTGGGGAGGATCAAATGAAATAATTATTTGAAAGGGCCCAGTGGATTGTGAAACACTAAAGCCTCTGAGTTAAGTTTGGGCTAACTGTCGATACGATATTTTGCAATAGGTGGATTTTAGTGTTTGAATCGGGTCCCTGCGCCCTGGATGTCCTATTAAAATGCTGAGTGTTTGTCTTGAGGTTTTTCTTCTTTTGGAAAATTCAGGAAACCTCAGATCTCACAATGAAAATGATCCTTGTATTCCTAAACGGTGGCATTTGGGAGTGTTTGGAGCAGGGGTCCCCAGCCTCTAAGATCTAATGCCTGATGATCTGAGGTGGAGCTGATGTAATAATAATAGAAATAAAGTTCACAATAAATGTAATGTGTTTGAATCATCCCCAAACCATCCCACCACCCCCCACCCCCACTTCCCACCAATCTGTGGAAAAGTTGTCTTCCGTGATACTGATCACTGGCGCCAGAAAAGATTGATGACCGCTGATTTAGAGCACAGGCAAAACTCAGCGTTACGCTTTTAATATGCCAAGTACGTTCAGTAATATTTGTTCCCTTTAACCCCTTCAACATTAATGTAGCACTTAACACCCCTCCCTTCGTTCCTAAAGCATGCAAAACTAATTTTCTTCCCAGTCTTCTGTTTACCTCATACCAAGTACTTGTCATAAAGGGTGCTTCCATGTATAATGTGGGGTCTGGGACCTTGCCTTTTCAGCACGCGGCCCTGACCCAGGAGATACCAGACAAGGTTTAGGCTGATGGAAGAAGACAGATGGAAATCGAGTCTCAAGAGGAGGATTTAGAAAGACCATGTGCTAAAAATCCCTTGTTTCAAAGCACAGGACAGGAGACCAAAGCCAGACCCCTGAGAGGTCTGACCAGTGGTCCTGGAAGAGTGCGGGGGCCCAAGAAGAAACAGAAAGAGCAGACTCAGAACAGCAAACCGGGCAGGGGGTGGAGGTTTCCTGCAGCTGCTCTGGGGGAGGGGGAGGCCCCCCCCCCCCCCCAACGATGCCCGGCTGGCTTTCCCTGCCCTCAGGCCCCCTGTGCGTTTTTGTTTTCGGGTCTCACAATGTTCTCACAAGTCAGTGTCGGAGATCTGCATTCTTACAGTCTCTTGGGAGAAGTGAATACCCAAAGGCCTGACTTCCTGTGATGTGTTGCAGCTTTCATGGGGAGAAGGCAATGGCACCCCACTCCAGTACTCTTGCCTGGAAAATCTCATGGACAGAGGAGCCTGATAGGCTACAGTCCATGGGGTCGCGAAGAGTCGGACACGACTGAGAGACTCCACTTTCGCTTTTTACTTTCATGCATTGAAGAAGGAAATGGCATGGAGAATCCAGTGTTCTTGCCTGGAGAATCCCAGGGATGGGGGAACCTGGTGGGCTGCCGTCTATGGGGTCACACAGAGTCAGACACGACTGAAGCGACTTAGCAGCAGCAGGATCTTTCATGCATCCTAGAAATGGAGTTCTTCCTGGTTTTTTATGAGACTGGCATTTTATACCTAGGGCATGCTGTTTGGAGAGGCTTCCAGGCTGGAGTCATGATCATAATGAGTTATTTTTTCCTCTTTTCTGGATAAGAACAATATCCTTGCCATTCAGTTTTCAAATATAGCATGTAGTCATGATAGAAGAATATCCTTATGTTAAGAAAGAAGTTGGCAGCCTCGTGATGTGAAATGTCCAATTTAGAAGACACATTTCAAAAGAAAAGCTGCCTTAAGTCCTTTTTTGAAATCAGATGGAATAAAAATGAGTAAATAAAAAAGTTAAAGTACAACACATGGTCTGACAACACATTCTACTTCCTCTCTTTAGTCTTGCAGATACTTGTTGATTTTACCTGAACTTCAGGTGTCATTTTTATCATTTTATTAAACTGTCAGACTGCACACTGGTTCTGGCATCTAACTGAGAGCATAACTAGATTTTCTAGCTGATGCATACAATCGGCGCCCAACAGAAGGTTGTCAGAGACTAAATATCTAGAATCTCTTTAAGAATATTGGTGTGTAAAAAGAGTACTTAACACGGGAGGGAGAAAAAGCATCAAATTCCAAAGAAAAAGTCGAAATGGAACGTATAAGTCAGATGTATAAATAGACAGCTTCTAGTGAAAAGCTTATCTAATTGATTAAGGTGTTTGCAGTAACTAACATCAGAATTATAGATAAAAACACGTCTATTACACTTGACCAGCCCACACCTATAAGATTTCTCTTCATGGAGTGCTGAATAGATCAGAACACTAGATATGCATGTAACTCAAGTAAATTAAACTGTTGACTCAATTTGTAGAGGCAGTTTTGTTGTTGTTAAGTTGCTAAGTCATGTCTGACCCTTTGCAACCCCATGGACTGCAGCACGCCAGGCTCCCCTGTCCTTCATTTCTCCCAGGGTTAGCTCAAATTCATGTCCATTGAGTTGGTGATGTTATCTAACCATCTCATCCTCTGCCACCGCCTTCTCCTTTTGCCTTCAATCTTTCCCAGCATCAGGGTCTTTTTCAGTGAGTCAGCTGTTCGCATCAGGTGGCCAGAGTGTTGGAGCTTCAGCTTTAGCATCAGTCCTTCCAATGAATATTCACAGTTGATTTCCTTTAGGATTGATTGGTTTGATCTCTTTGCTGTCCAAGGGACTGTGAAGAGTTTTCTCCAACATCACAGTTTGAAAGCATCAATTCTTCGGCACTCAGCCTTCTTTATGGTCCAACTCTCATATCCATACATGACTACTGGAAAAACCATAGCTTTGACTATATGGACCTTTGTAGAGGCAATATGTATTTTTAAAAGAGCTTTTAAAATGTGTTCACTGTTTTGTAACAGAAATTTTATTTCTAGAAATGTATGCTAAGGAAATAATTAAAGATATGCGCAACTGTTTTGGCCACAAAGGTGTCAATCACATCATTGCTTATAATAGGGTAAATAGGAAATTGCTTACATGTACCACAATAACAGATTAGTTGTATATATTAATATATATATATATCATGGAATAGTGAACTACTGTTCAGCTACTCTAATGATAATAGATAAATATTGATAGTGAAAAGATGTTCATCATATATTGTTAATGAAATCTTATTATTTAAAAAAAGCCATTCCCTTCTCCAGGGGATCTTCCTGACCCAGGGATCGAACCCTGGTCTCCTGCATTACAGGCAGATTCTTTACCATCTGAACTACCAGGGAAGCCCCCATTAAAAAAGCGAAAATTCTTTAAAAAATCCCTCCAAGTATGCACAGAATGATCACATTTTTGCTAATATATGGATATATTCTTAGAAAATGATCTGGAAATATATTTGAGGGTTTTAAAAGTGATTCTTTGGGTAGTAAGATCCATGAGCATTTTAAATATTCTTCTGTTTTTTTCCGTGTCTTTAATTTCCTGCTCTAAACATATATTGCTTTTCTAATAAGAAAGAACCAACAAAGTTTATTTTTAATTGAAAAAAGGAAAATATATGCGTCAAACCACATGATCCAGATGGATCCTAGAGACCTCGTGATACTTTTCAGTGGAATATATTTGTAAACATTCTTCAGCTGAAAATGCCATGATTTGAGACCAGTAACTGCTCTCTCCTACACTTGATTTAGCAGAGCTTATTAGTTTTCTTCTTAATCTCTGCAAAACGAAGGAACTCAACTTATTAGATCATCTCTGGGGTTTCTTCCTACTCCCAAATGCTAGGTCTATCCCTTATTCAGAGAATCTGCTGAGCTAATTACAAGCTGCCATATGATGAAGGTATATGAATAAGTATTCTTATTATTATTCGTAGTACATTCAAACCAATCCACTCTGAATGACTGTCCTTGAATCTGTCCTCTGATACTTTGGAGGGAGAGACCTTCAAATGATCTAGTTTTTCCATCACATGTTGATTACCCTCGTTTTGAGTGTTTGGGGAGAATGTATGATGAGGGTCACACAGCGGAGCGCATGACGCCACTGCGCCAGGGTTTCAGGGGAACGTCAGCAGTAGATGGGAAGCAGTTGAAGGAGAGAGTGGCAGAGAATTCACTGCCACTAGAAAAGGAAAGCCCGGCCAGCTGTTAACCCTGACAGCCTCCTCCTTTGGTATCAAGGAGAGCTCTGTCTGTCCTCGGCCAGGTTTAGCTCAGTCAGGCGCGATGTTGTACATTTTTTCTCATTAATCGCTCTGGGTAGATGTCACAGTGTTATAGTCAGTTCCTCCTGCCTGTAAACATACAATTTCAGAATGCGTTCACAGCCAACATAGAGGTAAATTACAGCACACATCTGGCAGGCTGACTTCCTAATTCTGTGACTTCTGAATGGAAGTTGGAAAGAATATTGTGCCACGAGTTAGGAAAGAAACCTGACTCGGCCATGAACTTGTAGAACCTTAGAGATTTCTTGTTTTTTTTTTTTTTTTTAGGTCCAAGTTTTTCTCCTCTGCAAAGTGAGAGGGTTGAATTCAGTGGTTTTCAAGCTTCCTTCCAGCTCTGAAATTATGTGAAAATGATCTACAAAGGCCGTTTATTATTGCCTACATGACTCTAGACCGAAGGCAGGGTGTCTGTTAACAATCTGTTAACAATCTTATCTCTCTTGGTGCAACAAACCCTGTTTTCTTGTTTATGTTCCTTTTCTTGTGCCACACTAAATAATTTCCATATCATTTTGGCATGCTCTATATCTAATGTATGATGTGTCTTTCTGACTAGTGAAAAAAATTCTTAATAGCAGCTGCTTCTCTAGTTTTTAAAGCTATGCCCTGAGAACTAAATGAGAGCTAAATGTCAATTCAAAGATTCCTATATTTGTTATCATTTCTAACCTAACCTATAGAAGTCTAAGGCGTAATCTGAAACAGGAAAATTCCTGCCTTGAGACAGTGAACTCATAAGTATGTAGTATGATTTGTCCCTATAATTTAGAAGAAATTAGGATATTTAACATTTTTAGCAACATTTTTTTCACTGTCTACACTGAATATGCAAAATTGGGCTGCTGCTCATGCCTGCTGATCCTGCATTTTTAATTGTAGATACTATATTTTAAAATTGAGTAATTATTTCAAATGAATCTACTGTAAAAGAAGAATCAGGTTACCCTAACGAAAGATTTTGTACATCAAACACTTGGGTGTTTTTACTTAATCTCTCATTTGTAGACTCCTGGTAGCTCAGATGGTAAAGAATTTCTCTGCACTGCCGGAGACCCGGGTTCGATCCCTGGGTTGGAAAGATCCCCTGGAGAAGGAAATGGCTACCTACTCCAATATTCTTGCCTGGAGAATTCCATGGACAGAGGAACATGGACCCTACAATCCATAGGGTTGCAAAGAGTCAGACATGATTGAGCAACTAACACTTTTACATATATAGGATATCTGTTTTCTGTAGTAAGCACAGAAAAACCAATCAAAACAGGCCACAGTGGAGACTACTAATTGCCCACCCAATGCCCATTCTTTCTTTCTTCCTTAGTAGCCCACTCTGGTTTTATTCAAGGGGAAAAACTACATTTCCCAGCCTCCCTTGCAGTTGGGGGTAGCCAGTGGGGAAATTGTTGGGACTTTCGGGAAACCTCTTTGGCTGGAGTTGACTGGGATGTGCGTTTCTCGACCCTGCTTGCTCTGTGTTTTTCTGTGGGCGCTCCTTTCCGAGCTCCACGTGTGCACAGCGGGGCTGAGGACTCTCTGTCGTTGTTGCTGCTGTGCCCAGTCGTATCTGACTCTTTGTGACCCAGTGGACTGTGGCTCCTCTGTCCATGGGCTTCTCCAGGAAAGAATGCTGGAGTGGGTTGCCATTTCTTCGTCCAGGGGATCTTCTCTGTCCAGGGATCGAACCCGTGTCTCCTTCATCTCCTACATTGGCAGGTGGTTAATGCTTTTACCACTGCACAGTGTGAGTCCCATCACTTTCTTCTACTAAAGCCTGGCAGAAAGAAAGTCCAGTTCCCCAGTAGCTCAGGCAAAACCCTGAATTGGCATCTCCTTGAATTGATTCCCCAGTTGGAGTTGTGTTGAACCCATAACTGAGACATACAGAATGACATGCTGATGGATTCATCGGAGCTCCCAGGAGAAGTGGGAAGGAATAGATACTGGATGATGACCAAACCACAAATATCTCCCCCACCAAATTTTCCAGTTTCTTCTCTGAGTTATAGTCTCTAGTATGGAGTAGATGATCATTTGGTATGCAAAGTTACACTCAATAATTATTTGGTCTTTGGATTCATTTTGTTAAAGAAATTGAAGTGTGAAGGCCATACAATAAACCCAGATTAAATATCAAAATATGTATCTTTTAGTTTTCCAGATTAACATCTTGCAATAAGCCATATAACTTCCCTTTTTCATCACCACCCTATTTTAGTTCAGTTCAGTCGCTCAGTCATGTCCGACTCTTTGCAAACCCATGAACTGCAGCAGGCCAGGCTTTCCTGTCCATCACCAACTCCCGGAGTCTACCCAAACCCATATCCATTGAGTCAGTGATGCCATCCAACCATCTCATCCTCTGTCGTCCCCTTCTCCTCCTGCCCTCAATCTTTCCCAGCATCAGGGTCTTTTCAAATGACTTAGCTCTTCACATCAGGTGGCCTAGGTATTGGAGTTTCAGCTTCAACATCAGTCCTTCCAATGAACACCCAGGATGCCTTCTAAAAGGACAGAAGTCAAAGTTAGCCAAAAAAAAATTTTTTTTAGACCCCAAATAACTGTGTTTCCAATGTAGCTTGTTGATGCAGCCGAGGACATTGTCTCCAAACATGAAGTTATATAACAAGTTACAGCTAAATCAAATTTAAAATGACTTGTGATAAACCCTGAAAAAGTGGTACTTTAAAATAGTAATGTCAGCAAGCTGCCTATTATGTCACCATAATTCCAGTGCTCTGAGTTTAGGTGGAGGAGTCCCTGGGCAGTGACAGAAAACACCGTGGGCTGCTGTTTTGCAGGAGTGACCACGTAGATGTGATCTGGAAGTGGTTTACTGCAGTCACATGATGAAACACAGCACACCGCAAGACGGATGACTGTGGCCACGGTTCTGAAATGTTCAGATGGCTTTCAATTAGCTTTGGGCAAGGCTGCTTCTTGCAGAAGCCAGTATTGATTTTTCAGAATGCCCCCATTCTGAAGGAGAAGGAAGGCCTGATCATGTCCATCCTTTGAAGCTACAGGAAAGCATCACTGGAGTGTGGGCTGTAGAAAGCTTTCTTGCAGTGGCCGGGGGACTGGCTATCTGGGCTGAAGATAGTAGGAACGAGACCGTGGCCCCTGTGGTTTAGAGACTTAGGTTTGACACTGGCTCCCCCACATGTACTGAAGCTCTTGGAGCCTCGATTTCATCATTTGTAAGATGGGGGTATTTGAGAATCTAGTGAGAAAAGATTACATGCTTCTAACCCAGTGCTCAGACCTATCCTACGTGCTCAGTAAACATTAACTACTTTTCTGTTTTCAGAGTTGTCCCTTGAAAAGAGGGAAGAGTGCTGAGTTTTTCCCTCTTTTCTTTTCTACTGAGTTTCATTAAGAAAAAAAAAGAAAGTGTGACTGTAAAGCAGTTGAGTTTGGGTCTTTTCCACCTGACGATGCTTTTACTTTGTTATATGGGAAAAATAGAGAGTGGATACGGGCGTATTGTAGGTGTCTTAGAGTCCTGTCCTGTCCTTCTGATGCAAGTTGGTTGCAAATAGCCTTTTTGGAAGGAGTGTGTCGTTGGATCACATCCAGGAATGACAACCACCTGCTGTGGGAGCTGCAAGGATCTGAGAAGTCAGCGAAGCCTCCGGCTGCGTGGTGTCTTGTCAGGGACCCCTGAGACTCCATCTGTCCATCATTTTGCATCTGCTGGGGAGAGTGAACATCTCAGGGTAACAGGACCCTAGGAGTGTAACCCTTCATTGTACAATGAGGGAACTGAAGCCTGGAAAGAGAAAGTAACTCAAAGGCCACACACAGAGTCAGTGACACAGGCAGGACCTTAAACCTGAGGCTCCTGATGCCCAGGTCAAGGATGATAGTAGTCCCTAGACTCCTGGGTATCCTCAAAACCACCCTTTCTGTTTTTTTTCTAATTGCTGGTCTCATCCAACAACTGAAGGACAGGAACTCATTCCTTTCAGCAAGTTCAGTTTGTTAGAAGCCTACTCCCTCCCAGAATGTCAACATCTGCAGGACTTCCTACTGGGGCCACGTCATCTCCCACAAACGGAACCTACAGCTCCTACCTAGGGGGTCTAAGAGTAGCCCCCATGCCCTCTGTTGAATGGAAGGCCTCACAGTTACCGTCCAGACAGCCCCTTATTTTCAGCATGGTGCCTCACCCTGTCTTCTCCTAATGTCTGGACTCCAGCTCCTTGGGTTCAGTTTCTCTAGAGAATAAACCTCCGTGTCCCACAGGGCTGGGGAGGGATGGTTGCTGGGCTGCCCTGAGTGGTGTGGATCTGTCCACATCCTGAGCCTTCTGGGGCTTTTTGGGGGCCTAACTAGCTGGCTTCTCATTTGTATTCTCTTCACTGGCCTCTGCTGAGTCAGGTATGCTCCTCTGATAGCTCTCTGCCTTTTACAATTGTCATGTCCCATCTCAGCCGTTTTTGTCTCCTCTACCATCTGTGGTCCTTTGGGGTTTATACCTTGTTTATTTCTGTCTCTTAATACAAGGTTCTAAGGTGGATCTGAAGCCCAGTGGGTAGTAACTGACCAGGACTGAATGCAGTTTTTAAAAAAATGTTTTTTTTTTTTGAGTGTTAAGGACCTTGGCCCTCAGCAGTACAGAGAATGCGTTAAGGAAATCTCAGTTCTTGGGTGTGAGGAGTTGCACTCAGCAAAGAATACATCATACCTTCCTTCACTGCCGAGAACCTTCTGAAAAACAAAGCTTATCAGGTTTTGTGTTAGCACCAAAAATTAACCTCCCAGCATGTTCACTATCACGTTTATGGAAGTGTTTTGAAAATGAAATCATGTGCCACCATGAAATCAATGGCTGGGAATCAATGAGAACCACTGAGGGAGAGGCGTGTTTGTGTATTTCTTCTGTAGCTGAACACTTGCTGGAAAGAAGCGCTGAACATCTCTCAGTGTCTTTGTTTTTAGAGGCACCAGCCAGCAAGAAGCTTTCCTCCGCCTGTGTACTTAGCAGGACTGCAGAGGAAGAAATGTTTGTTAAGTGAATAAATTTAATGTATGGTGAACATTTTTGTGACTCCTGCAATGTGTTTACAATAAAAACAAGGCAAGATGCTTTTCAAACTCCTGAGAAAATAAAATTAAATAAATGGCACATATTTTATTTTGCCAAGAACTAAAATTTTCCATTAAAAAAATAAATAGATTAGCCTGTCAGTAACTTTTACCCAACTCCTGATGTATTTTAGTTAGTACCCCATTATTCCCAGTGTTCTGACATACATTATTGTTACCAAAGGGGTTCACTAACATTGTATTCAGAATTGATGATTGATTTACATAGCCTTAAACTGAAGGAGAAGACATGAGAAGTTTTGTATTCACGCCTCCCCCCACCATCCCCAAGGGGAGGGGTCACAAATTGAGTTTTATTTTGATACAACTACAGTTCAGCCTTGTGAAAACACGAGCTCAGTCACTCGTTCGTGTCCGACTCTTTGCGACCCAATGGACTGTAGCCCGCCAGGCTCCTCTGTCCATGGGATTCTCCAGGCAAGATTCTAGAGAGGGTTGCCATGCCCTCCTGCAGGGGACCTTCCCAACCCAGGGATCAAACTCAGGTCTCCCACATTGCAGGAGGATTCTTTCCTGTCTGAGCCATCCGGGAAGCCCTTAGCTAACAAGAATGTAGAACTTAGTGGTCCTGTGGACTTCCTTCAGGAAGTACTGGATTCTAGAATTATCTGAGGAGTTTGGTTATAAATCCCTGCCCCCTGACATAGTTCTTTAAGAGAGGGGGTCTAGTTAGGTATTGTTAATTAGTGGCTGCTTTCTGTTCTCTTCTAGTGCATTCTAAGAATGTCCTTCGTGTCTCTTCTCCAGTATGCTTGGTCACCTTTCTGGTTTGGGTCAGTGCCTGTTTCAGCGCGTATCTCAGTTTATGTGCTTGTAGGAAGAACCAGAGATGAATGCGCTCCTGCACGTCCCCACCTCTTGCCTTGATGACATGGCAGCACCTCATGGTTTACAACCCAGAGAAGTATGCTTGTCTTCTGATGTTGTTTTCTCATGTGAGCAAAACTGACAATGTAAAGATGATGGAAAAGGGCATACACTTAAAGACACAAAATGAGTTTTGCAAGCTCTATGTGTAATACAGAACATTTTGGTTTTGATGCCACCGTATAACCAGCAGAAGGTTAAAAACAATAAAGACAAGCAAACAGTGTTTCCCTCTGTCTCTCTGAAACATCATCCAGACAACTGGTTTAGCTAGTTTTTTTCCCACTGTATTGATCAGTTGCTCTGGCCTCGTGCAAACACATTACAAAAATGCTCTTGTGGACCTGCTGCCATTTTCCCCCCCTTAAACCTTTAGCTTTAGAATAGCTGGATTTAATGGCAGGGCGCTTCAGCCTACATTCCTGAAGGCTCTTTTCCTCCCACTCCCTTGGAGAAGGATGCATGATTAATTTCTCCCCTTCTCTTTTGATTATAGGAAAAATTGGATGCGTGGTAACTCGGTGCTAGCACACCTGAATTCAGGGGGCAGCTCCCAAGACAATTACCCTCTTGTTCCCAAGTCTCACGGGCCTGGGGAGCACTGAGGGCAAGAGGGTAATGAATTCATCTAGGTGGTGATAAGAGCTACATTCCAAGAGGATTAACAGCACAAAACCCCCTATTCTAGGAGGGGAAAAAAAAAAAAAACCACGGAAAAAGCAGGGGGAGGGGGAACACCCACATCGACACACAAACGTAGCCGCACAGGGAGCCTTGTAGTGAGTGCTCGAAGCCACACTCCAGTTGTAACTGTCAAAAAACTGAGCCACACTGACAAGGGCGTCTACATATTGTGCATGACAGAGACAGTCTTTAAAAGGCTGGGACCATTCTTGTTTATAGAGGAAGGGGTCTGGTCGTAGTCTTCACTTTGCCCTGAGAATTATATCTGGCCCCTATCAACTGTCGTCTTGACCAAGACGTAGAAACATTTCCCAAATACCTTGATTTCAGACTTTCCAACCTAGGGGAGTGAACAGAGGGGGAGAAAAAGTCCATGTTATTTGCTAACCACATCTGAGGATGGTTCTGCTAATGGAACTTTGGTCCCATGTAAACTTTCCTAAAACAGCACCATCACTGCGTTGAAATTTAGGATCTTGATTGTGCAACTAAAGTGGAGGTCCCTCGTATGTGTTTGGATGGATATATTTGGTGAAACGTAAAGGCAGCATCATTTCTGTCTGCTAATCAAGGGCCAGAACCAGCCCACACACATCTGTCTAGCTATTCCTCACTGCCTGTTAGGAAAATAAACCTCTCAGTTTTCAAAAGAGGTCACTGCCCCTAAAGAGGAAAACCAGAGCGCATGACTGGTCCTTGGATCTTTTCACCCTCTTCCAAAAAGCCTTCACCATCCCCCACCCTCAATAGCTACCAGACCCCAAATTTTCAGACTTTAAATCTCAATGCCATTTGTCTTGCCTCATCCCTTCTTTCACAGAGAAATTTGACTTAGTTTAGCTTATCCCTTAAAAAAAACATTTCTGAAGGTGTTTGCCACTCAGGCACTTTACTCTTGAGAAGTAAACACGTAATCAGCACAGAAATATACCATGCTATTGTAGGAAATGACAGCGTTTCCATTTTCTTGGCCACATTCTGGTCTTATCTTCATTTGAGAACATTCCACAAATATCAACATGGCCTTCTGTAAAGATGCCTGATTCACATTTTGCATGTCCGAATCTATTGGAAATGTACCCTCTTGATGTCATTCAGCCTTAATGAAGTTAAACATTTGCCAAGAGAGTTTGTTTTTGAGAGGGGTTGCTTCGGGAAGGCATGTTGGAGCAGACTTAAGCTTAGCTAACCGTGAATAAGTGTTTTCCTATGTCTATAATTTTAACACTGTAAATGATTACCTCGGACCCCATCTTTTATCCCAAAGAGGAAAAAATGTATTGGTCAGACCATACAACTTAGTGAAGGCTCTTTGTTCTTGGTAGAAACAGATATTGAGGCTTCTTACCTTCCTGCAATGAGATGACTTCATCTTTACCTGGAGACCCTGGTCACGGCGCCCTAGGGCTGATGCAGTGAACCAGCCCCAGTATAGTCGTGTGCCCCCATCTCCCTTTGCTTACTGCTTTAGCCTCTGAGGTCCTCACCAGTGTGGGAGGCTACGTATGGCCAAGGATTCTTGTTAATGTCTTTTCTTCTCACCTTAGGGGGTAGTTTGTAGAAAATACATGTACCTTTTAACTGTCAGTAGATGTATTTTAAAGTACTTTCTGGGATCTTTGAGAAGATGCTTTTCCATTTAAGAAAAAAGAGCCATGCGTTTGGGCTTCCCAGGTGGAGCTAGTGGTAAAGAATCTGCCTGCCAATGCAGGAGATATGCAAGAGATGTGAGTTCAATCTCTGGGTCGAAAAATTTCTTTGGAGGGGGAAATGGCAACCCACTCCAGTATTCTTGCCTGGAAAATTTCATGGACAAACAAACCTGGCGGGCCACAGTCCATGGGGGTCGCAAAGAGTCAGACACGACTGAGCGTGCGGGTGCACACACACACACACGCACACACACACACACAGCCATAAATTTGGTAGTTATTTGCTGTGACTGAACAGACCAGATTTTAGCAACAAAGGCAGTACCTTTGATGCCTTGCCAGGGTTATGTTTCGTAGCTAAACATGACATTTAGGAAATGTCAACCGTGAATGACTTTTTTAAAAACTGTAGTTAAGTGTGGTTGGATATACGTACAATCCCTGACTTACAAGAACTTGACAAACAGGTTTCCAGGAGACAGAAAAGCCTGCCCTTCCTCCACCCTCCCCACTCTCAGGGCCCCTTCATTTCTCCTCTGCCCATCCACCCCCCTCCTGTCCTCTCAATGCCAGGCCGTTTCAGCACTGCCATGGAAACTGCCATGGAAGAACTTGGCTCTTCTGGAAAAACTGTGGTTTCTAAAGTGGGAGAAGACGCTGAATGCAATGGGCCTGATGGGGCCCGACCCCAGAGACAGCTTCTGGGCAGGGTCAGGTGGATGCCCGCATTATTTTCCCTAATGTGTTAGGAGTGTTTAAGCTCCATTTACTTCTATTCATTGGGACTTTTTTTTTTTTTTTTTTTTTAAGATATGGGATGTCTGTGAGAGAAACGAAGAAAGCAGCCTTCTTTCATTTGTGTGTTTGTGTGAACTGGGTCAAGCTACGATGACCACACATATCAACACAGCCCTGGAGTATTGCTTTGTATTTTATATCTCACTGTTGGTAAAGGTTTCCCCATAGGCATCTGTTCTTCACAGCTGCTTTGCAAATGGTGAGATTGGTAACTTAGTTTGCAGTGTTTGAGATGCTGCAGGCAGGACTTTAGAAACTGCAAATTCAAATTTGGAATCCAGTTCTTGGTTTCCATATCCCATTGTGTGTGTATTTTTATACATGTCTGGGTTTTTGTATATACGCATGATCACAGCTCTGCCTTTTTAAATAGTGAAGCAAATATATTTGCATATGATCAGCAAACAATTCAGAGACTCTCAAACCATGTCTGACCTCAATATTCTGCTATTTTTTAAGATCCTTATACCTGGAAGGTGAGAATTAGATGAGGGGGTCTTATTTCATAAGCATTAGAGATTGAGAGTACTGTGTGTGCCTACAAAACACACTTAGAAGCCATGTTAAGATTTTGCAACTTGACTGAGAAATACTTATGTAGTGGTTGGTTAAATAATAAAATCCGTGAGTTATATTTCTGTTTACAGACCTAATTCCAATGCTGATAGTATGTTTACATCTGTGGTTTTGAATTACTTATAGTAAGTCAGTCCATTCTTAGTAAATGAGTATTATTTTTAGCTACAAAGTATATTTGGATTTCATACCTGAGAGCCAGGTTCATTAAATAGTCTCATGTGATAGCATTCCTGATCAGGGCCTAAATAACAATTCTGAAACTGAAAATGATAGGAATGCATAAAAGTACACTGTACATGTCGATTTATAGTAATAATAATGGTGGGTCTAAACTGATTATCTCACCAGAAGTGAACATACAATGGGAGCGTTGTAAGAGATGAATTAGTGCCACTTTCTGAGATAGAGAATTTTCACATTTTACATAAAGCCAGAAGTAAAAATGGTTCCAAGAGAAAACATGTGTTAAGGATTATAACTGTTTTAACTTAGAAGGAAGGAAAAAATTGGTTTATCACAAACATTGCTATTTTTTCTCCCAAAGTATAGAAACAGTTTCCATTCTCTGACTCCATGATGTCATGCTCTGAATATGAAATTGTGAAGGAAATGGAATGATACAAATGAATGCTAAACTTATAAATTTGATTTAATAGGAAATGAAAATCTGAAAACTTGATAAATATCTAATAATACCTCAAGGATCATGGGATTATTATTTGCTAAAATCTTGTTCCCGCTTAGAATTGTATAAAGTTCTACCTGAATATTTTCTTGAAAACTGTAATATGTCATCCTCCAACATTCTTCAGAAATGTTGAAAGCTGTTCCATTCACTTTTATTGTATGGCCAGGTGTTGTTTTCTTTTGTTTTAACATAGGTTGATCCTTCTGATCTGCTTCACTGGGGTAGGTTACTACTTTTCACGGGGGTGATTTCGTTGTCAGTATCTGTAGATTTATGCTTTGGGCTCTGTTGCAGTCTTTAGCACTGCTACTTAAATGAGACCACTGAAAAATTAAGCCAAACCTAGAGTGTGTTGAAAAGACTTCCCCTATCTAAATGTCGCAGGAGTTTGCAGGCTCTGACTCGCTCACCCTCTTGCTTTCTTTGGAGACAGGTAGGCAGTTACAGAGACCAACAATTTCTGCCTTTTGATAAACCTGAAAAGAGGAAAAAGGACCTATGTAACTGATGTGATTTTTGTTGTTGTTGTTGTTAAATGCCTCTTTTCTTAGTTTAAACAGGATTTGAAAAGCCAACCCAGACCAAATTACTTTTCCCTTACTTTAATACACCCTGGATAAATTTTAAAACACAGGTTGTATTTTATATAATAAGAATAGGGAAACTTTATTCCTATTTTGTATGAAATGACAAGTATGGTAACTTGGTTTAAATCCATTTACATTCAAGTAGACCATCATCATGTTCACTGTGAACTGGCCCTGGGTTTTAAAATCTTAGTAATTTTAAAGTGTCAGTGTATGTTCAGGAGCAGTACCTATCTCAGAGTGCACTGCAGACATCATCTTTGAGAAATGACAAGGATAATCGGTTTGGCTTCATAGCTGAAGGCACCCAAGCGCACAGAGCCTGGGAGAGACCTGCTTGACCACTGAGACGAGGAAACTGCCCTCATGTCAAGCAGCTAATGTTCTGTCACTTGCCAAACATTCCTGCTACAGATTCATGGTCTGAAATTTTCATGAACCAACTAGACACACAAACTGTGTGGTCTGGATTAAATAATATCTGCCTAAAGGGAAAGAAGTGAAGTTAGCCAGAAGGCCAGATGGCAGCTGTATTTTCTGCAGAACTCTATTTGGAAAGTGAGCTTTATGTAATTTTTGGTCATTTCTTACCATCTTAGGAGACCACTTTCAGAATGAGTCATTGAGGGATAAAGCACACAGATTTCAAAAAACATGAACTACACAAACGTAGGCTCGTTGTTTAGCCTGTCCACAGAATTATTATTGCTATTTGATGAAAATGCTTGGATTTCTTTCTCTTCCAGCATTGTTATAACCTACTCCTCTATCCTACCCTTTTTATTTTTTTTTTTTATTCAGCAGGCTGAATTACTCCAGTTAAACTCTGTTGCTTACAATACCGTGGAGTTCACATAAAGGAAAAATGTGGCTGAAAAGGTCATGGATTTATTACTAATCTTGTCTTTCACTGGATTATTCACTTGAGTGTAGAAAACCAACAGTTGTCAACTGCATATACACATACATGATGTTTCTGTTCTTTTTGAGACAGAGTGCCATTTCTAAATTGCATCTTCCAGAAAACTTGGTACCTTGGACTCATGAAGATTTTAGTTCATGTTCTGTGTTTAAGAATTTTACTTTGAGGTTGTAGGGCGAGCCCCAAGCTTTTAAATAAGAGCAAAGAAATATCAACTCACATGAAGGTTACTTATCATAGCAATTCAAGATAAAGGAAAACATCAAGAAATCAATTAATGTTGTTCATTTTCCAAATGGTGGCATTACCTTTAGGATTATTTGGTTTCTTCTCTTTCTTCCTTCATATCTCATTGGTTACAACACTTGATCCTGTTCCCTCTAATGGACTTTTAGTTTCATACTTTTTGTATTATTTCCTGCATTCCCCTTGACAGACTCTCATGGTTCCTCATTCTAGACTCAGAGCTGATCAAACCAAATCCAAATTTTGTTCCACCCAATATGCATCCTAATTCCAGTGTATCTTCAGAAAACATTGATATCATGATGGTGCTCAAAATCATTCCATGTTTTCCTGTTTTGTCCTATAGCACATGAGATGTAGATTGTCTCTGCCTAGATTTCATGGTTCAGGGTAACCTGCTACCTTCTCTCTCCTCTCTCTCATTCAGTGACTGACTTTATTTCCTGCTACTTACAGTGTGTTAGTGCTCAAGGCTCTCTTGCATTTCTGTGATGTCTGGACTTGGAATAGTCTCACTTGGGATACCCTTCCCTTTCTCCTTCTGTTAATAGCTTGATAAACACCCACTCACCATTTTCTTTCAGTTCAATTTATTTAACACATACCGACTGAGCTACATATATGTTCGGTTCAGTTCAGTTCAGTTCAGTCGCTCAGTCCTGTCCGACTCTGCGACCCCATGAATCGCAGCACGCCAGGCCTCCCTGTCCATCACCAACTCCCAGAGTTCACTCAAACCCATGTCCATCGAGTCGGTGATGCCATCCAGCCATCTCATCCTCTGTCGTCCCCTTCTCCTCCTGCCCCCAATCCCTACCAGCATCAGGGTCTTTTCAAATGAGTCAACTCTTCACATGAGGTGGCCAAAGTATTGGAGTTTCAGCTTCAGCATATGTTATTCGCTGCTATATGTTAGCTGCTCAGTCATGTCCAACTCTTTGTGACCCCATGGACTGTAGCCCGTCAGGATCCTCTGTCCATGGAATTCTCCAGGCAAGAATACTGGGGTGGGTTGCCATTTCCTTCTCCAGGGCATCTTCCCAACCCAGGGATTGAACCTGGGTCTCCCACTTTGCAGGCAGATTCTTTACCATCTGAGCCACCAGGGAAATCCTGGTGAACACCTGCCGACTGAGCCCCTGCCATCAAATTGAAAGTCACCTTACACGGGGTATCGTGAGGAGTATAAGGCTGTGTGAAATCAAGTCATGCTGTACTGCTTAAGTCTGTCTGGGCCACACCAGACCTCCACATCCTTTCTTCTGAACTTCTGAGTAGAGTCTAGACCAGAAGACTATGGAGTGGAGTGCTCAGGATAACCCCCGGGTTCAGGAGGAATCTCTTGGAACTTCTATTTACATTCTTTCATATCTCTAAAAATTTCTATTTTGGAGTATTTTATAAAGTATATTTACTACAGAGATACATGTGTAACATTTACAAATTAATATACATATATTGGGGAGTCCATTTTAATAATAGTGAGTGATCAAAAAAATACATAAAGGCTCAAATTCAGGACAATTTCATTGCGGTTTTAGAAGGTCAGCAGACTGGCCCATCCAGACCCATTCATTCTCTCATTCAAAACTTGTTTACTCATTCCCTGCAGTGTGCCAGGCAGCTTAAGAGAGAAATTGGGAGAGATCAAAATTTTAGTTTTATTTCTGATAAAAAGCTCCCTGGAAAATGTAACTTTAGATCCAGACTGGGATGGTTTGCTAATATTTCTCCCCCGGAGTTAGCAGACAAGTCACAGGCAAAGTAGACAGACAGATGCAGCGCCTTTTCTATCTCCCTCCTTCCCACCCAGGGCTGCAGACAAAACTTCCTGTGTGACCACAGCAAAGGCTGCTGGCTCCTGACAGAGGAGGTGGAATGGGGCTGTTTGCTTTATTCTTTCTTTTTTTTTTTTTTCATTTATTCCTACTAGTTGGAGGCTAATTACTTTACAATACTGTAGTGGTTTTTGTCATACATTGACATGAATCAGCCATGGATCTACATGTATTCCCCATCCCTATCCCCCCTCCCACCTCCCTCCCCACCCCATCCCTCTGGGTCTTCCCAGTGCACCAGGCCTGAGCACTTGTCTCATGCATCCAACCTGGGCTGGTGATCTGCCTTACCCTAGATAATATACATGTTTCGATGCTGTTCTCTCGAAACATCCCACCCTCGCCTCCTCCTACAGAGTCCAAAACTCTGTTCTGTACATCTGTGTCTCTTTTTCTGTTTTGCACATAGGGTCATCGTTACCATCTTTCTAAATTCCATATATATGTGTTAGTATACTGTATTGGTCTTTATCTTTCTGGCTTACTTCACTCTGTATAATGGGCTCCAGTTTCATCCATCTCATTAGAACTGATTCAAATGAATTCTTTTTAATGGCTGAGTAATATTCCATGGTGTATATGTACCACAGCTTCCTTATCCATTCGTCTGCTGATGGGCATCTAGGTTGCTTCCCTGTCCTGGCTATTATAAACAGTGCTGCGATGAACATTGGGGTGCACGTGTCTCTTTCAGATCTGGTTTCCTCAGTGTATATGCCCAGGAGTGGGATTGCTGGGTCATATGGCAGTCTTTATTCTTTCAAATGCACCTCTGAGATAGGCCACTCCTTCTTGGGGGAAGGAAAGGAGGAGCTGGTAGAGAGAGGTGGGCAGTTGTTACTGTGGGGTTGGGGGGTGGTCCTTGCTCATAAGTATGCCACTGTTGCTTCAGCTTTTGAGTGAGTGAGTGAGTGAGTGAAAGTCGCTCAGTCGTGTCTTGACTCTTTGCGACCCCATGGGCTATACAGTCCACGGAGTTCTCCAGGCCAGAATACTGGAGTGGGTAGCCGTTTCCTTCTCCAGGGGATCTTCCCAACTCTGGTATCAAACCCAGGTCTCCCACATTGCAGGTGCATTCTTTATCAGCTGAACCACAAGGGACACCTCCTAATAAGTAAGATTTTCTGTTGTGACCAATCTATCTCCCTATAAAGGAGCACTTCTCTCTTTTACCACAAGAAAAAGTAAAACACATAAATCCCGTTGATCTGATTTTGAATTGTGTGCTTGAAGGTCTAAGATACGCCTTATGTGACCCTGCTCCAGAGTTGATTACACAGAAAAGGGCCCTGTGTGCCTGTATATGTGTTTCTTTGGAAAGAACAGTGTGGCTGTCCATCTCATCTAAATACATCGTACACCACCTTTCTTAGCTGCACCAGCCCATTCCCCACTGTGCACACTCCCCTCCGACACCCCCCCCCCCCACCAGCTGTTGCTACTATTAAATTTTGTAGTCTCTGGCACTTTGTGGAAGGGAAGACATAGGTCAAAGCATGTGGTCATGAGAAATAAAGCAAAGAGAAACCAAAGCCTGTTGCTTCTCATTGCTCATAATCAGAAAACAATTTCACGTCATGAGGGAGAGATGCATGCAAAGCACCTCTGGTCCCCAGGCCAGGGACCTTGTTGAGGTCATCGAGTCCATCGGCACTCCTTCCTGACTCACAGGGCAGAACTCTCAACATGATACCCTAGAAGGTTAAAATCTGCCCGGTTAAAATCTGTAGACGTCTACAGAGAAAGATGTCACAACTACCCTCGATAAAATTAGGATGATGAAGAGTGGATATGTATATAACTGATTCACTTTGCTATACACCTGAAACCAATGCCATATTGTAAATCAAGGATACTCCAATAAATTTTTTAAAGAATAAGAAATCAATTAAATGTAGTTTATACATTAAAAACAAAGGTGATTAACCTGGGGCTCAGAGACCACCATTCTTGAAACTTTCAAGGCTTTCGTGCTTCAGTTTTAAATGGTTTTCTTTCCATAGTGGACAGGACAGTTTATCACCATCCTTTGTCTGATTCAGTGATATTCAGTTGACCACTAGATTTATGACTGAATAAACCAGTCCATTCATACATCTGCTTTTGGTTACCTTTGTTCATCTCTGTGGTACCTGTCTATATCCTCTCCAGTTTGGCTCCCACTTTAGTTGTAGAAACTAAATATAAAGATGATGGGATGATTTCTATGAGCTTCCATGTGATTCTCCTGTGTACTCAGCTTTAAAAACACAATGCTCACTCAGAACCAGCTCTTCACCTGCCCATTCAGGTTTCTTTAGGGTATTAGGATCTTCATACCTAAGTCTGTAAGACAGAGCAATCTTTTTAATCCAGAAATATGAATGGTGAAAATTTCAGGAAGACCAGTTCAGAAAATGTTTTGACTAAAATATTAGTTAGGGTTCTGACTTGGGTGCTGTGATTAACACCAGACTACAGCGACTTAAAAACTTGCAAGCTGATCTCCGCCTTATGAACAGGCTAAGCGTACAGACTGACGTGGAGGCCCCACAGTGATAGGGGCCAGTCTTATTATATCGTAGCACTGCAGTCCCCTCTTCATGGCTTCCGTTTCAAGATTTTATACACCAGCCAGCAAGAAGGGCTCAAGGGGAAGTGGAAAGCACCAGTCTTTCTTTTTAAGAGTTAACAGCCAAGAAGTTGTGCTTGGGTATCCCTTCTTTTCACATCCGGTGGGCCAGAATGTAGCTACATGAACCCACTGAACTGCAAGGGAGGCCGGAAAGTCTGTCTATGAACTGGAGGGTCATGTTCCCAAGTAAGACTGCAAAGTTTTATCACTGGAGGAAGAAAGAAAGAATGGCTTTGGGAGACAACAGTTAGCTCTGCCCCTGGCTTGGTAGGGCTAGCCTAGAGAATCGTGTTTCAGATCAAGAAACATAACTTCACTAGAGAACTTGTAAGCCACAGAGACGATACCTAAGGATATGAAGAAGGAGAGTCTTGCTGGATGTAGAAGCTGAGACTCCTGAATAAGCTTGGTGTTGCAACCTTGTGGGTTTCAGGCCTGGAGTTCAACAATAAGGCATACCTCTCCTGCCACTTGGAGAGAAATTGAAGCTTAATTCCAGAAATGTCTTTTACTACTGGACGACTGAATTAAAATAGATTTTCTGGGAGAAGTTTCCAGGGTAAATAGGTTCAATACAAAGCCAAGATCCCACATGGTTCCATTACAGTGATTTCAGGCTACAAAAACCATGCTGCCCTCTTGCCCCTGAGTCCAGATCGTTCTCTGAAAGGGGCAGTAACATGTATTTGAGCGCTGTCATGATAAAAATAAAACTTTTAAAATGCTAGCAAGTGAAGAATTTTGAGTTTAACAATTGTAGTACTGCTACCACCCTGTTGTGAGGTCTGAATTCTTTAAGAATGTTCTAGGAAAATAATGGTGAAAAGAACACTTTGATGATTTCAGTGCTATACATACTCCATCTGGGACTTGCATGTCATATTTGTTTACTTGATTAGCCAGGCGCTTTTTCCTGTTAGTGTCCACATTCATCTTTTCCAAATATAACCCTGGTTTTCATCTCATCCTGACAAGACCAACCTGGATTTTGACAGTCACACTGATTTTTATCTATTTAAACTGCTAGAAGCCAAATCTGATTTTGTCCCTGGCTTTTGTTATTGAAAAAAGTAATAAAAAACCGAGGCAGAATTAGATCAGGAGCATCCATTATTTTAACCAGGAACAAAAAAGACATATAATGCTCTGCCTAAGTATTGGATTCATTTGAGTATATAGGGGATGTTAAGAATTCCATTTAAGTGTGTTTTTCAACTGATCTTGTATTTGGTATACAAAATCAACATTCTCATTGCCTATTGTAGAAATAATAATAAGGTAATAATAAAAACTCCATTGCGACACATGGACTGCAGCCCACCAGGCCCCACTGTCCATGAGATTTTCCAGGCAAGGATACTGGAGTGGGTTGCCATTTCCTTCTCCAGGGGATCTTCCCAACCCAGGGATGGAACCCGGGTCTCCCGCACTGCAGGCAGATTCTTTACTGACTGAGCTACAAGGGAAGCCCAATAAAAACTCATTTGTTGAGTGTTCGTTATATCTTCTCAGCACTATTTTCTGTGGTCAAAGTTGAAGCCTTGAATTGGTGGCACCCAAACGGCATGGCTGCTACGCAGCAGAGGGAAGGAGACTTGGGTGCTTTGGAAGAAAGAAAAGCAATCAGTTTCTGCTTCAGTGCCGTTATTCCTGTCTGTGTAGACTGCATTCTCAACGGGGGCTGCACTTCCCTCATGGGGGTGAAAACTGGTGCCTGAGGGTGTAAGTGGTGGAGTGAGAGAGCTGTGATATGGGGTAGCCAGAGAGATGCTCCCGTGCCAGCCTTGAAGGCGGGGGGAGGAGACACGGGCTATGGAGTGTGCAGAGACTCCAGAATCTGGAAAAGCAAGGGGACAGATCCTCCTCTGCAGCTCCAGAATTGTAAGATAATAAACGTGTGTTGTTTGAAGCCACTTAGTTCGTGCTCCTTTGTTCCAGCCGCAGTAGAGAATGAATACACTCAGATTTCTCTCCTGTTTACTGAGAAGAATAGAATGATACATGTCACAGGTTTGTTGTAAGCATGAAATAAAATAATCTGTGAGTGGTACTCAGCATGAAGAGCATAGGGAGACCCTCAAGCCTTGACGCCTTACACGGGCAGCGTGTGTGCCCTCAGCGTACATTCCCATGTCGAGGGTGCTGGGAGGTGTCTTTCTCTGATTATTTCTGATTATTGATTCTGATTATTTCTCTGATTATTTTGACAACAGTCAAACCTTCAACTGACTCTGTCACTTTAAAGGGACTTTGTCGATATCTCCTCAGATTTGTCAGATATTGATTTTTATTTTTAAAAATTTTATTCAAGTGTAGTTGATTCATGTTGTTAATTTCTGCTTGTACAGCAAAATGACTCAGTTATGCATATGTACATTCTTTTTCATATTTCTTTTCATTTTGGTTTATCGCAGGACATTGACTATAGTTCCCTGAGCTATATAGTAGGGCCTTGTTGGTTATCCATTCTGTTTACACTTTTAGTTTGCATCTGCTAACCCCAAACTTCCAGTTCACCCCTCACCCTCACCCCGTCCTCCCCTCACCCCACCTCCCCACCGCAACCCACAAGTCTGCTTGCTGAGTCAGTTTCTGTCTCACAGATATGTTCAGTTGTGTTTAGACGCCACGTATGTGTCGTATCAGATGGTATTTGTCTTTCTCTTTCTGCCTTACTTCACTTAGCATGATCATCTATAGTTGCACCCATGTTACTGTAAATGGCACTGTCTTCTTTTTAATGGCTTAGTGGTATTCCATTTTATATAGGTACCACATCTTCTTTATCCACTGATCTGCTGATGGACATTTAGATCGTTCCCATGTCTTGGCTCTTGTAAATAGTGCTGCTGTGAACACGGGGAAGGGATGCATGTATCTTTTCGAATTACAGTTTTGTCTGGGAATATGCCAAAGAGTGAGATTGCTGGATCGTATGGCCACTCTATTTTTAGTTTTTTTGCGGAACCTCCATACTGTTTTCCATAATGGCTGCACCAATTTACATTCTCACCAACAGAGGAAAAGAGTTCCCTTTTCTCCACACCCTTTCCAAATTTTATCATTTGTAGACTTTTTAATGGTGGCCATTCTGACTGATGTGAAGTAGTACCTCGTAATTTTGATCTGCATTTCTCTAATAATTAGCAATAATGAGCATCTTTTCATGTGCCTGTCAGCCATCTGCATGTCTTCTTTGAAGAAGCGTCTGTTGAAGTCTTCCGCCCATTTTTTGATCAGGTTGTTTCTGAGTTATATGAGCTGTTTGTATATTTTGAAAATTAAGCCCTTGCCAGTTGCATAATTTGCAACTATTTTCTACCAGTTTATAGATTGTTTTTTTTGCTTTGTTTATGGCTTCCTTTGCTGTATGGAAGCTTGTAAGTTTGATTAGGTCCCATTTATTTATATTTGCTTTTGTTGCATTGCCTTGGGAGACTGACCTAACATAACCATCATGTATTGATTTTATTTCAACTGGGGGGTGTTCTTTTCAGCTTCTTTTGAGTATCACTAACTCTTAGGTCCTTCCTTCAAGTAGCGCTACCCCCATTCTTTCCCCCTCTTCTGATCTGTCTGAAGCCTTGGTGGGGTGGTGGAGAAAGAAACTCCCAGCAGTGGTAGTGAGGAGAAAAGGGCCAGCTGCCCAGCACCCTGGGGAGGGAGGGGGGCCCCAAGTGGGCTGCCATTCCAGAGAGGCACTCCAACTCAGAGCTGACTGTCCTGAGAAGAATGAACTTGGACTGTTTTCTTTTTTTAACTTAAGGACTCTGTGTGTATGTGTTCATTCTTGTTTTGCTGTTTTTTTTTTTTTTTTTTTTTTAAACGACTGAGAAAATCCCACTGAAATGAGACTCCTCACAATGTAACATTCACTGACTTGCTTCATTAAGTCAGCTGGGTTGAGCCTAGTGAGAATGAAGTGAAGGCCACAGGTTTTTCTCTCTTTGTTGAGTCAGTTGTTTTCACAGAGAACAGCTTTTGCATTGTCACAGGAAAAGAAGCCAGTGGAACTGTTTCCCTACTACTTAAGTGCTAAAACTATGCATGTTTACATATGGTTATCTTTGAGTCTTCACAGCATCGCTGTAAAATAGATATTACTATTCTCACTTTCTGCTGAAGAAGGGGGTGTATCTTCACAAGACCACTATGAAATAAATAAATAGATGTCATGACCCCATTTCCAGCTGAGGCTCCAGGGCTCCGGAGGATGGCAACTGTACTGGCTTGATTGGGACAGCGATGTGACCTGAGGCTGCTAGCTGGCTGCCTCGGCAGGCCCTTCCCATTGAGGTCTTGTTTCAAAACCTAATTTTTAGTCTTGGTGGTCCATACACTGGACTTTTTCTGTGAGCTCAGAGATACTCAGACACTCTAGTGATATTCTTGGCCTAACATAGTTTTTCTATGGATGATGGATCAGCCAGAAAGCTTATGTCTTTATTAATATGGCATTTCTTCTTTCTAAGGACCAGGAAGGACATCCTCTTTCCAAAATCAAGGTCTCACAGGCTTCTCTTGTCCTTCATTCCCGTCTGGTCCCCTCAGTGCCCCTGAGTTCTTCCTGAAAGAAAGTTCTTCATCCGGCCATTTCACTCCCTTGAAGGACCACTCAGGGACACCTTGCTTCCCTCAGGTTAAAGCTGAAGCTCCATTACTTAAGTCACAAACCTTTCTCTCCTTGGAGTCGTCTCTCCTGTCTTCACTCAGTTTTAGCGATGTGGAACACCCCCGTCAGCCCTGAATCTTCCTTGCATCTGTGCTTTGGTTTATTCTGGCCCCTTTGCTAATCTCCTAGTCTTCCCAGTTTTTCCTCTTTGCTGTAACCCGTTTATCTGGCTATTTCAGGGCACAACTTAGACCGAGCATACATCTGGAAGCTTCCCTGATCCTCCTTATCTCAGTTATCTGCTCCCACCCTCAAGTCAAAGTCATCTGATAAAACTTGTGCTTCCTCTATAATAGTTTGTGTTGAATTGTGTCCTATTTATCTATCGGGTAACCCTCACCGGAATCAAAGTTCTCTGAGGCCAGAGTCCATCTTTCATTCACTATTACTTTTCTACCTAGTACTTGTCACAGCCTGCATATTCAGGAAGTGCTTAATAAAGTTTTCTTGAATGAGTAGAGAATGAAAGACCTCTGTTGAAGCCTTTGCCTTGCCACTTTCTAGTGTGTGACTTTTGCTTTATATGTAGGAAACTGTAGGCCCTCAGTTTCCTCATTTATGAAAAGAGAAATTTCATTGAGATGATATGAAATTCTTTCCAATCATGAGCATGTTGGGATTCTAATGCAACTTGTTAGCCATCCAGAAGCTGTAAATCAGTAGTCAGTCACATCTTGCAAATGATAAGTTGGGAGCATTGCCACAGAATTCATTTCTTGAACATGGATTGATTATTTCACTTCATCCACTTATATGTATATTAATGGTCAGTAGATTCATACCTGTTCTTGTGTTGATTTTTCTGTCCTTAACTCAAGGGATTATTTTCTGCCGGAATACTGTCTGCATCTATACTGATGGAAACATCTGAAAGGAGTCTTTTAAGCCTGAGAAAATGATAAGTTCTGTTTATGTCCACTGTTTTGTTCTTATGTCCACTAATTTTTTTACCTAGAAGGACTTAATGAAATCTTTTGCTGTACTAATGATTTCAAGTGAAGGTAATTAAATAAGCCATTATATGAGAACAGCACTATCAAATAACAAAAAGATCTGCAAGTTTTGCTGATTTTTTTTTTTTGTGAACTTGAGTTGGTAATGGACATAATACCATATATTAACAATGTGGAATATTTGATATGAAAATGAAAGGGAAAAAGAGAACTGCCACCCTGCCAGCTATAAGAATATGAATATGAAATGTTAATCATTGCAGTGACTCACACATGATGTCTGCTAGGTTATCCCTGATGAGAGAATCCATGTCAAACTACAAGACTACATCTGAGCTTAAAGATTTTGGAGGCTGCTTCCATGTACATTCTTAGCACTTATTATCATAGGAATCAGAATCTTACCATGTCTCAAGTACTTCTTGCTACTAAATTAAACATGTTTAGGTATTTCATTAATATTTATGTATAGCAATCTGAAGTAGTAATTTACTAAGAGTTTCTATAGGTGCAATTAATTTTTCCTAAAATTTGCTCTCTGTTTCCTGGTAATTATGACTAATTCAAGACTTTAAAATAGGCTTAATTTCCGAATTACTTCTTAACCTTACTACGAAGACTTGCTCAATTCAGTGTTATTAAAATGATATACCTGATGGGTTAAAACAGCAGTAACATAAGTATTCTAGGTAAACTCATGACAAACACATTTTATTTTCTGTTTTTAACTGAAAGTTATCTTGCCCAATACAGAATTTCATCTTTGGACAAAACTGTATATGGCTAGTTTATAGGCTAATTACCATTAGGGTTCTTTTCCTCTCTCTCCATTACTTTTATATATTGTTGCTAATGTAGCAATCCATGATGATCTCTGACCTTGTGGCTCAGCAAAGCCTGCTTCCAGGTCAGCTGGCCATGACCTTGTTTGGACAGAGCACAGTCTTTTAGCAGCACATCAGGAAAACACCAAAGACAAATATGCATTTTTTGTTTCTCTACTTACAAGTTACTCTAAATCACAACCAGTGAAAATGATTCAATGACTCAAATACTTGGTACAGAAACCTTGATGAAAATCTATATTTTTTAAGAAAGTAAGAGTGTATCTTTATTTCATGTGGAAAATTGTGATGGTTTATTTGAAATAGCTTTTGCATTTTATTATAGATTACTTAAATTACTTTTCAAAAAGTAGGCTAGAAAAATTAACAAAGTAGTGCTCATATTTACATGTCCTACTGTTGAAAGTGAATTCCAATTTTTATGCTAAACATAGGGTATATGGATAAATAAAGTATAGTTCAAATCTTGAAAGTTACTCATCATTTCGATGATCAACTGAATATTCTAAATTTGGCCATATTCTTTTAAAATGTTAATTATTTCCATCACTAATGTCAGTGATTCCTAATGGTGGGAGGTAAGGGTCTATTTTGTTTTATTATTATTGTTTTTAATGAGTGATATGGCTTTTAAAATTTTAATTAATTGATGTATTTCATTATTGGCTGCACTGGGTCTTCTTTGCTGCTGGTGGGCTTTCTCTAGTTCTGGCAAGAGGGGGCTACTCTCTGGTTGCGATGCACAGGCTTCTTATTGCAGTGGCTTCTTTTGGTGCAGAGCACAGGCTTTAGAGCATGCAGGCCTCAGTAGTTGAAGCGCATGGGCTCAGTAGCTGTGGCTCGCAGGTGTAGCCGCCCCACAGCATGTGAAGTCTTCCCAGACCAGGGATCGAACCTGGTCCCCTGCACTGGCGGGTGGATCCTTTACCGCTGGACCAGGGACGTTCCAGACTGTTTTATAAACAGTGTAGTGTGCTGTCTTGTAGCTCTGGTTTTTTTAGATTACTTAATTTGAAATTTCAAATAGCATTATAGGAAAATAAGAAAGGTTTTCATTATCCGAAGATTGAGAACCCTCTTTTAACTAATTCGCAGTTAAGAAAAAGTTGGTCCATGGCAGTATTTTTGATGGAGAATAGGCAGAAGGAAATGAGTTCTTCCCACGGAGCAGGAATCCAGACGTTCTACGAGAGTCAGAAGTGTGAATAGCCAAAAACGCAGGGAAGGACGTGTTTGAAGACGTTAAAAGGAAGAAGGAAAGAATACAGTGCCCAGAACAGTTCTTTGCACATAGCAAGCACTCAACAAATAGTTTTGCACAAATAAATGAACTTAGACTACCCAACCATATGAAGCAGTGGTCTAATTTACTTCTGACATAGAGTACAGAAGTGACGCAAAGGTAGTTAGTAGGGGTGTGGAGAGACGTAAGCTCTTTGGGCATCACTAGAAGTCTTATTCATGTTTAAATGAAGACAAATCTTAGATACCAGTTTACCTAACTGACATTTTCATCTTTAGAAAGGTGAAGAAGGGCTTCCCTGGTGGCTCAGTGGTAAAGAATCTGCCTGCCAATGCAGGAGATCTGGGTTCAATCCCTGATCCAGGAAGATCCCACATGCCACAGAGCAACTAAGCTGGGGCACCTCTGTTGAGCCTGTGCTTGGCCCGAGAGCCGCGACTACTGGTGTCTGCTCAGCCTAGAGCCCGTGCTCTGCGACAGGAGAAGGCATCGCAACGAGGAGCCCACGCACCACAACTAGAGAGGGCCCCCCACTCCCTGCAGCTAGAGAAAAGCCTGTGTAGCGATGGAGACCCCGCACAGTCAAAAATAAATGAAAATTTAAAAAAGAAAAGAAAGGTAAAGAAGATGAAGGAAATGTCTATTTGGGGATCACATTTTAACCAAGAAGAGATTGCTTGGTGAAACTGAAGTGGAAAGAATGTATGGCCATGTATTCAACAGATATTCAGTGGGCATCTGCTGTGTTCAGGCACCCGGAAGACAGTGGCCATGATGTCATCTTAGCTTTTGTGATAACCAGGGAGCAGGCGACATACATGCTGTGGACTTTAGGAGGGAAATTTCAAACAGTCAAAAAAGTAGATGTGATGCTATACTCTGAGACTCTGAGAGAGAAGATGACAAAGCACATGAGAAGCCCAACCCTTAAATTCAGATTAGGGCCCTTTCTCTGTGCTCACGAAGCTCCTCAAAGCCCCCTGACAAGACCTGATTGACAAGGCTCAATCATAATTCCTCTGCACTCATCTCTACTTGAAGCTTTACGCTTTAATAGCTTCCCTGGTGGCTCAGCTGGTAAAGAATCTGCCTGCAATGTGGGAGACCTGGATTCGATCCCTGGGTTGGGAAGGTCCCCTGGAGAAGGAAAAGGCTATCCACTCCAGTATTCTTGCCTGCAGAATTCCATGGACAGAGGAGCCTGGTGGGCTACAGTCCATGGGGTTGCAGAGAGCTGGACGCGGCTGAGCAGCTGACACTTTTCACTTTACGCTTTAAGACAGCAGGGTTGCGTCTTTCACAGTCTTTGTATCCTAGCAAATAGGACAGTACCTGGCACAAAGCTTGCACTCACACACACCCACATATACTCACACCCACAATTCATTATATATGTAATGAATTAAGCAGTAAACAATAATGAAATTCTGATAATATAATCCCGAATATTTTTCCAGATTATCAAAGATAATGTACACCCTCACACACACATTCCAAGTCTAACAGTTCAGTTTTTTGAATGATTATAATTAAAGGTTTAAAAGTTCTAACTAATGAGGAAAAGAAATGTCTATGGCTAAAAAGGGCATGCTCAAAGTAATTCACAATATAAAAGACCATTTCAAGAAGAATGCAGGGAGAGGCAAATAACACAGAACAAATACCAAAGAGAGAGATAATCCCATTAGAATAGTGTCAGGAAGCCTAAAGTCCAGAGTGAGCTGAAGTATGTAAAAAATTCTAAAAACAACAAAAGAGACTTAAAAAGCTGGCAAGGAACAATGCTACAGAAAATGACGGTGACAAAATAAGCCAAACATAGAAAACTGGAATGCTTGTGATGTTCAGTACTATGCCCATTTTTGCTAATGACATAGTTATAATTTCTGTCAGGACTAGGATACTGTTTTTACTGGGTTTTTTTTTTTTTTTTTTGGTAGACTTTTGTTTTACTTTTGTAGAAAAAAAGAACAAGAAATGGATAGGACCTCTGATGAGAAAAACAAAAGGCTATTCATCTCTTCCTATTTTTTCCTTTTAATCAAGGATCATGATTTCTCACCTGGTAGGACAGAACAAAATGTGAACAAGAGGGAATTGAGGCCCATAGCCGTGAAACACTAGATCCTTAGCTGTTTGGTGTGGCTTGGGGTCTCCTGGCCCAGGCTGTAGCCTGAGAACACTCATGCCTGTAACTGTCCCACTCCAGCCAGTCATCTTGGAGGCATTTGTGAATGGAAAACTTCCCGAGTGCCTGGTGATTGACAAAAAATAGAAAATATGAAATCCCAGAAAAATTCAAAAATTTATTCTGAAACTTTTGAGAACACTCAGAAAAGAAAGAGATAACCATTAGGCACCAAGAAGAAGTCAAGCAGGACTGAATGATTTGCCTGTTCAGTAGAGTAACTAGAATGCAAGATGAAGAATATGCGATAGATAATGGTGTACATGGATTTCATCAAGGCACTTTTCACAACATCTCAAGATCCTATTATGAGTTTAATGAGAACTATGAACTGAATAACAGAATAGTCAAGTGGATTCACAGCTAGGTTTGCATAACGAAGCCCAAGGAGTACTAAAGAATGGGTCCATGTGATCACAGGGTGATCTATAGACATCCACTTGTGTTATTCTCTAGATCCTTTATCAATGACTTGAATGACGATTACTCTGATAAAAATAATAGAAATAAGAAACATCTGTTGATGTTCCCTCATCTAGAAGATGGCAACAATAACGCCTATCTTGCAGGAACATCCTGAGGACTCAGGAAGTAGACATAAAGAGATAAAATTATATGGCATGGTGCCTGAGGGGATTTTGTTTTCTTCACTATTATAGCCCCAACAAGTAGGCTTGTGCCTGACACAGAGAAGGTGCTCAGAAGTGTTTTCTAAGTGAATACCTATTGAATGAATATGTTCAGTAAAGGGTGAAAGTGAAAGGCGTTAAGTCGTGTTTGACTCTTTGCGTCCCCATGGACCATACAGTCCATGGAATTCTCCAGGCCAGAATACTGGAGCGGGTAGCCTATCCCTTCTCCACGGGATCTTCCCAACCCAGGGATCAAACCCAGGTCTCCCACATTGCAGGCAGATTCTTTACCAGCTGAGCCATAAAGGAAGCCTAAGAATACTGGGGTGGGTAGCCTATCCCTTCTCCAGGGGATCTTCCTGACCCAGGAATTGAACTGGGGTCTTCTGCATTGCGGGCGGATTCTTTACCAACTGAGCTCTCAGGGAATAGCAGTATTATCATGAGACGTCTTTGTAAAGTAACATACTGATTATTCACAGGTTTGAAGAAGGGGAATGCTCTGTCATAGCTAAATTTATTTTTTCCCATTATACAGCATAGCTTCAGGATTTTTTAAAATCGAAAGTAAAACTATGACATTTAGGTCATGTTTGTAGTGTTTCCTCAGTTCTTACCCCATTTCTTCCCTGGGAAGAATGGGGTAAGGACTTCCAGTCTTCTCATTTTGTCTAGTCAGATATTTGAAAGCTTGAAATGAAAAATGAAACCAAGTTAAGTCTGGCTGATAGCCATTCAGAAATAGATTTTTTTCTCTAAGTAGATTAATTTTCAAAGATTTTTTTCCTCTTTAAGACTTCCTTATTTTTAAAAGAAGCATTTAGTAAAACAACAGGAATGTTTCCAGTGTCTAATTATCTCTTTTTCAAGACTGAATTTGGTAAATTACATAGTATCAGCCGTTGGTCATCTCCCAGGTAAAAAATAAAACTAAATGAAAGCTTTAATATAATTTATGACTTTCTTTCCTAGAGCTAAGTGAAACTCGGCTTCATAGCTTTTGTTTGTTTGCAGGCCTTTCATGTTAGTCAGATTAAAACTAATGTTTTTACAAAACTGTAAGAACAAAGAATCAAGTTGAACTGGTTTTAAAAAAAACACTCCAGTGTTTGATTCAGCATTTCAAGAATAGCAGAGAAAATAGAGTCTGGTTTCTGACAGTGGGGTGGGATGCGGAGTTGGGGTGGGGTGGGAATGAGAAGGAACTCTTCCATTTGCTAAAAGGAAAAGGAAACAAGGATGTTATCCCTTCACTGTTAGGAACAGGACAAGCGTATAATTGAAACCAAAGCACATAACACCTTTTCACATACTGCCTTCTGATGTCATCTAATTACTTACTGCCTGCTAATCTTATCTCCTTCAGGAGCCTATCTTAAAATTATGCTGCGTTACCATTAGCTAAACACATCTCATCTAGCCAAGACACATAGTGGACTCCCAGTAAATATTTGTGGAGTTCTGTGGACTACGCAGCTGGATTTTCTTTCTGGCCTCATGCATGGCTGACTCGTTTATGCCAGAGAGGTTTTGGTTTTGCTCTTTCTCTTACCTGAAATGCCGTTCCCATCATCAGCAGTACTGCCTCAAAGCAGTGCAGAAGAGCGCATCCTCTCAGAAGCCCTCCCTGTTTAACCCACCTAAACTGAAGCCGTCTCACCCATCGAGAAGCCTGTTGTATAAACAAGGCTGTAGCCATTTCAGAACGATTTAAGATTCTAATTTCTCTTGGCTCTGCCATCACCCATACCCCTACAATATACACACCTCAAGAATGGCATTGAGTCTTATTTCCCCCAGTGACACACACAGGCACACCCCTGCACATGCAGTGTCCACCCATGGGAAGCACACGCAAAGGACTTGTTCTACAGCTGGGTAATGGAATTTTTTCACATTAGTGAAAAAATCCAGGCAGCCCTGATTGTTTGTCTCTATCAGTCTGCCAAGAATGGGTATAAATGGAATCAAGGCTGTGAGAGATGGATTTTTTTCATCAGACAAATGATCAAAACCTAATACATTTACACCTCAAAATTGCTTTAAAGTAGATTGGATGACTAACAGAAAGTCTTCCAAAGGGAAGTAATATATGGTATTATATTTATTTGAGAGACCTGTACAATATTTGAACTACTGTACAAAACCAGTTTTGATTCATTCAGTCTTTAGAAAAATGATTTGGAAGAGATTAAACTATATATCGCTGTGGCTTATAGACAGTCATGAGCATTTGGTACCTTCCAAACTTCACCCAATGTGAGTTGAGCCATAGGCAGGCTGGGACTCAGAGCAAGGTGTGAGCTTTCAGGCATCTGATTGTTGTGCTCTAAAGGAAGGTTTACAAAGAACCCATAGTGTGCATAAGGGTGTCAACAGCAACAAAAATCCATGTCTGTAGCTGGAGTTAGAGAGTATTTCATGGTGAGGTTAGGGGTTAAATGTGTTTAGCATTGGACTGGAAACCACTCTTTTTTCCTTATATTCTACCGAAAAGATACATTTTCAGACAGCATAGGCTTTGATGGAGGTGAACTGGAGGGCTAGTCTAGCTACCTGATTATCCTGCATACAATTCTCTGAGTTAAGAAAATAAGTAGGAGATGTTGGGGAAGTTACCTGATTAAGGACATGGGATACATGGGGTCCAATATGGGAAGATATAGAGGGCTTCAGTGTTCATGACTGGAACACTGCTGGGTTGGAGATAAGCGGGGAGAAGGAGGAGTGGATTGGAGGGTGTGTAAGTGAGGTGGCTAGAGCGGCATTTGACACCGCTTGTTTTAATGGTGACAATGCTTGTTTTAAGTGATTCCCCAATACTCGATGTTGAAACCTGGGGAATAAATTATCAAAGACTCATTGCAACCAAGAAAGGAAAACTGAAAGTGAGAGGACATTTATTCCTCTTTTTCCACATGTCTTTATTGAACATTTCAAAGGTCAAGGACACCCTCCTAAGTACTTTGGAAAAGAGAAAGAAGAACTTGAATTGATCAGAGACAAGCTTTTTAAAAGGAAGGGATGCTTTCTGTAATTCATTTTTAAAGTACTTATTAATTTTCCCAAAACAGCATATATTTCAGGTGGCAAATTTTTATTTTTTATTATAGCTAGAAATTGAAATAAAATTCACTAAGGCAGTGAATAGGACGTCTAGAATTTTGAACCTATCGGTCAAAATGAGTTTTATGATCTGTGATTGCATTAGAATACACTCAAGGACATTAAAATCATGTTAATTCTCTCTTTTATGCATCTTGATACAATTCCCTAAAATCAGCACGTATCAGAGGAGATTCATCATTTTCGGGCTGCTCTGTTATCAGCTCTAAGACTTTATCTGAACTTTGTCCTTCCCGCGTTATAGCTGCTCATTGCCCTCTGAAGACAAGTACCTTGGAGATGAACTTGGTCACTAGAGCACTGACCACACCTGCTAGCCCCAAGGCAGGAAGCTGTGATCTGGCAAGGGTTTCTGAGTCATTCTACAAGGAAGAGGTATTACAGTCTTGGATTTACTTTTGCTTATTCTGCACTTTTAAGAACATGATAAACAAATGCCTCTGTGGACCCTGAGCCCTGGGAGTCTCTGTCTGTCTCAGGAGGCTGCAGTCAGGCCTCAGCCTCCTGCTGCCACCCGCAGCTCCCTGGAATTGCCCTTCGCCTCCTTTTAAAGTGGCAGCGTCCATGCGAGGGAAGGGTGTATCTACGTGAGGGCAACTTGTGGTCAGAAGATTGTGTTTCAAGGACCAGCTCCATCACTGGCCAGATGCATGGTCATAGCCTTTTGTGGCCTAGTTTGTCACCTGCAAAGTGAAGATGGAGGAAAGCAACCACAAATGCTATGGAGGAATTGATGAGATTATTTATCTATTTAGATTTATTTCATAGCACATAATATGCCCCAAGCACTGTTTTAATCACTTGAAAAATATAAACTTATTTCACCTTCATTACTACACTCTGAAGTAGTTACTATAAACATCCTCAGTTTACCGATGAGGAAACGAAGGTGTAGAGAGGTTAAGTAACTTACCTAGGTCCCCAAACCAGTCAGAGGCAGAGTTGAGATTCAAACTTGGTAAATTGCAGTTACTTATTTTCTATCATAAGAAGATAAGGAAGAATCTGAATAGCAGAAAATGGGCAGTTTCCTCTTTGTGATCATTTAGGGGACCCCAGTTCTGTGGCAAATAGATGGGGGAAAATGGAAACAGTGACAGACTATATATATTTTCTTGGGCTCCAAAATCACTGTGGATGGTGACTGCAGCCATGAAATTAAAAGATGCTTGCTCCTAGGAGGAAAAGCTATGACAAACCTAGATAGCATATTAAAAAGCAGAGACTTCACTTTGCCAATAAAGGTCTGTATAATCAAAGCTACGGTTTTTCCAGTAGTCATTAAATAAGGCTGAGCGCCAAAGAATTGATGCTTTCAAACTGTGGTGCTGAAGAAGACTCTTGGGAATCCCTTGGACAGCAAGGGGAGATCAAACCAGTCAATCCTAAAGGAAATCAACCCTGAATATTCATTAGAAGAACTGATGCTGAAGCTGAAGCTCCAATGCTTTGACCACCTGATTTGAAGAGCTGACTCACTGGAAAAGGCCCTGATGCTGGGAAAGATTGAAGGCAGGAGGAGAAGGGGCCGACAGAGGATGAGATGGTTGGATGGCATCATTGACTCAATGGACATGGGTTTGAGCAAATTCCTGGGGATGGTGAAGGACAGGGAAGCGTGTTGTGCTACACCTCATGGGGTCGTGACGAGTTGGACACGACTGAGCGACTGAACACCACCACCAAAGATACTGTGTGGCCGGTGACTATGGCACCATAATTAAAGCAGACACCCCTGCCACACGGCTGCCTATGGGGCTCTCTGGCTGACTGCCCGGGAGTGGTTAGCGAGACGATAGGGTCCAGGAGAGGCCTGAACCTAAAGAGAAAGAGTGCCTTTCTCAGAATGTGTTGAATTTACGAGTGATTTTTCTTTCTTTCTTTCTTTTTTTAAATATCAAACCAGCAAACATACATATATAAGACTAAGGTGTCTGTAGGTGGCTCAGGCCTGACAGGCAGGAAAGCCTTCTCTCCTCTGAGTTCCGATGGTTATCCCTGCCCCCAAGCTCCTCACACAGGCTTTTCATTGGTAAAATCCACTTTGAAAACTTCATTCCTCTTGGTGAAAGCATCACCCAAAATACAATGTATACACCCCTGGACATAGTAGTACCTTATTCAGTGGGTGTACGTTTAGCTGGCAGTTGCCTCCAGTAAGGTCTGGAGCCAGGAACAGGTTTTAGAACAGGGAGGAGGTGCAGGGCGAGGAATGTTTGCTGATTGATTGACCTGCTGTCCTGGTGTCGCAGGAAGATTAGAAGGCCTTAACTGACTCACAGTCTCAGAAACTGACCTTTGGAAGGACGACTGCGGTCCCAACCCACACTGTCTCTGAGTCTCTGGGGCAGTCGGTGTAAAAGTTGCAAGTTCAGTCTTACAGCTCTGCCTTCCCCAAGTGGAGAAGAGCGAAAAGCTGAGCATTCGCTAACAGAGGCCTGAAAGCCAGAGCACGGGGCAGTTTTACATAAAGGAAACGCATTTTCGCAGAAGGTGAGTCCCTCCAAGCCTCAGGTGTCCTCAGCCACCATCCCACCCCCGGTTACCCAGCCAGCACACTCAGGATCCTGCTACCTACCCCAGCCTCCGACTCCACCTGAGTCACACTGTTGAGATGACTGGACGCAGAAAAAGCAAGTTGATAAAGGTGGTCAGTTCAGGGGAAAGGCTTATCTGTCTGTTGAGAAAGGCAGCCAAGCCGTGCGCAGGAAGCCCTGACTTGGACACCTTACCAAGTGAGTCGAGGCGGATTTTGTGAGAGAGGCTGAGGAGCAATGGTGCTGGGTTGGGGAGGAGGCGTGAGAGGGTCCGGCTGCCTCCAGTTCTCTTCTACCTCAGCTCCCGAGCATTTCTCTCCCAGCAGACGCCATCATCACCTGTTGTGATTCAGTCGGTGCCAGGGGCAAACGTTCCAAGGAAGTAGGAGGGACCTGACTTTCTCCGCTACTTTGAGAAAACCAGTCAGCGTTTACTAGGCAGGGTGCTGACTGAATGAAGCGGGAATATTGTGCGTTCCTTAGAAGAAAGGTTTTTGAAACCAGAATATGCTCTGGAGAGATGGTGGCTTTCTTTACCAGATGTTTATTCCGAGACACATGAGACCACTTCCCTGAACTGGTGGTGAAGGTAGAGCTTTGTTTGCTGGCTTTTGTTAGGACTTTTCTTTGCCAGGCCAGAGCTAGAGTGCAGAACCACAGCAAGTGTTTTCTTTGGAGATGGGTATCAGTGTTTTCCTTCAAGATTTGCTGTAAAAACAAGCCGACTTCCAGCCTACCTCCTCTAACTGCAAGTCCGCCCCTAACCTTCTGATGAGACTGGCCAGCTGGGTTGATCGCAACCCCAGTGGTGCTTAAGCACCACTTAAGCACCAAAACCTTAAGCCAGGTCAATTCCAGGTCTAATTTCCTGAGTCCACATGCTGCTTTCCTCCCCCACCTCCTCTTTCCTATATTTTCACTTGTATATCTATCTCTGTCACATGGTTTAAGCTCCTTTGGGGGCAGGTATTTTTTTGGACTCCAGAATCACTGCAGATGGTGACTGCAGCCATGAAATTAAAAGGCGCTTACTCCTTGGAAGGAAAGTTATGACCAACCTAGACAGCATATTAAAAAGCAGAGACATTACTTTCTCCACAATGGTCTGTCTAGTCAAGGCTATGGTTTTTCCAGTGGTCATGTATGGATCTGAGAATTGGACTGTGAAGAAAGCTGAGCACCAAAGAATTGATGCTTTTGAACTGTGGTGTTGGAGAAGACTCTTGAGAGTCTCTTGGACTGCAAGGAGATCCAACCAGTCCATCCTAAAGGAGATCAGTCCTGGGTGTTCATTGAAAGGACTGATGATGAAGCTGAAACTCTAATACTTTGGCCACCTGATGAGAAGAGCTGACTCATTTCAAAAGATCCTGATGCTGGGAAAGATTGAGGGCAGGAGGAGAAGGGTACGACAGAGAATGAGATGGTTAGATGGCATCACTGACTCACTGGGCATGGGTTTGGGTGGACTCCGGCAGTTGGCGATGGACAGGGAGGCCTGGCGTGCTGCGATTCAAGGAGTCACAAAGAGGCGGACACGACTGAGTGACTGAGCTGAGCTGAACTGAACTCCTGGAGTCAGGAGGTCCGAGTTCAGGTCTCGGCTCAGGCGCTGGCCTGCAGCGTGACTTAAGGAGCTCACCATCGTGTGCTCACATTTCTTTCTCTATGAGATGAAGGTGAACCTCGTCCACAGGGTCTTTACGAGAATTAAGTGAGTTCATACTTGGGTACACAGCAAAGTGTGTGTGTGTTAGTCACTACGTCATGTCCAGCTCTGTAGCCCACCAGGCTCCTCTGTCCAGGCAAGAATGCTGGAGTGGGTAGCCATTCCCTTCTCCAGGGAATCTTCCCGACCCCGGGATCAAACCTGGATTCTTCAGTCTGAGCCACCTGGGGTATACAGGAAGAGTTCCATAAGTGTTATTTTGTGACCATTGCCAGCATTCTCCGTAGAGCCCAGCATGTTGTAGGTGTTTAGTAAATGTTTGTCAGATATTAAGGAAAAACTCTGTAGGAATTGCCATAGCTGGGTAAAGAGCTGGGGGAAAGGGAAGAAAAGAAAGAGAAGGCATGCTATTTCCTTTTCAACATTTGGGGAGTGAGTGTGAGGTGCTTTGGTGCTCTGGGGTGTGAGGAGAACTGTGCTTGATCTTTTGTCTGAATGCTTCTGGGGTTTGGGATTTGTTCCGTGGGCAGTAGAGGGTGGTGGGCAAGGCGGTGTGATCTGTGGGCAGACAGCTTATTATAGCATGCTTGGAGAGAATGGATTTATTCTTCCGAACCTTGAAACGCCAGCCACTTCACCTTTCCCAAGGCATCTCTGAGGATGTGCCTGTTGTAAAGACTTGAGCTGACATCATAGCATCTTGAAAGAACCGAGCATAATTGAATTGCTGATACAAGTGGGTACTTGCACTGGGCCCCGCTCACCCACATCTCTATGGAAACACATGTTTGCTTGAAAGCCCAGCAATCAGAAGCAGAGTCTTCCAGGAGCCAGCATTGGGTCACTTTTAGAAAAAGGCATTTATTTATATTCTCGAGCTGTCAGAGACCTATGCAATGAAATAATTTCAAATTAAATAGAAAAATCAGGCCACAGATGAATGCTAATAGAGCCCGCCATGCACCCTCCCCCTGTGCTCTCAGGGGCCTGAGATCCACGCGTTTATTTTAGCTGTCCTTTGCTCTTTTGCTCCTATTTGCATTCTGCTGCAGTGAGTGAGGAGGTGGTTTGGCACTTTATGCAAAAATGGTTAATCTTCATTCATACGCATTTGCCGGTACTAAAATGGAAAATGCAAGGCTGGGCTCACCATCAAGCCTGCTTTGTGCTCTCCCAGACCACTCTGTGTGTGTGCAGGGTGTGCAAAGGCGTGCAATCCACATGACTCTGCCTCCTCTACAAGCACCCGGGGCTGTTGAGTCAAGACGTTCTCTCAGAAAGGTCTGAAACTTGCATCAGCCCGTCTTGCCCTGGATGTGCTCAAGTGATATCCTAAGTGATTGGAAGCTTTTATCTGCCTCTGGAAGCAGGATTTTTCAAATAAGTATTGACTGTTAATGACTTGTTTAAAGAAAACATTCAATTTTCTTTCTTCCCCCTACAAAGAACTTGGTAAGCAGTGACATTTCTAAACCAAAGACTAACCCTGCTTTTCAAAAGAGGCAGAGACAGGGCTTTTAAATGTGAATTTTTTCCCCTGACATTTGCCCTTAAAATGCTTTTCCGTGAAGCTGTTCTAAGAGTGGGTTTAGTCCACTGAAGTGTCTGAATAAAAATGCAACCTTGAGATCTCTTCTCCCCCCTTCAAATTAAACAAAAAATGTCTAGGTTAGGAGTCTTCATATGAAAGTCATATTTCAGTCACCATTCCCTGTTTCATTGTTTATGTGTCCTCATTCCTAATAATTAAAGCAACTTTCCTCCAAGGAGCAAGGCACTGCACAAGAACCTTTATTAAACTGTGGGAATTAAACCACAGAAAAAAGAGCTGAAGTACTTGGAATATGAGAGACCTCAGTAATTACAAGACCAGATAAGGAACTGCAAAGGTGGGCGTGAAAGGAAAGAGCACAAAACGGAACAGAGATTAAGCAATGGAAAAGTTGAGCAATGGAAAACCTGTATGTTGTTACATTTAGACAAGGTCCCGGTTTTATAGCGGGAGCACTGTTTCCCTCTTGAGCTAGCATGTCAGCCCCCTTGACTGTGCTTAGGGGGCGGGACAGTTAGTCCTTGGCCAGCTTAAAGGTGATTTTTACAGAGAAGTAGCCAAATATATGGGAGACAGCCCCATGTCTTTTTTTTGTTAAGGTAAATTTTCAGCTTTCAGCTGCTCTGGCTGCTCACGGCTCCCATCACCCCGAGGGCCCTTACGGACTTGAGTACCTGTGAGCTAAATGGGGCCACAGAGGCCCCGAGCTCTGAAGGCTGGAGAAGATGCCATCCCAAAACATGGTTGTGGAAGTTCAGAGCATGGTACTCCCAAATATACAGCTTTGGTGTATTTGGTGAGCTATGGGCACTGAAAAACAGCAAATACAGGGAGAGGCTTTCTTTGAATTCCGCTTTTCTGCTTAAAGACAGAGCGTCCAAAGAACTCCGTTGCCATAAATTCCCTCCCTGGTTGGTGAAACTCCCAGGGAGGTGGGTGAGTCTCATCACAGAAGAGGAGACTAGAATTGACGCCACACTCAGCAGACTTTGTCACAAGCTATCACAGCTCCCGTCTGCTCTTTTAAGGACCTGTTTGTCTTTCCTAAAAATCATTTACTGTCCCCTCAGAGGCTTATACCCCCTCTGCTTTCCCTGTTAAGATGGTATTTATCATGCATTCTAGGCTACCTTGGGGAGAATTCTTCACTTTTTCCTGACTATCTGCCATGTGTCCATGAGATATGGGGTTTCCCTTGTGGCTCAGATGGTAAAGAGTCTGCCTGCAATGAAAGAGACGTGGGTTTGATCCCTGGGTAGGGGAGATCCCTGGGGAAGGGAATGGCTACCCACTCTATTATTCCTGCCTGGAAAACCCCGCAGACAGAGGAACCTGGCCGGCTACAGTCATGGGGTCGCAAAGAGTCAAATACAGCTGAGCGATGCCATGAGATATACATGTTAATAAGCATGTGTTTGTTTTTATCATATTAATTTGTCTTTTATTACAGGGGTCCCAACTAAGAACTCAAAGGGTAAGAGGGAAATTACTTTTCCTCCCTTAGAACTCCATCCTCTTTTTCTGCAGCCGGAGACCTGAGGCCCTTATACTGTACTCTGAGAACCTAGAACCTCTGCTCAAATGTTCCACCAGGACGAATGCTGGCCCCATAGATAAATTTGCAGCCTCTCCCTAGATCTCTATCAAAACTCAGCTGTCCTGTCTCCCATTCTCTCTCACCTGTCCTGTCTCCCATTCTCTCAGAGCACCACTCTCTGCGAAGGGCCAAATGATGGCAGTAGAGAATGAAATAAATTAACGTATGAAGTCACCCTTTCTTCAGGAGATGATAGCATGCCATAACCTAAGTAAGAATGTAGACATCTCTTAAGAGGTTTTTCCATCTTGGGCATCGGCACTCTGGGAGATCATGGGGCGCTGTGTTTTGGCAGAGAGGCTTTCTGCTACTTTTCCAGTCACATCACATTATTGATTTCCTCCCCACAAGATTGGGGCTTCCCAGGTGGCACTGGGGATGAAAGAACCCACCTGCTAATGCTGGAGACATAAGAGACCCCTGTTCAATCCCTGGGTGGGAAAGATCCCCTGGAGGAGGGCGTGGCAACCCACTGCAGTATTCTTGCCTGGAGTATCTCACGGATAGAGGAGCCTGGTGGGCTACAGTCCGGATAGAGGAGCCTGGTGGGCTACAGTCCACAGGGTCACACAGAGTCAGACACTACTGAAATGACCTAGCACTTAGCACCACCAGATCAGTCCCAATCCTTCCTCTCCGAGGCAGCCACGAGACGCCGTCTCAGGATCTATGTGATCACACTGTCAAGGCTGTACAAAAATTGGCTACAGAGACACTTTAATTACTTTAATTTAGAAAGATGTAGTAGTTAAACATTAGACCCTGGAATGTCGTGGCGCCTCTGGGCAGCATCATAGAACTGGGGAAGCAGCTTGTTGGCCAAGGGCCCACTAAATGCAGCTTCTAACACTCTCATCAGAGGCAGAAGCCACAGGAAAACAGCCATCTCTTTATAATAGGTACATTCCCGCCCATTCCCATGCGAGTTTAGTGGTTTGCTCTGCAGTCTGTGTGCCCTGTGAATGTATAATACAAGGCATCCATCACGTCCCTGCCTGACTGGAGAAGGCAGTGACTGGGACTGGTTTTATTCTCCTTGCAGAGTTCTTTCTGCAGTTCATAGGTAATGCACTCCCTGACTTGTTTTTGATGGTTTTGAAGTGTCTTCAGCACAGTGGCTCTGGGCTCCAGAGACACAATGCCGGTGCCTGAGTCACTGACCATGGACCCTGGGTCAGTCACTGAACCTCTGTTGCCTCAGCGTTCACGTGTATGAAATGGGGATAGTCAGTTTCTACTTTATAGGGGTATGAGGGTTAAATGGATAAATTTATGTCAAGCACGAAGGAGAGTGCCTGGCACAATGTTAGTGCTCCATATTTATTGCTATAATTACAATTAGTGTGTTGGTGAAAAGACCATTCCCTAACAAGGTAATTGGTAGGAAACCACCCCCTAAGCCCCCGCACCCTGCTTATCTGTCCAGGCTCCTGGAGAGTCCGTTTCTTGTGTGTAGTGACTGGGATCAAGGAAGAGGCTCATTCTTAATATTCCCAGGCGGTGGATCTCACAGTTTGGTCTCCGTGGGTCTGAATATGCCCTGGAGGGCTGGTTGGAGCACTGACCAGTGCACCCCCTCCCAGAGCTTCTGATCCAGTCCTTCTGGAAACTGAGAATTTACTTTTCTAACAAGTTCTCAGATGCTGCTGCTGCTCGTCTGGGAAGCCCACTTGAAGAGCCACTGCTCCAGGACAGCAGCTTCTAGCAGATGTAAGCCACACAGGCCGTGTAAATTTTTCTAGGAGTCACAGTAAAAGAGTGAAAAGAAATGGGTGAAGTTAAATTTTAATAATGTTTTATTTATCACAACACATCCAATATTATCATTTCAACACACCATTGACATAAATTAGTACTGAGACAGCTTACATTCCTTTTCTGTAACATGCCTTTGAAATCCAGGAAGTATTTTACAGGACATTCCAGTTCAGACCAGCCCACAGTCAAATCTGGCTTTGCAAGTAAATGACATGAGGAAGTTTCTTTTTTTGACCTCCACCTTCCCATACCAACTGACGTTCTCTATTAGGTTTTTATAAATCATTGGAGGACTTTGCATAAATGACCTTGAAAAAATTGTTTCAATGATTATTTAAATTTTTTTTCTTAGGTATTTCCTCTGCCTCTAAATTCCATTCCAGAAAAGTAATAGGACACCTGAGAACAGGAAAGTCAGTCTAAGAGTAGTAATAGGTTTCAGAGAAACAAAAGTGAAACTTTTATTACTGCCCACACGGTGAAACAGAAGCGAAAACAGAGACTGGGCTTCCCTGGTGGCTCAGATGGTAAAGAATCCACCTACAATGCAGAAGACCCTGGTTTGATCCCAGAGTCAGGAGATTCCCTGGAGAGGAGAATTGGCTAGCCACTCCAGTATTCTTGTCTGGAGAAGTCCATGGACAGAAGAGCCTGGTGGGCTATAGTCCGTGCAGTCACAAAGAGTAAGACATGCCTGAGCAGCTAACACCTTCTTTTACACTGTTAACTTTTTACAATTTATATGATTGCATAAGATACATTAATATATATGTAATATCTTCTTCAGTTGTCCAGGTTGTTGTATATATTAACCTTCTCTGAATTGTATTAATTAGAAATGCTGAAACAAACATATGTTCCAGAATTTATACTCTTCGGATTTATTTTTCTAAAGAATATTTCTCTTTTTTACAAACGAATAGATTTTCTGTCTAGCATTAATGCATATTAAGTAAGATCTTTGCATAAGTAAGTTCAGTTTGATATAACTTTGCACTGAAGTGATTGGTGGTAACTATAGCTGTGCATTATTAATTTTACACTGGAGAAGTGTATAGATGATATATTGGTGATAAACAGTGAAATTCTTCCCTTTGGGACTGATATGTTTCCTAATAAGTTTTTGACTATGAAACATGCATCTAGACTGAGGTAAGAGATCAATCTGAGAATTCATAAATAAAATTTCAGTCAACAGTTTCCTTGATCTTTATTTTTCTCTGGACTATATGTAAAATTGAAAGCCAAAGTATAAAATTACAGGAAAAAATTTTCAAACATTCCTAAGCTGTTGAAATGTTGTGCCAGGATCAGGACTTGTGTTTCTGGTTATCTTCATTTTCTATTGATTATTTACATGCATGGGACATGTATGTGTGGATTTGAATAGTTAGGCCTCAGTCATTGGTCTGTTCTAAGAGCAATTGTAAGTGATAACAGGATTAGAAACCAGGTTCTTTCCCAAGAAGAGTGTGGGATCATTGTACCTTTCTTTTGGATTTAAAACTGAGATCAAGCTATGTTACTGAGAGACCATCAAGGGTGGTGACCAGGCGTGGTGAGAAGGGAGGAAATAGGTCTTTGGGCCCCAAACTTCTTTCTCTCACTCACGGCTTCCAAGGCTTCTCAGGTTTACCCAGAGGATCTGCAACTTTGAGGGATGGAGTTTCAAGTTGCTGAACTCTGGACCTGTCATTTAGGAGGAAGTGCCAATATATTGTTTCTTAGAGGAAAAGTTCCTTAACTATACAAATTAAACAAGTCATATTCAGGGGATCTGACTGTCCAGATACAGTTCATAACAGAGAACAGGATCCCAGAAAACAGGGGCATAGCATGAAAGCTTTCATAAAAGCGAGGGGGTCAGAGGAAAGGCAATGAACACATGATACTGGGCGTGCTTCGGAGTATTCTGGGCAGACTATTGCCAAGCCCAGGTGTGGACACTCAGCAAGGACCTTTGACAATGAAGATCAGCCTTGTCCTCGTTGTTCGTCTTTATTAATGAAACCCAATTTAACAATCTAAACTCTTAATTCTAACCACTTAAACTCTTAATTCTTTAAGGCAAACCAGATATACTTTCTGTTTATATTGAAATCTTTCCTCTAGTTTCCATAACTGGAGCTGTAGCTGGTTTTTCAGTCTCTCTGTTACACACCAACCAGCGGAGAGCCTTGGCATGCAGAGGCCATTAGAGTCCAGCTGGAAGGGATGGCCTGTAGAGGCAGCCCTTCACGCAGGGGAAAAAGAAAAAAAGAGCACAAAATAGACAAATAACAGCTCCCTACAAATTATTTTTATCTTATCTTCCCATCTCAGGAACCTGTAATAGCCCCATTCTACCCTCACAGCCAGCCTTTTCCTTCCCCCGCCAAAATAATATTGTAATTAATCTTACTGGCATCACAACCAAAGAAGAGTCTTCCTTGACTTAGACACCAAGGTCAATGAGAAAGGGAATTGCCAAGGAAATTGTGTATTTCTTTGAACCAAGCTCACCATTCCATACTGCCAGTTACTCAGATCTCAGAAATTTTCTGTGCTCCGTGGAATTCCTCCCTGATTCTTCTGTAGATTATAACACTCCAGTTTTAGAAAATGCTGCACACTCAAATCTTAGACATCAAAGCAAAACAAAAACAAAACCCTTTTTCTATCAGATTTCACACATCTATAATGGCAGGAGTAGATGTGTCTGGAAGACTTAGCTGATCTAGTCTGATGAGAGGAATTGTGGCTCAGATCCATCCTGACACACAGCCCCAAGTCCCCCTGTATCCTTCAAGCCTTCCTTACTCCACTGATGCAGCCTGGGTCTCTTTCACTACCTCCCCCATCCTCATTCTCTCTCACACATACATACACTATCACATGTAGAAAAATCCATGCATACGCCGTGTATGTTTCCATAATGCCAGAACCTCCATTTGAATAGGAAAATCAACCATTCAAATGTCTTCAGATATCATGCTTATCGACCATCTTGCAGGCACTGTGGTAACTGACCAAAGGTTTCACATCTATGGCTTATTCAAAAAAACAAAAAACACCTGATATTTGTCCTTATACTTCACATACCATCTCTATTCACTGTTATGGATAATCAGAAGATAATCCTATTGTCTTTTACTAGTAACTCTCAGGGGCAAAAATATATGAGAATGAAATCCAGACATTATTGCCAGCTAGCATTATTTACTTTCTCCCTTATGCCAAGACAGAGGATACAGGATTTACCATTTGGAAGAGCTGGTGAAATGGGAGGTGTATCCAGTGGGATGGGCCCTCTTTGCTGAGTATATGGAAAGGAGCTGTCTCTCTGGGGATTGAGTATGCAGGGTCCCCCACCACAGCGCCCAAATTCATGTGTCAGTGGCAGTATCATTTGGAAGCTGTAAATAAAATTTTACTGTTTCTAACATTAATATTTCAGTTCAGTTCAGTTCAGTCACTCAGTCATGTCCGTCTCTTTGCAACCCCATGAACCGCAGCACACCAGGCTTCCCTGTCCATCACCAACTCCCGCAGTTTACTCAAACTCATGTCCATTGAGTCAGTGATGCCATCCACCCATCTCATCCTCTGTCGTTTCCTTCTCCTCCTGCCCCCAATCCCTCCCAGCATCAGGGTCTTTTCAAATGAGTCAGTTCGTCGCATCAGGTGGCCAGAGTATGGGAGTTTCAGCTTCAGCATCAGTCCTTTCAATGAATATTCAGGTCTGATCTCCTTTAGGATGGACTGGTTGGATCTCCTTTCAGTCCAAGGGACTCTCAAGAGTCTTCTCCAACACCACAGTAAAAAGCATCAATTCTTCGGCACTCAGCTTTATAGTCCAACTCTCACATCCATACATGACCACTGGAAAAACCATAGACGGACCATTGTGGGCAAAGTAATGTCTCTGCTTTTTAATATGCTGTCTAGGTTGGTCATAACTTTCCTTCCAAGGAGTAAGCCTCTTTTAATTTCATGACTGCAATCACCATCTGCAGTGATTTTGGAGCCCCAAAAAAATAAAGTCAGCCACTGTTTCCACTGTTTCCCCATCTATTTTTCATGAAGTGATGGGACCAGATGCCATGATCTTAGTTTTCTGAATGTTGAGCTTTAGGCCAACTTTTTCACTCTCCTCTTTCACTTTCATCAAGAGGCTCTTTAGTTCTTCTTCACTTTCTGCCATAAGGGTGGTGTCATCTGCATATCTGAGGTTATTGATATTTCTCCCGGCAATCTTGATTCCAGCTTGTGCTTCACCCAGCCCAGTGTTTCTCATGATGTACTCTGCATAGAAGTTAAATAAGCAGGGTGACAATATACAGCTTTGATGTACTCCTTTTCCTATTTGGAACCAGTCAGTTGTTCCATGTCCAGTTCTAACTGTTGCTTCCTGACCTGTATACAGGTTTCTCAAGAGGCAGGTCAAATGGTTTGATATTCCTATCTCTTTCAGAATTTTCTACAGTTTATTGTGATCCACACAGTCAAAGGCTTTGGCATAGTCAATAAAGCAGAAATAGACGTTTTTCTGGAACTCTCTTGCTTTTTTGATGATCCAGGGGATGTTGGCAATTTGATCTCTGGTTCCTCTGCCTTTTCTAAAACCAGCTTGAACATCTGCAAATTCACAGTTCATGTATTGCTGAAGCCTGGCTTGGAGAATTTTGAGTGTTACTTTACTAGCATATGAGATGAGTGCAATTGTGCAGTAGTTTGAGCATTCTTTGGCATTACCTTTCTTTGGGATTGGAATGAAAACTGACCTTATCTTTAATAACAGATAATAGTATATGGATTCTTATTTGAGTGGTGATAGAGTTAAGGTTACATATTACCAAGCTCAACAGAAGGTAATGGATCTGAATTTATGCTTTATTTAAGACCTAAGCCTAAAAGAAAATGGTGGGGAGAAATAAGAATTTTTGCAAGTTAACCTTGAATGTTTCAAATCTAGATACACTCTTGGTTTTTCTAGCTTTGAGATAAGCTATTTTGTTTCACTTATTTATTTATTTTGGTGTGATCTTAGTTCACCAACCAAGAATTGAACCTATGAACTCTACATTGGAAGCATGGAGTCTTAACCACTGGATCATTAGGGAAGTCCCCTAGATACACTCTTTGTAGCGAAAGTCAGAGAACATAAGAAAGAGCTTCATTGGTTCTTGAGTGACAAAAAGCACATAGAAAGTAAATCTTGATTGACAAAACATGCAAGTTGACAGTATATTGATATCTTGGCCTGTCTAGCTGCTAATTTCTGCTCCAGTCTGTCCATTGTAAGTCATTTGTGCTCAATTTCAGAAAGAGATTGAAACTGTAAAAGACTTATGGTCTATCTTCTTTAATAATGGCAAAAGATTTAGACCAGATGAGAAGGTAATGCCACAGCTAGATATTAAGAATAAAGATCTTCTCATAGTGACCACTTCTCAAAGAATATTGGACACCAAAGGCTTAAAACCTAAAGAACTTTAGGAAACAATGATAATGGGCAGTTTTAAAAGTGCCTCTGAGAGTAGAGATCATGAATTTATAGTCATTAAAAATATGATAAAGCTATATATGTGTAGATCCAAAAGGATTTTCTATACTGATAAGTGAAAATGCAAGTTTTAAAACTGTTATGTGTTTCTTACGTTTTAATCTGGAACGATTTCTCCTGTTTCTTCCTAGAGTGTTTTTGTGTAGTTACATACATGCAGGAAAGACTCAGTCAGTGTTTGCTATATTGAGATTAAAAGACACTGAAGCAGGAGAGATTATGATGACAGTGCTCAGTTAAAATAGGTACACTTTTCCTCCTCTCACTGTTTTTTGTACCTCATTCTTTTACATAGTAAGGAACACAGATTAGGTGCATAACTGTCTGATTTTGTCATTTTCTGCGTCAATACAGTATGAATTAAAGATTTTATGTTGTCATCTGGAGTTACTGTAACATGCTTTTAAGACCGTATCTAAGAGAAGTGCTTAGCTTGAAAGTCCTTTTATATTCTAAATAGGTATTTATGTTTATGGCGAAACGAAATTGTTTACTATATTGGACGAGAGCATAAAAACAACACATTGAGAAATCAATTTTGAAAGTTAATCTTTTTTTTTTTTCCTTCTTGGTAGGGCTTATTCCACTAGAAGCAAGATGGCCGAACTCAATACTCATGTGAATGTCAAGGAAAAGGTAAGATATAATTATATATTGGTTTGCAGAAACTCCAAACTGGATAATGTAGTCTCTAGCTAGTAAAAACTCAATTATAATGGAACAAGAGGAAAATGGTTTGGGGGCTGGGGAGGGGAGGGCGTTGGTGAGGGATACATAATAAGTTTGACACAGGAGAAAACCATTCCACACAATCATAACTAGCATTTACTGAATGTGTGTTACGCCTATTACATTCATTTCCTCATTTAGTCTTGACTGTAACCCCATGTAGTTATTTTCATTTTACAGAGGAGGGAATTGAGACACAGAGAAGGTAAGTGCTTTGCCTGAGTTCACATAGCTAGTAAGCAACAGAGCTGGGATTTGAAGCCAGCAGTGCCATTCTACAATTGATACTCTTACCCACCACGCTGGGTTCCATCTAAAAGCAAGGGTGTTATGTTCCATCTCCAAAAACAGCCTCACAGACTTATCCAAAGTGTTACCTAGTGGTCATGCTGGGTGGCCTTTACAGTTTCTTTCAACACAGAGTTCAAGAGTCTGAAAATCCCCCCTCCTCATTATTTGTTGGAGGCTGATGATATCTCAGAGTCCTTCCAAATCTTGTCCTCCTCTGTGACTTTCCTCCACTTCGGGTCACAACCCCTCACCTGCCATATGTGCTGCCTTGCACTGTTAGCTCTTAAAAGGTCATCAACTGTGGATCATCGGAAATGATGGAGATCAGTTTGTCCAAACCACTCATCCGCACTAGGGGAAATGAGGCCCTCCCAAGCGAGGCTTGTCCATGGTTGCCCAGCAAAGTGAAGGAGCCTCCTCCGGAACTCCCTCCAGCTTTCTACATGGCTGGCTGCCTCCCACCTCCGCTAGGCTGTGAACTGCTTGAGGGCAGGAGTTTGTCTTTCATCTCTTTGTATCCTTCTAGTACCTCAAATACTGAATGAACAATGAGAAAAGTAGCATTGCTGGAATCCTTAGTAAGTTTGCCTCCATTTAGCCGAGAAGTATCAGACGCCTACTTTGTCCTCTACACTGTTCTAGATGCCGTCAATGTGGCGCTGAACACGTAGATGAGGTTCCTGCTCCCATGGAGCTTGCTTTTTAGGGCAGGGAATCAGAGTAAACACAGGAACAAGTAAATGAATGCGATCGTTTCAGATAATGATGTTACGATGAGAAAAACACAGCAGGGTGGCGCAGGTAGGTGGATACTTAGGTGGACTTGGTCAGGGCAGCCCTTTCAGGGCAGCTGATGCAAGCTGAGATAAAGAAAACAGGAGAGGAACACCATGCAATGACCCAAGGGCAGAGTGTTCCAGGGAGAAAAGCGAAAGCAGCTGCCTGAGGAGGACGAAAGTTCATCGTGTTCAAAGAGCAAGTGGGCAAGTGGCCGAGTTAGCCACAGTGTGGTGGGCAGAGGAGTGGTGATGGGAGGCGAGATCAGAGAGCAGGGCACGAACCGGCAGAATTGGTAGAATTCTGGCTCTTCACCTGTGTGTCCCTCAAGCTCCACAGCATCTGTGAGTGGAAGCCAGGGGTCCACGGAGCTGGACGGGGAAAGACGAATTTTCATCTTTACTCACATCTGGATGAAATTTAGCATTTCCTTCGATCATGAATGTAGGCAAGGGAGAAAAACAACCCATAGGAGTAGCTGGAGTACCTGTGACTTTCACAACTAAAAATCGCACATATCTTCATATCAAATTACATTTGTTACGGATATCCTAAAGTCCTGTTTGTTCATCTCTGTTGCAAAATTGGAGCTTCCCCAGTGACTCGGCAGTAAAGAACCTGCCTGAGACAAGGGTTCCATCCTTGGGTCAGGAAGATCCCCTGGAGAAGGGCATGGCAACCCACTCCAGGAATGCCTGCCTGGAGAATCCCACGGACAGAGGAGCCTTGTGGGCTACAGTCTGTAGGGTTGCAAAGAGTCGGCCACGACCGATGCGACTTAGCAGGCACTGTAGAATTACTGAAGCTACAGAACTTGCCACCCTATTGTGTTATTTGATGTTGACAGAGAAGCACATATATATTACTGTAGCATAAATTTTTTATTAATGTCAGCATTATTTCAATATGAGTGATTTACTCTGTAATCCTGTGTACTTTAGTTAAATATTATTCTGAGAAGGACCCCCAAGTCTTTACCAGACTGTCATAGGAGTTCTGTGCCCCCCAAAATTTAGAACCTGACATAGAAACATGTAGGGTTTTATTCAAAGGGCCAAAGTAGCCACTGAACGGAATTCAGCAGGAACATGAGCTGACACGGTGTGTTTCTAAAAGCTCCCCCGGCTTTGTCGGCTGTGCTTAGCTGTTCAGTCCCTCAGTCGTGTCCGACTCTGTGACCCCACGCACTGCAGCACCCAGGCTTTCCTGTCCTTCACCATCCCCCAGAGCTTGCACAAACTCATGTCCATCGAGTCGGTGATGCCATCCAACCGTCTCATCCTCTGTCGTCCCCTTCTCCTCCTGCATTCAGTCTTTCCCAGCACCAGGAAAAGTTATTTAACATGAAGATCTATAAACAAGTACTACTTGTTTGATGAAGATACAAAGGCTTGAGACAAAGTGATTTGGTCAAAGTCAGACTTTCAGGGAATGTGAAAGAGCAAGGATTTAAACTCAGCTCTGTCTGGTTCTGGTTCTTCCTCGTGCTCTTTCCTCTATATTACCGCTTCCTGGAGTTTTCCACCAAAATAACCCCAGAGCACAGAAGAGCAAACCTCCTACTTGGGGACATGCTCAAAACCAACTTCGACAGAGAATTTCCTTGGGGTCTTCTGTGTTATCTTAAAAGTGGGTGCAAATTTTTTATCTATTGTATTCCATAATATATTCCTTATATTTTATTAATACAGAACTGTGTTCACTTATTGACCACTGAGTGAACAGTGGCAGAAGTCTGTGCCCTTTTATACTGTGGCTTCATATTCTCCGTGACTCACAGTCATATCCTCTGGCAAGAGTGTGTTCCCAGTTGGAGAAGCTTGAGTTTGGCACCACAGTGCTGACCAAATATTGGCCTCTTTTCAAATGTCTGTTGATGGATGGGCTGAACAGCTCTTAAAGTTGGGTTATGAGAAGGAAAAGCACTTTAAAGAATCAGTCATAATAATTGATTCCCTACAAAACATGGCCAGTGGACAGACCAATATGGTAGGCTCAGCAGTTAGAGTGTCTTATTCAAAATAGAGGTAGTGTCGAGCCAAAATGTAGACGGAGGCTGATCCGTCATCTCACAGACCACAGAGGTTCAGTGTGAATGCTCCATGCACTGGCTTAGGCGCCCATTCATCTGCTTGTCCTGACCAGCGTCACATGTGTGTGTGAAGATTAACAGTAGATGGTGTTTTTGCTGTTGCATTTCGGTAACTTATCAAAGTGTTGGCATTATTTTGAAAGAGGGTGATGTTTAAGTTGTAAATATTATCCATCTGCATGACAATGAAAGTAGAGCTCCTCTAACTCAGTAAACTCCATCTTCCCATATCAAAAGGTTAATAGATTTCTTAAGTCAATAAAGTAAATCATAATAAACAACTGAAAATTCTGATCATTTGTAATTTCACATTGATTTATTTTTGCACTTTTATTTCCATTAGTTATTAGCTTTTATGGCCTTTTTATGATTAGTTTGTTTCCCAATCTGTCACACAGCAGTGACATTTCAGTTCTGAAGATTAAGAATAATAACAACTGTTATGTCTTACGTTATAAATTATAAGCTCTTAGGAGATGTGAGAACAAATCTGTGTGGTGTGTTTATACACTATCTAGTCAAGCACTGTGGGAAGTTAAATACTTAGTTAAAGTCTCCCAGTGAGATGAGTTCCTCGCTTATCTCTGGTGGGCCCACTCTTGGATGAACTGAAAAGGAAGAGGTGAGAGCATCACTTCCGTCCTCATGCAGCTTTTAATCCAAAGACGTAACTTCAGGTCTCATATCCAAGACAACTGACATTTGCAACTGACAATCTCTGTGACTCTTTTAAACTATTTTTACATTATTGGATTATGACTGAAAGGATTTGAATTGGAAATATTCTTTTTAAAAAACTATTTATTTCTTTATTCATTTTATTCTGGGCTGTGTTGGGTCTTAGGTGTGCCCCCGGGCTCCATAGTTGTGGAGCTTAACCCCTTGACATGTGGGATCTTAGTCCTGTGGGATCATGTCCTCTGCAATGGAAGGTGGATTCTCAACCACTGGACCACCAGGGAAGTTCCAGAAATGTTCTTGAAGTCAGAGTTTAATCTCCTTAGTGTGACATGCACGGCCGTGTGAGCTGACCCTGTCTGCTTTTCCACCTGGGTCTGTAGCCACTGCTCCACTCCCACCTCAGTGCAGCTGTCCTGACCATGAATGTTTCTGCCTCCAGGCCTTTGCAAAGATAGTTTCCTCTCTCTGGGATGTCCTCCCCAGGGACCCTCGCTCACTACCCTTTAGGAGTCCTTTCAGGTGCCTCCTTTCTCTGCCGTCCTGCCCCTCCGGAATTACTGGCCCTTCTACAGCTCCCCTCTGTGCCTCGGTGGGGTTCTCTGCCTTCCGCCCTGTCCTGTGATGGTTAGTGGTCTCTCTTCCCAAGTGAGACTGTGTGCTGCTTGGGGGCAGGCACGGGGACTTTCTTGTCTTCATATTCTTGGTTTTGGCACATAGCTGACCCCAACGTGAGTTAAATAAATGAATGGATGACAAATGAATGAACCTGCCTGCTTGAATTGTTAGTGTTCTTTATAGACAAATTTCCCATTCACAATATTTTGCAAAACCTCAAGCGTTCTTGAAAATTGAAATGTAGGTTAATGGAAATGTCATCTCATTTTAGTACTCTCTTTTTTATTAAATAAAGCAAGTTTTAAATCACTTCTAAAAACAAGCTTAGGTTATTTAGGTTGACTCCCTGTGGTTCTGTAGAAAAACAGCATCTTGATGAGACAGTTACCAAATACAGGTGGTCTCAGGTAGGTTTCAGTGATAACAAATGAGGTCCTTTGGTGAGTAACCAGTCTTATCTCATTATACCCTCTCCAAAAAATAGGAAGAATATCTCACTTTGTTAAAGAAAGATATCAGAACAAAATCTTCAGGCAAATCAGGGATCTTATATGCATGCGCAGTTGCATCTAAATCATTGTAACCCCATGGACTGTAGCCCACCAGGCTCCTCTGTCCATAGAATTGTCCAGGCAAGAATACTGGAGTGGATTGACATTTCCTACTCTAGGAGATCTTCCTGACCCAGGGATCGAACCTGTGTTGCCTGGATTCTTTACCCCTGTGCCACCTGGAGAACCCAATCAGGGATCTTATATTTAGGGCCAATTCACTTTTTATAGCTCTATACTAAGTAATGCCTTTAAAAAAAAGAAGAAGAAGAAGAAGAAAAAAAAGAAAAAGAAATTTAACACTAGAAACTCATAGATGAGTTAAAGATAGGGCTCAGTGGTGACTATTACATTATTTCTCATGTGAAGCACTAGGGTACCAAACTAAATTGATTTATAAAGTTTTAGATGTAATTCTCATCTGAATAAGGAAAGCTTATTGCAACTGGCATCCACAAAATAACATTTTTAGCCAGATATTTTCATGCATTATTATAAATCAGTTTAAATAGAATACGATTCAGCACTACAATTTGGTGATGGAAAGCCAAGAAGTTCCTTGTTTGTAAAATGGGATTACAGATGGAGTTACTAAATAATATTTCTGAATGTGCAGTTTTCATCTGATAACAAATCCCAACCAAAAGTGACCCTTAAGCCATTGAGTATGCTCGGGAAGTGATCTCCAGCCAGGTAAAGTCATGGAAGGAGAGTGGAGATTGGAAACAGAAGCAGAGATTATTAGCTCTCCCCAATTACTAGTTGAGCAGTCTGGAGCAAGTCCACTTGACTTTTCTGGGCCTCAGTTTCCTGATCTGTAGGTTGGACATGAAAATAAAACCTACCTGACAAAGTCATCAAATACAATATAAATGTACAGCAGCTTTACAAACTCTTAATCCTGTGAACTATAGAGCACAGGGGGAGCTCATCTGTGTATTTTATTATTTTTAAAAAGAGGAAAAAGAGCTTATTAAAAAGGAGTTCATTGGGTCATTTATTTTTCTGGAATTGAGCTTCAGGAGTTGCTTGTATATTTTTGAGATTAATCCTTTGTCTGTTTCTTCATTTGCTATTATTTTCTCCCAATCTGAGGGCTGTCTTTTCACCTTACTTATAGTTTCCTTTGTAGTGCAAAAGCTTTTAAGTTTCATTAGGTCCCATTTGTTTAGTTTTGCTTTTATTTCCAATATTCTGGGAGGTGGGTCATAGAGGATCTTGCTTTGATTTATGTCGGAGAGTGTTTTGCCTATGTTCTCCTCTAGGAGTTTTATAGTTTCTGGTCTTACATTTAGATCTTTAATCCATTTTGAGTTTATTTTTGTGTATGGTGTTAGAAAGTGTTCTAGTTTCATTCTTTTACAAGTGGTTGACCAGTTTTCCCAGCACCACTTGTTAAAGAGGTTGTCTTTTTTCCATTGTATATCCTTGCCTCCTTTGTCAAAGATAAGGTGTCCATAGGTTCGTGGATTTATCTCTGGGCTTTCTATTCTGTTCCATTGATCTATATTTCTGTCTTTGTGCCAGTACCATACTGTCTTGATGACTGTGGCTTTGTAGTAGAGTCTGAAGTCAGGCAGGTTGATTCCTCCAGTTCCATTCTTCTTTCTCAAGATTACTTTGGTTATTCGAGGTTTTTTGTATTTCCATACAAATTGTGAAATTCTTTGGTCTAGTTCTGTGAAAAATACCGTTGGTAGCTTGATAGGGATTGCATTGAATCTATAATGGGCCAAAGAACTAAACAGACATTTCTCCAAAGAAGACATACAGATGGCTAACAAACACATGAAAAGATGCTCAACATCACTCATTATTAGAGAAATGCAAATCAAAACCACAATGAGGTACCATTACACGCCAGTCAGGATGGCTGCTATCCAAAAGTCTACAAGCAATAAATGCTGGAGAGGGTGTGGAGAAAAGGGAACCCTCTTACACTGTTGGTGGGAATGCAAACTAGTACAGCCGCTATGGAGAACAGTGTGGAGATTTCTTAAAAAACTGGACATAGAACTGCCATATGACCCAGCAATCCCACTTCTGGGCATACACACTGAGGAAACCAGATCTGAAAGAGACACGTGCACCCCAATGTTCATCGCAGCACTGTTTATAATAGCCAGGACATGGAAGCAACCTAGATGCCCATCAGCAGATGAATGGATAAGGAAGCTGTGGTACATATACACCATGGAATATTACTCAGCCATTAAAAAGAATTCATTTGAACCAGTCCTAATGAGATGGATGAAGCTGGAGCCCCTTATACAGAGTGAAGTAAGCCAGAAAGATAAAGAACATTACAGCATACTGACACATGTATATGGAATTTAGAAAGGTGATAACGATAACCCTATATGCAGAACAGAAAAAGAGACACAGAAATACAGAACAGACTTTTGAACTTTGTGGGAGAATGTGAGGGTGGGATATTTCAAAAGAACAGCATGTATACTATCTATGGTGAAACAGATCACCAGCCCAGGTGGGATGCACGAGACAAGTGCTCCGGCCTGGTGCACTGGGAAGACCCAGAGGAATCGGGTGGAGAGGGAGGTGGGAGGGGGGATCGGGATGGGGAATACGTGTAAATCCATGGCTGATACATATCAATGTATGACAAAACCCACTGGAAAAAAAAAAATAATAATAATAATAAAATAGTTATATTAAAAAAAATAAAAATAAAAAAAAAATAAATAAAAAGGAGTTCATGTTTTTGTTTGGAACTCAAAGTATAATTCACACAGAAACGAGATCAGAAAGAAAACATAATAAAAATCCCAAATGAGAAAAAGAACATAAAACTGGACTTGACTTTTTCAAACTTTTATAGCTGTTGCTGAGCCTCACAGAAAATAAGTGAGGCTAGAAAATATGATGATATGGAAATGGGGAATTGCTTAGTCTACAATATCCTTGCTGTAATGTGTCACTTATTGTGAATAGCTTTTTGAGCTGTTAAAGTTATAGAGGTAAATTGGGTTGTAAACAATAATCATACAGACTCATTACAATGGAGGAGGAGGGCTAGATAAGAGGAGAGGAGCCTTGGTCCACAGTGGGAACAGGGAGGGGTCATCTCAACCTTTGTGCTGGTGCCTCACGTAAACTCTGTGTCCTGGAGTCTGTCCTCAATAGGTGGGCAGATGTTCCATTTCATTTTATTTTTTCCTGTAACTGTCTTGATCCGTGTTTTACAAAGTACTGAAATATGGTTCAAGTCTTTACGTGGAGGAGTGACAGTGTGAAAATGAAATCGCCCAATTGTGTCCGACTCTTTGTGACCCCATGGATTGTATCCCACCAGGTTCCTCCGTCCATGGGATTCTCCAGGCAGGAATACTGGAGTAGGTTGCCGTTCCCTTCTCCAGAGGATCTTCCCTACCCAGGGATCGAAGCCGGGTCTCCTACATTACAGGCAGATCCTTTACCGTGGAGGAGTATTGTCAGAAAAACCCAAATTTGATTAAAGAGATTTTAGCAGGATCAGAGAAAGTACAGAAGAGACCCATCATCATGCATCTTTAAAATATTAACTCCATTTAATAGAGAACTCATTTCATGGGATGTGGACAAGTTTTAATGATATGCCGTTGTTTTTAAAGACCAAACAATGCAAGCATTGGAGCAAATTTTTTATTTCATTCTTTTGTAATAGTGTTTAGGTCAGTTTAGCTCAGTCCTTGGATTCAGGCAGCAAAAACACAAACCACACACACAGCTTTTAGGTTTCACCAGGCATAAGTTCTTGTCATCATTTTCTCATAGGAAAGGGTCATTAAATTTCCCTTTCAAAGAAAGGAGAAACATTGACAGTGGTTATTGCCTAATGCTTATGTACAGAACTGCTGTTATTGTTGCTTGGCAACTAGAAGAGATTTGACAAGGAGTCTAAAGGAACTGAATGAATAAATGGAAATGTCAGCATCAGTTTCTGGGGATAAGAAGAAATTTACTATTGTAGGATTAGCATCACGTTGCTTTTTTCCAAGCTACACAATGGGAATTCACAGTGTTTCTGTTCTGTTTCTCCTGCCCCTCACCTCCTTCCAGCCTTTCATCATAGCCCCTTTTGCTCTGTGGCTGAGAGGTAGATACAAGATAGATGGTTAATGCTAAGTGATACAAGAGCATGTAAAAATTAAAACCTTTGGTGACAGGAATAAAAGTTACCTCTGTTGGCAATCCCTTGGAATTTATGGGTACTTTACCAACATTCTGGTTATTTTTCACACACATACAAAATGATAAAGTTGCAATGGTTTCTTCTCTTCTGACCTTGAGCATTAAAAGTCTGTCCAGATAGATTAAATAGGTAGATATCTAGATTGACTGAGTCAGCACTTAACAGCATACTGCTTGTATTACTGTTCAAACCAGTTTTTCTCTGAGATTTATCCACAACTTGATTACAAGCCCCTTATAAGCGCAAGTGGACTTTTAATTTATTTGTGTACCCAGTAGCTTCTATAGTAGTAATATCACAGAATTTATGCCCCCCAAATATTTGTTAATCACTGTTTAGTTAAATAACTGAGCCAAGATTCTGTAACAGGGATTCTCAGGCAGCAGGAAGAAAGGAAAAGCAAGTGGGGCGTGCCTCCCTGTGTTGGGGCAAGCCTTAGATGTCAGTAAGGAAAAGATGGGAAAAGGCATATTAGAAAAGGCATGTTTGTGTTCATTTGAGTCCTCCAAAAGCCGAAGCCAAGATGGGATTACGTGAGTAAGAGATTTCTTGGGGTGGGAAGCAGGGTAGGCAGGTGCTTGTAAAAGAGCAGTAGGGGTAGGCAGGGAGAGTTTATGGGCTGCCATGCATGCCAGTCCGCTGTTGTTGAAAGAAGGAGAAGACAAGAAAACAAGGTCAGAGAGTCTCTCTGGGCAGTGAGCGCAGTTCTAAGAAGCTTGTGCAGGTGGATGAGGCATCCCCAGACCCCGCTGGGGGACCCTCATCCTGTGAGGAACTTCCGCCAGCACCCTCCCACCTACCTGAGGCGTCCTGTGGTGCATCCAGGGCGAGTGTGACTTGCGTGCCTGGGTGGGGGGAGTGTAGCTTGGGTGGGCCCAGAGGGATGGTAGCTGGGCTGCCGGTCACCTCTGTTTCCCGCAAAGGGAGATTTTTGAGAGGATAACACAATTTTAGGTTTACAAAGGAAACTGAAATAACCACTTTGGAATTGAATCATGTAAGAGAAAAGCATGAGATTTATATGCTTATTGAAAAGAATCCATAAAATGTTTGAGAGCCACTGTTAATTAGTAAATTAAAATACAGTTACTAGAATTTCCCTTCCTTTAGCAGATGAGCCATACTGCGACTAACATAGGGAGTCTTCATGACTTCTAGGGAAGGGATGATTTAGGAGTCTCATTTTCTATTCAAGTATACTCTAACCACATTTAAGGAAACAAAGAACGCATTAATTTTACTGAAAAATTATGTGTCCTTTGGTACATTGGGCTTTAGTACCCTTATCTGCCAAATGATGACTCTCCTTCATGTGGAGAAGCTCCAAAATCCTTTCCAGCTCTAATAGTGGGTGAATCCATGGACTTTCCCACCTCAGAAGCACCATAAAAAGACAGAAAAGGGGATTGTACCATGGATCAAAGAAGCTGATGGCAGCCTTGGTCCTGATATAAATCAGCGGCCTCCATTGGAGTGCGGTACACAACCTCTATGGGCTTCCTGGGTAGCTCAGCTGATAAAGGATCTGCCTGCAATGCGGGAGACCCCGGTTGGATTCCTGGGTTGGGAAGTTTCCCTGGAGAGGGGATAGGCTATCCACTCCAGTATTCTTGGGCTTCCCTTGCGGCTCAGCTGGTAAAGAATCTACCTGAAGTGCAGGAGACCTGGGTTTGATCCCTGGGTTGAGAAAATCCCATGGAGGAGGGCATGTCAGCCCATTCTGTATTCTTGCCTGGAGAATCCCCAGGGACAGAGGAGCCTGGCGGGCTGCAGACTGTGGGATGGTAAAGAGTCGGACTTGACTGACTTGACTCAGCAACTAAGCGCAGCGCAGCACACAGCCTCTCTATACTCAGGTTCTTATTTAAATAAAAACGTGGCTAAACTGTTTACAAGCCACATTTATGGTCCACTTGTGTGGCATGTCTGATGACTGTCTACAGATCCTTCAAAACTCTGCTGCTCATTTTTTCTTTTTTCCCTAATTGGAGTATAGTTGCTTCACATGTTGTATTAATTTCCACTGTACAGCAAAACAGATCAGCTTCATGTACACATATATCCCCTCTTTCTGGGATTTCCTTCACATTTAGGTCATCACAGAGCTTGGAATAGAGCTCCCTGTGATATGCAGTTGACTCTTGTTAATTATCTATTTTATACATAGTAGTGAATATGTCTGTTGCTCAGTTCCAGAAGATAATTATCCATAAAAATGTACTGAAATGATGATTGAAGAGCCATGATACTTAAACGTTTTTCTTTCTCTTATTGTAGTGAGAGCATTTAAGAGGAGATTACTCTTTAAGCGCTCACTACGATATTGCTAATCTAGCACAGTGTTGCCCGCAGATCTCTAGAACTTAATCAGCTCGCGAAACTGAAATTTTCTACCCACTGAACAGCCGCTCCCCATTTTCTTTTCTCCATTCCCTAGCAACCACTGTCCCTCCTCTCTGCTTCTATGAGTTTGACTGTGTTAGCACGATACCTCATATAAGTGGAATCATGCAGTATTTGTCCTGTTTCTGACTTATTTCATTTAACATAATGTCCTCAAGGTTTATCCACACTGTTGCATGTAACAGGATTTCTTTCTTTTTAAAGGCTGAATAATATTCCTCTGTATGTATGTATCGTATTTTCTTTACCTACTCATCCATCAGTGGATGTTTGTTTGTTGGTTTTTTTCTAGTTTTTCCAATCTGTTTTTAAATTTAATTTTACTTTGGAGTATGGTCGCTTTACAATGTTGTGTTAGGTTCATAAGCAAAGTGATTCAGTTATATGTATACATATAACCATTTTTTTCCAGATTCTTCTCCCATTTGGTTTTTATTGACTCAGACTGTAATTGTAGCTATTTGACTAAGGCTGAATCCACAAACAAGTTTTAACTCTTTTTATCCCTTTTAGAGAAAAAGCAAACAAAATCATAAAATCATTGGGAAAACAACATCTGGCCAGACAAATTATAATTTTTACTGATGTTTAAATCAGCACACCTTCTTAAAATTGGTCAAATCTGTTAAAGTTTAAAAAAAAAATAGTATGTGGGTGAACAAATACACTTCCCCTAAAGAAAGGGCATGTTCCTGGTTCCCATGGTGGTGAGATGGTCTCCATCCTTCATGCCACAATAAAGAAATATCCAAGACTAATATAATTTAGAGATTAACTTAACTCCCTTGTTCTGGTGTTGACTAAGGGGGTGACTAGGGCTTCCCAGGTGGAGCTAGTGGTAAAGAATCTGCCTGCACTGCAGGAGATGTGGTTTCGAGCCCTGATCAGGAAGATCCCTTGAGAGGAAATGTCTACCCACTTCAGTATTCCTGCCTGAAAAATCCATGGGCAGAGGAGCCTGGCAGGCTGCAGTTACAGGGTTGCCAAGAACTGAACACGCCTGAGTGACTGAGCATGCAGGCACAAGGGATACCTAGCTTCTTTATTTGGTGCTGGTTAAAGTGTAATAGTGACTAGTACCTTCACGGTACTCTTTATCTGAAGAGCTTTGTGAATGAGCAGGGGGAAATACCCACAGGGAGAGTAGATGTCAATAATTAGCTTCCTCCCTCAAGTGGAGACATTAAGTTCCAAAGGAAGTGAGGAAAGATTTTTTACTGACTATTCTAAGTTGCAAGCAAAAGATAAGTTTAAAATATCTCACTTTTCTATTTTGATTAAAATACCAAAATCAAACTTCCCTGGTGGTCCAATGGTTAAAACTCTGCACTTCCAATGCACAGGGTACAGGTTCAATCCCTGCAGGGAACTAGATCCCATATGTTGCACTGTGTGGCCAAAAAAAGGGAGTTGAATCAATTAAAACTTAAAAAAAAAATACCAAAACCAAAATGCCTTGTAAAAATAAAATTCCCATTTTCTTTTTGTCTTCACTAATAAATCCAAGTATGGATTTCATCAGAGAAAGTTGCTCAAGCTCAACAGAAATATTTTCCTAAATCCTAACAATGTGTGGGTATGTATAAAAGGCTGGCTGAAAAAACAACTTCACTCTATCCTAAATTACTAGACCATCTGACCTGCCTCCAGAGAAATCTGTATGCAGGTCAAGAAACAAGAGTTAGAACTGGACATGGAACAACAGACTGGTTCCAAATCAGGAAAGGAGTACATCAAGGCTGTATATTGTCACCTGCTTATTTAACTTCTATGCAGAGTACATCATGAGAAACGCTGGGCTGGGTGAAGTACAAGCTAGAATCAAGATTGCCAGGAGAAATATCAATAACCTCAAATATCAGATGACACCACCCTTATGGCAGAAAGTGAAGAAGAACTAAAGAGCCTCTTAAAGAAAGTGAAAGAGGAGAGTGAAAAAGTTGGCTTAAAATTCAACATTCAGAAAACTAAGATCTTGGCATCCGGTCCCATCACTTCATGGCAAATAGATGGGGAAACAATGGAAACAATGAGAGGCTTTATTTGGGGAGGCTCCAAAATCACTGCAGATGGTGACTACAGCCATGAAATTAAAAGATGCTTACGCCTTGGAAGAAAAGCTATGACCAACCTACGCAGCATATTAAAAAGCAGAGACATTACTTTGTCAACAAACGTCCATCTAGTCAAAGCTATGGTTTTTCCAGTGGTCATGTATGGATGTAAGGGTTGGACCATAGAGAAAGCTAAGTGCTGAAGAACTGATGCTTTTGAACTGTGGTGTTGGAGAAGACTCTTGAGAGTCCCTTGGACTGCAAAAAGATCCAACCAGTCCATCCTAAAGGAAATCAGTCTTGAATATTCACTGAAAGGACTGATACTGAAACTGAAAATCCCATACTTTGGCCACCTGATGCGAAGAACTGACTCATTTGAAAAGACCCTGATGCTAGGAAAGATTGAAGGCAGGAGAAGGGGATGACAGAGGATGAGATGGTTGGATGGCATCACCAACTTGATGGATGAGTTTGAGTAAGCTCCAGGAGTAGGTGATGGACAGGGAAGCCTGGCATGCTGCAGTCCATGGAGTTGCAAAGAGTCAGACATGACTGAGCGACTGAACTGAACTGAACTGATCGTAAATTATGTGCAGGTCTGGTGTTTCTGGGAAAATACGAGGAAGAATAAAGTGCTCTTATGGAGAACATGTGGGTATACACTGAATACATGCTAGCAGCTAAGCAGGTGAAATGAAATGTGTGTTAGGTCCATTGCTTGTCTCAATATAAATTAGTAGGGTAGCTGCTACCAATAGCAACTATTTCAGATATACATTGAACCTATATGTGGTAGATGAAAGGTGAAACTTCTGATATGAAAAATGTGTCATGGACTAAAGTAAACATAAACAGCATATTAAAAAGCAGAGACATTACTTTGCCAACAAACTCCATGTAGTCAAAGCTATGGTTTTTCCAGTAGTCATGTATGGTTGTAAAAGTTGGACCATAAAAAAAGCTAAGAACCAAAGAATTGATGCTTTTGAACTGTGGTGTTGGAGATCTCTTGAGAGTCCCTTGGACTGCAAGGAGATCCAACCAGTCAATCCTAAAGAAAATCAGTCCTGAATATTCATTGGAAAGACTGATGCTAAAGCTGAAACTCCAATACTTTGGTCACCTAATGTGAAAAACTGACTCATTGGAAAAGACCCTAATGCTGGGAAAGATTTTGGGCAGGAAGAGAAGGGAATGACAGAGGATGAGGTGGTTGGTTGGCGTCACTGACTTGATGGACATGAGTTTGAGCAAGCTCCAGGAGTAGGTGATGGATAGAGAAGCCTGGCGTGCTGTAGTCCATGGGATCACAAACAGTCAGACACAACTGAGTTGAACTGAACTGAAGATACTTCATCTGAAAAGTGTCGTTTAAGTATCAGATACTCAAAAACAAGTCAACTTATCAGTGTTATTTCTAGGAATCAGAAAAGTTTTGTAACTTCTTTAAGCAATCAATTTTTATTTAGTATTGTAACTATTGCATTAATTTGCTTTTTTGCCCCTAAGTGCTCAATGACTTGAGAAACTATAGACCCTGAGTTGATGGAAAGAAGCCTGGGTTGTTCTTGCTTTAACCCTTTGAGCCAGATGGTGTTTTCTAGTGGCTCTAACAGGATCTCTCCCGTTAAGAGGTGAGGTCTGTGCCCCCTCCCCTTAAAACTGGGTAGGCTTTGACTGCTCTGTGTGGCTTTCATAGTGGGTGATTGGTCTTCTTGCTCACTAGTTGGGACACTTGTTTTGAAACTCTGGGCAGCTATGTCAACAGTCTAACTATTCTCAGGCCTCCATGCTGTGAGGAAGCCCAGATGAACCCAGAAGGACCACATGGAGAATGCCTGAGCATAATACATGGAGAGAGAGAGAGATGGCCAGCCAGACTCTGGCTGCACCAGTGGCCCCCTCCCCTACTGCACCGGCTCCTCTCTCTGCCTGCCTGAAAGACCCCAAGGTAGACCTTCTCAGCCGAACTCCTCTTCAACTCCTGACCCACAGAAACATTGAAATATCATAACTGATTTTTTGTTTGTAGCCACGAAATTTTGAGGTGACTTGTTATGCAGCAGTAAATAACTGAAATACCTTCTCAGAAAGTAAAACTGTTCTAAACTAGAACTGATATTTTAAAAATGACAATGTTGCATAAACTATGCAGAAGTGTGGATGAGTAGATAGTAGGCACGGGTAAATTAGTTGATAGGGTAAGCAGTTATACCTAAAAAGAGGTTTGTCCTAGCCACCTTCTTTTCTCTTGTTTCCATACTCTGCCTTAGCTATTCATGCCTTCCCTTCTATCTCTCACTGATGCTTTTCAGTTCTGGGTGGACATCAGAGCCGCTTCAGTTCTGTTCAGCTGCTCAGTCACGTCCGACTCTTTGTGACCCCATTGGCTGCAGCACACCAGGCTTCCTGTCCACCACCAACTCCCAGAGCCACTAGGAAAACTAAAAAAAAAAATAGTAAACATCCAGGCCCATCTTTAATTGCTTGAGGTGGGGCCCGAATGTTGGTACATTTTAAAAGTCACCAGGTGGTTCCAGTTGCAGCCAGGGCTGAGAACCACTGTTGGGTGCTGCTAAGCTGCTGCTAAGTCTCGTCAGTCATGTCCAACTCTGTGCGACCCCATAGACAGCAGCCCACCAGGCTCCGCCGTCCCTGGGATTCTCCAGGCAAGAACACTGGAGTGGGTTGCCATGTCCTTCTCCAGCGCGTGAAAGTGAAAAGTGAAAGTGAAGTCGCTCAGATGTGTCCGACTCTTAGCGACCTCATGGACTGCAGCCTACGAGGCTCCTCTGTCCATGGGATTTTCCAGGCAAGAGGACTGGAGTGGGGTGCCATTTCCTTCTCCGCTGTTGGATGCTAACAGCACCCAAATCTGTATCCCTGGCTCAGTTCTTCCCTGGAGCTATAAGTTCATAAAGTCAGCTGCTTTCTAAACATCTGGAAGTGGAGGTCTCCCAGCCCCCTCAGAATGCAACATTTTTACCACTACTCCTTTTCTCAGGAAATGACACCACTGTCCACAAAAATGCTCAAGCCAGACACCCGGGAGACACACAGATTCCTCCATCTTCCGTCTTCCTCATCCCCTGTGTCTGTGTGTGTGTGTGCCCCGTCACTCAGTCATGTCTGACTCTTAACCCCCCGAGCTGTAGCCCACCAGGCTCCTCTGTCCATGGAATTCTCTAGCAAGAATACTGGGGTGGGTTGCCATTCCCTTCTCCAGGGGATCTTCCCGACCCAGGGATCGAACCCACGTCTCCTGTAGCTCCTGCATTGGCAAATTCTTCACCACTCTGTCACCCGGGGCTTCCCTGCGTCTAGTTAAATACACGGCAGTTACTTCCACCCAAATTAGTTATGAGTCATTGTCTCTACTGCTCCATCTTGGTCTACATTCTCTCCCTGCATTAGAATCCTGCCAGGCATCTGTCTGCTGTCTTCCAACTCATCCACATAGAGACCACAGTGACTTTCTTAAACACACAAATAATCATACTCTTCTGAGTAAATCCCTTGAATGGCTACCTTTAGAGTAAGACTCAGAATCATAAGATGGCTTGTGATGCCTGGCACGCTTTGCCTCATGCGTTTTGGATCAAGCTTCATCTGAAATCCCATTCCTTCATTTAATACTCCAGTGATCCTGGACCTTCATTCCCTTTGAACATGCTCCCAGATACTCAATCCTGTCTGTGAGGAGATGCTGTAAACTCTTCCTGGAATGTTCCATCTCCTCTTCCCTTCCCCTCTCCTGGCTAGGTCTTAATTGCCCTTTATCCTGAGTTTAAACAAACTCCAGAGCCTCAGATGGGGTTTCTCTGAGTCTCTGGTTTAGGTATGTTCCCTTGTTACAATTGCCCAAAGCATCTTTATTTACCCTTCTGGAAGGCTCATCAAACATCTGCCTTCCTAGACTATAAGCTCCCAGGCGGGTCATGGAATGTATATGTCACTACATATACTCCTCTGTTCATTGGTGACTGAATGAATGAATGAACAAGTGAATGTGGATGAAAACTCAGATCAACAGTTTGAATAAATTGTAGAAGGTGGTAACTTGTTTTAAATGATATGAAATTGAAAGGATTGGCTAATGTATTCCCTGTGTTTGATGGCAGAAAGCAAGGTTCTAAAACCTAACAGCTAGCTGGAGTGATGGGTCAGAACTTACAGACTGTAATTTATTTATTTATTTTTCCAATTATTTTTATTAGTTGAAGGCTAATTACTTTACAATATTGTAGTGGTTTTTGCCATACATTGACATGAATCAGCCATGGATTTACATGTGTTCCCCATCCTGACCCCCCCCCCCACCTCCCTCCCCATCCCATCCCTCTGGGTCTTCCCAGTGCACCAGCCCTGAGCAGTTGTCTCATGCAGACTGTAATTTAATAAAGGTAAATGCAGTATCCTGTCCTTGCACTCTAGTCACTATACAAGTATCTGACAGGGTACACTTGTCACAGAAACAGTCCAGGGTGTGTTAGTAACATATTAAGTTCTGTTTGAGCCAATACAGTAAGTCCCCTGCATATGAGAGCATGTTCATTAAGTTCAGTTTGTTTATAAGTCCAGCAAAATTAGCCTAGGTACCCAACTAATACAATTGGCTATATAGTACTGTACTGTAATAGGTTTATACTACTTTTCACACAAATAATATGTACATAAAAAGCAAACACAGAAAATAAAACATTTTTTTATCTTACAGTACAATACCTTACAATAGTACTAGCTACTTCACTACTGCTTTTACACTTGCTCCCAGACATCCTGGTCTTGAAGTAAAGATACTGTGCTACTGAACGACATTCAGTATTTTACGGTAAAATACACAAAAGCATGGCCGCTAGTAGAGGACGCACGCATTGTGCGCCAGACTCGGGAACTAGCTTATGTGATGGGACATGCGAACGTAGATTCACATCTTTGAAAGTCTTCAACTGAAAGTTCACATGTAGAGGACTTACTATAATTGATGAGGCTCCTGGAACTGCTCACGCCACCTTAGATCCCTTTAATGGAAAAGTAGCGCCGCACCAAGACAGGTGCAGTTCCCACAGTCCCCTGCCTTGATCCAACTGTCTCTGGAGCAATGTACTTCATTTATGGAGCCACATTCCATCAGTATACACTGGAAGGAGTTTGACCAGGGTGGTGAGAGCTAACCTCTCTCATCTGCTCATCCTCTTGAGCATCTGCTCTGCGTTCTCAACAGGATCTCTCGTCCCTTAGTCTGTCCCTAGTCTCCGGGTTCATCATCCCCCTTCATAGACTACAGATGCCTTGGTTAGGTACCTTACGATTCTCAGCCCCCGTATCCCTGAGACCTAGGATCTACCACCATGTTTTTTAGAGTTCGTAACTTTGGGTGACTCCTTTTCTTTGCTCCTCCATCTGGCATGTTGAGAATTGCTTGGAGATAGCCAGACCAACTGGCTCCGTGACAAATCCATACCATCCAGCATTAGTGGCTCCTCAGTCTGGCTCAGCGCTTTCGTTCATCTAGGCCATATTCTATCACATTCCCGTAAGGAAGTTCTAAACCTTTTCCCACTTAAAAAAAAAAATGTATTTATTTGACTGTGCCGGGTGTTAGTTGTGGCAGGTGGGATCTAGTTCCCTGCCCAGGGACTGCTTTCATTGAGAGCACAGAGTCAGCCTCTGCACCACCAGGGAAGTCCCGCTTTGCCCACTTTTTAATCCTAAAGCAAACTCTGTAAAATTCTCACTCAGAAGAAATAGTTTCCTTAAACTTTCGCTTCACAATCTCAGATTTCTTCTCCTTCTTCCCTCTTCCTTCTTCTCCTTCCTTCCTTCCTCAGAATTCTGAGAAAAAGAAAGAATCTGTCTTTCCTTCCAGAGCTTTTATTTCCACATGGATTTTGATGCCATTTTCTTCCATTTCCTCTGGGACTTTGTTTCATAATTTATCTTCTGTATTTCCTCTCTTCAAATTCTTTCTCAGTGCCAGCTCTCTTACCTCCTCGGTGAACACACTCAAGTGCTTTGTGGAGATTAATTGTGTGGTGATTGTTTTAAGATGGATTGGAGAGAGGAGAAACCAAGCCAGAGAGTTCAATTAGAAGGCTTTTTCTAGAGTCCAGGTGAAAGGCAGAGGGAAGCTGTCGAGGGTAGTAAAAGAAGAAATACAGAACAGGTGAGATTCTGAGAGGATTTTGTTGTCAGAATGACCTTGAGTTAGTTGCTATTTCTGACTTTGTCTTTTTTTCCTGTGGTTTTGTCAGCTCCTTGGGGGCAAATACCAAGTCAGATTCATCTCGCAATTTCATCTCACTTTCCTTCACGAAATAGAGCTTTGAGTGAATGCTTGGAATTTCCTTAAAACATGGGGTGGGGGTAGGGACAGAGGGAGAACTGCCCCCCGGAAGGTTTATTTTTTTTAAAAAGAGGTTCATTGTTGAGAAAGGGAAAGGGAGCTCTATATTAGGAAGAAGAGAAGAGTAGACCTTTGTTCCTCAAAACATGACCCATTGTAGTATTTTCCCATTGCTGTAACAGATGGGATTTGCTATAACAAATGGCCACAGCATAGTGACTTAAAACACCACAAATTTACTATCTTACAATTCTGGAGAACAGAAGTCTGAAATGGATCTCATTGGGCCAAAATCAAGGTGTCAGCAAGGCTGCATTGCTTTCTGGAAGCTCTGGGGAAAATTCTTCTTCTTGCCTTTTGCAGCTTCTAGAAGCTGCCTGCATTCCTTGGCTCATGGCCCCCTTTCGTCTTCAAACCCAGCAATGGCTGGTAGGTCTTTCTCACAGTGAGTCAGTCTTATACTCTCTTCATCCTCCTTCTACTTATAAGGACCCTTGTGATTATATTGGGTTCACTGAGATAATCTAGATAATCTCCCCCTTCTCCAGGTCATCTGATTAATAACCTTAATTCTATCTGCAGCCTTGACTTGCCAGTAACCTCACATATTCACTGGTTCTGGGGAATCAGGTGGGGTAGATGGCTTTGGGGCTAGTATTCTGCTGCCACATCCTCAGACAGGCAGCATCTCCACCACCTGGGAGCTTCTTAGAAACACAGAATGGAGCTCCACCCCAAGTCGCGGAATCAGAATCTGCATTCTCATTGGATCCCCAGGTGATTTGAATGTACTTTAACATTTGAGAAGTCACTAGTAAGCTCCCTGTAAGCTTTCCTCTACTTTAAACTTGCCACAGTTCTATGAAAACTGCATTTTCCCCCCCACTTTCAAATCTTCATTATTCCTTCTAATCCTGGTTTTCTGCCAAAAAAAAAAAAGTTAATTTTGATTTATACCCCTGGTATTAATTCCCCAAAAGCCAGCCATGTAAAAGGTGACAACACTTCATGCATATTTTTTACTGGCAGAAAGTAGATGTTAGAAAAGGCAATTAAATTATAAAGTTATCCATGATGCAAAGGTACTGGCCTGCAAAGAATATTTTCTTCCTCAAGAAAATTCATAGGAGAACAGCCTCCATTAGTGTGTAGATAATATTAGTGGCCCAGCAAGTGAAGCAAAACGTACACAGATGAGCTGTTTTTAAGGCATCTCTGAAAAGCTCAGCATTTGAGAAATGTGACCAAAGCTGATTATAAAATTCCTTTCAGAATTGCAGGAATGGCAACCCATAAATAACTGGTTCTCACTGGTGCAAACACAAAGTTGTAGGCGGTTTCTCCTTTTGTAGGCAAAAAGATTAAGTTCACCTCTAAGATGACAGGTCCTCAAGCTAAGGACCAGCAATGCCTGAGACCTAGGAGACACTTCATATATTTGGGGGCTTGAATTCTTTTCACTACCATACAATTAGTTATGTTGAATTACAGAGATGCAGTGAAAAAAAAATTAGATAAATAGAAGTGGAATATTTCAATGACCATCTTACTGGACTCCCTGCTTCCTTTTGTTCATTCATCTGTTTGAACATTTATGAATCATCTGCTGAATGGCACCCATTGTTCTAGGCCCTGTGGATATACAGCTGTGATCCCTGTCATTTATGAGCTCACATTCCAGTAGGACAAACAGCCACATAAGTAAATAATTAGGGTGACGTGAGTGCTAAACAAGGTCTGTGAACAAGGCTCGTGGGCTTCTCTGCTCTGATCTGTCATGCCCATTCTAGCAGGATTTATCTTTAAAATTGCCCACCTCTCCCCTTTGCCAATTGGATTAGTTATCTGGCTTTATTACTTTTATTTCCAGCCCTAGTTACTAATGCTGTCTCTAGGCACTCTTTACTTGTTCTAGAAAATGAAAACTCTCCAACTAGTGCAAGTAAAAAGGAGGTTACTCTAAAGATGGAGTAGGGACTCATGGGACTTCAGAACAAGTTAAAGAAGCAGAAAAGGCAGGAAGTGAGGCAGCTCCCAAACAACCCTTCTTCAACTCCACTCTGGCTTCTCTTCCTTTGTGTGGAATAGTCCAGACTCCACGGCAGAGAGCCTGGTGGACCCACTTTGTCTTTTCAGACAGGCCCCTTCCTGACTGCTGCAATCATTGTCACTATACTCTGCTTCCTTCATGTCACTCACTCAGCATAAGTTGTAATTACATTTTTTTTCAGTTTGTATGTTTCACATCTGTTTTCCTCTCTAGGTTTGGTAGCGACTATATCTGTTTTATTACTGCTGTATCCAGCCGTAGTGCAGTATGCTATATGCTCACAGTGTATTGATTGCTGCATCCTGACCACAGCAGGCGTTTAGTAAATAAATACATGAAAGAATGAGACCAAGGTAGCGGGTGGGGTGGGGCGGGGGGTGGCCAGGAGCACATGTTGTTAGCCACCCTAGCGATGGGCTTCCTTGCAGTACCACTCAACTTGCAGGGGAGGAAAAGATTAAAGACAGCCTTGGGTCCACTGCTCAGCAAGGCTGAGGAGGAAGGGTCTTAAGAAGGGTTGTATAAAGGGTGATCTCCCCCAGATAAGTCCTGGTCACCAGGGTAGACATACATTCTTTCCATTTCAAAGGCATACCAACCTTTACACCTAGAGACACCCTTCTCCTTCATGGCCCAATGTAAATGCTTCCACACTTTCCTTTTAAAAATTTATTGAGCAGCTAATATATGCCAAATTCTATATCAGACACTTTACATGCATCATCTCTTTTCATCTTTACTGAGACTCTAGCAGGTAATATCCTCATTTTACAGCTACAGAGCCAAGTTTCAACCATTTCAACCATTCATCCAAGGTCATAGAACTCACAGGTAGCAGAGCCAAAGTTAGAGAACAGGTCTGTTTAATTCCAGAGCTGCTTGCGTGATCTGTGGCTGTTTCCTCTGTATCCTCCCCTCCCTGACTGCTCTCTTCTCTGTGGCACTCCGGCCTTGCTCATACAAGCAGCGCAGCGTTTACATGCTCTCAGGCGCAGATATTCTGGCCACCCTGCAGTGCCGTCTGTCTCAGGGCAGTTGTGTCCTCAGGGCCTGCTACCTAGTGGAGGCCCAACCAATACCTGTCTGCTGGGCTGAGCTTCGGAAGGATAGGCGATTACTGTGCTGTTTTTAAAACTCCACAATGTACCATGAGTATCTTATTATATAGAAATGTCATAAATATTCTTCCCATCTCTGTTACTGAAATTTAAAGAGCATGTGTCTATTCTCTGTAACTATATAATGCTTAGGTCACATAACAGTCAGCGGAGACTCACCCGTCCATTGTTATGGATGGTAAATGCACAGTGATGGGATGGCCCAACACTGGCAGAATATTCCTTTGACTCAGAAGAGTAGCCTGAATAAGGATCGACTACAGAGCACGGGGAACTGTACTCAATACTCTGTAATGGCCTGTATGGGGAAAGAATCTTAAAAAGAATAGGTGTGTGTGTATGTGTAGCTGATTCACTTTGCTGTACTTCTGAAACTAATACAACATTCTAAATCAACTATGCGCCAATTTTAAAAATTGATTTTAGAGAGTAGAGAATAAAGGAGAGCTTTTTAGCATATTTATTTACAATTAGCAAAACCCCCCTGTAGCACAATAACACATATGAACTAATGGAAAAGTAATAAAAATATTAGCATAACATGTCAAAAAAAGAGCAGCCTGGTATAGCTACAAATTGACATTCTCTCATTCAACAGATTGCTATTAAATACCTACTCTGTGCACATCTGGGCTTCCCTGATAGCTCAGCTGATAAAGAATCCGCCTGCAATGCAGGAGACCTGGATTTGATCCCTGGATTGGGAAGATCCCCTGGAGAAGGAAACGGCTACCCACTCCAGTATTCTGGCCTGGAGAATTCCATGGACTGTATAGTCCATGGGGTCGCAAAGAACCAGACACAACTGAGCGACTTTCTCTTTCATATCCGTCTATCTGTACACATTATCAGTCACTCAGGTGAGCATGGTGAGGATGCAGAAATGACTGGGAGGAGAATTCTGCCCGCATGTGCCTTATCATTTAGAATACGCACCTTACACAGACACTTAGCCTGTGATGTAGAAGGCGCTGGGGTTAGGAGACATCCACTGATAAGGCCTGCGGGAATTGAAAGGAGACAGAGATGACTTATGGTAGGGATGATGGAGACAAAGAACTTCACAGGATACATGGCATTTTAGCTGGAGTATAATATTTGGGCAAGTGGACACATCTTTTGTTGTTCACTCTCTAAGTTGTGTCTGACTCTTTGTGACCCCATGGACTGCAGCACGCTAGGCTTCCCTATCCATCACCAGCTCCCAGAGCTTGCTCAAACTCACGTCTGTCGAGTCGGTGATGCCATCCAACTATCTCATCTTCTGTTGTCCCCTTCTCCCGCCTTCAGTATTTCCCAGCATCAGGGTCCTTTCCAATGAGTCAATTCTTCACATCAGGTGACCAAAGTATTGTCTCTTCAGCTTCAGCATCAGTCCTTCCAATGAATATTCAGGACTGATTTCTTTAGGATTGACTAGTTTGATCTCCTTGCCGTCTAGGGGTCTCAAGAGTCTTCCTTCTCTAGCACCATAGTTTAAAAGCATCAGTTCATAGGCACTCAACCTTCTTTGTGGACCAATGCTCACATCCATAAAATGACTACTGGAAAAGCCATAACTTTGACTATACACACCTTTGTCAACAAAGTGACGTCTCTACTCTTTTTTTTTTTTTGTCTCTGCTTTTTATCAAGGGCAGAACTCACATGGAGGTAGGGGTAGGTGGCCAACACTGGGCTTGTGCTCATCTGAAAGGGCAGAGCAGGAAGGGCATTTGGAAAAGCAGATGAGTGCCCAGTTGTTGATGGCCTTGGGTGCCAGGTTGTAGACACTGAATTTTACTCTTAAGGAAGATGGGGAAGTAGTCCTGATTATACTTGAAGAAGAGCAGTGAGTCAACAGGCTCAGGATGAATTTGCAGGTGGGAGACCAGAAGCAAAGGGAACTGTTATTTTCTGTTTATTTGATAATACTGGGTCTTTACTGATCACACAGCTGTGTAGGTGGATTGAAAACTTCTGTTAGAACCATTTTTCAAAACTCAGACAGAGTCTTAAGTGACTCATCTGTAAGCCAAGGAGAATTTCTAAGGAGTCATCACAGATAGGCTCAAAAAATGCACAGTGTGAATGAAGAAAGCTGCTTACAGCTCTTAAGTCAGACAAGTCAGGTCCAGGAGAGGTGAGTTAACGTGGGAAGCTGAAGTAAACCGCGTCTGTGAAAGTCACACTGCCTTGCTGCCTAGTGCCGGCAAAATGCCAGACAGAGAACAGACCCATGGACACGGGGAGAGGGGAGGAGGGAGAGGGTGAGCTGTGTGGAGAGAGTAACAAGGACTCTTACAATACCATGTGCAAAATAGATAGCCAGTGGGACTTTACTGTGTGAAGCAGGGAACTCAAACAGAGGCCCTGTGACAATCTAGAGGGATGCGATGGGGAGAGAGATGGGAGGGAGGTTCAGGGGGAGGGGACATGGGTGTACCTAAAGCTGATTCTTGTTGATGTATGACAGAAAACCACAAAATTCTGTAAAGCAATTATCCTTCAATTAAAAAATAAATAAACGAGAAGAAAATGCCAGCAGGACAGGCCTGAGGCAGAATGGGGCAAAACCTGCCACCCTAGATAGAAAACCCCAGGGAGAGGCGAGAAAGGGAGATTAGAATGCTTAAGTTAAATCAAAACACTTTTTTAAATGTTTATTTTTTATTGAGATACAGTTGATGTACAATGTTATATGTTACAGGTATAAAATATAGTGATTCACAATTTTTGAAGGTTATATTCCATTTAGAATTATTATAAATATTTGCTATATTCCCCACATTGTACAGCGTTGTACAGTTGTGCAGTATATCCTTGTAGCTTATTTTATATGTGATAATTTGTACCTCATAATCCCCTCCTCTTATTTTGCCCCTGCCCTCTTTCCTCTTCCCACTGGTAACCACTCGTTGCTTCTCTATATTTGTGTCTGTTTCCTTTTTGTTATAGTCACTTATTTGTTGTATTTCTTAGATTCCATTTATAGTGATATCATACAGTGTTTGTCTTTCTCTGGCTGACTTACTTCACTTGTCATTGCACCCTCCAAATCCATGCTTATTGCTACAAATGGCAGAAATCTCATTCTTTTTTATGGCTGAGTGGTATTCTGTTATACATATATACATCACATCTTCTTAATCCCTTCATCTGTTGATAAACACTTACATTGTGTCCATATCTTGGTAGTTGTAAAGAATGCTGTTATGAACATTAGGGATGCATGTATCTTTTCAAATTACTGTTGTTTTTTTTTTTTCAGATGTATACCGATGAGTGGAATTGCTGATTCATATATGATAGATCTATTTTCGGTTGTTTGAGAAACCTCCATACTGTTTTCCACAGTGATTGCACCAATTTACTTTCCCACCAACAGTGTACCAGGGTTCCTTTTTTCCCACATCTTCGCCAACATTTGTTGTTTGTATTCTTTTTGATGATTATCATTCTGATAGGTGTGAGGTAATAGCTCATTGTGGTTTTGACTTGTATTTCCCTGGTGATTAACGATGTTAAACATCTTTTCATTTACCTGTTAGCCATCTACATTTCCTCTTTGCAAAAATGTCTGTTCAACTCTTCTACCCATTTTTTAATCAGTTTTTGTTTTTTATGTGGAGTTGTATAAGCTGTTTCTATATGATGAATATTAGCCCCTTATTGGTCACACCACTTGCCAATATTTTCTCCCATTCATTAGGTTGTCTTTTCATTTTATCAGTGGTTTCCTTTGCTATGCAAAAATGTTTAAAATCAGAACAACTATTGAGGTGCAAAAGGCAGATTTGTCAATAGCAAATTGAATTTGCCATTTAAATTAGTAAGAGCAAAATAGGGGAATAGCGATTAGGGAAAGGTAAAGCACTTGCTAAATGAACCGCTAACTCACGGTCCAGATTGTCCCCCAGCATCCCATGCTGCCTCCTGGTCGCCCCCCCAGGAGACTGTTTTATGGTGTGAGAACCCTTGAGGGATGCAGTCGCGTGCAGATGCAAACAGTGGGCTTCAGTGTGAAGCTGGCTTCACCAGCTTAGGCTGTGGCAGCGACGTAAAGCCTGTGTGTGTGAAGCGGTGCCAGAAACAGCCTTTGCAAAACAGCCACTGCAGGCGAGAATTTTATGAGCTCCCCGTATGCAAACTACCATTAGTCACGCATTGATTGATCCACTGCTCCAGGAGCTTCCAAACGCAAAGGCAGCTTCTCAGCACAACCTCCCTGTAACGCTGCCTTTGTCATCCGCACCTTATGTTTTAAAGCTCCTTCATAAGAAGACCTTTTTTAGATTTAAATGTTTAGACCCCTTATGACTGCTGCATCTTGAATAGTGACACTGTGAGGTTTCTGTATGTTTATGCATGCATATGAGTATCTGGATTCAAGACATTTTCATAGCAAAACAAATGTAGTGAATTTATAAATAAGAAGGTGGAAAAACAATGCTACTCTCTTCACATTAGCCACATACTGTGATTAAAGAAGAAACTTGGCCGAGAAATTCACTAGAATTCAACATTACTATGGAATATATAAGAATAGATTTTTTTTTCCTTTCTTTACAACTTGACATTCTTGTTTTAATTAAGTCTTCCTCTGGGAATTATTTGCAATTTTCATAGTTATATGAGATATCAGAACTCAGTTATTGACAATTTTCTGAGGATTTCAGAGCTAGGATATATAAAGTGACAAGGATAGATGTTTTCTATATTCTACCATGTTGGATTTTTTTTCTTCTTTCAAAGAGGAACAGGCAAGAGCTGTGTACCTGTCTAAAGAGGAAGTATCTCTATAAGCTATAGTTTATATCTTGTTTTGCCTTAACATAATAAAATAATGTTTTGCAGAGGAGAGTCTAGAAACAGGGCAAACAACTACTTTATGTTTATTCCATACTTCTTGGTCTTTACTGATCACACAACTGTGGAGGTAGATTGAAAATTTTGTGTTTTTTTTAAATTGAAGTATAGTTGATTTACAATATTATATTAGTTTTCAGGTATACAGCACAGTCATTAAGCATTTTTATAGCTTATCCTCCATTAAAAGTTACTATAAGATAATGGCTATAATCCCCTGTGCTGTACATCTTTGTGGCTTATGTATTTTATGCATTGTAATTTCTATTTCTTAATTTTATGCCCTAATCTTGCCCCTCCCTGCTTCCTGTCTCTATCAGTAACCAGTGTTTTGTTTCCTCTGAGTCTGTTTCTGCTTTGTTATATGCATTCATTTTATTTTTTAGATTGCACATATAAGTGATAACGTATGGTGTGAAAGTCCATGTCTTTCTCTGTCTGATTTACTTCACTCAGCATGATATTCTCTGGGTCCATCCATGTTGCTGAAAATGGCAGAATTTCATTCTTTCTTATGGCTAAGTAATATTCCATTGTGTGTGTGTATTTATGTGTGTGTGTATACACACCAATAGCAACCAGTGTTGCTATGGAAGCAACATAAGTGTTGGGTATAGAAGGTAATACCATACATATAGAGAGAAAGGGGAGAGGGAAAGAGCTATCTTTCTTTTTTTGTAAAGTTTTTGTTTTGTTTTGTTTTTGGGCGCACTGTGAAGCTTGTAAGGTCTTATTTCCCTGACCAGGGATGGAACTCTTGCCCTTGGCAGTGAAAGTGCAGAGTCTTAACCACTAGACTGCTGGGGAGTTCCCAAGAGAAGTCTTTCTAACATGATGAATGAATAAGAGAGGACAACATAAAAGGGTGGTTGAAGGATGCTCGCAAGACCAAAACCTTTTACATGACCTTGCGGGCTACATGATCTGGTCCCTGCCTGCCTCTGGCCTCATCTTGTACTTTTGGACGCCTCAGCTTCTGTCCCGCTCCATACTGCCTCCTCATCTGTGCCTGGCTCCTCATTCATGCTGTCCCCTCTAAGATGCCCTTCCCCTTAACCTCCTAGCCATCTCTTTTCTTTTGTCCTTCAGATTTCAGCGTACCGATATACACTCAAGTCTCCCTGTCATAATTTATAGCATTTATTGCAACATATACATAGATATTTATTTGTGTGGTCATTTGATCTGTATGTGCATACTGATAAGTCCTCTGGTCAGTAAATTGCAAGAAGTTTGGTGCCTTGTCACACAATAGGCATTCAAAAAATATTCACTGAAAACAAGTAAGGATTGTGCAGTGCTTTTGTGATCATTAATGTGGATGCCACTCACCTTGGCACCATATAGCATTCTCATATTTGTTGGTAGTGGCTGCAGTAATCCCCTTGATAGAAAGCATAGCGAGCCAGGTTTTGCTAAAGTGGATAAAGTATCCTGTAGTAATTGCAAATTCTGTGAGCTGAAGGTCAATGAATTCTATTAGGAAAGAAGGAAATGTGCAAAATTTGACTAAGAAATATCTATAGGTCATTAAAAATTGGATATTAGCTTAACCTGTTGAAATCCTTAGCTCTCATGTATGTATTTACACTGGTTTAAATGCTTGATTTTTCAGAAGTGTGTTGGGGAACCTTTTCTGTATTGTGGCTAAGATTGCCATTTCAAAAACACAATGCCCCACATTTTTATATCTCTATGAACATTAATGGAGTTTCACAACATACTTTTGTGAACCACAGTGTGACTGTCTCCACTGTGGAGATAAGAGAAGCTGAGGCATGAAGCTATTTCTGTAAGTTTTCCAAAGATAGGCCCTGAGCTCATGGAGAAGAGAGCGAGAGACAGAGAACTATCTGTGCACTCTCTGAAAACACATGTTGTGTGCATCTGGAGTCCTGGGGATGGGTTGGGGGCAGGGGAGTAGATTGCAAAACCAGAGCTGGCTCTGCATGCTTGCTACTCCAGTCCTAACAGGGAAATCTTTGTAGAAATGTGTATTCAAATAAAGAGGGTATCAAGGTGATTACCAGGATTAACTTTTATGGGTCCAAAATGCCTTGAGTATGCTTGATGGCAAGAAGATAGATTAGTCAGCTTTTCAAGGCTTTTCGAACAGTTTTTTTTTTTTTTTTTTTTCTATCCAGTGAGAGATTCATGGATGAGAAACATTCACAATGTTTGCCTTTCTCTTTTCCTCTCCTTTCCAGATCTATGCAGTTCGATCAGTGGTTCCCAACAAAAGCAATAATGAAATAGTCCTGGTGCTACAGCAGTTTGATTTTAATGTAGATAAAGCAGTGCAGGCCTTTGTGGATGGTGAGTATACATGTCCTGTGAACCTGTAGATGTGAGAACTAAATATTCCATATATTCTGTGTTTTCTTCTTTGAATGCATTGAATACCAATTGTTTACTAATACTTTATTTTTCATAAAAACATGCTAGGCTTTAAAAACACGTCTACATACATTGGTGCTTGCCAGGGTCCTGGCGGTGGTGGGGGATAGGGACTTAGGTTTAATGGGGACAGAGTTTCGGTTTAGGAAAGGAAAACCTCAGGAAATGGATGATGGTGAGAGTTGCCCAACAGTGTGAACGTACTTAGTGCCCCTGACCTGCACAGTTAAATATGGTTAAGATAGTGTGTTTCAGGGGCTTCCCGGGCAGCTCAGCTGGTAAAGAATCCGCCTGCAGTACAGGAGACCCCAGTTCCATTCCTGGGTTGGGATGATCCCCTGGAGAAGGGATAGGCTACCCACTCCAGTATTCTTGGGCTTCCCTAGTGGCTCAGCTGGTCAAGAATCCACCTGCAATGCAGGAGACCTGGGTTCGATCTCTGGGTTGGAAAGATCCCCTGGAGGAGGGCATGGCAACCCACTCCAGTATTCTTGCCTGGATAATCCCATGGACAGAGGCACCTGGTGGGCTAGAGACCACAGGGTCGCAAAGAGTTGGGACATGACTGAGCGACTAAGCTCACAGTATGTTTTATATTATGTGAATTTTACCACAGTAAACAGCATTTAAAAAAACACATCTATGTATTAAGAGCAGAATTTGGAAGTTCTTTTTTCCTCATTGGGAAAAAACAGAAGACAGACTGTAGATGGTTTGCAAAGGATACCTGTTCTAATGCTACTAATTCCACTGTCGACCAGTCTGTTCAATTAGCTATTAAACAATGTCCTTTATTTGATGATGTCCTTGTTAATGGAGGATAATGAACTTCACTCCTGATCTGAAAAGCCTTCTCAACTCTTCAACCAGCATAGTTCTACTTGGCCTTAGGGTTGGAATCCTTGAACTTGATGCTTACATAGTCTGAGAGGACTGATTTGGTCTTTAATATCCTTAGTTTATCATTTTGAGATTTCCTAATTAGTCAGAATATTAGTTCATCTTATCCACCTCTAGAACGTTTTTGCTGTCTAAAAAAATTTTGATTTTTTGGACAGCCCATTTCCAGTGATGTTATAGAATCTAAATTCTCAGGAATGTAGTTATTTAATAAATGTATAACCTACTGTTTTACATTTCCTCTAAATTATGGGAAATTCTCCTAGACAAATTAAACAAATTTCATTTATGAACGAATATCTTATACCTGTTCTTTGATATCATATATCTTCTGTCCTAGCATTAGTTTCTGTTTTGTTAATGAGGACTAACTAAACATAATCTGACCGAAACTTCAGGGACTACCTTTCAGCATATTCCTCCATTTTATACTAGTTTTACTTTCTGTAAAAACTTACTTAATTTCCTGGAAATAGAATAATCTTCCTAAGTTTCTACATATATTATAATTGCATTTCAGGCAAGGTCTTGGAACCAGATAGCACATTCACATTCTGATATCTGCAGTCAGAGTTTAGAGTGCTAATTGAATTAAAAATGATTATCATTCAAAATTGGAGAAGGAAATGGCAACCCACTCCAGTACTCTTGCCTGGAAAATCCCATGGACGGTGGAGCCTGGTAGGCTACAGTCCATGGGGTCGCAAAGAGTCAGACACGACTGAGCGACTAACTCACACACACATCATTCAAAATGGGATTTCCCAGGTGGCGCTAGTGGTAAAGAACCTGCCTGCCAAGGCAGGAGATGCAAGAGACCTGGGTTTGATCCCTGGTTGAGGAAGATCCCCTGGAAGAGGGCATGGCAACTCACTCCAGTATTCTTGCTTGGAGAATCCCACGGACATGGGAGCCTGGTGGGCTACAGTCTACGGGGTCGCAAAGAGTCAGACACGACTAAAGTGACTTAGCACACATGGTTCATAATAGACCTGCAAGGAGACTCACAGTGCGTAACTTTTCTGACTATTTTTCCTGCTTCATGTATGAACATATATGGAATCTTTATTCATAAGAAATACAGAGAATGGGATGCTAATCCAGCTTTGCAACATTTGGTGCAATTTGTCTCACACGAAAAATTGAGAGGTGCACAGCCTGGCTCAGATAAACTGTCTTTTCAGTTTCGTTTGCCAGCATCACTCACGTGTAAAAAAGTTCTAGGAAAGGAAACAGGTTACTATCCCCATGCCTCCCCACCCTCAGTTGGAGTGAGGCCCCCACATTCTCCATCCTGAAAGTTTTTATTACAAAGTGACCCTGATGAGATGCACAGATGCTCAGTAACTGATGAACTGTCATCAAATCCGATTGTATTTAAATAGAGCACCATGCTTGTTCTTGAAATTTTCACCTTGTCAGGATTAAGGTCTCATTTTAAAAAACTCATCGATTGCTGAGATATCATTTTGGATGGGGGTCAATAGGAAAACATGTTTAAAGGCCACTGAAAATCAAAAATAGTCATTAGGAATCACTTCTGAGGCACGTTAAAACACACGTTCTGAGTGGCTTAAAAAGCTCCCAACAGGACTTCCCCGGTGGCTCACTGGTCAGGAATCCTCCTGCCAATGCAGGAGACACGAATTCGATCCCTGATCCAGGAAGATCCCACGTGCCCTGGAGCAACTCCACCCCTGGGCCACCACTGTTGAGCCTGCACCCCAGAGCCGGGGAATGGGCGCTCCGGAGCCCGAGCCCGCGAGCTGCAGCTACTGAAGTCCCCGAGCCCTGGAGCCACCGCATTGAGGAGCCTGCACGCCGCAACTGGGGAGGAGCCCCCACTGGCTGCAACTGGAGAAAAGTCCCTGAGGCAACGAAGACCCAGGGCAGCCAAAAATAAATAGATAAATTAAATTATGTATATTTAAAAAAAAAACTCCAAGAAGTTTTGGTATAATAAAGTTTAATAATAACAGTTTCAAAATTGTCTGTAAACACAGGTTCTTCAGAATTACCCTCTAAAAGCTCATGGTCCAAATGGCAAATCGAATTTATGTCCAAATATAAAAATTAGAGGAATAATTGAATATTACAGTTGAAAGTGGTAAACAACTCACCTCCTTCCTCTGATTTAAAAGAAGAGTCTTTAACATTTTTTAATTTTATTTTATTTGGAATACTGAAGTTGAGCTATAAGTAAGAACTACCCTAATAATTCTTAGCCACGGGTGTGACTTAGGAAGTAACCTAGTGAAAGTGACTTCCTAAAGTTCTTTGAAAGGAAAATACTGGGAAACATTCATTCTCTGGGCAAATTAGAAAAAGATCAGCCTAGTTAATAAAAAGTCTGAATTATAGCTTACTTTTAAATGCAGTCTTACTATTTCAAGTACATGTAACGCAAAAAGCCTTCGAGGGGCATTGAATTGGAAACTCTGAATGGATAGGAATAATTAGTCTTCTTAAACATTAGTCAAAGCAATATGGCCTTCTGCTTATCTAACAGTGACAGTAGACTCAATAATTGGGGCCCTACTAATTTGAAATTTGTTATAAAGACTAGCCTGAAGTTTATCTTTGTTTAGCCAACACACTCATTGTGGAGAACTATTAGTATAATGAAATTGTACGAGAATGCTTAAAATTGTTGAAAGAATACATTTAAGAGCTACTCTTTAGAAATACCTACTTAAATAAGAACAACCGGTCTACTCATTACCAATAACTTGTTGAAATTACCCCCAGCAGTTTGGAGTGAGTGAGCGAGTGAGTGCACGCTAAGTCGCTTCAGCCGTGTCTGACTCTTTGTGACGCTATAAACTAGCCCACCAAGCTCCTCTGTCCGGGGGATTCTCCAGGCAAGAATACTGGAGTGGGTTGCCATGCCCTCCTCCAGGAGATCTCCCTGACCCAGGGATTGAACCCAAGTCTCTAACATCTCCTGCATTAGCAAGTGGGTTCTTTACCACTAGCACCTTGGAGTGAGTGAAGAAACTTAGACTATATGAAGATACTTATTGTAGCTGACCGCTGGTTAAGCATGTCTTTTAAAATATTTTCTAATTTAATCAAGTTAGACTTTTCCTCTGCATCTGCCCGATGCCCCATATGCACATGAAGAGAATTGCAGAACCTGGGACTCAACTTGTTATTTAATGAGCTTCTTTTGTTTCAAAGTGGAACCTTGCAAAGACTGCATTCTGTCCTTATCCACAGTGACATGAGCAAAACTAACATCAGATCATCTGTCCTTCTTGTTACCCTGCAGGTTGTGAACATAATGAGTAAAGGCAGAAAATGAGCAGAAATAGCCAAACAAAAAGTTAGGATGCACATGGTTAATAATATTCAAAATCCCATGTTTGGCCAGAAGATTATAGGTGTTTTGATTCATATATAAAACAGAATAATTTTAATTCTACCTATGGCAATGAAGCTATCAGAAAATTCTCAAGATATATTTCATTTTCTCTAAGACAACATAATGATAAAACAAAGTAAGCTTCATGTAGTGGGGCTTAATATTTCGATAAAACCAAGATCATGCAGTGAATTAAATGAAAATCTGGAAATAAAAAATGAAACTGGCATTTTTATTAAGGTAGGATGTATCAAAACAAATGAAAAAGCCAGAAAAAAAAAAAAATCGCTACCAGGATGGAAAGACAGAGATGAATTTTGTGTGGTGTTTTATTATGTGAATACATGTTGAAGATTCTTTGTCTTTGTCTAGGCAGTGCAATTCAAGTTCTAAAAGAATGGAATATGACAGGAAAAAAGAAGGTAAGATTGATATGGATTGTAAATTAGTAACATCTTCCATCAGAACCTTCATGGTTGTTATCATTTTAACAAGGGTGCCAATTTTGTGCTTCTTTCAAATATGTTAATATGTACACCCAGGAAGCTTCCGGATTCATGACTCTCTTAAATTACAAGCCGCCCTCCCTCCTAATGCCCTTGTTTTCTGTTCAAGTGTTTTCAATCACCAGGTGTGCTTCAGAAGTCCCAGAGTTTTTCTTTTTAAGTATTAAGGCAAGCCCAACCAGAGAATTCAAAGGATTCTAGATGTTAACTTGCCTGAACGTATCCCACAGCACAAAGGAAAACATTAAGAAGCTTTTTAAAGATACTTGAAAAGCTCTAAATATATTTTCACATGTTTTTCCAGCCGAGAGAATCGGTCCAGGGCTGCCCCGAGAAACATTCTTCCTGAGTTCTAATAAGCTAGATTTTTAATAAAGGAAGAGAAAAAGGCCGTGCCTTAAAGCCATAGTAAGTAAGGGGCCTGTTTTCCTTTCTTTCGAACCCTGGCAGACTGACTGCTCCTTGTGAGCAGAGGGGAGATTTTCAGCTGCCGCATACAAGTCACTCTGCTTTCTTGCGTAGTCGCAGCGTCCCGACCTCTGGGCACACGTGCTATGCACACACTGGCCTTCCTGGTCTTGTGGGCGTTGCTGGGTGCTCACTGGCTCCTCTGAGCTGCAGCTTCTTGTTCTAGGCCTGTCATCAGCTTCCTGACTTTGACAAAAAGGCTGCTCCTCTTTCCAAAGTAACTTCCCCAAGGGGATCCCAGTGTATACTCGTCCCCCTGAGGGAAGATCACTGGCCCGAGGACTAGGTTTTAACAAACACACACATGAAAGCAGCATTGATTTCATAAATTCCCAAGATTACTGAAATTACTGGAATGATCCTTTCCTCCTTTTTCTCCTCCTAGCTTCATGGAGAATAGGGAGAATTACGAGGTTTTTTGTTCAACCTTTGTATGCCACCATCTTTGACAATGTCTGCTTATCTTTAATCATAGCTTCCCAGACTTCTGTGTGAAATGAAGACTATTTGCAAGTGATTGAAAGGCAGTATTTATACTTACGTGGAGAAATTTAGATGTGTGGCTTGGGTTTTAAATTTCTCTGATGTGGAAAAACAGAGCAGATGGCAGCTGCAGGCCCAACTCATTACCAAGCCTTCTTCTTAGAGGTTCAGTGGGAAGATGGTCTCCCCAGCCTGGGAGACTCAGGGCTTCTGCGGGAATAGGTGCCCCTGGGCCTTCCCTTCACCTAGTCATTGCACTTCTCTCCCCTGGAGGAGCTCTTCGGCAGAGACATGCTTGTGGTTTCGAAGGAAAAGAAAGGGAATGGGGAGGAGAATCAAGAGAAAATTGTTTCTTCTTATTTCTTTTCCAAACATGTTGCAGAACAAAGCCGGACTGATGTTTAGCTGGTGGGACACCGATGCCGCAGGCAGCCCGGGGTCTGTCCTGACAGGTCCCTTGTCTGTTCTCATTGGCTGAGGCCTGTACCAAGGTCTAAAAAATTTCAATTATCTAAAATTCGGGGTAGGGACTTTCCTGGTGGTTCAATGGTGAAAACTCCACACTTCCACTGCAAGGGGCACAGGTTCAATCCTTCTTCAGGGAACTAAGATCCTATGTACTGCAAGATGTGGCCAATAAATAAATTAATTAAATTACTAAAAGATATAAATAAAAAATGAAATAAAATAAATGGCTGTGTTATTCTGAGCTAAATGTAAGAAAAGTCTTACAGTGCTGTTGAGCTCGCAGCCAGGTATTCCAGCAGCACAGAATTCAGGTGGACCCACATTGGTTTGGCAATGCTTGATTCTGGGACTTCCTGGACAGGGTGGCAGCAGTCCAGGGGTGGCCTGGTTGGAGGGTGCCTTTTCAAAGACCCAACCTGGACTGTGGGGATTTGACTCCACCCCCTCATTTTGCAAGGAGGTGCCGGCCTCTCCTGTTCCCACCCTCCCCCTCAAGTTTCCCTCCTCCCCAGAGGAGCAGACCTCAGAGTCCTCCCTGCCCTCCCTCCCACCAAGGTCTCTGTAAGGAATGAGAGCTCTCCTCCAATAGCACAGTAGCTGAATTCAAGTTCCTCCAGGGTAGTATCCATGAGATTTTTTACTCTATGACCATTCAGATACATAGGCCCTCAATTTGCTCAAATGATAGCTATTTTAAGCCATTTCCTGCTGTGTTTTGCTTGTAAAGGAAACTTTTTGTTTTCTATGTTTATGAGGTAAAAGTTTACACAACTCATTGTGGGGAAGAAGATATTTATAGTAACTTGGGTGGTTAATAAAGACATCGGTCTTTTCACCCATTTTATTTGAAGAGTCAGAAAACAAAAAAAAACCCAAAAGGATAGCGTATCTTATTTTGCTTTCTCGGGTTCACATTCTATTTCAAGGTGCTTGTGAGCTGCATAATATTCATTTCTCATTTGTTTCTCATTCTAGAACAATAAGAGAAAACGAAGCAAGTCCAAGCAGCATCAAGGCAACAAAGATGCTAAAGACAAGGCAGAGAGGCCCGAGGCAGGGTCCATGCAGCCACCACCGCCCCAGATACAAAATGGCCACATCAACGGCTGTGAGAAGGACAGCTCGTCCACTGATTCTGCCAGTGAAAAACCAGCCCTTCCCCCTCGTGAGAAAAAGATCTCAATACTCGAGGAACCTTCAAAGGCACTCCGTGGGGTCACAGGTCAGTTATTCTTAAGTAAAGTTGCTTAGGAAGACATAGAAGAAAAGGGTGGTAGGGGACCCGCTGGGACAGTCACTGAGACTGTTGTTGTTGAAAGGAAAAGATTGTCCTGCAACATTGTCCGTAGATTCAAACGGTCTTCAGGCAGGATGGTAGGGGCTGGGAGGAAAGCAACAGGACCAGAGAAGACATGTCCAATCCAGCCCCGCAAAAGTCAGAGGACTTGTTTAATCTAAAAAGTATAGTTCTAGTCTCTATTGGAATCATCAGGAAAATAGAAATTCCAGCTTAAAGAAATTTTCTTTCTAAAGACACTTTGGCTGGGATAAGGGAGGGATAATTGGTGACCAAAGGAAATGTTATTAAAGGGTAGACCAAATTATTTTATCTCCTGGTATTTTATATCGTGCGATAGAATATAATCTTCCAGGGTGTTAGAATCTGGAATATTCTTTATTTGTGCTACAGCTATATATTCATTACTCAACAACAGGCTGCCTCTTAATCAACCGTATGACCTTAAGGGCATCATTTCATCTCTAGTGTCCCATTTCCTTTCTGTAAAATATGGCAACTGTACAGGGTTCCACTAGACCTGTGATCTTTAATACTATTCGGCCCAAAGCTCCATTTTTATGTCAAATCCTAAAGTAAAATTCATAGATAATATAAATCTACCTAGAAACAGAACATCAATAATATAAAAATATAAGAAGTTCAGAATAGCTAAAATAGAAGGCTTAATAAAATGGTCAGATGTTCATACCCACTTATCATGAATCGCTTTACACTTATACGAAGGGAGACAGTGGTCAACTGGATAACATGAATACTGCTTCTTTATATTCGACATGTGAAGTAAAAACTAAATAAGTATATTTTAATGTAGACGTGGGGTCACTGGGAAAGCAGCTGCTACAAATGCAGACTGACAGTTGCTGATTATCCTTTCAAATACTGTGACTGCCCTTGTGGTTAGCCATGGAATTTTCCAAATGGTGAAAAACTCTTGGTAAAGTTATAAACACCAGAAAGTGCAGTTTGCTCTTAATGTATACAGTAGTTGAACCCTGGAAGTCCGAGTAAATCTTGGAAATCCATAGGAAAACTGTACAAAAAATACTTTGAGTTTATATGTCACGTGTCTGGGAAGATATGAGAAAGTTCAGTTCACTGGGCAGTTCTTCATTGTGTGGGATTCCTGTGATTGTGGGTCATCTAACATCCTGCTCCCAACACCCACCCATACAAAATTATTTAGATAAATTTTTAAAGTTTTTCAAAACACCTCCTAAAATATACCAAAGATGAATAAGACAGGGGCTTAAAAAGCAGAGACATCATTTTTCAGACAAAGATTCGTATAGTCAAAGCTATGGTTTTTCCAGTAGTCATGTATGGATGGGACAGTTGGACCATAAAGAAGGCTGAGTACCGAAGAATTGATGCTTCCGAACTATAGTGTTGGAGAAGACTTTGAGAGTCCCTTGGATTGTAGGCAGATCAAATCAGTCGATCCTAAGGGAAATTAATCCTGAATATTTATTGGAAGGACTGATGCTGAAGCTGAAGCTTCAGTACTTTGGCCACCTGATGTGAAGAGCTGACTAAAACTGGAAAAACCCTGATGCTGGAAAAGATTGAGGGCGGGAGGAGAAGGGGGCACAGAGGATGAGATGGTTGGATGGCATCACTGACTCAATGGACGTGAGTTTGAGCAAACTCTGGGAGATAGTGAAGGACAGGGAGGCCTGGCGTGCTGCAGTCCTTGGGTCACGAAGAGTCGGACATGACTTAGCAACTGAACAACAGCCTACAGGGAGAGTTTAGTCGAGCAGAAGAGAGAGGTGCAAACAGAAAATCACATGGTAACCTGTTCTGAATCAGGGATTACCATGAGGAAGCATGAAGTAACTGACACTGTGTGACACATTAAGAAGTTTTCTAATTGCTCACAAAGCTCTAATTTTCTTCCATAAACATTACCTAACAACACTATTAATACTGCTGTAATTCAGAAAACCCTTACTACACATTGATATCTTACAACAAACAACAAAAATAACCTATTTCTCTTTAGAATCTGGATGTTCCAGTAATCTTTTAATTCAGCTTTTCCTCTGCCTACAATTTTGAGAATGTTTTGATTTATGGTCGGAGCAAGAGAAAGAAATTAAATAATTGAATGGCACATTCCCAACTTTGCCTGTGATTGCTTTCACACAAATTACTTTCAAAATCTAATTACTCAGGTTGATGTTGTGATATCAATCATACATTAAAAGCCCAGCACATATATTTGTTCATTTACTTATAATTTATACCTGCTTCCTAAAACAATTTCAGTAACTCTATCAAGTATATGACATTAGAGCAAATGCAATATTGAAGCGCTTCACTTCACAGTGAAGAGCCGCCTTGAAAGTTAAATACCCAGCAGATGAGTTCTCTGTACAAGGGGGCTTTTGTGAACTCTGTCATGAAACTTTTGGCAAAGAATACTTTATTGCACAAAGAACCATCCCAAGATCCCTTCAGTTTTGTAAGTTTAGCATGAAATCTTTAAGGTATGTCGGTATTATTTGTTAGTAATTAATAAAACAAAGCTATTACTCATGTAAATCTTTCTGTTAAAGAATAAATGATGACAGTGGAAGGTTATCAGAAATTTTTGCAAAAAGAAGAGAATTCTCCTGGCTGGCCATTAACTTCACCAGCAGCTTGTTGTGATCATAAATTTTAAAGTGAGTTTATAGCTAGTTAAGCTTCTTCCCAAAGATAATGAAGATTCATCAGGAGGTTGATGCCAAAACTATCAAATGACTTCTGAAATGCTTTGTTCAATTTTTCAAAAATCCTGAGGTCTCTGCTAAATGTTTTACAGATGAGTGTTAGGTCTTGCGTATTACTGCACCCCATTTTGAGTAGACTTTTGAAACTGGGAAGGATGGGAAAGATCCCTTAATCCCCTCACTGTATAGCTGAGTAAGCCAAGGCCACTGGGGTCAAGAAGCTGAGAAGATCAATGCCCCAGGGGTAACTCTGGTTAGCAAAAGCCTGACTCAAATCCATGCAATTTTATGCATGCATTAGAGAGTTATTACTAAAACCACAGGCTCCATAACTCCTGAAAGATGTATAATTGAAAAATTAGGGAAAAGTAATCATAACAAAACCAGATAATGATATTCTGTACTTGAGTGAGTTCAAAGTATGAGCCGTAAAGAAATCTCCAGTCTGCTGGTGGTGGAGCATTTATCAAGCTTTCCAGTGATGAAACTGGCTCGGGGAAACTTGTCCTGAATGCCCAGTTGGGCAGCAGGCTGTGAACATGTGGAAAGCGTTTTTTTATCTTTTATAACACCTTGACATTCAAGATCTCTCTTTCTAAAGGTTTTAAAAAGGATCATTTGCTGGTAGGGGAAAAGTTAGTTTTAAGATATGTGCAGGTGGTTCCGGGGTGTTAGTGTGACTTCCCACATGAAAAATAGCCACCAAAAGCATCATCCTTTCAGGCTGTAAATATAGTACTGTCGAGTGGGACAATGCTGCATTTCAGCGTATAGCTCTGAAGTTGGGGAGTTTGATTTAAACTTAGTACAAAATTACTTTTTTAAGCCTTGGAGTAGTTTTTTCTGTATTTCAGAATTTTTAATAACCACTCAAATTAGATCTTTTACATAATCCAATCAAGATTATCTGCATCTAAGTACAAAGTCAGACAAGGAGTAGATCAAGATTTATTTTCACAGAAGTAATGCCAAGGGTCACTTTTATTTCTAAGGCTCTATCTGAATGGTTCAAGTGCACTATGACCTTAGGTTTCATTTTTCCCAAATGTGGCTCCTGCTCTATTTTCCTTAAGGGTCAGATTGCTGAAATGTCTATATGCTTATCACTGCGTGGGCTAGAATAGGAATTCAGATTCCTCTGCGGTCCTTCCCCCACTGGACACAATTCCACCCAATAGGAAAGGAGCGGGACTGTGGGCCACCAACTGGCTCCATTGAGATAAGCTTGGGGGCGGGGCTTTTCTTGTCTTCAGCCCCTCTTCCCAGCAGGCTTCCTTTATAGTCTCTCATCTTGTAAAGCATCTCGGGAAGCCAGCTCTTCTGTTGCCCGTTACTTGTTTCTAACAGAAGGCCCCATGCTGTGTTCACTGACCTCCACCATCCGGGCTTCTGCCCCGTGTGGGAGAACGGGGACAGCCTCAGAGTTTTACCTTTGCCATGCAGATTCTGCGGGTGGCGTGCCTTTGGGACAGAACCGCTTTCTTATTCTCTAGGTGAACTGAACCAACTGTGAGAAAAAGGGTCCTGTTATTTTAGAATGTTGGCTGCCTGTCCCTCATTTGTGCTTCGTATAAAAGAGAAGAAAACAACAACAGACCATTTTACAGTATTTTTGTGGTGTTGGGTTCCCTATAAGATTTCCAAGCAGATTTTTTAATGCTGTTGTTGGCCCTAGCTCCAAGATTATCTCCTCTGCTTTTCTAAACCCTATATTGGACCAGAGGATTAGAAAAGATCAACAAGAAGAAAGCAGCTTGCCGAGAACTTTAATAGAAAAGCCAAATGTGTATATTCCAGGATTTCAGCCATTCCAGCCCTCAGATGGAAGCAACATAATATCATTGCTAAGAAACCAGGGCTTTAGCATTAAACGTGTTTGGATTCAAATCTTGGCCTCGTTATTTACTAGGTGTGTGACCCTGGACAAGCTAACCCTTCTGTGTCTCACCTGCAAAATATTCTGCAATTGTGATGAGGAGTAAATGAGATAAAGTGATAAGAACAGTATTTGGCACAGAGTAAACCCTGAAGTCATTTATTTCTCTATCTAGGAAATATCTTAAGCATCTAACATGTGCCAGAATTTTTCTAGAGGAAGTAAACAAAATAAAAAAGTTTTTGCCTTCCTGGAGTTTATGTTCTTTGGTGGGGAGTGGGGAGAAGAGATGCACAGTAAACCAGAATGCCCCAAAATGTTTATGTGAAAGTGTTAGTCGCTCAGTGGTGTCCAACTCTTTGTGACCCTGTGGACTGCAGCCTGCCAGGCTCCTCTGTCCTGGAATTCTCCAGGCAAGAATGCTGGAGTGGGTTGCCATTTCCTTCTCCAGAGGATCTTCTGACCGAGGGATTGTGCCTGGGTCTCCTGCATTGCTGGCTGATTCTTTACCATCTGAGCCACCAGGGAAGTTTAAATGCTTATGGATGATAGTAAATGTTGTGAAGGCAGCAGGTAGGAGAGAGACGGGGGCAGGAAGAAGGGTGTGGGTAGCAGCTTCAGACAAGGCCCTCTGTGAGTGGGTGAAGAGGAGCTGTGGATGCTGAGGGTGCCCCCGTTCACGTTCTCTGACATCAGCCTATCCTGGTCTAAACAGCCACTGTTTTATTTAAACCTTAATTAAGGATTATTTTAGCTCAAGCCCTTGTAGCGTTGTAACCACTGGTTTTTAATTAGAGATATAGCACTTTGCTAGTGTATATAGCTGACATTTAGTACTGCCGTGTGAACGGGCATTTTGAAGCATATAGTGTAAGGCACATTTATCATTATTCTCACTCTGTTATTTTGGCATCTGATGCCTTAGTGTGAACTACCATCTGTAGCTAAGTGTTGTTCAGCCACTCAGCGTCTAGCAGCACAGTGTCTGAACCGTTCAGGTAACATTAGAGGCCGCCTTCCAGCGTGTCCTCAGTGTCTTAGACCCCTGCTTCCTTTCTCTGAGTGTGATAAAGCAGGAGACGGAGACAGGCGTAGGACGTAGGGACGCAAGGACACGGGATATATCAAACCCCTCAGTATTTTTCTGTCACCTGGGTAGAGTGAACTCCAGAGCCCTGTCCCTTCTCTTTCTCATTTGAAAACTACTTTTGCTGCATCCCTACAGCAAAAATTCAAGCCATCTCATCTCTGAATAGCTGATACCTTCCCAACTTCCCACTCAAACCTTGTTAGTTACAAGGTTTCAGTTACAAACAGACTTAATTCAATGGAATGCACTCCTTACAAAGAATAAAATGCCTTCCATTAATTTCTTGGACTGCAAGGAGATCCACCCAGACCATCCTAAAGGAAATCAGTCCTGAATATTCATTGGAAGGACTGATGCTGAAGCTGAAACTCCAAAACTTTGGCCACCTGATGAGAAGAGCTGACTCATTTGAAAAGACCCTGTTGCTGGGAAAGATTGAAGGCGGGAGGAGAAGGGGACGACAGAGGATGAGATGGTTGGATGGCATCACTGACCCAGTGGACATGAGTTTGGGTAAACTCCGGGAGTTGCTGATGGACAGGGAAGCCTGGCGTGCTGCGGTCCATGGGGTCACAAAGAGTCAGACATGACTGAGCGACTGAACTGAACTGAACTGAAACCTTTAAAGGTGTTAATGACATTTAAGACCTTGTAAAGACAATATAAACTAAAAGACTGGTTTCCAGTCAGAAAGTTCCCAGCTTGATCTGAGCTGATCCAGTTTTACAGAAGAGAATAAACCTGTCTGTTTAAGTCTTTGTTCCAAAGTTATTGCCTCCTCTGATTTTCTGTTAATTACCCTGTCATATAGTGATAGAAGAATGATGTAAAATGCAAATTAAGGTATACAATAATTGTAATGTGAAAAGGGTTTTCTTGGGGTTTCATCACTATAATATCTTAAGAAAATTATCTTTACTCACTGTCTCCATGTCTTCACCTCTCTCTCACTTATCAATTTGTTAAGGTCCCATCACTCCAAAGAAATTGCCCCCACTGAGTTTACCATTGGCCTCCACGTATTGAATCTAGCAGATGTTTTTCCAATCCTTATGTTACCTTTTCCTTGCAGGACTATCGACCACTCTGTCCTTAACCATCTTGTCTTTTCCCTTTGGTATCTATGACCTGACACTTTTCCTGATTTCTCCCCTCCATCTTCATTGCTTCTGTGTTTCCTTTGAGGGTTCTTCTCCTCTAACTGGCTGTTAATTGTTGAGGCTCATCACGGCCGGGTTAGTCCCAAGTCCTTTCTCACATAAAGCTCTCTCTTCTTAGATCATCACATAAAGCTCTCTCTTCTTAGATCATCTCAGTCGTGCTGTAGCTTTGATTGTGTATGCTGGCTCACATACTCCTCATCCCAGTTGAGGCTACTCTCTGAACTTAGACTCCTACTTGATATTTTCACTTTGATATTTCAAAGCACTCTAACATCATGCTCAAAACAAACTCCTGATCTCCCTTCCCAGTCTTAGCTTTCTGATCTTAGTGTACCATCCATCCATCCTGAAGCAAGTCAGAAATCTAGGCATCAGTCAATACATCTTCCTCTCCCCTGATATCCAATTGATCACCAAGTCCTATTGATTTTCTTTTTCAAATATTCCTGGCATCCATCCATTTCTCACTGTCTTGATCTCTACATTCCCATCCAAACCATCTTCTCTTGTCTCTGCTGCTATAGTAATCCACTCCTTAATCACCTGGCATTCATTCTGTTCCCCTCTAAATCATTGTCTAGCCTGTAATCTCTTCAGATAACACATATTTGGACTCTTAAAGATAAAGACCAAAAGTCTTACTCTGGCCCATAGACCCAGCATATTCCAGCCTCTGTGTCCCATTCCAGCCTCATGATCTGGTAATGTTGATTCTTGCTCCTTGCTTCAGCCATACTGGGCACCTCTTAGTCCCACACAGGAGCTGTGTGCATCAGTCAGGTTTAAGTCAGGAGACAGAGGCCACACTGATTATTCGAATGGGTGGAATATAGTAGCAAGAACTGATAACTAAAACAGTCGGAGGTGGCTAACTACTACATGGGTAAGTGAGGACTCACAGGGGCCTAGGCTTGTCGAGAGAACAGTTACTCTTTCCAAGAAGGCAGGACAATAAAGGAAGTAGGACTGGGAGATTCCCCTAGTCTGAAACTAGACTCTGTCCTCATCAAATAAGGTGTGTGGCTACCAGCTGTTTGCTCTTGTTCAGTCCTCAGTCATGTCTGACTCTTTGCAACCCCATGGACTGCAACACACCAGGCTTCCCTGTCCTGCACTGTCTCCCGGAGTTTGCTCAAACTCTTGTCCGTTGAGTCGGTGATACCATCCAACCATCTCATCCTCTGTCGTCCTCTTCTCCTCCTGCCCTCCATCTTGCCTAGCGTCAGGGTCTCTTCCAATGAGTTGGCTCTTTGCATCCGGTGGCCAAAGTTTTGGAGCTCTAGCTTCAGCATCAGTCCTTCCGGTAGATAGTCAATGACTGACAGAGGAACATGCTCACAGCCTTGTGGTGACAAAAGATCTTGGCATAGGGCCTGGGCTGAGCTGTTCTATAGAAGAAACCCACCATTGCCAGAGAGTGTAGATGAACTGGAACTGCTCAAAGCCATCGCCACTGAGGGGGAGTCAGGGAACATGGCATGAGCGTGCATCTGAAACTCCTCTGCATGGCTGCTGGCTCCTGTAGGGGATAATAATAATGATGAAGGACCAAAAAGAAAAGTGTATTTCTGCCCTCATCACCTTGCAGGGGACCCTTTGTTGCCCTCTCCTAACAAAGCTAGCAATCTACCAACTGGCAAAAGAAAATTGTTTACAGGGTCCACCGCTAGTTATCACAAAGTAGGGCAAACAAGGGTAGATTTAGAATCGAGAGGCAATAATTTAACTGCTTCAGACCCTCTCTGCCTGGAATGCAGTTTCCTTCCCTCTTCATCTAAATCATGTTTAATGTGATTTCAGGTGAGCTTAGTTCTTTCTTCTGTGGAGAATTCATTCCTCATATCCCTAAGTCAAATACATGCCAGTTGTAGATTTCAGGACTGTGCGCTTTTTTTTTTTTTCATAAAGCTTATCACAGTTGTAATTCTACATTTGTTTATGTGGTGGTGTGGTTTATGTGTCTTCCTTTGAGGCTGCGAGTTCTATGAGATGGAAACCACAGATGTCTTTTACCACTGTTGTGTTTTTGGTGTCTAGAACAATAACTGGACATAATAAGCACTCAAGCCTTTTTCATGATTTGTATTGAGTTATTAGTAATAAATAAATGGATATGTATAGGTTAATTTGGGGCTTCCCTGGTGGCTCAGATGGTAAAGACTCTGTCTGCAATGCGGGAGACTTGGGTTCAATCCCTGGGTCGGAAAGATCTCCTGGAGGAGGGCATGGCAACCCACTCCAGTATTCTTGCCTGAATTTAAAATGTTTAAGTTACTATGCTGCTTTTTAAAGATAATTGTGGATTTTGTATTTCTGATTTTAAAAGGCACTTATATTAATTGAAGAGATGTGAAAAATACAGTAAGGTTTAGGAGGGAAAATCCTACCTCCTAGAAACAACCACTGTTAAATTTCATTTCAGAATGTTTTAGATTTATAGATATATAGGGTTCATTTTTACAAATGTTGAGTAGTCTGTGAACTTTTGTATCTTGCTTTTTACTTAACATGACATTATAAACATTACCTCATATCATTTTGTTCTTTAAAAACATGACCTTAATAGCTGCACTATGTTTTTATGAATTTGCCGTTTATTTTAATTATTTCCAAACTGTTGTCCATGTGCATTGTTTCCACTTGCTATTATAAACAATGCTGTAATGAACAATTTTTGTTTATAAATCTTTATGAACAATCATTTTCTTGACATACTTTCTTAGAAGTGGGACTATTGGGTTCAAGGGGTATAAATATTTTTTAAATTCTTAATATATTGCTGTCCAAAAAGATTGCACTCATCTCATTGTTTTATTTGTAAAACTGATTAGTAGGAAAATGGAGCATTTTGCAATGTTTAATTCCCATCTGCATTTCTTCTTTGTGAATATTTAAGAACACTAAGATCAGTGGTCAAAAAACTACAGATTACTTTATTATTGGTTATCAGAAAACACTACTGTATTCACATAAATACTTTTAAGAAAATGTCAATGCCTTAAGTAACAGACATTAGCAATTTTAGGCATTATTTTATAATAGCAAAATTATTTTTTATCGGTTTTTTTCTCGATGGACCCACTTACAATACTAAGTTAATCAATATGAGATGATGTGATTTAGTGAAATTATATTTGTATAGGAGACTATGAAGTCATCTTAATACAGTGAGTTAAAACAATTATTTTAGAACTACTCTATAATAAATATATCCTTTAATATTTATTTTTATTTTTTACTTTTTTGACTGTGCTGGGTCTTAGTTGCAGCATGTTGGATCTAGTTTCCCCGCTAGGGACTGAACCCGTGTCGCCTGCAGCGGAAGCAAAGCGTCTTAGTCACCGAACCATCAGGGAAACCCCTTAATACATCCTGTAAATGTAGACCTGAATTCTGCGAATACTTCCTTCAGTCTACCTTTAAGTACAAAAGGCTTTCCCTAAAAAGCTAAAGAGACAAGGGAGTTTTCAGAGACTTTCAACTCTGAACACACATAGTTGTACATATATTATGAAAATCTTTGGATCTAAGTTTATATATTTCTCCCCAAAGGAAGATTTGTTTTCTTTGATGCTGTTAATAGAAAACAACCACCACTGTTCATGTTTTACTCTGTAAAATAAATCAAGGACAAGTCAAATATGTAAGTAGATACTAAGATTTAGTAACTAGAAAATGGGTAGTTCTCAGTATTGACGAGAGTTGAGTGTAAGCACAATTACATGCACCACAGCTGAGTGTCAGTGGATCCGAGTGACTAGAAAATAATTTGGCAAAGCATATCAATAACTTTTTAAGACAAGTAAAGGCAAGAATTTATGTCTTCTTCATCACAAACCCTACTAAATTATAGTAAAGGAATTTTTAAATATAGAAATCCACAATGATGAAGAAAAGGGAAAAGACAGCCTCAGTTTCTAGAGGAAGAAAAGTAGATGGAAGAGGATTGACTGATGAAGCAAGAGTATGGGAAGTTGCAGCATAGACTTCAGAGGGAGGGAGCTTTGGCAGGAAGGATGCTTGACTGCCTGGCAGAAAATGGGGAAACTCTAGATCTAGAGTCAGCCTTTAGGATGGGGGACAAGCTTAGAAAGAGAGGTATAAAGCAGGGTAATTAAATAAAGGTATTTTAAGGAACAGTCCACTATCCCTTTACCTACTTCCATTCCAGCTTGTTTCATAAGATGTCTAACATTTGCCCTCAAGGTAGAAAGGGAGGGTGGGAGTAAGGAGAGCAGAAAGTGATATGCTAGTATTTTAATGACCATTAGAATAAAATACAAAATTCTTCACAGGAAAATAACAAAACCCAGTGTTTCTCAAAGTGTCATCCACCATATTCAGTATCCAGTTTTAAAATATTACTAGACATTGCAAGAAGAAAATGTGACCTTTAATGAAGAGAAAGATTAGTCATTAGAAGCTGACCCATAGACAACCCAGATGTTGGAATCAGCAGACAAGGTTATCAATATGTTTTAAATTTTTGCCCAAAAAAGTGGATATAGTAGGTGAAGGGAGGAGAATTTCAGGAGAAATGGAAAGAATGAAATGACAACCCTGGAATTGAAGTTTCAGTTCGGTATCTGAAGTTTTTTGCAAGTCATCAGATGCCTTTGGCAGCAATTTGGACAATAAAGACTAAAGGATCAGTGAACTTGAAGACAGGTCAAAAGAAATTATCCAAACTGAAGAAAAGAGATAACAAAATGATAACAAAAGAAGCAGAGCCTCAGTGACTCAAGGGACAATATCGAGCAGTCTCATAGATATTTAATTGGGATCTCAGAAGAAAAAAGGGGAGAATGGAGAAACGGGGGGACATATGAAGAAACAATGCCCACAGTTTTTCCAAATTTAACATAAAACAACAACCCACATATCCTAAAAACTCAGCAAAATCCAAGCAGAGTAAATGATAGAAAATCACACCAAAGCATGTCACAGCCAAACTGCTGAAAGTCAGAAATGAAGATAACATTTTAAAAGCAGTCAAAGGATAAAAGACATATCACAAACAGGGGACAACAAGAAGAGTAAAGGTTGACTTCTCATCAGAAATGATATGGGCCAGGAAACTCCAGAATGAAATCTATAATGTAATAAGAATAACTGCCAATGTGGAATTATATTTATATCTAGAGAAAATATCCTTCAAAAAGGAAGATAAAGTCAAGATATTTTAAGATAAAAATGGAAAGAATTTTTCACCAGCAGACTTCCACTACAAAACAAGCTAAAGAATATTATTTAGGTTGAAAGTAAATGATACTAGATTGAGATTTGAATCTGCTGGAAGAAATGAAAAACACTGAAAATGGTAAATATATGGATAGAAAGAAAAAAGTTTTTTTTCCCTCTTTGTTTTTTTTGAAAATCAATTGACTGCTTAAAGCAAAAATAATAACAATGTATTGTGAGGTTTACAGCAAACATAGAGGTAAAATATATGGCTATAAGTACACAGTTGATAGAAGTGGGTACGTGTAATTATTTGTTTATTATTGTATGATTATTACATTATATGTGAGGCAGTATAATATTGATTCAAAGGACACTATGATACATTAATGATACATACTATAATCTTGGAACAACTTCTAAAAGCAAAGAATGAAGAGGTATCACAAAAAAGATAAGACTAACAATTGCTTGAAAACCATTTCACCTAAAAGAAGCAAGGAAAAAATCAAAGAAATAAAGAATAAACACAACTCAAAATGGTAAACATAACCCAGTAATACCAATAATTATATTAAGTAAAGATGGACAAAAGACTCTAATTAAACAGCAGAGATTAACAGACTGGATAGCAAGACCAATAGCAAGACCCAAGAAGAGGTGGCAAGAATACACAGAAGAACTGTACAAAAAAGATCTTCATGACCCAGATAATCACGATAGTGTGATCACTCACCTAGAGCCAGACATCCTGGAGTGCAAAGTCAAGTGGGCCTTAGGAAGCATCACTATGAACAAAGCTGGTGGAGGTGACGGAATTCCAGTTGAGCTATTTCAAATCCTCAAAAATGATGCTGTGAAAGTGCTGCACTCAATATGCCAGCAAATTTAGAAAACTTGGCAGTGGCCACAGGACTGGAAAAGGTCAGTTTTCATTCAAATCCCAAAGAAAGGCAATGCCAAAGAATGCTCAAATTACCGCACAATTGCACTCATCTCACACACTAGTAAAGTAATGCTCAAAATTCTTCAAACCAGGATTCAGCAATATGTGAACTGTGAACTTCCAGATGTTCAAGCTGGTTTTAGAAAAGGCAGAGGAACCAGAGATCAAATTAGCAACATCTGTTGGATCATCAAAAAGGCAAGAGAGCTCCAGAAAAACATCTATTTCTGCTTTATTGACTATGCCAAAGCCTTTGATCACAATAAACTGTGGAAAATTCTGAAAGAGATGGGAATACCAAACCACCTGACCTGCCTCTTGAGAAACCTGTATGCAGGTCAGGAAGCAACAGTCAGAGCTGGACATGGAACAACAGACTGGTTCCAAATAGGAAAAGGAGTACATCAAGGCTGTATATTGTCACCCTGCTTATTTAACTTATATGCAGAGTACATCATGAGAAATGCTGGGCTGGAAGAAGCACAAGCTGGAATCAAGATTGCTGGGAGAAATATCAATAACCTCAGATATGCAGATGACACCACCCTTATGGCAGAAAGTGAAGAGAACTAAAGAGCCTCGTGATGAAAGTGAAAGAGGAGAGTGAAAAAGTTGGCTTAAAGCTCAACATTCAGAAAACTAAGATCATGGCATCTGGTCCCATTACTTCATGGCAAATAGATGGAGAAACAGTGGAAACAGTGGCTGACTTTTTTTTTCTGGGCTCCAAAATCACTGCAGATGGTGATTGCAACCATGAAATTAAAAGATGCTTACTCCTTGGAAGGAAAGTTATGACCAACCTAGGCAGCATATTAAAAAGCAGAGACATTACTTTGTCAACAAACATCCATCTAGTCAAGGCTATGGTTTTTCCAGTGGTCATGTATGGATATGAGAGTTGGACTGTGAAGAAAGCTGAGCGCTGAAGAATTGATGCTTTTGAACTGTGGTGTTGGAGAAGACTCTGAGAGTCCCTTGGACTGCAAGGAGATCCAACCAGTCCATCCTAAAGGAGATCAGTCCTGGTTGTTCATTGGAAGGACTGATGCTGAAGCTGAAACTCCAGTACTTTGGCCACCTCATGCAAAGAGCTGACTCATTGGAAAAGACCCTGATGCTGGGAAAGATTGAGGGCAGGAGGAGAAGGGGATGACAGAGGATGAGATGGCTGGATGGCATCACCAACTCAATGGACATGGGTTTGAGTGGACTCCAGGAGTTGGTGATGGACAGGGAGGCCTGGCGTGCTGCGGTACACAGGGTGGCAAAGATTCGGACACGACTGAGCGACTGAACTGAACTGACTGAAAGAAATGCACTTTACACATGAAGACAGAGAAAGGCCAAATTCACAATAGTTAAGGGTTTTATCACCATTTTATTAGTAACTGATAGAGCAAGTATATTAAAAATCTTTAAGAATGTTGAATATCTGAACAGTGTTGTCAACCAACCTGACCTAATTGACATTTGTAAAACTCTACACCTAACAACTTGAAGGGCACATGGCATTTTTCCAAAATAGACTAATTGCTAGACCATAAAATTAGTTTCAAAAATATTTAAGTATTAAAATCTTTAGATTATGTTTTTTGATCAAAAATAGAATTAAAATAACATTTAATAGCACTAAGATATCTAGAAAATTTCCCAAAATTTATAAATTAATCAACTTTCTAAATGATTCGTTGATGGGATATTTCCTGGCAGTCCAGTGGTTAGCACTCTGTGCTCTCACTGTGGAGAACCTGGGTTCAGTCCCTGGTTAGGGAACCTAGATCCCGCAAGCCATGCAGCACAACCAAAATAAATAAATAAAAATAAATACTCTATTGATCAAAGAAAAAAATTCCCAACAGATACTAGAAAATAATTTGAACTGTACCATAATGAAAACACAGTAACCCAGTTACCAGTATCGGTAATGAAATCGATCCTGACCCCTCATTTATTTATTTAAAGACTAGCAACAGGACATTATAAAAGAATTTTATGCCAAAAGGGAAGTGAACAAATTTCTTTAAAAATATGAATCACTAAAATGTGCATGAGAAGAAATGGAAAGTAGGAATAGCTCTAAATCCATCAAAGCAATTGGTAATTAAAATTCCAGGCTGAGGTGGCTTCACCAGTGAACTCTTAATTTAAGAAAAAATAATAGCAGTCTTAAACAAATCTTTATTTCCTGAAATATTTTAGAAGTAGAAGGAAGTCAGCACTTTTCAACTCATTTAATGAAGCCAGCATAGCCTTATCAAAACCCAACAAAAATTATTACAGGAAAAATCTCGGAACCACATTGCTCATAAATAAAAGAGCAAAATCCTCAACAAAATATTAGCAAACCAAAGTAAGGACAATATATTAAAAAGTTAATACACTATAACCAAAGTAGTTTTTTCCAGGAATGAAGCATTGGTTTAACATTTAAAAAGCAACCAATGTAATTTACTGTATTAACAAAATCAAAGAAAATAAGAACATAATCATCTTAAATCACTTGATAAAATAAAAACTCCCAGTATATAAGAAAACTTACTGATAAACATATGAAAATTATACTGTATAGCTAATGTAATACTTGATAATAAAATATTGAATGTAGTTTTCCTAAGATAAAGAATAATGCAAGAGTGATTGTTCTATATTGTCCTAGAATTCCTAGCCAGTCTAATAAGGCAAGGAAAGATTGGAAAGAAAGTAATTACACTTCATTTATAGATATTATTTCCCATATAGAAAATTACAAGAAAGCTACAAAACAAAAAACTAACAAGGAAATTAGCAAGGTGTTTTAGGTACAAGTTCAATATCTAGTAATTTGTATTTCTGTATTCTAGCAACCAGCAATTGGGAAATGAAATTTTAAAAAATTACTATATATACAATGACATTTTGCATGTCATCTTAAATTTTTGTTCGGTCACCAAGTCGTGACTGACTCTTTTTCCACCCCATGGACTGCAGCACTCCAGGCTTCACCGTGCTGCCCTTCACCATCTCCCAGAGTTTGCCCAAGTTCATGTCCATTGAGTTGGTGATGCCATCCAACCATCTCATCCTCTGTCTCCCTCTTCTTCTTCTGCCTTCTATCATTTCCAGCATCAGGGTCTTTTCCAATGAGTCGGCAGTTCACATCAGGTGGACAAAGTATTGGCCCTTCACCTTCAGCATCAGTCGTTGCAAAGAGTATTCAGGGTTGATGACGTAGGAATAAAAACTAAAGATGCACAAGACACTGAAAACCATAAAAGGATGCAACAGATAAAACAAAACCTAAAGAAACGGGGAGATATATAATGTCCAATACTCAAAAGATGCAGTGTCGTTAAGATACCAGTTATCTCCAAATTGATTTATACACTGAATGCAAAGGCAGTTAACATCCCATCAGATTTTTTTAAAAAAAAAATACAAGTTCATTGTTAAATTTATATTGAAATGCAAAGGACCTAAGATCTTGAAGCAATCTTGGAAAAGAAGAGTAAAATTGAAGGACATTCATTATTTAATGTTAAGACTTGTTATATAGTAATTAGTAAATGAGATAGTGTGGTATCAGGGTGAGGAGAAACAATTAGATCTGTGGAACAGAATAGAGTTCAGCAATAGAACACACAGGTACAGTCAACAAATTTTCAGCTGAGGTGCCAAGATAGTTTAGTGGAGAAAGGTCAACTCAGATTTATCATGCTGGAGTCTTTATATTCTTTTTTCACATTTTACGTACAGTTGTTAAGGGCAGAAAGACTGTGTCCCATTTAACTCCTGCAAATTAGCCAGGGCAAGCACATGGTGATCATTCTATACAGGCCTGTTGAGTTAAGTTGAATCAGAAATCAGATACATACTCAGAAAGCTATGTAACATCTATGTTGGGATTTGATAAGTAATTTTAATAAGAGGAAGGCTGGGATAATAGATTCAAAAACACATAAGCTTCTAGGAGCAATTTTTTAGACACATGGACAAGGATTAAATTCAAATATAATTTTTATTGAACTCTGGACAGATTGGGTGTTTCCAAAGATAACTTTTCTTTCCAAGAAGTAGCTACTTTGGTTCAAGTATTTGATGAATATTGGATAAAGATATAGCCAGAGACTCATATCAAACTAGGCTCCCTATAATTGGAAAGGCCCCAGGCATGCAAAGTACCAAAGTAATACTGATTCATTCAATTCACCCATCCATTCAGTATTCATCATGTACGCACAAAGCACCAAGCATGTAATGATGAACAAGACATACATCACTGTCTCCACTTTTCTCATGTAGAAATTGAAGAGGATATTTTAAGGCTTCACTAAAATCAATACTCTTAGTCTAGAATATAAATTTGTAATGACTATAGTTTGTAGGCCAACAGATCTCATGCTTCTTTTGGTTTGTATTAGGGCTCTTCAATAGAAAAACAGTATGAGCTGTATATGTAATTTTGAATTGTCTAGTAGACACATTTAAAAAATAAAAATAAACAGGTGGATTAAATTGAGTAATATATTCTATCTAACAGTAAAATGCATTATATTGACAATCACATTGACGTGTGATCAATATTTTTTATTGATCAAAGGAATATTTTTAATTCTTTTTTTTTTTTGTAGTAAGTCTTCACATTTCAGTGTGTGATTTACACTTAGAGCCAACTCGATTCAGACAAGCCATTATTTCAAGTGTCCAATAGCCTCATGTGGCCAGTGGCTACCTTATTGGAGAGTGATATGATTCAGTTCCAAGTCAGCTATAGTCTATTGAAGATTACAAGTGGAGGGACTTACCTGGTGGGCCTGTGGTTCAGAATCTGCCTTGCACGGCAGGGAACACAGTTTCGATCCCTGGTCGGGGAATTAAGATCCCGCATGCCATGGGGCAGCTGAGCCCTCATACCACAACTGCAAAGCCCTTGTGCCACGACTAAGATTCGGTGCAGCCAAAAGTAAATAAATAAAATTTTCTAATTAAAATAATAAAGTTTACAAGTAGATTTCAGAAAGGTGGAAAACTGATGGTATTTCTAGCTCATAATGTTAGAGGAAAATCACTGTATCCAGGAAAGGACTCTTTATTCTATTGCTAGAAATATCAGGACCTGGGGTCAGAATGAACTAATTCTGTTATAGTCAATAGTTCTCTAACCCTCCACCAATTCACCAGTTTTCATCTGAAAGAATCCTAGAGTTTTACTATACTTGGAGACAAATTGTACCACCAGTGTGCAAATATACCCAAGTAGTCTTTGAGAACTCAGATCTTTCCAGCATTCAATGACCCCACCATCAAGACAGCTTTCAGGTCCTAAAAAAAATACTACTACTCAAATTTCTCAATAAACATTTGTTGGATGAATGATGAAATGAACCAGTAGCCCTCATATCAGTTCTCTGATACACAAAATATATTCAGCTCTAGGTTAATAATCCCAAACTCATTTGCATGCTGGTCTTCCATTTAAAATGCTTTCACATTCAACAGAATAATTTCTTTCTTCTGTTCTAAGGTCATTATTTCCACTAAGCTATAATGGAAATCCCCTTATTTTCAAGAATAACAGTAATTTACTACACAATGCACAATGAACTGTATTTTAGAGTCTTAATTTATTGAATTTCATCAAACCTGAATCTCAACTGTAATTTAGAGAGAGTTGGAACCAGCCTATACTTACTTCTAACAAAACATTTATACAGTCATCAAAAAATTAGTTTTTCATCTTTCACAGTAGAGTTTCTCCTGGTGAGGGTACTACCCAGGTGCCATCCAACTCCACCCCAACAGAAACACCTGGAAGCTGAATCCTGGATCCACTTCTGAATCGAAATTTCTGCAGGTAGTGTCAGGGAATTTGCATTTGCAATAAGTACTAGGGGAAAAGTCATATGCACTAAAGTTTGACAACCACTGTCCCTGCAGTGAAGTTCCAAACTTTAGTGTAACTAAAGATAAAATTGTATACTATCATTTAAATCTGTTTTATTACTGGAGGAAATTATGTTTTCAGTACTTATGTACTTTGTTCACCACCTGGGCTGAACATTCCACTGTGTGCTGTAATTTCCCTTTAAGTAAATTTTAAGAGGCACTCAATATTCAGCCCATAAAACATAGGCTGTGCCTTTTTGATATATAGGTAATAAATGATGGATTCAACTAACATCAGATTTACCCATCATAAATGGGCAAATGTCTAAACCCAAACTGACTAGGACCAAATTCTATTCTTTTGTACTTTCCAAGTGTATTCACTATAATGCTTGTGACAGTGTCAGGAAAGGTATTCTTTGCTTCTTAATTTTTTTTCCTATGAAATCATTTTGAGTACTTTAATTCAGTCACAATTCTACAGATAGCTATTGAGCTAGACATAACTACTGGAGCTTCAAAAACGAATCAGATTTTGCATCTGCCTTTAAGGGCATCTTAGCCTCTGCAGGGAAAGACCAAACATGAAAACCTTGTGTTGAATTTAACACACCAGGTTCAACAAGGCACCAGGAAGCAGAGAGAGGTGAGGCAGAGGCCGGGCTTCATAGCGATGATGTTGTACTCAGTTCGGGCATGAGCCATAGTTGGCCAGAGAAATGGACTCATTCATACAGGGTAATCCATCAGGAAGGTCAGAAGTGCCAAACCTACACCCTTTCCATTACACCCAACTTTCTCCAAGAACCTGACCTGCAAAAGCAGGCTGGCTTCCCTTTTTCTCATACCCAGAGCTCTCTCTGGTTGTGAGTAAGATGTTAAGCGTGATACATTTCCTTTTCAGGCCGCTAAGGTGCCATTTAATCCACTCCAGCAATAACTAAATAGGAACTTACCTTTAAAAGATGCCGAAAGCAACGTGCTGCTAATTTATTGCCACATCTGTTAAAGCTCCAGAGGGAATCTGACTCTCTAGATTTTAAATATAGTTAAGTTATTGTGATGATGCTTCCTGATTTAATCCTTCCATAAATTAGATGAAATGATCATAGAACCTGTTGTCACTTCATTCTTGCCCTATCTCCTCTTTTGCCTTCATTAATTCCGAATAAAATACCACAAGACATTGATGTAGCACTTAGAGATGGGAGGGCTATGTTTTTATAGCCTCAATTTGAAATCATACTTAAAGACATCTAAGCCTTTACTGAATAGTGGGGGAACTGTTCATGTTATATAAGGCTCCTAAGGACCTTCCTGGGTAGTTATGGGTGAGGAAACTAAGACTCAGAGATAAGTGGCTTGCCTGGGGTCACTCTGTAAGTAGTCAAAACACCCACTCAGGTCTTCTAACTCCAAGTACAAGGCTCTTTCTAGTATATCCTTTCATCTTCTGGGGAGTCTATTAAAACAGTTTCTTGACTGTTTGCAGTGAAAGGAACTATTGCCAACATGTTAACAAAACCCAAAATTGTGGCATCTCCATCACCTGATCATCAGTGTTTTTAGTTTATCACTTCACAGTCATTATTTGGTGTTTTCTTACAGAAGGCAACAGACCACTGCAACAGAAAGTGTCCTTAGATGGGAACCCCAAACCTATACATGGAACACCAGAGAGGTCAGATGGCCTACAGTGGTCAGCTGAGCAGCCTTGTAACCCAAGCAAGCCTAAGACAAAAACATCTCCTGTTAAGTCCAATGCCCCTGCAGCTCATCTTGAAATAAAGCCAGATGAGTTGGCAAAGAAAAGAGGTAAAGTGATTTCTTTTGCACAAATGATTCAACATATTTTGCACACATAGAGACGTACCCGAATGGCAGAACTCTCCAAAAGATGCCGCTTAGTGACGAGAGTTAGGCATGAAATTACATTTCTTTCTGTGGCCACATAGATTGAGAACCAGATATGATTCCTCCATTGTTAATCAAAGGTCTTGAATGTTTAAGTGGAATTATATCCCCTTTCTCTGCCTGTCTGTGGCCATTCTTCTCTTTCTAGGCATGGGTAAATATGCACCTCAAACACTTGGTACCCTAACATCCTATAAAGCAAACGTTAATGCAGGCGCCTCTTTAGCCGTGTAAATGTTGAATGTTTCCCTGATATACAGGTTCTGAATTTGCATTGACTGAAGATGAGTTTAGAGGCCAACCATGTCTTCTGATATGATGTTCCTCTTGTAAATTCAGTTCTGTGTTAGAACTTTCAGACAAAAGACTCTGAAAGAGGGTTTTCTATCGGACACACTGTATTTTGATTGCTTTTTGAACTTTGATATATTGATACTTTATGCGTAACTAGTATTAAACATGAAAGGGGCTAAATCACTTCCTTTCTGATTATCAGAGGATTTAAATAATACTCTCATTCAGGCCTCACTTGTATCTGATTTCCTTGGCTTGGGTTTGATTATACCTTCTCACCTTTCTTGAGAGAGATTTCTTTTTTCTAAGAAACCGTGCTCTTGTTGGGATAAGTACCATTTGCCTATTTGCTCTGCACTATCTGTAAACCCTGGTGACAGTTTCAGGAAATCAGGCAAGACTGGCACCCGCAGAGCTGCTTTAAGCTCTGCTGCTATAATTACAGGCCTGGCTCAGGGCTGATGGGGCCAGAGCCAGGGTACTGGCACAGATGCGCTGTCCTCTCTCTGGCACATTTGTGCCTCTCCCAACCTCCATGTCATTTTCCTCTTCCAAAAGCCCTGCTGGCTTTAAACCACACAGAGTGGTGTTTATAGAGAGAGCCAGCAGCACAAATGGTCTTTAGACGTATCAGATTCTAAGAAACCCCAGTTTGTAATAGAACATAATGATCAGAGCCTCTTTCCAAAGGGTAAAGGAGACACATGTGCCCAAAATGGCCCAGCCAGAGAGCCCATTGGTGAGATCACAGCTTCTCAGGGACCACACAAACCACCCACTCTGGATTTTAAAAATTGGCATTATAAACATCCTCTTAATGGAACTTTTTTTTTTATTGAAAAACAAAAGACAATCTCTTTTCATTGGAAGGGGACATAGTTGCCTTTGTCGTTGTTGTTTAGCTCAGAAATAAAAAAAATAGTGTTCATTTTAACATATTCTTTCTTGACATTAATTTCAGGCCCAAATATTGAGAAATCAGTGAAGGATTTGCAACGCTGTACTGTGTCTCTAACTAGATATCGTGTCATGATCAAGGAAGAGGTAGATAGTTCCGTGAAGAAGATCAAAGCTGCCTTTGCTGAATTACACAACTGGTGAGTAATTTCACTTAGAAACTATCAATTTATGGCACTTGAGCTGTTCCTGTAGGTAAAAGCATCAGATGGAAAATGTTGTTTATTTAATACATAAACATCACAGAACAACATTTCAGCGAGTTTTCTTAGACCCTGCTGACAGATGCATATCTTGGGAATAGAAAACAAGAGAAAATTTGGAATAAAGAGAAACCTGATAGACATTATTTGCTGGAGTTTGAAGTTGGGCCAAAAGTGTATGAATGATGTAGAACACAACCTCAGTAAAGGAGTAAACTTCAAAAACAATATTTTTGACAAATCTTTGGAAGGTTAACATCATGAATGCTTACTCAGAAAGAATATTTTCCAGCCTGATATCATCATAAAATAAGAAAAGCTCTCTTAACAAAATTCAGAAACATCTTATGTAAACTTAGCGATAGACCCCGACTCTTGGTATCTTGAAGACTGGAATTAAGAAATGGTATGCCAGTGTGGTTTTGGTCCTGCCCTGCCCTGCTCTGCAGTGGATTTTGATGGAAGACATTTCTTTTAGCCTTATACTTTTGCTCATGTCCACAGTCACAGTGAAATATCTGTTAGTAAGAAAGATTAAGTTAATATCAGTAGAAAAATGTTCTCAGTGTATCCATCAGGACACTTTCAGTTTCAAGTGACAGAACCTCAAATCACAGTAGTTAAACGAGGAAAGAGGATTTATTACTGATGTACATGAAAATCCCAGGAAATTCCTTTAGGCAGATTTGGTTCTAAGCCCAGTGTGTTAGCAGGATTTGGATTCCCCCCTCTCTCTCTCTGCCTCCTTTCCTTGCGCAATGTCCCCCACAGTCTCCTGATTCTGCTTATTCTTTACTTCACTCTTAGGTACAGTGTCTCCATGTGGCAGCAAAGATGACATGCTGGCAGCTCCAAGCTTACATAACCTTAAGCCCCGTGATCTGAGAGAGGACTTCATTTCCAGTAGTTCTGACAAAAAAGTCCAAAAGGGCTAATTCCCATTAGCTGGGTTGGGTCATATATCTGTCCATAAACCAGCCCCTGTGGCTCCAGGGACAGTCTTCCCACTAGCCAGGCCAGAGTCATGTGCCTACCCAGAGAGTTAGCGGTGGGACATTTGGCAGGGTGGGGAGGAACCCCACCTGAACTCCATGAACTGAGAGGTAAAGAACCCTGAATCCCTGGAGAAAAATCGTGGTGTTAAAGAGGAAAATTAGAACAGAGAAAACACATGTCCACAATGCCCAGGCTCACATAGCATGTTCCCTATATTGGCCTCTCATGATTCCAGAATTTGTTCACACTTTCCGCATATTCTTCCCATTCTAATTCTTTTCTTTGACACTGATGTGCTTTTTTGCTGACTGTAGCATGGTGTAAAACTAAGGATTATGTCAAACAGTAACCTAATGTAAAAGTCTCAAACTTTAAATCATCTGCTACTTAGAATGTGAGATTCCAGGGGTACATAAGTCATCAGGGACTTGAAAACAAACCATCTCCTTCAGTTATTCAGTGAGGAATCATTTACCCTCCACCAGTGGAACACTTCTCTGATCAGATTATAACCTCACTAATTGTTCAAAGCAAACTCCAAGAATATGTTTGAAAGTACTTGGAGAAGGTAAAGATGCTATACAAATAAAAAGTGCTATTATTACTATCATTGATTTTTAAATTTTATAGTCACACGACTTTTCCAATTTATCCTTCAGTTCAGTCGCTCAGTCGTGTCCAGCTCTTTGCGACCCCATGAACCACAGCACGCCAGGCCTCCCTGTCCATCACCAACTCCCGGAATCCACCCAAACCCATGTCCATTGAGTCGGTGATGCCATCCAACCATCTCATCCTCTGTCGTCCCCTTCTCTTCCTTAATTTATCCTTAAGTTACCCTAATATATAAAAGCATGCTCAGGGGCTTCCTTGGTGTTCCAGCGGTTAAGAATCCATCTGCCAGTGCAGGGGACATGGGTTCGTTCCCTGGTCCCGGAAGATCCCACGTGCTGCAGTTACTGAGCCCAAGCACTTTAGAGCCCCTGTTCCGCACCAGGAGGAGCCACCGCAATGAGAAACCTGCACATCACACCTGGAGAGGAGCCCCCGCTGGCTGCAGCTAGAGAAAGCCCATGTGCAGCAGCGAAGACCCAGCCCGGCCAAAAATAAATAAATAAAAGAACACGCAACATCCAGACCTGTTCTCTGAAGCCAGAGTCAGCACACGTCACCTGTAAAGTGCTAGCAGGTTAAAAACCTTATGCTTTACAGGCTGGAAGGTCTGTGTGCTCCCACCCAGGTCTGCTGTTGGGGCGTGGAGGCAGCCGGAGAGTCTGCAGAGGCAGGGGCCAAATCTGGCTCAGGGGGGTCGTGGTTTGCCAGCCTCTGTCTGGAGCCGCTGTCTGGAAGCCGCTCACAGAAGACTGCTCTGTCTTCTCCGTCGGTGTGGCATCTTAGAATACCGTCTTCCTCTGAGGCCTGTGTGTGACACCTTCTATCTGAGTGACTCACATGCTAATCGACAGAGTGTAGCAATGACCTCAAATTACCTCTCTCCTCCAGCTGCTCCGAGTGCTTTTATTTTTTATTTTATTTCCTTAGTAAAATGAACATCTCATGGCTCATGAGACATCTTGAGATTTATAACACATTCTTTGAGTGCTTTAGTCTTCAAGAGTGGGAAGCATGGGGTCAGGAAAGTCAGCACCCAGGGAAGATGCGTGTCTTTGCTTGTAATTCACATCGTGTTTTATACTGATGGGAAGGATGGCTTCTGAATGAGCTCTGCCAAAGCAATACAGCTGTTTAAAAGTCACCTCCTTGACAGAAGGACGTTCTCCCTCCAAACTGAATGAGAGAATATTTAGATCAACCACTTTCTGAATGGTATTTCTGCAAAAGGAGAAAACATCACCACTTGTTTTCTGACCTAACCCTTCAGCAAAACAACCCCCAAATACACAAATGTTAACTTGAACATAAAACTAAAGTATTTTTTATCAACCACAAACATGCATTTATGCCAAAGGGGAAAACTTTGCCTCTATTCAAAATAAGTATGCTGCCCAGGCAACAGGGCGATGTGCTTGAATTAAGCCTCTCATTTTCTGAGGAGCAAAGGATGGATCTTAAGGACTGTGGTGCTCTTGAAAAAATAGTGGGTCACGAAATAGAAGAAGGCAGCTTAAAAGCTTAAAAAATGAAGCTTTCCTAGTGGCGCTGAAATCACGAACTCTAGGCACTAGAGAGAATTTTGAATGCAGCCCTATTCGTTTAGTACAGTGGAAACCTCAGGGTTGTATCATGGAGTGCGTCCAGGTTTGGAGGCTGTGGCATCCTCTGGAGATTTCCAGGAGTGCCGGTTCTGAGGCAGATGTTGACTCATGTGATGCACAAGCAACAGGGGTGTGGGGTGCATCCGTCTGCCGCTTTTCCTTCCCTGCCTCGGGCCACCCTGTTCTCTCACCTAAGCGCTCAATAGGCGCTGTGTGTAGTTCAGAAATAAATAGACAGTCAGTTATTTAAAAAAAAAAAAAAAACACCCTTCATATTCACTTTGCTACCAAAGCACCAGCTTCAGGAGGAGAATCCCGAGTAACTAAATTCCCTCCCCACCCCACCCCACCCCGCCCGCTGCAAGCTGGAATGCACCGGGATGGATTGTGTGAAGTTGGGAGAAAGCCGTGATTTGCACATGCTCAGTACTGAGCGACGCGTGTCTGAGCGAAATGAAGGAAATGCTTGTCCTTCCCAATCTGGCTGTGAAGAACGTTCTGCTCAATATGTTACCGAAGAAAGCCACTAAGTAGCTAACTTATAAAATCAGAGTTGGCGCTTAACCAGGACACAGTTACAGAAGGCTAAACGACCATTACATGGCTCCTTCTCATTTTTCCAGAAAGAATTAGGGATTTAAGAGGGGGAACAAAGATGACACAATACCCTCTCAATATGTCTTCAGAGAAAATAAATTTTGCAACATGAGCGTCTGTGTGAAAAGTCACATCAGGAACTAACATGAAGCAGCTGGTTTCTTTCCTATATGATTGGCCCCCTACCACAACTGGAAAATATTCATCCTTCCGAATCATAGCTGCCAGGTTTAATTGCTTTGTGTGCAGACTAGTCTAGCTTCTCACAAATCTGTGTGTGCATGGCCAAGTTGATGTTGACGGCTTTAAATGAGCAATAAAACATTAAACGCAAAAAACATTGAGGAAGGAGAGTAATACTTGATAGTTTTGCCATATGCTGGAGGAGAAAGGATTCCAAAATAGAGCTGTAAAAAATTGTTAGGTGCCATTGTCAGTTTAACATCTAATTAAAAGCATTCCTAAAGAAAACGGAAGGCCGTAAGGAGCCAAAGGGTTAGGGTATGTGCTGGGTAACCGGTTGCAGAGGATGGGGACTGGAGGGGATAATATGTTTAGGCTGCCTTGCTTTCAAAAAGGAAAGGGAAATCAAAGCATGCCTCCTGTATAAAGTGGCCAGACATGTTCCTGGACCTGTGTTTGTTTTCTCTTGAAACAGTGCCAGGAAATTGGAAGTAGGTCAGAAGTTTCCCAGCTCCCCCGACCATAAGCCCTCCCCCACCTTCCCTTTCTCTGTCGGCTTCCCCTCAACTCCCTCCCTGCAAGGGCAGGTGAGCTCCTACTGCTCCCTACAGGCCAGGGCCCCTCTCGCGACCCCAGTCACTACACCATGCCTGCCTGTGTGTTCAGTCGTTCAGTCGTGAACGACTCTGTGTGACCCCACTGTGTGACACCGCCCTCCCCCCCCAGACTGTAGCCAACCAGGCTCCTCTGTCCATGGAATTTTGCTGAAGCAGGTTGCCATTTCCTCCTCCAGATCATCTTCCCAACCCAGGGACTGAACCTGTATCTCCTGGGTCCCCTGCATTGGCAGGTGGATTCTTTACCCCTGAGCCGCCCGGGAAGCCCCTACTTCACCGTAGGACCTTGTACTGGGCTCTCTGTCTCCTTTTTCTTTTCTTCCTTTTAATGACTGAAACTCATTTTGTGTCACTGGTAATCTCATCGTTTTGATGACCATGTGCCCCCCACCCCGCCCCCGCCAGAGTGACAGATTTGCATGTTAACCAGCTAACAGAGTCTGTTAAAGCTCTCCTCCAGTCAAAAGAATGACTCTAGACGTGAGAATTGCCGGCTAAAGAGAAAGCCACTTTGAGATAAGTATATCTTGTGCATCTCTCAAATCCCCCTCTGAAGGAGGGCTCTTTATCTGCTGCTAAAAGCCCTGTGGGTCGCGAAGCAGAACTACACACAGACCATCAGGATGGTCAGCAGGGTGGCCCATGCACAGACCACATATCACTGCTGTGACATTTTAAATGTTGTGTCTTTTTCTGGGATATGAACTCGAGAAGGCCTCCTGAAGAAGAAATTGTCAGTGGGGCTGTTGCATTTCAGAGCAAGCCAGGCAGCAGTCTGTCCCATATTCCCACTTTGCTGCTTCTCCGGTGCCCAAATAACATCAAATTCTTGGAGCAGGCAGCCTTGGAACTACTTCAGCTTGAGTCCAAAAGAGACCATTTGTCTTCACTTTTGCAGATTTATCACATAACAGGATTCTTCCTCTTTGGTTGTTTCCTCCCCTCCCCCTGCTCAAACTCCCCGAACTTTTAGCTGCCTTTTCTAATATCCAGCTCTCCATGCAGTGCTAAAAGCCTAGTTTTTCTGTGCCCTTTGGGTTTTTTATTTGTTCTCTTTGTGAATAACTTAGCATTGACTGAAAGATGATGCCTGAGAATTAATATTTACTTCTCTCAGTACCAAAGTATATGTGTATGCACTATAATTACCAATTCTAGAGCTCTGTGGTCATCCCTTGCTTTGGTACCAGCCCCAGAGATGCTGATTTCACTGGGCATTAGTGAACCCAGAAATAGGGTTTTATTTTTAAAGATCCCCTGGTGATTCTCTTGTGCATCTGTGGTTGAAAACCACGGACTCAGAGTCCCGCAAAGGAGGGTGATATGTCTGGGGCCAGAGCAGTGCTCCCAACCAGATGAGTTTGCCTTCCCCCAGGGAGACAGTTGGCATGTCTGGAAATATCTCAAGTTGTCACAGCTGTAGAGAGGTGGTATTACTGGCATCTAGTAGGCAGACACCAGGATGTCACTATTAATACTTATCCTAGAATGCACCGGACAGCCTCCCCCACCCCACCGCCCGCCACCCACCCCCACCAAAGAACGATCTAGTCCAAGACATCAATAAGGCTGAGAAAGCCTGAGTGAGAGGACAGGGAGACGGTTGCACCAGCCCTTCTGCATGGTCTGCTGCAGCTCCTTGAGTGAAGGGTGGAGATGCCTCCCTTTGCAACCCCCGCCCCCAGTAGCTCTCTGCCCCTCCTCCAGCAGCCCTCCTGACCCACCACTGCAGACAAGAGAAGGGAGATTTCCTTTCCATGCCCAAATCACGCACACATACCCCAATGCACCCGTAGTGTCTTCTCTTTTCACAGCAGTGCAGGAGGAAGGCATTTCTCCCATGCTTCCTGAAACATAAACCTTGCTACACATTTTAAAGGTCAAATTACATTTTTGTTTCCTTAAGAGCAGCAGAAACAATTACACTGAAGTGTAGAAAAGTGAGGGCTTTGCTTCTTTGTCTATTTTTCATTATAGAATTCAAGTCAGTCCTTAGGAGAAAATGGAAAAATTAAGAACTGAAAGTTGTAGCTGGTGATAGACCATCACTTTCATTCACCATGCTGTCTCTGCTGAGTCTTTTTTTTTTTTTTTTTTCTTCTCATTTTGCAATAAAACCAAATAACGCAGTGGGGACCCAAATTCAGATGAAGATCTGAGGCATGTAAAGATATATACAGTAGGGAATTGTTCCATTAAGTGTCTGGGGAAGTATTATTTTCCTCTGGCTTTAGTCAAGCCACAATATTGCTTGGTGTTTCTGGCCACACATGGTATGTATCCAACTCCTCTGGTGCCAGTGACGTCCCCAGGCGGGCCTGCCCTGTGCTAATCGAGCTGAATGACAACAGAAGGGCTTTTTGCAGTCTTACTGTGCTCTGCTGGTTGGGCAAGTATTTGTTGACCCTCTTAATTATGAAAGAATTACCCTCTTTTAATTAGGAGAAGATTAAAATTAAGGCACTCTGTCTACTTTGATAGGTAAGTACAGGGGAAATACATATTAGGTGAAACAGGTCCTAGAATCAGATCTGTGCCTCAGAATAGATGCTATGACAACAAGCAAATCTGGCTTTTGAGTTCAGTCACGTGGAGGATGGGGATGTCAGTGTGGGTAATGAGTTGAGACTCCACTGTAAAACCGTGTGACTGATAATAGGAAGCATTCTGAGTGCATCGAGAGTGTCTGGGGCAGTGTGTTGGTCAGTAATAAAGTGATGCTTTTCTCTGTGCCCTTCAACAAAGGGTGTTTATCACAGGATTACCAACAGGAGAGAGAGCTGACGTTAGGAACCTTTGTAGTCACTTAGTATTGTCACGGGGGGACTTCACCAGGCCTTTGGTTTCCTGTTAAAATATCAACAACGTGTTAAATGATTGCTAGATTTTGCCAACTCCTTAGCCTACACACATGATGCAGATAAAACCAAGAGTGTACTTATTTTATGTTTTTTCCAAGAAGTTTAATACAAAGTCTCTACATACTTCTGCCCTGCAAGGGAATACAGTCTTTTCATTGATCAAAGCCTATCCAAACAAGACTTTCTGACTGATCTCTTTTCTTCTCATCAGATGTTTTATCCAAGTGCCTACCTGCTAGTCACTTGTGTTATCCTGTAGAAATTAGACAAATCCATTCCTTCTCCCCACACTCAGTATTGGAGATTAGGCCAGTATATTAAAAGAACGCACATTATGGAGATGAGCATACACCTGCAAAGGATGTCAAGACAGTCGTAGAAGAAGCTAATAAATATATTTATGTCTCAAGAGAGCCGAATGTATGCTTTTCTGTCACTGGCCTAGCTGACAAACTGCCCCAAATGACTCCTTTTCCTTACTCGGCACCAGTCCAATGAACAGAAATCAGTTCCAGGATCCATTTCTGAAATTGTGAAAAGGGTAAATGCCTTATACCGTGGAGGAACTCAAGGTTCCTGTGACTTTGTGTCTGCGGCAAGTCCCCATGGCACAACGCATTTCAAATCTTGCCTTGTTCGTGAATATGTGTCAGTCTAAGTAGGGGTAGCTCACTCTGGGGAAGTGAAAGCTTCTCTTTTCCTCTTTTCTTTCCTCCCCAAGGTTTTTCTCCGCATTAGATGTTTCCCCAGGGCCACTGCAAGGACCGAGTGAATCAGTCGACATGAAGGAAGAGCAGGCTGATAAATACAAAAAGTACAGAACTGGCCTTTTCAGTTTGAATATGGTCCCCGGGAAACCAGCATAAATAGCACCTTGTATTAATAGCCTTTGTGAGCTCCATGTGTGATTACCTCCGTACGTCTTGTCAGCGGCACACTTAGCGTTGGAAGTCAGCTTTCTTTCACTGCCAGCCTTCTTGCAGAATAATAAACCCAGAAGAAGAGCTAGAGGATAAGAAGTTGGTTCTGATTTCAGCTTGAAATCTGAAAAGATTTCTGAATCTTTTCAGCAAATGAAGGCTACCTGTCAAATCAGCTTCAGAACATGCTCCCGAATAGGAATCATTAAGTTTTCATCATAGAACAGAAATATAAAAAGGAATTAAGCAAAGTGTTCTAACTATACAATCCCAAGAGAGTGTGTATCATTTGTATGTGTGTGTGTGTTTTAATTTAAAATATAATCCATTTTCACTGAGAAAATAAGACAAATTTGTTCCTATATATTAGGATAAATATAAAATACATTATTGTTTGAAAAGTGGAATATCCTAGATCACAATTTCAGAGTACATTTTGGCACTTATTTGTATTTATTAGACCAGTAGAGTGAGAGTGTAGAGTCAAATGAGACCGAGGAGTAATTTGGGACAATTTATCATTAGCACAGCAACAAATCATATAAAAGCTGTACCTGAAGCTAATACAGTAGATTTCCTTACATGTACATTACATTATTGCTCCAGTGACTGCTACCTTTGGTACTTAATAGGCCATATTGGAACAAAAGTGACATCTTCCTGGGTTTATTAACAACTTAATTAGGAGGCCTGAGGTGTGGATTTAGACAGGATAGGATTTAAATCTCCTCTCCACATATTCGAGTACCGAATATGGTTGAGTTTCCTAACTTCTACTCAGATGCAAAACAGGGCTACTGTCACTTTCTGCAGATTATTCTAGAAAATTTCTTGCCTGGTCCATGATAGAAGTTCAGTCTAGACCGGTTCTCTTCTCTTTCAGGTAAGCATTTAGTAAATGTCTTTTCCTCTCTACCAAGACACTGGGAGGAACTGAATCCATTCCACCTTTCTGTTTACTGAGCATACACTGGATTGCGGCTATAAGATATGGATGTTTCATCACAGCTTTTTACTGTCTACCCCCTGGTGAAGAGAGATGTAAGGCAAAGGAACCCCTGATTCGGAATGGCCACATTCCGAATAGTATAGGTCACCACATCAGGCCTTCGTTCCCTTTCCTGTGTCGCCATGCCTTCCCTTCCCTTCTCTTCGTTCATCCACCCAACACAGCAGAGCCCTGGGCTAGTGGGTGAAACCGGAACAGGGCAGGAAGGCAGATACTGCAATGGGGCTGGGCCTGGGGGCAGAGAAAGCAATACCGCTGGGTTAGGGAGGGGTCGACCCCAGAGGTGACGTTTGAGCTGGTCTTTGAAGGAAGACTAGGAATTTGTCATCCTGGGAGGGAAAAAGGATTCCATGCAGAAGAAAGAACACAAGGAACCAGAAATAAGAGAGACCACAACATGATTTGAGAGGAGTGTGTGCCCTGGGTTTCACTCCATCGAAGTGAATTTTAAGCACACCCCTCTCAAACCAAAAAATTTATTTATAAATAATTTGTGTGTGCTATGGTTAATCTGTATACTAAAGATTGGGAAAGTCTACTTTTTGGAATGAAAAGTAAACACATGGGACTTCCCTGGTGGTCTAGTGGTTAAGACTCTGCACTCCCAATGCAGGGGGCACAGGTTGGATTTCTGGTTGGGGAATTAAGATCCTGCATGCCACGCAGCTCAGCTTTAAAAAAAAAAAACATATGTACATGCAGTTTACTATTTTCTGTATGCCCCTATTTGGGAAGCCATTGGCTGGGGCAGGTCCTGAAGATGAGGGACAACAGGTGAGCCTGGAGATGCTGGCTGGTGAGAGCCTTTTGGCCCAAACCAAGAAGTACACATTCTCTCCTCTTCACGCAAGAGTCAAAAGATGCAGGAGCCTTCAGGAGGCCAGAGCAGTGGAGGCTAGGCCTGACTGCCTTGGGTCGGAAGTGGGCCAACATTTCTGTGACTTTTCCTGGCCCTATCAGTCTCTTCTAGTTTCTGTTCCTGAGTTTGTGTTAACTGTGATTCATTACCATGGTGGCTACTGCCTAGATGCCCTCTTCCCCTAAAATTGGACGGAAGTGCAACAGTGTTCAGAGTGGTTGGCTGTATTTTGGGTATGAGACAGAGATTTTACTTCGTTTTATTTTGAAATTTGTTTTATCTTCCTTTCTACATTTCCCAGTTTTTTGTTTTTTGTTTTTGTTTTTTTTTTTAATGAGCATGTAAAATGAAGTAGTTTCCCTGGTGGCTCAGAGGTTAAAGCGTCTGCCTCCAATGTGGGAGACCCCGGTTCGATCCCTGGGTTGGGAAGATTCCCCTGGAGAAGGAAATGGTAACCCACTCCAGTATTCTTGCCTGGAGAATCTCATGGATGGGGGAGCCTGGTAGGCTACAGCCCATGGGGTCTCAGAGAGTCGGACACGATTGAAGTGACTTAGCACAAAATGAAGTAAATGAAGAACGTTACTTCCTTAAATGGTACCCTTGTACTATAAGACAATCAACACCACAGATTTCTGTTTGCTTTCTTTCCCATAGATGTAGTTTTGTTGTTCTTTTATTTTTTTTAAAAAGGAGATGGTAGTAAGTCATATCATTTTTATACCTATAGAAGCTGAAATACAAATAAGTTTCTTTCCCTGAATGCTGATCTCCATGGAAAGAAACAAAACTAAGAAGTAGTCAGCAAAGATAAGAAATTATATTATTAAGCCAAATCAGATGTAAAATTCTAAATAGAGGTATGTAAGGAATATAGATACTTTTTAATTGAACATGTGATGATGTGGGATTTGTAGAATTTGCAGGATATTGCAACTTTGATGTCATTTCTTAAATTCCAAGAAGAAAAAGGAATCCCTGTCCGTATTTGTTTGTTTTTCTTTTTTTTTAAATAAATTTATTTATTTTAATTGAAGGCTAATTACAATATTGTAGTGGTTTTGCCATACATTGACATGAATGCACCACGGGTGTACATGTGGTTTTCAATTAACTGTTGTGTGTAAGAAACTCCAGGATTTTGTGTTGAGAGTTAGTCTTTATGCTTCATCTGCACCCACCTATGCACCTCAGATGGTGTGGTGAAATATTCACCAACTGTAATTTAAATCGTTATCTAATTCCAATATAAAATATGCAGACTAAGAGGTATTAACATTAACGGGTTATGTTACCTCTGATTTAAAAAAAGGAAAAAAAAAAAAAGGCCTCAAGCTGATTGGCAAATGGAGCCCAGCTGCCATGTTCACTGGCAGCCAGAGCGGCGTAGCTCCACCGTACGTGTTAACTCCAGTTCGTGCTCAGAGACATTCTGCTTTATTTCCCTGAGACTCACGATTTCTAGGCAGCTGTTCAAAGAGTTGCCTCCCAACCCCAGCTGACAGGCTGTAGACATGCATGTTGGGTTTTGTATGTTTGTTGCACAACACGTTGGAATTCAAGAAATCTTTAGATCAATTGTCAAATCACTGCTGCATTCAGAAAAAAAAAAAAAATCCAATTATAAGAAGAGCATGGGCTGTTGTGAAACTGAGATTCAAACGTGGACAGAGTGGAAGGTAAAAGGCTCAGCAATCCCAGCAGAAAGCTTAATAAATGAGCATAGCCGGCTCCTTGATCATGAGCTGTCGTGGTGTGCTGGCAAGTGGGGCCGGTGAGGAGAGCCCCGTCTGGGATCACTCGGGAGGACCTGATCACGTGGGCAGGGAACGAAGGGGTGTCGTGGAGACTGCTGAGTGGTGAGAACGGTGACCAGCAGTCAGGGCAAGAAAGGCGGCCAGGATGGACATGCAGGGGAGGAAGAATATTCACCCTCTACCCTTGTGGGTTCTTGACTGAGACCTTGTTATAAAAGACAGATTAACAAGAGAAAAACAAACAGACACTCAGGGAAAAGTGAAGTGCCCATGGTGGCCTAGAATTCAGGATTAAATACCATCGTAATAGGGAAAGAGGAGAGGCATGTAGACCTCTGAGGGAGAGTACATGACTTTTAGGAATGACGGACTGGTCCTTAGAAGAGCAAACGGAAGGGATGCTGCTGCTGCCGCTGCCGCTCAGCCACTTCAGTCGTGTCTGACTCCTTGTGACCCTGTGGACTGTAGCCCGCCAGGCTGCTCTGTCCATGGAATTCTCCAGGCAAGTGTACTGGAGTGGGTTGTCAGGCCCTCCTCCAGGGGATCTTCTCGACCCAGGGATCAAACCTTTGTCTCTTATATCTCTTGTATTGGCGGGCAGGTTCTTTACCGCTAGCGCCACCTGGGAAGCCCGGGAGACATGAGAGCTTGTGACAAAGTCTGACCATGGTGCCATTTCTAGTCTCTCCTGTGGCAAGAGTCAGCATCCTCCTTGTTTGATGAAAACTCCTGGGAAAGGAGACGGGTATATGACACCTGAGCTCCTTTTAGACAATCTATCTTGAAGCAGATCGGAGAAAGTGTCTCCCTGCCTTTGCTGTTTTTCACTGCCCATAATGTTCACAGTAATCAATATACCAAAGTGCCATATTTGGGGGTGGCATATTCTGCTAGTCCTCAGGGAGCAGAAAGGAGAAACAGGGAACTGGCAGCTATGCAAGAGCCTGGGTGCTGTTTGTAGGCGCCTGTTCTCCTGACCCCAGGAATAGAGAACCACGTGTAGTCTTGCTGTATGTGTGTGCCTGTCAGGCCAGGAGCACCTTTATTGGCAGCAGCAATAGTTGAGAAATGGGTGAACTGAAACCCCTGACTAGTTTTTCCCTGGGCCCAAGAATTCTTGGCAAGATGGGGAGTGGACTAGAAATGGTTCCCGTGGTAACAGTATATAGTACACCCTAAGTGGATAAAGGGAGGTTTTCTGCCCTCCACCTGGTGGGCACAAACCTTTCTTCCAGGGCAGGGGATGTAGATGCCTAAATTCCTGAGCAGTACAGGTGGTCTCTTCCACCAGCACCTGCACTCAGCTAGCATTCCTTCCACGGTCACAGTTCTTACTTCTGATGCCGCAGTAAGGAGCAGAGCCCAGGGTGAGGGGAAGTATTTGTACATCACCCTTTCTCTTTAGTGAAAGAAGTGGAAATTGTTTATACAGGAAGCCTGGCTTTATGGCTTCTCATTGACATGCTTTAAGCTATTTGATACAGGCCAGGAAAGGACATGACTGAGTGACGGAGCAACAAGGAGAGGTGAAACATCCCTTTTTCTTGTTGTTGTTACAAGTTTAGTTGCTGAATTGTGTCTCTTTGTGACCCCATGGACTGCAGCACACCAGGCTTCCCTATCCTTCACTATCTCCCAGAATTCGCCGAAACTCATGTCCATTGAGTCTGTGATGCCATCCAACCATCTCATCCTCTGTCGCCATGTTCTCCTCCTGCCCTCGATCTTTCCCAGCATCAAAGTCTTTTCCAATGAGTTGGCTCTTCACATCAGGTGGCCAAAGTATTAGAGCTTCAGCATCAGTCCTTCCAATGAATATTCAGGGTTGATCTCCTTTAGGATAGACTGGTTTGATCTCCTTGTAGTTCAAGGGATTCTCAAGAGTCTTCTCCAACACCACAGTTCAAAAGCATCAATTCTTCTGCACACGGCCTTCTTTATGGTTCAACTCTCACATCCATATGTGACTACTGGAAAAGCCATAGCTTTGACTATATCAACTTTTGTTGGCAAAGTGATGTCTCTGCTTTTTAATATGCTGTCTAGGTTTGTCAACAGCTATCCCCTTAGCATTCAGTAGAATCCTTCCTCCCTAGCCATCTCCACATTCCTGTTTAAAAATCGTTTATTTATTTTTGGCCGCATTGGGTCTTGGTTGCCACGTGGGCTTTTCTCCAGTTGCAGAGACTGGGGGCTGCTGTCCAGCTGTGGTGCGTGGGCTTCTCAAGGTGGAGGCTCCTCTTATAGCGGAGCTCAGGCCCTAGCAGCGCAGGCTTCCATAGTTGTGGCGCGAGGGCTCGATTGCCCCGCGACAGGTGGAATTTTCCTAGACCAGGGATCGAAGCGTGTACCCCGCCTTGGCAGGTGGAGTCTTCACCACCGGGTCATCAGGAAGTCCAGTCTCCACAATGTTTTTCTCTCTTAAGGGACCGGCGGTCTGGAGGCTCAGCCTCGTGCTCATCCTCCCGGCGAGCGCGGGCTGTCTGCTTCCTGAAGCTCTACTCCGCTTGGTTCTGCTTGGCAGCCCAGGAGTTAAGGCTCTACATGGAAGCACTCCATCCACCAGAAGGTCGGGAAGCAGAATTGTCTGGGATCAGATGCTCACAGGCAGTTTCTCTCACCACGGCCTCCCTGAGGCCAGCCCAGGAAGATGAAGTGTGGCCCAGTTTTAACTCTTTAACATCTGACTCCGGCTGTGTTGGAGGTTGAGCTTGTTCAGCTCCCTTTGAAATCCTACCTTCCCTTCCTCAGCATCTGCTGGTGGCTTCTGCTCTCCAGCTTCTCACCCACTGACAGTCCAGGGGCTGCTCCCCACCAGGGCATCTTTATTCATGAAACACACCCAACTCTACATGGCTCCTCTGAGCTCTCAAATGAAGCCGCTTTGTCTCCCTGTGTCTTCGCCTCCACATTTAAAGAAATCTTTCACAGAGAAGAACATGATAAATCTCTTCCTGCGGAAGTGCCTTTCTGATTCTTTTTATTATTGTTATGATTAGTCCTCTATAGAAAGGAATCAAGACAGTGGAAACATTTTTATAAAATGACACTTTATCTCTGTGATTAACTATATAATAAACCCTAAAGCCTCGGCCACGGTAATCTTCCTCTCCTTACACCTTATTGCTTTAATAATAAAAGCTTTTTTATGGCAACAGGATAAAATTTTACTATCTAGGCAGTTTAGATAAAATGAGAAGATGTGTTTTTGGAAGGATAAAGGGCACATCTGAAACATGTGAGGTCAGCATGGGTTTTTTGTGAGTTCACTTTATGTAGAACATGTTTGATAGTGTCTGTCTTCAATCTGGTACCCTCCTGAGGACTTTATCCAGCCATTTAGAAAACTTTCAGTGGTCAGAAAGCTGATTAAAGACTTCCGTGTTTCTTCCAAGTATCACCTTTGAAAAGCAAATATACCCTGTATCTAGAATAGCAGATGATTAGTGTGGGGAAAGTACAAATTTCAATAATTTATTACCCTCCCAATTTGCAAACAGAATCATTCTCTACCTGTTTTGATTCTGAGCCAAACCCTATGAGGTTTTGTGAATATCATTGTACTTTTATTCATAAGCTTGTGTCTCAAATGATTAGATTCCATCAGTGACAAAAGTTATATAAATTTTTGCATAAACATGATTTATATGCAAGTACGACAATATACCAATTAAAGAGTTTCATTACTGTTATGCTGTAGAAAAATGAATATGCTGTCTTCCCTTCCATTCATCACTATCAAGCCATTTTTGTCGAGCAGCCCACAACAGTCTAAGATCATAAAGTCTAAGAACGGAAGTTTTTTAAAACTCCGTCAGAGTTTCTCTGGAGAAGGGATGAGTAAGCAGAGACCTAAAGAAAGTCGCCAAGTGAAGGAGGTGAAGAAAGGCAGGGTTGGGGAGGAAAGGTCTTCCAGCAACAGGAAGGGCATGTGCCAGAGCCCTGTGGTGAGGGGAGAGAGGAGCTCCTACCTCCCAGGGTGTTTGTTAAGATGCTTGAATGAACTCACTGCAGTGACGCATGGGTGCTCTCCCTAATGGGTGGGGCACAGGGCGCTCTCTCGGGGTGTAAGTCACAAACAGCTCTCATCTGGAGGCTGCTGTCCGTCTGCACACAGTGGTACCTTGAAAGCCCACATGAGACCTTTCTGCTTCTGCAGCAGGGATGGGACAGTGACACTGATTTTTCTGTGGCTTGTCAACTGTCCGGTGCCACCCCTTTCCCTCCCCTCCCTGTCTCCTAGCTCCCTCCTGGGTTTTGCCCAGCGCCCTCCGCCCCTGCCCAGCCCACAGAGCTGTTTCCCATCAGTGTGAGCCTCTGTCCTCGTGTCTCTAAGAAATTGTTATGGGACTCGTGAATGGCACTGATGAAATTGCTCAGAAAGTTGGACGTGACACCAGGCACTGAGGGCATTTAGAAGGTGTTAGGCACGGGGAGTTCCCTGATGGTCCAGTGGTTAGGACTTTATGATCTCACTGCTGAGGGCACAGGTTCGATCCTTGCTCGGGGACCTAAGATCCTGCAAGCCTCAGGGAGCAGCCATAAAGGTGTTAGACACGGCCTTTCCGCTCGGACCTTCCTTTGAACTGGCTCTCAGCGTGCTATGATGCTGTCTCCTTGCTGTCTGGCAGCCTGCCAGAGGACTGGCCAGCCTCCACTGTCCCATCCTCCTCTTCAACTTCCACATCCTCTTCCCAAGGTCTTCCCTTCCAGAAACCTGCTGCCTTGAAAGGACAGAAGAATACAACAGAATTCTCAGGTGCACCTTACTGATTCTCACAGGAGAGGTCCTGGGGTGCTGCCTGGAGCCAGCACCTTAATGCTGGTTTGCATCCAGATCAAATATGAGCAGGGTCCTGACGCAGCAGAGATCCCTTGGCTCGCCTTTATGCATGAGTTTTGAAAGCAATCATACATAGCGGTGCTTGAATTACTAAGATGCTTGAGGACAGTCTTTTTGTTGAAATACCCAGAGGAGTGGAGGCATAGTTTGATGCCAACTTCCCAGGCTTTTCTCATCCTCCAGTGGGCATTAAACAGATTAACAATTTATTGTGTGTAGCCTTCATTCCTCCTGTTGCTAGCCCAGGAGGCCTAAACTAACCGTGGTGTGAATGTCCAGCTTTGTTTAATACATGTTAGACCTAGGGATACAGATTATACCTCAAATGTCCATCTTGTAAACTCTCTGAGCCCATAATTATGTTAACAAGTTTAATCAACAAAAATTAGCTGTACTTTTATAGCTGACAAAGAAATTAGCAAAGGCGCCTTCCTACACCATCTTCCTCACCCAGCACATGGACACGCCACAGGGTCCGTGGTCCTGTTTGGGGACTGAGGCCATGGGGATTGTGGAGGCTGTCGTGGCATTCTGACTGCAGTCTGCCCCGTCCCGTCCCTTGAAATCTAAAGACACCTCATCTGGTATCACGTGCTCTTTGCATGATCTCAGAACCAGGAGACTCTAGTCATAGCCTTCTGGTTGATGGAGGGTGGGGAATCCTAAGCTCCTCTTCCCACCATTGTCATTCTCTTCTCTTTCCTTCTGTGTCCGCGTTTCCCCCGTAAGCTCAACAGGTCCTCTCACTTTCTTCCTCTCAGCTCCCCCAAAAGAATGTAGGCTCCACAAGGCTGGCAGGAATCTGTTATTTTTTAATCCGTAGCTGTATCCCCAGCCCTACCCTCAGCTCATATTTGTCCAGTGGCTGAGTGATGTGTCAGTCTCTCCAGAGACTGGAGTTTCCTCATGCTTTTTGTGGCATATCCCGTGTATCCACCCCGAGTGGGCAGCCCGGCTTCACTGTGTGATGAAGAGAATAGAGCATCTCACGTGACCTGCAGCCCCGAAGTCAGCAGGGTCCCAGCCCCCTGGACCAGTTCCATGTCTGCGGAAAGGCAAAAGCCCTGAGTCTTGTGTTGGTTCAGGGATGAGGGCCAGACCCCCGCATTCTCACCGGCACTCTGCCTTCAGGCTGTGACCCCTTCCCACCTCCTCAGCCCTGCACTGATGCGGACTTGAAACTCGGCCGCTTCCTCAGTCTGTGTGTGTGTGTGAGGGTCTGTGGGGGGTGTGTGTGTACACACACACGCAGACCGTTCACACCAAGTGTGAAGGTCTGGATGCCCCGAGCGAGGCGACCTCACACACCTCACGGTAGCACCTGTGGACCTCCTGCTTCTGGAAGCTCCTTTGCATTCCTCACTACCAGTGATTTCTCCCAGCCTCTTCACCCTTACACAGCGCCCACCATCGTGGCTGGCTCTCTCTCTTTTCATCTCCCTTTCTATGTTGTTAAGTTGTGTCCGACTCTGCGACCCCGTGGACTGCAGCACACCAGGCTTCCCTGTCCTTCACTATCTCCCAGAGTTTGCTCAAATTCATGGTCGTGGAGTCAGTGATGCTCTCCAACCATCTCATCCTCTGTCGTCCCCTTCTCCTTCTGCCCTCAATCTTTCCCAGCATCAGGGTCTTTTCCAATGAGCTGGCTCTTCACATCAGGCGGCCGAAGTATTGGAGCTTCAGCTTCAGCATCAGTCCTTCCAATGAATATTCAGGGTTGATTTCCTTCAGGACTGACTATAAAAATTCAAACCATTTTCTCAAGCAGAATAGCTTAGCGTGTTGTCGTCATTTGGGCTCCAGACTCCAGATCTCTAGGTTCTCACCTAAACTCCCTACCAGCTTATCCATTACCCTTGTTTTCCTAAACATTAGCATAGAATTGCCCACTCCATTCACTTGGCCTCTATGTAGCTGCATTTGTGAACTTTACAGGAAAGCTAAATATACCTGATAATTGCAGGAGTACAAGCCTATTGACTTAACCCAGCATTTCATACAATTCATGAACATATGCTGGTGTATGATCTCCAGAAAGAAACACAAGAAACTGGTAGCAAATAGATACTTGCAGGCACGGGGACTGAGTAAACTGAGACAGAGATGGGATAAAGACTTTCTTCTCGCTGTCCATCTTTCTGCATCATGTATTTCCTATATTTAGAACACATTGAAATCATATGTACTTAATGTCAGTAAACTAGGCACAGTCCTCCTAATATGCTAATTACACCAAAGTGGTCATAGCCAGTGACCTTAAGCCATGTGTCTGCGCTTGATGGTTTAGGCTTCAAGCCCAGTTCTAGAGAATTTGCCATTCCTTGTTCATGTCAGCTCTTTCCATTAGGATTTCCTGGTTGGAAAGAGCCAAGCTCTTCAGCAAACAGTCCTTACTCTCCAAGTGCTTAGGCTATATCATTGGTTGAGGAGCCCCAAACTCTTAGACATAGATACATCCCAGGAACCACTTCCTACCTTGACAAATACTACACAGTATTTTCTCTTAGGGGGAAATAGACTTTCAACACACTTTAAATTTTAAAAGTACATCTGATGGAGAACAAAAAGTATATCTGTTGAAACAATCTGAGTATAATAAAGTAATAAGGATAATAACTGAAGTGTATTGAAGCACATTAAATATGAGTTCGTAATTAAACTATACAAACCAGCAAAAAAAAAAAATCATCTCATTGATTACTTTTGCAGGAACCAACTCTTGTTTTGAAAACTGATAAATAAAAGGAGAGAACCGAGCATTTATCGTGACTCATCCATGCAAACTGTACTTCATGATAACCGAATAGTTGGTAAAGGAAGGTTTCTCTTTAGGGAAGTTTTCAATAAATAAATGAAAGACTGAGAGAATTCAAATATTCTCATTTTTCAAATCATGTTGATCTAGGCAATGACCACCAATAGCTACTAATATAATAATCATTAGAGATGTTCATTGTATTTCCTTTACATTTGTTTTGAAATGTAGAAATCTGAGCACATTCAGGTTTTATTTCTTTTTTCAAGAGGAATATTTATAAGTGTATCCTGTTACGTGTCTGCTGATAGAAGTATATAACATAAAGTAATTTCTCCTGAAATAAGAAACAAATCTGAATTTAATCAAATTTCTATATCATAGCAAATTTATAGAAAATAGAAAAGATTGGGTTAAATAATACCATGGACTTGCAGTCTGCAAAATTAAGACCTTGAATAACTCTACAGGACACATAGCCTGGTTTTTTTTTTTAACAAATGAATTTCAAAGGAAAAAAAATAAAGCGAGAAATAGGAGGAAATGTATAGATTAAAATGGATATAGGAGACAGTCAACCAGTTGTCATGAACAGGCCTCTTTTAGATCCTGGTTCAAATAGTTTTTAAAAAAATGTATGGGGCAATTAGGAAATTTTGAATACTGAGTATATATCTGATAACATTAAATTATTGTTAATGTTTTTAGGTATTGTAATACTGTGGTTACATTCCCCCAAAGTTTTTATCTTTGAGCTATCTATATTGAAATATTTATGATTGAGATGAAAACTTAAAAAATCTGGCATCTCTGCTTATATACACATAAAAATCTGTGAGAAGATATATAAGTGATTTGTGATGTGTTGATTCTGGAAGGGGACCAAGGAGTTAGGATGAGAGAGGAACTTTTGGACAGATAATTATTACTTTTCCAGATCATACCTTTTCAAAGGACTAACCAGTAAATAAATATAATGGAAAAGGTTAATTTGACCTTGAAATGCTTATTTGGGCGAACAAGAAAGCATGGACTCAATACAGAACATGTGGATGGATTGACCCAGACCCATGTTTCCTGGGACCCTCTGCATCAGAACTGGGCCCCCTCTCTGCCTCCCAGACCAATTCTGGGAGAGTGAACCATGGAGACATTTGAGAATTACAGGCCTTGATAACCTGAGTGCCAGCTTTTCAGATACTTATTATATTGTTTTGGAACTTTGAAAATGCATAGGGCAAAAATACTCCCAAATTGAAATTCAAAGCAGTGCAATTCTGAAAGTCTGACAAGGCTTGTGTTTTTAGATTTGCTGACAATGATTTAATCAGCAGATGTCACTGTGTAACTCTGGGGGCATCCCTTCCATGTTGCATCATTTTTGGAAAGGCAGAGCCTGCTGCTGGCATTGTAACTTAGAAATATTTATGGTAATCTTGTATTTTGTTTAATGAAAACAATTTTTGTTTTATTTCCTGTGCCTATTAAAAGTTTATCTTTGATTAAGCATTCTTTGCTTTTGTTTCCCCCCCCCCCCAGCATCATTGACAAAGAAGTTTCATTAATGGCTGAAATGGATAAAGTTAAAGAAGAAGCCAGTAAGTAGACACATGGTTGTTCGATTAGGAGCTTCCCAATCAGAAGTAATCAATAGGTCAGATGACAGTGATACAGATTCTGAATAAAAGTGAAAGTATTCGTCACTCAGTCGTGTCTGACTCTTTGAGACCCCATGGACTGTAGCCCACCAGGCTCCTCTGTCCATGGAATTCTCCAGGCAAGAATACTGGAGTGGGTAACCATTCCCATCTCGAGGGGATCTTCCTGGCCCAGGGATTGAACCCAGGACTCCTGCATTGCAGGCAGATTCTTTACCATCTAAGTCAGATTCTGAGTGGGGGCCAAAAGGATGGAACAGAAGCACCCACTGAGCAGAAGGCAGAATATGCATGCAGCAAAAAATAGGTGTCACTTGGGTTTATTTAAAGTCCAGGAGACTTTTGTGTCTAAATAGGACTACTTATAATTAACTGGGTTTAAAATGATATTGAATTTAGTATTAAATTTTTAAAATATAAGTTTTTAAGCTTTATAGTTTACAGATATTGCTATTTTACTTATACAATCCTTTTCACTTGTTCTTTCAACTCACTCAAGTTTACCAAATTAGGTTCCCCTAAAAAATTTGTTCTATTTGAAAGTTACTTCAATTCCCCTTAATATTTTTAATTACATTTGTAAATTTAATATAGCTTATTTTTTCAAGCATTTCAGAAACCTGAGAAGGCAAACTCACAAACCTAACCGGCAAAGTATTCCAAGCTCTTAAGCAACACTTATAAGATTAATAATTCCCTGGTGACTCAAATGGTAAAGAATCTGCCTGCAATGCAGAAGACCTGAATTCAATTCCTGGGTCAAGAAGATCCCCTGGAGAAGGGAATGGCAACCCACTCCAGTATTCTTGCCTGGAGAATTCCACAGACAGAGGAGCCTAGTGGGCTGCCGTCCATGGGGTTGCAAAGAGTGAGACATTACTGAGCAGGTAACACTTTCACTTTCAGAGATGTACTAAATGAAATTCTCTTAAAACACTCCAATTCTGTGTACAAACTCAGTCAAATTCACTGACACCTGCCAACTTAACACCCCAAAAGAAATATTTTAAACTGAAATCACAAGTGAGATTGCTTAAGATACAGAATATTCTATATATAAAATAATGAACACACATAGACAGTCTTGATCATTACAAAACTTTTTCTAAATTTAACACAAAATATTAGTACTCTGGGTTTGATTTATTTTACTATTTTTACACCTATTTCTAAACCTTTCCACTGTTGTAAAGTTACTCAACAGCCAGTAGGGTGGATTTGCCATCTCAGATAGGCTGAGATTCATGAGTTGGAAATTTCAACTGAGACAAGACTGTTCAGTCAAATTCAACACAAGTGGACATGCTGATCCTTCTTTTATTTTTAAATTCATCTGCTTTATTAATGGGAAACCTAAGACCGTATTTTTCAGCTGGGATTTAGTTTTACAATTTTTATCTCCTAGGCATTTTAAATTCTTCATCCTTACCCAAGTCTTATCTCATAAATTGGATAAATGGCAGTCTGCATCCCCAACCAGCTTTCAGATAAATTCCTGTACTTTTGACTCCAGTGCTTTTTTTTTTATCAGTGGAGGATCAGACCAAATTCTTCATTCTTTTAATATTTTTCTTGCCTGGCCCTTGGCCATAATTCAGTAGTCATTTTATGAAAAAATAGCTATCATTATTTTTGGTAGATGACTTTTCTAAATAATTTTAAACAACATTTTAGAATCTAAAATACAGCAGGTTTTATTAAATAAAACTAAATGTGATCCAGGGTTAAGCTGTGGAATATTTAGATACTGTGAAAATATTTTCTTTTTATGGAATTTGTTGATTTCTTCAGTAGCAGTAGATTACCCCATGACAGGATTTTCCCTATTTCTTGGGTACAGCTTATTTTCAGTTCCATTTCCTAATGACAAAAATGCTAACTTCCAAAGCAAACACAAATGTTTCTCTAGCACCAAAATAGAAAGTTACTAGCCCATCACATTCTCAGACGTTCACAGAAGGCCTCAGATTTCAAGTGTTCATTCTTCCTCCTTGGGACAATAATATCCGGTGGGGCATCTCTGGAGAGCATCCCTATTTTTAAAGCTGATTCAGTCAGTGAACATTTACTGTGTGCTCTGTATGTGCTAAGCACTGGTGGGGAGTGGGACACACCGCAGACAGATACATCTGGAACTGCAGACTCAGAACTTTCAGGCTAGCTGAACCAGCAAGATGGGTTCACAGGACACCCCTAATTTCAGGAATCTGTCCTGGTGTAGAACTGCCCAATGCCCTGGGGAAGCCAGTTCAATTACCTTGGAGGCGAACAGAACTGAAGTCACATCCAAGTTCCACCCATTTACTGGCTATGTGACCTTAACTATTCTGTGATGTCCTCAAAGCCAGGTTCCTTATCAGAAAAGGGGACATAACACACGCGGCTACCAAGCACTTAAAATGTGGCTAGGCTAAATTGAAATGTGCTATGAGTGTAAAATGCACACTAGCTTTCAAAGACTGAATATCTTAAAAAAAAAAAAGTAAATATCACATTCATAATTTCTGTATGGCTGACCTGTTGAAAGAATGATATATTGTGATATACTGGGTTAAATAGAAAGTTATTAAAATTAAAAATAAAAGGAAAGGGGGGCATAACAATTGTGTCTATCTCAAATAGTTACTGTAAAGATAGAAGGAGAAGACACACGTCAGACACTTGGCACAGTGCCTGACGCAGTGTGTCCAAGAGGGAAGGCTCATCTTAGTAAAGAAGTTAGTTCAACCGCCTGAGAAAACAGTGGTCAGAGGGTAAGTTATGCGGCCTCTCTCAGGTGACACACGTGTGTTAACCGTGAGTCTTCTTTACCGAGAGAAGAAACCATTAAATCTCTCTATAAAGTACTGAACTGTCTTTGTGCGTGCTAAGTCACTTCAGTCGTGTCCAACTCTTTGCGACCCTGTCGACCATAGCCCACCAGGCTACTCTGTCAATGAGATCCTCCAGGCAAGAATTCTGAAGCGGGTTGTCACGCCCTCTTCCAGAGGATCTTCCTGATCCAGGGATCGAACCCACATCTCCTGCATCTCCTGCCTCGGCAGGCAGGTTCTTTACCACTGGGCCACCTGGGAAACCCCAAATTGTTTTTACAACCACCATTTTGAGCCTCCTGATCTATGGTCTCAAGAGTATTTTCCACATTCTCCATTTCCTGCACATGATATAAGCCACATTTCCCTAATTATAACGTAAGCTTCTCTATTCCTCATGACACCTAACACAAAGCTGAGAAGACTGTGAGTACTTCATTGTGTTAAGTGAATCATTATAGTTAATTCAGTATCCATGGGCTGTGGGATCCAGTGTTAGTGAGCATTAATGCAACTGCAATAAGAGAGTAGATAAATATATCTCACTTTATTAATAGTATTTTTAGTGAGGATTTTTTAGTACACTAGTCAAATCAGTTCACATAGGCTATTTCACTTAGTTCCATAATAATCCTGTGAGGGGTATACAGTTATTACATATTACAGATGAAGAAACTGATGATGCTATAGTATTATGATCACAAACTTTGGCTGCCCAGGGAATTGGAGGCCTTAGACAAGCATGTTCCCAGAGTGTCGAATTTACTAGAAATGGGAAGAAAACATTATATTAATGGAACACAGATTCATCATTAAGCAAAATGCAAAATTCACCAGGATTTTTAAGGAATCAAAAGGATTTCAAAGACAACTTTGTATTTAAACAGCTACTTCTGCCCCAGCTCCTGGTTCCCTACCTCCCCCCACCTCGACCCCAGGATTTCAAGTACACCCTCTGCTAAGGAGTATTATTCGAGAAGACCTGAAATTTTCTGTGGTTCAAGTAATATGAACAAGCTTCCAATGTATTCTAGAGACCTGAAGGAAAGTATAAATCCTATTGAGGGAATGGATTTCAGCATACCAGATGACGGTTTATAAAACTACATAAATAATACTAATCGAGTCTTGAAATGCAGTGAAAATCTAAAGCCGTATGGAACTGTCTCCTTCTACACATTTCTGAAAGGATGGTGCTTTCAGAGCATACTTACTTTATTTTAAATTATAGGATCAATGAATTTTAGGAACTGATTTGTTTTGGTTTTGCTTTCTGTCATTGATGTTTCTGAGGTGAAAATGTTGACTTCCCCCTCAGAGAATATTGGCTTTCGATCTCAAGTTTTAGGGCTTTTTCATAATGGGAATCTTTGAAATGTTAATGAGACTATATGTAAAACTCATCCCAACACTTGCTGATGCAAAGTATTCATTCCCATGCACATTTGCATGAGTATAAACTCGGAATTTATTGGTGATCTTGCACCTGCATTCCTATTTTAGGGCCCATTTATATCTATTTCTACCAAATCTTTTGTTTGGTATGAATGCCCAAATTCTACATCATCAAAAAGAACAATCACCCCTAATTGTCATCAGTCCCACAAATGATCCATTAAGAAAAGTCAGATCTGTTTAACCGTGTAGTCACTCGGGGTCTACTGACCCCTTACTAGCTGCTCATCAAATCTGGACCTTCAGAATTTCTCATTTGCCAGAGGAAAGTACCTCATTTCATCTTCCTACTCAAGAACCATTTTCTCATTCTCTAGGCTTTAGTCCCACCCATATTTTGAATTATAATGGGAAATAATTGATTAATCAAAGGTATGCGTGAGTGCATGCTAAGCCACTTCAGCTGTGTCCGACTCTTTGTGACCCATGGACTGTAGCCTGACAGGCTCCTTTGTCCACGGGATTTTCCAGGCAGGAATACTGGAGTGGATTGCCATTACCCCCTGCAGGGAATTTACCCACCCAGGTATTGAACCCAGATCTCTTATGTCTCCTGCATTGGACATCTTTACCACTAGGACTACCTGGGAAGCCCAGTCAAAGGTATGGGTCCTAGATATTCTTAAGTGGCCCTGTAGAAAAGGAACTTCTGCCTTTCTTTGCATATTCCTATTAAGTAATGCACTGATCCATTCATTGGAATCTTTCATTCAGCAAACATATTGGGCACCCACTGTGTAATAGGTCCTAGTTATCATAAATACAAAGAACTAAATGTGCAGTTTCTGCCAGAATTGGAAATGCCCACAGGGGCCAGGCAGGTCACATTAGTGAGTCAAACAAGGTGAGTGGGGGCAGAGGAGCAGTGGACTAGAGCACACTGGATGTCATGCTCCACATAAAAATGGCAGCGACTCCTCAGCTCTAGCCAGTGGTTTTGATATGGGAATGCTTGGCCAACCGTGGCCAGAAATAATAGCCAGAAATCCAGCTTTTGAATGGAATACCTTAATTTTCAAATACGGGCAATTTATTTCTAAAAGTAACATGTGGACCAGATGCAAAGAGCCAACTCTTTTGGAAAATACCCTGAGGCTGGGAAAGATTGAGGACAGGCGAAGGGGATAATAGGGGATGAGATGGCTGGATGGTATCACAGATTCAATGAACCTGAGTTTGAGCGAACTCTGGGAGATAGTGAAGGACAGGAAAGCCTGGCGTGCTGCAGTTCATGGGGGGTCTCAAAGAATCGGATACAACTGAGTGACTAAACAACAACAATGTGTGGACCAAACAAAACATGTGTACCCTGTCACCAAAAGTGATGGTGACCTTTTTGTGACTTCCAGTGTGACTGGGTAACCTGGGACATCATTCAGTAATATGATGAAAATTCCTTTGCATCCCATCATCAGGACAAGCTTTCTCCAGCTCCTCTATATCCCGAAATGCTACCAGGCACAGCCCAGCCTCTGCCCAGCTACATGGTATTGTAAATGGGAAGCAGGGGGCATCCCAGTAAATGATCAAAGCATCGTTAGAGTAGTCTGGCAGATGATTAGGCTTTATGAGTTACAAATCAGTTATTTCACTGACATCTTGACATTGGTATCAGCATAAAAAAGATGTTTCTCAGCCTGTCTGAAGAATGGTTTATGGTTTGCAGGAAATATTAACTCTCGATTGATTCTGAACATCTTTGGGGGGTTTTGAAGTGACTATTTTGGACATTTATAAATTAAGGACTGTTACAGTGGGAAATCACAATGTTTGCTGGGCATGTGCTCAGTGAATCTGGTCTAATAAAGCATTTGACCTTTGTTCAGCTGAGACGGGAATGTGAATTCCGTGTGCATATCATATTAGTTAGATGGACTTTTCTTTTGTTGTAACTCAAAATCTTTGTCCAAAAGAAATGAAGGCAATTCGTATGTGACTGGAATGAGAGAACTGCAAGTCTATGTATTATAAAATCAAACTTCTTATTTAAACCTCACCCAATGTATTTGTATTCATTGCTTTGATTGCTTTGAGCTCCATGATCTTTTGGAGAACATACACACACACACACACGAATTAACCTGTGGGCTCATACATCTACTTGAACCTTTAGTTCATCTGGCAAGTGTGTGAAATGTGATGCTGAAAACGCCTTTGTGTCTTCTCTGTATGTGCAGATGCTACAGAGTGCACATGAATTCAGTTCAAGCAGGCTTTGACTCACTCTGGAAATTTTTCCATTGTGGACACGTAACAAAAACAAGACGCTCTGGTTTGCAACTTCTCTTTGGTTGCAAAATGGAAACAAATCTGCAGAGCAGCGAAAGCAGAGGCATTTTCTAGCTCACAGAAAGCTAATAAAGGAAAACTTTTATGTCATATTTCAATAACACAGCTAGTTGCCCTACATGAATATGTGTTAAGTTCAGAGAGTCCAGTGTTCAAATTTAATAGTACAGCACACACAGAAGAATGGCTTTTGCTTAGTGGATTCCTGTCTTTGCAGTATCATTCAGATAGGATTTGTATGTTTCTTTTCTTGGAGATTGTTGTTCTGAGTAATGCACAAATCTGAAAGTCCAAATTAAGTAAGTGAGATCAGATGCCAGTGGGGAAAATGAAGAAGATTGTGGGTGTACAGTGAATCAGAAAGGACCATGTTTGGTTTGACGCTTGGTGGATAAAGACATATGTAAATGAGTGGTTGGTGCTGAATACCCAGGGACAGCCCACCTCAGTGACCAATTCAGAAAACAGTCATGGCGCAACAAAGTGATCAGTCTGCAGACGGAAAACTGATCCAAGAAATTAGGTCATTTAACATGTCTAAATCCTTGGTGTTAACGTATTATCCCTTCTTATTTGGCAGTGGAAATCTTGACTGCTCGTCAAAAGAAAGCAGAAGAACTAAAAAGACTTACCGATCTAGCCAGTCAGATGGCAGAGATGCAGCTGGCCGAACTCAGGGCAGAAATTAAGGTCAGTTCTAAAATATCACAGCCTGAACCCTGAGCCAGAGTTCTGATCCCTATTATGTTTGTTCCACATCCACAGAGCGCTGCTTTCTGAGGATCTAAATCAGACACTCCGCTCTCTTTCACAGGGTTGAAACTGAGAATACAGAAGGGTAAAGAACCACCTAATCACTGTATTTAAATATACTATGGGTTGAAGGGATATAGCATTACAGAGAGGTACAGGCTATTGAAAGTGACCCAAATAAAATGTATTCAACCATAAATTATATCTGGGAAGGGGGATATTATTTTCACCATATGTAATTTATGCATATAAACCACACACACGTGAACACACACTAAGTATGAAGCTAGTATAACAGTGAGGATTCTAAAGAACGCACAATATGTGGCAACTTCTTTCCTGTATCCTTTTCTAGCTTACTTGCCCTTTTATTAAGAATACCACCCACAAATATGTATTTATTGGATTTCTTCAATGGCACACAACAGAGGCTGACTCTGCTAACCTCCAGAACAAGTAGAATTGGAAAAAATATGAAGGTAGCTCCCCAAAGCAAAGTGTGCTCTGAAGACTCCAGGCTACACCTGGGCAGGAATGTAGGCAGCAGTAATTACCAGACACTCTTCCAGGCACCATCCGAGGGAGTGACCTCCAGATGTCATCACCCCCTGAGCCATCCCCTCTTGATTCAAATCCCAAAGAGAGAGATTCTGAACTGCCGCCATCTGGGTCACATCCGCCATTTGGCCAAGAGAGGTCTTGATTGACAGATTCACCAACGCTGTGAATCTTCAAAACTTTGTTGGGGTACAGTTACCAGAAGGAGAAGTTGTCACCATAAAGGCAGAAAAGGTATCTACAACAAGATAGGAAGTTACAGTTAATAAATTTTCTGTACCCTCTTTTTCTCTAGTATACTAAACATATGCACATACACATGCAACCCTGCTTGTAATCAACTTCCAGGGAACTGGGGTGCTCTGAATTCACATTTGTGTGTGTTAGTCACTCAGTTGTGTCCAACTCTTTGTGACCCCATGGACTGTAGCCCACCAGGCTTCTCTGTCCATGGAATTTTCCAGGCAAGGAGTGGGTTACCATTTCCTTCTCCAGGGCATCTTCCCAACCCAGAGACTGAACCCGGGTCTCCTGCATTGAAGGCGGACACATTTGCTGCTAGCTTTTTAAGTAGGGTTGTCTGCCCATCCCAGCATAAAAGTGGTTGGGAATAGTAGAAAGTGGCAAGTGACTCTTTGGTCCCCTCTGTCCTGGTTAGACATGAAAGGGAGCCCTGTGGAGATGAGGACTTCCCCTGAAGCTTCTGAGAAGTTCTAGAGGTCTTTCCCTTCTCACCTGCCCTCATGGTCTTTGTTGCCTCCCACCAGTCGATTGTAATGGCCTCCCCGACCAGCCTTTTTGCCTCCACTGTCTTCCTCCAGCTCAGTCATTCAGCCTAAGACTGGAGTTGTTAGAGCAAATCTGGTCTTCCCCATTGAGATCTACTCTTCTGTTCAGAATAAAATCCCCCACCAGACTTCATATACATTATGTGTGCATGTGCACTAAGTCACGTCAGTCGTGTCCAACTCTTTGTGACCCCATGGACTGTAGCCCGCCAGGCTCCTCTATCCACAGGGATTCTCCAGGCAAGAACACTGGAGTGGGTTGCCATGCGGTCCTCCAGGGGATCTTCCCAACCCAGGGATCGAACCTGCGTCTCCTGCATTGGCAGGCAGGTTCTTTAGCACTAGTGCCACCTAGGAAGCCCCAGTATGTTATGACCATTGCTAATTAGTTTCAGTAGAAGAAACCCTTCATCTTGGGGACACAGATGCATTTCTAATGTCACAAATGTTCTCTGGTCCCAAAGGAGATTAGAATAGAGAGTGGGGCTGGTTGGTGAGACCTGTCCTGATACCCAGAAGGACATCCTGGAAGGCAAAACAATTAACAAACACTTATTTTGATGAATATGAAATTGCCAGCTTCCTGGTCTATTGAAATCCACTCATGTTCCAAGTTTCATTTCTACCTATCAAAACCCTACTCATCGTAAAATGGTTGATAGCATAGGCTTTGGAATGCAATATTCCAGCTCTTGCAAACTTGGATAAATTACATATTCTCTTAGATTCTTAGAACCTCATTTCCCCCTCTGTAAATTAGAGTTAATAACAGTACTGACTTCATAATAATGTGATCAGATAAAAATGAGATTATCTGTTAAGAATTTGGCCCATGTCTGGTAAGTGTTCAATATTTTTTTAATGTTCCAGCTCAAATGTTTCCTCTTACATAACTCTTTCCCTATTCCCCTCAGCAGGAAATAATTTCTTTCCCTTTCATATTCCTAAAGCACCTACTACATTCTGCCTTATATTTTATTTTATGGTAGCTGTCTCTCTTGCCACGTGGTGAACTCCCTGGTAAACTCACAGAGGGACTGAGTCATAGTTATTTCTGTATTTCTCCCTCTGTCATCTGCACATAGATCTTAATTTCAAATGAACTGAAAAGTAATCTCTTTCCCACTTCCCTTAACAGCACTTGAAATTCTACCATTCAAGATAATGGTTTCTAGTTACTGAAGGCTTTTTGGACTTACTAAGTGGGCTGTTTTTTCAGTCGTGTCTGACTCTTTGCAACCCTGTGGACTATAGCCCACCAGGTTCCTCCATCTGTGGGATTCTCCAGGCAAGAACACTGGAGTGGGTTGCCACGCCTTCCTCCAGGGGCTCTTCCCAACCCAGGGATCGAAGCCATGTCTTTACGTCTCCTGCATTGGCAGGCAGGTTCTTTACCACTTCCTGGTCCCCTATTAAAAATGGAGACGGATGTCTAGGAAGGTTGACACACTTTCTCATGAGGAATGATAGCTGAGCAGGCCGTTGGGCAGATTAGTAAGGCGGCCAGAAGGCAACCCCATAACTTACAACAGGACAGAAAGTGCCAGAAAGAGGGCGTAGGATGCTGAAAGGTTACGTAGGTGAGTCCAGACACTCACCTTGCCTGAACCACAGTTTTGTCTAAGCCCAGGTAAGGTAAAGACAGGACCTGCACGAGTTCCCAAGAACAAGAAGGTGCTCGTGCTCCAGGACAAAGCCAAGCCCGCTTGAAAGGCACCTCCCAGCACAGAGTTGGCCCACTCCCCACCCGGTGATGCTCTCACACCGACAGCAGGGGCGGGAGAGCAGAGAGAACGGATCAGCGTGTCTCAGTCATTTCTGTCATCATGGGGTTCTGTCTCTTCCCCACAGCACTTTGTCAGCGAGCGCAAATATGATGAAGAGCTCGGGAAAGCTGCCCGGTTCTCCTGTGACATTGAACAGCTCAAGGCCCAAATCATGCTCTGCGGAGAAAGTGAGTTCTGCATACTTGCTAAATAATTCTGTGTGAGTAAGCCTGGCACTATTGGAGTCAATATGGGAAATGTCAGGTGTGTGGTCCCCCAGGGGGCTAAAGTAAGGTCTAAAGAGATTTAATGATCTAAGGTCATGACACGAGTCACTAAAAATGTCAAGATCTGAACTTCGAGTCTTCAAATGCCACTGCCCGTCAGTAAATCCCCAGGATTTATTAAGCAGAACAGAACAGGTCAACTAGTTTATACCTTTTGCAAACTTTTCTTAAGCATTGCCAGATCAAGTGTCTCTGTGATTTCTAAAGTCTGGTTCTGCACAGACCTGTTTTGGGAAGAGCAAGTCTCCCTAATAAGTCTGGGAACAATGGGTTATTGTCGTGAAAGGCCCAGCTGTGTATGTGTGTGTGTGTGTGTGTGTGTGTGTGACACACGCACTGCTCAGCAGTTCCGGAGCCTCTCCCTTAATTAGAGCAGTTAACGTGCAACAAAATTGGCTGATTCTTTCCCCCCTGCTCCAGCCCACCCACTGAGGGAGGTGGGAACCTGCATTAAAGTGGCTCCAAGGACAGCCACAAGGAGCTCAGAAGGACAGATGAAGGACATGGAATATCCACAGCCTCATAGTGAGCTAAGAAATGGAAATCTGACTGCACTTCTTTTTCAAAGCGGAAATTGCATTTTTTCTCTGAGTATAAAAAATACAATCTTGATCTAAAAATTACACAGCTGTATTAAATACAACATGACATTACTTTTGAGGCTCATTCACACTTTTATGCACATATAATCTATTGTGTAAATTATGCAGCATATTTAATTATACTGCATCTTATTTACTATACTACATGACATACATATATAGTAAGAGAATTTGCTCTTATCATTTCACAATATATGGTTGACATTTTTCCTTGTCAATATACTTTAACCCATAATTTACCTAAATATAATTGACATAAACAGTCCCTGGATTGTGGCCATTTCGGTTGCTTCCATCTTCTCACCATTAAAATAACATTGCTGTGAGCATCTTGTTCACCTATCTTTGACAAATATCTGAATTTCTGACTGACTTTCTTTTAAATTATTTTCTTTTTTTTCTATGTACTTCCTCTCTTATGAAAGAATCCACCCCATTTGCCATTCTCCATCCCCAGATTTTGTAAGAAAGCCAGACTATCTGATTCATAGTTGGCAATTTAACTATGCATCGTAGTTTCCACTTCAGCTTGATAATGGGTGAGCCCCTGATGCCAAGTGACCCCACCGTCCGAGGAGGGGAGGGAAGTGCAGCAGCCTCCTCCAGAGCACACCGTTGCCGCCGAGGGGGAGGAACCACCCCTCACCAAGCCCCAAGTGTCCACACTGGAACCCAGCCTCCGTGTTGGGAGACAGCAGTCCTCAAAAGGCCCTCTACTTCTGGGCTTTGTTGAAAGCACATGGAAGCCCACAGCTACTGAACCCTAGAAAATGACCCTAATAATGACCCCTAGAAAACTGAATATCGTTAGCAAAGAGCCGCTAAAATCCCCTGGTCCTGTTTAGACAACCCCTAACATGCCATCACACCTGACCTGTCCGATGAAGGGCCTGGAGATGCATCTGTGTCCATTCCATTTCTAATGTGCTGTGATCCCTACCCATGCTCCGGATCCTCAGGAAGAATGCTGGGATTAAGTCTAAGCCAACACAAGTAGCAGAGAAAATTGCTTTTCAAAACTGGTGACCATTTTTTAAGATACAAAGGTCTTGCTGTCCAGACTGGCAGTCAAATTCTGGTGAACTATGACAGGAAGGTCATGAATATATCCCTGAGTTGATTCCCTCCAGCCCCAATTCAGCATAATCACATAGAAACCATCCCATCAAAACCACCCCTTTCAAAAACCAGCGGGAGGGGTGATAGTAAACATTGAACAGACCTGCCTGATCCCTGCTGGAAATCTGTCTGATGATCCTGGGCATTAGCATTGGGATTGACATTAGCATTGGAATTGTTGCAGATTTGCAGTGGGGTTCTAGAGTTTATAAAAACTGATAATTTAGCTCTAATGGAATACAGAAGATGCATCTTTTGGGCTGGCAGGCCTGGCCTTAGAGTTGGAGTGATAAACCCAGGATGACAAAATCCCTGACACCCAGCATCACTCCACCCCCCTGCTCTCAGAACACTGTGGCTCTGACCAGCCAAGTGTGGATGTACCCCTAGGTTGTTCTTCGTCTTTGCAGCACCCGCTGGTCTAGGGATCTGACAAGAACAGCAAGAATGGGTTTGGTAATGGGGAACCCAAGGGGCAGAGTACATTTGTGGACAGGGCTGAGAGGGTACTTTGGGGTTTCATTATCCCTCTTCCCCAGGTGGTTCTCAACCTAAGGAACAATATTAAAGTTGCTCAGATTTTTCTTTTTTTCCTACAAATATCTCCCAGCTTGAATGATTATGCTATTCACTGATTCCCACAGAAGACATTTTGTGGTTCCAAGAACCTAAGTGCTTTTTTGAAGACATCTTTTTAAAAAACGTCTTCCCTTAAGGTTTTTGGGAAGCTCCTGCCAACTTTTCATCTCCTAACAGGTTACTGAATGAGTAAGTGAGTGAGAGTGTTAGTTGCTCAGTTGTGTCCAACTCTTTGTGACCCCACAAACTGTAGCCCACCAGGCTCCTCTGTCCATGGGATTTTCCAGGCAAGAATACTGGAGTGGGTTGCCATTTCCTTCTCCAGGGGATCCTCCCAACCCAGGCATCGAACCTGGGTCTCCTGCACTGCCAGCAGATTCTTTACCATCTGAGCCACCGGGGGGGCCCACGGAGACACAGCCCCTAACACCAAGCACTTCTTGTTGCAGTTACACATCCAAAGAACAACTACTCCTCAAGAACTCCCTGCAGCTCCCTCCTGCCGCTGCTCAGCGCTCACGCAGCCACCTCTGGGAAACAGAGTAACTTTACCCGAAAGTCATCGAGTCACAACAAGCCCTCCGAGGGTAAAGCGGCAAACCCCAAAATGGCGAGCAACCTTCCCAGCACCGCCGACAGCTCTCACCAGCCCGTGCCGGCTAATAAGCAGGTAAACTGCCCCAAGGAGGCCACCCTGCCCTGCCTCCGGGGGTCCCGCAGACCCTGGTGCCTTGCCTGGGCAAGAAGCCACCCATTTGCAGAGGAAGAAAATAGCCACTGCTAGTCACCCCTAGGCTCCATCTGCCCCCCACAGCAGCAGCCTGACCTGTAGAGCCTCCATGTGCCTGGCCAGCCTCCCTGAGCTCCCCGAGTCCATCTGGTCCCCATCACAGGCACTCTCCCCTGTGGAGGAAGTGGTCTTCACACATTTGACAGCATTAGCAAAGAGTCCTTCTACATGAGATGGCGCTTCTCATGACTTGAGTGCCATCCAGGTACTGGTAACTGGCCCATACATGGAAGGGACTCACAGACATGCGAACAAGATTGAGAACCTGGTTACTGACACCATTAGTGAGAAGAAATCTGGCATGTTTTTTAAGACCCTTTAATTCCCATTTATCTTTAATTTATCCATAAGAGGCCAAAGTTAGTTCAAACTGCTCTCTCTTCTCTTGGGCTTTCAGCATGCATTTCAAAATGACATTATTAATTCTCATTACAATGACCCTTAAAAACAGAAATATCCAAAGGACAGTCTTCTCTCCTGCTTCTCCATTATATTCTTGAGACATGATCCCTGCTTATTAAAGAATGACCACAAAATGGGATTTGATGATTCAGAAGTTGGGCATGCTATAAAGACATTTTTCATCATCTTTCAGAAAGACAGCTTGAATAAAGAGACTTTTTTTTAAGCATTCCAAAATGCTGGTTTTCTAACAGATGCCCTGTTGGCTTTTGTGGTCTTGGTCTGTTAGAATTCTCATTAGTAACTCTGACAGGCATTTCTTTAGCCCCAGATGTCTTCATGAACTTTAAAATCGCACTTTGACAAGGAGTGTTTCATACAGTCCTTGATTCAAGATCATAATCAAATCTGTTTCACTGTCGTTGAAATATACCTTCACAGATTTTGTTCCTTGCTCATTATTAAACCCCGTGCTAAAATTAAGTCCAAAATTTAGTTTGAATTTCTCTGTCACAATTTATTTAAAAACAAAGGAGGCCAGATTAAATGTTAACCACATAGATACCTTTTCAGCTCACTGTTTTATCATTTTCAGCAAAGCATTGCAGGTGATGGCATGTTTAAATTTGAAAATATATCTAAGTCCAAGAAAGGCCTTTGTGCTGTGCCCCATGCTTTAGAGTAAACCCTCATGGCCCTCCCCAGCCATGGCCCATGGCCCTCCATTCGGAGAGAGACTAAGAGGTGGCTACCCAGAATCTACGTTCTCCCTTCTGGAAAGTTCTCCAAATACCCGAGATCCTGGAATTCTGTTCCCAAATGTCCCAAGCCTATTCTTAGGGTCTGTCTGGACTACTTCCCTGGATGTATCATATTATAAGTTACAGATATATAAAGTTCTTAGTTTGTGCACTGTGATAGGATGGTATCGGTTTAGGGCAGACCCACCCCTAGTAACTCAGGGCCCAGGTCAGGAGTACAAAGGCAGAGGCCCGTGTCCCATGTGTCTGAATACTGTCTCCTCCCAGCTCTGGCTTCATCCAACATTGTGAGGGAGCTGTGCATATAGACAGGAAGGTGGACACTCCTGCCGGCACACTAAGCTTTGTCCCCACCTCCACAGATAACCACCCTTTAGACCTAGGGGTGTGTAAACTGGTAATGTGATCATGAGAATGCATATATATAGTCTATACAGAATGTCCCAGAAATATGCATAGTAGAGAACCATCATTCCCCTGCCTCTGTGTTACATTTCTTTCTGATTTATTTCAGGTTTACACTTGATGGGTTTTATTTGGCCTGGTTCTGGAATTGTCTGTCTTACACTTCTGTAACCTCTCTTTCAACATCAGCAATTTTCTTGTACTTCCATTTACAAGACAGTCACCATTCTTTTAAGCTTGAGGGTTTTATCAGCTTGACCTCATTTGCATGTTGTCACATTCTTCTGGGGTGTAAAAAAAAAAAAAAAAGGTGACCTGTGACTTAGAGGTTTGGTTTCCCTGGTTTGATGTCACCTGGGGTGGGTTGGCATCTAATATCTACCTCCTTTCTTTCCTTCTTTCTTTTTGTAGAATGGGTCTTCTAGCCAAAGACGAAGATTTAATCCGCAGTATCACAACAGGCTAAACGGGTCTGCCAAGCCCCAGGGCAGTGGTAATGAAGCCGACCCGATGGCGAAGAGCAACAACCGCCACGAACACAGAAGACAGCCACACAACGGCTTCCGTCCCAAAAACAAAGGCGGCGCCAAAAACCAAGAGGCCTCCTTGGGGCCGAAGACCCCCGAGACCCCCGCCCACCCGGAAAAGCCCCGGCGGAGGCAGCACGCCGCGGACAACGCGGAGGCCAGGCCTTTCCGGGGCAACGTGGCCAGGGTCTCCCAGTGCAACCTCTGCCCCACCAGAATAGAAGTTTCCACAGATGCCGCGGTTCTCTCGGTCCCGGCTGTGACGTTGGTGGCCTGAGCGTGGAGAGAGGGGGGAAAAAGCCGTTTTCACTCAGTTTCGGTTCCCTGCCGGAGGTGCTGACCCAATTCGCTGCCAAAAGAGAGTCAATCTGAATACACAAATCCTGTACGGCTGTCTCATCCTCTCTTAATCATTTTTACTAATTCTAATAATCAGCTCTAGCTTGCTTCATAACTTTCATGGCTTTGCTTGATCTGTTGGCGCTTTTTCTCATCAACACATTGCAGCATTTTAGCCAGGCAGTATTTACTCATTTGTTAGGAAAATCAAGATGTGGCTAAAGATCAGAGGCTCAGTAGCAACCTATGTTGTAGCAGTGATGTCAGTTCATTGATCGTCTTTAGAGAGTTAATGTTGGAAACAAAATTCTTATTGATCAGACAAACATGATCTGCTGAAGACACATGCGCTTTTGTAGAGTTTAACATCTGGTGTTTTTCTGAAAAATATATATATATACATATATTGCTTTATTTGAAACAAATTAAAATATGCTGCATTTGACACCTGGCTTGTTTTTTTTTTTTTTTTTTTTAATTGAAGCCCACTTTATCATAAAATGTACCATGTAGTACTTTCAAGAAAACTTATGCGGTTGTGGCACAGAGCTTTGAACAGTGCTCTTTTCTCTTGGAACGAGGGTCCTTTTGGAAGAAAGAATTCCTTACTATAGCCTTGCCAGTACCTTACACATATATAGATGCACGTGTACCCCAACCATCTTGGACATGACATGGCAGTTTGGAAACCTTGGTTGCAAGTAATATAAACCTCAACTCGGCCTACTTTAAACAGTAAAGAAAATGATTAATTAGTTCAGTGGCTGAAAAACCCAGCATAAAATTATGCGTTGGGTCCAATTGAATCAGCATTCTAGCTCCTTTCTCCTGATTATCTTAGCTCTCCCTTCCTCCTTAGGCTGACCTTGTGTTCAGAATGGGGTAAAATACCTGCCTTGATCCTAAGATTCAGATTCATGTTCATCCCCCACATGGTCTAGAAGAAAAGAGAAGCTCTCCAGGTAGCATCCACAAGGAGCAAGTGTCTTTGTCAAAAGTCCCAGGGAGGGTCTTGCATATCATTGCCCCAGACTGCGGGTAGGCTTGTCCCTCAACCAACCAGCAAATGAGATGTGCTAATGGGCATAGACTAATCAGAGCCCACCCCCAAGTTGGGTTGTTGCAGGCTCCCCAGAAGCACAGGGGCTGCCTGGAGCACGGCTTCTGTTCCCCTGAGGAATGCAGAATGGATACCAGGGGCCCACACCCCAAGTAGCCCAAGTACCCCAGTCTTGGAGTGCAAGGTGACTTGGTTTGGCCACCGCTTCCATCGGACTTCCATGTATCCTGCAGATTTGTTGGCCTCTTTCAAGCGCAAATGCTTATTTTCAGCTCAATGTTAACATTTTTTCTGGCAGCCCAGGTTCAGTGGGCTTCTCTTCCAAAGAGCAGCCCTGAGCAGCTGAGTCTGCACACCACGCAAGCATCCGTTTCTTCTTTTGCCAAATACAAAGAGAATGTTTGCTCTGTCTGGAGAGAACTTTCTGAGGTCTCTGGGTGTATCCAGAGATTTAATAGGAATTTTAAATGTTGTCACATTCCGGGAAGGAAGGAAGGGTTGTTCGTTCAAATAAGAAAGATAAATGTTCGGGCCTGCAATCTCCATTTAGTCCATCTGAGACCCTGGATTTATATTTTACAAGACAGAAGGACTTTGTACAAATTTTGTGTACCAAGATTTGGCTCACCACAGAAAATGTCAGTTTAAATAAATGTGACAGCTTTAAAGAGGAGTCAAGTGATTCGTGCAACAGGAAAATAATGGGTTTGCCAGGTCAGGAGCACACCTGTCTTTGTCAGGGGTGGACCCCCCACTCTCAACCTTGACACACCCATCATGTTGTTCTCAGGGTTAAGAAAGTGCAGTCACGTTCCTAAGCAGGTAACAAACGCTCCAAGTTACTGAAAAGAAACAAGAAAGCATGCTAAGAAACATTCATACCTGTTTATGTTTTTTCCTAGATTTTGCCTTTCTTGTAGACCCGGGTATGTAAACATTTACCAATGTGCATTTTTTGAAATGGTAATTTCAATATTTTAGTGCCAGTGTGAGGCCACTGAAATACTGTATATATATCTTCATCTATTCTGATGGAATCATTGGTGTGATTCTAGAAATCTGGGTTAAATTCTGAGATTCTTTTAAACTGTTTCAAACTTCAAAAAAAAAATTCCACTCTAATCTCTCTACTTAATACACAGTAGCCAGAAGAATAGATTCTTTTTTCTTAAACATTTCTCTAGTAGAGGTTAAACCATTCTAATACCCATGAAGATTGAATAACTTCAAAACTCACCTACACTGTATCGCCAAGACTCCCATCTGTTAAAGACAAACCTCTCAGTTGGGTTACCAATTACATTCCAATTTTACATTTCATTTGAGAATCTCTCCATACTCCAGCTCAGTCATCCAGCGTATTCTAGGGGCTGAGCAAGGTTCAGAGGGTTAAACACAAGTTTGTATAAAATTCATCCTTAATAAAGGCTGTACTTAGAAGAGCTGGGGAGCGGGGAGAGTGGGTAGGGAAAAAATAACACTCTATATCCAATGTAAAGCTCAGTTCACTAGCAGTTCAATTCTGCTGGCATCAGAAAAAAAGATTCCATTTTAACATTCTTAGTGAAGCAATATCCAATGCGGCCAACGGGGAAGTCAGCAGAGTAAAGGCAACATGCAGATTTTTGCCAAAGTAAGAGATTTGGGAATTCTGACTCTGAAAGCCTTAAACTCGATTTAACCATGTGAAGAGATAATCTAGGGCCTCAACAGCTCTTTTCCTAGAGCAAAGTGGAGGCAGGGTTGTGGGGGGTGGGGTGGTTTAGAGGGAAGAAGGGGGAACAATGGAGATAGAGGGATGCCTGAATTCAACACTACCTTTGACTAAGCTTCCTCCTTCCCTCCAGCCCTCACTTTCAATACTGTATCCTACACGGCCTGTTAAGAGTGCCCTCTTGTGTTTGGACATGGTAACATTTTCATTTCTCAGCAGACAGTCTAGCGACAGCATCCATAAAACATATAATGGCACTTTTATTTTTTTATATCCACACTAGATTCAGAGCCTAGACCTCAAATTCAGGCACAGGTAGGCTAGGATTCCAGACTGCCCTCAGGTGCCAAAAAATAAAGGAGAAAGAAACAGTCACTTGCTCCCAAATTTCCTAAACAAACTATAAAATAGCAGGTGTGCTAAGTCACTCAGTTGTGTCTGACTCTTTGCAATCCTACAGATTGTAGCCCATCAGGCTTCTCTGTCCATGGAGTTTTCTGGGCAAGAATACTGGAGTGGGTAGCTATTCACTCCTCCAGGGGATCTTCCTGACCCAGGGATCGAATGCAGGTCTCCCACATTGCAGGCAGATTCTTTACCATCTGAGCCACCGGGTAAGCCCATATCATAGTGAAAGATAATAATAATAAAATATAATAATCACTCAATGACTTAATACTTTGCTTTAGCATTTTCCAGAAAGTACTGAGCCATCTTGACTGATCTAATTTGGTGAGAAAAAATAGGAAGTTGCTAGCCAGGGTTTCATTTGAGGCACAATTTTAATACTATTCATTGCAAACTATTCAAAGAAATTTTTGTTTTTCATACTTTTGCTTTTCCCAGCAAAGCTTTATAAATCCTAAAGAAGTTTTCTGTCCATTCTTAGTCTCCAAGAACCAGGTCCTTGATCCTTGGAGGCAGATTAGCCCAAACCAGAGTTTAATTTCATTATAGCAGCCCCTCAGGCAAAGACACTCCAGCATGGACTAAGTCATGCTGTCAGAGAAACACACAAGGTTCTCACTAATTCTTTCTGGTGACTGATTCTCAGAAGTCCCCTTATTTGTGAACTCTGCTTCTTCCTACAGCTCAGAAGCATTTTCAGTGTTACTATTAACTTCAAGTTTCAGAGCAGAAATAACCAAACACAGTTTTTATAGAATACATAAATTTAATGGTAAATTTGTCTACTGTATTTGCCTGAGAGAGTGCATAGATTTCTGGCAAAAAAAAAAAAAAAAAAAAATGCATTTTAGAACCATGATTGCAACCATGACCAAAGACACTTCTATAGAAAATAAGTTTAAAAAAGACTTCCTGTCAAGGACAGAAAACTACTCTATTTTTAACTTAAGTTTGAGTTAGATTTACCTCTTCCTAGTCTTTTGGGAGAACACATACTTTTCGTAAATTACCATTAAGCTGGCCAATAACACCATCACTCTCTGCTAGTGCCGGCACATAGTGGTGGGTTAGTCACTTAGTCGTGTCCAACTCTTGCGACACCATGGACTGTTGACCACCAGGCTCCTCTGTCCATGGGATTCTCCAGACAAGAATACTGGAGTGGGTTGCCATTTCCTCCTCCAGCGGATCTTCCCAACCCAGGGATCGAACCCGGTCTACTCCATCTGCAGGCAGATTCTTTACCATCTGAGCGACAAGGGAAGACCTGGCACATAGTAGGTACTCAATAAATACAAGGAAGAGAGAGCAACTATGAAAGAATGACCAACTCTAATGTGCTAGAGAATTCTGGAATGTAAATGACTTGTGCAAAATAATCCAGTCTGTCAATTCTGGAGAAGATGGGAAGAGAGCAGCAGCTGAAGTCCCAGGCCTGGGGCCAGGCTATCTGGATTCATATCTGGGTCCCACCACCTCCTGGCTGTGTCAATGTGGACACATTTCTCCACCGGTAAATGGGACTAATAACCATACCTACCTTGAAGGGTTGCTACACGGATTGAATAAGTTAATATTTGCAAAGTACTTGGAAATAATGCCTGGCATTACTCAGTAACCACAGAGTAATTTGAATGGAGACGCTTTATAAATTTATATGGGGAAGCTTTATAGAGCGAAAAATGTATGTATATATGAAGTTATAAATAGTAATGGGCGTAGCTACTAAAGAAAACAGGAATAGCAGACACTGGGATGGTTATTTACTGTTAGAGCTTGAGGCAGACAAAAGGATCAAGGTGGTGAGCGCTTGCTCACCACCACCACCCACCAGCCCTGCTCCCGAGGCTGAGATTCTGACCGTGTTGGGGAGGGTATGGCTACGGCTCCAGTAGAAGTCAAGAAGCTCCCTGAAGTGCTAACAAGAGAGAAGCTCCCCACAGGGCACCGGAGAACCAGAAACTTCCCCCGGACAGGCTGGTCGACTCACCAGGGGTCCAAGCCCAGGGATGCTGCCGAATTCACCGGGAATCCTGCTGGACACCAGCCAGGAAGCTTCCTGCAGGAAGTATTGTTGAATTAGCTGTGGAGCCAGCAAGGAGACCTGTGGGACTGGAAGCTGCTGTTGCTGAAACGTGGGCCCGTGGGTTTCCCACCCCCCAGCTGAGCACTCGTTGCAGGAACAAGAACACAGGGACACTCGCGGAACAAAGCCTCCTCTTCCTTCAGGGTCCCTCCAGTGGCAAAGTCAGCTGGCTAAAGGGAAGTGCTTATGGGGCCCAGCTCTAGGATCACAAACAGGACAAGGAAGAGTAGATGTGAAATCAAGAGGCAGAGAGTTGATACCTGGTATACCCTTAAAAGGGCTTACCAGCTCAGCTGGTAAAGAATCCGCCTGCAATGCAGGAGACCCCAGTTTGACTCCTGGGTCAAGAAGATCCACTGGAGAAGGGACAGGCTACCCACTCCAGTATTCTTGCCTGGAGAATTCCATGGATAGAGGAGCCTGGCGGGCTACAGTCCACGGGGTCGCAGAGTCGGACACGACTGAGCGACTAGGCACAGCACACACATCCCCTTAGAAGGCACTGCAGGAGCGCCTGATACACGTCTCATAGCTGCGGGACACGCAGGTGCTCTAAGTCACCTAGCTCATCTCTGGAGGCAATGTCAAGCTTCTATAAGAAGAGGCCTAGAATAGAGCTGAAAGGCCTGCATGTGACATGCATGCGAATCCTGCTAGATGCAACGCAGTTTACCAAACCCTTCTGGGCTTCAGTTTCCCCATCTGAAAAATGGAGATAATAAGACACCTACATCATAGGGTTGGTGTATTCAATTAAGTTAACATATAAAGGGCTTACGAGGATGCATCTTAGTTTTTATTAGATATTAATAGTTGCTTGGTTATAACAGCAAACAAAAATGTCTCTAATATTATACTAAAGCCAGAAATGTGAGAACAGGATCGAATTTTTTGATTGGCAGGCCTGGGACAGCCTTCCTTTATTATTCTCCCCTTCAATTCCCATGGCTCCATTCCTGCCAGTGTTTGACAGCTCTAAAATTCCCTTACTCATCCACACCTCCCAATTAGGAGAGGCAGCTACCAGTATTTTGCTCAGGTTAAGTTATTCACCTATTGCAATGGTTCTCAACTTGGGGTAATCAGTTTTGCGTCCACCCTCCAAGCCCAGGAGACATCTGGCAAATTCTGAGAACATTTTGATCGTCACAACTGGGGCAGGGTGCTGCTCAACACCCCAATGCACAGTACAGTCGTCCTCAATAAAGAATTATCCAGTCCAAAAATGGCAACAGTGTCACAGCTGAAAACCCCGATCTGGAGGTTCCAAGGGCTCTGGAGAAAGAAAACAGAAACAGCAGATGAGCAAGGACATCCTGCCTTGTTCCTCCAGCTGCGCTGGGTTCCCACTTGGTTCAGCCCATGTTACCAAATCCAGTCCGTCTGGCCCACAGCTGGAATCTCAATGTACACTCTCTGATGTCTTTGGGCTATTCATGGCATCTACATAGAAGCTGGATTCCCACATCTTCCAAACCCAGAAATTAGAGCATAAGTTCTTGAAAGAAGTGCTACTGAAGCAGAATGTCCAAATTTTTAAGAAACCTTGGCAGAAAGAAGCAATGTTCGTCTTCTTCCAACTTTAGCAAATACATGACCTTTTTCTTTCCATAAAGTGCTCTCTGTTTAAAATGTTTCGCTTCTAGGTTTCAGGCCTTCAAATTTATTCCTGTAGCTGAACAAAATTTTACTAAGGTAATGAAAGTTCTAGGGTAAAAGAAGGGAAAGTATGAGAAGCAACATTATAAAATGAAAAGCTGTTAAATAAACAAGTAGGACAGGATACTGGCTGACAGTTACTGTAAAATTCTGTTTGTCTTAGCCACAGCTTGCATCAGGAAGTGTCTAGCCAGCAAATCTAAAATGCGTATTGGCTGTCTGAGGCAACACATGTGAACAAAGAAAAATTAGCTTTTCTGTAACAACGTAAACCATGTGTAGCTCACAAGGCTGACAGAACTATAAGTGAAAACGGTCCCTTTGAGGCTTCACCACCAACCAAATTCCGTGCATATAAAATTCTGAAAACAGCTGGAAACCAATCTTTTTTGTTTCTGTGAGTTATTCATGATGTTTCCTTTCCTGACTGTACTACAGACTTGGAATCCTGCAATTGATTTCATCTGATTGAAAACTGCAGCCCTCAACAAAGAATCACTCATCCACTCTTCACTGGCTGAGGAATTCAGCAACTTGTTGACAGTTTTTGAGGGAGAGTTTCAGCATATGGAAGAATGACAGTATTTTCCATAATTAAAAAGTTCCTGGCTAACTTAGGAATACACATATGTAAATCATTTAAAAATATTTTTCACTTGCTATAGCAGAAGCTCTTTCCCTTCATTTTATTAAGTTCATACTTTCTACTTAGCTTCTAACCAACATCCTACCAAATGTCGATTAAAGCTATTCAAAGGGACTGAAAGTATAAATAGGGCAACCCTTTACAAGGCACCTCACATTCACAGAAAGGTTCTCATTTTTCCCTTCACAGCACAATTTAATACCACAAGTCTATGTGCACATTCGAAATGCTATTTAAATAAAAATTCCTGTATGAACGACTTATCAGGGAAGGCCAAATATGCTTGTATATCAATTCCTTCTTTAGAAATCAAGGTATGGTTGATAATAATTATACTGTGTTTAACCATAGACTTCGAAGTGAATCAACAATTTTTCCAATGTTAGTACCTGCTAAGGAAGCAACAGGATTCAGGCTGTGAATGAAAATTGCATCAGCAATTCTAGTAGGGGCAGGAAGGCAGGAGGGGAGGGGCCAGGCTGCTTTTTTCCTTTCTCAGAAGTCAGGCAGCATCTGTCTGACCTCTCTGGGGTCTCATAAGCCACATCTCTAAATTACTTTAAACAACTTGACAAGCTATGGAACTGTAATGATCATTACTAACGGTAACTGTGGTCATTAACAACAATCATCAAATTAAGGGACTTTCACAAGCATCTCCTTTGTTCGACAAGATAAATTTTGCAAGGTCAGAAATCAGTGTCTGCACCCCAGGAAGACTGCTACCAAATACATTTTATAAAATAATTGGGGTAGAAGAGGGGGTGGGGAGGGGTGTCAGCAACATACTAGAGGCCTACTGGGTACCAGGCATTCCAAGTGCAGAGGTGGCAGAGTCCCCTAGGAGAAGACAGCCATGTGAAGTTAGTTACATCTAGCTTTTCCTTTGGTCAGTGATGCTGTGTCAGTCTGTGAAAATCAGATTATGAAGCTAAAATGTGTGCTGGGCGTAGCACAACACAGTCTTAACTTTGTTAACTTCATCTTCCTGATCTTTAAAGGACTAGGAAAGGCTAACCTTCATTATGTTGTTTTGAAACTAAAAAGCAAAATAAACACGATGAAATAAAATATACGAAAATATAAACTATAACATAAGGCAATATTGAAACAAAAACTTGGTATTTAAAAATACAAATGAAACAACTGTTCCAGTAGATGCCTACTGTCAGCCTCAGGCTATCCACTGCATAACTAACCATAACTAATGATCTTTTTTATAAAAAAAGATAATGAACAATACTTAAATACCCTACTCACCATTCAGAATTTCTATTGTGTCCTTTGACCCAACAATTGCACAAAACTACTTTTCCAAAGTAATGATACTGAATTACTATTTTATAAAGCATTCTTTCATTTAAAAAATTTTTATTTTCCAGGAAGGGCCATGGGTTATGATGAGCTGCCAACTCGTATGTTTGCAGAGTCTGGTATTAGGAAAAATGTTTCTTCATGCAAAATGAACACACTACCACCCCCCTCAATCACACCAAAATAAAGTAATTTTCAAGTTCCAGGAGCTTTTTGATTCCTGATATTTATAAGAGAAAGTTTGTACCTTTCCACTTTAGCTGTGCCATGGCCAGTAGTTATCAAAAACTCTCCTCTTATAAAGGCCAAATGTGCTCAATAGATGTCCCTTAAACTACTTGATGCAAAGACAGACAGGCTGTCAACTGAATCAACCATGATTAACTTTCAACATGTTTCCTTTCCAGACAAATGTTTACTATGTATAAAATACACATCTATTACTATAAAATCTTTTTATATGAGTCAGCAATTCAAAATGTCATCGATCAAGCAATACCAATAATATCCTAAACGAAAATACTTAAAACTCACTATGGTCTTTAATTTTCAGAAGACCTGGATTTTAAGTGATAGTATTTTTCAAGGTGACTGCATATTTTATATATTCCCCAGGGGACTATCATTCATGAATCTTTAAATATTCACTTTTTCTACCCAAATAAACCACTTATTTTAAAAAGCTGATGGTACTCAGATAGCTATCCAAGTTGGTTTAACTATTTCATACACTAACTATACAATAAAGCAATTTTGTGAGCAGAAACAGATATAAATGAACAAACTTTCAAACTACTAAAGGGCTCCAGGACTTAGAAATAAGTACAGTTACAGAAAAATATCACTTTTTATGGAAAGGTTTTGCTTTATTTAATAGAAAGCAATGTTTTGAGTATATTTACTTTAGTCTTTTAAACCAATGCAAGTACAATGATAAGCACTGAGTAAAAAGTACCCTGCTTTATGAACTTATTTTTAACACACTGAAGACATACTGCTCACTAAACATAGAAATATGTGATCCAATTACAAAACATAACATGTATGTGCAAACACATACAACTGAACTGTGAAAAAATAGAAGATTAATCAAAATACTGTTTTAAAATATTAAATTCAAATTATGTGGAAATTCTATGCATAAAAACCATATTGTATAATCAGAGTAACTCTTTAATAGTCATTTCTGGAAAAAAATACTAACTTTAGTTTAAAAGTTCAGTTTTTTTTTCTTTTTCAAAGTACTTTCAAAACTTCACGATCCAAATGAAAATAAAATACTTGTAACAATTCAGTCCAAAAACACGTTATATAATTCTAAACCCAAGAAATTTTCCTGTGATGTATAAAATAAATCTGCTAAGGGAAAAGAGTAAGGAAAGCCAATCCAGGAAAGAAAACTGTTCCATTAAGTGAGAGTCAAAGTGTGATCTCAAATTACTTTTTTTTTTCCCTCCCCATCATTTCTTTCCATGTTACCTCTTGAGTCTGAGAGTCACCTACAGGGAGTTCACCTTGATCTACATTTTCTCTCAAATCTTCCCCATCTGGCAGGTAGCACAGGGAAGCACTAAATCACCCTCTCTATTTCACCGACAGGAAGAGCAGAGCTCAAATTTCACTTTTACCTCTCCGCTGCAATAAGTAACATCAAATAAGTGCCTAAAATCTATAATTATTTCAGCAACAAAGTAGACGTCCTAAGGTTTGACTTTGCCCAGCTGTTTTGTTGCCTTAATACCAATTAAACGTAAAAAAAAAAAAAAACACTACACATTAAAAAACCTGAAATTAAAACTGTCCCTTGACAAATAATTTAAACGTTGGGAAAATGAGAAGTAAACATAGGCCCAACCACTTACAGTCTCCCTCCTCCATTCCTACTTCACACTGATCATCCTAAATAGAAACGTAAGTGTTCACCTGGACAGTATGGGGAAAGAGAGCTGCTTATTTGTGTTAATGGGCTGGAAGCTTGGAGAGGCAAACGGGACATCCCGAGTCCCCGTTTCCATCACTCGGTCTGGTCCTGCCCGTTCCCGGTCCACGCGCCCCGCGGGCTGAGGGCGTCAGGGGGCGGATCCGGGGGACCCGCCGGCCTGGGTGTGGTGCAGGCAGGCAGTGGAGACCCGGCGGCGCACAGGGGAGTCCGTTTCAGCTTGATCACTCGGTGCGGGGTGGCTGTCTTGTCCGAGAGCAGAACCTTAGCCGGAGGTAGGTGCGCGGCCCCGTTCTCAGCAGCCCCAGGCCCCTGTGCAGCCTGGGGATGCCCGGGCAGCCCGGTCCCCACCAGCGTTGGCGCTTTCGACTGGGCAGAGCGCCGAGCCGCCCTTCCTCCTGCAGCCAGGGTTGCCGTTGCCCGGGGCCAGGGTTGGGGGGCACTGGCCGGAGACACCCTGACGGAAGCAGAGTTCTTGACCTTAATTTGGGTGCTGGTGGAAGGACCCAAAAATCGGACTGGCTTAGGTCCGGTCTTACAGTTCGCGCCTTCTTCTTCCTCGTCATTGACTGCTATTAGTCGCCTGTAAATACAGAAGTGGGTCCTGTCAGCATTTACAGGTTTAATAGCTAATGAAAACGTCTCCAAAGTTTACCTTCAAGGTGAACAAAAAGGTTTTTGTCAAGAATTTGAGTCAAGAGGTTTAGCGGTATCAACCTACCTACCTCATCTCTCATTGCCCACCAAGGTCAATAAATAAATTAGCAAAGTTGCAAAAGATTGTTTCAATTTAAATACGCTCTTTTAAACTCGTGCATAATGTTAATACCAACGATAAGTTAAAATCTGAAGTGTTAACACTAGAATTATACAACACGTCACTTGTTCTCACAAAGCCTGATGCAATCCAGAGGATAACCAGGAGTGTCCCAAGTTGTTTTTCCCAGAAAAGCAGCTGCAAGAGATTTACTAAGGAAAAAAAAGGGTTTCACAAATAAACTTGAGAAATGCTAAGTGCGTATTTTATTCTATTGAAGTTTTAAACTCTATGTTAACAAAGATTCTATAGTAAAGACACCTGTTCAGCTTTGTTGACTCCGTTTACCAAGCATTCTGTAATGTAACCTTTGGCACCCAATAAAATTAGCATGCTACTGAACACATTCTGGGAACTGCTAGACTAGTAAAACCCACGGTACAGTTAGATGCTTTTCGAATTCGAGAAGTATTGGACAAACCTTCAAAGATCCCTGAATGGAGTTACCATTCACTGTAAAAAGCCTAAAGTGGGAACATCGGTGGACAGGTGATTGTTTCATCTACTGTACAGAAATCAACACAGAGAATCAACTAAAATGAAAAAACTGAGGAAAATGTTTCAAATGAGAGAACAAGATGAAACCTCACCAAAAGACATTAGAGAAACATAAAGTAATTTGGCTGATAAGGAGTTCAATAATGGTCATAAATATGGTCACCGAACTGGGAGAAGAATGAATAAACACAGTGAAAAACTTCAACAAAGATATGAAAAATATAAGGAAATCACAGAGCTGAAGAATACTATAACTGAACTGTAGAATATACTACAGGGGTTCAACAGCAGGCCAGATGAAGCAGAAGAAAGAATCACTCAACTCAAAGGCAGGGCAGTGGAATTCACCCAATCAGATCAGCAGAAAGAAAAAGAATGAAAAACTTGAAGATAGCTGTATATTGTCACCCTGCTTATTTAACTTATAGCAGAGGACATCATGAGAAACGCTGGGCTGGAAGAAGCACAAGCTGGAATCAAGATTGCTGGGAGAAATATCAATAACCTCAGATATGCAGATGACACCACCCTTATGGCAGAAAGTGAAGAGGAACTAAAGAGCCTCGAGATGAAAGTGAAAGAGGAGAGTGAAAAAGTTGGCTTAAGGCTCAACATTCGGAAAACTAAGATCATGGCATCCGGTCCCACCACTTCATGGCAAATAGATGGGGAAACAGTGGACATAGTGGCTGATTTTCTTTTTTGGGCTCCAAAATCACTGCAGATGGTGACTGCAGCCATGAAATTAAAAGACGCTTGCTCCTTGGAAGAAAAGTTATGACCAACCTAGACAGCATATTAAAAAGCAGAGACATTGCCAACACAGGTCCATCTAGTCAAGGCTATGGTTTTTCCAATAGTCTTGTATGGATGTGAGAGTTGGACTGTGAAGAAAGCTGAGCACCGAAAAATTGATGCTTTTGAACTGTGGTGTTGGAGAAGACTCTTGAGAGTCCCTCAGACTGCAAGGAGATCCAACCAGGCCATCCTAAAGGAGATCAGTCCTGGGTGTTCACTGGAAGGATTGATGTTGAAGCTGAAACTCCAATACTTTGGCCACCTGATGTAAAGAGCTGACTCACTGGAAAAGACCCTGATGCTGGGAGGGGTTGGGGGCAGGAGAAGGGGATGACAGAGGATGAGATGGCTGGATGGCATCACCGACTCGATGGACATGAGTTTGGGTAAACTCCGGGAGTTGGTGATGGACAGGGAGGCCTGGCGTGCTGCACTCCATGGGGTCGCAAAGAGTTGGACACAACTGAGCGACTGAACTGAACTGAAACCAGCCTTACATGAAATGTTAAAGGGACTTCTTTAAGCTTAAAAGAAAGGGCACTAATTAGTAACAAGAACACATATGAAAGAATAAATCTTACTGGGAAGGTAAATATGTAGTAAAGGTAGTATATTAATCACTTAAAGCTGATATAAAGGTTAAAAGTCAAAAGTAATAAAAATAACTATGATTAAAATAATCAGTTAAGAAACAGTATAAAAATATGACATCAAAAACATAAAACATGGCATGGGATAGTACAAATATTGAGATTTATGGTTTGATAACTTTCTTTAGTGGTACGATTTAAGTTATCAAACCATAAAGGAAGAGAGCAAGATAAGAAACGAACAGAGAGCAACTACAAAAACAGCCAGAAAACAATTAACAAAATGGAAATAAGTACATGTGTGCTCAGTCTGACTGAGTTACGTTCCGACTCTTTGTGACCCCATGGACTGTAGCCTGCCAGGCTCCTCTGTCTATGGAATTTTCCAGGCAAGAATACTGGAGCAGGTTGCCATTTCCTACTTCAGGGGAATTAAGTACATAAATACCTATCAATAATTACTTTAAGTGAAAACAAACTGCATTCCCCAATCAAAAGACACAGGGTAGCTGAAGAGATCACACAGTAGGTCCCATCTATATGCTGCCCACAAAGCATTCACTCTAGATGGAAGAACACACACAGACTAAAAGTGAAGGGATGGGAAGAGATATTCCACAAAAACCAAAAGAAAACAAAAGAGAGCTGGAGTAGCAATACTTAACATCAGATTCTTAGAAATGGAATCATAATAGCATACTGATTTGAAAACTGTGAATATATTTGACCTTTAAACTCCACTGAACATAACTGAAATTTTGTAGGTGACAAATAGCTCTTTGGGACCTCACAAGTGCTGCTGAGTCATCATTATCACTATCTTGACCATGAATCAAAAATAATGCTTAATAAAATCCCAGAGGAAAGACAACTAACACAGAGGAGAACTTCCATAAAACCCTTTCTGCTTGCTTTGTATTTTGTACACATCTTCCACTGAACTCCAGGTCCAGTCTTTCTCCACCTTAGCACTATTGCCACTGGGGGTTCAATAATTCTTTGTTGCGAGTGGCTGCCCTCTGCCTTCTAGGAAGCAACCCTCTAAAATGCCAGCAGCCTCCCCCACCCTACAGTGTCTCCAAACATTGCCAAATATATCCCCTGGATAACAAAACTGCCTCTGGTTGAGAACCACTGCTCTAGACCCAAATGATATCTGCTCACTGTAAGTTCAAATGGCAAAAGAAATAATGATAATAAAATGAGAGCCCTTAATAAAAAAGATCTGTTTTAATGATATATGATTAATACTAAAAACTAAGTAAAAGTCTCGGCATGTCTGTGAAAGATTCAGAGAGTAAAAGAAAGCAGTCTGAAATTTCATAGGAGCACTGAAACAAAGTCTAAAATAGCTGATCAAGAAATTACAACATCTGAAAGCCACAAATAATACCCAGACAATGAAAATGAAATAATTTTAAATGTATGTAAAGCACAGTGAAAGACACAGATGTGCAGTGAATTTAATGCTAATTATTTCATGGAACATAAGAAAATACTACTAAATAAAAGTGCTATTAATATTTGTGGTTACAGAAAAGAATTCAGAGTAAGTCACAGGAAGTTTCAAATATTAAGTCTAATACATTTTTTAACTATTGCCAACAAAGCCTGAGATTTCACTTTAGTGGGGGAAAATACCACAGCATTCCCACTGTGTCCAGTAATATTTTTAAAATCAGACTCTCCCCCAAATAATAGTAATAAACCATATAACTCAGTTTTAAAGAATTACTTCTACTTTTAAATAGTTCTAGTAACTTGGCATTTATCAAGATTTATATTTTGATGGTAAGTCAGAATATTTATCAAGGTGATTAGTAAGCTCAGTGAGGTTAAGATCCATTATTTATTCCCCCAATAAAGGCAGTAAAAATAAAGGTGATAGATTAATAATAATAAGCCAAAAGAGAATAAATAACCTCTTTCGAATTGGAGCCATGTGACTCAGGCTTCCAAGTAAAGGGCGCTCTTCCAGAGTCCAGCATTCTATCAGCTCGTGAGGCACCCGCCAGTAGCTAACACCTGGAAGATAAAAGACAATTTAGAGAACCACTGTCCACTGCCAAAGATTCAGCAACATTGTTTTGTGTAAAACTGGCCAGGAAAACCTTAAAGTTCATGCCTCCTGTTTAACAAAGGAGAGTACACACAGGAAAAGCGCCCATGAAGAGCCAGGGCAGCAGGGACACGGCTCATGACCTGGGTCTACGAAGAGCTGGCTACCAGCCCAGCTCTGCCACTGACAATCAGCAGGTCATTGTATAGACCTGGGCAACTGACTGTATGCTGGTTGAGGCCACAGGCTCTGGAGCCAAGACTGCCTGGGTCTGGATCCCATTTCTATCATTTGCTAATCCTAACACCTTGGGAAAGTTAACAACTTTTCTGTGCCTAAATTTCCTCATCTGTGAAATAATGATGAGAATTCAAACCTCGCTGTGCTGATTAAATGAGAACATAAAAGCAAAATGCCTAGAACAAGGCCTGGCACAGACTTAGCACTCAAGAGATGTTCGGTACCTTTACTGTAAGTCAGTGTTGGTAGTAACATGAAAAGATTGGAGAGTGGGGATTCTAACACTTGCCCTCTCTACCTCACTAGGTTGCTGTGATCATCAATTCAGATAAATTTTGTAAACCACTCTATAAAAGGCAACCACTATATGAACAGGAGGTGTCAATACTTCATAGGTACCTGTTCAAACAAGAATAATCTGAGGGGCTTCCCTGGTGGTCTAGTGGTTAAGAATACACCAGCCAGTTCGGGAAACACAGGTTCAACCCCTGGTCTGGGAAGCTCCCACATGCCAGGGAGCAACTCAGCCCGTGACCCACAACTACTAAGCCAGCACCCTAGAGTCCTCACACCACAATTACTAAAGCCCACGTGCCTGGAGGCTGCGCTCCGCAGCAAGGGAGGACCCACAATGAGAAGCCTGCTCGCCGCAACTAGAGAGAGCCCACATGCGGCGATAAACAGAGCACAGCCAAGATTAAATAAACAGATCTTTTTAAAAAAAGAAAACAGAATAACCTGAGTTAATACGGTAAGCCAAGATTCCAGTCAAATTCACTCAATTTTTAAATCTGCTGTTTCTTTTTAAAATTTATTTTATTGACGTATACTTGATTTACAATGTTGTGTTAATTTCTGCTGCACAACAGTGATTCAGTTATACATATATATGTATATATTCTTTTTCATATTCTTTTCCATTTATGTTTATCACAGGATACAGGACAATAGGACCTTGTTGTTTATCTATTCTATATATAATAGTTTGATACGTTTCTGATTGAAAGCTGAAAATGTATTCTTATGAAACTTAAAAACATCTAAGTGAAAGAAGCCAGACACAAAAGGTCATATATTGTAGGATTCCATTTATGTAAAAATCCAGAATATGCAAATCCATTGAGACAGAAAGCAGACTGGTGGTTACCAGGGGCTGAGGGGAGAGGGGAATGTACAGTAACTGCTTAATGGATACTGGGTTTCCTTTTAGGGTGAAGGAAATGTTTTGGAATAAACAGAGGTGCTGGTTACACACACTGTTGGTGTAGCAAATGTCACTGAAATGTGTGCTTTAATTCTTATGTGAATTTCACGTAAGAATACATATTTCAATATATATGTTATGTAAATTTCACCTCAATTTTAAAAAAAAAGAACCATAAAAATTATACATAGACACATTAGAAAAAGTTTAAAGAATGATGCTGAATAAAAATTGCTTAGCATTAAAAGCAAAAGTAATCTTTAAATCCCAAGAAAGAATTTGGCGTTTTCTTTTTAATCATTAAAGGTCCAGTAATAACAACCAACTTAGCAAGGTGAGCCCATAAATTATTATATATATAATAGATGTGCCCATTACTCAAAGTCTGTGGACCTCATTTTAAGATGACAACTTTCTAGAACTGCTTGATCATACTCCCAAGCCTATTTAAACACCACAAAAACATCCCTAAATCTCAACCAGTAATTTTTCACCTTTAAGTCAGGTTTATTGAAATGTAATTTACATAAAATAAAATTTATCCTTTTTAAGTCCTCTGAGTTTTGACAAGCATGTACTGTCATGTAACAACAGCCACAGTCAAAATATACAACATTTCTACCACCCTCAAAAGTTCCCTTGTGCCCTTCTACAGTCAACGCCCTGCCCTCCACTCCTTGGTTTTGCCCTCTCCAGAGGGTCACATAAACGGAATCATACACTATGTGTGTAGCCTTTTGTGTCCGGCTTCTTTAGCGCGATGCTTTGAAGATTCATCTATGCTGATATACGTATCAATAGTCATTTCTTTTTATTTCTGAGTAGAACTCCATTATATGGATATACAGCAAACTGTTTTTAAAACTTATTTTTTCCTATATAATTCATGCTTATTGTATAAAACTTGGAAAATACAGAAAAGTATATATAAAAAATAAAAATCACTTCTAATTAAGGGATTAGGAGTTAGGGCTCATGACATTTTGATGTATCTCATTCTAGTCTTTTTTCTATTCATATGATATGCACATAATTGAAAACACATTATATTTAATTTTGTTTCCTACTTTTGACCATTGCTTAATCATAGGCACTCATCAATGTAAAAAGTTATTCAAAGTAATTCTAATAACTATATCCCATCTATATCCTGTGGATGTGCCAATATGTATTTAGCCCTGTATTATAGATTATTTATACTGTTTTTACTTTTTCCCTATTGTGAGTAATGCCTAGTTAAACATCTCTGTTCATAAGCCTTTTTCTGCATTTGATTGTGTCTGTTAAGGTAGATTTCAGGAAGTAGAATTACTGAGTCAAAAGATACAAACAATATTGATGCTATTGATATGTACTGATAAGTTATTTCCAAAAAAATATTAATTTTACTCCTGCCAAGAATGCGTGAGATCTTTATTAATCTGGTACATAAAAATAGTTCTCATTTAATGCATATTTCATTAACAATGAGTTTGAACCTCTGCCACATTTGTTTCCTTTTCTGGGAATTTTATGGTCATGAATCTTATACTTTTATTTGTAATAGGGTTGAACTGATTTTCTAGTCAATTTAAATAAACTCTCTATTTATTGTAAGGATAATCTTTGCTTAATGTAACACTTTTATGCAAGTTTTTTTTTTGCAAGTTTTTTAATTAGTTTTAAAATTTTATTTATAATGTTTTATGCTTTAAAGTTAATAATTAAATATTATATAAGCAAATTTATCTTTATGTTTCATTTTAAGCTTATACTTTCTTTTCCAATTAAGAAATCAGTTATTTGCTTATATCTTATTAGTTTATAAAAGTTTCATTTTTCATTCATAAATTTACCTGGTAGTATTTTGATAAATGCTGTGAGGTTAAAGTTATGTTCTTCTCCCAAGCATATTTCTCAAACAACCTATCCTTTTTTTTTTTTTAATTTTTTTTTTTTAATTAGTTGGAGGCTAATTACTTCACAACATTTCAGTGGGTTTTGTCATACATTGATATGAATCAGCCATAGATTTACACGTATTCCCCATCCCGATCCCCCCTCCCACCTCCCTCTCCTATCCTTTTTTATTGGTATTTAAGGCTTTCTTAGCGTTTCCCTGTTGACTCAGACAGTAAAGAATCAGCCTGCAATGCAGGAGACCCGGGTTCGATTTCTCTGTCAGGAAGATCCCCTGAAGAAGGGCATGGCAGTCCACTCCAGTACTCTTGCCTGGAGAATCCCATGGACAGAGAAGCCGGGAGGGCTACAGTCCATGGGGTCGCAAAGAGTCGGACACGACTGAGCAGCTAACACTTCCACAATTTTTTCACGTTCATCTTCTTTCATCTTCTTTCTCTCACTTCTGTTTCCTGTATTATGGCTTTCCACAGGCCTTCCAGAACTTTTGTAAGATAACAATAATACTTTATAACATGCTTTCTAAAAAGTTAAAAGTCGGAGGGAGGAGCCAAGATGGCGGAGGAGTAGGACGGGGAGACCACTTTCTCTCCTACAAATTCATCAAAAGAATATCTGAACGCAGAGCAAACTTCGCAAAACAACTTCTGATCACTAGCTGAGGTCATCAGGTGCCCAGAAAAGCAGCCCATTGTCTTCGAAAGGAGGTAGGACAAAATATAAAAGACAAAAAGTGAGACAAAAGAGCTAAGGACGGAGATCCGTCCCGGGAAGGGAGTCTTTAGAGGACGTTTCCAGACAACGGAAACCCTCGCACTGGCAGGCCTGGGGGAAGTGTTTGAATCTAGGAGGGCAACCTGACTGGGAGGGAAACAATAAATAAAACCCACAGATTACGTGCCTAAAAGCAACTCTCAGCAGAAAAGTACCCCCAGACACCCGCGTCCACCACCAGCAAGTGGGGGTGGCACGGAGAGGAGCGGGCGGCATTGCTTGGGGTAGGGTCCGGGCCTGAGTGCCCTGAGGACAATCGGAGGGAGCTTTTGTGAGTTGCCAACATGAACTGTGGGAGAGCAAAAGACAGAGAGAGAAAATTAACCAGCCCGAACACGCTGCCGACCGTTCGCAGAACAAAGGGAACAAGAAAGTCCAGAGAAGAGCTCGCAGACTGCAAGACTGGCCCAGACCAGGTCGCGGCAAGACACAGGGCGCAGGCACCCAGCCGGCGCGGGCGGGGACTGGGGCTGGGGCAGAGGGCAGAAGGCGCAGGCACCCGACTGGCGCCAGCGGAAACTGAGACTGGGTCCGTGGAAGGGAGTGGGCGCCCGCACCCGGGGAGAGTGTGCCTGTCAAGCCCCTGGCTGCCTGGACCGCTCTGACGGGGAAGGCACAAGAGCGGACGCAGCCTTTTGTCCCGTGCTTTTGTGGAACACCCGAGGGCTGGAGCTGCACGCAGCGCGGGGCGCGGTCCATATGGAGCAGCCGGGAGCCTGAGCAGCGCAGACGGAGAAAGCAGCGTCAGCCCCTCCCCGCAGGGCGACAGAACTAGCTACCTGAATAAGAGTCCACCCCCGCCCGCCTGTGTCAGGGCGGAAATGAGGCTCTGAAGAGACCGGCAAACAGAAGCCAAATAAACAAAGGGAACCGCTTCAGAAGGGACTGGTGCAACAGATTAAAATCCCTCTAGAAAACACCGACTACACTGGAAGGGGCCTGTAGATATCGAGAAGTGTAAGCTGGAACGAGGAGCTATCTGAAACTGAGCCGAACCCACACTGACCGCAACAGCTCCAGAGAAATTCCTAGATATATTTTTACCTTTTTTTTTAAGTAAGAAAAACAAAATTTCTTTTTATTTTTTCTGTTTTCTTGTTTCTCTTTTATTTTCCTTTAAAATTCCCTATTACTCCCCCATTACTCCTTAACTTTCATTTTCATAGATTTTTATGATTTTTTTAATTAGGGAAAATTCTTTTTTTTCTTCTCCTTTTTCTCTTCTATTTTCTATTTTTCTTTTTCTCTTATTTCTTTTAAAGTCCTCTAGTACTCCTCTACTACTCCTTAATTTTCATTCTCAATACACTATAACCTTACCAAAAAAAAAAAAGAGAAGCCTTATTTTTAAACTGAACTTCATATATATTTAAAAAATTTTTTTGTGTGTGTTTTGGTTATTGTTTTTAATATAGTATTTTTAAGAGTCTGAACTCTACTCTAGATTTTTAATTTTTGTTTTTCAGTATATGATATAAATTGTGAACATTTAAGAATCCAATATTCAGTTCCCATTTTTATTCAGGAGTGTGTTGATTATTCTCTCCCAATCTTGACTCTCTGTTTTCTACCTCAGAACACCTCTATTTCCTCCTTTCCCCTTCTCTTCCCAATCCAATTCTGTGAATCTTGGTGGGTGTCTGGGCTACGGAGAACACTCTGGGAACAGACAACTGCGTAGATCTGTCTCTCTCCTCTTGAGTCCCCCTTTTTCCCCTCCTACTCATCACTATCTCCTTCCTCCCTCTCCTCTTCTTCATGTAACTCTGTGAACCTCTCTGGGTGTCCCTAACGGGGGAGAATCTTTTTGCCATTAACCTAGAAGTTTTATTATCAGTGCTGTATAGTTGGAGAAGTCCTGAGACTACAGGAAGAATAAAACTGAAATCCAGAGGCAGGAGACTTAAGCCCAAAACCGGAGAACACCAGAAAACTCCTGACTACATGGAACTTTAAGTAATAAGTGACCGTCCAAAAGCCTCCATACCTACACTGAAACCAAACACCACCCAAGAGCCAATAAGTTTTAGAGCAAGACATACCACGCAAATTCTCCAGCAACGCAGGAACATAGCCCTGAACGTCAACATGCAGGCTGCCCAAGGTGACACCTAACACATAGACCCATCTCAAAACTCATTACTGAGCACTCCATTGCTCTCCAAAGAGAAGAAATCAAGTTCCACGCACCAGAACACTGATGCAAACTTCCCTAACCAGGAAACCTTGACAAGCCAATCGTCTAACCCCACCCACAGGGTAAAACCTCCACAATAAAAAGGAACCACAGACCTCCAGAATACAGAAAGCCCAGTCCAGACACAGCAATCTAAACAAGATGAAAAGGCAAAGAAATACCCAACAGGTAAAGGAACATGAAAAATGCCCACCAAGTCAAACAAAAGAGGAGGAGATAGGGAATCTACCTGAAAAAGAATTTAGAATAATGATAATAAAAATGATCCAAAATCTTGAAAACAAAATGGAGTTACAGATAAATAGCCTGGAGACAAAGATTGAAAAGATGCAAGAAATGTTTAATAAAGACCTAGAAGAAATAAAAAAGAGTCAATTAAAAATGAATAATGCAATGAATGAGATAAAAAACACTTTGGAGGGAACCAAGAGTAGAATAACAGCGACAGAAGATAGGATAAGTGAGGTAGAAGATAAAATGGTGGAAATAAATGAAGCAGAGAGGAAAAAAGAAAAAAGGATCAAAAGAAATAAGGACAACCTCAGGGACCTCTGGGACAATGTGAAACGCCCCAACATTCGAATCATAGGAGTCCCAGAAGAAGAAGACAAAAAGAAAGGCCATGAGAAAATACTCGAGGAGATAATAGCTGAAAACTTCCCTACAATGGGGAAGGAAATAGCCACCCAAGTCCAAGAAACCCAGAGAGTCCCAAACAGGAAAAACCCAAGGCGAAACACCCCAAGACACATATTAATCAAATTAACAAAGATCAAACACAAAGAACAAATATTAAAATCAGCAAGGGAGAAACAACAAATAACACACAAAGGGATTCCCATAAGGATAACAGCTGATCTATCAATAGAAACCTTCCAGGCCAGAAGGGAATGGCAGGACATACTGAAAGTAATGAAAGAAAATAACCTACAACCTAGATTACTGTACCCAGCAAGGATCTCATTCAGATATGAAGGAGAATTCAAAAGCTTTACAGACAAGCAAAAGCTGAGAGAATTCAGCACCACCAAACCAGCTCTTCAACAAATGCTAAAGGATCTTCTCTAGACAGGAAACACAGAAAGGTTGTATAAACGTGAACCCAAAACAACAAGGTAAATGGCAACGGGACCACACCTATCAATAATTACCTTAAATGTAAATGGGTTGAATGCCCCAACCAAAAGACAAAGATTGGCTGAATGGATACAAAAACAAGACCCCTATAGATGCTGTCTACAAGAGACCCACCTCAAAACAAGAGACACATACAGACTAAAAGTGAAGGGCTGGAAAAAAATATTTCACGCAAACGGAGACCAAAAGAAAGCAGGAGTCGCAATACTCATATCAGATAAAATAGACTTTCAAATAAAGGATGTGAAAAGAGACAAAGAAGGACACTACATAATGATCAAAGGATTAATCCAAGAAGAAGATATAACAATTATAAATATATATGCACCCAACATAGGAGCACCGCAATATGTACGGCAAACGCTAACGAGTATGAAAGAGGAAATTAATAGCAACACAATAATAGTGGGAGACTTTAATACCCCACTCACAACTATGGATAGATCAACTAAACGGAAAATTAACAAGGAAACACAAACCTTAAATGACACAATGGACCAGCTAGACCTAATTGATATCTATAGGACATTTCACCCCAAAACAATCAACTTCACCTTTTTCTCAAGTGCACACGGAACCTTCTCCAGAATAGATCACATCCTGGGCCATAAATCTGGTCTTGGAAAATTCAAAAAAATTGAAATCATTCCAGTCATCTTTTCTGACCACAGTGCAGTAAGATTAGATCTCAATTACAGGAAAAAAATTGTTAAAAATTCAAACATATGGAAGCTAAATAACACGCTTCTGAATAACTAACAAATCATAGAAGAAATCAAAAAAGAAATCAAAATATGTATAGAAATGAATGAAAATGAAAACACAACAACCCAAAACCTATGGGACACTGTAAAAGCAGTGCTAAGGGAAGGTTCATAGCATCACAGGCTTACATCAAGAAACAAGAAAAAAGCCAAATAAATAACCTAACTCTACACCTAAAGCAACTAGAGAAGGAAGAAATGAAGAACCCCAGGGTTAGCAGAAGGAAAGAAATCTTAAAAATTAGGGCAGAAATAAATGCAAAAGAAACTAAAGAGACCATAGCAAAAATCAACAAAGCTAAAAGCTGGTTTTTTGAAAAAATAAACAAAATTGACAAACCATTAGCAAGACTCATTAAGAAACAAAGAGAGAAGAACCAAATTAACAAAATTAGAAATGAAAATGGAGAGATCACAACAGACAACACTGAAATACAAAGGATCATAAGAGACTACTACCAGCAGCTCTATGCCAATAAAATGGACAACTTGGATGAAATGGACAAATTCTTAGAAAAGTATAACCTTCCAAAACTGAACCAGGAAGAAATAGAAGATCTTAACAGACCCATCACAAGCAAGGAAATCGAAACTGTAATCAAAAATCTTCCAGCAAACAAAAGCCCAGGACCAGATGGCTTCACAGCTGAATTCTACCGAAAATTTAGAGAAGAGCTAACACCTATCTTACTCAAACTCTTCCAGAAAATTGCAGAGGAAGGTAAACTTCCAAACTCATTCTATGAGGCCACCATCACCCTAATTCCAAAACCAGAAAAAGATGCCACAAAAAAAGAAAACTACAGGCCAATATCACTGATGAACATAGATGCAAAAATCCTTAACAAAATTCTAGCAAACAGAATCCAACAACATATTAAAAAAATCACACACCACGACCAAGTGGGCTTTATCCCAGGAATGCAAGGATTCTTTAATATCCGCAAATCAATCAATGTAATACACATTAACAAATTGAAAGATAAAAACCAAATGATTATCTCAATAGATGCAGAAAAAGCCTTCGACAAAATTCAACACCCATTTATGATTAAAACTCTCCAGAAAGCAGGAATAGAAGGAACATACCTCAACATAATAAAAGCTATATATGACAAACCCACAGCAAGTATCACCCTCAATGGTGAAAAATTGAAAGCATTTCCCCTGAAATCAGGAACAAGACAAGGGTGCCCACTCTCACCACTACTATTCAACATAGTGTTGGAAGTTTTGGCCACAGCAATCAGAGCAGAAAAAGAAGTAAAAGGAATCCAGATGGGAAAAGAAGAAGTGAAACTCTTGCTGTTTGCAGATGACATGATCCTCTACATAGAAAACCCTAAAGACTCTACCAGAAAATTACTAGAGTTAATCAATGAATATAGTAAAGTTGCAGGATATAAAATTAACACACAAAAATCCCTTGCATTCCTATATACTAACAATGAAAAAACAGAAAGAGAAATTAAGGAAACAATACCACTCACCATTGCAACAAAAAGAATAAGATACTTAGGAGTATATCTACCTAAAGAAACAAAAGACCTATACATAGAAAACTATAAAACACTGATGAAAGAAATCAAAGAGGACACAAACAGATGGAGAAACATACCATGTTCATGGATTGGAAGAATCAATATTGTCAAAATGGCTATTCTACCCAAAGCAATCTATAGATTCAATGCAATCCCTATCAAGCTACCAATGGTATTTTTCACAGAACTAGAACAAATAATTTCACAATTTGTATGGAAATACAAAAAACCTCGAATAGCCAAAGCAATCTTGAGAAAGAAGAATGGAACTGGAGAAATCAACCTGCCTGACTTCAGACTATACTACAAAGCCACAGTCATCAAGACAGTATGGTACTGGCACAAAGACAGAAATATAGATCAATGGAACAAAATAGAAAGCTCAGAGATAAATCCACGAACTTATGGACACCTTATCTTTGACCAAGGAGGCAAGGATATACAATGGAAAAAAGACAACCTCTTTAACAAGTGGTGCTGGGAAAGCTGGTCAACCACTTGTAAAAGAATGAAACTAGAACACTTTCTAACACCATACACAAAAATAAACTCAAAATGGATTAAAGATCTAAATGTAAGACCAGAAACTATAAAACTCCTAGAGCAGAACATAGGCAAAACACTCTCCGACATAAATCACAGCAAGATCCTCTATGACCCACCTCCCAGAATATTGGAAATAAAAGCAAAACTAAACAAATGGGACCTAATGAAACTTAAAAGCTTTTGCACAACAAAGGAAACTATAAGTAAGGTGAAAAGACAGCCCTCAGATTGGGAGGAAATAATAGCAAATGAAGCAACAGACAAAGGATTAATCTCAAAAATATACAAGCAACTCCTGAAGCTCAATTCCAGAAAAATAAATGACCCAATCAAAAAATGGGCCAAAGAACTAAACAGACATTTCTCCAAAGAAGACATACAGATGGCTAACAAACACATGAAAAGATGCTCAACATCACTCATTAGCAGAGAAATGCAAATCAAAACCACAATGAGGTACCATTAAACGCCAGTCAGGATGGCTGCTATCCAAAAGTCTACAAGCAATAAATGCTGGAGAGGGTGTGGAGAAAAGGGAACCCTCTTACACTGTTGGTGGGAATGCAAACTAGTACAGCCACTATGGAGAACAGTGTGGAGATTCCTTAAAAAACTGGAAATAGAACTGCCATATGACCCAGCAATCCCACTTCTGGGCATACACACCAAGGAAACCAGATCTGAAAGAGACATGTGCACCCCAATGTTCATCGCAGCACTGTTTATAATAGCCAGGACATGGAAGCAACCTAGAAGCCCATCAGCAGACAAATGGATAAGGAAGCTGTGGTACATATACACCATGGAATATTACTCAGCCGTTAAAAAGAATTCATTTGAACCAGTTCTAATGAGATGGATGAAACTGGAGCCCATTATACAGAGTGAAGTAAGCCAGAAAGATAAAGAACATTACAGTATACTAACACATATATATGGAATTTAGAAAGATGGTAATGATAACCCTATATGCAAAACAGAAAAAGAGACACAGAAGTACAGAACAGACTTTTGAACTCTGTGGGAGAAGGTGAGGGTGGGATGTTTCGAAAGAACAGCATGTATATTATCTATGGTGAAACAGATCACCAGCCCAGGTGGGATGCATGAGACAAGTGCTCGGGCCTGGTGCACTGGGAAGACCCAGAGGAATCGGGTGGAGAGGGAGGTGGGAGAGGGGATCGGGATGGGGAATACGTGTAAATCTATGGCTGATTCATATCAATGTATGACAAAACCCACTGAAAAAATAAATAAATAAATAAAGGGGGAAAAATAAAAAATAAATAAAAAGTCAAAAGTCTGTCACACACACATGCTTTGTGAGAGTCGGAGACCCAGCTCTCTGAGTCAGTGGAGAAGGAGTCCAGCCAGGCCCTCCCGAAGCTGCCTGGTCGCCTGCCAGTCCAGGGCACAAAAGGAGACTGAGAATGCCAGAGGGCTGCTCCTCAACTTAAGCCCAAGAGTCTCAAGTCAATTAAGTCTCACGTAATAAGCTCAGACGGAGAAGGCAGTGGCACCCCACTCCAGTACTCTTTCCTGGAAAATCCCATGGACAGAGGAGCCTGGTGGGCTGCAGCCCATGTGGTCGCTAACAGTCGGACACAACTGAGTGACTTCCCTTTCACTTTTCACTTTCACGCATTGGAGAAGGAAATGGCAACCCACTCCGGTGTTCTTGCCTGGAGAATCCCAGGGACGGAGGAGCCTGGTGGGCTGCCGTCTATGGGGTCACACAGAGTCGGACACGACTGAAGTGACTTAGCAGCAGCAGCAGCAATAAGCTCAGAGAGAATAGCACTTTGCTCATTACACTTCATCCTATCTGTTTGAGGCACATGATATGAAAAGAAAAAGGAGGAAAAGTAGGGGTGGAGTGGGGGGGAACTGAGGAAAAAAAGATTGGGACCAGCATCCTGCCTGAAGAGGAACAGTTGATGAAGAGTTTTAAAAAGACTCTTCCATTCTCTGTTCAATCTTATGTGACTTGCAATGTCGTCTCTACCAGCTTTTAAGATCATTTGAGGACTAATATGTGTCTTATTTATCTTTGGATAATTTTAGGACTTATTATAGTGCTTGCACCTAACAGACATCAATACATGTTAAGTAAGAAAAAAATACTTAAGCATGAAACAGTTAACTCTCTGCCATCTTTAACAAGTGGCGTGCCTCTCTGAGACTCCTCTTCCTCATCAATAAAGGGTAAACAGCACGTAGTTTTAGGACTAACAGACACTAAGTGTAAACTACGTATCACACTGCATATCAAGTAGCAGTATTATTATCAACTCACATTAGCAGCTTGGTAAAAATGGTCAAATTTCAAAATGTGCATTTAAAGAATATTTTATTTTCTAAGGATTCTTTAGTTAGCCTCCGAGCATTATTTTCATTTTCTCTCTCTCTCCCTCTCTTTTTGATTATACATTTTACGCTTAACGCAGATGTATACTTCCTAGGACAATGCTAGGTACCCAAAAGGTGCTACAGGAACTCTTTCTAAATTGAATTAAATAAGCATAACTAACAAAAGTGTATTTTAGGTTACTGAACTATAAATTATTAATAATATCCAGCAATGCATGAGTTTTAAAAATTTTTAAGTAAACGGCCTCAATGTTACTATGAGGTGACAAATACCTGGACCCACACCAAAAATTATTCTCTAAAAAAGCAATGTAGTATGTGACCTTGCTTTGTCTTATTAAGGAAAAGTCTACCTTCTGCCTTGAAATAGAGAAATTGTACTGTACCTTTTCCTTCCCAGGCATCAAAGGCATCCATCATTTTCTTCAATTCTGCTACTGAATAATAGCTCCAAATGTACTGAACATTATTTCCCGCCTCCCTAGAAATATTACAAAAGGTAATGAAAATATATTACCTAAGTATGAATGTATGTATATGTATACAGCAAATAAGATACTTAAATAAGCGCTTGCTAACTAAGGAAAAAAAAATATGTCAGTACTGAGTAGTTGTTCTTCTGTGATCCTTAAGCATATATATATGACATGCTATATTATTATAATATACTAAATTTACATACAAATCTACATTTTATCTCTTTTTACTGTGGCAAAGTCTTTGTTAACTCCACAATATAAACTGTGTAGACAAACTAATAAGTCTTTAAAATAAGTTTTCTAAAAAATCACCTAACTCCAGCAAAGTAGAAAAGGTTCAACTTTGACTAACACTATGCCATGTACTTATCTACAAACATCTCTGTCTGTAAAGAATTCAGAAAATGATGATATATTAATTGTCTAAAAAGAAAGCTCATGTGATCATGCATTAGTCACTAATAAGTGACCCAATCCAATCTCCCAGAAAATTAAAAAAAAAAAACATTGCTAGGTGAATTGACCAGTATAAATAAGATTACAAGGAAAACATTAACAGAATAACCCTTAAGAATTTAACATGCTCAAGGTATAGCATTTTCAAGTTGGGACGGGACTGGAGGAAAAGCCTTTCAGTTCAGTTCAGTCGCTCAGTCCTGTCCGACTCAGTATTTCTTAAACCAGGACACCAAGACGCAGGGCGGTCCTGGGTCACTCGCGGGCCTGCTGACTTCTAGGTCAGGCTTCTGCTCGTGGACTGTAATCTAGGGGAGACACCCAGGCATGTGGCTTTTCTCTTCTTTCTTTTCTCTCTGTATAAGGCCTTCCAGGGGATTCTGATCACTATTCCCAGCTGAGAACCTCTGTAAGACCAGGTGGATGGCCTATTGCTTCTACAGATAACAAATGGTCTGAATTGCAATCTCTTCATGAAGCAGGCTTATCTCAAGAGCTATGAGACTCACTCTGTCTTTTGAGAAGTATTGATGGTCTTTCCTAGTCAACCACATATTAAATTCAATAAGACCTCTTAGAAGAGACCAAGATTTTATTTTGTTCCTTTTCATATTTAAATATGGACATACCTTTTAAAAATGCTTTTACTGTGAATTCTTCCTCCCAGCTGTTTATCAATAGCATCTGTTCCATCAGTTTTTGTGGAATATACACCAATAATTCTACTCTCACAGCTTGCACCAGATGTGTTAAGATAGTGGAGAACCCAAACTGTTGGTTTATTGCATACTAAACCATACGAATCACAGAAGTCTGTTAAAGCCTGAAGCAAAAAAAAAAATATATATATATATATATATATAAAGTTTGAATTTAACTCTGGAGCAAAGTAAAAATGAATTTGTTCCATTACTTTCCTGTAAAGCTATAATTTCACTTGGCTGTGAGGGAAATAAAAAGACTAAACATATAATATACTTTTTATGCCTTTAAAAACCAAACCATTTGTTGAATTTGGGGTGGCATTTCACTATCCCAAAATCCAACACCTTTTCATCTAGAGAATCCTTTGCCACTAGGAAATCATGCCTCATTTCCTCCTCCTCTAGACTCACTACCAACATCATTTTAAAATATTCATATGATCACTAGAAGGTAGAATTCTTTCTTTCCCCCCAAATTTTCCATTTGACTCAATTTTCCTTTTACCTTCTATTCACTAACCCAATGGTAGATGCTTATTCTGAACTCAAAATCCAATCAAGGATGAACCAGATTAACTTGTTCTTTCACACTGAAGGATATGAATATATGAAACTAAACGCCTATGGTCTGAACTCATTTGGCATTTATCCACCTATTCATTCAGTCACTTGAATACTCAGTGATGTGTGAATACTATGTGTGTAAGGTCCTGGAGACAGGGTCCCAGCCCTCCTCAATTTATAGCTGATGCAGAAGACAGACAGTAAATAAGTCATCAGGACACAGTGTAATAAGTGCTACCAGGAAAGCCTACAAGGTGCTGAGGGGCACAGGGCAAGAGGACTTCCCCGGTGGGGTGGCTCGGGCCTTCCCCAGGAGAAATGGCGTTACTGCTGTGAACAATGATATTTTGTTGGTTCTGTATCCCAAGTGCCGAGAAAAGGGTCTGACACAAAGGAGATGCTTACTATTTACTGACTCAGAGAAAGAAAAGAGGACCCTAACGTGTGTTGCATTTAATATTGCCATCTAATTCCTGAATTGGCTTTTATCTTCACTTGCACATCAGTGAAAATCATCAACTACATTATAAACTGTTCAAGGGCAAAAACTGCATGTCCCACACAGTCCTCAGAACAGTGTCTTATGTGAAATAAATGAGTTGGCTGGCAGAATGAACGTATGCATGCTCTGTCCTTTGTGCATACAAACCAGGAATGAAAGACTATAAAGGTGAATGCTAATCCACCCCAACTAACCCCAGTTAGGACTTTTTTTAGCTCCACTCTGCAGATTCGACAAACAGTACCAAGAGACTGTTTAACAACTCAATTTATAAATAACTCCAGTAGCAGAATCTATACAACCATGCAAATTTCCGAAGGGGATCTGGAACCAAATCAACTTTCTCTTCATGCTGCATTCCTAGTAACTATACCATCAACTTGCTCTCCTAAACACTGACATCTAAGTCAAAAGAATTCAGACCAATTCAGACCAGTTTTCACTATGCACAATTATTTAGGAAAAATATTTTTCTTAAATGCCCCAAAGTGCTAATTAACAGCAAATATGATACTTATTAATGAGAAAAAAACAGATGAAGCTGTTCAAGTCATGTAAACACCTTTAAAACGTGATTTAAAAGAGAAGCAGCTTAAAAAAAAAGATTTACTGATCGCAAGGTGAACTAATCAAACATATTTCAACTTAATAATCAACTGCTACACTCATTCAATCAGGTGAAAGATTTTATACAATCTTTTATTTATCATCACCATCCTTTTAAAAATTATGCTTCCCTGGTTGCTCAGATGGTAAAGAATCTGCCTGCAATGCTGGAGACATGAGTTCAATCCCGGGATCAGGAAGATCCCCTGGAGGAGGAAATGGCAATCCACTCCAGGATTCTTGCCTGGAGAATTCTATGGACAGAGGAGCTTGGTGGGCTACAGTCCATGAGGTCACAAAGTTGGACACAACTAAGCAACTAACACATTTATCCTTTTAAAATATCATTTTGGGAAATAAATTATTACCACTATATTTTTACATACTACAGTGCTGCTCTTAATTTAAGGAGAACTTCAAGAGTAGAAGAGTTCTATTCTTAAAAATAAAAAGCCATCAAAAAGTGGTAAATTTTCAATAAGGAATAAAAACTCCATAAACCTTTGAGTGGCTCTGTAAATACTTTCCTAGAATAGAATTTTGGCCTTAAAAAATGAATACTGGTAATTAAGAAACACAACTTCAAAAACTGGAAGATGTAAAACTGTCTCATTTTGGTTTATGTTACAACACAGGCTATGCAAAATAACATACACTGCTTTGTGAATAATAAATGTATAATACATGAATACTACATATTCATATATGTGTTTTAAAGCTTAAGAAAATGCCAAGACCTTTTTAAGTTCTATATTTGACCTTAAAGAATATGTCTCCATTTCATTGGCCAAGTGGTCAGACAGGCTGTATGGATAAGGGATGCCAAAGTAATCAGCTTCTTCCTGCAGAGCAACCCGGGTTTGCTCCTCTGTGGGAATGTGAACTTCTCCATGAAGATAATCCAAAAGGTATTTAAATAGATGTCCATCACGGTCAATAACACAAGCTCCTAGAAAACATTCAGTTCAAAAATTATTGCATAGATACAAATAACCATGATAAAGTTTCAACATGTCAAACTAAAATTAGACTGAAGACCTCTACAAGCAGAAATGTTTCTTTCTCATAAGAAAGTTAATATCTTGTGTTCAAGTAGATTTAGTCAAATTTGGGGATTCTCTGTATTTGCACCTACTATATAGGAAAATGTTTTCTGAGCTCCATCAGGAATTTTGGATACAATGACCACATTCCCACTGCTGGCCACTGCAAAGACCGTGGAAGCCTCAGACTGCTGGTAGAATTCTAAGTTTACCCCTAACCTCAACCCGGCTGGGCCAGGAGAGGCGTATGGAGTTCTTCCCTAACGAGGCTATGTGAGTGCTCATTACTATGTCTGGCGTTTGTATGTCAGTGATCGTATAAATCAACTTGGAGTGTTACTGACATATAAACCCATGATTCTAAGACTTGGACACATCATATGTTTGGACTTACTAGGCTTGTCCTTTTGTACTCAACTTTAAAAAAGAAATGCTATGCGGGTACTACTTTATGAAAAAGGGCTTTTCTTAGACAATTCAGCAGAATTTTTTAAAAAATACTTCTGTATGGACAGAGGAGCCTGGCAGGCTACAGTCCATGAGGTCATAGTCAGACACGACTTAGTGACTAAACCACCACCATGAGGTCATTCAATAATTCCTTTTCTCCCTTGATTAGTTTAGAATAAAAGGATTAAGGAGGTATAAACTTTGGGGCAGAGGAAACAACTCACTTCCCGCTGACCACCTTTTCACCACAGCCTTTCTGTCCAGATGGACATCAAGTCCTGGGCACCCACACATCAGTGAGTTTTCCATTCTTTCAACTGCCATTCATCTGGCAAAGCAAGCTCTCAAGACCCAGGGTTACTAACAGCCCTTCAGGCTCAGAACTCCTCAACCTAACAGAAGCAAGGGTGGGTGCTCTGAGCCCCAGAACTCCTAAGATATACAAAAAGCCCTACTTGCATTGCTGAAGTTTTTTTTACAACCAGCAGTAGGTTCAGTGAACCCCAAACACCTGAAGCATGGAGCAGCACTAGGACCCTAACCCTTGCGTTTTACAGTTTCTTCTGAAACACCAGTTTTCAGCCCTCTCCCACGCGTGACTGACAGTATCACTGCACTAACATTTTCCGTGGCATGCATGTCAGCCCACACAAGCCTCTGCAGCTGGACTAGGAGTGAATTTAACACTAATTCTGCACTGACAATGCCTGCCCTCAGCTCTGAAGGCAGCTGCTTCCTCCAAAAAACACAATTTTTAACTTGAAGAACATATACAGAAGCTAATATATTTAATCAAGCTCAATACAAAGACCCACTGAGTTGCAATGAATGTAACTCCTTCCCAAATATAATTAACCCCCCAAACGAGGTCCATCGTTGGACTATATACAGGCTTCCCTGGTAACTCAGACAGTAAAGAATCTGCCTGCAACGCAGGAGACCCGGAGTTCAATCCCTGGATTTGGAAGATCCCCTGAAGAAGGGAATGGATACCCACTCCAATATTCTTGCCTGGGAAATCTCATGGACAGAGGAGCCTGGCGGGCTACAGTCCATGGGGCTGCAAAGAGTTGGATAGTTTCACTTTTTGACCTTTATATACATTCACTTTTTTGTCAACTTTTAGCGACAGCATCACAGATTCTAGAAATTGGCATTTAATTTCTCCAGGTACTTAATGAAACTCCATACAGTCCTAATGATCTTAGTAATCAGCATACTGAGCTAATACATCCTGTTGTAATTAGAAAAATTAAAGGGAATTTAAACTAGACTCCTGTTTTAATGAATATTCATGATCATGCTTACAGACTTGAGGCATTTACCTGATTCATCTGTTTTTAAAGGGAAGCGACCACTGAACATGGATGCCAGCATTGAATCCTTAAAGCGGCACAAGGACTCCCGCCTGGCTGTGTAAATGCAGCCACCCACGTTCAGTCGGAGAATATCTAACACCTCTTCTTCTGCCTTGTGACCTTCCATCACTCTCGTCAACACCCAAAGTTCTGCCTTGAAATACTTTCAGAAACTGCAAAACAATGTGGTCTCGGTCCCCCTCTGTAAAAACAAAGGACAATCACCATTGACATTTCCAATAATACACGAAATAGATTAAAAAGTGTACAGTCAAATGTGATTTTAAACAAATTCCTCAGCACAGGCAATACTGAATTGAAGGATTTTATATAACAGAAAAGAAATCTCAGATATTCTGAGAAGCTGGAAAACTCTGTCCCGAAGTATGTAAACGATAAACTATTATAACCAAATAGAGGTGTTGAAATGACCGCTTAAAGAATTAAACGAGATAACTAATGCATTGTCAGTTACATTTAGAGCATAGGTGAGGTGTGCTTACGACCTCCAGTATTCACATATCTTTGCAAACTATTGTAAGTCTTAGGGAGCAATGTAGACTTGCAGAGATTATGAGCATGTAGCATGGAATCGGGCTACTAGACGCTACGACTTACTAGCCTGGGACCTTAGGCAAACTTAATTCTCCTTGGCCTGTTTCCCCATGTCTAAATTGGAGGTAAGGATGACGCCTCCCTTAAAGGACTATCAGAGGAATGACTGACAGAAAATTTAAAAAGTATGTAGAACAGTCTCTGGCTCCAAGTAAGTACTCAATAAATGATAAATAGCATCTATAATGATATAAAAATTTACCAGAAGGTATATACTGAAAGATGTTATATTGGCTCCAGAGAGCAGACATTACTAACGATGGTAACGATAATTCTTAAATTAGGCAAATATAACTTGTCAACTAAGGTTAGAATTCCATGTACACCAAAAGACAAACTGGTCTAGAGGAACAAAATGATACCTGTACATCATCTGGCTTCTTCCCTCCAAAATAGCTGAAGCTTTGGGGACATTTTATAGATTTTATTTCCTAATCCATTTTGGAGACTGGTGAACCAACGTGACTGCAGTGTTTCTACGGAACCTAAAACAATACCATGATGAAAAAGGCACTCCCAATGTATCTGGACCTTTCATAGCGAGTGTAAAATGGCTGCCAAGGGACTCAACTGCATCCATGGTGTCCATGGCCATTCACCTATGCCCTCAACTATGATCTTTTCGTAGATGCTCCAATTTAGACAACTTCCAAAGAAATAAGAGAAGGAGCCCATTAGAGTCTGAGGAATACCATCTGTGTGAAACATAATCAGTAGACAGAAACTATTATGGGCCAAGTCCAGCCTTCAAAATCCATTTACCAATGTGACTTCCTACATTGCCTGTAAGTCCAAGCAGCAGCCCAGCAACAAACCATGTGAAAGAACCACTTCTGAGGCCTGGGGTGGAACTGCTTCACACTGTCCCTGTTATCAGCTCCCTGGAATCCTATCTATTCTTCACAGCTGCAGACAAACCTCACTGGTTACAGGAACTTCCCAAGCAAAGTTAGAATCTTTGTTCTCCTGACATACTCTGTACCCCTCTCCACGTATTATTCCACTGGACTTATCTCTGGTTTGGGGGACTATAAATTGCATCACCTCTGTTGCTATTCTTCAGTTGCTAAGCTGTGTCCTACTCTGAGACCTCGCTGACTACAGGCAGCATGCCAGGTTTCCCTGTCTTCCACTAATTCCCGGAGCTTGCTCAAGCTTATGTCCGTGGAGTCGGTGATGCCATCCAACCCTTAGCATCACCCTTAACAATTTCCATTACCTGAGTGCTATGTGCCAGCCACTGCAGGAGTCCCTGGACCGATATTACCTAATTCACAGAAAAGGCCTACTGGGTAGGCGTTCCTGTCCCTACTGACAGGTGAGGACACTGCTGCTGCTGCTAAGTCGCTTCAGCCGTGTCCGACTCTGTGCGACCCCATAGACGGCAGCCCACCAGGCTCCTCTCTCCCTGGGATTCTCCAGGCAAGAACACTGGAGTGGGTTGCCATTTCCTTTTCCAACGCATGAAAGTGAAAAGTGAAAATGAAGTCGCTCAGTCCTGTCAGACTCTCGGCAACCCCATGGACTGCAGCCTACCAGGCTCCTCCATCCAGGGGAGTTTCCAGGCAAGAGTACTGGAGTGGGTTGCCATTTCCTTCCCCAGGTGAGGACACTGGAGAAAGATATAAGAATATGTGCAGGGTCTACACTGGTAATGTGTGCCCTGCTGTAAGTGGTGAAGTCAGCCCCAGTCCAGGACAGCTGGACCAACTCCAAGTTCTTCCAGCGGCATGCCACACAGCCTCCTTCAGCACTCTCACCAAGGTTCCTGACCCGGGCACGTCACTCACTAAACATCTGTCCATCTGAAGACTCCTGCTGATGGCAATAGGAACAAAGCAGCACCCTGAGCGCAAGGATTCAAGATAACCCCGAAGACAGAGGACTATCACCACTTCAAGGCCAGTCATAGGGCCCCATCCTCAAATGCACCCACTTGGACTCCCTGTTGGGTCGGAGGGAGTCGGAAGTGCCCAGTCCTCTAAGAAAGCATTCCCAGAGTGCAGTCCTGTGACCACCTGCATCAAAACCATCAGGGACGCTTGCTGAAAATGCAGATTCCCCGACCACGATAGAGACTCCGGTTCAGAAAGTACCAGGTGGGGTCAGGAGTCCGCCAGAGGACCCTACTTTGAGAAACGCTGCTCAAGGGCCTCGAGCTCCTCCCAGGACGCTGGACGAAAGGGGAGGGGCTGGGACACCACCAAGGCCGGCCGGGGTCTGCCCGCACTCCGGGGATCCCGAATTGGCCGGAAGCCGAGTCTGCAGCCCGGGGCGCCCGTGGTATCAGCGCGACCCGGGCCCTTCACCAGGGCGCCGCGCCGCCTCCGGGCCTGCGGCCCACCCGGCGCCCCGCTCCTCCCGATGGGCGAGGCAGGGTAGGCGGTATCCCCGACTGACCTGCGGCCCGCCTGGCCGTGGGCGCCACCGCCGCCGGACGCCGCCCGGCCCGACGCGGAAGTGAGCGCCTCCTCTGCTGCTCGGCAACTCCTGTAGCTGCGCGGGCCCAGCGGCGCCCCCGTGCGTCCCGGCAGAGCCTGGGAAAGGAGGCCCCGCCCGGGACACGCCTCGGACACGCCCCCCCCCAGCGCCCCGCCCCTCAGCCGCCGCAGAGGAGGCTGCGGAGGGGATGGCGGGAGGTCACCCTGTCTCCTTGTCCTGCTGGGAAAAGAAAGGTCACAGGAGCGAGACGCAGGCTGTATCCCCGAGGACCGATCTTGACCACTCAGAGGCTCCTTTTACACTTGAAGAAAACAAAGCCGAAATTGCAGTCGTCCAGGGTCAAGTGGGCCCTACCTAGAAAGCATCACTATGAACAAAGCTAGTGGAGGTGATGGAATTCCAGTTGAGCTATTTCAAATCCTGAAAGATGACGCTGTGAAAGTGCTGCACTCAATATGCCAGCAAATTTGGAAAACTCAGCAGTGGCCACAGGACTGGAAAAGGTCAGTTTTCATTCCAATCCCAAAGAAAGGCAATGCCAAAGAATGCTCAAACTACAGCACAATTGCACTCATTTCACACTCTAGTAAAGTAAAGTTCAAAATTCTCCAAGCCAGGCTACAGCAATACATGAATCATGAACTTCCAGAGGTTCAGGCTGGCTTTAGAAAAGGCAGAGGAACCAGAGATCAAATTGCCATCTGCTGGAACATCCACTGGATCATGGAAAAAGCAAGAGACTTCCAGAAAAACATCTATTTCTGCTTTATTGACTACGCCAAAGCCTTTGACTGTGTGGATCACAATAAACTGTGGAAAATTCTGAAAGAGATGGGAATACCAGACTACCTGACCTGCCTCTTGAGAAACTTGTATGCAGGTCAGGAAGCAACAGTTAGAACTGGACATGGAACAACAGACTGGTTCCAAATAGGAAAAGGAGTACATCAAGGCTGTATATTGTCACCCTGCTTATTTAACTTCTATGCAGAGTACATCATGAGAAGTGCTGGGCTGGAGGAAGCATAAGCTGGAATCAAGATTGCCGGGAGAAATATCAATAACCTCAGATATGCAGATGACACCACCCTTATGACAGAAAGTGAAGAAGAACTAAAGAGCCTCGTGATGAAAATGAAAGACGAGAGTGAAAAAGTTGGCTTAAATCTCAACATTCAGAAAACTAAGATCATGGCATGTGGTCCCATTACTTCATGGGAAAACAGTGGAAACAGTGTCAGACTTTATTTTGGGGGGCTCCAAAATCACTGCAGATGGTGATTGCAGCCATGAAATTAAAAGACACTTACTCCTTGGAAGGAAAGTTATGACCAACCTAGACAGCATATTAAAAAGCAGAGACATTACTTTGCCAACAAAGATCCCTCTAGTCAAGGCTATGGTTTTTCCAGTGGTCATGTATGGATGTGAGAGTTGGACTGTGAAGAAAGCTGAGTGCTGAAGAATTGATGCTTTTGAGCTGTGGTGTTGGAGAAGACTCTTGAGAGTCCCTTGAACTGCAAGGAGATCCAACCAGTCCATCCTAAAGGAGATCAGTCCTGGGTGTTCATTGGAAGGACTAATGCTGAAGCTGAAACTCTGGTACTTTGGCCACCTCATGCAAAGAGTTGATTCATTGGAAAAGACCCTGATGCTGGGAGGGATTGGAGGCAGGAGGAGAAGGGGACGACAGAGGATGAGATGGCTGGATGGCATCACCAACTTGATGGACATGAGTTTGGGTAAACTCCGGGAGTTGGTGATGGACAGCGAGGCCTGACGTGCTGTGGCTCATGGTGTTACAAAGAGTCGGACACGACTGAGCGACTGAACTGACTGACTGACTGAGGGTCAGTTCATAGTGATAAGAGGCTGAGTTAGGTTTTCTCACTTCTAGATGAAGGCCCTTCCCTCCAAACTGGGCTGCCCAATGCAATGCCAAACAGTGGAATGTTTGTGCCTTTGGATGGTATTTATGGCTTACAAAGCTGTTTCACACAGAGCATTCTTGTTTAAATTAGCTGTGTGACAGTCCTGTATTGTTATTCCTGTTACAGAAAGGAACACTGAGATAGGAGCAAACATTTATTGAATACTTCTGTACACCTGAGGTTCTTCTAAATCCTTTGCATGCACTAATTTTCTCTTAACAATAACCCCAAGAGTGCTTTTGGTTTCCAAGTGCAATCTACCATGGGCGAGAGACTTTGCTAGGTATTTCAAAATGGATAAATAAAACACAGTAGTATTCTCATGTACTTTACCACACTCAATAATAATTGATTCCTAATTTTTCTAACTGGGTCTTAGAAGGGAATAAGCATAAGATAAGCCCACCTACCCCTCAGATGTGGAGAGTAGGCAGGAGAGGGAGAAGGTTTGTTCAACCTATAATTATTGAGTTCTAGCTATGAACTAGTTAACTAGCGCTTAATAATTATATTGTCCATTGTCATGTCCAGGGTGCAGTGGACTTGTACTTGGGCAAACTCCAGGAAATGGTGACGGACAGGGAGGCCTGGCATGCTGCAGTCCATGGGGTCGCAAAGAGTCAGACACGACTGAGCAACTGAACCACAACAGAACTATGAAGTAAGCCCTGGAAGTGAAGGACTAAACAATGTCCCTGATCAATGTCCCTGACCTAATGTCTCATGGCATTTCCATTCTAGCGCAGTTGTCAGAAGACCTTGTCTATAAATATTTTAGGTTTTGTGGGCCGTACATAACTACTCAACTTTGCTGTTGTAGTGTTAAAGCAGCCATAGATAATACATAAACGAATGAGAGTGACTGTGTTCCAGTTTTATTTATGGATACTGAAATATGAATTTCATGTAATTTTCATGTGTCATGAAATATTCTTGAATATTTAACAAAACCATTAAATATGTAAAAAACATTCTTAGACTGTGGGCTACCCATGGGTCAGAATTTGCCTACTTCTGTTCAAATGGGAGAAGCAGACACTAGAAGCAGAGAACTCTCATTAAAAAAAAAAATGGGACATATTAAAAAGGAGAATTTTAAAGGGCTCAGTGGAAGTGTTTTAGAGGAATGGAAAGAGTGGGGGATTGGCTCAGAGTGATGGACCTACTGGCACTATGGGAACAGAACCTCAGGTGACAGTGGACAGCTTGAGGGTTTGGAATTACTGGGAGGATTAAGGTAGGCAGGGATGTGAACTATGATGAGAACAGTCCTAATGTTCTATTAGTTCAAAGTTAAAGCCAAAATCCAGATATTTAGCAGTATTGGATGGCCTCAGTAGTTATTGAGGTCACCCTCTGGCTGCTCCCAATTCTATGGTAAACGGAGTGAATGGGCAGGTCTTACAAGGAACCCAAGCATTAGGAAAGCCTGTGGGTGACTGTTCCCTCCACCAGCTCTCCCAGGAGTAAAGGACAATCCTAGCTCTGATGCATAGGCGCTTGAGGAGAAGGGAGATAGGAAGAGCCTGAGTCACAGACCTGATCAGACTCAAGACTACCCTCCTCTTCTGAACCTTCCTGGAATGGGAAAGATAGGGATTTGTCATATTTGAGAAGTAAATAACTTTATGTTCATCCTTCAGGAAAAGATTTCCAAACCATAAGCAACCCTCTTCCTCCAAGCCAGGACAAAGTATTGGAAAGAGAATGAGGTTGTTCCTTTATTCGCAAAACCTGAGTGAATTACGTTGTTTTTCTTTTAAAAATTTCTGGTGCAGAGGGCATGTGCCTGTGTGCTAAGTCACTTCAGTTGTGTCTGATTCTGCAACCCATGGACTGTAGCCTGCCAGGCTCCTCTGTCCATGGGATTCTCCAGGCAGGAATACTGAAGTGGGTTGCCATGCCCTCCTCTAGGGGATCTTCCTGATCCAGGGATCTAACCTGCATCTCTAAAGTCTCTTGCATTGGCAGGTGGGTTCTTTACCACTAGCATGACCACACTTCTATCAAAATAACGCTAGGGGTAGAATTCCTGAGTAGCCAAGATAATAGCAGCCATTGCAGCATAAATCTGAACTCATTGTCCATAAAACTGAATACAAAATAGATAACAAAACTGCACAAAACCCATGTCAGCTGCATAACTAAAAGAGAATGCCCAAACTTCAGATTATCTGGAAGTAGAAAAATAAACGCCAAATCTCAGCAAGCTGTGTCCCTTTCTTCTGCTGCAAACTTACACAAGAATAAGGGACAGTACAGAGAAGATGCATAAAAGAGAAGACTACTGGTGGTTGTATGATTGATTTAAGATAACCACAAAAAGGAGAACATCCACTTTTGTGCTAAGATACTGGGAAAGAACCCTGGTAAATCAAAACACTTGCATATGTTTTTAAAAAGCAAAGATGGATGTACTTCAAGGGGACAGTGTGTAAAACCCTTGCTTCTGGAATAGAAGGTAAAAAAGGAATGGAGAGGCCCCTTTTGGAATCCGGTGAAGAAGAAAAGAAGCAAAAGGAAATTTTAGGGTCAAGTAAGAAAAAAAGAGATCCAAAGCTGTGAAAATATGCAGTTGTTAGCCCTTAAGTCCCTGGGCTTCCCTGGTAGCTCAGACTGTAAAGAGTTCACCTGCAATGCAGGAGACCTGGTTTTGATCCCTGGGTTGGGAAGATCCTCTGCAGAGGGAATGGCAACCCACTCCAATATTCTTGCCTGGAGAATTCCGTGGACAGAGGAGCCTGGAGAATTCCATGGACAGAGGAGCCTGGAGGGCTACAGTCCATGGAGTCTCAAAGGGTAGGACAGGACTGAGCAACTAACACTTTCGCTTTAGCCCGTATCACTCACACACACGTGCATAGACGCATATACACGTAAGAACCATCCAGTAAGAAAAACCTTTCAAAAATCTTTGAAATGAATAGATGAAAACAGAGTAAATATACACAAAACTGTTACAAGAAGAAAACAGAAAACAAGACAACTTCAACTAATAAAAAGTGCTTCCCCCCAAAAAAGAAAAAACTACCCCAAAGCAGAAAAGAAAAAAAAAAACTACAACAGAAACTCCAAAGAGAATTAAATATCCACCTTGAAATGATCTCCGGTGACCTCAGCCTGCAATGGCTTGGAGCGGGACTTGGGTTCCCAGCTAGAGATTGAGGCTGGGTCACCGTGGTGAGAACACCAAATCTTAGCTGCTAGACCGGTGGTCAGTGACAAGGGCCCTGGTCCTTCAGCTTTGGAGAAAAGAATTCCCACAAAGATGGAAAGTAATGAAACAAGCACAGGATTTATTTGGAGGCAGAGTATACAGCATGTGTGGATAGACACACAGGTGTACTCAGAGGGAGAGTTGCTGAGTCATACCCTCATGGCATTTTAAGTTACTTTTATGGGGAATTTCTTCCACGGTTTCTTTTGGCTAATCATTTTTATTTGCCTTGTTCACAGTCCATGTTTAACATATCTCAGGATCCTCCCATGTGTGTGCACACATCTCTTAGCCAAGATGAATTCTACTGCAAAGGCCTATGGGTAGAGCATCCCTTGACATCACTTCTCTTTGACTTCCAAGGGGCCTTTCTGTTCACCTGTGGTCAGGGAGGTCTCCTGTCTTTGAGAATGAGAAATATGTGTTTTGTGAGTTTAAAAAATTATGTGTTGTCCTTTAACTGAGAAAAGTATTTCATATTTGCTTTAAGAGTGAATGTAGCAAAGTTTTGTATAGTCAACTGTTATGATAAATATTTAGCTACTTATGGCTCCTGCCTTGGCTGAGAAAATTTTGATTTGATGACCCTATTTGTTTGAGGTTATTTACATTCACTGTCTACATTTTTACTTTGGGAGAAATCTGCAATCCACTGCATTTACCTCTCAAATTCTACAGTGCTTTAGTCAGCCGGCAACCCAGTTTGAAACCAGTGCTTTTTATATTTATTTCTATAACTAATTGTATCTTAAGAAGTCCTAACTTTGTATAATGGTTGATTTGATAACAGCTGAAAGTTTTAGGCACAAACTATTTCCTTTCATTCTGTTAGAGGAACTTTAGAGAGACGGGAAAGTTTTGGTTCTTGTTTAATGTCCCTGACCTTAGTTTTTACTAAATTAAGGCATCAAAATATTTTAAATGTAGAGATGGCCTTTTAAGGAAGCGAATGTTTTTAAAAAAAATGATAGTTAATAGTGCTACTTTTATATGAATTTGAAAGCTTACAAAGCTCTTTTGCTTTCATACTCATCTATGTCTACAACATCAGGCCTTTCATCTTTTCTTCCTGCTTCAGGGGAAGAGGCAACCCTTCAGCCCATGGCGTAGCATCCATGGAAGTCTGCTCCATCACGACCCACTTCTTTCCTGCGTCGTCCGTTCTCTCTTCCTATTGACCTTTCCTCCAGCCTATACAAAGAACACAAACCATCCCTCTGCCCCGGTACCCGGGAGCCACTGTCACTTCTCTTTCATCCTCAAAGAATTGTTTGCTCTCTCATCTCTGCACCCTCTGTGCTGCATCCTTACTGTTAACCTCCGAGGCTGTTTGCACTCACATCTCCAGTTGCAAAAGACAGAGTGGCTGTGTCCTCTTTGAAATGAGCTCCTCCGTGAGGCCTATGTCTCCTCCTCCTCCCCGTCACTGCCTTTCTTGTTGCCCTTCATCTTTCCTCCCTGTGTGGATGCTCTCCAGGGTTCTATCTTCTCCCCTCCTTCTGCTTTACACATACTCTCCCTCCTTAACTGACTCCAACGATTTCTATAACCGTTAACTGCAGACTCCCAAATCCAGACATCTCTTCTAGGCTCCATGTTTTATACCCGTGTGTCTGCCGGACATTTCTACTTGGACAGTTAACCCAAAGGGACTTGAAAACAGCAGAATTCATTGTTTTCCACAACTGCTCTTCCTTTGCGTTTGCAGTGAGGAGCAGAAGGGAGAAGGGGTATCGATAAGGAAGTGTGGGGATAGAGACCGCTTGAGACCCAGGGAAATGTCTGCGTGGAGAGAACACTGGAGATGTGGGCTTCAGGGCCCCCACTTTGTTGGACAGTACATGTGAATAGAAGTCTGTTAGTAAAGCTAGTGACCACAACAGCTGACTTTGCAAACCTTCCCCAAACCTCTAGTTTGTATGGTTTGGATCTGTCCATGGGATTCTCCAGGTAAGGATACTGGAGTGGGTTGCCTTTTCCTTCTCCAGAGGATCTTCCCCACCCAGGGATCAAACCTGATTCTCTTACATCTCCTGCGTTGGCAGGCAGGCCCTTTACTCACGCCACTTGGGAAACCCCGAGTGTCAGTTGCTAAGTCGTGTCTGACTCTTTGCGACCCCATGGACTGTAGCCTGCCAGGCTCCTCTGTCCATGGAGTTCTCCAGGCAAGAATACTGGAGAGAGTGGTCATTCCCTTCTCCAGGGGATCTTCCCAGTTGCATCCAGAAATTGAATCCAGGTCTCCCGCACTGCAGGCAGATCCTCTACTGTCTGAGCCACTAGGGAAGACTTTATCACTGGAAGTCTTGAATAAAGAAATGCTTGAACCTTTTTGGAGTTTCCTGTGGAGGCACAGTATAGAGGTTGGGAAGGAGACGCTGCCCTCACCCCCTCCCTCTCTCTCAACATAGTCCAGCATGTGGATTAGTGAGATGGAGGTGGAAGAGGTGCAGTGACAGCTGCTGCTAGACGCTATGCAGCTGGACAAACGGTAGCCCAACATAACCCCTGAGTAGTCTGTCCTTCCTCAGGGATGCCTCCTTCCACGGATACACATACCCAGATCAGAAAGAAGAATTCCTATTCCATATTCCCTGTCCTTCTTGGGTTTCCCTGGTGGTTCAGACAGTCAAGAATCCTCCTGCAATGCAGGATACCTAGGTTCGATCCCTGGGTTGGGAAGATCCCCTTGAGAAGTGAACAGCTAACCCACTCCAGTAATCTGGCCTGGAGAATTCCATGGACAGAGGAGCCTAGTGGGCCACGGTCCATGGGGTTGCAAATACTCAGACATGACTGAGTGACTTTCACTCACTCACTCTGTTCTTGCCTAAACCAAAGAAATAGTTTAAAATCACCTCCAGCCTCTACTTATGGAAATGTATGGGAATGGATAATCTTCCCTTTGTACCCATTCACCTCTACCTCTAGCATAATGCCAAAAGAGACTCCCCAAAAATGTATACTGAAGAGAAAGGAGGCTGGCAAGCAGGTGGCCTAGTGAAATTCACATGATGGACATCCTCCCTCGAAACCGAAGTGTCAGATGAAAAGTCAGTTCTGCTCTTTCAGAAAGAGGCTTAGGCCAGACTGCCTGGGTTTCAATTCCAGCTGCATTACTGACTAAACTTTACAGACGTTACTTATATATTCTGTGCCTCAGTTTCCTCAACCACAGAAAGGTAATTATAACAACTACACATGGGATCACTATGGGAATTTAAAAGGCAAATAAAGGGCTTGACATAGGGCTTAGGAAACGGTAAGCCCTTGATAAATGTTATCCGCCGCGGTTGTAATTATTGCCTGTCCCTCGCCTGGCACAGCAGGAAGTCTTTTCATTAATGAGGATAGAAATACTGATTGTCATAAGGTAGGATCAAATATTGAAACAAACTTTTGTCATGCTTTTGGCTGCCCAGCTCAAAATGCCCTTCCTAAGTGTAGGTGGGAGGCAGAGATGGCCTATCACTAAACATCTGACAGTGCCAGATACAGGCTGCATGTTCAGGACTCCTCTGCAGGTAGCGTTTGTAGCCTGAGATCCAAGCCGGACCAATCGGGTACACGCGACCCAGGCCTAGCAACAGGAGCTAGTGAAGCCAAGCGGCGGCGGTAGGGAGCACTGCAACGCAGCACGCCCGCCTTTCTCGGAGGCAGTGGAAGCAATGGTCCCAACAGCAGCGCGCAAGGCCACAGCCACCATGCAGGATCAGCAGCATCCTCACAGGCTGTGATTGTGGCTGAGCCTTGTCTGCTGCCAAGAGCCCTTGTTCCTGCCTGTTCTCCAAGCCTGTAGCTGTATCCTCTCCAGAAATGCTTTAAAAAACCCAGTGTCTTTTACTGCTTCTATCAGCTTAGGTTAATTTTTCAACCTGCCAGACTGATAAAGACTATCAGATCAGATAGCTTAATAAAATGCACATACATTATTTCTACCTTTATTGGCTTATTGATTTGCTCCTGTTCAGGGACTGTTTTTCTTGGATGATTTTTGTTTCAGTAATGCGGAGATGTTTAAGAGGATTGTTCATTGTTGCTGTTTGGTAGGAAGCTTTCCTCTTCTCCTTTTCCCTCTGCCTTCATTTTTGGTGTGTGTGGGGTGGAGGCCAAGGAAGGGTTGCAGTACAATTAAATTCTAATGGACTGGAGTCTACTCTTAGGAAGAGAAAATCTGGCAATTAATGAGTATGAAAATTGAAATCGAGGGAGAGGAGCAAAATCAGTGCCCTCTGCAGTAAAGTATCACAACACAACTGTGAGCGCATTTAACTGGTTTATTTTATGGATAGGAACTTGCAACAAAGAACCCAAAGGTAATGTGTATTCAAGATACGACTAACTATATCTTCACACTGCTAGTCCAGGGCTTATGGGTCTACCTACTTGTCTCCATCCAAGAGGCAAATGACCTAAAAGCAGGGTGAAAGTGAAAGTGTTAGTTGCTCAGTCATATCCAACTCTTTGCGACCCCATGGACTGTACTGTCCATGGAATTCTCCAGGCAAGAACACTGAAGTGGGTTCCATTTCCCTCTCTAGAGGATCTTCCCAACCAAGGGAGCAAACCCAGATCTCCCACACTGCAGGCAGATTCTTTACCATCTGAGCCACCAGGGAAGCCCCTAAAACAAGCTGAGGTTAGGTTAAATTCAGCCCTTTCAATTACACTTTTTGACTTTATGGTTGTGTATAATAAGAATTTGGGCTTCCCAGGTGGTGCTAGTGATAAAGAATCTGCCTGCTAATGCAGAAGTCAGAAGATGTGGATTTGATCCCTGGGTCAGGAAGATCCCCTAGAGAAGGGCATGGCAACCCACTCCAGTATTCTTGCCTGGAGAATCCATTGGACAGAGGAACTTGGCAGGCGACAGTCCATAGGGTCACAACGAGTTGGACACAACTGAAATGATTTAGCATGCACACACATAAGAAGTTACATTTTCAAGAGCTTTTTATAGTTTACAAAGTATTCGGTTCATTATGTTCTCTGAACTCTGAAATAAGGTACATATAAAATATATTAAGCTTTTAGCTTTTGCACAACAAAGGAAACTATAAGTAAGGTGAAAAGACAGCCCTCAGATTGGGAGGAAATAATAGCAAATGAAGCAACAGACAAAGGATTAATCTCAAAAATATACAAGCAACTCCTGAAGCTCAATTCCAGAAAAATAAATGACCCAATCAAAAAATGGGCCAAAGAACTAAACAGACATTTCTCCAAAGAAGACATACAGATGGCTAACAAACACATGAAAAGATGCTCAACATCACTCATTAGCAGAGAAATGCAAATCAAAACCACAATGAGGTACCATTACACGCCAGTCAGGATGGCTGCTATCCAAAAGTCTACAAGCAATAAATGCTGGAGAGGGTGTGGAGAAAAGGGAACCCTCTTACACTGTTGGTGGGAATGCAAACTAGTACAGCCGCTATGGAAAACAGTGTGGAGATTCCTTAAAAAACTGGAAATAGAACTGCCATATGACCCAGCAATACCCCTCTTGGGCATACACACTGAGGAAACCAGATCTGAAAGAGACACGTGCACCCCAATGTTCATCGCAGCACTATTTATAATAGCCAGGACATGGAAGCAACCTAGATGCCCATCAGCAGACGAATGGATAAGGAAGCTGTGGTACATATACACCATGGAATATTACTCAGCCGTTAAAAAGAATTCATTTGAACCAGTTCTAATGAGATGGATGAAACTGGAGCCCATTATACAGAGTGAAGTAAGCCAGAAAGATAAAGAACATTACAGCATACTAACACATATATATGGAATTTAGAAAGATGGTAATGATAACCCTATATGCAAAACAGAAAAAGAGACACAGATGTACAGAACAGACTTTTGGACTCTGTGGGAGAAGGCGAGGGTGGGATGTTTCGAGAGAACAGCATGTATATTATCTATGGTGAAACAGACCACCGGCCCAGGTGGGACGCATGAGACAGGTGCTTGGGCCAGGTGCACTGGGAGGACCCAGGGGAATCGGGGGGGGGGGGGGGGGGGGGAGGTGGGAGGGGGGAGCAGGATGGGGAATACATGTAACTCAATGGCTGATTCATGTCAATGTATGACAAAACCCACCGCAATGTTGCGAAGTAATTAGCCTCCAACTAATAAAAATAATTGAAAATAAAATAAAATATATTAAGCTTTTAATGCGTCAAGCATTTTGGATTCTTTTATTGACTGTGAGGGTTACTCCATTTCTTCTAATGTATTCTTGCCCACAGTAGTAGATATAATTGTCACCTGAGTTAAACTCACCCATTCTAGTCCATTTTAGTTCACTTATTCCTAAAATATCAATGTTCACTCTTGCCATCTCCTGATTGACCACTTCCAGTTTACCCTGATTCATGGACCTAACATTCCAGGTTCCTATGCAATATTGCTCTTTACAGCATCGGACTTTACTTCCATCGCCAGTCACATCCACACCTGGGTGTTGTTTTTGCTTTGGCTCTATCTCTTCATTCTTTCTGGTGTTATTTCTCCATTCTTCTCCAGTAGCATACTGGGTACCTTCTGACCTAGGGAGTTCATCTTTCAGTGTCCTATCTTTTTGCCTTTTCATACTGTGCATGGGTTTCTCAAGGCAAGAATACTGAAGTGGTTTGCCATTGCCTTCTCCACTGGACCACGTTTTATCAGAACTCTCCACCATGACCCATCTACCTTGGGTGAGCCTACATGACATGGCTCACAGTTTCATTGATTTGACAAAACTGTGATCTGTATGATCAGTTTGGTTAGTTTTCTGTGATGGTGGTTTTCATTCTGTCTGCCCTCTGATGGATAAGGATAAGGAGCATGTGGAAGCTTCCTGATGGGAGGGGCTGGATGTGAGGGAATCTGGGTCTTATTCTGATGGGTGGGGCCATGGACAGGGCAATCTGGGTCTTGTTCTGATGCGCGGGGTCAGAGAATGATCTTTGTTCCTTTCCAAGGCAAGTCATTCAATATCACGGTAATCCAAGTCTATGCCCCAACCATTAATGCTGAAGAAGCTGAAGTTGAATGGTTCTGTGATGACCTACAAGACCTTCTAGAACTAATTTCCAAAAAAGGTGTCTTCTTCATTATAGGGGACTGGAATGCAAGTAGGAAGTCAAGAAACACCTGGAGTAACAGGCAAATTTGGCCTTGGAATACAGAATGAAGCAGGGCAAAAGCTAACAGAGTTTTGCCCTGAGAACACACTGGTCATAACAAGCACCCTACTCCAACAACACAAGAGAAGACTCTACACAGGGATATCACCAGATGGTCAATTCCAAAATTGGATTGATTATATTCTTTGCAGCAAATCATATTGATTACATTCTTTGCAGCCAAAGATGGAGAAGCTCTATACAGTCAGCAAAAACAAGACTGGGAGCTGACTGTGGCTCAGTCCATGAACTCCTTATTGCCAAATTCAAACTTAAATTGAAGAAAGAACACCACTAGACCATTCAGGTATGACCTAAATCAAATCCCTTACGATGATACAGTGGAAGTGACAAATCAATTCAAGGGATTAGATCTGATAGAGTCGTGAAGAACTGTGGATGGAGGTTCATGACGCTGTATAGGAGGTGGTGATCAAAACCATCCTCAAGAAATAGAAATGCAAAAAGGCAAAATGGTTGTCTGAGGAGGCCTTACAAATAGCTGAGAAAAGAAGAGAAGTGAAAGGCAAAGGAGAAAAGGAAAGATACACCCATCTGAATGCAGAGTTCCAAAGAATAGCAAGGAGAGATAAGAAAGCCTTCCTCAGTGATCAATGCAAAGAAACAGAGGAAAACAATAGGATGCGAAAGTCTAGGGATCTCTTCAAGAAAATTAGAGATACCAAGGGAACATTTCATGCAAAGATGGGTACAATAAAGGACAGAAACAGTATGGGCCTAACAGAAGCAGAAGATATTAAGAAGAGGTGACAAGAATACACAGAAGAACTATAGAAAAGACATCTTAATGATCCAGATCACCACGATGGTGTGATCACTCACCTAGAGCCAGACATCCTGGAGTGCAAAGTCAAGTGGGCCTTAGGAAGCATCACTACAAACAAAGCTAGTGGAAGTGATGGAATTCCAGCTGAGCTATTTCAAATCTTAAAAGATGATGCTGTGAAAGTGCTGCACTCAATACACCAGCAAATTTGGAAAACTCGGCAGTGGCCACAGGACTGGAAAAGGTCAGATTTCATTCCAATCCCAAAGAAAGGCAATGCCAAAGAATGCTCAATCTACCACCCAATTGCACTCATCTCACATGCTAGCAAAGTAATGCTCACAATTCTCCAAGCCAGGCTTCAACAGTACATGAACCAAGAACTTCCAGATGTTCAATCAAGCTGGATTTAGAAAAGGCAGAGGAATCAGAGATCAAACTACCAATATCTGTTGGATCATCAAAAAAAGCATAGAGCTCCAGAAAAACATCTATTTCTGCTTTATTGACCATATCAAAACCTTTGACTATGTGGATCACAACGGACTGTGAAAATTTCTTAAAGAGATGGGAATACTAGACCACCTGATCTGCCTCCTGAGAAATGTGTTTGCAGGTCAAGTAGCAACAGTTAGAACCAGACATGGAACAATGGACTGGTTCAAATTGGGAAAGGAGTACGTCAAGGCTGTATATTGTCACTCTGCTTATTTAACTTATATGCAAAGTACATCATGCTAAATGCCGGACTATGAAGCACAAGCTGGAATCTAGATTGCATGGAGAAGAATCAATAACCTTAGATATGCAGATGACACCACCCTTACAGCAGAAAGCGAAGAAGAACTAAGGAGCCTCTTGATGAAAGTGAAAGAGGAGAGGGGAAAAAGCTGGCTTAGTTAAAAAAGCTAAGCTCATGGCAACCAGTCACATCACTTCATGGCAAATGGGTGAGGAAACAATGGAAACAGTGAGAGACTTTATTTTCTTGGCCTCCAAAATCACTGCAGATGATGACTGCAGCCATGAAATCAAAAGATGCTTGTTCCTTGAAAGAAAAACTATGACTAACCTAGCTAGCATGTTAAAAGCAGAGACATTACTTCACCAACAAAGGTCCGTCTAGTCAAAGCTATGGTTTTTCCAGTAGTCATGTATGGATATGAGATTAGGATTGAAGAATTAATGCTTTCGAACTGTGGTGTTAGAGAAAACTCTTGAGAGTTCTTTGGACTGCAAGGATATCAAACCAGTCTATCCTAAAGGAAATCAGTCCTGAATATTCATTGGAAAGACTGATGCTGAAGCTTCAATTCTTTGGTCACCTAATGAGAAGATCTGACTCATTAGAAAAGACCCTAATGCTGGGAAAGATTGAAGGCAGGAGGAGAAGAGGACAGCAGAGGATGAGATGGTTGGATGGCGTGAATTTGAGCAAGCTCTGGGAGTTGGTGATGGACAAGGAAGCCTGGCGTGATGCAGTCCATTGGGTCACAAAGAGTCGGATATGACTGAGCGACTGAATTGAACTCACTTGAATGTGTCAAGCTAAGCACACAAGACATAGTGCTAGGTAACCTCTAGATATGCAGAGATTTCTATAATCAGTTTCATTTTAAACCACTATTATTGAAGTTTTCTGCTTACAGAAGTCTCAGCTAGATATCTTTGGAGACTGATCTTGAAATATATTAAAGATCTAATTCAAAACCATTGTTTGCATCATTTATCTAGATTCTATAAAGTAAAATGAAAAGTTGTGAGTCTCAAATGTTTCCAAATGAACAAAATATTGACATGGCTATAAAGTTGATTACATCACTGTATAATTAACTAGTAAAACCTAGATTTAACCAACTATTTTCATTTTCAAACTAATACAAAGAGAAAGTTTTATTCTCTGTTTAGTTTTTCCAGATTATGAAAGTCACTTGTTAAAGAAAACTAAGCTAATTCACCTGTAACATAAAGTGAATAATACATATTCCTGTGTCGTTGTGAATAACGGAAAATGCCTTTCTTGTATATTTAGCTAAAACAAACCATTAGTATAAGACCTAAGTATTAATGAGATCCAGCATTTCAAATTTCTTTGCCGCGTTCCCCTCGAAAAGTTAAAAGAAAAACTGGAGAGGGCTTTTAAGTGGAAACTAAATAACCCTGCTGGCGTCATACTGCAAAGATGCAGAAAAACTGGTAAAATGTGGGCAGGCAGTTTTACAGTAGCGTCATAAACAATGAAAACCTTCCAACCGGCTTCAGGTGGCTGCCAAGCCTTTTAAACATCTGATTGAAAAACGTGGTTTTGTCAAAGGGGAGTCTCCTTTTTATTAAACGCATTAGGAGACAGTGTAACAGTACCAGCTCAAAATCTAAAGAAGCCCTTTGCACCCATGCTGGGTGGGCCCTGGCTTGCCTGGCCACGCCCCCTTTAGTCGCCCACGGCGAGGTCCCACCCCTTTCATGACCCACTTCCTGGTAACCAAGGTGCTTTGCGCCTCCTTCTCAGGACCTGATTGGCTGGTGCGGCTAACGCTAACGGTTACGGAGTTTAAACTCAAACCCTGGCCGCGAACGCCGGGCTCCGGGAGCTGGGTGTTGGTTCCCCCACCGTGAAAAAGCGGTAAGTCAGTGACCTATGACATCTGATGTGGGTCCCCCCGTCTGGCGGTATCAATGCCTTTCCCGAGCCGAACCACTGTGCGCTGCCTTCCGAGGTCTCTGGTCAGCCGAGCCGCCCGCGGCCCACGGCCCCGCCCACTCAGGTCTCCGGATCCGCGACTTCAGCTCCGTCTCCGAGGGGCTTCTTCTTGGGAAAGGCCCTGGGTCGTATCTGAGTCGCTGCCTCTTGTCCTGGAGATTTGAGCGCTCGGTTCTGTGAGGAGGCGAGCCGCCAGGCCAGCTCCTGGCAGGAAGGGATTTCTGTCCTTATGACTACTCTGCTGCTTTTAGAACGATATCTAGTTCACTGTGAGCTCTCAGTAAATAGGCTGAATGACTGTTAAGAGACTGCTTACCCAAGTTCTCGAAGGAGCCCTCTCCTTTGGAGCGCTCCTTTAGAAGGGAGGCTGACTGACGGCGAAGGGGTGATAGAAGACTGGGAAGAGCTTAGAACTTGAACTGGGTAGGGTCTTGACGTACAGGTAGGATTTCGGTAGGCAGTAGGGACAGTGATTTTTATACCTGAGGAATTCAGCTCAGTAGAATTGGGTGTGGAACCGAGTAGCTCCTGCTTTAAAGATAGCCGAGATGCTAGCCAGAGTAATAATACATAGGTAACGTTAGTGAGCGCTGTGTGTTATGTCCAATACTAGGCACTGTATACGCGTTGGCTCATTAAGTGCCTACAGTGAGATGCCCTTATTTACATTTTTTAAATAATGGTCTAAGTGTGGAAATTGAGAGTTGGAGATGCTAGGATCACATAGCTATGAAATATTAGAACTGGGGCACTAAATGTCAGAACTGGAAACCGTCTAACCACTATTTATAATACAGTCGGTGCTCCATCCTGGTTCTGAATCTGCTCATTCAACCAACTGAATCAGTGATGGAAAAAATTGGGGAAAATTCCAGAAAGTTCCTAAAAGCAAAGTTTGATTTTGCCAATTGCTGAGCAACTATTTCAGTTCAGTTCAGTTGTTCGGTGGTGTCTGCCTCTTTGCCACCCCATGGGGTGCAGCACACCAGGCTTCACTATCCATCACCAACTCCCGGAGCTTGCTCAAACTCATGTCTATCTAGTCGGTGATGCCATCCAACCATCTCAACCTCTGTAGTCCCCTTCTTCTGACTTCAGTCTTTCCCAGCATCAGGGTCTTTTCCAAGGAGTCAGTTCTTTGCATCAGGAGGCCAACATTTGAATCTTCAGCTTCAGCATGAGTCCTTCCAATGAATATTCAGGACTGATTTCCTTTAGGATTGACTGGTTTGAACGCCCTGCAGTCCAAGGGACTTCTCCAACACCACAGTTCAAAAGCATTAATTCTTCAGTGCTCAGCTTTCTTTTATAGTCCAACTCTCACATCCATACATGATTACTAGAAAAACCACAGCTTTGACTAGACGGACCTTTGTCAGGAAAGTAACGTCTCTGCTTTTTAATATGCTGTCTAGGTTGGTCATAGCTTTTCTTCCAAGGAACAAGCGTCTTTTGATATCATGGCTACAGTCACCATCTGCAGTGATTTTGGAGCCCAAAAATAGTCTCTCACTGTTTCCATTGTTTCCCCATCTATTTGCCATGAAGTGATGTGACCAGATGCCATGATCTTAGTTTTTTGAATGTTGAGTTTTAAACTAACGTTTTCCCTCTCCTCTTTCACTTTCATCAAGAGGCTCTTTAGTTCTTTGCTTTCTGCCATAAGGAAGGTGTTATCTGCATAGTTGAGGTTATTGATATTTCTCCTGGTATCTTGATTCCAGCTTGTGCTTCATCAAACCCAGCATTTCTCATGATGTACTCTGCATATAAGTTAAATAAGCAGGGTGACAGTATACAGCCTTGACATACTCCTTTCCCAATTTGGAACCAGTCTGTTCTTCCATGTGCAGTTCTAACTGTTGCTTCTTGACCTGCATACACATTTCTCAGGAGGCAGGTAAGGTGGTCTGGTATTCCCATCTCTTGAAGAATTTTCCACAGTCTGTTGTGATCCACACAGTCAAAGGCTTTGGTGTGGTCAATAAAGCAGAAATAGATGCTTTTCTGGAACTCTTGCTTTTTTGATGATCCAACAGATGTTGGCAATTTGATCTCTGGTTCCTCTGCCTTTTCTAAATCCAGCTTGAATATCTGGAAGTTCTCGGATGAAGTACTGTTGAAGCCTGGCTTGAAGAATTGTGAGCATTACTTTGCTAGCATGTGAGATGAGTGCAATTGTGTGGTAGTTTGAGCATTCTTTGGCATTGCCTTTCTTTGGGATTGGAATGAAATCTGACCTTTTCCAGTCCTGTGGCCACTGCTGAGTTTTCCAAATTTGCTGGCATATTGAGTGCAGCACTTTCACAGCATCATCTTTTAAGATTTGAAATAGCTCAGCTGGAATTCCATCACTTCCACTAACTTTGTTTGTAGTGATGCTTCCTAAGGCCCACTTGACTTTGCACTCTAGGATGTCTGGCTCTAGGTGAGTGATCACGCCATCATGGTTATCTGGATCATTAAGATGTCTTTTGTACAGTTCTTCTCTGTGTTCTTGTCACCTCTTCCTCGTATCTTCTGCTTCTGTTAGGCCCATACCATATCTGTCCTTTATTGTGCCCATCTTTGCATGAAATGTTCCCTTGGTATCTCTAATTTTCTTGAAGAGATCCCTAGGCTTTCCCATTTTATTGTTTTCCTCTATTTCTTTGCATTGATCACTGAGGAAGGCTTTCTTATCTCTCCTTGCTATTCTTTGGAACTCTGCATTCAAATGGGAATATCTTTCCTTTTCTCCTTTGCCTTTCACTTCTCTTCTTTTCTCAGCTATTTGTAAGGCCTCCTCAGACAACCATTTTGCCTTTTTGCATTTCTTTTTCTTGGGGATGGTCTCAATCACTGCCTCCTGTACAATATCACTAACCTCTGTCCATAGTTCTTCAGGCACTCTGTCTATCAGATCTAATCCCTTGAATCAGTTTGTCACTTCCACTGTAGCATTGTAAGGGATTTGATTTAGGTCATACCTGAATGGTCTAGTGGTGTTCTCTTCTTTCTTCAATTTAAGTCTGAATTTGCCAATAAGGAGTTCATGAACTGAGCTACAATCAGCTCCCAGTCTTGTTTTTGCTGACTGTATAGAGCTTCTCCATCTTTGCTACAAAGAATATAATCAGTCTGATTTCGGAATTGACCATCTGGTGATGTCCATGTGTAGAGTCTTCTCTTGTGTTGTTGGAAGAGGGTGTTTGCTATGACCAGTGTGTTCTCTTGGCAAAACTCTGTTAGCCTTTGCCCTACTTCATTCTGTATTCCAAGGCCAAATTTGCCTGTTACTCCAGGTGTTTCTTGACTTCCTACTTGCATTCCAGTCCCGTATAATGAAGAGGACACCTTTTTTGGAAGTTAGTTCTAGAAGGTCTTGTAGGTCATCACAGAATCGTTCAACTTCAGCTTCTTCAGCATTAGTGGTTGGGATATAGACTTCGATTACCATGATATTGAATGGTTTGCCTTGGAAACGAACAGAGATCATTCTGTCATTTTTGAGATTGCATCCAAGGACTGCATTTCGTACTGTTTTGTTGACCATGATGGCTACTCCATTTCTTCTAAGGGATTCTTGCCCACAGTGGTAGATATAATGGTCATCTGGGTTAAATTCACCCATTCCAGTCCATTTTAGTTCACTGATTCCTAAAATGTCAATGTTCATTCCTGCCGTCTCTGACTACTTCTAATTTGCCTTGATTCATGGACCTAACATTCCAGGTTCCTATGCAATATTGCTCTTTACAGCATCGGACCTTGCATCCATTACCAGTCACATCCACAACTGGGTGCTGTTTTTGCTTTGACTGCGTCTATTCATTCTTTCTGGAGTTATTTCTCCACTGATATCCAGTTGAATATCGGGCACCTACCAACCGGGGGAGTTCATCTTTCAGTGTCCTATCTTTTTGCCTTTTCATACTGTGCATGGGGTTCTCAAGGCAAGAAAACTGAAGTGGTTTGACATTGTTTTCTCCAGTGGACCACGTTTTATCAGAACTCTCCACCATGGCCCTTCCATCTATGGGTGGCCCCATACAGCATGGGTAAGTTTCATTGAGTTAGACAAGGCTGTGGTGCATGTGATTAGATTATTGTTTTCTGTGATTGTGGTTGTCATTCTGTCTGCCCTCTGATGGAGAAGGATGAGAGGCTTGTGGCAGCTTTCTGATGGGAGAGACTGACTGGGGGAAACTGGGTCTTATTCTAATGTTGTGGGGCCATGCTCAGTAAATCTTTTATCCGATTTTCAATTGATGGACTGGGCTATGTTCCCTCCCTGTTACTTGACCTGAGGCCAAACTATGGTGGAGGTAATGAAGATAATGTCGACCTCCTTCAAAAGGTCCCATGCAGGCACTGCTACACTCAGTGCCCCAACCCTGCAGCTGGCCACCGCCGACCCACGCCTCCCCTGAGACTCCTGGACACTCATGGGCAAGTCTGGGTCAGTCTCTTGTGAGGTCACTGCCCCTTCCCCCTGGGTCCTGGTGTGCACACGGTTCTGTTTGTGCGCTTCTAGAGTCTGTCCCCAGTCCTGGGTAAGTTCTGGCTGCTCTATGGTGGGGTTAATGGCAACCCCCTCCAAGAGGGCTTATGCCACACCCAGGTCTACTGCACCCAGAGCCCCTGCCCCCGCAGCAGGCCACTGTGACCCGTACCTCCTCAGCAGACACTCACAGTTCTGTCTCAGTCTCTGTGGGGCCTCGGGTCCTGGTGCGCACCAGGTTTGAGCCCTCTGAGTGTCTCTGGTGGGTGTGGGGTTTGATTCTAAATGAGATTTCACCCCTCCTGGAGAAGGAAATGGCAATCCACTCCAGTACTATTGCCTGGAAAATCCCATGGACAGGGGAGCCTGGTAGGCTACAGTCCATGGGGTCGCAAAGAGTCGGACACGACTGAGTGACTTCACTTTCGACTTTCGACCATCTTGCTGGGGCTTCTCCTTTGCCCTTGGGTGGAGTGGTGCTCGAGCGGCAGCTACACTGGCACTGGAACGACTTTGAGGAGACACCCCCACATCCAGGGGCAAAGGAGCAGCTATTTACATAGCGTTTATATTGCACTTACTATGATTTACAGTGTATCAGGTATTATAAGTAACATAAATATAATATAAACTATACAGAAGGATTAATGTAGGTTGTATGTAAATACTATGCCATTTTATATAAGGAACTTGAGCATTATAGATTTTGGTATCTGTGGGGTTCTGGAACAAGTACCCTGCAGGTACCAAGGAATGACTGTACCTCAATCTCTGTATGGTAAGTCACCCTGGAATGGGTACTTCAATACAGAAGACCTGAAGCTGAAGAATGCCAGGCATATGTCAGTAGCAGTTAGATCTTGGTGGCCACTGTGTCTTGAGAAGAATGGACAAGGAGGAGAAAAAGAGGATTTTAAATTATAGAAATAGGATGAAGAGTAGATGGTGGAGAGTTTTAGATTCTGTAGATTAATAAACTGTAGTGAGGGCAGGAGTGGAAGTAGGGTTGGAAAGAAGCTATTGAAATAATTCAGGTGAGACATGTTAGTACCTGAGTCTAGGTTGATAGCAGTGGAGATACTTAAAAGTAGTCAGAGTCTAAATGAATCGTGAAGGTAGATTGGGATGTGAGGTATTTTTGACCAAAGCAGCTGGAAGGACAGAGTTGAGATGGGGAAGGCTCTGAGTTGGGCAGGCTTGGGTAGGCCGAGTTTGATGTGCTGTTTTGGTTATCCAAGTGGAGTTGTGGAGTAGAAAATGATATGAATCAGGGAAGTTGAGGAAAGAGTTTCAGACAGAGGACGTAAATTTTGAAGTTCTTGACATCTAGGTGGTATTTTAAACCATGACTATGAATTCACTGGAAGAGTGAGGGTAGATAAAGAAATCCAAGAAGAGAACCTATTATAGCTTAGGAATCTATAAAAGAGACTAAGAAGCAGCAACTAGTTAGCTAGAGGGAAAAAAATAACAGGAATTTGTGGTGTTCTGGTAGCCAACAAAATATCATTTTTGAGGAGGAAGGATAAATTAACCACATTTAATGCTGCTGTTAAATCAAATTAGATGAGGATTGAGAACTGACCATTAGGTTAGCAGTATGAAGGTCATTAGAAACCTTGACAAAACTCATTTTGTTGGAATAGAGTGAAAGCCTGAGTGAAGTAGAGTTACAAGAAGATTAGAAACTGACTATAGATACTTTTTTTTTTTAAAGGAGTTTTGCTGTAAAGGCTGCAGAAAATGGAATGCATATCTGAGGATGAAGTGGGAACAGTCCCCGTAGGTTTAGGTATATCTCTTCTGTTCAAAACTCTAAGGTTACACTTCTTACTTTGCGTCACAGTATAGTCTGTGCCCACATTCTATAACTGCATTCCTATACAGCCTGATCCTGTTTTCTCTACCCAGTGCCTAGCTTAGCTCCTGGCAGGCAGCCATAATGATATAGGTTTGAGTGAAAAAACAAAGTCATTTACCTTTTTAGCATTCTACTTTTAAACCATTTTTGATTATATTCATACTTTCAGATTTTAGGGTTCTGCAAATACTTATGCATGGCAACCCACTCCAGTACTCTTGCCTGGAAAATCCACTACTTGCCTGGATGAAGGAGCCTGGTAGGCTACAGTCCATGGGGTTGCAAAGAGTTGGACACGACTGAGCGACTTCACTTTCACTTTATGTACAAAGCATATTATTTAAGTCATAACTTACTTCTTAGAATGTATTTATCAGTTGCCCTTTTCCCCTTTATTAATTAATACTATGATTTTCTGCTTTCTTTCTTTCTTTACTTCAGTGATGGAGTACCCAGCAATGGAAACTAGTTCAGTTTTTACCTCAGGAATTAAGAAACATGTGAAAGATGGAAGAATTTCAAAGACTACTAAGTTGAATGTTTCTCTTGCTTCAAAAATAAAAACAAGAATAATAAGTAAGTGTCATTTGTCTTAAAGTATATTCATATTTTTACTTTTTTCTGGAGAATAGATATAGTATTTGGTACTTTAGCAAGTATAGAAAATGACTGTTTTATTAAATGATACCTTCTCTATTTAATCCTTCCTGTCTCTTTCAACTCCTTTTAGTTGGGGGGTGCTTATGATGATTTACTGTCAGTCATGACAGCTGAATTTTCAGCAGTGAGGCTGGGGGGTGGGTGGCCCAAGGCAACTACCTCCTACACTGCAAAGAAAATACCAAAGTGACATTTCTTTTTTTTTTTTCAAAGTGACATTTCTGAAAAAGAACTTGAGAAAAATGATGGATTGTCCTTCTGATATGTTGTAGCATTTGGATGATGGGTAATCTAGGGGTGGCTGGACTATATAGTGTAGTGTTGGGTGATTTTATATAACCAAAGCTCATCATCAGGGCACTGAGCACTTTGGAGATGGGGTTTCATGGATTTTGGAGTTAAGATGTTGGAAGGCAAAAAAAGAAGGTGAGGGAAGCGCCCCCAAATAAATTTGCATTACTTCAGAAAATGATCTCAATGATTCATCTTCATTTTAGCCTAATTGGGGGAGGAGGATTCCTGCTGCTCTAGCACATGTAGAAGGTAATTGTGCCTTGTGAAATAGCCAAGCCTCCTGAGTATCTTTCACTCATAGTTTTGATCCTTCCAAGGTCTATAGGACCATCCTTTGTATCAAACCACTTTCTGTAGTGGCAGTTTCCTGTTCTCTTTGACAGGACCACTGCACACCCACTGTTATGAAGGAATACACTGGAGTTTGAGGAATGTAACAGGAAAATGTTATTATCCTTTAGCTTCTACAAGTCCTGAACTGGTTCTAGTCTTATTGCCCTTTGATATGTCAAAGATGACTGTCATCAGTGAGATATGTTATTGAATAGTGGCATGTAAATCAAAATTGTGAAAATATAATTATGCTTTAGGTGTACTAAGGGAACATTATGTGTAAGGTGAGCTTTACTAAGGAATTCACAATTAAATTTCTTTGCTAAAAACAGGAAAGCATTCTGAATTAAATTATATTTACATAGTGCTTGTAAAGAGAAGGGATCAAGTATAGATTGCAATAGATGCATAGAAATAAGCAGGTATTTGGGGTAGAAGTAGAAGGTCCCACAGGGTTTAGATAATCTGTCCAACATTACAGTAAGTATGCTCCCTTTCACTAGAGGTTTTGAAAAATGGACTTTGGGAGCATTAATGTGTTCAGTTCTGGTGCCACAGAAACTGACTCTAAAATTTTCACAAATTTGCCTAATTTCACAGATCCCCTAATTTCTCTGGGACATCTTTAGTTAGAGCTTCTCTATCCTACCTCCTCATCAAAGATAGGAAGGAAGGTAGAACAACAAGTACCAGGATTTAGTTTTTGTGACTGATCTAATTATCTGGAATACTGGAATACTGTGTCTATGGGCTTCCCTGGTAGCTCAGCCGGTAAAGAATCCACCTGCAATACAGGAGACCCGGTTCGATTCCTGGGTTGGGAAGTTCCCCTGGAGATGGGATAGGCTACCCACTCCAGGATTCTTGGGCTTCCCTGGTGACTCAGTCAGTAAAGAACCTGTCTGCAATGCGGGAGACCTGGGTTCGATACATGGGTTGGGAAGATCCCCTGGAGAAGGGCGTAGCCACCTACTGCAGTATTCTTTCCTGGAGAATCCCCATGGACAGAGGAGCCTGGTGAGCTCAGCTCATGGGGTCGGAAAGAGTCGGACACGACTGAACAGCTAGGCACAACACACGCAGCACTGTCTGTACTAGAGTCCTCTTACTCCTGACTCTATTCACAGACATGCTGCATTTCTCTCAACTTTGTTCATCTTCTATCTAGCTTTTATTTCTTCAATTCCAAACTCTGGGTACATTTTTTTTTTCAAAACTATATCTGTGTTGTTATCCTCTTCTACCTTCAGCTAAAATTTACAAAGTGAAATAAGTTTTGTTTAAAATAGTTTTATTAAGAAATATGAAAATGTATTAAGATGTTCAGTATTAACTCTTACAATTTTTTTTTTTTACAGACAATTCTTCTATTTTCAAAATTTCTTTAAAGCATAACAACAGGGCATTAGCTCAGGCTCTTAGTAGAGAGAGAGAGAATTCTCGAAGAATTACAACTGAAAAGATGCTGTTGCAAAAAGAAGTGGATAAACTGAATTTTGAGAACACATTTCTTCGTCTAAAGCTAAATAATTTGGTATGGAAACTACATTGTGTTTGAATTCTGAAACTTCTATTATTGTAGAAGCTCCAAAAATGTTTTTTAAATCTGTAATTAGTATAAAAAAATTATTGAAAGATTGTGCTATGTTAATGGACAAACTGTTAATGGGTAATGAAATAGGTGTCTTGAATCTACATTCTAAATGTATACTTGCTGCTCTGCAAACTAGTATAATACCTTGATCAACATTTGATTGCTTATCATAAGCAAACTTGATACATTAAAGTATTTTAAGAAGATTGAATCAATGAATCAATGTAATATGTAAAGCAGTTATCCTTTAGTTAAAAATAAATAAATTTTTAAAAATGAAAGAAAAAGAAGATTGGCATGTTTTCTCCAGTGAATTGAAAGGAGGGACGTTCTCTTGAGTGTGTTCCCTCAATGGCAACTTTCCACTGGCTACAAGCTGAGTATCAGTAAAATGAAGATTGTAGTCATTGCTTTTCCTTCCAAATTCCAACTCTGTCCACAGATACGGCAGTAAGAGCCAGTGCTCAGCTAGGTTACAACTGTAACTCTAACTCCAGAGTGAGTAGAAATTAATTTAAAATGGAAAAATGATTTACTATACTTATTGGAGGTGAAATTCCTATGACTGACAGCCCATGGTCACTTGCCACATGCTATATTACTATGAGAAGACTGAAAAATGTAGGAAGGGACTTCCCTGGTGGTCCAGTGGTTAGGACTCCACACTTCCAATGCAGGGGGTGTGAGTTCGATCCCTGGTCAGAAAATTAAGGTCCCACATTCCATGTGGTGTGTCCAGAAAAAAAGCAGGAAAATTTATAGTTGATAGCTCAAAAGCATTCAAAATATATGTGTGTGTCTATGTCTGTTTCAACTACACAGTGCAGCACCTTTTTAGCTCAATGTGATCTCAGTATTTTTTAAGTCTTTTCAACTGATGGTATTCATAAAAATATAGTAAACTCAAAATTTTAAGTGATTAAAAAGGTCTTTCTTTATTTCAGAATAAGAAGCTTATAGAAATAGAAGCACTCATGAACAATAACTTGATAACTGCAATTGAAATGAGCACTCTTTCCGAGGTAAGTAGAATTTATGCTAAATAGTGTAATATTTTTTAGCATTACTGAAGATAATTGATATTAGTTACATAGCATCAAGGTTAGATTTATATCTTGAACTTTGTACAAAGGAATGGAGATAATGCTAATTTTAATTGGCTAACAGTACACTGTTATTTGATATAATTGGTTATTAAAATTTTGTGTGAAAATTAACTTTTGATTAAAAGTAACACAAGACTAGACAGCTCAGTGGAACACAGGATTAAACAGACTCAAAAACATAAACGATTTTAGTAGAAAAGTAGTATTTCAAATTAGAGAAGAATTGGTATTTTTTAGAAGATAGACACAATTGAAAAACTCAAGGAAAAAAATAGAGGTAGATCCTAGAGCCCCATGTTGTTCAAAGATCAACTGAATATGTAGAAATATTGTGTATGCATGGGTATACATGGGTGTATGCATGGGTATACACGTGTGTATTTATTCATAGGCGTAGAATAAAGTTTGGGAGTTTATATACCAAAATATTAGTAGTGATTATCTTTGTATGGTGTGATTAAGGATGAACTGTGTTTAACCTTATCATCTTATTATTCACATTAAACTAGTGAAGGCTGAACACAAGAATTGTTCCATTACTATTAATATCCTTGTATAATTTGGTACTTTAATGACAAACACAATTTAATGAAATTAGAAATTTCATTCATTTTCATTTTCTTTGTTCTTTTCAAAAATAGTTCCATCAGAGTCCCTTTCTACCGCCAAGTAGCAAGAAGAAACGGGTTAGTAAACAGTGCAAATTGACACGTCTTCCATTTGCAAGGTAATTGCTTCACAACTTATTTAAATATTGACTTGCACACTTCTGCATGAATTGGACTTTGAGTAGTTTTTATTGGTCTGCTTCCTTGAAACAGAAAAACATTTAAAAATAAATAAAGACATACTCATCAACATTGCACCAGTGAAAGAAATGAAAGATATCATCTAATGAAATTCAGTTTTAGACTTTGAAATAATGTTCAGCTTTCCCATAGTTTCTGGAGAAGAAAGTGGCACAGGTCCAGCTTGAGTTACAGTGTTTGAATTACAGTGTTTCAGTGCCTAGATTTTCATGCAACAGTCATTGTCTGTGTGTCTTACAGTGTTCAGGTGGAAATGAGATGGTTTGTGGTATCCTGCTATATGGTAGGTTGTGTTTCTAGGGCTCCAAGGAAACTTAACCATCAATCAAAAACCATGGTCATCTATAGAATCCTGCTATTCTTCAATTCCTTCTTTTCCTCCAGGTCACCACTAGCCTCATGTTTTTTGCTGGATATATCTGATAACTATTTCTACCTTTTCTATCTTGCATACTACTCAGACTTTAACTTTCATCATTACTTTTCACCTGACCAAAATTTCCATTTCTTGAATAATTTAATTATAATCTTAATATCCTTGCCTGGAGAATTCCATGGACAGAGGAACCTGGAGGGCTACAGTCCATGGGATCACAGAGTTGGACATGACTGAGTGACAAACACTTTCACTTTTCACTATCTTAGTAAATACCCTATTTCAAACCTGTCACTTTTAAAGACAGTTATTGAGGTCCAGAGATGTTAAATGACTCAGTGAGTTAATAATATTGATCAGAATTGTCTTGTCTCTTTCAGACAGTGTTCGTCTGTTATATAAATTACAGGTTTAATGCATTTATTCAGGTGTACAAGGAAATACCTATGTATTGAAGTGGTATCTGTACCATAGTAAAAAAAAATGCTTATATCTATTGTATCATTATATCATTCATTCCAGTTTGTGCCTTTGTTCTCTGTTTTGTACTGGTGCCACACTGCACCTGTACATTTTAATAAATTTAGTTTTAAATGGTACATTTTATTGTCTTGTAGGTGCTCAGTTCTTTTTCAAGAAAATCTTGACTGTTACTATACTTGCATTATTTCATATAAATTTATGAATTAAGTGTTAACTTTCCCTCCAGAAAATTTTTATTTTTTTTAAGTAAACTTTTGTTTGAAGTATAATACATATTTTTTTAAAGTGCAAACTTTAGAGAATGGTGAATGTTCACAGTGAACACTGTGGTATAATGAATACTCAGACCAAGAAACAGAATATTGCCCATACCTCAGATATCCTGTGCCCCTTGCCAGTCACTGCTCACCAGCCACCCCAGGATAAATGTTATACTGACTTTTTACACTGTAGATTAATTAATTTTGCCTAGCTTTGAATTTCATGTAATGAAACCATGCAGGATGCATGGTTTTTGTCTCCGACTTCTTTAGCTGAGCCTTGTGTTTGTGCGATTCATCCCTATTGTCCTGTGTAGTTGTGGATCAGTCTTTCTTACTACTGTGTACTGTGCCGTTGCATGATTTTTCCATAATGTTTCCATCCTTCTGGTTCTTTTTATTGTTGTTAGTTTTGGTCTAAGTAATTCTGCTGTGTTTCTGCCTTTTGATTAATATATGTACACATTTTTTAGGTATATATTTAGAATTAGGTATTTTTAGGTGTATGTTTAGAATTGCTGGGTTTTTATATATTTGGCTTTGGAATAATCTGTTACACAGTTTTCTACAGGGATTATACCAAGTTATATTTCTAGCAGCAATAAATGAGAATTTTTATTGTTACGTATCTCCAACAACACTTGTTATTGTCCATCTTTTTCATTTTAGCCAGTGTATAGGTATTACACTGAAGTTTTAATTTCCTTGATAATTAATGAAGTTAAGCATCTGTTTATATGTTCATTTTCTTTCTATCAAGTTATCTTTTTTTTTTTTAAAACAGGTTTGCAATAGTTCTTTCTATACACCATGTGTAAATCCTTTCTGCATTTCAAAAGTTTTTTACCCTCTGACTTGCCTCTTCACTCTCTTAATGCTATCTTTGGATGAATCCAATTTATATATGTATATCTATTTGCACAAAATTTGGGACTCCCCTCTCCACTTGTCCTGTTATTTCTCTCATCGCACATACTTTACAGCAGTTGTAGTTGTCCTGAATTCTGACCTTGAACTAATACTAATAAAACTAGATTTCTAACTTTTAGAAAATGTGGCACTGACTGAGGTTTGTAAGCAGTGGGAAGCTTATTCTTTTTCAAAGTGCCAACCTCTCTTCTGAGCCTAGTTGATTTTTGTAGACTCTCCAGGGACTTCAAGTAGCTTTTTATATTTCTTCTATAATTTATATCTTTTATGTTTGATACAGTTGATTCAATAGTAACTATTTGGCCATTACCTGAAGCAGAGCCTCACCTCTGTTTATTTTTACTAACTTGTTTCTTCAAGTGGTATAGACATTTCCTCCCAATGGTTATTCTATTAATAGTTGCCTTTAAATATTTAACAAATATTTTCTATTTATTTTTATCATCATCAGTAATTTTTAAGTATCTGTAATTTGGCATATAAGGCAAAAATCTTTATCATTGGAGTCTATTACTCTTTATTCTTTGAATTCAAAACAGTCATTTTGTCTAATTGGAGCTTCCCAGGTGGTGCTAGTGGTACAGAACCTGCTGGCCAATGCAGGAGACATAAGAGACACAGGATCGATCCCTGCATCTGGAGGAGGGCATGGCAACCCACCCCAGGATTTTTGCCTGAAGAATGCCGTGGACAGGGAAGCCTGGCAAGCTACAGTCCGTAGGGTTGCAAAGAGTCAGACGCAGCTGAAGGGACTTAGCATGCACACACGCACATACTCTTTGTTCTTTGAATTCAAAACAGTCATTTTGTCTAATTATTTCTGTAGCTTTCTGTATTCCTCCCCCCCCCATAGATTTAATTATTCTAGGAATATGGCTTTAGTTTATATGGATACCTTTTGGAAACAGCAAATTTTATAACACACAAAACTTTACATACTATTGTATAAGAAGAGTTAGGGGTTTTCCATAGAATTAATTACAGGAAAATTGTAAATATTATACATGAATATTTGTAAGTATATTTGAACTTTATTCATTTCATTAGTATTATTATCCTAATAGCTCAACCAGGGATTATATCATTTATCTCCTTTTGGAACCACTGGAGAAAAGAGGATAAGAAGCATTCCTGTTTTATTCCAAGTTCTGTTCTATTAGAAACTACCTATTGCCTGCTAATTGCCTTCATTGAACGCAAAGTGGGTTTGTGGTTGGTTCGTAAATAAATGGAATGTAGAAACAATTATCCAAGTAATTTTCTAAATAGTTCTTATAAAATACAAAATTACCCATTCATTCTTACTTGCCCTTAGGGTTCCAGTAACTTCAAATGACGATGATGAAGAAAAAGAGAAAATACAGTGTGATGACAGCACCATATCAAAGACATCATCTGATAGTCCCTCTTTGGTATCAGCAAGACCAGTATCAACTCAGAATACTTTGAGATTGCCATTCGTTAAAGAAAATGATCAGAATGTTTGTAGTGTAAATGATTCAGAACATGTTTCTTCTATTGTTGATATACTTCCCAAAGGTGAGAGATTTTTAAAGTTCATTTTGAGTATCAGTATTAAATAGTTAACATTCATCAGATTTTCTTCTTGAGGGCTATCATGTATAAACAGTTAATAAGTTAGATTTCTTATGTTACAGATCTACTAACTTATACCATTTAAAATTTCTGGTGAAAACTTAATTTACAAGTAAATGCTGACAAATGTGAGGTCCACAGTGGCTAATACTATTACTTTGGAAACAGTATTTGGAAATGAGCTGGCCTAAAGAGCTTTTTGTGGTATTTTAGCTTATAAATTAAAAGTATGTTATTTAGTTACATCCTTTCCTTTTCATAGATATGAAAATTGAGACTTTAGATAGGTGTAGTGACTTTTTCAAGATCATAACCAATACTGGTAAAGCAAAAACTTGAGCCTGGGTAATGGCTGAGCAAGGAAAAATGGTGACACATATTTTAATGGTTTTTAAAGTAATAATCCTGTGATGTAGTCTGGGTTATATATTTGACATGAAAGTGAAAGAAAGTGAAAGTGAAGTCGTTCAGTCATGTCCGACTCTTTGCGACCCCGTGGACTATAGCCTACCAGGCTCCTCCGTCCATGGGATTTTCCAGGCAGGAGTACTGGAGTGGGTTGCCACTTCCTTAGAATTTCAGATTGGCATATGGAACCATAACTATATTGAATTTGGAGTCTGAATTATTTTCCATTCTAAAAATGTATGTGAGTGTGTGTATATAATTTTATAAATTTTAGCTTCTTGCTAATAACATGTTGACAGTAAGCCTTATTGGAGTTATCACTGTTAAATTTGGGTTCATTTGCTGGCCTCCTCCCACTTAGAAACTTACATTAATAATGTTCATGGTTTTATTGCTGGCTATTCTCCACTCTACTCTTGAGGCCAAGGCAGAGTGAATTCCCAGTACATATTTTCTGTAGATAGGAATGTAAAATCTGACTTATGACTACTCCAGTCGGTTCTACTTTATTTTTTATCAGCATAGATTCTTCATAATGTAAGTTATCTAAACAGAATGCATTGTCAGAAATCCTTTCTCTGAAAGTAATAAATTACTTGTTACTACTTATTTCTGAATTTTGTTTCTCTTGATTTTATAGAAAACCATTCCCACTCAGACCAAAGTTCTAGGAGCTCTCCAACAAGTGAGAAGAAAAATGCCCAGGCGATTAGCCACAAAAAAGAGAAGTCATCTCCTAGTAATGTGACTAAAAGGAAAAAACGTGTTTCATCTTGGGAGTCAGATAATCCTGCAGACACTCCCTGTGTAACAGATTTAGATCAACAACAGGTTTCAAGTCCAGTATTAAATTGGAATAATGAGATAAAAGATTACACTAATGAAACAAATACTACAATGCAGAGAAACATATTGTACCTTCCTGCCTCATCTGAATCTGCAAGTGAACCTCTTGCAAAAGGCATGAATCCACTTCAGGGTAATGATGACTCTCAGTTGCAGAAAACTGTGTATGATGATGACATGGATTTAACTGCTAGTGAAGTCAGCAAAATTGTTACAGTTTCAACAGGCACTAAGAAGAAAAGAAAGAAAAATCCAGATGATTGTGGAATGAAAACTTTCAGAAAAGTGAAAGATCCAAGCTCTGAAAAAAAGAGAGAAAGATCAAAGAGACAACTTAAAAATAGTTCAGGTGCCAATATTGAGGAAAAAATTGAAAGTGGACCAGAAAGAAGATCTGTTGACCTGGATGGTGAAGGGGATTCAAGAGATCCAAATTTTATCTTCAGTAATGAACAGATGACTCAGTTGAACACGCTGAAGAAAATAACCCTTCCTAATGGCTTTGATCAGGGTGACAAACAAAGTATGCAGTGTAACAAAAAAAAGAAAAGAATTCATGTAACAGAGGAGCAAGAGGAAACATACTCTTTCTCCCAAAGTTCAGATAAATTCCCACAGGATGGTAAATTTGATTTGGGTCCAAGTTCTCTAGCTTGTAAGAATAGTAAAGCTTCTAGACAGACATTTGTGATTCATAAGTTAGAAAAAGATAACTTATTCTCAAACCAAAAGGTTCAAGAAACCACCTCTGAAAACCTAGGTGTCACAAATGAATTTCAAACAGCTTATCTTTCCAACAAAGGTAATGCAAAGTTATGTGATGATGAGACCCAAAATATGTTTGATTTGAAAAAGCATGTCACTGATACACAACCCACTCAGCAAAATGAATCAAAAATAAATAAGAAGGTTTGGCAGAAAATAAATCGGAAAACAGAAATAATTTCTAAAATGAACCAAATACTTGGGGATGATACTAAAGATGTGCAAGGCCCAGAAAAAGGTAACTTTTCCTTCCAAACCCAAGAGGATAAAGAAACCATCTCTAGAAACCTGGATGTTTCAAATGAGTTTCAGAAATCTGTTCTTTCCACTGTCAGTAATGGAAACCTGTGTGATTGTAAAACCCAGAATGTGTTGGGTTTGCAAAAGAAAATCACTGACGCATACCCTGTGCAGCAAAATGAATCAAGAATTAATAAGACTCTTAGGCAGAAAGTAAATCGGAAGACAGAAATAATTTCCACAGTGAATCATTTAGATAACACGAGTGAGTACTGCCCAGAAAAGGGTAAAGAAATCATCCCTGAAAACCTAGTGGACACACGTGAGTTTCAAACACCCACTCTTTCTTCCAAAGACGGTAGAGACATATATGATTGTGACACTCAGAATGTTTTGGGGGTGAAAATGTATGTTCATGATATACAACCTGCTTGTCAGAATGAATCAAAAATAGATAAGCCTAGGCAAAAGGTATGTCGGAAGACAGAAATCATTTCTGAAGTCAACCAAATATATAAGAGTGATGACAAAGGCAGGCTTGACCCAGAAAAAGATAACTTACTTTCTCTAATCCAAAAAGATAAGGAAACCATCCCTAAAAACCTGGAAGACACCAATGAGTTTCAGATAGTTGACCCTCCCTCTGGAGTTAATAGGAACCTATGTGATTATGAGACTCAAAACCTTTTAGGGGTGAAAAAGCGTGTTACTGATACTGGGAAGCAAAAGGAATCAAAAATAAATAAGAGACTCAGGCAGAAAGTAAGTCGGAAGACAGAAATAATTTTGGAAATGAACAGAAAAAATGAGTTTAACAATAAAGGTATATGTGACTCAGAAAAAGGTGACTTCTCCCTAACCCCAAATAATGAAGAAACCATTTCTGAAAACCTAAAAGTCACACATGAATTTCAGACAGTTTATCTTTCCACCAAAGATGATGGACATTTATATGATTATAAGACCCAGAATATGTTGGATTTGACAAAGCATGTCACTGATAAGCAACCTACTCAGCAGAATGAATCAAAAATAAATAAGAACCTTAAGCAGAAGCAGAAAGTAAATCGGAAGACAGAAATAATTTCTGAAATGTGCCAGATATATGAGGATAATGGTAAAGATGTGCATGGCCAAGAAAGCTATACAAAAAATCTTGATTTTCAAATAAATAAACAAAGACCTGAAGGCCAAGCTGTTATTAGTGGATACTGTATGGAAATCAACAGTTACGAGAAAGAAAATTATGATGAAATTTCAAATCCTTATAAACCAATTAAAAAGCATGGGAAAGAATCAGACAAGGCAAAGAACATTTTGGCAAAAAGTGACAACATGCCTGTTTTGCAGTTGACAGGTCCTTCACAGATGTCTGTCTTAGAACCAGGTTTAAAACATATTACTGATGAGGCAGATTCTGACCCTGGAGACCACCTGGAACCACATAGGAGTCCGAGGCTAAGCACTAAAACTCTGAATAGAAAGAGAGAGATCCACGTTGCGGAGGTGACGAAGGAAGGAGAGTGCCAGGTCAAAAAAGTAAATAAGATGACATCCAAATCAAAGAAAAGGAAGACCTTCGAAGATGCTTCTCTGGATAGGCATGAACTAATGGAGGTGATATCCGACACCATTCAGGAAATGTCAGTTGAACCTGAGTACACTGTTAAGGGGAAAAAGTTGGAAAATGTGGAAACTGTCAAAATTAAACCAGACTTTTACACAAAAATGTTGATATCTTTATCTCAAATGTATTCACCTAGCAGACAGGATTCTTCCCTTAACAGTGTTCTTGAGGGTTCAGTACCTTTGAGTATTTCTTCTAATAAAAATCTGAAAGAAAATTTTGCCCCAGAGAGCTCGCCCATCTTTCAAGTAAGTGATGAGGTACATGAGAAGATGAAAGACATGAAATTTGAAGTCGACCAGAGAACACAAAGATCAGAAATAGGTAGGTCCATACCTGAAGTGATGAAGTTTTAAAATTGTATATATATATATATATATATATATATATATATATATATATATTCATTTAGCCAGTAAAGCATTTCCTATTATAACTGATTTTTATGGAATTTTAAAATAATATATAAGTATGTAGCCTAATCTATAGAAGCAATATGGAGGAATTTAAAGAAAGCTTAATACTTTAAGAAGGTAACAATGAGAGTGGCTTGGACATTCATGTATTTGGCCTTTAGCACAAAGTTGTCTGATGATGACACTGGACAGATGATTTCCTTTTTCATATTTTTGAAGGAAATTGAGTGTTTTAAATGTGGCAGCAGAGCATAAGATGGTTAGACACCATCATCAACTCAATGGAGATATATATATATATATATATATATATATATATATATATATATATGTGTATGTATGTATACCTGCTATATGTTAGTCACTCCGTCGTGTCCAACCCCATGGACCTATAGTGCACCAGCCTCCTCTGTCCATGGAATTCTCCAGGCAGGAATATTGGAGTGGGTTGCCATTTCCTTCTGCAGGGGATCTTTCCAACCCAGAGATCAAACCCCGGTCTCCTGCATTGCAGGCAGATTCTTTACTATCTAAGCCAATTGAGCAAACTCCAGGAGATAATGGAGGACTGAGGAGCCTGGGGTGCTGCAGTCCATGGGGTCATAAAGAGTTGGACACGACTTAGCAACTGAACAACAACAATAATGAACTGCCCTAGTTTGATTTTACCAAAGACAGTTGCAGATTTCTTAAGGATGGGACTGTCTCCAACAGCATACATTTAATATGATCAAAACATTATTCTAGGGACTGTACTGGTGGTCTGGTGGTTAAGATTCCACAGATGCACTGCAGGGTGCACAGGTTTCATCTCCAGTCAGGGAACTATCTTACATGGCACTAGGCAAAGCCAAAAAAAAAAAAAAATTAATCTAGGTATTTTAGAGGATTAAAAATTAAGAATACCACATCCCTTTCCTCATCCATGTATGGAAAAGTACAGTGTTTAAGCATGGCAAATGCTTTAATAAAAGCACACATATGAAGGGATGTAATGATGGGGAATAGTTTTGGCTAGAGAAACCTGCAGAGGCGTCATCAAACAGATAGCACTTTAGGCCCTGAAAGGATAGATAGGATTTTTAGGTTTAGTGTTTCTTTCCTATTTTCTCCAGTTATTAAAATAATGCTCATTGCAGAAAATTGAAAGTAGAGAATCAGAAAATAGGAGGAAAAACAATCACCCAGAAGAACGGCGGTCAACATTTTACCATATGCATGCAGATGTGAATCTATGCATTTTAAAATATATATTTGAAATCAAACTATATATAACATTACTTACCTCACTTTTTCCTCTTAACATTAATGTTTTTATGTTATTAAGGACTTCCCTGATAGCTCAGTTTGTAAAGAATTTGCCTGCAATGCAGGAGACCCTGGTTTGATTCCTGGGTTGGGAAGATCTGCTGGAGAAGGGATAGGCCACCCACTACAGTATTCCTGGGCTTCCCTTGTGGCTCAGCTGGTGAAGAATCTGCCCACAATGCGGGAGACCTGGGTTTGATCCCTGGGTTGGGAAGATCCCCTGGAGAAGGGAAACGCTACCCACTCCAGTAGTCTGGCCTGGAGAATTCCAGGGACTGTATAGTCCATGGGGTCACAAAGAGTCGGACAGGACTGAGCAAGTTTCACTTTCTTTTGTTATTGGAAATGTTGCAATATTAGACAATTCCTGTATCAATTACAGTTTTCTACCGGAAGTGTAACATTTCAATAGATGTATGTAGAACACTAGGATTTTTATGGATAAGACTGTTCCAGGTAAAAGGAATACTGACTCAAAAGAAGTGCAAAGGTCTCGAGTTGCAGGACATTGTAGAGATTGGTAAGCTGTCTTTCACCTGTTTCTCATGTTGCCGTTCATAGTGTGAGCAGTCATCGACATCGAATTGAATCATAAAGAATTTCTATCAGCCTAAATGATTTTAGTATAAAAACATTACAGGCTACTATTTTGATAGTTTGTTTTAAATAGTAAGTTTCTTCCTCTCATTATTGCTAGGAAAAAAAAACCTGATTTACAGATAATTTCAGTGCTACTTTTATAAAGTTCAAAGTTATAACTTGATTAAGTTGAAACATTTGATACCAATCATTTATAAACCAGTAAATATCCTATATATATTCCAATATCTCTATATAGATTGTTAAAAATATTTTTGAAAACAATACTCTTTTCAGGTGTTAGAATGCTACAAGACTTGACAAATACCAGTTTTGTTTCAAATACCGCTGCTAAATTTGAAAACAAGGTAGATCATCTATCTTCAGAGCTGCCAAGCCGAAGAAGAAGGTGTACTCCTCTCTGTTTAAAGGAGCCAAGTCTCAAAGGGTGAGTATTTCAATGACATAAAAGTAATTTCAGTGTGGCGCTATAAAATACATGCTTTTAAAAGGATTCCTGCCTGTATTTGAACAGTTTTGAGTATGAATGATGTACATTATTGCTGACATGTAATACCCATAGTAAGATGTGGGTAAGATTTGAAGAAATGCCTTCTTTTAACAGGCTTAAACATTTTTTGTTGCCTATAATTTGCAAACCCCTCGTTCTTTGTTACCTCTCTTTATTTTCTACCTTGTCTTTAGAAGAATTCAGAGTTGGTTTATATGTCCTTTAGTCTCAAAGTGTAACACCCCCTTTTTTTTTTAAACCTCAAACATACCCTCAAAGAGAGGGAAAAGTATTCCCCCCACACCCGCCATTTATCCATCCCTGAGCTTTGAGAATTATCAATATTTTACTATATTTACTTTTACCATCTGTTTTCTGTTGTAATGTCTTTAAAGCATATCCCTAATATTGAGTCATTTAATTCCTAAAACACTTCTGTATATACATATATAGAAAATAAGAACTTAATAAAACTGGACAACAGTAATCACAACTAGAAAAATTATCAATAATTCTTCACTGTCATGTAATAGCAAATCCCTATTCCCATTTCCTTGATTATCTCAAAAATGTCCAAATGCCTTTTACATATGTTTAATTCAAAAATCCTATTTTTTCCAAGGATAAATGGCTATTTCAGAGAACCTGATGATATTTGGGATGGTATTTTTAAAAGGATAGAAATATCCTCAAATATTCTCTTTAAATTGTCTCAGTATTTGCTTCTTTATAAAATTAAAGGCATTACCAGCAGATGTCAGTAGTGTAAGAGAGTGTGCAAGAGCAGCCAGTCAAAAATGAAGGACCAAGGGCTTTTCTAAACAGCTTTTTTGAGCTACAGTTCACATACCATATATTTCGTCCATTTAAAGTGTACAGGTCAGTGGTTTTTCAGTAGATTCACAGACATGTACACCATCACCACAGTCAATTTAAGAACACTTCTTCATTTCAGAAAGAAACCCATGTCCTTTAGCTGTCACTGCTGTATCCCTCAGCCCTAGACAACCAACTGATCACCTAATTCTTATCTCTATAGATGTCCTCCTCAGTCATTTCATATGAATGAAATCATACAATATGTGGTCTTTGTGACTGGTCTCTTTCACTGAGCATAATGTTTTCAAGATTCATTCCTGATGAACATGTATGAGTAGTATTTCATTCCTTTCTATGACTGAATAAAATATTCTATTGAAAATACACCACATTTTACTTATCCATTTGTCTGTTGATGGTAATTTACTTGTTTCCACTTTTTGGCTATTATAAATAATGCTGCTGCAAACATTTGTGGGCTTTTGTGTGTATACGTTTTCATTTCTCTTGGGTATATGCCTAGTCGTGGAGTTGCTGAGTCATATGGTGTGTGTGTGCACACTTACATTGTCGTGTCCAACTCTTTGGACTGTAGCCCACCAGGCTCCTCTGTCCATGGATTCTTCAGGCAAGAATACTAGAGTGGGTTGCCATTTCCTTCTCCAGGGGATCTTCCCCACCCAGGGATCAGACCTGCATCTCTTGTGTCTCCTGCATTGCAGGCAGATTCTTTTACTCACTGAACCATCGTGTTTGTTTGAGGAATTGCTCGATGGTTTTCCAAAGCTGCAGAGAAGTGTCACTTCTTTCATCCCTGCTACCCTATTCCCATTACTCCTTCTTTCTACCCTATTTTTATTACCTCCTGTGGATAACCAGTTCCTTTTGTTTCTAGGTTGTGTATTTCTTTTGCATAAATAAGCAAATATGTGTATATCCTCCTTTTTCTTGCATAAGGTAGTAAGTATACCTAGCTGCCCTGGGGAGCTTTGCTTCTTATCATTTCATTCCAGAAATCACTCCATATCAATTTGGAGAGATTGTTCTCATTCCTGTTTACAGCTAGGTAATACTTAATAAATTCTTTTAAAAGAGCTACCTATTCTAAACTAAATATAATAAAATGCTCTTATGAATTAGTGTTCTATTTTAGTTTAGATCTACTGGGCATGCAGATTATCTGGGAATCAGTTTAGTTGGTAAATTTTTTTAAAAGCAAATAACACAATGTACATCAGGATAAATGCTAAGAATGACAACAATCCAGTTGCCACTTTTTCTTTTTGGACTGAGAGTGGCATGCAGCAGGCATATCATAGCTTTTGATAGGCCCCCAGTGAGAGTAAATCCTGATGAAAACTGCTCACAATGTGTTATGGAGTGGTCATCGTAGGCACTGAGGATAGGGGCAGTTATCAGGAAGGTGATACAAATATTTTTTAAAGTCTTTATCTCTTAAGTCCCAAAGAACTGAACATAACAAAGAGGATATTTTTAATAGTAAAAGCCCTAATCCACAAAGAATATATAATAGTTGTAATATTATATACCAAATAGCATAACAACTACTTTCATGAAGCAGAAACTATAGGAGATACATAGAGACAGAAATACATGAATAAATTTTTATATACTATTCAATATAAAGCAAATAAAATGGGCAAAAAATTAGTAAGGAGATGGAGATCTAAACAACATAATTAGTAGGGTAAATCTTACAGTTTACATATCAAACTCCACACTCTGAAAAGAGAGAATACATGTTCCTCTTAAGTGTTCACAGCCCAATTACAAAAGCATATCTAACACCATGCTATGAAAAACATAAACCCACCAAGTAAGGTGTATTCCAGGAATGCAAAGTTTGTTTAATATTAGAAAACTTATCATCATATACCATATTAATAAAGCTTATGATTTTTTTCATAGATACTGAAAAAGCCTTTGACAAAATTCAGTACTCACTCATGATTAAAATACTCAATAGACATTGAAGGATACTTTCATAAAATGATGAATTGTACTTGCATACCTTAACCCTAAAGCCAGTATCTTGTTTAACGGGGAGACAACAGAGGTATTTACACTTAAGTTAAGAACAAGTCAAGAATGTCCACTATTCCTGTTACTAATTCAACAAGGGATTGATGAATTCAATTCAAAATAGTGGTCACTTCTTGGGAGATGAGAGGGCTTTGATTTTGTCTCCCAGAAAGGAGCACACCAGGGGCTTGTGAGATGAGGTAAGAGTTTATTTCTTAACCTGGATGTTGGTGTGTCAGCATTTGACTGGTTTTAAATTGTACATTTTCATATATTCTTATATGTATGCTACAGTTCATAATTAAAAGGAAATATATGGTAAAACATGTAATGTATAAAATCTGGATTGATTAATTTCTCTAAAACCTCATCTGTAATTCCCCCGATCATAGACTATTTAAATATGTGACGCAGCTTGTGGTTTGAGGAATCTGCATTTTATTTTTATGATGCAGCGATTTTCCTTTCCATACTTTGCAGCAAAAGCATTAGCTTTAGGTGGTTGTTAAATCTTCCTTTTTTCTACTTTGCAGGAAGATGAGAAGATGAGGTGAATTTATACATTCTGGTTTTCCTGAATTCTCAAACCATAGCAATTCAAAACAGGGATCTAACTAGGATCAAGAAGATGAAAAGCATGATGAAAAGTTCTGTTTTTTTTTTTTTTTTTTCCCATCTCTTGCCTTTTTGTAGAATGTTTATTCTTATGTATAGGTAATATGCATAAAACAGCTATTTTGTAATATTAAGCACTTTAAGTTATTTTGGTCACCTTATAACTTATCTTCCTGCTCATATAATCTCCTTTCAACCAAACAACCTTTAACTAAACAATAACTATTAACCTTTTAACTGAATAAAATGTATTATAAATACTTTGCACTGGTTATCTTGTTATACACCAAAACGACCTTGTTTTGTTTTATTTTGTTTTAAAAACCATTCAGTAAATGTGAACACCTATAAGATTTTAAAACTCACCTTCTGCCCTGGCCAGTTTTCTCTCACCCTCATTCTTCAACTTTCAAAATTACTTGTTTACTGTCAGCTGCTGTATTACTTCCATTATACGTAATCTGATGACTTGGTTGAGTGGGTTTCTCTCTCAGGTGCTTTTGAATTTGGTTTTTGTAACTTTAAAGATCACTTATTATTCCAGTATTAAAAAGTAGTAAATCCTCTTCATACCTGAGATTAACAAACATAGCTTACTATATTGAAATGATTAGTAAAAATCTATTCTGCCTAGATGGAAAAGCTTTCTTATATCCAGCAACTAAACGAGTAGGCCCAAGAAATCTGCATTTTGTTTAACAAACACCTCAGATAATTCTGGGGCAGACTGGCCTAGGACCAAACTTTGAAAAACAGTTGTGAGACTACAGAGTCCCACAGAACTTACTCATTTACCAACAGTGTCTGTTGAATGGAGGCTAGATGTTTTATTAAAGGAATAATTTACACTGCTCTAGGGTTTGGCACCCTAACAGTTTTTCCTTTCCTGTACTGTTATTACTTAAGGCTTTGAATCTCTGTCATTATCTGGTATTTGGTTTCCTAGTGTTTCTATTTTTTCCTCCTTTCCATGAGGTTTGTCTTTTTTTGTTGTTGTTCCCATGCAAATTATTTTTCATTGTATGTATCAGACTTACAATCTTTTATTGGAACTCAGTCACATTTAAAAAGTTTTCCTGTTCCCAGATTTAAGAAAGACATTTACCCATGGTTTCATTTTGTTTTGATGTTTAAATTTCTGATTCATGTGGATTTTGTTTTATGGTAAAATATGAACACAATTTTTGACCTTTTCCCAAAGGATTGTCCATTAATTAAAAAGTCCATGTTTTCCACTACTGATTTGAAGTGCCACATTTTTCAATGTTGTATTTCCATATACACTTAAACTTATTTCTCAATTTTCTGTTCCCTCTACTAGTTTATGTCTTTTTATGCCCCTCTATCGTTGTCTTTATAGGGACTTTAAGGGAGTTTCAAAACTTCCCTCATGGAAGTTTTCCATTCTTTTTTCCTGGTAATACATATAAATGGAATCTTTGAGTCTCTTTTCTAATCGATTATCACTTGTATATATGAAGATTATTGATTTCTGTATGTTAATTGCTAAACTCTGTTATTGTTTATGCTATTTTCCAGATATATATATTCTGAAAACCAGGCTATCTTTCCTCCTCCTTTCTCTCCAATTCTTAGGCCTCTCACTGCTTTCTCTTATGTAACTGCATGGCTGCTACCTTATATTTAGTGTAAAATAGCAGTGAGAATGGTGGATATCATTGTCTTGTTCCTGATTTTCATAGGAATGCCTCTGGCTTTACCCCATTAAGTAAGATGCTATGGAATAAGCTGGTTGTGTATGCTTATAATCACATTAAAGTATTACCTATCAATTACTATTTTATTCAGTGCTTTTTTAATAGATTATGAATGAGTGTCAGATGACTTTTGATGTTGATGGAGACTGTATTAGTTATGGTTCAGCCAAGACCAAAACTACAGTTATCAATTGTTGATCATATTCTAGAGATCGGAATAAGACCTGAACAGACAAAAGGGGCTAGTGGTGTATAATAGAGGAAGTCACTATGGTAAGCATCCACCATCTCGGGCTGAGGGAATATAAAGAAAAGAATGGAATTATTGAAACTTAAAGACTTAGAGGAAGAGTTCCAGGACTCTAGGGGGAAGGTGTTCAACAGATAACCTACCTTAGAAAAACGTATATGTGTATCTTTATTAGGGTATACTCTAAAAATTGTTCAGTTCAGTTCAGTCGCTCAGTCGTATCCAACTCTCTGCGACCCCATGAATCACAGCAGGCCAGGCCTCCCTGTCCATCACCAACTCCCAGAGTCCACTCAAACTCATGTCCATCGAGTCGGAGATGCCATCCAGCCGTCTCATTCTCTGTCACCCTCTTCTCCTCCTACCCCCAATCCCTCCCAGCATCAATCTTAAACTTTTATTCACTAATCTTATTGCTGTCATAATATTGATGTGGTTGTTTTGAAATAGATCTAAGGACAAGATAAAGCAATTATGTCAAGGTTTTAGAATCACGATTTTTGGCATAAGCAAAAAAGAGATATAATTATAAAACCCAAGAAGTGAAAAAAATTGAATCTGAATTTAATCAAAGGCTTTAGACCCACAGACAAGATACTGGAAGTCAGGATGGAAAAACAACACCAGGGAGAAGCAACCAGCCGTATTAAATATAGCGTATTCGTTCCATAGGACAACTGACCTGGTTTCTTCTTCAACATGTTCAGTTCAGTCCGACTCTTTGCGATCCCATGGACTGCAGCACGCCAGGCTGCCCTGTCCATCACCCACTCCCAGAGCTTGCTCAAAGTCATGTCCATTCAATCGGTGATGCCATCCAACCATTTCATCCTCTGTCATTCCTTCTCCTCCTGCCTTCAATCTTTCCCAGCATCAGGGTCTTTTCCAGTGAGTCAGTTCTTCCCATGAGGCAGCCCAAGTATTGGAGATTCAGCTTCAGCATCAGTCATTCCAATGAATATTTAAGATTTCATTTAGGATGGACTGGTTGGATCTCCTTGCAGTCCAAGGGACTCACAAGAGTCTTCTCCAACATGGCCGTTCAAAAGCATTGACTCTTTGGCGCTCAGCTTTCTTTACGGGCCAGCTCTCACATCCATACATAGACTACTGGAAAAAACCATAGCTTTAACTAGAGGGACGTTTGTTGGCAAAGTAACGTCTCTGCTTTTTAAATATGCTGTCTAGGTTGGTCATAGCGTTTCTTCCAAGGAGCAACCATCTTTTAATTTTGTGGCTGAAGTCACCATCTGCAGTGATTTTGGAGCCCAAGAAAATAACATGTTAATAGCATTAAAAAGGAGGAGTGGGTGAGGAGACTATTTTAGATTTAAAAAGGTTAAAGAGACAACAAGGACATTAAACGGGAAAAGGCATTTTTTTAAGACCCTGGTAAATTTAAAGATGTTAATATTCATTTTGTTATATGTTGGCATTTTGGCTTTGTAAGAAAAAACATTTTAATGCATATTGAAATATTTAGGGGTAAAATAATGTGTTTGAAATTGGGCTTTAAAATATTCCAGAAAAAATGTGGGAGGGTGGCAAAACGTTCAATGTTTTTAAAGCTCAGTGAGTCAGGTGTATGGGGATGCTAGTAGTATTTTATGTACAAAATTTTAGAAATTTTCACAATAAAATATATATGTTTATATAAATGAGATAGCAAAATGCTCTAAGTATGTTAAAGAGAGTCTGGGAAAGAGCTTGCATCCATTTGAATTTTTAAAAGGTGTTATAGTGCAGATTTCAAAAATGTAAAAGTAGACCAGAAAGTTAAATTCTAAGTTGTGGACACAAGTGACTTTTATTTTTATGCTTTTCAGTATTTTCCAAGTTTTATTTTTTTAAAAGTCTTTCGAGATGGTTTACTTCACTACTGACACTTATCAAATAAACGTTATGGTTATTTACTGGGCAAATTAAGAGTAATGATAAAACTTTAAAAATAGTTTATATCAAGGTAGCTCGATATTTTTTTTTTTAAAGCTGCAATAATTATATCTAAAAGTGTGAGAGAAAGTTATAAAACCCTCTGTTGCCCTTAAGTGCCTCTCTTGCAAAGCCGGACTAAATGTGATAGTTTATCAGCTATTAAAAGTACAGACTGCGGCAGGCATGGTCTGCCTGCGGAGCGGCAGATACAAAAAAACCTCCTACCGTTCCCGGACTTCAAATCTAGCTGGAAAGCCATTAAAATGTACTACTATAAGACGACCGAAGCGGCGTCACAGGACCTGCAGTACCTGCTAAGAGGCAGCACAAACGCCCCGGCGCCTTGGGCGAGGAATTTAGGACCGCGCCCAAAGATCCCAGCCAATGGTCTCAGCGCGGAGGGAGCCGGGCGATGACGTTCTCGGATGGGGGAAGAATTTTCCCCGCAGGGCGCTCCCGGAACTTTTCATCTAAAGTGGGACTTGAGCCCTCGAGGGTGGTTGCACTTTAGGCTCCTTCGATCCCGGTGCCAGCGACTCCTCCTGGGGACCTCCGGACCCTCGGATCCTCGGACCCTCGGACCCCGCCACCATGGAAGGGGGCGCCGAGCTGCTCTTCTACGTGAACGGCCGCAAGGTGAGCGCGCTCCCGCGCTGCCCGTCCTGTCCCGCCGGGTCTTCAGGTGCTGGGGCGCCGGGCCCTGGGCTGCACGCGGTTTGCTGCGCGTCCCACCTGCACCGTAGGAGCAGGGAAGAGAAGCGTTTTCTAGGTCTGTCTGGATCTTTGGGCCCCCGCCTTCCTGATTTTCGTTTTCCCTCTCCTTCCTAGACGCAGGGGCTGATTCCCAAGCCCACCCCACCCCATCAACAGCAAGAGAAATGATTGTTCTTATTCAGCAGAGTCAGTACTCCCTAATCTTCCCCTTGTCAAACCCATCAGCAGACCGGAACGTCTTTCGTTATGCCTCGGCTCTTGGGTGTGTTTGGGTAAACGGAGAGCAGTTTGGAGTCAGGACAGGGCCGCAGAGATGGATTCACCAAGACTTCTCATTCCCATCGTCTCCAAAGTTACAGCACTTGGCCGTGCTGAGCCCATGTCCGGCTCTGGGACTCCAGGGTCCTCACTGGGTCCCCTGCTGGCGCGGCGGCCATCCTCTCAGAAGCCAAGTTCGCTCCGTAGATCCCCGGGGGCAGTTCCAGCCATAGCCTGAGGTTTGAAGGCAGCAAAGCCCCCAGAGAATCCTTTAAAAACACCCCCACGCACGAAGCCACAGACCGCTTACTCTTCATGTTGTCCCAGCACTTTGCAAGGGGGATGCCGAAGCAAGAAAGTGAAAGTGAAGTGAAGTGATAGAGGCTCAGTCGTGTCCGACTCTTTGCGATCCCATGGACTGTACAATCCATGGAATTCTCCAGGCCAGAATAGTGGAGTGGGTAGCCTTTCCCTTCTCCAGGGGATCTTCCCAACCCAGGGATCGAACCGGGGTCTCCTGCTGTGCAGTTGGATTCTTTACCAACAGAGCTCTCAGGGAAGCCCAAGAAGGTGAAAAGCCTTCCTTAAAAGCAAACAATGGGGCAAGGGCTGTGATACGGGCCTTCAGAGCCCCAGTGATCCGTGTGTCTGAGTCAGGGAGAGCCTGACTTTCCCCGACTGACCCTGGGACTCACCAGGAAGCTGCTGCTGCTGCTGCTAAGTCGCTTCAGTCGTGTCCGACTCTGTGCGACCCCATAGACGGCAGCCCACCAGGCTCCTCCTTCCCTGGGATTCTCCAGGCAAGAACACTGGAGTGGGTTACCATTTCCTTCTCCAATGTGTGAAAGCGAAAAGTGAAGTTAAGTCGCTCAGTCGTGTCCGACTGTTAGCCACCCCAGGACTGCAGCCCACCAGGCTCCTCCGTCCACGGGACCCTCCAGGCAAGAGTACTGGAGCCGGGTGCCATTGCCTTCTCCGCACCAGGAAGCTAAGGAAAGTCAAATATCACGACCTCTCACTTGTGAGGCCTCTTCTAAAGCCCTGAGCTTAATTTTGAATTTGGATTTTGTATCATTTTTCTTAAAGAGGATTTCCCCAAATCATGTAAATTCTAGGTCCTGTATAAAACTTTCCTCTGTACCTGCTGCCTGAGTTTCACACTGGATAAGATGAGTTTGTTTTTCCTGAACTTTCCTGAAGGCAGGCCATTAGGGTCTCCTCACAGGACTGCTATGAGAGTGAACCATGATAAGGATTGGGGTGGGGGGTGAGTTTGAAGAGGTCTTATGGTGTCATTTTTTCTTCTTTTGCATAACTGAATGGTGCAGTAGACACAACTGTGGCCTTTTTATTTGGACAAACAAGGATTCAATTCCAGCTCTAACTCCTAGGGAGACACCGTAACCTACCCTCAGTTCCTCTGCTAAAAGGAGATAGTACTACTTACTTCACAAATAATGGTAGTGAGTTTTTAATCCATTGATTTAAGGGCCTGCTCTATGCCAGTAGGGCCTTCCCAGGTGGCTCAGTGGTAAAGAATCCGCCTGCTAATGCAGGAGATGGGGATTCAGTTCCTGGGTAGGGGGAGATCCCCTGGAGGAGGAGATGGCGACCCACTCCAGTATTCTTGCCTGGGAAATCCCATGCACAGAGGAGGCTGGCGGGCTCCAGTCCCTAGGGTCGCAAAGAGTCAGACATGACTGAGCACCTACATGCACATGCTGGTGTTGAGTGTCCTCAGGGGACTCAGCAGAGCACATAAATGACCAAGTCCCTCTGGGGAGGCAGACGACAGGCATATAAATAAATGGAAATGTGTCATGTCAGGCAGTGATAAATGCCAGGATGAAAAGCAAGGCAGAGTGGGGGGACAGAGAATGGATGTGAGCTAGTGCTTCAGGCAGCATGGATGTTTAAGACCGAACGGATGAGGGGCTGACATTTGGGTGGTCACCAGTATGAAGTGAGGAGCAGGTGTCTGAGGGAAAAGCACTCTACACCAAGGAAATGGAGGTGCAGAAATCCTCAGAGACAAGGATTTCTTCATGTTCAGGGGGCAGCAAGGAGACTAGAGAGCCTGGAGATGTGGCCAGGGGCCAGATGACTCAGGCTTTTTAGGTGATGGTAAGGGTTTTGGTTAAAGGAGGAAATAGGTGTTTGAGTCTAGCTTCTTCTCCCCCTCCTCCCTCCCCTGCTCCCAAACAAACTGTAGTGGAATTTTTTTAACATAACAGCTAATAATAGTTTGTACTCTATTGATTTTTAAAAATAAATAAGCTGGTTCTTATCTGTGGGTTTGTTTTACCTATGGCCAAACATCCTATGATCCTTTGGAACGTGCCTATTAGAAATACTGATTTTGTTTTTGCAGTTGCCCTGTTAAAAGAAATTATGTCACCCTTTCTCTTTCCTGCCCCTCTCTTCCAAATTCTGTTAGGTTTGTGCCTCAATCCTGGCAAGCAAACCTGATTGCCACATGGATAGAATTAGAATAAAGTCCCTGAATCAGAGAGTGAGGGGCTGTTGATAAAAGAGGAAAAAGCCACCAGGAAGAGGGGTCATGAAGTCAAACATAACCTCTGGGATTAGAGTATTGCCCTTGAAAAGCAGCTTTGAAGCCAGTTAGGAGACTGAGTGATGTGACTGCCCTCTGCTCTGTGCTTTTTGTAGCATACCCCCACGTCACTGGGTTCCCCCAGTGGCTCAGAAGGTAAAGAATCTGCCTACAAAGTGGGAGACCCAGGTTTGATCCCTATGCCAGCAAGATCTGGAGAAAGGAATGGCAACCCACTCCAGTATTCTTGCTTAGAGAGCTGCATAGACAGAGGAGCCTGGCGGGCGACAGTCCATGGGGTCCCAAAGAGTCAGACACTACTGAGTGACTTAAACTTTCATTCCCAAGTCACCAAAATGTGTCATTGGGCAGGGGCTTAGGCTGAGTACGTTGATCAGAGACCTAGTTGCAGAGAGATTTCTGAAATCTTCACCTGTAGCCTCCAGAGTAGGTGACCCAGTTCACTTATCTGGAGTTGAAGGAGGAAGAGCCCATAAATAAATTATGCCCTAGATGCCACATCACAATGTATCTCAGGAACTGGAACAAGTTGTTCTATGAGGCAGTGAGGTGTAGAGATCAAATATGTGGGCTTTGGAACTAGTTAGGCATGGATTTGAATCCTGTACTCTCTGCTCTGACACTCAGCAGTTTTGTGGCCTCCAGCAAGTGTCCTCACTGGTCATCCCCTCCAACCTCTTTCCCAATTCCAAGGCTATGATATCCCACAATACACACCATTTCTGCCCATTTTCCTCTTTTTGGCTTTCCTTTTTTCTGCTCTTTTCCCCTTTTTCTCTCTCCTCCTGATCTCCTTTTTCCTTCCTCTTTCTGCCTCTGTCTTGTGTCTGGCAAGCACCGCCCGCCCCCCACCCCCACCCCCGCCCCCGCACAAGTCATGAGCCCTGCACAGAGGAAGGCCATTTCTCAGCTGTGTGTAATGTGAACTTGACATCTCCCAAAGAGCCAGTGGAGATACGCAGGGACTCATGCTCCCCTTGTAACATGCAAGGTTTTGTTGAGATAAGAACATGCAATGACCCTGACCTGAGAGCTGGTATCATCTCTTCCAACCAGAGTCAGTAAGGATAACTCCCTTCCTCATTGCCTCCCACCCCCAGCCACCATCTGAATCCATCTGAATCCTGACCTCCCTGTTTCACTCCAAGACCTGCCAAGACAGGGTGCATGCCAGATCCCTGCCCCACTTCCCTCCTCCAAATGTGCCAATCACCAAATCAAGAAAAATAAACACATTTCAAGTCAGTAGTCCTTTGAGCCAGACTCCAATCTCTTGAGACAGCTCTTGGAACAAATACGCAAACAAGCAAAATCTGCTCTTCCATTAGTTCCTCATGAAAACACAAATATCTCTCAAGTCTAAAATACTCTTCCTTGTTTCCCAGATCCTATCTCTCCCTTAAAATTGGGCCTCTGTGGATTCACCATCATATGTATGAATTAGGATTAGTTTCAGCTGAAAATAACACAAACTCAAAACTAAGTAGTTCAAATAAGGTACAAGTCATTTTTACTTTTACATAAAGGATATCTGGAGAGAATTCTGGGCTGGTTCAGAAGCTTCATCTGAGATCCAAGTTGCTTCTCTCTCTTTCCCCTGTTGCCATTAATATGTTGCCTGAGGGTCTGAAGTAGCTGCTGGCATTCTAACCATTTCATCTTTATTCCAGGCATCAGGAAGGAAGGAAACCTGCTAGGAGAGACAACTAAAAGTTTCTGCCACCATTATTGGCTCTTCTCCATTTTTCTTTCTTTTCTTCTTTTTATTATGTCCCAACCTGTGAGATATCATCCCTCCCTCCTTAATGTTCTCATAGCAAATTATACACATCAAGTTATTCATTTAAATTAATTAACATTTATTGCATCCTTATCATATACCCCCAGCACCTAGTTCAGTGTTAGACATGAAGAATAGTGGATGGTGATTTCTCTCAGGATCAAGAGAGGCTTATGCATACACAAATAATTGTGATGTAGGGTAACAGGTTCTGTGAAAGATGTGTGAACATTGACCATGGGAGCACAGAGGAGGATGGCTACTTGGAGCAGAGAGTGGAAGGCAAATGTTAGATGGTTGCACAGCCCACAGGAGAGAACATCTGAGCAGGGCTTCAAATGGCATACAAGATTCTCACAAGTAGAGAAGAGAGGAAGGACTTTCAGGGCAGTGGGAATCCTATAAGCCAAAGATAAAAAAAGTCCCTTCACTACTAGGACCAGCCACTTCTGGTTACAGTTCATGTGACCAGAGTTCAAGGTGCATGGGTTGGGTGGCAGATGATGGAAAGTTTATCCAAGAAGTCTTATAGCTATGGGAAGGAGTTTGAATTTCTTCTCCTATTTCAGAAGCTGGTAGAAATTCACTGAAGACCCACTCAGTGTATTTCTTAAATATGCACGTTTTCTGGTTCTCTCTCCTGGAAATCCTGATCTGATAAGGGTTTCAATTTAGCAAGCACCCTGAGTGACTCAGGAATTCCCAGCACAGCAGCGTGGCAGCCAGGAGTCAATGTTGGATTTAGGCAGACACAGGAGATGAGCCGATTTGGATTTTAGAGAAGTCACTCTGGTAGTGGTATAGAGGGTGGCATCCTGGGTACCAAGAATGCGGGCAGGAGACCTGTTAGGCAGCTGTTATCATTGTTCAGGCTGGAGGTAATAAGAGTGGATTTCAGGGAGTGACAGGAGAAGTGAAGGGTGTTTAGAGAATTGTTCTGGAAGTGTACATGGCCATGACTTGGTGATGCTGATTGTGGTGGATTGAAGGAAGGGAAACATAGAAAATATCACAGGCTTTTTAAGCTTGACTGACCTAGGAGATGGTGGTCTATTAAACAAGTTCAGGAAAAGAAGGGAAGAAGTAAGTTTGGGAAATAAAATATAGAATTCCATCTGAGGGCCAATTAAGTTGGGGATACCTGAGGGCACTTCACAGTTTTCTTGTATTGCAGCATGTGTACACACACACACACACACACACACACACACACAAATCATTTCATCCATATTATATTGCAGTTTCCTCTAGGGTACAGTTCCAACCTTGGTAATTGGCACCTGCCTCACTTTGCCCGGCCTATGGCCACTTAGAATTGAGGGTTAGGATGCATCTATAGAATAAGATGCATTTCACCTGCTTTTCAGTAGGGAAAATTGGTATAACATGAGTGAAGGATGAACTCTAGTTCTGAAATTGTGAAGAAAACCATGCTTCTATTTATGAATTTAAAAGAAATCCAAGTTTGCAGTTCAGAAAGGGAAAACATGATCACTTTGGAAAACATAGCCAATCATGACATTTCAATCATGCCATCCATTAGATGCTGCTGTTTTAACTGCCATGCTGCTAGACTGCCCACACAAACTTGCTCCTTATGTGTGCCTTTGCTTGCACATATCTGTATCAATTGGCATATGCATTTTATCTTCTCTTTTGTCCCTTAGATTTGGGAGGAATGGATGGTCGTGATCTCTTTCTGGAAACTGTAATTCTTTGAATATGATAAACAAACAAGTCTTTAAAAAAGAAAAAGCCTGTATCAACTTCTCAGAGGTCCAGAAGACCTCCCCTACCTCTCCGTCTGCTATTTTCAACTCTGCTGTTATCTTTTCCCCCACTTGCTTCAGACCTTGTAGAAGTTGGAGAGAAGTCACTAGTGTTTTGTTCCTGGACACAACCACTGCCTTAGAGAACAGCGATAGTTCAGCACCACGGACAGTAGCAATGTGGTGGTGGGGCTCAAGATTTAGACCATACGCTTAAGAGAGATGACTTGTGTATCACAGGTGTTCCACAAACATTATGTCAAGTTGAGAATATAAGAGTTAGTTAATATGAATCTTCATGAAATTATCATGAGCCACCCATGTAAATATTCTAACTGTCCTAAATTTGTGTGTTAATCTCATTTTCTCTTGGTACAGGTGATAGAGAAAAATGTTGATCCTGAAACAATGTTATTGCCATATCTGAGGAAGAAGCGTATCCTTTGCTTTGAGTTGTGTATGTGTGTGTATGTGTGTGTATGTGTATGTGTGTATAACCCTGGTATCTTCATCAAGTGATATTTTAAGTATCTTTTTAGAGCCACACTGAGTCATATCCCCGACTTTGAGAAAGTCCTACACCTGAGTTTTGTGGACAGTGCACAGTTGTGCTCATCAGAGAATCAAGTTCTTTCTAATTTCTGTTTTGGCATTAAATATATTGGGTAAAATGGAGAATAGCAATAGGAATTAAAGCAACAGATGCTGACATAGCTTAATTTAGCATCCATTAGAATTAAGAGTCACAGTATTGCTCGTCTAACTTCAAGGACTAATCATCATGCCCATTAGAAAAAGAGAGCACAGAAATCTCCTCAAGTGGGAGTGAAAGAACAATGGAGAGATTAAACCTGAAAATGTTACCTTGAAAAAACTTCCTAAGTAAAAATCATCTAAGGAATGGATTCTTATCCTGCTGTTCATGAACTCCAGTGGGCTTCCAGCAATCTGTGAACCCTACTACATTGTATGCAAACTTGTGAGACAATGGGAATTTGTACATTTTTCCCCAGAGAAAGTGAAATTCCCCAAAGAGCACAAAACTCAAACAAAAACATAAAAACAATTTTCTGGAAGTCATTCAAGGTTTTGGGGCATAAAAGTAATGAATACTAATTTCCTGGTTATCCATGGTACCAGTGTAATGTTTAAAATTTGTTTCATTTGTGAGTGACAGAAAATCCCAATAGCAGTAAATAAAACAGAACTTTGTTTCTTTCTCATTGTGTTATTTCAGGTTCTCTGGGAAGCAGACACCAAAAAATGAGATTGAATATGCAAGAGTTTTATTAGGAAAGATGCCTGAGTGAAATAGAGGGGCAGTCAGAGAAGATTTAGACCTGGAACAAAGAGAGAGAAGGCAGAGTGGAGGAGTCTCAGGCTGCATGTAACCCAAGGCAGATTCATCAAAGCCACTGAGGGTGGTTGACAAGGACTCCCACACATCTCCATGGCTCAGGGCCACTAGTGGGAAGCAGCCCATGGGAGTCATGACCTTGATGAACAGTGGGGTGATAGATGTCAAAGTGCAGCAGCTGGGTCTCTTGGTCAGTTTTCTTCTATGTTGGAGGAAGTCTCTATGTTGAGGCACATTCTCACGGCTGTGATACTTACATAAAGGAATCCTAAATGTAGGTCAATCCAGGCCAACAAAGCAATGTCACAAACTTACCAGGGGCCAAGGTCTTTCTGTCTTGCTGCTTCACCCTCCTCAGCATGAAGCTTTCTCCTCATGGTCATAGATGACTAACTGAGGTCCCGCCATCATATCTGAATTCTAGCACAAAAGTAGATGTAAGGGATGAGGGAGGGGCAACCCTCTCCCTTTGAGGGTCTTTCCTTCCTGGAAGTTGTACAGAGCATTTATGCCTCTATCTCTGTGGTCAACATTGTTAATGACCCCACCAAGCATCAGAAGAGGATGAGAAAATGTACCTTTTTTGTTCCAGACAACCACATGTGTAGCTCAAAATTTAGCATTTCTACTACCAAGAAGGAATAAGAGAAAAGATATGGGGAAACAACTAGCAGTTTCTGCCACTGAGGAACAGAGAAATATAGCAAATGTGGATAACATGACACAAATATTCTAAGAATTAATTACACTTTGACATTTTTCTTTATATGTCATCTAAGACACACATAAGGAAAGAACAGATATGCGAGGTACTCATACCTACAAATCCTCAAGGCCATTGATATGTCTAGACTCTTCCTTTTTTTAAGTTTGGCCCTCTTTTTGGCAACCTGAGGTCCAGTTGTTTTAAAAAGGAAGAGACTAGACATAACACACAAATGGGGGACTTTCCTGGCTGTCCAGTGGTTAAGACGCCACGCTTCCACTGCAGAGGGCACAGGTTCAGTCCCTGGTTGGGGAACTGAGATCCGTGTGCCCTGGAGTGCAGCAAAAAGAGCCAAACAAACAAAAACAGAACAAATCACATACACACAAATGAAAATCAAGAATTTATAAGATTGTAGATAGTAGCAGCTAAGATATACATACATTATTTGATCAATAAGTATCAAACTTAACTGCACATTTAAGAGTGTTTGATGGTGTTGTCTCCTAAGGTCAGAGCTGTTTCACAAAGAAAATTTTGGAAGACACATTATCTTTAACTAGGTTTTCCCAGTCCGACTCACAGGAACTAAATACGGCTGTGGAGCGGGAGGCTGCGGGGCCTGCACAGTGATGATATCACGATATAACCCCACTACCAAGGAGATAAGGTACGTTGCTGCAAAGTCCACATGTAGTTCAATTTGTGTAGCTTTCAACTCTGTTGTTTCCCTTCCTTTGGTGAATATGCACTGAGCACCTGCTATGTGACAGGAACTGTGGTAAACACTGGGAATGCAGTGATGGGCATCAAACCATTCAGATTCCAGCACAAATGTTCCTTCTCAGCCCTCCCTGACTGCCTCCCCCACACCACGCCCCATTTCACCTCTGCAGCTCTTTGCTCCCTTACTAATGTATTCATGGCACTTCTCAGCATGTGTGTGCTGTGTGTAAGTATTGTCCAAGTACACATGTATTGTCCATCGTCCCTCGGTGAGAATACTCTACATGGGCAGGGATTTTGTCTGTCTTGCCCACCAATCAGTCCTACTGCCTGGTCACTCTGCCTAGCATATAGTAGGCACTCAACGTTTACATTTATTTATAAGTGAATAATATCCTTCTAAGGTCTTCCCTCGAGCTCAAACTATGGTAAAGAATCTGCCTGCAATGCAGGAGACCTAGTTTTGATCCCTGGGCCAGGAAGATCCTCTGGAGAAGGGAATGGGAATACACTCCAGTATTCTTGCCTGGAGAATGCCATGGACAGAGGAGCCTGGCGGGCTACAGTTCATGGGGTCGCAAAGAGTCGGACACGACTGAGTGACTAACACTACTACTGCTGATATCCTTCCAGTCTTTCTTTTGTGTGTGTGTTTATGGAAGCATACTGATGATGCTGTGAAGGTGCTGCGCTCAATATGCCAGCAAATCTGGAAAACTCAGCAGTGGCCACAGGACTGGAAAAGGTCAGTTTTCATTCCAACCCCAAAGAAAGGCAATCCCAAAGAATGCTCAGACTACTGCACAGTTGCACTCATCTCACAGGCTAGTAAAGTGATGCTTAAAATTCTCCAAGCCAGGCTTCAGCAATACGTGAACCATGAACTTCCAGATGTTCAAGCTGGTTTTAGAAAGGCAGAGGAACCAGAGATCAAATTGCCAACATCCACTGGATCATCGAAAAAGCAAGACAGTTCCAGAAAAACATCTATTTCTGCTTTATTGACTATGCCAAAGCCTTCCACTGTGTGGATCACAATAAACTGTGGAAAATTCTGAAAGAGATGGGAATGCCAGACCACCTGACCTGCCTCTTGAGAAGCCTGTATGCAGGTCAGGAAGCAACAGTTAGAACTGGACATGGACCAACAGACTGGTTCTAAATAGGAAAAGGAGTACGTCAAGGCTGTATATTGTCACCCTGCTTATTTAACTTCTATGCAGAATACATCATGAGAAATGCTGGGCTGGAAGAAGCACAAGCTGGAATCAAGATACCAGGAGAAATATCAGTAACCTCAGATATGCAGATGACACCACCCTTATGGCAGAAAATGAAGAAAAACTAAAGAGCCTCTTGATGAAAGAGAAAGAGGAGAGTGAAAAAGTTGGCTTAAAGCTCAACATTCAGAAAACTGAGATCATGGCATCTTGTCCCATCACTTCATGGCAAATAGATGGGGAAACAGTGGTAACAGTGTCAGACTTTATTTTTCTGGGCTCCAAAATCACTGCAGATGGTGACTGCAGCCGTGAAATTAAAAGATGCTTACTCCTTGGAAGGAAAGTTATGACCAACCTAGACAGCATATTAAAAAGCAGGGACATCACTTTGCCAACAAAGGTCTGTCTAGTCAAGACTATGGTTTTTCCAGTGGTCATGTTTGGATGTAAGAGTTAGACTATAAAGAAAGCTGAGCACTGAAGAATCGATGCTTTTGAACTGTGGTGTTAGAGAAGACTCTTGAGAGTCCCTTGGACTGCTAGGAGATCCAACCAATCCCTCCTAAAGGAGATCAGTCCTAGGTGTTCATTGGAAGGACTGATGTTGAAGCTGAAACTCCAATACTTTGGCCACCTGATGTGAAGAGCTGACTCATTTGGAAAGACCCTGATGCTGGGAAAGATTGAGGGCAGGAGCAGAAGGGGACGACAGAGGATGAGATGGTTGGATGGCATCACCAACTCAATGGACATGGGTTTGGGTGGACTCCGGCAGTTGGTATTGGACAGGGAGGCCTGGTATGCTGCAATTCATGGGGTCGCAAAGAGTCGGACATGACTGAGTGACTGAACTGAACTGAACTGCATGTACAGTTTACAAACTTCCATTGGCAAACTTCTTATGAATATCTTTTCAAAATAATAAATATAATTTTAATGGCTGTATATGTGCTACCATATATATCACCATCACCAAAAGGTGCTGACTTAGATTACTGTTTGGTTTTCACTATTATAAAGGAGTGTATCAGTGAGCACTCATATATCTATATATGTTTATATTATGTTTGTGATGATTTCTTGATGATAGATCCATAGAAGTGGAATTGGAGGGTAAAAGGATGAGTGCATCTTTAAATTTTTATGGCTTCCAGCAAGATTCCTCTCAGAGCAGTTCTATCAATTTACATTCTTTTCAGCAGTCTATGAATCCATTTCCCCAAACCTTTGCATTCTTAGTGCATTACAATTTTTAAAAATCTTTGTCATTTTCTTTGATAAAAATGATTTCTCATTGCTTAATTTGAAGCTCTCTTGATTGTTATTGAGGTTGAACATTTGTTTCATGTATTTGTTGGCCATCTGTAATTTTGTTTGGTAAAATGAGGACATTTTAGGAGTCTTTTTGAGTTAGACATTTTCTAGCCGTAGATTTGTGGGACTGAGGAGTTCTGAGTTCCACACTCTGTTTCTTCTCTGAGGCAAAATATCAAATTAACTTTATTTCCCAAGCAACCCCTGGCCTGGCATTCTTGGAAGATGGAATATGCTCCAAGTGATTGTCACATGTGGCTAGAGAAACGAATGTCAGCCCCTCCTTCAAGAGAAAAAAAGAAAAAAACAGATTTAGTGGAAACTATTCTGGAGTTAGAATTGGAAGCCTGATTTGAATCCCATCTGACACTCCAGCTGTGATCCTGAGCAACTCACTCTGACCCTCAGACTCTTCTGCAAAATGGCCATGAACTAAGGGCAAAGTGTCTAGGCCAAACTTGGGATATCTTATAAATCCTGCCTTATTGGAGGAGCTGCTTTCCCACTAGATACAATGTAGTTTGTGCTTCTCTTTTTCATATGAAGACATTATCCAGCCAACGCCTGTCTGACGCCCATCTGTTCTCTGTACGGGGCTGCCGTCACCACAGTAGAAGGCATCGGAAGCACCAGGACCAGGATTCATCCTGTCCAGGTGAGAGAGGGCCTCTTCTTCATGGGGTTTCTGTGCTTCAGAAATCGTTAATCACTCGAGAAGTTTCTGACATTAGCCCTGCTACCTGCTCACAGCCCACAGATGACATGGTGGGGGCGGGGGGGGCGGGCAGGAATGAAACTTGGGACATGTGACTGACTTGTTAGAAAAATACTTTTTAAGACTAGAAAACTCTTTCCTAAAAAGAAAAAAAAACAAAAAAATCTTGACATCACTGGGTTGTTTTCTATATTCTAGTTAAATGAGACCTGCCCATTTTATATCTTCCAAACTTATATAGAAAAGAGAGCCATCTATGCATTGGGGGATAAAATCTTGTTATTTTTTTTTCTATAAAGGGAAGTGTAACATGATTTTAAAATTGAATGAAAACTCAGCTACCAAAAAGATTTGTTGAACTTAGGACTTATTTGGAAGCTATATAATGGTAGCTGTCAGTGAATTGTAAGGCTTTTCTCCTAAGGAGACTCCTTGTTAGAACTTTGCCTGAAGTGAAAGGACACCTCAGATTCCTGACTCTTTCAATTATTTATATGCTGCCCAGAAAGATGCTGTTGCTACTTGTTTTTGTCTAAGATAATGAGTACCACTTAAGAGGAGAGGAGAAAGATAGGCACAGTGCAGAAAATGGGCAAGCTTCATATTCTTCAGGCAATCTTGGCTGCGGTTTATTTTCTAGGAAACCCTGTTACCTAGAGGGAGCAGATTCTGCCTGAATGTGCTTGTGAGACTTGGCTGCTCGGAGGCATGAAAACACCCCGTCCTTTAGTGCCCGCTGCCCAGTTCCTGGCAGCAGGGTCGCCAGACAGCAGCTTCCAAAATGGGCTCAAACCGTTGACGTTAGACTCGAAAGAGAACAGGCTGGGGTGGGAGGCAGGGAGATTTGGAAGAAAAATCAAGGCAATCTTTCCTTCTTGATTGTTGTTTGGATTAATGATGGCACTTTGTAAACAAATTCCTGCATGCTAAAGCACTAGGGCTATATGCTCAGTCGCTTGGTCATGTCCAACTCTTTGCAACCCCATGGACTGTAGCCTGCCAGGCTTCTCTGTCCATGGGATTATCCCGGCGAGAATGCTGGAGTGGGTTGCCATTTCCTTCTCCAGTTAGGGCTTTACTGGGCAGATAAAGGCACTCAGGAGATACTTGAAGTTTTTTTCAACTTGAAGATAATTCAGTTATCTGAAGAACTTCCTTTATCTCAGAAATTCCCCTTCTGGACTACAGGTTGAAATACTCAGGAATCTTTTAAAAATATGTGTCTTTGACTCACCCCCAGAGATTGTTTGGGGTGCTGCTTGGACCTTGGAGATTTTAAAGCTTCCCCCTGAAATTCTGAAGGCTGAGAACTTTTGAATGAAGCTCAAAAAGCTGGTGAGGATCAGTCATCATGGCTACCCCAGTCCAAGAAAGGGAGAGATAGCAAAGCTGAGAAGGATTTTCTGGGGCCTCTTCTCCAACTTTAATGTGCCTGTGAATCACTCAGGGATCTTGTTTGAATGCAGGTTCTGATTCAGTAGGTCCGGGTCGGGCCCAAGATTCTACGTTTTAATGTTTCTGTGCTTGCAGGAGAGGATTGCCAAGTGTCATGGTACACAGTGTGGCTTCTGCACCCCGGGCATGGTTATGTCCATATACGTGCTACTGAGGAACCATCCGGAGCCAACCCTGAGTCAGCTAAATGATGCTCTTGGCGGTAGGTTATATGTGTGTGTGCTTTAACTTCTAGTTTCTAAGTGATGGTGCTGATACTAGCTGTTAAACACTTACCAAGTGGCACACACTGCATTAAATGCTGTATAAACAGAACTTCATTTACTCTTTACGATAACTTTATAAAGTAGGCACTATTAATATCTCCCATTTCACAGATGGAGAAACTGAGGTTTAGAGAGAGTAATTTACTAAAAATTATACCACCAATAAGTGGAGGAGTTAGTTTGTTCAAATCAGGTTTCAGACAAGACCCACACACTGCACTTGGCTGAGACATTTCTCAAGTCTCTCTTAATCTATACGGGTCTCCTCCTTGCTTATTGTTTGCTTATTTTAATAATAACTACAACACCAGTTTATTCATTTACCCTCCAAGGAATTCAGTTATCTCCAGTTCTCTCCTACTGGGGTGAGTGCTCTCAGAGGTACCATCAGAGGGCTCCTAATGAATGCAACATGAAATCAAAGAAACTGACATCTTCTGGTGATGCTTATTTCAAAGAACTGCCTTTATTTGGAGCTAGTTTATCAAATTCAGGAACTCAGTGTGTGTGTGTGGAGCTGGTGCTGGGTCTTAGAGGAGTCTTCATTATCAAGATTCTGAACAATTCTGGGAAGCCTGGCATACTGCAGTCCATGGGGTCGTGAAGAGTCAGACACGACTGAGCAACTGAACTGACTGAATAATTCTAAAGAATAAGAGCCTTCCAAATGCTATTTCAGGTGATATCCTCCATGGCTGTCTGTCTCCTGTCTCCCAGGGACTTTATTTCTCTGCTGTATTTCATGGGCCTAAAGCTCATGTGCTAATTCCTCTGCTGAAGTGTTCCAGGGAAGACAGGACTAAACAGAAGTAGAAAGGGGAGATGGTACATAAGACACAGACTGGACTTATTTGGCCTTTGGTCTTTGGCCTTATTTACCTTAGATATTATTATGCATTTGATCTCATGGCCATTTGTTATGTAAACAAGTGACAAGAGGTTCTCAAATTTTAGGGTGCTTGTGACTTACATGGGAATTTGTTAAGAATGAAGATTCCCGGGATCCAGCCCCAGAGAGGCTGCTTTAGTGGCTTTGTTTTTTGAATGGATGCCAGATGTAGGGGTTGGAGGAGAACATGGGAAATGAACCACTGTAGAGAAACGCTGGCCTAATGATTTATTGTAAATAAACTGTTGTACCCATTGCTTCTAAAGCTTAAAAACTGCCTTTGCTTCTATATAATACCCTTGATGTTTTTATCAACTGAAGCTTAGCTCTTTTTTAAAAAAATATCAAAATTTAGCTTTTTTACATTGTCTTTTACTGATATTGAAAACCAAAATTTTTAATTGAAGTATAGTCAATTTACAGTATTGTGTTAGTTTCAGGTGTATAGCATAGTGATTGAGTATTTTTGCAGAGTATATTCTCTCATAGGTTATTATAAGAAAATGTTATTCGGTAAGTCTTTATTGCTTCTGTATTTTATATAAATATTATTGTTTATCTTTGTTAATCCCATACTTGTAATTTATCCCTCCCACTTCCCTCTCCCTATTGTAATCACAAGTTTGTTTTCTATGTCCATAAGTCTGTCTCTGCTTTGTATATACATTCCTTTGTATTATTTTCTATTATTCCACATATAAGTTATATTGTATAGTATTTGTCTTTGACTTATTTCACTAAGCATATTATTCTCTAGGTCCATCCACATTGCTACAAATAGCAGTATTTCATTATTTTTTATGACTCAGTAATAATCCAACACACACACACACACACCACATCTTCTCTTTAACACCACATCTTCTTAATCTAATTATCTGTTGATGCCCATGTGGGTTGTGAAAATTAACTTCCAAATATTGCTGTAGACCAAGAGTTTTTGGCTTGAAATCATTGTGTTCTTTGAACAACTATCACAAGCAGAGGATATAATGACTGTTTGCAGAGAGAAAATACAAATAGCTGAATTGTTAGACCCTGCCACAAGACTATCAACCAAATATCCCAAGTTGTTGACAAAAAGAAAACATTTGACTTTGTGGATTTGGTGGACTGAAACGTCAAACAGCGCTTCTTTCTTGGGTGGGGTCCTTATTTCCATCCATCTCTTGGCCACTGTGCCTGTCTCTAGCTTCCTTGATTAACAATACCGGGTTTTTCCCCAGGTAACCTGTGTCGTTGCACTGGATACAGGCCCATAATCGATGCCTGCAAGACTTTCTGTAAAGTGAGTAGAGAGGAACACATTATTGAGTATATTTTTTCCCCGGTGAAATAAAATGGTAGGGGGTAGCAGATGTGATTAGAAGAATAGCCCATTGTTACTAATGCAGGAAGACTTCTTATCTCAAGGTCTGTAATTGCTGTTGGTTACTTGATCTTGGGCAGGGCACCTACCCTGGGTCATTGAGCCTGCCCTGGTAACCACACGATAAGCGCCTGAGCCTGTTGACACTGGCTGTGGGTCATTGTTCTGAGGGACCTTTCCCGACCTGTTTGTCTGGATTAGGTGCCCCATCCTGGTGCTTCTGGGGCCCTCTGAGCACCCCTACAGCAGCCTTGGTCATATGGCGGTGTCACTGCCCATTTACTCCTTCGTCTTTTCACCAGAAGGCGATCTGCTCGGTGCTTCAGCAATGTGTCAGTTGAGTAGGCCCCCAATCAACACTTATTGAATGAACAGATGAATAAACAACCTTGAAATGAGGCACATAAGATGAGCTTTTGAAATTTAAATGATGAAATAGTGCATCATAAGAACAGAGTGATAATAATAATACTTATTAATAAAATATTTTACCAACAAATAAATTATTAATACCAAGTTATTGATAAATTGTTAATAATAAATTATTTGTTGTTAATAAAATATTAAATCAACCATTGTTGTTATGTGCCAGATTTTGTTATAAGATCTTTACAGCATGGTGGCTATAGTAATAATACTGTGTTGTGTGCCTGAAAGTTGTGAAGAAAATAGACACATACACACACACAAATTTTAGCTATGTGAGGTGATGGATGTGTTAATTAACCTGGTTGTGATCATCATTTAACAAAGTATACATATAATGTAATGTCAAATAGTCACACTGTACACTTTAAATGTATATAATTTTATTTGTTAATCATAGCTCAATGAAGCTGAAAAAATATTTAGTAGAATCAGCAATAAATTCTTGGTTATTTGTTTTTCTCACCCTCTAGACTTCTGGCTGCTGTCAAAGTAAAGAAAATGGAGTTTGCTGTTTGGATCAAGGAATAAATGGATTACCAGAATTTGAGGAAGGAAATGAGGTCAGTGAAATGTAAATTCTTTTTAAGATTTTCCCAGGACAGGAGTAGAGACCAAGTTACTTTTAGGAAGAAAAATGGCTGTGCAAGCTTTTGAGGTGTGTCAGCACGTCCTCTCCCCCATTCTTACTCCATCTCTCTCAAAAAAAAAAAATCTATCTTAACAACTTCACCCCTCACTCCAGACGTTGCTCTCAGTCACTTACAACTGTCTGTAGGAGGGAAAACACATTGATCTCATAGTGTCTCTCAGTTTTAAAAAAAATGTGCTTCAAGTCTTTTCTCTAGTGGAGATGTGAGGGGAAGTGGAAGGGCCGGGAGTGATGAGAGAGGCGGCAGGGCATTCAGGGGAGGCTCCGGTTCGCCGCTGTGTTTGGCCTGCTGCCTGCTCTGCGGCCCCCAGGCCCCAGGGAGCATGCGCAGGGCTGGGGGCCCGCCGGCAGGGCGCTCCGTCGCTAGCGGCCGGGTCTGTGTGAGAGCCTTGGCTTAGAGGCCGGGTCCCAGGGCTGGTCAGCGGGCTTTTCTGTCTGTCCGTCCTCTGTCTATCTTCATCTGACCTCATTCCACAAAGGATTTAAAGTAGGGAGAGCTGCCTGATGACAACAACTTGTGGTACTTTCTCTTTTTAAGACAAGTCTGAAACTCTTCTCAGAAGAGGAGTTTCTGCCATTGGATCCAACTCAAGAGCTGATATTTCCTCCTGAGCTAATGGTAAGTAAGGCAAAGTTGAACTCATGCCAGAGGAATTCATGGTGAAATGTGAAGAAGGATATTTGCTGTGGATCCTCTTGGAAGTTGATTGGCAAGTAGGTAATATCCATCTGCCATTCGCAGTCCAGTCTAAAGAGTGTGGGATCGAGGGAGGAACAGTTGAATGTAATAATCAGCAGATAGTATCTATCACAAAATGTCCTGAAATGACATCACAGCATCTGGAGGTTTAGACATGTTTTCTTCTTCCAGTTTTGCTGAGTTTTGTTCTTCTGTCAAGTGTTTTGATGAAATTAAATATGCAAAGTATTTTTAAACATTGAAATAGGTTCTTTTAAGATATAAAAGAACCAACAGGAGATATAGTCTCCAGAAGGAGTAAAATATTGTCACATTTTTGTCCCATACTCTAATTCCTAGTAAACACTACTTTTAGGTCACTCTTATTTTATTTTTTAAAGAGATCTCTCTTTCCTTTCCTTGTTCCTATAAAGACAGCAGAACCCGGTGGAAGTGTTATCATGAGATGATCTTGAATCTTTATTGCTTTTTCAATAGACAATGGCTGAGAAAAAAACACAAAAGACCAGGATTTTTGGTAGTGATAGAATGACGTGGATTTCCCCTGTGACCCTGAAGGAACTTCTAGAAGCCAAAGTCAAGTATCCCCAGGCCCCTGTTGTCATGGGGAACACCTCTGTGGGTACGTAGAAACCAGGGACTTCCTAGAAGAAAACTGAGGAAAAGGGCTTCGGGGAGCAAAACCTCATATATGCATGCTCTTGGGAAAAGCAGTCTGAAATAACATTTTAAATCATCTATGCTTGACTTCCCTCAAGGATTGCTCAAGAGACTTTCACAGCTTGCATTACATAAGTGAATTCCTGTCACTCTAACCGGAGCAGTACACAGAGTTGAACCCCAGAGTCCTCCTCTGTAACAAGTCAGCATCAGCTGTCCTGTCTTTCCATGTGGAGTCTGATCTGGGGCTGGGATTTGCAATTACTGTTTCCTCTGTTAGTGGTGTCTCAATGGATATAGTAGGTTTTCTTAAATTGCAGTGACAGGGTCTTTCTGTTGTGTCCATTGTAAACTCAGTTTGACTACATGCTTCTTGGAGGAGTCTCCCAGAAGTCTTCCCAAGGAGAATTCTGAATATGCCCCAAGAGGACTTGGATGTGTCAGCAACTTTTAACACTGACAAGTCCAGAGGGCTCCACAAGTTTAGTGAAAATCTGTCCTTTTTCTGTGTGTGTGATTTAGCAATGAACAGAGCTATAGGAAGATATGTCATTTTTATATGTTCTAAGGACATCAGTTTTAATCACAATTTCAAAAAGTAAAAGACAGTTAGCCCCTCCTTCATCCTCGTTTGCTTGTTTTTTTTCTAATCCTCAGGCCCTGACATGAAATTTAAAGGCATCTTTCACCCAGTTATAATTTCTCCTGATAGAATTGAAGAACTGAGTATTGTAAACTATACAGATAATGGTGAGTCCTCAGGGTCCCTACTTTCTTAGTTAAAATGCATTAATCAGTTTATTTGCTTTGCTCAGTAGACATGCAGAAGAAATCATTCATAATTATAGTATACAGAAAGGTTCCCCTGTAAGACGATCACATTCTGGAGGAGGCTCAGGGAAGAATCCTCTATGATTAGAGGAGATACTGTCTGAATAGTCAGATTTTCACTGAAGAACTTTTATGTCTGCCATTCAGGGAAATGTAGCAATTATTCAGTGAAGGGTACCATGCTAAGTGCTGGATAAACAATAAAGATGAGTCTTTGCTTTCCAGAAGCACGGTAGATAACCAAAGCAAATTTATGTATTATGCAGCTTCTAAACTGGCTTTTCCATTTCAATAAAGGAAACTGATGTAATGACAATGAGAGGCAGTGAAATGTGAGTTTGAAGTCTGGCTCTGGAGTCCATTCCTGGCTATGTCATATATTAATTGAAAGACCTTAGTCGAGATACTTAACTGAACCTCAGTTTGTATGGGGCTATTACTATTTCAAAGCTTTGTTAGAATTCAAGAAGATTCTGTAAAGTATTCAGCATAGTGCTTGACACAGTGAGTGTTCAAAAAATTTAGCCTCCATCACCTCCACCACTATCACCCCCACTGTGTCACCAACATCTTCACCCCCACCATTACAACCACTGTTAACTCCTCCTTTGTGTGTGTTCAGTGGATCAGTGGTATCCAAATGTTTGAGACCCATCAGACTGTAGTCCACCAGGCTCCTCTATCCATGGGATTTTTTGGGCAAGAATACTGGAGTAGGTTGCCATTTCCTCCTCCAAGGGATCTTCTCAACCCAGGGATCAAACTAGCATCTCCTGCATCTCCGGCATTGGCAGATGGATTCCTTACCACTGTACCACTTGGGAAGCCCACCTCCATTACCAACCACTATTCTGCCATCCCCACCATGACCACCAGTAAGCAGGGCAACATGTATCCAGCATAAAGATCCCATATCTGCAGTCTAAAATCTAATGGACATTTCCAGGCCAGCAGTGATCACATTGTGTTCTCTGCAAATGATTTCCTTTCAGGGCTGACCTTAGGTGCCGCTGTCAGCCTGGCTCAGGTGAAGGACATCCTGGCTAATGTGACCCGGAAGCTCCCCGAGGAGAAGACACAGATGTACCACGCTCTCCTGAAACATTTGGGAACTCTGGCTGGGCCCCAGATCAGGAATATGGCTGTATGTATTCGATGACAGTAATAGCTAGTGCGTGTCCCTTGAATGACCATTCCTGTCAAATCATTACATTTTCATTCTTTGAGAACAGACAAAAAGAATAGTTTTCCAAAGCTTTGGTTCTTGTAATAAGCTTGATTCTTATTTTACCACTTGTGTCTTTATAATTTCACAACTGGAGTGAAAATAACCCATTATTTTAAAAAGTCTTTAGGCGGCCACATAGTAAGCAGGCATCCAGATTCAGATCTGAACCCCCTCCTGGCTGTGGGCAACTGTACCCTCAACCTGCTGTCAAAAGGTGAGTGACCCCGCCTTCCTGGGGATTATTAAATCCTGTTCCTCCTCCCCTTTTGCCTCTCCAGGGTTATAGGAAGTCCTGTTTTGACAATTACCATTCTTTCTAATATTAATAATTCCATCTCCCATTCTGGATGCTTGGAAAGTTGGTCAGTCTGGTCCTAATTGTGTATGCACCTAACGTCTTCATCTCCTTCCTTTTGAAGACTTCTGGTAGATATTTTCCCATGCTGGTCGCCTGGCCAGTGTTGGCTAGTGTCCTGCTGTGATCTGAAGAGTGAAGAGAACTCTAGGCTCATACTTGAGCTGTCATTGATGGAAGCTTGCAAGTCTTTTTCTATTGAACAGTTGTTGAGCTTCATCCTATACTTTTTTGAATTTTGTTTTTTGAAACTAAGTCTAAGATTTTTTCATTTATTTCTTTTATTTCAATTTGGTCAACAATTATTAGAAAGATTCAATTGGTCCTCTATAAATCTGTATTTTTTATTTAAAAATATATCCTAACTTTCTTTTACCTGTATCGTTAAATGCCAACTCTTCATATCATCTAAACCACAAAATTACCTTAATGAAGAAGATGTACATTCTGTACTAGGTTCATCAGTCTGTTTTTCTCAATTCCACATAAATGCATTAATATATGATACTTGTTTTTCTCTTTCTGACTTCACTCTGTATAAGAAGCTCTAGGTTCATCTACCTCACTACAGTTGACTCAAGTTTGTTCCTTTTTATGGCTGAGTAATATTCCATTATATAGATGTACCACAACTTCTTTATCTGTTCATCTGTCAATGGACATATATACACTATCCTGTGTAAAATAGTTAGTGGGAAGTTGCTAAATAACACAGGGAGACCAGCCTGGTGCTCTGTGATGACCTAGAGGGGTAGGATTGGGGGAGGGGAGGGAGGCTTAGGAGGAAAGGGATATGTATGTAATTGTGACTGGTTCGTGTTGTTGTATGGCAGAAACCAAAACAAAATTTTCCATCAATTAAAAAATAAAGTTCTAAAAAAGATGTATATTCAGTTATCAATCTAAATAACATCCTTTAAAAAAATCATTTATGGAGAATTAGGTTTTGTGATATAAATATAAACATCAAAAGCTTCTTAGTTTTTATCTCAAAGTCCTATTTCATTATAGCTTTAAATAGTTCCTCCCTCCAATATATTGATTAAAGAACAGAAATTCTTTAGGTGCTAAGAAAACATCTCACTAGTGTAAAAATTCATTAAAGGCAATTTATTCACTATTGTACTGAGTAGAGTTCTTGATTATACACAATAAATGTTTGTTGAGTGACTCGATTAGAATATCAAAAGAGATACTAATATCTTCTTTCTTCTCAAAATGAATCGTACTGTTCAGGAAGTGACTTCTAAGGTCCTTCTCTGCCTGACCGCTGGGCTACTCACCTAGATATTTTTATTTATAATCAAGCAAAAAAAGCAAAAAATTAAAAATTAAAAAAGATGGGCCCTAGATGGGATGAAGCACTGCAAGACACCATTCCATGGTGAAAGATTTTTTAAACATAGGAAGAGCATTTCTTTTCCTGATGAGTTTCCTGTATTTGGTAGAATTATTTCCCAAATTTTGGGAGTTTGATTGTTTAATAAAGAACAGATGCCAAGGAAAGTGTCCTTTCTTTCCACAGAAGGAAAACGACAGATTCCTTTAAATGAGCAGTTTCTTAGAAAGTGCCCAAGTGCCGATCTTAAGCCTGAAGAAATCTTGATCTCAGTGAACATCCCCTATTCAAGGAAGGTGAGACTGTCCTTTCGATTTCTTCATTTTACCTTGAGCCTACAGCTTGTTAATTCCAACATATAAGAGAGTTTAAAAAAAAAAAAAGGTGTTGAGAGTTTGTAGTGGAGAATATGAGGATTTGCAAATATTTTTCACTTGTGTTAAGTACTCTCCATCATTCCTAGAATCAGGAGACCTTAAAATCTGCTTTTCTCTCCATCCTGTCTCTCTCCCTCCCTACCTCCCCTCATTGAAACCAAGCTCTAAAGTTAGCTTCCTACAGATTTTTAAAAATTCTTTGTACTGTGAGGCTTTGTCACAAGTAAGACTTGAAACTATACCTCTACTTATACCTTGAGGTTTTGAAGAAGCTGTAAATTTACAATAGAACTTACTGGTAGGAAGAAGGGCTTTGGAGTCAGACTCAAGAGTAAATCCTAGTTCAGACCTACTGAATCAGTCTGAGCCTTGGATTCTCATCTGTAAATGAGAATGATCGAGCCTGCCTTGGAAGGTGTATGATTTTGCTAGCTAGGGCTGCAAAGAACCACAGCCTCAGTGACTTAACTACATTCACTTCTGGAGGCCAGAAGTCTGATATCAAGGTGGTGGTGGTGGTGTTTTTCTCTGAAGCTTCTCTCCGGGCTAGTTGATAACTATCTGCTCCCTGTCTCTCCACATGGTTTTCCCTCTGTTTGTGTCTATGTCCAAATTTCCTCTTCTTATGAGGACACCACCGTGTTAGATTATCGCCCACCTCAATTATCTCATTTTTAGCTTAATTGCCTCTTTAAAGACCCTAACTCCTAATACAGCCACATCCTGAGGTACTACTGGGAACTAAGACTTCAAGATGCCACTTTTGAGGGGACACGGTTCAGCCTGAGAGTGTGGCAAGGATCCAATGAGGCAACGCATTCAAACTGCCTGGTGCATAGTTGTCCGTCTGTGTGTTTCTACCAGTGCCACTTCACTTTTGCTTTTAGTGGGAGTTTGTGTCAGCCTTCCGACAAGCCCAGCGACAACAGAATGCGCTCGCAATAGTTAATTCAGGAATGAGAGTGTGTTTTGGAAAAGGAGATGGCATCATCAGAGAGTTATCCATTGCATATGGAGGCGTTGGTCCAACCACCATCCTTGCAAAGAATTCCTGCCAGAAACTCATTGGAAGGTATGGAATCATGTCCTGAGATTCCAGGTAACCAAGGGACTCTTTCCATGGTGATATGTAATTACAAGAAGAAAACTGCTTACCACCTTTCTGTCTAATGACTTGGAATTCCAACAAGGTTTCATGATTATTTCCATGTGTCTTAGCAAATCCTGAAGTGTGCACCATACAGTGTGTGTGTGTGTGTGTGTGTGTGTGTGTGTACCCATCTCCCAATAGTATTGATACAGAGACACAGTAAACAAAATGAGTAAGTCTGCATTCTTTATTGTGAGAGAATAATTTATCATAATGAAAGATCGATTATGGGAGTTTGCTTTACAATAACTTGCTAAGTGTATTGCATACCTGGCTGTTTATTTCTACAGGTAATAACTTGACTATAGATATAGCCATTACTTCTTAAGCCTTCACTAGGTATTGACTACCATTTCAGAAGTAATAAACTAATGGTTAAAACCATGATCTTGATTGAGCCACACTGCCTGGGTTAGAATCTCATTTCAACTCCTATAAATTATGTGATCTCAGTCAGCTTATTTAACCTTACAGTACCACAGTTTCCTTATCTGTCAAAGGGGAATAATCATATCTCATGCCTCAAGGCAGTTGAGAGGATTAAGTGGGTGAATACATTGTTGTTGTTCAGTAGCTCAGTTGTGTCTGACTCTAGGGCCCCATGGACTGCAGCACGCCAGGTTTCCCTATCCTTCACTCTCTCCAGATATGAATGCATATATATGAATACATGTCTCCCAGAATGAATACATGTAAGGTGCTTAAGTAAGTAAGTGTTAGTCACTCAGTCGTGTCTGACTCTTTGCGACTCCATGGACTGTATAGGCTTCTATGTCCATTGAATTCTCCAGGCAGAGATACTGGAGTAAGTTGCCATTCCTTTCTCTAGGGGATCTTCCCAACTGAGGCATCAAACCCAAGTCTTCTGCATTGCAGGCAGACTCTTTACAGACTGAGCCAGCAGTAAGCCCCATAAAGCAGAATTAAAACAGAACTTAGCATGCAGTCAACATTCTAGGGATATAAGGGGCAGTTACTCCTGGGTCGAGGACTTAACACGAGTTGTCATTTCTTTCTCATGACCATTCCAGGAGGTGAATTCTACCATGATTGCCCTTTTACAGGTGATGAAGTGGTGTGCCCAGGTCAGGCACCCTGAGCGTGGTGGACTGTGATTTGAACGCGGGTTGCCTAACTCTGGAGCTTGTACTCTTTTTTTTTTTTTTTTCATTAAACTGTCGCTCTTTGTCTTCCCTGCTAGCTGAGCTTGTGGGGTACTGAGTCCTGTTGGGCTAGGAATCCTCTTTTGAACCTCACAGGCCCTGGAATGAAGAGATGCTGGATGCAGCTTGCAGGCTGATTCTGGACGAAGTCTCCCTCCCAGGCTCAGCCCCAGGTGGGAGGGTGGAGTTCAAGAGGACCCTCATCGTCAGCTTCCTGTTCAAGTTCTACCTGGAAGTGTCACAGATTTTGAAGGGGATGGTAAGTGGAACTGACCGCACATTTGCTTTCCCAGGCCTGGGGGCCTCTGAGAATGCCCAAAGCAGAACTGCCAAACAGCTATCAAATAGAGTAGAAAAGACAACCCACATCAGAAACTCACCGGCTTGCAGGGCATATGGCAGGCCATCTGTTGATGGGGTGTGTGTTTGGGGAAAAATTGCAAGTCAAGCACAGAGTTGTGTGGGATCTGATTTAACACCACTCACTTGTTTTTCTGATCTGTTGTGTGTCTCGATGGTGTTCAGAGAACTTGTTACTGGTTTGAATATATTTTCCCTCAGAAAAGTGTTTTTTCCACTTGCTGAGGTTTACCTTTGCATGTTTGGCTTTCTTCTCTAGGTTCAACTTTGTTTCTCTCACTTGTAAGATGGTGATGGAAGCCTCTCCATAAGGTTACTGAGTAATGGGTTATCATAGGAAAATGCTTCATATGGTCCCTAATACTTCAGAGAACCATGGTGAAGACTGCGTAATAATCATCGTAGTAATCACCTGGGCATTTTTGCACCTGGTCTGCCTTATGACAAACAATCAGAGTTTACAAGACTGTTGACTAGGAAGGACACAACAAAAAAAATATTTATTTCAGAATAAGTTTGCTATACCCAAAGGGAACTTGAACCATGTTGATCACATTAATCCTAAACTACAGCCACCAGACCAAACTAGATCAGAAGCCATGAACAATCCTCATGTGGTACAGAAGTTAGTATGTGTGATAAAAAAAAAGTATGTGTGATCATAAAAAAGTATGATCACTTTAAATTAGAGACACGAAGTTCTCTCTTATCATTGCTTCTGCAGGTATCTTCTCATTATACATGAGAAGAACAAAAAACCAGAGCAGCCATATCAAAGTTTTCAGAATAGAAGCTTGAAATCATATATAAGTGGCTTATTGTCACCAGGTTATCCAAAGAGAAAAAATAAAGCCAACTCCTCCAAGTAATAGCAAACTAATATAATTTATTGAATGAATCAAATGATATAAATGACAACTTCCATCTTATAGTCTTTTATATTCAATTCAATTTCCTCTATTAATATTTCTCTACTATTCAAAATAATAGGCTTTGTTGGCTTTAATTTTCTCTTAAAAATTTTATATTGTAAAAAGTAGCCATTAGGTTGTACAGATGAACTTACTTGCAAAACAGAAATGGAGATACACAAACTTATGGGTAGAAAGAGGGGAAGGGGAATGGGGTGAACTGGGAGACTGGGGTTGGCCTGTACACACTGCTATGTATGAAATGGATAACTAGTGAGAACCTACACACAGCATAGAAAACTGCTCAGTGCTCTGTGATGACCTATAAGGGAAGGAAAACCAAAAAAGGCGAGGTTTCTGCATGTGTATAGCTGATTCACTTTGCTGTACAATAGAAACTAACACAACATTATAAAGAAGTATACTCCAAAAAATTAATCTAAAAAATAGAAAAAAAGAACCATTAGGTGCACTGTTTAAAATCTTGTGTAAAGACCAAATGACCCAGGTTTCCTCTGCTCTAGGAAGTGTTCCTCCTGGGGCCCTAGAAGGCTTCCTGCTAGGAGGCTGTGGCAGAGAGGCAGCCCCAGCATCTCCCCTCCTTCCTGGTTGCCCAGGGGACACAGAACAGAGTTTGATACTCATTAGCAATGATGCACCTTTGCTCTGACCTTTTCCTGGTTTAAGTCCTCTCTTCCTTTCCAGTTATTTACTTAGCTTCTACCTTCCTGCTTTATTGGTTTGTAAGTCCTCAAATCATTTAGGAAGGCATGTGAAAGAATCCTAAGAAACATGGTCAGTGATCTACTATACTCACTTAGCTCTTCATAAAACGTGGTCCTATGCATGGACCTTCCAGAGGTCAGGGAGAACCCTGCTTGTACTTCCAGGATTCTGAATTAGGCAAATACTTAATAAAGGTTAGACTTCACAGCAGAGCTAAGAACCATGCTAGCCTCTCTCCCAAGACCGTTCTGGCATATTTTAAATATCTACAATGGTTCTACTTTTCAGGACCCTGTTCACTATCCTAGCCTTGCAGGCAAGTATGAGAGTGCTTTAGAAGATCTTCATTCCAGACATTACTGGAGTACATTAAAGTACCAGGTTAGTGACTTTTTTCTTTCTTTTTTTTTTTTTAAATTCCAAAGACCAAGGCTAAAGCTTCCTTATATGGACATCCCACTTATCTCTCAGTGATTCTCATGACTTTTTAACCTGAGTTCCCCTTCTGATGAACCTACAGCCTACTTAGTGTTAATTAAAACTTCAAAATCAGTGAAGTATTGTGATTAATAATTAAGCTAGCAATGGTTATTTTTTTAAATGTCTGTTTTGAACTCGAAGAGTTCAAATGTGTGTTTTGTTCTGTGGCTTTGTACCACTGATATGAACAAGCTGCCTAGTCTGCCACATGCCCTTGCCCTTGGCCTCATGGAAGTTAGAACACAACCAAAGTAAATTCTGTATCAGGGCTGTGGGCTGCTTTGATTTTATTCACAGAGCCCTTGGAGACTGATGAAAATGCAGTGATGCTTTTCGAAAGAGCTACTGGTTTATTTTGTTTGAATGTGGTGATACTTTGTTCTCCCAGTCCCCCTTCTCCAAGTGTTTTCTCTGTGAATTAGAGTTTTAGAGCTGAGTCAAGCATAAATTCTAAGAGTTAATTTCAAGCTCTCCTAATGAAAGCTTTTAGAACAGAATTTCTCATAATCTTCAAATGGAATTGTCAGCTACAATGTCGTAAGAGTATCGCCTGAAGTCATCCTATTGGTCAACTGGATAAGATCAGCGTGCTTTTCCTTGAAATTATTAGCAAGGAACTTTACCTTGAGGGTTTTATTAAGTGAAGAACGTGAAAAGGCTTTTAAAACATTCTTTTTAAATAGATTCAGTTCATTGGCTCTGTTGTTGGACTTAGTTATAAAACTTTGGAGTATGTTGTAATGAACAATGAAGTTGATGTATACCTCTTCAGTTTTTAGGTTCAGTATGTTCAAAAATCAAATACACCAAACTCCATTGAAAGTGTTGAAAGTGATCATTTTGAAAGTCAAAAATAGCCTCCCTTTTTCCCAGAGTAAAATACAGTTACTGCAATGTTTGGCTTATAAATACCTTAACATTGCCTTGACCATGGAATAAGCTTCAACAACCACAGGACAAACAACAAGTGAATGGGCTTTCAAATCATTCAAAGAAAACTGATAATCTTCACATAGTTTGTTACTATAGATTGCAAGACCAAGTTTTGGAAGTAGTGTATTTCTCACACAGATGTTTTGATTTTGGTTTTTGTTTTTTCTGAGTTTTCACACACACAAATACCCACTGTGCTAGAGGAACTTCAGCACTCATGACCAGCTTTTTTTTTTTTCTCCAAATCAGAGATCACCTGTTAGAGGTGACAGTGTTCTTTCCTCCATGGTGTGTTTAGCCATATAACAAGCACAAGCAAGTAATCAAATACATACTCTTTCATTAGTAGAGTCATTACATTTAAAAAAGTGTTACATCTTCAGCTCAATTTCATATTTATGTATATTTATATAATATGTTCATATTGCCTGAATATGTAAAATGTTCTCTCATTTTCCCCCTTCCTCTACGTTTGTGACCTACTAGCCACCTTTAGTTAATGGTACCTAGGCCAAGTTCTAAATTATTTTTATTCATATATTCATTATTCATATATTCATTATTCTGCTCTCTAGTTTATATAAAGTCAGAATGAGCACACACACACACAAAAGCTCAGCTAATACTAATTTTTTTGTGCCTTGTATTGTAGTAACTACGAAATTGAAGTTTACATTTAAGTGAAACAAATATGGACTTTAAAACAATAAATGTTAATCAGTAAATGTATATTTTGCTGTAAAACAGTACATTTTATATGAAATAGGAATAAGTTCAGAGCATCCAGGGCTTCCCAGGTGGCACTAGTGGTAAGGAATCCACCTGCCAATGAAGGAGACTCAGGAAATGTGGGTTCAATCCCTAGGTTGGGAAGATCCCCTGGAAAAGAGAATAGCAACCCACTCCAGGATTCTTGCCTGGAAAATTCCATGGACGGAAGAGCTTGGAGGGCTACCATCCCTGGGGTCACAAAGAGTCAGACATGACTGAGCACACACACACCATTCTAGGTGATATTGAACATCTCATTTATTGTCAATATGCAACGTGTAAGCTTTCTCAGCTGCACATTCTGGGGCTCAAATACGAAAGCATGTACTCTTAGAAAATTTCCCATGCGTGCATGCTAGTCGCTTCAGTCATGTCTGCCTCTTTGGATCCTACAGACTATAGCCCGCCAGACTCCTCTGTCCATGGGAATCTCCAGGGAAGCATACTGGAATGGGTTTCCATGCCCTCCTCCAGGGGATCTTCCCAACCCAGGGATTGAACCCTCATCTCTTCCATCTCCTGCATTGGCAGGCAGGTTGTCTACCATTAGCGCCGCCTGCCTTAAATGATACTGATTTAGAAACAACTTCCATGGCTTCTTTTCCCCCCAGGAAAGGCCTTGACCAGTAGGTGTTTTGTTGGTGAAATGTTCTCTCTTCCCTCCTGCCATGCACTATAATCACTGTGAGCCTCATCTCAAAGAAAGAGTCCCTGCCCCAACCAGGCTTGGGGTGACCCCATGAACAGCAGTGTCGGGCAACAGGTGGGATGGGAAAAAGAGGCCTCCTTTAGCTCTCTCTGGGCCTCACCTTGGCTGACCAACCTCGTGCCCAAGTCCTCCAGAGCAAAGGCTCTGGGCATCTGGCCTCAGCCCTGGTGCCGGGTGAAAGGCTGATCCAGTGAAGTGTGGATGGGACGGCTCAGCACTGCCTCACAGGGCAGAACTCCAGGCCTCAGAGCTGCCTTCTCCTTTCAGAGAGTAGCCTTTAGATGGTGGCTGCTTGACTGGCAATTTTCCTGGAATTTCCACCTCCCACAGTTCCATCAGCAGCTCCTGTGGCAGCTTTAGCCTTGCCCCTAGTCTCTGAACTTGTTCTATTGTTGCTGTTTAGTTGCTCAGTTGTGTCTGACTCTTTCCTGACCCCATGAACTGTAGCACTCCAGGCTTCTTCTGTCCATGGGATTTCCCAGGCAAGAGTACTGGAGTGAGCTGCTGTTTTCTTTTCCAGGGGATCTTCCCGACCCAGGGATCGAACCCTGGTCTCCTGCAATGCAGGCGGATTGTTTACCACTGAGCCACTAGGGAATGTCTCTTAATTCTTCTTTCTTCATACCTCCAATCTTCTTCCAATAAGCAACCAAGAAAGCTAACAATTCTCTCATATTTGAAATACTTGAGGAGATGTTGTATTTCTTAATTTAATTTTGGTTAATGATACACATGTAAGGTATTTATGGTAGCTCAGACAGTAAGAGGTATTTATAAAGCCAGTGGCAAACATTTTACTCCATGGGTCTCTGAAAAAGAGTAACATTAATGAATCATTACTCAAAATGCAGCTTCCTCTGTCTTCATTCTTTATCAGGATTGTCTAAGTGATGAGTCTTACCACTGGTAAGACTTCCTCACTCAAAATAGAAAATAAGAAAAGCTCTTGTGATTGAATGCACTTGATATTTTCTACAACCATGGTAATTAGGCTTTTCTGCAAATAGTACACATGACATGCCTAGCTACAAGAGTAAGATAATTTTGATAATGAAAGTTAAGGATATACATGAGCATTTGTAAAAGGATGTAATTTTATATAATCAAGAAGAAAGATTTATATTCATTTACTTACACAAATAGAATCTGTGTTAAAGATATTTGTGGTCTATATTCAAAATAGTGGGGGAAAAAATAAGAATAACACCATGGCTATACATCCCAGTTTGCCTACTGAATTACTGAAATAAGTTCACTGTCCTGGTGTAATTAATAGTGATGTTTTTATTTTCAGAAGTATTCTGGTTTGAATGTAAATTATGTAGAGTTGTGCATAATATGATTATAAAAATGATATGTCAATTATCAATTACACAGAATGCAGACCTAAAGCAGCTTTGTCAAGACCCAGTTGGCCATCCCATCATGCACCTGTCTGGTATTAAGCATGCCACAGGCGAAGCCATTTATTGTGATGACATGCCTGTGGTGGACCAGGAACTGTTCTTGACTTTTGTAACAAGTTCAAGAGCTCGTGCTAAGATTGTGTAAGTGATAAAGTTTTTATCCAACAAACAATGATGATTGCTTTTGAGGGCTAAGTCATGTTAGTGAAAAGCAATTGTCTGAAGAGGATAAGCTATTTGTTGGCAATGTCCAATGTAGGTTTGAAATGAAATGGGGTCGAAGTGTACGATTTACTACAATTTGTCCCTCCATAGAAAAACTTCATTGTCCCAGACATTCTTTCTCGATTGTGTGGCATAGAACTCCTGTAAGGCTTTTGGACATATCTTCCTCTCGTGTATCCTATTCTCTGATTAAGCACATTCTCCATGGCCTGGAGGCCGTGGGGCTGCTCTGAGTGGCCGTGTTCTGTGTGTTGTCGTCTAGGTCTATCGATCTGTCCGAAGCTCTCAGCCTGCCAGGAGTGGTAGACATCCTGACTGAGGAACATCTTCCAGACATCAACACCATTGACTTTTTAACTGCCTCTGAGAAAATTCTGTCAACAGATGAGGTACTGCATTTTTGCTTTCTGTTTTAAAGGTAACTTCCTTAGGAACTTCCCTAGTTGTCTGGTGATTAAAACTCCAAGTCTCCATTGTAGGGCGTGTGAGTTCAGTCCCTTATTGGGAACCTAAGATTCCACTTGCCTCTCGGTGTGGCCAAAAAAAAAAGAAAAAAAGTAACTTCCTCAGTTATTGGCAGTTCATATTTTCTTAAAGATAGCATTGAATTTGGCACATCATAAAGGATTCCAATATTCTTTGAATGCTTATTATAAATCATTGTATTTTAATAGTGAGTTAGTTCAAAAACATTCATATTCCACCTAAGTAAAGAAGTTGGCTAGTTATATAAAAGACACTTGAGTGTTTTATATTTTCTCCTAATGGTGGTAAGATCATGTGCTGTTTTCAATAGTTAGAAAAGGATAAATGAGAGGAGAATAACGAGAACTTGTATTTGCTGATCCTCTCCCTGAGAATCCTTGCTATGGTTCCAGTCTTGGTGTGTCCAATGTCCAAGTTCAAGTGATATCCGCTATGAAGCCTTTCCTTATCCTTTAACCCAGGAGTTGTCTCCCTCTCTGAACTCACCCTGACTCATTCGTTCATACACTGTGTATTCAACAGCCATCTTTTAAGTGAGCACCTGCTGCAGGTAAACAAGACCCATGTGGTCCTTGTCCTCGCAGAACTTAAGGAGAAGGCAAAGTGAACCTGTATTTACACTTTCTACCCTGTACTGAGCTTATTTATTTCAATGTCTTATCTATTTCCTCTACCTGGTAAAATGTCTGGAGTAGGAGCCCATGTCTGATTCATCTGTAGATTTCATACTGCTTCCTACAAAGCAGGGTAAATAAGCAGAGGAACAGTGATAGCACTATTGCCACTTGAAAGTTTCAAATGATAAAAAACATTGACTACTGTATCTGAAGTCACGAGGAAATGCAGCCAGAGCAGGGTCCAGAAGGTTTTCTGCTTAACTTCCATTCAGTGTTCACCCAAAAGAGTGCCATCATTTGAAAGAGTCTCTGCCTCTGGCTCTCGCTAGGAGGCTTAGTTGATAAAAAGGAAAGTTTGGTGACTGGGTGTCTGAAGTCAAGGTTGAACTCTCCCAAGGCAGGGCTGTGTGGTCCTGGCAGAAGATGATGAGAACTATGACTTTTGCATAAATGTTAACTAGACAAGCAAAGCCATCTTGGGCCACACAATAGCACAACTCCCTGAGGTGTGGGCACATTGACTCTGAGCATCTCAGAGTGTACCTGTGTACCAGGTCATGTGGCAAATCCCATGTGTGTGGAGAGCAGAGAGCAGAGCCATTGTGAATGATTGTCTCTGTTAGTTTCATTCCTATATTAACATTTGTCCTTATCATGCTATATCTTTAAAAAATCATTTCATTGCATAAATTTTAAATACACATAAAAATAGAGCAGAGTACAATGAACCTCCATAAACCCATCATCCAGCTTCAACAACGATTAACATCTGCAAGTCTTGTTTCATTCATCTCCCCACTGACCCCACCCACCTACACCCAACAAATACATGTGTGTGTGTGTGTGTGTGTGTGTGTGTGTGTGTGTGTGCGCGCCTGTGCCTGGATTTAACTCTTTTTTACTACCATTTTTATCTGGTGATAAAAGTACTAGATGCTTACTGTAGAAAAGTCCTAATAATCTAATGTCAATCTGAAAAATGAGTGATTATGTTTTGACTTGGATCACAATAAAAGGTGGGAAAGAGAATCCACTGGTCCCATGGCTTCTTCCAGTCCTGACTGTTTCACTTTTCCAGGGCCTTGGTTCTGCGTTTCCCCATCCACTTTCTGCCCTGGTCCCTGGGTGAACTCAGGCCGTCTGCCTGCCCCACCTGCAGGTGACATGGTGACCGCTCCCAGCCCACTCTTGGCTCCTACAATCATGTCTCTCCCTGAAAACACCTGTGCTCCCCAGTTCAGGGCAGAGACCACTGTCCCGCCCTCCTTCCTCTCTGGGTGAGATGGTCTTGACCTTCTGGTCCTTCCTGTCGTGAAGCAGCAGTCTCCTCTCAGAATGGCCCGGCTCGCAGTGTGGCAGCCCCGGTCAAGCCATGGGACTGCCTCTCCTCGGCCAGACAGCCCTCCAGCATCGTCAAAGCCCGAGTCTGCTCTACGAGAGGCGGCATGACACCAGTCCCTCTTCAGCCGCCGCTGCCAGTGATGGAGCAGAAAGTCCTTGCTCTCCCAGGGCAGAGACTTCCCAGAGCTCAGCAGGCCAGCTCTGACAAACGACTTCTCTGCGGAAGCCTTCCTCAACCACGGCACTGCGGTGAAGGCCACTGTGTGTCTAGCTTTGTGCTGGCAGGAGGAGGAAGATGAAGAGGAGGAAAGGACCTGCTGCCTGCCCTCCTTGGAACTAGAAGTCTCTTCTGTATTGCAGGTGTCTTGTGTGGGTCAGCTTCTCTGCGCCGTGATAGCCGATTCCGAGGTCCAGGCAAAGCGAGCTGCCCAGCGAGTGAAGATTGTCTACCGAGATTTGGAGCCGCTGATCCTCACCATTGAGGTAATGGGTTCAAGGGTGGGGCCAGAAGAGCATATTTAAGTGGTGTATCAGTTAAAATGCCAGAAACAGGAAACAAAATCTGACTCAAAGTGGCTTCCGAAACACAGGGGCTTTGTTTTTCCTCCACTATTAGCAAGAAAGCTAGTCTTCCGACTCTCCTTCCTGCTCCCCATGATGAGGCTTTATCTCATGTGGTCATAGGATGGCAGAGAGAACACCATCGGCTCAGCACCTCACGAGTCCTGGGGCCCAGCATCATCAGGCATTTAGGTCACGTGTCCCTCTCTGGATTCATGACAGGCAAGGGCTGTTGGTTACTGCTGGAGGGTCAGATTTCTTTGAGGTTCATGGGCTGTATGGGGAGTGATGGGGACCTCAAGAGCAATCTGAGCACTGTCTGGAAGGGGCAGGTGAAAAGAGTGCCAGATGGGCAACCAGCAATGTCTAGAAGAGAAGGTGCACCCAGGACTCCATAGCACCTTCACTGGGACTCTTTTAGGTATATAGTGAAAACCAACAAGAAGCTCCATGAAGCATATACTGTGACCCTAGTTTTACATCCTTTAATGCATATCTTGAGTAAATATGAGAAACAGATCCTATGATGCCTGCAGCTATTTTGGCAACTTGAACAAATTGGGGAATTGCATTTCCTATCCTATTTCTTAAAAGCGATTTTGAAATTTATAAAGGTTTTAAGACATCGCCATGAAATGAATATTCTTCTGCATATATTTCATTGGTTCTTATAATTTACAAAGTAATAAAAGCATGAAAGTTGGGAAAACAGCATGAATAGGTTAGATTCAGCACATACAGACCAAATGTAATCTGGGACTACAATATTATCTCCACAACATAATGAATAAATTGTTCTCTAGGTGACTAGCACGCTCTGAGGCAGAAAATAAGGAAATGAGTTGGACAAGATTAGTGTCTCCAGGAGAACTTGGCCTTGGGTATATTTCCTATCATGCTGCTTTATGCCAAGGAACACAGAATTTGTTTCTGGACAATGTCCTCAGTGTTTTGAAATTAAAAAAGAATCGTGTCAAGGAAACAAAAATAAAAAAGTTTAGTTGGAGTCAGAGAGTGATTAGGCTTTCCAAATTTTCCTGGCCAGTTTCAAATTCATTCTGTTTTCATCTTAAACCCTTTTCATTCATACATTGCCTCGTATGCTTGCTGACTTTATGCATTCCTTCCCCAACATTTTGTTTTAGAGTTAGAATTCTTAGTAAGAATTTATTTGCATAATACTTTGTCAAAAATTTTGTTTGTAATTCTTTGCCAAATTCCAGTGACTAAGTATTTTCCCTTACCCCAGCCCTGCACCCTGCTTTCCAGCCAAATAAAATTCCGAAAGCAAATAGACACCACTCTCTTCCCACCCCCAGCCCTACCTCCACCTCCACCCCTAACTTGGACCAGCACAGTTCAAATTGTCTGCCAAAGAATCCCACTATCAAACACCAAGCTTTGACATCGTGGAAAAGAAGTACCTCATGTTTCTGCCAAAGGTTAAGCTCTTCGAGATCAATCAACTAGATCAAGAAGAGTTAATCAAAGTGTATAGCAAGGAAATATGCCTTGTTCCTTACATACTACAGTTCTTTTATCACTTTCCTGACCAAGAAATATTCAGGAAATTACCTCTGAGTTACTCAAAGAGCAAGCAGCAAAAGGCTAAACTCAAAGGGAAAAAACAAAAAACTGGATGTGTAAAACTTAATTTCTGTTTTGAACCTGGAATATCTGAGTCTTAGATGAATAAGAGATCATGTGCTTTGTTATACAGCAGACACTAACACAACATTGTAAAGCAATTTGATTCCAATAAAAAAAAGAAAATCATATTAATTGATTCCAGTAGGAAGTATGTTATCAATTAAAATAGGATAAAAACAAATGGATCTCCATCACTATCACTCATGTTTAACCTAGCTTATGCTTTTTTGAATTTTTAATAGCTTGAATGGGGAAATGCTATCAAAACTCTTGGCGCCAGGAGTCAGGCTGATAACCATGGTGAGAAAGCTGTGCTCCCAACCAGAATCTCTTATCAACTGTCACAGCCAACAACGTGACCATAGCTAACACCTAGAGCTTTCTGTGTGATTACCTGCTTCCAAACAGCTTTCCTACATAAGTCACTAGATGCTTACAACAATCCTATGAGGCAAAAACTGATATTATCCCCATTCTGATGCAGAAACTGAAAGGCTGAGTCACCCAAAGTCACACAGTTAATCAACAATAGAAGCCATCAGCAAACACTCTATCAAAGACCCTGGGCCTGTGGTAGTAGAAACAAACCAACCCGCTTTTTGAGTGGAGGAAATGGCAGGATCACAATAGCATATCCATAAGGTATATTGATAGGTCTAGACACTTACTGGTGGCCAAAGGGGACCAAAGTTTGGAGAATCCCTAGCTGCCACCAGGCTGGAATTTCATGGATGGACAATAATCCATTGTAGAAATACTCCCAGGAGCTGACATGTCACATTTGCCACGGAGTGAGGGATTACAGCAAGATGAATTCCCAAGGATAGGTAGGAAAACCAACCTAGATTTTTTTAGCTATATCCCTGATAATGTGTACTTACTATTATAGTCCTTCATAGGCACCCAGGGGAGCCATTAGGAACCAGGATATAAGTGGATTTGTGGTACCCACTCTAGACTTGGAATCTTACTTCCAGGGCTGGAAGTCCAAAGTGTAAATGCTGGACTCATTCCCCCAAAGGAGAATCTTGGGACTGGCAGTCAAGGCCACCATGTCTTTATCACTAGAGTGTCTTCAGGTAGCATTAACAGAACATTTGTTATATGTCATGTAAGCTCTTTCATGCCTCATTTCATTTTATTCTTTCCACAACCCTATTGGAACTGTGTGTACAACTCTACCTTCATTTTACAGATGAGGCTCAAAAAGGTGAAGTAACAGACCCACAGTCAAATAGCTAGTACATCAGAAGACGGACACAACTCCACCTGGGTCCAGAGACCAAGGTCTAAGTCCCTGCACCTTGTTACCCTGGCTGTCTAACACGGGCTGTGGAATGAAGAGAATAACTGGCCTGGAAACAGTTCCACCACCTGGGTGCTAGGTGTTTTCTAAGCAGTTTCTTTTCTTTTCTTTTCTTTGGACTCAGTGAGGACATTTGCAATTGCTCCATGGAGAGTCTTTCTGCAGCATGGGTCTTAATCCAGCTCATGGCGTCCTGATGAGGGTGTATGTGATGCCAGAGCAAGAAGAGCACCGCCCAGACTCAGATGATGCAGCACCACATGTGGCCGCTGCTGTGGGGCTGGTGGGGGGCTCACTTTTCTGTTCTCCTCCTAGGATGCTATACAAAACAAGTCCTTCTTTGAGCCAGAGAGGAAACTGGAGTATGGAAATGTGGATGAAGCATTTAAAGTGGTGGATCAAATTCTTGAAGGTAAAACTGTCTTTAACAAATGATGAGAGAGGAAGCAGTCCTGGATGTCCCTTGCCATGGCTCCAGGTGTTAGTTATACAGATGGCGTCTGTTTTCCCAAAGGTCGGGAAACTGAGGCCCAGAGTGGTTAAGGAGCAGGACCACAGTCATCTTAGACAGCAGCCGCCATGAAACATTGGGGACTGATAGCTTTTGTAAGGATTTCCAAAGCCCGTGTTTCTTTCTCTGTCATCCTTTCTGATTTCTCCTTCGCCCCTCTCCATCTCTGCTTTCTCCTTCCTTTCCTCTCTCCCTCTGTGTCTCCTTCCCCTACTTCCTTGCAGACTTCCTTTCATTACATGTATATGCAATTAAATTTCCCTCTTGGAAAACAGTTGACTTGAGCTTTCCAACAAAGTTTTTGTAACTTTTTGTTTTGAAATAGTTTTAAATTTCAGGATAGTTGCAGAAACATTAGAGAAACTCCTAAGTATCCTTTACTCAGATTCCCCAATAAACATTTCACTACACCTGCTTTACTGTTTTGTGTCTGTGTGTATATCTCTCTGCCTCTGTCTCTTTGCCTGTCTGCCTGTCTGTCTGTCTCTTTGCCTGTCTGCCTGTCTCTGTATGTATGTATATTCCTGTGCCCCTTGGAATTCTGGAGTTGGAAGATCCAGGGCAGCTTAGGAATCTGTTTTTCACAAATTTTAACAGTGCTCTAGGTGATTCTTAGGATTAGTAAAATCTGGCAAACACTCAATGGTGAGTTTATTTTGTGGGAGAGAAGGAAGGAGAATTTCTGCACAGCGTTCATGGTGAGAGTATCTTAGAAATACTGATATTGACACAGTGCCTCCACTTGCTCCATAATATGTCCATGCACTGTTTGTTCCCTAATATGTTTCTGTGTGAGAATTTGATTATTGTGTTTGTCCTTGACATGTTATTTAATTGTTTCATTTAGTTAGGTTAAGTTGTTCAATCTATCTCTTTCTTGAATTTTAAGTTGTCCATACCCTATAGAGCCCAGTGGTAAAGAATCGACCTTAATGTAGGAGACGTGGGTTCGATCTCTGGGTCGAGAAGATCCCCTAGAGAAGGAAATGGCAACCCACTCCAGTGTTTTTGCCTGGGAAATCCCATGGAGAGAGGAGCCTGGTGGGCTACAGACTATAGGGTCACAAAGAGTCAGACATGACTTAGCAACTGCACAACAGCCCAATACCCTATTGATAAATATAAAAGTGAACAAGAAGCTGTAAGATGGACATTTGTACTACTTTTAAGTTTTCATTCTTTTGACTCAAAGGAATTTTATTCTTACTCTCCAACTGTCATTTTGATGAAGAATTTATGACTACTTGTTTCAATGAGAGATAACTGGAGATACTAATCATGATGGTACTTAATCTGCCTATTAGGAAAACAGATGCTCCAAAAAAATAGAATATTTAAAAGATTAAATATGTTGAGCATCACATCAAGTCTTGAACTGTGTTCTTGAAGGGAATGGCGCTATTGTTGACTTTTACCAACTGCGAAGATATGTGTATCTTACATATATATGTATGTAACACAGCCTTACATAATGGCTGTGTCATAGCCCTTGTTGTTGTTTACTGGCTAGTCGTGTCCAACTCTTGGCGACTCCATGGACTGTAGCCCGCCAGGCTCCTCTGTCCAGGGGATTTCCCAGGCAAGAATGCTGAAGTGGGTTGCCATTTCCTTCTCCAGAGGATCTTCACAGCCCAGGAATCAAACCCACATCCCAGAGGGACTTTAAAGAATTTGGTTTACAAATGAGCCCAGTAAGGCTGGAGAGACGTGAAGTTGACCAGGAATCAAATCTATCTGAGTTTCTCACCTCTGAAGTTAGCTTTCTCTCCTCTATGTTATGTGCTTCTCACTCATCTCTGTGAAACCCCATTAGCTGGGTTGGGCTTTACACTGAGAGAGTGGATAACAATCTCCATGGCAGGATTTGCGGGAGAACTCTGAAACTAAAATGATCTTCCCCATACCCGGTCCTATTGGCAGAGCACGAGAGACTCCATATCTTAATGGATTTTCGTCTTTAAGGAACTCATTAAAATGTAAATACGCCTGAAGGCATTACTCCTAAGCCCACCCTGGGATGACACTTTATCTCAGGGATTAGTTGAACAAATTGGTTTTCAGCCTGGAGAGTTGTGAGCCACACTGGAGAGTGAGGAGCGGGTGCCGTGGGTCCAGGGCTGTGGGGTGGGCAGCACAGTGTCACCGGGTCTTAAAATATTGCCCACCTGATGGGTTTAAGCAGAAACAACTCTGTCTAATATTTTTTCAGCTCTGTATATTTTAACCTTAACCACTAATTCTGTGTGGATAGGTGGAATCACTAATATTGTATACCATGGATTTGATCCTACTGACAAATGGGTTTTTGATGTACACTTTTGATAAAAACTTCAATTGAAATTGAGATCCGGGTTCTTGACATTGTAATCGTTATATGTTATTAAAGAAGTAGAATCTACTTATTCCTCTGTACTCTCTTTACTCAGATTTTGGATAAGATAGGAAGTCCAGATTCTCATATAAAAGATTTTCTTGGGAATCCCTCTCAAATAATTTATAAATCACTCTTATTGGATACATTTTTAATTTGTAAAAGTTCTGTTTTCCACCTAACATAATGACCGACACAGTTGTATTTTTTTTTTTTTTTTAGTTCTGTTTTTATTTTTTGCCCTGTTTTCCAATGGGTCACTCATACACTTTTTAGAATTCTATTTTTATTTATGTATAGTGGTTTGAGTGTATCTCGTTGTGAATTTTTTTTTTTTAGTGGTAGTTCTAGATGTTAGATTTATAGTATATTTGGTGGTGACACTTGATCAGTTTGAGTAAATTATAAAAACCCTTCCCCCTTTATCCCTTTTCTCTCCCATATTTATAATATACATGCATGCTTAGTCTCTTCAGTCACATCTGACTTGTGCCTACCAGAGTCTTCTTCTGTTTCTTTTACTATGTATAATGTCCAGGATAGTTAGCTGCACTTACAAGAAAGAACAGAGAGAAGTACATCTCTCCATCTTGTCTTGGACTTCTCCTTGCCATAGTATTTTACTCTGGAAAGTCACACATTCATCCCTAGGAATCTGTGACTTACTGTATTGGCAGATATAACAAATTTCCCTGCAGAACTCTTAGTTATCAATAAAAGCTAACTATTGTTGTTTGTGGCCCTTCACCAGGCAGGCTGCTGCCCAAGCAGAAGCACTGTCGCTGGAATTTCTCCATGATGAGATAACACTTAGGGAGGTGCTATCAGACAGCTTCTTTGATTCTGGTGTATTTTCCTCTAACAGGTGAAATACACATGGGAGGTCAAGAACACTTTTATATGGAAACCCAAAGCATGCTGGTTGTTCCCAAAGGAGAGGATCAAGAAATTGATATCTACGTGTCTACTCAGTTTCCTAAATATGTACAGGTAAGGTGGGGCCATATGGAGGGGATGTGGCTAAGTGGTTTCTGCCAACAAGATACAACAAGAACAATTAGAGGTTAAAATGTCATTTTAGAAACTAAAGGAGTTTAGAGTACTAATAGCCATATCCTTTTAGGTGTTAAGATCCATACACCTTTACAACTTTTAAGGTATGATGGTCTTCTCTTTGTGGACCTGTAACTTTATAACCAGCAGGTCTCTTTTGCTATACTCTTGGCATCTAATTCACATGAAACAATTAGGAAAGAATATTGAGCAGAATACAGACAAGTGCTAAATCAGCTAAGTCAGAATTTACAGAGGAGGGAGAATTAAGAGAATGGAGGTTCGTGAAGCCCTAGAATCATCTGGGAAATTCCATGAAGATGAAGTCTTAAATCTGGATTTACAGTGAGAATGAAGTTTGTCTGTAGATGGCAAGGAAAGAGGCCGTTTCCAGGTAGTTCCACACCAAGATCAAATGCCACTTGTTCGTTCATTCATCCATTCATTCATCCCTCTGGCAAACCCTTTTTGCCTGTGTCCTATAGGCCAGACAGTGTGCATATAAAGAGGGAAGAATAGTACAGACTGCCCATGCTGGAATGGAAGGTGTGCCTAGGGTGGCTAGTTTAAGCATCAGGGTGAAAGTAAGGGGAATTGACACTGGGGTCTTGATTCAGTAGGTCACAAGGAGCCAGTGTCATTACCAGAGCAAGTAGGAATGTGGAGAATGAGGCCTCTGAGAAGGGCTGGGAGAATTCCATTTCAGTCCTGTTCTGCTCCTCACTGCTTGAGTGACCTTGGGCTTATCACCTCACTCTTCTTGGGCTCCCCACCTACACCAGCCTGGCTCTTTGTGACTACCGAGAAGGCTGGGATGGGGGGGTGGTGGGAAGGGGATATATTAATATATACACACACATATATACATATGTGTATGTATATGTATATATATGTGTGTATATATATATGTATATATGTGTGTATATATGACCAATTTGCATTGTATGGCATATATATATATGTACGGGATATATATATATGTATATGTATATATGTGTGTGTGTGTATATGTACGGGATATATATATACACACATGTGTGTATGTATATGTATATATATGTATATATATGACCAATTTGCATTGTACGGCAGAAACCAATACAATATTGTAAAGCAATTATCCTCCAATTTAAAAAAAAAGTAAAATGAAAAAGACTTAATGACCTCAGACATTAGCATGGCAAGGAAGAATAAGACCTACATCCAGGGAAGACCTGCTAGCCAACTTCATCCAAATGGGAAGTGAGACATGCTCATTCTCCAGTAGAGACAGTGATGTGCAAGGAGAAGACCCAGTCTGAGAAAGGCTTGGAAGACCACAAAATCTCACTGCTGCAGGAAACATATCTCTAGGAGTCAGTCTGTAAAGGATACCTTATGTGTAGTTCATGAGGGAAAAAAATTTCTTTTTAATTTTATCATCACAAAAATATCTCATTGATATTGAAAGGACTTTTTTTTCCTTTGCTGAGTGCATGCTCAGTCGTGTCTAACTCTTTGTGAACTGTGACCCCTTGGACTCTAGTCCACTAGGCTCCTCTGTCCATGGGATTTTCCAGGCAAGAATATTGGAGTGGGTTGCCATTTCCTACTCCAGGGGATCTACTGGGCCCAGGGATTGAACCAGCGTCTCTTGCAATTCCTTCATTTGCCAGGCGGTCTCTTTACTGCTGTGCCACCTGGGAATCCCATTGAAAGGACTATGTAATATAAATGATAGTTTTGGCACTGTCCTTACAGCCAAATACTACTGAGATCAGTCCAGATGCCTGCTTAGGATTTTGGAAATCATCCCATTATTTAGTATAGCCAAAGAGTTTGTGTATCACATACATAAGTAATCAAAACATGTAAGACTGACCCACTCCCTTGCTGCATAGGAGTCAGATTAATGAGAACTGTTATCATTCACAGGGCATAACTGCTTCAGTCTTGAAGGTCTCAGCTAACAAGGTCATGTGTCACGTAAAGCGTGTTGGCGGGGCCTTTGGGGGGAAGGTGACAAAAACTAGCATCCTGGCAGCCATCACCGCATTTGCTGCAAACAAGTAAGTGGAAAGAATCTGTTCAATAGACTAAAAATCAAATGAGGTCACGTTGAATATTCTCAACATTGTGGAATCTCAGCATTGAGGAAGAATCTGAGTTAAGGTTATTTAAAATAACATATAATATATGAATGCATAAACCGCTGGCTTATTATGACTCCTTTATTTTATATTCTCAAGCTACATAGTATAAAAACAAAAATGAAGATCAGTTACTGAAAAGAATAAAAACCACAGTTAAAAAATGTGTCTGTAGAGTAGACAGAAGTGATCCTGGAAAGATGAGATTACTTCTTAGCACCTGTATATATATATAAATGTATATATACATATACAGGTTAGTTCAACCTTTTGCAATAGATATTTATATTGATCTGTGTATCTCTATATATCGATATATACATATATCTCAAAAGGTTCATATACATGTATAATAAGATATAAAATATATCTCAAAATGTGTGTATATATATATTCCCTTAACTTAAATGGGTATTTTGCTTTTTTTATGCTTACATGTGTGCTCAGTCGCTTCAGTCATGTCCAACTCTTTGCGACCCCATGGACTGTAGCCCTCCAGGCTCCTCTGTCCATGGCATTCTCCAGGCAAGAATACTGGAGCAGGTTGCCATGCCCTCCTCCAGGGGATCTTCCTGACCCAGAGATGGAAGCCTCATCTCCCTTGGCTCCTGCATTGCAGGCAGATTCTTTACTGCTGAGCCACCAAGGAAGCCCCTTTGTTATGCTTACCTTTATTTATAGTACCATTTTCCCTTAAGGGTGTCAACACATAACCAAACAAAATTGTCTTTGGAGCAGGCACACGTAGAAGGCTGAATTTCTCTGCTACTAAATAATATAGATCAACTCTTCTGTCCCATGACACATGAAGACCTTGATTCCAGACCCGCCCTGTCAGGGAGTACTTGGCAGTCAGACACCTCCCAAATCCCTCCATTTGTTCAGTTCAGTTCAGTTCAATCGCTCAGTTGTGTCCGACTCTTTGCGACCCCATGGACTGCAGCACACCAAGCTTCCCTGTCCATCATCAAATCCTGGAGCCTACTCAAACTCATGTCCATTGCGTCAGTGATGCCATCCAACCATCTCATCCTCTGTTGTCCCCTTCTCCTCCTGCCTTCAATCTTTCCCAGCCTCAGGGTCTTTTCCACTGAGTCATTTCTTCACTTCAGGTGACCAAAGTATTGAAGTTTCAGCTTCAGCATCAGTAACAGTCCTTCCAATGAACACCCAGGACTGATTTGCTTTCGGATGAACTGGTTGGATCTCCTTGCAGTCCAAGGGACTCTCAAGAGTCTTCTCCAACACCACAGTTCAAAAGCAACAATTCTTTGGTGCTCAGCTTTCTTTATAGTTCAACTCTCACATCCATACACGACTGCTGGAAAAACCATAGCTTTGACTAGATGGACCTTTGTTGGCAAAGTAATGTCTCTGCTTTTTAATATGGTGTCAAGGTTGGTCATAGTTTTTCTTCCAAGGAGTAAGCGTCTTTTAATTTAATGGCTGCAGTCACCATCTGCCATGATTTTGGAGCCCAAAAAAATAAAGTCTGTCACTGTTTCCACTGTTTCCCCATCTATTTACCATGAAGTGATGGGACCAGATGCCATGCCTCCATCTGTAACCATCTCTAATGTGGCCCTGGGACTGTTTGCCCATCACGGAGGTTGTCGTCCCAGTGGGAAACCACCCCAAAGCAATACCCTAGAGCCCCTCGCATGATTAGTGATTGCCAGATGCTGTTCCCTGACCCAAAGGAGGGGATGCCACGGTCTCTGCCTGAGAATCGCACAGCCGGGCTCAGGGGGTCACTCTGTTGCTCTGTGATGTGTGTGGCTTGAACTCAGGCTCCCGTTAGAGGAGTTCCATAAACACTGGATAATTCCAATTTGGTAAAAGAGTTTACTTCTCCTGATTCTTTTGCTTCTGTGTTAGGCATGGTCGTCCAGTCCGCTGTATTCTAGAACGAGGAGAAGACATGTTAATAACTGGAGGCCGCCACCCTTACCTTGGAAAGTATAAAGTGAGTAGAGGTGGGGGTGGGGGCTTGTGTTGAAATATAACATTGCAGAAAAGCAGAGGGCAGCATCTGGCTACTCTTTAGTGGGGGTTAACAAGGAGCAAAACAACAGACTGTGCTTCAACTTTTTCTTCCTTGTGCTCACTATTACTGGCTGGTTCAGTGAAGCTTTTCTGCTTTGCCCAAAGATGTCAGTTTGTAAAAAAATTACTAGCTGGTAATTGACTGCTACAGACTGCAAAACTGGAAACATAGACGTATGTACATACTTCCATGAAAGTAGATCTGATAATCACACTATTCCCACATTTTTATATATGGGAGGTAAAAATAGAGTAATTTCCATAACAATAGCGTTATAATCAAATGATGGCACTAGGCAGGATGGCTGAGGGAGGCAAGAGGATGAAGGCAGGCAGACACCAGGAGGCAGCTGATGTGCTCAGACCTGAAGCAGTTGGGGTCTGAGCTATGAAGTAAGATGTGGAAAGAAATGGGTCCCAGAGCTATTATGGTATAAAATAAAATAGAATTTGGTGACAGACTTAGCAAAATAAAATGGAGAAAAACAGCCACAAGCATGACTGAGAGGTTTCTAGAAGAAAGAGCCAAGTTGGAGGAGGAAACAGTCTAGAGGGACAGTGATGAGTTTATTTGTGTATTTCAGAAAGAAGTGACCACGGGATATTGTTGTGGGAATGTCCTTCATCGATATGGGACTCTATTGAAAAGACTGGATTATAATTACAAAAACTGTCAGCGTAGTGGTGATTAAGACCATGAGAAAATAATATGTTTTGATAGAGGGTGGTGTGAGGATAGGAGATGATATTAATAGTATTTATAATATTAGCAATCATTTATATTTAGGACGGTTGCTAGGTTTCAGTCACTTACCTGTGATTTTCTGCATTACCTTATTTACTGCCATGTCACAGACAGTCAGAGAGGTTATATAACTTGCTTGAGATCATAGAGTGGGTTTCGTGGCAGAACCAGGACTCAAACTTAAACTGCTGAATTCATAGTTCATGCCCTTGACTTTGGTTTGAATTTGGTCCCATTCAACAAAAATCATTAAAATGAACTTTACTAAGTTTAGAAACATTGAATACATTTTAAAAGCAAGGAAGATATTTATTTAAAAGACCTCTGGCAGCACCAAATGATGCTGAGCGTTGTGATGAATCAGGCCCTATATGAGAAAAGTGTGTGGAGTATTAATGCATTTTGTGCAGGACACCAGATTTGGAAATTACAAGATCGCTGACTTTAGGGGAGAAGGTTTTGGTGGAAATACGAGGATGGAAGCTAGAATTCCAAGAACTAATGGCAAAAATGAGAGGTCAAATATGCAGTTGATTTGGAGAAGACTGAACTGTAGTGACAGGTTAAATGAGGGGTTTTCCTTTTGCTTTTTATATCTTTCTCTACCCTTTCTTTTTATTATTATTACTTTTACTTTTTGCTATCTTAACCATTTTTATGTGACTTTGATTTGCATTTCCCTAGTTACTTGTGATGCTGGACATGTTTCCATGTGCTTATTACACATTTTGTATATATTCTTTGGAGAAATGTCTATTCAAGTCCTTTGTACTTTTTAAACAGGTTGTTTGGGGTTTCTTGTTGTTGAGTTTTAAGAGTTCTTTATACATCCCAGATATTAACCCCTTATCATATACATGGCTTGCAAATATTTTTTTCCATTCTCTGGATTGCCTTTTCACTCTGTTGACTGTGTCCTTTGATATATGAAAGTTTTAAATTTTGATGTAGTCCAATGTATCTCTTTTTCTTTTGTTGCCTATACACTTTTGGTGTCTTATCCAAGAAAATGTCAAATCCAATGTCATAAAAAATGTTCATCGATATGTAGAGGGTTTGCCAGTGACAAAGTACACTTGAGAGAGACTTGGCACCCAGCACCAGGATCAAAGCTCCTTTCTCTTTCTCCAGGCTGGATTCATGAACGATGGCAGAATCTTGGCCCTGGATATGGAGCATTATTGCAATGGAGGCGCCTTCCTGGATGAGTCATTATTTGTAAGTGTTTTAATAGCAAATGCACATTGTGGAAAGTGTTACATAAAATGATTTAATTCAGAAAAATGTTCAATGGTTAAATGATATTTAATTATAAAAGCATAAATATTCTCGTTGCCAGGAGCAGGTAGCCACATGTTACTTACTGGTGCCCCCACTGTGAGCCCAGAGATATTGGCTAAGTCTACATCTGTGTGTTATCTCTGTGTTTCCCAAATTTTAGAGCTCTTTTCCCAAATGCAAACTTTAGACCTTAACCTTGACCCTATTGGTATTTTAAACTGGATAATTCTTTGTAGTAGGAGCTGCCCTGTGCATTATAAGATGTCTAGCAATATCAGTGACCTCCACCCACTACATGTCAGTGGCTCAGCTACCCTCCAGACTTAACAACCAGAAATATTTCCAAACATTGGCGAATGTCCCAGGGAGGAAGATGGAGAAATTGCCCCTTGTTGAGAACCAATGCATTAGATCAAATAGCAACATTTTTTTTTTCCTGCTTTTCAAGATATCTTATTCACTACATTCTGTAGACTGAGTCGATGAATGCTTCAAAGGCTTTGAAAAGTTTTAAAACCTGGGGGGAAAATGCATTAGCTCTAATGTGAAAATTTAAAAATAATAACTTGAAAAGAAAAATTATTCAAATCCTTGAAAATCATTTTACAGCAAAAATGCATTTAATTTGAGACATGGGTCAAGGTTAGTGTGTTTGATATGATACAGAGAAGGTTGTTCATTTCTTGGTTTTGGCCTGAGGTCTTAGGATGGTAAAACAGGCCCAGAAGGTTGAGGGTCTCATCATGTCAACTCTGGATTTCCCCAGGTAATAGAGATAGGACTTCTGAAGTTGGAAAATGCCTACAAGTTTCCCAATCTGCGCTGCCGGGGGCGGGCGTGCAGAACCAACCTTCCATCCAACACGGCTTTGCGAGGGTTCGGCTTTCCCCAGGCAGGACTGATCATCGAAGCCTGCATCACAGAAGTGGCAGCCAGATGTGGGCTGCCCCCTGAGAAGGTAATGCTGAATTCGTCTCACAAAGGATAGTGGATTTTAGAGGTGGGAGGGCCATTGGAGGTCTTCATGTTGAGGAATTTGAGGTCCATGGGGGCTACATGATTTGGTGGAGTTAACCCAGCTGACTGGTTAATACTGAGCAGGACTCTAGAGCTCAGGGGTCCTTGTCTTACTCAGGTTCATCCTCAGAAGTCATGGGAGAGGGTGCTGAGGCGTGAGCACTGGATTCATTGGTAGCGAGAAGTCTCCATTGGTTGGGGGTATAATTGCTACCAACAAGTTCTGTCAAAGTCTTCTTTCCTCCGCTTCCTTAACATCACAGGCAGCTGTCATTTGAGTCATTTCAATTACTTAAATGGTCTTCTTTTGGTTCTGTAAGTCTTGGGCCAATGTTCATTCATGCACAAGCTCAGTTCCCTTCCCAGGATCCTGGTGTGGCGTTAGGATGGGAAGATGGTGTGCTCTCTGCCCCCTTCACCTCCCCTGTGCCTTCTGCTCAGAGGTTGGGTTGGGAGGAGGAGGAGAACCAGGGCAAACAGACAGCATCTCTGCCACTGGCTTCTCCCAGTAAGCTCTCTGTCCCCTTCTTGGTTAGATGAAGACACTCTTTGAGTATATCATCTCTGGGCTCCCTTTCTGCCAGCTCTCTTAGGAATGGACAGTTCCCTGTGAGCATTAAATTTCCAACTGATTCTCAGCTGGCACCTCACCTTATCTCTGAATCCCCTGCCTCCTTGCCCGCTGCTGCTTGGAAAGCCCAGGTCCCCAGTGCATCCATCTCCTCTACCCGCCCCCGGCCCAGCACTAGAGTCTGGGTCCATAGGCAGGAGCCATCATCTTTCTGTTTTGAACTGTGGGGGGCCCTTGACCTCCCTTCCTGGCCACCTCACCACAGCCTCTCTCCCAGATATTCTGGCCCATTGGTAGCCCTAGGAGCAGGGTCAGCAAATGACCTCCCTTCATCCCCAGGGAACACAGAGGGGAGAGGAGCCATCCTTGAAAACACCACCTTCTCTCAGCAGCTTACTAACATCCAGTCCTCGTTTTATAATGATCTGGGAATTGGGGGAGGGGGAGATGGGAAGAAGACAGGTCTGTAACGGCTCCTGTCAGCTTGGAGAGTGGCCGGCCCTAACTGCTGAGAGTGTTATCAGCTGGGAATGTGAGGCACTTGACCTTTTGTTCTCAAAAACTGGTGACTAACAGCCTTCGTTGCCAGTTCAGATCTGGGAATTCAGAAAGAATTCTACTCAGTGCTTCAGACGTCCTGAGAGAGAATTTTTTTTATTGGATTTTCATCCTAATTATAAGTTTTAGTTAAACAAACTTTAATATTTTCATGTTTGAAAGTGTGTGGGTCTTCTCTTGCCAAAGCATCTGAAAGATAAATCATGGAGTGGGTTGCCATTTCCTTCTCCAGGGGATCTTCCCGACCTAGGGATCAAACCCGGGTCTCCCGCATTGTAGACAGATGCTTTACCATCTGAGCCACCAGGGGAGTACCTTAATTATAAGTTTTAGTTAAACAAACTTTAATATTTTCATGTTTGAAAGTGTGTGGTCTTCTCTTGCCAAAGCATCTGAAAGATATAAATCATGTAGATCATGTAGGCTGTAAATTAAACTCAGCATTGCCTTTCAACAGATACAAGTACACCTAGAATTAAAGAGTCTACAGCATATCTAGACTGCATTGAGTTATATAAGAAGCATAAAGAAAGGAGTCCTTTCTTTGAACTTACACAAGAGCAGCTTCAAAAGTGTTTTAAGTGCTAACACATTAGATAGAAGTTCTGCGTAGAGGAAGAAGGGAATATTGAGCTCAGTTTGGGTTTTCTAGAATGAGTAGAATTTGACCAGAAGGACAGTGGGTGGAGGGGACTATGTCTGCCGATGGCCTCCTCAGCCCTTTTAATTCCCTTCTCTTTTGTAGGTCCGAACAATAAACATGTACAAGGAAATTGACCAAACACCCTACAAACAGGAGATTAATACCAAGAACCTGATGGAATGTTGGAAAGAATGCATGGCCACGTCTTCCTACCCCCTAAGGAAAGCAGCTGTGGAGAAATTCAACTCGGAGAATTACTGGAAGAAGAAGGGGCTGGCAGTGGTCCCCCTGAAGTTTCCTGTTGGGCTTTGTTCCGTTGCTGCTGGTCAGGTCAGTTCTTCAAACAGACAAGTCCAAAGGTGTTGAGGAAACTTTCCATGAAGGTGGATATGGTTGCACTCTCCAGTTGTTAAACTTCTCCAGAGGGGTGCTCAGTCCAATAGGTTTCCTCCAGAGGAGACGAGAGCTGCTTTGCCTACTGCACCAGCTTGGTGACAGGCATTCTTGCTAGGAAATTGGGAGACCTGGCATCTACTCTAGGCCCTGGCTTTAAACAGCTGAATCTGCTCGCTCCCGATCACTTAATATAAAATAAGCATGGGGACCACCCACTTCCTCGATGGCACTAGTGGTAAAGAATCCACCTGCCAGTGGAGGAGCTGCAGGAGGCTCCGGTTTGATCCCTGAGTCAGGAAGATCCCCTGAAGAAGGGCACAGCAACCCACTCCAGTACTCTTGCCTGAAGAATCCCATGGACAGAGGAGCCTGGTGAGCTAGAGTCCATGGGGTCACAAAGAGTCGGACACCAGTGACCCCTAAGACTCCTCTTCAGCCACTCTGATTCTGTGAGGTAGGAACAGGAAGTGAAGTAAAAACAGGAAACTGCAGGGCACTCAGTGCCCCTCCCCTTTTTGGTGGTGCTCAGTCGCCAAGTCACGTCTGACTCTTTGCGACCCTGTGGACTGCAGCACACCAGGCTTCCCTGTTCGAGCAAACTCCCTATCTCCTGGAGTTTGTTCAAGTTCATGTCCATTGATGATGGTGATGCCATCCAACCATTCTCATCCTCTGTCGCCACCTTCTCCTCTTGCCCTCAATCTTTCCCAGCATCAGGGTCTTTTCCAGTGAGTCAACACTTTCCATCAGTTCAGTTCAGTTCAGTTCGGTCGCTCAGTCATGTCCAACTCTTTGCGACTCCATGAATCGCAGCACGCCAGGCCTCCCTGTCCATCACCAACTCCCGGAGTTTACTCAAACTCATGCCCATTGAGTCAGTGATGCCATCCAACCATCTCATCCTCTGTCGTCCCCTTCTCCTCCTGCCCCCAATCCCTCCCAGCATCAGGGTCTTTTCCAATGAGTCAGTTCTTCACGTGAGGTGGCCAAAGTATTGGAGTTTCAGCTTCAGCATCAGTCCTTCCAATGAACACCTAGGACTGATCTCCTTTAGGATGGACTGGTTGGATCTCCTTGCAGTCCAAGGGACTCTCAAGAGTCTTCTCCAACACCACAGTTCAAAAGCATCAATTCTTCAGTGCTCAGCTTTCTTCACAGTCCAACTCTCACATCCATACATGACCACTGGAAAAACCATAGCCTTGACTAGATGGACCTTTGTTGGCAAAGTAATGTCTCTGCTTTTTAATATGCTATCTAGGTTGGTCATAACTTTCCTTCCAAGGAGTAAGCGTCTTTTAATTTCATGGCTGCAGTCACCATCCACAGTGATTTTGGAGCCCAGAAAAATAAAGTCAGCCACTGTTACCACTGTTTCCCCATCTATTTCCCATGAAGTGATGGGACCACATGCCATGATCTAAGTTTTCTGAACGTTAAGCTTTAAGCCAACTTTTTCATTCTCCTCTTTCACTTTCATCAAGAGGCTTTTTAGTTCCTCTTCACTCTCTGCCATAAGGATGGTGTCATCTGCATATCTGAGGTTATTGATATTTCTCCCAGCAATCTTGATTCCAGCTTGTGCTTCTTCCAGCCCAGCGTTTCTCATGATGTACTCTGCATAGAAGTTAAATAAGCAGGGTGACAATATACAGCCTTGACGTACTCCTTTTCCTATTTGGAACCAGTCTGTTGTTCCATGTCCAGTTCTAACTGTTGCTTCCTGACCTGCATACAGGTTTCTCAAGAGGCAGGTCAGGTGGTCTGTTATTCCCATCTCTTTCAGAATTTTCCACAGTTTATTGTGATCCACACAGTCGAAGGCTTTGGCATAGTCAGTAAAGCATAAATAGATGTTTTTCTGGAACTCTCTTGCTGTTTCCATCAGGTGGCCAAAATATTGAAGCTTCAGCTTCAGTATCAGTCCTTTCAATGAATATTCAGGGTTGATTTCCTTTAGGATTGACTGGTTTGATCTCCTTGTTTTCCAAGGGACTCTCGAGTCTTCTCCACCACCACAGTTTGAAAGCACCAATTCTTTGGCACCCAACCTTCCTATGTTCCAACTCTCACATCTGTACATGACTACTGGAAAAACTATAGCTTTGATAGATGGACCCTTGTAGGGAAATTGATGTCTATGCTTTTTAATACATTGTCTACATTTGTCATAGCTTTCCTTCGAAGGAGCAAGTGTCTTTTAATTTCGTGACTGCAGTCACCATCAGCTGTGATGTTGATTGCCATTACTTAATATCTGGTCTCCATAGTTTAGGTCTGTCTTATTTCCCTTATCAGAAATTTCTCAAAAAAATAGATTAAAAAAATAACAATAATTACTGAGCACCTACTATGTTGTAAGTTTTTAGATTTTAATTTCATTCAGCCTTAAGGGCAACCTATAAGATTTGTAGTTTTACTTTAATGATGAGAAGCTGAGGCTCCAAGAGCTTCAATAACTTACCCAGAGTCCCACACCTGGTGAAAAAGGTGGAATTTGGGCTAGAACTCAGGTCTCAGAGGTCCCATAAGCTGTGCTTGGTCAGCTACATCAAGCTCCCCCTGCCACGGCCCCCATCCACGTTCCCATAGCACCTTCTGATGGGAACTGAAGTGGGATTCAGCTCAGTTGGGAAAAAATCAGACAGCTGCCAGCAGTACAGTTGCATCCTCAAAGGCTTCTGAGAAGCTCTGCAGCCTCCCCCATCCCCTCCCATCCTTCCCTGAAAACCAGCTTATGTGCTTAAGACATTAAATCAGGGCTGAATCACGGAGGTGAACTGAGGAGTTTGGGATCAGACAGGCTCTTCCTGGAAGCCATATACCGAAAGCCTCTGTTCTGAAGAAAACCAAACAGGGGAGGGAACTAGAGCCCCTTCTGTATATGCGGCCCTTGGTGGAGTGATTTGCAATTTCCCACGTCACTTAACCGCTGACTCCTTTCTGTTGACTGGTGTGGTTCTCTTTCATAGAAGGCAGAGCTGAAGCCCACAGAGGTTCACCATCTTGCCCAAGGACATCCAACTAGCAAGTGGTAGAACCAGGACTTGACTTCAGGACTGTGCTCCCGACAGCTGAGGGTACCCAACACCCCTCACCTACATGTATTTGTTTCGTAGATGGGGGCACTGACGCGCACACAGTATCTAATGAACCTCTGTATTCCCAGTGCCTATATACGGCACCTGGAAAAAAAAAATGGAACTGTTAGTTCGCTCAGTCGTGTCCGACTCTGTGACCTCATGGACTGTAGCCCGCCATGGCATCCTCTGTCCATGGCATTCTCCAGGCAAGAATACTGGAGTGGGTTGCCATGCCCTCCTCCAGGGGATCTTCCCAATCCAGGGATCGAGCCCGGGTCTCCTGCATTGCAGGGGGATACTTTACCACTGAGCCACCAGGGAAGCCCGTCTGGCACAGAGGTGGAACTCAAACGTTTGAAAGGCTGAGACCCTTTGGGAACCTGTGGGATTACCAGAGTACACATCTCACCAGCATGAGCAGCTCTTTCTGGATGGCTTAAATTTCACAGACTAGGTTCCCAGCTGAGATTGGAGAGCCATCTGTTCTCGCACGCCAGTTGTGCTGATTTCATAGATGCAGCTTGGCGGAATTATCTTTGTGGCACTCACAGTGAACCAGCCAGTGGTGCCGCTCAGCTGAACCAAATTTGATACTTTAAGTGGCCCAAGAAGACTGCAGCAGTGCATGGGACAAATTACTCAGCCGTCTCAGGGAGAAAGGCTGCCCTGCCCGTGGGGTCACACAGGGAAGAAATGCAGAGTCCTCTGTAGTTGTTGCTCAGTCACATGTACCAGCTACAAATGTCACCCACAAGCAACTTCTGAATTGCTTGCAGAGCCAAGGGGGCCAAATAGAGAATTTACAAGCTTGAGGAACAGCTTGAATGGCTATACCATTGCCAATTCATTCATCAAACTTTAGTGGAGGTACTATGTTACTCTGCATGGGTGCCTTAGGACACTGGGCTTCCCTTCCAGGGGGGTTTTACATTCCAGCAGAGTACAGAGAAGTGCCACAGAGTGGAGTCCAGGAGCAGCTGCTGCAGCTGCCAACCCTTGCCGTCTGGTGCTCAACCCCCCAGGGAAGCCTGCCCTGGGCACTCTGTAGAGGATATCATTCCTTATCTTTATTGTTTTGAGAATAAATGGCCAGGAGCACAAGACAGTATTTCCAGGACTGACCCGTCAACAGTCAGTAAAACCTGCTCTGTTGTGCCCTCCCATGATTATTATGACAACGATGCCTTTCCTAAGGTTCTGAGTTTCCCCCTGGGGTGGGGAGTGTATGTGCCTTTGTCCTCAGAGAAAGTGCTCCCGTGTCCCCATTTCCTGTGTACATCCCTCGTTGACACCTGCTGATCAGGTGGACAGAGCACATGTTCACTGTCAAACTGCCCGACTTGGAATGATGGTGCCTTCTGAGCATTGTTCACTGGAGTAGTGTGAACCTTCAGATGCCAGTGAAGAGGCAGTTCTCCCGATAGCCCATGGCCCACAGGTGGCTATAAAAGTCCTTCTGGTGGGCAAAGAAGCCACCTAGGAATGCAGTCCTTTCCTTGGGCATATCCGGTGATTGACACGCAATTCATCAACTTTCACTTTTGACCAGGGTTGTTTAGAGTGGTAGAGGACCCACCTGCCAATGCAGGAGACATAAGAGACACGGGTTCAATCCTTGGGTCAGGAAGACCCCCTGGAAGAAGGCATGGCAACCCACTCCAGTATTCTTGCCTGGAGAATCCCCATGAATAGAGGAGCCTGGTGGGCTACAGTCCATGGGGTCGCAAAGAGTTGGACATGACTGAAGCAAATTAGCACACACCCATGAGTAATGCAAGGTTTAGTAAAATTTTAGCTTCATTGAATGGAAATTTGCTTGTTTACCAGAATTTTCTGAAGACTTGCCTTTATAAATCCCAGGTCATTATACCACTGTGCTTAGAAGCTTAGATATTAAGAAATCCAGCTGGAAGCTTTCAGTGACACCTCCCCCCAACCCCCAGCTGACCCAAGGAGCAGCTCCAAGGTGTGCCTTGTAGGCCTCCTGAATCATGGTAGAGCCACAAGAAGTATTTTCTCTAGGACCGGTGGCTGTTAGTATTGCTGTTACTCTGGAGACTCAGACAGAAGCCTTTGACAATTTTTTCTGTCTCTTGGGATTTCTCAGTCTTCCAAGCCATCTCCATAGCCCCTAGTGTAGCACAAGCAGACTTGGCAAGAAGGCACATTCCTATTGATTGTAAAATATGCTTAGCTTAGAGCCTGGGTGTTCTGATCATAGCAGCCTTTTATTCTATGTTAGCTGTTTGTTTCCTTCTGGAGCCCTGTGGGCAGCTCTGCAGTTAGGTAATATTACTTCCAAGTTCTTTTCCAACTCTAAAGCCCTGTAATTCTGAGCCAAGATGATTGCAGGCAGGCTCAGCACATTTTGTAGCAAAAAAAAGTAGTATCTGTCTGCCCCATCTTATTTGGATTTTTTTTTTTTTTTTTTTTTTGCTTCTCTATTACACACCTACAACTGTAGGGATATGTGTTCACGTAAACAAGTCTTTCCCTTCTCCCCCAAACAATCTATATATGATTTTGCATTTAAAACAGATGGCCTCTCCCTCAAAACCCCTAAACTTAGATTGTTGTCCCGCCCTGGGTCAGGGGCATCTTGGAAGGTACCAGGGCCTCAGTTGCCCTCCAGAGGAAATTGTAGCGTAAGCAGCATAAACCTGCCCCAGAGTCACAGCCGTCCAGCGGCAGGCCGGCCCTGCCCTGCACCACTTGCTCTGGCTCTGCTCAGGGCGATGGGGGAGGCGCCTATGTGTATTGTGGCAGAGATGGAAAGGAGGGGTTACTTTCCAGGGAAAATATCTTCTATTTGATAAGATATATGATAGTATCAATCAAAAAGATCATGGCAATTGTTTTCTTTTTTTGCTTAGGCTGCTGCCCTGATTCACGTTTATCTGGATGGGTCTGTGCTGGTGACTCACGGTGGAATTGAAATAGGGCAGGGGGTCCACACTAAAATGATTCAGGTAAGAATGCAAGTCACTGGATGAAGCTGGATGTGTGCTTGTGTGTATAAGGGAGGAATGAGCGGTATACATTTTCTGTTCCAAAATAAAAAGGATAGGAGACTTTAACTTTGACTGCTTCAACTACTAAGCTCTTCTCAGAAACTGGGTAAGCAAGCCAGTTCTGTAACTAACCCTCCTAAAAGAATGTGGCAGAATAGCCTGTGGTTGTCTTATTGCTAAAGAACGCTGTAGATCACTTGCTGCTTTCCTTTGAATGTATTAACAAATGTGTTGGGGTTTCTTTTTTTTTGAACCTTTGTTGAGAAATAAAAAGATGTGTAAATTCTGATGCATTGCATTATTTTTTGCCATTTTTATAGTAGGAGTCTGAACAACTGGTGATATAAAACACATTTGATATTTCTAACCAAATTATCACTTTTCTCTTGGCTCAATTATTTTAGAATAAGTTTTAGCTGTTTCTATTTTGATAATCATTATATTACAGATTATAAAACATTTGAAAAGCAAACTTTTTTTTAAACCCTGCACACTTTTACCACTTAGCAGTAATCACTGTTTTGTGGGTTTTCTAGTTTGACTTTTTTCCTTTTTCAATGACTTTGACTTTTCCTTTTCAAAAAAATCACAAGCATTCTGTTTGCATAATTTTGTATCTTGGTTTTTTTCCACCTATCTTGATATAGAAGCATTCCCTCCTGTCATTAAGAATTTTTTGCAATCATAATTTTTAATGTTGCATGTGGATGTGTGTATAATTCACTTAACCATCTCCAACTGTTAAACACTCTAGTGGATACTTTTGTCCACAAGCCTGTGATCAAATCAATGACTGTTTTTTAAAATAAGTTCTCAGGAATGGAATTACTGGGTCACAGAATAAGTCTTAAATCATTTGGCATTTATTACCAAATTGTTTTCCAGCAAGTATCCATCATATTACACCACTAGCCAACATTCTATGTTACAGATTGTTTAAAAAAAAAAAAAAATCCGAGATAATGTGATAGATGAAATTACCTCATTATTGCTTTAATTTGCACTTTTGTGATTATAGGGGTGCTGATTATATATTTTCTTTCATGTTCTCACTTGCTTGAGAATTGTCTGGTCATTGCTTTTTCCCTCTCTGAGGTGAGACTTCAGTGTTTTCCTTACTGAGCCACCAGAAACCTGTCTGTTCTAAGCCTATACACTTTGTGCAGACAGTCCTCTGAGAGCCAGTGACGGGGCGGGCTCTGTATACTTATGCCATTGCCCTAGTTGTGGGCAGACTCTACTGAGCCGTACTGCTGGCGGGAAAGAGAAGCTGGGACCAGCTGAGACTCGTAGTATGATTTTTGCTCCATCACTAAACACAAAGGAAGAACGTAACGGCCAGCTAAGTCCTTGTGTTGGCCAATGGCGCTGGCACCATTTACTTCTGGGATCTCGTGTTGGCACTGTTGCTTTAACAAGGCCATTGTCCTTTCTCTTTCTGGAGCATCCAGAAATCTGGATAAAGCATCTCCTTTCTGATGAAGTCAGCTTTGGTAGAACTGTGCAGAGTGCAGAGGTGTAGGAGAGGCCTCAAAGGTGTTGATTTTGTGATGATGAAGTTATAAAGCATTTCTTCCTGCCTTGACTTTGGAGGGCTCACCTCCTCTATTGGGTACAGAAGAAAGTCAAAGAAGAAGAAAGTGTGTTCAGGGCTGCAGGGGCCAGACCAGCTGCAGGGTTTTAGACAAGAGGGACTTCTTGTGGCTGGAGGGACTCGTGGTCTCTGCTGGGTGTGGAGGGGTCCATGTACATGCTACCATGGGGTATATGCACAGGTCTATGCCTAACCAAAGAAAAGTGAAAGATCTCTTCCAAAATCCAGGTGGTGAGTCGTGAGTTAAGGATGCCACTGTCCAATATCCACCTCCGGGGAACAAGCACAGAAACCGTCCCTAATACAAATGCCTCTGGAGGGTCCGTAGTGGCAGATCTCAACGGGTTGGCTGTAAAGGTAAAAATCATTGCAGTGGGGTCTAAATCATGAATCCATCAAGGCTGGAGCTCAGGAGATGTTGAGAATCCATCCAGTTCTTGTCTCCTTCCCACACTCTCTTGGGGAAAACTGAGCCTCCCCCAGGTTGGGGGCTCAATCAGTGTTCAGCACTGGCCACTCTCCCAAGTGGAAGATGCCACCCACTTTCTCCCTCACTCCTGACAACTCATGGATCCCCACATCCTAATCCATTCTACTTGGAAATCTCTCTTTCTGGTTCCAGGTAGCAGTATCATGGCCGCTTTGGTTCAGACTCATGCCTCTTGTCAAGCCCATTGCAAGGCTCTGTCTGTCCACCCCAGTTTCACTGCCTTTCACTCTCGCTTCCCGCAGCCAGAGAAAGCTTCCCCACAAAATAAATCTGACCACGCTGTGCTTAACGAATGGTGGTCGGTAGTTTGCCAACAGTTTTTCTGTTAAGTTCTGAGCTCTCAACAGGGCTGTACAAGGCCCCCATCCTAGGTGGTCTGTCTTTAAGACTAGCTTGTGCTTCACCCGTACCCCCATGAGACTTTTCTCATCACCCCTTACAGGGTTGGTCTCTTCTCCATGGTCCATGGGCCTCTTAAATAAGCCTATGTAAGGTCACTTATCATGTGGTTTTGAAGTTGGTGTTTATGATCATAATTTTAACTGAAAAATAATCCCTAGGATGCTTGTCAGACTCTTCTAAAACGCCTTGAACCCATCATCAGCAAGAATCCCAGAGGCACTTGGAAGGATTGGGTAAGAATTACTGTTTCTGTGTATAATGTTAGGAAAAAAAGTAGAGAGGAGAGTGAGAGAGAAATATGTTAGTCAAATATCAGTGGAAAGGGCACATTAAAAGGTATTACACTTACATTATGATCCGAGGCCTTTGCCTTTGGCTCTCAGAGTGTGGAAATCTTATCATAGGATGAAGGCAGAACTCCTGCATCTGGGACAATTCTCTGTTACAGAAAAGAAGGCTCCTCTTGTTTTAAGCGAGAATTAATGTTTCTTCCTAAGGAATCTAGGTGTTTTCTTGATAATAGCTGTCAATCTGTTTTTTCTCTTTTTTGGGGATTCTACTGTTCCTAAAATTGGAAGATAATATGAGAGTCACTCTGTAAAAGTAAAAGTCATATAAGCACTCATTTAGAAATAGAAAGCCAAGCCATTTGGGTATATAGTCAACTGCTCCCTTTGATCTACTTACAATCTAGTTGGACAAGAAGACACATTCTAAAATCAACTAGGAAACTATTCAGAATAACAGGTTTTAAAGTACCCCATGGTGTGGAATGGATACCCACTGGAGACTGAGGGTATTTGTCATACCGACAGTTCTAGGATGTTAAGTCACATTAAAGCACTGGTCTGGAAGAAATAACATTGGGAAATCTTACTTAGAAATGGTCCTGCTATTCCAAAGAGTTGGACTCATTCTGTAATTCATATTTATGAGAGCTCTCAGTCCTTTCTGGGCATCTTTGTTTCTGCCCTCTGCCCAGTGCTGCCTGAGAGAGTCTGAGAAAGATGGAGTGCAAGCAAGTCAACCCTCCTCCAACCCATTTTCTTCTGTGATGGTTACACTTCTCACCTTTTTCTTTCTCAGGCTTGGAGACTTGGACCTAAATTGCATCATTTTGTATCTTAGTCAGCTGTGTACGCTGCAGAACCAGGAGAACTTTTAGTGTAAATGGTACAATTTAGCAAGATTGTACCCATGTCTAAGTCTACTATGGATAGTGAAAGTGAAAGTCGCTCAGTTGTTTCTGACTCTTTGAGACCCCATGGACTATACCATCCATGGAATTCTGCAGGCCAGAATACTCGAGTGGGTAACTGTTCCTTCTCCAGGGGATCTTCCCAACCCAGGACTGAACCCAGGTCTCCTGCATTGCAGGCAGACTCTTTACCAGCTGAGCCACCAGGGAAGCCCAAATGGATACTTGATATTAAAATTAAACATCTGACCACCTTTTGGTCCTAAAATGTTCCCTGTTAATAGACTAAGTCTTTCCAGGTGACTGGATGAAATTCTTCACAAGCTTATAGTCCAGTCTATAAGTGTAACATACCATGAGAGTCATTTATTATGGTGATATGCATTGAACAAATGCGGTTCCTATAAGCACTGAACCACAAATTACCTATAGAAGGTGGAAAATGCTGAAAGGAATAAATTAATGTTGGTCCTTCCATGTTTTTTCTCCTGATCGCTTTATTTAACACAAAGTAAAATTAAAGTGTGAGTCTTGAGTGACGCTTACTTTAAACATCTTTATTGCATCACATTGTACTCTTTCTTCCCAGGCGAAGGCTGCTTTTAATGAAAGCATTAGTCTCTCAGCTACTGGATACTTCAGGTAAATAGTCCTTTTGATCCTATGCTATGGAAAACAGCACCGATATTTGGAAGGAGAGTTTCATTTCTGTTTGTACTTTTGGCAAAAAATGATTTTGTACCTTCTGTTAACCCACTGTCATAAGAAGATTTCAGTTCAGTTCAGTTCAGTCACTCAGTCATGTCCGACTCTTTGTGGCCCCATGAATCTCAGCAGCCAGGCCTCCCTGTCCATCACCAACTCCCAGAGTTTACTCAAACTCATGCCCATCGAGTTAGTGATGCCATCCAGCCATCTGATCCTCTGTTGTCACCTTCTCCTCCTGCCCCCAAACCCTCCCAGCATCAGGGTCTTTCCAACGAGTCAATCCTTCGCATGAGGTGGCCAAAGTACTAGAGTTTCAGCTTCAGCATCAGTCCTTCCAATGAACACCCAGGACTGATCTCCTTTAGGATGGACTGGTTGGATCTCCTTGCAGTCCAAGGGACTCTCAAGAGTCTTCTCCAACACCACAGTTCAAAAGCATCAATTCTTCAGTGCTCAGCTTTCTTCACAGTCCAACTCTCACATCCATACATGACCACTGGAAAAACCGTAGCCTTAACTAGATGGACCTTTGTTGTCAAAGTAATGTCTCTGCTTTTTAATATGCTGCCTAGGTTGGTCATAACTTTCCTTCCAAGGAGTAAGCGTCTTTTAATTTCATGGCTGCAGTCACCATCTGTGGTGGTTTTGGAGCCCAAAAAAAAAAGTCTGACACTGTTGCCACTGTTTCCCCATCTATTTCCTATGAAGTGATGGGATCAGATGCCATGATCTTAGTTTTCTGAATGTTGAGCTTTAAGCCAACTTTTTCACTCTCCTCTTTCACTTTTCATCAAGAGGCTTTTTAGTTCCTCTTCACTGTCTGCCATAAGGGTGGTGTCATCTGCATATCTGAGGTTATTGATGTTTCTCCAGGCAATCTTGATTCCAGCTTGTGTTTTTTCCATCCCAGCATTTCTCATGATGTACTCTGCATATAAGTTAAATAAGCAGGCTGACAATATTCAGCCTTGATGTACTCCTTTTCCTATTTGGAACCAGTCTGTTGTTCCATGTCCAGTTCTAACTGTTGCTTCCTGACCTGCATACAGATTTCTCAAGAGGCAGGTCAGGTGGTCTGGTATGCCCATCTCTTTCAGAATTTTCCACAGTTTATTGTGATCCACACAGCCAAAGGCTTTGGCATAGTCAATAAAGCAGAAATAGATGTTTTTCTGGAACTCTCTTGCTTTTTCCATGATCCAGCAGATGTTGGCAATTTGATCTCCTCTGCCTTTTCTAAAACCAGCTTGAACATCTGGAAGCTCACGATTCATGTATTGCTGAAGCCTGGCTTGGAGAATTTTGAGCATTACTTTACTAGTGTGTGAGATGAGTGCAATTGTGTGGTAGTTTGAGCGTTCTTTGGCATTGCCTTTCTTTGGGATTGGAATGAAAACTGACCTATTCCAGTCCTGTGGCCATTGCTGAGTTTTCCAAATTTGCTGGCATATTGAGTGCAGCACTTTCACAACATCATCTTTTAGGATTTGAATAGCTCAACTGGAATTCCATTACCTCCACTAGCTTTGTTTGTAGTAATGCTTCCTAAGGCCCACTTGACTTCACATTCCAGGATATCCAGCTCGAGGTGAGTGTGAGTGATCACACCTTCATGATTATCTGGGTTGTGAGGATCTTTTTTGTACAGTTCTTCTGTGTATTCTTACCACCTCTTCTTAGTATCTTCTGCTTCTGTTAGGTCCATACCATTTCTGTCCTTTATTGAGCCCATCGTTGCATGAAATGTTCCCTTGGTATCTCTGATTTTCTTGAAGAGATCTCTAGTCTTTCCCACTCTATTGTTTTCCTCTATTCTTTGCATTGATCGCTGAGGAAGGCTCTCTTATCTCTCCTTGCTATTCTTTGGAACTCTGCCTTCAAATGGATATATCTTTCTTTTTCTCCTTTGCTTTTTGCTTCTCTTCTTTACATAGCTATTTGTAAGGCCTCCTCAGACAGCCATTTTGCTTTTTTGCATTTCTTTTTCTTCATAGTGAGAAGTAATAGAGAGTTCCTTGGGGGTTACCAAGGAAGAAGTGGTTGACGTTGTGTTGAAAACTCACTGTGTTCCTTAACTTAAGAAATGAAGGAAAAGGGATGCAAATTAAATCTACAGTAAGATAAATACCATTGTCTAGATTGGCAAAAACAATAAGAAATTTAACAGTATCTATGTGTTTGTTGTCAAGATGTGGAACAACTAGAACTCAGAAACTTTGGAAAGCAGCCTATCAAATTATTTTAATGGAGAGTGACAGCCATCAGGGAGCAGAGAGATACAGAGAGTCACACCTGATTTTCTCTCTTTGCCAGTTCTTGTGGGAGTCTGAGGGCACTGACAGGGATAAGCCCCTCCAGGCTAGGAAGAGAGGAGAAGGGTAGAAAGTATTGGTCAGCTGCTGGCCTATGCTTCTCTTCTGCCATGACATTCATTTGGTGTCCTTAAAGAAGAGTTAGGAACAGAGCAGTCCTTGGAGCCTGATGGAGAGACCAGAGTACTGGCAAAGAACGAGAGCTAGGGGGCCTGACCCCACCCACAGAAGGCTGAATCCTGGGGCCAGAAAGAGAAACCAGCAAGGGTGCACCTTTGATGTAGTGTTTGGTATAAAATCCATTTGGAATTCCCCAAGCCTGATTACAACATGATTACATGACCCCATATTAACCAAGAACAATAGGATGAATATCCAAATGGTCAGCAGTTAACTTCCAAGCCTAGGGAGTCAATGGTAGACTGTTTTTATCAGACAAAGCAAGTTTAATAAGAAAGAAGTAAATATTTATTCATTCCACAGCTTTATTCCTTATATTATGTGCTGCACATCACTGAATCAAAAGTGTACTCCTCTCGTTTTTTGCTGGGCGTGCAAATTGGGCACAGCTCCTCATGGGTCTGTTTCATTATTGTGGTCTACAATGAAAGGACTTGATCGTTTAACAACACTCCTCAAAAGTTCTGTTTCCTCCAGGGGTTATGAGTCGAACATAAACTGGGAGACAGGTGAAGGCCACCCTTTCGAATACTTCGTTTATGGAGCTGCCTGTTCCGAGGTTGAGATAGACTGCCTGACAGGTGCTCATAAGGTCAGTACCAATTTGGGAATGTCTTCAAGCTGAACTCTAGATACATTTATTTTCCACATATTCCATCTGTCTGAGCACTAGAGAGGCACCATGTAATTGGCTAAGGATGGTTTCTCTATATTACCAAAGGAAATAGGAGCTCAGCAATCACTTTGGTGCAATGGTTAGAAAGCAACTGCCAGCCTCTCTTCTTTATGTCCCTGCCCTCTTAAATGGGCAGAGGTGTCCCTGCCAGCCTGGCTGGGCCTGCTATCCTCTTCCTCCTCTGTAGGTTATCGGAGAACTTTTGGTTACCAAGTTGTAATGTTAGATTTAGTCTCTCCTCTGCTCTAAAAATGCATAATCTAAAATGGCAGTTTTTGCTGATGAACCCTGAGTTCTTGATTCAGAAACTTTCACCCAGCCAGCTGGACTCTGAGGGCAGAGTGTGGTGGTGGCCAGGAAGTTTTTCACAAGGATCAGGAGGACGATAAACATTTCCTGTTTTCTGTGGCATGTGTTCTATTTGTTGTAGTGGATTCAACCGAATACGTTACATCCTTCAGCTGGAATCAAAGTCAAGTAAATATTTTTCCCTCCTATTGTTTGCAAAAAAAAAAAAAGACTACTTAAGCTGCATGAGTCTTTATATAACTTTGACGTTATACATAATAAACTTTGTTGCTTCTTTCTCCTGAAATATAATGTGTCTCAACTTTGTCTTCCCAAGTTGTCTTCATCAAACTAAACATTTTTACTTGTTTTTAATTACTAGAACATCAGAACAGACATTGTCATGGATGTTGGCTACAGTATAAATCCAGCCCTTGACGTAGGCCAGGTATGTGGGACTAATGTGCCTCTCTGCTTGTTTATAAAAGTCAGCACTGTTGGGGGGTCTGCCAGGAAAACATTCCATTGGCTTATTCATCTTCTTTTTTAAAAATATATATTTGTTTGTTTTCAATATTTTTGTGTGTGTTTATTTTTTAATATTTATTGTTTGGCTGTGCCAGGTCTTAGCTGTAGCATGTAGGACCTTTCATTGCAGCATGCAGGATCTAGTTCCCTGACCAGGGAGCAAACCTGGGTCCCTGCATTGGGAGGGTGGCGTCTCAGCTACTGGACCAACATAGAAGTCCCCGGTTCATCATCTTCTGTGCGTGTGTGTGTGTATGTGTGTGTGTGTGTGTGTGTGTGTGTGTGTGAATCACTCAGTCATGTCTGACTCTTTGCAACCCCATGGACGGTAGCCCGCCAGCCTCGTCTGTCCGTGGGATTTCCCAGGCAAGAATACTGGGGTGGGTTGCATTTCCCGCTCCAGGGGATCTTCCTGACCCAGGGATCGAACCCGGGTCTCCTGGACTGCAGGTAGTCTCCTGCATTGCAGGCAGATTCTTTACCAACTGAGCCACGAGGGAAGCCCACCCATCATTTTCTTATTCTCTCCCTTTAGTCAGAATCTCTCTTTTCAGGACAGCCATAGAACTCAAACCTCTTATTGTTTAAAAAAGGGAAGGGGACAAAGGTGTTGTAGGTAGTTTTTGAAGAAATGTGCAGTCTATGACTGGGGAGCTTGAAAGAGCAGGCCTGAGCCTAGAGGTAGCAGCATGAAGCCCACGCCTGCTGGCCAGAAGTAGAATCCAGGACTTAGTGCTGAGTCCAGGGAAGGTTGTGGGCTCTGGCTTCAGGGTTGAGATAACAAACATCAGATAGTTATAGCACAGCTGCTGACGGTAGCCTATTTTGCCCACAGATATTTTATAATTTAAATTTGAAATAATTAATGAGATTGAAAAATCACAAGCTGTTTTACCTGAATTTTCATCTGTCTAGCATTTCTTGGATACACAGAAAATTTGCCAACACTGGAGCTACCTTTCCACGAGGAAAAATCTATTGGCTGCGTCTTTAGAAAGTCACACGCTCTCTGGAAGCTTCCCTCACTTTCTCTACCTGCCTTGGCACCAGCGGGCCGTTCAGCTTCTTGTTTCCAATGGAGAACGTAGTCTGAGGGACCCTCTGAATAGGACCTTGACAGGAGAGTGGGAAGAACTTATGGATTGGAGGAGTCAAAGTGGGCAAAGAATGAGCAGGAAGTGGTGTTCTGGGAGGGAAATGGAGCGAATTAACCTAAAGAAAGAGCAGAGATTCCGCACACCTTGTTTTCAGGGCTGGCAGTGAGGATAAGCTGATGGCAGTGGTCAGCTGGGTCACAGGGATGTGAGGCTGGAGGTAGGGAGTGAAAGAAGGTCATGTTGGTAGAAACCTCCCGAGACAGGCATTTCACTCAGCAGGTGGAAGGGACTTGGCCCGGGGAGCGGTCTGGAGTGTTAGGAAGATTGTTCTAACATCGTGGTAGAGAAGAACATCTCTGCTAGTAGACAGAAGTGAGGATGGAGAAAATGTGGCTGCAGGAAGGAAGGAAGGGAAGAGAAGACCCAGAAATCAGAAGCCTGCATGGAATGGTAATTTCATCCATGTGCTGACATCTAAGAACTGGAGGCTTTTAAAGCTGAAAAGGAAGCTCAAGGAGCACACCGCTCAAACCCTTCCTGTTCCGATCGAGGAGACAGTCCAGAGATGTGGGGCCAGCCCGCTGCTGAGCGAGGGGTAGGGGGTGAGCCGCCCGGGCCCCAGAGCCTTGAGAGTCTCTCCTCTCTTTGCCAACACTGGAGCTACCTTTCCATGAGGTGCTGAGGTCTATGGGCAAACTGTCAGAGAGTGTTTCACCTGCCTCGTAAGCAGAAAAAAAAATCAAGATGTTTGGGCTATGGGCTCTCTGAGGGCTCTTCTGGAGCTGCAGCTTTAATGCCAGGCTGAGATTCAAATTCACATCTTTGACTGAACTTAGCACTCAGGGAGATGTTCAGACATGCTGTAAAGTGAACTTGTAAGTAAACTTTCAGAGACAGGCTCCAAAATATGCAGAGGACCCTCTTAAACTACATTTATAAAATTCAGGCAAACAGCATGAAGTTGAAATGCTGCTGTTGGCTGTATTTTCTCATATATGGAATTTTTCTTTTTTGCCTCAGATTGAAGGCGCATTTATCCAAGGCATGGGACTTTATACAATAGAGGAACTGAATTATTCTCCTCAGGGTGTCCTGTACACCCGGGGCCCGAACCAGTATAAAATCCCTGCCATCTGTGACATCCCCACGGAGCTGCACATTTCTTTTCTGCCTCCCTCTGAAAACTCAAATACCTTGTATTCGTCTAAGGTAAGCTGTGCTCCATGAATCAATGTGTGTTTATGTGATATCTGTGCCGGGAGGGAGGGGCTACATTAATCTCTTGGTTGATTGGGGTGTTTCTTCCAGGAGTATAGGCGGAAAAGCCCGATTAAATATTTTAACTTTAAAGTAATTAAACATTGTAAATTAAAAAAAAAAATACTCCAGATTGTGGACACAAACTACTATTATCATCAGGCTGCATCTGATTTTTCATCTTCATGCCAGTAATCAGCCTCATGCCTCTATCTGCTCTCTCCCTTTGGGGTCATTTCCTTCTGCCGGAATCCTCAGAATAGAAATACTGGGCTAAAAGAGTGAATTAGCTTTTTAAAGGAAAAAGTTACATATGTAATATTTAATGTATGCATACATGCACATATGTATCCATAGATGTGCATGTACATGAGATACATACATTCATACACACACACATACACAGAGAGAGAGTCATGATCTAGTTGCCTTGTTTCCCTGCCAGGGTCTGGGAGAGTCCGGGATATTCCTGGGGTGCTCCGTGTTTTTCGCCATCCACGATGCAATAAGTGCAGCGCGACGGGAGAGAGGCCTGCCTGGACCACTGAGGCTCAACAGTCCACTGACTCCAGAGAAGATTAGGATGGCCTGTGAAGACAAGTTCACAAAAATGGTACGTTCTGCTCCAACAAGTCTGCATTTTTTCCCCTGTCCTTGTAGCTAAGTTTCACTAGCCCACCATGGTGGTTTTCCACGGAAGAAGGGTGGCAGGAATCTGAAGACAATTGAGTGAGACAGCAGCCTGCCTGCAGGGGGGTCATTTCTACATCATTTAAAAAGAAAAGTTCAGTCTTCATTCAGCAATTGTATGTTCCTCCTTAGTTTTGTTCTCTTCCCAGGACACATTAGTCAGAAGTTCAGGAACTATGCTCTGAACCCAAGAAACCCAGGCCAAGAATATGGGCCACCCCAACATTCTTAACTTCCTCTACCCAAGCCATGGGAGTCTGTGCAGCTCCGGATCAGAACCCCAGAGGGGGACGGATCCTTTCCCTCCTCCCAGTAGCAAGAATTCCTCCTGCAACGCCCTGGTCGAGCGAACATCTCTGCTCTCCATGGACATTTTCAGTGATGGGATTTTTAACTGTGGGAGGAGGTCATGCCATTCAGAGTGACCCCTCTGACTATAAACATGTTATTCCTTATATTGAGGGGAGAGCCCCGTTCTATACAACCTCTCGTGATGGCTCTTCACGGTACCCCTTAAAGCTCTTCCAAAGCCCCAGGAACGCCTCTTCATCTGGAGAAGCAGAGGCTGACCCCACCTGTCCTCGTTCCCTCTTCAAGCCTGAGATGACTCTCCCAGCTGCCCTGCCCAGCCCGACCCTGGGTCCTCTCCTGGGCTCCTCCATGCTTCTCATGAGTCATGGTCAGCTCTATCCTTGTCCTGGTCACCCTCTGGGTGGTTTTTATCCTGTTTTTAAAAAAGTCTGCTCTTTTTCACATGTCGTAAACATCTTCCAAGTTGCAAACATCCAAATTTCTCTTTTTATTCCAGATTCCAAGAGATGAACCTGGATCCTATGTTCCTTGGAGTGTACCCATATGAATCAAATACAAACCTCTGGTGAAGATGGGGTGATTCTTCCAACAAAGCAATCCATCCAGTCTCAGTGCTCTAGGGTGATGGGTCTGAAAGACAAATTTTCACAGTTCAGAAATCATTTCACAGAGTATTGCTTTTATAGGATGCTGATTTTAAATGTTCTAGTTAGAATCTGATAGATATGCTTAAACAATTTAGAAACCATATTTTAAATGGCATAAATGCTAACTGATTTCCTCTACAATGATATTCTTTATTATTCTGTCCCTTACTTAGACCCATCCAGCTAAATAGAATGGAAGATGATGATTTGTATGTGATTCATAGTTGCCTTGCATCCACCAACAGAGATTATACTGTCTAGTAAAAGGCAATTTTCTAAGTAATTTTATTAGTGTGAAATGTAAAGTTGTCATTTTCTTGTCCCCATTTGCTTTTCCCCATCTGCTGTCAGAATGGATAGCAAGTAGGTACTATATGTAAGAAGTCTGTGGAACCAAAAATAAAAACAGATAAATTGAACTTCATCAAAACTAAAAGCTTTGGAGCTTCAGAAGATACTGTGAGAAATTGAAAACACAAACCACAGAATATGGGGAAATACTTGCAAATTATATGTTTGATAAAGATCTAGTGTGCAGAATATCAGAATGTATTTCAAAACACTTGCAACACAACAATAAAAAGATAATGCAAATTTTAAACGAGCAAAGGAATTAAATAGACATTTCTCTAAAGATATCTAAATGGCCAGTAAGCACATGAAAAGATGCTCAAACTCATCAGTCATGAAGAGAAAGGAAGTAAAAATCACAGTGAGGTATCATTTTATACACATTAGGATGGCTATAACTGACATGATGGATAATAGTTTGTGTTGGCAAGGATGTGAAGCAACTGGAACCCTTATCCATTGCCAGGAAAAATGAAAATGGCACAGGTCCTCTGGAAAACAGTTTGGCATTTCCTCAAAAAGTTAAACATGTAGTTGTTGTATGACCACTCCCACGTATATACCCAGGAGAATTGAAAACATATGTTCACAAAAAACTTGTGCACAAATATTCACAGCATTATTCATAATAATCAAAGTGGAAACAATCTAACTCTATTAACTGATAACAAAATGTGATAAGCAAAATATCCACACAAGGGGATATTACTGAGCCATACAAAAGAATGAAATTCTGATACATGCTACAACACAGATGAACCTTGAAAACATTATCTAAGCGAGAGTAGTCAGACACTAAAGGTCACATATTGTATGGTTCCACCTATATGAAATGTCCAGAATAGGCAAATTCATAGAGACAAGAAATAGATTAGCAGTTGCCAGGCCCTAAGGGGAAATGGGGATGGGGCAGTGATGGTTAATGGGTACAGGGTTTCTTTTCTGGCTGATGACAATGTTCTGGAATTGGTGATGATGGTTGTATAGCCTGTGAATCTACTAAAAGCCACTGAATTATGTACTTTAAAAGAGTGAATTTTATGGTATGTGAATTACATCTCAAAAACAAAACAAAAAAAAAAGCACATATGAAGGGAAAGAGAAAAATGTGGAGAAGATGGAGAAGTTGTGAGAATCACAAGAAATTTATCCCAATGGCCTTTAGTGACAGGAAATCTCAAAGAGGCTGAGCAGCAGCAAGACAGTATCATTGAAAAACCCCATTTCCATTAATGGCAGACAGAAGCACCTGCAGTGACGTATGGACTAGAGGCTGGAGTGTAATACCTTCTCCCCGTCACACTCTCAACTCTTGACTCTTGTCCCAGGGCCAGGTAAGATGGCAAAGCTTCTTCAGTGGCCTCAGACTAAAGACTGAGGTCCTTCTTGCTGTGGTGACACTTAGTTACATTACATCCCTTTAAAGAGCAGATTTCCTCATTTGTACCACAAATCATCATGGAGCACCAACTATGTGCCAGGCACTGCTCTAGTCACCTAAAACATAGCAGTAAATGTAGTCAACAAAGATCCTTGCCCTTGTGAAGATTATAATCTAGTCAAGGGAGACAAACAGAAAACAAGGCATATAATTAAATTATGGCGTGTGAACGAAGGAGACGAGTGTGGAGGGCATATTGAAAGTAGAGCAGGTCAAGGCTGATGGGTGGTGAGGGTGACCTGGGGCAGACTGAGCTGGAGGCATCCGGAGGTGAGGATGGCAAGGGGCTGAGCCAAGCAGGTACCTGGAGGAAGCGAATGTCAGCATTTGTGGGCACAGTGCTACCCCCATGGGGAGTGGCAGGGGGAGGGTGCCTGCCTACCTGTGGACCACCATGGCACCTGCAAGCCTGGAACAGGCCTGGGGAGGGGCAGACATGCAGAGCCTGGAGACCATTGTGAGGACGTGGGCTTTTCATCTGAATGAAGAGAAGTAACCTAAACTGACACATTTAAAGGCTCATCCTGGATAGTATCATGACACAGATCGTATGAGGGTGCATTCTTATGACTCTCAAGGCTTCTCAGTCTTCCCCGAGTTTTCTTTCTTCTGCTTTCTCCTCTTCTCCTGTTGTACCTTCGCCAACCCCTTCTCCAGCCCATCTACAGACACTGGGATTCCCCAGGGAGCCCTGTCTCTCATGCCCTCTTCCTTGTTGGCGCCTTCACACCTGTGGCCTCTCTCACTCAGGGTCCAGCTCTGAAAACCCAACCTGCCTGTCCCTGCCATTTGCAAGTCACACAATCACCTCCAACGGAATCGTTCCCAAACAGATCTCTTCATTGCAGCCATCCACAAGATGCTAAGCCAGAGGCAGGGATGGGGTCAGGGTAGGGGTTGGGGGTGATGCAAGATGCTCTGTTCCCTCCGCCCAAGAGTCCTGTCATGCCCACCTGGGAGAAGTACCTTACATCTTCCCCTCACTCTTTATTCCCATGGCAACTATGTTGTTCCAAGTCACCGTCATTTTCAAGCTGACTATTGCAGTATTCTCCTCAGCTTTGCCCTGCATTCATTTTGCTTCCCTTCCAAACCATTCTGCAGATTAAAGCCAAAGTCCAAAGTTGCATGTAAAAGTGTGGCTACACAGACACATATACACAATATGACCATGTTACATCCTTGCCTGAAACTCTGCCATGGCTGCCTTTTCACCCCACCTGATCCCACCACTGCTCCAGACCCCTAGGGTGGCAAGCCTGCCGTTGGGGACCTGTTGTTCCCTGCCTATCCCTCCAGCAGTATCTCGTGACTCCTCTCTTTTACTACGAGCCTCTCCTGTTCTCTTTTGCACTTGGGAGACTGTCTGTGACCTCCGCCTGGAAGGTGCTATCACCCGTCCTTTTGTCCGTCTGCTACTAAGTAGTGCTTCTCTAATTTTAAAATGCACACCCATAACTTAATGATCTTGTTCATATGCAATCCAGCAAGCCCAGAAGCCGTCAGGGAAGCTGGGAGTAGTACATCCAGAATCAAGCACGAGCAGGAACGGCAGGAACAAGCCAGCTGCAGGGAACCCAGACCACCTAACCCACTGCTGTTGCATCAGCATGTCTCCCAGAAACCCCTGTGGCTACGTGGTGAAGTGAGAGACCCTTTATGACAAGCTGACGGAAAAGGAAGTCTGAGCTTGGTTCGGGAGTGGGTGGGCTCGGGCTGTGCCTGCGAGGTAGATGCGGTGCTGTCTTCACTACGCCCGCATCAGACATGGTGCGGGCAGAGCTTGGCGGTGCACTTGAGCACCCACTTAGCAGGGAGAGCAGACTGCTCGGACTCGTGGGTAGTAGGGGATTGTGTGGCCAGCTGGGTAGAACAGGGAAGGGGAAAGATTGGAGGACTAGGGATGAGAGGCTTAGGAAGGGGTAGAAGGGAATGGGTGCAGCGTGTGGAGGTTTTCATATCACGTGTTCAAAACATGAACCGTCTTCTAAAGAAATCTAAAAATAACAGTGTAGAGAATGTAATCTTTCTTCCATTCACAAACAAAACAAGTTCATCTGACTCCTTAGGATGAGATGTTATACCGGGAATAACTGGCCGAATGTTGTGGAGTTGTACACAAAGCATACCTTTCCTGTGTCTGCGTGAAAGAACGGCCAAACTGATCCCGTGGAGGATGACCAGCAGACAGAGGGCAGCCCTGAGGGTGATTCTGGTCTGCCCTCTGAGTGTGTTCCTCTCAGCAAAGCATGTGACATGGGATCCACTGTTCGTGTCGCATCTGGACCACTCAGAAGCAGCTGGTCTGATAGGACAATAGAACTGCCTAGAGAAGGTCCAAGTGAAACGCCAACTGGGAGGCTTGTGAGGCTAGAGCTGCGTCCTCGTGGGTGCAGCATACTCGAAATTAAAGGGCTATATATGATGTCCCCAGTGGACAATTAACAAACTGACATAAAATATCCGGACATTTATAGCACATTATGTATCCATCGTTTATAATCCTGCATGTGTGCATGCACAGTCATGTCTGAGTCTTTGTGACCCCATGGACTCTAGCCTGCCAGGCTTCTCTGTCCATGGAATTTTCCAGGCGAGAATACTGGAGTGGGCAGCCATTTCCTCCTCCAAGGGATCTTCCCAACCTAGGGATGGAACCCTCATCTCCAGCATTTCCTGCATTGGCAGGTGGGTTCTTTACCTCTAGAGCCACCTGGGACGCCATCATATATAATAATACTCTTCAAATTGATAGAGTCAAAAACCTAATAGGAGAAAATAGTCAAAGGACAGAAGAATCAATACAAATACTAAATGTATAGCAAGACAGAAAAATCTCATAATAGAAGAAATACCTCTTATGGACTGAAATTTCCCCCAGCTATTTGAAAAATGGTGAGTGTGGATAATACTGCAGAGGAAAGATATTGGGAAATTGCCACCCTCTCACACAGGATTCATTTTATTAGTGCACTTTTTGGAAGCCAAGTTAGTTGGACCTAGAAGCATGCATCTCCTTTAACCCAGGAATTCCAGTTCTTAGACTTTATGCAACAAAAACACTTGCTCAAATGTGCAAAGACAAAGCCCAAGATTTTTCATTGCAGCATTATTTGTAACAGCCAAAAGTAGAAAACAATGCAAACTAATAGGACATTTTAATAAATCATGGCAATAAGCTTTACAAGTTAACATTTATTGAGAACTTACTAGGTGCTAGGTGCTGTTCTAAGTACTTTACACATATTAACTGATCGAATCCTCATAGAAATCCCCAGAGAGATACTGCTACTATTTTGTCCATTTTATAAGTGAGGCAACTGAGGCATATAACACCTACATAACTTGAAAAAAAAGCAAATGTTGAAATAATATGAATAATTTTATTTCACTTTCTAGATTCATGTATGTACATATATTTCACATATGCATGTGAAAATTCTATGTGAATACAGAGAAATCTGGTAATAGTCAACTCTGAAAAGTGAAAATTGGAAAGGAGAATTTTCACACTTACTTTATACAATCTTGTGGTTTTGCTTTTTTTAAAAAAAAAAATAAGCATTACATTTATAATTTTAAAATAAGTACATTAACATCTCTGGAATAGGAAATGGAAACCCACTCCATTATTCTTGCCTGGAAAATCCCATGGACAGTGGAGCCTGGCAGACCAAAGTCCATGGCATTACAAAGAGTCAGACTCAACTGGGCTTCATGCACGCACACACATTAACACCTAAGACACACCTTAAGACATTACATCTACATGATTTAGTTGCATTTCGCTGAAGAACAAAGGTTTCTGTTGCTGACTGTAAGAAGATATTTTTCTTCCTGTAGGTCACCCTTATGAGAGAGTCAATTCCTAGGTAGATTGATAACAAGTCTGGGGTCTCTGAGGAGGAGAGAGGGGTCTGGGGCTCTCAAGGAGGAGATAGAGGTCTGGAGTTCTCAAGGAGAAGAAAAGAACCAACATTTTTTCTCCTGCATTCCTTAGTCTTCAGTTCAGTTCAGTCGCTTAGTTGTGTCTGACTCTTTGAGACCCGATGGACTCTTCCCTGTTCATCACCAACTCTCAGTTTGCTCAAACTCATATCCATTGAGATGGTGATGCCATCCAACCATCTCATCTTTTGTCGTCCCCTTCTCCTTCTGCCCTCAATCTTTCCCAGCATCAGGGTCTTTTCCACTGAGTCAGTTCTTTGCATCAGGTGGCCAAATTACTGGAGTTTCAGCTTCAGCATCAGTCCTTCCAATGAACACCTAGGACTGATCTCCTTTAGGATGGACTGGTTGGATCTCCTTGCAGTCCAAGGGACTCTCAAGACTCTTCTCCAACACCACAGTTCAAAAGCATCAACTCTTCGGCCCTCAGCTTTCTTTGCAGTCCAGCTCTCAACACCCATACATGACCACTGGAAAAACCATAGCTTTGACTAGATGGACCTTTGTTGGCAAAGTAATGTCTCTGCTTTTTAATATGCTGTTAGGTTGGTCATAGCTTTTCTTCCAAAGAGCAAGAGTCTTTTAATTTCATGGCTGCAGTCACCATCTGCAGTGATTTTGGAGCCCAGAAAAATAAAGTCAGCCACTGTTTCCCCATCTATTTGCCATGAAGTGATGAGACAGGATGCCATGATCTTAGTTTTCTGAATGTTGAGTTTTAAGCCAACTTCTTCACTCTCCTCTTTCACTTTCATCAAGAGGCTCTTTAGTTCTTCACTTTCTGCCATAAAGGAGGTTTTATCCGCATGTCTGAGGTTACTGATATTTCTCCCGGCAATCCTGATTCCAGCTTGTGCTTCATTCACCCCTTGTGTGCATGGGACCTTCTTCTGAAGGAGGCCCCCATTATTTCCATTACCTCCACCATAGTTTGGTCTCAGGTCAAACAACAGGGAGGGAACATAGCCCTGCCCATCAACAGAAAATTGGATTAAAGATTTACTGAGCATTGCCCTGCCCATCAGAACAAGACCCAGTTTCCCCCATAGTCAGCCTCTCCCATCAGGAGCTCCCATAAGCCTCTTATCCTTATCCATCAAAGGGCAGACAGAATGAAAACCACAATCAGAGAAAACTAATCAAACTGATTAAACCGACCACAGCCTTGTTTAACTCAATGAAACTGTGAGCCATGCTCATGTAGGGCCACCCAAGATAGACGGGTCATGGTGGAGAGTTCTGACAAAACATGGTCCACTGGAGAACAGAATAAGCTTCAGTATTCTTGCCTTGAGAAACCCATGAACAGTATGAAAAAGCAAAAAGATATGATACTGAAAGATCATATCCAGGTCGGTATATGCCCAACATGCTACTGGAGATCAGTGGAGAAATAACTCCAGAAGAATGAAGAGACGGAGCCAAAACAAAAACAATGCCCAGTTGTGGATGTGACTGGTGTTGGAAGTGAAGTCCAATGCTGTAAAGAGCAATATTGAATAGGAACCTAGAATGTTAGGTCCATGAATCAAGGCAAATTGGAAGTGGTCAAACAGGAGATGGCAAGAGTTAACATCGACATTTTAGGAATCAGCGAACTAAATGGAGTGGAACAGGCAAATTCAATTCAGATGACCATTATATCTACTACTGTCGGCAAGAATCCCTTAGAAGAAATGGAGTAGCCATCATGGTCAACAAAGAGTCCAAAATGCAGTACTCATGTGCAAGCTCAAAAACGACAGAATGATCTCTGTTCATTTCCAAGGCAAACCATTCAATATCACGGTAATCCAAATCTATGCCCCAACCAGTAATGCTGAAGAAGCTGAAATTGAATGGTTCTGTGAAGACCTACAAGACCTAGAACTAACACCCAAAAGATATGTCCTTAGTCTTAGTCACATAAAATTTTTTGTTTCTCTTTAAGCCCAAGGCTGATGATTACACAACAAAACAGCTCAGCTTAAACTCTGTACTAAGGATTATATAATAACACTGTGTCCTGCTTGAGGACAGTGTTTCTCCTTTTGAGAACCTTCTGACTAATCCTGTTTTCTTAACATGTATATTATGGGAGTAGGTCTGGTAAGATCTTTCTATGGTTAGTTTTAATCCTGTCATCTTAAAATGTAAATTGTGGGAGCAGGTCTAGTAAGACCTTTACAACCTTGAAACACTCTTTTGATTTATTGTCATAATCAATTAAAAAAGTATATAGCTCCCTTGCTAAGATTAGTGAGGGGGCACTCTCTGCCCGCTTCCAATGTCTGTGTCAGAAGATTTCTCTCTCCCTTTTCACTGTAATAAAACTTCTGTCACACAAGAGCTCTGAGTGGTTGACAGGGTCTCCAGCCCCAAAGCTAATTCATCTTCTTTGGAGATCATGAATCTGACATCTCACCATAAGCTATCACTTATGGCAGGGAGAAGTATGCATTGTGTATGAACTGGAATGAGATGGACATTCGAGATTGGCTTAAGGAGGGGAGCAGGAAACTGAGGGTAGCAGAGGAAGGGGATGATAAGATGGTTGAGAGCACAGGCAGACAGGACTTGATAGGAGGAACACACGCAGACAGCAGGCCAGTATCACCCCTGAGGGCCGCCCTCCATTCAGCTGGTCATCCTCCACGGACCCTCCTCAACCCCCGTCTTTTTTTTTTTTTTCATTTATTTTTATTAGTTGGAGGCTAATTACCTTACAATATTGTAGTGGGTTTTGTCATGCATTGACATGAATCAGCCATAGAGTTACACGTATTCCCCATCCCGATCCCCCACCCCCCCACCTCCCTCTCCACCCGATTCCTCTGGGTCTTCCCAGTGCACCAGGCCCGAGCACTTGTCTCATGCATCCCACCTGGGCTGGTGATCTGTTTCACCATAGATAGTATACATGCTGTTCTTTTGAAATATCCCACCCTCACATTCTCCCACAGAGTTCAAAAGTCTGTTCTGTCTTTCTGTGTCTCTTTTTCTGTTTTGCATATAGGGTTATCGTTACCATCTTTCTAAATTCCATATATATGTGTTAGTATGCTGTAATGTTCTTTATCTTTCTGGCTTACTTCACTCTGTATAATGGGATCCAGTTTCCTCCATCTCATTAGAACTGATTCAAATGAATTCTTTTTAATGGCTGAGTAATATTCCATGGTGTATATGTACCACAGCTTCCTTATCCATTCGTCTGCTGATGGGCATCTAGGTTGCTTCCATGTCCTGGCTAATATAAACAATGCTGCAATGAACATTGGGGTGCACGTGTCTCTTTCAGATCTGGTTTCCTTGGTGTGTATGCCCAGAAGTGGGATTGCTGGGTCATATGGCAGTTCTATTTCCAGTTTTTTAAGAAATCTCCACACTGTTCTCCATAGCGGCTGTACTAGTTTGCATTCCCACCAACAGTGTAAGAGGGTTCCCTTTTCTCCACACCCTCTCCAGCATTTATTGCTTGTAGACTTTTGGATAGCAGCCATCCTGACTGGCGTGTAATGGTACCTCATTGTGGTTTTGATTTGCATTTCTCTGCTAATGAGTGATGTTGAGCATCTTTTCATGTGTTTGTTAGCCATCTGTATATCTTCTTTGGAGAAATGTCTGTTTAGTTCTTTGGCCCATTTTTTGATTGTCAACCCCTGTCTTAGATGGACACCACAGCAGGGCCTTTCTGTGTAACTCCACAACATTCAGCCAATTATTCTGGTGTAATGTTTCATTCTAAGGAGTCAGATGAATGTGTTTTCCTTGTGAATGGAAGGAAAGTAAGTTTATCACATTGGAGCTTCTAAATTTATGAAGAGAAAGGAGCTATGGTAGAAGGAAGGTATTAGGTTTAGGTGACCCTCATGTGAACAGGTGATTGACTCAATGAGCATGATAAACCTTGATCTCTCTGTAGTTCTCTTGGATACAAGTAGGTGGAACCTACTTGTAAAATGTTTTGGGTTGGCCAAAAATTTGTTCAAGTTTTCCATACTATGGTATAGAAAAACCCAAGTGAACTGTTTGGCCAACCTAATATTAGGCTTATTAGATGAAAAGCACTTGGTTATATCGAGTTCTTATGACTACATTTGGTAACTGTGCAGGTGTTCATCCAAGTGTTAGGCATCAGTTTCTCCTTATGACAATCTTCTGTGTCTCTCTCTTCCTCCCCACTTCCTCCCTCCCCTCTGTCTCCTTAAACCACCCCACTGCCACTCTCAAACACACACAAATTAACAGTGTAAAATCTTCAGATCATTTACAACTAACTAAACTTTTGACGAGCAGGACTAGAAGAGAAGTCATCTTGGAAAGCTACGATTAATTCTACAGTTAGTTTCGTTGACTAAAAAAAGATGCACAACTTGAGAGTTGCAAGTTAAGTTTTATTTGGGGCAAAATGAAGACTGCAGCCTGGGAGGCAGCATCTCAGATAGCCCTGAGGGACTGCTCCAAAGAGGCAGTGGGGGAAGGTCAATATATAAGGTGTTGGTGAAGGGGGAGTTCAATACCATGAAGCACTCATTTTTTTTTTTTAAGCACTCATTTTACAAAAGGTTTTTTGTTAGTCATGAGGATCTAATGTCACTATGAAGGGATTTAGTGCTTCTTTAAATATGAAGGGATGCAAAGATTGAAATCATAAAAACATCCAACTATCTAAAGACCTGCCCCACCAGATTCCCTGGAGCACAGGGTGCCTCACTCCACCCTGAACTCCCTCAGAGGTTGTTGAAGGTCAAAAGCTATGGCAGCATGGGGTACAATCTCCATAGAAAGTGAAGTTGCATAGTAGTGTCTGACTCTTTGTGACCCCATGGACTGTAACCTATCATGCTCCTCTGACCATGGGGTTTTCCAGGCAAGAATTCTGGAGTGGGTTGCCATTTCCTTCTCCAGGGGATCTTCCCTACCCAGGGATCGAACCCGGGTCTCCTGCACTGCAGGCAGACACTTTCCCATCTGAACCACCAGGAAGTCACAAATCTTCATAGAAGCATATGGCAAAAGGCCTTGCTGTTCAGTCTTTGGCAATGCTCTTGGTAAGTGCCAATTTGTAGTTGACAGTTTACATTTCAGTCTGTAATTTCTTTCAGTTCAGTTCAGTCGCTCAGTCGTGTCCAACTCATTGTGACCCCATGAACCGCAGCACGCCAGGCCTCCCTGTCCATCACTAACTCCCAGAGTTCACCCAAACTCATGTCCATTGAGTCGGTGATGCCATCCAGCCATCTCATCCTCTGTCGTCCCCTTCTCCTCCTGCCTTCAATCTCTCCCAGCATCAGGGTCTTTTCAAATTAGTCAGCTCTCCGCATCAGGTGGCCAAAGTATTGGAGTTTCGGCTTCAACATCAGTCCTTCCAATGAACACCCAGGACTGATTTCCTTTAGAATGGACTGGTTGGATCTCCTTGCAGTCCAAGGGACTCTCAAGAGTCTTCTCCAACACCACAGTTCAAAAGCATCAAATCTTCAGCACTCAGCTTTTTTTATAGTCCAACTCTCACATCCATACATGACCACTGGAAAAACCATAACCTTGACTAGACAGACTTCTGTTGACAAACTGATGTCTCTGCTTTTTTTTTTTTTACATAGTGAAAACTTTTATATTTGGAATTAGCCAGCTGGACTCAGTTTAGATGATCCCAATTTTGTTGGCAACATCCAAAGCATCATAGTCAGGAGCCAGTCGAACATATGCCTTCTTCTCTCCATCAGGCCTGATCAGAGTATTGACCTTAGCCACATCAATGTCATAGAGCTTCTTCACAGCCTGTTTAATTTGGTGCTTGTTGGCCTTGACATCCACAATGAATACCAGTGTGTTGTTGTCTTCTATTTTCTTCATGGCTGACTCGGTGGTGAGGGGGAATTTGATGATGGCATAGTGGTCAAGTTTGTTTCTCCTGGGGGCGCTCTTCCGAGGATATTTGGGCTGCCTCCTGAGCCGCAGTGTTTTGGGCCGCCGGAAGGTGGGTGACGTCCAGATCTTCTTTTTCTTGTGGCTGTGGACACCTTTCAACACTGCTTTCTTGGCCTTCAAAGCCTTTGCTTTGGCTTCAGCTTTAGGAGGGGCAGGGGCTTCCTTCTTCGCCTTCGGCGCCATCTTCATGAAAAGGCTGTCTCTGCTTTTTAATATGCTGTCTGGGTTGGAAATAACTTTCCTTCCAAGGAGTAAGTCTTTTAATTTCATGGCTGCAGTCAACATCTGCAGTGATTTTGGAGCCCAGAAAAATAAAGTCAGCCACTTTTTCCACTGTTTCCCCTTCTATTTCCCATGAAGTGATGGGACCGGATGCCATGATCTTAGTTTTCTGAATGTTGAGCTTGAAGCCAACTTCTTCACTCTCCTCTTTCACTTTCATCAAGAGGCTCTTTAGTTCCTTTTCGCTTTCTGCCATAAGGGTGGTGTCTTCTGCATATCTGAGGTTACTGATATTTCTCCCAGCAATCTTGATTCCAGCTTGTGTTTCATAGTCCAGCATTTTGCATTATGTACTCTGCATATAAGTTAAACAAGCAGGGTGACAATATACAACCTTGGCGTTCTCCTTTCCCAATTTGGAATCAATCTGCTGTTCCATGTCCGGTTTTAACTGTTGCTTCTTGACCTGCATACAGATTTCTCAGGAGGCAGGTCAGGTGGTCTGACAGTCCTATCTCTTTAAGAATTTTCCACAGTTTGTTGTGACCCACACAGCCTAAGGCTTTGGTGTAGTCAATAAAGCAGAAGTAGATCTTTTTCTGGAACTCTCTTGCTTTTTCGATGATCCAACAGATATTGACAATATCCCTTTATCTTGGGATATCTATTCTTTATGCTGAGCCACCAGTAGCCTCTGGAATATCTGGTTTTCTTTCATTAATAATCTCTTGATATTCAGACTACCTGTCCTCTTTTGCAAAACTTCTATATAACCTGGCTCCTCCCTTCAGCTCTTTGGAGTAGTTCCCTCAGGTTATTTGAGATGACCTCTCCCGGGCTTGAAGTCCTAAAAATTTGCTCCAAATAAAACATAACTCTCAGAGGACTATAGTCCACTGGATTGCAAAAGGATCAGACACAACTTAGCGACTATACAACAATAACTTAACTTTTAGGCTGTGAATATTTTTTACATCTACAGCCATGTTCCTTCTCCTAAGGTGGTGGCAAGCCTTCTAGAATCTCCTGACCAATAGGGAGTGGTAGGAGTTGTGCAAATGTCTTCCTGTGGGTGTCCTATAGGACATAATTATGTCCTATAGGACATAATCCTATATGTCCCCTGCTGCCAAGGTCTTATTTTCTTGAACTTTTCAAATATGAGTGAAGAACAAAGAAAGAATATGGTTTGTAGGTAGCGATGAGAGTTAAAACCCTTTTATTCGACTCTGTGAACTCAAGAATTTTAAAAGTGTATATTCAATATTTCATAATCTTTTATTATTTTCCTGAAACCAGTGTTGTTTTCAAATGCAAATCCTTCTTGGTTAGTCTCTCAAAGGCAAATATGTGTCTTGCCAAAATAAAGCCAAACACAATACAGTGTTACATAATTTCATAATTGCCAACAGTGATGTTTGATCAACTCAGGCAAACAAGATCCACAAACATATTCTTTTTATTCAGAAACAATGAGCTACAGGGAAACTGCCTCAATCTTTACAATCATTTTCTCTGCTGTGGTCACTGAAAGTACTCCAGACCCTGAAGTAAACATATTATTCTACCTGAGGGGGGAAAAAAACTGTATCATTTTGTTTGTTTGAGAAATCAAAGCAAATATGAAAGTGAAAACTTTGCAGTCTCTTTTGCATTTATGTAACTGAACAGGATCCTATGGGGCCTTCCAGGGACAGGCCTTCCTCCATAGTCGCTGCTTTAGCTCCTCTCTGAAGATAGATAATAGTATTTGATGCAAATTTTCTGAGTTACTTTGCAGATGTGAACCCCCCCCCCGCCCCCCACCCCCCCGCCACAAATGGAAGAACTACTTGATAACTATGAGCTCATAGCCCCAGGCCTCCTGGCACTTAAGGACTGATAATGTTAACCCCTGTGACACCACCCTGCTGCCCCACCGTCGGCCAATCAGAGAACTGTGCCCACACCGATCACAGACCCTGTGACTGCCCCCTCACCTGCCTTTAAAAATGCTTTGCTGAATCCCTTTGAGGAGCTCAAGTCTTTTCAGGGCATCTCCTTACATGATGACGGTGGTTTAGTTGCTCAGTCACGTCTGACTCTTTATGACCCCATGGACTGCAGCACGCCAGGTTTCCCCATCCTTCACCATCTCCCGGACCTTGCTCAAACTCATGTCGGTTGAGTCAGTGATGCCATCCAACCATCTCATCCTCTGTCTGAAGTGGGTGGCCATTTCCTTGTCCAGGGGATTTTCCTAATCCAGGGATCGAACCCAGGTCTCCTGCCTTACAGGCAGTCCCCAACATTGCAGGCAGATTCTGATGGTTCAGTTTGACTTCACTGTGTGTTGGGTGCATGAACTTGCATTAACAGTTATGTTTCTTCCTATCATGCTTCATTACAAAACATTTACATCATAGATAGTATTAAGGTAAGTGGCTTGTCTAACAAATGGAATGGTATAAGACAATGCTTCCTAAATTTGAGCAAGGATAATGACCTAGAGATACTGTTTAAAACATGAAATTTTTGAACTCCACTCCCAGACACCTGATTCACTCTGAGAAACTTATGTTTATAGGGACCCTCAAGCCTCTTGGTCAGTATCACATGTAGCTGAGGGCCCTTGGTCTCCAGGGCCAGCCTCCTGGCCAACTGTGAGCACGTGATCACTGCCTACACAGGCCCTCTTTGAAACTGAGAGTTGACCGGTGCAAGCCCTGGAGAGCCGGAGATAGCCTCAATTCACCAAAGAAGAGCCCCAAATTGTGGCTGACAGTCAGCCTTCTTGGAGGTTCTGATTCCTAAACTTCAATCACAATGTACAGACAGGCGCCCCCTGTAGACCGGTTCTGGGGCAGATTTGGAGACCAAAAAAACACATCTGTGCCTGCAACCAGGCAAGAAATGAAAGACACCATCCAGAGAAGGGCCCTGGAAGACATAGGGCTCTGTTTAAATACAAAAAAAAAACCTTTTTTTAATGTGAAAATTGTCCTTGGAAATGTAATGGGCAGTAGTACCTTGTTTGTGTGCATTCTTGCCATTTTGACATTTTCACATTCATATAACTGGATAAAGGTGTCATGACAGCATTGGGGTGTGTCCCACATCTACCCAGAAAATCAGCTCTAGTTCACTACATCCTTTCTGCTCATTCCATCATCAGTTTATGAATGAAGTGAAAGTTCAGGCATTTGGTAAAGAACAGCTATAGATTTCTTTCTTTCTTTCTTTCTTTCTTTTTTTTGTCAGTCAGGTACCCAAAGTTGTCTTATTCTCTTCAAGTTATCATATGTTTCCTTGTTTAAAAGAAGTGATCTTGGGAGGCTCTAATTATATTTGAAAATCTCCATTTTACGTGATTTGTGTGTCTTTTAGATACTTCACCCTTTCCCGACTTTGTGTGAATTAAAGTAAAAGAAAGACTCCAGGAGAGGTCGAAAAACTTCTCTTCCCTCTTCTTAATAACCCTCCGGCAGACAGGTGACCATGGTCAGGGTCAAACTCAAGTTTTCTCCTTCTCCTCTTGAGAGGGACAATGAAGTTCATGTGCATTCAGCAGACTGAACATTTAGAGGAATGCACAATTATCCTCATTATTCATCCAACCAATATTTATCAAGCTTCCCCCATCCTAGGCACTGCCCTCACGGAGTTTACAGCCTGACTTGGCGCCAAGGTGGTCTCTTTTTAACTTCTTCTTCATATCCTCTGGGTCTTTATAAGATCACAGATAACCAGAGATTATTTGAAGGGTAATGAGTTTATTCAAACAGTCGTAACAACTGACAAACTGAACGGAACTTGGGAATAAATAGAGGTCATTTCAACTCCAGAAATATTTTCCAGCAAGATAGTTTGGAGGGGGAGACGGCTTTTTTAGTTCCAAGTAATAGAATATTTAGGTCATTATAGTCAAGTTCAGAATGACTTACATGATGTCCCAACTTTCATACATGCTCAACTAATTATATGAATATATTAAAGTAATTACTATTATAATCACCCAAACACATTTTCCCTCTTCTCTTTTGGAAAACTCTGCTTTCACTGTGCCAATTCTTCTCAGCCTCACCGTGCAAACTCTCAAGTCACTTCCCCACCACCACCCACGTGGTATCCATCTGCTCTGTCGATGGGGCTGCTGCCACCACCTTAAAAGTCACCGCAAGCACCAAAGCCAGGATTGATCTAGTTCAGGGAAGAGCGGATGTTAATGAATAAATGGAATAAATATGGACTTAGGTGCCTCCCTTAGCTGTGTGGGCCATGGCTTAGAGTTTTAGAGGACAAATATGGCAGGTCAAAGTCTCTGTGCCTTTCGTAGAAAGAAATGTTAACATTCTATTAATTTCTTTTTTCTTCTGTGGCTTTCTTCATTACTATTTGGAACTTATTACACTTCCACAAAAATGAGAGGGAAGATGGTCCAGAGCAGTGATGCCCTGTCTGAGTCACTTCAGACCATCTAATTGCCTCACAGAGGAATCCTTCCTCCAGGAAAGATCTGAATCCTGTGCACCAAGACGTGGAAATGCACATTGATCTCGTTTCCTATAAAGTAATGAAAAAGACAAGGTTACCTATTCTATGTTTGTTCTGCGTAAACAGCCAACCTGCTAATTCTAGCCAGAAAAAAAAAATGCTTTTTTGACTTAGATATTTGAATTTGGCATGCTATGTAATAGTCATTAGTCAAGACTATGTATGTTGAGTCAGTATTAATAATAAACCCTTTGGGGGCAAAGATTTATCTCATGCCAGAAATATCTTCCCACACCATAAGAAACTGACGTGCCGTAAAGGTCACTGGCAGACCACTGAGCCAGAAGCTGGCAGCAGGAATGTCACCTACTTGTCCTTCTTCCTCCAAAGCCCCCCACACCATCACAGGCACACAGCTGGGCGTGTTAGTCTCAAAGTCGAGTTTGCATGGAATTTTTTAACTCAAGTACTGAGCTGCATTATAAAAATGTCCAAAAGTGAATGAAACAGCAGATGACCCTCCAATGTCAGAATAGGAAATGAGATGTAGGAAAGCTGGAGCTGTCTACATGGGCAGAAGACTTGACAACAAATCTCTCCAATTCAGTTTTTTTTCCCTCAAGTGGTAGCAGAATAAGAGGGAGAACAAAATAATAAATAGCAAATACTCTCGAGGTCTGTGGTCTTGGTTGAATCCAAACTGAGCTCTGAAGTCACGCCCCGGGTTAACTTTGAGGACTTCCTCCCCAGTGACCTCAGTGGACTCTCTCCTCAGGAAGCATTCTCTGGCATCTTACCTGTGAATACCCACAACACTTCCAGCCCATACCTGCTGGGCCTGTGCTGGCCCTTAGTTGTACCAGTCAGAGCCTCTGCCTCATTTCTGAGAGCTTCTGACCCCTCAGCTTTCAGGCTGTATCCTCTGTGTTCTCTGCTTTAGAAGAGGGTTGCAAAAGGCCACAGCACCCAACGTGAGTTCTGCAGCTCAGGTATTGCATGCGTGCTCTAAGTCACTTCTTTCGTGTCTGACTCTGTGGCCCCAAGGACTGTAGCCGGCCGGGCTCTTTTGTCCATGGGATTTCCCAGGCAAGAATGCTGGAGTGGGCTGCCGTTTCCTTCTCTGGGGGGATTTTCCCGACCCAGGGATAGAACCCTCACCTCTTGCATCCCTTCATTGGCAGGTGGATTCTTTACCACTAGCACCACCTGGGAAGCCCACTCGGGCATGGTGAGGAGCATCTTCACCCTCCTAAGGAACCAGAGCCCCGCTACAGAGCCGTCAGTGGGAAACATGTCAGTGGTGAGGCCCGAACCTCTTACACAGTAGGAGTACTGTCCTTGACAAGACGAGCAGGATGCTGGAGCAAATTAGACCAAAGGACACGTCAAAGATTGACTCATTGATCTCTCTGACCCATGCCACTCAAGCTGTGTTGGCCAGTATTCTTCATCCCTATTTTAGCATGAGGGGAAACTGAGGCACCCAGCCAAGAAGTAAAGTGTATTTTCCACAAGACTGTTACATTCTTGGCATCATACCAATTACTTCTGCTCACTTTCGTGTAATGTATGTTTGCCTGGCACGTGCTTATGGGAACAGTCTTTGCGTGGGTGATTTTTGATGCAGTTGCAATGTTCCTGGATGGTGTTGGAAATATTAGGACTTTAAAAATCTTTTAATTATGTATTTATAGCCAGCCAAAAGAAGCAATGACCTTTCGGTTTGTTTTTATGTTTTGCTGTGGCTGTTGCTGCTACAGTTGTTATTTAAGAATTGTTAATGCTTATGAAATCACAGCCTTTTAGACATTAGAAAAAATCACGTATGATTCATAAACTTATACTCAATTGAAAAAAAGCCTTAAGATTTTTCACACTGGTATTTCCCCTTTCTGTCATTTTGGAAAATTTTAAATTCTTATTAAGCAGCACATATGCCTTCTATCCTGTCATGTTACTTTTTAAAATTTTATTCTATTATTTGCAAATCAGATCAACATTGCTTTCTGTCTGTGTGTACATCACTGATTAAAATATTGAACTGAATAAGCCGAGCAGAGAACTATGAGAAAATTAATCGACCCTGGACCTTTGTTCAGGCAAGTACAAACCCTTCTGTGGTGTCATGCATTTAGCATCTCTCCATTTGTCCCACTGAGGGAGCACAATCATGTCAAATACCTCATGAAACCCTCATGCACTGTGTCTATGGCACGGACCAGTTTCTCAGTCTAGAAGTCTTCTCTCAAAAGGCAAAGAGGGTCGTTTTCTTCAGTATTTCCTCTCCTCTTAGGGACCACTGCTCAAGGCCCTCTCATCAATAACCTATTCCAGAACAGATGCAGGAAGATGCCTGAGAGCAAAGTCAACCTCGTCTTGAAAAAATGTATTTTTTCAAGAACAAGGATCAATGATTGCCTGTCATGAGCTCTGCTCTGGTTTCCTGTGATGTCTCCAAAGATTACTGATCGTGGTTTCACAAGCCCATCTACAAACTCAAGGTCATGGGACAAAATTCACCTTGTTCGATCTGACCATTTGAACAAATTTAAAGAAAATAAGTGCTCTCTTAAAACCTCCACGTGTGGTGCAAATCACATCTTTCAAGTACACTTATCTGATGTTTTTGGTTTATCACGTGTTCCTTTAGTGAGAAATAGGGAAGCAAAACTAGAAATAAAACAGTTGTGCCTTCTCCCTAACATGTGTTAATATCATTCGATCTTCACTGAGCGGTATATTTGCTCTCTTGATCTATACATCTTATGGTTGAGAGTATTTCCCAAAAGTTCTGTCTGGCATTTGGTACTCCAAATTCACGTTTCTGCCTTTGGCATCAGTTTGCCCCATTATTCCATAATTTGTTCACATCTTTTCTTTGTCTTTGCTGAGCAGAGAGCAATCTGGCTATAGCAGCCCCTCTCAACTTCTTCTTTCTCATTTACAATTGAAAAAATGAAAGTGTTAATCACTCAGTCGCCTCCCACTCTGTGCAACCCCAAGGACCATAGCCTGCCAGGCTCTTCTGTCCACGGAATTCTCCAGGCAAGAATACTGGAGTGGGTAGCCATTCCTTTCTCCAGGGGGGTCTTCTCAACCCAGAGGTAGAGCCCGGGTCTCTTGCATTGCAGGCATATTCTTTACCAACTGAGGCACAAGGGAAGCCCCATTTACATTTACAATTACCTCCTCTAAATGTCATTTCTGAGAGCTTCCTGGGCATTTTATGCTGTATCTCTTTTCACAATTTCTGGTAAATGGGAGAAGAGCCATCACCACTCTGCACTTTCTGAAATGGACTTATGAAAAGCCCACAGCCCTGAATAACAACACCTGGCGCTCTTGTCTTTCCCATGTTATGAACCCAAAGATGTTCTCCCAAAAAATTCTGTCACTTTCCTATCAGAGACTTGTGGTTAGCTTAACAGCCATTTCCTTCATTTATTCTTCTCACTTTTGAGCCATGGAAGAATTTTTTTAGACTTTCTTCTTTTAAAGAGGTTGACTTTCTCAAACCCGGGTAATTGAAGGATCTCTTCTCAGCTATATTCTGCCTTTGTTCCAGTTTTGTGATTAGCTTTAGGGAGGCCCCATCCATACTTTTTGCTGGACCAAGCAGTTTGTGTTGTCAGACCCCTCTGGGAGCAAGCTTTTGGTACGAGTACAATAGTGTTGGAGGTGTGAAGACATCTTACGTTGGGGCTACAGAGGATCCTAAAACTACGTGTTCAGATAAAGACAGCTGGATCCAGTAAGCCAGAAGTAGAAGTCTCAGCCACAAACTGAGGGGCCAGAGGCCAATATAAAAGCCCAGGAACACCAAGGAACAGATGATCAGGTGTAGAAACAGCAAGTTAGGCAAGAAGAAGCAGTGAATCTGGACAGTTACCCTCAGCAAGTGCCATGACCCATACTATGATGCATGAGAGTCATGGGCACATTTCTGTGTTTCTATTTGCACTCTTACCCAGATGGTCTCTATTTCCTTCTCTCCCTGTGAGGTTCCTAGATTTCCACTCAAGTTTACATTTTATGATCATACGGTCCTACCTCCTTTGTTAGTTTTCTGGTTTTTAACATTGCCAGATATCACCTGTGGGTCTCATCCCTCTAGGTTTTGGTGGTGTCTATTTAGACAACACCAGCATCATTGCACCAAGATTGCAAGTCTTCTTTCTTTATCACCCTTAGTCTTTGCTTTAATATTTAAACACCACCATAACAGCTAACCTTTACTGAGAACTTTCTATCTACTGGGCACTATTCTAAGGTAGGAGCATGCATGCATGCTAAGTCTCTTCAGTCATGTCTGACTCTTTATGAACCCCTGGTCTGCAGCCTGCCAGGCTCCTCTGGCCATGGGATTTTCCAGGCAAGAATACTGGAGTGGGTTGCCATGCCCTCCTCCAGGGGAATCTTCCCAAACCAGGAATCAAACCTGCATCTCTTATGTCTCCTTCAGTGGCAAGAGTGTCCTTTACCACTAGTGCCAAGTGGTAATGGGAAGCCCTCTAAGGTAGGTACTATAAGCCAATTGTGTAAATGATGAAAGTGAGGTAGAGTGCTTAAGTCACTACCTGAGGTCACTTCACTAGCAAGTGGAAGAGTCAGGGTCGGAACCCAGGTAATCTGTTGTAGAATCCATCTTCTTAACCATCTCATCTAAATCTGTTAATTTTCCTGAGACCATTATTTTTTCTGGAGAATTACCAGGATCTCCTTTACTATTATTACTTTTTCCTCCTACTATATCTAGTATCCTCTTTGGTTTCGTATTTTTAGGTTTCATCTATATAAGATTTTTTTAGTCTCATAATTTACTTAATTCTTTCCCACATTTATCCAAGCTCCTCTCTCCAAGCCTCAGCATCTACTGTGTTCTGAGCTGTATGTCTATGGTTCTTACACTGAGCAAGAATCAGTCCAGATCAGAGGTTCTGATTTGGGGCCAGTTAATGTCTTTAGGGAGTCCATGAGTGTGCAAAATGTTTGTATATTCACACATGATTTTGAAAATATAGTCACAGAACTAGCATCAGATTCTCAAAGAGTCTATGACCCCTTTCCACTGGTCTAGAGAGACACAGAAATAATTATAATACACAGACATCTTGATCAGATCTCAGAGCCATCCCCCTAAACATGCGCTCCCAAACTTGGCAAGAAATGCTCTTCCTTTGTCTGGGACAGTCCTTGCAATGTTAAGAGATGTTTTTACACCACCTCATGACATCAAGGAACTGAGATTGGGTCTGAGATTTTACCCTACTTGTTGAACACAAACTAATAAATTAGCCCGACAGAGTTTGACAGATGCTAGCAGAAGACACAAGACCCCTGGATCAGAGACAAGGGACTTTATTCTTCACAGAAATAGCGGAGCTTGATTATTAGAATTTCTGCCCACATCCTACCCCCAGCTCCTAAGGCAATGTGAGGAAGGCCAGTCGTCATGTGGATGTGCAAGGGCTGCATTACACGAGAAGAACTCTCACATTAGGGAACTCCAATCTTTTATAATGGGTGGTTAACCTCCCAGAAGGTGACATATTTATTACACTGGACAGGGAGCATTTCTGGTAATTGCTCCACCGGAAGACACTGTCTTTATCTTCCAATACTGTCCATTCTACTATCATCCTTGAAAAGAAGGTCTGGAACCAGAACAGATCAGTGGTCTCTAGGGATAGGGGGTGGCTGGAGTGTTGATTACAAAAAAGGAATGGGGAATTTGTAGGGGAGATGGAGCTGGCTCACCGCTTGTTTGTAGTAGTGGGTACACAGTTGTACGAGTTTATCAAAACTTGCAGAACTGGACACAAAAAAGAGTGAATTTTACTGTATATAAATAAAAACTAAATATCATCATTAAGAAAATAAGAGCAAAAGAAAAAAGAACAATAACGAAGAAAGCGAGACGGGAACAAAAGCAGGCAGAGCCTCGGCTCACGAGATGGGCACACCTCCCACATGTGACGTGCATGCTGGAGGCTTGCTCAGTCTTTTTGCCCTTTCTCTTCAGGGGTTCCCTGCTCCGCTCTCCTCCACAGAGGGCAGTCCAGAAGTGTGTCCTGAATGTCTTCTGATGACACCAGTTCGATTTAGAAAAACTATTGGGATTGTGTATATGATCCTTTAGGAGGGGAGGAGTCCTAGTTATGAATGAGGGGGGCATGCCAAGGGCAGAAGAGTAACCTTTGGGCAGAAACTTTGTGCATTTACTCCATCCCAGGTAATTTATGCCGTTCTACTGGCTACAGACCCATCATGGAGAGTCAGAAAAGTTTCAGTCCAGTGAATATGAAACCACCGAGAGCTGCCAAGCCAGCATTTCTAGATTAAATGGCAAAGCATTACACCCATCACGTGGAACTGGTTTTCAAGGAAAGTACAATATTGCACATTAGAGACTCAGAGGTTCGCCATTTGGCCCAGCTCAGTGAGGACAGCTAGATATTTTTCTCAGAAATACAGACAGGTAGCACCTTAGTAGCTTTTTTGAAGGTGGAGGTTGTAAAATAGCATATTCTAAGTGAAAACAGAATAGGCCGTCTTCCACACATCTAGGTCTGTGAAAGGGAGATATAGAGAAGAATCTGTTCCTCACACTGTCATTTCAGCAGCACATTTTGTGGAGTCACAGCCAACGTGAAACATTTTTCTGAAATAAATGCCTTTATTCTCTCTGAATGTGACTCCTTCTCTGATGAGTACTAATGGTCTACAGGGAAGAGAGGAAAAGCTGCTTCCATTTTTCATGCTGCAGTGAATCAATAGCCACTAAGTATATGTAACATCCATAGAGCTTCCATTTCAGACCCTCCTCTGCCCAGTTCTTCCACATCCCTGCCCCTGAAAAGCCTATGATAAATAACTAAGAAAGGCCATATAGTAGTATTAATTTTAAAAGCATAATCTTTTTCCTACAAAGATATAAACTGCAGAAATTATACATTCAGGGATGTTTGGATTTCCAGAGGAATGTAGAAAAGTGAGAGAATTAGGATGATGCCAAAAAGGGGGACATGTGAGCAAAGACATCTAAAGGAAAGATTAAAGAGTGGATTCAAGTCCTTCACTGATGTCATCATAGACTGGGAACTCATGTGTCCAAGCTCCTCCCAACCCCCAAAGAGCAGCTCTTAGCCACCGCCCAGGCCCGGGGGTGAGCTCCCGGCTGTACCCTTGCAGTCTGTGAAAGGAGGGACTGGAGCAGGGGCCACATGGGTCCTAGAAGGTTTGGGGCTTGCGGCAGGGAATTCTGAGGTTGTGCGTGCCCACGGCTTGCAGCTAGAAGGCAGGGTACTGGCGGAGAGTGGAGTGTCCCTTTGATCCCAAGGATGCCTGCCCCTTGGGGAGGGGTGTGGCAAACAGGGGCCAGAACTGAAACCTAGAATGGAGTCCCAGCGATCTGAGCCTAAGGATGAGGTTGGGAATGGACTCCTTAAGTCTCATGTGATGCTTCCAGCCTTAACAGAAATATAAAGAAGACTTGACTTGGGGATGGTAATTCATATTCATAAAAAATATTACAGAAAAATCTAATAACAGTACTGAATCTAACCACCCCTCTTTCTTCAGCTATAATTTTCCTTACATCACCTCCCTACAAAGTGTCAACTAACCAAGTTTAATCCCTGTTAGAATTGGTAAACTTCTCTGTTGTAAACGTCCCTGGAACTATAATAGCCAACAGATAGAACTGGATTCAGCGGTTCCCCAGGCCAGCTCTAGTTTAGACAGCCATTTCCAATTTTGTCTGAGACCCAGTTTCCTATGTGTATGTCCACATATGGGACCACGTGGGCAAGTCTGTGCCTCATTTATGAGATAGCCTCTCCCATAGGCACAGACAGCTCTCATCTTCACTCTGCTTTTGCACTCACCCCCCTTGCCCCCGTTCTCCCTTCTTCTTTTTTTCTCCATCTCCCCATCCCCTGTTACCTCATCTCCCTTCTAGCTGAGTTATTTTCTTGCATTTCCTCACTTAATGTCTCATTCATTCCAGGATTCCAGGTAACCTCTCCATAAATGATTCCTAAATCCCTTCCTACTTCTGCTCCCTCATATACCTAACCCTGAGTTCATTGTGACCACCACTCTTCTGCTAAACTAGTCTTTCTCCTGCCCTCCATATGTATGGGAAATGGTACCACAATTCTTTGCTTTTTCTCACCCAGAACCAAGGCCTGATGCTTTTAACACACATTAGCCTTTAAGCTCACCTACGGCTTTCCTGTGTACTCACGCTACCTCGATCTAGCCCTTCTTCATTTACACCAAGATCGTTACAAGTTCTGGAACTGGTCACCTTCCTTCCAACACCTCCCCAATACGACCCTACTCATGGCAGGGTCCCCACATTTTCCAGAATTCCTTAGGAAGCTTTCTAAAAATGTGATGGGCTATTTCCCTCAGTTTTACTAGACTGGCACCTCAGGCTGTGGGGCCTAAGAATAGCTCTGAATTTTTTACAAAACTCACCAGGGGACAAATGCAACCCACCTGCAGGTCTGGCATCAGGAACCACTGCAAACAGTAGTCAAAGAAGTCTTCCAGAAATATCTGCTCAGAGATGCCAAATGATTTTTCACTGGCTGCTGATGCCATCTTGAAACTGAAGCCTGCCTTTGAAGACTTTCTGCAGTTTGCCTGCTCTGACCTGACTCTCTCTCTCTCTCTTTTTTTAAGATGTATGCTTTTTTATTTCAAAAAATCTTTTATTTATTTGTTTGCTTATTTATTTGGCCACATGGCATGGCATTTGGTATTCTAATTCCCCAACCAGGTACCGAACCCACAACCCCTACAGTGAAAGTGCAGATTCTTAACCACTGGACTGCCAGGGAAGTCCCTCTGAGCTGACTCTTAACACCACCTCTTTCTAATCGCTCTTCTGGAGTCAAGGCCATCCACTTGGCTTCTTCCGAGGATGTCGCGGACAGCCTCCTAGCTGAATCTGCACCAGCTCTATCGCCTCCTCTTCCAGGAAGCCTCTGGAACCACTTGCCCCATGACCTCCTGGGAAGCCTGCCACCTGGACCCCTCTTCTGACTCGTGGCTCCTGCTGGCCCTAATTGCAGTTCATCTTGCTCCAGCCGAGGCCCCATGTGAGGCACAGAACAACTGCCTGACAGCTGCTCCCGCTGCCTTCCCGCCAGAGGAAACCTGAGGGGCTGGTCCTCATCCTCATCACCTTCCCCAGAGCCCAGCCCAGGGCCTTTCAAACCTGAGACACTCAGTCGTGGGCTGTTAATGACCGTGTGCAATGTCGCTTCAGCCGTGTCTGACTCTGTGACCCCATGGACTATAGCCAACCAGGCTCCTCTGTCCATGGGATTTCCCAGGCAAGAATACTGGAGTGGGTTGCCATTTCCTTCTCCAGGGCATCTTTCTGGCCCAGGAATGGAACATACATCTCCTGCAGTCCTGCATTGCAGATGAAATCTTTACCACTGAGCCACTGGGAAGCCTGTTAATGATCATGGTGCTTATCAAACTTAAACTTTTTTTTTTTTTTAACCAAAAGACTAAAACACAATTTTTTTTTCCTTAAAGTTTGCACCAAATTGTATTCAGAAGAACTGCAGCCCCTGGGCCCAACCCAGGAACCTGTATTTCCACCTAAACTAATGTTATGTTCTATTTTCCTGATTTCTTTCTCTTTTTATGTCAACTATAATGGAACAAACAGTCCATCAGCTCATCCTCAGGTGATACTTTCTAGTATCTTTAACTCGATGTCTTAACCTGAATGTCAAAAGGGAATAAAACATCTTCAAAGCAAAGCACTCTCTCCCTTATAACTCGTTTTTTAGTTTTCCTCTCACTGAAAATAGAGCCAGAGTGAAAAAGAATCTAGTATCATAGCAAATTTTACTTGTTCAAAATATTGACTTAATATCCATTTGCCCCATGGGTAACTTTGCAGGAATCTGCAGGTTCCTGCCCTCCGGTCCTACCCTTGAGTGAATATACCTTGTCCATGACCTTTTATCTAGTACAACTCTTTTCCTTGTGGCCAAAGCAGGACCGTCAGAGTCTGTTTTGGCATGTAAGGATCTTTATTAAAATCCAAAGAAAACCAAGGGTACAAATTATAAGCAAATGAGCTCCCTGTATCACTTACCTGACAGCTTGGTATAGGTTCAAAGCATCTAACTGCCTCCTTTCCTTTTCTTTTTAAAAACCTGTCTCACCAAGTGTCTGCTGGACTCATTTGGAATTTTTGCACAACCTTCTGTGGGGAGACTCCAAATGCTGGAGCAGAGCAAGGCCCCTGGATACAGAAATGATCCAGGAGCTGTCTCAGGAGCTCACAGACAGATGGATGGGTAGGATAGATGTGCCCATCGCAATTAACAAAAGACGGTGAAGAGGGTTGTACAGGAAACTTGGGAACCGGTGTCTGGGAGTGGAGCAGAGAGCAAGAGGTGGTGGAGAGGGTGGACATCCACAGAGACTTTGCCAAAGAGCCAAGATTGAACTAAAACATGAATTATAAATAGAAGTTATCAAGAAGTAGGCAGGGGAAATGAATGGAACAAGACAGGGGAATTCTAGGTTAAGTAAAAATCACATGCATTGGCTTGTGGCCTTGTAGAATGAAGAACTTTCAGAAAAAGCAATTTTAGATGATTGAGGGCATGGCATGTTGGAGGGTTCACTGTAACCCCTGCCCCTCCCCAAAGTGTGGAACTGGAAAAGGCAGAGGAGAGCAGGTCCTGACAAGACTTTAGTGCATATCGAAAGAATATAAATTGTTTGTGCAGGTAATGGAGTGTTACGAAAGGTATTCTGATAAGAATATTTACCATTTTGAAATATTACCACGCCTTGTACACAAAGTAGAGATTAGAAGGGGTCACAAGGGAATGCAGGGTGACAGGTGTGTATCACACAGCCCAGGAAAGGGTCAGTGGGATCGAGGATTAGGGCGTTGGTGGTGGAGACGGAGCAAGAGGGCAGATGGAGAGATGGTTAAGGGGCAAAATCAATAGGATGTGGTGGGGGACTGGGTTGAAGAGTTTGACTTTTGTCTTCTTTATGTTTATTGATGTGTTTTTGGCTGTGCTGGGTCTGTGTTGCTGTGTGGTCTTTCTCTCTAGTTGCAGTGCACGGGGCCCTCACTGCAGTGGCCTCTCGTTGCAGAGGACGGGCTCTAGGGCACCTGGGCTTCAGAAGCTGTGGCTCCTGGGCTCTAGAGCGTTGGCTCAGTAGTTGTGAGGCACAGGCTTAGGTGCTCCCCGACATGTGGGATCCTCCTAGACCAGGGATCGAACCTGTGTCTCCTGTGTTGGGAGGCAGATTCTTTACCACTGAGCCACCAGGGAAGCCCTGTCCTCTTTATTAGTGGAAGAAGCTTGAACGTTGATGGGAAGAATACAAGTGAAAGGGAGAAGTTGAAAACGTCGCCGATGGAAGGGGTAGCTCTACAGCACCGACTGAGGGACACCTTCTCTATTTCTTTCAGAAATCTTTCACTAAAACACGCTTCTCAAGTCTGAGGAGGAATTCCCCCTGTGCTTCCTAGAGCTCTGTCCTTCCCCTCTAGAGTGTTTTCTGTGGGGCTGGGATCCCCTACACACTCGCTAGGTTGTCAGCACCAGCCACCTGCAAGAGGAGTGTGGTGTTCACCCCCGTAGTGTTCACCCCCGCGGGGTTCACCCCTGTGTCACCATCGCCCTGTAGGATGAGTCTCAATTTTTTGGTCTCCAGCCTGATTATGCCCTTACAAGAATGATTAAGGACCCTAAAAAGCTTTAGTTCATGTGGTGGTGGTTGGTTTAGTTGCTAAGTCATGTCCGACTCTTGCGACCCCAAGGACTATAGCCCTCCAGGCTCCTCTGTTCATGGGATTCTCCAGGCAAGAATACTGGAGTGGGTTGCCATTTTCTTCTCCAGGGGATCTTCCCAACCCAGGAATTGAACCCAGGTCTCCTGCATTGTAGGCAGATTCTTTACCGACTTAGCTATAAGGGAATTAGTTCATATGAGGTAGAGCTATTAACCTTCATAGTATCTGAAATTAAAACTGGGAAATATTTTGCATATTTATTTATTTATTTGAAAATACCATGGGTGAACTCATTACACATGAACGTGCATAACATGTGGTTGGTGAAGAATAACTATTTTTACAAGGAGAAATCAATGAGCGGAGTGGCGCTGTTTTACCGTTTTTGCAAACCTCTTTAATACTGGCTTGAAAGAACACAGCTAGATTTGCATATTCAGCCTGTCAAGGTACCAGACATGATGCAACCTTTGGAAAGCTCCAGTGCAACTTGTGAGAGAATGAGAAGGAAGAGGGTAAATATGACAGTTTTGACCTCAGAACCCTGAAGGGAATCCATGGACTATGCTCTAAGAATCGCTAGCCAACCTGATGAGACAAACATTCGGATTGTTTCATTAACTGGAACTTTCAGTCAGTTCCCAGAAACTTCCATCTCTCTGTCATTCTTTCCAACAAAACATATAACTTAAGGCAAGATTTACAGAATTCTTCTGAAAAAGAAATTCTCATTTAGCCAATCTGCCTTTATTGTTCAATCCCCATTGCTTTAATCAAGTAAGCAACTTGCACCATAATTTTTGTTCCGTGTTGAAATTATTCAGTGTGAAACAATTTATGGAGACACAGAAACTCCGCCCGAAGATCTGCCCTTTGGTGGCTCCCACAAAGAGCAAAATAAGTTTTTATAAAATATTTTTTATAAGGTTATCATCAAATTTAATTTCAAACAAATTAATTCAATTCCCTGGAGAAATGGTTTCCTTATTTTTTTAACTAGGGGAAGTTGTTTAAACCATGTTTTTCCAGATGTGTGGAGCCATTTCAGCTTAGAGGACTCTGGGCAGGGAGCCTGGTTCCCGCCCTTGAGTTCACGGTCCAGTTCACATTAACCATCTGTGTTGCCTCGACCAAGTTATTTCCCCTCTTTCAGCCTCATTGTTATTTCCTTCTATAAATCTAGGCCAGTGGTTCTCAGATTTACTTCTGTGAAGGAGCAATTGGAAGTCAAGGGCTTTTCCTTGAATATCATATTCTTTACTGAACATCATAGAATAGTGGCAAATTTAGTTAGGCTGAGTAGAACGGGAACAGTTTTAGACTTAGAAAATATGACTGTATTATATGGTCCCTGAAAGTGAAAGTCACTCAGTCCTGTCCGACTCTTTGCGACCCCAAGGACTACAATCCACGGAATTCTCCAGGCTATAATACTGGAGTGGGCAGCCATTCCCTTCTCCAGGGGATCTTCCCAATCCAGGGATCAAACCCATGTCTTCCACATTGCAGGCAGAGTCTTTACCAGCTGAGCCATCAGGGAATCCCTGGTGGTCCCGGCACCAAGACAAAATGGGGAGCACAGAAGCCCATTAGAAAGAAAATGCCACCCAAGTAAGCATAGTCTATTATTTGCAAATCACCCTCATAAATATTCACTTGTTCATTCCATCTTATTGTCACCTATCACCTGCAGAGCTGTAGGTTTTAGAGAACAAAATGGAAGGAAAACTTGAACAAAATTCTGCCCATTAACTACTTCTGCTAATTGAGAAAAGTTCAGTTTCAACTGTAGCTATAAACTCCCCTCAATCTTGCTTGGGAAACAATGATGATCAGTGAAAGGAAGGTTCCTATTGGCTTTAAAAAGTCTAACATTCTATGCTTTTTATCATATTTCAACCAACAGCCAGACTTACCTCATAGAAGTATGGCCTATGAAACCCAAAAGAGCTTCTAGTCAAATCCCTAACTTGCAGATAAAGTCAGGCCTAGAGAGGTGCTGTTGTTGTTGTTGTGTCCGACTCTTTGTGAGCCCCATGAACTGCAGCACACTAGGCTTCCCTGTCCTTCGCCATCACCCGGAGTTTGCACAAAGTCATGTCCATTGAGTCAGTGATGCCATCCAACCATCTTGTCCTCTGTCACCCCTTCTCCTCTTGCTTACAATCTTTCCCAGCATCAGGGGCCTTTCCAATGAGTCATTTCTTTGCATCAGGTGCCCAAAGTATTGGAGCTTCAGCTCCTGAGGTTTTCCTAAATTCACCTGGCTCGTTAGTGGCCAGGGCTTAGAACCTAGGTCTCCTGTTTCCTGGGGGGCTCGGTGTTTTTGAACTTTGCAAGCTTGCCTGATAATAAATAGCACAGACACTCCCAGTGCACATACAGTTAATCCTCACTTGATGTTCCATCATCACATATAACTTAGCCAACAATTATTTCTTCAGTTGAGAACTTGACGTTAGAGAACTCATCCCCGGCACATAAGATTCTGGCTTGTTTATAAGTTAAGATTTAATTAAAATCCACTTAGTTTTTTTTAATAAACCAGAAGAGATGGAAAAATAAATATGCAAAGCAGTGAATTTAATTGTGAATTGATGAGGCCACTGTTCTGTATCTGTCTTTGTTTTGTTATCCATGATGGGTTCCATTCAATCTTGCTCAGTCTGTAAGCTCTAATGAAGTCCGTGTGTTTGTCGCTGACACCAGCATTAAAGTCTGCATTTGGCTGTTGTGGAGAATGGTGAAACAGCCCAGAAGAAAATGTCTGACTTTCCCTGGATCACGCAAAGAACCGTAAATGATCTACTGGGACTGAAAATAAAGGATGCCAAAGGTCTCCTTGTGATGGGGAACACTTGTAATGGTGACAACAATGACGCCATAGTTACCACTTTGATTGGAAAGCAAAATTAGGGACTTCCCTGGTGGCACAGTGGACAGGAATCTGTCAATGCAGGGGACACGGGTTCAATCCCTGGTCTCAGAAGATCCCACACGCCACAGAGCAACTAAGCCCGTGCACAACAACTTCTGAAGCCCTCAAGCTCTGGAGTCTGCAAGTCACAACTACTGAGCCTATGTGCTGCAACTACTGAAGCCTACACACCTAGAGCCTGTGCTCTGCAACAAGAAAGCCACCGAAGTGAGAGGCCAGTGCAGTGCAACTAGAGAGCGGGGGGCCACTGTAGAGAAAGCCCGTGCAGAGCAACGAAGAGGCCCTCCAGCCAAAAATTAAAAAATAAATTAAAATTAACCAAAAAAGATCTGTCATGGCATCTACTCACAAATCAAAATACATACCTGGTGATTCAAATTCACTCTTTTGCTCAACTAATAGCCAGGTTGTCACGTAATTATTAGTTTGTGGGATCTCAGTTCCCTGACCAGGGGTCGAACCTGCACCCTCACGAGTGGAAAGCACAGAGTCCTAACCACTGGATCACCAGGGGGTTCCCAAAAATAAATAAATAAAAATTAATGAAAGAAGATGTTTCCCTGGTGGGAAGAGGGTTTCCCTGGTGGCTCAGATGGTGAAGAGTCTGCCTGCAGTGTGGGAGACCTGGGTTCCATACCTGGGCCGGGAAGATCCCCCAGAGAAGGAAATGGCAACCCACTCCACTAGTCTTGCCTGGAAAATCCCATGGATGGAGGAACCTGGCAGGCTACAGTTTATGGGGTCACAAAGAGTTGGACATGACTGAGCGACTTTGCCTTCCATCCCAGTGAAAGAAGATGTGTCCTGGCATCTATCCACAAACCAAAATATTTGTCTGGTGATTCAAACTCACTCTTTTGCCCAACTGATAGACAGCTTGTTACATAATTAAAATCTCTAAAAGGTGCAATTTCACCTCTAGAATGTGGTTGAAAGCAAGTCTCATTTTTCAGTTTTATTTCATTTTGCTTATTAGGCCTATGATAATTGCTTCTAGGTCACGGTGTTACTTGGGACACGACATCTAGCTGGCTTCTTTCCCACTAATGATAATTCTCCTACCTGTTAGGGCCTGATACAAAGCTTAAAGGAGTTTTCCACCCAATTATTATCTCTCTTGAAAGGATTTTGGAATTATTTATAGAGACTAACACAAAAGATGTGCTCTCTTTTTATTATAACAAGGTCCTTATGTTACAGATGGTTCTGCTAAAGAAAGCTGAGGCTACTTGCCACTAACCAAATCACAGGATCATGAAGACGTGAGAAACTGTATTTTGTAGGGTAATGCTCAACCACATCTGATCTTTCAAAAATTCAGAAAATCCTGCTAAAGACTGTACATCGTCTCTAGAGACTCAACAGATGTCTGTTGATTCGCCCAGAAACTCATCCAGCTGTCCTGACTACTTCCATTATTCAAGGAATGCTTTGTCGGTTTGCTTCTTCCCTCCAGCAACAGATGAGAGCAGCCACTACATTCTCTATAAACAGCCCAGGGCGTTTTCACAGACCACAGGCGTCACCAGGCGTTTCCTCAGTTTTCCTTTCTCCAAGCAGCCCGTCCCGAAGGTATCCAACAAGGAGAGGCATTTTATTATTATTACTATTACTATTTAGAACTCAATTATTTTTTTAAGTGACAGAGCAGGAAAGAATCTCCCAGCCATGATGTGTGGCAGAAACTAACACAATTCTGTAAAGCAAGTATCCGTCAATTAAAAACTAAGTTAAAAAAAAAAAAGAATCTGCCAGCCAATGCAGGAGATACAAGAGATGCCGGTTCAATCCCTAGGTCAGGAAGATCCCTGGAGAAGGAAATGGCAACCCATTTCAGTATTCTTGCCTGGAGAATCCCATGGACAGGGGAGCCTGGTGGGCTACAGGCCATGAGGTCGCAAAGAGTTGGACATGACTGAGCACAAAACAGAACTCAATTCTTTTTTTTTTCAGGACTCAATTCTTTAGACTGATATTACTCTGTGAAAAGTACAGGTAAAATAAAATCATTTAAAACATTCATTAGTCTATCAAGTTTACAGTTATTCAGCATCTGTCAGGCGCTGGGCTATATGCTGGTAAATCAAGTCTACTGAAAAAGACACGATTTCTTCTCTAGGATTCATCATATGGTGGGAAAGACGGAGAGAAAAGTAATTACACAGCCATGTAGTAAGTATGATAGCCTTTGGCTGCACCACATAACTTGTGGGATCTTAGATCCTCAACCAGGGATTGAACCTGAGCTCTAGGCAGTGAAAGCACAGAATCCTAACCACTGAACTACCAGGGAATTCCCAATATTTTCTTTTTCATCAGTGGAATATTCCTCTACAATCCAAGAAGTGCTTTGAAAATTGTTATGTTTCTGGATTAGCCCAGTTATGATGATTTATAAATTTTAGTCAAGGAAAATTTGGGGATTTTTAGGTAAGGAAGAGAGAAGAATAAATATCATTTAAAACACTGCATGCATATGAAACAGAAACAGTTTCAAAGACATAGAGAACAGACTGTAGTTGCCAAGGGGGAGTGGGGTGGAGATGGGGTGGAGTGGGAAGTCGGGGTTAGCAAATGTAAGCTATTATGTATGGAATGGATAAACAACAAGGTCCTAGTGTTCAGCACAGAGAGCTACATTCAGTATCCTGTGATAAACCATAATGGAAACAAACATATATATATTCATCGTATGTATATGTATGAGTGAAAGTTGCTCAGTCATGTCTGACTCTTTAGGACCCCATGGGCTGTAGCTCACCACGCTCCTCTGTCCCTGGAATTCTCCAAGTGAGAATACTGGAGAGGGTTGCCATTCCCTTCTCCAGGGGATCTTCCTGCCCCAGGGATGGAATGTGGGTCTCCCGCATTGCAGGCAGATTCTTCACCATCTGAACCAGCAGGGAAGCCCATGTATATGCATAACTGAATCAATCACTGCGGTACAGAGAAATTAATGCAACACTGTAAATCAACTACACGGCAATTTTTAAAAAACAGGAAAAAAAAACCATCGTACACATTCATTTTAAAGCTAGATACAGAGTTGCAAGCACTAGTTTAAAATAAATAGCCTATGTTTTTTATGGTCTTCTCCACATTTTTCTCTCAATTTCCTATTAATAAATCTGTTTGACTTTGCTAATGAGAAAACAGAGTGTTTTTAAATGTTGTTTTCAATCTTGTAGAAATGAGATTAGAATGCAGAATTACTAATCAGATATGTATTATAAGGAAAATTCTGCCTCATATGCCTTTTCTGCCACTATTACAGTCTTCTGGAAAACAGAAAATTGTAGATCACGTGCACAAAACCCCATCTGTTAGTGCTGCTGGCTTCACCTATGGCTTCAGAACTGCTGAGTCACCTTCATGGTTCTGGTTCTTCATCTAAGAGATTAATTCTTTCTCTCAATCTTTATTTATTCTGCCTTTGACCTTGGCTCATGTGGTAATAAACATTCTTTGAAGTCTAAATAAATATCTGTTTCATAATTTCAAAGGGCAGAGACCTCAACAAGCATGCATTCAGTGTCAAATCACAGTCGTGTTAGAGCAAGTCAAATAAGTCCATGCTTATATATGGAATTTAAAAAGATGGTAATGATAACCCTATATGCAAAACAGAAAAAGAGACACAGATGTTTAGAACAGACTTTTGGACTCTATGGGAGAAGGCAAGGGTGGGATGTTCTGAGAGAATAGCATTGAAACAAGTATATTATCAAGGGTGAAACAGATCACCAGCCCAGGTTGGATGCATGAGACAAGTGCTCGGGCCTGGTGCACTGGGAAGACCCAGAGGGATGGGATGGAGAGGGAGGCGTGAGGGGGGATCGGGATGGGGAACACATGTAAATCCATGGCTGATTCATGTCAATGTATGGCCAAAACCACTACAATACTGTAAAGTAATTAGCCTCCAAATAATAAAAATAAAAGGAAAAAAAAAAGTAGAGCACGCACACAAACACACACACAAAAAGTGCATGCTCTTCAGAGTGCAGCCTAGCACAAAGGTGGACTAGTGGACCGCTGTCTTCTTTCTAGATGAATCCTTGGTCTGCGGACCTGGGGGACCTGTTCCAAGTTAGCCTATTTAATATGTAAGATAGAACCTTATTAAAGAAAATTCTGCCCCGAAATAAATTCATCAGTCATATCTATTTACGTATGTAATCAGATGGTCTTAGCTCCAACAAATACTCAAAGAAAACATTATTTAAAGTGAGAGTTGCAGCGTTTACTTTTTTTTAAAGAACCTTGCTTTCTGTCCAATTTCTCAAAATTAAAGCATGAGCTCCCTCTGCTGAGTGAATGAATATATGAGACAGAATCTAAAACTTTTATGCCGTGCCTGTGATGCCAGTAACTTCTTAGAAACATAAGCAATTATGAAGTGTAAAAAATATTTTACTTTTTAAAATCCATGACTATAATACAAGGTAGAATGGAAAGGTAGAGGAGAGTCATTTACAAGATACAGATTCATTAGTTGAGATTTTTCCCCCTAAGCCTGACTCCTGCATAACACTTTGTAACCACCATTGATGGGGTCACCAGGAAGTGTATACACACCTATTACCTGGCTTTGATCCTTCATAGCACTGATCATATCTGATTTGATTGTACTTATTTATTCATTGATCTGGTGATGGCTGTCTGTCCCTGCTAAAATGCTGGCTTCCTGCTAGAGAAGACCTTGTCTGCTCTCAGCCCTAGAGCAGTGCCAAGCACACAGTAGGTGCCCACAGTAGGAATATTTGTTTACTGGGTGGAGGAAGTATAAGGGAGGCAGGGAGGCAGGTCAGCATTTGCTGAAAGTGTCCCTTAGGAACATGATCCCATTAGAGGGCAATTCAAGCAGAATTGTGTCCAGTCAAGCAGAACTGGACACAAATTAGTAGGAAATGAAAGAGAGAATCACTGAAGGCACAGCAAAGTGGGGTAGAATTCAAGCTCAACCTTAAAGATGGGGAGGGTTTGGTTAAGTTAGACAAGGGAACAAGCACTGTACTAAGCACTGGGATGCAATGGTCTTTACAAAAACGCATAGGCCCTACCCTATGGGTGGGAAGTCGACAGTCTAAGGAAGTCTACACAGTCAAAGAGTGAAGACAGATGTAAAGCAAATAATCACACAAACTAAAATTTCAATTGGACAAGTGCTCCAAAGCAGAGGTGCATAATGCTAGAGGAATGGACAGCAGGATGGTCAATTTTATGCAGGAATTAGGGAAGGCTTTTCCTTGCATGCATGCACACAGCCTTCGATTCAGCTAAGTGCTTCAGCTGTGTCCAACTCTGTGACCCCATGGACTGTAGCCCACCAGGATCCTCTGTCCGTGGGATTCTCCAAACAAGAACACTGGAGTGGGTTGCCATGCCCTCCTCTAGGGGATCTTCCTGATTCAGGGATCTAACCTGCGTCTCCTGCATTGGCAGGCAGGTTCCTTACCCCTGGCACCGCCTAGTACCACACATGTCAAGGGGTGGAGATGCAAAACAGTGCCACCGCAGGACCACGAGGGGAGAAGCTAGAGATAGACACAGCACCGAGGAGGAAAGGCCCTCTGTGTCCAGAGAGCAAGAAAGGGCTCTAATGGCTTCCACGGTTTTTCAGGGATTCTAAGCTACTTTGATGTTCTTTTTCTTTTTATACCTAATTTTTTTTTATTATTATTCAAAACATTTATTTTCACTTAATTAAAAAAATGTTTATTGAAACTTACCAGCTGACGTTCTTTTTCTTACTTTATTTACAAGAGGGTCCAACAACAAGTGGGTTCTCCAGGTGGCTCAGCAGTAAAGAATCCGAGGCCAACGCGGGAGACACAGGAGATGTGGGTTCCGTGCCGGCGTCTGGAAGATCCCCTGGAGGAGGAAATGGCAACCTACTCCTGTATTCTTGCCTGGAAAATCCCATGGATAGAGGAGTCTGGCAGGTTACAGTCCATGGGGTTGCAAAGAATTGGACACAACTGAGCGCGCACACACACATACACACCACAAGAAGTATATGCTACTTTAATAATAATAATTTAAAAAAAGGGACATTTATGAAAGAGAAAATGTCACCATGTGCCCACTGGAGCCTTCTTTTGCAACTTGCCTTCTTCCTCTCCAGGCCTACAGCAGCTGATGACGAGATCTCGCTGTCAGGCAGGAGAGCCTGCCAGGGGCCACCATACAGTTCCTGGCGTGGGAAGTGTGGCGGGGGGGAGATGCAGGCACGATCCACTTAAGAGCCTGGACTGCACAGAAGATAACGGCTCTGTGCTCTCGTGGCCTCCCATCCGAGTGCGGGTACCTCAGTGAAGAAAGGTTGTTTCATTAAGTATTGCTGCTGTTTCCCGATACATCCATCTGCGCTTTCCACATGGCCAGGCTACTTAATTTCTGATCTTTGTGGCATAAGTCACTTAAATGACCAGGTTTTAAACGGGGAGGGGGGCATGACCTTCATGGTCCCCCCATGCAGGCCCCAAATCTTCACCTGCCATTGTCTGGTGGGGGGTGGGGTACATCTATCCTGTTCTGAAAGTCAATATCAACAGCCCCCAAAGGGGATTGGGAAGATCCCCTGGAGGAGGGCATGGCAACCCGCTCCAGTATTCTTGCCTGGAGAATCCCCATGGACAGAGAAACCTGGTGGGCTGCAGTCCACGGGGTAGCAAAGAGTCAGACACGACTGAGCGACTAACACACAAAGAGGACCTTTAACTTGTTGCCTTAAAAGGACAACTAGTGGGTTCATTGAGATCAACTGACCTGGCAATAAATACCAATGAGAACGACATAATTCATTCAAACTTTTAGGGTAATTCTATACTATAGTAACTACAGCATATCATATATAGCTATAAAATATTAACTATGAAATATAATCCACATGTGAATAACGTACTGCAGAATTGCCCTTGTTACCCCTCCATGCCTCTGTATGAAAGAATTGTTGGGTTGGGCCTGCAGCTCACTCTAAACGTTCCTCTTTGAATGCTGAGGCTTTGCATCCCTGTAGGCTCCCTCTGGAGCCTGTTCTGTTCACATTCTACCTGCCTGAGTTAGGACGTCTGTCTCTGTGAGGGCCTTTAACCACTGATGGTAATCTCAGTCTATCTGCAATCCACTGTTCAAAAGGAATTTCTCAAAGATGGAATCCTCACCCCTGGCCTTCCCTGGGGGCAGCTTCCCCAGAAGGAAAGTTGTGACTGTGTGTTGCTCACAGGCCATCGTTTCTCCACCCTCACTCACATCTGATGCCCTTGGTCGTTATCAGCTCTGTGATGCCTGCATCTGCACTGAAGCTGCAGGGAGGGCTCATGGTGCCTTGCGGGGAAAAGTTTTACTACAGTGGAATCCCCAGAAGAGGACTCATGCGGATCACAAGACATCTTACCTGGTGTCAAGAGCCTTGTTGCTGTTGTTCAGGTGCAAAGTTGTGTCCGACTCTGTGCAAACCCACGGACTGCAGCATGCCAGGCTCCTCTGCCCTCCACCATCTCCCTCAGTGTGCTCAGATCTAGTCCATTGAGTCAGTGATGCTCTCCAACCATCTCATTCTCTGCCTGCTTTCTCCTTTTGTCTTCCCTCTTTCCCATCACCAGGATCTTTTCCAAAGAGTCATCTCTTTACAACAGGTGGCCAAAGTATTGCAGCTTCAGGTTCAGCGTCAGTCCTTCCAGTGAATATTCAGGGTTGATTTTTTTTTTTTTAGGATTAGCCATTTTGATCTTTCAGTCCAAGGGATTCTTAAGCGTCTTCTCTAGCACCACAATTCGGAAGCATTCTTCAGTGCTCAGCCTTCTTTACGGTCCAACTTTCACACCTATACTTGACTACTGGAAAAACCATAGCTTTGACAGTATGGACCTCTGTCAACAAAGAGATGTCTCTGCTTTTTAATACACTGTCTAGGTTTGTCATAGCTTTCCTTACAAGGAGCAGCCATCTTTTAATTTCACGACTGCAGTAACTGTCTGCAGTTATTTTGGAGCCCAAGAAAATAAAATCTGCCACTGCTTTCATTTTCCCCCCATCTATTTGCCATGAAGTGATGGGACTAGATGGCATGAGCTTAGTTTGTTTAATGTTAAGTTTCAAGCCAGCTTTGTCACCCTCCTCTTTCACCCTCATCAAGAGGCTCTTTCATTCCTCTTCACTTTCTGCCATTAAAGTGGTATCATCTGCATATCTGAGGTTGTTAATATTTCTCCTGGCAATCTTTATTCCACCTTGTGATTCATCCAGCCTGGCATTTCACATGAGGTACTCTGCATGTAAGTTAAATAAGCAGGGTGAGAATATATAGGCTTGACGTACTCCTTTCCCAATCTTGAACCAGTCAGTTGTTCCATGTCTGGTTCTAACTGTTGCTTCTTGGCCCACATCAGGTTTCTCAGGAGACAGGTGAGGTGGTCTGGTACTCCTATCTCTTGAAGAATTTTGCACAGTTTGTTGTGATCCACACAGTCAAAGGCTTTAGCGTAGTCATCAAAGCAGATGTTTTTCTGAAACTCTCCTGCTTTGTCAATGATCCAACAAATGTTGGCAAGTTGATCTCTGGCTCCTCTGCCTCTTTGAAACCCAGGTTGTACATCTGGAAGTTCTCGAGTCACTTACTGCTAAAGCCTAGCTTAAAGGATTTTGAGCATTACTTTGCTAGCTGTGAAATAAGCACTATTGTATGGTAGTCTGAACATTCTTTGACATTGCCCCTCGTTAAGATTGGAATGAGAAATGACCTCTTCCAGTCCTGTGGCCACTGCTGAGTTTTCCAGATTTGCAGGAGTCAAGAGCCTATTGAATATAAAATACCTAGTTTTATACCAACCTTGTCAGGTAAATTAACTGGAAAAGAAAGTTCCCACAGGACCAGCCTGTGATGAAACTGAAGGCAAAACAGAGCCCATCTTGTTATAAACTACACAAGAAAAATTCATCTCTTTTCACTTGACTTTTAACCAAAAAATGTTTTAGCCAACCTTATCCATTAAGCTGGCTTTTGAATGTCTTTTGTCTCTTACCATAGATCAAACCCCCTTCGAAGGATAAAGGTTTATTGCCACAAAAGCCACAGGTTTTGAAAGAACATCCCCCACCAAGATCTCCCCAAATGTCTTGAGGAGGACAGCACTGTTGAGATAAATGTGTGGTCTCTGCATGGAGACTACTTCAGGGAGCATAACATTTAGTAGCCCGTCTGTGGTTCAGGATTTGGGCTGAAAATAATCACTTGCCTTCATAACTGTCTTTCACTGATCGATGCTATTTGTCACCGTTATTTGTATTTCCTTTGTTCTCATCACTGCTCTTATAAGTAACACACCTGTGTTTACCACTGACCCTCTTGAGATATTTCAACTCTTCCAGCTCACCCACATGCTCTTGCCCTCAATGTACCATCTGTCTGCCACAGTCGCATGGCCTCAGTGACTCAGACTGTTCCGCCTGCTAGATCAGCCCCTGTGCCTCGGCAGAGTGCTTCCCAGAAACTGGCTGAGTCCTGCTCTGCTAGCACAGGTGGAAGGCTGCTTCTCCAAGGCAGGGTCCCAAGATACCTCTGGTGGCAACTGCGTCATGGGAGAGCCAGCATGCTATGTGTGGTCATTTTTTGATTCCATTTTCACTTTAGAATGCCTTTTTATCCTAAGATTACTATTGGTTAATAAGGTGTAAAGCTGTTTCAGTAGTAGACTCCTCTGTCCATGGGATTCTCCAGGCAAAAATACTGAAGTGGGTTGCCATTTCCTTCTCCAGGGGATCTTCCCAACCCAGGGATGGAACCTGGGTCTCTTGGATTGCAGGCAGATTCTATACCATCTGAGCCACCAGGGAAGGCCTTTCAATAGTATACAGTGCCTTTAAATGAATGCTTCTCTGTCAACCCCACCATGGAAGGAACACAGCAAATTCCTTTAAATGACCATTTTCTTGCTGGAGCAACACATGCAAGCCTTAAGCCAGTTCAAATCTAGTTCTGTTTTCATTCCTGTCTTTTACAAGGTGCGAGATTATTAAGTTTACGATATCCATTTTCATCTGTCTTGGTTGCTTTATCCTGAATTGGATTCAACATAATAAAAATATTATGTATTTTTATACATACTTATGTGCAAACAATAACAGATTAGATCTATATCATTTGAGAGTTCCAGATCATTGCACTATTTTCTTATACGTCTTCTTTCAAAGTTCCAAAAATATAGGATTCTTAGCATCACAAAAGAGACTAATAAACCTATGATATAGGTATGATATAGGGCTAAGAAATGTAATTATTTCAACAAGTTCTTATAGTGAATGGGTGGCAGAGCCAAGACCAAAACTCTCAAATAATAAAAATACCGAAACCGAGCAGTATCGTGTTCTTAAATGTTTGAAATAAAATGTCTGGGGTTAGCAGAAGCCCACCGACAGAGGGCAGCAGAGGCCTTCTCGCCCACCTCAGTGCGTTTCACGCTCTAGTTTGAGAAAAGCGGCTTTTCTCCAATGTGATTTCTGTGGTGACGGAACCAAAACAGCAGATATGTTACCAGTCCCCGCGTTAGTGACAATGAGGAATCAGGTGGTGGCTGGCCAGATGCTGTCTCCAAGTCAGAATGTGTTCTACCCATCGGAGCCGAATGGATGACAGCGCCTCAGTTCCTAGGTTGTTGAGGGGGCAACTGTCTAAGCAGGAAGACAGCATTTAAAGCACTAGTGCTTGAATCCGGAGTTTTTCACCAGGAATTCTTCTCATTAGTCAATAAATTAGAGCAAAGGAGAGCAATGAAACTAAGAAACTGCCTGAAATTCTTATTTGCATTTCCTAACCAAATACCAGGCCTCTCCCTGGTGGCTCAGATGATAAAGAGTCCGCGTGCAATGCAGGAGACCAGGGTTCGATCCCTGGGTCAGGAAGATCCCCTGGAGCAAGGGAATGGCAACCCACTCCAATATTCTGGCCTGGGAAATCCCGTGGACAGAGGAGCCTGGTGAGCTACAGTCCAGCGTGGCGGCTACGACGGACGGTGCAGAAGGTGGCCGATAGGAGCTACTCCACACCCGAGGTCAGGGGCGGTGGCCGAGAGTAGCAACCCCATGTCCAGGGAGCGGCGGCTGCGTGGGCGCAGGAGGGCGGAGAGGAGCTACTTCACGTTCAAGGTCAGGAGGGGCAGCCATGAGGAGATGCCCCACGTCCAAGGTAAGAGAAACCCAAGTAAGACAGTAGGTGTTGCAAGGGGCATCAGAGGGCAGACAGACGGAAACCACAATCACAGACAACTAGCCAATCTGATCACACGGACCACAGCCTTGTCTAACTCAATGAAACTAAGCCATGCTGTGTGGGGCCACCCAAGATGGACGGGTCATGGTGGAGAGGTCTGACAGAACGTGGTCCACTGGAGAAGGGAATGGCAAACCACTTCAGTATTCTTGCCTTGAGAACCCCATGACCAGCATGAAAAGGCAAAAAGATAGGACACTGAAAGAAGAACTGGTTCTCTGCTCCTGCCCGTTGGACAGATAGCCGTAACTTTCGTGCTGTGCCAGCCGCATCTCTGAGACAAGATGGTGAAGGTCGGAGTGAACAGATTCCGCCGCGGGTGCCTGGTCACCAGGGCTGCTTTTAATTCTGGCAAAGTGGACATCGTTGCCATCAATGACCCCTTCACTGACCTTCACTACATGGTCTACATGTTCCAGTATGATTCCACCCATGGCAAGTTCCACAGCACAGTCAAGGCGGAGAATGGGAAGCTCGTCATCAATGGAAAGGCCATCACCATCTTCCAGGAGTGAGATCCCACCAACATCAAGTGGGGTGATGCTGGTGCTGAGTACGTGGTGGGGTCCACTGGGGTCTTCACTACCATGGAGAAAGCTGGGGCTCACTTGAAGGGTGGCGCCAAGAGGGTCATCATCTCTACGCCTTCTGCCGATGCCCCCATGTTTGTGATGGGCGTGAACCACGAGAAGTATAACAACACCCTCAAGATTGTCAGCAATGCCTCCTGCACCACCAACTGCTTGGCCTCCCTGACCAAGGTCATTCATGAGGGACTCATGACCACCATTCACACCATCACTGCCACCCAGAAGACCGTGGATGGCCCCTCCGGGAAGCTGTGGCGTGATGGCCAAGGGGCTGCCCAGAACATCATCCCTGCTTCTACTGGCGCTGCCAAGGCCATGGGCAAGGTCATCCCTGAGCTCAACAGGAAGCTCACTGGCATGGCCTTCCGCGTCCCCACCCCCAACGTGTCCATGGTGGATCTGACCTGCGGCCTGGAGAAACCTGCCAAATATGATGAGATCAAGAAGGTGGTGAAGCAGGCATCAGAGGGCCCTCTGAAGGGCGTTCTAGGTTACACTGAGGACCAGGCTGTCTCTTGTGACTTCAACAGTGACATTCACTCTTCTACCTTTGATGCTGGGGCTGGCATTGCCCTCAACAACCACTTTGTCAAGCTCATTTCCTGGTACGACAATGAATTCGGCTACAGCAACAGGGTGGTGGACCTCGTGGTCCACATGGCCTCCAAGGAGTAAGATCCCTGGACCCCCAGCCCTAGCAGGAGCATGAGAGGAAGAGAGAGTTCCTCAGCTACTGGGGAGTCCTTGCCCCACCTCGATCCTCCACCATACTGAGAATCTCCCGACCTCCACACAGTTTCCATTTCCAAGGCCCTAAGGAAGGGGAGAGGCTTAGGGAGCCCTGCCTTGTTGTGTACCATCAATAAAAGTACCCTATACCCAGAAAAAAAAAAAAAAAAAAAGAAAGACGAACTCCCCAGGTTGGTATGTGCCCAGTATGCTACTGGAGATCAGTGGAGAAATAACTCCAGAAAGAATGAACGGATGGAGCCAAAGCAAAACCAATACCCAGTTGTGGATGTGACTGGTGATAGGAGCAAGGTCTGATGCTGTAAAGAGCAATATTGCATAGGAACCTGGAATGTTAGGTCCATGAATCAAGGCAAATTGGAAGTGATCAAACAGGAGATGGCAAGAGTGAATGTCAACATTCTAGGAATCAGTGAATTAAAATGGACTGGAATGGGTGAATTTAACTCAGATGACCATTATATCTACTATTGTGGGCAAAAATCCCTTAGAAGAAATGGAGTAGCCATCATGCTCAACAAAAGAGTCCGAAATGCAGTACTTGGATGTAACCTCAAAAACGACAGAATGATCTTTGTTCCTTTCCAAGGCAAACCATTCAATATCACGGTAATGCAAGCCTATGCCCCAACCAGTAACACTGAAGAAGCTGAAGTTGAACGGTTCTATGAAGACCTACAAGACCTTTTAGAACTAACACCCCAAAAAGATGTCCTTTTCATTGTAGGGGACTGGAATGCAAAAGTAGGAAGTCAAGAAACACCTGGAGTAACAGACAAATTTGGCCTTGGGGTACAGAATGAAGCAGGGCAAACGCTAACAGAGTTCTGCCAAGAGAATGCACTGGTCATAGCAAACACCCTCTTCCAACAACACAAGAGAAGACTCTATACATGGACATCACCAGATGGTCAACACCGAAATCAGATTGATTATATTCTTTGCAGCCAAAGATGGAGAAGCTCAATACAGTCAGCAAAAACAAGACTGGGAGCTGACTGTGGCTAAGATCATAAACTCCTTATTGCCAAATTCAGAAATTGAAGAAAGTAGGGAAAACCACTAGACCATTCAGGTATGACCTAAATCAAATCCCTATGACTATATAGTGGAAGTGAGAAATAGATTTAAGGGACTAAATCTGATAGACAGAGTGCCTGATGAACTATGGGCGGAAGTTCATGAAAATGTACAGAAGACAGGGATCAAGACCATCCCCATGAAAAGAAATGCAAAAAGGCAAAATGGTTGCCCGAGGAGGCCTTACAAATAGCTGTGAAAAGAAAAGAAGTGAAAAGCAAAGGAGAAAAGGAAAGATATTCCCATTTGAATGCAGAGTTCCAAAGAATAGCCAGGAGAGATAAGAAAGCCTTCCTCAGCGATCAAAGCAAAGAAATAGAGAAAAACAACCGAATGGGAAAGACTAGAGATCTCTTCAAGAAAATTAGAGATACCAAGGGAACATTTCATGCAAAGATGGGTTCGATAAAGGACAGAAATGGTATGGACCTAACAGAAGCAGAAGATATTAAGAAGAGGTGGCAAGAATACACAGAAGAACTATACAAAAAAGATCTTTACAACTCAGATATCATGATGGTGAGATTACTCACACTCACCTAGAGCCAGACACCCTGGAATGTGAAGTCAAGTGGGCTTTAGGAAGCATCACTACGAACAAAGCTAATGGAGGTGATGGAATTCCAGCTGAGCTACTTCAAATCCTGAAAGATGATGCTGTGAAAGTACTGCACTCAATATGTCAGCAAATTTGGAAAACTCAGCAGTGGCCACAGGACAGGAAAAGGTCAGTTTTCATTCTAATCCCAAAGAAAGGCAATGCTAAAGAATGCTCAAACTACCACACAATTGTACTCATCTCACACGCTAGTAAAGTAATGCTCAAAATTCTCCAAGTCAGGCTTCAGCAATACGTGAACCGTGAAGTTCCAGATGTTCAAGCTGGTTTTAGAAAAGGCAGAGGAACCAGAGATCAAATTGCCAACATCCTCTGGATCATCAAAAAAGCAACAGAGTTCCAGAATAACATCTATTTCTGCTTTATTGACTATGCCAAAGCCTTTGATTGTGTGGATCACAATAAACTGTGGAAAATTCTGAAAGAGATGGGAATAGCAACCACCTGACCTGCCTCTTGAGAAACCTATATTCAGGTCAGGAAGCAACAGAACTGGACATGGAACAACAGACTGGTTCCAAATAGGAAAAGGAGTATGTCAAGGCTGTATATTGTCACCCTGCTTATTTAACTTATATGCAGAACACATCATGAGAAATGCTGGGCTGGAAGAAGCACAAACTGGAATCAAGATTGCTGGGAGAAATATCAATAACCTCAGATATGCAGATGACACCACCCTTATGGGAGAAAGTGAAGAAAAACTAAAGAGCCTCTTGATGAAAGTGAAAGAGGAGAGTGAAAAAGTTGGCTTAAAGCTCAACATTCAGAAAACTAAGATCATGGCATCTGGTCCCATCACTTCATGGCAAATAGATGGGGAAACAGTGGAAAGTGTCAGACTTTTTTTTTTTTTGGCTCCAAAACCACCACAGATGGTGACTGCAGCCATGAAATTAAAAGATGCTTACTCCTTGGAAGGAAAGTTATGACCAACCTAGATAGCATATTAAGAAGCAGAGACATTACTTTGCCAACAAAGGTCCATCTAGTCAAGGCTATGGTTTTTCCAGTGGTCATGTATGGATGTGAGAGTTGGACTGTGAAGAAAGCTTTTGAACTGTGGTGTTGGAGAAGACTCTTGAGAGTCCCTTGGACTACAAGGAGATTCAACCAGTCCATCCTAAAGGAGATCAGTCCTGGGTGTTCATTGGAAGGACTGATGCTGAAGCTGAAACTCCAATACTTTGCCCACCTCATGGGAAGTGTTGACTCATTGGAAAAGACCCTGATGCTGGGAGGGTTTGAGGGCAGGAGGAGAAGGGGACAACAGAGGATGAGATGACTGGATGGCATCACCAACTCGACGGACATGAGTTTGAGTAAACTCCGGGAGTTAGTGATGGACAGGGAGGCCTGGCGTGCTGCGATTCATGGGGTCGCAAAGAGTCAGACACGACTGAGTGACTAAACTGAACTGAAGCAAATACCAGGGCTTCCCTGGTAGCTCTCACAGTAAAGAATCTGCCTGCAATGCAGGAGACCTGGGTTCAATCCCTTGGTCAGGAAGATTCCCCTAGAGTAGGAAATGGCAACCCATTCCACTATTCTTGCCTGGAGAATTCCATGGACAGAGGAGCCTGGCGGGCGATAGTCCATGGGGTCACAAAGAGTCAGATAGCACTGAGTGACTAACACTCTCAAGCAAATACCAGCAACTAGAGCTACATCAGCTGTGTGATTTTGGGGGTTGGAACAAGGTGAGACTGGGAGGGGAAGATAAAAAATAAATTCAGAGCATAGATGTAAAGGACTAGGCTGAATAAGCTCCCTTCCCAGCCTCCAGGGTCTCCACCAGCTCCCCTTCCAGTCAGCTGCCTCCAGTTCTTTCCCATGCGGGCTCCCTTTCCTCCTCGTGTCCTCTCTGCCCTCCCCTGGGTCTCACATTTCAGACCTTCATGTGCTTCCCAGTCCCACACTCAGGACTCAGACTCCAGCTTCCATCAGTGAAGTAGGGGTGTGAGGGGACTGGAGGGTGGGGGGACTGTATATATGCCTATTCAGACACTTGTCCTCAGCTCCCCCTAAAGAAGTTAGTCCTACAACCAACTCAGCTGGCAGTGGAGACAGATTTTATTAACCTACCTGTGCTTATTCAGCAATACAGATTAGTTTTCTGGGAGCATTGTTGTTTATCTCGTGCATGTATACATGGCACTCCACGTCATGTTCAACTCTTTTGCCACCCCGTGAACTGTAGCCCACCAGGCTCCTCTGTCCATGGAATTTCCCATGGCAAGAATACTGGAGTGGGTTGCCATTTCCTTCTCCAGGGGATCTTCCTGACCCAGGGATCGAACCCACATCTTCTGCATTGCAGGCAGATTCTTTTACCACTGAGCCATCCAGGAAGCCCCTTTAGGGGCATAATAACACCTTCTCTTATCCATACCCTGGAGTCAGAAGCTGCTGTGTCAGTGGCTCAGACTGTAAAGAACCTGTCTGCAATGCAGGAGACCCAGGTTGGATCCCTGGGTCAGGAAGATCCCCTGGAGAAGGGAATGGCAACCCACTCCAGTATTCTTGCCTGGAGAATTCCATGAACAGAGAAGCCTGGTGGGCTACAGTCCATGGGGTTGCAAAGAGTCGGACACAGCTGAGCAACTAACACTTTCACTTTCAGATGCAAAAGCACTTTAAAAATCCTCAGGGAGGTAGGCCCTTCCCTGGATATAGGACCAGGAAAAGTATGGATTAAAGAATCAACTTAGAATGTATGTGTCTGCATATGCACATACGTTTTGTGCTTTATTTTTATAAAAGTAATATATGCCCTTTCACAGATATTTGACAAATATGAAAGGACATAAGGAAGAATACTGAAATCTCCTGTAAACCTACCACCTATATATAGCCACAGTCAAAGTATTTTGAAAAAAATTAAAAACTTAATTCTCTTACAAATCTAAACTAAGCACACATGAAAAATGTATTTAACTCATTACTGAGGGAACCAGCAAGATGATAAAACTGAATGAAAGTGAATTGAGAGACCATATGTACCAGCACTGAGATAACAAGGAAGCAAGACTGCTAGATACAAAGATGGGTCACATCTTGCAGAGAATGAAACCATAATCTTTAAGAGCAGATATAACTTGATTAGCTACTGGGGAAAAAATCCACATGTTGTCATGTAACTTTACAGAGTTCAGGCTCTAATCAGTAGTAAATACAGTTGTTCTGCTTATCTGCAGTTTCACTTTTCTGTGGTTCCAGTTACCCCTGGTCAACTGCACTAGGAAAACATTACATGGAAGTTTCCAGAAATAAGCAATTTGTAAGTTTTAAAGTGCACCAATTTGAGGCGCATGATGAAATATCTTGGAGTCCCACGCCATTCTGGCAGGGACAGGAATTATCCCTCAGCTCAGTATTTCCTCCTTGTTAGTTAGTTACTAGCTTTATCATAAGTACATATGTATTGGAAAAAAACAATATGCTATTATTCAGTATTATCCAGTTTCAGGCAACCACTGGGGTATCTTGGAACATATTCCCTTCAGATAAGAGGGAATGACTATAATAACTTAAACAGGGGAATGTTTCCCTAGAGAATCAGATAATCATTGCACAAGTCTGCTAGACTGTTCTGATGACATGGAAAGGACATACAGTCCTGCTTTTTTCCAAGTTTTGCATGGTTTTTCTTAACACATCGTTATAATTTTAGTAGATTTCCTCTAGTTTAAGAGTCTTTAGAGCAGCAAGGGAGAAACAACATATAACACACAAGGGGATTCCCATAAGGATAACAGCTGATCTTTCAATAGAAACTCTTCAGGTCAGAAGGGAATGGCAGGACATATTAAAGTAATGAAAGAGAATAACCTACAACCCAGATTACTGTACCCAGCAAGGATCTCATTCAGATATGAAGGAGAATTCAAAAGCTTTACAGATAAGCAAAAGCTGAGAGAATTCAACACCACCAAACCAGCTCTTCAACAAATGCTAAAGGATCTTCTCTAGACAGGAAACACAGAAATGTTGTATGAAAGCGAACCCCAAACAACAAAGCAAATGGCAATGGGACCATACTTATCAATAACTACTTTAAATGTAAATGGGTTGAGTGCACCAATCAAAAGACAAAGTCTGGCTGAATGGATACAAAAGTAAGACCCTTATATATGCTGTCTACAAGAGACCCACCTCAAAACAAGGGACACATATAGACTGAAAGTGAAGGGCTGGAAAAAAATATTTCACGCAAATGGAGACCAAAAGAAAGCAGGAGTCACAATACTCATATCAGATAAAACAGATTTTAAAATAGAGGCTGTGAAAAGAGACAAGGACACTACATAATGATTAAACGTTCAATCCAATAAGAAGATATAACAATTATAAATAAATATGCACCCAACATAGGAGCACCGCAATATGTAAGGCAAATGCTAACAAATATGAAAGAGGAAATTAACAATAACACAATAATAGTGGGTGCCTTTAATACCCCACTCACACCTATGGATAGATCAACTAAACAGAAAATTAACAAGGAAACACAAACTTTAAATGACACAATGGACCAGTTAGACCTAATTGATATCTATAGGACATTTCACCCCAAAACAATCAATTTCACCTTTTTCTCAAGTGCACACGGAACCTTCTTCAGAATAGATCATATCCTGGGCCATAAATCTAGCCTTGGTAAATTCAAAAAAAATTGAAATCATTCCAGTCATCTTTTCTGACCACAATGCAGTAAGATTAGACCTCAATTCCAGGAAAAAAAAAAAAAAAACTATTAAAAATTCAAACATATGGAGGCTAAATAACACGCTTCTGAATAACCAACAAATCATAGAAGAAATCAAAATATGCATAGAAACGAATGAAAATGAAAACACAACAACCCAAAACCTATGGGACATTGTAAAAGTAGTGCTAAGGGGAAGGTTCATAGCATTACAGGCTTACCTCAAGAAACAAGAAAAAAGTCAAGTAAATAACTTAACTCTAAACCTAAAGCAACTAGAGAAGGAAGAAATGAAGAACCCCAGGGTTAGTAGAAGGAAAGAAATCTTAAAAATTAGGGCAGAAATAAATGCAAAAGAAACAAAAGAGACCATAGCAAAAATCAACAAAGCTAAAAGCTGGTTTTTTGAAAAGGTAAATAAAATTGACAAACCGTTAGCCAGGCTCATCAAGAAACAAAGGGAGAAAAACCAAATCAACAAAATTAGAAATGAAAATGGAGAGATCACAACAGACAACACTGAAATACAAAGGATCATAAGAGACTACTACCAGCAGCTCTATGCCAATAAAATGGACAACTTGGAAGAAATGGACAAATTCTTAGAAAAGTATAACTTTCCAAAACTGAACCAGGAAGAAATAGAAGATCTTAACAGACCCATCACAAGCACAGAAATAGAAACTGTAATCAGAAACCTTCCAGCAAACAAAAGCCCAGGACCAGATGGTTTCACAGCTGAATTCTACCGAAAATTTAGAGAAGAGCTAACACCTATCTTACTCAAACTCTTCCAGAAAATTGCAGAAGAAGGTAAACTTCCAAACTCATTCTATGAGGCCACCATCACTCTAATTCCAAAACCAGACAAAGATGCCATAAAAAAAGAAAACTACAGGCCAATATCACTGATGAACATAGATGCAAAAATCCTTAACAAAATTCTAGCAAACAGAATCCAACAACATATTAAAAAGATCATACATCATGACCAAGTGGGCTTTATCCCAGGAATGCAAGAATTTTTTAATATCCGCAAATCAATCAATGTAATACACCACATTAACAAATTGAAAGACAAAAACCATATGATCATCTCAATAGATGCAGAAAAAGACTTTGACAAAATTCAATATCCATTTATGATAAACACTCTCCAGGAAGCAGGAATAGAAGGAACATACCTCAACATAATAAAAGCTATATATGACAAACCCACAGCAAACATTATCCTCAATGGTGAAAAAATGAAAACATTGCCCCTAAAGTCAGGAACAAGACAAGGGTGCCCACTCTCACCACTACTATTCAACATAGTGTTGGAAGTGTTGGCCACAGCAATCAGAGCAGAAAAAGAAATAAAAGGAATCCAGATAAGAAAAGAAGAAGAAAAACTCTCACTGTTTGCAGATGACATGATCCTCTACATAGAAAACCCTAAAGACTCTACCAGAAAATTACTAGAGCTAATCAATGAATATAGTAAAGTTGCAGGATATAAAATTAACACACAGAAATCCCTTGCATTCCTATACACTAACAATGAGAAAAGAGAAAGAGAAATTAAGAAAACAATACCATTCACCATTGCAACAAAAAGAATAAAATACTTAGGAGTATATCTACCTAAAGAAACAAAAGACCTATACATAGAAAACTATAAAACACTGATGAAAGAAATCAAAGAGGACACAAACAGATGGAGAAATATACCATGTTCATGGATTGGAAGAATCAATATTGTGAAAATGAGTATACTATCCAAAGCAATCTATAGATTCAATGCAATCCCTATCAAGCTACCAACGGTAGTCTTCACAGAACTAGAACAAATAATTTCACAATTTGTATGGAAATACAAAAAACCTCGAATAGCCAAAGCAATCCTGAGAAAGAAGAAAGGAACTGGAGGAATCAACCTGCCTGATTTCAGACTATACTACAAAGCCATAGTCATCAAGACAGTATGGTACTGGCACAAAGACAGAAATATAGATCAATGGAACAAAATAGAAAGCCCAGAGATAAATCCACATACCTACAGACACCTTATCTTCAACAAAGGAGGCAAGAATATACAATGGAAAAAAGACAACCTCTTTAACAAGTGGTGCTGGGAAAACTGGTCAACCACTTGTAAAAGAATGAAACTAGAACACTCTAACACCATACACAAAAATAAACTCAAAATGGATTAAAGATCTAAATGTAAGACCAGAAACTATAAAACTCCTAGAGGAGAACATAAGGAAAACACTCTCCGACATAAATCACAGCAAGATCCTCAATGACCCACCTCCCAGAATATTGGAAATAAAAGCAAAAATAAACAAATGGGACCTAATTAAATTTAAAAGCTTTTGCACAACAAAGGAAACTATAAGCAAGGTGAAAAGACAGCCTTCAGAATGGGAGAAAATAATAGCAAATGAAGAAACAGACAAAAGATTCATCTCAAAAATATACAAGCAACTCCTGCAGCTCAATTCCAGAAAAATAAATGACCCAGTCAAAAAATGGGCCAAAGAACTAAACAGACATTTCTGCAAAGAAGACACACAGATGGCTAACAAACACATGAAAAGATGCTCAACATCACTCATTATCAGAGAAATGCAAATCAAAACTACAATGAGGTATCACTACACGCCAGTCAGAATGGCTGCTATCCAAAGTCTACAAGCAATAAATGCTGGAGAGGATGTGGAGAAAAGGGAACCCTCTTACTCTGTTGGTGGGAATGCAAACTAGTACAGCCACTATGGAGAACAGCATGGATATTCCTTTAAAAACTGGAAATAGAACGGCCATATGACCCAGCAATCCCACTCCTGGGCATACACACCGAGGAAACCAGATCTGAAAGAGACATGTGTACCCCAATGTTCATCGCAGCACTGTTTATAATAGCCAGGACATGGAAGCAACCTAGATGCCCATCAGCAGACGAATGGATAAGAAAGCTGTGGTACATATACACAATGGAATATTTACTCAGCCATTAAAAAGAACTCATTTGAATCAGTTCTAATGAGATGGATGAAACTGGAGCCCATTATACAGAGTGAAGCAAGCCAGAAAGATAAAGACCAATACATTATACTAACACATATATATGGAATTTTAAAAGATGGTAATGATAACCCTACATGCAGGACAGAAAAAGAGACACAGATGTATAGAACAGACTTTTGGACTCTGTGGGAGAAGGCGAGGGTGGGATGATCTGAAAGAATAGCACTGAAACATGTATATTACCAAGTGTGAAACAGATCGCCAGCCTAGGTTGGATGCATGAGACAAGTGCTCAGGGCTGGTGCACTGGGAAGACCCAAAGGGATGGGAGGGGGAGGGAGGTGGGAGGGGAGATCAGGATGGGGAACACATGTAAATCCATGGCTGATTCATGTCAATGTATGGCAAAAACCACTGCAATATTGTAAAGTAATTAGCCTACAACTAATAAAAATAAATTGAAAAAAAAAAAAGAGTCTTTAGAGTGTATATAAATATGTGAATAAATAAAACATATTTTTTCCAAGTAATGATGATGTTGTATTTATTATCATGCCTGTTTCTTTTTCTCACTTTATAGGGTATCATGAACATTTTTCCATGTCACTAAATATTTTTCAAAAACAATTTTAATGGCTATTAAATTTTTTTTTATTCAGATGTGCTGCAATTTATATAACCAATCCCTTACTGTTGAGAACAGGTAGTATTTTAATGGACATTCTAGTACACAAATCTTTGCATTCATTCCCACTTATGTCCAGTTCCAATTAGTTCCTAGAAGGGAAGTTTCTGTCTACTTTTTAGGTCCTTAATACTTACCATCTTTAAAAAGATTATTTCCACTTACACTCTCAGCAACTGAGTATGATTACATTTATTTCATCACCCCTCACCAACATTGGGGGTATATATATATATATATATATATATATGGTTATACATATGGTTATACATACCATATACATATGGTTACCTATATGGTTACATATATATATATATATATATATGTATATATATATATATATAGTTACCTCCCACGGGATATAATACAACACAGGTCATTCATCAGTCCTGAAAGAAAAAGAGAGAACACGGAAACATGGAGGAGGCACTTCAGTCATTGATCGAGTCATTGAAGATCAATTCTTAAGTCCCTCTTCATCATGAACGTTTTTAAGATACTGATGCTATTTTAATTGATGATGCCACTTCTATCTTAATTCTTCTCATGGAAGTTAGTAAAGAGATGGACTACCCAGAACATCAGACTCAGAGAGGAGTGCAAGGTTTTATGAAGGACCTTGAGTCCTTGGTCAAAAATACTACTGGTTCCATAGACCATGGTAGACATTTGAGAGTTTGAATAGGAAAGTGATAGGATCAAAATTTCCCTTTAAAAAAAAAATTAAAAAAAATTTTCCCTTTAGTGAACCTGGCAGTGCAGTTTGGATTAAGTGTCCACTAGAAATAAGGCCAAAGGCCATTTTAGCATGCCAAGTGAAAGATAGTGGCTGGCACCTTGGAGTAGAGAGGAGAATACAGGTACAAGTCACTGACTAGGTGTGAAGAGTAAACAAGAATCAAAGAAAACCTTGAAATTAGAGGTTGGCAAGAGATGAGGGTTCAAGGGGCCAGTAAGGTATTTGGGGTACTGTCCCCCAAAATTTGAAGTCAGTTAGAAGGAAATTCTGGTGCTTTCAATACCGAAAGGTGTGGGGTCTGGGTGCTCCATGCTCAAAAGCCAATAAATATGCCAAGATCATGGAAAGGAAAGTTTACTTTATTTCATATGTTGGCAACTGGTGGGGTGGGGACTATATGCAGAAACAGCACAGTTATCTCTGAAAGTCATCTTCAAAGTGGTCATTGGTGGTCTGACCAGTGTCATCTTGGTTGTTTTGGGTACAGTTAATCTTCAGTTCCAGGATCCATTTGTTTCCATTTCTCTGAGGCCAGTTCTTGGAATTATAGCAGCTTATGTCATGGATAGTCTGGTCATCACATAGCTAACTTCTCCACCTGGTGTTTTAGTATCTATAAGAGAGCTCACAGGATATGGCTCAGAATATTATCTATAGCCCTTGAGAAATAAAGGTCCTTGACTATGTTTAATGAGTGCATTGATATTATTTGGTCTCCTTTATTTGGACTATTTTCCTTTTTTAATGCATTTCTCATTTCTCTGATTAAACTTATTCTTCAACTAAAGTTTTCCACAGACAAAAAACAGGCAAAGGACATGGGGTGGTGGGGCAAGGACCATAGAGTCCTGCTCTGCTTCTCTTTGAGAAATGCTGCGGGTGGAGATGTGGTTTTGGGAGAAGCCATGTGAGTGAATGTTGTCGCCAAAGGAGAGACTAATATCTGAAAACCAATTTTTAAAACATATATCTCACCTTCCTCAGAAGCTTTCAAGTAAAAAGACAAATACTTTAAGACCAGAATCTGAAGTAAAGGTGTGGAGAGAAAGGGAATTGGTCCTGTGATTTATTAATGAAAATTATAGCCATCAATTCACGGAGACAAGATGGAGACAGAGAATGAGAGGCGTGAAGACAGAATCTTTGGCACCACTTTTCATTGGAGTTACTGTTAAAGTCACAGTCTTTTCAGAGTTCTTTCACAGAAAGAACTAAAATTGGAGAACCTAATAATTTTAGGGCTTCCCCAGTGGATCAGTGGTAAAGCATCTGCTTCCCAATGCAGGAGATACGAATTCAATCCCTGGGTCTGGAAGATACCCCTGGAGAAGGAAATGGCACCCTACTCCAGTATTCTTACCCGGGAAATCCCATGGACAGAAGAGCCTGGTGGGCTACAGTCCATAGGGTCACAAAAGAGTTGGACACGACTGAATGACTAAAACAACAATAATGATAATTCCAGGATACCCATCCTAGACATTCAGGGATATGAATTCAAAAGCTGCCCATTTATAAATATTTCTGATACCAGGTCAATTCAAAGTTTATGTTGATGGGTTGATCACTAAGTGTTTCTCTGATTGCCCTGATACTTATCTGCACCATCTCCACCTTCTTGAAGGCAAAAAAATTTTTAAATGTCTAATACCTGTGATTAATTATAGATTCCTGAAGTTTTTACTTTCCACTTCAGTGAAATTTAGGGAAAAAAAAAGATTTTATCCTCCACTCCTTCCCTCTCCCCTTCCTTCACATACCACCATCTATTCCCACAGCTGGGGCCCCTGTGGATTTTAAAGAGGCCTCTTTCTTATTTTAGAATAGTTGGGTTTTTTTTTTTTTTTTTTTACTTTTCATTGAAATATAGTTGAATTACAATGTTGTGTTAATTACTGCTGTGCAACAAAGTGACTCAGGTATACATATACATTTTTTTCATATTCTTTCCACTATGGTTTATCACAGGGTATTAAATATAATTCCCTGTGGTATAAAGTAGGACCTTGTTATTTATCCATTCTGTATATACCAGTTTGCATCTGCTAACGCCAAACTCCCAATCTAACCCTTTCCCACCACCCCCACTTGGCAACTACTAGTCTATTTTCTATGTCCCTGCTTCTATTTCTGTTTCATAGATAGGTCCATTTGTGTCATATTTTAGATTCCACATCTAAGTGATATCATATGGTATTTGTCTTTCTCTGACTTCACTTAGTATGATAATCTCTAGGTCCATCTACGTTGTTGCAAATGATATTATTCCATTATTTTCTAAAGCTGAGTAGTATCCCATTGTATGCATGCACCACATCTCCTTTATCTGTTCATCTGTCAACAGACATTTGGGTTGTGTCCACATCTTGGCTATTGTGAATAGAGTCGCTATGAACACAGGGTTACCTGTATCTTTTTGAATTACAGTTTTGTCTGGGATATAGGCCCAGGGGTAGAATTGCTGGATCACATGCTAATTCTAGTTTTAGTTTTCTGAGGAACCTCCATACTGTTTTCCACAGTGACTACATCAACTTACACTCCCACCAACAGTGTAGGGGGGTTCCCTTTTCTCCACACCGAAAGAGGCCTCTTTCAATGGGAGCTGGTTGTGGTTTGGGGTGGGTTTAATCTTTCTAGTAAATAGATAGAAGATGAACAACTGGTAGGTGGACTGTTGAAGTGCAAGTTTTTATGGGCTGGGTAAAGCCACCCCTGCCTCCCTGGCAGTTTCATTGTAGAAGTGGATTCATGCTTAGGTGAGAATTATTATTATCATTAGGTGGGAATTCACTTAGGTGAGAATTATTCTTACCTAATGACTGATTTTTTGCTCAAGGCAATAATAATTCAATAATAATCAGTTTCTAGTTCTTGAGAACACACCAATGAAACCAAGTAGGGAAATGGAGGCAAATGTGTGGGAGTTTTTTCAACTGCACATAATTGCACAGTTGCCATATGTGTAACAATAGCTGCCTGTGAGAACTTCATCAAATTAAAATGACTTTGTAATCAAAACAGGAAACCAAATGTTTCTCCCATGACCTAGAAGTAAAAACAATATTAACACTTAGGGCTTCCCAGGTGGTGCTAGTGGTAAAGAATCCGCCTGCCAATACAGGAGATGTAAGAGACACAGGTTCGATCCCTGGGTTGGGAAGATCCCCTGGAGAAGGGCACAGCAACCCACTCCAGTGTTCTTGCCTGGAGAATCCCTTGGACAAGAGGAGCCTGGTGGGCGACAGTCCACAGGGTCACAGAGTTGGACGTGACTGAAGCGACTTGGCACACAAAATGCACTATATTCAGTTTTGAATATATTTAAATTAACTGTCTCTAAAACTAAGACCCTCTGGGAATTGCCTGGCCATCCACTGGTTAGGACTCTGCTCTCACTGCCAAGGGCCAGAGTTGGATCCTCTGTTGGGAAACTAAGGTCCCTCATGCCCCATGGCAAGGCCAAAATAAAAAAAAAAAAATTGTTTTTAAATTAAAAATAAAAATAAGACTCTCATCTGCTTGCTGTATTTAGCAAGAGAAACACACTTTGGAGGATGGAAACATTCTTATAAGGTGCTGAAGCAGAGGATAAAGAAGTGGACATACACCTGTCAAGCCAGCAAGCAGCATTTACACAGGTGAGTACACTGCTAGTCATGACTTTGAGCTCACAATGCATTTCTAAATGAGGTATTGTCATTTTCTTGATTTATAGCTGTGGAACCCAGGTATAAGAGCTAGTGGTTGGTCAAATGTTAAACAACAAAATAAAGGCAAAGCCCAGTCCTGATTTGTACCCATCTCTTCTAGTCTCCTCCAAAAGTCCTCCTCCCCTTCTTCCCTAGCTGACTCTTACTTCTTAAAAAAGAAAAAAGTAATAATAATAATAATTGAGGTCATCAGGTAAGAACTGCCCCAACCCCCATCTCCCCTCCCCACCCCCACCACGCACATGGTCTTAGATGGTGAAAGGTCTTCCCTCCTTTCCAGGGTCGATGTTGACACTGGCTCCTTGTCCCACTCACTCTCCACAATTATCCCGCCAACGTTCCATACCTTTAACTTCTCTTTTCTTTACAACCTCATTCTGATAATCTCAGGTCTGTCCCATCCTTAAAAGTGACCCTCTTTGATTCTGCTTCCTCCTCTAGCTATTGCTTCTTTCTCCTTCCCTTCAAAGACAAGTTTTTACAGCAGTTTCCTACATTCTCTACTTCCTTACTTCCCATTTATGCCTCAACTCACTGCTCTGCCGAGGCCACAAGTGGCTCACTAGTTCTCCAATCTGAGACTCTTCAACTCTTTCTGGGCATCCCTGCTGCCTTCTACACTGCAGACCATTTGGTCCTTGCAAATCTACTCTCCTAGCTTCTCTGACATTAATCTCTCAAGTTTCTCCTTATGCCTCTTTGCTCCTTCTCTGGCTCTTGCACCTCTGCCTAATCCTATTATCCTTCTGGAAACCCAGACCCCTTAGAATATAAAGGTATAGACCTTTCTCCCAGATAAACTATGTCCTACATAAGTTTGAAGGTGGGAGGAGAAGGGGACAGAGGATGAGATGGTTGGATGGCATTGCCGACTAAATGGACCTGAGTTTGAGTAAACTCTGGGAGTTGGTGATGGACAGGGAGGCCTGGTGTGCTGCAGTCCATGGGGTCACAGAGTCAGACATGACTGAGCAACTGAACTGAACCCCAAATCTTCATAGATGAGCACAACCAAAGTTGATTTCTTGATTTGGGCATGTTCTCCTAGGCAGCTCTCCTCCAAGTGTGATTCAAGCATCCATTCTCCAACATGTGGCTCAGCCATCTTGGAGTCTTCAGCTTCCAGTTGCACAGATGGGAAGTCAGGACAAGTGAAAGATGCATATGATTCTGCCCCCATTCCATTGGTCAGAGCTGGGTCATGATGTCACCTAGAAGCTACCTAGAAGCTGCCTGCCTCCATTCCAGGAGAACCTGAGAAAAGTAGCTAGCTATACATATAGAAGGACTTCCCTGGTGGCTCAGACAGTAAAGCGTCTACCTACAATATGGGAGACCTGGGTTCAATCCCCGGGTCAGGAAGATCCCCTGGAGAAGGAAATGGCAACCCCCTCCAGTACTCTTGCCTGGAGAATCCCATGGACGCAGGATCCTGGTAGGCTACAGTCCATGGGGTCGCAAAGAGTCAGACACGACTGAGCGACTTCACTGCACTTCACTTCATACATATAGAAGGGGCCTCCATAGTGGCGCTGGTGCTAAAGAACCTGCCTGCCAATGCAACAGATGCAAGAGATGCAGGTTCGATCCCCGAGTCTGGAAGATACCCTGGAGAAGGACATGGCAACCCATTCCAGTATTCTTGCCTGGAGAATCCCATGGACAGAGGAGCCTAGCGGGCTACAGTTCATAGGGTCGCATAGAGTCAGACACGACTGAAGCAACTTAGCATGCATGCACACACATAGAAATGATGCAGACTGGATACTGGCAAACACTACAGAACTGCTTTAAATGTCAGGATTCCTCTGGATCCCGCAGCTCATTGCTCTTCTGTCTTTAAGGCCTCACTGATGCTCTCATTGTCTCTCCTCATTTCTCTACCTCTCCATGCTGGTAAGGAACCACTTCAGCTGAGCTTTCCCATGAAGATCTGACTTCTGTCTCCAACATATTTCATTTGGTTGGGTCATGGACACTAAAATCAACAAGATCAAAAGTCAACTAACCATCTTCCTCTTTAAACCAATCTCTTATTCTGTTTTGACCTTAAAGAATGACCTTATCATTTACCTACTCACGTAAGGCAGGAAGCTAAGTGTCATTCTCAATCTCTCACCTTCACTTCCTACAGAAAATCCTCCCAATAACCTCTTACATGTTCTTTTAAGACTATTTAACATGCTTCTATTAAGTTTGACTATTTAAATTTTTTTGAAATTTTTCAATCATTTGGGAAAATGAACACCTGTATGTTCTTTCCCTAGATTCACCAATGATTTAATACTAATATTTAGCCATATTTGGATTTGCTCTCTCTCTTGCTCCCCTCCCCTCCCTCCACACTATTCTATCAGTGTTTATTCTTCTGAATGGTTGAAATTTTTCAAAATAAAAAATAGTAAAACATTAGAAGAAAATAAAATGTTAAATGCACACATATATTCCTATGTTATTTTCCTTCATAATTACAACACAATCATTCTTGAGAAATTTAACATTATATAATACTATTTCTCTCATGAAAGTGAAAGTCACTCATTCGTGTCCGACTCTTTTTGATCCCACGAACTATACAGTCCATGGAATTCTCCAGGCCAGAATGCTGGAGTGGGTAGCCTTTCCCTTCTCTAGAGGATCTTCCCAACCCAGGTCTCCCTCATTGCAGGCAGATTCTTACCAGCTGAGCCACAAGGGAAGCCCATTTCTCTCATATGTGATTCATGATCAAATTTCTCCAATTGACTCAATAATGTCCTGGGATTTTTTTTTGTTTGTTTTTTCTGATCTAGGATTGAATCCAGCATCATACATTGCATGTCTCTTTTATATCTTTTATTCTAAGACAATCTCATACTTTTTTTTTTTTTTTAATGGCATAGATATTTGTGAAGAGCCAGCAGGGTTGTTCAGCAGAAGATCCCTTTGTTTGGATTTGATGGTTGTTCCCTCCTGACTGGATTCAGGGTAAACATTTTTGGCAGGAATATCAAGTATGTCTTTTGAGCACAACTCATCTGGAGTCACAAGACCATAATGTGGTCCATTACCAGTGATGTTAAATTTGATCATTTCGTTAAAGTGGTACTGCCAGATTTACCTATGCAAAGGTAATGTTTCCCCTTGGTAATGAATAAGCTATTTGTGGAATGACAGTTCAAGATTGAGTGAATATTTTGTTCCCCTCAAGTCTTTCACCCATTCATCTAATATGAACTGATGACTCTTGCCTGGTGATTTAACTTTACTACATATTTTTCATTTATTATTTGACATTCATCTGTAGAGAAATTTAATTGTTTATATCAATATGGACTTTAAAAAATTAATATGTCAAAATCAATTTCAATCATATGTTTTCTGATACTCAAACTGTCCCAGATTTGGCCAGTACAAGCTGCTTTTGGCAGAATTTTGACATAAATTCATCAGTTTTTGAGCACATTCTTATTTTCTAACTCAACAAGATTGAATGCTTTCTTAGCCCCAAATCTGGAATTGACCTTTCTCCAAGGAACCCTGGTCACCTTTAGTGGGAAATGGTATTTAGAAACCAGATCTGCTGTTAGGTATGTTTGTTGCTACTAGGATGTCTTTATTCTTGGACTCATTGAGTGGAAAACACATATTTTTCAGCTAGGAAAATCATATTTTATGAAGAAAATATGTATTTGAAAAGAAATTTTCAATCCAGCACTGCAGAGTTCCTCCTGACTTTCCCCCATTCCATATTTTTATCCCCCTCATCCACAGTGAGAACTCTGGTTCCCAAAAATATACATGTATGTATTCATTTGCTCAGTCCTGCAAAACACCCACACCAAATAGATTCAGAATCACTACACTCAACACTACAAATCACAAACTCACTAAGTTGAAACTTTCTTTTTATCCTAACAATTGACCCCAGTGAGAATGTATAGCCTGAAAATCAAGTTCAAAATCTACTTGGATTAATGTTTTGTGGTAATAGTATCAGCTCTACATACAGTTAAATTATTTGTTTCTGCTTATATATTCAATTTTAGAGAATTTTCCCCATCACCATTTATGTAATTTTTATTATATAAAACATCTTCATAACTATTAATGGTTGTATATAAGGCTTCAGTTGTTGATATTTCACTAACAAGGTATTAGGGAAATTAAAATGGAGGAAGTCTTGTTCAGATTTCAGAAGCAGGAGAGCAGGCTTCTGACCTTACCTCTGATCTGCTGGGATACTGTCTAGATTCCATGCCTGCTTGCTAGTGCAGCAGGTCAGGTGGCACTTTAGATAAAAAAAGGGAGTGGGTCTTAGAATTCTCGAGCCTCTGGAGGTCTGGTCAACCATTCGGGGTATAATGAAACCCTATGACTCACAAGATAAACAAACAGCATTGTAAAAAGGTTAAAGGAAAATGAAAGCTGAATTTTTGCATGCAAACTGATGATTATATCAGTTTTTGGCCTAGGATTACAAGTGGGAAACCCTGAAACTGCAATTTGAAGTCTCACCCATGTTTGGACACACCATTCAGGACCTTTTCCCAACTGGAAATTCAGATTACTGTTAAAAAGGGACTTTACAGAATGCTGTTTAAGTCTGGATCTTGGTTGGTCCAATTTGGTGATGTATGTGTTGTGACTCTTCTCTATTGTTTTTACTTCTTTTCTTTTAATGATTGTGTGTTGAACTAAGTTAATTCTCTATTAAATATTGAAATTGTGTAACTAGTCATTTGTTTTGTAAATGAATCTTTCAAACCTGAATGAAAGTAAAACTTTTGGCAGAACATAAGGTATTTGGACTTAACTTCAGACTTTATGATGGGGCTTCCCTAGTGGCTCAGATGGTAAAGAATCTGTCTGCAACGCAGGGGACCTGGGTTCAATCCCTGGGTCAGGAAGATGAATATTTCTTCGGGAGACTCAGGAGAGTTTTTAAAAATATAAATAGTAATTTGTTCTTTCCCAGTGTCCTCGTATACCTAAGAGTGTGACAATAAATCTACCTGCCATGATTATCCCTTGGGATGGGGGCTGCAAGCTGGGACTCAGGGTGTTTATCTCCATCTCTACTCCTCTTACCCTAGCTATGGTGTCTGGGGTGTTTCTGGGACTCATGTCACTCCAGGCAGAAGTAACCCAGCAAAGATCATTTTTTTGAGCATTGGTTTGGTGCAATTACTATCTTAACTCTGGTGCAAAACCGCAGAGATTTTTGAATGCTGATACTTATATTTCCTTTCCAGGCCAACTAGATCAAAATCCCTGGGAGTGGGATATTTGTCAGTCAGGGTTGTTTTGTTTTTTTGTTGTTTTTGTTTTTTTGCTTAATGCATTGCTTTATGAGGAGCTACTTATCAGTCTTGCAAACTCTGGGCAGAAGATTCTTGAGATACCAGCCAATCCAAGCATCTATTGATAGCAATCCAGGCATGGGCTCTTTTTTTCCCAGAAATTTATCAAGAATTAACTATGTATCCTTGAGTCTTTATAAATCATCTAAAATTTTATGTAACTAAGATGTAAATACAGAGAATAAGATAGAAGTCATATTCAATGGTGTTTTGATATTAATGTTCAATTCATTTCTCATCCAAGAATTGGTGAGTCTTCAGCCAGTTATAGCTAAAGACTGTCCTTGGTCTTTCTCTGCCCCGATTTTACAATATGTCTATGTGTCTAGTATTTTTCTTATCCCACACGGTCCTGTGGATGTCTGATTCAGGACCCTTCTTACACTACACGAATTATTTTCTGTCCCTAAACACCTAGTCTTCTTATCATGATGTTTCCACAGAGGCTGTTCCCACCACCACTCACTGCAAGGAAACCTCCTGCTCTTCCCCTGGCCTCTGGTCCAGAGGCTCACCAGCTCTACTTTCTACCTGTCTATTCCAGCCACGGCATTCTGTGCTGGGTGCCTGTATCCTACCCAGTGATGCAGCAGAAATTATTTCCTCATTGATGTCTGAGTTAAACATGGATCCTGTACTGAGCAGACACACAGACTTCATATAAAGAAAGAGAGACATCTTTAAACTTCCTCTTACCTGCAGCTGCAGAGTTACCATCACCACTTCTTACCTGCCTCTGTGGGGCCATCACCAGCCTCAGACCCATGTGCTACCTTGCCCGCCTGACTCAGGAGCAATTTTAAAAAGACACTACAAGGCATATGTTCCATTTCAGTAGTCAAACCAAAATTAGGCAGAGTGTGGTCTTAAGAACTTCATAAAAGAGGTGGTGTTAAGTGACTTAATGAAATAAGAAAAAGTTGGGGTTCAATATACTGAAGGAAAACTACTATGTTTCTGTTATGGGAGCTGCAAAGTGATGTTTTTCTTGCAAAGTGGTTTCTGCCACTTTTATGGGGTAAATTTAAAATGGAAATGATCAGAGAAGATTCTGGAATTTGAACAACTGCAGTAGTTTGGATGTAAGAGAATTAAGGCTCAGACAAAGGGATGGCTGTTGAAAGTGGAGAACAGAAACCTAGAAACATGAGAGAAGTAAATGGCAGGGTTTGAACATGGATTGGTAATTTGGAAAAAATATGAGAAATTAAGGCTTAAACCTTTGCAGAACAGTTAATCATTAATGCCATTAATTACATGAAGAATCTCATCAAAGGTAATAACAAAGGAATGAAATAAAAGAAGCACCTCAAACTAAAGGATAGGGAGAAGAGGGAACACTCCTACACTGCTGGTGGGAATGTAAATTGGTGCTGCTTTAACAGGGAAGAGTCAGTTTTGACTCTTGCTTGTTAGGTCAGTTTCTTTAACTTTACTCTTGGTTTTTGCCATTTTTGTTATCATAATCAAACATAATGGCCTGCCTCAGAGAACCACGCCCCCTCTGCCTGACCCTTAAACTCAAGTGCCTTTGTTTAGCTCTGCTGCTGCTGCTGCTGCTGCTGCTAAGTCGCTTCAGTCGTGTCTGACTCTGTGCGACCCCATAGATGGCAGCCCACCAGGCTCCCCCATCCCTGGGATTCTCCAGGCAAGAACACTGGAGCGGGTTGCCATTTCCTTCTCCAGTGCATGAAAGTATAAAGTGAAAGTGAAGTCGTTCAGTCGTGTCTGACTCTTAGCGACCCCATGGACTGCAGCCTACCAGGCTCCTCCGTCCATGGGGTTTTCCAGGCAAGAGTACTGGAGTGGGGTGCCATTGCCTTCTCCATTGTTTGGCTCACAGGGGGATAATCTAACCCTGCCCACCTGTGAATGACAGTAAGAAACTAGCACATCCCCCTGCCTGAGGCTTGCCAATCTAGGATATATTTGCAAGAATTAAATGGATTTTCACTTTGTTTTCTCTCCTACCCTCCATCTGATCCATAAAAGGAACTGGCATCCATACCTCATCTCTTTATCCCTTTGCTTAGCACAAGGCATTATTATTGTCTGGATAGAACTATATAGACGGTTGGATGAATGGTTGATGGATGGTTAAATGCATTGTTACATAAACAAGGTGAAACACTGTGGGTATTGGGTCTTCTTTTGTAATGTTTTTGAAATTGCTCCACTAGTTCTAGAAAAATAAGATTGATTGTACAGTCCATCTTACAAAGACACAGCGGAATAATTAGAAAAGTACAGAGAAGATACCAACATTTTGGTCAACAGTTTGTTGCTGTTGTCTGTAGTTTTCCCAAAGAATATATCCCATCTTAGCAGTGTGGAAGTTGAAGCTAATAATAAACCTTTTAAAATCAGTGCCATTGAAATCTAGGTAAGACAGATCCCTGAAAGGCAATGTTAACAGTGGGATTTTAGAACCATTTTTAGATTTATAGTATTGCACTAAATCATTGGGGAAAAGATAAGAATATATATACATTTCTACAGGGAATGTCCATGGGCTCCCAGTTTAATAGGTAAGACTTTATGAGATATTTACCATGCTTCCAGCAATGGCTTTCCCACAGCTGACCCTGGGAAAGGGAGCAACTCTGATAAGTTATATCACCCCAAACTGGGTCATGTGTTTACTTCAGCAATTCTATTTTGCCACTGGAAGATTTGGAAACATAATCTCTACTTTGTAAACAGGGACTTCTTCCAGAAATTTTGTGGTTATAGGTCACCAGGGAAGACAATGACTAGGTTAATTGGCTTTTTTCTCAATTAATGTATATGTATATTTATTAACACACCCAGATGTTGCCTAAGTCTGATCTGCTTTCTAATCACACCTGCTCTCCCAGAACTTATTTACCCCTCACACAATCCACCTGACCAGGATTCTGCTTGCTTGAGAGAAAATAACCTAAGATTATAGATTTAAAAATTACACTTACCTGCTAAAATCTGTATTTTAATGAGGGATTTCTAGAATAGTGCCTGCCTAAATCTCCATGTTTCCCCCAGTTTAGGGGCCTGTGACCCCATTCAAGGCCCCATTGAAAAATGCTTGAAGAGAAGATATCAAGTATCTTTCACACCCAACCACACAGATGGGTGCTGAACATCCCTTCTTTCAAAGAAAAATTGTTAACATATATATTTTTGTGGGGATTCCTAAGTACCACTAGTGGTAAAGAACCTGCCTGCCAATGCAGGTGAGAGCAGAGACGCAGGTTCAATCCCTGGGTTGGGAAGATTCCCCGGAGGCGGGCATGGCAACCCACTCCAGCATTCCTACCTAGAGAATCCCCATAACAGAGGAGTCTGGGGGTCTACACTTCATAGGGTCACACAGAGTCAGACATGACTGAAACAACTTAGCACACACACACACATACATTTTAGTGGCCAAAATTTTTTCCTAATGAAAGTAACTTTTATTGCATTTATTTGTAATTATATAATATGTGCTTATTATTATTATAAAAAATTTTAATAAACAGTAATGTCCTTTCCTACATTTCTTTATGCATATTTACATGTCTATTTACCCTTCGGATCACTTTGTACATGCTGTATTTAGTTGAAACACATTTTTAAAATGTTTTTCCTTTTTTGTTTTGCTATATTTAGGGGGGGTGGAATGTTGCCTCCTCCAGCACCACTTCCCCCAAGGTAATCGATGCTAATAGTCTTGTGTTCATCCTTCCATTTCTTTCTCCATGTTCATATAATAAGTAAACATTTATACACACATATGGAGTTTGGGGTGCAACATTTTAATGTCTTTATGTGAGAATGTTTCTCTCATCTCCCAGTTACTATCATTTCTCCTCCCCTAGAGAATAAGTTGAAATTAGTGTTCACCTGAATGAAAAAGTAGTAGCTACAAGGGAACTTTCTTGATTCAGAAAAGACTGAGATGACTAGAGAGGCAATGTACAAAATAGAATACAAGGGAGGCAGAGAGTCTTTAGCACGCCAGCCCCACCCCTCACCTCATTGTAGTTCCCTTGTAGCCACACCCCAAACTCCATATGTGTGCATAAATGTTTACTTATTATATGAACGTGGAGAAAGAAATGAAAGGATGGACACAAGACTATTAGTATCGGTTACCTTGGGGGAAGCGGTGCTGGAGGAGGTAACATTCCCCCCACACACCAAATATAGCAAAACGAAAAAGGAAAAACATTTTTAAAATGTGTTACAACTAAATACAGCATGTACAAAGAGAGGGTGAGATGGTTGGATGGCATCACTGACTCAAAGGACATGAGTTTGAGTAAGCTCAGGGAGTTGGTGATGGACAGGGAGGCCTGGCGTGCTGCAGTCCATGGGGTCACAAAGAGTCGGACAGGACTGAGCGACTGAACTGAACTGAACTGAATGCCTGTGCCGCTGGACTGCATTCTAAGCAGCAAGAGCGGAGGCAGCACACCCACAACCGTTTCAGATACAGATCAGCACCACACCTCGCAATCAGCTTTTACAGAACAGAAATATCTGGTTCATCTGATACCCTTCACACCTGCAGAAGCAGTTCAGAGGTGTTAAATGCTCATCTCATTGAAATGTACCTTAGTGGGTGTAAGGCGAGTGCAGAGAAAAAGAGAGCAAGCCGGGCAGTCAGGCAAAAGGGAAGTTTAATAGAGGGAAATGAGAGGGTGGCTGGAAGGAGAACCAGTGTCCTCCCTTTCTGACGGGGTCTTTCTTATACCCCGACAGTGCACAATTTTCTGAAGGGATGGTTAATTTTTAGCCTGCAGTCGAGTCCTGTGGCACGTAGCCAGAGGTCTGGAATCTGGTGTCTCATAGCTTTGAGAAGGTAGCCACCAGTGAGAAAACAGAATGCTGTTTGGGCAACTTGGTCAGTCTCAAGGGTCACTGTGATTTTATTCTTTCTTTGCGAGGTCAACATAATGATCCATTTCAACCACAAGCCGCCATGTAGGCCCTATCAGTGGATGTCTGATTATTTGCAAAAGAAATTAGAGCTTATACCATCCAGTTCACTTCTGGAAATTTACAGGGAAAAGCAATACTTTTCCCTGTAGATTCTTTTTTAAAAAATTTATTCTTTAATTGGAGGATACAGGAAATTCTTGCATAGAGAAGCTACTAAGCTGGATCATGTTTTGAAAAACATCTTTGACTAATTAACAAATACGTGTTACTTTCCACACGCACATTTTACACTTTCATGGGAAAACTGGATAGGTATTCCCTGGGTGGTAGTTCTTGCTCTTCTTTCAGGAATAAAATTTTCAAATTCCAACATGACCCAGATTTGAAACTTGAGGGAGGTAGAGGTTCTGCAAAGCCACATGAGTGCTTAATTAGTGCTGTTTCAAAGTGACTTTGATGCTTCATCTGAGGCGGTCAGGGGGCAGGGATGGATGGACACACTGGCAACAACACAAGTGATCTACCAAAGTTACCCCATTTTATCACTTTGTTCCTTTGAATTTAGAATTATACTATGCATATTCTAACTATAGCTCAGAGTTATAGCTCCACCCTAGGCCCAGGGATGGGGACAGAACAATTTTGCTTGGGGTTCCTGCATTTAAACATCCACTGGAGACTTGTACCTTCAGAACTTTAAGAATTGTTTTTCAGTCAGTTCGCGGAAACAGTGACTTTGTCTCCTCACTCACTGACTCAGTGTCTCCTTGCTCTATTTTCTGTTCACTCAGCAAAATGATATTCCCAGTAAGAAGGAAATGGCTGTGAGCCAGCATGACTTTTCTTTCTTTTTTTTTTTTTTTTTTATTAGTTGGAGGCCAATCACTTCACAACATTTCAGTGGGTTTTGTCATACATTGATATGAATCAGCCATGGATTTACACGTCTTCCCCATCCCAATCCCCGTTCCCACCTCCCTCTCCACCCGATTCCTCTGGGTCTTCCCAGTGCACCAGGCCGGAGCACTTGTCTCATGCATCCCACCTGGGCTGGTGATCTGTTTCACCATAGATAGTTTACATGCTGTTCTTTTGAAATATCCCACCCTCACATTCTCCCACAGAGTTCAAAAGTCTGTTCTGTATTTCTGTGTCTCTTTTTCTGTTTTGCATATAGGGTTATCGTTACCATCTTTCTAAATTCCATATATATGTGTTAGTACAGCATGACTTTTCTAGCAGAGGAGGTGGAAGGTAAAGGCAGTGAGCTGGGCCATGAGCTGAGCTGGAGGGACCAGATGCTCTCTCTCAGGAGATACCACAGTGACTGGGGAGAAGAAAAGGAAAGGGAAGTGGGCAAAGAGAACCGAAGAAAAATCTCTTCTGCTCGCTGCCCCAGGAGGCAAGAGGATTCTGTCCAAGGACCTCCGGGACTCGTTTACTGCCTATTGGGCATGGGGACACCCAAAGCCCCACATGCTAGGCTCTGCCATCACCTTTTGCTTTTTTTTTTTTAATATACTTTTCTATCTCAGCAGTTAATTAGTTCTGGTAAGAGAAAACAAAAACTTGTGCTATACCACGATCTTCTGGAAAACAAAAGGAAGGCTCTTAACTATCAGTCTCTCAGATGGTTAAAGTCAAAATAATCAAATCCTGGCCTAAATGAGAAATTAACTACTTCAAATGCAGCGACAGAGGCACCTTTCATCAAACAGCATGAAAAATCAGGGTAATATGGTATCACAAAAAGAAAAAGGCAATTTTCTAGCAAGTGAACCACAGACATGGAATACTGTGATCTAACTGATAAAGAATTTTAAGTAGCTGTCGTGAAGAAATTCATTGAGCTACAAGAAAATTCAGGAAGACAATATGATGATCTCAGGAATAAGATTAGTGAACAGAAGAGCTACTTTACCAAAGAAGTTGTAAATCTGAAAAAGAACCAAACAAAAATTTGGAACCCAATAAATAAGATGAAGAATGCATTATAATATGCTGGAGATAGAGCAGATCATATGGAAGAAAGGATTAGTGACCTCAAGACAGGAATATAGAAATGACTCAAGTGGAAGAGGAGAGAGAACTAAGATTTTTAAAAAGTGGAGAAACCTTATGAGAACAATCTGACTACATTAGAAAAACCAACATAAGAATAATTGGCCTCCAAGAAGGACAAAAAAGAGACAAAGGAGCAAAAAATATATTTAAAGAAATAATAGCTGACAGCTTCTCAAACCTGGGGAAGGAATCAAATATACAAATCTACAAAGCTAACAGAACACTTTATTATTGCAACACAAAAAGACTTTCCCCAAGAGACATTATATTGAAATTGTCAAAAGTCAATGACTTTCGAAGGGAAACAGGGGAAAAATGCATTAACCTATAAATGTATCTTGATTAAGCTATCAGCAGATTTCTCAGTAGAAATTCTATAGGCCAGAGAGAATGGAATTAAATATTTTAAACAATGAAATATAGGGACACCTCTGGTGGTCCAGTGGTTAAGAATCTGCCTTCCAATGCAGGGGATGTGAGTTCAATCCCTGGTCAGGAACTAAGATCATATGTGCTGCAGGGCAACTAAAGCCCAGGGTCACAATAATTGAGCCCGTGCACTCTAGAGTCCATGCTCCACAACAAGAGAAGCCTGTGCTCAGGGCTGGTGCACTGGGAAGACTCAGAGGGATGGGATGGAGAGGGAGGCCGGAGTGGGGATCAGGATGGGGAACACATGTAAATCCATGGCTGATTCATGTCAATGTATGGCAAAAACCACTACAATATTGTAGAGTAATTAACCTCCAACTAATAAAAATAAATGGAAAAAAAAAAGAGAGAAGCCTGTGTGCCACAAGTAGAGAAGCCCCTGTGTGCTGCAACTAGAATGCCTGCCTGCTGCAACAAGGAACCCAGGTGCTGCAACAAAGACCCAGAGCAGCCAAAACAAACCTAGTCAAAGACAAAAATTACCAGCCAAGAATACTCTTCGGCAGTTATCCTTCAGATATGAAGGAAAAGTTAAATCTTGCCCAGACAAACAAAAGTTAGAGGTCACCACCACTGAACCTGCCAAGAAATGTTGAAAGGAGCTACTCAAGCTGAAACAAGAAGTACAGAGAACTCTGATTAAGGTGATAAACAGTCAGAATTAGAGCGCCTTAACTAGTTTTTAGAATACTATATATTAGACTCTTACCTATAGCACAAAAGTTAAAAAACACTAAAGATAACTTATATTTACTATATTTTAGTAGTGAAATTACAGCCTAAAAAGAGACAATTTGTGATATCAAGAATATAAAAAGCAAAAAGTTAAAGGGTGAAGCTTTAATAGGAACATGAAAGTAAAATGCTCAGAAGAAAAAGGACCACTATGAGATGTTTTCTGTAAACCTCATGATAACTACAAAACAAAAATCTAGAGACATGAAATATTTTTTAAAAAGGAGACTGAGCAAATCATCATGGAAAACCACCAACTTCAAAGGTAAACAGAAACAGAAAGACAAAGAAACAGTGGAGAGACAGACTAATCATTCCCTGCCCATCCTTTCAATGCTGATGTTCCATAGGGGGGTGGCTGATAAATGCTTGTAAATAGTGATGACACGGAATCCCAAACTCCCTGACCCCTGCCTTTAAAGTCCGAGACACTGATGTACACATAAGTTCATTTTCCTTTCAATCTTTATTCCCAAGCCCTGATGTAGAATGCTGGGAGCTACGTTGACATACACAAGGAAATTCCTTTGCACTAACTGGAGGTAAAATTTCTCCATAAAATCTAGAGTTTAATCCCCACCCCAGGCCTCTGGCATTTGGAGAGCTCCCTCAAGGGCAACGCCCCCAGTTCTCATTCCTTAACCCAATGAGAGGAAAAGCCGTGGGTGCAAAGAAGAACCAGAGAGGAAAAGAGAGCACACTCTCCCAGGAAATGAGGGGATTAAGACCTGGGGCCCCTTTTTAATATGCATGGAGCTTAGGGGCTTCCAGCCCCTGGAGAATGTAGTCTTCCCCTTGATTTTTCATTTTTTTCTAAGTTTTAAAGACTGACATGGCAAGATCAACATCCTTACCTTGATCTCATTTATGGCCTTGGATGTAATTAGCCCAAAGAGGCTGCTTTATCACCCCTTTAATAACAACACCTTTCAATCAAAGAACTGATCATTGTTTGTGATGTGACATCAGCCCACACATGGGGTGTTGGAATAGAAAATGTTGATAGAGCCAAGGTGATGTTTCTCAGAACTTATCATTTCAACAGTCATCACCTCTGAATAGCATTTCACTAAAACTGATTTATGGGCTTCCCTTATGGCTCAACTGTAAAGAATCTACCTGTAGTACGGGAGACCTGGGTTTGATCCCTGGGTTGGGAAGATTCTCTGGAGAAGGGAAAGGCTACCCACACCAGTATTCTGGCCTGGAGAATTCCATGGACTGTACAGTCCATGGGTTCACAAAGAGTTGGACATGACTGAGAGACTTTCACTTCACTTCAAAACTGATTTATACCCACTTTTCAACCCTATAATTTGGCCTCCACTCTCACCACACTACTAAAACAGCTGTCCCCAAATTCCCCAATATCCTCTGTGGTACTTTAGCCCTTAATCTTGACCTCTTAGCAGATTCATCATGGTTGGCCACTCCCACCCCCTCTTTCTTAAAACACTCTCCTGCTTTAGTTCCTGTGATGCCTCACCCTCCTGGTGTTCCTGTTCCTTCTCAGTCTCTTCCTTCTCTGTTCACTTTTTGCCTGTTTTTGCACATTCCCATTTCTCTGCCCATCCTATCGATGTTGATGTTCCTCAGGACTCCATCCTGGGCCTCTTCACTTTCACTCTATGGGTGTTCCCTAGACAGCCTTTTACACTAGTCAGTAGCTAGGGCATCTTAAGGCCAAGATCTGTGTCACTCATCTATATCCTCAGTCCCAGACACTCTTCAGGCCTATGAATATGACCCATGATTCTCAACTTCTACCTGCTTCAGAGGGTTTACGAGAGGGAAAACTAAGAATATATTCCAGGTCCTAAAAATAAAAGTGGAGAAGAATCTCCTTTCCAATGGTGGTGATCATTTGAAGTCCTGGAATAGATACATCTGGTACATTGGGAGAGTGTCACCTTGTGCAGTTTCAGAACCACAAATGGAAAAGGCCATAATGATGCATCACAATTCTCTTACCGTGTTTTCTTCTAGTGTGCTTTTTCAACCATGACATAAAAGTTATGAGACGCCTCTTGACCCAACACAACAAACACTCTTGTCTCCCAGTTTCCCCTTCCGCTCAACATCATACCCATCTAGGCCGTACGTCAGACAGTGGGGAACCTCACTGGAGAGCTGCTGTGAAGACCTTGCTTCCTGCCCTGGGGAGCATGTGCATCTCTTCCCTGAGAGATCTTGACCCCTTGCAATTTTTCATTCAGAGGTGCGGGTAGACTGGGCTTCATTACCTGTGTTAGGTGTTGAGTTTCTCCCCTAGTCCAGCACCCAGAGGGATAAACAACTAAATTGTATAGCTGCCACATGACAATCAGGAGAAATGGGCAAGCCCTCTAAGGAAATAAGGAAAGCTCTGCACAACAAGGGCAGTGGGCATCTGTAATATCGTTTGATGCAGAGTGCCAGAAAACGAGACAAGGGAAATCCCCACGTCACCTGGAAAACTCAGGCCTATCAGCAAACATGACCACCCTGCAGATGAAACAGGATTCCCATATCAAAGAAGAGTGTGTCCATAGAAGAGGCGAGTCATGATCGACTAGAGCAAAAGGGTCTCTCAGAGGAAAGACTGTAGATTCAGCCTTGTTGAGGGGAAAGTGAGGCTAGATCACAGCACTCCATAGCAAAGGTTCTCAAGTGCGACTGAATTGAGTCCAGTCCTGGCTCCCTTACTTCCTAACTCTGGGGCCTTGGGCTGTTAGTCACCTAGGTGCTCTGAGTCCCTGTTTCCTCATCTAAAATGGAGCTGATGGCAGTGCCTGACCCACAGAACTGTTGTGAGCATGAAGGGATGCAACCCACGCAGAGTGCTGGGCAGATGCCTGCAAAAGGTCAGCTGACAATAAGAGTTAGCTGCTAGTGCTACTTATGCTATTGTTAATGCTGCTAAGTCACTTGTCCAAGACAGGTGTTTAATCATATTTGTTCATTCAATAAATATTTATGTCAAGCACAGGTTATATGGTGTTGGTCCTTTAATGGACCGGAACCTGGTGGTCCGGAGTCGACGATAAGAAAGTAAGAGAGAGAAAGAGGCTGATAGCGCTTGTTGGTCCTTTAATGGACCAGAACCTGGTGGTTCCGAGAGTAAGAGAGAGAAAGAGGCTGATATCCCTTGGTTTACGCGGAAAGCCAATAGAGTCCTGTTCTTAGGGCTCGAGTAGGCACATAGGCACTGGGCGCCCTCTCGAGTGGGTGAAGGCACAGTGCGCCTTCTCGAGAGGGTCTTAGAAGCCCAGACAAGAAAGTGAGCTCAGCGGGCCTCCGCACTCCAAGGAATTAGCCAGAAATAGAGAGAAAGACAGAAATAATAGAAAGAAAGACAGACAGAAAGAAAGACAGACAAAAAGAAAGAAAGAAAGACAGAAAGAAAGAAAGACAGACACGGGACCAAAGCTCTGATGGAGCAAAGGTGTTTTAATCAACATGGCGTGGGCATATATACTGTAGTAATTCTCAGCAAAGATTAAAATTCCAGACTTAGAAAACATAAGATGATCCCTACCAAAGAGAGAGAGTTGCAAACAATCATCTTTTACCATTTGGCTCACAATAAGGAAGAGGGTACTTATCACTGTAATGAGAAATGCCTGGATTCCTCAGCCCCGGGAAAGGCGTGCCTCTCCTCTTAATTCCTGAGTATTTAGGAATCAATAAGGGCCAGAGGGTTCCTGACAGATCCAAAACAGCACACAGGAAGCCTCTTGTTAAATGCTTCCTGACAATATGGGAGTTCAGGTTACAAACATGACCTGCATGGTCCCTGTTTTTGACTGAGATGGTGCATTGTTCATCAAGCTTCTCAACGGCTAGAGTGAAATATCACTCAAAGATTTCTGCCCCATGTTAAGTCCACTCAACACTGTTTTGATCCAAGTTTGACTTCCCCTGTACATTTGCCTGCAGGAAGAGTGCACTGGTCCAACACTGTCTGTACGGAACGGTTTCTTCTTGTAAATTAGTGTAATGAGTCTGCATTCTAAAGCAATCCCTGGGGAGTCTGAGCAGGCTTCTAGGGGCCAATCAACACTCTGGAGCTCTGATTCAGTTAGGTGTCTGGTGGGTTAAGCAACAGACCCCAGGTTATAACGGACGCCACCCTCCAGGGTCCTGTATCCCCCCCATGTCTCTTCACCCGATGAAACTTCCCAGCCCTGGACACTCTGCCTGTTGAGCTGGCATCTGCCTGTCTTCATGTGCAGACAGCTGAGACATGGGGCGGCAAAAGCCCTAAGCTTGGACTCTGAAAGTCACTCAGTCATGTCCAACTCTTTGCAACCCCATGGACTGTAGCCCGCCTGGCTCCTCTCTATCCATGGAAGTCTCCAGGCAAGAATACTGGAGTGGGTAGCTGTTCCCTTCTCCAGGGGATTTTCCCAACCCAGGGATCGAACCCAGGTCTCCCACATTGCAGGCAGATTCTCTGCCATCTGAGCCAACAGGGAAGCCCAAGAACACTGGAGGGGGTAGCCTATCCCTTCACCAGGGGATTTTCCCGACCCAAGAATTGAGCTGGGGTCTCCTGCATTGCAGGTGGATTCTTTACCGTCTGAGCCACCAGGGAAGCCCTGGGGAACTCCAGCTGAGCCCCACCTCCAGCACAGCTCCCTGCCCGACTCTGGGCAGGGCGCTCAGATGCAGGGACCTCACTCCCCAGGGTGGCTGACAGGATTAGAGGGTAGAATGTATGTGAACAGACACTGGCAGCATCACACAGAAGGCAGGCGGAAGAATCACAGCCACAGGACCCCTGCCACCTCCCTGGGGCACTCTGGCTTACCCAGACGGAGGGACGGGAGACCTGAGTCCCTCCAGCTTCAGGGAAGAGCGGACTGCTGGCAAGGACAGAGCTGCTCCACGGTCACTGCTGCAGAACCCGACTGAACCAGTACAGGTGGAGGAGTGAGCCACCTGCTGATGTCATATGAAGGCCCTTGAAGCTTTCTTGAGCCGAAAGAACTCCCTCACCTGCCTGTTAACTCCCAGGTAGTCACTCACTACTTGAGGGATATCTTAGGTGTATTATATGAATTAAGGTATAACTGATCTGTTAGGCCACAGATTAGTTATATAATACATGAATAGAGAGAAAGCCACATAGCCTTCAACTCCTTGAATGGACCCAGTTTTTCCTCCCTCAAAGCCTTTCCACATGCCACCAGCATCAGTCAGGTTGTGCCGGGGTCCAGCCTCGGCAGGATCCAGGGGGCACCCTCAGGATGAACGGCGTCGGTGAGAGAGAGAGAAGATACGTGAGACCCGCCTTGATAGGGTCAAGTCTGCGAGGGAGAGAGAGAGAGAGAGAGAGTGACCAGACGGGGGTGTTTGCAGGGTCTGGCAGAGTCTGGCAATGCTTTATTTTTTACCGTAGCTTTTATACCCCAAGTAACTACATTTCTAAGGGGAAGATAGTTTAACATTACGTCAGCTTGTCCTTCACAAAACCAGGGTGTTTTCTGCATACTTCTTTGTTTATGAGGGTCTTGTACATTATCTTCTGGTCTTGGGGCCTATTAACATTTTATGCAGGTCAGGTGAATGTAAACCTATTTTCTGTTTCTATGGTGACCTTAACTGAAAGGTAGCAGTCTCATAGGGAAATAGTACAGAGTAGAATTATATCCTTGTTAATACAAAAATTAATCCTTCTGCAGAAGTTGTCAGTTGCATTTATCTAAGAAGTTTACCCCATACTGACTCTGCGACTTTGGTGAGGCAGCTTCTGCCTAGCACTCCTGGCTGACAATTAACAACCATCTCATTGTTACCACACTAGGTCTAAGTCCTTGTTTCTCTAGATCTTTAACTATATTAACAATGGTTTCTATAACACAACCTTAGCACATTAAAAGCAAAAACACAGCAAGCAAAACACAGCAAGCAAATCTCAACCCAATAACCACCTATAGAATAATTTTTCTTATGTTTTCTAATAGGACTCCTTTACCCCTTAAAAAGGCTCTATGTCTATTAGGGCTTTTATACAATCAAGTTATTTATGCTATTTTATGATTAGGATATTATAAGCAATCATACATATTAGTACCAAGGGCATAAATGCATTTGGCTAACAAACTACCAGCAAAGGAGTTTAAATTAAAACACTCCTTTCACCCTGGATAATCTCATAAAATACCACCACCTGGGAAACTTATTGATTAAAGTTCTAAATTGATTCTTATTTGGGAAGAGATCGGGGAAGGCCTTCTGCCTGTGTCACAGAAATTAGGGAGTAGTCTATTGAGGCAGGCATCAGAAAGACAGATATCATCTTTAAAGTGAGCGCTGGGGGCAGCTTTTCAAAATCCCTGAAAACCTGATCTGTCTTGCCTGTCAGGTTTTTTCCTCATGACCTTGTCATGGGTGGGATCTCGTGAGCTGGCCTTTTCGAAACCCCTGAAAACCTGATCCGCCTTGCCCATCAGGTTTTCTCCCTCATGACCTTGTCATGGGTGGGATCTCGTGTGCCGGCTCCCGGCCAGGTTGCATACACATGTGCGTGCTATGCTGAGTCATGTCCGACTCTTTGCGACCCTATGGACTGTAGCCCGCCAGGCTTCTCTGTCCATGGGATTCTCCAGACAAGAATACAGGAGTGGGTTGCCATTTCCTTCTCCAGGGGATCTTCCCAACCCACGGATTGAAGCCAGGTCTCCTGCATTGTAGGTGGATTCTTTCCCACTGCACCACATGGGAACCCCACATGTGTATGTGTAGGTATGCATACACATACATACATAAACATGCATACACATACATATATAAATACGCCTATATGCATATATTGGAGAAGGAAATGGCAACCCACTCCAGTACTCTTGCCTAGAGAATTCTGTGGACAGAGGAGCCTGATGGGCTGCTGTCCATGGGGTCACACAGAGTCGGACACTACTAAAGCGACTTAGCAGCAGCATATACATATATATATACACCTATATACACATATTCATACATACAAACATACACATATATATGCACAAAAAAAATTCTTTTAAGAGACTGGCTCATTCAGTTGTGCAGGCTGTGAAAAGTCCAAACTCTGTAGAGGAGCAACCTAGAAAAACAGGATTTCTGTTACAGTTTTGAGACAGAATAATTTCTTCCTCTTTAAGAAACCTCAGTTTCTGCTCTTAAAGCCTTCAGCTGATTTTGAGGCTCACACAGTGTCAAAGGCTCTCTCCTTTCCTTGAAGTCAGCTGATGTTAACCATATGTACAAAATATCTTCACAGCAACACCTAGACTAGTGTTGGACTGAACAGTGGGTGCCATCACCTCGCCGAGCTGATACACATATGCAACCATCACACTGCCTCTTTGTATGGGATTTCACCTCCCCCCTCCCCTGACTGGCACCTTCTTGCCTTCTGGATGTCAGTGTAAGTATCACTTCCTCAGGAAACCCATTCTACCCATCACCTTATGTCACAGTTGTTCTCTCTCTTAACACCTTTCATTTTAGTCCTCTGTTGCCCTGATCCAGTTCTAAGTATACCTTTGAGTCTGCTTATTTCTCACTGTATCTCCCTACCTGATCCTAGCTCCATTAGGGCAAGGCCACGTAGGTTCTGGTCACCACGGAAGGCTGCTCTAGCCCATAGAGCTTTGTCAGACACCTTGGAAAAGGCTCCCTTCCTTCAGGTGGCTGTGCCCCTCACTGATCAGGGCCTGGGGAGCAGACTGGGCTTCCACTGCCTGAAAGCCCCTATGCAGGAGTCAAGCCATGCAACCAGGCAGAACAGAAGACAGTGCCTGCATGAGAAGACAGAATGAATGAGTGTCCCTGACACAGTTGAACAGGGAGCATGTTCTGGGATGCTTAGATTTCAACTTGAGAAAAAGCCATGTAAAATCATAAGGAACGTGGAGGTGAGGGAGCAGGATTTAGTATTGTGTGAGGGAAGGGAGGTGGGATTCAGACAGCAGGAGGGGCTTAGTGGGGGCAGACAGAAGACTAAAGGATGAGAGAAATACATCAAAGAGGACTGCTAGCAGGAGGAAGGAAGGACAGAGTGGGGGTATCAGTGGCAACTGGCAATTGGAAAGGACACAGAAACATACCCCATCAAAATCAGAATAGATGCCAGGGGATACCTAATCCCAGAAACCCTCAAAGGCAGGCACTGTCCAACAAGAAGACACACTAGAATCCCCAAGAAGGGGCATATTTACTTCACAAAAGCACTGACTCGTTATCATAGTATTCCAAGTTTATACTTTTAAAAGCTTCTTATTTTCTTAATTCAAGATACGAAGCATAAATCTTTACATGGGCCTTAGTGGGAGTGTCACTGAAAGCCATGCTGACTTACTGGAAAAGGCTGCATGATATAGTGGCTTTAAAATCAGACTTTTGTTGTTCAGTCACTTCAGTCATGTCTGACTCTTTCAACCCCACGGCCTGTAGGCTGCCAGGCTCCTCTGTCTATGTGGTTTTCCAGGCAAGAATACTGGAGTGGGTTGCCACTTCCTTCTCCATTAAAATCAGATGACTGGGATCAAATCCAAGCTCTGCCACTTAAACTAACTGTAAGTGTTTGTTAGCCTTGGGCAAATTTTTGATGCCTCTGCTTCCAAAATTGTTATATAAAGAAAAAATGGCGGCTACCCAGGAGAGGCCCTGCATTAAATGAGCTGAGCTGTTTAACAGAGTCTGACACCTATTAACAGCTAAATAAGTGCTAGCGATGGATATTATCATGATGATTATAACTCCTACCCAACAAGTCCTTTGTTTCTAGCCTTATGTTTTCTGATTTCTCTAGCCCAAAACATTACAATGGAGATGTGAGCAAAGAAAGATTTTTTTGACTAGGTCACAGAAGGGGAAGAATATTGATATCTGAGGTTTGGCAGGAACGTTATAAACACTAACCCATTATTCCAACTTAGTGTCAGCTGAAACTTCCTTTAGGCACCAGGGCATATCCAAACCTGACCTGATTAAACAACAATACATTTTTAAAATGCTTGTGGGAAAATGTAGTAATATTTTGAGAGGGTAACAGGCAGGACGGCCAGGGGTCTCCAAACAGAGGAAATAGGCTGCAAATGTCAGACATTTTTAATCTCTCTCTTAAGCAGCAGGAGGAAACAAACTAGTGATATATTTTTTTTCCCCTTCTCTATACAAATTTAAAAAGAGGTTTCTCTTAAAACACTGTGTTGCCATAATGACACCTGGTTCCACCTGAAGTTAACTATTCTCAAACCTTGAGTTAACTAATGCATTTTTCTTACGGAAATGTTTGTCTTAAGCTATGTTAATGTACTATGTATTTACCCCAGACTCTGTGTTCAAGTCAGTTCCGCCTAATGGCTCAGAACCGACTTGACAAATCAGTATGTTATACTCAGACACTGTTCCCCTAATCTATGTAAATGAAACTATTTGTATGGTAATCTGCCTTTCTACAAGATTCAAGTCAATCGTTTTATGGCCCGGGATGACTTGGTCTGGTGCCAAGATTATCCCAAAATACATCTTATGGATGAGGGGCCTGGTGCCATTCTCTGAGTTTTAAGACATTCCTTTCTTTCATTAACAGACTGCTAGTGACTATATAACATCCAGCTGAAGACTAGCAGGGGGGCACTCTTTCTGCCCCCTTCTGATGTCTATGTCAGAAGCTTTCTCTATCTCCTTTATACTTTAATAAAACTTTATTACACAAAAGCTCTGAGCGATCAAGCCTCATCTCTAGCCCCGGATAGAATTCTTCTTTTCCAGAGGCCAAGAATCCCAGCATCTTTTCATGGTTCAGCAACAACCTTTCAATTTCTACATGCGAAAGGCACCTGACAACCAGTCAATAATTGTATTGCAGTATTTGTGGTTGAAATTGTTAGGCTCACTCCTCTTCAGGAGCTAAAGCAAAAGAGGGAGCAGAAAGCAGGCTGAGATGTATGATCATTCTTTTTATTTTTCAACAAATTTTTATGAAGCCCCTAGAAACTCATGGCCAAGCGTGTCCAGACTGGAGAAAATAAATCAGAAATCTGACCTCTTGGAGCTTATAATTTAACTACACTTGAGTCTATGATGAAATTAACAAAATAGTAGAAAATATTAAGCTAAATATGACCCAAATGAAGTTGCATGGAAAGGGAAGAGGAATGATATGCAGCTATTGTTGGTAAGATCTAGACAAGTGGCCTTAAAAGAAGAGGAATTCAAGCTGGAGAAAAATGCAAAAGCAAAAGCATGAGGGTCATCAAAGTATCAGGTACATATCAGAACACATAAAAATTGGTTTGACTGGAGGGAAATCTGGAGATAAATTTAGAAAACCAGGCTAGAACAAATCACAGAGATTCTAAATATAGGTTAAAAGTGCAGATTTTATTCTGTCAACAGTGCAGACCTTTGAAGGTTTTTATGAAAGTAATGGTATAAGGAAGGTTTGCTCTGACAGATTATGTAACATTAATTAGCCTGGGAGACAACAGCTAGAATGCTACTACAAAGACCCTGAGGCTGCGAAAGATTGAAGGCAGGAGGAGAATGGGGCAACAGAAGATGAGATTGTTTGATCTCACTGAGTCATCACTGACTCAATGGACATAAGTTTGAGCCAACTCAGAGAGATAGGGAAGGACAGGGAAACTTGACATATTGCACTTCATGGGGTTGCAGAGAGTTGGACATGACTTAGCGACTGAACAAGTCAGCCAAGGGATTTATCTAACAGGCAGTTAATTCAGGATTGGCAAGAGGTCTGGGTTGCAGACAGATTTATGAGTCAGTGCAATTAGCAACTAGATCCGGGAAACAGCACAAAACTTACTGGAAGGTGAAACTGCAGATAGGGAAGAAAATGTAGAAGGGGATGAGAGAGAGGGAAAAAGAAGAAAAACTGAAGAAGAAAGAGAAGAAAGGATAAACCAAGGATGGCTCCCCTGGGAAAGGTAGATCTAAGAGGCAGAAGTAGAGGGCAGGAAGTGCTGAACCCCTTGAAAGAAGTGGGGCATGCTGGAGTCTGGGCACACACTGGGAGTGTTACCAAATCACAAGTCTGTGTGCCTGACGCACAATGAGGCCAATCAATACTAAAATATCAGAGTTTGGAACAGAGAAAGGTTTATTACAGATTCATACAAGGAAAAGGGTGGCTCATGCCCTAAGAACCCTAAAATTACTGAAAGCTTTCAGCAAAGCCTTTTTAAAAGCAAGAGGTGAGGGAGGGTCATGGTTAGTTGCTACAAACTTCTTAGTGTCAGATCCTCTCTTCTTAAGGTCAGGTCATGATCAGGTAGCAATGTTCCTATAAATTTCTATCAAACAAACGCTATTCTCTCTCTTTACAAGAAAGGACAAGGTCCCAAGGCACAATTTTCACCCTTCAAGGTCCCAGTTCTGGCCCAGTGGAGGCAGATTTTGGCTGGCAGCTCTTTCAGGGCCAGATTCCCACACCCTGCCCAGCTGTCATCTCTGAAACAGCCAGGCACTTCAACCCAACTGTGTTCTCAGGCCACAAAAATGGGGTAGACCAGATCTCACAGACTGGAACCCAGGCAGATGGCCACTGCTATTAGGATTCAGAGACAGGGAGCGGGGAGAGGTTCACCATTGCTTCAAGGACTGGGCCAAGGCTAGTGGAGCACCTTAGTGAGGGCTCTGGAATCCTGCAGGACGTAGTCCCCAGTCTGTTCCCAGGGCCCTCTAGCTCACCCACCAGCCCAAGGCTGGATGAGCTGGAGGGTCTCCAAGAGAAGGCCTGAATCTGCCTCTTACCTCACTCTCCACCTGATGACCACCTGATGATCACTTCCCTAATGGTCTCTCATTGGCAGTTACTTGTGGGCGGGGCACACTGTGGTGCTGACCAATAGCTGAGCAGGACAACTAAAGGTGGCTCACTGACAGTTAACTGCCTGTGGGCGGGGCCCACTGTGGTGCTGACCAATAGCCAAGCAGGACAACTAAAGGTGGCTCACTGACAGTTAACTGCCTGTGGGCAGGGCCCACTGAGGCGCCTGAGCAATGGCTGAGCAAGACTGGTTGCCCACCAGCTAGAGGCTGTGCTCATTCTGCTCTGTTATAAAAGCAGGAGCACATCCTTAGATAGAGCCAGTGCCTGCCACCTGCCCGGGGGAGGAGGTGACCACCAGACAGCAAGATTTTAGAAGCCCTGAAAGTCCCCCATTGTATGCCCCCTACACACCTACACATCACAATAAACCGTGGAAAATTCTGAAAGAAATGGGAATACCAGACCACCTGACCTGCCTCTTGAGAAACCTGTATGCAGGTCAGGAAGCAATAGTCAGAACAGGACATGGAACAACAGACTGGTTCCAAATAGGAAAAGGAGTACGTCAAGGCTGTATATTGTCACCCTGCTTATTTAACTTATATGCAGAGAACATCATGAGAAATGCTGGGCTGGAGGAAGCACAAGCTGGAATCAAGATTGCTGGGAGAAATATCAATAACCTCAGATATGCAGATGATACCACCCTTATGGCAGAAAGTGAAGAAGAACTAAAGAGCCTCATGTTGAAAGTGAAAGAGGAGAGTGAAAAAGTTGGCTTAAAGCTCAACAGTCAGAAAACAAAGATCATGGCATCCGGTCCCATCACTTCATGGGAAATAGATGGGGAAACAGTGGAAACAGTGGCTGACTTTATTTTTCTGGGCTCCAAAATCACTGTGGATGGTGATTGCAGCCATGAAATTAAAAGAAGCTTACTCCTTGGAAGAAATAGACAGCATATTAAAAAACAGAGACATTACTTTGTCAACAAAGGTCCATCTAGTCAAGGATATGGTTTTTCCAGTGGTCATGTATGGATGTGAGAGTTGGACTATAAAGAAAGCTAAGCGCTGAAGAATTGATGCTTTTGAACTGTGGTGTTGGAGAAGACTCTTGAGAGTCCTTGGACTGCAAGGAGATCCAACCAGTCCATCCTAAAGGAGATCAGTCCTGGGTGTTCATTGGAAGGACTGAAGTTGAAGCTGAAACTTCAATACTTTGGCCACATGATGCAAAGAGCTGACTCATTTGAAAAAACCCTGATGCTGGGAAGGATTGAGGGCAGGAGGAGAAGGGGGCGACAGAGGATGAGATGGTTGGATGGTATCACCGACTCAATGAACATGAGTTTGGGTAAACTCTGGGAGTTAGTGATGCTGATGGACAGGGAGGCCTGGTGTGCTGCGATTCATGGGGTCGCAAAGAGTCGGACATGGCTGAGCGACTGAACTGAACTGAACACACCTACTTAAAACAAAGTAGTCTCCACCGGTCTGAAAGGCACAAGCTCATAATCCTGACATGGATGAAGGCACCCTAAACTCCAGAAAGCTCGATTAATGTGTCCCTAAACCAAGGGGGTGGGCTGTGAAGGTCTCAAGACTTGGGTAAAGAGCCATGGACTCTGGTCTGCAGGCTGCTGGGCAAATGTCAGCTGGCAGTGGCATGGATGAGGCCACCCAGGTGGCACCTCGTGCCAAAGTGTGACAGAGACTTCAAGGCTGGGTCCTTATGGGACACAAGGAAGCTGGGGGTCACAGGAAATGACCCGTGGGAACGTCTGGTGCTTTGGAGGGGAAACATGCACAGACTCAGACCATTTATGGCCTAGGAGGCATTTGGTGATGTGCAGCTAACCCAGCCCGGGTCTGAAGTCACTGGCCATTCTGATCAGCCTCTCCCAGTGCCCAAATACCCATGTTGCCATGAATCTGAGGCATCAAAGGCCCGGGGACCTTACCTTGAAAGTTGTTCAGTCATGTCCAACTCTTTGAGACCCCATAGACTGAAGCCCTCCAGGCTCCTCTGTCCATGGAATTCTCCAGGCAAGAACACTGGGGTGGGTAGCCATTCCCTTCTCCAGGGGCTCTTCCCAACCCAGGAATCCAACCCAGGCTTGTCTCATTACAGGCGGATTCTTTACTGTCTGAGCCACCAGCGAAGCCCATGGGCCTGGCGGGGGCCTCGCCGAAATGCGAAGCGCCTGGTGATGAGGGAGCGCTGAATGAAAGTTATCAATTCATCCGACACCTCCCTGCTTCCCGCTGTCACGAATGCTTTGCTTCTCCAGGTAAATGTCCATGGAGAGCATGATCCTACCCTCCCATCAGGCCCCACGCGGCCGAGCTTATGGGATGCGGAGACCCCGGCGGGGGCGGGGCTGGGTGTGGTCTCGACGCGCATGCGCGGAGGCCAGGCGTCCTCAACTTCTGTCCTGGGCGGCATGGGGGCCGCACAGCGGTTGAGCAGTTGACCCCAGGTGCGGGGAGGACCAGGACTCAGGCCAGGCAGTGAGCACCACCAGAACCCCGCTCGCGGGGACCTAGAAACACTGACCAGGCCGGCAGCAGCCACCCTCAGTTGTACCTCCAGGACATGCTTGTAAAAAGCGCACCCGGGTGTCTTGAGGACCCATGACCGCAAGGCGACAGTGGTGGCATTTATCGTTGTGCTCTGGAGCAAAGAGAATTTTAGGCAGAACATGTTGCGGCCAGTTTGGCTGTTTTTTGCAGTAGATTCAGTGGTTCTCGGAAAATACTTTGGTAGGAAACAGACTGAAAACCATACTTGACAAGGTCCGAAGGAAAACCGTTCTGGAAAGAGAAGTGCCTCAAATATTAATAGCTGCAGATACCTTGATGCTTCTGAAACCCACTTGTCAAGCTCTGCAAAAACTAGGAGTAAATCTCACCAGATGATTCATCTCTGTTGTATCAATCCAAGTACAAATGGATGTATATTCTTCTTTCAAAAGTGGATTTTTCTCCACCTAGTGCCTTCTGCATGCAAGGGAAAGAGTTTAATTGAAGCAGACACCTAGTTTCCCGAGTGTAGGGAAGATAAATTTCCTTCCTTAAAACAGCAAGGACAAAAACGTGCCAGCATGTATTTGAGGGTTTTATCACCAGTATAATGGCCTCCCTGAGAATACTAGGCAAAGTATTTCACTATTGCAGGAGGGTTGTCCTGTTTTTCAGAGAGTGGGCTTGCTATGCTCTGGAAAGAACCACGTAGTGGGCTGGACCTGGGAAATCGGTAAAGAACATGGAGGGAATAGCCTGAGATGTGGGAGACCCAGGATGGTGAGTATAACTGGTGTACACTGATTGACCCAATTTGTTACTTAAATTGTTAGCATTATTGTTCTAGTTGGAGACACCGATGAGCCATTTGATAGATCTTTGTGCTTACTGCCCTGAAGAAGCAACATTCAGATTATATTCACTCTTTTTCCATAGCAGCGGGTATTGACTTAGCAAAATTCTGATCTTTGTGTGTCTACTATAACTTCCTGTATAAGTCACCAGAAAAGAAAACTGCAAATGATTGTCAGCTACAAAATACAGAAAGCTGAGTCTCATCAGCTGGAAATTTGCAAATTTGTTTTGCCTCCTTTATATTTTAAGGACCCCACTGAACTAATTAAGCTAAAGTTACTAATAGTGAAAACGTTATCTCTGAATGCCTTCTCTTTATCATGCTGCTTTGCATGTGTAAAAAGAAAAGGTTTAAATCCAAGAAAATGTCTTTTAAAGTAATTGTGTTATAAAGATGGTATCTTGTGCTTTTGGTTTATCATTAACAGACAGGTACTGAAGAATTCAGGAAATACTATACTGTGCAATAAATACTATACAAATTTTCATTTTAGGTAAATTTTGATGCTACCAAATATTAGTGAATTCTAGTTATTCATATGTCAATGTAGTTATCTTTATGTAAATGTTCTCTTATTTAGATAAAACATTGTTAAAGAAAGAATTTTATAGTCTAAATATAAAGTCTGTTTTACCTGGTGTGTTTAGCCTTTTATTCTTACTACATACTGACTCTCCTCAGTTTTCCATATCCCTCCAGTAGGTTCTTGTTTTTAAAAATTACATAATTTATTGGGTTTTTGTAAACATTTTAACTTTTTTAAAATCAATTTAAGATAGTTTTATGCTTGTTTGACTTTGTATTTTAGCTTTAGATGGCATTTCATTCTTTCTGTGGCTGAGTAGTGTTTTATTGTATGTATAGACACCACATCTTCTCAATCCAGTCATCTGTTGGTGGACAGGGGTTGCTTCTGTGTCTTGACTATTGTAAATAGTGCTGTTGTGAACATTGGGGTAAGTATATCTTTTCAAATTAGTGCTTTCATTTTTTCTGGATATATGTCCAGGAGTAAAATTGCTAAATCACATGGTAGTTCTTATTTGTAGTTTTTTAAGGACCCGCCATACTGTTTTCCATAGTGGCTACACTAACGTACATTCCTACCAACAGTGTATGAAGGTTTCCTTTTCTCCACATTCTCCAACATTTGTTCTTGGTAGATTTTTTTGATGATAACCATCTGGCAGATGTGATACCTCATTGTGGTTTTGATTCACATTTCTCTAATAATAAGCAATGTTGAGCATCTTTTCATGTGCCTGTTATCCATCTATATATGTTCTAGAAGAATATTTTAAATAAGAATATTTGTCATTATTTGATATGTTGATTCCCTATGTTACTGCTCTATCGAAAAAACAGTTTAGTTTCTTTTTAGCTAGAGTAAAGATTGTGTACATTTAGTCTCTGCTTTGGTATGTGAAAGAATTAGGGATCCTTTCAGTTTATCAACAAAAACAATGGAAGAGAGAAAACAAGCTTATAAAAGTTAAAAAATTCTTGAAAAATAAATTAAATGGTCAAAACAGAAACTACTTTGCAGCAAATTATAGTTAATAGTTTTAATTTTTTTTTACTGTTTTTAAATCATATTCCTTGTCTTCTGAATTTTCCTTTTAGATTTCATTTACTGATTCTAAATGCTGTTACCTAAAGTTTGGGACTTGAGAACACAAGTTGATTTTCTGAATGATTTAAAGACTTGGCAGGTCTTAGCATACACCTCTTCATCTAAAATAGATGCTATCAGTTCAGTTCAATCACTCAGTCATGTCCAACTCTTTGCAACCGCATGGACTGCAGCATGCCAGGCTTCCCTGTTGATCACCAACTCCCGGAGCTTGCTCAAATTCATATCCATCGAGTTGGTGATGCCATCCAACCATCTCATTCTCTGTCGTCCCCTTTTCCTCCTGCCTTCAGTATTTTCCAGAATCAGGGTCTCTTTCATTGAGTCAGTTCTTCACATCAAGTGGCCAGAGTATTGGCATTTCAACTTTAGCATCAGCCCTTCCAATGAATATTCAAGACTGATTTCTTTTAGAATTGAATAGTTTGATCTCCTTGCAGTTCAAGGGACTCTCAAGAGTCTTCTCCAACACTGCAGTTCAAAAGCATCAGTTCTTCAGTGCTCAGCTTTCTTTATGGTCTAACTCTCACATCCATACATGACTACTGGAAAAAACATAGTTTTGACTAGAGAGACCTTTGTCGGCAAAGTAATGTCTCTGCTTTTTAATATGCTATCTAGGGTGGTCATAGCTTTTCTTCCAAGGAGCAAGCATCTTTTAATTTCGTGTCTGTAGTCACCATCTGCAGTGATTTTGGAGCCTAAGAAAATAATGTGTCTCACTGTTTCCATTGTTTCCTCATGTATTTGCCATGAAGTGATGGGACTGGATGCCTTGATCTTAGCTTTTTGAATGTTGAGTTTTAAGCCAACTTTTTCACTCTCCTCTTTCACTTTCATCAAGATGCTTTTTAGTTCCTCTTTGCTTTCTGCCATAAGGGTGGTATCATCTGCATATCTGAGGTTATTGATATTTCTCCTGGCAATCTTGATTCCAGCTTGTGCTTCACAGTCTGGCATTTCACATGATACTCTGCATATAAGTTAAATAAGCAGGGTGACAAGATACAACCTTGATATACTCCCTTCCCAATTTGGAACCAATCTGTTGCTACATGTCTGGTTCTAACTGTTGCTTCTTGACCTGCATACAGATTTCTCAGGAGGCAGGTCAGGTGGTTTGGTATTCCCATCTCTTTCAGAATTTTCCACAGTTTGTTGTGATCCACACAGTCAAAGGCTTTGGCATAGTCAAAAAAGCAGAAGTAGATGTTTTTCTGGAACTCTCTTGCTTTTTCAACAATCCAACAGATGTTGGCAATTGATCTCTGGTTCCTCTACCTTTTCTAAATCCAGCTTGAACATCTGGAAGTTCTTGGTTCATGTACAAGATGCTATGCTGAAAAGTTTTTTTTTTTTGAGCTTTTATCATTATTCTATATTAAATATAGCAGTATGATGAATGATAGTCCATAATGATTGTGAAAGCAAATACTCATTTATTTTAATGCATAAGTTTGTTGGCAACTTGCTTGACTTTCTAAGGCTCTTAGTTATCAAAGAATTATTAATTCACTCAATAAAATGTGAGGTAAAGCAGAGTCACCTTCTAAAATGAAAGGGAATTTAAGAGAACCATAGAAATAATTCCATAGAACCTGTGGAAATATTTGCCACCATAATTTCAACAAAGTAATTCTATTTATTGACTCTTTTTCCCCTGTGTGTGCGCTCAAAAATGAATATTGGTTGTATTCACTATTAAAACAGATCTACTGTGTTAAGATGAGAGTGGCCAAAATATTTGCAGCCAGTATTCTTATAGGTTAGGTTCAAAAGGCATAAACACTCAATATTTTTAATAACCGAAGCATATTTAAAAATTCTCCAGTCTGTAGTATTCTAACCTAAATGTCCAAATACTGAATAATGCCTAGTATCAAACATTATTCTATAAAATTTCTGTAATTTATACAAACAAGCTGATTTTGCTCATGGCATCACCATAAATCCATTCAGTTCAATAAATCCTCTTTGAATTCTCACTCATTTCTTTTCACTTTTTTCTTTTGAGATGCACTCTTTTGCATCCATTTTCAAAAACTAGAGCTGCTGTCTGAGGGTCATGTGAAGAGTGAAGAGGGTGGAAGACTAAGCAGGAGTGTGAAATTAGGGAGGCAGTTTATATACAGTGCAGGTAGTCAGGAGTTTTGTTGAAACTATAGCAAAGAAAATAATAATGACAATAATTATAGCCAATATTTGCATGTTACTGTAGAATTTCCAGAGTGTTTTCACATGTCTCACCCACCTTAAGCCTCATAGTTTGCTTCTGGGTACTTAATAAGACTCGCTTTGTAATTTTTGCTGAATCATTCATTATATCCAGCTGTCAGTTTCTGGGAAATGATTATGTCTCATATTTCATAAACATACATACACACCCTCTGAAAATATATGTTCTTAAGGTGATTAGCAAGTGGTTAAGAGCTTCATGTGGAAGATTTGCTGGATTTTGTGATGAAAAGGTGTTAAGGATACCAGTGACATCATCAAAGAGAACTAACTATAGGAAAATCTGTAGTGAGTGGGCCAAAGTAAGGAAATTGGACACAGGGAGGCCAGGAAGAGGAGAGAAGACTCCAGGAATTCTCATTGGAAAGATTAATCCTGAACCAAAGTCCTTCATTATTTTTAATGGCTAAATTGTTTTCCATAGTATCTATATTTCATAATCAACTATTTTTTCCATTGAAGTGCATTTGTCCTACTACACTGAAGAACATGTGTACTAAATTTTTGATAACATGAGCAATGCAGATTTTTAGGCATGAAGCTGAATATAATGGTTATATCCTAGTTCTTATTCCTAATTCTGTTTATTTGAATCTTCTCATATTTTCCCTTGAGCAGACTTGTTAAATATTTAATTACTAGATTTTCACCAAAAAGTTTTTTTTATCATTTCAACACTTTTCACATCTTCTAAATATTTTTTTCTGCATTTATCTTTGTTATATCCCTCTTCCTGCTTTTTCTGGATTTATGTTTATTTTCTACCTTGTTGAGTTGAAAGGTTAGTGCTTTTATTTTCAATCATTCTAGGTTAAAAATAAAACATTTCAGGTTATAGAATTTCCCCCCAATACAGTTTTAGTCACATCTCATTGGTTTTGACATATAACTTTTTCATTGACATTTATTGTTATGTCTTTATTTTCTGTTTTTAGTCCTTCTTTGAACCAAAGTTTTAAGAATTTAATTTTAAAATTTATCTGTGGTTAGATGTCTTTTATTTGTGTTTTTATCATTAATTTCCAATTTGATTGCATTGTGATCACTAATGACTGTTTACAGGGAAAATAAATAGAAAATGAAATAAGAAACAAACTGGAATGGGGGGATGGGGAGCATATGGATGAGACATGCATTAAAGAGTAAAGAAAAATAATGAAAACAAACCACAAATAGGAAGAGGAAGTAAAAGGGCCCAAATGACTGGACAGATTAGGAGGACTGAGTCTGTCAGTTACTAACTTGGCAAGAAGTTTGGCTTGTTGAATAGGGTACATGATTCAGGTCAGCATTAGGAGACCAGAATGACAGAGAGAGGGAAAGTAAATGCCCAGGCAGCACACTCCTGCAAGAAAACCCAGCTCCTCTCTGGTTGAGAAGGTTCTTTGAAGACTAGCAAGAAATGCCTTACTTGATCTGCTCTGATAATCTTTTTCTGCCCTCATCCCTTGACATATTAGCTTCTTGGGTAGACTTACTATTTCTTTATCTTCCACTAAATTGGAGGATTTCAATATAGAAAACTGAGGAACCCATCCCACTCATACTATTTTCTTCACCCAACAGTCATTTTTGAGTTCCTATTATGACCAGTACTGTAAAGGGTTATCCACTTCTAAACATCTAACATTTACAGCCCATGTATGCATTCCAGTTCTCTTTTTGCCAAGCAAAGAGAAGCTGCTCCTACTTGAGAAAGAGTGATTGGCCAAGGTTGCAGTTATTTCACAGCCAGAAGAAAATTCCATACCCCACTCTCTACCTACAACACCCAGTCACCGGGGGAGCAGGAGAGGAGACAGATTTCCCAAGCCACTCCCTAATTATTTCTTTCAGTGAAGAAATAATGAAGCTGCCCAGAAATGTCATGGTATCCACAAGTCCCTAGGGAGGAATTGGTACTTAGTGGTGAATACTCCTGCCTCAATTTTTCAGACCTGTAAGTGGGGATTATAATAATCCTTATCTAATTGGTTTGAGAATTGAATGAGCTAATGCTTTAGAACAGTGTCTGGCACACAGTGAGCACTCAATAAAATGAACTCTTACTGTTATTCCAGAATGTAGGTACCCTCACCAGTGCACAGTCATGAAGGCACTGCCATTCCTACAGAAAGAATGAAGCTACCAAAGAGAATACAGATAAAAGGATGCTGAGGTTAAACAAAGCCACAGCATCATGCAGGCCTTTTCATTAAAGAATTAAACAGCCATCCAGAAAGTTGTGACGCAAACTGGAGAGAAGCCAAGACTTCAGTAGACATCACTGAACGGGATTTTATACTTAAAGACTTTTCTTTGAACAAGTTAGGACCTGTCTGTAATGAGCACTGAGAGCCCTGAAATAAGACTCCTAGGAGGACAAGAACACCTTAGATCATCCAGAAAAAGGTCCAGAAAGAACTTGGATCATTCTTTGAGCCACAGTGCATAGGCTTATTATCAGTTCTTGAGTAAGAAAGAACAGGATAGTAGTCCACTCTAAAATCTTTAGCATAAAGCTCACTACAGTATGAATTTAGTCCTTTTTAGAAACGTAGCCTTTGTCTTTATAAAGTCATAGATGAGCTGGGCTTTGTGCTAGACATTGGAAACACATGGTGAACAAGACAGACCCACATAGAGTTTATGATTCAATAGGAGAGACTGGCATTAATCAATAATCACACAAATGTCATTGTAGGCCTTGATAAGTGCCCAGAAGAAATATAAAGTAGTCAATGAAGGTAATATCTGGGACTTTGAGACTTGGGGGTCCGACAGCTTTCTGAGAGAGCAAGAGCATTGCCACACCCTCAGGATAAGGGGGCATTGTCTGGGCAAGAACTGTAGCAGGTGGTGCCAGGAAATAGAGAGTGTGCTTGAAGGCTCTGAGGTGGGGCTCTGGCTGTGGGCCAGCAACTGGAAGAAGGCTTGTGCAGGGAGCTTGTCAGCAGGATAGAGAGCATGCCAGGCAGTGCCAGGTTAGCACCTTTGCTTTCTTCCAAATACAGGGCAGGTCACTGAAGGGTTTAGGCACACAGTTGATGCTGACATATTTAGATTTGTGTTTTCAATGGATCCTTCCAATTGCAGTGTGGAAAGGAGTTTGAGGGACTAGAATGGAAAAGAGAAGTCCATTTTGGGAGACTTTCAACCTGGCCATTAGAGCCAAGGTTATGATGAGCACAACCAAACACAAAGACCCCTTTACTGAATCAGATCCCAAAAGGCTCATACTTGTCTGGATGCTTCATGTGCTGGAGAGACACCCAAACCATAAGAGTCCAGGTGACCACAGTGAGACTGTCATTTGGGTAAATTTAGTTGAATCAGAAAGTGTCAAGAATAACACTTAGCCATGTAGAAGTTCATGAAAATAATGAGTTTGACCCAGCAAAATAAGTAGCTGGAAATGTGTGACTGAAATGATTAGCCAACATGCTGGGGTTTTGAAGAGGCTGCCTGGATTCAGAGCGGCTGAACAACAAGAGAAATTAGACAGATGAAGATCAAATTGCTCTACCAGTTTTATTAAAAGCAGAGTTGAAGAATTTGGCTTAGGTCCATGGGCAAGCCATGTTGCAAAAACTTCTAAATTCAACCTGCCTCTCAGAGTGTGCCCTGTAACTGAGGAAGGAGGTACAGGATAGAGCCTGTTTGGGGAACTTTTGCCTTTTGTGGGCTCGTTCCATAAGCAAAAATTAGAAATTATATTTTACAACTGCATTGGTACATAACTATAAACCAGGGTGGTTTATATTGATTTTTTCTTCTGATTGTAAAAGAAAAAAACTTTTTTGTGGCCCTCTAAACTGGGATGCATCAGCCCAGCAGAGGGCAGAATCCTGGGGTTGCAGGTATATTGGTCCTGAGATGCAGGAAAGGGGATGTGAGCTGAAAGTGCCCATGATGAACAGTGCTGACCCTCATGGGATCTGCCCATGGAACATGACTGGTTGTCCCTCCAACAAACTACACTAGGATCCAAAGACATGTTCTGGTCCTGGGTGACCAAATTTGTGTACCAGCAGATTCGGTTCCCTCAGTTCCGTGTACCAAGTGGCATTAAATACAGTCTTGGGACTTCCCTGGCAGTCCAGCCATTAAGACCACACTTCCAATGCAGGGGGCACAAGTTTGATCCCTGGTAGTGCAGATGGTGATTGCAGCCGTGAAATTAAAAGATGCTTACTCCTTGGAAGGAAAGTTATGACCAACCTAGACAGCATATTAAAAAGCAGAGACATTACTTTGCCAACAAAAGTCCGTCTAGTCAAGGATATGGTTTTCCAGTGGTCATGTATGAATGTGAGAATTGGACTACGAAGAAAGCTGAGCACCAAAGAATTGATGCTTTTGAACTGTGGTGTTGGAGAAGACTCTTGAGAGTCCCTTGGACTGCAAGGAGATCCAACCAGTCCATCCTAAAGGAGATCCGTCCTGGGTGTTCATTGGAAGGACTGATGTTGAAGCTGAAACTCCAATACTTTGGCCACCTGATGCAAAGAGTTGACTCATTGGAAAAGACCCTGATGCTGAGAAAGATTGAGGGCAGGAGGAGAAGGGGACGACAGACGATGAGATGGCTGGATGACATCACCGACTCGATGGACCTGGGTTTGGGTGGACTCTGGGAGTTGGTGATGGACAGGGAGGCCTGGCATGCTGCAGTTCATGGGGTCGCAAAGAGTCAGACCTGACTGAGCAACTGAACTGAACTGAAAGGGGAGCTAAAATTCTACATGTTGTGTGCTGTGTGGCCAAGAAATAAAAATAGTCTAGTAGCCAAAAATAATGTGTTTTCCAGTCTTTGTATCTCTTGGAGAATGTTAATTAAAATCTATAACTCGTCACAGCACGTCCAGAAAGACTGATTGTTCCTAATTCTGTCACGCCCTGCAACTGACTGCCCTTACAGCAAACCCACCTATCTGACCCTAGTCTGACTTATCGGTTTCTGTCTGGGTGTTTGAGTTGTTACACATGGACAAGTGGCACATGTGTGTTTCAACAGCTGGTGCTTTCAAACTCCAGAGAGGGCTTCCATGATGAAGTTTCTAGGCCCGTGATGCAGCCCAGCTCCCAACATGACCTTCATTTCCAGGGAGGATAAGAAGGCCATAGTCTTACATCTTTGACTAAACAAGATCCACGCCTACTGATAAGGCAAGAGCTTAAGAAATAACTAACTCCAAGGTGTAACTGCCTGTTTTCACATGGTGGGAGAAACCACATCTCTGTATTATTACAAGCTTAAATAGGCTCTGGGAGGAACTCTGTGCTATTAAATCTTTAAGAACAGTTGGTGTTCTATATATACACATTTCTACTCACCAGGCAGACACTGTAGCTCTGTTTGTTTGGAAAAGATGGCAGAATAGCCTGGACCTGGACTTGCCAATACAACTCAGGAGGCTGGTCTGGGTCTTCCTACCAAGCATGCTCCATCAGTGGTGAAACTAAGCCAGCCAAGCCATGGGCTGGAAGGCACCTGCAGTCAGATGCCCTCACAGTTCTTAAAATTTTGATGGATTATCTAGGGTGAAACAAATCACCAGCCCAGGTTGGATGCATGAGACAAGTGCTCGGACCTGGTGCACTAGGAAGACCCAGAGGGATCGGGTAGAGAGGGAGGTGGGAGGGGGGATCGGGATGGGGAATACATGTAAATCCATGGCTAATTCATATCAATGTATGACAAAAACCACTACAGTATTGTAAAGTAATTAGCCTCCAACTAATAAAAATAAATGAAAAAATAAATAAATTAAAATAAATTAAAAAATTAAATAAAAAAATAAAATAAAATAAAATTTTGATGGGTAAAGGATAGGGGGTAAATTGCCCCGGCATTTAAGAGCTGCAGTAATTTTGTTGTAGCCATGCGTTCTGGGAAACAAACTCACTCAGAAGGGCAATGCAGATAGTGGAGTGCAGTTTATTACACCAGCGGGCCCAAGGCAGAGTCTCCTCTTAACCAAGGACCCAGACCAGCATTTGTGACAATCTTTTATACCCCATGTGTACATGTCCAAACCCACCACCCCAAATTCCTTGAGACTTACATAAACTAAGGAAGGGTAAATACAATTCCAGTAACTCCATCACTCATGTGCCATGTGCTCAGACAGTTAAACAATTAGCCAATAATCAATAAGCACAAGGTTATACTCCAACAGGTACAGAAAAATTTATGGCCTGTCTGGAGGAAGGGGTGATTAGTGTATGTGTTCTCTTAGACTATGAGTAACCTGGATACGATCTTCAAGATTCCCCTGTCCAGAGGGGTCTTATCCTTCTGTTGTCATTATCATAGGCACTGAACACAGAATTCAGAGTCCATTGGAGAGGTGGCCGAGCATGATCAGCATGAACAGTCCTAAGATGGAGTCCAGGCCCTATGAATTCCTTCTTCAGTTTCTATTTTACAGGCAGTGAAAACTTTATTACTCTGTTAGGGTAATGTGGTACCAGCCTTCCAGGGAAACCAAAACTTATTCTGTGTCTCATATTTTTTTTAATTCTATCTCAAGCACGGTTCCAGCTGGCAGCAAAAACCCGGTCCTGCAGAGAGAAAACCCAGCAGTACAAAGTCCCTGTAGGAGATTTGGGACAGTGGTATTAGGAAAGGACACTTGCCTTGACATCCCTGTCTGTTCCTGGCATTTCTGCATTTGTCTTTGCTTCCTGACCTGAGAACTCCACTCTGAAGCCTGGGAGTGTGGCATGGCCTCCCCAATGCCTGAAAATGGGAAAAGGGGTGGCAAGGTGGAAGTACATCAGCTAATATTTCCTGCCACAATAGAAATACTCTACAGTTCCCATGTAGCTTGTGCTTATCATCTCTGAGCTGATGGTCTCCAGTCTGGATGATTCCTCTGACTTCTAGATTTCTGTACCCAATGGACATATGCACTTGAAAGTCAAATAAGCAGCTCACATTGAACAGACCCAAAAGACTCTTGGCTCCCTTGCCCTTCTCCCCAGTGTTACAAACCCTGTCCTGCTGTCTCAGCAAATGGCCCCATGGTTCACCCAGCTGCTCAAGCCAGAAACCCAGGACTGATCCTTAAGACCTCTCTTTGTTTTACCCCCACCCATATCTCATCTACCCAGTGGATTCTGCCCCCAGAATTCATACCAATTCTGTCCTTTTCTCTCCATCTCTGATGCCACCATCCTACACCCTAGTCTGATTCTCCATCAGCCCCATCAATAGCTTCAGATCTGGTCTCCATGCTACCCTCTTAGCAGTAATAACTCATTTCTCTATACAGTGGAATGATCTAATATAAACCATATCACATCCCAGCTCAAAACTCTCCATGGTATCCCTTCCCACATAGAAACGTGCAAACTCCTCCCCCGGCCATGTCATCTTTCTGACCTTCTCTCATGCCATCTTCCTCTCTGCACACACCCACGCTGGCCTTCTTTCTGCTTTTCAACATGACAAGTTCATTTCTTCCTTAAGGTCACTTGGAACTCTTTTCTTGTGCCTTCTCTCAGTGGGTTGGCCTTTTGGACTCAATTGAAGAAGGCACCCTAGTGCTAACTATCCAAAACTAAGCTAGTCTTTTAAGTCCATTTGTATCATCCCCCTGTCTTTATCATATCACTTACTATTCATTTCTTAAAGTTAACTTATTTCTCTAGTTGTTTGTTATCCCATCATATTAGAAATACATGGCATTTTATCTAGTACTTTACAGTTCACACACACACATTTGAGATCCAGGAGAACAGTGATCTTGTCAGGCACACAAATATTTTTTAGTAAATGAATCATCTTATTTGATACTCATATTCCTCTCACTCATTCTCATGCAATTCATACACAAGAATAAAATAAACTTCTTGTAAATCTCTGAAACATAATAAACAGTTTCAAACTTCCTTGACTTTACACAGTGGTCCCTGTGATGAAATGTCCTTTATTTGTTCTTCTATTCATCCTTCAAATCCCTGTTTGCTAAGCAGCATGCAGATGGATGTGAATAGGAGCCATGGAGGTGATGAGGCAGGGGAGTGGGGAGCCTGCCCAGTTGGTGAGGTCCGAGCTTGGGGCTGGAAGGAAGACTGGAGTCTCTGCAGGGAAAGTCTGCCCCAAACCTGGAGCCTTCCCTTTCCTCAATACAGGATGCAAGGAGATGGGGGACTTTGAATATTCAACAACCTACCCACCATCTTCATTTGTGTGTTTGTTTAAGTTCCCAAACTTTTACTATCCAAATAGAAATTGACATGTAAGATAGCCCCAGTCACCTGCTCAGCCTAAAAGCGGTAGAGGCATTTTTGACTCCACCCCTCACACACACACACACACACACACACACACACACACACACACACACACCTCACATCCAATTTGTCAGCACATCTGGGCCCTTCTTACTGCTGCCCCCAACTGGCACCCTAGTCCAAACGTCATCATCCTTGGCTGAGCCACCATCATAACTTCTAATTACCTCTCTTCTCTCTCCCATGTCCGTACCCTTCATTCTCTGCAAACAGCCTAGCCATCTTTTTAAAACCGAGACCCTGTCACCCCTACTAAAAGCCTTCCAGTGGCTTCCCATCATATTTAGACAGTTCAGCAAAACCTTCATCATGCCTGCCAGGCCTCCCTGCATGCTCTGGCCCAGACTCTGACCACTGGCCACCCTTCCAGTCTTGTTTCCTACCGTGTTTCCATCTGGAGCCCAGGAAGGAGGTCAAAGACACGGACTCTGGAGCAACTCTGCCATCACTGCTTGTGTGGCACTGAACAAATTGCCTGACGTCTCTGTGCTGCGGTTTCTACATCTCTAAAATGGCATCCCACTCCAGTACTCTTGCCTGGAAAATCCCGTGGACGGAGGAGCCTGGTAGGCTGCAGTCCATGGGGTCGCTAAGAGTCAGACACGACTGAGCCACTTCACTTTCACTTTTCACTTTCATGCATTGGAGAAGGAAATGGCAACCCACTCCAGTGTTCTTGCCTGGAGAATCCCAGGGACGGGGGAGCCTGGTGGGCTTCCATCTATGGGGACGCACAGAGTCAGACACGACTGAAGCGACTTAGCAGCAGCAGCAAAGAGAAGATGACAACACTTTATCAAGCTGCTGTAGGCCTAAGGGAATCCTGAAAAGGGTCTCCAGCCCATAGCAAGCTCCTGCACATGCTTCTGGTTTTAAGTAGTTTGATGTCTTAACCTTTAAATTCAGAGAAGCAAGTGAGTATGAAAAAACAGGTTAAGAGAATATACTTGCAGTTATATTCTTGCAACTTAATGCAAGTTAAGGACACATTTTTATGAAGTCTTTATAAAGAAATTATGAAGGTATGTACATAGCAAAATCTCCCTTTGCCCTTCAACTGGAGAAAAACCTAAGAAAGTGTCATGAGTTTTAATAGCACTGAATTAATTGATGGCTTGATTAGTTAAAAAAAAATAGTCTATTTAAAACTCTCTTTTATTTTTTTTCATTCCTGATGTTAAACACCTTCCCCCAGTAAAACCAGTCTTGGATTTCAAAGGGGACTGCCAAAATCACTGACCTGACTGACATGGAAGGGAGGAGAAGGGCGCACTCATGGGCTGGGCGGGCCGGGAGCTCTGGTTGGTGCTTCGTCTGCCAGGATGGCTATAAGTCACCTCTTCTCTTCCTGCTTTGGCAGCTTGGGCTTTCCCAAGGCTGATAAGCATCCAGATTTTTGCCCTACCATATCTGCTCTCCAAGAAAACAATAACCCTCTATCCTGGTGGAGGTATTTTTTCTGCCATAATGCCTTCCCTTTCCGATTCTGATGAGTTGATTTTTTTTGTGAATGGAAGAAAGGTAAGTTTATGATATGATTAATATGCATTTTCATATGTCAGAGATAAAAACCAAGCTGATTTTCTTTTACTGATGCTGTTTCTGATTTATTTAAACTCCCTTTTCTGTCTTTTTCAAGTCACATGTAGTAGTATGAACTTGACCATGGGTCGTTAGTTTAGGGTTTAGTGCAAAATGATTAAAGCTTGGGAGTGTAAATTAGCCTCCAGCTAGTTTGCTCTTTTCTTTTGGAATCAGTAAGGAACTCTCATCTTTATCTGTTAAATTACAATGGAAGTGAATTCTGACCCAGGCATTAAAAGCTATGTCGTCCTCCCATTACATGGAGGTTAGCTCTGCTTGAGTTTAGCAATGCTATTCTATTTTATTTATTTTTTTCCTTTGGAGGCTTGTGTTTTATTCATGGGCTATCGGCCTCCCTCCTGCCCACCCAGGGCAGGTAGGAGGCATGAGGGGAAGGGAGGGCAGCTGGGCTAGGAGGGGGCCGACTGCCGCTGCGCTTTGTAGATGTACTCCAGTGCAGGGGCGATGGTGCACATGTCCAGCTCGATTTTCTGAGCCCAGCTCTGCACATCCCCGATTTTCCTGAGTGCCTAGTGGAAGTTCTCCACCGTCCCGATCCACTGACCTGTCTGCTTGGCAGACGGGGCAGCCTGAATCTGTAGGGTCTTCACCTTGTGGTCCAGCTTTCCCTGGCTCCTGTTGGCCTGGGCCACACCTACATTGAGGTGATCCACCAAAACTTCTGTCAGGCTGGTGGCTGGAGTGATGGCCTCTTGCCTCCTCTGCTACTCTTTGCGTTCATTCTGCTTGGCCTGGTGCTCTTTCAGCAGGTGGGACAGCATGGTCACGGTGGGCTGGGGACAGGGCGCATCCGGCCCCCTCCAACAACACTGTTTTAATAGAAGGAGTATATGACATTGAGGATAATAATAGCAAAGGAGGGTTTTATTTTGCCCTAATAAATACTTTCAGGCTGCTCAATGACCCTCAAGGCTAAAGCATCCCGGCCTGCTACTTTGAGCCTGGAGCAATATCATGATTGAAGACAGCACTAAATCAAGTGTGACGATGATCCGGCAATTAGAATGGTTGAGAAACATTGACCTGGAATATTGCATCAGGAACATCGATGTCTTTATAACACAGAATAGTGTCAGCAGGCTGTGTCCCCTCAATGTAGGGGCACACAGGAGGAAGGGGCAGTGGTCCTGGCTTGCAGGCCATCACTCCCAACCCCCATCTTGCTTCCACCTTGGAAATTATTTCCGTAGCCACACAGGTAGGGTGTTAAAGCAGTCTAGGTGTAATGCTTTGCTTCTGTGATGACATTTCGCTCAGCCTGCTCTGCACGCTGAGATTCTGAGTGGGGAGCACTGAGCTCATCTCTGGCTGAGTGAATCTCCTGAGGACTCAAAAGGAGACTTGAAAATAGGAGGCAGTTATGAAAAATAATGTGGTTTGTTACTTTTTCTGGGGTGATCAAAAACACTTTCAGTGGAATAAGGTCCTGTGTCTCTAGTTTCAATGTTGCGCCCCTTCCTAATGTGTTTCCTCCAGTTCTCCTCTCTAATCTTGCCTGACTGTACCCAGCAGAGATGCTGCCTGAGTTGGGGAGGACAGATAACTTTATCTCATGTGCAGGCTTCGATCTATTGGGAGTAGCAGCCTGGAGTGCCCTGAGAGGCAGAAGGGAGATTCCTGTCCCCTTAAGCTCTTCCTTCACCCAGGCACGTCCGTTTCAGGGGGCAGGGGGAGCTGGTGGGGGCAGCAGGGGCTCCCTCATAGCATACTCTCCTATGACTCCCTTAGAGAACCTTCTCTGGCTAAGCTTTTTCATGACTTCATGTGGCTGAGTTATCTTGAGTCAATTTTGGAATCTGTTTCCCCATCTGGATCCTCTCCGAGTAGCTGTAAGGGAAAAAATTATCCAGAATTTACAGTTGTCACATATATGAGAAAGTTCAGAGACATTGAAACAGTGTTCCATTATTTCTCCAGAATTCTATTTCCAGTGTTAGAAGAGGCTTCTTTTGTTGTTTTTGGTCCTTGTGAAGCCAGCACCTTTCAAAAACATGCCCCCAAAACAACAGATAGGATTGCCATAACACGATGGTATTATCTTCCTAAAATCCCTTCTTATTTCACAATGTAGGTCATAGAGAAGAATGCTGATCCTGAAGTAAATCTACTATTCTACTTGAGGAAAATCCATATCCTTTTATTTTACTGTAATTAATCTGGCTTTGGTGGTAAAAAGAAAACATGCTAAGACTTCTAAAGGAAGTCATTCTTCCTTTTGTATTTGCTCTAGATAAATAACCTTGTGTTCAATTTGCACAGTCTAGTTGGAGTTCAGAGAATGCATTTAAAAATGACAGCTTCGTGCCATATTCATTGTATTTTTTGCCTGGGAAAAACCAAAATGATCATCCAGTGAACCATGAGTGGGATAACATTGGAAATAACTTTTTGACTTTTGAGCCCCATGGTCACCTTGATGATGGTTTTATATTCAGCAGGGTGAATGTGAAAATGTCCAGCCAGGAACTTCCCCAGTGGTCCAGTGATTAAGACTTCCATGTCCGGGGGCATGGGTTCAATCCCTGCTTGGGGAATTAAGATCCAACATGGCAGGCCAAACAAAAGATTAAATAGTCCAGCTGCTTGCTCAAGGGTACATGTCACTGACAATGACAATGTGTGTACCTTCCCACAAGGGCATTTCACTGACTTGTCATCTATGCCTTTTGATAATCCTTATCAGAGAAAATAAGGTTTTATAAGCCTATTTCAAAATCCCATTGTATAACTAATGCACTCCAGATCTTTACTTCTTATCTGGACTCTTTTTCACATCTCACTCCTCCTGCACCTTGATTAAATATTCAAAAATAATTTCTTGGGCTTGAGTGTAACTATAAAAGGGTAGCAGGAGAGAGTGACTGTGGCAGTGGTTACACAGATCTATGAGATACAATTGCGTAGAGCTGGGTATACCACATAGTATGAGAGCATGCAGAAGTGGCAAAATCTGAAGAAACTCTAGCCTTGGGTTTTCTGTTTTCGGTATGATATCTATGTCAGTTTCCTGGTTTTGGTGTGTTGCACTATAGTTCTGTGGGATGTCAGCATTGGGGGAAACTAGGGAACAGGTCCATAGGGCAGTCTGTACTATTTTTGCAACTTCTTATGAGACTACAATTGTTTCAGAATGTTTTGGAGATTTTGGGGGGAAGTTTCCTGGTGCCTAGTGGTTAGGATTCCGGGCTTTCACTGACATAGCCTGGGTTCAATCCCTGGTCACAGAAATGAGATCCTGCAAGCCACATGGCCAATAGATAAATCAACAAATAATAAGTTAAAAATAAGTATACTTATTCAGTGTCTACTGAGAACCAGGCACTGTACTAAGCTCTGAGGAATTGATGGTGTGCCAGACAGTCCTCTCTCCAGAATCTTCATTTCCTTCTGCTTCTGGCTCTTGGCCTCCCAACATGCACATCCAAAAACATGAAGCGTGACTTCCTTTCTCCTGGTCCTTTCCTCGCCAGACTTACCTAATAACTGTGTGTACCTAATGTCTCATTTCTCTGCTGACTCCATCTCTCACTATTTAACATTTCAATCTGGTTTCCTACCCCCATTATTCTACTACTCTAGCCAATACTGCCCCTCAGTGTCCCCATTGCACTCACTATTCAGGGAATTGGGATTACAGTTGAAACAAAACAAGGGAGGCGGGAGGGGGGATCGAGATGGGGAACACATGTAAATCCATGGTTGATTCATGTCAATGTATGGCAAAAACCACTACAATATTGTAAAGTAATTAGCCTCCAACTAATAAAAATAAATGAGAAAAAAAAAAAAAACCAAACAGGCCAAATCCTTCCTCCTTGGTTTTGCCACCTCCCATTTTCCCAGCTTTAAAATCTGTGTTAGTCAGCATACACTATCACTTCCCTTTTCTTACCTTTCTACATCTGTGCCACACTTTACCATGCTTTCTCTAGACTCCCAAAGTGAAGAAACTCTATATTAGGAACAAGCTGAAAATTCATGGGCTCCCAGGTAAGCAAGGCTGGTAGAGCCCTAGACAGAATCAGCCCCAGCCTCCCATTTCCATGGTGGCTCACACAGTGAAGAGTCTGCTTGCAGTGCAGGAGACCTGGGTTTGATCCCTGGGTCAGGAAGATCTCCTGGAGAAGGAAATGGCAACCCACCTACGCGGCCCAGACCTGCTGGGGTGCAACCTCATGTTACCCCTCCTTCTACATGACAGATCCCGGCCTGCTGTTAAGCAACCTGACCTGTAAAAACAAGATACTGCACCAGCAAGGGTTGATGTCCCACAGCTACATGGGTTAAAGAGGGTGTGTCATTAGGAAGCTGCTTTAATGCAACTGTGAGATCCTGGCTCTAGGATAAAACTGGAGAAATGGGATGGGTCAGAAACATCCTAAACACTTGTCCTCACTTTCCCACACCCTTCACATACCCAACCCTAACACCTTGCAGTTCTTGAAACAACTCTTCATTCAGTAGATGAATTTTACCAAGCACCACGTGTGCAGAAGTAAGCTGGAAGACACAGCTTCTGCCCTCAGTCTAGTGCATGAAGAGACAGACAGCGGGTGTGATGAGTGCCGTGTAGTGGGAACACGGACAGGGCCCTCCCACCAGGCTTGAGCAAGGAAGGAAGAGAGAAGGGTTGTGTCGGAGTTTCTGGGAAAGGGGAATTCATGGGGGAAAGGGTATTCTTGGTGGTGGTGTGGGGGTGCAGAAGCAAGATAATATATTGCTTTAGAAGAACTGAAAGCAGTTTATTCCAATGGATATAAAGCTTTGGGGGGTGGGGGTGGGAGGGTATAGCAAGAGATGAATGAGGAGTGAGATCCTTGAGGCAAAGAGTCAAGTTTGGCATGCAAAACTCAATCACTTACTGGTGAATGACCAGAAGTCAGTGGAAATTCCAGGGTCAACTGCACACGCTGGCCATGGGCATTTAGTCTCAGGGTAACTTCTGTATATCCCCATAGTGTTGTGCATCTTGGGGCCCTGAGAGAGTTCTTTTCTTAAAGAACCAAAAAAACCAAAAAATAAACTTCTGATATATTATTGTTTGTATTTGACTTATGTAGGGTTGTCAGCTTTAGCATATAGAAATACAGTATGCCCAGGCAAATTTGAATTTGAATGCATGGGACACACTTACACTAAAATATAATTCATTTTTTATCTGAAATTCAGATTTAACTGGGTGTTCTATATTTTGTCTGGTCACCCTACCTAGCGAAGAGCTTTAGGATGAGTCAACAGAACATGGAAGAAACTGCCTGAATCAGGCACTTCTGTTGGGACTGGAGGAAGGAGGCATCAAACTACTTGTCTGGTAACCAGAGGGCAAAGCAGCTGGTTGAATCAACCTTTCACTTTGCACTCAAGGCAATGTTAAAACAAGAAGCATAGATCTGCTTTAAGGTCTAACAGAGTGAAAAGTCAAAATTTGCCTCTTCTTTGAGTCAGACGGCTCCTGGATTCCTTTGCTTGAAAATGTCAGGTCACCAAAGGCAAAGAGAAGGGGTTTCTCTGAGTTTTCCATTCAGGTCAATGGTGCTTTCTCATGAAGGCCTCACCCACGTGACTCTGCCTGAAGACAGAAAGCTGGACTTGCCTGCATGGGCTCAGACAAGGGAACACAGGGAGCAGGGTACCACCCCCTCTGAGCCTCTGCAGAGAATCTCAGCTTCCTACTCTGCGGCCTCCTGACCTGGTATTATCTCTTCATGGGCAGCAATTTCTAGATGAAATCATTCTCAGCCTCCACCCAAGCCAATTATAACCTGTACCCACAAAATCTTTCTTAAACCTCCCCCAGAGAAGTCCCAAGCAAATTCTAGTAGACTCTAATAGCACCTGAAGCAAAGGGATTACATGTATTATTTGTTCTTTCTTTGTGGAAGCATGCCAGTGTCTTACACGGAAGAGGTACACAAGAGTTTGTTGATATTACTGGCTCAGGAACCAAGTTATCAATTTATATTTTCTAATCCTGTAATCCTATAAGAAAATAAAAGCGTTACATTGCTGAACCAGGAAAAGATAAACTTCCTGGCAGGGGTTTCTGAGTTTTATTTATGCACCACCTCCTAGCACCTCCACAGCAATAACATAACACGAGTGCAGAATCTATTGTCCCCAACCCTGAATTCAACAGGCTTTTCCCTATTCATCTGGATGCAGACTCTGATCTAACTGGCATGAGGCTCTCTGTAGTCTTCACATGTCCCACTCGGTGTGAATATCCAGAGGACTCACTGTAGAGCATGAGCTTTTGATTACAAGGTGCTGCCCTTGTGCCACTGGAGAGCTACCATACTGTCTTTCTAAAATCCAGAAAATGCCTCATTCACAAATGCCTTGGGGATTTCAGATAAAGCCGTGAGATGTGGGTGTGTAGGGATATCTTCTCACCTTTCATCAATTAGCTCACTTATGTGCAAAAAGTGGGGCAGCTCTCTTAAGCAGGAAATCTTAGGAGACTCCAGAAAATGACTCACTTGTTATCAGTATCTGAGGAAGAAAAGTATAGAAAGCAGAGCAGCCTGGGTCCCTCTTCTCCTTGACCTCCTTCCTTCCAGTCCGCCTCACCGGCACCAAGTACGGCTGCGGGAGCGGAGGCTGCGGTGCCTGCACTGTCATGGTGTCCAGATACGACCCCAAGACCAAGAAGATCCAGTATCCTTTGCATTGGCCCAAGCGCTTCTGGGAAGGGTGCAGAACCGCCACGTCCTGTCCCTGTGTCCCCTCTCCTCTCTCCAGGCGTCCATTGCACTCACATGGCCTCTGGACCTGCTCTCCTGTGACTTCCCATGCTCCAGATCTTTCCTCTGGACTCTCTTCCCATCAGGGTGTATCTGTCCTGCATTCCAGCCTCTCAGGGCCACTCTGTCTCTTGCCGTACAGATATTTGCTTTGCTTTTGAGCAGATCTCAGACCGAGGGCCAGGCAAGAATGGGTTTACACACAAAGAAGGGAAGCATTGTCCTGGCAGAAGGTTTAGATCAACAAACACTAGAAGAGTTCTTCCCCTGAAGGGCCGAGTGAGACCTCCCATCATGTTCTGTGACTGAGCCAACGCCAACTTGACCTAAAATGTAAATTTGCTCACTGCTTGCATGTGGTCGGAGAGTTGTCAAGCAGGATTCCCAAGTTTTTGGTCTTAAGTCTCTGGGTTATGCTTTTCACAGATTAGGAGGAGGAGACGCAGGGGAAAGGAAAGCGGTGAGTTTAGCTTTGGACGAATCGCATTGCAATTACTATGGGACATGCAAGAGGGATTGTCCACAGGTATCTACATAGACAGGTCTGTTACTCAGAGGGGAGGTCTCATCCGGAACTAGTTTGTTGGAAGTTATCAACATAGATACTAACAATGACAATAGAAAGAGCTAATGTTTATTGAATGCTAGGCACTGTTCAAAATAGTTTACATCATGTTATCATATTCAGTCCCCAAAACAACTTTGAGATAGGCTCGACTGTCACTCATATTGAAAAAAGAGGAAATGGAGGCAAAGAGGGTTAACTAACTTGTCAAGGTTATGAGGGCCAGTTAGTGGTTTTCAACCCTGGTCATTTAGAACGTAGCGGGAATCACAGGAGAGCTTCCAAGTTTAGGACACTGCACAACAAGAGACAGGGAGATGGGCAAAGAAAGACACCCCCAAAAGGAGACCAAGAGGGAGTAGCCAGGTATGAAGGAGGAGCATCCAGAAGAGAAAGTTCCCAGGTGGTAGAAGTGCAATAGTATGAAAGACCAGGACATGGCTCAGAGCCATTAGATTGCTCCCAGAGCACTGTCAGCAGACTTGTGGGGCTGGAAGATGAGGTACAAATACGCAAGAGTGACTGGAGGGCCAGGAAGGCATGGATAGCTTTTGAAAAAACTCGACTAAGAAGGAGCGAAAGATGGGCTGGAGAGATACATTGGCCTGGGGATTTATTTTTAGCACACAAAAAAAAAACATTTGAACTTCTAAATTCAAGGGAATTTAGAGAAATGAGACCCTAGAAAGGAAGAGCTTAGAAGGGCAATTGATAACGAAGCAAGTCCATGGGAAGACAAGAATAGAAGGGATTCAGAGCCCTGGGGAAGAGGTGGGGTGGGGTGTCCTCACCCTCCAGGCCTGGACTGGGAAATGAGGCTGACTGCAGCTAGAGATGAGTAGGGGTGGGTTGGGCAGTGATAGGAGAATATGCCTCTATTTCCTGGATGAGGCATAAGGCTAAGACAGGAAACCAATGAGCCCTGGAAAAGTTGAGAGAAAAGGAGGAGGGAGATAATATTAAGAGAAAGTAAACTTAATGGAGGAGGGCAGCTGGAGGACGAAAAAAAAAGCGCAATAACCCAGGGTTCACGCTAGCTCTGTACACCAAGCACTCTTCCAAGAGACTAAACTGGACTAATGAAGACTGGACCCCATTCCCAACCAGTGAGATGAGAATCTGATGTAACCACATCTGCTGTGTCAATAATACAGACTCTAGTGTGAGAGAGACTGTCAAGACAGGGGCATGAACCCATGGTTTACATACTTGCCCATACACTGGAATCAGCTGAGGAGCTTTGAAAAGTGATGGAGTGATTGCATCCCAAAGATTCTGGTTTAATTAGGCTAGCCTTGGACTTCCCTGACAGTCCAGTGGTTAAGACTCTGTACTTCCGATATAGGGGGCTCGGGTTCAATCCCTAACCAGGGAACTAAGATCCCACATACTGTGTGGCATGACCAAAAATTAATAATAATAATTAGGCTAGCATGCAACCAGAATTTTTGTATTTTTAGAAACTTCCCACAGTTGAGAATCACTGGGGTAAATTATCCCATGATGGTTTACATGAGTCAATATATCATTTTGTGATGAGAAAAAGCCTTTTTTTCCTCTGAATGAGAAAAATAAACAGAGAATGAGGGTCTCTTGGAGGTTCTACACAGAGCTCAGTTTTCTTTTTTTCCATTTCTCTCTACCATTCTACTCCAGCCCTATATTAAGTCCTTTCTTGAACACTTCCAAAAATTACGGTTTTTATCTAACGTTCTCTGTGTTCTCAGGGAAATACAGTCTCAAGACCCTTTCTAGAAATAACTCCCTGAATTATGTTACCTCCTCCGTGTGATTCCAGTGTGCTCTCTTTACAAAATCCCATCACAGCCATTATCCGGTTACAGCCTGCCTGGTGCCCATCTGCTCTCTGTATGGGGCTGCCGTCACCACCGTGGAAGGTGTAGGAAGCATCAAAACCAGGATTCACCCCGTGCAGGTAAGCGGACAATGTGGGGGGACCCAGTGCTGGTATCGGCACCCTCCATAATCCAATGGACTCCAGTTAGGTCATCAATTTTGAGGTATTTTTTGTGCTTTTAAATTCTCATTTTGTGGGATTTAGTGCTTCATAGCTAGGGATCTTTTCAGAGCTTGGTATATAGGGACTTCCCTAGTGGGCCATTGGTTAAGATTCTGCACTCCTCCTCTGCAGGGGAGCACAGGTTCCATCCCTGGTGGGGGAACTAAGATCCCATATGCCAAAAATAAAATAAATTTTTTTAAAAAGAGAGAGATTTGTGTATAAGATTTCTTCATCTTTATAATTTTAATATATCTTAGCTTCTCAGTCTCATCCTTGCCCTAAACTAAAACAAGGACAACCCAGTCTGATAAGAGAAGAAAATGAGATAGGAAACTACAAGTTTATAGAAGATACCACTGGCCTACCACATTTCGAAATTACTGAACTGTGAATAAGAAGCTAATCTTGTATACAAATACTCCCCAAATGTCTCATGAGAAGCTGAACACCATGCTACAATAAAGCACAACTAAAATGACGAAGTATTTATTGATACTAATGTTCAGAGGACTTTTTAAAGAAATTGCAGTGTTACTTTTATGAACTATTGAACAAGAGTTTCTTCGGAGATTAAATTTTAAAAGCAGGGTGTAGAAAGAAAATTATGGATTGCCATAATCTCCTTGGAAATTTCTTCCCCTAGAAAATTGTGTTAGAACGCGGAGGCTCAGAGCTTCCTCTGTTGATGTGGTGCATTTATGAGCACTTTTGGTAGTGTTTATCTTTCAGCTGTAAACTTAATGACTTTTTGATCTTATTAAGCTCTTACTCCACACTTGGCTCACCATCCTAACAGTTATGGAAGCAACCTAATGCTGCAGCTTATCAGAGTTCTTCCTCCCAAATTCTGACAACACTTGATAGTTCAGTAGTGTCCCGAACAGGCTTTTACTGACATGTGAGAGCCGCTTCTCTTGTGTTGTTGGAAGAGGGTGCTTGCTATGACCAGTGCGTTCTTTTGGCAAAACTCTATTAGCCTTTCCCTGCTTCATTCCATACTCCAAGGCCAAATTTGCCTGTTACTCCAGGTGTTTCTTGACTTCCTACTTTTGCATTCCAGTCCCCTATAATGAAAAGGGCGTCTTTTTGGGGTGTTCTAAAAGGTCTTGTAGGTCTTCATAGAACCATTCAACTTAAGCTTCTTCAGCGTTACTGGTCGGGGCATAGAATTTGATTACTGCTGGGAAAGATTGAGGGCAGGAGGAGAAGGGGACGACAGAGGATGAGATGGTTGGATGGCATCACCGACATGACATGAGTTTGGGTGGACTCTGGGAATTGGTGATGGACAGGGAGCCCTGGCGTGCTGCGGTTCATGGGGTTGCAAAGAGTCAGACACGACTGAGTGACTGAACTGAACTGATCTGAGAGCCGCTTGTTAAATGTTAGGGATTTTGTGAGGCAGGCTTTAAGCACAGCTGTTACTAAAAACTAAACTATACAAACTTAAAAGTAGGTAAATGATATTAAAAAACAAAGTTAATAAATAGCAACTTTTATTGTATCCTAATTATTTTACTACATTTTTCTATCACCTATGCTTTTGAGGCCATTTATGTCTATTGTAGCTACACAGTGGAAGTACCTTGTAAATGTATCCACATTCAATGACACCACATCAGAAGTTTAACCTCAGCCTCTATGGAAATATTTATATTACCAAAAATAGTAGAAGCTACAAATAAGGACTGTCTTCCCAGAGATCCAGTTGTTAAATATTTACCAGCACATCTGCTGTGTCCGTCTATATGACACATCTGAAACAACTTGCCTTCTAGCAGTAAACCCAACACAGCCATATTTTCCTCTAGGACTATAACAATGTCTTTCCTTTCAGTTGAACCATGGATGAAGTTTTTGGTTTCCATCTTAAGGCTCATGCTGTTTGAAAAATGTTTATTTAAAAACATTTGAATCACATTCAGGCCAGCGAACTGAGTATCCTCAACTCATTGAGAAAGACATGGGACAAAGACACACAGTGGGACCCACAGAGTCATGTTTCCCATCCGCTCATGGATTGGGTCTTTGTACAGAATGAACAAAGTAAATTGTCATTTCTCATTCTATTTCTCACTCTCTTTTTTTTATTGTTTTGTTATATATAAATGCATAAAGTTGAAAGTGCATAAATTAAGTATATAAATGGCACAACACTACTAAATTATACTTCAAAATTTTCAAAGCATTTATATATATTGTCATTTAATCCATAAAACATTATAGAATATAAATGAAGAAGAAGATAAAATTTACTTGCCAGAGACTGTTAAATGATTTGTATATACTCATTCATTTATTCTCAGTTATCTTGTGCCATAGATACCATTATTATCCTAAGTTTAAAGATGGGAATAACTTGTGGACACAAGGTGGGAAGGAGAGGGTAGGATGAATTGAGAGAATATTATTGACATATATACACTACCGTGTGTAAAATGGAGCTTCCTGGGTGACTCAGCAGTAAAGAATCTGCCTGCAATGCTGGAGACACAGGTTCAATCCTTGGGTCAGGAAAATTCCCTGGAAAAAGAAATGGCAACCCACTTCAATACTTGCCTGGGAAATCCCATGGACAGAGGAGCCTGGCAGGATCCTCTGTCCATGGGATTACAAAAGAGTTGGACATGACTTAGCAACTGAAATGACAACAATGTGGAGAGTAGATAGCTAGTGGGAAGCCGCTGTATACCACAGGGAGCTCAGCGGGGTCTCTGTGGTGACCTAGAGGGACGGGATGCGGGTGGGCTGGGAGAAGGGCTCAAGAGGGAGCGGACATATGTGTACTGATTCATGTTGTTGCACAGCACAAACTATTAATAACACAACATTGTAAAGCAGTATATTGTTGTTGTTTAGTCACTAAGCTGTGTCCAACTCTTTTGCTACCCCATGGACTACAGAGCCCCAGGCTCCTCTTTCCATGGGATTTCCCAGCCAAGGCTACTGAAGTGGGTTGCCATTTCCTTCTCCAGGGAATCTTCCTGAAACAAGGTTCAAAATGCATCTCCTGCATTGACAGTCAGATTCTTTACCACTGAGCCACCAAGGAAGCCCCAAAAGCAATTATACTCCAATTTTTTAAAAAAACGTCTTTTTAAAAGGAAGTGAAAAAGATGAAGAAAGGAAGAAAGTCAAGTAAATCATCCAGGGACCCACAATTAATGAATACAGGAAGGACCAAAATCCACATGAACATGACTTCAAAGCATTTTACTCATTACTTAAACTATATTCTTATTTCGCAGGTAAAGAATCCAGAGAGTCTAGAGAGTAAAGTAACTTAATACATGCCAATAGGCTTTTCTTGAGTCGGTAGAGTGAAACATATGATTTCAGGAAATAGAAATATCCTTCCAGATTGACATTTTTCACCCTGCAGTTATCTCTAGAAAGTTAAATATATAAGCTTTGCTCCTATCTGGTATACAAGGGAGGGAAATGTGAGGTTTACAGTAGAAGTAATGTACCATTTTTCCCCCAGGAAAGACTTGCCAAGTGTCATGGGACACAGTGTGGCTTCTGCAGCCCAGGAATGGTGATGTCCATCTACACACTGCTGAGGAACCACCCGGAGCCCACCCCTGAGCAGATAACCGAAGCTCTTGGAGGTGAGGCTTCTCAGCCCTCAGCAGGCAGGACTTCCAGTGGGAGGTGCCGAAGGAAGGAGGGAAGAAGGCCCCAGCTGGTGGAGGGAAGCTGTGGTGCAGCTCTGGGGCTCCAGGCACCTGGTCAACAAGTAGGCTCATTAGCCCTCACCTTGACCACAGGCCTCTCTAGGAAGGGCCGCCCTCATTGGTCAGCATTGGTGCCAAGAATTGGGGCAATATTGTTTCATTACAAACCTTTCTCCTTTAATGGAGCCTGTAGTCACTCTGCAAAAGCATTCAAATAGACTGTTTCTAACATTTTTAATACAATAGTTTCCAAATGTGGAAATCTGGGTAGTGTACAAGAATGAGATTTATTGGTTTATTTTTAAATCAACCTGTCAGAATTATTCATTAACCCTACTTACTAAAATTAATTTTACAAAGAGAATAGATTTCAGAAACTTTACCTTTTTCTGTCCTGGTTGGGTTCATTACAAGATCGAGAAGCCCATAAACAGGAATTAGTTATCACAGATAAGCTTGGTGAGCAACTCAATCTCCTATGACTAGCTATTGAATTTAAGTGAACAAACACTATTTACTACCAGAAAAAAAGCATTTTATCAAATGTAGTTTCCTTCAATAAACATACTAGGTTCAATGTAACCAGTTACTAGTTCTTTGAAGAAAGCTGTGGAAGCAAACCTCTAAACATTATAAGAAAACTCTTTGTCCCTTTCAGTAAACAAGCCTACACAAAAATTCAGTTTTATGATGAAAGGATACAGACTAAAACAAAGTAAAATTTCAACTTAAGTTGTATGGTGAGTAGAATATAAATATTCACTAATATTTTCCCTTATCTCTCATCAACTTCTACATTCAACATTTTTCAGTTTCTCATTAAGTATTGTAAGAATTTTGGCCAATGGTTTCAATTATAATTTTAACTAAACCTGAATAAATTTGAATAACAGATAATCTTTGTTTTATAAAATAACCCTCACAAATGAGATATTTAGAGCTTTGAAAAGTAAAAGTCTTGAGATTTGCCTTACTTTTTGTATGTTTCTTTGAATATGCACAGACAGTCTTATAAACATGAATTATTTCCTCCCAGATTCTATGCCTATAACTCACTTAACCACCAGGAGATGGCATTGTAAAGTTTGGCTAAATTATAAAGATAACTTCATTCTAGGTGTGGATAACTTCGAGAGTATATTTTGTTTCACACTTCATTTGCTTGATCTCTTTTCTAGAATTATAAAAGCTAGGCACACTGATCACCTTTATGTTCATATTTTGAGAAAACTGATCAAATAAAAACTCAAAAGGAATGCAATTAGACATGACATATACCTTCTATAATGATCAGCTGATACAAATGACCACTTCATTTAATCTTGTTTTTTTCTTCAAGACTAAGAAAAGAAAAAATTTGAATTTCCATATTTTTCTCCCTCAGAATCAGAAAATTTTCTGTAATGGGTGCTATTTGTTTCCCTTGGTGGGCTTTTACTAGCGCTTCTGATTATGTGGCAAACAAAACTAAAAGCTTTGATATAGCTCTCTCTAGCTTTTAATGCTTTCTCACTGTTTATCAATGAGAAATTGTCCTTTGCCTCTTAAATAGTTCAATTTCATGCCCTATAGCTATGTTCTAGGTATTTCAACTCCTTTTTTCTATGCCAGAGAGAGGTTTGTAATTCACAAACTCTTGTATTCTTTCTTCTTAGCAAAAGGAAAGATTAAAATATGGAATCTAAATCCATCCTTGTGCATGTAGTTTCTTTCTAAACAATTCTTGCTCAAATGAAAAAAGAGAAGTAAACCTATTATCCAGTTTCTCCACATGACTCACTGGCAACAAGTTTCCAAACAACACTTTGCTTCTAGCTAACTAAACCTGCCCAGTTGACATTTATACATTGCTTCTGAGATTTTTAAACTGTATTTGAACATAATAATCTTAAATTTATTTTTAACATAAAAATGATGTATTTCTATTATGAAAAATGAAAAAAAATGAAAAGATAAGGGGAAAACTCATTCGTGTGCTAGAAGACAAGCACAGTCAAAATGCTTCTCTTTCCGTCTCTTTTGTGCATAGTTTTTGTAGGCTTATTTTAAATTCTTGTGACTATTATGTATGCAATTGCATATTACATATACAATTTTTAACTATACAACATTAGAATTTTCCCATATTACTAAAACCTCTTCATAAATGTCATTTATACTGGCTTCAAAATTTGAATATACTTTTTCAAAGGACAGTGGTTTCATCACCGTTTCTTTTTGAAGTAACTAATTAAAACAATACCAGGTAATTACTGAACACCTACTTTGCTGTACTGGGAGGATTCGAGAACATCTAAGACTGTCTTTGTTTTCTCCATGAGCTTAAGAGCCAATGAAGGAAATGAAGCATGCACATAAACGACCCTACTCCAACATCGTCAGCGATAGACCTGGGAAAGGATCCAGACAATGAGTGTACGGCTCTGGCTGGGGTGTTAGAGCAGACTCCATGGAGGAGGGGGCTGTGGCCCTAATAAATGGACACCCTCTCCCCAAGAGGACCTTTGAGGCAGAAGAAACTACGTGAGAGAAGCTTAACAAAGAGGCCCATGTGAGATGTTATGGGGGACGGTGGTCACATGTTACATGAGTTAGGGCAGGGGTGAGAAATAAGGTAGGAAGGGTCAACTGGGAAAAAACTATAGAGATCTCTGATATTTCAGGATAAAACTGTAATCACAAGTATATTCTATTTTTGAAGGGCATTTCTGTTTCAAAGAGCCATTTTGTTGGTTTGAGAAACAAAAGGTAAAAACTGAAAAACTACTAGTATAGCTATTACACTGAAAAAAAGCACAACTATGCAATATATCTCTATCATTCCTTAAACATCAATTTCTTCTTCAGGTAATTTGTGCCGCTGTACTGGATACCGGCCAATTGTAGAAAGTGGAAAAACTTTCTCTGCGGTAAGTTATGATAAAAAATATTTTTTCAGTTGATTTAACATATTAAGAAACCTTTGTGTAAAACTGTCTCTTGCATTCAGTTATCTCTAAACTGTCGTGCTTTCTAGCCACTGAAAGTGATTAAATGCCCCTATTGTTGTTTTTAAAAATAAATCTTTAACATCTATCTTGTTTACAGCCCTAAATTAGGCAGGCAGTCTTTCGAAGTAACGTATGTGGTCCATTACTTCAAGAAATGCAAAGCCTATAGAAGAAAATGAAATATATAGATTAAAAAACAATAAACACATAGTTGAAAAGCAAGATATTAAAAGCTCAATATATCCTCTCTAGCGGGCTTCCCAGGTGGCACAGTGGTAAAGAACCTGCCTACCAATGCAGGAGATTTAGGAGACTTGGGCTCCATCCCTAGGTTGGGAAGACCCCCTGGAGTAGAAAAATGGCTACTAACTGCAGTGTTCTGGCCAGGAGAATCCCAGGGACAGAGGAGTCTGGTGTGCTATAGTCCACTGAGTCACAAAGAGTCGGACACGACTGAGAACAGCACGGCGTAGCCTCTCTACCTTGTAAATAAGCTTTAGAGGAATATGGATTAAACAGAATCAGAGTGGGGAGGGAAGATACAGAGACTTATTGGAGAAGGAGAGTTTTGAGCCAGGTCTTAAATGAAGTGATATTGATGGATGGGTAAAGAGAGGTGATTAGAAAATTTCCAGTAAGAAAATGTTTGGAAGTAGAAAAAAGAAAGATGTCCACAGTTCAACTAAGAATTTGATGTGGCTGAAGCATTAAGGAATTTAGGCTTAAAGCTGATACCTACTATATAGTCATTGTTTATTCTCAAGATAGAAGTCACACAAGAACAATATTTCAAAATTCTTGGCACCTGTCTATAAGGAGAATAAAGCCTGGAAAGAGAGAATGGGGATGAGGGCATGTACTAGTGCACTATCCCATGTATGAGGGAATGAGGACCTAAACCAGTGTGGTAGATATGGGCCCAAAATGATACCTTTCAGGAAGAGGATTGCCAGAATCATAACCTCTAGATGATAAAGGAGGCAGTGAGAAAGAAATCCAAATCAGCTTCCAAACTGAGAGATCAAGGAATCAAACAGGTTGAAGGAAGTTGTTAAAGAATGATTTACTATATGGCCTGGAGGCAGGTGATGTCTTGAGATAGATTTAATTTTCATAAAGTTAAATATCAAGACTAGGCATCATCATGGCAAGTATTCAGCTGTGTTTTTCATCACCTATTTTTATGGTAAAAATTATTTTTATATAATTTTGATTGACCAAAACCAATTCAAAGGGTGCAAGTTCATTCCAAATACTAAAACGTCTGAAAGAAATCTTTGTTTATACCAGAAATGAAGAATTTCAAAAAGATTTCCAAACTACAGGCTAGTTTATTTTAAATCCTGAGCAAGGTATTTTTTATGTTGTGCTATATGTGTGGCCATTTTGACTCACGAGAACAGCAATTTCATATGACTCAATCTATTACTATTTTCCTGAGGGCAAAATACATACAAAGGTAGACATTTTGTCACACTCACTCAGAGTCCCCACATTCAGCCACTAGTTGGTCCCTTTATCGTGCATGATGTTGTCACAAAGTCCAAATCCTTTCTTAACTCTGGACAGTTACCTTATGAGTGAAAATACCCACCAGCATTCCTGCAGTTCTTCCTGTGTGTCACATACTGTGCACACCTGTCACATATTTAAATCTGACAAACCTTTTGGGACGGGTTTTATTTTCCTAATTTAGCAAACTCAATCCAGCTAGTATGTGTTAAAGCAGGAACTAGAACACAGGTCTCTGACTCCACGTATAAAGCCAAACCATAGGTCTCCAGACCACCACAGATCCTTAGGCTGTTTCTGCATGTGAAAAGGGCAAACAGGAATGATGATTTGTCTGAGAGTTGAGGGAACTGACCAGTGAATTCAGGCCAAAAACACTACTTTGGGTCTACATGAAATGTCCTGAAAATTAAGGCAAAATGTTTTGGGAACTGCATTCTCCAAATACCTTGGAATAGCTCCAAAAACATTCAAAGAAACTCAGGTTTTTCAGTCTATTTATATTTGTATACAGGACATCTTAAAGGCAGTTTGTCCTCCCAGGACTTCATTAAAAAATACACATGCATCATCTCCTCCCAGGACTTCATTAAAAATTACACATGCATCACCCTTCTGATGAAAAGCCAGCTGTTTGTCTTTCTAATTACCCCCTTGTAACTATACTCCTTTTGGAGAAGACAATGGCAACCCACTCCAGTACTCTTGCCTGGAAAATCCCATGAACGGAGGAGCCTGGGAAGCTGTAGTCCATGGGGTTGTGAAGAGTCAGACATGACTGAGCGACTTCACTTTCACTTTTCACTTTTATGCATTGGAGAAGGAAATGGCAACCCACTCTAGTGTTCTTGCCTGGAGAATCCCAGGGACGGGGGAGCCTGGTGGGCTGCCGTCTATGGGGCCGCACAGAGTCGGACACGACTGAAGCGACTTAGCAGCAGCAGCAACTATACTCCTTTAACCTCAGTTCCAGTAGGAAGCCTTAGCTGATTGACCCACCTTCCTCTAATTACCTTCACCTTCCCCTGAGACTCAAGCGGAGCCGTTTACAAGACCCAATCAGGAACATGTTTGCACACTCCCTGCATTTTATCTGATCCTTCAGTGATGGAATAGCTTATGCTCTGTCCCACACCATTACAGAGTCCCTGAGATTCCCTGGTTGCTAAGCTGGTAAAAAAAAAAATCTGCCTACAATGTAGTTCAATTCCTGGGTTGGGAAGATCCCCTGGAGAAGGGATAGGCTACCTACTCCAGTATTCTTGGACTTCCCTTGTGGCTCAGCTGGTAAAGAATCTGCCTGCAGTGTCGAAGACCTGGGTTCAATCCCTGGGTTGGGAAGATCCCCTGAAGAAGGGAAGAGCTACCCACTCCAATATTCTGGCCTGGAGAATTCCGTGGACGACAGTCCATAGGTTCACAAAGAGTTGGACACGACTGAGTGACCTTCGCTTCGCTGAGGGCCAGGATGAGCTCTGTTACTTCTTCCATAGCTCCTATGGGGCCTGGGCACTGCTGGGTGCTCAGGGTGGTGTTTAGAAAACCAACCAGTGGGTTTGTTATAAACTGTATTACTTCCTCAGGAATCAACTGTTTGTCAAATGAAAGGATCAGGAAAATGTTGCATGGATCAAGAAGAGACGTCTTTCACAAGTAGACAGGAAAAAGTAAGTATCTATTGTTCTACTTAAGTTGGAATTGACTGAAAAATGCCCACATCAATCCAAATTTATTATTCTACTCTTCCCAATGAATAAAATGTAAAGTTAATGAATTCAAGGTATAAACAGTCTTTAAAAGCCCCCCAGGTTAGCAAGCCCACGACTTTCACGAGGGGCTTCCCAGGTGGCACAGTGGTAATAGAATCCACCTGCAATGCAGAACACATAAGAGACATGGGTTCAATCCCTGGGTCAGGAAGATCCCCTGGAGGAGGAAATGGCAACCCACTCCAGTATTATTGCCTAGAAAATTCCATGGACAGAGGAAACTGGTGGGCTACAGTCTACGGGGTCGCACAGAGTCGGACATGACTAAGCACCCGTGCACAGACTTTCATGAGGCTAGTCACCACAGAAGACTGTTTTCCTTCAGAGCACTACAAATTTCTGTGCCTTAATCTGGGCTTACCCCCTGTCATACCCCCCAACAAGCACTACAAGGGATGAAAGCAGGGACAAGTCTTCATGCCTATGGCAAATAAACACCTACCAGTGATACCTGAGACCCAGACAGAAGCTTAAAATCCAACTCCTGACACCAAAAGAGGAAGCCCAGGGCCCAGCAGATCTGCCAGGGAAACCATCAGTGTCCTCTGAGGGTGGGAAGAATTCTGCCAGGGCCGCCCTGTGGCTCTGGTGCTTCTATTTTATATCCATAATGTCAGATGTGGGCTCTGACTCTGAAGTTTCACACTGAGAGACTCCTATACATCTCTCAGCATCTCTGAAGTTCCATTTGTGTTTTGTTTTGTTGAGATGTGTACCAAACTGTACAACGAAGATGAATTCCAGCCCTACGATCCAAGCCAGGAACCTATATTCCCTCCTGAACTGATAGTAAGATACTTTACTTTTGTTGTCTTATAACATGATGTGGTTTAAGCATTTTGCCTTACACTATGAGACTACTGAGTTTTAGATCCTAAAAGTTGGGAGAGTGACTAACACAATAACCCATTTTTAGAAACATGTTCAACTCCACTGTGAATAGTATAAAACAGACAGCTGAGGAAAGCGGTGCTGCCAGGACCACAGGGGTGCTTGGGTCTACCCCTCCACTGAAGATCCTGAGCTCAGAGAGTGTAGGTGACTTAACCAAGATCACACAGCTACACAGTGAGATGCGTCAAAGGCATTTTCTAAAACTAGTAAAGTAAAACTCAGATGATACTTATTATAATGGAATTTCATTATTCCTACTCTTAACCTCTGTGTTCTCAACTCAGTGGGGAGAAAGAGAGAAAAACACAAATATTGTGGTATGCCCATCATTCTATTCCATGGCTCTGTCCTGGAGAGAGCATGAGGTGAGGGCTATGATTCTACTGGCTTCTCAGAAGGCTTCAGTCCCTATGTTACCAACCAGGGTTCTTAGCCTCCTTAATCAGAGAAATCCATCAGAGGCCAGACAAGAAATTCAGGTAAACCTTCACTAGGGCCCCTGCTGCAGCATGGGGGAGTCAAAACACACAACAGGTTCCCTTTCGGCTTGCTTGCTCCCTGAGGTGGGGGGCGAGCTTGTTCCTTATATGCGGTGAGGGTAGGGGTGTGTCCAGGGGTCAATCCGGAGGGATGGCTTAAATGGTTTGCCCATCCCTTAGGTGATGTTAGGTGCAGGGGGGTGTGCACCATACCCTGCTTTTTCTCTGGGCTCGTCAAAAGCGGCAGCTGGGTTTTTTGGTCTCTTTGCATTCTTTGTTCAACATTTGCCTCAGTTGCGCGTGCATATAGTTATTTTTTGACCCATACAGTTTCCTCGTATTTTGTTACTCAAGGAGAGATCCAGGTGTAAGCATTACAGCACTTCAGCAAAAGGTCCCAGGTCCCCACCTGTCTCACATACACACCCCTCAGAGCGTGAGAACCTGGACACACCTTGTATTTAAGGATTATTTGTAGATGTAGATATGTAGATAAAGGTATATATTTTAAATATATTAATATATTTGATATATATTTCAATATTATATATATATGTACAAAGTTGTAAAAGTATCCATTTACACTCTACCAGATGAATGATTTAAGGGATTTTTTTCCCCCAAGGGTAATATTGCTTATAAGCAATTTCTGTCCCACTGAAGAATCTAATCTCCAAAGGAGGGGCCCCTTTGGGTCACCATTATGGCAGAATTAGAGCAAGAAGCCTAGCCCTTTAATTCCAGGCTAAGATACCTTCAAGCTGCCATGCTGCCTCCTCTCCGTGTAGTCACTTCACAAATGTAGAGTTTGCTCTACTCTATATGCAGCTGTTGATGGACAGACACCCATTATGAGAGTTATTCAGTGGTGCTAACACAGATCTTCTCAATTTAGGTAGCTTCAAACAGGCCACCGTCTCCTGATACCTAGAAGTTAGGTTGTCTCAAAAAGCTAAAATGACCTGCAGGCTACTTAGACACCCAAAGCATTACTTGGAAGTTTATTGGTTTTGTTTCCCTATAGAGAATGGCAGAAGACCCGAACAAAAGAAGGCTCACGTTTCGAGGGAAGAGGACCACCTGGATCACTCCTGTAAACCTGAATGACCTTCTGGAGCTGAAAACCAATTTCCCTGAAGCCCCCATCATCATGGGGAACACTGCAGTGGGTAGGTGGTCTAGGGGCATGTTTTTTAGTCTAGATTGGGGGTAATTCAAACATCTGTGTCTCTTTTAAAACTCTGCATAAATGCGATTCACTTTTATCAGTGAGTACCTATGATCCTTTAGAATGTTGTGTTGTTTTCTTTTACAAGTGAGTTGCCGTGTAATTTTCACTTTGAATTATCAGCAAACCACATATATTAGTATCCACTGTCTTTCTTTTCTAATTGCTTTACATGTTTTTCTCCTTAAGGACCCAGCATTAAATTCAGAGATGAATTCCATCCAGTTTTTATATCTCCACTTGGGCTTCAAGAACTATATTTCGTGAATAGCACAGATGATGGTACGTATACTTTTTTTCAAATAAGATGTAACCATTGGCTGATAGTGGGCTGTTAATCAATTACAAAAATTGGACTAATTTGAAATCTTCATAGAATAGCTGACCTCATTTACTCTTTCAGAAATATTTATTGAGCACCTATGTGAGACTTCTACTAGCTTTATCCAACTGCCCACCCAGCTGTGTCACCATGGACTACCTTGTCATAGAAGCCATAACGGCTGGAGGATGGCACACAGCTCAGCCAAGTATAGACAGAGTGACTGAGTAAGAAGACTTAAGACATTATTTGGCCAGTAGGAAAGGTTCTTGCCTGATATTACTCCCTGATTCACAAATTTACTTGAGGCTTATCTTATAAACATGCACACTAACCAAAAAGAGAAAAGATCTGGGCCATAAGATTTGAAAATTTAACTGTGAACAACAACCTTATTTGTTTTTACAATCTTCACAGTTTACTAAGCATTCTCACATCTCTTATTTGTTTTGATCCTCACGATAACCCTGGGAAGTAGACATAGCAGGTGGTCGTGAAATCCCCATTCTCCGAAAGAACATACAGGATCAAAAGGCTTAAGTAACTGCTGAACTTCACAAAGCTAACACAAGGTCAAGTCAGGACTAGATCCTAAGTCTTCTTAATCCAAGTCAAGTATTCCTTCTTCATCATGCACCAAATAAGGCTATCTGAGACATGTGTATCGCTGTCTACTACCCAAACTCAGCATGTGAATGGATAAAAATCATCAGTTCAGTTCAATCACTCAGTCATGTCCGACTCTTTGCAACCCCATGAACCGCAGCACACCAGGCCTCCCTGTCCATCACTAACTCCCGGAGTCCAACTAAACCCGCGTCCATTGAGTCGGTGATGCCATCCAACCATCTCATCTTCTGTCATCCCCTTCTCCTCCTGCCCTCAATCTTTCCCAGCATCAGGATCTTATCAGATGAGTTAGCTCTTTGCATCAGGTGGCCAAAGTATTGGAGTTTCAGCTTCAACATCACTCCTTCCAATGAACACCCAGGACTGATCTCCTTTAGGATGGACTGGTTGGATCTCCTTGCAGTCCAAGGGACTCTCAAGAGTCTTCTCCAACACCACAGTTCAAAAGCATCAATTCGGCACTCAGCTTTCTTCACAGTCCAATTCTCACAGCCATACATGACCACTGGAAAAACCATAGCCTTGACTAGATGGACCTTTGTTGGCAAAGTAATGTCTCTGCTTTTTAATATGCTATCTAGGTTAGTCATAACTTTCCTTCCAAGGAGTAAGTGTCTTTTAATTTCATGGCTGCAATCACCATCTGCAGTGATATTGGAGTCCAGAAAAATAAAGTGAGCCACTGTTCCCACTGTTTCCCCATCTATTTCCCATGAAGTAATGGGACCAGATGCCATGATCTTAGTTTTCTGAATGTTGAGTTGTTTTTTTGTTTTTTTTTTGAATGTTTTGTTTTAAGCCAACTTTTTCACTCTCCTCTTTCACTTTCTTCAAGAGGCTCTTTAGTTCTTCACTTTCTGCCATGAGGGTGGTGTCATCTGCATATCTGAGGTTATTGATATCTCTCCCGTCAATCTTGATTCCAGCTTGTGCTTCCTCCAGCCCAGCGTTTCTCAGGATGTACTCCGCATATAAGTTAAATAAGCAGAGTGACAATATACAGCCTTGACGTACTCCTTTTTCTATTTGGAACCAGTCTGTTGTTCCATGTCCAGTTCTAACTGTTGTTTCCTGACCTGCATACAGGTTTCTCAGGAAGCAGGTCAGATGGTCTGGTATTACTATCTCTTTCAGAATTTTCCACAGTTTATTGTGATTCACACAGCCAAAGGCTTTGGCATAGTCAATAAAGCAGAAATAGATATTTTTCTGGAACTCTCTTGCTTTTTTGATGATCCAGCAGATGTTGACAATTTGATCTCTGGTTTCTCTGCCTTTTCTAAAACCAGCTTGAACATCTGGAACTTCACAGTTCACATATTGTTAAAGCCTGGCTTGGAGAATTTTGAGCATTACTTTACTAGCGTGTGAGATGAGTTCAATTGTGCAGTAGTTTGAGCAATCTTTGGCATTGCCGTTCTTTAGGATTGGAATGAAAACTGGCCTTTTCCAGTCCTGTGGCCACTGCTGAGTTTTCCAAATTTGCTAACGTATTGAGTGCAGCACTTTCACAGCATCATCTTTTAGGATTTGAAATAGCTCAACTGAAATTCCACCACCTCCATTAGCTTTGTTTGTAGTGATGCTTTCTAAGGCCCACTTGACTTCACATTCCAGGATGTCTGGCTCTAGGTGAGTGTGAGTGATCACACCATCATGATTATCTGAGTTGGGAAGATCTTTTTTGTACAGTTTTTCTGTGTATTCTTGCCACCTCTTCTTAATATCTTCTGCTTCTGTTAGGTCCATACCATTTCTGTCCTTTATTGAGCCCATCTTTGCATGAAGTGTTCCCTTGGTATCTCTAATTTTCTTGAAGAGATCTCTAGTCTTACCCATTCTATTGTTTTCCTTTATTTCTTTACATTGATCACTGAGGAAGGCTTTCTTATCTCTCCTGGCTATTCTTTGGAACTCTGCATTCAAATGGGTATGTATTTCCTTATCGCCTTTGCTTTTCGCTTCTCTTCTTTTCACAGCTATTTGTAAGGCCTCCTCAGACAGCCATTTTGCTTTTTTGCATTTCTTTTTCTTGGGGATGGTCTTGATAAAAATCATATGTCTGAGTAAATATCAGATACGTAAGCAGAAATCAAATGAAGAATTTTCTGCTTTGCCCTCTGATCTTCCCATCTTAGTCTTCTCATTCTTTTCTTATTTTTTCACTTGTTGAAAAGTTCATATTAATGGACCCACAGAAGGAGATAGAGCAAGAAAAGGTCAGGCTGTATAGGGAAGGGCTAGAAGGAAGGGATGTGGTTATGGTGAGGTAGAGATGGAGGGACTGGGTGGTAGAACCTGTAGAATTAGGTCAGTATTTCTCAACCTTTTCATCATTTCTCACTCTAAGGAGTGATAGACATTTTTTCACTCATCATCCTCCATCAAATTTTAACATCACAGATAGACTATATATCTATATGGGTATTAGGGCTTTATAAATAAAAAGAATAAGTTTTTTTCACTGCCTTGGTGGCAGTATTGCCCCCATTGAGAAATGCATGAACTAGAGGACATCACTACTCAAAACACTCCCTGTAAGCTCACAGGCAAATAGAACTAAGCCAAGTTTCAAGCAGGTATCTCTTCTTGTTATGATAAAGGAACAACAGGAAGAGATGGCTTGGAAAAAGGGCAAATGGGCAATGCAGATTTGGAAGTCAACTTCCACTCAAGTGTAATGATCTTTTCAAAATCTTACAGGATCTTGGTTGAAAATGTCACATTTGATCTGTTTATTCAGGACAGCACTACACTGGGAATAAACAAAGTAATAAATTTCAGATATCTATGGTTGAGATGTCCTAAAATGTAAGGCAGATATAACTGTGTACATGAATGAGAAAAATCTTTGGTACTTAATATCTGAGAATAAAGCAAATTGCCAAAATATCTTTGTTTCTGTCCTTCTAAGTTTATATGAAAAGAGAAGATATATTTGAAAGAGTGTTTCCAAGCAGCCCATGCATCTTGTTACCTTCCACTTTAAGTTTAAATTCCATACCTTACTTTCAGGGGTGACGATAGGCGCAGGATACAGCCTGGCCCAGTTGAATGATGCCTTACATTTTATTGTTTCCGAACAACCAAAGGAGAAGACCAAGACCTACCATGCTCTCCTGAAGCACCTGAGAACCCTTGCTGGAGCCCAGATTAGGAACATGGCGGTATGTTCTCTAGTGTCATATGAAAAAAGACTGTGTCAGAGCAGCCTTAGAGACGGCTTTGGGACAAGGAGAATTGTGCTGACAGCAGCACAACACATATCAGTTTAGAGTTTCCTCAGGCTCCAGTCTCCTCACTTCCCCATGTTACTGGACACGTGCTAGGGTCAGTTCTGAAAGAGGTTTTTTTCCTCATTGCATATAGATAAGCAATATTTTCTCAAGTTCGAATTGGCATCAGAGGGGTGGGAATCTTGCACACTGTGTTGTCTGACTATATTTAGCTGCTCCCCCCCAAGTTTCCCAGATCTTTCTATGAAACAAAGAAGAGAATTTTTAAAGCTTACACAAGATCCCTGTATACATAATTCCTTACCTGTCAAATGACTGAGTGTAGCTTTAAAAATGCCATCTTTTCTTTTTTATCTAGACTTTAGGAGGGCATGTGGTGAGCAGGCCTAACTATTCTGACCTGAATCCCATTTTAGCAGCAGGAAATGCTACCGTCAATCTGATATCTAAAGGTAAGAGACCAAGCTTTAGGCGTTTGATTTTATAATTACCACATCAGTTATGTAGCTCCTTTGCAAACTATGAACAAGGAACCCAAATATATCTCACTTAGACTCACCAAATATATCTGGCTGTATCTCCATTACCTCAAACATGAGGATGAAACTGAGATCATTCGCCTTGTTTTCTGTATGTTCTATATCTTGTGGATCACATAAGTTCCTGCACTGGACAGTTTTTCTGAACTAGTTGGCTGTGTTTGTGCATAGTCCGAATTGTAGTATCAAGGCAAACAAAGGAAAATTTAATGAGGTGTATATACGTGATTTTAAAGTTTTATGGCATATTTTATTTCAGAGCTTCATAAAGGTGAAAATTTTCCTTATAGTACCTTTCATTTTAAACAAAATCAAATTTGTGGGGCGTATTACTCATTTCTTCTCTCTTTAGGCAAAGACAGCTTAAACTTTGCCAAGAGAAAATGATTTAAACTTAAAGAAATAAAAATAAAGACAAATGTGTGTTATTCACAGGTCCAAGATACCCTCTCTTTGATTAAAATCAGATTTTTTAAACTGTGGTGGAGCAAAAGAGAGAGTATGATAAACTGTGTAAGGGGAAAAAAGTATATATCAGGCATCCCGGCCCTGCCCTTCATCCATCCCTATCTCTTTGGACAGGTCATCTGTCCTTTCTTGACCCAGGGCCTCAGTTTTCCCATCTATGAAATGCACTGTAACCAGTGTACCCATTACCCATTTGTGAACCTCCTTTATACTAGGTAGTTTCCAAATAGCTTTAAAGTTCTTCAAAGCCCAAAATCTGTGAATGGTGTATAATGGGCATAAGAACAAGAAAGGATGTGTTAGTGTACTGGGTCCAACCCTGCCATTATGCATGAGAAACCAGAAGCCCAAGGTTCCAGGACCTGCCTCAGCCAACCGATCATGGGAGCTGGGCGAAGAACCCACATCTCTGGCTCCCAGCTGCACTCTCTCTTTCTACCAGTGCATCACATCTGTCCCTTTGGGCATATTCTCCAATTTGATAACTTCATCCTAATCAAGGTCATTTTTTCTAATAGAAGGAAAACGGCAGATTCCTTTAGATGGCCGTTTTCTCGAGAAGTCACCTGAAGCCAACCTCAAGTCAGAAGAGATTGTGTTATCTGTGTATATTCCACACTCCACTCCGGTAAGGGCTCCCTGACCCGCCGCCTACCCCAGGGAAACCCAGCTTCACCCTGAGCAGCAGGCCACATGTGGGCTTCCGAGGAAGGGGTGTCCTCTCCTTTCCAACCAGCTGCTGCAGGGCGCCTTTGGGGCTGCCCACAGGAGGAGTGCCTTCCCAGGTGACTATGGATTTGCTTTCTTATCAGAGCCACAGTTTGAACTCAGGGGTCCTGCGTGCTTTGCCTTTGGTCAGTCCTTTCCTCCATAAAAGATAAAGTAAAAAATATATATGACTGTGTCAGTATAAAGATAAATATGATCCAGGCTGCCTTCAGTGTTATATATTCATTATTATTATATTCATTTTTCCTTTTGATTTTAAAAGAAATGAAAACATTTCCATGAGCCTTATCTCTCTGCCTGCAGGGAACATTAGCCCTGTAAAAAGGAGAGCCCTTTGTGTGAAGAGTTGAATTGGGAGTTTCAGACAAAGATGCAATTTAGCCAAGATTGAGTAAAACTATAGTCTGTTGACTACAGCAAGTTTCTGGTAAACTGAAAGTTCATTGCCATAAATGTACTACCAAGTCAACCAGATATTTTAAGTGCAATTTTCTATTTATTAGCTGCCTTTATTATTTATCTACATGTCTGGCACAGTGCTAAACTCCAAAGACTACAAGACACAGCGTTCAGTCTTTAAAGGTCTCTATACCTATGAGGAGGCCTTGAAATAGGAAGGAACTAATCTCAGACAGGAAATGAGTGGACAAAGAATTGAGGTAGTTCCAGTGATGGGGAGAGGCCTGCCCTGGTGTTGTTAACCATGAAGGAAGGCGGTTGGGATCAGCATAGATCAGTGTAGAGAAGGGGGTGGTCTTTCCAGGATTTTCATTCAATTTTTAAATATTTTTTAAATTTTGTGTGGGGTATAACCAGTTAACAATGTTGTGATAGTTTCAAGTGGACAGTAAAGGGACTCAGCCATCAAAAACATACATCCATTCTCCCCCAAACTCCCCTCCCATCCAGGCTGCCACATAATTGTCCCATTTTTTTTAATTCTATAAAACAAATAGTCAAAGAGTTAATAGTCTCATGGGGGTGGGGGCTGGGCGGCATGGCAGGCTGAAGGCCAGATGTCAGGGCGAGTTGTGTGAAGCAACCTGTGAGATGAGTCTGGAAGGGAGGTTGGGGCTCCATCACCAAGCATATCTATTGCTCTATTAAGGAGTCTGTATGGGTCCTAGCAAACAGCCACCTCTGAAGGCTTTAAAGAAGATCCAGTCTTAATGAAAGTCGCTTTTTAGAAATATTGGTCACTAGAAAGATAGAGGATGAGTTGGTTGGAGGATAGCCTAAAAGTCGAATGGTCAGTTAGGAGGCTAATGCAATAGGTCAGGCAAGGGAAGGTGATGAGGAATGAGGGGCAAGTCCCCAGCAGTCAGTGTGGTACAGCAGGAGCAACCAGTGTCTCTCAAACACGTCTTTATAACCTTGCTTTCTAGATCAAAGATGTTTGCTCCTCGTCAGGGTCCGTGATGGTAGGGTCTAATCTCTCCCCTGCCCCCTGCCAAGATGCTGGCCACACAAAGAGGCTTTCACACTTTGTGGCGCCAATGTTTCAAACTAGTAATGAAACTCAACCTAGAATGACAGATTTAAACTTGGCAAGCACCTTGGAGACCATTTGTCCTGTGGTTTCCAAGGTTTTTTTTCAACAGGAGAATTCTTTATTCAAATGAGATTTACATAGAACACCAAACTAAAACTGCCACAAGTGGAAGTGAGGAAGTTCACTGTGAGAGGCACCCTACCTCCTCATCTTCTGTTCAACCATCTCAGCAGTCACCAAGGTGCCATCTGATCAAATTAAACCTTATCATTTTAAAGAAGATTAAAACTGGAACAGTTTAAGTCCCCTGCCCAAGGCCACACACGGATTCACAGTGGAGGGTAGATGAGCACAGACCCCAGAGCCGACACTGCCTCTTCCTCTGTGAACTTGTGCGGGCGACTCAGCCTCTCAGTTCACTCAGCAGGAAGCTGGACGTGAGCAGAGTCACTGTGAGGATTAAATATTAACACATAATATAATAATACATAATAATTAACACATAATGTAATAGGTAATAATAGATAGAAAGCACGCGGGCAGTATGTACTCCTCAGTCAGTTCGATACTCCGTAACCACACCTGTGTGAGAACTTCTATCACTCACAAGATCTTCCTCATTATCAATACCGAACATCGTTGTTGCTGTACATCAGACAGTGAAGATAAGCACTACACATCGTTTCTCTGTTTCTAGTGGCACTTTGTGTCAGGACTCCGGCTAGCCCAGCGTCAGGAGAACGCCTTTGCCATTGTCAATGCTGGGATGAGTGTGAAGTTTGAGGATGGCACAGACACCATCAAGGAACTTCAGATGTTCTACGGAAGTGTTGGCCCCACCGTTGTCTCCGCAAGCAAAACCTGCCGGCAGCTTATTGGGAGGTATGTCATAACACATCTGAAACATGAAACCCAGGCCTTGCCATTTTAATATTTTAATGAAAATAACACTTGGAAAATTTTTTCTGATTCTAATATGCATATATATATACACGCATGCATATAATGTGTTGAAAATTTAATCACTGCAGAAAAGTACAAAGAAAATAAAAATCACCCAAAAACCAACCACTTTCAAGATGCAATGATTCTTTTGTTGTAGTTTCTATGATAATAATTCATAAATTAATCTAAGATAATCTAAGTATATAGTATCTCCAGAATTCCACTTCAAATTAACCTGAAAAATAAGTAAATGTTTCTAATACTGTGTCCTAAGATAACTGAAAATGTCCTTAAAGAGCTTAAAGGAGATGAAATAGTCCAAAAGGTGAATTGGCCTTCCTCCTGTCATTTGCATTATTTCTAGCATTTGAGCAGCAAGTTTTTGAAGTTCTTCTAACCAGGAATTTTACAGTAATTTTCATCCACCCATCATGTTTTTTGTCAACAATTATAACTTAATGCAAGTTTTTTTCTGATACTGAAATAACTAAAATAAGTGTTCTCAAAGCATTTATATAGAAACTTTCAGGCATGAAAAATGGCAAGTATCATCAATAATTGAGTCATTTACTAGTCTTTAGTCGGGAAGATCCCCTAGAAGAGGAGATGGCAACCCACTCCAGTATTCTTGCCTGGAAAATTCCGTGGACAGAGGAGCTTGTGGGCTACAGTCCATGGTGTCACAAAGGGTCAAACACGACTGAGCAACTGCACACGCATGCACCCGTGCCAGGCACGGTGTCGTTGTTGGAGACCCAGCCATGAACAAAACAAAGTCCCGGATCCTGGGAAGCTTGATTTGAGTGCTTTTTTCATCCAAGCTATTTGAGGTAAATCAACATTCCAGGCCATAACATTAAAAATAATCAAAACAATCTGATTAAAAAATAGGCAGAGGATTTGAATTGATATTTTTCCAAAGAAGACACAGAGATGGCCAACAAGCGTATGAAAAGATACTCAACATCACTAATCACAATGCAAGTCAAAACCACCATGAGCTTTCATCTCACACGTTTGAGCTTGTGGGCTACGGTCCATGGCATCACAGAGTCAAACACGACTGAGCACGTGAGCACGCATGCACTCGTGCCAGGCGCGGTGTCGCTGTTGGAGACACAGCCATGAACAAAACAAAGTCCTGGAACCTAGGAAGCTTGATGTGAGTACTTTTTTCATCCAAGCTATTTGAGGTAAATCAACATTCCCAGGCTGTGATGTTAAAATAATAAAAACAATCTGATTAAAACATAGGCACAGTATTTGAATTGACATTTTTCCAAAGAAGACATACAGATGGGCAACAAGCGTATGAAAAGATACTCAACATCACTAATCACAATGCGAGTCAAAACCACCATGAGCTATCATCTCACATGTTAGAATGAGTATTGTATGAAAGACAAGAAATAACATGAGTGGAGAATAGGAAATCCTTATGCACTGTTGGTAGGAATACAAATTGGTGCAGCCACTGTAGAAAACAGTATAGAGGTTCCTCAAAAAATTAAAAATAGGACTACCATATGATCCTACAAAGAAGAAGGAAACATCTACTCAAAAGACATAGGCAATTCCATGTGGCATGCAGCATTATTTACAATAGCCGAAATAATGGCTATGGGGTCCACCTAGCAATCTAAGTGGTCATTGATGATCAATGTATAAAGGAGATATATATATATAGATAGATAGATAGATAGATAGATAGATATACACACACACACACACACACATATATATATTTAATGGAATATTATTCAGCCATAATAAAAGAGGAAACCTTGTCATCGGTGGCAACGTAGATGAACCTTGAGGGCATTATGCTGAGTATGATGCAGAGAAAAACAAATACTGTATGATCTTATATGTGGAATCTAAAACAAAGCAAAAACTGAGCTTGTAGATATAGAGAACAGTTTGATGGCTGCAGTGGGGTGGAGGATAGAGTGCAAAATGAATGGAAGGGGTTAAAAAAGTACACACTTCTAACTATAAAATAAATGTCATTGGGATGTAATGTACAGCATGGTGACTATACTTAATAATACTATATTGTATATTTGAAAATTGCTAAAGACAAAACTAGATTTTAAAAGTTCTTGTCCCAAGAAAAAAATTTGTAACATATGGTGATGAATATTAACTAGATTTAGTGTGGTGATAATTTCACAATATATACAAGTATCAAATCATTACATTGTACCCCTGAAAATAACATAATGTCATGTCAACTACACCTCAATTAAAAATTAAAATTTTTTCAATAATATTTTTGAAAAGAGGACTTTGTAAGAAAATTTGGGAGCCACTGCCTCAGATTCTAAAGAAAGCTAGTGAGGTATTTGAGAGTATTTTGTGTAGACTTCAAAGACAGATACATATTGCTCTCCATCTTTTCGTACTCTGCTGGATTACTGACTGTCTCTGCCTCTCCTGTGAAACGTTCACACTCTTTCCTGCTAGGCAGTGGAACGACCAGATGCTGAGTGATGCTTGCCAACTGGTCCTGGATGAGATTTACATCCCTCCAGACGCTGAGGGTGGCATGGTAGAGTATAGGCGAACCCTCATCATCAGCTTACTCTTCAAATTCTACCTCAAAGTGAGGCGAGGCCTGAATAAAATGGTAAGGATGATTTCTCTGGGTCTCTGGAGTCCTTGGCCTTCTGGACATGAGCCTGCACATGAAGGGCCTCCACGGCCTGGTTTTAATAATACACAGAGGGTGTCAAGGGTGGGGCTTTCGGGTGGAGCTTCCCCGCCTCCAGCAACTTCCTCCTGGCCCTTCTTGTTTCTTTCCTTCCCTCGCCCTCCTTCACTCCTGAGCTGAGAAGGGGATAGATGACCTTGTTATTCCATTTGACTTATAATTTGTATGACAGATGCTAATATGCATTCAAGTTGATTTATAGTAGTGAAGAGCATTCAATGAATAAATACAATCTTTTCCTTAAAATAAGACCTATTTTAATATTTTGAAAATATGAATAAGACAAAAAGGGAGAGAAAATCATCTATAATCCCACAGCCTGTACATAACCATTATTAGTATTTTATTATGTACTTCAAACAACAGTGCTAGCCCAGGGAATTCAAAGCTCAGGGCTCTCTCCCAGCAGAACTGGTATCTGATGTCTGGAAGAATAAATAGGATAACCTATTCCTGACATGTGTTTTTCCATGCTAGTCACTCAGATTGTAATTAAATGTGAAATAATCTTCTTTTCAGGACCCCCACAAGTTTCCTGATATCCCAGAGAAGTTCGTGAGTGCTCTAGAAGATTTCCCGATAGAAACACCCCAAGGAACTCAGATGTTCCAGGTCGGTGGCTGGGGTTTTTTGCTTTTTAATCTGTCTGTGCATGTAAGTGTATGCCATTATGCATATATCTTCTTTCTTTTCAATAACTTATTTTTATTACTTGTACAGACAAAGTCTGCTAAAGCCAGTTAATGTTACCCATTGTCACCCACGCCTGGCTTTCTTGGTTTAGCTTCTATGCTTTTACTGAAGGCTACACAAAGCATTAGATTCTGTATCTCCTTTCCCTACTATTTTCAGTTTTGCTGCTTAAAATTTCCTCCCTTTCTTGGCCCATGTCTGTCCTTTCTTTAAAATCTGACTTAACATTTACTGCTTCGCTCAGTCCTGTAGAAGTCTTTGTGACCCCATGGACTATACAGTCCATGGAATTCTCCAGGCCAGAGTACTGGAGTGGGTAGCCTTTCCCTTCTCCAGAGGATCTTCCCAACCCAGGGATCGAACCCAGGTCTCCTGCATTGCAGGTGGATTCTTTACCAACTGCGTTATGAGGGAAGTCCCTGCTTTCTTATTATCATCCTAAATCTCCCAGAAACTTGTGTATATTTCTTGCACCAAATTAGTTGATGTCAGCTATTCTTTATTGCTATACAAAGTTGATCACATTGTGTTAATGTTATGTTATGTTAATGTGTATTCTGATACCTCAGCAAGGTTGTAGTCTTTGAGGGCAAATAAAAAAAGTCTTCTTTTTTGGGGTGAGGGAGTGGTTGTAATCAGAATGTATCCTTTACCGTACGGATCTTTATTAATGTTGACTCACAGATATAGATACCCAGTTGCCTATAGTCTTTCTTGACGTTGGAGTAGGCCAAGATATATCAGACCCAAGTTTCAGTGCTTGAGGACGTCTGGCAGTAAAATAACTTGCTTTGTTCGTGAACAGTGTGTGGATCCCCACCAACCCCCACAAGATCCAGTTGGCCACCCAGTCATGCACCAGTCAGCCATTAAACACGCCACAGGAGAAGCGGTGTTTGTTGATGACATGCCGCCCATCTCCCAAGAACTCTTCCTGGCTGTAGTCACCAGCACCAGAGCTCATGCAAAGATCATGTAAGAAAATAAAACGTCCTTATATGTTACTGGAATGCATTCACAATTTCATATTAGAATTGACAATTTATTACATATGTGGGTCAATTAAGAATAATTTTCTCTTCTGAATGGGAATCAGTCATTTTTTAAACATAGTTAAGAAAAAAAAAAATATATATATATATAATATATATATGGCCAAAAGTAAGAACTACTAACTGCTGGCACTTTTCACATGGAATACTGCCCATGACTTGTTATGAGGTCATCAATTTTTCATGGTGTTTGAGGAATCACTTATATTACCCTGAACTTACCTCTGTAACTCAAGTGTGTGCTTTCAAACTTTCCTTCCTAGATTAATTGATACTTCAGAAGCCCTGGCCTTTCCTGGTGTTGTTGATGTGATAACAGCAGAGGATGTTCCAGGAGATAATACCTATCAGGGAGAGATTTTCTATGCACAAAATGAGGTGTGTGATTTGTGTGCCGCTTATCATTCAAATGCTTTGCTGGAAATGCCAAAGTGATTATTGGTCATGACCCATGTTCACATCACAAAGACCTGCAGGGAACCAGTGACTCCCCCTCAAATTCTCTCTTGAACGGTGGACCCTTTTGAGATTCTGTTAAAAGCCATAAGCCTTCTCAGGGAAGGCTTCTAAAAAACCATCAAGTGGTAGAAGCAATACAGAACATAGGACATTAAAAGAACCAACATTATCTCAGGACAACTGGATTACTGGCTGTGACATGGGAGTGGGAAGGAATGTGACTGAAGACAGTCACAGGCCAGGTCCTTAAATTCTGCCTCCAACCTATGTATCCCCTGAACCCCACTCAAGTTACTGTTTTAGATTTATTCTCAGAGGTTGAAAATAATACAACATGTGACTTTTCGGCAGGTAATTTGTGTGGGTCAGATCGTCTGCACTGTGGCTGCTGATACCTATGCTCATGCAAAAGAAGCTGCTAAAAAAGTGAAGATTGCTTATGAAGACCTAGAGCCCAGGATTATAACAATAGAGGTATGCAGGCCACCCTATGTCTTCTAGAAAGACTAGGGTGGTATAATTTTGACAGAATTCAACCCATGGGGTCACAAAACCATATAGGGCTCACCTATACTGGGTTTAGAGTTGTCCATAGTTTTAGAGAGAAGGCTCTAGCAATCTACACCTCGAAATATAATACTGAGAATTTTTCTGCCTGGAACTCCCTCCTTTCTTGTGTCCATTTCTCCTCCCTTGATCTCTTGCTAAGGTATGGCCACAGAATACAGATAAGGGATACCAGTGAGATGTTCTATGACCTCACATACAAAACTAGTCAATGGGGAAATCCAGAGAGTGTGAAACTCAGAACAGTTGTAACATTTACTGGATTACAGCTTGGGTCCTCTGTCTCCCTGCCTACTTCCTGCTTAAACACAAGCTCTGGAGATAGTACTCTGACTCACAGTCTGACTCTGTCATCTAGTGGGACCTTAATAGCAATGAAAGCTTTGACAAGTTGTTTCAACTCCTCATACCTCAGTTTCCTCGACTGTAAAATGGGAACCATGAAAGTACCTACACCAAAAGGTCACTGTGAGGTTAAATGAAAGAATTCAAACGCTTGGAACAGCACTTGGGACATGGAATCCATTCAATAAATGTTAGCTGTCTTTTTGTTTTAGTTGTTTTTGTTAATGAGGACAAGAACATATTCTCAGTGCTTTATAACCCCAGTACCTAGTGAAGCACTAAGCCCATAGTAGGTGCTCAATAAATATGTGTGATGGAAGGATAGATGAGTCCGTAAGCAATGTGAATCCCAGCCAATGGGATGCAGTCTTCATCATTCTCTGTGATTCTCCTCTGTCTTTCCCAATGGTTACCAAACTCAAGTATTTCCCAGTTATCCTCGGAATGCCTCTTAATTCTGTCCCTATCTTTCTATTCTCATTTTGTCTCCCATCTCACGGTTCGGCCAGATCCTCATCACCTGTCATCAGATTAATTATCATAACTGCTTTAAAAGGCTCTTGTATTCTATTTCAACCTATCTGTCTATCACATTAACTTTCTAAGCCTCAAAGTTCAGCAGATCACTTCTTCCACACAGCAACGTCCCCTGAGATGAGGTTCTTAGTATGGGACTCAGGATCTTTTTGGGGGGGCTCTTCGGGCCTTCATTGCTGCGCACAAGCTTTCTCTAGTCGTGGCGAACAGGGGCCACTCTTGTTGCAGAGCGCGGGCTCCAGGGCATGCAGGCTTCAGCCGTTGTGGTGCGTGGGCTCAGTTGCCCTGTGGTGTGTGGGATCTGCCCAGATCAGGGATTGAATCATGTCCCCTGCCTTGGCAGGCAGTCTCCCAACCACTGGACCACCACGTAAGTCCTCAGGATCTTTCTTAATCCAACCTCAAGGCAACTTTCTAGCCCAACCTACTGTTTCTTGATAGAAAATCTCCACTGGGGGTGTGGGGGGCAGCTGGGTGGGCGGCGGCTGGCTCGTCTGTGTGGGGTTGTGTGGGGCGGCCCCGGAGTGGCTGACCCTCTGCCTGCAGGGACCTGAGTCGCGAGGCGGCGGCCATGGCGGGGTCGGAGAGCCAGCTCAAGAAAATGGTGTCCAAGTACAAATGCAGAGACCTAACTGTACGTGAAACTGTTAACGTTATTACTTTACACAAAGATCTCAAACCTGTATTGGATTCATGTGTTTTTAATGATGGCAGTTCCAGGGAACTAATGAACCTTACTGGAACAATTCCTGTGCCTTATAGAGGTAATACATACAACATTCCAATCTGCCTGTGGCTGCTGGACACATATCCATATAATCCCCCTATCTGTTTCGTTAAGCCTACTAGCTCAATGACTATTAAAACAGGAAAGCATGTGGATGCTAATGGGAAGGTATATCTTCCTTATCTACATGAATGGAAGCACCCAGAGTCAGACTTGTTGGGGCTTGTTCAAGTCATGATTGTGGTGTTTGGAGATGAACCTCCAATCTTCTCTCGTCCTACTGTTTCAGCATCCTATCCACCATTCCAGGCAACAGGGCCACCAAATACTTCCTACATGCCAGGCCTGCCAAGTGGGATTTCTGCATACCCATCTGGGTACCCTCCCAATCCCAGTGGTTACCCAGGCTGTCCTTACCCACCTGGTGGTCAGTATCCTGACACAACAAGTTCCCAGTACCCTTCCCAGCCTCCTGTGACCACTCTTGGTCCCAGTAGGGATGGCACAATCAACGAGGACACTATTGGAGCCTCTTTCAGCTCAGTGGTCAGGGATAGGCTGAGATGGCGGATGAAGGAGGAGATGGATCGTGCCCAGGCAGAGCTCAGCGCCTTGAAACGAGCAGAGGAAGACTTGAAAAAAGGGCACCAGGAACTCGGGGAGATGGCTACCCGTCTAGATCGAGAGGTAGCTGAGGTCGCTGAAAGCATGGAACTTTTGAGAAAGAAGGATGAAGAACTCAGTTCTGCTCTGGAGAAAATGGAAAATCAATCTGAAAACAATGATATTGATGAAGTTATCATTCCCACAGCCCCACTATACAAACAGATCCTAAATCTGTATGCAGAGGAAAATGCTATTGAAGACACTATTTTTAACCTGGGAGAAGCCTTGAGGCGGGGAGTAATAGACCTAGATGTCCTCCTAAAGCATGTACGTCTTCTGTCCCGTAACCAGTTCCAGCTGAGGGCACTAATGCAGAAAGCAAGAAAGACTGCCGTTCTCAGTGACCTCTATTGACTTCTCTGATACCAGATGGAAACTGGACTCTTCTAAAGTATTCTTTTCTTCTCTTCTTTTCTCTTATATCAGTAGGTGCCCAAAATAAGTTATTGCAGTTTATCATTCAAGTGTAAAATATTTTGAATCAATAATATATTTTCTGTTTTCTTTTGGTAAAGACTGGCTTTTATTAATGCACTTTCTATCCTCTGTAAACTCTTTTTGTGCTGAATGTTGGGACTGACTATGCTAAATAAAATTTGTGGCATAAAAAAAAAAAAGAAAATCTCCACCCTTCCAGTTGGCTTGTTCTCATTTTGGCCCCTCAGCTTGATTTCAACCTCAAACTACTGCTTTATGAGGTGCTTTAAACTGTAAATGATTCTCCCTCTCTTCTCTAGCTGTCCTCAGTTCAGTTCAGTCGTTCAGTCATGTCCGACTCTTTGCGACCCCATGAATCGCAGCACGTGCCAGGCCTCCCTGTGCATCACCAACTCCCGGAGTTTACTCAAACCCATGTCCATCGTGTTGGTGATGCCATCCAGCCATCTCATCCTTTGTCATCCCCTTCTCCTCCTGCCCACAATCCCTCCCAGCATCAGGATCTTTTCCAATGAGTCAACTCTTCGCATGAGGTGGCCAAAGTATTGGAGTTTCAGCTTCAGCATCAGTCCTTCCAATGAGCACCCAGAACTGATCTCCTTTAGGATGGACTGGTTGGATCTCCTTGCAGTCCAAGGGACTCTCAACAGTCTTCTCCAACACCACAGTTCAAAAGCATCAATTCGGTGCTCAGCTTTCTTCACAGTCTAATTCTCACATCCATACATGACCACTGGAAAAACCATATCCTTGACTAGATGGATGTTTGTTGACAAAGTAATGTCTCTGCTTTTTAATATGCTATCTAGGTTGGTCATAACTTTCCTTCCAAGGAGTAAGCCTCTTTTAATTTCATGGCTGTAATCACCATCCACAGTGATTTTGGAGCCCAGAAAAATAAAGTCAGCCACTGTTCCCACTGTTTCCCCTTCTATTTCCCATGAAGTGATGGGACCAGATGCAATGATCTTAGTTTTCTGAATGTTGAGCTTTAAGCCAACTTTTTCACTCTCCTCTTTCACTTTCATCAAGAGGCTCTTTAGTTCCTCTTCACTTTCTGCCATAAGGGTGGTGTCATCTGCATATCTGAGGTTATTGATATTTCTCCCGTCAATCTTGATTCCACTTTGTGCTTCCTCCAGCCCAGCATTTCTCATGATGTACTCTGCATATAAGTTAAATAAGCAGGGTGACAATATACAGCTTTGATGTACTCCTTTTCCTATTTGGAACTAGTCTGTTGTTCCATGTCCAGTTCTAACTGTTGCTTCCTGACCTGCATACAGGTTTCTCAAGAGGCAGGTCAGGTGGTCTGGTATTCCCATCTCTTTCAGAATTTTCCACAGTTTATTGTGGTCCACACAGTCAAAGGCTTTGGCATAGTCAATAAAGCAGAAATCGATGTTTTTCTGGAACTCTCTTGCTTTTTTGATGATCCAGTGAGTGTTGGCAATTTGATCTCTGGTTCCTCTGCCTTTTCAAAAACCAGCTTGAACATCTGTAAGTTCATGGCTCACGGATTGCTGAAGCTTGTTTTGGAGAATTTTGAGCATTACTTTACTAGCATGTGAGATGAGTGCATTTGTGCACTCATTTTGTATAGCTTGAGCATTCTTTGGTATTGCTTTTCTTTGGGATTAGGAAGAAAACTGTCCTGATCCCACTCAATTCAGCACCTAACTTTCATCACCTACACAAGGTCACCCTTGAGCATTCCTGGCCCCACCAACCTCCTTCTCTTTTCCTCTCTTTACTCTGTTATTTGCCCGCCTCACCACAAAGTTGGTACCTTAACACCAAACTGCCTCAGGCCCTCATTCGGCTGTCTAGAGTAGGACCGTATTGTATATATCAATCCTTGTCTCCCCCTCAGCTCTTCCTCAGAGCCCTGAACAAAACTAAGGCAATGCCAGTGCCTGTAATCCATTTCAACCCAACATCTGTTGTCTCTCCTTACTGCTTGGATTGTCTTGGTGTGTGAAGATCTGATTGAGCAGGAGCTTGGGGTTTTGATGGTGGGTGAATGGCTTATTAGAATGCTTTTTAAAAAACAACACCTTTTTCTTGTTTGTTTTGGTTTGTTATTTCCCCTGCAGCAAGCCCTAGAGCACAATTCATTTCTTTCTGCTGAGAAAAAAATTGAGCAAGGAGATGTAGAGCAAGCCTTTAAACACGTTGACCAAATCATTGAAGGTAAGTGATCTTGAGCCAAAAAGGTAAAGCCTCTGCAGTTGAAGACTTAATTCAGTCATCTGGCTTGAGAAATACTAGAGCTCTCAGGCAAAGTTTCTCAACCCTAGTGTGATTTTTGAATCACAATTTTAAATGCACAAATAATTAATTTACTAAGCTTGATGAAATTTTACATATGTATAAGTCTATGGGTGGAATGGTTAGATAACATCACCAACTCAATGGACATGAATCTGAGCAAACTCTGGGAGATAGTGAAGGACAGGGAAGCCTGGCATGCTGCAGTCCATGGGGCAAAAAATTGGACACGACTCAGTGACCAAATAAGAACAATAGGTCTATGTAAATACTACCCATACCAAGATATAGAATATTTCCAGCACCCTGAAAGCTTCCTTGTGCCCCTTCTCAGTCAGTAAACCTCCCAAAGATTTTTGTTTTAATTTTACTTATTTGGCTGTGCTGAGTCTTTGTTGCTATGCAAGGGCTTTCTCTAGTTGGAATGTGCAGGCTTCTCTTACCGAAGAGCATGGGTCTAGGGCTCTCAGCCTTCAGTAGTTGTGGCATATGGGCTTAGTTGCCCCTCAACACATGGAATCTTCCCAAACGAGGGATCAAACTAGGGCCGCCTGAATCGGCAGGTAGATTCTTAACCACTGGACCACCAAGAAAGTCCCCAAAGATTTTATTCTAACCTTTACCACTGTAGATTAGTTTTACCTCTTTTGAACTTCATATAAGTGGAACTTTATAGTATAACTCCTTTAGCGCCTACTCCTTTTATTCAATATTGTGTATGGAGGGCTCATCCATGTTGTTGCATAGATCCATAATTCTTTTTCATTGTTCAGGAATATTTCATGGTATAAATATTTATATATCCATTATATCTGTAATTATACCCATAATTTATTTATCTATTCTACCATTGATATGTATTTGAATTTTTTCAACTTGGGGCTTTTATGAATAGTTCCTGTAAACACTGTTATTACACATGTCTTGTGGTGAAGATAAGCACTCATTTTCAATAGAATATACTCAGTAGTAGAAATGCCAAATAATTCTGTTTTAATATGTTTTGCTTTTAGTTAATGCAAAACATTAAAAAATGTTTTTCCTACTTTACTCCTAATAACAATTGTAAAAGTTCCATTGTTTGTTTATTATCATCAGTCTTTTTAGTTTAAATCTTGTACACCCTTCTCAGTATTTCTTTCTAGTACTTGATACTTCACAACGCTATTGTAATGCTATTGTAAATTATATTTTTATTTAATTTTCTACTCATTTATGTCTAATATATAAAGACAGTTGGTTTTTGTATATTGAGCTTACAGCCAGGAGTTTCACTAAATTCCCTCACTATTTTAATTGTCTTACAGAGTCTCTTGAATTTTCTGTGTATAAAGTTGTATCTTAACAGTTTTATTTATCTTTCCTAATCTTGATACTATATTGTTTGCTTGCTTGCTAGTTTTGAATTGCTGCACTGGGTAAGACTTAGTACAGTTTTTTAAAATACAAATATCCAGATACCACCTCAGACTTGTGAAATCAGAACCTTGGAGTAAAAGGTCAGAGCATCAGTATTTTTTAACAGATCTCCATGTGGGTGAGTCTAATTTGTGGCCAGAGTTGAAAGCTGCAGTTGTCTTTACTAAGAGAATTGCTACAGATCTTAAGTAAGAGAAAATAGTGATTTTTACAGTAATTTTTACAATCTGTTACCTACTTCTAAATAAACGGAATGGCAAGTGCTATATTTTTTACTGAAATACCTTTAGAATACTTATTTCCCAGCATCATTCTGTTTAAGCAGAAAATGTAGACTGATTCCCAATCATAAAAACAATTTACTACCTCAGAAGAATAGTTAAATACAAGCAGGAAAGCTAAGAAAGATGCTCAGAGATTTGACAATATCTACCCTTGTGTCAAACATTCATTATTCCATAATAGATTTTATAGAAGAAACTAAATGGGATTTTACAAAGACTATAAATTTGGGCTAAAGGTTATTTAGTTGTGATAAAAATATTAGTTAACATTTATCAGGTACTCATTGTGCCAGGCACCCTGCCAAGCATTTTACATGTTTTATGTTATTTAATCCTGACAACAACCCTAAGAAATGAGTAGTATTATTATTAAGTCTATTTTAAGTTCCTAAGTATTACTGCTTACTATTTAATATGTAAGTAGAACACCGCTGAGAAAGAACACATCAGTAGTTCTTACTTTACACATCAGTAGTTCTTTAATACTTAAGTAGAACACCACTAAGAACTGGTTATGAGATCTCAACCAGTTACTTAACTTTTCAAAGCCTCAGTTTCATCATCTGTAAAATGCAGCTACTGATGTATTCTTTCTTAGCGGTGTTCTACTTACATATTAAATAGTAAGCAGTAATACTTAGGAACTTAAAATGGACTTAATAATAATATAGGGTTGTTGTCAGGATTAAATAACATAAAACATGTAAAATGCTTGGCATGGTGCCTGGCACAATGAGTACCTGATAACACATCAGTAGTTACATTTTACAGATGATGAAACTGAGGCTTTGAAAAGTTAAGTAACTGGTTGAGAGCTCATAACCAGTTAGCAGTAGAACCAGGACTGGAGCCCAGAATTGGTTGAGCCCTAGGCCCTTGCTGTTAACCATAGTAGTATATTTTCTTTAAATTTCTGTTCTCGCTGAGGGTAACAGAATGACAAGATGCTAGCTAGCTATTTGTCATTCAGGATTCTGGCCATAGTGGGAGTTCAAGTTGAGAGTTTGAAAGTCAAAGGGAATTTAAAATTTGGACAGAAATGACCAAGACTTGGAGAAGACTCTTGAGAGTTCCTTGGACTGCAAGGAGATCAAACCAGCCAATCCTAAAGGAAATCAGTCCTGAACATTCATTGGAAGGACTGATGCTGAAGGTGAATCTCCCATACTTTGGTCACCTGATGCGAAGAGCCAACTCATTGGAAAAGACCCTGATGCTAGGAAAGATTGAGGGCAGGAGGAGAAGGGGGTGACAGAGGATGAGATGGTTAGATGGCATCACCGACTCAATGGACATGAATTTGAGCAAATCCCAGGAGATAGTGAAGGAAGGGAAGCCTGGCCTGCTGCAGTCCATGGGGTCACAAAGAGTCGGACACGACTGAACAACTGAACTGCAACACAACCAGGAGTTATTGAGAATATAATGTCTTGTAATAGTTAACAGCATGGATCCTGGGGTCAGGCTGCCTGGGTTTGGATCCCAGCTCCACTCTTTACTGGCTATGTGACCTTGGGAAGCTTACTTAACCTTTCTATGTCTCAAATTCCTAATAATACCTGCCTCATAGGATTGGTACAGAGAGTGCATACATTTATTATCTATAAAGTTCTAGGCCTCAGAATAATATCTATCATATGTAAAAACTATTTAATTATTAAATAAATTTGAATTTAGATTAAAATCGGTATATACATGCTGAAAGCAAACTTTTTTTGTAGGGGAAAGGGTGCCTTTTTACATGACTCACATCCTATTATCCCAAGAATTAATTCAAGAAATCCTTTGTTTTCTGGCAAAGCAATTCACTTATTTTTAACAGTATGGGGTTCTTTTGGTTAGTTTTAAAGTAAAAATACTAACTTTCAAATACTTAAACAAGGGCTAAATGTGTCTCTAGTACAACCTACAAAATAATAAGGATGAAGAACTTATTTACAAAACAAATACAGATTCACAAACTTAGAAAACAAACACGGTTGCCAGGAGGGAAGGATGGAGAGAAGGGATAGTTAGGGAGTTTGAGATGGACATGTACACACTGCTGTATTTAAAATGGATCACCAACAAGGACCTGCGGTATAGCCCAGGAAAGTCTCCTCAGTGTGATGGGCAGGCTGGATGGGAGGGGAGTGTGTGGAAGAATGGACACATGTATATGTATGACTGAGTCCCTTTGCTGCTCACCTGAAACCATCACAACATTGTTAATTGGCTATACTCCAATATGAAATAAAAGGTTTAAAAAAACAATAATAAGGATGTACTGAGCAAGCCAAAAATCTCAGCTAAATCAACAAGAGCAGGCTGGTTTTAAGGTAGGAATCAACCTACTTACCTTCTCTGTGACCCAATAATCCTGACATCGCCTCATTAGGGTACATACTATTATTACCCCCAATTTTCTAGATGAGGAAATGAGGATTTACTAACTTGGCCAAACTCACTGAGCAAGGATATAACAGAGCTAGGATATGTGGTCATGTTGGCCTGTGTACTCAAGTCCAACACATCACAGATCTCACCACCCACTGGACAGGCCAAGAGAAGGGAGGGAGCCAGCCAGAGTCAGGCAGCTGGTGAGGCACAATGAAGATTGATGAGAAAATGTGGTTTAACCAAATGATGCGAAGTCAAGCTCTATAAACTGAAGTAACTTGCTCTTTACAAAGTAAACACCACCAAGAGTCCCCAGGTTGGAACTTTCAAGTAAACCTTGTCCTGTGTTTATGCTTTATAGGTGAGGTCCACGTGGAAGGTCAGGAACATTTTTACATGGAAACGCAAACTATCCTGGCTATCCCCCAAGAGGAAGATAAGGAAATGGTGATACACCTTGGAACACAGTTTCAGACCCATGTGCAGGTAACAGAGTATTTTTGGAAAATGAGACTCCAAATGGCTGTGTGACAGAGGCCCTTACAACCAGGCTTTCCACTCTAAGGGCCTTTTGATGTCTGCACTCCCTGCATACTTGCCATTGGCTGAAGTCCAGAATGAAGGAAATGGGGCAGATATTTCCCTAAAAGGGCAGACCTTTCACAGATCTGAAAATTGTGCTGCCTTCCCAAAATAGAGGGCAGAGTCCATCTTCCCCTTCTAACAACTTATAGTGTAAAACTTAATCTCAGGGAGGTCAAAGCCTTAATATTGCATTTACATTTCCCTTTGTGGTGCTTCTGAGTTGCATCTCTGTGTGAATGTTTTTATAAATCGGTGGCGTATGTGTAAAGTGATCACATCTTCAAGACGTTTTCAGCCCAGTGCAGCAGCATGTGTATTCCAATCCTGTTGTGGTTGAGATTTAACCTCACCAAGGCAAGTAAAGAAAATCCTCTGACATTCCCCTCTTCTGAAACGTGGAGCTGTAGGTCCTAAAGCAGTGGTAGGCACAGGGGATCCTTGGCCAGTTCTAGGAGGAGGAATAATGACAGCCTCACTGAAGGAAGGAGCTGGGGGCTTCCTGGTGGGGCACAGTGAGTTGGTAGCTTGAGGTCCTGAAGGATGGCGAGGCTCAGTAGGTGGAGGAAGCTCCCAGCTGCCATTCAAAGAAATAAACATGTATAACAGAGCTAGCAAAACAGCCTATCAGCAGATGTTTAACCCAGAGCCCTTGAGAAGATGCTGATGCTGAGCCGGGATGTAGCTGCGGCCTCCACTGTTGCAAATTTTGGAGTGGACAGAGATGGAAATATAGGCTTTGATGCTAATCTGCTACATGATCTCCAACAAGCAGCTGGACACCAATATCTTCTGTAAATTGAGGAATTTGATAATGATCACCCCTGAGATCTCTTTTGGCAGACTGTATGTGGCTCTGGGGTCCAGAGGAATAACATGTATGTCCTAAGGTCCTTAGTTATTTCCCATCATCACCTTCTGAGGTGCAATCAATCATGACAGCAGGCATTTCCCAGGGATAATAGGGGCACTGGGTACTCACAGCCCAAAGCCCATAGCCTGGGGCAGCATCAAAGGCAGGGCCAGTAAAGAATTTGAATAGATATTTCTCCAAAGAAAGTCTGTGAATGACTAATAAGCACATGAAAAGACGCTCACACGTGGCCAAATATTAAGTCGTTTCAGTCATGTCCGACTCTGTGCAACCTTATGGACTGCAACCCACCAGGCTCCTTGGGTTCAATTCCTGGTTGGGAAACCAAGATCCCACAAGCCTCGTGTGTGTGTGTGTGTGTGTGTGTGTGTGTGTGTGTGTGTGTGTGTGTGTTTAAGTCACTTCAGTCATGTCCAACTCTTTGTGAACCTATGGACTGTAGCTCACAAGGCTCCTCTGTCCATGGGATTCTCCAGGCAAGAATACTGGAACAGGTTGCCATTTCCTTCTCCAGGGGATCTTCCTGACCCAGGGCTTGAACCTGCATCTGTTAACATCTCCTGCATTGGCAGGCTGGTTTTTTACCACTGGCACCACCTGGGAAGCTCAGCATCATTAAATCACTGTGTGTGTGTGGATAGTCGCTCAGTCGTGTCCAACTCTTTGCCACCCCATGAACTGTAGCCCATCAAGCTCCGCTGTCCATGGGGATTCTCCAGGCTAGAATACTAGAGTGGGTTGCCATGCCCTTCTCCAGGGGTCTTCCCAACCCAGGGATCGAACCCAGGTCTTCTGCATTGCAGACAGATTCTTTACCGTCTGAGCCACCATGGAAGCCCACTAGAAAAATGCAAATGAAAACACAGTAATAGCAGTTCGCTAGACAGACAAAGGACAAATAGTAACAAGTGAGAATGTGGAGACATTAAAAGATTTATTCCCAGCAACAGAGCATGAAAATGGCAGAGCCACTTTGGAAACAGCTTGGCAGTTTCTCAAGATGCCAAAGATAGAGTGATCATATAACCCAGCAATTTCACAACTAGGTATCTGTCCAAGGTGGACTTCCCAGGTGGCTCAGTGACAAAGAACCCACCTGCCACTGCAGGAGATGCGGGTTTGATCCCTGGGTCAGGAAAATCCTCTGGAGAAGAAAATGGCAACCCACTCCAGTATGCTTGCCTGGAAAATTTTCCAGGGAGAGAGGAGCCTGGCTGACTATAATCCATGAGGTCGCAAAAGAGTTGGACATGACTTAACAACTAAATAACAGCAAACATTTTCATTAGGAGTGACTGCTTAATAGATATAAGTGTTCTTTGGAGATGCTTAAAATATTCTAAAATTAAGTTACAAAGATGGTTGCATAATTGTGTGAATGCTGTTTTTGCTCAACTACTGAATTTCTCTTCCTAGGTAGAGAGGAAGTACATGAGTGAGGAAATAAGCCAGTAAGTTGCACTTACCTGACTTTGGAGACTTACCTCTTTCAGGAATACGTGGCTGCAGCACTAAATATCCCAAGGAACAGAATCGCCTGTCACACGAAAAGAGCTGGAGGAGCATTTGGGGGGAAAGTGAGCAAGCCTGCTCTGCTGGGAGCTGTCAGTGCCGTGGCTGCCAACAAGTAAGAGTTACAGTGGCTGCAGGGCAGATGCCACCTATGTCCCCCCAGCCCCGCACCCCAACTTTCATCCCACTGATCATAGCCTTTCATTTCCAAAGGGCATGGTCAGCACATGGGTGAAGACACACTGGACCTAGAGCCAGAGGGCCTGGGTGTCAGCCCTGCTCTGCCCACTCATTCACAGGGTCACCTTGGGCAAGTCACCTTGGTTTCCTCATCAGTAAAGTGGCGAAAGTAATAACTACCTGTGTTCCAGGGTGGTTGTGTGAAATAAATGTAATCACTATAAATTTTGACTCACTGCACAGATGTAACTAGGGGTTACTTTTATGAGTTGCATTGACTTTCACTCATTTAAATGTTTATGTTTCAAACCATTAAAATAAATTAAGCTGAGGTTGGCTGAGGAGAGGGAAGCTCAAAATCCCAACCTTATGAGGGGCATATTTTTTCACGAAATAAATCAGGTGTGTTGCTGCCTGGGAATGTTCTCTTAGCCTCTGCATGTTCTGGATGGAATAACCAGACCCCAGGAATAACCACGACTTCTGTGAGTTAACCTTATAACTACTAAATTTCACTAAGTATATTCAGGACAAACCTAACTTACCCCTGGTTACTGCTCCAAAAAGAAAGACTGTGAATGTTCCAGCTCGTTGGCGCTTTCCAACAATAGAGAAGACCATCTAGTAAGTACAGGTGTGTAGGTCTTGGGAGCACTCCCGCAGAAGCAGGAGGAGTGTTCACTAGGCACTTGAAGAAGGAAGAGTCTGAATGCAGCCAGGGGAGGTTGACAAACGATTGGTTCTCCACCCTTTCAGCCTCCACATCCCACTTATAACAAATATATTATCCCCCTTTTAATGTCCCCAGATGAAATTCATAATAGTACAACCAGCTTACACATATAATTGCAAAATAATCATAAAATTCCTTGATGTAATATAAAAAGGAAGGAAACTTAACCAAATAACATGTTATTTCAATATCTGAATATTTCATCATTCTCAGATGTGACTAAACTAAAATGATTACAGTAATAGGAGTTCTTTTCCCACATTTTAATACCCCCACAAATTTTCAAAATATTAAGGCCTGCAACTACCCCCAATCCCACATTGAGAAACCACGAAACTGAAGTATCTTAAGCTTTCTTTCCTTATTTCGATGCATCTCCCCCATCATGAAGCATCCAGCATGTTAACAGAATCATCTCCTACAGGACTGGCCGCCCAATACGGTTCATTCTGGAACGTGGTGATGACATGTTGATAACTGCTGGCCGCCACCCACTGCTCGGAAAATACAAAGTGAGTGACAGCAGCAAGTTCAGGAAACTGCTTAAAACACTGTCCGGTGATAACCAACCTATAGTACAGACAATTTACTAAGTTCTGTGCCACTTGAAAGGGACATTGGGATGCTGCCTAAAACTAATCAGAACTTCCTGTTGAGGTCATGGTCTACTTGGTCACCACCCTCAGTGTTCCTCTGGTGACTGTCACATCAAACCATGTGCATAAGCTGGGTATAGACTGACAGCTGTGACCGGATGTGTTTGTGTTCAGCATGGTCTGGTTGTAAAGGACTATTGAGGAAACGGTTTACTTGTTCTATCACTTTGCAGATTGGATTCATGAACAATGGTGTGATCAAAGCTGCTGATATTGAATATTATATCAACGGCGGATGCACTCCTGATGAGTCTGAGTTGGTAAATAAGAAATACACCTTTCCCATAAGTTACCATTGCACTGCTCTTTGTACGAATAATCATCATACAAATTAGACAAATTCTGTGAAGCATTTGAGTTAGAGATAACATTTGGATAAGCGGTTTTGAATACTTGATAGATATGAAGTTTTGTGTTGTTCTGCTTTAACTCAGGTAATGGAGTTCATGGTGCTGAGATCTGAAAATGCATATTATATTCCTAATTTCCGGTGTCGGGGTAGACCTTGCAAAACAAATTTGCCATCCAACACTGCTTTCCGAGGATTTGGCTTCCCCCAGGGCATAGTGGTCGGTGAAGCTTATATAACTGCTGTGGCCTCTCAGTGTAACTTAACCCCTGAAGAGGTAAGTCATCAGTCTGAGCACCCTAGCAAAATTCTGACATCGTTGGCTCAAATATATGTTGAATATCTATGTATATTAATAGACGATGTCATCTTCTAGTCTTGAGGTGTCTGATGCTAAAGAACCCACCTGCCACTGCAGGAGACGTGGCTTCACTCCTGTGTACGAAGTCAATCATAAAACTTATTAACCAAAACAACAAATAGCACTTCTGATTTTGTGGATCAGTTGGGTAGCTCTTCTGGCCTAGACCAGCTCAACTAGAGTTTTATAGTCTAAAAGACAGTCGAAGCTGGCATGTCTGGTGGTCCTTGGGCTGATTAGTCTAGGGGATGTCTCAGCTGGGAAGGCTCTCTCTGCTTCACAGCTTCTCACCCTTGAGGAGGCTAGCCCAGATCAGTTCTCAAGGTGGCTCGGAGAATGAGTAGCAAGAATGTGGCAAGCCCTAATGCACAAACACTTTTCAAGTCTCTGCCTATATTGTCCCATTGGCCAAACAAGTGTCATGGCCAATCCCAGAGTTGGTATGAAGCATTCAAGGGCAGGAATAGAGAAAGTGGAATAATATGGCCATGTGTACACACATTCTAGCACAGTTCAAGATTTTGAGGAATTAATCTGAGAATGATTAAGAATAAGGAAAAACTGTGTATGAGTAAAAGGCTGTGGGATCAGGAGAATTTTGTCTCAGCTCTAACAAATCTTGGGACAGAGTTCATAATAACAGTACCTACTATTGCTCAGAGTGGTAAAGTTAACTGAGGAAATGCAATTAACCTACAATCTGGAGCATATGAAGTGTTCAGTAGTGGTTTCTATTGTTAGTATCATTAAGTTTATACATGTATGTTTGTACTTACATATCCACAGTCATTTCAATAATTGTTTTGTTTTTCAGAAAGACTTTGTTCATATCAGGTATATAGCAAAAATGCTTGCCTCTCGTCAACAATAAACCTATAGCCTTGAAATTCACTTTATTTCCCTGTCTTTCAGGTTAAAGAAATAAACATGTATAAGAGAACTAGCAGAACAGCCCATAAGCAGACATTTAATCCCGAGCCCTTGAGAAGATGCTGGAAAGAATGTCTGGAGAAATCTTCCTTCTCCACTAGAAAACTGGCTGCAGAGGAATTTAACAAAAAGAACTACTGGAAGAAGAGGGGGCTTGCCGTGGTCCCCATGAAATTTACAGTTGGGGTGCCCACAACCTTCTACAATCAGGTGAGGTAAAGACAGGTGTCTCTGGCAGAGAGACATGATTGTCTTGCAATCATGTGTGAGGAGGGATGGTCCCCTCCAGGGAGAACAAGAAATGGGGCACTTTTCTATAGTAGGAAACACAGTGGATTTAGGCAAGTGTTGGAAACCATGGGTATTGGAGCAGACCTGGGGCAACACAGTCCCAGGGACCTTAGAAACAATCAACAGGTAAACTCCAGCTCAGGGGGTTAGGCCTTGGACTGGGCCCCAAAAGTGAGTATTAGAGTATGGCATCGAATTTCAAATCCATGAGAGAACTGGGGTAAATAACGATCCTTTCCACCTCTTTTCTAATTTCTCAGTGACCATAGTCATTTGAAAGTGAGAGATTTCAAAAACGCATGAGAATAGAGCTCTCCTATCCATACAGAACTTGGAATTCCTACATTGAGGCTCAGTGACTACTATCCTTCCTTTTTAATTCCATCTTAAACAGTGTTTCATAGAGTTCTTATTTCTGATTTTTTTTTTTTTTGACTTCTATATCCATCAATCTCTGAAATATTCTAATAACCAAACCCATACAAAGACAGGCACCCTTACTAGTGTGAATGAGTTTTGGCCAAGCTGGTCTTTTATTAAAACTACCTTTAATATACGCTCTTCCTCAGAGTCTACTAACAAGGTAGAAAGGCAAGTGAGAAGGAGGGAGGGAAGGTCAGGAGAGTTTGGAGCAGATGTTCAGTCTTTCCCCCAGGTAGTATTTCTCAAGCCAGAATAACAGATCTCCTTTAAAGGAAAACAAAAGTATTCTTGTGGACTCTCAATAGTTGCTTATTTTTTAAAATATTTTTAACTGTGTGTTAACCACAGAACAAAGAATAAGCTTCTTATAGCTCTTATGCCTTTATAAAACACAAATTTGGAAAATTAATAAAAATAGTAATGATAAATGCCAATAATGTTCAGAATAGTAACATTAACTAAATGTGATAAATTATGTTGCTTTTCTAAATTAAATCCACACTTACAAAATGATGATGGCTCCACTGCCACTGCACGAGGAGTTTTGTATCCCAAACATGGCCAATCATCCAAATCACCTGGGAGTTTTTAAAAAAATGGGTATATGAACTCCAAGTTCAACCTTCTACTGAATTGGAATTTCCATAAGGGGGCCCACATCCCTCCCCAACCACGATTCTTAAGGTCAGCAGCATTTGGAAATTATTACAACATCCCGACTTTCTTCCAGCTCCTCTAGTATCCAGGGCAGGTTGTGCCTGGAAATTGACTTATCCAAGTTCCATTTGTTTTAAAATTAATCTTCATGTTTAGGGAGGAACAAACAATAGAGTTTTGTGCAGGTTGGGGCTTTGGAGAGACAACGCGCACGCCAACCACACAATGCCTCCTGTGGGCAGGACACATGTGGGAGTGTGGCTGAGCCACACTTCATGCCTCTGCACTAGTGTTTGCAAGTCTGGGGCTTATCGACAGGGCTTGTCTGTAGCTGTCTGTAAAGGTTTTCCTCTCTAGTACAAACGATGAGAGGTTGGCTCATGGAAGCAAAACCATTCATCGGGTAACCTCAGCTAAACTCATGGCAACATTTGTCCACATCAGTGTCCAAACTGGTTTTATAATTATTATCTCCAGGCTGCTGCTCTTGTCCACATCTATCTCGATGGCTCTGTCTTGGTGAGTCATGGTGGCTGTGAACTGGGACAAGGCCTTCACACCAAAATGATCCAGGTGAGATATGTATTCCTTTTCTCCATTGTGGAAGAGTATCGCTGGACCTCAACCTTGTCTGCATGTGTTGTCCTAAACTAGATGTCCCAGAGTGACTGTACTGCTGCGTAGCTACTACAAAAGAGGTATAAAAGAAAACACAAAAAGATTCTTCGGTTGGCCACAAAGAGAACAGCATATGCTTCACAGTGCCATTTAAAATCTTCTGAATTATATAATCAACATATAAAATCCCCAATGTTCCCTTAAATGTTGGTCAGTACAGAGTAGCTGTACAGTTTTATACTCAGTTCAAAAAAGAATTAAAAGGTTTTGAACTTGTGGGGAGGGAGAATTAAAGTCAATGAAATAAATAGTATTTTTCTTCTGCTCCTGGCAGGTGGCGAGTCGTGAACTGAACATCCCTGAGTCGTATATACACCTATCTGAGACCAACACGACCACAGTTTCCAATGCGACCTTCACAGCTGGTTCAATGGGGGCAGACATCAACGGGAAGGCCGTGCAGGTGACTTTTTTCCATTTCTCAGTCACCCAGCTGACCGTGCTGGAGGGGACCTTGTCCCGTCCCTTCTTTTATGGAACATGAAACTGAGGCCAAGAGGGGCCAAGCAGGTGGTTCTAGATCTCTCAGATAATCCCTGGCAAAACTAAGACTGCAAGTGGTTCCAGCTCCCTCTGCGGGCTTCTCTCCTCCCCCTTGAATAAAGTCTACCTCTAACTGTTCTAAAAACTCTAAGATCACTTAAAACCCATTTTGGGGGGTCTTGCCACCTGGCATGCAAGATCTTAGTTCAACTTAGTTCAGGGTGTATGAACCCATACACCCTGCAGTGGAAACGCAGAGTCCTAACCACTGGACCACCAGGAAAGCCCCCCACTGGGGTCTCTTTTATTAGCAGAAACTATCTCATTTCAGTAATTTAAACGTCCAATCCAAAATTCCAAAATGTACTGCAAATTCCACTGTCTTTGCTACTTCCCAGCTTGGGCCTGCAGGCAGAAAGGGGCAGGCATGGCTTCTCTCCGTTTCTCTCCCTACCCTTTCTCCCCTGCTACCATCCTCCTCACCTACATTTCAGACCCTTATAAAGTCCAAGGAAGAGTGAGCGCAGAGATGAGAGGCAGAACGGGTCTTACTTGGCTGGCATCAGTGTAATCTGACTGTGCTACGTCTGATTCCTCCCCTCTCGGGGGCCATCGTGAGCTCCCTACAGGGCCCCTTCCAGGCGGCTTTGACCTGGGCCGTGCCTCTCTATGGCTTTAGCCACTTGCAACCTGCCCCAGCCCCACCCTGAGCCCCAGGCCAACTGCCTCCTCTTTCTACTGAGGGACCTCTCCACTTTCAGAAAGCTGTGATACAGGAAAGTAAAAGTGAAAGTCACTCAGTCGTGTCTGACTCTTTGCCACCCCATGGCCTATACAGTCCATGGAATTCTCCAGGCCAGAATGCCGTAGTGGATAGTCTTTCCCTTCTCCAGGGAACCTTCCCAACCCAGGGATCGAACCCAGGTCTCCCGCATTGCAGACGATCCTTTACCAGCTGAGCCACAAGAGAAACTCTGATACAGGGGGTCCTTTTAAATCTAGAGGTTAGAGCTTAGCCAGAGCTGGGAGGCAGGGCAACAGAAATTATTTCATAACAGTTACAGAGTCACCAAAAAAATACATACTAGAGTAAGATTGCTTTCAAAAATCAGTGGGTAAAGTACAGCTTACAACATGAAAACTTCATTTATTAGTAGAACCATGTGGCTATTGCTGGGCCACCTTTGAGACAAAATAAAATCCTTCATCTGAAGTCTAAAAAAGTACGAGATCTCAAAACGAAGACTCTGCACGCACTGGCTTCCGCTGTCTGGTTTGGACAGAGCTGTCCAGCAGATCCAGAGAGAGCTACTTGGGAGGAAAGGAGGGGCAGTTTGTCACCCAGTTGTCATCAGACCTCCTACAGCTCTGCAGTGGGCTTCCATGGTGGGTTGATTATGAAGAGCTTTCGAGGTTCACAGCTTCCCAAGGCTATAGACTCTTTGTCAGCCAACCATCATGCCAGATTTTCAAAAGAACCACATGGAGCAGAAGCTGGGGCTTCATTGGCTGCAAAGGAGACGGTGGCTCTAGCCCTGGTGTAAATAGGCTGTCCATTGGTTGAGGAAAGTGCAGTTGTTAATTTCAGAACCCCAGAATTCTTTTTTAAATCTCAAGTCATTTATATGGGAGTAAAGTATAGGAAATAGTTATAAAAAAGAAAAAAAAAATGCCTTGAACAAAAGTCCTGAATAATTTCAAATTAAAAGCAGCAGTAAGAGGATGAGGTAAACCAATACACATTAGTACAGTTAGGCCTACAGAAGTAGAGATTGACTAAGTATTAAATACCACAAAGCATAGAAAGCAGCAAACAGAGAAGATTGCTTTCATTTTGGTTTTGTCTTCTGAATTTTGTCTTAGAATGGAATGGTTACATACAGAGAATTCTATTAATTAGAAAAAAAAATATCACCCAGGGTGGCATCCACAATGCAGACATCACCCAGAACACGTGTACATCTGGGGACTTGGTGAATAGGAGGATGGCGCTTCCCAGAGAAGGCCCTCCAGGGCCCCAACCCTCCACCTGCAGACTTGGTTCAGAAGCAGACTCCAGCCTGCAGAGACCCCAGCTCTGGGGAATGCACATCAAGGTCTTGGAGTAACTCTGAAGCACCTCTCCCTGGGCTCAGCATGGGGAAAGCTCTGCCTGCCCCTTCTCCCTGAAGAGATGGAGACCCCAGCGCACCAACATCCTTCTCCTTGTGACACCCTCTCCCTCATTACAAGTTTCTAGTCTCCTGGCTTCGGCCCTCTGATCCCACTGAGGCAGGTGCGGGAGGGTGTGTGCAGCCACCCTTTCTCTGCATGACCTGCGTAGGAGGTAGAACACTGCTGCGGTCCTTTAATGGACCGGAACCGGTGGTCCAGAGTTGATGATAAGAAAGCAAAAGAGAGAAAGAGGCTAGTATTTCCTGGGTGATGCAGAGGACCAATAAATGCAGAGGACCTAGGACAGGGCTTGTACCACTCACAGAGGCACAGGGCGTCCTCTCAAAGAGGTCTTGAAAGCCTGAGCAGGAAAGTGAGCTCGGCAGGTTTTTATGCTCCAGATAATTAGCCAGAGAGAGAGAAAGAGAAAGAAAGACATGGGAACCCAAGTCTCTAGTGAAACAAGGGTATTTTATTAGCAGAAATTCAGGCTTATATATCTTTAGTAAAATGATTACTCAGCCATTACAAAGGATGAAATCCCATCAATTGCAACAAAATGGATAGTCTAAAACATACAAGGTCGCTGACGCTGAAAAGAGTCATTGAAGGGAGCTACTGAAAAGAATCCAAGCAGGTACCCTTTCCCATGATCTCAGTCCTGAGAACTGTGTGCAGCTCTACTCGTTCCCGGAATAGGAACTGATAAGGAACAGAGAATCCTTGAGAAATGGCACACAAATGAAGAAAAGTACAACATACTGGATTCCTTAAAGTTGAACATCCCCTGACAATTCCCCCTTTTTTATTTTTTCATAATTGGGGGTGACTGTAGATACTTTAGTGGAAAAGGTCCTGACCAAAGGAGTTTGTTTAGCTTGAATAATTTTAGTTGAAAGGCATTGATATAATATGCATATAACCACTAGGGCAATTATTAGCGTTATAATTTTAGATCTAATACTATGTATAATGTTTTGTAACCATCTTCGAGGGTCTAGCCCAGATAATTGATCAGCTAAGTTGTTTAGCTAAAGTTTTCAAATTAGTGGAAGAGGGTAGACTTTTAGAAAAGGTTTCAAAGATTTCTTTTTGTAATAATTGTACATTCAGAGAGGCATTATCATGTATGTTTTGTAAATGAAACTTGATCTGTTTCCAGTTGTAGGCACTATGATTGAATTGAACAGGAGTAACACAAAATCGAGTAGGCCTCCAATCACATTTTAGTATCACTTGTTTTTGTAAATCTATTAATTGATCTCTGACCCACTTGATGGCTGTTTTTAGTTCCTGTATTTCATCTTGAATTTTCTCATCTATCTGAGCCTGAGTGGCCCACATACTATGAGCATCTTTAGTCCAATTTTGGATAAAATTATGTGTTTGAGTTGAAGCTTGTAAAGCAATGCCAGCGACGGCAGCAGTGGTGCAAATAGCTATTAATCCCAAAATGCCAAGAATCAGCCATCCAATGAATTGTTTAGATCGTCGAAGTAATTTAGTAACCAACCAGGAAGTGAGCCCAGCCATGGGGCCCTCTTCCCAGGGCCATTGGAGATTTACTGGTAACCACAAATTACATAGAGATCAAAGAATCAAAAGGGATTTATTTTTTAAGGAAAGAAGAGTTAAGACAGGTATATAATTTGCAATTTATACAAGTTACAGAACGTAAAATTTTATTGAACTGTAAGTTTCCTATAGCTATAACAAAAGGAAGGGGAACACAAGCTTGTTTGAAATATGATTGATTATAGTGAAAGAAATAATTACTATGACTACAACTGGTCCTTGTGAAAAGTCCGGTCCAAGTCCCAAGTTCTTTGGTGTTTGCAGCAAGTTTTTAGATGTCTCATTGTTCAGGCCCAATCTGTTTATCAAGGACAATTCAAGGATGAGGGGGTGCCATTCCACCATCAAGCCAGTCAAGAAGTCTTTTGTCATGGTAATGTTCCATCGTAGTATTAGTAACTTACCATGTCACTTGAGTAGCATAGTCACACACAGTACTGTCAATATCATCTGAGCAGTTAGATAACCACATACCATGGGGTCCCCAATTGACAATGGTGTACTTAGCCACAAACATCAATTTTCCTGATTTGGCTTGACATTTGTCCCAACAAACAGGAGTATATTTAAAGTTCTTATAAGTAAATCCTTCATATAATGTTTTTTGTCCTTTCCCTAGAGTTTCAGTTATATTGACATGGTTTTCAGAAAAATAAAGGGCAGTAGATAATCCAAGCAATGTCCAAAAGTCCTCTTTTGGAGGCAAGACGAAAGCCCAAGTTTGTCAGCTAATGTTAATGCATAATTTTGCTGGGCCCATGCACAGAGGAAGGACTTCATGACCTAGAGAAATATTAATTAGTCTTCCCTCCTCCTCAGGGTGTGACGGCCCTTTCATACTCCAGGGAGAAGGCATATGTATGGAATCATTGGTTGATACGATCGGTCTCTTTTTTGTCCATTCTACAACCTGTAATAAAGGGGGGTTGGGTATGTAAGCCCAGTAAGTATGATTAGTTAGTTCAGCTTGAGTGGGGGAAGTGAAAGCAACCAAAGCAAGCATAGCAACAAAAATATTTTCAGGACTCCAAGGCATTTCCTGTTGAGAAATCAGATTTTCAGTTTGATTAGTAAGGGTTTTTATTTGTCTCCAAGAGGGGAGATCATAAGGTTGATGCCGCCAAGGGTGGTGCTTTCTGGAGATCTTTAGAGGCATCATGGCTCATATTGGAATTTCTTCCTCCTGGGGTGTTTACTGTTTCACCTCTAGTTTGAATGCCAGGGGGCCCCCTTAGGCTGAATCTTCCAAAGAGGAAGCCATGTGAGTTCGTTGGATCTATCTGGAGAAATACAAGCATACTCCTTTCCCTGTAAGATTAGTTTCCCAGACTTTCATTGATTAGTTAACCCATCTTGGTACCAAATGGGCAGAGAAAGAGAAGTGTCCTTCAGTTCCTCAAAATGTTTTTCTGCTCTTGCCAAGATATCTCCCTGCGGTAAGTTTTAAAAATTTAAAACAAATAAAACTGTATTAACAATAGTCATAGGTTTAGAGAATATCTTATGTTGTAATCTAGTAAAGTCTGCTTTAGATAAGGAAGACAGTAGTGTTCCTGTGTATGCCCCCTTTTTAAATTTTTTTATTTGTAGTTTTAATGTGTGATGTGTCTGTTTGATATGTCTTGTGTCTGTGGATATAAGGAATACCTGTAATATGTTTAATAGAAAATGTTTGTAAAAATTGTTTGAAACAACTTGAAGTATAGGTAGGGCCATTGTCTGTTTTTATAGAACTAGGAGTTTTCATTATAGCAAAACAGTTATAACATGTTTTGTAGCTTCACCGCAAAGAGGTGTGGCCAAGATAAAATAAGAATTTGTGTCGATACAGACGTGTAGGAAAGAAGAAGGAGAAAGTTTAGGGCAATGAATTACATCTACCTGTCATAGTTTATAGTTTATTAGGTTGTAATCTCTGAGGATTAATATCTTGTGTAATGGGTCGAAGATGTAGAGGTCTACAAGTAGAGCAATTATTAATAATTTTTTTAGCCTGGCGGTATGGGATTTTTTTTATAGCTGGTGTAGAGAGCCAACATTGTGCAACAGAGCATGTTGTTTCTCTGGAGTAGCAAAGGAAACGAGTTTATCAGCCTGTTTATTACCATGAGTCATAGGACCGGGAAGACAGGAATGTGTTCGAATATGTGTAATATAAATGGGAGAAGTGTGGTTTTTAATAATGGATTGTAGTTTGAGAAAAAGTTGTTGAATTCCACCTATTATTTATGGTGGAGGTTTTTATATTTTTTATACAAAAACTGAGTATAGGAACCAGAGACTATATTAATGTGGTAGGGATGTAGGCAAATAACTTGAATAAGGGCATATAATTTGTTTTGTTGAGCAGAATGGAATTTAGTGTAAAAGACTTTATATTTTTTGAGAGACTAGAATAAGGCTTTGGCGTTTTTAGTCCCATCTATATAGAAAACTTCAGCTTGAGGTATAGGCTGTGGGCTGATGATGTGGGAAATAATAAATTTAGTATTTTTGAAGAAATTTCATAGCTTGTTAGTGGGATAATGAAATGACATTTTTTCAAAATATTTTAGAAAAGCTATTTGGAAATCAGTAGAAGTTTGTAATGTATTTTTGAATAGAGATTTTTTAATAGGTATTACAATTTTATGGGGATTGGAGCCAATTAGAGTTTTAGTCTTATTTCTTTTATTGATAATGATTAGAGCAATTAAATCAAGGTAGGGTGTAAGTGACTTTATTTTTCTAAAATGGGTATAGATTCATTTTATTGGGTGTTCTTGTTGGGCAAGAGGTCTTGTGGGAGAATGAAGAGAGGGGAGTACAAATAATTTTAAAGGTAAATCTAGTCTAATGTGGGTAAGAAAATGTTTTTGTAGTTTATTTTGTACTAAATAGAGTTTCTTTCATTTCTCTTGAGAAAGTGATCGAGGGTTATTTAGATTAGGATCTCTTTTCAAAGTATTAAATAGATTAGTTAGTTGACAATTAGCAATGTCCAAAGAGGGGCTAATTCAATTTATATCACCTAAAAGTTTTTGAAAATCATTTAAGGTGGATAATTTATCAGTACGAATCTGTGTTAGTTGGGGAGTAATACGTTGCCTATTAACAACAAATCTTAAGTAATGGTAAGGCATAGAGGTTTGAATTTTTTTAGGGGTAATGATTAACCCAAAGTTGTAAGCATTGTTGAGCTATATCAAACATGTATTGAGTTTTTAAAACAGATGGAGCCGAAAGCAATATATCATCCATATAATGAATAATAAGAAAGTCAGGAAATTGTTTTTTCATAGGCTCAAGGGCTTTAGCTACGTAGTACTGATACATGGTGGGAGAATTTATCATTTTTTGAGGTAGTACAGTCCATTGATATCATTTATGAGGCCCGATGTGATTAGGAAAAGGGAAGGAGAAAGCGAATCTCTCTCAGTCTAAAGGGTGTAGAGGTATATTAAAATAGCAATCTTGTAAATCAATAATAATAATGTGTCAATCTTGAGGAATAGTGGTAGGTGATGGGATCTCTGGTTGTAATGTACCCATAGGGTTCATAGATGCATTAACTTTGTTAAGGTCTGTTAAGAGACGCCATTTGTGAGATTTTTTTTTATAACAAAAATAGGAGAGTTCCAAGGAGAGCAAGATTTTTCAATATGTTTTCATTCTAATTGTGTATCTATAAGTTTCTTAGCAGCCTGTAATTTTTTTTTAAAGGGGCCACAGCTCTGTCTCAATAGGCTCGTCATTTTTTTTAAGTCATTTTAATAATTATTTTGTTTGTTAAATGAGCAGTGGCCCCTAGGGAAAATGTGGAATGTATATCTGAGTTTGTCATTGTATAAGTAAATCTCTTTTTATTAGATTAAGGGGGTGTATCTATCACATAAGGTCTTAATGTTGTAGGTTGGCTTTTTGGCCCCTCATATGGATAAATTTGAGTACTCTGATAAACCTCTTGTACTTTGGTTTGAGAAATTTTTGCAATTTGGCAAGAGATTTTTTGTATAGGCCAGGATTTGGGCCATAAATATTTGGATATAATAGTAATATCAGATCCAGTGTCGAGGAGGCCAGAAAATCTTTTACCATTAACTTTGATATTTATATTTGGTCGGGCATATTCAGATATCAATGATGTCCATAAGGATTGTTTTTGATCTATACTGTCAAATCCACCTGTCCATACAGCATTAGAGAAGTTAATAGAAATGTAAGGTAAAAAAAGTAATTGAGCAATTTTGTCCTCCTTTGCGAATTGCCATAGAATCTGAGATGACATCATAATTTGAATTTTTTCTTTATAATCTGAATCAATTACTCCAGGGTGAACAGTAATTGTTTTTAGAAGTCAAACTAGATTGGCCAAGTAAAAGACTGAAGATTTGTGGGAGCAGGGGACCAAAAACTCCAGTAGGTATTCTAGAAGGGACTGAGGGTAAAGGAGAAAATCATTTAGGGCTGGTATATCAATGGCAGCACTGCTGGATGTTAAGGGTTTGAGGGAAAAGATGGAATTCATCCCTGGTTTTTGTTGAAAGGGACCTGGGGGGTCTCCTGTTTGGAGTTTTCTGGAATAGGTTTTTCTTCAATACCAAATTTAGATTTACAATCTTTGGCCCAAAGTATTTCTCTACAGCAGTGAAGACAGATTTTTGAAGGTTTTTTATTAGCCTTCTTAGGGCAGTCTCTTTTTAAATGGTTTTTATCCCCACATGTAAAGCATCTTTTACTTTTACTTTTAAAGCAAGCAGCCATTGTTTCCGCTAGCATTTGCATCTTTTGAGTTTTTGATCTTAGATTGTGACAAGCTTTCAAATAATCAGTAATAGTCTCAGTCTCATGAATTGGAGCTATAGCTTTTTGACATTTCTGATTTGCATTTTCATAAGCAAGTAATTTTCCAAGCTGTTTTCTGGCTTCTTTTCCAATTACAGTATGGGAAATAGTAGTTTTTAATCTAGCTAAAAAATCAGCATAATTTTTATTAGGTCCTTGTAATATTTTAGTGTAGCTACTTGTAAGCTCTCCTTGAGGAGTAATTTGATCTCAAACTTCAAGAGCCACTGTTTTTAATTATTCATGTAACAATGGAGGGCATTGTATTTGAACTTCTATGGCATCAAATTGTCTGGTGTCAGTTAACATTTCAAAAATAATTTGGTTTTGGGAAGCGCCAGCTCAAGCATTTTTGTTAGCATGATCTCTGGCTACATCATGAAACCACATTGTCCATTGAAGATATTTTCCTGGTTTAAGGAGAGCTTTTATTAAAATTTGCCAATAAAATTCTCAACAGAAGATGTCATAGCATTTAGAAGCTCTTTAGTAAAAGGCGAATGTGGACCATACATAATTACAGCCTTTTTCATTTGTTGCATGTGAAAGAAGTTAATACCTTCATATAGAGGTATTATGTGTCCTTGAGCATCAGGATTTCTTAAAATTGGAAAGGCAGAAAAACCATTGGCTTCAGAGACTTGTGATTGCAAAGCCAGCAATTCAGAGAGCCTCTGTCACGAAGGAGAGCAAGTAAATGCTGATTTTTTTTGCAAATACAAGTCTGTGCTAAGGACTTATTATTATCTAAAAAAGTATTGCCAGTTTTGGTGTCAAAAGGTATCTCAGGAGAGTCGTTGTCTGAATCATTAGGTTTTAGCAAAGGAGAGACTTTTGGAGTCGCACCTGTTGGCAGAGGAGGAGCATTTGGAGCAGCTGGCATAGGATTAGTAGGAAAACTCTGAAATATTTTATGTTGTTTTAATTGGGCCTTTTGTAAAGTTTTATCATCTAATTCATATTCATGTAATAAGTGTTCTGTCTGTTGTCGAATATCAGGAGAGCTAGAATTACCTCGGAATGGCAGAACAACAGCTTTAATAAGAGCCCACGGGGCCCAGAAATCAACTGGAATATTTTTTCCCCATCTGGTGGCTCATTCAACATTTTCTTTGACCTGGTGCCAAATTTCTAAATCAAAACTGCCTTCATCAGGGAACCAAGGATTACATTCAACCACTGTTTGAAGGCAAGCCTCTATTAGTTAGTGTGAAACCGAAAGTCCCTGAACTTTAAACAAATGGTGAAGTAAAGTAGAGAAATAATGGGGCCTTTCACCCGTTTGACCCATGTCTTAGTACTTACTGACCTCAGTAGGTCCTGAGTCACTCCGTCCAAAATGCCACGTATACCAGGTCCCTGTTCGGGCGCCACTTGTTGTGGTCCTTTAATGGACCAGAACCTGGTGGTCTGGAGTCGATGATAAGAAAGCAAAAGAGAGAAAGAGGCTAGTATTTCCTGGGTTATGCAGAGAACCAATAAAGCCCAAGGATAGGGCTTGTACCGCTCACGGAGGCACAGGGCGTCCCCTAGAAGAGGTCTTGAAAGCCCGGGCAGGAAAGTGAGTTCACCAGGTTTTTACACTCCAGAGAATTAGCCAGAGAGCGAGAAAGAGAAAAAAAGACATGGGTCTCCATGTGAAACAAGGGTATTTTACTAGCAGAAATGCAGGCTTATATATCTTTAGTAAAATGATTACTCAGCCATTACAAAGGATGAAATCCCATCAATTAGAACAAAATAATCTAATACATACAAGGTCACTGATGCTGAAAAAAGTCATCAGAGAGCTACTAAAAAAAAATCCAAACAGGTACCCTTTCCCATGATCTCAGTCCTGAAAACTGCGTGCAGTTCTACTCGTTCCCGGAATAAAAACTGATAAGAAACAGAAAGTCCTTGAGAAATGACAGACACACACACAAAAAGTACATCATATTGGATTCCTTAAAGTTGAACATCCCCTGACAGAGCACCTTGATTTGGAATGAGGGGCTGTTTGTCAGTTACAGGTCTCATTCTTATGGGTCCTTAGCCTAAAATGAGTTAGCAAAGCCTTTTAACATCCTGTCAGTAAACAACAAGTTATTAAATAATAATAAAGAAAGAAAAAAGAGGTGCAATGTCATGTGTCATGAATCAAAGGAAGTTATGAAAAGAGCAAGTGGATGTGTTGAGGGTACCCTCTTAGGCAGCAGGGAAATCAGGCAGGTGCTAACCCTGAGCCTGGTACCTGAACAGCCAGGAGGGAAGCAGAGTAGAAGGCAGGCAGGAGAGGTGAGACAGAGACCTGAGGGCTGAGGCAGGCTGTACGTGCTCACTGTCAAAGCTGGATATGGCTATATGGAGAATATTGTATGACCCTCCTTACTTTGGCGTATTTCAAATTTCTCTATCATGCCAAGGAAGCCAGAAACATTAATATCTGGCATTTGGAGCTTCAGTAGGGGGAGGTGACCTTATTGGAGAACATAAAGTGAGAGAATTCTACTTAGGAAGAAAAGGCATTCAGGAGGTTATGAAAGAATGACAAAATGCTCTGCAACATCTCACTTTCTTAAGGGAAAGCTTACCTCAGGAGCCCCTCGCACTGTTGAGTGTAAAGCTTTGCACAGGAGCATGTGGTCAGGGTGCCAGTGAGGGGAAGAACAGCTGAGCTGCAGACAGGCGGGAACTCTGTGACTCAGGTTTGTCTTGAACGTGGCACTCTTGTAGAAGGTATCCATTGGTTATGAGGTCAGTATTGAAAACTGAATGAGCCAGCAAAGGCGGATTTATGAAAACGGGGCTCTCCCTGATGCATGAGAAGCCAGAGGCCATTCCCCAAAGACGAGATGACAGAACAGAAGGAATAAAACCAAGAGAGGGTGTGAGGGGGGCTCTGAGGCTGAGAGGAGTAACTAAGGGCAGACAAGTAAATAGATTTGCATTTGAATTGAGTGGAAGCCAAGTTGAGGCCCACCAACACCTGGGGATCAGTAGGGGTAATCTTAAGGGTCTGAGATTTCACCTCAATAATTTTTACTTTCATTTCCATTAAAATCTTTGAAAAATTAAAGCAAGCATGTTTTGCATCATCAGAATACCACTTTATAAGTGGAGTATTGCCATGAGATCTCTTTGTCTGCATTTGGGACCAAAAGTATACTTTGTGTCAAGGTAACAATAGCAGAGATGGACTTGCTACATGAATGATGTTTCCTTGCCCAGTGAATAGCAAATGATGGCAAAGTATGAAGTGCAAAATAAAAGTCCATAGCAATTTAAATAAGAGAGAAAATTGATCCATCAATTGGCACACACTAGGCACATGAACTCCGAAGTATGTATGCCTCAGCACTCCAGACCTTTCTTCATCCCAAGCAGCAGTTTAGCTCCAGAAAACAACATCAGCAACCCACTGAATTAATGTTATTCTGAATTTTATTGGTCTTTAGATTAGTTTGTATGCTTTGTCATTTTATTTTTGCCTCAAAGTTATCAAAGAGCTATAACTATAAAGAGACTCTATCTAACTTTATGTTAACACATATTTAAACAAGATGATAAAAATAATTTTCAGTCAACACCTCAGGAGCCACAGGGATGTCTGTCTCCCTCAGAGGGTTTCCATTCGTGACTCACGTTTAAGAAGCCCTGCCCAGAGGACTAGGAAGCAGGTTCACAAAACTGATCATCTACATTTGAATTAATTTAAGTATTCTGCTGTTCCCTGAGGCCTTCATTTCTGATATTGCAAATATTTCTTTTTAGAATGCCTGCCAAATTCTTAAGGCCCGTCTTCAGCCAGTCATCAAGAAAAAGCCTAAGGGAACATGGGAGGAGTGGGTGAGTGTTCTCTTTATCACCCTTGCCCAGAAAAGGGCAAATACACCCAGGTGGGTCAAATCCTGCGTGCACAGACCAATTGGTGATGCCCTTTCAAGAACAAAACATTTCTTAACATTACTTCTGCTTTTCCAAAAGAGTAAGAGAGATGTCTGTGTTCACTGCAATGTGACTTTATTTCAGAGCCCAGTATCTCACAGAGAACAACGACAGCATAAGTAATAAGTGTTAGTCACTCAGTTGTGTCTAACTCTTTGTAACCCCGTGGACTGTAGCCCACCAGGTTCCTCTGTCCATGGAATTCTCTAGGCCAGAATGCTGAAGTGAGTTGCCATTTCCTTCTCCAAGGGATCTTCCCTACCCAGAGATTGAACCCACGTTTCCTGCCTTGCAGTCAGATTCTTTACCATCTGAGCCACCAAGGAAGCCCTGATGACAGCAATGTCTAAACTGAAACACACCCAGTTTGCTGCCCTTCCCTGTCACTGCCCAGGCCCCCTGGGCCTGTCCCCAGGGGCCTCAAGGCCTTGGTTTTCTCACCAGAGCAACAGAGATAATAGCATCCTAATATCAAAAGATTACTCTATTTTAATAACTTTATAATAGTTATTTAATTACTATAATTATACTAAATACAATAAGCTACATTCAATTAATATAATGATTAATTATTTTGTTTTTATTATTATAGCCATTAGTAGTAGTATTCCCAGCACTACCCAGTTTATTCCAGCAGGGAAGCTGACATAATACACTGAGACAGCCATTCAAATTACTTGGTAAAAAGTCAGGGAAAGAATACATACATGCATATACACATATACGTATATGTGTGTTAAATATAGATATACATACCTGTGTGAATACCTAATGTACACAAGTGCATGAATGTGGCCTAGCCCGTTTTCTAATTTAAAAAGCCAAAAAGGGTGAAAAAATAATAAACTTCACACTAAAACCTCAAAAAATAGAGAGTCCCAGAGTACAGCCAGCAGCTGCCTTTAAGCACCTGCCTTGGAAAGCCTGACCTGTGGCTTGTATGGGCGTGAGTCTCACTCCAGAGGAACACAGATACAGAGGTCAGTGCAAACTAGAGGATGCAAGCCCCTCATGGAAGGCCTTTCTCACTGCTTTCCCCAAACTTTTATTCTTTGTAACCAATCATGTCTTCCAGATTTCAGAAGCCTACGAAGAATCCATCAGTCTCTCCGCTACTGGATATTTCAAGTAAAGGACATTCTTGTTTTGGCTTAGATTACACTTAGGCAAGGATGGTGTGCACTCAGCTATCTGACCAGGTGTCCTGAGAGCCCTGGAGCTCTTCTGGGCCCCTTGTCAACCCTCAGCCCTGGGTCATGGGGTGCAAAGGGAGGAGGGGGAGGGCCAAGGACTCCCAGGGGCCGCCACGCTATTAACCAACCAGAAGGGACACCATAGCTCCCTACGTACCACTCTGACCATCCCAGCAACTGTGCACTGCAGGGCAGGGGTGGGACACCAGTGGACCTTCTTCCCACATCTGCAGTGGTTCTCTTGCAACTCTGATCACTACCATCCCGCTCTCAGGAAATGGGGAGAGAGGCATCAGCCACGGGGTGGGTGCTATCTTCATCTCCAGGACCCAGAGCTCAGGGGGTGTTCAGTCCACTAGTGGGAAAATGCCTTTTCTTTTCATTCCTGACTTCTCTTCTCAGAGGTTACCAGGCAAATATGGACTGGAAGAAGGGGGAAGGTGACGCTTTCCCATATTTTGTTTATGGAGCATCCTGTTCCGAGGTTGAAGTCGACTGTCTCACAGGGGCTCATAAGGTAAAGAGCGACATTAGTGTTCACCATCTTCACAAACATTGTTTTCTGTGCTGTAAAGATTCTCCCAGTGGGAGAACCAGGGACAGATATATAATTTGAGTCCAGATCTGTTTTAAGTAAACAGTATTTCCCATTGTGCATTTTCTCTCATGTGTTTTCAGCTCCTTAGGACTGACATCTTCATGGATGCTGCTTTCAGCATAAACCCAGCTGTGGACATTGGACAGGTGCGTGATACCAGAACCACTGCCACGGGGGGGTTTGGTCAGTTCCCTTTAGAAAATTCTTTCCCAGAGTCCTCTAAATGTTGTTTATGCCTGATACAAGTATTCTACAATATATATTATACACTGCACACACAAATAGATAAGATATTTGAAGAATATTCAAGAAAAAGTTGTCTTTTCTTCAGTGGTTGCCTTTATGGCAGGAATATGTATGATTTCTAATTTAGCCTCAGTTCCTTTCAGTTCAGTTGCTCAGTTGTGTCTGACTCTTTGTGACCCCATGGACTGCATGCAGCACAACAGGCTTCCCTGTCGATCACCAACTCCCAGAGCTTGTTCAAACTCATGTCCATCAAGTTGGTGATGCCATCCAACCATCTCATCCTCTGTCATCCCCTTCTCCTCCTGTCTTCAATCTTTCCCAGCATCAGGGTCTTTTCAAATGAGCCAGTTTTTCGCATCAGGTGGCCAGTGTATTAGAGGTTCCACTTCAGCATCAGTCCTTCCAATGAATATTCAGGACTGATTTCCTTTAGGATAGACTGGCTTGATTTCCTTGCAGTCCAAGGGACTCTCAAGAATCTTCTCCAACACCACAGTTCAAAAGCATCAATTCTTCAGCGCTCAGCTTTCCTTATGGTCCAACTCTCACATCCATACATGACTACTAGAAAAACCATAGCTTTGACTATATGGACCTTTGTTAGCAAAGTAGTATCTCTGCTTTTTAATATGCTGTCTAGGTTGGTTGTAGCTTTTCTTCCAAGGAGAAAGCGTCTTTTAATTTCATGGCTGCAGTCACCATCTGCAATGATTTTGGAGCCCAAGAAAACAGAGTCTGTCACTGTTTCCATTGTTTCCACGAAGTGCTGGGACAAGCTGCCACAATCTTTGTTTTTTGAATGTTGAGTTTTAAGCCAGCTTTTTCACTCTCCTCTTTCACCTTCATCAAGAGGCTCTTTAGTTCCTCTTCACCTTCTGTCCTAAAGGTGGTGTCATCTGCATACCTGAGGTTATTGATATTTCTTCCAGCAATCTTAATTCCAGCTTTTGCTTCCTCCAGCCCAGCATTTCTCATGATGTACTCTGCATATAAGTTAAATAAGCAAGGTACAGTAGACAGCCTTAACATACTTCTTTCCCAATTTGGAACCAGTCCATTGTTCCATGTCCAATTTTAACTGTTGCTTCTTGATCTGCATACATATTTCTCAAGGCAAGGAAGGTGGTGTGGTATTCCCATCTCTTGAAGAACTTTCCAGAGTTTATTGTGATCCACACAATCCAAGGCTTTAGCATAGTCAATGAAGCAGAAGTAAATGTTTTCCCAGAATTCTCTTGCTTTTTTGATGATCCAACAGATGTTGGCAATTTGATCTCTGGTTTATTTGCCTTTTCTAAATCCAGCTTGAACATCTAGAAGTTTTCGGTTCATGTACTGTTGCAGCCTAGCTTGGAGAACTTTGAGCATTACTTTGCTAGCATGTGAGATGAGTGCAATTGTGTGGTAGTTTAAACATTCTTTGACATTGCCTTTCTTTGGAATTGGGATGAATACTGACCTTTTCCAGTCCTGTGGCCACTGCTGAGTTTTCCAAATTTGCTGGCATATTGAGTGCAGCACTTTCAGAGCATCATCTTTTAGGATTTGAAATAGCTCAGTTGGAATTCCATTACCTCCACTAGCTTTGTTTGCAGTGATGCTTCCTAAGGCCCACTTGACCTTGCACTCCAGGATGTCTGGTTCTAGGTGAGTGATCACACCATCATGGTTATCTGGGTCATTAAGATCTTTTTTGTATAGTTCTTCTATACATTCTTACCACCTCTTCTTAATATCTTCTGCTTCTGTTAGGTCCATACTGTTTCTGTCCTTAATTGTGCCCATCTTTGCATGAAATGTTCCCTTGGTAACTCTAATTTTCTTAAAGAGATCGCTGCTGCTGCTGCTGCTAAGTCGCTTCGGTCATGTCCAACTCTATGTGACCCCATGGACAGTAGCCCACCAGGCTCCTCTGTCCACAGAATTCTCCAGGCAAGAATACTGGAGTGGGTTGCCATTTCCTTCTCCCTGAAGAGATCTCTAGTCTTTCCCATTCTGTTATTTTCCTCTATTTCTTTGTATTGATCACTTAAGACTTTCTTATCTCTCCTTGCTATTCTTTGGAAGTCTGCATTTAAATCTTTCCTTTTCTCCTTTGCCTTTAGCTTCTCTTCTTTTCTCAGCTATTTGTAAGGCCTCCTCAGACAACCATTTTGCCTTTGCATTTCTTTTTCTTGGGGATAGTTTTGATCACCGTCTCCTGTATAATGTTATGAACCTCTGTCTGTAGTTCTTCAGGCACTCTATCATATCTAATCCCTTGAATCTATTTGTCCCTTCCACTGTATAATCGTAAGGGATTGGATTTAGGTCACACCTGAATGGTCTAGGGGTTTTCCCTACTTTCTTCAATTTAAGTCTGAATTTTGCAATAAGGAGTTCATGATCTGAGCCACAGTCCTCAGTGGACATTAATATGTTCATAGTTAGGGAACACTATATAAATTCCTAATAGAAAGTTATAACAGTATTCATATTAATATTGGTTTTAAGTAGACCACAATGTAGCAAAATATAAGGGAAAAAGAAATACTAAAAGTTTTTCCCCTCTTGCTGAATTTCTGATTTTTATCTCACAAATAAAATGAACATGTCCAAAGGCTTTTTAAATTTAGAGTTAAAACCTTTCCAACTGTTGGCATGACTTTGCTTTTCTTCTAGCCTGTTACTCACAGTGGGTTCCCACAAACGAGCAGCATTAGCCCACCGGAAACCTACCGACCAGCCCCAGCTGTTGGGGAGTTGACTAGTGCCATTCCACACCTTAGGAACAGTCTACACAGGCTGAGCAGCTTGGCTTCACACCCGACAGACCTGTGGTGCTTTCATATGCAAACAGCTTCCCACTGTCCTAAGTCCTAGGAGACTGGTTTATCTAGATCGATGTACTTTATAAGGAACAAATGGGCCACTCGGTATTGCTCAAAATGTGATCCTCAGAGTCTGCAACAGAAGACCTGTAGAGTTTATTGGAAATGAGGATCCCTGGCCCATCCAGTCCTAGACTAGCTCCATCATAACCTTGCTAGGCTGAGACTGGATTCCCCACTTTTTTTTTTTTAATTATTTATTATAATTGGAGACTAATTACTTTACAATATTGTGGTGTTTTTTGCCATACATTGACATGAATCAGCCACTTCTGTACATGTGTTCACCATCCCAAACCCCCCCTCCCACCTCCCTCCCCATCCCATCCCTCTGGGTTGTCCCAGGGCACCGGCTTTGAGTGCCCTGTTTCATGCATCGAACTTGGACTGGTGATCTATTCCACATATGGTGATATACATGTTTCCATGCTATTCTCTCAAATCATCCCACCCTCGCTGTCTTCCACAGAGTCCAAAAGTCTGTTCTTTATATCTGTGTCTTTTTTGCTGTCTCACATATAGGGTTACCATCTTTCTAAATTCCTTGTTTATGTGTTAATATACTATATTGGTGTGTCTCTTTCTGACTTACTTCAATCTGTATAATAGGCTTCAGTTTCATCCACCTCATTAGAATTGATTCAAATGTGTTCTTTTTAATAGCTAAGTAATATTCCATTGTGTATATGTACCACAGCTTTCTTATCCATTCGTCTGCTGATGGGCATCTAGGTTGCTTCCATGTCCTGGCTATTATAAACAGTGCCGCGATGAACATTGGGGTACATGTGTCTCTTTCAGTTCTGGTTTCCTCAGTGTGTATGCCCAGCAGTGGGATTGCTGGGTTGTATGGCAGTTCTATTTCCAGTTTTTTAAGGAATCTTCACACCATTCTCCATAGTGGCTGTACTAGTTTGCATTCCCACCAACAGTATAAGAGGGTTCCCTTTTCTCCACACCCTCTCCAACATTCATTGTTTATAGACTTTTTGATAGCAGCCATTCTGACCAGCGTGAGATGGTATCTCACTGTGGTTTTGATTTGCATTTCTCTGATAATGAGTGATGTTGAGCATCTTTTCATGTATTTGTTAGCCATCTGTATGTCTTCTTTGGAGAAATGTCTGTTTAGTTCTTTGGCCCATTTTTTGATTGGGTCATTTATTTTTCTGGAATTGAGCTGCATGAGCTGTTTGTATATCTTTGAGATTAGTTCTTTGTCAGTTGCTTCATTTACTATTATTTTCTCCCATTCTGAAGGCTGTCTTTTCACCTTGCCTATAGTTTCCTTCGTTGTGCAAAAGCACTTTTAGCCTGAAATTCACTGCAAGTGGGTAAGGCTTAGGAACCACAAACCCCACCTCCCATTCCCTTTTCTTCCCCTTCCTCCTAGCTCATTCCTGCCTCTTATTGCTTAAGCAGAGGCAGAAAGGGAGAGGTCATGATCAGGACTATCTTGCATTTTTCCCATTGGAAAAAGAAAGAAAACCACAAGTGGGTTAGACTGCAACTCTTGGAATTTGATCTTTTCCTTAGGGACAAGCACTTGGAAATACTCAAATTTAGTGTTTAAATTTATTTACCTTATTCTGTAATTTTATATTTCAATAAAATGCAAACTCTACTTCAATTTTTAACCTCCAGGAAGACACTCCTTTTAAACAAGACCTTTCTTTTCCCTAAGAACACAATCATTTGTAAATAGGACACAGCATGGCTTTAATTTTAAAATATTTAATTTAATAAAAATATTTCTTCCAACCCACCTTGTTTAACACTGATCTAGTCTCCATAGTAAATTATAAAGGGAAATAATGAAATGCAGAAATTATAATAAATACAGTGTCATGGTTCCATTTATTCTAGTTCATGTTCCTTTAATGTTAGCTTCTTTATTTTTTTTTAATTGCTTTTAGCTGCTTTATTTAATTGGAGGGTAATTGCTCTACAATGTTGTGCTGGTTTCTGCCATACAACAAGGTGAATCCGCGATAAGGATACATACGACCCCCTCCCTCGTGAGCCGCCTCCCTTCCACCCCCACCGCATCCCACCCCTCTAGGTTGTCGCAGAGTATCAGGATGGGTGTTCTGTGTTACACAATTTCCCCTTAGCTTTCTATGTTACATATGGTAATGTCTGTTTCAGTGCTACTCTCTCAGTTCGCTGAACCTAGAGTAGTCTGTTATACAGAGTGAAGTAAGTCAGAAAGAGAAAAACAAATATCATATATTCACCCATATATATGGAATCTAGAAAAATGGTACTGATGAACCTCTTTGCAGGGCAGGAATAGAGAGGCAGACATAGAGAACAGACTTGTGGGCACAACAGGGGAAGGAGAAGGTGGGACAAATTAAGAGAGTAGCTTCTTTAACAACTAATTCAACAGACATTTATTGAGAATCCACGTGCCAGGCACCATGAGTAAGAATAGAATACAGGAAGGTCAGGCCTCAGCGTACTTAGGAGCCAGTGAGAGTGAAGCAAGAGCAAGAACAGAACAGAGAGTATACAGGGAAAATGCCCTCCGATGCCACCATGACAGGGTAACTTGTTCAAGATGCTGTGAACCTGAGGAGGCAGTTCCTAAGTCCACCCAGGATGGACTTGGATGGTTGGAGGACCCAAACATCTCCAAAGAGCCAGTTATTCTTTGACTGGACTTGAAGGATGAATAGGCATTTGCCAGGTAGACAAGCTGAGTGGTGAACAATGAAGGGAGTAAACTGCTTTACAAAGACTTGGAGGTCCTGGGAATTCCTGGTGGTCCAGTGGTTAAGACTCGGTGCTTTCACTGCCCTGACCTGGGTTCTATTCCTGGTTGGGAAACTAAGATCCCACAAGCCTCATGGCCGTGGCCAAAAAAATATGAAAAAAAAAAAAAAACCATGAAGACTTGGAGATCTGAATGAATCTGATGGATTTGGCACGTTACCCAGAATTTGAGAAGTGTCAGGTCCCTGGAGGGTGGGGTCTCTGGTGAGAAGAGCTGGGGATGAGACCAGGCTACCTCTGGATGGCAGGCTCCAAATCCTGGAGACCATCCATAAAGTCACCACAGTGCCTTCAAGAGTGGCTTATTATAGTGCAGAGCTCCATTTTCAGTCACACAGGAACACTTATTCAACCAATATCACATACTTACGAACTGGAATTTTTGCCGGTAGATTGAAGGAGCATTTGTCCAAGGCATGGGATTCTATACCATAGAAGAGCTGAAATACTCCCCAGAAGGCGTGCTTTACTCTCGGGGTCCAGATGACTACAAAATCCCCACGGTCACTGAAATACCTGAAGAGTTCAACGTCACTTTGGTGCGTTCCCAAAATCCTATCGCCATCTACTCGTCCAAGGTAAGAACTCGAGTTTGTTAGGGCTGCCATAACAAAACACCACAGACTAGGTTGCTTAAACAATGGAGATACATATTCTCACAGTTCCTGATGTGGGGGTTCAAGTTGAAGATGTGATTTATTTTGAAGCCTCTCTTTGACTGGCAGATGTACACCTTCTCCCCATGCCTTTATATGATCATGTGTTTATCATATACTTAATGTGTCTCTGTGTCCTAACATTTTTTTTCTTAAAAGGACACCAGTCATACTGGATTGGGGTCTACCCTAAAAACCTCATTCCTTAATTATCTTAAACCTAATTATCTTAAATTTAATTATCTTAAACTTAATTATCTCTCTAAAGACCTTATTTCCAAATATGGTCCCAGTCTGAGGTAGTTAGGGTTAAGACTTCAGCATCTGAATTTGAGGAGGCACAGTGCATCCCATAACAACCTACTCTGTCAATAAACAGTAATACGGGGACTTCCCTGGTGGTCCAGTGGCTAAGATTCTGTGCTCCCAATACAGGGGGTCAGGGTTTGACCCCTGGTCAGGGAACCAGATCCCCCATGCACCAACTGGGAGGATTCACATGCTACAACTAAAGATCCTGTGTACCACGGCCAAGGTCCAGCACAGCCAAATAAATAAAAATAATGTTTTTAGAAAAAGAAATATAAGCAGTCCCGTGAATTCACTTAACCTTTGCAATTGCAAATCCCAAAAGAAGAAGGAAAAAAAAAAAGCAAACATTCAGTGACTTCAGAAGCCCAAGTAGAGTCTTCACTCTTGGGTGGTTGTTCAGTTGCTCTCAGGAGAGATTATGAAATGAGTTTGAATCAGACGAGAAGGGCTAAGGACCAGACATCTTGGGTCATTAGGCTAAGTGCCACCATGAGATTAAACTGAAGTAGACATATTTCACTGGCCCTGGACTTTGTTTCCTGCAAACTTTCTTATCTACACTGCCTCTCCCCGCACTCTCCCCAAGTCAGGATGAACTTTCACACAAGCTTCTCACTGAGTTTACTCTGAGGTGTTAATGCCACAAATACAGGAGGTGTTGACCCTAGGCATAGAACCAATGAGCTCTCACTGGCTTATAAAGACTTAGGGCAAGGTCCTCAAACACCTGTGGAAAACACACAGCTTCTCCAACTGAAGTTCTGTTCTAGGCCCACATCTGGCCAGACAGATGGCAGCTTTAACCTCAGGCTTTCCCTCTCTTTATTGGGAGTAGATCAGGTTGGGAGGAAGGTGAGACTTCCTGTCCAAATGGTCTCTACCTCCACTTCACCAGACCTTGACCAGGGACATCAAGACCATCCTGACACAGGGCACAGCCCTGGCCCTCGGGACCTAGCCACCTCTCTGCCCGGTCTACTCCCTGCTCTCCCCGCCTCCCCTCTCCTCAGAGGAAAACCCTCCTCTGCCAGCTCGTCCTCTCCCCCTCTCCCCCACATTTGCTTCAGAGAGAACACCACAGACTGGGATAGCCTTTATCTGCTTGGGCCCTTGGAACCATCAAGTCCCTGGACACAGACCAAGGACCGGAACACGTTAAAGAAAGAAAGAAGAAAAACTAGTAAAAAGAAGCATTGCTGAATTATTCAGCATGTAATGCCACCACATTGTTCATTCAAAAGCACTCAACACACAGTCAAGGAAGCTAACACATACAAAGGCTTCCACAGTCCACCCTCCAGTCCACTCTCCAGGGGCAGCCTTTGTTAACACATACAGAGACTTCCACAGTCCACCCTCCAGTCCACCCTCCAGGGGCAACCACTGTTAACACATACAAAGACTTCAACAGTCCACCCTCCAGGGGCAACCATCTCACTCTGTCAAGCTCAGCTACAAAGATTATTGTCGTTTTGTTGTGGTCTTGAGTTCAGTGAAAATAGCCTGGAGCTGCAATTGGAGTATCCTAGAGGGCCCTAAGGGCTTCTGTCTCCAGAACTTTACTTGGGTGGGGAGAGGTTGCAGTGGGAGGGCAGAGAGAGACAAGAGATTTTAGCTGTTCACTGTCCTGATGCCCCTGGGACATTTCCATGAGCCACTCTGAGGAGGACCCCCCATACACAAATCAGCAGGTTGGGGAGTGATGGGGGGAGTGGGGAGGGTGGGAAGCAGAGGGGGTAGGGTGGGAATTCGATTCCGGTAATTCTGATGCAATCCATTCAGAGAGTTGTAAAGCCAGGAGGAGTGTGTGTGTGTGTGTGTGTGTACACAAATTAGTCCTAAAAGAACCATGCAATTCTGACAGCCTTTTACCCTCCTTCTCAGGGATTAGGTGAGGCTGGAATGTTCCTGGGATCCTCCGTGTTGTTCGCCATATATGATGCCGTGGCTGCTGCCCGAAGAGAGAGGGGGCTGACCAAGACTTTCACCCTGAGTAGCCCAGCAACCCCTGAGTTGATTAGAATGACTTGTGTGGATCAGTTCACTGACATGGTAAGGGTGGTGAGGAGAGCGCCCTATTAGAATCACCCCTTGTGTGAACTTTCAGGTTCTTGGTATGGATCTGACAGCCATGAAAAAATTACAGGGCAAGTTTATCTTTTCCATTGAAAATTCTCATTCTGGCTTCACTTACTACTTCTTATATGCTTCAAACTGCAAATACAGCTGAAAGTGAGCGACCCTCTTCAAATGATGGTTTAAAGTTTCAGACCCCATATAAAAACACACAACTGACCCAGTGCTCATATCAAATGGACATGCTAGGTTACTTTAAACATTTTGTAAGATGAAATTGACATGTTATTTTCATTACCTCAATAACTAAATTAGATTAAATAGACATCAGATCTGGTCAATTATTCTGAAAATATTTGTTGAGCAAACTAATGAAAATAATTTAAATGAAACTATCAAGTCACGGGGCTTCCCAGGTGGCACTAGTGGTGAAGAACCTGCTTGCCAATGCAAGAGACATGAGTTCAATTCCTGGGTTGGGAAGATTCTCTGGAGGAGGGCATGGCAACCCACTCCAGTATTCTTGCTTAGAGAATCCCATGGACAGAGGATACTAGCGGGTTATAGTCCATAGCATTGCAAAGAGTCAGACACGACTAAAGTGACTTAGCATGCACGCACACACATCAAGTCACTGGGCACACTTTGATTTGCCCTGTAATCACACACTAATGGATCATAGGTCCATTTTCCAGCTGCTAAAAATTCATCTAAAACTATCATCAGAGACTGTTTCTATACTGAACTGCTTACTGCAGCCCTAAATGAATCTCTGGTGTAAAATTAGATTGCCTCAAGAGGGAGGAGACACTCACCTACTTATAGCTGATTCATGTTGCTATACAGCAGAAACCAACACAACACTGTAAAGCAATTATCCTCCAATTAAAAACTTTTTAAGAATTAGGTTGCACTTTATGCCTTTGAAATTACAGGGCTTCTGAATAAGATGCATCTTATCCCAAACATAAGAAGTATATGAGAATAAGGAGATTCAAAACTCACAGATTGAAAGAAATATGAAAATTATCTAATTTTGATAAGAATAAAATGGATATTGACTTTCCTTTTTTTAAAAAAATTTGTCTTATGAATTACAACTTATTTCATATGACAATATTTTATTAATAACTTTTTCTTTTGATCTTCTTTAGATTCCCAGAGATGATCCATCAACATTTACACCTTGGTCCATCCATGTGTCTTAATCCTCAGAAAACGTGTTTTCCTCAAAAAATGCGAGAATACATGTTTGACCTTATAATTTTCAAACCCAAGCAAAATGTAGGTTGGCCCCCAATTATCGAGGGTAGTTTTAGCATCTTTTCATTGTTCTCTGTGGTTTAGGCCACTGTATGATATATTTTAGGATTCACATTTTCACCAAAATGTATAAAGGAAGTTTAGAATCAAAAATTCTTCTTTTCATTTGTATTATCATGAATATCTACAGCATCAGAATTTTCAACAGTGGTAGAGTTTTCATTACCCAGCAACTCAATAGAGACTACTCATACTTTGTTCTACACAAGTGTGCTCACCCCCAAAATCATTCACCCCCAAAACTCTTGGGATTCCCTGGAGCCAATGGTGTGCTAGTAGTAGCCAGTTCCCCTCGAAAAATCAATGATTTGTTTTGTTTGCCAATTTCCAAGTTGTAAATACCCCATGTCGGCCAACTCCAAACCACAGACAAGAGAGGTCTCTGAAGGCAGAGTTGGAAGAGATGCTTGAAACCTGCTCATGATCTGCAACTTGAAAGCCCACTACAATCCTTGGTTCCTGCCGTTCCTCCCATGCAGCCCATTTAGATGGGGCTTAGAGAGGTAAACTATCCAGAGCCTCCCGCTGGTCCTCATCTGCCATGAGCCATGCACATGGTACCATGTCTTCCTTACCTGGGAAACAACACAGACTAAAACGGCTCTCTCAGATCACACTGGTGTCCCTTCTTTTGGCTTAGGGTCTAAACGGTGAAATCAGAGCCCACTTCCTTTTGCCATCAAAGGGCCACAAAATCCTCAGGGTTCTCTTTCAGTTATTTCTTAGCTGTTTTACATTGCATTTTCCTGAGGAAATGTAGTCTTATGCCAGAGAAGATGTTCAGTCTCCTGTGAAGTTTGAAAACACGAATAAACTAAATCATTTGTTGGGATCTGTGTGCTAGATATTAAAGCTCTGCGTTTCCATAGAGAATGGACATGGAGGGAAGGAGAGGGTGGGATGATTGAGAGAGTAGCACTGATATATACACAGTACCATGAGTAAAATAGCCAGCTAATGGGAAGCTGCTGTCTGGCACCAAGAGCTCAGCTCAGTGCTCTGCGGTGACCTAGAGGGACGGGGTGGGGGTGGAGGGAGGGAGGCCCAGGAGGGACAGGATGTGTGTGTACATACAGCCGCTTCACCTTGCCGTATGACAGAAACCAACACAACACTCTAAAGCAACTATATTCCAATTAAAAAAAAAAAGCTCTGCGTTTATTAATAGTAATTTTGTGGTGGAAGAATAAGCTTATAGCAATTGTTTGTGTGTGTGTAAAACTAGACTGGAAAAAGGGAAGGTTGGCGAATAGAAAAGAAAGGCTTACTAGTCAGCCTCTTATTCTGTGAGGAGTAGGGGTGTGTGTGTATGTGTGTGTATATGTGTTTCTAAGTGTCTTTTAATTTACCCAGTAATCTAAATTACCTGGAACCCAGCCCACAAAAATTCATTGTCCCAGACTGAACAGTAAAAATCAGGTAGCTGATATATTTTTCTAGCAGTAAAATAGGAAGACACATTCATCACAAACATAATTTTAAGAGTATTATACTTCCTAGACTGTGTGAACAAGACTTCTGATAACAGAAACTGGATTTTTACAAAATAAATCTGATCACTTCAGTAGTATTTAGTTAAGTAGAAGAATTGGAGTTGGGGAGGAAGAATTTATAAAAATAGTATAGTTTAAAGCATAGCAATTTCAAATGTAAGGTTGCTATTTTAATGCCTTTAAAATGAGACAATTTATGTTATCTTATAAACAATCTATCTTACTAATGGAGATAAACATCTGTGATTGTGTGTCTAATTTTAGATGTCATTACAGTGATAGTTGTGCGAGAAGTGTAAAATACAATCTTTGCAGCCAGAGGACTCAGTAGACAGTCAAGCACAGTTTGAGTGATAGAGCACATGATCATCATTAATTCTGGGCACAACGGCTAGTGCCTGTCACTCACAGAGACTTACCTTTACTATTGCTTAACTGGAAGCTCAATAAAAGTTTGTCAGAAGAGAAATAACATTACGCGGCCGGTACTACACTTGCTGCCTTTTTCCTTTCAACCTAAAGGACACAGAGGGCCCAACTGTCTTGCTTCTCCTGGACCGAAAGTTTATGATAGAACAGTTTTGTGCAACCTTACAACCTACTAGGAAAATGGAGTTGAGTGAGTAGTGACTGGGAGGGATTGGATTTCAGTTCAGTATATTGACCCTGCAGCATTGGGCGTGATCTTGGCTTTTAGAACTGGGGGAGGTCAAAAAGAGGGAGAGGTCAAATGGGACAAGAATGCTTAGATATCTATATTGCTTCTTCCAAGGGAAAATCTTTAACTCCTCCTCACTTGATACTTTCTATGGTGTAAATTAGCCATATTCTTAACACTATCAGAGCCGGGGGTATCACAAGTTGACTTTTCTGAAAGAAAGTGCTGAGACAGAGTTTAGGGGGCACGATGTTTCTTCGGGCTCAACATTTTGGCCAACTGATACAAAGAGCTGCCTGATCAGAAAAGACCCTGATGCTGGGAAAGATTGAAGGCCAGAGGAGAAGAGGATGACAGAGGATGACATGGTTGGATGGCATCACCGACTGGATGGACATGAGTTTGAGCAAGCTCCGGGAGATGGTGAAGGACAGGCAGTTCTGACGTGCTGCAGTCCGTGTGGTTACGAACAGTCAGACACAACTGAGCGACTGAACAAAAACCTTAGGAGGAAAGGCTGAGGAGGCAGAATTGGGCAGAGGGAGAAGTCAGACTGATACAGGGCCCTCTAAGCATCAGCACCCTAGCAGGGAGCCATGGATCGAGCATTGACCCATGGAGCAGCCCTGCTCAGGCTGAAATGGACAGGCCTGTGTATCCCCAAGTGACTGGTTCACTGACTACAGGCCTGCACTGGAAAAGCTTATCCTTGAACAAGGAAACTCCTCTGCTCTAAGGAGACCCTGAGGGCACTGACAGCTGGAGACCACACTCCAACAACACTCCCTACAGCCGGGTGGCAAGTCCTTCCAGGAAGGGGAACTGAGAAGCTCACCTCCAGTCTGTCACACACATCTCCCAAAGTGATCCTCCCTGATTCATGAGTTTATTAACATACAAATTCTACAAGGGTGTAAGCTGCAATTCACACTTAGTTATACATTGGATTAATTGCCTTTATAAAAAAAGAATAATTCTGATGCCTTTGAACTGTGGTGTTGGTGAGGACTCTTAAGAGTCCCTTGGACTGCAAGGAGATCCAACCAGTCCATCCTAAAGGAAATGAGTCCTGAATATTCATTGGAAGGACTGATGCTGAAGCTGAAACTCCAATACTTTGGCCACCTAATACGAAGAACCAACTCATTGGAAAAGACCCTGATGCTGGGAAGATTGAAGATGGGAGAAGTGGACAACAGAGGATGAGATGGTTGGATGGCATCACCAACACGATGGACATGAGTTTGACTAGGCTCCAGGAGTTGGAGATGGCCAGGGAAGCCTGGTGTGCTGCAGTCCACGGGGTCACAATGAGTCAGACATGGCTGAGCAACTGAACTGAACTGAATTCTACATTCAAAGAAATACATAATTTATGTATATATAACATTTCAATATTTTAAATCAGTACTTACCCCAAAAATTTCATATTATTTGTTTGCTCTATGCTTTCCTTACTTATTCAGTTGAATTTGATTAAATTCATTTATTATCACACTGTACCAGATGTTGTTATTAATTATAAATAAAACCTCAGGGAAAAAAATATGAGGTTTTAAAATTCATTGTTGTTGTGTAGCCACTAAGTCTTGTCTGCTTCTTTTGCCAACCCACTGTAGCCCACCAGGCTCCTCCATCCATGGGATTTTCCAGGCAAGAATACTGGAGTGAGTTGCCATTTCCTTCTCCAGGGGATCATCCCGACCCAGGGATTGAACCCGGGTCTCCTGCATTGCAGGTGAATTCTTCATCGCTGAGCCACAGGGAAGCCCTTTTAAAACTCTAACCCAAATTTTATTATCTGGAAATTGATACTAGGTCAAGAAAATTAATTTGCTTTGAGTAAGTAAATGACTGAGTAGAAGTGTTCAGGAAGGTTGACTTCCTGCAGAGCTCTAAACCTCTGAGCCCTGGTTGACAGATGTAAAAGCAGAAGAAGCGTTATATTAATAAGAAAACACAAATGTTGTTGTTAACATTTGCCTGGTATGTCTTTCACCCATCTATGTTTAACCCTTTCCTTTTTCACTTTAAACATGTTTCTGAGTACACACACTTATATAAATACATATATGTATATACATGTATGCGTGCTAAGTCACTTCAGTCATGTCTGACTCTTTGCAACTTCATGGATTGTTTGTAGCCCTCCAGGCTCCTCTGTCCATAGGGATTCTCCAGGCAAGAATACTGGGGTGGGTTGCCATTCCCTTCTCCAGGGGATCTGCCCAGCCCAGGGATCAAAACTGTATCTCTTATGTCTCCTGCATTGGCAGGCAGGTTCTTTACTACTAGTGCCACTTCGGAAGCCCTGTATACCTATATATATCTTAGTGTATATATGTGTGTATATATATACACACATATATATGTAGTACGTACATATAAATAGTATATACTAGGTTTGGAGTAATTTTTCTCATCGAATTTCTAGTCATCACTTTTAAGTGGTAATCCATTCCATTTGTGCCTTATAATTGTTAGAAGGGTTCGATTTTTCTACTTATTTACACATACAATAAATAACAAGTTATATAATTACTGCCATATGGTTTTATTATTCAGACTGGCACTCCTCTTTACCTTTCTTATCAGGGTTGTTTTTTGTGTGACCCTTCTCCTCAGGTAAGCTGGTTGTTACCCAGGAGGGAACACTTAGTTGTTTTTTGTGTGACCCTTCTCCTGAGGTGAGGTGGTCGTTACCCAGGTGGGAATATTTAGTTGTTTTTTGTGTGACCCTTCTCCTCAGGTAAGGTGGTTGTTACCCAGGCGGGAATACTTAGTGCCAGTGCCTTCTCTCCTCTCAGAAACCAGCCTACAGCTGCTAGTCTCCTGCCCTCTAGTGTCCAATGTGGCAGCAAGCCCTGTGATGCCAGACTGAACCTTTTTCCTTCATAGAAAACTTGATCTTTCAACCTGAAGTGAAGTGAAAGCCGCTCAGTCGTATCTGACTCTTTGTGACCCCATGGACTATACAGTCCATGGAATTCTCCAGGCCAGAATACTGGAGTTCGTAGCCGTTTCTTTCTCCGGGGGACCTTCCCAACCCAGGAATTGAACCAGGGTCTCCTGCACTGCAGGCGGATTCTTTATCAACTGATTTCTTTCAACCTAATACCTGGTAAGAAATTCTTTTTATCCTCAGAGTTCCAAGATGCTGTCAGCGGATGTCAGATGTGTGTCTTTTTCTTCAGTCTAGCATGGAACTTTAGGAGAACGTCCAGTCTCTAGACTCAGATCTCTCTCAGATCACAGAAAGTGTCTTTAAGTGTTCATGGTTGCTTCTCCTTCGCCTCTTCCTTTTACTCCTTTAGCTGTCCTGTTCTTCAGGCTTTATCTCTGGCATCTAGGCTCCAGGTCTCTTGTTCGTTTCTTTATGATTGTTTCTTCTGCATGTCTTTACTCCATGCTCGGGTTTATGTGTTGCCGTTTGTTTTCCAAGTCACTAATGTGGGTTCCCTTGTCTCTCCCAAGCTTGTGGTGGCTGCCAGCATTCCTTGGTGTTCCCTGGCTTGTAGACACATCGCCCCAATCTGCCTCCATCAACTGAATTGTTTGTTAGTTGGTTGGTTGGTTTTTTTTCTTGAGAGAGTCTTGAGGGCAGGGGTTGTCTTAGTCCATTGGAGATGACAATAGCATGTTCTGTTTTGAATGATCGTCTCTGTAACTCTCAGGTATGTATGAATTCCATACATACAAAATACCATAAGTTGGCTGGCTTAAAACAACAGACATTTATCTTCTCACTGTTCTGAAGGCTGTAAGTCTGAAATCACAGTGTCAGAAGGGCCGTTCTTCCTCTGAATGCTGAAAGAAAGTCTTTCTTGCCTCTCCCTAGGTTGTGGGGGTTGCCTGCAGTCCTTGGTGTTCCCTGGCCTATGGACACATCAATCTCTGCCTTCATCCTCAGATGTCTGTTTCCCTTCCTGTATGTCTGTCTCCAAATCTACCTCTCCTTATAAGGACACCAGTCACTGGATTTAGGGCCCACCCTAATCCAGTGTGACTCATCTTCATTTGATTACATCTATGAAGACCCAGTTTCCAAATAAGATCACATTGGGAAATGCACTCAGTTCAGTCCCCAACCGGCCTCCTTAAAATTGTATTTGTCAGCTCACTGGGCTCCCACTTAGTTACTGGGATACCTAAGAGGCAACAGACTTTAGAAGCCAACATGTTCCTGATCCACCCCATGGGCTGGCAGGACAGAAGCAGGGCCAGTGGCCTGCTTAGGAGGCTGGAGGCGGCCACACAGCCCTCAGCTCCTTGATCCCCCCTCATAACTGCCCAGACACGTGGGAAGGAAGGGCTCAGATGGCCCATGTGGCCCCTGACCTCCTATTCACACCAAAGTCAAATGTCTTCTCCATGCCTCATCCACAACCCAGAGGACCAGCTGTCCTCCAGAGTCACAGTCTTTAAGGTGAAGATTTCTAGGTTTTCCCCAGCCTAGCACTCCTCCCACACACAGCCCAAGGCCTTACTTCCCACAAGCCCAGCTGTGAGGGGCAGGGAAGGAGTCTCACAGCCAAAGAGGCTGAGAATGGGGGGTCTGGAATATGGACGTGTAATGACCAACCCAAGGTCATTTAATGACCAGCCTAGGGGGTCTTCAAAGTGCCCACTGTCAGTCTGCTTGCCCATGTTCCATCTCTGGGTTTCAAAGAGCTCACACAGAAGGGACACCCCAAAAGTAGTGGCCAGTACTTTTCCATTTCCTTCAGCAGGCAACACTTGTTACAGTTTTTTCCCCAGAAACAGGTGTATTTGAGCTGTTGGGGAGGGCAGTATCATTTCCAATAGTAATCCTTTCATTGGGTAACAGGAATTCTTTGATGTTAACTCCTAAGACTTTTTTTTATAACAAACATACCAGCACCTGGGTCAATAGACATGGCACTTCTCTCACTCACAAAAACAATCTATTTAAAAGTAATGAAATTCAATCCCCTCCTTTCATTAAATTTAAAAAAAAAAAAAGCAGTGGTTCCCCATTGTTTTGAATAAGATCTGAGAATCAGAAAAACCTGGCAGAGACACCCTCTTACCTTTCTACTGTGAACAGCCTTGGTCACTCTGCCCTGAGTGATCTTTTGACTCAACTCCCCAGAACCCCAAGAGCTCTGAAGGAGAGAAAATGTGAGGACTTTAGGCCTCACCCCTGGCCCTCCAGGCTACACAGTGACTTTTAAAAAAATTTGTTTACACTTCAGAGGATATCATTCAAACAAAAATTTCCCTGGCTGAAACATGTTTGGAAAACACTTATCTAAAACATTTCAAGATTCCCAGCAATTAATGAATTTGGTTGCCTAATCCAAAGAACTTAGACCTTTCAACTCTAATACTATAATCTGACTTCGGTATTCTAACACTGATCTTCTCCATTAAATGCTTGTACCTTCTGTTGATGTTGAAGGAGTTACTCCTATAAATATTTTTTTATGAATACTTGTTCCTTTTTAAAATTATTTATTGATTCATGTGGCATGCAAGCTCTTTAGTTGCAGCATGTGGGATCTAGTTTCCCGACCAGGGATCGAATCCTGGCTCCCTGCCTTGGATGTGCAGAGTCCAGCCACTGAACCACCAGGGAAGCCTTCTTATACATATTTTGAAACAACATGCTTTTCATCGGCAGTGGCCGTGTTCCTGTAAATGGGAACCATGTGCTCTTTGCAAGCACTGGCTACCCTGTTTAAAGAGCAGAGTAAGGGAATTCCCTAATAATCCGGTGGTTAGGACTCCATGCTTCTACTGCTAGGAGTCCAGGCCAAAAAATAACAAATGACAAGGACAGAGTAAGATAGAGAACACACTGTGGACCCCTAACAATGCCTGTGTCAGTCTTGCCCTCCGTGGAAGCAGCCGGAGGAAGGGCTTCAGTCTCCACGTGCCCCTCTCCCTCTCTCGGCTCCCGCTCCATTCCAGTTCTCATGGAATCAACTCCTAGTCCCTTCCTCAGGGAGGCCTTCTCTGATTCCTCTCCCCAAACAAAGCTAATCTCCCTGTTCTATGCTTCTCACAACGGTTGATATTCAGTTACATGTGAATTGTCTCTCATATGAACCATAAAGTCTCTGGAGAAAGAAAACCAGTAGATCTTGTTCCCCACTGTGCTTAATACTGGGTTGGCCAAAAACTTTGTTCAGGTTTTTCCATAGATGTTAAGAAAAACCCCAAATGAACTCTTTGACCAACCCAATAATAACTGAGCAAATGAATGAATGATCACTGATGCCTCCTTCAGTTAAAGTATTTGGAGTAATCAGTCAAGCATTGACGAAGCCCTGCAAGGAACAAGTTATCATCCATGCTGAGCATGGTGGGGAACACAGCCTGCTATTTAACCTCCAGGAGAGTATTACCTAATTGGAAAAATGAGATCCAAACACTGATAAGACAACCTACTATTAGTAACAGATTAGAGACTAGTTTCCTGGTTCCCAGTTTATTCAGTGGAAAGTAAAGAAGCAATCAGTTGGATATGCAGATGCTTTTAAAGGAAATGAGAGAAAGGAGAGAAGGGAGGTTTGCTTCTCTTCTTGACGATAAACAGAGAAGGGGGAGGGTAGGAGGACAAACAATCACAGGGAGACAGGAGCAGGATTGCTGTCCCTAGACGTGGAAGGGACTGAAGAAGTGCTTCAGTCACTCAACAGCTGTTCAACAGGCAATCACTCTGTGCTCAGCTCCATTCCGGACCCGAGAGGCAGTGGTGCCCTCAGGGACCTCAGCTTCCAGTGGAGAAAGCAAACAACAGGTAAAGAAGCATCCACGTGAGTGGGTGAAGCACCATGAAGAAAATGAAACAGCGGTTAGGAGAGTGCTCCTTCAGACGAGCAGGTTAGGTAAGAGCTCAGACCCAAGTAGCAAGAAGGCACCGCCAGGCCAACATCTGAGAGAAGAGGAGTCAACGTGGAAAGGGTCTCATGTGCCAAAGCCTAGGACAGGAAAGAACTCAGTCCATTCAGGAAGCAGGGGAAGGCCAGTGTAGCACAGACGATGGCCAAGGGAGGAAGCGGTGAAGCTGGTCTCCGAGAGGATATGGGTCCATCCCACAGGCCTCCTCAGAAAGCCTGTGAGGTTTTGCTAAGGCAATGGGGACCACTGGAAGGTTCCCAGGAGAGAAATGCCAAGGTTAAGCAGAGGAATGATGATGAGGGGATAGTCTGGCTGGAGCAGGATACTTTTCTGAAGAGAAAGAGAGTCTGAGGCCTAAAACAAGGACAGATGATAGAAGGCTTTGGACACTAGGCTGAGGAGTTTGGACCTTATGCTCCATAGGCTCCAGGCCTCAGAGGGCTACTGGGGTGTTTGTAGCAGAAAATGTCAGGATCAAAAAGACTGACCTGGGGCTTCCCTGGTGGCTCAGTGGTAAAGAATTTGCCTGCCAATGCAGGAGACAAGGGTTTGATCCCTGATCCAGGAAGATCCCACGTGGCTTGGAGCAACTAAGCCCATGCACCACAATTACTGAGTCTGTGCTCTAGATCCCGGGAGCCCCAGCTACGGAGCCCACATGCTGCAGTTACTGAAGACTGAACTCCCTAGAGTGCCTGCCCCACAACAAGAGAAGCCACTGCAATCAGAAGCCTGAGCACTGCAACTAGAGAGTAGCCCCCATCCGCCGCAACTACAGAAAAGCCCGCGTGGCAACAAGACCCGGCACAGTCAAAATAAATCAATAAATAAAAGTATTATTTTAAAAGGCTGACCTGAAGGTCTTACCTAATTTGCAGTGTGATCTCCAACTTCTCCCATGGCCCTGTTGTACATTTCTTCAACAACTTTCTAACACATGTGAAACACTACATACATACCCATACATGTGCACATGGGTGTAAACACTTGTCTCCATGAGTATATGAAGCAGGTATGCCTGGGACCCAGGAATTAGAGCTGTAAAGACAATTGGAAGCTGTCAGCTCCCTTCAACCGGAGAAGGCAATGGCAACCCACTCCAGTACTCTTGCCTGGAAAATCCCATGGACGGAGGAGCCTGGTAGGCTGCAGTCCATGCAGTCACTAGGAGTTGGACCCAACTGAGCGACTTCACTTTCACTTTTCACTTTCATGCATTGGAGAAGGAAAAGCCAACCCACTCCAGTGTTCTTGCCTTGAGAATCCCAGGGACGGGGGAGCCTGGGGGCTGCCATCTATGGGGTCGCACAGAGTTGGACACGACTGAAGTGACTTAGCAGCAGCAGCAGCAGCGCTCCCTTCAACCAGGAAGTGTTTTCTGGACTAGCTCTGCTGGAAAGAATCTGAAGCCACATGCAGATCAACTAGGAAAGAGCATGAGTGCGTACTAAGTTGCTTCAGTTGTGTCTGACTCTTTTTGACCCCATGGACTGTAGCCTGCCAGGCTCCTCTGTCCGTGGAATTCTCCAGGCAAGAATACTGGAGTGGGTTGCCCATGCCCTCCTCCAGGGGATCTTCCTGACCCAGGGATCAAATCTTCTTTTCCCACAACTCCTGCATGGCAGGCAGACTCTACCGCTGAGCCACCAGGAAGTGGGAAAGAGGATCTTCCTCAATCAGCCAGGTCAGGAGGTTGCCAGGTCTTTGCCATCCCTGGCCTGAGGCATCGCCACACAGTGAGTTCACCTTAAGACAAGGGCTTGATAACATTGGGGAGCCAGGAAGGGCTAGTGAACAGAGAGGTCTTGCTTTCTCTCCTGAAACCAGACCACACAGGCACGAACAACCTGCTTCATCCAGCCATGAGGCCAACCCTGGGCATTCATTTCACTGAAAGAATAAGAACTGCTTGATTTTATCCACAGATATCTAACTGGAGTTCTTCAAACAGATCAAAAATGATATATTTTTTTAATTAATGTATCTATCCAATGTTTTAAGCCAGAGAGCTTGGTTTTAGTTCCCATTTTGCCACTTATCCTCTGCATGACCCTGAGTTACTGATGTCACCTGTGTTCAGTTGCTTGGTCATGTCCAACTCTTTGCAACCCCATCGACTGTAGCCCACCAGGCTCCTCTGTTCATGGAATTCTCCAGGCAAGAATACAGGAGTGGGTAGCCATTCCGTTTTCCAGGGATCTTCCCAACCCAGGGATCGAACCCAGGTCTCCTGCATTGCAGGAAGATTCTTTACCTTCTGAGCCACCAGGGAATGCCCTCACCTATCTGGGCCCCAGTTTATTTATCTGTTGAGTAGCTGACTAAACTAGACACTCTTTTCCAGTGGAATGATCTTTTCCAGGTGGAGAGGAAGGGCATCAAAGAGCTAAGTGGATGAGACATCCCACACCTCCACGTCAGGGCACAGACAGGACTGGTCCACATGATTCCCTATGAGGAGACATTTCTGCAGCTAGAATTAGAAAACAGTTGGGGAAAGTGGGAGGTCTCAGAAAGCCCTCTGCTAGCTTTCTCAGAGAAGGAGAAAATCCATCCTGGACTTGTTCCTGGAGCTGAGTTAGCATGCAGAGGGGCTTTGAGTTTAGACAGTTGTTTATAGTTTTCACAGTGAAGCCCTCCAACTTCCGAGGATGCAAGAAGAGGTGTGGGCTGGCCATGAGCAAGCCTGGAAGCCAGGATTGGTGGAAGGCCAAGTGAGGCAGAGTTGGGAGGCTGGGCCACACAAGTGCCCTCAACTTAAAAGGCCATGAAGCCAGGTAGTCTCCACCCCCTTGCTCTGCTCCCTGGGGCCCCACACTGTCTGCTTCCACACCGGGAGAGATTTCAGTTGCTTGAACCTTAAATCCTATCTGCTCGTTTCTACGGCTGGCTCCAGAGAACACTCCCCCTAGAGCTGTAAGGCGAAACTTCATCTCCTGGTACAATGCCTTGCCCTTCGAGATCGGATGAACTGGTTTTCTTTGTGAATGGGAGGAAGGTAAGTGTTGGGTGTCACCACCACAGTTTGCAGAGCCAGCAGGAAACTTCTAGCCTGAGGGGAGCACATGTGGCCTGTTTGGGTTGAGACCCCCTCCAATCAGGGACAAGAAGCCAGAGACTGGGAACCAGTCTACTTTGGCCTGTTCTACACTCCACCAGGGAGTGGGGGATGTGATAAAGCACTGGGGGTAAAGACACACGCCTCGTGTCACACGGCCTGGGTTCCAATCCAGCTCCATCGTTCCCTGCACAACCTTCTACAAGTCACTTCACTGCCTGAGTCTCAGGGTGCCCGTCTTTATGACTATTGTAGAGATGGAAAGAGAGATGCTTCTTTTACTGATTAGAAACCTCTTAAATACTTATAGAGGACCTCAGCGCTGGGCCCAATTCACCAGAAACACTCTATTCTAGCAATGTATCTTGATTCTCAAACTCAGGAGGCTAAGACGTGGGGCATTCTTTATTAAACTTATTTTTTCTGTTCAGTTTCCATTATACAGAATTAGTTGATATGTGCATGTGTGCTAGGTCGCTTCAGTTGTGTCTGACTCTTTGTGACCCCTTGGACTGTAGCCCACAAGTCTCCTCTGTCCATGGGATTCTCCAGGCAAGAATAACAGAGTGGGTTCCCATGCCCTCCTTCAGCAGATCTTCCCAACCCAGAGATCAAGCTTTTGTCTCTATGTCTCCTGTGTTTCATTGGGTCACCCATTCAATCCCCACAATAGTCTCCTCTCTGTTTCCAATGCAGGTGATTGAGAGGAATGCAGACCCAGAAGTCACTCTCTTGAGCTTCCTAAGAAAGAACTGGATCCTTTTGGTCAGAGTCTTGGCCAGGTCTGTGTTTGCCTTAAAGCTTAGGCTAGCTGTGATTATGAAACTTAATCAAACTTCTCTATCTGCAAACAGCCAGGCCCCTTGGCCCTCACTCTCTTTTTGCTCTTGGCAGTGGTTCTAAGGCTATTAAGTTAATTGAGCTATTTAGAGAGGATGAAGTTTCCCCAGAGTTTCTTATATATTGATTTAATAGCCATGAAACAGAAGCTAAGCTCTTTACTTCAGCACTAATTATTCCTTTAAGGGCCTTCCAGATTCCCAAAAGGGTGGTTATATAAGAGAGGTTTGTTTTGCATGTACCTTGCCCTGGAGGAAAACCAAATTCTCCAGATTTAGGAAGAGCACGTGTCAAAGGAGAAGATTACCTTTCCCAACATTTATTTTCTCACAACAGGTTTTCCCTCAACTTTCCATATTCTGAAATTTAGATTTTCATAATGGCTAACTTATTTTAATTGATAATTCTAGTGTATCTTTCAAAGAAGGCAAATTTCGAAAAAGAGAGAAATTACAAGTTTTGTTTAAAAGCCCACATGGTTTATGATTCACTGTCAATGTTTGAAAATTAGGAAATCTCATTAAAAAAAGAAATAGGAATTTCTCATGAAAAATAGGAATACAGTCATTCTTATCTGGTAGCAATCTTACTTAGAGCTGAGTGGGGCCTGTCTGTCATCCTCCATCTAAAAGGGGGCCCAAGCTTTCCAGGTACACTCAGCCCACTCCAACTCATTCACATACTTTCTGATAAGCATTTATGGTTATGACTTAATTTAGATGAACAAGCCATATGTCTTTTTAAAAAAAGCCAGAGATTCCAAAGTCTTCTTAGCCAGTCTAGTTAATTACTAGTTTATCCAAACCATAAACTGTGTGGAAATGGACCACAATCAGGGAGAAAGATGACTAAAGAGAGGAGCAGAGGCTCCTTGGGATTGGACCTGGACCAAGAGGGAGCAGAGAGGTACTCCAGGTGGGATACAAAAATAAGGGTGGGAGTTTTCTCTGAAGGCTCACTGACTGGGTTTCAAATGCAACACAAATAACAGAAAAACTAGCAATACAGTAACCTGCTAAAAATAAGCGCTTCTCTTCCAGTTACATGATTGGAACCCAGGAGAATACCTATAATGAAATAGGATTTTTCTAAGGGCTTTTACTTTGTTATCTGACAAGATGCTTATGATAAGCCTGTGAAGATCGAGGAGACACTGCTTTCCCCTCATTGCTGGTGAGGAAACAGGTAGGAGGAGGTTTGTGTGAGCAGTGGCTCACACAGCTAGGAGGACACACAGTGGTCTCAGCTGAGGCTTGGAGGCAGGGAAACGTCTTCTCAGACCCGCACCTCACTCCACAAAGGAGACTCTCCTCACTAGCAACACCCTAGGGAGGAAGCTCTAAAGGAGGCGACGTGTCCGCCAGGAGTCTGTCCTTGACCGGCCCTCCCAGTGCGCCTCACGGGAACCAAGTATGCCTGCGGAAGAGGAGGCTGTGGTACCTGCACCGTGATGGTGTCCAAGCGAGACCCCACGTCCCAGGAGATAAGGTATCACCCAGATGCCCGGGGGTCAGGCTCGCATTCTCCTCCCATAGCTGAGGACGATCGCAAAGGCCTCCCAGCTTTGTGACTCTAACCCTCTCTAGGTCTTAGACCTCTCTGAAAATCTGATAAAAGCTTGTGCTTTTTACAAAAACTACTAATGCACAACACCGTAAAGCAACTGTACGCCAATAAAAATTAATCACAAAAAGAAACTAATGATGTTTTACACAGTTTCCAGGGGGCCGTGGATCTCCCAAGGCCCATTGATGCATCCCAGTTAAGAAACCCCAACTTAGGGACCTCCCTGGTGATCCAGCAGTTACGACTCTGTGCTTCCACTGCAAGGGACACAGGTTTGATCCCTGTTGGAGGAAGATCCAGCATGCTGCAGATCCCGCGTGCTGTGTGGTATGGCCAAAAAAAATGAAACTCCAAGTTAAGCCAAACATTCATTTGACAGGTGAGGAAACTGAGGTTCAGAACGATGAAGTGACTTGTTCAGTCATACAATTAGTAAGCCATAGAACAAGAACTCAAGCCCACATTTTGTGGCTGTTTTTACTGTTGGACTGAACCTGGCCCATGATTTCAGCATTTCCTTAAGGGCTGGATTCCAGTACTTGGACTGCTCCCAAATCTGCTGGCCCATGATTGCAAGAAATGGCCTCAGGACACAGGCCTTCCAACTCTGCTGGATAACCTTATACAGAGTTTAAAATAAACAGGCAAAAAAAAAAAAATCTCAAATATGGTTAAAAGACAAGGTGTGCCTTTTACCTGTTATGGGATCAAGGCTGTAATGAGTAATAATTGACGTCCAACTTATTCCTGATGAGACAAGTCCATTCCCACTGAATCCAGATCCAGCTGGGTCTGTTCTGAGCTTGGAAAGTGTTTCTGAGGTTCAGAATGCCCATATTCCCCCTAAAAGCCCCAATTATTACAGCGGATACAGAGTCAGCAGAGAGGACTCTAATTCTCCCTCCTGGTCACCCCTCCAGTTGCCCACCCTCTAGGCTGAATGACGGGCTGGTTGAGGGGAGGGGTTTCGCTATGCTTCTTCGTTCCCGCATTCCCACCAGGCAGAACTGTGTTACTCCTGTTGATTTTCCCTGTGCTTCTCACATAAAGACACTTCTCTGTCACCGCCTGCCTGGTGCCCATCTGCTCTCTGTATGGGGCTGCTGTCACCACTGTAGAAGGTGTTGGAAGCATCAAAACCAGGCTTCACCCCGTGCAGGTAAGAGCACATCCCAATTTTCTCACTTCTTAAGCCTATCTTTGTAATCAAAACTGTGTTGACTGTGCCTCCTAGGGCTTCTAGGTTGGTCCACAAAGTAGAAGCTTTAGATACACACTGATCCAGATAATCAATTCTGTTAAATGACTTAAAAGAAAGCTAGAAATACATCCATATTTCATTAGCTGATCATCTTTCTTCTTATTTTGTCTGCTTGAATGGTAACAGCATGATCAAAATATTAATTAATGCATATTAGACTGTAATGCAGAATAAATATTACACAGAGGGTATTATGCATAGAATAAAACATCTCGAGGATGACAGGGTAAAATTCAGGTTTATTCCCTGTGGCATGGAGTTTTAAGAGTACTGTGACAGGTATGGGCAGAAACACACCAGTCTCTCAGTCATCGGCTCAGGGGTTTGGAAAGTCGTACATCCAGACACACTAACGCTGCAAGTACTACCAGGCAGGAGTCATCTGGATTTAACCACATAAGAATCAATTCCAGGAATGTCAGCAAAGGCAGAAGCCCCAGCAGAGTTCACTAGAGTCTCTGAGAATGTCAGAGAGGATGCTTACCCCAAGACCCATAAGCCCAAATCCTAGGATTACACTACGCTCTGCATCCAGAGCAAGCCTTTTCAAGCTTTAATGTGCCTAAAAATCAATCAGCCAGGAGCTTTCTAAAAATGCAGATCCTGATGCAGAAGGTTGAAAACAGAGACCTGAGGTTCCACATTTCCTACAAAACCACAGGTGGGACCAACAACAACACTGCCAGTCCACGGACTACGCTTTAAATAGCCAGGACCTAGAACACAGACCAAAATCTTGGACCTTTGAAAGTTGAACTCCTTTTGATCCACACAGAAGAATTTAGAGAAGAGAGTATTGTCAGGTCCATAGTGGAGAGTCTCTCAGCTACTCAGAAAGAGGTGACCCCTGCTCAGAACCAAGGTGGGAAAGATGTGCAGGTGCTTGACAAAACTGTTTTTGAAATTACGCACACATTCCTTGTCATTACTGATTTCTGGAGAATTCTCACTCTGGGAATAGAGGTTGTGCACCGATAATTCCCAATGAGAGGGATCTGGACATTTGAGCTTGAGAAGCAACTGTAAGGCTAGGACATGGTTCCTGGGTCCCCTCCCCCAGGGGTGCTGGCCGACTCTGCTCAAGGTGAGGGTGCTCTGCTCAGGGAGGGGGTGCCACTGTGCCAAGGGGGACGCTTGGCGTGGACCCTGGGGGGCGGAGGTGGCAGTGGGAAGTCAGGGCCTGTGACCACGCCTGTTCCCCTCCAGGAGAGGATTGCCAAGAGCCACGGGACCCAGTGCGGCTTCTGCACCCCTGGGATGGTGATGTCCCTGTATACGCTGCTGAGGAACCACCCACAGCCCTCTGAGGAGCACCTGCTGGAAGCCCTGGGGGGTAGGTCTGACCTGAGGCCAGGCGGGGGCCGGTGTCAGGCTGCGCTTCCCCTACCACGCCACCCCAGCCCCACTCAGGGACCCCCTCGATGGTTTCTGAAGTAGCCGCTTTCACCAGGAGCAGAGAATGTCAAGCGTAGCAGCTGCTCATCAGAGCACTTGCTGCCCAAACAAGGGGCCCACACCCCCATCTTGACACCCCACTTTCTCTTCCCTACCCAGTGACTTTACCTGGCTGCCTTCCTTTGGGCTGTCATAACAAAGCACCACAAACGGGAAAAGAAAACAACAGGAATGTCTTCTCTCATGGTTCTGGAGGCAAAGAGTCTGAAATCAAGGCCTTAGAAGAGACTCTTCCTTTCCTCTTTCCAGCTTCTAGTGGCTGACAGCAGTCCTGGCCCTCCTTGATTTAGAGATTCATCACTCCGATCTCTTCCTCCATCTATTTATGGCCTTCTCCCCTGTGTATCTGTGTCCAGATTTCCTCTTTTTCTAGTCCAGTCACTGGATTAAGGCCTGTCCTAAAATGAGTAGGGCTTCCTCTTCACCTGATTACATCTGCAGCTCTGCAGAATTTCAAATAAGATCACATTCACAGGTTCCAAAGGTTGAAATCTCAGCACATCTTTGGGGACACGATTCAACCCATAACACAGCCCTTCACATATGGAAAGGATCTTTTGAAATTTACAACGGGCTTAAGTTACTAAAGGGGAGTTCATAGACATATTTTTTTTGCAGGAACAGTAAACCTCATGGGTTTCCCAGGTAGCACTAGTGGTAAATACCCACCTGCCAATGGAAGAGATGCAGGTTTGATCCTGGGGTCGGGAAGATCCCTTGGAGTAGGAAATGGCAGTGCACTCCAATATTCTTGGGAAATTCCATGAACCAAGAAACCTGGAGGGCTACAGTCTATGGGGTCACAAAGAGTTGGATGCGACTGTGCACGCACGCATGCATGCACATATGCACATACATGGCACGTTCTGCTTCCTCACAACAAACCTCACGTTGGGGCATCAACCATTACTAAACAAGTCATCTGTTAGATACACAAGTCCTTAGACTGAGGCCTGAAGGGTCAGCCCCACACACTCTCCTAGTCTGCCGGTCATGGTAGACTTCCTTTCCTCTCTCTATTCCATTACAGGACATCCAGTCAAGTCATCTAAAATCCTGCCTTCCTTAGTTTAGGTCCTTCCACTAGATGAGGTCCTGCAACAACTCCTCATCCCTCACGTGGCCACACCCACCCTCCTTCACCCAGCATTCAGAGAAGCCCAGCAGCTGGCCTCCCAAATGCACTCTTCCTCCTCAGCTATGTGACTCCGCACTGGCCGGCCTCCTCTCAGCCCTCTGTCCTCTGCACATTCCCACTTTTGCCTGCGCTGCTCTGCGAACCCCGAGTGCCCCTCCCATGCTCTCCGTCAATCCATTTCTTTCCCATCCTTCAGCATGAGCTTCTTTGTGAAGCCTCTCCAGATGACCTCGATTCCACACTAACCTTCCTCCACCCCACCCTCCCCCACGCCTTCATCCCTTGGAAACCTGAGGCTCTCATACTTTCCCATGCAATAAAATCACCACAGACCTCTTAAATGCAGATTCCTGGGCTTGTCCCCAGACATTCTGATTTAGAATTGGAGAAAGGCCAGAGATCCACATTTTAAACAAATACCCTAGGAAATTCTGAAGTGGTGACCTAATGTCCAGTGAGGGGCTCTACTAACAAGCTGTCAAGGCATGATACTTCACTCATATAGAGCCTTAGAAACAACGCATATTCTCCTGTTTAAGGATCACTTACATCTTGCATAGTGTCTGAAATATAGTTGTTGTCAATAGATACACGTTGAATCAATGAATAATTTAATAGATGGATGCAACTGAGCTCACCAGATAGACTATCATCTTCTTTCGAACAGAGAATAAAACTGGAATTGAGGTGATGGGAAGGGTATTATCTAAGAGGAAGGAAAAAGCAGTGAACAGCCTAGCAGATATTCAGATATTCTCAAAAACAAAACACCTGTCTTCGTTTCAACTTTCTAAAGAAAAATAAAGTAAAAATCACTAAAAATAAAACATACTGATAACTTTGCTTTTCCTCTGGTTAGGTAACCTATGCCGCTGCACTGGGTATCGGCCAATTCTCGCAAGCGGAAAGACCTTTTGTTTGGTGAGTAGGGGGCCGTGGGGGTACCCATAGAGCAAGAACGACAGTGACAGATGGTCCAGGCTGGGAACACAGGAGTCGAGTTTTTTTAGACCATGCAAATAGATCGTAAGGAAGACCGGTTGAGTTATCAATAGCCCCATCTAACTCACAGGAGTCTGAGCTCTCTGTTGAGGGAAGGGTGGGTGTTATACCACTTTTCATCCTCGACACCACACCACCGGAAAGCCAGGTGATCCAGCCAGCCAGCTAGACATCTTCCATGACGATTTCAGCAAGGCGTCAGGACAGGATGAAAGGAGGTCTCCAGCAAACCCAAGGAGACAAGCGAAGATACAGAGTTTGCCTGGGGGAGGCAAGGTTAGTGCCGAGAATCCAGACCAGCTGGGAAAGTGCAAATAAAGAGCAAATAAAGAAGCCAAACAGGCATAGTAGCATCCAAAATTCACCCCAAGTACCAGAGTGCAGAGAGATTCCCCCACCAAATAGTGACACCTCACTGGGCTGCTGTGAAAATCAAATGAGAAATTGCAGGCATGTAGCATAGTCTTGCTTAGCACTTAGAACTCAACAAATATTTACTGCTGTATCGAGGATGCCATCGACACTACGAATAGTGTTTGCCAAACACATCTGATCACCCTCTGCAGAGGGCAGGATGGACATAGGCAATACCGCCCTTAGACCCAAGCAAGGGGGACCCCAAACTTCAGAGAACCCCTCGCTGGTCCCCCTACAGCCAATCTCAGGAGGCCACATGGCCAAAGTGACTTGTTCACTTCGAGCCGTCACCCTTTCCTGGACTATGCTCCAGACGTGGTCTTGACCCCACTCCCGGGAACAGGCCTCTTCCCCCAGTCCATCTTTCTTGAGAAGATCATAACAGCCAGCATATGCACCAGCGGCCAAACACTGGCTATTCCGGGAGGAAGTAGACAGAACTGGGATTTGCCGGCTGATTCACGGGTGTGTGAGGCCCCTCACAGTACAGACCCAGAGCCAGGGTGAGGAGGGAAGAGCAGCAGGCCCCAGGCCAGGGCCTCCATCTGTACCCTTGCCTCAGCTCCATGAAGAGCGGACAAGGGCCTAGAAATGGACCAGCAGGTGTGTCCCACTCCCCAGAGCCAGGTCCATCCCCCATGCACGTCCCATCTTCCATTGCCACATGGGGGAGCCAGCGGTTGATGAGCTGAGAAACAAAATGTATGGCTTGTAAAGCCATCAAATTACTGGTGTAAACAGAAAAACACTTGTGAAATCCAAATGAAGGAAGTTAAAGGCAACCTCTCTCCCTCTGGAACATAGATGTTATCCACCTTTCCAGGCACAGCCTCTGGGGGTAAAGGAAAAATTGTAGTAGAGACCCATCATGCAGCGAACAGGCCCCAGGAACCTTAACAGGTGAAAGGAAGCAAGCCCCAAAGCAGGGATACCCAAGGCTCTTATCTGCTAGGCAGGAGGAGACTGGCTTCTTCTGCTACCGCTCACTCATGGCCTGTCATGACGGCTCAGACTTTTGAGTGAGAGAGGAAGTGCTACTGGCTTGGCTCAGCTGGTTTTGCTTCTTGGACAGAACTAGGAAGCTGCCGGCCTGAGACATTTGTGCAGAGACAGAGAATTCAAGTATCTGGAAGAAAGTATTTTACTAGAGACTTAGGAGAGACTGTTTGAGGAATAAAATACAACAAGTGAGGTTGGAGAAAATGGGAAATGAAAGAACCAGCAAATGGAAACCTGCTTTAAAATTCATTGATTGTCCATTCATTCCCAGTCAGTGCCATACAGATTGCAAATGTTGGGGAGATCCGGCTCCAAAACTGCTTTCCTTCTTTGTCTTTCTTTTTGTTTTCTCTTTTTTAGGTCCCTATATAAATGATAATAGTCAATGTTGTCAAGTCTTGCAGAGAATGGATACTAGCAATTGTTATTGCTCTGAAAAACATCTTATCAAGTGATTCTACGGCTAGGAATTCACCTAAAAAAAATTCAGAGATGTACACAAAACTATACCTGCAATGAACAGAGGTGTTGAGCGACTTCACTTTCACTTTTCACTTTCATGCATTGGAGAAGGAAATGGCAACCCACTCCAGTATTCTTGCCTGGAGAATCCCAGGGACGGGGGAGCCTGATGGGCTGCCGTCTATGGGGTCACACAGAGTCAGACACGACTGAAGCGACTTAGCAGCAGCAGCAGCAGCAGTTATAAAATATGGGGAAAAAATTAAGTATACATCAATGGTAAATTTTACAAATATATTTATGGAATAGCCAGAAGATAGATTAATATGCCATCAATAAAAATATATTTTAAAGACTTTAATGACAGGCAAATAAATGAACAAAAAGTGAAAATAAAAGGTATATTGTACTAACTATAAATATAGTACAAATATATATTATATAAAAATGTTTATCAGTAATGATAGTTTATTTCTTTTATACTTCTTCATATTCTTTATTATTGTTTATGCTATATATTATATATTGTGAATGTATTGTATATTCTATCTATATCATTTATCTATACTATATATTCTGTATCTGAATCATATAAGATCTTCTGATTATCCCTATTCCAATAGAAATCATCGAAAGTAACTTAAAAAGCTTGGAGCCTCATTTAAATTGCTAAACCCTTTAAGGCACACACTGATTTACATGTCAGAAAGTTTTTCATAGGAGAGGCAGGTGGTGAGAAGGAGGCTCAAGAGGAAGGAGATGGATGTATACGTATAATTGAGTTGATTCACGTTGTTTTTGTATAGCACAAGCTAACACAATTGAGTATAATTGTGTTAGTAAAGCAAGTATACTCAAAATTTTTTTTAAATAGATTTTTTTTTTTTAAGTTTTTCATCTCAAGGCATTTCACTGTCCTAGGAGTCAAATGGCTGTCAACAGAAAGGAACAGGAAAATGCTGCCTGGATCTGGGAGAAGATGATTCTTCCCCGCTTGGCAGGAAAAGTGACGTGAGTCCCTTTCCTTTGTCTTCTCCCCAAGAGTATCACTTAACACCAAGAGAGCTGAAAGTGTGCTTGATCATTCTGATGGTCATTCTCTGCTTTTACAAGCGTCCAAAGTGGAGGCACGAATAAAGCGCCTCTCATTTGGGAGCAGGGTAAAGAGGTGAATGAAAGCTCGCGCTCTGATTTCCCCCCTTCACTCTCTGGAAGGCTGAACAACGAAACAGGAGCCGGTTTAGGTCAGAGAACAAAGTCCTGCCCCCGCGAAGCGGGTCCTGTCCTTGCCTGACCCAGCTCCTGCCGCCCTGTCCTCTGCAGAGGGAGGGCGCTGCTGCCTCGGGGAGGCTGGGGAGCCCGTCCAAGCTCAGACGGCGCGTTCACGGCCCCCACGGCTGGGACGTCCAGCCTGAGACACCCCAGCCTCTGGCTTTGCTCTCTGAGAGATGCCAGTTTCCAAAAAAAGACCCACTGCCAAGTTCTTACAGGGATTATTTACAGAAAATTCCTAGTGAGAAGACAGGAAAAATAGAGTCTGCTCCCTGTAGACATGGAAAGCTAAGTGAACAGAGCTGCCCTTAAACAAAACTGAGCCCGTCGTTCCCTGCTGGTTCTGTTTGTACCCTTAACACCTACCTTCTTTCCATTCTCGGCCTCCCCCGTCACTTTATTTCTCTCTGGGGAAGCTGTGCAATGGAAGAGAGGGGTGTTCCCCAGGAAGGCAGGCTACACCCTGGACAACCACTTCACGTAGGATCAGTGCCCCCTGGAGGGCTAAAAATACTCTGAAGTCTGCATTTTGTAGCCTCCAGAATTCAAACCTGGGAGCTCAGTGGTAAAGAATCTGCCTGCAATGTGGGAGACCTGGGTTCGATCCCTGGGTTGGGAAGATCCCCTGGAGGAGGGCATGGCCACCCACTCCAGTATTCTTACCTGGAGAATCCCCATGGACAGAGGAGCCTGGCGGGCTACAGTCCGTGGGGTCACAAAGAGTCAGACATGACTGAAGGGACACATGATTGGGCTCTGGCAACCACCTGAATCACTTTAACCAAGCTCAAAAGAGCATATTTAAACTGGACCATGCCACATAATTCATTTATAAAGGCAAACACAATTTTAAGGTGGATCTTATGATCACTGAGCCACATCATTTCCTGTAGGAAAGCACACACAGGACGTCACAGTATAAGGGGAAGATTCCTTGGTGAGCATGGATGCAGAGCCATTGATAATCATAAGGGTAACACCACAGAAGACTCTTCTCCACCCATCAGGTAGACCTACTAGATGGCACGTGTCTGTCCCATGACACTCTCATTTCTTGAAGCTATGTTACTGTCTTCCATGGGGTAACTGTGAAGTCTTGGCCTAGCTCCTGTTTAGGGGAATTTTAATTCCTCAGCTCAGATTCACTGTTTTCCATTTTAATTCTCAGACACTATCTTACTTCTAGGTTATAGATATACACCACATTATTGCCCCCAGGTACTAACACTGTACAGGAGAAAGGGATCAAGACCATCCCCATGGAAAAGAAATGCAAAAAGGCAAAATGATTGTCTGAGGAGGGCTTACAAATAGCTGTGAAAAGAAGAGAAGCGAAAAGCAAAGGAGAAAAGAAAAGTTATTTCCATTTGAATGCAGAGTTCCAAAGAATAGCCAGGAGAGATAAAAAAGCCTTCCTCAGCAATCAATGCAAAGAAACAGAGGAAAACAACAGAATAGGAAAGACTAGAGATCTCTTCAAGAAAATTAGAGATATCAAGGGAAAATTTCAGGCAAAGATGGGTTCGATAAAGGACAGAAATGGTATGGACATAACAGAAGCAGAAGATATTAAGAAGAGGTGGCAAGAATACACAGAAGAACTGTACAAAAAAGATCTTCACGACCCAGATAATCACAGTGGTGTGATCACTCACCTAGAGCCAGACATCCTGGAATGTGAAGTCAAGTGGGCCTTAGAAAGCATCACTACAAACAAAGCTAGTGGGTGTGATGGAATTCCAATTGAGCTATTTCAAATCCTGAAAGATGATGCTGTGAAAGTGCTGCACTCAATATGCCAGCAAATTTGGAAAACTCAGCAGTGGCCACAGGACTGGAAAAGGTCAGTTTTCATTCCAATCCCTAAGAAAGGCAATCCCAATGAATGCTCAAACTACTGCACAATTGCACTCATCTCACAAGCTAGTAAAGTAATGCTCAAAATTCTCCAAGTCAGGCTTCAGCAATATGTGAACTGAGAACTTCCAGATGTTCAAGCTGGTATTAGAAAAGGCAGAGGAACCTGAGATCAAATTGCCAACACTCACTGGATCATCAAAAAAGCAAGAGAGTTCCAGAAAAACATCTACATCAGCTTTATTGACTACACCAAAGCTTCTGACTGTGTAGATCACAATAAACTATGGAAAATTCTGAAAGAGATGGGAATAGCAGACCACCTGACCCACCTCTTGAGAAACCTGTATGCAGGTCAGGAAGCAACAGTTAGAACTGGACATGGAACAACAGACTGGTTCCAAATAGGAAAAGGAGTACGTCAAGGCTGTATATTGTCACCCTTCTTATTTAACATATATGCAGAGTACATCATGAGAAACGCTGGGCTGGAAGAAGCACAAGCTGGAATCAAGATTGCCGGGAGAAATATCAATAACCTCAGATATGCAGATGACACCACCCTTATGGCAGAAAGTGAAGAGGAACTAAAGAGCCTCTTGATGAAAGTGAAAGAGGAGAGTGAAAAAGTTGGCTTAAAGCTCAACATTCAGAAAACTAAGATCATGGCATCTGGTCCCATCACTTCATGGCAAATAGATGAGGAGACAGTGGAAACAGTGTCAGACTTTATTTTTTTGGCTCCAAAATCACTGCGAATGGTGACTGCAGCCATGAAATTAAAAGATGCTTACTCCTTGGAAGGAAAGTTATGACCAATCTAGATAGCATATTAAAAAGCAGAGATATTACTTTGCCAACAAAGGTCCGTCTAGTCAAGGTTATGGTTTTTCCAGTGGTCATGTATGGATGTGAGAGTTGGACTATAAAGAAAGCTAAGCGCTGAAGAATTGATGCTTTTGAACTGTGGTGTTGGAGAAGACTCTTGAGAGCCCCTTGGACTGCAAGGAGATCCAACCAGTCCATCCTAAAGGAAATCAGTCCTGGGTGTTCATTGGAGAGACCGATGCTGAAGCTGAAACTCCAGTACTTTGGCCACCTGATGGAAAGAACTGACTCAGTGGAAAAGACCCTGATGCTGGGAGGGATTGGGGGCAGGAGGAGAAGGGGAAGACAGAGGATGAGATGGCTGGATGGCATCACCGACCGATGGGCATGAGTTTGAGTAAACTCCGTGAGTTGGTGATGGACAGGGAGGCCTGGCGTGCTGCGATTCATGGGGTCGCAAAGAGTCAGACACGACTGAGCGACTGAACTGAACTGAACTGAACTGCCTATACTTCTAATTCCAGCTAAGGCAAAAACTGGTCCTTCAGATGTTGGCAGGTATGCCTGAGTCTGGGGTCCTACTAAGGACCTACACAAAGGAATAATGCAAGTTTTCCCTCCAGAATCTGGGAAGACCTTACAGAGACAGGGGGAAGAGCAGGGGAGTGTTGGACAAATGTCAGGTCACTTCATCTACATGTCACAATTACCCTTCAAAATGGGCATTATTTCACTGGGAATGTTGGGGTTGGTATTTACAGACTGTTACATTTAGAATGCATAGACAACAAGGTCCCACTGTATAGCACAGGGAATTATATCTAATCCCCTAGGATAAACCATAATGGAAAAGAATATTTTAAAAAGAATGTAAAAAAAAAATGTAAATATGTGTAAAACTGAGTCACTTTGCTGTACACAGAGATTGGTAGAACATTGTGAACCAACTACACTTCAGTTTTTTAAAATAGGTATTATTTCCATTTAATCTTTAGAGAGATTAAGCACATTTCTATTGAGAGGGTCAGAGAGCCAAGTTGTGGCAGAGCTGATAATGAACTCAAATCTGTCTCCCCCGCCCCACCAATCCCACTCCCCGCCGCGCTCGGCCAGCCCATCTCCCACGGGTTTCCCCATTGTATATCCTTCCAGCCCCATACCCCACAGTTCTCTCCTGATTTGCCTTACTCTTTAGGAAGACTTCTTGAGAATAAGCGTTTCCAAAACTAAAACATATTTAATTTAGAGAGGATTGCAGTTTGGGTAACTTTTCACTGTGCTTTAGTTTCCTAATAGATGAAATAGAGATGGCAGTTTACTTTCTTTGTACAGTTGTTGGGAGGATTAAGTAAATTATTAATATGTGCAGAAAGAACATGGAATGTAAGCACTCCATAAATGCTAACTAGTGTTATTAAAGCAAGTGGGGGGTGTGTGTGCTTACACAAGAGCATATATGTTCAGAGTCATGTTTTACTTAAATTACAGAACTTCTCAGAGCTTTTTGCATTTTGAATCTTAACTTGACAGATGAGGGGGGGCTAGTGACTGGGGCACAGTGAAGAGGATTTCCCAAACTAACTGACCTCTGATTGTTTTTCATATACGGTCTTTGTATTTTGCAGGATACTATTTGAACTGGTTCATAGGATATTCTTTTCTTTAGTGTCAACACCATTCTTATTTAAAAGTATTTGGTTTGAACTATTTTCCCATACAAGGAGAGTCGGATCTATTACTGTGTTCATTTTGCCTTATTAATGTAAAGAATTATGATGCTGTTTCCAATTGAGCCCGAACGATGGAACCATCTTCTTCTGCCCTTTATAAAGATTTGCACAGAGTTGTTCGTGAAAGAGGAGTTCCAGCCCTTGGACCCTACCCAGGAGCTCATATTTCCCCCGGAACTCTTGGTAAGAGGGGTTGGGTGTTTTATGTACTTATTGAAATGTCACTGGTTATAAGCTCAGAATTTAAAAACCACCTTTTCCATCCTGTGAAATTATCAAATTGTAGAAATTCTTGATCAAATCAGAATGCTTGTCCCTGCCTGGCTCACCCAGCCCTGGCTAATGCCCTGTACACACTTCCCAAAGCCTCAACTGAGGCTATATTTTAACCGTTTTCATCATTACTGCCACCATTGTCATCTGCAATGTATCCCTATTGACTGTCCCAGTCAATCCAGTTTTTCTCAACTTCTAACTCGGTCTTTCCAGCCCTTCCCAGATATTGACCTCAAGTGGCACTTCCAGGGCCTCCCAGTTCCTCAGCCTTCCCTCTGTCAGCATTTCTATCTTTCCTCTATGACATCCAGTTGTTCCATTCGATAACATATGTATTTCTGAAGGGGTTCTGATACATTTATTCCTACATTTAACAAATGTCAATCATTCAGTAACATGCCAGGCACTGTTCTAGGTACTGAATACACAACAGGGAACGAAACTCACCCTAAGACCTGCCCCCAAGGAGACTGTAATCTGATGGGAGAGATACACAATGAACAAGATGATAGATGATATCCTTTATATGAATAATCTAAAAAAATGATACAAATTAATTTATTTATAATACATAAACAGACTCACAGACTTAGAGAAGGAACTCACGGTTACCAGTGGGGAAGTGTGTGGGAAAGGGATAGTTAGGGAGTTTGGGATGGACATGTACACACTGCTATATTTTAAACGAATAACCAACAAGGACCTACTGTATGAACTCTGCTCAATGTTATGTGGCAGCCTGGATGGGAGGGGAGTTTGGGAGAGAGTGAATACATGTGTACGTGTGGCTGAGTCGCTCTGCCATGCACCTGAAACTATCAGCATTGTTAATTGGCTATACTCTAATATAAAATTAAAACTTTAAATAGAGATATAGATAATAGATAAGTTATATAGGGTGTTAGCAAGTGATAAGGAGAATAAAATAAAACAGTGAAGGGGGATAGGATACAGGGGGTTGCAATTTTCAATGTTTGGCCAGAGAAGACATCTCTGAAAAGGTAGTATTAGATGAAAGTGGTGAAGTAGGTGCGGGAACTGGTCATGGTGGGGAAGAGCAATCCAGGCAGTGGGGCCACAATGCAGAGATACCAAGGAGAGGAGAACTCCTGTCCTGATCAAGGACAGAGCAAGGGTCAACCTGGCAGGAACTCAGGGAACTAGAGAAGTCAGAAAGCTGCAGGGCTGGGGGCAGACCGTCCTGGACTTAGCCTGCTTGGCTTTTACTCTGCGTCAGATGAGAAGCTATCAGAGAGGTTGGACATAAGAGGGGTATGCTCCTGTTAACCTTGTAGTGGGTGGCATCTGGGGTGGTTTGGGCTGCTGGGACAGGAATAGCCTGGGGATGGGTGAGAGAAGGATCAGTGAGCCCATCAGGACATCTGTGTCCTCCTGAGGGTGGTGGTGCTGGACCGGACAGCCGGCATGCACGTGGTAGGAGCCAGTGGATTCTGGATACGCTTTTGGAAGAGCCAACAAGATTTCCTGGTGAATGTGATGTGGTGTGTGGGGAGGGAAAGGAGTCAAGGCTGACTCTGGGGCTTTGGGCAGCTGGAAAGGGGAGTGGCCATTTACTGAGAAGGGGAAGACCTCTGGAGGAGCAGGGGATTTTCCCTTTAGAGAATCCTTTCTGAGGGGGCTTGGAGGGGGATGGGATATGAAGAACTCAGGTTTGGACATGTTAAATTTGAGATGCCTATTGCATATCTAAGAATAGACACTGAGCACTTATTCAGGTATGTGAGCTTGGATTTCAGAGGTAAAACTGAAGATTCTAATTTAGGAGTATCAGTATAATTATGATTTTTTAAGGCCATGATACTAAATTATGCTAAGTTAATCTATACTGAAGGGTCAATGACAGAGGCCAGCTCATACTGTCACTTTCCTCCAAAGCACTACACGTGAACAAGTCTTAAGCTAAAGGAGTAAATATCTAATTCAAGCATTAGCCAATGGTATACTGAGTATCCTTTTGGTCACGGGGAACCCAGAACTTCTGAAATCTCTCTAGAGAAATATACCTCCACCCGGAGTCTATCATAACCCAGGAATACAGGTGTGCCCACCTGCACACACCTTTGTTATTTCCACTTAGAGAATGGCAGAGAACCCAGAAAAAAGAACCCTGACCTTTCATGGAGAGAGGGTTACTTGGATCTCCCCTGGGACCTTCAAAGACCTCCTGGAGCTGAAAGCAAAACACCCAGAAGCCCCGCTCATCCTGGGCAACACATCACTGGGTGAGTGATTACAACGGTTCTCACACCACCATCAGGGCCTTGGTGCTGAACTGGACTTCCTGTCTCCTAGTCTCCAAAAACTACATTTTAAAGATAAAAACATCATCATTTTTAATAAAAATGTTATAGTACAATAGTGTATTATAAAATGTATTCTTATATTGTATATTATATAATAATTATTTATACATTACCTTTTATATATACTGTATATAATACTCACATATATATATATATATTCCCTGGTGGCTCAGATGGTAAGGAATCTGCCTGCAATGCAGGAGACCCAGGTTCGATCCCTGGATCAGGAAGATTCCCTGGAGGAGGGCATAGCAACCCACTCCAGTATTCTTGCCTGGAGAATCCCATGGACAGAAGAGCCTGGTGGGCTACAGTCCATGGGGTCACAAAAAGTCAGATACAACTGAGCAAAAACCATAATATACTACATATACTTTTATATATACATTATATAAATAATATTAAAAGTATAATACAAATATGGTAGTATTATCATATGATAAAATAACCTCCAAACTTCAATATACACAGACCCTGGGAGTACGCAGTGTAGCCGCTTGAGGGGTGCAGCAGTATTAGAGAACTGTTAGTCATCTAATTTGTCTTGTCCTTTTAAATCTTGTTTCCATTAGGTATTAAGTAAACAGAATAGAATTTTATGAAATATGGTGGATATATTAACAATCCACACTCAGTTATCACCACACTCACTTTGAGAACCAGAGCTTTACCAAGAAGTTTGCCCCATGGACCCCCCAAACCATAGTCCCTCCCCTTCCCTTCCTCTCAGGGGTGCTCATTAGACTGAATATGGTGTTGGTCCATCTCTTCTCTGATTTTTACATGTTATACCCATATATTTGAGTTCCTAAGCAACGTGTTGCTTAGTTTTGCATATTTTCGAACTTCACTTAAGTAGACGGACACAGTATTACTCTTCTACAGTTTGATTTGTGCATTTAACATTCTTGAGCTGGGACTTGCCCACGTGGTTGCACGTAAGTGTGCTGATTCCATCCTGTGTCCAGGGCACAGTTCACACCTCCATTCTATTGCTCAAGGCCATGGCATAAAGTTTTCCAAGTCTTGGCTCTTTCAAATACCTCTATGCACATCTCCTCAGAGTCTTCTAAGACTCTCTCATCCATTTTATTTCCTATTTTTATATTCACGTAATGAGTATAAATAAATACATACACTGGAAGCGCATGTGCTATAAAATTACTTGGCAGGGTGTATGGCCACTGCTGACACATATATATGCATTTATTGCCAGTGTTTTAAATTAGCATCTGAATATTTTAATGAGAAACTTTCAATGCCAAAAAGTTGCATTTTCTTTTTCCTAACACTCTCTCTCTAAGATATATACTGCATTTACTTTCAGGACCTGCCACGAGATCTAAAGGACATTTTCACCCAATTCTGCTCTCTCCCGCTAGGATTTCTGAGCTGAATGTGGTGTCTAAAACAAATGATGGTGAGTTCCATGTTTTCTTTGTAAAATATTCACGAACCAATCCCTGCACTAAACTTAACACTTGCATTAAACTAAACACTAAATAGTTTAGAACCTCATCATACATTTATCTCGTCTGGCTTGTTTCCAACTCTTTGACATTTTTCTGATGTGATATTATATCCCCGTCATGAAAATTTACTATCAAAAGCTTTGTACAGAATATGAGGTATTTGGATGATGTCATTCAAGACCTTGTAGTCACCTGTAGGATTCTTGCCTATAAAAAGCCATGGTGGAACTTCCTTGGTGGTCCAGTGGTTAAGACCACGCTTCTAATGCAGGAAGCGTAGGTTTGATTCCTGGCCTGGGAGCTGAGATCCCACATGTCTACCTCTCGGTGAGGTAAAAAAAAAAAACAGGCATGGTGACACAAATGCAATAAACTTGCAGTGTCAGATTAATGAGAAGACAGCAAGAAAGAAGTACTACCTGTCACTTGGATGGTCAGCTCCAGGGAGGGAGGCAGGTTTGCAGGAGGTATTTAACTTAGTGTCTGGCATTCAGATGCTACTTGTCTCTTAGGGGCAACGGCAAAAGGCCAAGTAAGACAGAAACCTGCCCAGGGAAGCACCCCCGGTCATTTACAGCATCCTTAAGGGCCCACTATGTGCAGACTCTTCATCAGGCAAGGTAGGAAGGAAACATCCAAGGCTTTGCCTTCAAGACGCACAGCAACCCCTTTAACAAAAGGAATTTTATTTTACTCCTTCCCTCATCCAGCAGATCACACATGCACTTGTCTAAGGTACAAGCATATATGTACTAAATGACTTAATGGAAAGAAAAAAAGACTGAATGAGTGGGCCAGGAACATGAATTTGGAATGCAGAAGTAATAATGATTTCCTTAACTCGGACAACAAAGAGGTGGGCTGAACTGAGAGCTTTAGTCCAGACTGACTCGTAGGCCGTCATGTGTTTTTGGAGATCCGTGGTGGGCAGGAGAAGGGACCCACCTTGGCAGTATCACTGCCATCCCAGAGTCTCACGTTCCCAGCCTCAACCATCATCAGCCAAACTTGGACTGTGCTGCAGACCAGCAAGCCTGCCTTCCCTGAGCCTGACCCACCCATTTGCAAGGAAAGGGACCCTTCCTGGTTTTGCACCACAGCCTCACAGCTTCAGCCTTGGGACAACTTAAGTAGCACATCCACACACCACTCAGAAAATGAGGGGAGCATGCTTAGATATATCTGAAATCTTGGGGCTGGAGAGAAGAGGAAGAGAGAAGAGTAAAATGGGTGGTCTGGGGGTATAGTCAAGTAGCCTTTTTTTTTTACACATTTATTTATTTGGCTGCACCAGGTCTTAGCTACAACTGGCAGGATCTTCAATCATCCCTGTGGCCTATGGGATCCAGTTCCCTGACCAGGGATCAAACCCAGGCCCCCTGCTTTGGCAGAGCAGTCTTAGCCACTGGACCACCAATGAAGTCTGTCAAATAGTTTAAGCAGACAGTCAAGACAGTACAACCCTTTTCCTCATCTTCACCCCAGGCCCATGGTTTAGCCCATGATTTTCAAACTTGTTTTAGCATCACAACTCAGTCCTCAAACAAATCCTAATAGATGAAAATATGCTCTTCTGTTTGAAGGAGGGGGAAGACTTTCTCCATCCCACCAAGCCCCCTATCTTTCCTCCAACAGGGCCAGGACAAAAGGAAAGAGACCTGGCCCAAGGTCCGCAAACTGGCTGGTGGCCGGTCACCAAGGCACACCTCTCCCATGTCCAATCCAGAATTCCCATCATTACTGCCATTCCCTGTCCCCCCAGGCCCAACCCACTGGCTGTTCAACTGGCTCTTTGTCAGTTTAGACTCAGCAGGCAAGATAGAGGCAGATTCTAAAATCTTAACCGTGTGTTTTCCTTGGGGCCCCTTCAACTTTAAGTGTGAGTCACCTCTAGAAGCCTCCAGGACCTTTCTCAGGATGCCCAAGCTTTTCCTGATGCCCAGAGGAGTGAAGGACACTTGTAGGGGAGGGTCACACTGGAGCCAGCTATGCCCCACCACCACCACCAGCAACCCCAGGAAATAAATATCTGTGACAGCTTGCGTTTGTTTACCTTTTGTGTGCAATTCATGTCACCTACTTGTTTGGCTGGACATACATTCCCCGCCCCCCTCAAAATCTTTAGTACAGTAAGTGCTACAGGAAGTCAGCGCATCTCAAACCCATAGACCCACAAACTCTGAAAAGCATGGAGTTAAAATAAAACCCATGTTCTGAGAATCATATAAAGATAAAGATCTTTTCAACACCACTGAAAAGCAAGCTAGGTTTTGTGACCAAAGGTGGAATAAAATATGAATAAAAGTTCAGTAAATAGAATTTTCTCAGTACAGCTGTGTCATGCCTGGCACAAAGTGAGTGGGTAATGTGAGCAATGGAAAGAATCAAACAAAAGTCTCTAAAATGGATTGTCTCACCTCAGCCTGAGTCTGAAACCCATACTTATGAGGACCTAGGCGATAGGGAAGACAGCTGACATTTTACTCTCCCCTGGGGCTGAACTGCATTGCCTGCCTTTTCTTTTCTTTTTATTTAGGTTTTTACTTTATTTTTTATTTATTATTTTTGGTCACGCAACATGTGGGATCTTAGTTCCCCGATCAGGGATCAAACCCTGCAGCGAAAGTAGGGAGTTTTAACAACTGGACCACAGAGAAGTCCCTGAACTTCTCTTTTCTATCTATGTCAAATAACAGACGGTCTTGCTAGTCTGTCTGATGCTGCTGACCATAACCAGATAAAAATCTTTGTCTCTAATTTCTTCCCTACTAATACAGCTCTGGATCTATATGATAGGAGGAATTGTATGGTAGAAAACAAGCATGGTCTGCCCAGTGTTCCTGCAGGCAAAAGACAGGCAAGATTTTGAGGAAGTTAAACCTTTACTGGAACTTGTGGTGATGGGAAGCAATAGACAGTCACAGATGGGACCAGATCCCGTATGCCTTTTATGAAATACTGATGCAGAAACAGGGTGAGGACTCTAAGTTGAGAGACGTTCCAGGCAGAGGAGCAGAATAGTTACTTTTAGGCGTGATTTGCTTATGGGATTCCCTGATGGCTCAGACGGTAAAGAATCCACCTGCAATGCAAGAGATTTGCATTTGATCCCTCGGTAGAGAAGATCCAAAGGAAATGCAAATCCACCCCAATATTCTTGCCTGGAGAATGCTATGGACAGAGTAGTCTGGTGGGCTACAGTCCAGGGGTTGCAAAGAGTCGGACACAACTGAGTGACTAACACTTTCACTTTCAAGATTTGCTTAGCATACGGATAATAAGAAGCAGCTAGTAGTTTTGTTAATCAGTTAGGTTAACTATGATCACTGAAGCACCAGGGGCTGTTATGTGGGTATGTTGGTAGGACGGGGAAAGTATTGTGCCAAGTACATTTTTCAATTCAGTTGCTCAGTTGTATCCAGCTCTTTGGGATATCATGGACTGCAGTACTCCAGGCTTCCCTGTACATCACCAACTCCTGGAACTTGCTCAAACTCATGTTCATCGAGTCGGTGATGCCATCCAACCACCTCATTCTCTGTTGTCCCCTTCTCCTCCTGTCTTCAATCTTTCCCAGCATCAGGGTCTTTTCCAGTGAGTCAGCTTTTCGCATGAGGTGGCCAAAGTATTGGAGTTTCAGCTTCAGCATCAGTCCTTCCAATGAACACCCAGGAATGATCTCCTTTAGGATGGACTGCTTGGATCTCCTTGCAGTCCAAGGGACTCTCAAGAGTCTTCTCCAACACTACAGTTCAAAAGCATCAATTCTTTGGCACTCAGATTTCTTTATAGTCCAACTCTCACATCCATACATGACTATTGGAAAAACCATAGCTTTGACTAGATGACCTTTGTTGGCAAAGTAATGTCTCTGCTTTTTAATATGCTATCCAGGTTGGTCATAGCTTTTCTTTCAAGGAGCAATCATCTTTTAATTTCATGGCTGCAATCACCATCTGCAGTGATTTTGGAGCCCCAAAAAATAAAGTCTGACACTGTTCCCACTGTTTTCCCATCTATTTCCCATGAAGTGATGGGACAAGATGCCATGATCTTAGTTTTCTGAATGTTGAGCTTTAAGCCAACTTTTTCACTCTCCTCTTTCACTTTCATCAAGAGGCTCTTTAGTTCCTCTTCACTTTCTGCCATAAGGGTGGTGTCATCTGCATATCTGAGGTTATTGATATTTCTCCCGGCAATCTTGATTCCAGCTTGTGCTTCTTCCAGCCCAGCGTTTCTCATGATGTACTCTGCATATATGTTAAATAAGCAGGGTGACAGTATACAGCCTTGATGTACTCCTTTTCCTATTTGGAACCAGTCTGTTATTCCATGTCCAGTTCTAATGGTTGCTTCCTGACCTGCATACAGGTTTCTCAAGAGGCAGGTCAGGTGGTCTGGTATTCCCATCTCTTTCAGAATTTCCCATAGTTTATTGTGATCTACACAGTCAGAAGCTTTGGTGTAGTCAATAAAGCTGATGTAGATGTTTTTCTGGAACTCTCCTGCTTTTTTGATGATCCAGTGAGTGTTGGCAATTTGATCTCAGGTTCCTCTGCCTTTTCTAAATCCACCTTGAACATTTGGAAGTTCACGGTTCACATATTGCTGAAGCCTGGCTTGGAGAATTTTGAGTATTACTTTACTAGCATGTGAGATGAGTGCAGTTGTGTGGTAGTTTGAGCATTCTTTCGCATTGCCTTTCTTAGGGATTGGAATGAAAACAGACCTTTTCCAGTCCTGTGGCCACTGCTGAGTTTTCCAAATTTGCTGGCATATTGAGTGAAGCACTTTCACAGCATCACGTTTTAGGGTTGGAAATAGCTCAGTTGGAATTCCATTACTTCCTCTAACTTTGTTCATAGTGATGAAGGCCCACTTGACCTGGCATTTCAGGATGTCTGGCTCTAGGTGAGATCACACCATTGTGGTTATCTGGGTCGTGAAGATCTTTTTTGTACAGTTCTTCTTTGTATTCTTGCCACCTCTTCTTAATATCTTCTGCTTCTGTTAGGTCCATACCATTTCTGTCCTTTATTGAACCCATCTTTGCATGAAATGTTCCCTTGGTATCTCTAATTTTCTTGAAGAGATCTCTAGTCTTTCCCATTCTATTGTTTTCCTCTATTTCTTTGCATTGATCACTTATATCTTATATATATAGAAGATATATAAGATCTTATATCTTCTATAACATATAGATATAGCTCTTATATCTTATATCTATATTTTATTTCTCTCCTTGCTATTCTTTGGAACTCTGCATTCATATGGGTATATCTTTCCTTCTCTCCTTTGCCTTTCACTTCTCTTCTTTTCTCAGCTATTTGTAAGTCCTCTTCAGACAACCATTTTGCCTTTTTGCATTTATTTTTCTTGGGGACGGTCTTGCTCACTGCCTCCTGTACAATGTCATGAACCTCTGTGCATAGTTCTTCAGGCACTCTGCCTATCAGATTTAATCCCTTGAATCTATTTGTCACTTCCACTGTATAATCGTAAGGGATTTGATTTAGGTCATACCTGAATGGTCTAGTGGTTTTCCCTACTTTCTTCAACTTAAGTCTGAATTTGGCAATAAGGAGTTCATGGTCTGAGCCAAAGTCAGCTCCCAGTCTTGTTGTTGCTGACTGTATAGAGCTTCTCCATCTTTGGCTGCAAAGACTATAATCAATCTGATTTTGGTGTTGGCCATCTGGTGATGTCCGTGTGTAGAGTCTTCTCTTCTGTGGTTGGAAGAGAGTGTTTGGTATGATCAGTGTGTTCTCTTGCCAAAACTCTGTTAGCCTTTATCTTACTTCATTTTGTACTACAAGGCCAAATTTGCCTGTTACTCCAGGTATCTCTTGACTTCCTACTGTTGCATTCCAGTTCCCTATAATGAAAATTACATCTTTTTTGGGTGTTAGTTCTAGAAGGTCTTGCAAGTCTTCATAGAACCGTTCAGCTTCTTCTTCAGCATTACTAGTTGGGGCATAGACTTGGATTACTGTGATATTGAATGGTTTGCCTTTGAAGCGAACAGAGATCATTTTTAATATTAATGAAAATAAAGTTATGTGGGAGAGTGAAGTATTCTCCAAGGTTAATCCATAAGAGAAAAATTAAAGCCCAGTCTGCAACCTGCTTAAAAAAAAACAAAACAAAAACACTAAAAGCAGTTAGAACCCAGCCCTGGAAGTGATCAAATCATACCCTATGTGTTAGTGACTCATTCCACAAATCCCAGGGGAAGTTAAAGGTTAATTTTTCAAGGCCATCTAAGTCATCTCCTGATGGTTTGGGTGACTTCTTCATTTTCAAAGATTGAGCTGAATCCTTTACATCCCTACTACAGAGAAACCCAGAGCCCATGCAATTATCAATATCAATACTCACAAGTACGGCTGCAACAGTTTTTTTTAATATATATAAATATTTGCTATTCTCTTTTTATATATGATTTATTTATTTTTCTTTTTGACTGCGCTAGGTCTGCATTGCTGGGCACGGGCTTTTCTCTAGCTGTGACGAGTGGAGGCTACCCTCTAGTTGCAGTGCACAGGCTTCTCATTGCAGCAGCTTCTCGTTGCAGAGCTCGGCTCTAGGCGCGAGGGCTCTAGAGCGTGGGCTCAGTAGTTGTAGCACAGGGGCTTAGTTGCTCCACAGCATGTGGGATCTTCCCAGATCAAGGATGGAACCCAGGCAGATTCTTATATACTGTTGCAGGGGGAGCCTGCAATAGTTTTTAAATTCTGAGTTATTTCCTTGCCAGCTAGTGAATAGTAGTTTCTTTTTTTTTTTTTTCACTTTGTTTTGTTTTGCAAAGAGAAAAGGCTTTATTGCAGGGGCTAGCAAGTAGTATTGCCCTGATCCCAGGAAGCTCTCCCATTTCTCCTGACTCCCTAGCCCCTCCCTGGGAACCCCACTCTCCCACACTCAACAACACCCAAAGCAATACCTGAAGCAGCTCCTTGTATGGACTGTATTCATTCTGATTGGCTTGTGCCCCTCCTAGAACTGGTGTTGAAGATTTTCAATATCAAAGTCACCAATAGAGGGGCAAATCAGCCCCTCTATAGTGGTGGAAGCATTGTTGATTTACACAATGACCTTGGCAATTGAAAGACCTTTGACTTTTTTAATGCCATCAGTTTTATCCCCCTTAATCACAAAACAGCTTGGCATGGTTTCACTGTGGTCAGTCAGGAAGGGGTCATGGAAAGTTCTAGTAGAATCTGCCTTCTACTCATTGTTACTGTTATTCCTGCTTTCTAGCCTCTATTTTCTTTGGTTTCTCCTAAGAGTGTATACTAGCTTAGCGGTTCCCCATCCTGGCTGCCCAGAAGCACTCCCTGGGGAGACTCTGATAAAGCCCTGCACCCAGGGATTCTGATTTGATCGACGTGGGAGGGGGGCGTCTGTGCTGTTTGAGTTCTGGTGATTCTCTGGTGAGTCTGCAGTGTGGACAGCCCCTGCGCTGGCTGAACACCAAGGCCCCGGCACCCTGATCACAGCCCAGCGGCCCCTCCCACGTCACCTGTAACAGCTGTGTGCTTTCCAGGACTGACGATAGGCGCTGGCTGCAGTCTGGCCCAGGTCAAGGACATCTTGGCTGAGAGGGTCTCTGAGCTCCCAGAGGAGAAGACCCAGACGTACCGAGCCCTGCTGAAGCACCTGAAGAGCCTGGCCAGCCAGCAGATCCGGAACATGGCCGTATGTCCTCTGGGCCCATCACAAGGCCTGCTGCACCTATCTCTTAATTTCAACAGAATACTGAAATAAGCATTGGCAGGATCAGTGTGCACATGGGTCTCAGCAGACTGAAACAACAACACAATAAACATTTAATATAGCAAACATTATTTAATAATATATTTAAAAGAAGACTCTGAGTCAAGTTCAGTAGTATAGCTAAGTAGCAATATAAGTGGGAAAAGAATGTCATGGTTTCACTAATTTCATGATAAAACCTTCAAAGAAACTAATTTAATCTTAGGCTGCTATGTTGTTGTTAAGTCGTGTCCTGCTCTTTGCAAACCCATGGACTGCAGAAGTGTAACACCTTAAAATAAGGAGGGTAGCCTCCCCCACTCCAGACTGTTCGGACCGCCGCTAGACAATAATGCTCAGAACAGGGAGCAGACTTCAGGGTCTGGTTGATTTGACCTCAGACGAATGCAGATGTAGATCTTCAAAATACACATGACCCCTTCCCTTACATACCCCCGAATGATGTATTAGAAATTCTTGGGATATGGGGAATGGAGGGAGAACAGGTTTCTATTGAAAAAGCTCTTCAAGTGATTCCAGATTATTCCCTGTCACGGGTTCTGACTGACACCCTGGAGCCTGGTGAGGACATGATAACAGGAGAGTAAGGGGTTGGAAACCACAGCAGAGAGGAGTGGTGGGCCATCATGAAAGCTGCCTTCAGATATTTCTAGACTCCTGAGAAGAGGTGTGATATATTTCATTTGATCACCAAGGGTAGGAGTATGACCGATAGGTGAGAATCCAGGGGTGTAGATTTCAGCTCAGGGGAAGCAAGAGCTTTAAAGTTAAGCTGTTCATAGAGGAATGGGAGACTCAGTGATAGATGCCCAGCACCTAAACATGGCCCCCGGGAAGTCCAGCAATTCAAGAGGCCATAAGAGAAGGCTGAGATCCCAAGGCAGCACCGTGGCCACTTCTGTAGCCAGCACCGCGGCCTTCTGAGCCACCTGAGTAGGGGTGGCTCAGAATTGGCCGCTGCACCTCAGTGCTTGGGTTTGCATCCCCGTCCTGCCTCTTCCTAATCAGGAGATCTTAATCAAGTTTTATAATTCTCTGTGCGCCTGTCTTCATCTGTTAAAGGGGGACAGTGGCCTCATCTCACTGAGGTGTTGTGAAGACTGAGTGAGTAAATATGCATGAAGGAGCGAGACAGCAGGTGAAACACACCACACGCCACTCAGTGCTCATTACCATCCATTCCTCACCTGACCCAAAGTCTCGGGTGGGGACCTCCCACAGCATCTGAACTGAGGCTCGTCTGCAGAGGAGGCCGAGACTCCTCTCGACCCTGTCACCTAGCAGGGAGGGCCATGCGCAGGTGCCGGGAGGGGCGGGGGGCTCCAATTTGAGGGATCAAGTGACCGAGGCTGTAACTCTCTCTCTTTAGTCCTTAGGGGGTCATATTATAAGCCGGCATAGCTATTCAGATCTGAACCCAATTCTGGCTGTGGGCAACGCTACCCTCAACCTGACATCAGAAGGTAAGCTACCCAGAACCCTCTGAACAACACCTGCAGCGCTTCTGTCTCTGTTTTAGGAGGTGCTATGTCAGAGCTATGTCAGAGCCCATGACTCTGGCGCTCAGCCCACCATGGGGAGCTCAGGGTCCTGGCGGAAGTCACCTTCTGCACCACCCACTGCATAGGCCACATACACATGACCCCCAGCCCTGAGCACAGCTCAGCCAGCCCGCGGCAGCCGGGGCTGTGTGCCGAGGCCTACCTGAAGCCTCTGTGTGACCGGGGGACCACTTCCTCCTCTCGCTCCTCATGCCCCCTCTCCAGGTGCCGTGTGAGAAGTCACAAGTCTAGTGAGGACACGCTGGGGACACTGTGGGCCCCCTGGGGGCAGGAGGCAGGCTAGCAACATTTTACACGCTGGCTGAGAAGGGCGGTCCTTGAGGGCTGCTCCAGGGTATTCCACCCTTGTCTCCCCACAACGCTCGGCCCTCACACTGGCTCCGGCTGCTCCTAAGAGGCTGACACTCCCATCCAGTGTGCGCTGACTGTGCCAGGCTCTGCTGGATACTTCACACAACACGTCTAACTTGTCCAATCCCCCAGCTGAGGTCGCTTGCAGAGGCGGGTGAGGGATGGGAACCCAGTCAGCCTTGATTTCCCAACGGGCATGCTCGCCTCTTCACCATTAGCCACCTCCCCAGGTCTTCTAACTCCCCACTTTCCATCACTCCCCGCCTCCCCCACACCTCATCAAATACCCTCACATGGGCTGAGTTGGACCCGGGGAACTGGAGTGCAAGGGAGCAGTCACACTGCCCCACGTGAACTCCGGGGTGTGGCCGACTAGGAATTATCTCACCAGCATCATAAGCCTCCCCAGGGGATTGTTGGCTGACACAGTCTGGTCCCTGATGGGTGGGAACTGAGAAGTGTTGGGAGGGACCTGCTGGTGTAGGAAAAGCCCTCACACTCCTGTTCAGCTTTATGTGGGGCCCAGGAGAGTAAATCCCTCGGCCCCGAAGGCCCCGTCAGCTGTTTTGCTGGGTCCGCCGGGCCTGTAGCCCAGGATCACCCCATCTCGAACCCTGAAGACTAAGGGGGAGGAAGCCGAGGCTCTGGGGCGTCAGGAGAGCAAAGACGGCCCGGCCCCCACACAGGGCCTCCTACTTTAGGACCAGCGGTGCTAGCTGTGTTCCTCTGCTGGGATGTTGGTCGTCACCTTTGGCTCAAGGTCTCTGGTTTCCCAGCTCTGCCAAAGCCACCTCCAGCCTGCACTCAGCGCAGCTCCAGCGAGGCCAGTAGGTGAGCTGGCTGGCCCCCCCAGGAGGGAGGCCCAGGTCCACAAGGGTCCCTCTGGGGTCCATCTTCCTCTGTCTCGGCCGCATCTACCTTCCAATCAGCATCTCACTGCTGCTCCTGGACCTGAACGCGTGTCAGATTTGCTGGGCTGCACTCTCCTGACACATTTCCCGTGGAGCCACAGCCACTTTTTAAAGCCAGAGGGGACTGCTCTAACCACCACCACCCTGCGCTGACAATGGGGCTGAAAGGAGGTTTTGTAAATTATTCACACGGCTTTAAAGAAGTAGGTATCCAGCTTAGAGAGCGTCCTAGGAGTTTAGCGGTAAAGAATACGCCTGCCAATGCAGAGGACCTGGGTTCCATCCCTGGGTTGGGAAGATACCCTGAAGGAGAAAATGGCAACCCACTCCAGTGTTCTTGCCTGGAAAATCCCATGGACAGAGGAGCCTGTCAGGCTCACAGTTCTGCACTGTGCTTACTCGATGAGTCGTGTCCAACTCTCTGTGACCCCATGGACTGTAGCCCGCAAGGCTCCTCTATCCATGGGGTTTCTCCAGGCAAGAATACTGGAGTGGATTGCCATGGCCTCCTCCAAGGGATCTTCCCACTCCAGGGATCAAACCCAGGTCTCCCGCATTGCAGGCAGAGTCTTTGCCAGCTGAGCTACCAGGGAAGCCCGGGCTAAAGTCCACGGGGTCACAGAAGAGTTGGACACGGCTCGGCAACTAAATAACAATAATCCAGTTTAGAAGCCAACAGCTGCAGCAAGAACAAAAAGCAAATCCAATAATCTGAGCTCTGTTAATAGTGGAAACAAACCCTTTCTCAGCTTAAGCTATGCCCTGACCTTGATCATAGTCTTGAACAAGTTAGGTTCAACAGTCTCTGCTGAAAGATGAAAACAGGCCTTAGGGACAGGAAGAGACCCAGTTCACATAGCATGTGTGCTAACAAGAGTAAATGTCATAGGGATTCCCTAGCAGTCCATTGGTTAGGACTTGATGGTTCCAGTGCTGGGGTCTGAGTTTAAGCCCTGGTCAGGGAACTAAGATCCCACAAGATCCATGGAGTGACTGGAAAAATAAAGTAAATGTCATGAAGCTGCCACCACCCTTCCTTGTGAGGAGGACGGGTGGGGGGCTGGTCCACCACGCTCAGATCCCCACTCTGCTCCACGTGAGGAAGGTGACCTTTTCTCCTCCACTGCTGACGTTTAAGAGGGTAGAATAATCGCGCACTCCCCGTTGCAACTGTGCAGAAATGTCATTTTCTTCAACAGAAGGCACACGGCAGATTCCTCTAAGTGAACATTTTCTCGCTGGGTTGGCAAGTGCAGACCTGAAGCCGGAGGAAGTTTTGGAGTCTGTGTATATTCCTCACTCTCAAAAGGTAAGACTTGAGAGCTGTGTTTCTCTTTCCAGAACTGAGTCCAGTCATCTTTAGATGTTTCAAAACAGATGGAAGGAAAATAAGTCTGCCCCGAAAACCTGTTTCCTGTCCTTCATGGCTTGGCGCGGCACCCAGGCCCACAGCCGCCCTCGGGCCAGCAGTTCTGGGCGGTGTGGAGCTGGGGTTGTTGTTTCAGCTGTGGGGTGGGGCCTGCCCAGCCTGTGGTCATGCTCACACACCCCCTCGTGTCCAAGGTCTGGGAGGCGGAAATTAAAGTTCTCTGGCTGTGGAATGAGCTTCTCAGCCTGACCCACAGGAGATGGAGGCTGGGGCTAGGCCTCCCCACTGCCCGAGCTGACCCCCAACAGTTCAGAAGACCAGGAGTGCCTAACACATGATCCCCAGGGGAGACGTGGCCACCCAGCAGGCTACAGAGGGGACCCTCCGTCCTCACCCCTGTTCCTGGTGCTTCTCCCCCAAAGCGTACCTGAATCTCAGAGGCCAGTCTTCCCAAGAAGGGCAACACAACAGACACACTCAGAGATCCAAAGCCAGCAGGGTCATGCAGGAAGTCTTATGTCAAGTCATGCTTTCAGCCAAGTATGATCTTCCTTTATTTTTCCCTTGGGAGTGGAAACTCTGAAATGTGTTCCCAGTCCAGTGTGAATCAGTGTAAGAGACCCAGACAGAATAACAGGCCGGCCCGAACACAGTGCCCCCGGTGGCCAAACAGTGGAAATACATGCAAGGCAGCGGCCATCTCTGCTAACCTTATGTCCCCACACCAGTGGTCCTGGTGCCAAGGATCAGGCGGGGAGCCATCACCCTCCTGACTCTTGTCCCTGATAGAAAATTCCCTAGTCCACTGTTGGAAAGTTCTGTTCAGCACCTTTATGAACTTTCCAAAATGAAAAAGGGATAGTATCTACAAAGCAAGAAATCCAGTGGGTCTCTTTCACACTTTAAGCAAATCACCTTCAAAACACCTGTGTTGGAGGGATCCTCCATCCTCATGGGGGACAAAGGGTTTGGAGACTAGCCTTAATGGCACCTGGAAATAAGAGCACGTGGAAATGACGCAGGGATCCCTTGCAGAGACATCCCGGCCCCAGAGGGAAAGTGCAAGTGAACCTGTTAATTGAGAGTATGGGGTGTTGAAGATGGACCTTTGGGAGGACATCACTTTGAACAAAGAGGCAGCCAAATTGTCCTCAGAATGTGCCAAATATCCTTTGTGTCTCTTTCGATTGAGTCTAAGTGATTAATTAGTGGCACCAAGAAGCAGAAAACTCGCTCTTGGTTCTGACATATCAAATAACTCCAAATGGTCCTTGTCTCCACAGTGGGAATTTGTGTCAGCCTTCCGACAGGCTCAGTGCCAGCAAAATGCCTTGCCCGACGTGAATGCTGGCATGCGAGTCCTCTTCAAAGAGGGCACAGATATCATCGAGGACCTGAGCATTACCTACGGGGGGGTCGGGGCTGCCACAGTCAGGGCACATAAGTCCTGCCAGCAGCTCCTAGGAAGGTAAGCAACAAACCCTGTCCCCTGATGGTGAAGCTTGACATCAAAAAAACAAAAAGTGGAAAGATGGAAACTCCTATATGTAGAATCGTTGCTTGTTCTTTCTGTAATTTTGCTAAATGACTCTAACCTCATTTGACTTTGGCTAATAAGGCACCACCCTTTGGGCGAGGTGTACCATGAAAATGGCCCAGGAAAGCGTTCAGCCCCAGGGCTTTTGCACACATCAGCGCTCTGGCAAACCCACACCAGGCAGCATCCAAGCGCGCCCCATCGCTCCCGCTGCCCAGGGGCACTCTGTTTCCTTCTCGGCAAAGGCAGTGTCCACGTCTGAGTCCTGTCCAGTTCACCATGGGATTGGCCATAGCCATCTCTTTATTTAATGCCTGGGTTCTAGCATGTCCGGGCTACTTAGTGCAGCCTCCCAGGCCTCGGTTTCCCCGAACAGCTTATTTAAGTGATTTCTAAGTTTCCATCCAACTCATAAAATGAGATCCTGGTGTCTCTGAACCATCACCATCCAGCATCTAGCACAGGCCTCTAGTCACGGAGACCTCTGGTCATGAAGACTGCCTTTTCTCACTGGTTCTTTCCTGCCCCCCACCCCTCCCAGGCACTGGGATGAGCTGATGCTGGATGAGGCTTGCAGGCGGCTCCTGGACGAAGTCTCCCTCCCAGGCTGGGCTCCAGGTGGGAGGGTGGAATTCAAGAGGACTCTGGTAGTCAGCTTCTTCTTCAAGTTCTACCTACAAGTTCTGCAGGAACTGAAGAACCTCGTAAAACCGTTCCCTGAGCCTGTAAGTGCTCTGGCTTTTATGGGCTCCTGGCAGCATAAGCTCCCACCTTCCCCACTCCTTTTGCAAACTGTCTTGTGGGCAACCTGTCAGTTCCAGCTTTTCCTTCTTCCAGGGTTCAGCCCTTCAGGATTACTGCGGGGTGAGGCTCAGGACGCCAGACTGTCTTTGGTGCACAGATGTTTACCGAGTGCCCTGAGCAGGGAAACGTGATGGGGTCCCTGCCTCCAGTGTGCAGCTGTTTTTTCTTTTAAAATCAACTCTGTTGAAGTATAATTACATAGAACAAAATGCACCTATTATTTAAACTCAGAGCGTTTCGACAAGTGTGTAAACCAGTGCAGCCACCACTTCAAACAAAAGTATTTCCATCGCCCCCAAAAGTGCCCTTTGCCCCTCTGCTCTCAACACCCTCATCCCTGCCCCCAGGCAACCCTGATCTGCTTAATGACACTATAGATTAGTTTTGCCTATTCTGGAATTTTATATTCAATATGAAACATTAAATAAAATTTTATTTTTCAAAAAATTAAAACATTTCTGTGTGCATGCTAAGTTGCCTCAGTCACGACCGACTCTTTGCAACCCCACGGACTGTAGCCCCTCCCAGGCTCCTCTGTCCATAGCAAGAATACTGGAGTGGGTTGCCGTGCCCTCCTTCAAGGGATCTTCCTGACCCAGGGATTGAACCCCTGTCTCTTTTGTCTCCTCCGTTGGCGGGTGGGTTCTTTACCACTGGCACCACCTGTATGCTAATATATAAGTAGCTGTTTCTCCGAATTTCTGATTATAAACTTCAGGAATAAGTTACCAAAGCAAAACATTTTTTCTCTCTTTCTCTCTCTTCCCTGCTCAGTCTATCTTTCCTCCCCAGACTATCACTGCAACTCTCACCCTACCTTGCACCCGTGTTCCCCAACCACACCCCACCCCAACAGTCACGTGTTCCTAAACCTGTCTGGTTTTTATTCATTCAGATGAAGACCTTCACAGGACTTCCCTGGTGATCCAATGGCTAAGACTCCACATTTGTTCTGCAGGGCACACGGGTTCAATCCCTGGTTGGGGAACTAAAGAAAGAAAGATGAAGACCCTCATAAACCACATTTACTCGAATAACTCTTGCCACCCTTGAATTTATGAATCAAGACACTAGATATGTTTCAGTGACATCCAAAGAGCCTTTCCAGTCTCACTGCTCTCCCAGAAAAGCTGAGGAAAATAATTAAGATTTGGGTTCTTTTGTGGGCAGTGAACCATCCCAGCTCATTCTAGAATGGCTTCCCCAGCCCCCAGTTTTCTTGATTTTCCTGCGGCCTCTGCCCAGCTCGCTGCCAGAGGGCCTCTCCCTCCTCGGGCTAGCTTGGCTCGAGGATCAGATTCAACCAGTCTGTCCAGGTCTTCCTTGTCTGGAAAGGGAGGGAGGGCAAGGTGCATTTGCCAAAGTGAGAACCTGGGAGGCGTTGTGGGTTTTTTGCATCATCCCTGCTACCTGAACCTATGGTTTCTCGGTGACCTTAGCCAAATCTTTTTCACATAAATCAAAGCCCAGTTGAATCATAGACTAATCAGCTTATCTTTATTGTTTTGAATCGTCTCTCAGAACAACTGCCGTTATCCTGAAATTTCAGACCGATTCCTGAGCGCTCTAGAAGACTTCCCAGGCACAGTTTCCCAGGGAGTCCAAAGGTACCAGGTGAGTTTAATCCAATGGAAACTGAGAAGCTAAGAGACAGTGAGAGCTGTGTGAACAAGCGAGCACTTCAGAGTTGCGCGTTTCCTGGGAAACTCTGACTTTCTGAGTTTTTCCAGCACATTGGCCCTTTGTTGCAGGCCGATGCAGGGAGGGCCTGGATCTAAGATTAGACTCGAGCTACTGAAGCTGGGTGCCCTCAGGCCAAAGTCACCTGAAGCAGCTTGACCTCCAACTAATACCTGAGAGTCTCTTCCAACTGCCGTTGTTTGGGCAAATGTTTGAAGAGTAGCTTGGCTGGGCGTGGGGCAAGGACAGGGCAGGACAGTAGCAGGGCTCAGTCTCCAGCCCCTGATTGCAAATGTTTAACCTCCAGTCAGCAAAATGAGAGCCTGCAAGCAACTGAATCCCTTCTCTCGAAGGGCAATTGAGAAAGCATCTATAATTTTCCACTGGATCACAAGCCCTCCCACCACCTGATCGCCACACTCACTCCACACACATCTTCCGGTAGAGGAGTTCCAGAATAAGGAGTTCCTTATTCCACTTATTACACTCCCAGGGATCCAGATCTGGATGGGCCCCCCCAGGCCCCCACCAGAGACCCTGCTCCAGTCAGTCAGCAGGCTTTTGGCTTAGATTTTGGTGCCCCACTCTCAGGAATTATATCACTCCAAGCCTCATCATCATGATGACTTTATGTGTAAACAGGCTGATCCTTAAAAAGGTAAGAAGGCAGGACAGGAAGACCCCTGAATTCCAGAAGACAGGGATATGGGCCACCGCTCGGGAAAAGAAGATGCCAAAAGGAGAAGCCAGAGTGCTCCTTCACCAACTTCACAATTTCACTAAAACATTGGCCCCATCTAAAGCATTGCCACAGAGCTGAAATGACAGCTACCTGACCAAGTTACGTCATTAAACTCTCGTGCTCATCTGACCCACTCCAGTATTTGTTGACTGAGGGCAACTGTCTGATTTCTCAACCCTGAATCAGGAGTGTTGGCAATTGGCCAGGCCACTTCTGAAGATGGAAGTTTCCCAGGGAAGCTCTTGTCTTTCTCTGTAGAGTGTCGATTCTCACCAGCCCCTCCAAGATCCAGTCGGACGCCCCATCATGCACCTATCGGGTCTCAAACATGCCACCGGGGAGGCCGAGTTTTGTGATGACATCCCCATGGTGGATAAAGAACTCTGCATGACGTTAGTGACCAGTGCCAGAGCCCATGCAAAAATCATGTAAGTAAAAGAAAAGCTTTCAAAAAAACTCTTTCTAAAACACACTTGGGGATTCCCTGAAGCAATGTGACTGTTCTTTTGAAATGTCGTAAACCCAAAGAACCTAATGGAAAGAATGTTTAAAAGGTCACTAGCCCCAGGAGGAGGAAAGGAATGTCACTAGAAATGAACATCATGAAAGGGAGAAAAAAAAATCAGAACTATGGGCCCTTGCTTTCATCTCCCTGCGGCAGCCTCAGGCATGGCTCTGAGTAGGGCTAATATTAAAACCCTGAACTAGGTTATTGCTGAATGGTAAATGTGGCCACTGTCTGAAACTTCCTTAGGATGCCCCTTGCCACAGCCACGATGGCCACCCCCTCCTCTCCTCTTCCAGCAGCTACAGTGTTATCCCTGGCCCAGCAGGGAGGCTCCTGGACCCTGCTCTCTGGCAGGCCAGCTCTGATTGGTAAGGGCCTATAGTCCAGTTGTCATATATTTTGACTTTCATCCATGCTCTATCCCTCCCTCCCTCCAAGCTTACTGATTCCTACTTCTCAAATATATCTCTTTTTTCAGATCAATTGATTTGTCCGAGGCCCTTGAAATACCTGGGGTGGTTGATGTGATAACAGCGAAGGACATTCCAGGCACCAACGGCACGGAAGATGACAAACTGCTGGCCGTAGATGAGGTGAGGTGTAGAACGTGCTGTCTCATGTGACTTGGTGCAGATGCTCACCAAGGTGCCACCTCCAGGCAGCTTTCCATCCTCTCCCAGCCCTTTCTGCCACTAGGGGCCAGGAGTGCCAGTTCTTCCAGCTTCTCTCTAATGCTCCTCTCTCTCTTCCAATGCTTCTGTGTGGGGCTTCCCTGGTGGCTCAGAGGGTAAAGAATCTGCCTGCAATGAGGGAGACCTGGGTTCTGTTCCTGGATTGGGAAGATCCCCTGGAGAAGGGAATGACTCCAGTATTCTTGCCTGGAAAATCCCATGGACAGAGGAGCCTTACAGGCTATAGACCTGGTCACAAAGAGTCGGACACAGCTGAGCAGACACGCTTTCACTTTTCAATGCCTTTATAGACCTACTCTTCTGGAATCAGGAAATAACATTGCAAAAAGGAAATTTATTACAGAAAAACAACAAATACTCATTTTCCCACTGTGTACCGTTGAGTCAGTTTACTCTTATTTGAAGAATAAGTGCAAGAATTGGCGTGTATCAGGACGGAAAATCCTTGAAAAAATCTAGACAGGAGAATACAATATACGGCCACTCTCCATTATTTACACTGAACTCTCTTCCTTCCTGGACCAACCCTCTCCCTACCACCTCCCACTGACCTTCACATATTCCATTTTTAATAAAGTTACTCATATCATTCCTGACCTTTAATTCAATTCTACCGTCATTCACTGGGCACTTGCTTTTGGAGCCAAACTATCTTAATTCATGGTCTCGCTCTGCCACTCACTAGCTCTGAATCATCGCCTGTGAAACGGTGTCTTGATACCTGTAAAATATCATCACCTGAAAAATGGGAATAATGAGAGGAACCCAGCTCATTGTATTGTTATGGAACTTAAATGAGCTGATACATGTGAAGCGTTTAAGCAATGCTTGGCATGTGAAGGTTCTCGCTAGGTGTTAGCTATTGTTGTCACATCTCAGGCTGTTTCTCCTCCAGCCATGAAACAAACCACTGTTCCTTCGGTTGAACTCCACATGAGGTGGTTGGCTATTGCTTAGGAGCTATGTTATCTTCTCGGGCTGCCAAAACAAAATACCACAGAATGGGTAGCTTACAAAGCAGAAATGTGTTCTCTCACAACTCTAGAGGCTAGAGTCTAAGATCAAGGTGTTGGCAGGTTTCTCCTGAGGCCAGTCTTGCCGGTTTGCAGATGGCTACCTTCTCCTGTGTCCTCATAGGAGATGGCCTTTTCTCTGTGTATGAGCCTCCCTGGTGTTCCTATCTCTCCTTTTTTTTTTTTTTTTTTTTTGGCCACGCCTTGTGGCATCCAAGATTTTAGTTCCCCTACCAGGGATGGAACCCATGACCCTGCAGTGGAAGCGTGAAGTCCTAATCACTGGGCCATGAGGGATTCCCTTTTCTCCCCCTATGTCTTCTCATAAGGACACCAGTCATACTGAATTAGAGCTCCAACCTTAGGGCCTCATTCACCTTCAACCTTCACCTTCATTACCTCTTTGAAGGCCTTATCTACAAATACAGTCCCTTTGGGGGTCTGTGCTTCAGTTTGGAGGCTATAGAGGGAGGCACAGGAATCATAGTGTACAAAATATACTCTCCTTATCTTTAAAATGACTCCATGAAGGCATCACACATAAATGAATCACCCTCAACAGAGGACATAGCAGATTCCCATCACATCCACTCGGGGGCTTACATTCAATTGAGTAAAATGGCTAATGAAACCATATGTATGATTTAAATTAACTTTTAAATTAAAAGTTTAAAGAATTTTTTTTTTAGCCAAACACATTATGTGACTCTAGTCTGGTTATTATTGGTCAATAATGGTAACTAAGGCACCAGCCATTGGTAGGTTTTCACTGATAGTACTTTTACCCAGAATTTTCCCCCTGCTTCATGCCTATACTTTTCACAGGTACTCTGCGTGGGCCAGATCATCTGTGCTGTGGTTGCAGAAACAGATGTACAGGCAAAACGTGCTATTGAAAAGATAAAGATAACTTATGAAGAGCTGGAGCCCGTAATCCTCACCATCGAGGTAAGCACAGTGCCTGGGCTCTCCTATAAGGTTGTAGAATCAAAAGTCCTTTGTAAACTTCTTAATGAGAGACTTATTCAAGGCTCTACTTCTTTCTCGTCACTGGTTTACTCTGGAAAAATCAACTTTTTCTGGAAGGTATTACTTGCATGAATTAAAATTAGCTTTGGTTCCAAGAAACAGGAAAAAAAAAAATAGAAGTTTCTTTCTCCTACACATTCAAAAAAGTCTAGAAATGGTCAGTTTCAAACTTGCATGTGGCTCTGAGTGTCAGGGTCTGGGCTCCTTATATCTATTAGTAGTTGCTGTTTCCTGCGTGGTTTCCATTCTCTAGATCACACTTCGGTCCACAACAGCTACTGAACATTGACCTTTGAGTCCACACTTCAGTCAACAGAGAGAATGAGGCAGTGATGAAGAGAATATCCCCTCCCCTTAAAGACACTTTCCAGAAGCTGCACATAATCTTTCTACATCTCTTTGGTTAGAACCTAGTCATGTACCACACCAACACACCTAGAAAGGGGGTCTGGGAAACATACGTTTTATTCTAAGTGGCCAGGTATTCACTAGAAACTGGGAGTTCTATTACTTGAGGAAAATGGTGGGAATGCATATTGGGAGCAATAATCTTTCCAAAACGGAGCCCAAAAGCAGTGGGACTTTCATGATGGAATTCCATAGAAATTTCCATCCTCGCTTCTGGGTCTAGATGATGGAATACAAATGCAACTTCCAGCAAAAATAATGAATTTAGATTAGAAAAAGCAGATGTGGATTTATGGCATTTGTGTGCTCTAATTCAATGAAAGATAAGTTCATATCAATTAAGTTTAAAAAAAAAAGATTACTTAATTTTTGCTTGTGAAAGAAATAAAATTTTTTCAAAGGCCCTAGTGAACCATTTGAATATTTTAAAAACGTCCCTAAAAGGTACAACTTGCTCAATATTCAGAGTGTTAAAAAGGTCATGTTTCTAGTTCTTTCTAAATTCAGTTCAGTTCAGTCACTCAGTTGTGTCCAACTCTTTGTGACCCCATGAATTGCAGCATGCCAGGCCTCCCTGTCCATCACAAACTCCCGGAGTTTACTCAAACTCATGCCCATTGAGTTGGTGATGCCATCCAGCCATCTCATCCTCTGTCATCCCCTTATCCTCCTGCCCCCAATCCCTCCCAGCATCAGGGTCTTTTCCACTGAGTCAGTTCTTTCCATCAGGTGGCCAAAGTACTGGAGTTTCAGCTTCAGCATCAGTCCTTCCAATGAACACCCAGGACTGATTTCCTTTAGGATGGACTGGTTGGATCTCCTTGAAGTCCAAGGGACTCTCAACAGTCTTCTCCAACACCACAGTTCAAAAGCATCAATTTCTCGGCGATCAGCTTTCTTCACAGTCCAACTCTCACATCCATACATGACCACTGGAAAAACCATAGCCTTGACTAGATGGACCTTTGTTGGCAAAGCAATGTCTCTGCTTTTTAATATGCTATCTAGGTTGGTCATAACTTTCCTTCCAAGGAGTAAGCCTCTTTTAATTTCATGACTGCAATCACCATCTGCAGTGATTTTGGAGCCCAAAAAAATAAAGTCTGACACTGTTTCCACTGTTTCCCCATCTATTTCCCATGAAGTGATGGGACCAGATGCCATGATCTTAGTTTTCTGAATGTTGAGCTTTAAGCCAACTTTTTCACTCTCCTCTTTCACTTTCATCAAGAGGCTCTTTAGTTCCTCTTCACTTTCTGCCATAAGGGTGGTGTCATCTGCATATCTGAGGTTATTGATATTTCTCCCGGCAATCTTGATTCCAGCTTGTGCTTCTTCCAGCCCAGTGCTTCTCATGATGTACTCTGCATATATGTTAAATAAGAAGGGTGACAATATACAGCCTTGACGTACTCCTTTTCCTACTTGGAACCAGTCTGTTGTTCCATGTCCAGTTCTAACTGTTGCTTCCTGACCTGCATACAGGTTTCTCAAGAGGCAGGTCAGGTGGTCTGATATTCCCATCTCTTTCAGAATTTTCCACAGTTTATTGTGGTCCACACAGTCAAAGGCTTTGGCTTAGTCAATAAAGCAGAAATAGATGTTTTTCTGGAACTCTCTTGCTTTTTCCATGATCCAGCAGATGTTGGCAATTTGATCTCTGGTTCCTCTGCCTTTTCTAAAACCAGCTTGAACATTCGGAAGTTCACGGTTCACGTACTGTTGAAGCCTGGCTTGGAGAATTTTAAGCATTACTTTACTAGCGTGTGAGATGAGTGCAACTAATTAAATCAACTCTATTCCAAATTCCCATTTTGTCAAGTTTGCAAGAAGTTCAGGCCACTCTTCTTGGCTCACACCCCTTTCTAGAGTTGTACTAGGATGCTAACAAGGGTTTTTGAAATTTCAATTCCAATCCCATTTCCTCAAGGGGGGAAATAGCACCCAAAGGTACTCATGAAATACCTTGGGACTCAGAATGCTTAGAGATCTAGAGTTGCCTCAGAATAGGACTCTCCACCATCAGCAAAAAGAGTTCTTCTGTGAAGAAAAGTAGGTAAAAGAACAGTCATATATACCAATAGTCATTCATCCATTCATTCATTCACATGACTGTATATTATGAGAAGCAATATAGAGTTCCGTCTAAGAGCACTGGTTCTAGAACCAAACTGCCAGGTTTGAATCTTGGCTGCAGCACTTCTTATCTATGTGACCTTGGGCAAGTTTCTTAACATATATGTGCCATAGTTTCCTCCTTTGTAAAATGAAGGGAACAGTGATAATACCTGCCTCATCAGGTTGAAGCCTAAAGGAGTTAATATGCAGAAAGCATGTAGAACAGTGGCTGGCACCTAGTTAGTGTCTGCTAAATATACATATATTATACTAAGATTATACTAACTTAGGACATATTTACAGATGACAATAAACATACTTCCACACATACTAGATTGACATACTGAGATCTTGGTATAGCAAAAAAAAAAAAAGGAAAACTTCAGCTATATTCTTCATTTTCTGCTGCTTTGAGAAATCAAGCATTTATTATTAGGCAAGAGGTTTCTGAAAACTGAGCCAGGCTTGAAAACTGCCTCCATCACTTACTTGACGCATGACTTTGGGAAAGTTATTTTAACCTCCTTAAGCCTAGTTTCTTCATGTGGAAAGTGGAGAGAATAATAGAATTCATGTGAGAATATATGTAAATACACTGTCTATTGTACAGTGTTTGACACAAAACATGCACTCAATAAATATTAGCTGCTTTCATTATTCTCATTGTCATTAACAAAAAAGGCCATGGACTTGAGACCATTAGCGAGTAAGAACGCAGGAGTCAGGTACCCTTGTGAAATGTGGAAAACACCTACATCTAAAGGTTATTAGGCATTATCATTACAGGGTAATAATCCTAGATTTCTTAACATTTGGAAAATTCTGTTATTAAATTAGTGGGTGATTTGAGGAAAACTGTTTTCTGGAGGGGGTAGAAGTTGCTTTGCATTTTGTTTCTTCTGTGGGGGTCGATCTTCAACACTATACTCTTGGCAAATGGACATATTTGTGCTTACGTTGAATAAATTAAATTTTTTAAAAAAAGAAAAGAAAGAAAGGTTAAGCAAGAATCAACTGTCATAGAGCAATCCACAGAACAGCAGGACAGGATGGCTTCCAGTATTCATGTGTCAGTCAGTTCATAATATTGTTGCAAAAATAACCTAACATAAAGGGCTAGGAAGCCCTTATGAGATATGCCAAACACACAAAGAAATGAACAAACTGCCTACCATATCTCTGTTGGGTTTTCTTGCCCCAGAGTGCGTTAGGACTTGAGTCCTCCCCTTCAACGTGAAGTCTGACACAAGTATTTTTATTCATGAAGCAGGAAAAGGGGAGGGCCATCATGGTATCCCCAGATCTCAAACCGTAACATCTCTCTAACCCTTGCTGGCTTTCTCTGCAACTGAGAAGTCATTTCCTATGGCATCCCAGCTCTGCGGGGAGTCTGCTACTCAAGGACACACTCCCTTGCTGGCCTGTCTCCTTTCACGTGTCCTAGCAGATGGCGATTGTCGGAGTTTGCCGGCTTTTGAGTAAGAAAAATTTGCCAGTGGAAGAAAACAACAAAAAGAATTAGCTTTTTTTTCTTCCTGTCACTCAGGATGCCATAAAACACAACTCATTCCTGTGCCCTGAAAGAAAACTTGAACAAGGAAACATCGAGGAGGCATTTGAAAAAGTTGATCAAATTGTTGAAGGTGAGTGACTCAGGATGTTTCCTAGAATATTTGTGCAATTCTCTTTTGAAACAGACAGGAGAGCACGTGATTTCCTCTCAGAAAGACCACCCCCTAAAGTCGTGGCATTTTGCCAAAGTTCTCCTCCTCGCTTCCTCCTCGCTTCCTCTCAAATTGTGCATGTGTTGCTTGGGGTTGGGAGGGGGGCAGGTAGGGAGCAATAGAATAAATAGAAAATTCCTAAGACTTTGATTAGTCAAGGACAGAATGAAGAACAAAAGCAGAGATTTTCAACTTCTTATCCAGAACCGCAGTCTGTGAAACAGATGACCTCAGTTGTCACAGGACAAAACACCTGATCATCAGTTTCTCAATCAGGACAAATCCAGCCAGCCAGTCCATGTCTCACTTGCTTTTGAATTCCCCAACCAGCACACACCTTCAGGCACTTTCCTGTTCTCGCCCTTAACAGGGGAGGTTCATGTTGGAGGACAAGAGCATTTTTACATGGAAACACAGACAGTGCTTGTTATTCCAAAGACAGAGGACAAAGAACTGGACATTTATGTGTCATCACAGGATCCAGCCCACGTGCAGGTGAGGTCCAGTATCTCCTCCACCTCCTCCCCAACTTCCCAGTTCCCTCATGGCCTTCAGCCTCCACAGCCTCACAACGGCCCCCATTTTACGTGCAGAATCTTAGAATCTAAGTATTATACATCAGCAGAGCAGCTAGGACTCCGGAACCAATTTTTATGTTTTCCGGTCTCGTCAAGTAAATGAAAGAACAGCCACAGCCATTTTCAATTTAAAGTGAACATTCACTGGCTTCATGCTTAAATGTGACAGTGATTGGATGACACAATTATATCTGTACTTGATTTTCCCCTAACATAATCACTACAGGCAACCTTTGGAGTAAACACAGCACTTCATAACACATTATCATTTCCCCAGCCATAAAGTGCTCTGGGTTTTAGCTGCAAACATTTCTTCCTCTTTAATAGCTTGTCAGGAGTTTGCTGGTTTTCACCTTACTGGGACTTTAGGTATAGGCATTTGGCTAGGATCCAAGTTTTGACAGGAATCTAGAACTCCGATAATTTCCCTTTTGGAAAAGACCACTTTTCTGCTGGAAAGTTTGTTTTATGGAGATTAGCAACATTTATGAACTCAGTAGAACTCTGAAAGGTTCAGACTGTCTCAGTTGTTTATTTCTTTGTTTTTACTAACAGTAGGTGTGGATGAATTTTGCTGTTATGTTGTATTTTAGGAAGCAAAAACCTTCTTTACCACTTCACCCTTGTAAAACTTTCCCATTACCTACCTTTTACAGAAATCAGTGTCCTCTACTTTAAACATCCCCAGCAACAGAATCACCTGTCACGTAAAGCGAGTGGGTGGAGGTTTTGGCGGGAAGATAGAAAAACCGGCTGTCTTCGGGGCTATTGCAGCTGTGGGTGCTCTCAAGTAAGTGCACCTAGGGACACGGGAGGGCATAAAATGCACAGAGCTGAGGGCACATCAGCGGCCTGAGGGTCACTCGGGCTGCTGTCATCACCATCTGAGTGTCCTTGGGCAACTCAGCCTCTTGTCTCTTTTACCCACCCTCCCAAAGTTATTGGAAAAGCCAAAGGCACTTAGAAGTTTGAATAGACTAATTTGCTCTATAAAGGAAAAGTGGTGTTATTAGTTGAACACCTCCAGAGCTGACACTGCCCCATCCTTGAGCTTCATGGAAGGTGACCCATTTAGGGGTGGGCAAGTCACCTGCCCAAGTGGAGTGCCAAGGGAGAGGCTGCTCCCCCACTTTTCCTTCCTGCCACCAGCTGAAGACAAAGTGGGGTGAGGAAGAAAAGTCTCCCTGCTCCTGGGAAAGGCTGGCTTTTCAATGGTTGTTCAGTGGACACAAGACATCCTCAGACAGAGCTCCTGGTCTAACCTCAACCGGAAGTCTTGCTCCTGCACTCTTCATGCTGTTCACGTGTTGACTTTTCTATTCCTTGTTCATTTTTATGGCTGTTTTGTCTTGTTTTGTTACTATGTCAAAACACCAACTGTCCTGCAAACTTCAAAGGTCCTGCTTCCCTTGACAGTTTCCATGTAATTCAGAGGTCCCAAAGCACTCAGACGTGTGTCTCATTTTGCAGTGACAGGTGGGGAGAAGGCAGAATCTGAATTGCATCCCCGGTTTTATCATAATGAAACTCTATTCACACCCACCAAGGACTCAGCAAGGAATAATTAATTCATCGTATTTCCACCAGGTTTTGTGCATTTAAGTCTTCTCAAACAAGACTGTATGTTAGAATCATCTAGGGAGCATTTAAATCCCAATACCTAGGCTGCCCCTCATTGACCCTGGCATCAAGTCTATTTCAAAAATTCCCCAGTAATTCCACTATGCATCCAAGTACGAGAACCAGTGCCTTAAGTTACTATCCCTGCTGTGCATTAAGTAGTTCCCAGAGCAGTGTTCCCAACCTATTGATAATAAGAGTCTCCCAAGTTCATAGAAAGTCCTGCCTCCCCACCCCAGACCCAGTGAATCAGGATGACCAGGAGATGGACTGGAAACTACATTTCACCGATGCTCCAGGTGATCCTCACCATTAAAGAAAAAAGAAAACTCTGGTAGAATCGTGGGTTTTCAACATGTACCTGAGGACCCCTGCTTCAGAATCACTGAGAAAGATGTAGATTCTAGAGCCCCTCCCACCAGAATCCTAGTGCTAAGGCCCAGGAATCTGCATTTCACCAGCACTCCAGATGATTCTTCTGCACTTCAAAATCTGGGAACCTCTGCCCAAGGTAAACAGAAAGCCTGAACCTCCTAGCTACCCAAGAGCCCAAATTAGCCAACACAGTAGGATTCATGGCTGAAAATGAAGATTCTAACCCAGACTTCCTAGGCTGTGCGCTTCTTGTTCTTCCAGTCGTGTTGCTAAGTTTGATGTACCTGTTCACACTCTTTCTCCCTTGTAACTAGTGGCAGGGATATGCGAAAGGAACGGATCTGGGTGAGGGTCACATTTGAAGCCTAAGAACACGAGTTAACCGACATGTGACATTAGTCTCTTTTGACTTGATCTCCAAACACTGAGTTCTAGAACATGGAGATGATAGTGATTTGGTCACACATCAGTTCATATCAGTGCCTAGCACACCGTATGCAATCAGCGAATGTACAAGTGATGGGTGGATGGTTAAGTGAATGTACATATGAGTGGCAGGGTGGATGGGGGATGGATAGATGGGACGGTAGATAGTTAGATGAGAGAACGGATAAATACGTAGGTGGATGGTAGATGAGTAGATGGATGAATGGATGGGTGGGATTGAAGAAGAATCTAAAATTTGTTTTCTTTAGAACTGGTCACCCCATTCGTCTTGTTCTTGATCGCGAAGATGATATGTTAATAACTGGGGGAAGACACCCATTATTTGGAAAATATAAAGTAAGTATTAAAGAGGAGAATACTAAAGTACCTCATTTTATTTGAATGGTTTTACCCCTTTCTACTATTTTTACTTTGCCGAATTCTAAAAACAATCATCTTAACATCTACAATGTTAAAAGGATGCTGTGTATTTGAACGCTCATAACATTTTGTGAAAAACTTTTAGTAAATCTATTATAAAATTATAAAGAAGCTAAATGATAAAAAATACAGTTTCCAATAATGATAAAAACACTATTTAAGGAACAGGATTTATGTTAGTGATTCCTCAAAGACAAAAAAAAAAAAAGAAACTTCAGACATTTGTTATACCAAAGCTTCTTGATAATAAAAATATTATTTCATAATACAGATGTTTGGAAATGATTTGACCAATTTAACTGCAAAATCATTTTTTACAAGTGTTCCCACCAAATGGTTATGAGTGTCACAAAAAGCTCTTTTCAAATAGGAAAAAGAATCCACTAACTAGTGAAATAATTTAAAATTGTCTCAAATTACATCCTTTGTATTTTTGTGCAACAATAGCACAAACACTATGGTAAATAATTGCTGGGATCTAGTTGACAACAACACTTCAAATTTGTGGCCGAGTTGTTAGGACAGATCTAATGTAATTGTTCCCATAACAAACATGCTCTATTTGGGAATTGCTTATGGCATACACATGGGCTTCCCAGATGGTGATAGTGGTAAAGAACCCACCTGCCATTGCAGGAGACATGGGTTCAATTCCTGGGTCAGGAAGATCCCCTGGAAGAGGGCATGGCTAACTGTTCCAGTATTCTTGCCTAGAGAATCCCGTGAACAGAGGAGTCTGGCAGGCTACAGTCTGTAGTTTCACAAAGAATCGGACACAACTGAAGCAACTTAGCACACATAGCATACATAGATTTTCTGTCTGATTTGGCTGTTGCTTTAGATTACTAAATTATTCTATTCTCTGTAACTAAACCACAGCTTTCCATAGCACAGGACAATTTTATTTCTTCCACTGACATTAGTAATTTTTATAATTATAGAGGGAAAGACCATAGTTGGCCAATAAATCTTTTTTTCACCTTCAAATAAAAAATAAATAAATACACACAACTCTTATTATCTTCTAGGCCCAAGAGCAATGTGAAGGCACCCTCTGGGATTGTGGAAGTTGGTGTTGTGGTAGCTGTTGAGTTCTTTGGTTTGGGCTGGATTATAAATCAGGCTTCAATTATACCATAGTTATGAGACTGTTTTATTTTTATTTTTTTTTAGTTATCAGGTTTTTTAAATTTATTTTTATTAGTTGGAGGCTAATTACTTTACAATATTGTAGTGGGTCTTGTTATACACTGACATGAATCAGCCATGGAGTTACATGTATTCCCCATCCCAATCCCCCCTCCCACCTCCCTCTCCACCCGATTCCTTTGGGTCTTCCCAGTGCACCAGGCCGAGCACTTGTCTATGAGACTGTTTTAGTACTAGTACTTATTAAGAGGGTTCTAGACTATAAATATTTTGGTAATTATAGTAATACAAAATATAATTTCAAAAAACAAATAGACTTTTTGAAAAAAGTTTTATTTTTAAATATAATTTTACTTCCAATATTATAATGTGTATGTGTCCTCAAAGTTTTGCTTGGTTATTCAGAACTATTCATAAACTAGCATAATAGATGTTTATGTGTGCATAGGTGCTTCCAAAATCCTTGAAAAGTTTATATTGAACAGTTTAAGAATACCTCTGCTCCCTCACTTATGGTACTGTTTTGCTTAGCAATCCTTTCTTCACCAAAACTTCAGCCTAGCATTTGTCAAAATTACCATAAATTCTGAACTTGTACGTTTTGCTCCATTTCCTAACTTCTCTGATTTGTTATCCAAAATTTCCCTTGTAGTATGAATATGGTAAATGGTTCCATCAATGTGTTTATCCCTGTTTTCAAAAAGGCAAAGAACCAGGGCCAATTCTTTCTTGGTGGAACTACACTAGTGAGTGGTAATTTTTCTTTTCATCCTGGGCTGTGCAAACAAAATGGTCTAGGTGGGAGGAAGGGAGTGGCAACTTCAGAAAAATACAAGGTGCACTCAGTAAGTCCTGGTAGTAACAGCAGCTCACATTCATGCCATCTTTCAAGAGTGACAAAGTGCTTCACTAGCTCAGTAAGATGAGGGCGGTCATTCCTGTGTCCATACCCCAATCTCCAAGGCTTTCTCATAACAAGGAGCACTTCTATTCCTTCTGACACACTCTGGAATCCCAGAGACTTTTCCACAAGGCGGAAAACCAAAGACTAAATTAGAAGGATAATCAATAAAAAGTGAAGAGAATCTTCCAAGAACAAGGAAGAAGGGGGTAGCAATTAAATGCTGGGAGACAAGCAAGGATTTTAGTATTTCATACTGACTGTGAAACCAGAAAATTACACGTTGAAAGAAAAGGGCTCAGCAAAGCTCAGGTCAGAGGAGGTCTTTGTCTGCCAAGCAGTGAAAAACAAGGGACTATCCAGCCGTAGTCCACCACAGAGCAAATGGGAGTGGTCTGCTTGAGCTATGGCTCAAACTTAGCATTAAATTCCAAACATACCGTAATATGTCCTTCATTTGGTGACAGGTGGGATTCATGAACAACGGGCGAATCAAAGCTCTAGACATCGAGTGCTTCATTAATGGAGGGTGCACGTTGGATGAGTCAGAGCTGGTATGTATATCAGAAACCAGTGTCATCCTGGTTTTTGAACAGAATGCAGAATTCTGTGTGAGTCTTTGTGGAGCAGTTTCTTCAAATACTTACCTCGTTCCAGTTCAACACTATAACTGACTTTTAGAGAAAAGAAAAAAGATGTTGTCCAGTATATGTAAATATCTCCTTTTACTTTAGGTAATAGAATGTCTTACCCTGAAGCTGGAAAATGCATATAAAATCCGCAACCTCAGGTTCCGGGGCCATGCATGCCTGACAAATTTACCATCCAACACGGCCTTTCGAGGATTTGGCTTCCCCCAAGGAATCCTGGTAACAGAAGCGTGCATCACAGCTGTGGCAGCCAGATGTGGCCTTCCGCCAGAAAAGGTAAGGTAGACATCAAAGTCATAAACAAGGCTACTGAAGAGTCAGAGGAGGCAGGAAACCAGCTACCCAAGGAAATACCCTGGAAGAGCCACACAAATTAGACCTGGCTTGGAACTCAAGATAAATTAAGGGCTATCTAAAAGAGTGCACCTCCACATATTGGCCTTCCTCTTTTTACAACAATTTATTTTCTTCCTTTCTTGTTTTAATTTGTACAAAAGGAATTATTCTTTTTCATATTCAAACCATACTGAAGTTATTAAAGTGAAAAGCAAACATCTTTCTTTTTTATCCCCATCCCTATTGGTTAAGGGTAACCATTGTTAACAGTTCTATGTTTACTGTTCTAGCTCTTTCTCTGTTTACCCACCATCTGTATTTCTACATACATAAATATTAACATATGATGGATAGGTGCACTTATATGCACATTTTCAAAATGAGACTATAATAAACACATAATTCTGCCCCTTACCTTTTCTACTTGACAGTACTCCTGGCCATCTTCTCATGCTAGTAGAATGAACTACTTCATTCATTTTCATGACTGGATAGTACTATTATGTGTCTAAATTTATTTAGACAATTTACTATTGATACATATTCAGTTTGTTAACCATTTTTTGCTATTTAATTGGTATTGGTACAAATGTACCAAGGTTATATCTTTGCCTTGTTGTGTGTATCCGTACAATAAACTTACAGAAGCAGAATTGCTGGTGCACTTGAAAACTCTTGAGAGGTACTGCCAAAAGAATGCCCTCCAAAAATATTATTTTGTGCAAGATCCTAAAGTGTTCATAATATGTACAATATGCCAGACCAAAGAGAGGCAGCCACTGACAATTGAGATAATTGTTGATAATACTTTTCCAACTCCTCACTCATTCCAAGCAAATCCCAGCCTACTTTTTCCACTTCCATCCCCTGTTTCCCCCAATAGAGACCCTCTGCTGCAGCAAGACTCTCCATGTCTTTGAACTTCTTTGTCATTAAATTCAACAGGGAGGACCACCAGGTCTGTGAACTGTAATTGTTGGGGGTACTTCTTATGTACAGGGGAATGCCTAAATATTGAACAAGGGAGATGATGGTTATCCCAAGAGAAGTCACATAAAGTGTTCTGTGGATACAAAGGAGACAAACATCACACTGGCTTGGTGGAGGGTATGGAGCAGAACTTCCTGGAGAGGATGACACTGGCGTGGCCTTGAAGATATAATAGCACAGAGAATGAAAGGTCATGTGGGCCAGTGGAACACTTGAACAATGAGAGGCAGCTTCATTGTGGCTCCACTTTATCTACAAAATGAGGACAACACGACTCACCTCACAGAGTTCCCACAAGAAATAAATGAGTTAGCATTCATGAAAATGTTTGTTTCCATAAACCGGTTGTATTCCAGTGTAACTGCTATTAATCGTAACTCCTTTATCATTAGAGTGATTGGGGATGATGAAAAACCCTGAGCATATCTCAGTGGGCTCCCCTGCTTCTTTGTCAGATGTTGCAAGTTTCTAGGGCATGACACACCCATATTTAAATACATTTTTTAAAGATTTGACCACACATTCCAAAGGCAATTGGAAGGCTTAGAGAAGATCTGCTATTTGTCAGTAGGTGCAGGGCTCTCCCTCTCTAGCAAAACAAGTCTTCCTTATGACAATAAATCCTTGCTTTAACATACCATCTACTAACTCTGCTCCACCCTTTGAACCGTGCAGGAAAAAAAAGGATACTCTTCCTCCTTCAGCGCCTCCATCCCACTGCCCTTCACAGATCAGTCTGCCCTTTAAGGAGGCAGAAACTCTGATTGGTGCCCTGAAGAAAAGAAATCATGCTTCATTATTTCTATAAAAACAAAGACTGAGCTCAAAGAAAAAGAAACAAAAACCCTGTCTTCTCCCCCACTGAAGTGTATGCTTTAGTGGGGAGGCTTTTCAAATCTCTATTTTGCAATCACTTTCTGTCTTATCATAACTAGTGATTCCATTTCTCACTCACTTCAGATTAGGGAGAAAAACATGTACCGAACAGTTGATAAAACCATCTACAAACAAGTGTTCAACCCTGAGAACCTGATAAGATGTTGGAACGAATGTCTGGACATGTCTTCCTTTCACAACAGAAGAATGCAAGTGGAAGAGTTCAATAAGAAGAATTACTGGAAGAAAAGAGGCATTGCGGTGATTCCCATGAAATTTTCAGTCGGCTTTGTTGCAACAAGCTATCATCAGGTAAAGCTTATATGTGTGGGTGGTAACCCTCCTGTAGGACACACTTGGCTCTGACTTGGGGAGAGTGTCACATTTCCCCGGGGCACTGAGTCCCTCCCCCAGCACCTGGGAGAAGTAAGCAGTCCCCCACCTGCAAGCACTTTCAACACAGTGCAGCAGAAAAACACCTCAGTGGCAGAAAAACGCATCCGCGAGCATGAGAGCCACAGCAGCAAGACCGCCGAGATGGGGCACTGGCCCCACTGACCCCACTGTTCAAACAGGAAACAGGAGTAGGAACTTCCTGTGGTTAAGTGATTCCTGTGATCCGCTGGTTAAGGCTCCGTGCTTCCAAAGCAGGGGGTCCAGGTTTGATCCCCGGTGGGGGAACTAAGATACCATATGCCCAGCAGCCAAAAAATAAATAATAATAACTTTTTAAAGGGGGGACAGGAGCCCACAAGATCCAAAGAGGCAGGAGGAGGCTAACTGTCATGTCTACAAGTCTGGACTGAATCAATCAATGGAGCATAAATGATCCTAGATAGCTGCCAGGGTGGTTTTTCTCTCTGACACCAAGTGTTGTCTTTTCTCCATCAATTCCCTGACGCCAACTGGGTGTCCAGCAATTCAGTTCTGGCACTAACTACCCAGTGTTAGCACAGACCCCAAAGATCAAGAGCCAAGCGTACATACTGTCTCTGTCCAGGCATGCCCCCTCCAGCTTATGGATGTGTTCACCAACCCGGAAGCTCCCAGAACCCTGACATTTGACAAGGAAGGGTAATGGATTCATTACATAGGTATGGTTGATTACATTATTGACCATGGGTGGCTGAACTCAACCTCCAGTTGCTCCCGTCTCCCTGGAGACTGGGAAACAAGGCCGAGAGACAGCACCCTCTGACTGTGTGTGGTTGATTTTTGTAGTAATGAGCACCCACTCTGAAATTATTTAGACTCCCTCCATGAACCATCCTGTGAGCATATAGAAGACGATAAATTCCAAGGGTTTTAAGAGTTCTGTACTAAGAACCAGGGCCAAAGACTACATTTTTGGGAGGAGGGGGATTATTATTTTTTTATTGAAGTATAGTTGCTGCACAATATTTAACAGGTATACAGTATAATGATTCACAATATGAAAGGTTACACTCCATTTATAGCTACTATAAAATATTGGCTATATTCCCCATATTGTATAATATATCCTTGTGCTTCATATTTATTTTTTATTATACCACATCTCCCCTCACTTGTACGGCTCCCATATCCTACTCTCTACCGTCATCCATGGGAGCAAATTTCTCATCTTGCTACCAAAAAAACCACCTTTCAATCAAGCATTGACTTTGTCTCCATTTGAAAGGCCTCCAGCTTCCCCACAGAGTTCTAAATTGAGGCACCCAAGAATCATCTGCTTGGGAGTTGAAGTGTGTTATTCCAGGTCAGCTGATGACTCACAAAGCTGGAACACTCACTCTCTCAATTAGGTATGAGAAGCACTGTCCTCAGAGAGAGTCAGTGGGCCCACAGTGAATAAGTACTATTATTAGCACCCACAAGCCTTGATGCTCTGGAGCTGCTCCAAGCCACCCTGGGCTTCTGGGCATCTCCAGACACGAACAGATTAAAGTCCCAACTCCTCCTCCTCCTGGAAAGAAAAATGCCACATTTCCATTCGTCCAATTTGACAAATACGTATTTAGTGTCTCTGTGATTCAGACCTGCTCAGAGTTCTCTACAGCACTCAGAGATGAGCCAGACCAGGGCCCCTCCTCTGAGAGACACTCAGAGAGGAGCTTGTCACGCTAGTGTTCATTCCCCGTGGCTGCCGTAACAAAGCACCACAAGTTTGGTGGCTTAAAATGACACATTTGTTCTCTCAGTTCTAGGGGCTAGAACTTCAAACTCCAGGTGTCAGCAAGGCCTTCTGCAGGCTCCAGGGAAGACTCCTTTCTTGCCTCCTCCAGCTTCTGGGGGTTCCTGGAGTTTCTTGGCTTGTGGCTGCAGAACTCCAGTCTCTGCCTCCATCTTCACGTGACCTTCTTATGAGGACCCTAGTCAATGAATGCAGGGTCCACCCTCATCCACTACGGGTGTCTCTAGTGGCTCAGACAGTAAAGAATCTGCCTGCAATGTGGGAGGCTCAGTTTCAATCCCTGGGTGGGGGAGATCCCCTGGAGAAGGGAATGGCTACCCACTCCAGTATTCTTGCCTGGAGAATTCCATAGACAGAGGGGCCTGGCGGGCTACAGTCCATGGAGTTGCAAAGAGCTGGATATAACTGAGTGACTAACACTTTCACATTTTTTTCACTTTCTAACCCAGTATGACCTCATCTTGACTAATTACACCTTTATAGACTCTGTTTCCAAACAAGGTTACCTTCTGAGGTTCCAGGTGGACATGAATTTGGGGTATAGGCAGGGACACTATTCAACCCAGTGCACCCCCATGAGAGGAAGTGCCAAGGAGGGGTGACTGATCCTTCCTAGGGGGAATAAGATGGGTTTGGGGACATTTTCACAGAACAGACCAGGGGTCTGAAGACCAGGGAAGAGGCCAAGAAGAGAGAACCACATCAGCAAAAGCACAGGTCGGCAAGGAGCAGCTCTCAGACTTGGAAACAAGGAGGGAAAAAGACAGCTGAATCTGGGAAAGTTCTAGAGACCAAATCCCAAAGGTCCTCAGATTGTAGTCAGGAGCCAGTTTTCCCTGACAGACGGTGGGGAGCTTTTGTCCACCTTACCCAGTGGTGAACCCCTCTTCCCTCTGATTCCATTCAGTGGTCATTTAGGGGCACCCTTCCTGGGCTCAGTGGTAAAGAGTCTGCCTGTCAGTGCAGAAGCCACAGAAGATGCAGGTTAGATCCTTGGGTGGGGAAGAGGCCCTGGAAGAGGACATAGCAACTCACTCCATTATTCTTGCCTGGAGAACCCCATGGACAGAGGAGCCTGTGGGATACGGTCCATAGGGTCACAGAGAGTCAGACGCGACTGGGTTACTGAGCATGAGCACGTGCCCAGGCTCCACAGAAGCATCTGGATCTGCTCTCCCAGGGCCCCTCTGCCACGTCCATTACCTCACAGAACTGCTCACGATGACGACTCGCTCTCCAGCCTGCCTCCCACTACCCGTGAGCTACTTGAAGAAGAACCGCATCTTTTTCATCTCCACACACCAAGCTGAGCACAGGTTGGCACGTAACCTATGCAACCTGCAATGTTTCAGAAGCTGGTTGAGTGGTCAGCCAGAGAACTGAAGCGGAGAAGAGGCTTTCAAATAGTTGGAACTGATACTCACAACTCCCAAGGTATCCAAAGGGGCTCCCACTGAAACCAGGCTCCGTAGGAATGTTCTCTGTGGGCGACTTCAGCACTTCAGCATCCTACCAGGGGAGCTCTCTCTGCCCCCTGCCACTCCGTGAGCCTGGTGTTTCACCTCCTCGGTTCTGACACCAAACCTCCCTACACGCTGACTTGCACCAAGCTGTGCTTTCTGTGTTGTTTCTCTAGGCAGCTGCACTGGTTCATATTTACACTGACGGGTCTGTGTTGGTCACACATGGAGGCAACGAACTGGGACAAGGTATTCACACCAAAATGCTGCAGGTGAGAGAAATAAAATTCATCTCTCTATACGCTGTTGACATGACTGACATTTGGCACTAATTTCAGAGTTAATGACAACCCCCTGTATGCGCACCCTAAGAGCTTCACTATTTAGCTGAAAAACTTCTTACATATCAGATGGAATGGCAGAGGTGGTAGAAATCCACACATGTGCAAACATCCCTGGAGCTTGGCCAGGATTTATGGACGGAGGTGGTTCTTAGTGAAAGCCTCATTGGTGGGCCTGCAGAGCACTCAGTCCTTTGGCCACCTGATGCAAAGAGCTGACTCATTGGAAAAGACCCTGATGCTGGGAGGGATTGGGGGCAGGAGGAGAAGGGGACAACAGAGGATGAGACGGTTGGATGGCATCACCGACTCGATGGACATGAGTTTGAGCAAGCTCCAGGAGCTGGTGATGGACAGGGAGGCCTGGTGTGCTGCAGTCCATGGGGTCACAAATAATTGGATATGACTGAGCAACTGAACTGAATTGACAGAGCACTGTTGTGGGTACACATGCAGGTTTATCCAGAGTAGGGGGTTTCTCAACTTTTCTATCTTGAGACCAGTATGTATAATTTTTAAAGTCTGGACAATAATGTTGGGTGGCTAATATATTGTTTTGACCATCAAGGACAAGTAGTTCATCAACTGTCATCATCCTTTTTAAAGATATTTTAACACACACAGAAATACACAAAGTAGGAGGACATAGTCCTAAAAGAAAGAAAGAATAATCCTTTAAAATGAAAAAATTTAACTGTGAAACTGAAAGTCAGTCAATCATATCTCAGACTCTTCACAATCCCATGGACTGTGGCATGCCAGGCTCCTCTGTCCATGGGATTTCCCAGGCAAGAATACTGGAGTGGGTTGCCATTTCCTCCTCCAGAGGATCTTCCCAACCCAAGAATTGAACCCGAGTCTTTTGTGTCTCCTGCATTAGCAGATGAATTCTTCACCCCTGCAACACCTGGGGAGCCCCAGAAGAAAAGAAGGAGGAAGCTAAAGTTAAGCTGGGGGCACTTCCCCGGTGGTCCAGTGGCTAAGACTCCATGTTTTCGATGCAGGGGGTCTGGATTTGATCTCTGGTCAGAGAACTAGATCCCACATGCTGCAACTAAGAGTTTGCATGCTGCAACTAAAGGTCTGATGTGCCACAACTAACTAATAAATATTTTTTAAAAGCAAAGTTAAAGTGGGAACTAGGGCAAGAAATAAGACAGGCCCTCACAGTCCTTCCAAGTTCATCTGATACCAGTACCAACAGACTTAAGACCAAACTCTGAATCAGTCAGGTTAATTTCTATCTCTCTACCTGCCACTGTCACCAAGTAAATCTGAATAAACTCAACTTGGCCTATTCTCTACACATGCAAAATTTAGAAAGTAGGAAATCCTTAATATCCTAAGTACACTAAATTTGAATTGAAGAACTGCTATGGAATAGTACCAAGAAAACACTTCAAAAATTAGCATGAGGTCTTACTAAAAAGTGGTTTTAATTGTTATAAGATGCATTATGTTAGGCTTTAGAGGATATTGTGGATGTAATAAAAATAAATTTTTAATTAAGAAAAAGAATGACTCAAGTCTTCAAAGAAGTTCTTACCAGACTTGAAATTATTTCTTTTTCTCATAGGTGGCCAGCCGTGAATTAAAAATACCCATGTCTTACTTGCACATCTGTGAAACAAGTACAGCCACGGTGCCTAACACAATCTCTACAGCAGCGTCCATCGGAGCAGATATCAATGGCGGAGCCGTGCAGGTGCTTCCTCCTGTCTGTCTTTCCCTGGGTACTTTCTCCACACCTCTGGTTTTCGTAACTGGATACAGGCACAGTGGTTGGCTTCAGAGAAGTCATCTGTGTCACGGAGTGTAGGCTTGGGATGACCAAAATGCCCGGAGAGTGTGTCAGATGGACCTAAACTGAGGTGACAAATAGACCCAGAATATAATGACTCCAACACAACAGAAGTTCTTCTTTTGTACGTATAATAGTGCAGAAGGAACGTTGGGTCATTTGAGCATCCAGATTGATGGCAGTTCCTCCATCTTCAACATGTGGCTTTCAAGGTTGCCCAGAGTATCATGAGTGAGCCAGAGAAGGGAAAGAGCATGGGGGAAGACCTGGGAGGAATACAAGTCACTTCCCGTCAGCATCCATCAGCAGAACAGCCTCGGGCAATGTCCAACAACAGGGGAGGCTGGGGAAACCTGGAGCAATGGGAAAGGGGGGCTCTGTGGAGGAGGAGATATTGGCAAACAATCAGTCTCTGTCCCTGGGAGACACAGAAAGAAGACATCTGGGTGCCGCATAACGCAGACCTGTGCAAGGCTCCACTGACACACGCAGGTTCTTACAGGCAGGTAGGCAAGCAGAAGCCCAGCCAGGGAGACCTGGTGCAATTAAAGTTTCTACATCAGTAAGAATTCTACTATTTCCTTTTTTTTGTACTTATTTTTCTTAACGATATATAAAAAAGATAAACTTCACTAATTCAGAATAGAATGATGACTTCATATTTCTTAATTCAAAGATCTTACTGCATGTATTTTTGAAATAATATCTATTTTTCATGTTTCTGTTATAAACTGTCCACTTTTTCCACTGGGACACTTACTCCCAGGACACTGCAATTATGCTACCAAGAAAGACCACTTTCAAATCCATCTTATCATTGTGGAGACATCTCCAAAGGACTCAAAAAATAGACTCATTTTGCTCAGAACAAGTTGGGAAACCTCAAATTCCTGAGATCCAGTTAGGTAGAATCAAACACAAAGCAAGAACTCCTCAGTGTGTGTGGTGGTTGTCAGCCCAAACCATGCATTAGTCTGTCTCCTAGGGTTCTAGGTTTCCGTATCAAGAATCAGAAACTTTGTTGATCTAGCTCATTACAAAAACAAATTTATTTTCTCACTTCACACTCATAGCCAATGCCTTAACTGCAGTAGTTTAATGGTGGATGGATGAACAGACAGAAGGATAAAAGGATAGACAGAGAGTTGAACAATATTTCAGACCCAAAGGGATACTGGCATATCATTGTTATAGACTGAAAAGCACAAATTTGAATGAAAATAATTTTGTTCCACTGATCGTAATGGCTAAAAAATGAAAAGAAATTTTATCATGAAATTTTCATGAAATTTTTCATTTCATGAAAAAATGAAAGAAGGTTAGGGTTAGGAACAAAGAGGGAAGGAATTAAGAACATGAATATTCTTAGAAAGGGGATCTGAAAGTATAAATTCAACTGAGCCCATGTTTTCACAGGAAATGAATGAGGAAGAGAAAACACTCTCTAACAGATGCGCTCCTCGGGGTCAGGAGTGGTGTGATACCATCCCTGAGTTCCCCCTGTGTCGGTGTCAGGCACCTCATAAGCATTCACCGAACTGATCAATTATCCACCAATGTTCTTTCAAGTTTTTTCAAATCCTTTCAATATTCTTTCAAATCCTAACCACCACAGTCTTCTCTAACGAGCCTTCACTTCTTTACTCTTTTAAGAATGCTTGTCAGATCCTTCTGAAACGCCTTGAGCCCATCATTAAGAAAAACCCAGAAGGTGCCTGGGAAGAATGGGTAAGTTCTGCTCTGTCTGTAACTGCAAATGAGAAGGTAGTCCACACCGGGGCTGAGAGTGCTGTGGTAGTGCGTGGTGGTCCCACGCAGACTCAGTCCTAGGAGCAGGACGCTGTGGAGAGAGCAGGATTCTCAGGCAGGATTCCCAGGGTTGCTTTATGAAATATAGGTGTTAGTGGAGTAAAAACCCAGGAAACAGCATCGCTGAGGGGAGTAACAGAAGTGTGTGAGGAATTACCAGAGACTCACCCTCTCTGCCTGAATAAGAAAGAGGAAAAGACAGCCTTCCTAAGCCGTAAAAATGTGATGCTTTAAGTAGGGAGGGAGAAAACTGAAAAGCCTAACTGTGAATACGCCTCAAGGGAAATGACTTGTTTCATCCAACTTAGCAATGTCCTATATCTTATTTCATTAAAACAATTATCTCACACTGGCACACGCATTGGCCAGAGTTCTGACACTTAGAAATGAAGCTGTCAATACCTTGTGAACTAAGCCCCTATATCACGAAGTGCAGCAAGATTCTATTTTATTTGCTTAATTTAGGTTTCTGAACTCAGTCAGAAGGAGACTGTTAGTATACCAGCCGAGGAGCAAAAATATTAAGATGGGTCCTATTATTGGCAACAAAGCACCAGTAACAATTGTCAAATGTGAATTTTGGTGTATAGAATATTTTCATTTTCCCCTCTCAGATGGTATGTTTATCTTATTCTGACTAAATATGCCCATTCTGCAGATAGAAACTGCTTTTGAACAAAGAATCAGTCTTTCAGCTACTGGATACTTCAGGTAAAAATTACAATAATGCCTTGACTTGGCTAAGAAAATATGAGGCCATCAAATCACTCTGGCCCTCAGTTCCTTCATTTGTAAAATAAATTTTTATTTTGTGGTCCTTAAGGTTCCTGCTAGGCCCCAAATTCCATGATTTCACATAGGCCTTTGAGCTATGTTCAAAGAAATAGTAAATAATAAAAATACCCCTAATTTGTAAAAATAAATAAATAAATATGAATTGTAACATCTAATCATTATTTACTATTCTTTACTATGAGTAGTAAGAAGATATCATTAGAAATAAGTTGCAACTCAGTTTTACAAATCTCCCTCCCTTTATCATAAAACCTTTCTATTTTGAAGCTCCTTTCTGGACAAGAGAGATGGATAAGATGCTTAATTTTACTTCTGAACTCAATGAGAAGGAAATTGTTATTGTACCAGCTAAGGAGAAAAAATTTTGAATGTGTTCTATTATTGGTAACAAAACAAGAGAGATGGAGAGATGGATAGGATGGTCATCAGCACTCATCACTGGTGCAGTGCCTGGCAGTGAAGGCCCTCAGTAGATGCATGTTAATTAAATGAAACACAAAAATAAGCATGTGTGCATGCTCAGTCGCTTCCGTCATGTCCAACTCTTTGCAACCCTATGGACAGTAGCCCACCAGGTTTCTCAGTCCACAGGGTTCTCCAGGCAAGAATGCTGAAGTGGGTTGCCATGCCCTCCTCCAGGAGATCTTTCCAACCCAGGAATCGAACCAGCATCTCCTGTGTCTCCTGCATTGCAGGCAGATTCTTTACTGCTGAGCCAACAGGGAAGCACCCACAAAAAGGAGAGCTGATTGTCAAATGCAGGAAGTATTGACATTAGTTTTACAATCAAATGAAACAAACCAACAAACTACACACACACAGAAAATCTCATGAAGAAAGAAGGTAACAGCCAGCCCAATGCCCTGTACATCAGTTCAGTTCAGTTCAGTTGCTCAGTCATGTCCGACTCTTTGCGACTCCATGAATCGCAGCATGCCAGGCCTCCCTGTCCATCACCAACTCCCAGAATTTACTCAAACCCATGTCCATCGAGTCGGTGATGCCATCCAGCCATCTCTTCCTCTGTCGTCCTCTTATCCTCCTGCCCCCAATCCCTCCCAGTATCAGGGTCTTTTCCAATGAGTCAACTCTTCGCATGAGGTGGCCAAAGTATTGGAGTTTCAGCTTCAGCATCAGTCTTTCCAATGAACACCCAGGACTGATCTCCTTTAGGATGGACTGGTTGGATCTCCTTGAAGTCCTAGGGACTCTCAAGAGTCTTCTCCAACACCACAGTTCAAAAGCATCAATTCTTCGGCACCCAGCCCTTTTCACAGTCCAACTCTCACATCCATACATGACCACTGGAAAAACCATAGCCTTGACCAGACAGACCTTTGTTGGCAAAGTAATGTTTCTGCTTTTTAATATGCTGTCTAGGTTGGTCATAACTTTCCTTCCAAGGAGTAAGCGTCTTTTAATTTCATGGCTGCAATCACCATCTGCAGTGATTTTGGAGCCCCCCAAAATAAAGTCTGACACTGTTTCCACCGTCTCCCCATCTATCTCCCATGAAGTGATGGGACCGGATGCCATGATCTTAGTTTTCTGAATGTTGAGCTTTAAGCCAACTTTTTCACTCTCCTCTTTCACTTTCATCAAGAGGCTTTTTAGTTCCTCTTCACTTTCTGCCATAAGGGTGATGTCATCTGCAATATCTGAGGTTATTGATATTTCTCCCAGCAATCTTGATTCCAGCTTGTGCTCCCTCCAGTCCAGCATTTCTCATGATGTATTCTGCATATAAGTTAAATAAGCAGGGTGACAATATACAGCCTTGACGTACTCTTTTTCCTATTTTGAACCAGTCTGTTGCCTTGTACACAATGAGTTCCAAATTTCTGAGTTCATCTACCCAACAAAAGGGCGGATCAGCCCTCTAGCTGGGTCCATCTTCCATTAACAACACATCAAATTACCGGCCCTTTTCCACCAGCCCTGTATTACCGTCAGTCCCTTATGAGCACAGTCTAGGGGTCCCTCACAGAGTCAGACACGACTGAAGCGACCTAGCAGCAGTAGCAGTCACTTCCCGGATTCTGGGAACCCTAATAAAAATCAGTTGAGGTTTTCAATGTGCAAATCTAAAACTCAAATCTTAATTCCTCAAGATACAGACACCCTGTGAGGTCCGGAGCGAGTGAAATAGCTTGTTGGTTTCTCCTTTTTTGGCATCCTAACTTGAGCACAAAGAATTTCCTCTTTAAAAAAGGAGGCAAAAGTTAGGGTTGCTATAACAAGCTAGATTGCAAACACAGGTAGCAGTTTAATTGAGCTGAAAAGGTGGTCACAATCAACAACAATCAAATAAAATGCTAATGAAAATTTTGGTAACTTTTAAAACAAATCAATATTGTTTGCACCCCCTTCTAAGCTAAAGGACTTTATTTCTTCCATCAGGGGCTACAATGCCTTCATGGACTGGGAGAAGGGAGAGGGAGACCCTTTCCCCTACTATGTCTATGGAGCAGCCTGTTCTGAGGTTGAAATTGACTGCCTGACAGGAGCCCACAAAGTAAGTCATTTGACAGCTTTCCTCTTGGCAAGTTAGAACAACAACAACAAAATGTGTTTACATTAATAACGCCCTTTCATTATGTAATACTTGCACAATAAGAACAAGATTCTTTCAATTCCATGGGAATGTCGAGAGATTCAGCTTCATCCTAAATTTCCACCCAAAAAGAGGTAGTCGAGAAAGAATTGCTCATGACAGCCTAAAATGCATTAAATTTTTTATTCTATTTCAGACAAAATTACATTCCAAAGTTTTGTGGGGTTGGGTTTTTGTTTTTTTTTTTGTCTCTCAAAAAAAGGATCTATTCCTGAAGGAAGGTCAAGTTATCTATCTCAGTTCAGTTTAATCACTCAGTCGTGCCCTGCTCTTTGCAACCTCATGGACTGCAGCACTTCAGGCTTCCCTGTCCATCACCAATTCCCAGAGCTTGCTCAAACTCATGTCCATTGAGTCAGTGATGCCATCCAACCATCTCATCCTCAGTCATCCCCTTCTCCTCCTGCCTTCACTCTTTCCCAGCATCAGGGTCTTTTCCAAGGAGTCAGTTCTTCGCATCAGGTGACCAAATTATTGGAGTTTCAGCTTCAGCATCAGTCTTTCCAATGAATATTCAGGACTGATTTCCTTTAGGATAGACTGGTTGGATCTCCTTACAGTCCAAGGGACTTTCAAGAGTCTTCTGCAACACCACAGTTCAAAAGCATCAATTCTTCAGCGCTCAGCTTTCTTTATAGTCCAACTCTCACATCCATACATGACTAATGGAAAACCATAGCTTTGACTAAACAGACCTTGTCAGAAAAGTAATGTCTCTGCTTTTTAATATGCTGTCTAGGTTGGTCATAACTTTTCTTTCAAGGAGCAAGTGTCTTTTAATTTCATGGCTGCAATCACCATCTGCAGTGATTTTGGAGGCCAAAAAATGAAGTCTATCACTGCTTCCCTTGTTTTCCATCTGTTTGCCATGAAGTGATGGGACTGGATGCCATGATCTTAGTTTTTTGAATGTTGAGTTTTAAGCCATTTTTTCACTCTCCTCTTTCACTTTCATCAAGAGGCTCTTTAGTTCCTTTTTGCTGCCATAAGGGTGGTGTCATCTGCATATCTGAGGTTATTGATATCAAGTTATCTATCTGACTAGGTAATTTAGTAAACTGTCTTGAATAAGTGCTTTAAAAGCATATAGTGGTGTGACATCTCCCTGAAGTCAATTATCCCAAAGGTAGTATTGAGATCAGTGGCACCAAAGATATTCCTGAGATCGATCACAGGCACGCAGGGCTTTCTGTGGCTTCTCCACAACCCGCGTGCACGTGCCCAATAACACAACACAAGGGCCAGATTAGTGTGATGCTTCTCCGGGAAGGAAGTAAATTGGTCTCAACACTCACCCTTAATACACCCAAGATCTTACAAATCCCCAAATTCATACATGCCACTGTGGCTACATGATTTCCTCAGTAAAATGGCAATAATACCAGCTAGACCAAACCACTATGGGGATTAGATGAGCTCATGATTTTAATAAAATCGCAAATCCAGCTTCAGAATCAGATGAACAATTAGGCTTATTTATTTACTAAGTGATACCCAGACGCACCCACATATCATGGACTTTAAAGTCACTTAAGATAAACCAAAACTGTGAATTCAGAAGACCTTCTGGGGTCATCAACAGTCCTCCTAGCACTAAATTTGAAGAACTTGGTAGATGTCTTACCACCTCTAATGTTGATGGGGTTCCATGTAGTGCTAATCAACCAGCAAGAGTCCTGGAATAAATTGGGACCATTTGAATAAACCCTAAAATAGTATTTTTAATTCAAGTTTTTACAGTCAGGTAATTTTAATTTTGGCAGAAAATCAGAACAGACATCGTCATGGATGCCTGCTGCAGTCTAAATCCGGCCATCGATATTGGACAGGTAGGTGCTGCCCGATCTGGATGGATGTCATTTCCTGAGAGTCATTGTGGGGTTGGTAAAGGCCTTCTGAAAAGCACACAGTATCACAGAGCCTGACATTTTTCCCTCTTCAGGTTGAAGGTGCATTTATTCAGGGAATGGGCTTTTATACCACTGAAGAGCTGAAATATTCCCCAGAAGGTGTCCTGTACTCTCGAGGACCAGATGAATACAAAATTCCAACCATCAGCGATGTCCCAGAGGAGTTTAATGTCTCCTTGTTGCCATCATCACAAACTCCACTAACCCTCTATTCATCCAAGGTAAGCATTCAAACCTACAACTACACAATGTGCTTTTAAAAACACACACACTACCTTTCCTATCGAATAACTACTTAACCCACACAGGATTTTTAAACTTCAAGTGATACTAGGATTTCTAAGAGTACACAAGTTTCACTCAGTCAGTAAGTCAGTCAGTCAACAATTATTGAAAATTATTGTATGTAAGACGCTGTGCTAGGATTTGGGGATACAGTGGTGAAAAAGACCTGCCCCTAACCTACAATGGCTGATGGTCTAGTGTAGAAGCCTCTAAAACAAATGTGCTCCCTTGCAGGGCCTGGGGGAGTCTGGGATGTTCCTGGGGTCATCCGTGTTCTTTGCCATCACTGATGCTGTGGCTGCAGCTCGCAAAGAAAGAGACATAGCTGAGGACTTCACAGTGAAGAGCCCAGCGACTCCAGAATGGGTTCGAATGGCCTGTGCAGATCGGTTCACAGAGATGGTATGGAATTACTGTTTATTTTCCTAAAAAGTGATTTTTCTATATGTTGCATCTTAGACTACTCAGGTAAATTATAAGATTATATATAAATGTTATATATAAATTATAAAAAATGTATAAGCTATAAAATATATATCATATTATAAATTATATATAATTTACTCAGGTAAATTATAATCAGATTATAAGAGCACATTACAAGATACAAGCTCATCAAGATGATAAAAATAATCACACAAATACCTTTTAGTATATGCAGTAATTTAAACTTTATGAAAAGCATCTCCCCATGTTATGTAACTTAATCATCTGGGCAATCTTCAAGTAGGATAATTTATGATGCTTCAGAAACAAACAGCTAAATGTGAAACAATGGACCGTTTTCACCAAACCATTCTAAGTATTCCCTCCCTCTATCCTACCTAACCTATCCAATTCTTCAACAAAAACAAACACACAAAAAATAACCCAGGTCATGGAGAAGTATTTGATAATGTCACTTTCCACGTCCCCTGTACAAACACAGAGTACACCCAGTCTGTCCTTTATTCAGGAAACATGTGGTCTCATGTCCCGCTGATGCTTTTCTACTTCATTTCATTTCACAGCAGTGCCTCCCAGCCCAGGGGTGGGGATTTGGGAGCCATCTGCTATACACACATGCACACAGCAATGCCAGCCTGCTGACTGGGGCAGACACGCGATGTTGGGTGGGTCATTGGTTCTACCCTGCACTGATTTCCTCATAGCTTCCTTACATCAATGGTAAGGGTAGTTCACACTGACTAAATATTTTACAGATTATTTCACTACTCTACAGCTCCTACAACTCTATCAGGTAACTACTATGACTTTCTTCATTTTACTATTGAGGAAACTGAGGTATAGTAATTTACCCAAGGTCAAGATTCAAGCCCAGACCATCTGGCTCCAAAGAAGTAATAATTGCCTCCTAGAGAGAAAAGAACTGATTTTATTAGTTGGAGGCTAATTACTTTACAATATTGTAGTGGTTTTTGCCTCTCTTCTTAAAAGAAATGTGTTTTCATAACTATATTAAAAGAAACCCAAATACTTAACTGACCTCCTCAAAACAGCCAGCCATAGAGTGAAAGAACAAAGTGACCCAGGATTTAGGAATATTACTTAAAGGGATGTGTCATAACTACTCATTTCCTTCCCCTGAGTGATCCAGTCCTCTCCCCATCTCCAAATCTGACTCAGCATTTCTTGGACTCCAATAATACTGACCATCCTGGATTTCCCTCCATCTCCCAGAGATGGTTCTGCCCCTCAGACTGACCCTCAGCCAATTGCACTGTCCATAGAAAGAATTCCAATCATCTGCCTGGGGCCAGTCCCTCCTCAGATGGTCAAGGCCAGAGACCCTGCCCTCCTCCATCGCAGGAACTCCTCCGGCTGATCTGGCCTGGAGAGCTGTGTCTGCCCATTCACAACAGCACCAGTGACACGAACCTGCAGAACCATGTGACCTCCACTCCCCAAAGCACAAGCATTTCTGACCTTTAAACAGAAATTCTCCATCACCTTTTGCAGTAGTAAATATCCTTTTCTGGAATGGGGCAGATTCAGGTAACCAAAAAAACACAATAGAAGATACAAATCTTCCTTTCTTGCCTGGTTGAACATGTTCAGCCTTCAAATGTCCCAGCTTTTAGAAAATGAATTTCTTCATTTCCAAGACTTCAGGCTTCTTTTAATAGTCCAGTTGTCTGGCAGTCACTCTGTCACATGCTGTGATAAAATGTGAATCACTTTAACTTCATTCACCATTTGAAACTCAGCCTGTCAGCTACCTGGTCCATGTAAGGAGGCCACAATTTCTCCCAAATCTGATGGTTTCATGGTAAGATTAATAAATGCCTTCATGGATGTACTGATTTGTACACCCATCAACTAAATGATCAGAGTCAATGTGAGAGTAACCTCCTATTTTCTAAAATATTCATAAATGGATACATTCTAAATATCACCTCATTTTATAATCTATATTTCATATTAAAACCTCATTTGCATAACAAGCATTTTTATCTTCATAAAAGTCACATATGTCCATTATGGAAAAACTAGAAAATGCTGACAAGAATAAGATGAAAGTTAAAATCAGCCCTAATCCCATTAACCAAAAATAACCATAATAACCATAACATAACCATCTTGGGTTATGTGTATATATATTTATAAATACACACATATGCACACTTTTAACCACATTTTAATTTATATAGGGTTTTTTGTTTTATTTAAAGTTTTATTGTAGTTTAGTTTGCTTGCAATGTTATGTCAGTTTCTGCTGTATAGCAAAGTGAATGTTATACATATTCATATAGGTTTATATATATAATATATCCTATTTATATACTCATTTTACAAAATTGGGATATCCCTAATGTAAATATTTTAAAAGATTTGAATAGTATAATGGGGAGTGACTCGGTTGAGCCTGCATTCACAGGAAATCTGTATTGAGAAGGTCATTTTCCCATGCAATGTCACTCAAAAAATATAGTTGCTTAAACCCAAAGAGAAAATACCTGGCCAAAATTGTTTATCCCCCAAACTTATAATCTTTATTTATAGCCACTGGAACAAGTTTTGGAGGCAGGATCAGGGCAGAAGTTTTAACTTCTTAATACCAACCCTCCCATTATTAAGGCTACTTAGACCATGTTGAGAAAGACCATTTATCTCTCATTCTTTTTTTTTTTTTCATTTATTTTTATTAGTTGGAGGCTAATTACTTTACAATATTGTAGTGGTTTTTTGCCATACATTGACATGAATCAGCCATGGATTTACATATGTCCCCCACCCTAAACCCCCCTCCCACCTCCCTCTTATCTTTCATTTTTATCTCAACCCACAATATTCCTAGTAATTCCACTGACCTCATGTATATATGAATCAATGAGAATACAGCCTTCTTCAAATCCTTGACAAGACTTGGGTGACCCAATGGTTTCTCTCTTCTAGCCTACAAACCTCCTCAGCTGTACATCAGAAGAGAGAGAACAATTAGAGCCAGCCTTAAGCGGGGCCTCCTGAAAGAGACAGAGGGGAGGAAGTCCTGATTCTCAGTTTAACAAAGAGAACCAGAAACACACGAATATAGGTTCTACTGTCACTTCCTGTCCCAGGAAATGTCAGTATTCCTCCATCCATATAGTAACAGAAACCGGAAACCTTGGACTTGGCCCAACATTTCTCTTTCTCATACTCAGTAGCTAGTCCCTCATCACACCCTGTCAGTTTGAACCCCTAACAATCTCTTCCACCAGTCATGTTCCTGTTGTTGTTCAGTCACTAAATAATGTCCAGCTTTTTGTGACCCCCATGAACTGCAGCATGCCAGGCCTCCCTGTCCTTCACTTTCTCCCTGAGTTTGCTCAAATTCATGTCCATTGAGTCAGTTGCCATCAGATGCCATCCAACCATCTCATCCTGTGTTGCTGCCTTCTCCTCTTGCCCTCAGTCTTCCCCAGCATCGGGGTCTTTTCTAATGAGTCAGTGCTTTGAACCCTGGACTCTGCAGGTTTACAGGGTGCAGACCAGTTATAGACCTCGTAACTGGGCTGTAGGCTAGAACAGAGAAACTGTTGGATCACCCAAGTCTCGTCAAGGATTTGAAGAAGGCTGTCTTCTCATTGATTCAAATATACGTGAGGTCAGTCTATTTTCCTCCATTTCTATTGACTCCATGTCTAGCTACTATGTCATTCATGCGTTAAACATTTATTGAGGATCTAATACGTGCCTGGCATTAATCTAGGTGCTGAGAATTCAGCAGTGAATCAAACAGAGTGATCTCTACCTTCAAGAAGCTTACTTGCTAGAGATTCTAAGTCCAACTTCCATCTCTCTAGCCTGGGTCAAAGCAGTCTTGTAACTGATCTCCCTACACCCATTGCAACCAGAGATGTGTGACAAATATGATTGTGTCCTTCTACATGTACACAAGGTGAACAATTTCCCATCGCTCTTAGGATAAAGATAAAACTGTTTATGTTGCCCTGCCAAGCCTATAAACCTGCAGAGTTCAACCTGGCCAGCACGCCCCTACTTCTCCTGCCACACTAGGTATCCTATCTCGCCTTGTCTCTCCACACCAGCTACACTTGCTTTCATCTGTCTGTTCCACACATCAAGGACAGATGCCTCCACCAGCTCTTCCTGCTGCTTGGAATCATCTTCTTGCTTTTCCTCACTCAGCTAATCCCCTGCTCACCTTTCATGTCTTATTCAAATTCAAGAAATTAAATATTTCCCTTCTTCCATAGTTTGAGGTTAAGGAGTATAGTGGTGAACTAGACTCACCGGCACCTTCTGTCTCTCTCGGTGTTTACAGCATAGGAGAGGGGGAAGACAATTGCTGTAAAGTGTAAGTGCTTGCCCAACTCTGGGTTATCCCTGAGTGTCAACAGGACAAACTTTTCTAACCTAGCCTTAACTTTTTCTTACAGTCAAAGGGGTAAGAGATGAGGCCCAGCTTTGATCATTCATCCTATAATCCATTCATTCATCTAGCATACGTACTCAGCCCTTTCCATGTGCCAGGCACTGCTGGGAACTAAAAAAAAAAAAAACACTGATATAGTCAATCTCTGCCAAATGGATCCTACATTCTATTGGGAAAGCCAGACAGTCAACAAGTAAAGAAATACACAATATAATTTCAGGTGGTGATAAATATTGTGACACAGAACAGAAGAGTAAGCAGCTAGCATGTGATAGATTATTTTAAATTATTAAAGAAGCTTTCTCTGGAGTATTCATGTTTGATCTGAGGCCTAAATGATGTGGAGGAACAAGCATGAAGCTGGTAAGGGTGTATTCCAGGCGGAGAATAGCCAGTGCAAATGCCCTGGGGCAGTTTCAATGGATTCAAAGTAGTCCTCAAAATGGCCTTCGTCATAAGTCTCTGATCTTACCTCCCTGGTAGGAAAAAAACAAAACTGAAAGGCTGCAGTTGTTGTTTTCCATGGCAGAGAGATAAAAGAAATAGAAATATGTGGTCAAGCCACTCTATCTTCACATCTTCAGGGTGAAACCTGAATAGTTCTTATCCAGTCAGCAGTTTCCTAGCAACTAACCTCTATCACAATGCAGATCTACTGCTTCAGATCTTTAGAAACTCATTCATTCACACAACAGGCCTCCTAAAATTCTCATAGCCTGGCTCTTGACCAGTTTTTTTTTTTGGCACATTAGAGCAAATTTGAACCTGCATTAGAATTTATTGAGGTGGCCCAAAAGTTTCTTCAGGTTTTTTAAAAGTTTGTTCGTGTTTTTCTGGAAGATGTTACCAAAGGAAAGTTTTGAATAACCCGATACATTTGCTCCAACTCCAAGGTAGCTTTTAGTTGAGATAAGTAAGGATTCACACTGGCATACAGCACTGTACTGTGAAAACAATTTTTTTTAGAAACATACTGATACTCTTTGTATTTGGTCTGTGAATGCTTTTGTCAAAAGACAATTTGTTCTGACAAGTAAGAAGGTCTGTATACTAGAACATGAGCATTGGAAAGTCCCAGATCTCTTCTTTTAATAACCTTCTTATAACCACAAGGTAAATAAAAACCGGTGTATAGCTACTTCTTCAACAGAAATGATGGTTAAACATTCAGTATTTTTCCTTTGAATTAAGTAAAATAATGCATGTAAAAGTACTGTGTAAATACAAGTCACTACATGAATATTACAGTTCTGGTCTCCACCAAATATCCATGACTGCTAATGACCTTTTTTCAAAATATGCCTCTCCCAGAGGCTTAAAAAGACTTTCCACATTAAATCAAGCTGACCTGCTAAGGGCAGGAAGAAAACCAGCCCTTAACACTTAGCAGCCACTTTCACGGATAACTGGCTTTAAGCATCAGTGAGAAGCAGGCACTGGTAAGAAGCCTGGAGCTTTTTTTTTTTAAATCTTTTGGTTGCAAAAGGGACCTTGGTTCCTGGACCAGGAATCAAACCCATGCCCTCTGCATTGGTAGCATGCAGTCGTAACCACTGGGCCACCAGGGAAGTCCCTGGAGCATTTTTGTTGTAAGAAGTTCTACAACTTGAATAATCATATGAAATTTTTTTTGACCAGTATGACAAAAAAAAAATGTCACACGACCAGTATGGTTACCTTGATTACAGTTGTTAGCTGTGGCTCTTCTCCAGGGGCCCTTTCTTAGGTGGTTCCCTCCTGGTCAGAACAGTGTTGCTGGTGTTAATTTCTGCCCTGAGCCCAACAGAGCAGCCTGGCTCAAACAGAAACCATCAGAAATATCATTCCTATACAAAATTTCCTCTCTAGTGATGGGAGTGAGAAAATTGTATTCTTGGGAAATGTATTTTGTAAAGTCATTTAAAATACGACAAGGAAAAAAAGAGGAAATTTCCTTTAAATGTATACAGAAAATGCCTAATCAGCACTTTCAAATTAGGACTTTACTTAGAAACAATTATTTCATTAAAAAAAAAATCTTTATGATTCAGAGACAAAAAGGAATACACAATCTTAAAAATTAGAAAAATACTGCTTTCTAGAATTTGTCCTGCCCTGTAATTCTATAAAGTTGGCGAATGTCTTTTTTCTGAAGATCTTTACCTTCTCCACTTTGAAAACCTAAAACATAACCAGTTCGGAGAGGGCAGGAGGGAGGAGCGTTAAGATTAAAAGATACAAAAAAACTACTGGACTTCCCAGGGGTCCAGTGGTTAAGACTCCACAATCCTAAATGCATGAGGTGTGGGTTCAATCCCTGGTCAGGGAATAAAGATCCCACATGCTGTATGTAAAAAAAAAAAAATTTTTTTTTAAGATACAAGCTACCATGTATTGGGTTGGCCAAAAAGTTCATTTGGGTTTTCCCATAATAACAACCCAATATAAAATAAATATGCAACAAGAATATATTGTACAGCACAGGGAAATATAGTCACTATTCTGTAATAACTTTAAATGGAGTATAATCCATAAAATGTTGAATCATTATACTGTACATGTGAAACATAAAATATTGTAAATCAATTTATACTTCGATTTGGAAAAAACTAGAAAAAAAAACAAAAGGAAACCCTAAAACAGCCTCCTTGCAGCTACTCCCCTCCCTCTGCCTCATTAGGACCCATGACTCGTTTTCCCTCCCTGCTGCTTTTGCGTTTCTAGGGGCACACACTCTGAGAGAGTTGGCAACATTAACAGTGCCGCCTGTTTAGCTCAGGAAAGGAAGCCCTTCCTGGCAGATGGAGGAGGAAAGGCCTGTGAGCACTTCCTGGCTGTGACCCGCCTGCTTTACCTGCGCTGTTCTCGGCTGGTCCGCCCCCAGATGCTGGTCCGCCCCCAGATGCTGGTCCGCCCCCAGATGCTGGTCCGCCCCCAGATGCTGGTCCTCAAACCCATATCCTGCCCACACACAGTCCTGCGTTCCTCTGAGCAGCGGGAGATATACTGCCGGTCCTACAAGCCTGCGTGCCCTTTCCTTACGGTTTTGGAAGCTACTCCAGCAGCGTGTGGAAACATGCGGTCTCCAGCCTGTTCTGCCAGAGGCTGGGCCGCAGACGACCGGCAGGACCTCAGCGCAGCACAGTCAGGCCTCAGTCACGTGGATTCCGTGAGCCAGAGCGCGGTGCAGACCGCGTGACTTGGGCGGCTGCAGCGGCTCCCCCAGGACGCCGAGCCTGTGGTCCTGCTCCCGTGAGAGGCACGCACAGCCAGACAGGCGGGACACACACACACACACACACACACACCTTCACACGTTCAGACAGCCGTGAACTGGCCCGTTCTTCACCTCCTCCTCCCTGCCTCTCGTGCTGTCTTGGAAGAGGTTTGGTGCTGAAACTGGTCCCACACTGAACATGCTTGTTCCAGGAGGCAACACGTGCTGAGACTTCATGCAGTGACCTTTCTTGCTGCTGAAGGGGATGATCTGATACTGCTAGTGAATATGCATTTTTGCATCTAAAATTCTCCTGCCTGGTCTCTGGAAGGTTGCTCGTTTAGTCTGGCAAAACTGGAGGCATCCCTCAGATTAAGAGAGGGAATAAGGGATGCAGAATGGAAAACAGGAAAAGGCAGCCATCTTACCTAGTCAGGGAAAGGAGTTATGACACACTTTCTTAGCTTTGTGATTACGATATGGCCCTGCAGTCAAAGGCACCGGGGTTGTGATCCCAGCCCTAATTTTCTTTAAAAAATGTGTTTTTAATTGAAGGGTAATTGCTCTGCAACATTGTGTTGGTTTCTGCCATACATCAACATGAATCAGCCATCCAGCCCTACTTTTGATGATGCATTTAACCACTCTGATAATTTAATTTTTTTATAAAATTAAAATGGCAGGAAATGTTTGTGGAGAGAATAACTCTAGTTTCCTTATAATGTTGTTAAAAGGTTTGAATAAAACACATGAAAAGCATTCAGCAACTGTCACACGTAGTAAATGGTCAATATACATTGATGATGATGACGACTGGGTCAGAAGTCCCCAAGGCTATCTTCAGTTTTGATGATACAGTGATGGGCTCCCAGAACTCAGAAAGCTGCTGTTCATGGTAATGGCTTATTACAGTGAAAGGATATAGATTAACATCCTCAAAGGCAAAGGCACATGGGGCAAAGTCCAGGAGAGACCAGGTGAGGCTTTCAGGGTGTCTTCTTCCAGTGGAGTCACAGAGAGCCACCTGCTTTCCCCAGTGACAGTGTGGAAGAAGAAGATATATGAAGGATTGCCAGCCAGGGAAGCTCGGCTGAGCCTTGGTGTCCAGGAGTTTTATTAGGGATCAGTCACATAGGCACAGGTTGTGTGCAAAGCTGACCTTAGTCACTCAGTGTCCAGCCCTTCCAGAAGTCAAGTGATGTTATTAAGACCTCAGGTAAACAAAGGCGCTCTTACAAGGCAGGATGTTCCAAGAGCTGGGGTGTTACTCCCAGGAGTTGGTCAAAGGCTAACCCTTTCTTTGGAAAGTGCAGAGTTTGGACAATGGAGGCCTCCTGAGTTCATCCTTTATTGCACAGTGAGAATGATGAACAATCCTGGATTGATGACACTAGGTGTTGAAACCAGTGAGACTGGGCACAGATATACTTCAGAAGGCTTAGCTGTAAGTAGAATCAGTCTTGACCACCAAAGTCAACATATTGCCTTAATCATAGCAATCAAGAACCAACAGGGAGAAAGAGGGGGAGGGAGAAAGGGAATGATGTCCCTAAACAAGGGAGAAGTGAGAGAAGATCATGAAAGGCCAGTGAAGGTCTGTTTACATCCCAGAGCCGGGATCCTTGAGGGAAAAAGGGAAATTGGGTCCTCGCTCAAGAAGCCAGGGAGTGGGTGAGCCACACAAAAGGCTGGGGCAGCAAGAGAATGAGCATTGATCTGAGTCCCAAAGCAGAAGAGTGCCCCAGGAACCCTGGTCTGGTGACAAGAATAGGAACAGGTTTTCGGAGAGACTACAATTTAGCAGATGAGCTGACCTGAATCTACCTCAGACGAGACTGAGGAGCTTTGTCCTGCATCCAGCCCAGTCCAGGTGGAACAGGCTGACCCTAAGTAAGACAGCCAAGTAAATCCCAGTGCAGCAGTTCGGTTAGAGAATCAGGGAAGTCCCTCGCAGGAGGGCAAACTAGCCCTCTATTTACATTTCAGTACAGATTGAAAGCGAACAGTAAGAATGGGACTGGTAAAGATATCCTGACAGGTTAGGGGTTGGGCTGTGTTTTTGTTTGTGGTTTTCTGTCCTCCTTTTGTGTTTTTTTGTGAAATAAATATCAGGAGACAAGCTTTCTGAAATCTTCATAACTTTTCATTATTTACAGAAAGCTTTTTTATGTTTTTAACACTTTTGTAACTAAAAGTCAACTCTTCAAACAAAAACATGATAGCAGAGGAGGCGGGAATATAGACTCTGCTTATTCTGCTTTGGGGCAAACCCAGCAGAGAGAATTCTGCAGATGGGAGCTGCGGACCAGAAGGAAGAAGGACAAAGATGTTAAATTCTTAGGGCTTCTAGCCCAGAATAGAGAAATGGGCCTGAGTTTAACTGGAGCCAAATCATTTGGCTAGGCATGTAGGTGGGGCTCTTCTCAGATCCCTGCAGGGGAGTCTAGGTCTGTAAACTACAAGCAACTCTCAGCCTAACCCCTTTGCCCTCCCCATCCTCCTCCCACAAAGATTTTCATTGGATTTATAATTCTCTTGGGGATTCACATCTGAGAGGCAGAGAAGATAGGTAAAAAATCCAAAAAAGGCAAAGGATCAGTCGCTCACTCATGTCCAACTCTTTGTGACCACATGGACTGTATCCAGCCAGGCTCTTCTGTCCATAGAATTCTCCAGGCAAGAACACTGGAGTGGATAGCCATTCCCTTCTCCAGATCTTCTCAATCCAGGGATCAAACTGAGGCCTCCTGCTTGCAGGCAGATTCTTTACCATCTGAACCACCAGAGCGTGCCCTCTTAATTAGCAGTTACAGACGTTAGCAGAGAGTACAGCGCTGACCCTCTATCTTTTCAGAGTTGTCATTTGAAAGGCACGGTACAATCCCATTCCCCAGGAAGATCCTGCTGCTTCCCATCAGAAACATCTTTCAAAACCTACAGATTTGATATCATTTTCCTGGTGAAATATTACAAAGGTATTATGATGTTTAGTATTTAATTTACTTTCTTTCTTAGATCCCAAGAGATGATCCTAAGACATTTAAACCCTGGTCTATCACTGTAGCATAACACGGCTGTCATTGCCTTAAAGGTAAGATCAATAAGCTGAAAGAGAATTACTCAAAATGACAAGATCAGCTAGTCCAGTGGTTTTCAAGTTGTGTTCTGTGATATCTTAGGATTGCACAAGTGCGTCAATCAAGTTTCCTTTTTAAACCCTTTTTTTAAAAAATTAATCTTTATTAGAGTACAGTTGTTTCTTTTTTAATCTTATCCAATATTTTCAATATTTATTTATTTGGCTGCACCGGGTCTTAGCTGCAACATGCAGAATCTTCTAGTTGTGGCATAGTTCAAGATAGTTCAACTAGTTCAAGATCTAGTTCCCTGACCAGGGATCGATCCTGGGCCTCCTGCATTGGGAGCATGGATTCTTAGCCACTGACCCACCAGGAATTCCCTGAGTCTTTAACTATCTTCCTTTAACTGCAATTTCAAATTTTTGCACTCTTCAGAGAAGCATAACTTTCTTATGTATTTGCTTTATGTGCTGAACATTGACCTTACTAAATTTATTCCACACTAAAATCATATATGTGTGTGTGTTCCCCATAACATTTTAAATCTCTGCTAAAAATGTGTCAAAACCAGATTTCCTTAATGGCTCAGTGGTACAGAATCTGCCTGCCAATGCAGGGAACGTGAGTTTAATCCCTGGTCAGGGAAGATCCCGCAGGCTCGGACCAGCTAAGCCCGTGAGTCACAACTACTGAGCCCGTGTTCTGGAGCCGGGGAGCCACCACGACTGAAGCCCTCCTGCCTTGGAGCCCCCATCCACAACAAGAGAGGCCACTGCAGTGAGACGCCCGAGCACAATGAGAGAGTAGCCCCAGCTTTTCGCAACTAGAGAAAGCCAGAGCAGCTATGAAGATCCAGCACAGCCGAAAATAAATAATAATCTTTTTTTAAAAACCTCTGATCTCATTTTATATGATCTCTCTGATTCTTATTTTATAAATGAGAGACATGGAGGGCAAGGGAGAATAAGTAACTACCTAAGTATACTCATTCAAATCTGTGAAGCTTACAGTTCATTTTGTCAACTACGTATTGTTCTCTTCACATACAAAATTTGTACCCCTTTATAATTATCATCTTTTCTTTTTTCCCAGGAGTTTCAGTTTTTCACAAGTGAAAAGATGGTTTGTTAATGCTAACTGGACTCCAAACTGATATTCTTGTATTGTTGTGAGTGGGAGGAAGACACAAAATTTAGAAATATTATTCAGATTTTATTATATTAAAAAGATGAATCATTAGTTTCAAATTGTTGACTTAGACTTTCTAGCCTAAAGGCCACTAATCAAACACTGCACTTGTCACAGCAAGGAGCATAAAGTTGATTTTTTTCTGAAGATATCATGTATTTCCCTTTATGTGCCCATCCAATCTAACTGAACTAGTAATCCAGGTTACAATTTTACAATGAAAGATACTTCTCAGCAGATGAACATGTGATTAGTTTCCCCAGAGATGTGTTTGATTCAGTGTAAGGACACCACAAAATTCCTAAAGATTTTGTATCATTTTGTTTTAACTGTGGAGTAGCTATGGGTCTGTGTATATGCATTGGACAGCAAAGGAATATTTTCCTCATGTAAGCCAGCTATGCAACTGGTTAACATTCTTTTGGAATTTGGAGGGGAAAAGCAATGTAAAAACATTTTTAATATATTATTACAAAACCCTTTATTTTTTTTTTTAATTTGATTATGAAAAGTATCCACTCTGTTATCAGTTTCAGAAATGCTTAACTGTTCAGTTTTCCACATGTAGAAGTAGGTGCCATGGAGCTGGACTATAAAGAAGGCAGAATGCCAAAGAATTAATGCCTTTGAACTGTGGTGCTGGAGAAGACTCTTGAAAGTCCCTTGGACAGCAAGGAGATCAAACCAATCAATCTTAAGGGAAATCAACCCTGAATACTCATTGATGCTGAAGCTGAAGCTCCAGTATTTTGCTCATCTAATGCAAACAGATGACTCCTTGGAAAAGTCCTTGATGCTGGGAAAGATTGAGGGCAGAAGGAGAGGAGGGTGACAGAGGATGAGATGACTGGATGGCATCACCGATGCAGTGGACATGATCTTGAGCAAACTTCCGGAGATGGGAGGGACAGGGAAGCCTGGTGTTCTGCACTCCACTGGGTTGCAAAGATTCAGACACGACTGGGTGACTGAACTACAACAACAACAATGTGGAGCAAAAGGATCCTGAATTGTAATCACCTTTATGCTGTAGTTAAAACATGCAGAATCCATCAAATTCCACTAGCCTGCATTTTAGGGGCCTTCAGAGAAGGAGAAACCAGCATATGAATTAGGCCTCATTTGACCAAAAAGTCAGGGGTGGAAAATGACGCTCTGTCAACCAGAAGTCATACCATCAGGCTCACCAGTCATCTGCAGTGACTCCTGGAGTGAATGAAGGAGGTGAGGCTGAACTGAGAGCGCTGGGTGACTGGGGAAAGAAGGCCAAGATTGGGCATGTAGTCTATTCTGAGGGTCATTGAAGGCCATGAGCACGTCTGATTGAAGGGACTGGGATGTGGCTGTCCACGGGCCTGTCCAGGGGTGGGAGGCTCCACCGGGCCACAGGAGCCCAAGGGAGGAAATGGGACAGGAGCAGAAGGGTCATGGGCAGGGCATAAATGATACAAGACTCTTGCACACTGGAGCAGGAGAGCTGGGAACTTAGTGGGAGTAGCCAGGGTGAAATAAGTTAAAAGTAATAAAGAAAAAATGTTTTGGCTCTTGAAAATAGAATCCTTAACTGTGTGATCTAATATGAATGTGAGAAATGCGTGTGTTTTTATCATTTGTGTCATTTTAAATGATGATAAACATAATTTTTTAAAATTTGGCCTATTAGGGCTAAGGATTTTTCATTTGTCATGGCTGAGAACTATAAAGCACTAAGAACAGAGGGATCTGAATAAAAGTTATTCATGTAGTTGACGCACTAAAATCTGGATGGTGTGGATATAAGTACTTTTTTTAAAAGACATATTTGAAGCCACATCCTAAAAACCAGTTCCTTGAGCTCTATAAGCCTTAGTAAAGTAAGTAAAGTTGCTCAGTCGTGTCCGACTCTTTGCGACCCATGGACTGTAGCCTACCAGGCTCCTCAGTCCATGGAATTTTCCAGGCAAGAGTACTGGAGTGGGTTGCCATTTCCTTCTCCAGGGGATCTTCCCAACCCAGGGGTTGAACCCGGGTCTCCCACATTCCAGGCAGATGCTTTACCATCTGAGCCACCAGGGAAGCCCCCTATAAGGCTTGGTAAGGGATAAAACTTAAAACTAGAATTTTTGGATAAGTAATACATGCACACAGTTAAAAAAATATATACAAAGGTGTGCAGAGCAAAGACTTATTCTAGTATCACCATCCCATCTAGACAGTTTTTACACAAGTTCAGAGTGTTAACCACTTTTGTTAGCTACTTTTTACGTTTTTGTCTCCATCAGAAATAGCTGGTCCCACAATGCCCAGTCACTCATGCCCATTATACCAGCTGGACCCACTGAGCGAGATGCTGTTCCCTTTCTCTGTCTAGGCAATTCCACCCCCTTTTCCATGTAAGAACCCTGGTGCCCATAACAGTGAGAAACTGCAATCCTTGACACTCATCTGGACTCTCTGAACCCTCCTAGTTCTTCCCCCGGGATCTTGGGTACACGGGAGGCATTTGTATATTTGCCTTCAGAGCCTGGGTTCTCTGGGTGGGTTTTCTCTCAAGTAAATGAAAAAATAGTCTGCTTCCAGCTGTATCCCTGGAACTGTGAAAAACACTTGATCAGTCTCACATAACTGGGTAGACAAGTAGCAAAAAGTATGCCTTCTGATTTTCAAGATACCAAAAAGTTTAAAAAAAAAAAAAAAGGCAGCAATAGTTGGAGACAGAAAAAAAAGGCGTCTTCTGTCTCCCTACTCACGTTGAATGAGTCAATATTAAGAAACCATGGATTGCAAAATGAGAGTGCTCTTTCCCTGGCAGAGTCACTGTAGCAGGACAGATGCCTCCACCCTCTCTTAACTCCACACTGGCTGACGTCACTGCTGATCTTGCTCCAAAGCATTTGGCACAGAGCTGCCAGGACAATCTTTCTCAAGATCTGTAACCATCCACCCTCCCTTGCTAAATGAGTAGCATGCAACTGGAAGGTTTCTTCTTCCAAAAAGGACTATCCAATGCCAATGACTACATTGGCAGAGTAGTCATCTGTCGTTTTTATCTGCTGGGGGTCTTTTCCTTTGGAAAGTCACCTGTCCTCCACCATGAGGGCTGCTGGGAAAGGCACAGGATAAGCTGGGTCGAGAGTCTCTCTGATGAAAGTCAGAATCTGGAGTGAGGTACAGAAGGGTAAAAGGATCTCATGGCCCTGGGCCATGTAGAGCACACGAGCTCCGCCACTGAGATCCTCAGATGTGCCCCTATTCCTGCATATCTGAAGGCTGGCTTCTTCAGCCCAGCATTCAACTCTGTGAGCTAGAGAGTACCCTTTCCAATTGCGTTACTTCCTTTAAAAAAAGAAAAAAGAAAAAAATGGCAGGGGGCAGGGGTGGAGTTCCCTGGCCGTCCAGTGGTTAGGATTCAGTGCTTTCACTACTATAGCCAGGGTTCAATCCCTGGTCAGGGAACTAAGATCCCGTAAAGCACACGGCAGGGCCAAAAAAAAAAAAAAAAATGTATTCTTTCCTAGGGCTGTTGTAACAAATAACCATAAACTGAATGTCTTAAATACTTATTTCCTCACAGTTCTGGAAGCTAGAATTTTGAAATCAAGGTGTTGGCAAAGCCATAGGTTCTAGGGATGAACCCCTCCTTGCCTCTTCTGGAGGCTCCTGGCATGCCTTGGCTTGTAGCTGCATCACTCTGATCTCTGCCTCCATCATCACACAGTCTTCTTCCCCGTTGGAGAAGGCAATGGGAACCCACTCCAGTATGCTTTCCTGGAAAGTCCCATGGGTGGAGGAGCCTGGTAGGCTGAAGTCCATGGGGTCTCGAAGAGTCGGACACGACTGAGCGACTTCACTTTCACTTTTCACTTTCATGCATTGGGGAAGGAAATGGCAACCCGCTCCAGTGTTCTTGCCTGGAGAATCCCAGGGACGGGGGAGCCTGGTGGGCTGCCATCTATGGGGTCGCACAGGGTCGGACACGACTGAAGCGACTTAGCAGCAGCAGCAGCAGCTGCTTCCCTCTGTGTCTGTGTCCACCTCTCTCTGTTCTCTTATTAAAACAGCAATCACTGATGTGGGACCACCCTAACCCAATATGACCTCATCTTAACTAATTACATTTGCAAAGACACTATTTCCAAGCAAAGTCACATTCTGAGGTTCCAGGTAGACATGAATTTGAGGTGACACTATTCAGCTCGCTCTGCCATGATCTGAGGCTAACAGATACAGTCTGGGATAGAACTGCACTTCCCTCCTTCACTCCCTATTGTACCTGGTTCTTCTTTCTCTCCCACTCTCTGTTTGTCTACATATACATCCTCCCCTTCTGGACAACAGACACACTTAGGTGGCAGGGACTGTATTCTACTCATCCTTCACCACAGGGTCTATCTTAAACTTATGCTTTACATGTTTGACTAAGGAAAAGCAAACAAATGTGCTCTATTCAAACAGAAAATATTTGTGAAACCTATACTGTGTGACTCAGATACTCATCTAAGGAAGGTAACAAGAAAAAAACTATAGTTCTTTGACAAAGAAGTCAGGTTACATTGTTATTGAATTTTAATCTCTTGAATGAATTATTTATATTACTTGTACATGTTAAGAAAAATGTCCCAAAACTTGGAAATAAGGGGAAAAAAAATACCGTGGGATGTTTTGAAGTCATACTCCAACACTAACAAACCCATTAATGAGTAACCTGATGCTCCAGGGATGCTCTGCCTTTATGGTTGCTATAAGCCACATGTGGCTATTTAGAGCTTGCCTACGTGCGTGCTAAGTCACTTCAGTTGTATCCAACTCTTTGCGACTCCATGGACTATAGCCCACCAGGTTCCTCTGTCCATGGGATTTTCTAGGCAAGAATACTGGAGTGGGTAGCCATTCTCTACTCCAGGGTATCTTCCCCACCCAGGAATGGAACCCACGTCTCTTATGTCTCCGGCATTGACAGGCGGGCTCTTTACCACTAGTGCCACCCGGGAAGCATTTAGCATTTAACTTTAATTGATTAAATTTAAAAATCAGTTCTCTAGCTGCCTTGGCCACCTATCAAGTACTCAATAGCCATGTGTGGCTGGTGGGTATAATACTGAACAGCACAGAAGAGACCATATTCATCATCCCAGAAAGTTACACTGGACAGAACTACTCTAAGGAAATGGAACTTTATGTATCTACTATGTATTAGGGTTTACACTCTGACCAAAGTTAGGTCTTGAGGTAGGCCGTCCCTAGAAACTGGAAGAGGTAATGAAATGGATTCACCCCCAGAGCTTCCAGAAGGAACGACTTCCAGAAGGAACACAGCCCTGCTAACACTTAGATGTTTAGCCCACTGTGACCCATGACCCCCCAACTGTAAGATAGTTAATCTGTGTTATTTTAAGCCACCATGTTTGTGGTGATCTGTTACAGCATCAAGAGGAAACTAACACAAGTGTTAACTAGTAGGACACTGACAAAGTGTTTTCAAAACTGATTTCTGTATCGCTGAAAAGATAATGCCAGTGGTCTCAGGAGGCGTTCTGCCCTGCAGGACATGCAACAGTTTCATTTTGGGAGTTGTTTGTTTTTCAGTCCAACTGTATACCTTTTATTCTGGCATTCTTTTTTTCCCATATCAGTTTCTCATGTCTTCCTTCCCAGATGTGTTATCTTCTTGGCTCCCTCATTGACTATATCTTTGACCTTGCTCACAACACATTGTGTGACCTGAGTCATGGTTTAACATTTTTAAAGTTAGACGCTGACATATAGCTAGCAGGGAAAAACAGACAGACACAGGACTCCGAAATTGTTCTATGTGTCAGGAGAGCCTACACAATTTATATAGTAACGGATCTGATGAACACAGCTCACTTACAATTTAAATGAATAAATTTCATATCCTACAACAAATATAATTTATTGACTAACTGTAACCAGTAGATGACTACATTCCAGGGAGAAGATACAAGGAACTCTGTGTTAACTTTGAACAAGCCCAATGTGATTAACATTAAATGTATAACAAAGGAAGAGCTTCTTCCACTTTAAACAAATATTACAAGAGCAGAGACTGTAATGTAAGTAAGATCTTTTTCCACCTGTTCAGTCTCTTGGTTCCTTGTGCTCAAGAAAGTGCTGTGCTGTGATCAGTCTCTTGAATTGTCTCTGACTCTTTGCTGCTCCATGAACCATAGCCCGCCAGGCTCCTTTGGCCATGAGATTTTCCTGGTAAGAATACTAGAGTGGGTTGCCATGCCCTCCTCCGGAATCTTCCTGACCCAGGGATCAAACCCTCATCTCCTGCATTTCCTGCATTACAAGCAGATTCTTTACTGCTGAGCCACCAGGGAAGCCTGGCTCAAGAAAGTGCTTGGAGTATAAATGTTCTCCAAGGCTTATCCAAATTAGTATATAGAAAATGCAATGTACTTGCTTTTTTCCTCCCCAGGCCTTTCAAACACCATTGTGACAATTATTTATTTAATTTATTTATTTATATTTTTACCCAAAGACAAGATGATCAAAGTTTGTTGTTGTTTAGTCGCTCAGTTGTGTCCAACTCTTTTTGACCCCATGGACTACAGCACACCAGGCTTCCCTGTCCTTCACTGTATCCGAGTTTGCCGAAATTCATGTCCATTGATTTGATGATGCCATCCAACCATCTCATCCTCTGTCGCCCCCTTCTCCTCCTGCCTTCAATCTTTCCCAGCATCAGGGTCTTTTCCAAGAGCTTATTATTTCAATATCCTATCCTCAAGGTGCTCACAATGCATAAACATTGATGAGATAAGATGTGTATACAAGCAAAACAACAACATCAAAATGCATAAACATTGGGGAGATAAGATGTGCATACAAGCAAAACAACAACATCAAAACCCTGTCCTCTCCCCTGTCCTGAGGCTGGCTCTTTTCTCCACTCCATCAAGCACCTGGAGAAAGCAGGTGTAGACATATCAGAACCATGTGAGGAGCTTTATTTATTTGGGTCTTAGCTGCACACGTGAGTTTAGTTGTAGCATCTTGGTTCTAGATCCCTGACCAGGAATTGAACCCAGGCCCTCTGCATTGGGAGAGGGGAGTCTTAGCCACTGGACCACCAGGGGAGTCCTGTAAAGAGCTTTTTCAAAATTCCCATATCTGGCTGCCCACAGCTACCCTATCCTGAAACAACACCCCAAAGGGGTATTGTCAGAATCTAGGTACTTTAAAAATTTACAGGACGAAGAAGAGGAGCAAGTATACAAAACACATTGTAAAAAGGATATATCAACTTAATTAAAATAGAACCCAATGCGGGGGTCTCACCTTCCAGCCTACCACGCCTTTTTCTTCCAGAGAGGTCTTTCTAAAATGCTCGTGGCTTACTTTCTTTAATAATCTCTGGTGATCTCCACTGCTAACCAGATTATCACAAACTTACCTAAAGTAATTAGGGAAATGACAAATATAGCACTCGACAGACTCTTTTAATAAGTATTGGTAGCCTCCAAAGTTGAGATAGGTTGAGCATGGCAGGTTCACTTTGAGTGGGGACAACACTCTGATGGCAGAATCATCTACCTTCCAGTCTGGCAAGTGACAGCATCCTCTAAGAAGGGTCCCAGAACCAGTAGTGCTCCCAGCACTGCCTGCTGAATCCCTCCACCTTCTTCAGATAAGGGTCATATGGCCAATGTTAGCTTTCTAGGCCACCACGTTGTCTTATTTCTAACATTCCCCTATGCCAATTAACAAAACCTTAAGATAGAGTTTTAAAAAATTATTTGAAACATTTAGGGAACTAATCTTTTCTTTTTTTTTCCGATTGCACCAGGTCTTAGTTGTGGCACATGAGATCTTCGATCTTCATTGTGACATGTAGCATTTTTAGTTGCAGCGTGTGGGATCTAGTTATCTGACCAGGGACCAAACCCAGGCTCCCTGCATTGGGAACTCAGAGTCTTAGCCACTGGACCCCAGAGAACGCCCAGGGAACTCATCTTGCAGTGCAAATTCATGATTTGGATTCTTCAAAGACAAATTTACTACACAAGTTGACTATATAAAATTTTGTATATATACCAAAAAAAATTATAGGTAAAAGTTAATTATATTTAAATATATCACATGGTTTATACTAAATCTCTAAAGCATATTAAAGCAAATTACTATACAGAAAATGGAACACAGATTAAGACCAAACTCCTTAGCACAGCCTCCTTCTCAATCCCCACCTCATCTCTGCCACCCCTCCCCCAACACCCACCCAGACACACACACACACACACACACACACACACTGTATACCAGACACACCATGCTGCTTCCTACTCTTAGAATCTGGCAGCTATGGTCACTTTTCAGGATTTTCCATGTGTTCTTGGCTCTATTTCTCCATCTATCCAACTTCTCTTCCTTCAAATACCTCCAATTCAGGATCCTTTGTGAATCCCTTCCTTCCCAACAGTGGATTTGGTCTCTCCCACCTCCGTATTCTGACAGCATCCAGTGCAAACACCTCCACACCTGCACATTCACAATGGTATTGTGCTTGTCCTCCCTATGTCCCTCATTGGACAACACACACCCTAACTGCCATGATTTACTGTCCTCAAATCCCCATTACACATCTCCACACATATGGCTGGTATTTATTGGATATTTATTGAATAAGGAAAATAAAAACGGAGGTCCTAGAGCATTTTGTTGTTACCTCTTACCTGCCTTCAAAAAGCAGAGACCTTCCTATGTGTGCTCAGCAAATACATTTCTCAAAGACAAATCTGTTACTTGTTTTTGCTTTCTTTCTAGAACAACTGATTCTCAAAATGTCATTAAATACCAAAGTTCCTTTTCTCTTCATTTTTACATGATTTTTTGGAAATTGAAGTATACTTGATTTACAATATTACATTAGTTTCAGATATACAACAGTGATTCCATATTTTTATAGGCTATACTCTATTTAAAGTTATCATAAAATAATGGCCAAATTTCCCTGCATTATACAATGCATCCTTATTGCTTGTTTATTTTATACATATTTAATTTGTATCTTCTAATCCCTGACCTGTTTTGCCCCTCCCCTGCCTTCACTCTCCCAACTGATAACCTCTAGTTTGTTCTCTGTACCCATGAGTCTGTTTTTATTATGTTAATTCATTTTATTTTTTAGATTCCACATATGAGTGATAACATACTCAGCCTTATTTCACCAAACATAATACCCTCTGTTTTCGTCTCCCTTATTTCACAAGCATAATACGCTCTAGATTCATCCATGTTGTAACAAATGGCAGATCTCTTTTTTATATGCTAACATTCCATTGTGTGTATGTGTAGACATACATATTTATTTCTCATTTCTTTTAAACAATAATTATTTATTTACTTTAGGCCATGCTGGGTCATTGTCACTGCTCGGCTACTCTCTAGCTGCGGTGCCCGGGCTTCTCGTTGCTGTGGCTTCCCTTGTCGCAGAGCATGAGCTCTCTCTTGGGCGCATGGGCTTCAGTGGCTGCGACTCGTGGGCTCAGCAGTTGCGGCTCCCGGGCTCGGGCTCGAGAGCACCGGCTCAGTAGTCTGAGTGCACAGGCTTAGTTACTCTGAGGCATGCGGAATCTTCCCAGATCAGGGGTCAAACCGATGTCTCCTGCCTTGGCAGATGGATTCTTTACCACTGAGCCAACCAGGGAAGCCCTCTCATATCTTCTTTATCCATCCATCTACTGATGGATGCTTAAGTTCCTTCTGTATCTTGGTGATTGTAAATACTGCTGCTGTGAACATTGAGACACGTGTGTCTTTTCAATTAGAAAATATCAGAGTTCTTACTGTTATTTAACCTTTTTACTTGGCTTGTAAAACTTCTTCATGACATTTCTGTACTTTAAAATGTGAGATGAAAAAATAAATAAAATGTGAGATGAATTCAAAGAAATACGTGTAGAGAACTGATGGAGAATTTCACTTTCACACTTCCTATAACAAGTTACCAAGTGCTAAGAATCTCTGCTGTGGGTGAGCCTTATTAAGTACTGTTCTCTGAGGCTACAGCCTTCTGCACTGGTCAGGTTCTGAAAAGGATACGTTTTAAAATAAAAAAATATTTTTGCCCCAGAAAGACCTGGGAAATCCTCTAAGACAGTTTTATACTGCATTTTAAGGTAGAAACTGAAATGCATCTTAAGAAAAAGTGTCTACTTTTTCTCACCAGATAAAATGATACTAAATTTATTTAATAGTAGTCCATGGCCTTCTTTTGGAAGAATTAATAATCATTGGTAGCTTATTTTGAAAATAAAGCGGTCCTTCTTGTGAACTGGATTTTTGTTTTGAAAATACATGTTTATAATTTAGGTAGTTTGCTACTTAAAGCACTAAGTCTCTAATAGCTGAAAAGTAAATGTAAATGAAAATGGTGAAATTAACATAGATATATATATAGTGGTGATTTTGTATACTAGTTTAAAAGTCCAGATGCTAAAAATTTAACTTGGAGGAAAAGCCAAGTTCTTGGACTAATTAAGGATTGCTTACTGACTTCAGAGAAATGGGAACATCTTTGTTGGGATGTGGAATTACTTTTAAGGATAAATGTTTATTAGGAAAATTGATGTATTCAGTTAATTATATTTTCAAAAATACAATATAAGCTGTATCTTTTGTTCAATTTGACATTATCCTGTACTTTGTTTTTCAGCTTTTTAAAAAAATTGAGGTATTGACTAATTTTCTCAAGTGTGGAATAAATAAGAAATGAAGCCTAACAACTTAGCAACAATAAATTGCCAGCAGGAAATAAGTTGGTAATCAAAAAAAAAAAAAAAATTTAAATAAATAAAAAAAAAAAAAGAAAGAAAATAAAGCGGTCCTTCTTACAGAGTTTCTGTGGAAAGTATAAAATGCATGTGAAGATATTCTGTAAACATTAACACCGTCTGTAAACGTAAGGTCTACTATGCCCAGTGTATTACTATCAACAGTCACAGAACAAGCCAGTAGCAGGAGTAGCAGTGACTACTCCTAGTAGGAGGAGGAGTATACTGCTGCAGTTCTTTTAGTTTAGTTGCTTTTTTATTTTTGGTAAATAACTTTACAACATGCAGAGAACTCTAAAAAGTGAAATTTGGTTTATAAAAAGACATCAAAGAAAGAGGGCCACGTAAATATGCCAAGCAACAGTTTAACATACATTTGAGATAATTTTCTAACACAGAAACATTTAAATCTGCGTCATCAGTAAGATTTCTTCTTCTTTTGAACAAGAAAGAGTTCCTTTGCATTTTAATATACCAAAGGATATGACTTAATGAGCAATAAAGAGTCATCCTTAAATAATTCTATAGCTAACAATTATACGCTGTCACAGTTAACCTTCTTCAGTTTTGTTTTTTAATGAATGCTTTGAAAGTTGCATAACTTAGAATGCAGATATTGTGGTCATCCAAAATATTACTTACCTAGCAAGTTACCTCAAACTACTTTCTGAATAAACACGTTACAAGAACAGAGAGCTTTCCCCTTCACCAGCATCATTCTTATGTGGAGAGATTGAATGCCAGGTTTCTTGGATCCCTAAGCCTCAAAAATCTAAATAATAGAGTGTGTTCGCTGATACTGAACAAATCCATTTTTGTTGGAGAAATAACTGTCAGTCTGTCTGTTTTAGGTCAATGTTTCTGTAGCCCACATGGGGGCCAGAGAAGATCCTCAACAGTTCTGGGGCTGGTGAGCCAACAGGTGCATTACCCACAATTATGCCCAGTGAGCTCACTGCTTTTCTTGCTGACCCTTTAGTTTGAAGGTATGACTTTTTCTTGGACTCAGGCTTCCAGCCTCTTTGCAATAGAAACTCTCCAGGACTTAACTCAGAATTAGTTTTAAGGTTTTGTCCTTCTTGGTTAAGGTCTTGTTCTGTATGTGAGTACTCATTTGGCACGTTATTCTGATTCTGAAGTCAAACTCTTTCAACTGAAGCTGGATGTGAAGTCTTCAGCCCATTACCTCTGCAACAGGAGCTGTTTCACTGAAACTGTCAATTAAGCCATCGGCATCAAAGAATTAATGCTTTCGAACTGTGGTGTTGGAGAAGACTCTTGAGAGTCTGTTAGATAGCAAGGAGATCAAACCAGTCAGTCCTAAAGGAAATCAACCCTGAATACTCATTGGAAGGATTGATGCTGAAGCTGAAGCTCCAATACTTGGCCACCTGATGTGAAGAGCCGACTCATTGGAAAAGACCCTGATGCTGGGAAAGATTGAAGGCAAAAGGAGAAGGAATGGCAGAGGATGAGATGATTAGATAGCATCACTGAATCAATGGACGTGAATTTGAGTGAACTCTTGGAGATACTGGAGGACAGAGGAGTCTGGTGTGCTGCAGTCCAGGGGTTTGCAGAGAGTTGTACAAGACTTAGTGACTGAACAACTATTCCATTGGAATAGGGGCTCTTCCATGGGAACGGGTTAAGAAGTCTTCAGTCTGGCCCCTCAGGAACCAACCTGTTTCCTTAGAACTGGCTAATATTAGGCCTGAAGGGTGTTTGAGCCATAAGTTGTTTGAGATATTTGAACTATTTAAGCTGTTTGAAATTAGTTGTTTGAGCTATAAGCTGTTGCAAATTACTCTTTTAGAAATGGAAAGATATCATATGCTCTTGGATTAAAAGAATTAATATAGTTGAATTAATATAGTTTAAATGGCCGTACTACCCAAAGCAATCCACAGATTTAATGTGATCCCTATCAAACTACCCATGACATTTCTCACAGAACTAGAAGAAATAATCCTAAAATTTCTATGGAACCATGAAAGACCCAAAAGCAATCCTGAGGAAAAAGAACAAAGCAGGAGGCATAACCCTCCCAGACTTCAGAGAACACTACAAAGCTACAGTAATCAACATAGCATGGTACCAGCATAACAATAGACATAAGGGTCAATGGACCAGAACAGTGAGGCCAGAAATAAACCCACATACCTATAATCAATTAATCTTTGACAAAGCAGGCAAGAAGATACAATGGAGAAAAGACAGTCTCTTTAGCAAGTAATATTGGGAAAGTTGGACAGCCACATGTAAATCAATGAAGTTAGAACACATCCTCACACAAAAAATAAACTCAAAGTGTCTTAAAGACATAACACCGTAAAACTCCTAGAAGAGGATGTAGACAAAACATTCTATGATATAATTCGTACCGATGTTTTCTGAGGTCAGTCTCCCAAGGCAATAGAAATAAAAACAAAAATAAACAAATGAGGAGTTTTCTGGTGGCCTAATGGTAGGATTCTGGATTCACGTCCATGGCCCAAGTTCAATCCCTGATATCAAGGAATTGAGATCCCACAAACCACTCAGTGAGGCCAAAAAAAAAAAAGGAAACAAAAAACAAATAGGACCTAACCCAACTTACAAACTTTTGCACAGTTACTGTATAGCACAGGGAACTATATACAGTACGCTGTGATAAATTAAAGTGGAAAAGAATATGAAAAAGCAAGCATGTGTGTGCATAACCAACTCACTTTGCTGTACAGTGGAAATTAACATATTGTAATCAACCATATTTTAATAAATACATATATAATAAAAAAATTTTTTAATTATTATTTTACTATGGAGAAAAACTTCTGAGAAATGGTACCCCAGTTATAAGTATTTTGAGGACACCCCACCCTAGAGAGGAACTCTGGCTGATTTCATGTTTAAAAACCATTGTCCTTCCTCATGCACATTTCTGACCGACCTGACCAAAGGCAATTTAAAATAATGGGGATTCCTTTGCAGTCCAGTGGTTAGTACTCTTATTGCATGACTAGATTAGATCTCTGGTCAGAAAATTGAGATCCTGCAAGGTGAGCAGTGAAGCCAAAAAATAAAAACTAGAATATCAATGGCCATTATGGGAAAGTTTTGAAATCCAAACTTAATTTTCTTTTTTGTTTTGTTTCATTTTTAATATTCATTTATTTGACTGAGCCAGGTCTTAGTTGCTGCACTCTGTATCCTTTAGTTGTGGCATGAAGGATCTTTAGTTGCAGCCTGTGGGTTCTAGGCGTGAAGGATCTTTAGTTGCAGCCTGTGGGTTCTAGGCGTGAAGGATCTTTAGTTGCAGCCTGTGGGTTCTAGTTCCTTGACCAGGGATTGAACCCTGGTCCCCGCATTGAGACCATAGAGTCTTACCCACTGGACCACCAGGGAAGTCTTAAAACCAAATAACATTACAATAGCTCTAAAATTTCCAGAACTGAGTGGAGTACTTATTTGTATTGTTATTTTGAGGTTTCTGAACCTAAAATTGCCTCTCTACAAAATAAAATTTCAACGTTAACTGAGAGGAATAAACAAATAATGAAGAAAAAAATGGCTCTAAAATCCTCAGGCTCTTCTTCGTCGTCGTCTTGGTCTCAGGCTCCACCTCCAGGGCCATCTCCCCCTTCCTGCTGCCCTTAGTTCCTCCAAACCAATGCTTTCTCTGAACTTCTCTTTTTCTCTGAAATTCTCTCCACTCTCTTTTCCTCTGAACTTATCAGAATTTATCCTTTTAAAATTAAGCCAGATGAGAATTCAGAGGCTACACCCTTAACTACTTACATACCCGGGACTAACGGTGAACCATGAGCCATAGTCAATGATTTTCCCAAAGTAACCAAAGACTCTCACAGATTTGCTGAGGATTTTACTATAGTTATTCACACTTACCAACCTGATTTCTCTGACTTGTATCAGCTGGTTCACATGCTTGTCAATGAAGGCCAGGCCACTAGTAGATGAAAACTGAAAGGTTTCTAGGATTACAAACAGGAAACCAGCCCACTACCTTGTCACATTATCAGGCATGGGCAATTGCTAAGGTACTTCACTGAGCAATTGCTAGCACATTTCCAAAGCCTGTTGATCGGAACAGAATTCAGACTTGCATATAAAAATCTGAAGAAACTGTTCATGACTGTTGTAATTGACTTCAGATTACTTTTAAAGAAAATTTTGTTTTTTCTTCAGATGTTGATTCCACCCAGGTGGCTTTTAACTCTATTAACGGGCTGAACCAGCACCTTTCAAAAGGCCAGCATGAAACGCAAAATTATGTCCACATTAACTAGATGTAATCAATCTAGCAAACTAACTCTCTTGATCTCTAGATGAGTCACCTCAAGGGAAGACTGCCAAAAGTCTTAATCTTCAACTCCAGCAACTGAAGGTCCCTAAACAAAACCGAAACCCTCCTAGTTTCTACTACTATTGCAAAGAGCTAGGCCACTGGAGAAGATAATTACAGTCAAGCACTTCTGGTGCCTTCAGCCCTCTAACTGGCCTTTCCAACATTCTTCCAATTCTCAGTGTTGGGCCTCCAAGGAACTACAGGGGCTCTTCTCAATTCTCCCTCAGAATTGGCCTGGAGAAACATTTCTCCAGGTTGGGAGTGAATCTCTTCCAGTCCTAACCGACATTGGAGTCACACTCTCAGTGCTCAACCCCACTACAATAAAGCAGCCCCTGCTTTGAGTTCTAACAGTGAGATCTCTTGAGTCACAAGAGAGTCTTATTTCTGAACTGATTTCCTTTCATTTAGGCCCTTTGAAACATACACATCCTTTTCTCCATAGTTCCTCCTCCTGTGTCCATTTTTTAGGCTGAAACTTAGAGAAGTATCATGGGCAGAATTTCTTGCTCCCAAAAGGGGGAAATAATTCTAGAATTTGAGTCATCAAAGCAGCCAACCAGATGAATTAAATGATTCTATGACATCTCCATCTCTCATGGCACTAGAAGTGATTCTGGAAACACTGATCATTTGTCCCTATTGAATTAGGAGCTACCATCCTCCTTATGGACAATATCTCCAGCTGAAATTGGCAAAATTCACTGCACACCTCCCATCAAGATTCAAATAGATTCATCAAAACCTCCTCACAGAATTAATTAATACTCTATAAGTAAAGAAGCCCTTCAATGTGCAGAGCCCATAAGAGAAAATTATAAGACTCAAGGCCTTCCTTTGTGCAAGTCTCTGTAATACTCCCATTTGTTTATTGTCTAGTCACTAAGCTGTGTCAGATTCTTTGCAATTCCATGGACTGTAGCTCACCAGGCTCCTCTGTCCATGGGATTTCCCAGGCAAGAATACTGGAGTGGGTTGCCATTTCCCTCTCCAGGAGATCTTCCTGACCCAGGATAGATCCCGTGTCTCCTGCATTGGCAGGTTGGTTCCTTACCACTGAGCTACCTAACACTCCCATTTACTGGTGAGAAAACCTAAGGGCTGAGGGTAGAAGTCTGTCCAGGACGTGCAAGCAACAAGCGACACCATTATCCCGTTACACCTGTTGCTCTTAACCTTTTGTTGTTGTCCGACTCTTTGCAATCCAATGGCCTGCAGCACACTGGGCTTCCCTGTCCTTCACCATCTCCCAGAGCTTGCTCAAACTCATGTCCATTCAGTCAGTGAAGCCATCCAACCATCTCATCCCATCATCCCCTTCTCCTCCTACCTTCAGTCTTTCCCAGCAGCAGGGTCTTTTCCAACGAGTCAGCTCTTCCATCAGGTGGCCAAAGTATTGGAACTTCAGGTTCAGCATCAGTCCTTCCAATGAATTTTCAGGACTGCTTTCCTTTAGGATTTACCAGTTTGATCTTGCAGTCCAAGAGACTCTCAAAAGCCTTCTCCAACACCACAGTTCACAAGCATCAATTCTTTGGCGCTCAGCCTTCTTCATAGTCCAACTCTTACATCCAAACATGACTACTGGAAAAACCATACGTTTGACTAGATGGACCTTTGTTGGCAAAATAATGTCTCTGTTTTTAATATGCTGTCTAGGTTGGTCATAGCTTTTCTTTCAAGGAGCAAGTGTCTTTTAATTTCATGACTGTAGTCACCATCTGCAGTGATTTTGGAGCCCAAGAAAATAAACTCTGTCACTGTTTCCACTATTTCCCAATCTACTTGCCATGAAGTGATGGGACCAGTTACCATGATCTTAGTTTTTTGAAAGTTCAGTTTTAAGCCAGCTTTTTCACTCTCCTCTTTCACTTTCATCAAGAGGCTCTTTAGTTCCTCTTGGCTTCCTGCCATAAGGGTGGTGCTATCTGCATATCTGACGTTATTGATATTTCTCCTGGCAATCTTGATCCCAGTTTGTGCTTCATCCAGCCTGGCATTTCGCATGATGTAGTCTGTATATAAGTTAAATAAGGAGGGTGACAATACACAGCCTTGACGTACTCCTTTTCCAATTTGGAACCAGTTCCATGTCCGGTTCTAACCATTGCTTCTTGATCTGTATACAGGTTTCTCAGGAGGAAGGTCAGGTGATCTGGTATTCCCATCTCGTGAATAATTTTCCACAGTTTGCTGTGATCCACACAAAGGCTTTAGCGTAGTCAATGAAGCAGAAATAGATGTTTTTCTGGAACTCTCTTGCTTTTTTGATGAGCCAACAGATGTTGACAATTTGATCTCTGGTTCCTCTGCCTTTTCTAAATTCAGCTTGAACATTTGGAAGTTCTCAGTTCACATACTGTTGAACCCTACCTTGAAGGATTTTGAGCATTATCTTGCCAGCGTGTGAAATGAGTGCAATCGTGCAGTAGTTTGAACATTCTTTGGTATTGCCTTTATTTGAGATCGGAATGAAAACTGACTTTTTCCAGTCCTGTGGCCACTGCTGAGTTTTCCAAACTTGCTGGCATATTGAGTGCAGCACTTTCACAGCATCATCTTTCAGGATTTGAAATAGCTCGACTGGAATTCCATCACTTCCATTAGATTTGTTTGTCATGATGCTTCCTAAGGCCCACTTAACTTCACCCACCAGGATGTCTGGTTCTAGGTGAATGATCACATCATCGTGATTATCCAAGTCATTAAGATCTTTTCTGTAAAGTTCTGTGTATTCTTGCCACCTCTCCTTAATATCTTCTGCTTCTGTTTGATCCATACCATTTCTGTCCTTTACTGTGCCCATCTTTGTATGAAATGTTCCTTTGTTATCTAATTTTCTTGAAGAGATCTCTAGACTTTCCCATTCTATTGTTTTCCTCTATTTCTTTGCATTGGTCACTGAGGAAGGCTTTATCTCCTTGCTATTCTTTGGAACTCTGCATTCAGATGGGTTAACCCTTACACATTACTAATACCCATTCCTACCAACTATAACTGATTTCTATAGTGAATTCTTGCAAATTCTTTATCAATGCTGATTGACTAAGCTAGTCACTACCCCTTTGTCTTCACCTGGGAAGAAAACCAAGTAGCCTGACACTAATGCCTCAGAGCTTTAACTGAGAGTCCTTATTTCTCAGAAATCCTGAAGGCCATTCTGGATGATATAATTTCCCTAGAGCTTCCTCTTTGTTGTGATATGTTAATGATTTGCTTGTTTGCCCTCCTTCTCAAGCCTCCTCACAGGAAGGCAGAATCCACTTGCTAAAGCTTTCAGCCTCAAAGGGACATAAGGTCACCAAGGAAAAACTGCAGTTTGCCCAAACCCAGGTTTGATATTTAAGGCATCAGATAACGGAATAAGGACTACACCTATACAGGTAGACTTCATGAAGTCCTAAGTTTCCCAGACTCCCAAACAAGCACCAATTGTGAGGTTTTTCCTCAGGTTAGCTGGTTACTGCTGAAACTGGATTCTAAATTTCTCTCTTACGGCCAAACTTCTGTATGTTTCACTAAAGCACATCAATCCTGATCTAATTTTATGGCAAGAATCGAACAACATAGCTTTTAAGTCTTCAAAGAAGAGTTCAGTTAACCCACCTGCCCTTTTGGCATCCCAATGATCAGATTTGCCTTTTCCCTTTTGTGTATAAAAAGGAAGGGAATGTCCTTGGGGTACTCACCCCAAAACACAGGGTTAACTCATAAGATATTCTAACCAGAAATTGAACCCTGTGCTATGGGAGTATCCCCCCTTGCCTTAGAGCCATTACAGCCTTTTGGCTAAGGTCACTGAGAAAATAATTGTGGGATCCTCTTTATCCACTTTCATACCCCATACGGTAGAAGTGCTCCTCAGTTCTCAAACATTCAACATTTTTCAGTCAACTGATTCACCTCCTTTGAAATCCATTTGTTAATTGCTCCTCACACGTCTTTTACTTTCTGCTAACTTTAACCCTGTTGTTCTTCTCTCCTCCACCACTGGCAAAGTCCTTCACCCTCACCATAACTTATTTCTGACAGGTCATCTCCACACTCCCCATGATGATCTGCAGGAAATACCTTTAGGTAGCATTGACATCTCATGGTTCAATGACAGTTCTTACTTAAAGGGCAACAATGGCCAGTTTTCTGTAAATGTTTTATGTATTTTTGAGAAGATTCTGGATTTCTGGTTCATTGACTATGAGAATACATATGTCCATTAAATTTAGATTGTTAATAGTGCTTTTCATATCTTCTCTATTTTTCTTAATTTTCTATATTTGGTTTATTAAACAGTATACAGTGAAAAAAGAAAGGTGACAGCAGCAAATGTGCTGGGTATGCAACTGTAGCTCCTTTTGATGTTGTTGAGGCAGCATCTTTATCCATGACCACTTTAGCCCAACAGGTTGAATTAAACACTCTTACACGGACTTGCACTTTAGCCAATGGCAAAAATGCCAATACTTACACTGATAGAACACATACTTTCAAAGCACTTTTATGATTTAGGAAAGTTGGGAAGCAACTTCTGTATTTCCAGCAAAAATGAAATTTAAAATGACCCCTAGTTTCAGGAATTATCGAATTCAATATTTTTACCTGCCACTTTACCTACTATTCAGCTTCTGAAGCATTCTAAACTTGACTTTCTGGAAGCTAAGGGAAATCATCTTGCTGACATTTCTACAAGGAATGGTGTTCTTAAAGGAACCAACAGCAACCAAACCTCTAACTTGGTTCAAAGGGCTATTTCCCCAAATGATAACAGAAAAAGTGACTAGAGAAGCCCAATGACTGGCCTCAAAAAAAAAGGAAAAACAAGATTTAAAATTCAACAAGCATTGGTTTAATAAGGAGAAAAACCTCTAGTTTTGACCAAGTAACAAAGTAATCCTACCGAAGACTCTAAAAATTTCCATGGCTAACAATCGTACATGCACTAAACCATTAGTCTGCTGACAAAATGCTGGTGTTTATCAGTCAGTATTGGTGGGGAAACACTAGCAAGGCCACAAAAAATGCCTATCTCACTTCTTTCACTTGTCCGAAAAAGAACACAGGGATTCTTGTCCATATTGTTCCTAGACATTTTAAATTGCTTAATGGGCCACTTAAGTTCTGGCTAATGGATTTCATATAATTTCCTTCATCTCATGGATATAAATATGTTTTTGTCATGGTCCATATGTTTTCAAGCTGAACTGGAGCATTCTCTTGAGATGGGCTATCGCCTCTTCTATGGCTAAAGTAGTTCTGAAAAAAGTACTCCAACATGGAGAACTTGTGTTAAACTTCACAATGATTGAGAAACCCATTTTGCTGGTCAAGTACTTCTTTTTTCTTTTTCCCCTTTGCTGTTCTGTGTGGCATGTGGGCTCTTAGTTCCCCAAGCAGGGGTGGAACCTGTGCCCCATGTAGTAGAAGCACAGTCTTAACCACTAGACCACCAGGGAAGTCCCACTGGTCAGGTACTTTGACAAGTCTGCACTATTTCACAACACTTTTACTGTACACTTTTACTGTATTAACCACCCTCCGTCCCCTTGTTTAGTCATATACACTAACAGCCCTATTAAGACTCAATTGACAAAATTTGTAGAGACCCTACAAATCCCTTGACCAAACGCACTGCAGTTGATCCTTCTAAATCTCACATCCATACCTTCTGGAACTAATAATCTTAGAGTCACCAGACACCCAATGCCTTTGGCTCTTGCCTCTTTCGATCCACAACTTATAAAAGGAGAGATACTCCAACATCACAAAGGCCTAACTGCTTCTACCAAAAATAACCATGCTTTTGTAGAACAATCTTTTCACAGCACTCTCTGGAGACAAAGACCTTAAGCATCACACCTTAAAACCTGGAGATTTTTCTTTTGAAAAAGACACCTCCAGAAGATCTTACCGCAGAAGGCCTTTTCAAGTACTATTGACCAACCTCTGTGCTACGAAATTCTAGGGAACAGACTCTTAGATTCAAATCTAACACAGTAAAGAAACAACTAAACTCTTGACTGAAACTGCTTATCATCTGGTGATCTGAAAGCAAAGATTTTTCAGAACTGAAGCAGATAACCCCTAATGAGAGAGTTTTCCCAAGATATACAGATCAGGCTTGTTGGAATTTTGTTGCCAAACCTTGGATGATGACATAACACTTCAAATAATCTCCAATATCTATATCTTGATAACATATGGACACTAGGTTAACATGTGCTTGAGCATTCTCCCTCAAATATGACCTCAATAGGTCTCCAATCTGTGTACTTTCCCCCAGTATGAGATACTACACCCAGGAAAGACCCTTCTTGGTACTGACAGTCAAAAAAACCATTGAAACTGGAAAACTTGACTTTTTTTTTTTGAGTGGCATATTTTCATTTCACTATTAATTTGACACATCTGAACCAAAGCATTCACAATACTTGATAAACTGAAGAGAATCATGTACCATATTGTCTTAGACAAAACGACAGAACAAACAGAACAATTAAAACTACAGAAGGCCTCGGGTGGTCCAGTGGCTAAGACTCCACATCCCAAAGCAGAGGGCCTGGATTCGATCCCTGCCCAGGGAACTAGATCCCATATGCCACAACTAAAGATTCCATAGGCTGCAACTAAGACCCAGTGCAGCCAAATAAATTAATTAATTAAAAAAAAACTACATAAGGCCTTAAAATATATCCATGTGCATGCGGGCGTGCTAAGTCGCTTCAGTCATGTCTGGCTCTTTGTGACCCTGTGGACTGTAGCCCGCCAGGCTCCTCTGTCCATGAGTTTCTCCAAGCAAGAATACTGGAATGGATTGACATGCCCTCCTCCAAAATACATCCACAGTGTGTATTATTTCAATATTCATTCATTTACAAATTAGACTACATACCATTAATTTTCTTTTTCTTTCATTGTTCTACTAAAGCAGGATTCCTCCAAGGAAAGGCAACTTGGTTTTGGGGTGAGCTTTATTATTTTACTATAATGGTTAATATAAAAGTTATGAATTAAACATTTTCTTATCTCCTGCATGCAGTAGTAAATCCATGAAATTCTTAGATACTAATTCAAAACAACAGGTCCTATTCTTAAAAATAGTTAAAGTGAAAAGGGATCAGAGTCTGTCTGTGGTCTTAAAGAACATCTAACGGACTTTCAGGGAAAACCTGACTCAATCCACCATGCTTTCAGAGAAAGATCTTGATGAAAAGGGGGAAGTGTAAAAAATTAGTGACAGAAACCCCAATTAAACAGAGTTGGGAAATCAGCAGGAGGAGCATTCATGGACTGGGACAATAGCAGGGTCCAAGAATAAGAACTCTTTTTCCTGACAACTCAGCCAGGAAAAAGTCATGGGCTTCCTCATGAAGAAAATCTGAACAGACCTATAATAAGTAAAGGAATTAAAATATTAATCTAAAATATTCCAATAAATGAAAGCCCTAGCCTGTTTTTATAGCTTCACCGATGAATTCTATCAAATATTTTGAAAAGACATTCAAAGTAGGGAAGACATTCTGGCCTATCAATAATAAAAGTTCCAAAATACTTTTATCATAAGATTCTGTCTTGAATGTTACTAATATTTTACCAAAACATTTATTATTAACAGGAGTTTGCAAATTTAGCCAGTTTAGAATTCTTAACTGAGCACTTAAAGTCTTAAAACTTAAACAGTTTTATATAGCTCTAACAAAACAAAAGCCAACTTGAAGTAGCCCTGAGCCTTGTCTTATGAGACATTTCCTCAAAGATCTGATTTATCCCTCCTCTACTTAAGGTCATCAGTTACATTAGTACAGCATTTATCAAGTAGGAGCAGAATATATTGCTAGGAATTTCAATCAGTTCAAGGATACCAATAACAACAATACAAACAGATCTGGAATCCCAATTATCAAGGGTTAAAAGAGTCTTGTAAGAGGGATTCCCAGATGACAAAGTAGTAAAGAATCTGCTTGCCAATGCAGAAGATGTGAGTCTGATGTGAGTTCAATCCCTCGGTCAGGAAGATCCCCTGCAGGAGGAAATGGCAACCCACTCCAGTATTCTTGCCAGGAAAATCCCATGGGTAGAGAAGCCTGGTGGGCTACAGTCTGTGGGGTCACAGTCAGATGCAAAAGAGCACACCCACAACTATTATGTAAGGCTTTGGTACTCACAGAGCTTTCTTTAAAACATAATTCCAGTGTTTTTGTTTGTTTGTTTGTTTTACAAATAAACAAAAGGCCACACACACACAAAAAAACATGCTTAGAAGAATGACCAACACATACTCGCTGTAGTAAAGGAGCTATTATTTTATTAGTGAAATGCTGTATCTTTAACACAACTTCAGAATGAGAAATGTGATTTTGGGAGAAAAGTAATCAGTAGTACCAAGGGTTTATTTTGGTATTCTTGTAAAGATACCAGATACGGTGGATTGGTGGCTTGGGGAAAAAGGATGGGGCTAGCCTTAAAAGACTGACTCTTGCCACTTCCCTCTGCTCCCCACATTCTCTCATCTCCAACCAGCTCGTCACAATAGCCTCTGTCAGTTCCTCCAGTGAGTCAAATTTTTTTCCTACCTCAGGATCTTTCCACTGCTGTTCCCTCAACCTCAAAGGGCACAGAGCCTGGACTCAACAAATATTTGTTCAATAGTTAAATTTGGAACTCTTTTAAATGAAGATAAAAGTTAAATCCCTGATAATGTATGATGCTGCCACATAAGAAAATCTGAGGAGAGATGATAAAAGTTGTGACCACAAAAAAAGATGAATGAGCAAATACAAAGGAGTATGCAGAGGTAACCAGGAGAGCTGGAGTGAAATTTTTATTTTTGCTTTTTAATTTTTAACAATATTCTATTGGTTTCTGCCATACAACAATACAAGTCAGTCATAATTGCAGTAAAGTTTTAAGAAGATAGGTAACATCTTAAATTCTCAAGATTGAAAGAATCACTGTATTTGGCAATAATTTAGAGAAAGAACCCTGAAAAAGTAATTTTCCATGAAGTTGGAAGGAGCATGGGGCAAAGGTCAGATTGTTTCAGAAAAATAAGTCAGCTAAAACAGATTAATTTACCAAAATTTACTCTGCTTGATAAGGGAAATAAGTAGGATCCAAGAAAGGTGATTTTAGGGACAAACTGTTTTCTTGCATGATCAAGAACAACTCCAAGAAAAAGAAATGCAAAAAGGCAAAATGGTTGTCTGAGGAGGCCTTACAAATAGCTGAGAAAAGAAGAGAAGATAAAGGCAAAGGAGAAAAAGAAAGATATACCCATCAGAATGTGGAGTTCCAAAGAATAGCAAGGAGAGATAAGAAAACCTTCCTAAGTGATCAGTGCAAAGATATAGAGGCAAACAACAGAATGGGAAAGACTAGAGATCTCTTCAAGAAAATCAGAGACACCAAGGGAACAGTTCATGCAAAGATGGGCTCAATAAAGGACAGAAATGGTGTGGCCCTAACAGAGGTGGCAAGAATACACAAAAGAACTACACAAAAAAGATCTTCATGACCCGGATAACCACAATGGTGTGATCACCCATCTACAGCCAGACATCCTGGAGTGCAAAGTCAAGTGGGCCTCAGGAAGCATCACTACAAAATTAGTGGATGGAATTCCAGTTGAGCTATTTCAAGTCCTAAAAGATGATGCTGTGAAAGTGCTGCATTCAATATGCCAGCAATTTGGAAAACACAGCAGTGGCCACAGGACTGGAAAAGGTCAGTTTTCATTCCAACCAGAGAAAGGCAATGCCAAAGAATGTTCAAACTACTACACAATTGCACTCATCTCACACGCTAGTAAAGTGATGCTCAAAATTCTTCAAGGTAGGCTTCAACAGTACATGAACCAAGAACTTCCAGATGTTCAAGCTGGATTTAGAAAAGGCAGAGGAACCAGAGATCAAACTGTCAACATTCATTGGATCATCGAAAAAGCAAGAGAGTTCCAGAAAAATATCTATTTCTGCTTCACTGACTACACCAAAGCCTTTGTCAGTGTGGATCACAACAAACCTGAAAATTCTTCACAAGATGGGAATACCAGACCACATGATCTGCCTCCTGAGAAATCTGTATGCACGCCAAGAAGCAATAGTTAGAACCGGACATGGAACAAAAGACTGGTTCCAAATTGGGAAAGGAGTACATCAAGGCTGTATATTGTCACCCTGCTTATTTAACTTATATGCAGAGTACATCATGTGAAATGCCAGACTGGATGAAGCACAAGCTGGAATCAAGACTGCCCGGAGAAATTTCAATAACCTCAGATATGAAGATGACACAACCCTTATGGCAGAACTCAAAGAGGAACTAAAGAGCCTCTTGATTAAAGTGAAAGGACAGTGAAAAACCTGGCTTAAAACTGAACATTCAAAAAACTAAGATCATCACTTCATGGCAAATAGATGGGAAACAATGGAAACAGTGATAGACTATTATCTTGGGCTCCAAAATCACTGCAGATGGAGACTGCAGCCATAAAATTAAAAGACACTTGGTCCTTGAAAGAAAAGCTATGACCAACCTAGAGAGCAGATTAAAAAGCAGAGACATTACTTTGTCAACGAAGGTCCGGCTGGTCAAAACTATGGTTTTCCCAGTAGTCATGTTCAGATGTGAGAGTTGGACCATAAACAAAGCTCACCCAGTCAGGATGGCTGCTATCCAAAAGTCTACAAGCAATAAATGCTGGAGAGGGTGTGGAGAAAAGGGAACCCTCTTACACTGTTGGTGGGAATGCAAACTAGTACAGCCACTATGGAGAACAGTGTGGAGATTTCTTAAAAAACTGGAATTAGGACTGCCATATGACCCAGCAATCCCACTTCTGGGCATACACACCGAGGAAACCAGATCTGAAAGAAACACATGCACCCCAATGTTCATCACAGCACTGTTTATAATAGCCAGGACATGGAAGCAACCTAGATGCCCATCAGCAGACAAATGGATAAGAAAGCTATGGTACATATACACTATGGAATATTACTCAGCCATTAAAAAGAATTCATTTGAATCAGTTCTAATGAGGTGGATGAAACTGGAGCCCATTATACAGAGTGAAGTAAGCCAGAAAGACAAAGACCAATACAGCATACTAACGCATATATATGGAATTTAGAAACATGGTAACGATAACCCTATATGCAAAACGGAAAGAGACAGAGATGTACAGAACAGACTTTTGGACTCTGTGGAAGACGGCGAGGGTGGGATGTTTTGAGAGAACAGCACTGAAACATGTATACTATCAAGGGTGAAACAGATCACCAGTCCAGGTTGGATGCATGAGACAAGTGCTCAGGGCTGGTGCACTGGGAAGACCCAAAGGAATGGGGTGGGGAGGGAGGTGGGAGAGGGGATCGGGATGGGGAACACATGTAAATCCATGGCTGATTCATGTCAATGTATGGCAAAAACCACTACAATATTGTAAAGTAATTAGCCTCCAACTAATAAAAATAAATGGGAAACAAACAAACAAACAAAAAAATAAAGCTCAGCGGTGAGGATCTGATGCTTTTGAACTGTGGTGTTGGAAAAGACTCTTGAGAGTCCCTTGGACTGCAAGGAGATCCAACCAGTGCATCCTAAAGGAAATCAGTCCTGCATATTCATTGACTGATACTGAAGCTGAAGCTCCAATACTTTGGCCAACTGATGCAAAGAACTGACTCAGTGGAAAAGGCTCTGATACTGGGAAAGATTGAACACAGGAGAAGGGGATGACAGAGGATGAGATGGTTGGATGGCATCACCGACTGGATGGACAGTAGTTTGAGCAAGCTCCTGGAGCTGGTGATGGACTGGAGCTGGGAGGCCTGGCAATGCTGCAGTCCATGGGGTCGCAGAGCCGGACAGGACTGAGCAACTGAACTGAACTGGTAGGAGACTAAGGAAGCAGACGAAGAGGCAAACAACTAATGTACAAACGGAGTAAAAATAAAAGCTACATCCTGAGGACATTGTGCGTCTCTATTTGTCCAGGTTTGTAACAGCCATGGTGCTTTTCGCACACATTATCTTACTGTTCCCCAGCTCTCTGATGACACATCCTCTAGTTCGATAGTGCGTGCGGAAAGCACTGTGGATGTTAGAAACCTGGACACAGTTCAAAAGCCATCAACTCTTCGGCACTGAGCTTTCTTTATGGTCCCTTGACTGGCATCATCAAGCATCAAAAGGAACTTGTTAGAAATGCACATTCTTGGATTCCACACCGATGGGATTTCAGATGAGTCTCAGCAGCGTGTTTTAACAAATCCTCCAGCGCATCTGATGATCTCCAAGTCCCCACAATCGTCATACTCAGGACGGAACTACGGAGACCACTGCAAGGATGGCGGCCGCCGTCAGAGGACCAAACTTCCTTCTGACCCCTACCTGGATTGTCCTCGCTCCTAGTAGGGGTAGTACACGACCCCACCCAGCCACCACCGCGGAGCAACGTTGCCCCGCTTCGGACTTAGCCCGTGCAGAGTCTTTCCAACTTCAGCCGGAGTACAGGCCAGAAAAGGACTCCTTACTAAACTCCGCTTCCACCCACGAATGTCCTGGGCGTCCCCAGCCTTCCGGCTTCAACTTCCGGCGCAGGGGGGAGGGTGTGGGAGGGGGAGTGGGTGCACGGGTCGGTGCGGAAGGGACTCGGAACGGACGTATCCAACTTCCTCGGCACCGGCGGGGGTGGTGGGGGATATTCGTTCTCCCAACCCTCTCCAGGTGCTAACTAAGAGGCCGGAGGAGACGGCGGTGGAAGAAAGATAGCCTAGTGTAGTCTAAGTGTCCGGGAAATCGGCAACCCAATAAAAGAATAATCTTTGAAAATCACGTTCGCTTTCTTTCCCACCCCAGGCCGCTGAGCCGCGATCCAGGAGGGGTGGAGAAGGGTGGGTAGGACACCGGAGGAAGAAATCTCGCGATATGAGACCGGCCGGGGCGGGGGTGGCACCTCTTCCCTCCTCCTCCTCGCGTTAGTTCCGGTAGCAGAGGAGACACCGCCGCAGTTGCTGCCACCTCCGGGGTTTCTGGCTCTTTTCTCATCGCCTTAAATTCGGTGAGTCCCGGGGCTTGCTCATCTTGGGCCGAGATTGCGGCCCCTAGTCGCTGGGTAGAGGGTGAGGGAGGCGGTGGGTCCTGTGCGGCCCGATCTGGATGGGCCCGGGCGGAGGCCGCCGCATGAAGCCGGCCCAGATCTCGGGCTCGGATTCGGGGGTCTGAGTGGCTGCTTCAGCGGGGAGATCGAGAGGCGGCTGCCCGGGCCAGAACGCGGGGCACAAATGTGCCCCGCGGCTCCACGGACGGAGGCAGTGGGCGAGGCAGGCCCTCGTCCAGCCCTGCCCGGCCTGGGTAACAAAGCCGCCGCGGCCTCTGTTGGGTGATGTACGCGTGGGGGGTTCCGGCGGGCGGGGCGGAGGGGCCGCCACCACCACTGCGGCCGCCTCCACCGCCGCTGCTTTCGCTGGAGGGCGGGCGGATGTACGGGGCGGCGGGGCCCCCGGCGCGAAGCGCCTCGGCGCCTTTGGTCCGCTCGTTGCGGCGGCCGCCACCGCCGACCACGGGGTCAGTGGAGAAGGGGCTGCGGGCGAGGAGCAGCCCTTGGGCGGGGGTGGGTTATTCGTCGCTGGGCTGGAGGCCCGGGAAGGGTTGAATGGGGAGACACGTGCCCGGGCAGGAGGCTTGCCTTGTAAGGCAAGGAGGAGGCTAGGCCCTCTCTCAGCCCCTTTTTGCCGGCTGGAGTGGTGCAAGCGACCGCTACGGTCCGGTCACGACTTGAGGGTAGGGTGGTTCTGCCCTCGGATGAAGGGATTAGCCTTCTGATAGCGTCTTTAAATTGACATACATGTTTTGGATACCTCCTGATTACGGTGGTCGTTTCTGTTAGCCCTCTGTGGTGCTCAGAGTAGTGGAAGATGCAGGCGAATTTAAGCAGGAACGAGGAGACCGTGCTTATGATGGGTGATTTGCCACTAGTCGCAGTGGCGCTGTGAAGTCATTTAAAAGTGGCCTTCACATTTCATCTTTAAAGAGTATTTTGTAGGGAGAAATGCAGGTTTTGAACTTACATTTAATCAAGCAAAGGTAATTCTTTGTGCCCGTCCCAGGTCTATTGCTAGGCTGAAAGTGTATGTTCTACGTAGTTTATCCGTGACTAGGCCAAGGTTTGATGCTTTGTTTTTAAAATGGATGTTTATGGCACTGATATTTTTAAGGCATTATTTTCCCCCTTTAGGGTGTCTTTTATGAATAATCAAAAGCAGCAAAAGCCAACGCTATCAGGCCAGCGTTTTAAAACCAGAAAAAGAGGTAAATATTTATATTCTAATAATATCTTCTTTTCAGACCTCCAGAATAACTTATATTTTGGTTCCTCTGGCAGGCTATTGCTTATTATTAAAACTTAAAGGGAAAGTACCAGAAAGGAGCTTGAATTTGTAGTTGACTGCCATTTCAGATATACCCTTACTGTTTCTACTGCCTTTAAGATTTGTGATATCAACATAGATACATCTAAGCAGGCTAGTGAATGGTCTTTATTGTGAACATACAGTGACTCTAAACAGAAAAAAAAAGTATGGACTTCAGGGCTTCATTTTCACTTGCCAAATTTCATTTAAGCAAGATTTTGCTTGCGAGAAAAGGTTAATTTATAAAAGGAGAACTCCTAATGTGATTACTAGTTTCATCCAAGCTATGTGAACATTTGTGAGAGAAAAATCAGACTTTAACCCATGGAAGTTAATTATGGAACAGAGTTCACATTGCACTGTGTTTTGAAACTATTTCCTCACGGACTTAGTTTAAAAAAAACAACAACACAAGAATTGCATTAACTACTTGTGTTTTATTAGATACTTTGGTGAGTATTAAATACTGTAGCAAGACACTGCACTCATGATACAAAGTTAAGTGAGATGTGGTCTCAGATGTATTTTGTATTAGCTTTAGTGTTTTACCCCTAAACTTTGCAATGTTATTGCTCAAAAGTACATATTGATGTTATCTTACAGGAAACTTTTAGGAAATAAAGAACTGGATCGGCTACTGGTTATAAATTATGTTTTTCAACCCTGAGTGGCAGACTCTTTGAGATGTACATTAGAGAATCTTTTTATAATCTCTCATTGTAGCCTGCCCCCTTACAGCAGGGAACAAGGAGTGTTTTGATTCTAGTCTTTGAAGATTCATTACAATTTAAGCCAGTAAATTTTCTCAAGAGGAATAGTTGGGAACCAGAACAATTCTATAATGGAAAAATCTATATATATTATCTGGTATAATACATTATCAAGTAGTTTTAATATTGTTGTTAGTATCAGGAAGATATGTCACTTCCCCAGATTGAGATTACTCATGGTCTCTTCGTTCTTGTTAATTGGATCCTGATTTGCCTGGGACTGAATAGAGTTCCCAGGACATAGACCTTTCGGTGTTGCAAACAAGAAGAGTCCTAGGCAAACAAAAGGGTTGGTCATCCTAGTGCTATGTAGAAATTAAGACATCATCTAACCTAGATAGGGAAATCAAACCCTGCCCTGGAGTGTATGACAGCCGCACAGTAAAGGCTAGGTATATACCCGAGGCACTGTTTAGAGTGCTTTTTATTTTAGTTATGTCATTTAATATTCAGAACAACTTCATGAGATGGATCCTACTCTTAATCATCATTTACCTCAGGAACATTCAGACATGAAGAATGCACTAAGTTGCTCAACTTCAGATAGTTAAGTGCAGATCTCGGTTTAAATCAGGCAGTTTAAATCCAGAGCCCCTACTCATAACTGCTCCATGTCCTGTATTGGATACTCAAAAAATGTACTTTCTAAAAATTACCTTAATAAGTATTAGAGTGATTTTTCTTTTTTTTTTTTTTTTTCCTTTTTAAGTAGAAAGTGTTACGGTCGTTTAAAGGAAATCAAGAGGTGTCCCGTACTTGGACAAAATTTCACTCAGGAATAAAGTTTACCTGAGGTACAGAAGATATCCTGAATTTCACACTTTTCCAGGTGGAAATTGTCTCCTAGCAGTAGAAACACCCCAGTTCATTTAGGTCACTTAGGAGACCTGCATGAAAAAATAAGAGAGAAGCCATACACTTCTTGTGATAGGCAGTCCTGCCTTGCACTCACAGAGGTGCAACTTGGAAAGGATGTGTTTAGTCTCCTGTCTGTTTGCTTGTGTTACAGGTCTTAGGCAATTAAGTAGCATTTGTTTTTCCCAGGTACTGAAATAAGTGAAATTGTAATGAAGGTGGTTAACTTACTCAGTAGTTACAGCTTCATAAGGCAGTGGTTTCACGCCCTTTTAAAACGTAAATGTTTTGGGGTTTTCCCTCCAGATGAAAAAGAGAGGTTTGACCCTACTCAGTTTCAAGACTGCATTATTCAAGGCTTAACTGAAACTGGTACTGATTTGGAAGCAGTAGCAAAGTTTCTTGATGCTTCTGGAGCAAAACTTGATTACCGACGATATGCAGAAACACTCTTTGACATTCTGGTGGCTGGCGGAATGCTGGGTAAGTGTCTGAGTCTTGTGGGAAGTGTGTTTTATGGGGATTATGTAAAACCCAGCATCTGAACTGTTTGACAGACCTATCAAATCAGGATAGCTTTGTTTCTGTTTGTTTTCTTTTTTCCCCCTTAGGATTTTCACTTTTTGCCTTCTCAAATTATAGTAAATTTGCAGCTCACATTGCTCTGTATAACTTTATATTTGAAATCCATGACAGAACCATAACATTTGGGGAAGACTTTTCAGTCTGATACATAAGTCCCAAAACATCTCTCACTGGTAATTTTTCCAACTTGTGTTTGCACACTCTCAGTTAATGAAGAAATCCATATCTCTTTTTCTGTCTTACCAAATACTTTATATAGACAACCCTCCATATCCAAGGTTCCACATCCATGGATTCAACCCAACTGTGGATCAAAAATTTTCCAGGGAGGGGAGGAGTAGAAACTTCCAAAAAGCAAAACTTGGATTTGCCGTATACAGCAACTATTTTTTAGCATTTATGTTGTATTTGATATTACATACAGTCTAGAGACCATTAAAATATACAGAAGGATAAATGCAGGTTGTATACAGATACTATGCCCCTGGTAACCCCAGTTCAATTCCTGGGTGGGGGAGATCCCTGGAGAAGGGATAGCTACCCACTCCGGTATTCATGGGCTTCCCTGGTGGCTCGGGTAGTAAGAATCTGCCTGCAATGCGGGAGACCTGGGTTTGATCCCTGAGTTGGGAAGGTCCCCTGGAGGAGGGCATGGCAACCCACTTCAGTATTCTGGCCTGGAGAGTCCCCAGGGACAGACAAGCCTGGCAGGTTATAGTCAGTTGGTTCACAGAGTCGGACACAACTGAGTGACTAAGCACACACGTTCTCTTTTATATAAGGGACTTGAGTATTGACAGATTTTCCACCAGAGCCCTGGAGCCAATTCAGGACAGTGCTATACCTGAGTCCATGGGGTGGCAGAGTTGGACACAACTTAGCAATTGAACAAGTAACTGAATACTAATTCTGCATTCTTCTGTGTATTAGCCACTAGCTAATTATCAATCACTTAGAATGTGCCTAGTACAAATTGAGAGGTTAAAAAACACTTTGGATTTTGAAGACAGTGTTAAATAGAATAAGACATCTCAATAATACTTTGAATACTAAAATGTTAATATTTTTGATGTGTTGAATTAAAGTATATCAAAATTAATTTCACTTCTTATTTTTAATGTGGCTGCTAGGAGATTTAGAATTAATTATGTGGCTCACATTATATTTCTACTCGTAGCCCTGCTAATTTACTCCTGCCTTCACTCTCAGCAGCTTAACAGAATGTGCTACTTAGTTACATATCCTCAATTGATGCTGGTAATTTCATTTCCATGGCTCCCTAAAGTATTCCACAATGTTTCCACAGTAACATTGTATTGAACCTCACACCAGGCTGCTGGATTGAGAACTCTTATTTGTGTACATGCAGAATGGAGGCTCAGAGAGTCTTCCATAGCTTGCATGTAGTCAAACAGTTGCTCAGTGGTGGAACTGTGAAATCAGAAAGAAAGATTGAAAGAATTATTAATTTTAAATGAATGTCATTGCAATTTTTTTGTAAAATATACTTTAGCCCCAGGTGGTACACTGGCAGATGACATGATGCGTACAGATGTCTGTGTGTTTGCAGCACAAGAAGACCTAGAGACCATGCAAGCATTTGCTCAGGTAAATTAAACTTTACACAATTCACTTAGCTGTTGTCCATCCAGCTCATGTTTAAGAAATAATCTGCCTTTGTGTTTTTTTTTTTTTTTTTTTTTTTGAATAGTCTGCTTTTAAGAGGTTGGTGGTAGAAGGTTGAAGGAATTTGAGCTGAAAGTTTAGAGGTGTTCTTGGTGTACAGTATGATTTGGAAACTTAAAAATGCATTGAAGAAAACAAAAATAGAAAAAAAATTGAATTACTTTTCCTTTGTTTGTCTAGAATTAATCCATTTTTTAAGGAAAAAAGTCAAGCTGAAAAAGGAAAATCAGTTCCCTGTCATGATTTTCATCATTAAATTATTCTACATATAGCTTTTTAAAGGTGAATGAGTTATAGGCAGATTAGCTTCTTTATCAGTCAGAATCTCATTTGAAAGTTCATACAAGTAAAAAAAAAAAAAGTTCATACAAGTGCATCTAACCTAGGGGTTGTTGTCTTTGTCATTCAGAAAGTAGAACTATATTTTATGATCTTTTGTTAATATCCTACAGGTAGGTAAATGACTTGTATTTGAGCAGTAATTAATTTGTACTTTGATACTTTGGCAATAAAAGTCTATCGGGGCTGGTGATTAAAGTGTTAACATTATTGGTATATTGTAGGATTTCGGAACAGACAGGATTTCTTAAGCTGATTAAATATAATGATTCCTTTGCTGTTCTAGAGATACTGTGGAGAGGTCTTAGTTTCCCTGATTTAGATCTTTTGGGTATCTGACATTTTTACACATGAAGTTATTCAGTTCCTTTATTAATTCTTATAGGTTTTTAACAAGTTAATCAGGCGCTACAAATACCTGGAGAAAGGTTTTGAAGATGAAGTTAAAAAGGTATGAGCAGCAATATCCTTTGTGGAAAACAAAAGGTTAGGGCCAAAGAAGGGAATGTTAAATCCTAATTCTGCCATGGATTTGAGATAATTTTAGATATTTAAGTGGGCTGTCTTTGAAATGAAGTTCCGAGCATATCATGTAGTTTAATTTGCTGTACACTGTTTCTTAGTTCTATGTTCAAGTGGCAAAGGAGTAAAAATCCAAGTGGAGTTTGTTCAAAAGTCAGAGTAACAGATCAGAGCTAAATACCTTGACAAAGAGAAATTTACCATGCTTGCTCTTAGAGTCAGATAGTGTACATATCAGTGCACGGAAAAGTTGGTAAAGTTAATATTAACTCATTCAATACTCTCAAAAGCCCTGTGAAGCAAGTTTTATTTTACACATTTACATGTGGACAAGAGGAGACTGTGCCAGAGGTTAAGTGTCTTGCCTAAGATTATTTAGCTAGTGAGTATTATAACTGAGATACAAACTTGAGTGGTTAGACCTCAGAGCCCATAGTTTTAACCAATATAATATGCTTTACTGCTTCTCTTTATATAATACAGTTGCTCTTTTAACCCTTGACTATTTGCTTTTATAGCTGCTGCTGTTCTTAAAGGGTTTTTCAGAGTCGGAAAGGAACAAGCTGGCTATGTTGACTGGTGTTCTTCTGGCTAATGGAACACTTAATGCATCCATTCTTAATAGCCTTTACAATGAGAATTTGGTTAAAGAAGGTAATCAACCTTTCATAAATGGGTAAAGATGAACTGATATAAAAGTTAGGATATAGTTTGTGTAGATTTGACCTGTGTGATACTGATAGAACTAGTGTCCTTGAATATAATTGGTTCATTTCAATTCAGTCATTTAATGTATAACTTTAGCATTTAGACACACACCAAATATCCAGGGTCTAGACAAAATGTGATTGATTGTAAAGTAAAAATAGAAATGCTGTGGAAACCCAGAGAGATCAATTCCAATTGAGAAACTTGGGAACATTTTAACTGCTTTGATTACTGAGTATTTAACATGCCTTAATGTAATTCTCAGAACAACCCTGTCAAGTGTAAGAATTGTCACTTTCATTTTACACATCAGAAAAATCTAACTTAACTAACAGTACACAACTAACACATGGTAGAATAGAGAAATTGGAATGGGTTGGTAAACAGTGGAAGAGGGAAGTTTAGGGGTAGGTTTGGGGATAAAGTGAATAATCCTCTGTGCTGGACCTTCAGAGGGAGGAAATGGGGAGATAAAGTCATTGAAATCCAAGAAGGTACTTCTGTTAAATAAGCTCTGTTTTTCTACAGGGGTTTCAGCAGCTTTTGCTGTAAAGCTCTTTAAATCATGGATAAATGAAAAAGATATCAATGCAGTAGCTGCAAGTCTTCGGAAAGTGAGCATGGATAACAGACTGATGGTTTGTGACTTTTCATTCTTCCTTTCTTGACAACACTTAAGGAAAATGTGACAGACAGCTTTCCCATTTTTAATCTGTGAGAAGAGGGAAAGTGTTTTTCTTGAATGATTTGAAGACCATTTAACAAGATTAAATTCTCATTTCAGGAACTTTTTCCTGCCAATAAACAAAGCGTTGAACACTTCACAAAGTATTTTACTGAGGCAGGCTTGAAAGAGCTTTCAGAATATGTTCGGAATCAGCAAACCATAGGAGCTCGTAAGGAACTCCAGAAAGAACTTCAAGAACAGATGTCCCGTGGTGATCCATTTAAGGATGTAAGTATTTCACCAGAGTGAGTTTTAATAATAGCTGAGAATGTTATGCTGGGGCTTTGCCTCAGTCTTTTTCATATTTGGTGCCTTACATGTGCCCTGAAATCCTAATAGTTGGGGATTTTGTAAGGTGCAGGCCAATAGACAGACCTTTCTGTTTTCATCGTGGGCTTTTCTTAGGTAGTTTGCCTGTGTGTAACATAAGGTTTAGAAGTAGAAGTCTTTACCTTCTAGTTTTAAAAGTTGTGTAGTTGTATGTGGTCTCCTGGTCATTGCTAGTTGCATGGAAAAGTCTTTATGCTTTTTGAGATATGTATAGTATCAAACTTAGTTCTGCACTAAATATCAAACTTCTGTACGATAATTGGATTCTTTTGCAGATAATTTTGTATGTCAAGGAAGAAATGAAAAAAAACAACATCCCAGAACCCGTTGTCATTGGAATAGTATGGTCCAGCGTAATGAGCACCGTGGAATGGAACAAAAAAGAGGAGCTTGTAGCAGAGCAAGCCATCAAGCACTTGAAGGTATTAGAATTGTGCCTGATAAAACCTTTTGTAAGTGGGGATAAGTGCACTGTCCGTGTACTTTTCCAAAAGGATTTCTCATATCCTATGGTTTCTGGGGTAAGCCACCAGTAAGTAGACAAATAACATTAAATATTGATGATAACCTTTTAAAAAGTCTTAACTTGGGCTTTCTATTACCTACAGGATAAAAACAAACTCATGTTAAAAGTAGCTTAAACCTGTAATTTGGTGTTTGCTTTTGAAAGAATATTGAAAAATAGGAGGATTCTTTCTTTTCCCTTTAAAATATTAAGATTGTAGTCACAGTTATCTGGAATCCTTGGTTTAATATTGCCTCTTTGATTTAAATGCTTAAGAGATTTTTCTGCCTTTTTTTTTTATTTGTTTTAAAAAAAAGACTTCCGCTAAATAGAATATGTAGTGATTGTAACAGATGAGTTGTGTTCTGTCTTAGAAGTTTGTACTGAATGTACAAATTCACTACATTCAGTATAAATTCATTGTACTGAATGACTAAATCTTTTCTCCTTTCCCTTTAAAAGCAATACAGCCCTCTACTTGCTGCCTTTACAACTCAAGGTCAGTCTGAGCTGACTCTGTTACTGAAGATTCAGGAGTACTGCTATGACAACATTCATTTCATGAAAGCCTTCCAGAAAATAGTGGTGCTTTTTTATAAAGGTAATTTAAATTTTGAATTTTGTTAATACATTTATTGCAAAACCTACAAAACTCAAAATAATTGAGTAGTTCTCTGAACATCAGCACCCTAAAGTATTTCACTCCAATCACAGGGCCAAGTTGTCTCTGATATAATTGGGTATGTTTTTAGTGCGTTATCATTGAAACATCTCTGAAGCTTTCTTGATGAGCCTCAGACTTCACCTGCTGTATTCTAACAGTCCTCTTCCCCAGACAGATGATTTTCTTGGTTCCTGTATTTTAAACCTAGAGGCCTACCTGCATCCCCAGATTTTTTTTAAGCACCCTGTGCTTTGGTGATTATCAACTTGTGGTTAGATTTCTTTAAAGTATCTATACCTCCACTTACTTCCTCCAGATTATTTAGAAGTAAGTCTTTAAAGTCCTCATTTAATTCTGGAAAAGTTGATAAATAACTTTTAATTTTATCAGTAAAACACTGGACTTTTTTTTTTTTTTCATTTATTTTTATTAGTTGGAGGCTAACTACCTCACAACATTGCAGTGGGTTTTGTCATACATTGACATGAATCAGCCATGAAGTTACATGTATTCCCCATCCCGATCCCCCTGCCCACCTCCCTCTCCACCCGATTCCTCTGGGTCTTCCCAGTGCACCAGGCCCGAGCACTTGTCTCATGCATCCCACCTGGGCTGGTGATCTGTTTCACCATAGATAGTATACATGCTCTCTCTCGAAACATCCCACCCTCGCCTTCTCCCACAGAGTTCAAAAGTCTGTTCTGTACATCTGTGTCTCTTTTTCTGTTTTGCATATAGGGTTATCGTTACCATCTTTCTCAATTCCATATATATGCGTTAGTATACTGTATTGGTCTTTATCTTTCTGGCTTACTTCACTCTGTATAATGGGCTCCAGTTTCATCCATCTCATTAGAACTGATTCAAATGAATTCTTTTTAATGGCTGAGTAATATTCCATGGTGTATATGTACCACAGCTTCCTTATCCATTCATCTACTGATGGGCACCAAGGTTGCTTCCATGTCCTGGCTATTATAAACAGTGCTGCGATGAACATTGGGGTGCACGTGTCTCTTTCAGATCTGGTTTCCTCAGAAAACACTGGACTTTTAAGTAACATCACAGTACCACATGTAAAATAATTTTTTAATTATCTATCAAATATCCCTAATCATTTATCACAAGATTTCTCAACCTTGACCCTACTGTTTTGGGCCAGAAAACTGTTTTGTAGATGACTGTCCCGTGCATTATAGTGTTTAACAGCATCCCTGGCATCAGCCAACAGGTACCAGCAGCACATCTCCCCAGTGTGACAACCAGCAATGTGTGTAAACATTGTCTGATGTCCCCAGGGGATCAGGTTGTCTTCTGTTGAGAGAAGCACTCTACAAGTTGATAAAAAGTTTCTTAGTATATGGTTCTCATTTCATCTTTTCTACTTTTCTTTAAAATATTAATTTGTTGAAGAAACTAGTTGAGTGTTGAATACAGATTTATTTTGTAAGCAACAAAAATAATTGGTTTTACTCCACATTTCAGTAAAAATAAAAACGCTATGAAGGCATATGCACCTCAGGGAGTGTCCTTAACTCTGCCTTAGTTACGGGAGTACTGTATGAGAACTCCACAGATGTAAAGGTTGCTCTCTTCTTTACAGCTGAAGTTCTGAGTGAAGAACCCATTCTAAAGTGGTATAAAGATGCACACGTTGCCAAGGGGAAGAGTGTCTTCCTTGAGCAAATGAAAAAGTTTGTAGAGTGGCTCAAAAATGCTGAGGAAGGTAAGTCTTTTCATTTGTGAAGCCTGAGAACTTACTTTAATGTGGACAAGAATATGTCCATACATGTCGTCTTTCATTCAGATACCATTTTCTAAAGTACAGATTTTTGTTCATTCATGACACACCTCCAAAAACTCATTTACTTTAAGGCAGGGGAGAAAAACTAAACTTCAGGTATTTTGATGCCTTGGCCATAATACTAACATTCTTAGGAAAATTGAAAATTCTGAGAATGTGTGTATTAGTCATTCACTCATGTCCGACTCTGGAACCTCATGGGCTGTAGCCTCCCAGACTCCTGTCCATGGAGTTCTCCAGACAAGGATACTGGAGTGGGTTGCTGTGCCCTCCAGGGGAATCTCCTCAACCCTGGGACTGAAACCAGGTCTCCTGCAGTGCAGATTTCTTTACCATCTGAGCCACCAGGGAAGTTCAAATACTTAAGAATTTTAAGATTTACAGATGCATACTTTTTGATATCCTCCTCATATGAGTAGATCATTATTAATAAAAATTTTTAAGTAAAGTTATAAATGGAACTTTTACTTTTTGATATCATGTAATGCTTGATTGCACTTTTCCCCTTTTCTAGAATCTGAGTCTGAAGCTGAAGAAGGTGACTGAATTTTGAAACTACACCATCAGTAAAGCAAACAGGAGTTGTAGATAAAATGTCATGTCTCATGTGTCCTGGTTCTTACATCTTCCTACCTCCCTATATCAAGCATGATATAAGGGCTTTCATGGCAAATTTTATTTTAACTGTTTCTATGGTTACTGGAAATGTTGAATTTAGTTTCTAAAACCATGTTTTAAGTAGCTACAGGAGCTATAGATTTGAATCTGATGTTGCATTAGTCTTTTCAGTTATCTTCTACCTCCTGTATTTTCTACTGTAATAATGTAATTTAAGGCCTTCCACAATGAACAGTTCACTTTATTCCCTGGGTTTTCTATATAAACAGTTTTCAAGATATGATTTGGTTAAAAATAATTTGTTATAAAAATTCTGTTTGCAAATTAAACTGTAAAAGTATCCAGTGTCTCAGAAGGCAATGATTTGTGTGATAATTTGATATGCCCAAAGCCCTGCTCATCAATGAAAACTCTCATATACAGTAATTGAATTCATTGACATGAATCTTGAGTATTTGGACCATTGCTTCCATGTTAACATTTTCTTGGCATTTTTAGCCCCAGATGTACTTGAGCTCAATTGTCTGCTCTCTGATTTTTATTCCCTAAAATGAAGCCATGGGGAACAAACTTGAAAGTGGGGTATTTGGGAAATTATATGTGACAACGGTAGTGGGAAGAAAAAAATGGAGCTTTTTCCCATTGAGAAACTTCTGCATTCAGTTTGTTTCTTTCCACAAAACCATTTTCAAATATACCTTGGAAAAAGCCTTGTCACTTAAAGTGTTTTACACTTATCCTGCACTTAGATTCGTGAGAAAGGACTAAAAATAGTGCGAGTAAAGCAAATGACTGTACTAAACCCAGAAAATTGTTGAAAGAAAAATGATCAGCATGTTCTAATTGGGACTGCAAATATAACTCAATATTGCCTGTTGGCTTCGCATATTTGTTGTAAAGAGTAAAGTGCAGTGATAATGATGTATTCCTACTTGGTCATAGTGGACCAGCTTCATTCTCTTCACAGGTTCATTTATGACTTAATTATCTGGCTATTAACTTAACCTAGTTGCCAGTTTTTTAAATTGCCATGAGCCAAATATCTCTTCTATACAGTTGATCCATTTATTTTAATGGCTGCCTTTTTAATTTCCATCTTTTCTTGCTGCTACCTGTCTTTATATGTAGTCATTAGAAAACAAAGTGTGGTCACGCTTTTTGCTGCAAAGATTTCATGTTGGAAGTGAACACTTCGAAAGTTTTTTGACTGGTGAAAGAAACGAGCTTGGAATAATGCCACGAGAGACTTGAGTGGGAATTGCCTTTTTCAAAGGTGCCATTCTTATGAGCCAAGAATTTGTGTTTAGAAGTTTATCTTGAGGGAATAACATGTAATATAGTTTGAAATAAAGGTATAACCTTATGAAGAAGAGCATTATAATTGATACCATTGTGAAGGGGGTGAAATTGTTAAATGAATGACTTTTGATAAAGCTTTCATGCACAGGCAAAATGTATTCACTAGGTTTCTACATAGTGATCTGCTTTTACTTTGTAATTTGTAGTCCTCAAAAGACTTTTTTTAAAAAATAAAGTCTATCCTTACACTTAGGTTTATATAGGTCAGTCTTCTTTTTTTTTTTTAATTTTTTTTTGTAAATTCCATGCTGATGCCTAGTGGTAACTATGTTATGTGTCAGATATATCTACTGTGTAAGCATTAAATAATCGCTCTTTTCATCCTTATGACTCCCAGCTTCACAGAATTCTGATGTAGCAGAAATTACATTAACATTTCTACAACCAAACCTTGCATGTTACTGCAGTACAGAGTGTACCTTGTTTTATTATATACTGTGTATAGTGAAAGTGTGTGTAGTTTTCCAGAAAACTACATTATGATCCTTGTCTGATCAGTTCTTTCCTTCATAATGACAAAGTAGTGTTTACTTACTACAGTATTAACAGTAAGTGGATGTCACCTATGACAGTATAGTGTAAAGAAAGGGAATGCTTTCTAAAAAGACTTAGCAGATTTTCATTCTGAATTTTAAGTGGCAATTTTGAGTCTCAGCTGCCAGTGCCAACCTCAGATATGTAAATATAGATGTTAAGATTGTACTTGTAATCATGAGCCGATACATGTTCATTGATTTTTCCTAACTTGGTGTCAGTTTCTAAAGATAAGTCTCCTCTTAGATACCATAATTAAATGTGTGCTTAGAGCTGATTAAATTTCTTAATTATTCTGGGAGTATTGTCCTAGAGACATTTATTATATTCTTAGGAAAATTCCAAATGCCACAGGATATTTTAACACAGCATGGTGATGGTGGGGAGAAGAAATGCTTGTGACTGAGATTTATTTCCAATTCAATGTTTTTAAGGCTTTTTTCTCATCAACCCTATCCCTAAAGCCTTTTAAACTTTTTTAACAGTGCACCAATGAATTTTTTTTTTGGCCACACTACATGGCTTCCAGGATCTTAGTTCCCCAACCAGGATTTGAACCTGTGCCCTCAGCATTGAAAACATGGAGTCCTAACCACTGGGCCACCAGGGAATTGCCCCAATGAATTTTAGTATCACAGATATGCTGTATATGTATTGTATCTGGTTTTTACATGAAAAGAGTAAGGGGGTTTGGGGGTCCTATTTGGGGGTGACACCAACCCCCATTTGAGAAATCATACCCTAATATATTTTTTAAGGGGAGGGCCACCTAATGGTAGACATTTGCATTGGCAGACATATCTTTATGTGTGTCCAAATCCTGGAGCCGTGTTATTTTCTGCCAGAGTCATAGAAAATAGCAGACCTTTGTTGTCTGCCAGTCACCATCATTGAACAGCTGTGCTTTACACCCTTCCTGCCACAGGCATGAGACAAATCATTTCCCCGTGGCTTTGGACATCTTGATAGATTCTTGCTTGATTTAGAAATGTATTCATAATTAGAATCATTCAGGTTCCTTCTTATCTATAAAAATCAGTTAAAATCCTAGGTGAATGATTTAATTAAAGTAGGTTATAACACTTTGATAAATGGCATTGAAATTTTACCAGTGAGTCTACAGTCATACCCAAGTAAGCTGCTTGCAGGAACTGATAGCACTATTATTGGCTGGTTGAAAATGTAACATGCCAAAGTTTTAGTGTACTTTATTAATTAATACCTAGACTACTGAATTACCTTTGTAAAAATTTCCTCCAATGCTATTTACAGGTGCCACGTAAAACAGGCTAGTGCATTTCTGTGACAATTCTAGTAAACTGCCTTGCTGTGATTTTTCATGTAAAATATTAGTGCTCTAGTATTGATAAAGAGTATGTCTATTCACCAGCCTACTGAGGCCTAATGGTTTCACATATAATTATTAAGAAATATGTTTTTAAGATGGCTTTATATAAGCGGGATCTAGAAAATAAGTACTTTTGACTTCAAAATAATGAGTTTATAATTGGCCTCTGTCTAAAAAACTTGAATTGTAGTGGATTTGTACTTAAACACAATCTTGCATAATTGTATGAAATTTGGTTTGGATCAGAAAGATTTCCAAACTCCTTTCCCTCTCTACTTTTTTTTCCTTCTATTTAACTATGGCTATTAGCCACCATACCAAATCCAGTCGTTTTAATTTTCCAATGCACTTATAATCCTTTTATCTTTATTCCAAGATTATAATTTCACCTCTTAATGAATTGAAAAAAGGGTGAGAATATTTTACAAATTCACTCAATTGCTGTCAAGTTATTTACTCAGTTAACCTTAAAGTAAAGGCTTCAACTGTTTGTGCCTGCTCTAGTACCCTAGAGGAGACAATGGCAACAAACCTGTTCAGTCCTTTGCTTTGTAGACTTTATCGAGAGGGACCAATATCTCATTAAACTGTGATACAATTAGAATGTTTATAGTTGTATTGGTGTAGGTCTGCGAACTATGCATTCAATATGTATAATGAATTTGGGGTGCTACAGAGTTATCAAATATAATTGAGTTGTTTCATTTCAGGGAATTTCCAGTCAGTGTAATAACCATTTTAAAATATCTTAGGATGAAAATAGTTTAAACCATTTTTTTTTAAAGCCAAACTCCTGAAGGCTGTGCTTCAAGTTGACTTAGAGGTAAACATTGGGGAAATACAGACTGAAGAATACTCTTTTCAGAAAGGTGTTCTACATTCTCTGCATCTTAAGAATAAAATATTATCTCTGTAAGTACACTTTATTTCCATTCTAGTTAGGACTAATGGATCCTGGCATGGCAAATAGCTGAAGAATGGAGAAAACGGGATAGCTGATAATCCAGATAGTTTTTGACAGTCTGAACAACCTCAAGTACAGCCGTTCAAGCCAGTAATTACATTGCTGCATTATTTCTGTGTTTAACTGTGAAATTTGCTTCTTGCCTGTACCCCTGAAATTGAATAAAATTTCATGAACTCCTTACTAATGTAAAAAGAAGAGCAATGACTTGCACTGGTTGTTGTCAGTAACCTTTGAGTGCTGGAGTTGGTTAAAACTCGGTCCTTTTCCTGGTCCTTTCTGTTTTGCCTTCGTGTTTAAAATACCATCAAAAGACCTGTGCCCTCAGAAGACAATTGTTTCCAGATAATGTTTGCTTTCGTTTGACTCACATGTACTTCAAACTCCCATCCAAACCTGTGCACGTTCAAAAATTGCCATCTACCCTCTCCAGAAAGCTTCAGGTCCCTTCTCTTCTCACATCTAACAGATCAAATCCTACCCATTCCAATTACAGAATCACTTCTTTCCAATGCCATCACCTGAATTGAAGCCATCAGCATCTCTTATGGAGAAGGCAATGGCACCCCACTCTAGTACTTTTGCCTGGAACATTCCATGGACGGAGGAGCCTGGTGGGCTGCAGTCTATGGGGTTGCTAAGAGTCGGACACGACTGAGCAACTTCACTTTCACTTTCACTTTTCACTTTCATGCACTGGAGAAGGAAACGGCAACCCACTCCAGTGTTCTTGCCTGGAGAATCCCGGGGATGGCAGAGCCTGGTCTATGGGGTCACACAGAATCGGACATGACTGAAGCGACTTAGCAGCAGCATCTCTTAACACCTAGTGAAAGTGAAAGAAGCTGCTCAGTCATGTCCGACTCTGTGCGACCCCATGGACAATAGTCTGCACCAGGCTCCTCCGTCCATGGGATTTTCTGGGCAAGAGTACTGGAGTGGGCTGCCACTCCAAGGAATCTTCCCGACCAAGGGATCGAACCCACGTCTCCTGCATTGTACACAGACGCTTTTCCGTCTGAGCCACCAGGGAAGTCCAACACCTAGGGTAGTGTTTAAATGCAAGTGTAGTTTTAAGACTTTTGCCTTTGCCTGGAGGGTGCTGTATAATCCTTTAACTCAATCTGCCTTCCCCTCATTCACCACTATATACTCTGTATTCGATAGTATTTGTCTGTTAGTAAGCATTAAATTTTAGTTGAATATGTGAAGGAAGAAGTCTGGTGTTTCCTGAATTAGAATACTGAAGTTGAGTATATAAAAAAATGAACTTCTGGGGATGTTTACATGTAGAATTAACTCTGTTACATGAATTTGACAAGATTAATCCAAGATTTCTCTTCAGTGCTTAGGGTTGCTGTGACTGTTGTGGCCAGAATTAGAGTCAGTCTGTCAGCAGAGAAGCTTTGCTGAGTTTAAGGCTATGGAGGTGAGCAGGACTGGCTGCCAAAATTCAGGCCTGTGGAACGGAGCAGGTAATCAAGAGTGAGGTGAGTGCAAAACAAAGACATTAGAGGTACCAGCAAGTCGGAGAGTTCACTTTCAAGGGCTTTCTATAATCTACCACTCATGCCACAAGAAACAAAAGAGGTTTGTAAGCCCTCAGCATCAAAACTGCACGCCTTCCCGAAACACAATCTTGGATGAAGATGTCACGCTGATCTATGAGCTGTGTGATTGGGTAAATAATCCAACCTCTAAGCCGCCTTTTCTGCATCTGTAAAAGAAGGAACTGTGATAATGATGCCGATTTCATGGAGTGGTTGAGAAGTTTACAATGAAATGATCTGTTTAAATAGAGATGCTTGATGCAGTACTTGTCACATAATCACTTGATTCAGCAGCTATTTTGTTTGGCAAGGAAGGATATGTTCATGGGAAACTGAGAGCTCTGAATTCAGGTCTCTTGATAGATTTGCATTGGTAGAAGGTAATGGAAGTTTCAACAACCATCATCACGCTGCCTGCTTTAGCAACACTATTGTGTGTGCCCATGCTCCACAACAGAAGAAGCCGCTGCAACGAGAAACCTGTGCGCTGCAAACTAGAGCGTAGCCCCCACTTGCCGCAAGTGGGGAAAGCCTGCGTACAGCAATAAAGACTCAGAACAGCCAGAAATAAATTTTTTTTTTTTAATATTTTTAAAAAGTCACAAAGAGTTAATGGTAGATGAAAAATACTCAATTGTTGGAAGAAGGGAAGCAGATGACCGACTGACTTGGTTTCAGCACTCTCTGTTCTAACCCCGTGTGGCACAGTAGAGAGCCAACAAGGAGAAACAGATCAACACTGCAGGGCCCAAGAAAGTCTCAGAAGTTTGGACTGCTCGTTTTAAGGATGCGGGTAAGGAATAAAGCTGAAAATAGATGAATTTATTGGGCTCTGTAAGAGCACCTCTATCCTTTCTCAATTTATGCCACCACTGACTGCCCTTACAGAAGTCAGCAGAAAATGGGTATACCATCTGTATAAATGGGGAGAAATGATGGGGGCTATGGACTAGTTGATGGCATACAGGATAAGAGCGCCATGTTAAACTCCCCCCTCCAAAAGCGTGGGCAGATCCCTAGCACAATACCCTTGTGTAGCAGAGCCACAGTAGTCCCCAAATAGTGATTCTTCCGATTTGTTCTTTTTTTTTTTTAAAAAAAAAAAATCTGCTTTTCAGATAAATAAACCAGTCATTTATTCCCCTCTTTTTCTTGTTTAGAAATTCTCATGATCCCTCAGACAGTTCCCTCTGGAACGAGCTTTCCTCTTCTCCCCCAGCCAGCCCCAGTGGGTTCACCTTTACAGGCTCTGGGCCGATTTGTTCTTAAGACTCCTCAACCTTTAGTAGGACACTTGTCTGCTCACAGAACATCTGTCAGCCTCCCTTGTAAGTAAGAGTGACCATATGATTCAGCTACAGACGATGCCTTTAGAGGAAGTGGCCATGTCTTTTCCCTTCCCTTTTTTTCTTCCTGCTACCTGGGAAATGGGCATGATGACTGGAGTTCAAACAGGATTCTTGGACAATAAAGATGAACTATTTGTGGAGAATTGCAGAGCAACAAAATAGGAAAATCCTGAGTTCATAACAGCATTATATCCCTGAACAACCTACATCTGAACTACTTTCAGATAATCTTATCTAGATCATTTTTATTTCAGGTATCCTATTCCATGCAGATGAATGTAATCCTGAATGGTTCTTTAGAAATATAAAGTGAAACAGCAAACAAAATAGCCATAATAGACTCAAGGAGAAAATCCAAATAAATCCATCATCATGGGGGGAAAAATTCAGGAGGTAATGTGCCAAGTATGAAGCTGTTGTCTCTTAGCTTCAACATACCCTTTCATCCTACATGATTTTAGGGCTGGAACTCTGCACACTGCATTTCTTGTATGCCATCTGGTTCTCAGTTGTGTCCTATTCTTTGCGACCCCATGGACTGTAGCCTGCCAGGCTCCTTTGTCCATGGGATTCTCCAGACAAGGACAATGGAGTGGGTTGCCATTTCCTTCTCCAGGGTATCTTCCCAGCGCAGGGATCGAACCCAGGTCTCCTGCATTGCAGGCGGATGCTTTACTGCCTTGAACTACTAGTTAGGCTCTGCCGATAGAGGGTCTTCGAGGGAAACTGGAGTGATAAAGCAGGAGGCTGACTTGCTGCTGCCTGTTCCTGTCAGTGTCAGCTCAGCAATGGCCCTTCACCCCCGCAAAGGCACTGGGCTCCATTCTGCAGTTTTCCACACTGACTACAGTCACTCTCAGAAATACCAGGACCAGCCAACTGGCATTTTTCTCTCAAAAATCTGCCTCAGCTCCACGGGGTTCATTCTCTGAGTTGAAGGCTGTAGCCAAGCATGCGCCCCTCCCCAAACTGAATCCTTGCACTTTGGGTTCTCTTCTAAACCTTTAAAGCCTTTTTCCCTTCAGCCACAGACAGGATTGCTGCTTCTTGCAGTTACTACCTCTGCCTTGTCAATTCCCTCATTCTTACTTTAAAATACTTTATATATATAAAATATATATATTATATTTTTATAATATATAAAAATTAAACAATTTTTATTGTTTAATAATTAAATTATTAAATCTAATTGTTAAAACAATTAGATTTTTTTTCTGGTCTCCTGGCTGGAAAGAATTGGCACCAGGAGTGGTCCTTGAAAACAAACTGTGAAAGAGAGAGGGTATTCGGGATCTGGTTTGTACTTGAATACACTCTGGAGCTTTTTTGGCAGAAACAGAATTCTAGGAATCTATGGCGTGAAATAGCATCACAGTTAATGAAATTATTGATGAAGCACTTCAAAAGTGAAGTGTTTGAGAGACCCAGTGCCTGCTGCACTGACCAGTATTGGCCATTACTGCATAATGACTACTACAAGGACGTGGCTTGGAATGCTGGCATCTGAATGCATGAGTCACCGCAGAGGCCAGAAAGCAATGAGATGACATATTCAAGGTGCTTTAAAAAAAAAAAAAAGAATGTCATTCAAGAATTCTGTAGGCAGCAAATCTATCCTTCAAAAATGAAGGGAAAATTGAGAAATTCACAGAAAAATAAAAACAGAAAATCTGTTGTAGAAGACCTGCCCTACAAGAAGTACTGAAGAGTCCTTCAGGCTGAAACGAAAGGGACACTAGACAGTAACTCAAACCCACATAAATAAAGAGTATCGGTAAATGTCGCTACATAGGTAAGTGTAAAAGTATAAATGTATTTTTTGTAATTCTTTTTTCTCCATCTGATTATAATACAAGTACATAATAATAAAACTGTTGAACTTATGATGTCGAATGATGTAGTCTGTGATGATCACAGCACAAGTAGGAGTAGAGACAGCACAGGTATATGGGAGATTTACCACACCATTGAGCTGGATTCCAAAACGTAGTCCCCCGAGAGGGAGCTGCCGAGAGCAGGTGTTCAACGAAAGCAAGAAGGAAGCCTCACGGGCTTTCATGACCTGGCATGACTGCTGCTATGTCTATTATTTGAAGCAGTTACCAGTTCCAAAGAATATGTGAAGTGGGAGAGATTGTTGTAGATATTTTTGGAAAAATTCTGCCACACCTATCTTACAGCGAGACTTTCACTATAAGAAAAAAAGCAAGAGGTACAACCTCATTTCTAAAGTTTAAAAATGAGTACATAAGAAATTCCCTGGAGGTCCCATGCCTCAGACTCTGCAGGAAGCCCAGGTGCAATCCCTGGTCAGGGATGTAGATCCCACATGCCACAACTAAGAGTCAGCATGCCACAGTGAAGATTGGAGTTCCCACAACGATGACTCGGTACAGCCAAATAGATAATAAATAAAATTTTTGTTTCAATGTGTACATAGGTACAGATGCAAATGCATCTCTGGGATGGGGATGAGGATGAGGAAGATGAGTGAAATGGGACTTTAATCTATTTTAATCTATATTATTTTATATTTTATATTGTTTGAATCTTCTATTAATGAGGAGTGTTCATGTATTATTTCAGTACTAAATTATAAAAGTTGAAAATAGCAGTTTCTAACAAATAATACAATCTATGGATGCCTTCAGTTTACCAAAGAAAAGACAAAGGCAACATGTATATATATATGACTTATCAGTCATACACTGATATACTGATAATGACATACTACTACCAATTAAGAATCGGATGTTAGAACACAGGGGTTTCAGAGGAATCTGAGCCCTGTGAGGGGAGATTTTCTAGAACCTACAGTTCAAAGTTCTTTGTGAAAGCAGACCAGTAAGAGTTATTCCACGTCTGGCTTACCAGCAATAGAGTAAATCTCACAGGATGCAGAAAAATGAAGCATTTATGGCGGGCAATATATCAATAGATTTACAAATGCTTCAGTGATACCTGAGAAGTGAAAATCCCAACTTTTGCTGTCTTGGATGAAGTATTTTGTTTGCTGCTTGGTTTCTGCTTCCGGCAATGGCAGGATAACATATTCCAAACAAACTCTCTTACTAAGAGCAACTAGAAAACCTGAATAAAATGTAAAATGCATAAGTTGGAAACACTGAGGAGTTACCACCAGTGATGTCTTGGGGACTAACATTCCTGAGAAGGGAAAAGGGAGGTCCAAAGAGGGAACACCTCAAAATATTAAGGCATTTACCAACGGTGGCTGAGAGGCTGAGGAGAGTTCTAGGTGGTTGCATGCGGGGGGTGGGGAGGGAGGCAGGGCGGGCAGAGGGTGTTGAAGGCCTGCCACGGAGGACCACAGAAGCATGCCTCCTCTGTGGCAGGAGGACCCCAGATGCTTCACTTAGGACCCTGCAGCATATACCACCAGTGGCCTGCCCACTTCCCTCGGACCTCCCGCCGTCATACTGAATGGAGGTGACCTTCCAGCTGTGGGCATCTCATTTGCATTGCTTTGTCTGTGAGCTGCTCTGTGTTTGGCAGGCTGAAAGGCTGAGTCTCCCTACCCCAGGAGTCCTCAACATTGCCCCTTGGGGAGAATACTCTGAGGCCCATTTTCTACATTGGCTCCCAGACGTCCACAGAGGAGTTATGTTCTAGGTATATCCACAACGGGAACTTCTTGATGATGCATCCTGTTTCGACTGCCTTCCCTTCCTTGTTGCACTTCACTCTCTTACTGGTGTTTTTTGGCGTCACCTCCCAAAGAACCTACTTGCATTTGAAATCATGTTTCAGAGTTTCTGCTTCTGGGGAAATCCCAAACTAAAGCAGCAGGGACAAGAGATGATCCTACAAGATGAGACACTCAAGACAGGATTCCTGATTAGATCATTCACGGACCAGATGGTAACAAGGAAGGCTGCAATGGTGAAGAGTCAGAGATATTATCCTTCCTGGATAATCTAGTGAGCCTGCCACACCACCACAGTTCTACACACACACACACACACACACACGGTGAGACCTCTGGACACACACACACACACACACACACACACACACGGTGAGACCTCTGGATACACACACACACACACACACGGTGAGACCTCTGGACTGGAGAACAGAACATTTACTCACAGAGCGTCTGTGCTGGCTCCCCACACTGCAGCTCCCTGCAGGTTGATGGGAAGAGAGCCAGATGTATCTGCCAGTGTGAACCCTGGAACCGTGACACTCAGAGCGGATACATGATGAAAGCACAGCTGTGCCCACTCTCCCTTTGATTGGGTAAAAGAAAGAAGGTTCTGAGGTTTTATTGCCCTTAAGTGACTGAGTGAAAGCCACTCAGTCATTTCCAATTCTTTGAGACCCTATAGACGATAGCCCACCAGGCTCCTCTGTCCATGGAATTCTCCAGGCAAGAATATTGGAGTGGGTTGCCATTTCCTTCTCCAGGGGATCTTCCTGACACAGGGATTGAACCCAGGTCTCCTACATTGCAGGCAGGCTCTTTATCATTTGAGCCAGCAGGGAAGTTGTTTTTGTTTTTTTTATTGCTCTTAGAACAGAAGCAAATGGCTCCAGGGAAGGTGAGTCTCTAAAACCCCATAGAGCAATTCATTGTCTCTAATTTCCAAGATATGTTTGTCATTCAGTCTTTTTAAAAATAATTTATTCATTTATTTTTTGCTGTGCCGGGTCTTCATTACTTTGCACGAGCATTCTCTAGTTGCAGTGAGCAAGGGCTTCTCTAGTCGCGGTGAGGAGGCTTCTCATTGTGGTGGCTTCTCTTGTGGTGTGGCACAGGCTCTAGGGTACGCAGTTTGCAGCAGTTGCACCTTGCGGGTTCTAGAGCTCAAGCTCAATAGTTGCAGTGCACAGGCTCAGTTGCTATATGGCATGTGGGATCTTCCTGGACCAGGGATGGAACCCATGTCTCCTACATTGGTGGGCAGATTCTATACCAACAAGCCACCAGGGAAGCCCTCATTCAGCCATTCTTTAACCCAGAGAGACAGTCGGGAAGCCCAGACTGTGCAGAAACTTGAACGTTCCCATGGAGCACTGTCTTCCAAAATAATCTATGGACAGGATCCATTACAAGCAGGTTCAGAGGGCACAGGTACGTCCCATCATATACCTACATTGCAACAGCTCTTCTCCCTTGGTTTTGGTGTTTTAGAGGGAGGGGTAAGTAGGTATTGCAGGCTGGTCATGGATGGGTTAGCTCACTAGTTGGTGTAGCTGAAAATGGACTCTTTTGTATTATAATCCCACTCAGAGGTGGCTCTGAAAGAGTAGTGAGGGAAAAAATTCCTCCAGTGGACAGAGCTCTTTGCACAGCCTAAAATATGTAATACCTGGTCATTAAATATTTTAGGGACAAAAGTGGCCTGATGTAGGATATATGAACTTTTGTAAGGATACATATGAACTCTTGAGCACCAGGGCAAATAAATCAGTGGGTAAGTCAGGGGCTGAATGCTGCCTGATTATTTGGAACTTTTTATGTTGGTTGACCATCAGCCAAATAAAGGTGTTAGTATATCACAGGGAAACGGGCCAGATTATGATGAAAGATAGGCTTGCCACTACAGAACAAGGCAGAATATGTCTGGAACTTTAAGGACTCACTCTTGGTAGGTGTATGACTTGATGATTACAAGTCCATAACTGCAGCAAACATGGCCTTACAAAGGCAAGGTAAGCAGGGACTCATTTGCCTCAGAAGGGATGAAGGAATGGGCCTCCCATCAGAAGCAAGCCTCAACTAGCATAGTGTGAATCTAGAATGTGTGGTAAAGCAGAGGGTGATAAATATTAATACTGGCCTCAGCACCGACTGGTAGGCTTTATAGCTTATTCTACTCAACCTCCTGTTACAGTCAGGGTTTTTGTTTGTTTGTTTTGTTTTGACTTGTGACCAGCCACCACCTGGAGGAATCGGTGTCAGGACAGGGTAAAAACAGACATCGCTGTTGTCCCCCCACCACACATCCTATCAGGCCATATCAGGTCCCCCTTCTCCTATCAACACCTCCATTTCTTTGCCTGAGGGCTTTGCCTGAGCCAGCACCCACTCCGTCTAAATGCAGAGTCCAGAAGTACCAAGAATTAAGCCCACCCACTGACCTCCATGTTTAGTCAGAGCAGCCTAAATCACAGTTGGTGTATACGTATTTCTATCTCTGGTAACTTAGGTAGAATAACTTTAAGACATGTTCTATCTATACTGGTTCCCAAAGTTCCTCAGTGGTATCAAACTTCAACTATCCAGTGACAAGTAGTTTTCTTGACAACTACTATCAAGAAAATAGCTTGATAATATACATTATATTAGCTGTTTTTTGTTCCCTGTCTCCACTTCCCATTCCACAATTGATAATTGATGGCATCATCTCTCAAATAAACTTTCTGTTATTTCTGTGGTCAAATTTTTGTCTTAGGCAAAAATTTTGTCAGGGGGAACCCAAACTAACAGAGATTCCCTGAGTACAAATCCTTAGAAGTAAGAGGAGACTGGGGACTTCCCTGGTGGTCCAGTAGTTAAGTTCCCTGCCTGTCAATGCAGGGTACACAGGTTCGAGCCCTGTTCCAGGAAGATCCCACATGCTGAGGGGCAACTAAGCCCATTCACCACCATTACTGAAGCCCACTCTAGAGCCCATTCTCTGCAACAAGAAGTCACTGCAATGAGAAGCCCATGCATCACAACTAGAGTAGCCCCTGCTCACTACAACTAGAGAAAGCCCTTGCATAGCAACAAAGACCCAACTCAGCCAACAATTTAAAAAAAAGTAATAATTAATTTTAGGTTTCCCTGGTGGCTCAGTGGTAAAGAACCTGCTTGCCAGAGAACAAGACGGCAGAGGAGTAGGTGGATGTGGAGTACATCTCTCTCCAGGGATACATGAGGAATACACCTTCAGACACAGAAGTGCATGTAGGAGTACCTGACCAGTGGAAAAGAATATATAGAACCATGCAAAGCTCGAGATCAAGCCCTGAGCCTTTGGAGTGGGAGCACTGACTCCAAGACCCTAGACTACCAGAGAACTAACCCTAGGGAGTATCAAATAGTGAGCACTCACACAAAGGAAACCACTGGAATACAAGACCCTGGCATCACGCAACCACCCTGTGCAGGACGCCTCGTCTAAACAACAAACACAACGAAAGTACACACCCAGTCGTCAGCAGACAGGATTACCACCTCACTCAGCCTTGGCCATCAGAGGGAAAACAAACAAACAGAAACTCAGCACTAAGCTCACCCTACAAGAAGCTCACACAAACCACTGGACCGACCTTAGGAGTGCAGAAACCAAAAGGAAGAATTCAACTTTCCTTGAAGCCTGGGGGAAGGAGACTTTAAATACAATAAGTTAAAAAAATGATGAAAAGGCAGAGAAATACTACACAGATGAAGGAACAAAACACAGAAGTCCAAATAAATGAAGAGGAAACAGGCAAACTACCAGAAAAACAATTCAGAATAATGAGAGTAAAGATGATCAAAAACCTTGAAAACAAAATGGAGAAAACACAAGAATCAATTAACAAAGACCTAGAAGAAATAAAGAATAAACACAGAGAGACAAACAATTACTGAAATTAAAAATACTCTAGAAGGAATCCATAGAATATCTGAAGCAGAAGAATGAATCAATGAGCTGGAAGATAAAATGGTAAAAATAATTTCTGAAGAGCAGAATGAAATAAAAAGAATTAAAAGAACTGAGGATAGTCTCAAAGACCTCTGGGACAATATCAAATGTACCAACATTCGAATCATAGGGGTCCCAGGAGAAGAAGAGAAAAAGAAAGTGTATGAGAAAATTTTTGAAGAGATTATAGTTGAAAATTTCCCCAATATGGAAAAGGAAATAATCAATCAAGTCCAAGAGGCACAAAAAGTCCCAAACAGGATAAACCCAAGGAGAAACACGCCAAGACACATTCTAATCAAACTAACAAAGACTAAACACAAAGAAAGAATATTAAAAGCAGCAAGGGAGAAGCAACAAGTAACATACCAGGGAAACCCCATATGCTTAACAGCTGATCTTTCAGCAGAAACTCTGCAGGCCAGAAGGGAATGGCAGGATATATTTAAAGTGCTGAAAGGGAAAAATCTACAACCAAGATTACTGTACCCAGCAAGGATCTCATTCAAAATTGATGGAGAAATAAAAAGCTTTTCAGACAAACAAAAGTTAACAGAATTCAGTACCACAAAACCAATTTTACAACAAATGTTAAAGGCACTTATATAGTCAAGAAATACAAGACAAGGAAAAAGATCTACAAAATCAACCCCAAACAATTAATAAAATGGCAATAGGAACATATACATCAATAATTACTTTAAATGTAAATGGATTAAATGCTCCAACCAAAAGACACAGACTGGCTGAATGGATACAAAAACAAGACCCATATATATGCTGTCTACAAGAAACCCACTTCAGACCTAAAGACACATACAGACTGAAAGTGAGAGGATGGAAAAATATATTCCATGCAAATGGAAAGCAAAAGAAAGCTGGAGAAGCAATCCTCATGAAGAACTCTACATAATGATCAAGGGATCAACCCGAGAGGAAGACATAACAATTGTATCTATGCACCCAACACAGAAGCACCTCAACACATAAAACAATCATTTACAGACATAAAGGGAGAAATTGATGTAACACAATAATAGCAGACTTTTAACACCCCACTCACACCAATGGACAGATCATCAAAACAAAATTAATAAGGAAACACAAGTCTTAAATGATACATTAGATGAGATGGATCTCATTGATATCTTCAGGACATTCCATCCAAATGCAGAAGAATACACGTTCTTCTCGAGTGCACAAGGAACATTCTCCAGGACAGATCACATTTTGGGTCACAAATCAAACCTCAGTAAATTTAAACTGCATCAAGCATCTTCACCAACCACAGTGCTATAAGACTAGATATCGTTTTCAAGGAAAAAACTGTAAGAAACACAAAACACATGGAGATTAAGCAGCACATTTCTAAATAACCAACAGGTTACTGAAGAAATCAAAAGGGAAATAAAAAAATTTTCTAGAAACAAATGACAATGAAAACACAATTCAAAACCTATCGGATACAGCAAAAGCAGTTCTAAGAGGGAAGTTTATAGCACTACAATCCTACCTCAAAGAAACAAGGAAGGAAAACATCAAATAGACAACCTAACTTTACATCTAAAACAACTTTGGAAAAAGAAGAACAAAAAACCCCAAAATTAGTAGAAGGAAAGAAATCATAAAGATTTGAGCATAAATAAATGAAAAAGAAATGAAAGAAACAATAGTAAAGTAAAACTAAAAGCTGGTTCTCTGAGAAGATAAACAAAACTGATACGCTTTTAGCCAGACTCATCAAGAAAAATAAAACAGAAGAGTCAAATCAACAAAATTAGAAATGAAAAAGGAGAGGTTATTACAGACAATGCAGAAATACAAAGGATTATAAGACTATTATGAACAACTATATGGCAATAAAATAGATAACCTAGAAGAAATGGACAGCTTCTTAGATAAGTTAATCTTCCAAGACTGAACCAGGAAGAAACAGAAATTATGAACAACCCAATTACAAGCACTGAAATTGAAGCTGTGATCAAAAATCTTGCAAAAAACAAAAGCCCAGGACCAGATGGCTTCACAGGAGAATTCTATCAAACATTTAGAGAAGAGCTAATGCCTATCCTTCTAAAACTTTCAAAAATTTGCAGAGGAAGGAACACGCCCAAACTCATTTTACAAGGCCACCATCACCCTAATACCAAAATCAGAAAAAAACAACACAAAAAAAGAAAACCACAGGCCACTATCACTGATGAACACAGATGCAAAAATCCTCAACAAAATCTTAACAAACAGAATTCAGCAACACATCCAAAAACTCAAACACCATGATCAAATTGGGTTCATTCCAGGGATGAGAGGATTTTTCAATATACACAAATCAATCAATGTGATACACCATATTAACAAATTGAAAGATAAAAACCATATGATAATCTCAATAGATGCAGAAAAAGCCTTTGACAAAATTCAGCACCCATTTATGATTAAAACTCTTCAAAAAATGGGCACAGAAGGAGCCTACCTCAACACAGTAAAGGCCATATACAATAAGCCTACAGCAACATTATTCTCAATGGTGAAAAATTGAAAGCATTCCCCCTAAGATCAGGAACAAGACAAGGGTGTCCACTTTCACCACTATTATTCAACATAGTTCTGGAAATCCTAGCTACAGCAATCAGAGAAGAAGAAGAAATAAAAGGAATCCAGACTGGAAAAGAAGAAAAGCTCTTACTGTAGATGACATGATACTGTACATAAGAAAACCCTAAAGACAGTATCAGAAAATTACTAGAGCTAATCAGTGAATTTAGAACTTCAAAGTTGCAGGATACAAAATACACAGAAATCACCCGCATTTCTATGTATTAACAATGAAAAATCAGAAAGAGAAATTAAGGAATCAATCCCTTTCACCATTGCAGCAAAAATAATTAAATATCTAGGAATAAACCTACCTAAGGAGACAAAAGAACTGTACAGAGAAAATTATAAGGCATTAATGAAAGAAATCAAAGATGACAAATAAATGGAGAGATACTCCATGTTCCTGGGTAGGAAGAGTCACTATTATAAAAATGACTATACTATCAAACACAATCTACAGATTCAATGCAATCCCAATCAAATTACCAATGACATTCTTCACAGAGCTAGAACAAAAAATTTCACAATTCATATGGAAACACGAAAGACCCCGAATAGCCAAAGCAGTCTTGAGAAAGAATAATGGAGCTGGAGGAATCAACCTGCCTGACTTCAGATTATGCTACAAAGCCAGAGTCATTAAGACAGTATGGTACTGGCACAAAAACAGAAATACAGACCAATGGAACAAGATAGAAAGCCCAGAAATAATACCATGCACCTATGGGACCTTATTTTTGACAAAGGAGGCAAGAATATACAATGGGACAAAGACAGCCTCTTCAATAAATGGTGCTGGGGAAACTAGACAGCTGCATGTAAAAGAAAGAAATTAGAACAATTCCTAATACTATACACAAAGATAAACTCAAAATGGATTAAAGACCTAAATGTAAGACCAGAAACTGTAAAACTCTTATAGAGGAAAACACAGGCAGAACACTCGATGACATAAATCAAAGCGATATCCTCTATGACCCACCTCCTAGAGTAATGGAAATAAAAACAAAAGTAAACAAGTGGGACCTGATTAAATTTAAAAGCTTTTGCACAGCAAATCAAGGTGAAAAGACAACCCTCAGAATGGGAGAAAATAATAGCAAATGAGACTGACAAAGGATTAATTTTCAAAACATACAAGCAGCTCATACAACTCAATACCAGAGAAACAAACAACCCAATCAGAAAGTGGGGAAAAGACCTAAACAGACATTTCTCCAAAGAAGACATACAGATGGCTAACAAACACATAAAAAGATGCTCAACATCACTCATTATTAGAGAAATGCAAACCAAAACTACAATGAAGTATCACCTCACACCGGTCAGAATGGCCATCATTCCCACCCGTACCATGCACTTTGAGAAGCACTGGAGATTACTGGAAAGTATGAAAGCGCAGTATGTTGCTGGGAATGGTTTTCGAAAGGTGTCCTGTGTGTTAAGCTCCAATCTCCGTCATGTGAGAGTATTTGAAATGGACATAGATGATGAATGGGAGCTTGATGAGTCTTCGGATGAAGAGGAGGAGGCTGGTAACAAGCCTGTAAAAGTCAAGGAAGAGGTGTTGTCTGAGTCGGAAGCAGAGACCCAGCAAGCTGGAGCTGCCGCTTCAGCTCCAGAAATGGTCGTTAAAGTCGAAAAACTAGACCCCGAGCTAGACTCATGATCTGGCTTGCCATTGTTTTATATGTTCTCATGTCAGGAAGGACACAGATGACGATCAAAAATGTTTTGGACACTTAATTTTCTTTACAAAATAAACAGTAAGTTTTGAGTTTTAAAAAAAAAAAAAGTCTACAAACAATAAGAGCTGGAGAGGATGTGGAGAAAAGGCAACACTCTTGCACTGTTGGTGGGAATGTAAATTGATACAGTCACTATGGAAGACGGTGTGGAGATTACTTTAAAAACTAGGAATAAAAACCACCATATGACCTGGCAATTCCACTTGTAGGCATATACCCTGAGGAAACGAAAACTGAAAAAGACACAAACGTGTATCCCAATGTTCACTGCTGCAGTATTTACAATAGCTAGAACATGGATGCAACCTAGATGTCCATCGACAGATGAATGGATAAAGAAATTGTGGTACATACACACAATAGAAGGTTACTCAGCCATAAAAAGGAATGTATTTGAGTCACTTTTAATGGGGGGGGATGAACCTAGAACCTTATACAGAGTGAAGTCAGTCAGAAAGAGAAAGATAAGTATTGTATTCTAACGCATATACACAGAATCTAGAAAAATGGTACTGAAGAATTTACTTACAGGGCAGCAATGGAGAAACAGACATAGAGAACAGACCTATGGACATGGGGAGAGGGGAGGAGAGGGTGAGATGTATGGAAAGAGTAACACAGAAACTTATATTACCATATGTAAAATAGATAGCCGATGGGAATTTGCTTTATGTCTCAGGAAACTCAAACAGGGGCTCTGTACCAACCTAGAGAGGTGGGATGGGCAGGGAGATGGGAGGGATGTTCTAAAGGGTGGGGATCTATGTATACCTATGGCTGATTCATGTTGAGGTTTGACAGAAAACAAAATTTTGTAAAGCAACTATCCTTCAATAAAAAATAATTTTTAAAAATCTGCTTGTCAACGTATTAGACAGGGGTCCGATCCGTGATCTGGGAAGTTCCCACAGGCTGTGGAGCAACTAAGTCCTTATGCCACAATTATGGAGCCTCTGCTCTAGAGCCCAGGAGCTGCCAACTACTGAAGCACACACCCTAGAGTCTGTGCTCCACAGGAAAAGCCACCGCAATGAGAAGCCCAAGCACCACAAAGAGAATAACCCCCACTCGCCGAAACTAGAGAAAGCCCATGTGCGGCAACAAAGTCCCCAAACAGCCAAAAATAATAGTTTAAAAAATAACAACTTTTAAAAAAGATATTGAAAAAAGAAGACAGTAGACTGGACATAGATTTGCCCTGAGAAAGACTGAAGCCTAGTTTCAAATCAGCTCAGTACCAGATTGGATCAAGACGATCTGTCTTTCCTCTATGGGGATACCTAGGAGATATTGCTGGTTTGAGTCTAAACAACTGCAATAAAGAGAGTATCATAATAAAGCAACACACACTAATCTTTTGGTTTCCCAACAGTGCATATACAAACGATAAATTACACCATAGTGTAGTCTATTTTTTTTCATACTGTAGTCTATTAAAGTGTTCATTATTATGTCTATATAAAGCAACATACATTTCTTAATTTTATAACTTTATTGCTAAAAATAAGGCTGTATATTGTCACCCTGCTTATTTAACTTATATGCAGAGTACATCATGAGAAACTCTGGGCTGGAAGAAGCACAAGCTGGAATCAAGATTTCCGGGAGAAATATCAATAACCTCAGATATGCAGATGACACCACCCTCATGGCAGAAAGTGAAGAACTAAAGAGCCTCTTGATGAAAGTGAAAGGGGAGAGTGAAAAAGTTGGCTTAAAGCTCAACATTCAGAAAACTGATTATGGCATCTGGTCCCATCACTTCATGGCAAATAGATGTGGAAACTGGCTGAATTTATTTTGGGGGGCTCCAAAATCACTGCAGATGGTGACTGCAGCCATGAAATTAAAAGATGCTTACTCCTTGGAAGGAAAGTTATGACCAACCTAGATAGCATATTAAAAAGCAGAGACATTACTTTGCCAACAAAGGTCCATCTAGTCAAAGCCATGGTTTTTCCAATGGTCATGTATGGATGTGAGAGTTGGGAGTATAAAGAAGGCTGAGTGCCGAAGAATTGATGCTTTTGAACTGTGGTGTTGGAGAAGACTGAGAGTCCCTTAGACTGCAAGGAGATCCAACCAGTCCATCCTCAAGATCAGTCCTGAGTGTTCATTGGAAGGACTGATGTTGAAGCTGGAACTGCAACTTTGGCCACCTGATACAAAGAACTGACTTATTTGAAAAGACTCTGACGCTAAGATTGAAGGCAGAAGGGGATGACATAGATGGTTGGATGGCATCACCAACTCAATGGACATGAGTTTGAGTAAACTCCAGGAGTCGGTGATGAACAGGAAGGCCTGGCGTGCTGTGGTTCACGGGGTCGCAAAGAGTCGGACAGAACCCAACGGCAACGTAACTGATGGTTAAAAAATGCTAACCAGTCAGTGAGTCCTAATCTTTTTGCTGGTCTTCCCTCAATGCTGAGGAACCAGGATTCCTGATCTTCCCTCAGTGCTAACTGATCAGGGTGTTGTTTGCTGAAGGTTGAGGTGGCTGTGCCAATTTCTTAAACCAAAGTTTACCACATCAATTCACCCTTCCTTTCATGAAGGATTTCTCTGTATCATGCAGTGCAGTTTGATAGTATCTTACCCACAGTATTACCAGAACTTCTTTCAAAATTGGAATTGATCCTCTTAAACTCTACTACTGCAACAACTAAATTTATGTAATTCATATGCTATTATAATTTATTAATTATATTAATAGTATAGTATCTCCACCAAGAGTAGGTTCCATCTCAAGAAACCAGTCTCTTTGCTCACTGAAAAGTAATACCTCCTCATTCATTCAAGTTGTATATGAGGTTGCAGAGACTCAACCACATCTTCAGGCTCCACTTCTAATTCCCTATTTTCACCACATCTGCAGTTATTTCCTCCACTGAAGTCTTGAGTCCCTCCAAGTCTTCCAGAATTAGAATACATGTCTAACTCTTGTTAATATTGATTTTGACCTCTTCCTATGAATCACAAATGTTAACAGTATCCAGAATTGTGAATCCTTTTCATTTTTTTTCCTTTCAATTGACTGTCCAGGATCCATTAGAGGAATCACTATCTATGACAGCTGTAGCTTATTACTTATATAATAAAAAGAATTGTCAAGTTGAAATCACTCCTTGATCCATGGGCTGCAAAATGGATGCTGTTAGCAGGCATAAAAACATTAAATTTCCTTGTCCATCTCCCCTCAGAGCTCTTAGGAATGTTGTCATTTCTGCTATTGTCCTAAGTCGCTTCAGTTGTCTTGGACCTTCGTGACCCTACAGACTACCAGGCTCCTCTGTCCATGGAATTCTCTAGGCAAGAATACTGGGGTGGGTTGCCATGCCCTCCTCCAGGGGATCTTCCCAGCCCAGGGATCAAACTTCTACTGCATTGGCAGGCGGATTCTTTACCACTAGCGCCACCTGGGAAGCACTGTCAATAAACAGTAGTATTTTGAAAGAAATCTTTTCTGAGCAGTCAGGTCTTAACAGTGGGCTTAAAATTTTCAGTAAACATTGTCAATAGATACACTGTCATCCAGGCTGTTGTTCCTTCCATTTACAGAGCACTAGCAGAGTAGACTTTAGCCTACTTAAGGACCTGAGGATTTCTGAAAAGTGAAAGAGTTAAGTACCCCCAAAACGACCACATAGAATGGCAGCTTTTACTATTTATACGGTACCACCCAGTGTAGGTACACTGCTACACAAACTCAAAAGATGGGAACTTGAAAACTCTCGCAGACTTAGCAGTATTACTATGTAATTTTTACCCCAGTTCTTTCTGAAACATATGTATTTAGTCTGTGTCTTTGTCCAGTTCATAGTTGTCTTTACCATAAATATCTTTTATAAAAACCCATTTGAAAAGATTATGTATGTGAGTCCAACTATTCCAAATTCTAGACAGAACAGTAAAAACAGCAGTGGTTGGGAGTTAAACCAGTAAAAATAGTGGTTGGGGGAGGTTAAGGAGGAATAGAGCAGATTTTTTAGAGCAATGAAAACACTTTGTATCCTATAATGCTTAACACATGAGGGATGTGGAAAATGGGGGGGCAGGGGAGAGGCTAACTATGGGTGAAGCAAGTGGTATACTCTGCACTTTCTTCTCTATTTTGCTATGAATCTGCAACTATAAAGCCAACCAGGTTCAATCCTAAATGGACCAAAGAGTTTAAAGCCATGGACAAAAACATGAGTTTACAGTCTATTTGATGATTCAGATTTGGCCACAAAGGATTTCTGGAAGTTTGTTATTAATCTTAAAGGGGTTCAGCACCTTAAGCCATTTGCAGAATCCCACTGGGAGAGATGAGAAAGCAGCAGTATTAACTTTGGGAGTGAAGGGAAAACAGAATTTGTTTGGCTAATCTCTAGTTCTTGGTATTCTATAACTTGGTTTCCTTACGTTTGGTTCAGAGAAGGAAGGTGTAAGTTCCAATGCAAAGTTCCAATTTAGGCAATTCCTAAAATGCAAACAAAGCCCAAAATTTCTAGACTTAATGAAAACTCCACAAAGAGATATACATCCATTCTTACAGTAACAGAATATGATGATAAAAATGAACTCTACAGTTTCATATAAATTTCATAAATAAGAAAGTTTATTCTGAATAATAATTTCATACAGTAATTACTGAAAAGGACATTCATTACTATTTACTTAAATCATCCAAACAAAATAAACATGGCAATACAAAATTGCAAGAAATTTACAAAAGCTGTACAAAATAACAATATTTAAAAATGGGACTGATACAGTCCATATGGTCTCTTATAATGGAACTATACAATTGCAGATTTACATAGCTTTTTTAAGGGGGTAAAAGAAAGGATGCTTTAAGGCTTCTTTAAGAGTGATCCTTTTAGCTGGTTCATACTCCAACATTTTCTGAATAAGGTCAAAGAGAAGCTCATGTTCAGCATCTTGAGAAAGCATAAATTCCTGAAAGAAGAAATACAGTCAACAGTCTTTTCTACTACCATTTAAGTTTATTTACCTACCATGAAAGAAACTCAAGGTTTTGATCATTTAAGCAAAGACCCAGGCTTACCTTCAGAGGTTTACAACGCCTTGAAACGTATCTGCCAGCAGAACTATGTTCATCCCAGTCTAATCGATCATGATGGAAATATTTACGTTTCCTAAGAATAAATTGATATCCATTCACGTTTATAATGTTGACAATGAAAACTTAAAAAACATCTAGTAAAGGTGACCAACTGATGACATTTTTCTTAAACATACCTGGTTTTCTGTATCATGTGTTTTGGTAAAGGCCCAAGAATCCTTTCCATCATTGCCAAATGTTCCTTACTATCATGCGTCTAAAATAATAAAGAAAAGTTATTAACTACCTCTACTTGCACATTGTGTTTTGCTCTTATTTAACAGAGCTGCTCAGTTTTTAGTCAATGGGTAGTTACAGTCACCAAAGAATGTGATCTCTAAATCAGGTACACTTATAGCAAGTTATAACTTACAAAAAAAAAAAAAAGGCCTACAGAGTAAATTCACCACAAATTTCTTAAAGATAATTACTTGTAATATACTTAGAAAAGTTTTAAATAAAATAAATTATGAAAGAAATAGTGTCAGAATTACACCTGAAAAGGTAAAAGCATTACCTAAAACGCATGTATACTTTGTGTTAAAAGTGTCCATTCATAAAAACAAACAATTTACTTTTGGCAAAGCTACTGAAACAGATCATTGTCACTTACTGGAAATACTGTAAACCCAAGGTAATATTCAATAAGAATACATCCTATACTCCAGACATCACATGGCTGGGACCATCCTAAAGCTGCAAAGCAAAGCAAACTGTTAATGAAAAAATTCTCAATATTTCTTATTGTCTTTGATATTTGAGCTGGAAAGATCCTAAAGGGATCACTTAATCCAAGCTTAAACATAACACAATAGCATAGTATGTTAAGAATCCTGGCTCTGGAAACATCTGGTTTCAAGCCCCAAATCAAGCTTACTTTTTTGGGACAACAGACTTAGGGAAAAAAATTTTAGTCCAAGTCGTCATTTATTAGCTTGTAAAATGGGAGCAAGCTACACCATGCAAACACCAACATAAAGTATATGGGAAGTAACAAGCACTAAATTATTATGTTTTAAAATACCATCATGTATTATAAATGTGAAAACTGAAATCTAGCAAGATTAAGCAATCTCTCAAAGTCTTAAAAGAGTTGACCATTTGGAGTAAGTTTAAAATCCTTAATGTGTTTTATTATACTAACCCCTAAAATAGAAAAAGATAGTCCCACAAATACTTAGAACAGTAAATTTTAAAGTTGGCTTCAAAACAGGTCTCAAAGCATAGTTAAGAAATTCTTACCTAATATAACTTCAGGTGCCCTATAATGTCTTGTAGATACCAATGTACTATGATGTTCATCATCATATGTTGCACTCCCAAAGTCTACAACTTTAATATCTGGATTTATTAAAGTACGTTCATCACGTTTCTGAAAATCATAAATGATGGTTAAGAAGGCATATTAAAAGAGGCATAAAATATTAATTTGAAAGTGTGAAGATAAAACACTAAAGACTTACCATTTTGGGATTATATGCCTCTGTGTAGTCAGACTGTACAAATAAGATGTTTTCAGGCTTTAAGTCTGTGTGAGTCAACTTATTACTGTGCAAAACTGAAAACAAAACAGAAAAAAGTTCCCGTATTATAAAAACTGTGCAACTGTACAAAGCTCTACAACAAAAATTCTGATTTTCATATGTCCAAAGAAGTGGTCAACATTCAACAGTCTGTTAGAAAACCATCAGGGACTAAAACCCACTACACCTTTCTAAAGTGAGTTCACTGAAAAGCAACTGTTTAAAAAGTGAAGTAGTATACTGTTGTCAGGATGGTGAGATTTGCCATTCCTTTATTTTTAAGGCAGTGGTTTGAGACTATTGTTACATGCTGGACAATATGCTTATTTATCAAATGATATGCAGTAAACTGACCAACAGCTTGTTATCAACTGTATCTTTCCCCTACCTACTCTTAGGGCAGGCTACCAAGTAGTGTATGTTAGATTTTTTCAAATATCCAAATTGGTCATTAAAATCAGTCTCACTCTGGAATATGTTAAGTGCTTACAGTTCACAGACTTGCATATCTGGTATGCCATCCTCCTGATATGATCCAGTCGAAAGGGCAGAAAACCATTTTCCTTAATAAAGTCGTAAGTACTAAGTCCCAATAGTTCAAACACAATGCAGACATGACCATGATGCTCAAACCACTCCAACATCTGGACACAGCGGCTATGAACATACAAAAAAACAACTGAGTACAGCCTCTCACAATTCAAATCTACCTGAGGCCATTTCCTAAGTTCTATTTTGATACTTACAATGTACTGCTAGGGTCTGTTGTATTTAAGTGTTCCAGAACTTGTATTTCTGAGCGAGCTGCTTCACAATATCTATCCACATTTTTAACTATTTTTACTGCTACATGTCTACCTCCCCTGTTAAGAAAATGAAGTCCACATTAAAAAAAAAAAATAGATATATCCATTTTTTTAAATCACTCTTCAAACTGTCCTTCTATTTTGAAGCTGTATTTGTTTTTCCAATTTATGGTCTGGCATTCAGTTGTCTCATTACATGTAATTATACACATATAGTTATGTCTAATTATATGTCCAACTTCAACTCAGTGTAACCAACTAGAATGACCTCTGGAAATATGGTAGGGTCGATACAAGTTGCATGACAGATTTTTTTCATCAGCCCATTTAACTCACTTGCCTTTTTTTTTTGGTCCTTTAACTATGCACCAACAGCTCTAATTTAACAATACTGTGACATTATCACCTCAATTTACATTCCAATTAAGACATAAAACAAACATACATGGAGTAGTTTTCTTCCTATAGTACCAGTCACTGGCTAATCTTCATTTGAACCAGGTTGCCAAAAAAGTTGGGAAATTGTGGCAGTAAAGTAAAAGAGTGCTAGTTCTTAGAACCTTACCAACCAATAGTAGGAAGCCTCCTCTAATAATTCATTTAGAAAGGCTTTGTCACCCCTAAGGAGAAAGAAATTCAAACAAGAGGCAAAAGAAATTTCCTATCCTATCTTATTTCAATCAGTTGTTTGAAGAACATGGATAAACTTATGACACCAATCTAGCAAGTTTTTAGCCCTAGCTTTTGTTACTAGTATCAGTTGTGTCACTTTCTAAAAATATAGGTTCCTGAAGACTGGTTCAATGTCTGCGGTAAGGAAGTCTCCAGACTCCTAACATGAAACCAAGGCTAAAAACTCATCTAGAAAAAAAAAAACACAGAACTGTACCCAGTGGGATAACCAAAAAATACCTTCTGACACAATAAAATCTGTTCTCAGCTTGTAGAAGCAGCTTACATGCACTATAAACAGCTACTGCCTCAACAAAAAGGGCTAGTAACTTTACTGTTTCCTGTATCTAAGATAAAAACCTAAGCTAAAAGGGTATAATGACAATAACTGATTCATGGTCAGATCATATTCTTAAAACCAAATGTATTTTCTGTACTGTTCACCTTCCCAAGTCCAATTTCAGACCAAGAAACTTACGCTTTATGATCAATACACTCCACAACTTTTCCAAAAGCTCCTTCACCTAAAGTATCAACAATTTCATCTAAAAGAGAGAAATAAAACTCAGTTACACCAAGAAGTTAAAAGAGTTTACTTACAATAAAGGCTATAATGCAGATTATTCTAGTTGATGCTACAAATTTCCTTATCACTAGACAGTTTATTGGTCAACACTGCCAAAAAACATATATAACTATTTTTAGGTCTAATTTCATTCTTAAACTACTTTCATTAACTTTGATTTACTGTTTTGGAAGTTCTATATAACATTAAATTTCTAGAGAAAGCAAAAACACAATCCCCGCCCACCAAAAGAAATGGAAAAAACAAAACAAACAAAAACAGAGAGAGAAAAAAAGATTTCCAAATCCCTGAAATCTTAATCTATAAATAGATTATGTTATCTGAAAAGTTAATAAGTGTTGAAAAATATTCTATACATCTTGCACTTAGTACGTCTCCACTCTGACAGATCAGGTGACCCTCCTCATCATCCTCTACACTCCTGGTTCTTTTCCTTCGGTGACTCTTCTGGAAACGTCAAGTGCGCGGCACCAAGATCATCCAGCCAATCAATATACCCGAGTGAATTCAGGGCAGAATACGAAATTCATTCAGCGGGGAGATATTCAGGCATTCAGATACACGCCAGGCCACAAACGGTTGGCAGGAGCAATTTCAAATTCAGTCCCCAGAAATTCACAGGGCACATAGTTTATGTTAACAGGAGAAAAACATGGCAAGGAACAGATTTTCAGATAAGATACTCAAAGTGGCAAGGTAACAAAACATAATACAATTGTTTCTCTTAAAAAAAAAAAAATGCTTAGTTGTAGCATTCACTGAATCATATAAGTTTCTAGTGTCCTAGTTTAATGTTGCAAAATTGTAGAATGTAATTATTTACTTGTCAAAAGTAGACTGTGGCCAAATTATAATTTCCTAGCTAATCTAAGAAAACAAATATTGAAACAGTAAATAAAATAAAAATTCTAATGCTGGGGAGGAAAAAAAATTGGCATACAAGAGTAACACTACAGTATTTAAAATGTCATCTGAGCTTGAGCTCCAAATTAACACATAACCAACCTATAATGAACTGTTCAAGGCTGTTTTTTAGTGATAAAAGGATTAGCCAGAACAAAGGCAAAGCATAATCCTTAATCATACAAATATAAAAATCCTACTTGTAGGTAAGACTTTCATTTATCAAAGCAAATCAAATTTCTCAAAGTACCAAAAAAATATTTTCAGAATATTTTGTAATCCCTGCTATAAACTAACAGACATTATCTCCACTATTTCACTGGAATGACAATCAGTTGCCAATGATTAATAAAATCTGTTACCATATAAAATTAAACATGTACTGTATTTCAGGAATTTCCTATCCAATGCACAAAGAATCCTGCAAGTTAAAACTAAGATGACTTCATCTTAAATAGAACTTTCTCAAATGATCAAACACAAATTCAAGTTTTCCTGTTCCACATGGGAAATAAAAGTCCCCAAAAATTTGAAAGAGCTCATACCCCATGTGAACGATGATATGAAGTGCTGTCGTGAATTCTGTGTTTGCTTTTATAACTACTTCTCCCACTTCTACAAGAGGACTTGCTACTATGGTTCTGATATCTGCTTTCATAATCTCTATGTCGATGTCCAGGTTCACATCCTTGACTGTAGTCATTTCTGTATTCATCAATGTAGCGTCGACTATGATAATCTTTCTCATTTAAGGATCTGCTTTCCAGGTAATAGCTAGAAAAAGAATTTTTTTCAATGCTTTTATGTTGGTATCAAATATCCTCAAATTTTCAGTAAATCTCTTAAAGTAGTACTCATTAAAAAAATTTTTTTCCCACCAAAAAACAGACTTCCAATTTTACAACCATAGCTGAAAACAGCAATGCATCAGTTAAGTCAGTTCTAGTTTTAATAATGAAAATGTATTCCCCACCAGTTTTACTGAAATCAAACTGACATGTTAATATTGTAATGGAAGTATTTTCCTACTGAGATGCTAAGAACCCTCCTTACCTATCAGATGTTTTAGAGTAATTGTATCTGCAGCGCTTGTTCTCCCGTGCACTGCTATGCGATCTCTTCTTTCTTTTATGACTGCCGCTGCTGCTCCTCCATTTTCCATAATCCCAATCTTTTTCATCCCAATCAGGACAGTAACTTCTTTTTGAGTGTCTCATCTACATAAAAGACAAGTTTTCCCGGTTAAGTTGTATCCCACATGTCAACATTTTAATAAAACTCGTCCTCTAAAATTCATTCCAGTTGTGACGTTTTAACTGTTCTTTTAAATCAAAGCTCAAAAGTCATCATTACCCAACTACGAGGGAAATCCTTTCCTGCCAAAACTACAAATTCTTAACTTGAAAAAGACATTATACAGAAACGACTTTTCATCAACTACCGTTCATACCAGTACTAACACCCGGGCTCCATCTCGACTCTATACAAACACAAGCGTCGAAGTCAAGACGCTCCAATTGTTCAGAGAAAGGGCGGCAGAAACATCCACGCCTAAAAGGCCCAATCACCCGACTTCTCACACGCCCCTTCAACTATACCATATTATTACTGTTTCCTTGAGTTCCTATACCTAACTTTTGCTTTCACCACTGAGGGCAAATTCACTCGCCATTTTTCTTTCGAGTCGCCTTACATCGAGTCAATGTGTTCTTTTCTTTGTTAAGAGCATAGTTCCTCAGAAGAGCGTGACTTAGGCACATTCCAGAACCCAAGTCATCGCCAACCTCCCCCACCTCGCCGCCATCTTAAGAGCTCGTCCGAGGCCTGCCGTCGCAGACAACATGGCGGCCGCGGACGCCAGGGCTCGGCCCTCCCCGCTTCCTCCGGGGAAGACAAACGTTCGAGAACCTCTGTCCGCCTAGCTAACTCCTCGTCGCGGATCACACAGAAATTCGCAGCAACGGCCTTGACAAAGCTTGGAATACGAACGGACCATCTTTCTACAGCTAGGGGAGGGGAGCGGGAGGCGGAGAAGAAAAGATCACCGCGCCAGAGACTGCGGGCGGCCAACAAGCCTGTGGGGGAGCTTCACGAAAGGGCGTTCTCGAGGCACAAAAGGGGGTCCCGACATCTAGCCCGCCTCTCCCTGCGTCTTACCGTCCTGGCCAGAGAGTCCAAGCCTAAGGAGGCAATGCTTGCAACACGACCACGGAGAAAACCCAGCTGGCTGCGACAAGCTCCTACGGCAGTATGGAGCTAACAACCGCAGCGTCTAAACGCCTGGAAAACAAGATGACTAGGCAAGCGCGTCTCCGCCTCCGGAGGGGGCGGGGCGGGGCGTGCACGCGCGTAGGGCTGAGCTGGTGAGCCTTATGCGCAGGCGCTGGGTGGGAGCTCAGAGACAATAGGTGGACCGAGGCAAGGCTCTGTCAGCGGCCATTTTGGCCTCGGTCACCGTTCTCAGAAAACATTGTGTTGGGTAGAAAAGACTCGTTCATCCTCACTAAAAATTGTGTTCGTGAACACTAGAAATGAAGAAAAGTGGGGGAAGCGGGTACAAAGTAGCGTGTGTCCTGATTGCAACCGCTTAAACTGAAAGATTACACCATCTGCATCAAGTAGCCCCAAATTAGGAATTGTCTGGATTTGGGCTTTTGTTCTGAGACATTTTAAAACTAGTTAAATCTTACGTGACTGAGACCCACACTCACTGAGGTTAGATTGTAAAGATTTTTACCGAGGTTTTAAACATCGAAATGTGAGAGCCAGAGCCTGGAGACAGGAAGTAGGACTCCACAGGAAAGCAACATTTCCGCGTTAAGTGAAGCCTTTAAGGTGTAAAGGTCAAGTAAACTGAAAAGGGAGAATTATCACGCATGAAGATGGAACATACTTGTGTTCTTTGCACAGGAGAGCAACGTAGATAACCTGCCCATTACAGATGGACTACTGTAGTGTAAAGTGATGAGGAGGAATACACATAGGAATTCCCCAAATTCCTATGGTGGTTTGCATTTCTTAAGCCTCGTTTCTGAAAATGCTTTAAAATCTTTAATACCTAGATTTTTATGGGATCAGGATCACTAAATTTAAGGTTAGTGTTTCACTTGTAAGGGAGAAATTTCTCACAGTAACTTATGAAATATGCTATTAAGTATGTGTTTCTCAGCACATTTAAATGTTAACCAAAACATCGGGAATCCCAGTCTTTGGAGTATAATAGTTAATCACATTGTGTTAACACTGAGCATAGGTTCTCACTTAATCTTAACAGCAATCTAAATGTGGGTATTAACCATATTCTGCTAACACAGGTCAAAGTTGCAGCAAATGACTATACAGAGAGCAAGTTCAGTTCAGTTCAGTCGCTCAGTCGTGTTAGGCTCTTTGTGACCCCATGAACCACAGCACGCCAGGCCTCCCTGTCCATCACCAACTCCTGGAGTCTACCCAAACTCATGTCCATTGAGTCGGTGATGCCATCCAACCATCTCATCCTCTGTCGTCCCCTTCTCCTCCTGACGTCATTCTTTCCCAACATCAGGGCCTTTTCAAATGAGTCAGCTATTCATATCAGGTGGCCAAAAGATTGGAGTTTCAGCTTAACATCCGTCCTTCCAATGAACACCCAGGACTGATTTCCTTTAGGATGGACTGGTTGGAGCCCCTTGCAGTCCAAGGGACTCTCAAGAGTCTTCTCCAACACCACAGTTCAAAAGCATCAATTCTTCGGCACTCAGCTTTCTTTATAGTCCAACTCTCACATCCATACATGACCACTGGAAAAACCATAGCCTTGACTAGACGAACCTTTGTTGGCAAAGTAGTGTCTCTGCTTTTTAATATTCTGTCTAGGTTGGTCATAACTTTCCTTCCAAGGAGTAAGCGTCTTTTAATTTCATGGCTGCAGTCACCATCTGCAGTGATTTTGGAGCCCAGAAAAATAAAGTCAGCCACTGTTTCTCCATCTATTTCCCATGAAGTGATGGGACCAGATGCCATGATCTTAGTTTTCTGAATGTTGAGCTTTAAGCCAACTTTTTCACTCTCCTCTTTCACTTTCATCAAGAGGCTCTTTAGTTCGTCCTCATTTTCTGCCATAAGGGTGGTGTCATCTGCATATCTGAGGTTATTGATCTTTCTCCCAGCAATCTTGATTCCAGCTTGTGCAAGTTGATATGTTTAATTTCTTTCGGAGAATTCCTCATTGTAAAATTGCTGGGTAAAAGGTGAAGAAATCTTGTATTTGTTTTCCAAAGTGATTTTAAATTTAACAAAGCCCATATCTAACCAATTAGTGATTTGGGATAGTGTTAATGCATATTATGGGCTGTTTGAAGGGCTGTGTCTCCACCTCCACACATATTCATAGTTTTAAGTCCTAGCTCCCACTATTTCAGAATATGACTGTAGTGTCTACTGGAAAAAATGCACAGTGTGAGAGTTGTGTTGTTCGGGTGCTATTTTGTGTCTGACTCTTTGTGACCCCCCATGAGCTGCAGCACACCAGGCTTCTCTGTCCATCACTGTCTCCCTGAGTTTGCTCAAACTCATGTCCATTGAATCAGTGATGTCATACAACCATCTCATTCTCTGTCACCCTCTTCTCCTCCTGCCTTCAATCTTTCCCAGCATCAGGGTCTTTTCCAATGAGTCATCTCTCCACATCTGGTGGCCAAAGTATTGGAGCTTCAGCATCAGGTGACCAGTGGCTCCTGGGTGGGTGACTGGCTCCACGGCTGACAGTGTCTCTGAGCAGCGGATCAGCCCCAGGGCAGTCAAAGGCAGCAGTGAGCCGGAGGTGCTGGACATCATCCAACATCACCTCCAGCCTTCCCCAGATCCCCTTCCCAGCCACTCTAGTAGGGCCTTTGTCTTGACTCCTGGCTGCACGTTGACCGACACCCAACAGCCAGTTAAGGTTTAAATAAGTTCAACAGACACCAACAGTGGGACAGCCAGGGCACCAGGCGTGTCATCTAGCTGTATTGAGTGGCAGAAGGGCGTGTCTGCTAATTAGGACCGGACAAAATATGTTCCACTGGAGAATGGAATGGCAAACCACTTCAGTATTCTTGCCTTGAGAGTCTCATGAACGGTATGAAAAGGCAAAAAGAGAGTTGTGAGTTAAGTGTTTTTTTGAGGCAAAATACCCAGAGACAGCCTCGCTAGTAGCTCTTAGGAACTGCTCCCAAGAGGTAGGGAGAGAAGTCAGTATTACATATGGTTTTACTGAAAGGAGTTAGTGCCAGAAAGCACATATCTTGGCAGAAAGTTGCTGCTGATGACAGAGGGGCAGATGTTTCCATTAATGATTTTAGTGCTTTTCTAGATATGAGAAGATGCAAGAAATTGAGCTCGAAAAATATTTTCCTGAAAATACCTATTTGAAGGTGTGTTCTGCCAGCTTCTCCCAAAGCAAACTCCTTTCAAGGTGTGTCAAAAGTCAGCGACTGCAGTGGCTAGTGACTTCATTCTTATACTGTAGAACCAGATGGAAAGCAGCATTTTTCAGTTGGCAGTAAATAGTGTCTTTACAGAGATAATTAGGATTAAATGAGGTCATTAGGGAGAGGCCTAATTCAATTTAGCTGGTGTCTTTCTAAAAAGAGACTAGGAAACACACCCAGAGGAATGATGAGGTTAAGACAGGAGATGGTCATCTACAAGCCAAGGAGAATGGCCTCAAGAGTAAACAACCCTGCCCACACCTTGACCTCCCAACTTTTAGTCTCTAGAACTGTACGAAAATTTTCTGTTGTTTAAGCCACCCAGTCTCTGATACAGTACTTTGTTTTGGCTGCTCTTAGTGCATAACATTAAAAAATGTTATTTTGGTGGATACTGAACTTGTAACTTTGGTTTCTAATTAGTGAGGTTCAACATTTTCTCTTTTCTCTTGTGACTTGCCCATTCATATCTATTCCTTTTTTGAATGTACAACTCTCTTTTGTCCTATTTGCATTCAGTTAAACCCATTTCATCTTTGCCTTTATCAAGTTTGTAAACTGAGAAATTCCTTTCCTCTTCAGAGGAATTCTTTGAAATGTTTTAGGTTTCTCATGTATATTCTTTAAATAGGCAACTCTTTTACCTATCTGGAATTTTGGTATATCATGTGAATTCTTTTGCTTTTCTCCGTGTCATTTACCAGTTACCCTAACACAAATTATAGAATAACCCTTCTCTTTTTTAAAAAAATGATTTTGGATCTTGCTTTTTAAAAAATTTTTAATGTTTATTTATTTTTGGCTGTGTTGGGTCTTTGTTTCTGTGTGTGGGCTTTCTTGAGTTGCAGTATGTGGGCTTCTCATTGCAGTGGCTTCTCTTGTTGCAGAGCATGGGCTCTAGGGTGCATGGATTTAGTGCTCTGAGGTGTGTGGGATCATCCCAGTTCAGGGATTGAACCTGTGTCTCCTGCATTAACAGGCAGATTCTTTACCACCGAGCCACCAGTGAAGCTCCTGGATACTGCTTTAAATAAACTATGTATACACTGTTAAGTTTCCCAACCAGGGATTGAACCTTGCTCCCTGCATTGGAAGCATGGAGTCTTAACCACTGAACCACCAGGGAAGTCCTACACTATTATTCTAGCCTCATTCCTCACATCATAACACTTTTAATATTTGCTGCTTTATAAAAATTGGGGGTTAATTCCTTTTCATTATATTTTTAAAATTTTCTTTTATCATTTTTCTTGTAAATTTACTTTAAAATTATTATATGGAGTTCCCATCACTTACCTGAACCACAGTTGGTACAAATTGAATTGAAAAAATGCATGTTTTCTTTTCAACCCATTGGTGAAATAGTAACTAATCTATCCATTTTACTAAATTGATTAAAAGTTGAGTTCTATGTATTAAAATTTATCTATTTACATGCCTGTTAGCTTCACAGACTGAGCTCCCATAGAGTAGGCAATGTCATATGCACCTTTGTCTCCAAACCTGGAAGAAGCTTAATAAATTACTAGTTTTAGTAATTAAACATATCTTCAGAAATACCCAACATAGAGAGTATAAATGTGTTACTAAATGGATCTGGAAATTTCCAAGTTCAACCAAGATATAAATTTTAACTACTCAATTTGCCATTAACCAAAACAAAAGGTCTGCAAGCCTTCTACTCAAAAGAGAACTCCAAACCAAAATCTAACAGGACTGAGGAATTCTAATGAATTCAGGTCCATTTCTACAGCAGGGAAGGTTTCAGGCATAGTTTGTTTATGCTGTCCTTGGACTCATCCTCCTCCCTCTGCTGTGAAACCATGATTATCTGGCAACTGCTGATAGTCTAGGTCAAGGGCTGGCAAACTGTTCCTGAAAGGGCCAGATAGTAAATATTCTAGGCTTGCAGGATATTTGGTCTCTGTCACAGCCAATCAACTCTGCTGCTGTAGAACAGACTCCCTGCATAAACACAGGAATGGCAGAGTTCTAAGAAAATGTTACTTGCAAAAACAGGTACCCAGCCTAAGGGCTGCAGTTTCCCAACCTCTAGTCTAGATGGGGAATCATATTAATTTCTTTTTAAAGAGAATTTGGGTTGATCAGCAACATTCTAGTCTTGTTAGTAGTTTATGGGCTTTCCTGGTGGCTCAGACAGTAAAGGGCCTGCCTGCAATGTAGAAGACCCAGGTTCGATCCCTGGGTTGGAAAGATCCCTTGCAGAAGGGAAAGGTTACCCACTCCAGTATTCTTGCCTAGACAGTTCCATGGACAGAGGAACCTGGTAGGCTATAATCCATGGGGTCGCTAAGAATTGGACACGACTGAGCAACTAACACTTTGACTTTCAATATATGGAACAGATATCAGTCACCCAACTGCTAATGTGATCAGTGAACCAGTCAATTCAGTGTGAGTGGACAGAAATCAATGTTCTGAGTTTTGATTCTCACTACCTACAAGAGGCCCATGGGTGCAGTCAATATACTTCCTTATCTGTGAGATCCTTATGGATACAGCTGAGCAGACCTAAGAATGAGTTCAAAGAACCCAAAAGTCTCCATATTGGCAACACTAAAAAAAACAATGGCACAGTTTGGAATAAAAATTGAGGCAATGTCAGTCAGTACAAAAACATCCTGACAATCAGTAAAATACTCTTAAGGGTGGTGACAAAATTCAATGATATGTTTGGAGAAGAAATATATCAAGGGTGAATGGATTTAGAGACTGTCATAGAGTAAAGTCAAGTCAGAAAGAGGAAAACAAATATTGTATATTAACACATATATGTGGGACAGTGAGTAAAAGCAGAGACCTGATTTTCCTAGTACATGCTTGTTTGAGGGATTATGTCCTTAAGCAGGGGGACAAAAAAAAAAAAGTCTTATCTGATCTACCAAAGACTTATTTTTCTGTATTCCATCAAGTATCTTATAAACAAAGATGTTCACATTAGGTTTACTCTGACAGATGAACTCTATGTGACATAACAGGGTAAAGAAAAAAAAATTGATAAAATAATATTTTAAAATCAGATTGTGATTGATAACTTATACTCTAGGATAACTAGACTGACTAAAATCAAATCACTGTCTAAACACCTTACGAAATTCTATCACAGAGTCAGAAGAATTCAAAGACTATTTCATCATTACATATAAACAAAAACAAATAAAGCTGCAGAAAAATGCCCAAAGACATTTTCTCATTGGATGAACAATGTGAGGTCTTATTGGTCATAGGTTAACTATTTGGTGTATTTTATATTTTGAAATTGCCAGAACATTCCCATGGGAAACAACATAGCTCTTATTTTTGTGGTTAAAAGAGAAAAAAAGATATCAAGTATAAGAAGTGGCAAACCAAATTCTGACCCAAAAAAGGCCTTAATACTAATTCTAGAAACTAATGATTAAATTAAAAAGGTGAAACAAAACCTGAGGGCACTGATATAACTGGCCACTCAATTTATTGGAAGGTATGGGAGACATCAATAGTAACAAGAGTGTAACTGCAAGCTAACTCCCAAACTGCACTCTAAGAATCAAGACATTAATTAGATCAGCTATCTGCAGAAATGATACAAAGAAATGTCTGTATAACTTTTAGGAATACCCAAAATCTAATCCAGGTGATCTAGACACTGAATAGGACATAGATCTTGATCAAATCAATGGTATAGTCTGATAAATGACCTGATTAAGTGAGAAGCCTGATATGGTTAAGAAGGCAGCCTCCATTTACTGGCTACAGAACACTTCTCCACACCAGCTTTAAACACACTGTGTCATTTAATCCTCACAAGAGTCATGGAAGATTATTTATGAGAAAATTAAAGCTTGGAGATGTTAACTTGCCTAGTTAATAGTAGGAGGCAGAGCTGTGATTCAGACTCAGACCAGGACTCTACAACTAATTGTATTTTCCAAATGGGTCATCTGTAAAACTCTTATCCTGCATTTATGTATTCCTGCATTTTTAAAAAAGATATGCTTTAAAAAGATATTCCATGGGCAAATCAGTTAGGGAATTTTGAGTGTTCACTGTACTCCAGGACTTCTCTGGGCCTTTACTATAAATTTAAACACCAGGGGAAATACCTAATGGATTGACTGGCCTCTCTAGGCTATCTCTTTATCTTTCCTCTAACTGTACAAAGTAAATAGTTAATTAATAGAAATATTTCTAGGATGTGGAATATGTTAAGGCTGTATATCGTCACCCTGTTTATTTAACTTAAATGCAGAGTACATCATGTGAAATGCTGGATTGGATGAAACACAAGCTGGAATCAAGATTGCTGAGAGAAATATCAATAACCTCAGATATGCAGATGACACCACCCTTATAGCAGAAAGTGAGGAAGAACTAAAGAGTCTCTTGATGTAAGTGAAAGAGGAGTGAAAAAGTTGGTTTAAAACTCAACATTCACAAAGCTAAGATCATGGCATCTGGTCCCATCACTTCATGGCAAATAGATGGGGAAACAATGACAGATTTTATTTTGGGGGGCTCCAAAATCATTGCAGATGGTGACTACAGCCATGGAATTAAAAAACACTTGCTTCTTGGAAGAAAAGTTATGACCAATCTAGACAGCTTATTAAAAAGCAGAGACATTACTTTGCCAACAAAGGTCTGTCTAGTCAAAGCTATGGTTTTTCCAGTAGTCATGTATGGATGTGAGAGTTGTACTATACAGAAAGCTGAGTGCCAAAGAACTGATGCTTTTGAACTGTGGTGTTGGAGAAGATGCTTAAGAGTCCCTTGGACAGCAAGGAGATCCAACCAGTCTACCCTAAAGGAAATCAGTCCTGAATATTCTTTGGAAGGACTGATGCTGAAGCTGAAACTCTAATACTTTGGCCACGTGATTCAAAGACCTGACTTATTTGAAAAGACCCTCGTGCTGGGAAAGATTGAAGGCGGGAGGAGAAGGGGACAACAGAGGATGAGATGGTTGGATGGCATCACCAACTCAATGGACATGAGTTTGAGTAAACTCCGGGAGTTGGTGATGGACAGGGAGGCCTGGCATGCTGCAGTCCATGGGGCTGCAAAGAGTCAGACATGACTGAGCAACTGAATTGAACTGAACAGGATGTGGACTAGATACGGTAGGAGTATGTAATTAGGTAATTACGTAGGAGTAAGTAAAAATGCCTGCATTTGACACTCAGCATTTAAAAATGAATGTTTACATGAAAATACAAAGTTAAACACAGGTTTTTTTTTTTTTTAATTGAAGAAATGCATTAGATAATAGTCATAGAATATGCTCTAAAAATAGGACTAAACACTGTTTGTCCCTTCTTGGTACCAGCACCTCACAGAAGATCTTAGTTGTAAACAAAGCTGCAATCTTTGACATAATTAAAACTGAGTGAACCATAATAGGTGTGTTCCCTGAAGAGTCTGCCAAGTATCTGTCCAGGTCTATTATAGTTACTGAGCAAATGGGTTGGCATGAATAGTTATGTCCTTAATGTGTACATCATTAAGAGGTCGATATGTCTTCTCATTTACAGGTAACTTCTCCAGTTCATCTAGAGTCTCCAGACCATCTATCACCCTGAAAGAGAAACAATATAATGTTTGACAATTTCCTACAATTGAAACATAATATCCAAATACCTACAACAATTACAGTCACTCTAAGAGAAAACGACCAAGTTGTACAGTTTTTTGAGTTCCCCTGTTGAGTATACAATAAGATATTGCTTTGATTTTCTGCCATAAGTAGGGCCCAAAATTCAGAAACAAAAATTCATGTTTATGCCTTTAGACAAAAGTAGCAATGGGCAGGAATATTCCCATCAAAGTATCTAAACGATGTATTCTACCTCATTCACATGGATTAGCTACAAATGGGGCCAATACAAGCAGTCAGAAGGTTTTCTTTGCTACAGGAAAAGCCTCAAGAAAGTATGTAAGGATGACAGTTATTATGAGAACTGTCCTACACTGAAGGTTCTGGCATGGGTAGCTTCTTTGTACTTTAGTGTTTAAACGTGGTGTTTTTTTTTTTTGCTTCTAAACAACAAGAAGAAATACTGAAGAGAAGATGGACAGCTAAGCCCACTTCCGGCAAGCCTACTTCATGTTTCTATCAGAGAAAAAAAAATACAGCTGTTTTTCTAATATGTTCTAGAAACTTAGTCTACTAAGACAAAGTGGCTTTTTAGATTATACCTCTTAGTGTAATTTGAATCAATTCCTAAGACTTAAGAGTAGGTACTTTTAAAATAACAGATTCCCATTTTATTTTACATTTCCATTAAAATGTTATTATAGCCACAGCCTTTTGATTTTACGCCCAAAGGTAGGCAGTGAAGGTCTTTAAATTGTAAATTTCAAAGGGTTTCCCACCTTCTGGGTCAGTAAGAGAAAAAAGAAGGTGCAGGAAAAAGACCCCAGGCAAAAAAGGGCATGTAGAGTTGAGGTAAGGTAAGTATTTGGGAATGGGTACCTTAGAGAACCAGCAAAAGCTATGAACCATTTTCTCAGAAAAATGTGTGTGCATATACAGAAAAGAGTTTCAAGGAGTTACTAGACTGAAGGTTAAGAATGCTACAAGAAGAATGCTATTAAGAAGGCTAATGCTACAGGGGTTTTTAACCAATTCAGTAAGATGAGTCCTACTAATTACTAATCAATAATTCTGAATGGTGGGTTGGGGACAAAATAAAAGAAAGGGAGTGTATCCATATACACACAAAAACTACTAAAGGCTATAATATTCCTTTTCATCAAGTATTAATCTAAAAACTAGAAATGCATATGGAATGAAAAAGAAAAGTTGTAGACTCTTGTATTTTTAATTAAACAAGCTTCACATCCAAACTATTAAATAAAACAAACTCTAGAACTGTGCCTTAGTTTACTGGACACAGTAAATAATTTGTTGACAAACTGACTTCATGTTGATTTATAAAAGCAATTCCCAGGGATAGTGCATCTAATGGATTTTCTTGCAGAGACTGCTAAAAGTCTCCTCAGGATTCCATTCCCCTTTCTTCTTATTTATAGAGGCCTGATTTTATTGAGATGGCAATATATCTAGCTGAAAAACATTTCCTACCCTCTCTTGTGCTGGAGGAAGCACAAGCTGGAATCAAGATTGCCGGGAGAAAGATCAATAAACTCAGATACGCAGATGACATCACCCTTATGGCAGAAAGTAAGGAAGAACTAAAGAGCCTCTTGATGAAAGTGAAAGAGGAGAGTGAAAAAGTTGGCTTAAAGCTCAACATTCAGAAAACTAAGATCATGGCATCTGGTCCCATCATTTCATGGGAAATAGATGGAGAAACAGTGGCTGACTTTATTTTTCTGGGCTCCAAAATCACTGCAGATGGTGACTGCAGCCATGAAATTAAAAGACGCTTACTCCTTGGAAGGAAAGTTATAACCAACCTAGACAGAATATTAAAAAGCAGAGACATTACTTTGCCAACAAAGGTCCGTCTAGTCAAGGCTATGGTTTTTCCAATGGTCATGTATGGATGTGAGAGTTGGACTATAAAGAAAGCTGAGTGCCGAAGAATTGATGCTTTTGAACTGTGGTGTTGGAGAAGACTCTTGAGAGTCCCTTGGACTCCAAGGGGCTCCAACCAGTCCATCCTAAAGGAGATCAGTCCTGGGTGTTCATCAGAAAGACTGATGTTGAAGCTGAAACTCCAATACTTTGGGCACCTGATAAGAAGAGCTGACTCATTTGAAAAGCCCCTGATGCTGAGAAAGATTGAGGGTGGGAGGAGAAGGGGACGACAGAGGATGAGATGGTTGGATGGCATCACCTACTCGATGCACATGGGTGTGGGTGGACTCCGGGAGTTGGTGATAGGCAGGGAGGCCTGGTGTGCTGTGGTTCATGGGGTCACAAAGAGCCTAACACGACTGAGTAACTGAACTGAACTGAACTTGTAAGTTAAGGCCTGGGTCTTCCAGGAAAGTTCTTTAAAAAGGGACTGATTCAGCTGGCAAGCACCTTTTGCCTTTCCTCCTTCTTTCTGCTTGGAACACAAATGTTCTGACTGGAGCATTGCTGCCCAAATTATAACCATGAGGTGAATTTCAGAATGAAAGCTAATGATGGCTGAGAAAAAAGAAAGGCACCTGGGACAACAGTGACATACTAGAACCACCATCCCAGTTCATCCTGTTTAAGCAACTGTTTTTCAGATGTGTTGATACAAAATGCTATTCTGAATGAAAACAATACATACTGTTAACTTGCATAAGATCCTGAAAAAAGTGCTGGTGTTTCTTTACAAAATAACTGAGGATGAGAGAGGTTGTAAATTATCCAAGGCCACATGGCTATTAAGTGGTGGATGTAAATTTCAGGTACATTTAGCTCTCATACTGCTCTTTGAATACTCGTTACGCCATGATCACAGCCACTCATGCATCCGTTGCAGTGAAATTTCAAACCAGAATACTCACTTGCCAAATACTGTGTATTTCATATCCAGATGTGGCTGCTTCCCATAGGTGATGAAAAACTGAGATCCATTAGTATTTGGGCCATTATTAGCCATAGATACAACACCTCTAACATTGTGCTAAAAAGGAGAGACCAAAGTATTAACTGTTTTTACATAAGCATTCCAAATATAGGACTGAAACAAGACATGCACTCCTCACCTTCCCAATATTTAAAAGATCAAGAAAACATGTAATCAGTTCCATCAGGGCTAGTCCAAATGTTCAGTTTCTGTATTATCTGTATCTCTCGAAACTTGTATGTAAATTATTTATATACCAAATCATATTCCTCAATTTCCTCTTTGGAGCAGTAGAGCCACAAACACTTTCAGCAACACCAATGTATAATAAAAATAATCCTTACATTTATATTAAGGGACAGTGTGCTGGCATGAAACCATCAGGCAGACAACAAAACCAAAATCCCCATAATCTCTTCACATATACACTGGACTCTGGCTAGTTTCTTTATCTGTAAAACAAGGGAGGTTGGACTAGTTCAGGGTTTTTTTCATAATTCAACTTCTCACAAGGGTTAGCAGATAATAAATGGATAATCGGGCAGAATGTAAACATTAGGGAATGATGGCATCTGGCAAAAGGAATAGTGTATCTCTTGCCTCATGACATTTACAATTTTTTTAAACCAAAGGCCATAGACAATGAATCTGTGGGTCTTCCACCTATGGGCAGTCAGTTCATAAACCCAGGACTGGATGATATAAGGAAGGCCTTGTCTATTATTCATTACCCTGTTATAACAGGGGATGTGTACTGGAGTTAAAAGAACTTCACCAATAAGATTGAAGACAGAACTGTCTTACAGGGAGATGCCTGAATATAAAATACACTGAAAGTAACTCCAATGATGACTCTGTCTGATGCTATCCATCAGCAGACAGTAGTGAGACAAACCACAGAGATGCAACGACATGGATATTAAAGCTTTACTGTCTCCCTAAAAGGTGACTACCAACGAAATGTATTTGATGCATCATAAGAATATATGTACCACTTACAGTATAATAAAATAAGCAACCATGAACCTGTTTCCAAGCTTTAAGAATTAAAATTTACCAAATTGTTGCATATGCCTATGTGCTCCTCTCAGCTATTACTTCAGCCTCTTGAAGTGGTAACTAGTATTCTAATATCTTTATAAATGCCTGAACAATATATTGTTTCCTTTTGCTGGTTTCTGAGTTCTTTAAAATAGTTCATACCATTTTTAGTCTTCTAGAAAATAATTTCTGCACTTAACATGTTTCTAAGATTCATACATGTATTATACATATTTCTTCCACTGTGTAATATCATTGTTTTTTGATTATTGTTATTATAAGTAGTACTCTAGGAACACACTTGTACATGTTGCCTAGTGCACATGTCCATGAATTTCTCTAGGGTAAACGTGTGGGGATGGAATTTCTGGGTTAGAGTATGTGACTATTCATGCATCCGCATTTCTGGTACGTTAGAAAATAGTTCTTAACCTTGTTTGTGTAGGAATCACCAGGGAACCTTAAAATGTATTCACAGTCCTAATCAGTTCTACTGTTTTTCTCTAGATTTTGGGAGGTAAGGCCCGATTCTTTTTTTTTTAATTTAAAACTGCTACAGGTCAATCTGTCACCAGCAAAGTTTGAAAATCACTGGTATAGGATGACAGATCAGTACCATCATTAATCAATGCCTAAAAAACTGTTTCATTTCCAATTCAGGAAAAGGATGACTTTTTAAATAATTTATCACCTCCTAATCCCAACTTTGTAACAATATTTATTTATTATAGAAAAGCAAAAAGATAAATTATTCCCAGTCACTGTCCAGAGATAAACACTGAAGTGAGTATTTTTAGAAGTTTTGCTTAGTACATTTTACTGTAACCACAAAACAATATACTAAATTACATATTCAGATTGAAAGACCACACAATAAATTGTTAACTGATGTCATTTCTGGAGAATGGAACTTTTTTTTAAATTAATATGTACTAGTTTTTTAACTTTTAGAAAAAAGAAAATTCTTTAGAAAGTTTGAAAAAATACAAAGGAAATATAAGTATCTAATTCTTCTATGCTGAAGATTTATTTATATGCACTTCTCTGAGACCTAGCTAAGATCTACCATAGACATTAAGTGAAGTGAATACAGAAACATTCAAATATCTAGGAGAAGAAGATAAAAAGCTGGCAATTGATAATAGGCAATATTGCAACCAGGAGGTCTGACAGTCTCTCCTCCCCACTCTCAAAGAAGACCAATGATTCATGTCATTCAACATGAATTTTATAGTGAGACATGAAGCCCCACAGGTATATTACTGATTAAACATTTCAGATTGGACCCAAAGATGAGCTCACTTAATGTCAAGATTCATGTGATGGTGAGATTCCATTATATATTAGGCTAGAACTGACATTTATATTTCTTCTCTGACATCACTTATCAAACGTGAAAAACTACAAAAAAAAAGTATATTTACTAATTATTTTAACCTGTATTATTACAACATATGTATGGGTTTCCAAGTGTAAACACAGCATGAAAAAATATATTCTGAAGTATTTTGGATATACCTTAAGATATTCACTATATTCGTCTTCAAACTTCTTGCCCCAGATACTGTTACCTCCCCTTCCAGTACCTATATTACAAGAGAAACAAATGAAGTATCTAATTAAAGGTGAAAGGGTTCATTTGCTAAATGTAAGGGCTAGTTTATACAGTGTAACCCTTTAAATACAAATAAAATCTGATATGTCCTTCCTTTCTTCCCCAAAATGAACTTTAAAGAACATAAAGTATCTCTACAAAACCTCCAAACCCTCCTTATCAATATTGCTCATATTTTAGGGCTTTGGTGCTAGTAGCTACTGCTTAAAAATTTCTTGCTAAGGCAAGTTATAAAAAAACCCCACATGCTTTTATTTTTCTATTCTTTAGCTAGTCTCTTCTTTACACTATATATTCAATTCCCTACGTATTAACTGGAATCACTTACCTGTTGGATCTCCCGTTTGAACCATGAAACCCTTGATATTTCTATGAAATATACAGCCATTGTAGTAATTACTGGCACAAAGAGCCAAGAAATTCTGGAGAGTAAAAATAATGATTGAGAAATGTAGCAGAAACATATTTTAGATAACAAATGAATTGTATTTACTGGAAATACTGCAACAACCTATTTAAACAATGTCCTTTAGGCATTACTTTGGATAAAGTCACTGACTAAAACTCTCCAATAGCTCCCTTCTGTTTCTGAAAGAAAATACAAAATCCTCAGCAGACCCTAGTAAGCCCTGCATGACCTAGCCTACTTCTGCATCTCATAATGATAATCACTCCTTCCCTGCTACTTAACTCTGTTAACCCCATCAGTCTTCTGAAAGTTTATTAAAAAAACTCAGGTTTTCACACCTTGAGGCCCTGTACCTATTTCTATACCTGGGACGTCCTTTTTTATAAGTCCTGCCATGGAGATGCCTTCATTACCTTTCACACTGAGTTCTTTTTTTTTTTTTTTTATTAGTTGGAGGCTAATTACTTCACATCACACTGAGTTCTTAAAGTGTGGTACCACTTTCTTGGCTAGCCTTGCCCTCACCTTCTTTTAAATAAATCCTTTCCCATTATTCTCCATCGCAACACTTTATTTCCGTCAAGACATTATTTCCCTCTAGAATTACATTTTTTTCTAGAATGAATCTCCCCTCTGCCTATCAGGTAAATATTAGCTTCACATGAGCAAGGAATGTCTCTTGTTCATCACTGAAGTTCCAGATGCTGGCAAGATAGCTTCTCATAAGCAAAATTGATGAATGAATGAATATATATAGCTGACTCTCTTTTTTTTCCCCTTGTATTTCTTTTTGGCCATGCCACGCGGCTTATGGGATATTAGTTTCCCAACCAGAGACTGAACCTAGGCCACAGGAGTGAAAGCACCAAGTCCTAACCACTGGGCCGCCAATGCACTCCCTGGTTCCTTCTATCCTTGTTATTTAAACAAGTGAAATGATGAACGGAACAGTTCCCCTATATTTCTTGAGAAAAATGAGCCAAGAGAAAAAGATACCAGCCACACTATGGTAAGAGAAAAATTGTCTATCCTTTCTTTAACTCACTTTTAACACCAGAAAAAGAAGTGTAGGACTTCCCTGGTGGTCCAGTGGTTAAGAATCTGCCTGTCAATGCTGGGGACACAGGTTCAATCCTTGGTCTGGGAAGATTCTACATGCCAAGGGGCAACTAAGCCTGTGTGCCACAACCACTGAGCCTGTCTGCACAACAAGAGAAACCACCACAAAGAGAAGCTGGTGCACTGCAGCCAGAGAGCAGCCCTCGTCCCTGCAGCTAGAGAAGCCCTGCATGCAGCCTCGAAGGTCCAGCACAGCTAAAAACTAAATAATTTATTTAAAAGAAAACGAAGTATAAATTAGATCAGAAATTATGATTGATGGTTTTTCTTGACAGTGGTTTTATAGAAAAGTTTTCTATTTTTGGGGGGGGGGGTAATGCCATTTAAGTTAGGTGACTCAATTTGAAAATGGTTACCCTATTGCGTTAACTCATCTTTTATGCATACACTATGGTACTCACTTCACATGTTTTGGGTGTCCTTTCACAGAAGACTTCTATTTTAATATCACCTACATCTGTATGCAATGTCACCGACTAAAAAGGAGAGAGAATGTGAGAAAAATGAGATTTCTTCAGGTGATTTTGTGCACTGTATCATTTCCCTAACTAGATATTAAAGATGACTATCTGAATAAAGACAGAAAGAAACACCATTTCAGAGATGATCTATCCACACAGTAGTTCTTCAGAGATAAGTTGCATTTCTTCAAAATTATTTCAGCAGTAGAAAAAAAAAAAAAAAATTCCAGAGGAGAAATGTAAATGTTTAGGTAAAATGGTATCTATGCTAAAAAATTTGGGAGCAAATACTATGATGGAAATAATTATCTTATTTGAACTTTTCATCAATAAAAACGATTTTTATGTTAGTGTGACTGACTTAAATAAGCAATTCACTAAGTCATTAATATTTATTGAAAACAGTATGAAAGACTTTTACAAACATATTTTTTTTTACCATTTCCCTCATGTAAGTTAATTGTGAGAATTGAAAAACAATTTCTTTCTCCACTAAAAATAACAGACATAAAAAGCATCTGTGTTTTCAGATCCTAAATGTGCAGAGGTAACCAGAGTACTCTTTCTTTCTTGCCTTTTTGCTTAATCTATTCATTGGTAGTCAAAATACTCCTTTTGTTACCCCATTCCAGAGAGGCTAGAAAGCTCCTGAGACTTCTTTTTAAATTTCTCTTCTTTTTACAATAGTACCTATCAGTCAGAGTATGACTAAGTTGAAGAAAGAGGGCAGGAATATGTGTGTGTGTGTGTGTGTGTGTGTGTGTGTGTGTGTGTGTGTGTGTGTGTGTGTGTGTGTGTGTGTTGGTGGGGCAGAAATGTGTGTTTTGGTGGGGTGTGTGTGTGTTGGTGGGGCACACTGCTTTCTATCTCTGGCTCCAGTTGTCCATCTTAGATCAAGAGCAAAACGATCCAATGAAAATGATCACACCTGCCTATGCTCTTCTGCAACAACCCCTTTCCATCTCTCTCTCTCGTATCAATCTTTTTCCATACAAAGGTAAATTCTGTGTTGTTTAAGTGAAAAACATAATTTAATTTTGCCTTTGCTGGTTTTGTTTAGAATCATTTTACACTGTATAGTTCTTCAGCTTATTATTTCTGTTTTGTCATTTAAATTTCCATGCAGTTTTAATTCCCTTGATTGAGTTTCTAAAAAAATTACTTATTATGAAAGACATTCATAAGAATTCCATAAAATTTACCATTTTCTTTCTTGATGGTTTCAGGAAACACTGTTACTTTCTCAGAGTTTATTGAGAGAAGTTCAAAAACGAGCCTCTATTTACAAAAGAAAAGAGAATTAAGTTCATTTCCCTCTCTTAACTCACACAAGTTCAGCTTTACGGCATATTTAAAAGAAAAAGTGTCAACGAGTACCCATTCTACCCAAGTAATAAAAATTCGGTTATGGAAGCGATTAGGTGAAACTAATCGACTCCAGACCCTCAAACTCCTCTTTCCCTGCTCACTTCTCAAGGGCCCAGTACATTCCCGCCTTGGGGTCCAGGCACTGGGTGCTCCCCTCGCCTGGAACATATACACACAGACATCTGTACGGCTAGTTTCCTCACCTCCAAATCTCTGCTCAAATGTCTGGGTAAACCTGCCTTAACGATTTCTTTTTCTCACAGCACTTACCACTAGTGCACTACACGGGCTTCCCTGGTGGCTCAAATGGTAAAGCATCTGCCTGCAACGCAGGAGACCTGAGTTCGATCCCTGGGTTGGGAAGATCCCCTGGAGAAAGAAATGGCAACCCACTCCAGTATTCTTGCCTGGAAAAATCCCATGGCCAGAGGACCCTGAAAGGTTATAATCCATGGGGTCGCAAAGTGTTGGACACGACTAAGCGACTTCACTTTGTCTTACTTTACTAGTCGTCACCCTCCCCGCACAGAACAAATACTCACTGTGAGCAGTCCAAGAACTAAAACACACAGCGCTCTTCAAGTACTTGAGTTAAGCTAATGAAACAACTGACGTTACCCCTTACTTACTTAACCACTTCGATTAGCACAGTTGTTGCTAAAACAGCAAAGATGCAATCGTAGGTGCCCCCACCGGTCTGTAGATTCGAAATGCCACCGGAAGTCGAGCAAGAGACCGATTAGAGAGAACGCCCCTTGCCTGTTCGCGTCCTCCCTTCCCCCATCCCTATCTGTAACCCAAACGAGAAGAACTAGGGAGAGAATGTATGATTTGTTCCCCACCAGGAACACTTCTGACCTTGAAAGGGGGCTGTTTCAATAACTACACTAGGACAAGAAGCGTTAATTCCGGACAATCTCTAGAATTGCCTTGGGCTCAGATGTAAAATGGAAAGGACCTCTTCCGCCCGGCTCCGGCGTCCCGCCCACTTTCACAACAGCAGGAAGTTCCGCGCAGGACCGGAAGTAGCGCTCGCGGAGTCCCGAGACTGGTGAGTCTATGGAGAATTGGATTCCGGCATGGGTAGCTGAGTCTTCGGTGGAGGGCTGTGGCAGCACCTGATAGCCACAGGGCAGAGATAGGCGCAGAAAACCGGGTTGCGTCGAGATAGGATAGGGCTCTAGAGGGGCCGGGGCCCTTATTCTCAGGTTCATGGCCTTGCCACCTGCTCTCTTCAATGTCCTGGAAAACGTCTGAAGTGGGACGGAAAAAGGGGGGGCGCAGTTTGCAGGTTGTGAAGTGGCCCTGCTAATGATACTTAGACAGCGCTGACTCTGGGCCAGGCACTTTTCCCCAGCTTTACGATTAAATCTTGGAACAACACTGTGAGCTGGAGACTATTATTTCCATCCTTCAGAGGTAGAAACCGCAAACAGCTGTCGCTCTGGGAGTCAGTCTGATTTTAGAGTCTGTGGTCTTCTACCGTGCTGGGCCGCCTCGCATTCTTGTTAATTGTGGCTTCAAGCTACGCAGCTTCGTTGTGGATGGGGAGTATTTTGTTACTTTTAAGTCCTACGAATTTAACAGTACATAAATCAACACCGGCGTGGTAGACCACTAGAGCTTCACTTTAGCCCTTGCCAGATTTAGAAGAATCTGTAGAGCGGAGTGATTAGTATCAGGACCTGGAATCTGGAGATTGGAAGGGGTGTGTGCTGCGGTGCCTAGTGCCTCAGTCGTGTCCGACTCTTTGTGACCCCGTGGCCTGTAGCCCACCCGTCTCCTCTGTCCGTTGGGATTCTCCAGGCAAGAATACTAAAGTGGGTTGCCATGACCTCCTCCAGGGGATGTACGCAACCAGGGGTCGAACCCAGGCCTCCTGCATTCTCCGGCATTGCAGGCGGATTCTTTACCAGCTGAGCTACCGGGGAAGCCCGCAAGTGGTATAAGGACGCTTAGAAGATCTTCCAAGACCCCATTTCAGGGGTTTGTGGAGGTTCCACATCACTCCAAACCATATTTTGAATAAGTGCATTAAATATTAAATATTTTTTGTGTACAAAGAAAAGTTTAAAAAGTTGTTTCCGAGGTTAACGAGTTACAAGTATTTAAATTAAAATTTACAGTTGACTGCTTTCTTTCTAATTTGCATACCATGAAATGCTTTTCTTCAAAGAATTTTCATAGATAACTCAGTTTAAGAATTGAGCTGACAGCGTTGTTTTTTGTATAGGATACAGACGTCTAGAAGGCTTTGACAGACTCTACGGACAGAGTACCCTGCCCCTCCACCCCTCCCGCCTCCTGATTCTGGCCTTTGGCACCAAGGTGTTTGTTCCGGGGCAGCATCTCCTGCCCCTTTGCTGCCTTGACCTTGCCGATTCATAGTGACCCGCCTCTGCATCCTGTGGTTCTGGCAACTGATAAACCACTTAATTTTTTATATATGGTATCATTATTTTTTCTTGATAAAGCACCTTTTTGTTGGCCATGCTCCACAGCTTGAGAGATTTCAGTTCTCCAACCAGAGATCGAACCCGAGCTGTAGCAATAGCAAAAGCCGGAATCCTAACCACCAGGCCACCAGGGAACTCTCTGATAAAGCACTTTTTAATGTCCGTATATACCACCCTAACTCCAAATTCTGCTATGATAGGGGAAGGGAAACTGTGTCTGTGTATAGTAAGCATTTAGTGCTGGCCCATATTGGAGATACTGAGATGCAGAAAAGATAGTTCCTGCTCTCTGGTAGCTTTAGGGGAGACAAACACGAATATAACATCAATTAAGAGAATGTCTGGAGCAACAGGGGAGACACTGAAAGAGAAAGTTTGTCCAGAAAAGCTTTATTTAGGAAGTCGAAGTGGTCTTGGGAGGAAGTGTAATATCTAGAGAAGTGGAGAAGGAAGGTTGAAGTAAGGGTGAGGAGAATAAGAACAGAGGGTGTGTGGGGGACAGGGAGGAGGGGGTGAATGTAACTGTGTGTTATGTACAGGGCTTGTGCTCTGGAGAAGGAAATGGTGCCCACTCAAGTATTCTTGCCTGGAGAATTCCATGGGAAGAAGAGTGTGGTGGGATACAGCCCAAAGGGTTGCAAAGAGTCAGACACGACTGAGCAACACATACACACACGCACATGCACACACATACACACACACACTCCAGGCTTGTGCAAGGTGACTTAAACATATTAATCCATTTACTCTTCCAGATGACCTATGAAGTAAGTTATAGTATTTCCGTTTTGTAGATGAGAAAACAATTTCAGAGCGCTTAAGTGACTCACCTGTGATACCATGTGCTGGTAAATGATAGAGCCAATCTTTGAACTTAGGTATGGCTTCCCTGGTGGCTCAGCAGTAAAGAATTTGCCTGCATCACAGGAGATGCAGGAGACGTGGGTTTGATCCCTGGGTCAGGAAGAAGCCCTGGAGGAGGGCATGGTAACCCACTCTAGTATTCCGGCCTGGAGAATCCCATGGACAGAGGAGCCTAGCCGGCTACAGTCCAGTGGGTTGCAAAGAGTTGGACATGGCTGAAGCAACTGAGTGGGCTTCCGTGATAGCTCAGTTGGTAAAGAATCTGCCTGCAATGCAGGAGACTCTGGTTCGATTCCTAGGGTGGGAAGATCTGCTGGAGAACGGATAGGCTACCCACTGCAGTATTCTTGGGCTTCCCTTGTGGCTCAGCTGGTAAAGAATCTGCCTGCAGTGCGGGAGGCCTGGGTTTGAAGCAACGGAGGACGCATGCCATCATGTCTGTCTGTCTTTTTTAGTGTGAGACTACAGCTCTTTAGCTCATGTACTTTGCTGTCTAAAAGGGTTTGAGTCTGTAAAGTGTACATGTGCTCCATAGTCTGTGTTTGACTTCACATCCTCAGTTTTACCTGGCTTCTGCATGTTGTCATCTCGTGTACGCCTGGTCGCCACGACAGCCCGCCTGGTCCCTGCCCTGATCTACAGTTCTTCCCGCTCCTTCATGGATCTGAAGGCTCTCCTTTCCTCCTTGAATGACTTTGCATCCCTCTCATTTGCTGAGAGTTGGGACAACGTTGGCTTGCTGGTGGAACCGAGCCCACCTCACACTGTAAACACGCTCTTCCTGACCAATGACTTGACGGAGGAAGTGATGGAGGAGGCGCTGCAGAAGAAGGCGGATCTCATCCTCTCCTACCATCCGCCTGTTTTCCGACCCATGAAGCGCATCACCTGGAAAACGTGGAAGGAGCGCCTGGTAATCCGGGCACTGGAGAACAGAGTTGGGATCTACTCTCCTCACACCGCCTATGACGCTGCTCCTCAGGGGGTCAACAGCTGGCTGGCTAAAGGGCTTGGTGAGAAGCCTCTTGTTCCTTCATATCTAGCTTTTTCCCTGTCAGTGCTTTGAAATTTTATAGAGTGTCTTTTCAATCGTGTTTTAACCTCTTTAGGGATGGGGACCATTATTCTGTTTTTATATATTTTAAAATAATCTTGCTGAAACCTGACAATTAAATTATATTTGAAAATGAAATTTTATTCTTATTGAATAAAGACCACATTGGAAATCTTCATTTTTGGCTGAGCTTTGTGATTCCTTACTCAAGTGGCACAGTGGCTAGCACTCAGGCGCTCCAGAAATGCCTGTTGAATTGAATTGAAAGCTCAGGCCTCTCCAGAATATACTTCATATATCAGTCAGATAGTTTCAATGGGTTAGTGCTTATGCCCAGCACAATGAGGGAATTCAGTGTACGTGTTTTTAGCTTTATTTTTGGTAAGCCTTTTTAGTTTCCTTGTGCTGGGCTGAAGCTTCTGTGATGATACAATCTGGATTAGTGTGGTCAAGTGGATTATGAGCTTTGTGTCTTGAATCATAGTTTATACAAGTAAATTTAGTAAGCAGTCACAATTCTATATGCCATAAGAAATTCTTGAGTCAGTCTTGTCCAACTTTCTGTGATATTTAACAGTCTTCTGGAAAATAGTTCTGAAAAGAAATATGATTCTGTATGATATTACGAAATCCTTAGGTTATGGGGACTGTTGGGTGCATGTGTAAGGACCATGTTGTGTGTGTTTATTATAGAAGCATCTAAGAATGAATCTTTTAAAGAATACTCATTTCTTACAGTAGTAGTTTTTCTTTTTAATTTTTTAAAAAACCCACAAAATCTCTTTTAACTCCTGACAATTTTTTTTCTAGGTGTTTGCACCTCCAGGCCCATCCATCCTTCCAAAGCTCCTGAATACCCCACAGAGGGAACTCACAGAGTAGAATTCAGTGTTACCCACACCCAAGACCTGGACAAAGTCGTTTCTGCACTGAAAGAAATTGCAGGTGTATCTGTCACTTCTTTTTCTGCTAGGTACAATATATTTTTCTCTTCTTGTGTATATGTTAGGAATCTTTCTTACAAATTCTATAACCCTGCTATTTAAGTTTACAACAAATTATTTTCCTTGGGTGAAATCATTTTCCTCCGGTAGGTTTACTAAAGAGTGTTCTTCTCATTTGCATATGGGTCCCTGAGAAGGAAAACTATGGGATCTTTTCAATACAATAAAAATGATAACACTTACTGACTATTTTCTGTTCAGGAAGGACTATACCACACATCTTACAGTATTTCTAATCCTCCTGACAGTGTTGAAAGCTATTTTTACTTTAGGGTATGTAGATAAACCCTAGTGATATACTGATAGTATAGGTTTACTTTTATCAGTTCCCAGCACGTGATGATTCCCAAACACTTGAAAGGAAAAAATACATTAAAATGCCTCTCAGAGAGGCCAATCATTTATTTAATTAGGTCTGAGATACCAAAAAGTGTTACCTCATTGGAGATTTTTGGGGGGACTAATTTACCTTAATGCCTATTAATTGCCATTTCCTTCTCCAGGGGATCTGCCCTACCCAGGGATCAAACCTGGGTCTCCTGCACTGCGGGTAGATATTTTACCATCTGGGCCACCAGGGAAGCCACTAAAGCATTGTACAAGACACGTTATACAGAGCTAGGACTTAATTATAAAAAAAAAAACAAAGATAAATATAGTGACCTTTTAATAAAATGGAAATCTGTTAGCAGTAATCATGCCTTGGGTAAATCTCACTGGCTGTGATACTGCCACTGTGCAAAGCTAGAATGGAAATCCATAGAGGCTACACCAAAAATGACTCTTTGATGAGTGGTTTTTATGTGTAGATACATTATACTAAAGCCATAGTAAATGTCCTATAGTAGTATTGGGGGATTTCAAGAACCTTAAGAAAAATTATTTATAAGATTTTGCATAGATTCCAGTCATAGATATCTTTTACCATTCTGAAATACTGTGTGAATACTGAAATTAAAATTATACAAATAGAGCATGAAAACTTCAAACAATACCAAAGTCCTCCTTGTCCCTTCTACTCAGTCCCAAGGTCTTCAACTCAAGTTGTCTTTTCTTTTGTTTTCAGAGAAGTGGGTATCTTTCCAAACATGTATAGGGACATGAAGGAATGTATAGTTTTGTTTTAGTCATTTTTTTTTTAATTAAATGGTATGCTGTATTTGCCTTTTCAACTTGTCATAGTAATCTTTCCATGTAGATTTCTTATTATGAATGTACTGTAATTTCTTGAAGCATTTTGCTTCCTAACTGGTGGACCTTTTAAAGAACTGATACACATTTAGTTTGGTTCCAGTTTTTCCATATTACAGGTAGTATCTGAGACTTAACAATTAGACTGGGACCAGGCATTGTTTTTGCTTTTTCTTTTCAAATCTCTGCAGATGGTTCCAGTGTTGAAACTACGCTTCCACATTATCTTGTAAGGAATCTTTGAGTTCTCAAATTCTGTGATTATATTTAGAGTTTATGGTTAAACACAAAACTTTCTTGATGCTAGTTTTTTTGGAGAGGCTCTCGGATATTCCTTTTTAAAATTTTTTTTGGCCATGCCTCGTGGCTTTTAGGATCTTAGTTGGCTGACCAAGGAGTGAACCCAGGCCCTGGCAATAAAAGCACCTACTCCTAACCACTGGATCAGCAGGGAATTCCCAAGCGTGTTGCTTTTTAAAGGGTGATTCAGGGACCCTCTGAGTCATAAGCATAATGGGTGCTTTTGAAAAATGCGTCATGTTGTTGTGTGGCAGAAACCAATGCAATATTATAGCAGAATTATCCTTCAATTAAAAATAAACAAAGAAAAGTGCAGATTTTTTGCTTTATCCTAAATCTGTGTAATTAGAATGGGATTTGCCTGAGAATCTGTCTGGGAGATCCTTGTATTCAATGATGTTTGAAAATTAACTTTTCTAGGACTTTAAAAACATTGTTTGCCCCAGCCCCATTCATAGATGTTCTGTTTCACTGAGTCTATAGAAGAGTCCAGCAGCTGTTATTTTAAGAAGCCAGCAGGAGATTTCTGATTGCATGACCAGGACTAAGAACAGTTCTAGAACAGGGGTTTCAAAGTGAGGTCCCTGGACCAGCACATCAATGTCACCTGGAACTTGTTAGATAAATTCTCAGCCCCCACTCAGATCTACTAAATCAGAAACTCTGAGGGTACGGCCCAGCAGTCTGTTTTAATAAGGCCATGAGATAATTTTGATGCTTGCTGAAGTTTGAGAAACACTATTCTAGAAAATGGTTTGGAATTAAATCCTAAATTCCATATAAATCGAATCTCCTATTATAGGAGGTTGTAAACTATGGATTATTTTAAATACATAAATTTATATATATATGTATATATTTATAAATTTATATTTATTTTGTTTATATTTATCCTAAACCAAGTGACTTTTTTTTCCAGGACTGATGATGAAGAACAAACACGGCTCAGTCTGAATTGTACTCAGCAAGCTTTGATGCAGGTGGTGGCTTTTCTTTCCCAGAATAGGCAGTTTTATCAGAAGACTGAAATTCTGTCACTAGAGAAGGTAATAAAAGATATCTTACGTTACAGTGCAGTTTTGTTTGACAAATTCATATGTAAAGTGTTAGTTCAACAAGTTATTAACTGTTGCCTAGAGTAGAAGCCCACAGTGGCGAGGAAAGCATGTTATGCTCTGGAAAGTTTATTGAAAAAGGGAGACGTTTCAGGAATACAAAAATGTAGATATCTTAGTCCATTCAGGCTGCCATAACATGTTTGGACTTCTCTAACAGAATACTGTAGACTGGATGGCTTATAAACAACAGACATTTATTTCTCACAGTTATGGAGGAAGCGAAGTCCAAAATCGTGGCACTGGCAGATTCTGAGTGTTGCCTGATGGGAGCTTACTACATGGTTCAAAGGTGGTGCTTCTGTCTGTGTCTTCACACAGTGAAGGGGACCTGGGATCTCTCTAGAGCCTCTTTTCTAAAGCACTGATGCCATTTGTGAGGGTTCCAACCTCATGACCCAAAAGTACCTCCCAAAGGCTGCACCTCCTAATCTATAGGTTAGGATTTCATCCTATGAATTTGAGGGGGACGGAAACATTCAGACCATGATGGTACTTCTTCACGATTAGAGACTCAGTTACAGATTCAGTCTCTTATTTTGTACCCTCTGCCTGGACCATTTTATTCATTCCTTTAACTTGACTTGTAATGATCCCCATGTCTTTACTTCCTGTCTCAGGATGCTTTCTTAAGGTAAAAGATAAAAATTTTTTAAAAATCTGCATTTCCAGCCACTTTCTGAACATTTTCCACTTACAGATCTCACAAGTATTTAAAATCCAATATATACAAATACTGACCTTATCCACATACCATGCTTTTAAATACAAGGTTTTTTTTTCTGTTTTACCGGTGACCCTAAGAGCTGTTTTATTTGCAGGTTGCACAATTCTCCCTTGCTCCCATACATCCAAGCCCTGCTGATTCTGTCCCTAAATCTATAAGGTGTTTCTCCTCTCTGCTTTGCCGCCACAGTAGTCGGAAATGCTCATGTTCCCTCCCTTGGGGTATAAGACACAGTGAACTCCTGAGCGGGCACCTCCAGGAGATAGTCCAGGCTTCTCGGCTTAGACTGTGTAGCCTTTCCTGACCAGCAAGGATCCCTGTCCCAGCTCCTCCCTCCCCGTCCCTCGCTCTGCACACCGGTTGTACTGTCTGCTTTTAGATCTGCCCGTGTGCTCCCTCACACCTTGGCACCTTTGTACATGTTCTCTCTGTTTAGAATGCCTCAATAAATAAGTAAATAAAAAGGAAAAAAGAAAAGTAGAATGCCTTACCACATCTCACCCTATCATCTTGCACTTGACATCACTCCTTTCCTAACGCCTCTCTGGTTTGTCTTCAAGACCCAAGTCCTTGTAGAAGCTTATTTTACTCCCCTTACTTCAAGTACCCACCTTCCTCCCATCTCAACTCATCTATTTTGTCACTCTTTTGTGATCCCATTAAAAAATAGTGCCTATCTTGGACTTCCCTGGTGGTCCACTGGTTAAGACTCCATGCTTACAATGCAAGGGGCAGAGGTTTGATCCCTGGACAGGGAACTAAGATCCCACATGCCACTCAGCCAAAAAAAATAGGAAAAGAGAAAACTACCTTCTCAGGAGACTGAGCTCCTAGAAGTCAGAAGATATTTTTGTCAGGTTGGCATTCCTAAATTTTAGCTTGGAGCTACTTTTCTTATTTAAATTTTTATCTATCCATTAATTTTTGGCTGTGCTGGGTCTTCATTGCTGCGTGGGCTTTTTCCTAGTTGCTGTGATTGGGGGCTGCTCTCTAGCTGCTCTGCATGGGCATCTCCTTGTGGTGGCTTCTCTCTTGCAGAGCACGGGCTCTAGGGTCCAAGGGCTTCAGTAGTTTCAACTCCCGGGTTCCAGAGCACAGGTTTAATAGTTGTGGTATATGGGCTTAGCTGCCTTGCAGCATGTGGGATCTTTCCAGATCAGGGATCGAACCTGTGTCTCCTGCATTAGCAGGCAGATTCTTTATCACCGAGCCACCAGAAAAGCCCTGGAGCTAGTTTTATAGCAAGCTCGTAGTACCCTTGTTTTATGGATCTCTGTGTTTGCTCTTTGCTCTATGCAATTGTTTTCTAGGACTGATGATGTCCAGTTTTCCTAATTTCTGTTTCTCTACAGCCTCTACTTCTCCATACTGGGATGGGACGGTTATGCACACTGGATGAGTCTGTCTCCTTGGCAACCATGATTGAGCGAATCAAAAGCCACCTAAAACTATCTCATGTCCGCCTTGCTCTTGGAATAGGGAAGACCTTAGGTAAGTATGTCTTTTATATTTGTCCAGCATACCTACTGATAATGTTGGGCAAAAATTGAAACTTTTGGCTCTATCAATATGATAGAAATGTGTTAGCAGCTCACTGAAGATGACTGATTTACTTTATCGGTCAGAGTGGACAAGGTTATGCTGTGGTATACATCTCCTCGGTCTAAACAAGATGTATTTCTCATTCACACTCCAGGTCCATCTCAGATCAGCAGGGGAGTCTGCTTATTGTAGACAGGTCTTGAAGAAGGAGGGTCTTAAACTGCAGTTAAACATTGTAGTCTAGAAATGATACATATTCTCTTCAACTCATTGTTCAGAGTCAGTCAGCCCAGGGAGAGCATGGAGTGCAGTCCCCCCACGTTCCAGGAAGAAAGCTAGAAGCCGTGATTGCTCCAGTTACAAGGCAGATCTTAAGTTTTACAATACTGGTGATAACTTATAGTGAGGTACTGCTATGCCCGGTGATGTAATTGACTGCGGTTGCTGAGTTTTGTAGCCACTGCCTTCTCTCTTGGCTTTCTCCTGTAATTGGGGAACAAAAGGAACGAGCAGAACATTTACTGGGCCCCTGCAGTGAGCCTGGGACTATTCAGAGTGCCCTCAGTGTGTGTGTTTCCACTGTGAAGGCAACAGGTGGAGTGCAGTTGTCACGAGTGTGGAGTCTGATGCTGTGGGTTCATGTAACAGTCGTGTCTGCTGCATGACTTTGATGAGAGTGGTGATACAGTTCATGTGGCTGGCACACATTAAGTGCAGTAAATGCTAGCTATTGTTAGATGTCTGGAAAGTATTATTATTCCTGTTGTATAGGTGAAAAAAATTGAGGTTTGCAGAGGTAACTGACTTAACCAAAATCCACAGTTGGATCAAACAACTCATGAGTGCTCATTTCCAAAGAAGGTGGGTGGCAGAGGTGGAGTAAGACTTCTGACCGGCCCCATTGCCCCTTTTTTGAAATACTACTAATGCAGTGTCCGTTCTAGAAACCTCAGTGCTCAACACTTGTTGGATTTTGGCTTGAAAGTTTCTGTATTTCACTCTCCAGAGGATGTCTTTTAGGAAAATACCATATTAAAAAAAAAATGTCAGTTAACAATGTTGTGCTAGTTTCAGGATTACAGCACAGTGATTCAGTTATACACACACCTATTCTTTTCCCGTTTAGGTTGTTACGTAATATTGAGCAGAGTCGCCTATGTGAAACAGTAGGTCCTGGTTGGTTATCCATTTTAAATACAACAGTATGTACATGTCATTCCCTAACTATCCCTTCTCCGTACTTCCCCACTGGTAACTATAAGTTCGTTTTGTATATATCAACTATCCTCCAATATAAAATCAAAAGTTAAAAAGATGTGTGTCAAATCCGTTGCATAGCATCCTCTCACTAGCCTGTTTAGTTCCTTAGCTTCCTTACCTGGGAACAGAGACAAATGTGCCTGCCTCTCACTGTCACCTGGAGACCAGGTGAGGTCGCTTAACTGGGCCGCTCCGGTGAAGCCTCAAACCTGGTGCTCATGGCGGTGGATGCTGTTCGGAGGCGCCTCGTGGGGGCTTGTGCCACAGCGAGTGTCCACAGGAGCAATAATCCTGCCTTAGGCTAGCTCTGTAATACCACGGAATAGTCTGTCTGCCTATACGAAGACATGTTCTATTATTTTTTAAAATCTTTTTCACAAAATTCACATACCGGTGATAAGACTGGGTAAGATAAGATATTACATATCAGATGCCTGGTACAGATTGTAATATGAATATGAAGGGGAATTGTAAAGTGTTGGTCTCTTGCTTTCTTTATCGTGAAGAGTCCCCAGTCAAAGTCGTGGCTCTGTGCGCTGGTTCTGGGAGCAGCGTCCTGCAGGGGACAGATGCCGACCTTTATCTCACAGGTAGGACAGCCGTTGGACCTTTCTTGTACCCTTTTCTTTCTTTTATTTTTCAGTTTTCTTTTCTTTCTTTTTTTTTTTTTTATTAGTTGGAGGCTAATTACTTCACAACATTTCAGTGGGTTTTGTCATACATTGATATGAATCAGCCATGGATTTACACGTATTCCCAATCCCGATCCCCCCGCCCACCTCCCTCTCCACCCGATTCCTCTGGGTCTTCCCAGTGCACCAGGCCCGAGCACTTGTCTCATGCATCCCACCTGGGCTGGTGATCTGTTTCACCATAGATGACATACATGCTGTTCTTTCGAAACATCCCACCCTCTCCTTCTCCCACAGAGTTCAAAAGTCTGTTCTGTACTTCTGTGTCTCTTTTTCTGTTTTGCATATAGGGTTATCGTTACCATCTTTCTAAATTCCATATATATGTGTTAGTATGCTGTAATGTTCTTTATCTTTCTGGCTTACTTCACTCTGTATAATGGGCTCCAGTTTCATCCATCTCATTAGAGCCGATTCAAATGAATTCTTTTTAACGGCCGAGTAATCTTCCATGGTGTATATGTACCACAGCTTCCTTATCCACTCATCTGCTGATGGGCATCTAGGTTGCTTCCATGTCTTGGCTATCTTGTACCCTTTTCTTATGTATCCCTTCCCTACCTTGGTTTGTTTTTTACAAGGTAAAAATTAGCAGATTTTAGGACAGCATCTAACATACAGATGGATCTAATAAATGTTTTTGAACCTGAACTAAATAAGAACTATGTCAAAATTGGGGACATACCACATACTTTGTGGAAGGAAAAAAAATCATCTAATAGATTATCTAAAAAGTGATGTTCAGCATTTATTTAACCTATTTTGTTCCTAAACATGATTTCTCTCAGATTTCACATAAGTTACTGGGACACTTTTTACCTGTTGCCTTAGGTAGAAACTTGTTCCTCTTACTTGGCCCTGAAGGCAATGATCACTTTCTCTCAGTTCTAGCTCCAAAATCTTTCTATTTTTCCCTTTATCTCCATCCAGGCATCCCCTACCTAAAGTACTTCATTAAGCCTCTAAGCTTAATCTTCCACACACTCCCCCAGAACTAACTTTGAGAAGTACAGATGTGATGGTGTATAACATTATCGTGGCTGAAAACCCTTCAGCGATTTCCTCCAAGTGCCCTGCTGAAGCCGGAACGTCCCTCCCTCTTTGGTGCAGTCTTGGCTCATGCTGTTTTCCCTGGCTGGGATGTCTTTTCTCTGCTCCTTTCTTATACTTCTGGTGATAAGCTCAAAGATAACCTCCCCTGAGAAGCATTTTCTTGACAGTGTCCAGCTCCTACCCCTGCTGATCATACCTTCCTCTCCCAATTCCTGTCACTTTGTTCTTAATCTACAATATGCGTTTCTTTTGGACAGAAATTGTTTGGCTCCCAGGCTCTATACTCTGGCCGTGTTGGTAATACCTAATTGGTAACATGGCCCATTGTTCCTCCAAGGGAGCTGGAGGCACTTTGAACACTGCTGCTCCCAGCTACGTTACTGCCTCTGGGCTGCTTGAGGGTTAGGAGACAGGGGCTTGAGATTACTTTACCCACTTCTAAAACCAGGCTCAAGGGTTGTAAGCCCCGGGTTCCTTTGGCCACCTCTGGGACTTGCCATTACTAGACCTCTCCTGCCACCATACACCCATGTCTTATTATCCAGCATACTCCCTTACGAAGGCTGCTGCACTTGAAATAATGTCATATCTCTGAGAATAGGTGCAGCATCTTAGCAAGCCTGATGTATTGCTTTGAACCAATTAAAAGTGTATGTGACCATTGTCTGTTTTCTTTTCTTTCCTTCTAAAGAAGCAAGGTTTTATTTGGGAGGGGGTTATTTATTTATTTAATTTTTATTGGAGTATAGTTGCTTTATAATGTTGTATTAGTTTCTAACGTACAGCAAAATGAATCAGTTATATGTATACATATATTCACTCTTTTTTAGATTTCCTTCTTGTCTAGGTCACCTAAATTGTAAGATTTTTATAAGTCCTCAAATTTATACCAAATTGAAATAAACTTTCAGTGTACAGACAGTTTAACATGATGTTTCTATTTTAAAATGTAACATTTTACTTTGAAGGAATTTTAGACCTATAAAAAAGTTGCAGTGATAATAGTATAATCAACTCTTATACACCCTTCACCTAGATTACTAACGGCTATTTTTTGCCACATTTGTACATTCTGTCTTTCTATAATATCATATATGTGTGTGTATATTTGTGTATGCATAAGTATTAGGTTGGTGCAAAAGTAATTGTGGTTGACTTTTACACCAACCTCAATTATTTTTGCACCAACTGCAGTTACTTTTGAACCTCAATTACTTTTTCATCAGCCTGAGTTACTATTACTTTTGCACCAACAATTACTTTTGAATCTCAATTACTTTTGTACCAACCACAATTACTTTTGCACCAACCTAATATGTATTTATGTTTTCTCCTAAACCATTTATAAATTAATTACAGATATGATGACCTTTTACCCTCAAATACCTCAGCATTTTATCTCCTAGGAGCGAGGACATTCTTTTATATGACCATGTTATAATGAACAAATTCAGGAATTTAATATCATTAATTGATCAAAATTTATAGTATTTCTTTTTCAGATTGATGCTCAATTCTTGATCACACACTGCATCTGTTCTAGTTCTCAACTTTGTCTCTAGAGCACCGGCATTTTTGAAGAGCATAGGCCATTTGCCTTTTTGTATGTCTTTCAGTTTGGAGTGTATGATTGTTTTCTCATAAATAATGACTTTTTAAAATTAGTTTTCGTATCACAAAGCAGTGTGTACATGAGATGAATTCACACAGTTCCAAAATGTTAAAATGTCCTTCTTACATGGTTAGTTGGGGAAACAGAAAACGTCTTATCTAGCTTACTTTCGATGTCTGTAATCTGTGAGGCGTCACTTTGAATATCACTTTAGGGATGGGAAACCCCAGCCAAAAACACCATTTTCATCACCCTTCCTTTGAGCTTTACATATTAGATCATAAAGGGTAGTATCCTAGGAAGACCAGCAGATGGCAAGCTTGCTCCTTGGAAATATAAATTGTATACTAGTCCAAACAGCCAGATTGTCTTTCCTAAAGCATGACTTCTAACTGGGCCACTTAGTGTCTTTTCCTCCTTTCACTTTTTCTCTACTATTACTTAAATTAAGATATTTTAAAAGGTGCTTGAGTAGAAACTAGTCCTTACAATGAGGGCTTCCCTGGTGGCTCAAATGTTAAAGTATCTGCCTGCAATGCAGGAGACCTGGGTTCGATCCCTGAGTTGGGAACATCTCCTGGAGAAGGGAATGGCTACCCACTTCAGTGTTCTTGCCTGGACAATTCCATGGACAGAGGAGCCTAGCAAGCTACAGTCCGTGCGGTCGCAAGGGTCAGACACGACTGAGTGACTAACACTTCATAATGAAATGATACGTATTTGGCTAGGGGAGAGTGTGGGGAATTGAAATGGAGGTGTTTTTTTTTCCTAAGACCTTTTTTTTTTAATACCTTTATGTCTTAAGTATATTTCAAAATTGTGCTTTTTATGAAAAAGCCAGATATTCTTGCTCTTACATCAGATTCACAAAGTGTGTTTTAAAAATTCAACGCATTTGAGTTTTCCCAAAATCTTTCCACAAAAGATGAGATCCTCTTCTACCAGTAACTTCAGAATTTCTAGGCGTTTTGCCTGCTGCTGCTGCAAAGTCGCTTCAGTTGTGTCTGACTCTGTGTGACCCCATAGACGGCAGCCGACCAGGCTCCTCCGTCCATGGGATTTTCCAGGCAAGAGTACTGGAGTGGGTTGCCAGTGCCTTCTCCGCATTTTGCCTGAGTCAAAGGAAAATACCTTGTTTTTAATTTAGAAATAACCTTAAGCTCATTTCATTCTTATGAATTAGACTACAGTTGATGCTGAGAATTTTGGTATTCGCAAAGTATAAGTGGCTTTCCTAGTGGTTCAGATGGTAAAGAATCTGCCTGGAATGTGGGAGATCTGGGTTCGATTCCTGGGTCGGGAAGACCCCGTGGAGAAGGAAATGGCAACCCACTCCAGTATTCTTGCCTGGAGAATGGACAGAGGAGCCTGGTGGGCTAGAGTCCATGGGGATACAAAGGGTCAGCCATGACTGAGCTACTAACACTTCACTTTATTTCACAAAGTATAAAGAAGTCTTTGGGAGGTAAGCAGTGGTCATTTATTTTATTTTATTGTGGAAACCTTTTGAATGGGTGTTCCTATAGGTCAGTTCTGGCGGTATCAGATATTGTAGGATGTGTGAATTTGGATACTTGCCTTGCATATGCCAAGGAGAAAGAATCTGGAATTCTCAGTGGGATGGTCTCTCTTTGTAAATTGAAGGACATATAAGAAACATGCATATAACTTTCTAGATTCATGTATAAAGTTCTGCTGTATTACATTTGCTTCATATAGGATGAAAACTTGGTATTTCTGCTGTTATGGTTCAGCACAGAACTATAGTCCACAGACTGTGTCTGATATTTAAATATCTGCTCTTTCCTTTGTTGGCAGGTGAGATGTCCCACCATGATGTTCTGGATGCTGCTTCCCAAGGAATAAGTGTCATCCTCTGTGAACATAGCAACACTGAACGAGGCTTTCTTTCTGATCTTCGAGATATGCTGGGTGCTCACTTGGAGAGTAAGATTGATATTATCCTGTCAGAAACAGACAGAGACCCTCTTCATGTGATATAAGGCCTGCAGGAACAGCCAGATAACACAATATAGAAAGCAGGTGGCTCCCAGTGTGAATCCATTACATGAATCAGTGGGGTTGGTATCCTTCCAAAAGAGTAGTAGAAGGTACATTAGCATTTCTGGTTTCTTAATCTGCTTCTCCAGATGTTCTGTAGCTCAGACGGTAAAAACTATAATGTAATTACCATTGAAGAATAAATATTATAAAGGACAAATTAAAGAATATACTGTGTAATATAAACTTATTATAAACTCTAGGAAATATGGAGTAAGCCTGTTTATTTAACATTCTTGGGAAATAGCTCAAGTAATCATCTCTTTAACTCAGTTATAGATGGGATGTGTCATTCTAGATCTCTCTGTCCTTAGTTATTTTAAAAATATACTTTTTCAGAAAAGTATGTCTATATATGTATACTTTAAAAACTTGATATTAGCTCACCTATATCTAAATCGTAACCTTTGGAGGGTGGTAAGGTCTGTCTTGATGTTCCTGTTCCTAGATCACTGATCTCCCACCTCAATTTCAGAATCAGGATGAGATTTTGTTTTTTGGCCTTGAGCCAACTGCTTAACCTTTGTCTCAGTTTCCTCATCCCACGTGGCATGGGGGATCTTAGTTCCTCGACCAGGGGTCACACTAGTGCGTCCTGCAGTGCACGTGTGAAGTCTTAACCACTGGACCTCCAGGGATGTCCCTCAGGGTGAGTGCTCTTTGTTGTAAATATACATGATCATTATTCGTGTTCAGTTCAGTTCAGTCGCTTAGTCCTATCCAACTCTTTGCGACCCCATGGACGCACGCCAGGCTTCTCTGTCCATCACCAACTCCTGGAGTTTACTCAAACTCATGTGCATTGAGTCAGTGATGCCATCCAACCATCTCATCCTCTGTGGTCCCCTTTTCCTCCCACCTTCAATCTTTCCCAGCATCAGGGTCTTTTCCAATGAGTCAGATCTTCGAATCAGGTGGCCCAAGTATTGGAATTTCAGCTTCAGCATCAGTCCTTCAGTGCATATTCAGGATTATTCATGTAAGTATTGCTTTTTAGGTAACTCACCATTTCATTAAAGATTTTTAACTTTAAAAATAATGCTGGTGATTACCTGTACAGTATTAATTTTGTGCCAGGCACTCTACTATGTGCTCTATAAACACTTTCAATTCCTTATATGCAAGTATATAGGTATTGTTACTCATTTTAACAGATGAGGAATCCGAGACAGAGGTTGTGTAGCTTGCTCAAGGCCATGTAGCTTGGAAGTGATGGAGTTAGGACATAAACTCAGACAGTCTGGCTTCAGAACCTATGTGCTTATTAATTGCAGTGGATCTTAATCAAATACATTGATGGCAGGACTGATATAAGAGGTATGGAAGAAATCCTGAAGGGAAAAAAAAAAATCCATCTTAACTGTGATCTTCTCTGGGTGGTATGATGAGAGGCTTTTCTTTTTAATGCTTTTATATTTATTTCCAATTTCTACACTGAGCATGTTACTGTGGTAATGACGAAAGCAATCTTTTAAAATACTATTGTCTAAAAATGAGAAAGCATAGAATTTAATATTTGTAGGATCCTTTTCCTACCCATCTTCTATCTCCTGCAGGATTTGGGATCCTAACTTAAAAATTATTCTTAATTTTTAAGAATACAGTGGTTCACCTGTAATACTGGTTCACTGCAGAAATAGCCAACAGGAGTGAGCCTTATGAAATGCCCCCGTGTATAGTTGGGGGAGCCACGAGGAAAGGTGAGAGGAGAACAGCTAAGCATCAGAAGCCAAGAACTAGAAAGCGTCTATGAGATGGTCAAGTCTGTCGAAGCAGCGAGAATGAGACAGCAGCTTTGAGACTGTCTTAATGGTATTTGCTTCATTCATTCACTCACTGGTTGCTTTCTGTGTGCTGGACCCATAGAGGTGTGGAGAGGCTATGACAGAATTTGGTTGAGGATGACAGTAAACTCTTAACTGTGAAAAAGGCAGGCATGGTATTTATAGGCAAGGTCTTCTGGGGGACAGCTGAAACACACGCCCTGAGTAGACAAACAGCAGCGCCCGCTGGCCAAGCCCGAGTAATCGGCTCAGTACTGTCAGCCTGGAGAGGAGGAAGGAAAGTATGTCCAAGGTGGTGATGAAGGAGTAGCCTGAGGCCAGTAGCTCTCGAACCCTGCTTTTTTTGTCACAGCGCACTTAAGGTGTGGTGTGATTTGACCTGTGACTCATGAAGGCAGACGGAATCTCGGAGTGGACAGTTGTGGATTAATCCCTTTGGGTAGAGTGTTAGGAGGGGTTAATGAATCAAAGAATTTGTTTATGATGGACACACTTATTGCCAAATAAAGAACGATATTATTACTGTAATACATTTTCAGCCTGCTTGCACTTCTGAATAACTGAAAAAAATACCCCCAGACACCTCCTATGTAGTTTATTTTTTTCTTCCTTCCTATGCAGTTTAAGAAAAAAATAATCACTCAAGATTCCTTACTTTCAGCTGTCAGATTTTCCAAACTGTTCAAGTAAACACGCTGAAGTATTCAGGTGAACCAAATACCTCAGAAGACTTGAGGCCCAAGTGATACATGCCAAAATAATGAAAACTTGGTAATAAGCTTTGTTATGCTTAAAGTTCTATTTTTTGTAGCATTAGTTATTTCAAATTGACTTTATTCAACACATTAAGGATACTGTAATTTTTAATGCTATTAAAACCTCAGCTAGGTATTTCATATCACATCTTGATTTTCTCTCAGCTGCCTACAACAGAGCTTTCTGCATGATAAGTTCTCAAAAAACATGAATTAACATGGCTTAACAACAATTTGAAAAATTAAAGTGTGGGAGAACCTCCCAAGGGAGAAATCAAATAATTACAAAAAGCCTGAGAAAGTTATGTACATGACTATCCCTTGGTTTACAGAAGACACCCATCTGTGATGAGGCAGACTCTCGTGACTTCATGTCATCTCTGAGAGCTACTCAGCTCAGTTCAGTCGCTCAGCCGTGTCCGACTCTTTGCGCGACCTCATGAACCACAGCATGCCAGGCCTCCCTGTCCATCACCAACTCCTGGAGTCCACCCAAACCCATGTCCATTGAGTCGGTGATGCCATCCAACCATCTCATCCTCTGTCATCCCCTTCTCCTCCTGCCCTCAATCTTTCCCAGCATCAGGGTCTTTTCAAATGAGTCAGCTCTTCGCATCAGGTGGCCAAAGTATTGGAGTTTCAGCTTCAACATCAGTCCTTCCAAAGAACACCCAGGACTGATTTCTTTTAGGATGGACTGGTTGGATCTCCTTGCAGTCCAAGGGACTCTCAAGAGTCTTCTCCAACACCACAGTTCAAAAGCAATTCTTCTGCGCTCAGCTTTCTTTATAGTCCACCTCTCACATCCATACATGACCACTGGAAAAACCATGGCTTGACTAGACAGACCTTTGTTGGCAAAGTAATGTCTCTGCTTTTTAATATGCTGTCTAGGTTGGTCATAACTTTCCTTCCAAGGAGTAAGCGTCTTTTAATTTCATGGCTGTAATCACCATCTGCAGTGATTTTGAGTCCAGAAAAATAAAGTCAGCCACTGTTTCAACATCTATTTGCCATGAAGTGATGGGACCAGATGCCATGATCTTAGTTTTCTGAATGTTGAGCTTTAAGCCAACTTTTTCACTCTCCTCTTTCACTTTCATCAAGAGGGTCTTTAGTTCTTCCTCACTTTCTGCCATAAGGGTGGTGTCATCTGAATATCTGAGGTTATTGATATTTCTCCCAGCAATCTTGATTCCAGCTTGTGCTTCCTCCAGCCCAGCATTTCTCATGATGTACTCTGCATATAAGTTAAGTAAGCAGGGTGACAATATACAGGCTTGACATACTCCTTTTCCTATTTGGAACCAGTCTGTTGTTCCATGTCCAGTTTTAACTGTTGCATCCTGACCTGCATACAGGTTTCTGAAGAGGCAGGTCAGGTGGTCTGGTATTCCCATGTCTCTCAGAATTTTCCAGTTTATTGTGATCCACACAGTCAAATGCTTTGGCATAGTCAATAAAGCAGAAATAGATGTTTTTCTGGAACTCTCTTGCTTTTTCGATGATCCAGCAGATGTTGGCAATGTGATCTCTGTTCCTCTGCCTTTTCTAAAACCAGCTTGAACATCTGGAAGTTCATGGTTCACATATTACTGAAGCCTGGCTTGGAGAATTTTAAGCATTACTTTGCTAGCGTGTGAGATGAGTGCAATTGTCTGGTAGTTTGAGCGTTCTTTGGCATTGCCTTTCTTTGGGATTAGAATGAAAACTGACCTTTTCCAGTCCTGTGGCCACTGCTGAGTTTTCCAAATTTGCTGGCATATTGAGTGCAGCAGTTTCACAGCATCATCTTACAGGGTTTGAAATAGCTCAATTGGAATTCCATCACCTCCACCAGCTTTGTTTGTAGTGATGCTTTCTAAGGCCCACTTGATTTCACATGCCAGGATGTCTGGCTCTAGGCAAGTGATCACACCATCGTGATCATCTGGGTTGTGAAGATCTTTTTTGTATAGGTCTTCTGTGTATTCTTGCCGCCTCTTCTTAATATCTTCTGCTTCTGTTAGGTCCCTACCATTTCCGTCCTTTATTGAGCCCATCTTTGCATAAAATGTTCCCTTGGTATCTCTAATGTTCTTGAAGAGATCTCTAGTCTTTCCCATTCTATTGTTTTCCTCTTTTTCTTTGCATTGATTGCTGAGGAAGGCTTTCTTATCTCTCCTGGCTATTCTTTGGAACTCTGCATTCAAATGGGTGTATCTTTCCTTTTCTCCTTTGCTTTTTGCTTCCCTTGTTTTCACAGCTATTTGTAAGGCATCCTCAGACAACCATTTTGCTTTTTTGCATTTCTTTTTCTTGGGGATGGTCTTGATTTCTGTCTCCTGTACAATGTCACGAACCTCCGTCCATAGTTCATCAGGCAACTCTATCAGATCTAGTCCCTTACATCTATTTCTCACTTCCACTGTATAGTCCTAAGGGATTTGACTTATGTCATACCTGAATGGTCTAGTGGTTTTCTCCACTTTCTTCAATTTCAGTCTGAATTTGGCAATAAGGAGTTCATGATCTGAGCCACAGTCAGCTCCTGGTCTTGTTTTTGCTGACTCTATAGAGCTTCTCCATCTTTGGCTGCAAAGAATATAATCAGTCTGATTTTGGTGTTGACCATCTAGTGATGTCCATGTGTAGAGTCTTCTCTTGTGTTGTTGGAAGAGGGTGTTTGCTGTGACCAGTGCGTTCTCTTGGCAGAACTCTGTTAGCCTTTGCCCTGCTTCATTCTGTACTCCAAGGTCAAATTTGCCTGTTACTCCACAGCTACTCAGGACTAAGCCAAAAACCTGGCATGTAGAAAAATACATTCTGAACATGCTACTGGCTCCAGGTTTCAATTGACTGGAGCTGAAGTACAGTTGAGCCTTGAAGGATCGTTGGGGTGCTGACCTTCTGCACAGTAAGAAATCCAGCTATAACCCACAGTTGGCTCTGTGTATGCTGTTTCCCTTTTTACATCCGTGGGTTCAACGGACCATGGATCATATAGTACTGTACTATTTAGTACTGGAAAAAATCTGCACATAACTGGACCCACACAATTCAAACCTGTGTTGTTCAGGATCAACTGTAGATGTTTAAAGTTTCATCAGTGATTTTTTTTAAGTTAAGCAAAATCTATAAACCACCCCTCAAATTGCCTGATCTTTTATAAGAATGAAATATTCATGTATTAAAATGACAAATATGATATACTAAGAAAGTTGTTTATATTAATGGAATATAACAGGAACTCATTTAGAACTCTCTGCATAAGGAATTCAGTATTATGCCAAGTTTGCATAGTGCAAATATCTGTCCTGCATCCCCTGTACCTTTTTAGCCCAGTTTTAGCCATTTTATTAAGAGAAGCCAGAAGAATCTTTCAAGGTTTCAGGTCTGTTTAATATTGCCAGAAGCAAGTAACAGCAGAAGTTTGGAGCCTTAGCAGTCAAACTGATAGAGCTTAAGCTACACTGATTTTGGAACAAGTTAGTGAAGAGCATATAATTCTGCCAAGATCACTATCAGAGCTGTAAGATGCACTCATAAAATTTTTGAAGCACTTCAAATTATTTTTAGTAAAAAAAATAGCACTTTATGGGACTTCCCTGGCAGTCTAGTGGTTGAGACTCTGTGCTGTTAATGTAAGGGGTGCAGGTTCTATCTCTGGTTGGGGAACTAAGACCCTACATGCTGTATTGCATTGCCAAAAGTTGGGGGGGAAAAAAAAGGTCCCAGAGAATCTGGGAGTTGTAAGTAAAACAACAGTACTATAAATGAAAAAAAAAAGTTCTATCCAAATTTCTTTATTAATAGTAGACTATTCACACATATTGCTTGCACAGTATAGACACAAAAAATATAAAAATAAACCAGTAGATAAATTTAAGGGCAAATGCAAAGTTTCACAGTAGGTCATTAAAGACTTTGTATACTTTTTTTATATATTGTAAGTTATTATAAACTAAATATATTAAGCAAAAAAAAAAAAAAGGTGCAAACCAGCAAGTATCATATGCCACCATTTGTGTTTTCAAAAGGAGAAATATAGACAAATACCCTTAGATGTGCATAGAATACCTCTGGAAGAATGCTTAAAATGCTGTCAATGGCTGCCTAAGGGACTGGATCGGGGAATGGTAAGGAAACTCACTTTTCACTGAATATCCTTTGGTACAATTAAAAAATTTTTGAATCCTATTCATGTACAAATTTGTTTAAATATTGATTAGTAATTATGGTTAAGACTAACCCCCCTTATACATGGATTTAATATAAAATTACTTCATTATATGACACAAAGAAATGATTTTTAAAATGCTGGGCATTTTGGGAAATATTTTCCTAAAAGGGGTTTACAGGATAAGAAATGAGTGAGAAATGCTGATGCAGTATATTACAGTGACAGAGAATTGAACTTCCAAGTATGAAACATTTCAGGGAGTATGTAAAGACTATCTGCTGACTCCAGTGGTCAAGGTTAGCCTTTTTTTCTTTCCTAAGAAAAAAGGGTTGTGTATTTAGGAGGCTTAAAATTGTCACTTTAAGAAAAAACTGAAATATCTTACAGTGAGTTTTAGGTGGGCCTACTTGATAGAGAAATAAAATTAACTTAAAGCCAGCCATTAATAAGCTATTCATCTGCATGTTATTCAAGAAAAGAAAAAAATACATTGATATACAAGAATAATTAAATTTTTCTGTTGCCTTGGAAAAAAACGACTAAAACGTAATTTCAGGATCGTGTTTCTCTAGCCTGACTTCTCACTCATATTGTGAATGTGATGGCACAAACATTAACTGTCTCGAGGAGCATATCTGTTGTTGTTCATGTGCTTTTTGGGATGGGTGAATACCCTATACAGTTGTTAGGTTTTTCCCACTTTCCCAACTGAATAGCATCATGCTCCTTCCTCCATCAGCATGTAGCCTAAATCCAAAAGGAGAAAGCTGAAAATCACCTACTTTCCCCCAGTCCTGTACCTTTTATTAAGCCATTTCAGAAACAGTAAAAGATGATCTGCCTACTCCATTATACTCTTCAGTTCTGACACGCGGAATAGCAAATAAGGCAGATTTACTTTATGCCACTGTCTTTATAACTTTTACACTCTGGAACAAGCACATTTGCAAATACAGTGATAAAAGGCCCTCAAAAAATTAGGAGCATCATCTCTGGTATAAAAGAATTCAAAAACATCCAGTTCCAAAGAGTCCCTGAGCACACTGTTCCTTCCAGCAAGAAGTCTCCAGAGAGGTAATGAATGAAAGGCACATTTTCTCCAATTTGAGGACCGCTGCACAGAACTAGGATGGTATACCAGCCAGGCTAATCACGGTTCTAGGTGATGACATTACCCCTCCCCACTTAAAATCTTGTACACTGAAGAGTCTAATGTTGGATGTAAACACAACAGTTTAGAGGAGTGGCAGCTAGGGTAATAATCTTCCACTGAAGGTTTCAAGAGTACAGGAGTGCTTTATAACTCCTCTTCTTCCTTTTCCAGGAAATCAGTCAGTATTCCATTGTCAACAGGAATTAATAAATATTCCACTCCATCAGTTCCCTAAAAGATGTGAGAATACCTGAATGTTAGTCATTCGTAAGAAATGTATTTGAAATGTTAAACAAAAAATGGACTTGATTTCCTTAATACTTTACATGAATAGAGAAGTATAAATAACAAGGGCAGCCAGGGGACACACAGGGATATATAGCTATTAAATACACTGAGTTTATAGTTAAACCACTTTATAGTGGAAAAGAAGACTAAAGAATGAGAAGGTGGGTATTTCCTGCTCTTTCTAAAATGCTACACTACTGATACCTCTGTTCTTTTATTTCCCTTTCAACTGGATCCTTCCCATTGGCTACAGGTTCAGGTATCTCCAATTTAAAAACAATCCTCACTAGACTCCTCATTTCTCTGCAACCATCATAAAACCATGGCACCTTTTTAGAAGAGTTGTCTATAAATGGTGGTCTCCATTTCCTCACTTTTCACTCAACCCAAGCCATCCTACCTACTGCCATCATTATCATGTCACACCAAAAGAGCTTTTGGTTAGGCCACCAAGGAATTCCATTTTCCTAAATTTATTGCGTATCTTCAGTCTCTGCCTTTTGGGCCTCTCGGCAGCACCTGACACTTCTGACCTAAAAGCATGCTTCTCTTCTTGGCTTCCATGACGTCTTGGCTCTCTGGCTATTCCACCCCTGCAGGCTTATCTTCTACTTGGCCATTGAATATCACAGTACTAGGCTTAGTTCCTGGCCCTCTAATCTCACTATATGTTCTCTCTCTAGACTGTCTCACCAAAGCCTGGTTTCCATTATAATCTAAATATGTAGGAATCATAACCTTTTATCTCTAGCTCAGATCTTTTCCCTGGTATCTTGTCCCAGGAATCCAAATGCCCAGCTGACATCTCCACTTGAAAATGTCAGGAGAACCTCAACAGGAGTAAGTCCAAATATACTAAGACCATGAACTCATGCCCTATCTCCCCAAAATGTTGCTCTTTCAGCTTCTCATCTAGTGATCCCACCATCTCTCTGGTTATGGAGGAAAAACACAGGCCAGAAACCAGGAATCACTCTTGACACTCTCTTTTCCTTTGGTTCCCATATCCAGTCTGTCATCAGTTCTTGTCCATTTTGAGTCCCAACCACTTTTCTCTTTTTAACCTAGTCCAGATTACCATCATCTCACCCAGGCTACCAACACCCTCCCAGCTGGTCTGTGTGCACCGAGTTTTGGCAGTGGCCACCTGACGCTGCCCCACCCCACTCCCCACACCACTGTCAGAACAGCTTTCTCAGTGACTTCTCATTATTTCAGAATGAAACAGGATTGTGTCACACTGGCTGCTGTCTTGTCCCAGAGCCTCTTTACAGGCTGCTCCTGCCTAGAATGCTCTTCCTTCCCCTGATGACTGTGATTCTCCTAGTCTTCCTTTAGGTCTCAGCTCAGTGCTCTCTTCTGATACACATAATTAGGTCAAATCCACCTACTGTAATATGTTCTTTCAGAACCATGTCCCTCCTGATCATAGGACTTAACCACAATTTAAATTTTACATGTATGTGATTATTTGACAAATGCCCATCTTCTCCATTAAGACTTTAAGCTTTATCAGACAAGAAATTAGGTTTTTGCTTAACTTCTGTATCCTAATGCTTTGTGCAATATACACAGTTAGTGCTCAATACACATAGACAGGATTAATGAATAGAGGAGAAGGGAACATGATTATCTGACTCATTTCTATGGCCTGTTTGTTACTCTGAACTAGAACTGTTTGTTACTCTGAACATAAGTCTTCTGCTCCATGCTGAAGTGGAGTACTTCTACCTTCTTTCTACAGAACTCAAATGGCACACTGCCTAAATGGATCCTTGTGACCCACCAAGGCAACCTCAGTTTCATAATAGGCATACTTGTCCTTAAGTAAACAAGAGACCTATTCCTGGCATACAATGTTATAGAGCAAAGTCTCACCTTCTTTGTTCTTATAAGCTTGTGGTCCCTAAATTCAATTAACTGGGCTCGAAGTGTCAGATCACTATTGACAAGGAATGCCTCCCGACACTGCTGGTAAAAGTCTTGAAAACAAAGTCCTGGAGAGTTCAAAAGAAGATGTGAACATAAGTCAGTATTTAAGACATGACCCCATGTATGCATACCCAATGCTGAAAAACACAGGAAAAAAGTGCTATCACCCGAGTATGTCAAAGCAGTCAGTAAATGCTGAGTAAATACCTCTCGAAGAAGCAAAACTAGAGAATATTTAGGTGTTATATACTGTGGCTTACATTTTTTTAATGAGAACTGATTGGTTGAAAGCAGTCAACTGTGGCCAAGTATAATATAATCTCATGGGCAGTTGTAAACAGTGCAAGTCAAGTTGACTTTTTTAAGAGGGAACTAGTAAGTCAAGTGAGAACTGAATGATTTTTTTTAAAATATTTTTTTCAAAGTCTTTATTGAATTTGTTACGATATTGTTTCTACTTTATGTTTTGGTTTTTTGGCCACAAGGCATGTGGGATCTTAGCTCCTCAATGAGGGATCGAACCTGAAACTCCCACATTGGGAGGTGACGTGTTAACCACTGGACCACCAGGGCAGTCCCCTGAATGATTATTAAAATGTGTGTTTAACAGATTATTTTCACTCAAATGAAAGAAAATCTAAGTTGCCCAGTATATGAAATATATGTAGTTGGTAGACATACATCCATAGCAGAGGAAATTTAAAAAGTAAACTGGATTTGCTTTTCAATTTGTATTGACAAATAATACAAATAGCCTGCTCAGCAGTGTATCTGTAGGGTTGCTTGAAAATTTTCATTATGGCAGACACAGTGATCATGGAGCAAACCATTTATTCACTGCTGTGAAACACTGTAATGCTATTATTAGATTCCAGGAAAAGGAATTTATGGGATGAAACAAAGGTCACACAATTTAATATCATAAATATTGGATACCAGTGTAAGAAGGGTTATCCTGGTTATCCAGCTGATACTTTATTAGTAACTGGAAAATTCCCCTAAGGAAAAAAACAAAAACAAATTGAAATCCAGAACGTTAACATCCACAGATAACAGTTAATATCAAGTACACAAAGACTGTGAAACACTTAGCCTGTTTATATTACCTTCCTTTCCTTACTTACATATGTATATTCTTCAACAGTAAACACTATAGTACTACATGGTCGCTAGTTAATTGACTCTGCAGATGCAGTGGAATATGGAGTGCTGACTATGAAAAGTTAAGACACAGATTAACCCTCATGTTGTTGAAGGGTCAACTTTTTTTTAGACTAGAGATTAGTTTATTATAGAAAACCTGGAATATATAATAAAAACTAAAGAAAAAACTAAAGAGAAAAATATTAATTCTATAACCCTAAAATTACAGCCACTAACATTTGATGTGGAGATCATATTTGCATATGCTGCTTTCTCAAGTCTCTGTGGAATGAAGCACTGTGAAAACATAAATTCAAGCATTTATATATGGTATACACCATTTTAAACCTCACTTTTTCACTTATTTATTTTCCCATGTCTTAAAATTCTTCCTAAACAGTTTTTAATGCCAGCTTATACCACAAACTTACCATTTTCCTACTGGTTTTGGATGTTCACATTACTTCCAATTTAATAAAAAATAACACCACATTAAATAAAATCATAATAAATATTCTTTCATGTTTTTGGAACTGTTTCTGTAGGAGAGTGTCCCACGTAGAACTACTAGTTGGAAGCAGTATTATACAAAACTAACCTTCCCAAAAGTCCCTGGATATGGCAAAAATTTTAAACCTTTGCATTTTCATTTTTATTACAGTCTAGAAGATAATTTCTATAAGTACATTTTGGGTCATCTCAATGACCACTTTACAACTTGGTACACAGCTGAATTTGGTGAAGATTTTTTGATCAATCACATTCATACCAAGTAAAGACTAAATGTGTATTGGAGTGTACAGGATGAACCAAAGCAGCACCAGAGGCTAGCATATAGACATTTAGGTATGCCAAACTAAAAATAATTGCTTTAGAGCAGTCAGTATCATGTTGAGAATATTTGCATTGCTGGATTCCCAAGTTTATATGTAGTAACTTGCAACAGTCCATTAGGAGTTAGCATAATAGTAAAATTGAACGAACATTTTTTCTATTCCCAATTCCATCAAAAATTTTGATTAGATACCCATTTAACATATGTGCTAAGCTGCTTTAGTCATGTCTGACTCTGCGACTCCATGGGCTGTACCTGCCAGGCTCCTCTGTCCATGGGATTCTCCAGGGAAGAATACTGGAGTGGGCTGCCATTTCCTTCTCCAGGGAGTCTTCCTGATCCAGAGATTGAACCCACGTCACCTGCATTGGCAGGTGGGTTCTTTACCACTGAGCCATCTGGGAGGTCATTTAATACATATTTCATTGTTAATGCAATGATAATCTTTAAGTGTACAGAAATAGCTTTAAGGAATAATAAAATTCATTAAAATTAGCATTTGATGGTTGACATCACAAGGGAGTCTTGTGATGATAAAGCTGCGTATCTTGACAAAGTTACACATGTGAGAAAATGGCACAGAGCTAACACATAGGTACAAATCAGTGCACGAATCAGAAGTGAAACCTGGATGAGTGCTATGATTGTGCCGGCGTCAGTCTCCTGGTTTTAACACGGTTCTGTGGTGTGAGCTACTGGCAGGGGGTGGATGGGAAAGGGATGCTCTGGACCTGCCTGTACGTTTCTCTGTGGCCTCCCTGTGAGGCTACTAAAAAGCCTTTTTCAACAGCTTAATTATGTAATTTATTTTTTGCTGGCTTATGCTACATACAACTTTTCTTAGCCTTTATTAACTAGCTGTTACTAATTCAGATATGCATCTTGGTTAGGCTGCTGAAGGGTTTCACTGGAGACACTATATACAAAGATTTTCAAGGTTTAACAGTATGAGCTTTGGAACCACATAGATAGGAATCAAAATCTCTGTGCCCTTTACCATCTACCTTAGAGTGCTTATGAGGATCAAAAAAGCTATTTTGTGTAAAGGGCCCTGTGTCTGAGTCATAATGTTCAATATGTAATTAAAAATAACTATCACATGTAAGTAAAATCCATCAAAATTCTGCTGTTTCCTCAACGATGACCACTGAGATGTTCTTACTCAGAAACATAAAAATCTATTAAAAATGCTGGTACCCCTGCTTTATTATCGGGCAATTTGAGACTACTATTGTGTAGTCTACCTAATGCATAACTCAGTACTAGCAACTATTATTATCATTGGTAATATTTCTCTTAATCCTGCAAACTTAGTAAGGACTTTAAGTACTGCCATTCAAACCTAACAAGGCATATCTTAAAATGTGTAAAGTTTTTTTTTAAAAAGAAACAACAGTTTTCATCCTTACCTTGCATTAGGGGTAAGGCTTCGTAAGACATGAATTAGGGAGCTGAGTGGCAATGATCCAGACTGTTTAACCAGAAGAGAATTCTCATAGGAGGTTTCTTCAGTGTAATGACTATATGTAGTAGTTTCATACCAGAGCCAGTTATAAAGACTCTGCTTTGCATGATCCCACACTAGAGTACATGATCAAAAAAAATAAGAATGACTAATTATTTTCATATTTTCCTGTTACTAGATTCCACTCTAGGAAAGAACAAGAAAGCATTAAATAAAAACTGAATCCTGAAAATTTTCATTTTTGCTATTTCCCCATCCAAATCAGTACCTCACAATCTAATTTCATTGTCAATCACCATTTGAATCTTTATGTGTATATTAAATTCAGGTTAAAATATATTAACACTACCAAGGCATTCTTTTAAAAAGTTTAATAATTTAGCATTTGTTTTACGGGATTATCACAAAGTCTCTGAACTAAAGGCATAAAATAAATATTGCAGTCTCACAAAGAAAAATTAGAAAGAAACCAAAGTAATAGTTGGGTCTCCTCTTCTTCAAGAAACTTTACCATAAAACACACCCTTTACTATCTGAATTTTTATTTCCAAGAATTATGTTCTAAATCAGATTGAGGACACCTATATTTTTGTCAACTGTGTTTTTAAAACATGGAACAAAGGAAATGTATATGTAAAAACAATACAAATGCCATGACTTACAACATTAAGAAAAGTAATTTTCAAAGACTGTTATCTCAAGAAGAAAAAACACTAACATTCAACTTACTGAGAGGAGCATTGAGGTGATCAATAGATGCTATAAGGTATATATTACGTAAAGATGATAACTGTCCAATAATTTGCTGGCTTTTGTCTCCTCTCAACATTTGGCTATCCAAGTTGTGAATAAGAAGAAAGAGTTCTAAAGAAGAATCTAAAAGGAAAGAGAATTCAATTATTATTTTCAATGAGTACTTGTAAAGTCCCCACCACACGCAAGGCTTATGTATTGAAGAACATATCAAGGTAATACAGGACAAAACAGCTATTCTCAGGGGTATGCAATTTATTTGAGAAGATATGTCAGTCACTCATAAAACAGGCAAGACACTATTATACTCTTAAAAAATGAAATTCATTGAAAATCAGTAGACTCTGAAGCAGTTAAAGACAACTGGAATGGTTAACACTTGAATCAGTCCATGAAGTAACCAGTTTTAATAAGGCATAGGAAATAAGGCAAGATACATATTAGATTGGCAGGTGAATCTGTGCATGTTGAACTGCAAGGTGGGATGGATCCCCATTCCTAAAAGAGAGTTCACACTAAGCATTAAGAGAGAATATAGAAAACCTCGGTTATCACAAAAGCCAAGAGACAAAAACAACAAGAGAAGGGGGGAGGCCTAGGATATTCCTCAAGGCACAAAGGAGGTCAGAGAAGTAAAATATAAAAGTCAGTGAAGGTAAAACTTGGATAACATGCATGTTACATAACTAAAATATTTATGATTTACATAATTATAAATATATTTAATAGAAATTATAGATAATATACATTTATTATAATATAGATTATATAATACAGACTATATACTACATATACATATTAAAAATGACTCAGGCACCTATTTTATTTTATTTTTTTTTCTCATTCACATGATGGTTTTGTTTTTATTTTTTAAATGGCTGAGTTATAAATCCAGCTAGTGTGCAGTAATTTCATAATTTTAATATGCATTATCTGCAATAACATTGTGACAGCTCCATACCGTGGATTGACACACAATACTTAGAACAGATTTATCATATTTGGTCTTTAGGTAAATAATAAATGTTTTAAAATTGCCTAAATATACCATTTTGAGCCGTTTCATTCCACCAGGAAAATACAGGTTTTTTTTTTTTTTCCCTCTCTTTAAAAAAAATTAAATACCAAAATAACTACATTTAAATAAATAACGTTATGATGATGACATTTAAAAATGCACAATAAGGCCAGAGCCCTCTTTCTGTTTGCATGCTGCTCAGCTCTGACCCCAGAAACCTCTGGAAAGGTGAGTGGCTTTCTTCCAGAGGAACGCGGGCTGAGGCCGAGTGGGCCTCCGAGTTTTCATTCTCTCACCTTTATTTCCTTTTCTCTCGCTTTTATTTTTTATAGGAGAGAAGTCAGTCAGGCACCTATTTTAATGAGCATACAAATAATATCAAAATCATCTATTAAATCATTAAGCATAACCAATTACTCCATTTAATTGTTAGTCGCTCAGTCATGTCTGACTCTTTGCCACCTCATGGACTGTAGTCTGCCAGGCTCTCTGTCCATGGAATTCTCCAGGCAAGAATACTGGAGTGGGTTATCATTTCCTTCTGCAGGGGGTCTTCCCGATCCAGGGATCAAACCCAGGTCTAGTTATTGCAGGCGTATTCTTTACCATCTGAGCCACCAGGGAAGCCCCCAATTAATTGTTAAGCAATGACTAAATGACAATTGTTAGGCCCTAAATAATTTTATTTTTATTTTTCTGAAATGTTCATATAACCAAAACACACATACCAAAAAAACAAATTTCCCCCCTATTTCTCTGATTTTAGTATATGAAATTATTCAAATGCATTGATATTTCCTCAGGATAAAGAAATAATACTTTATAAACATATTAAACAATATAAAACTATTAGACACAGATGTCCCAATTGGCTGGAAGCACTTTACACTAGCCAAACAAAACTGGAAAATTATTCTGAAGTAAAAGGTTTTGGAAAAAAAAAAAAAGGCTTTGGCTATATAAGTTCAAGGTAGCAGGAGCAATTCTTTCCTGTTAGTTAAGTGAGGTTCACAGAAAAGGAAAGGAGAAATTATTTTAAAGAAATCTTAATCAGCAATGAGAGAAATATCATTATTAAAACTGTCCACATTTTTGTGTACATTAGTACACAAACAAGTAGAAGTTAGCTTCACCCTATAACTACAGAACATCTTCTTCACATTACCTTCTTTAAATTTATTTGTTATCCACTCTAGCTGATCCAGCACACTGCGGAAAGTACCCATATGATCAAGGACTTCTTCTGTTATAGAATTCAGGATCTATGTCATAAAAGTGCAAGAGATACATCAGTTATAACTTATTCTGTCAGGTAGGATAAATACAACTAGCAAGTCAAGCCTTTTTTTAAAAAATAAATTAAAAATAAATTTGGATTTCCCACCAAGTTCGAAAAATCACTTCAAAAGTCCCACTTTTTAAGGTAAGTAGATTAAGTAGATCTAATTTACTTTTCTGCATAAGTTATTGCTAAAAGGAAATGGAGAAGCAAAGGTGTAAATAATATAAGCAGGGTAGTGAAAATACTAAACAAACCCAACAATATGAGAAATATTATAAAACTATAGATTTATCAAATGAAAGAGGGTCCAAACATTTAGGACATTTTTAAAAAGGAGTATTACATTGGTTAATATCCAGAGCCCAAAAGGCTTAAATTCATTTTCAAATGATGAAGAGAAATGAGCATCTGGTGTAAAAATGATCAAAGAACGATAAACTATTACTTAAATTTTTACTATTTTTAGAGTATCAAAGTGACATAAAAGCATAATAAAATTGAATTTTTCCATAATCCTATCCTTCAGAGAAGTCTTGTAGATAGTCAACAGAGTAAACAAAGCTAACATTTCTATAAGATTTAATACATGCTCAGTTACCAAACAGGAAATTCAAGGAGGGGGAGTCAAAGCTAGGACCCTCTGAGTCCAAACACGTGATCTTAAACACTAAGCAATCCTACTAGTGTAAAAACTAAAAACAAAAAACGAATGCTCCAGAATATGAAATAGCATCCTCTTTAACATGGAGGTATGGACTGGCAGGGGATATGATGTTAGCCCTTTTTTAAACATTTTTAAAACTTACTGATTTCACACTGATTCCAGGAAAGAAGCCATTGATGACAATATGTATGCAATCCTGTAGCATGGTGGTTCGAAATCTTTCTAGTAAATCTCTCTTAGAACCCAAACCATAAAGCACAATGTTGAACCCCAGGCTGTAAGAAAAACAGCACTCACGAAATTAAAATTCAGTACTTATTGCCAATTTTATAATCAACCAGTTTCCTTAATTTAAGCTTATCAAGAATACAGGAAGAACTGGCGTGGCTAAATAATGATTAATATAGTGATTCCCAACATACATAAAGAAAAAGCACAGTTTTGTTATCTGTACATCAAGCTTGCAGTTCCAACTCTCGGTAGCTTTCTCTCTAGCTCCTATTGTGGTTCAGCTGCCAAGTCATGTCTGACTCTTTGTGACCCCATGGACTGCAGCATGCCAGGCTTCCCTGTCTTTCACTATCTCCTAGAGTTTGCTCAAACTCATGTCCATTGAGTCAGTGGTGCATCCAACCATCTCATTCTCTGTCACTCCTCTCTCCTCCTGCCCTCAATGTTTCCCAGCATCAGGGTCTTTTTCCAATGAGGCTGTTCTTTGCATCAGGCGGCCAAAGTATCAGAGCTTCCTATAACCTTTCAAGTAATAGGAGGAAAGAGAGAACTAGGCACTAGGTACAAGAAACTAAAAAATTTTAACAGGCTGAAGCAGAGTTTTGATTGAGAGATTAAACTGGAAAAGGAAGCAGGGGCCAGGTCACAAAAGGTCTTGTTAAACCAACTAAGACATTAACTGGATTTTATTCTAAGGAATATGATCATTTAAAGTTAGTAGTCAGGTGTTAAGTGAAAGGTTTTAAGTAGGAAAGTAAAAGTAACATGATCTTTTTTGAAAGATTACACTGGCTGAGTTGGGGAATGGATAGGAAGGAGGGTAAAACTGAAGACTATGGACTTGAATTAGGTGTCATGGAGAAAAACATAAGGTGTCAAGAGCTTTATGGATCAAATCGGTTGGATTTGGAGAATGATTAGACATGGAAGATAAGTGAAAAGGACTATTAAGAATAACTCAGTTTTTTGGCAACTATATGATGAAGTGATATTCACTACCCTAGGTAGTTGGGGCAAGTGGAAATGATGGGTTTAAGATAAGTTAAATTTTATGTATAATGAATTAGTTATAGAACTTCTACATGGACACTTTCAATATAATTCAAGTCTGCTGCTGAAGTGAATTCTGGCTGGGCTAGAGATACAGTTATGGGAGTTATTCACATACAAAGAACAACTGAAGTCAAGAGAGTGGATGAGACAACCCAGAACACCAAGCATGAAGGGTCAAGCTAAAGTTCAACTCCATGATTGTTTATGGAGGTCAATCAGAAACAGTATTTATGAGATGCTCTGCAGCAATGCAGGATAGCCTAGAAATAGAAGAAAAGAAGAGATAAATCCCCAAAGGCAGAGATTAGCAAGGTAAAAGCAGCAGGAAAAACAAAGCAAGGGAATTCAGTGAACTAGCTATTCTACTGAGGTAGCTGACTATGAGGTCTAGGCTGGGAAGCAAAGCAAATCAAGTTATCAAAGTTGACATATGGGAAGAAAAGAATTGGTGGGCTGTGGGGTAGGATTAGAGTGAAGATCTGCTATATAGATTTATAATGAACAGATCCATAGATAGTTACTCAGAGAAGGTGAGGTCCTAACAGGGAAGAAAATAATTTTCTTACTAGCATAACCCTTTGATTTATTATTGGCAAAAGAAAACCTGGATCAACTGGGGAAAACTGTGGCAATTTCCATGTTCTTACTGCATTCACATTTTAGCATACGTTTTAAGCACTTCCTTATACTTAGTTTCTTTTAAATACAAATATAAAAATAATTATAGAAAAAATTTCTATATTTTAATTTTTATCATTCTAGGTATTTTAATGAAAGTTTAAAATTTTACCTTAAGTATTTGAGAAATTATAAAATTGGAAAAATATTCTAAGAAACAATTTAAAAATGGTAAAATAATATTTATAGAACAGATCTCATGAAATTTGAAGGTCTACAGTACATGTAAATAGAATGGGATTAAAAGAAAAATATATATTCTTTCATTTTAGGAACTTGGCTGTGAAAAATTGAAGTAAAATCTGATATATTTATCAATCTTGACAAATTACATTTTCAAATATTTTTATAAGTAATAATTTATAATTCTAAGAAAGGCTATTTAGTTTATAAAAGCTTTCAAATTTGATTAACTTTTTCTGAGAAGAGTCATATAATAACATTTCTACATTTGGGTCATAAAACTGGGAAAACACCTATTTTTTCAAATTTTTACACATAAGTAAAAATGCATATCAAGGTCATTGCAAAAAAAAATTAAAATGTCTAACTGCTTTGAGTTTTTAGCATAGACCTATGTACATATATTATTATGTAAATATATTTATTTTACAGAGGTTTGCAATGATAATAGTACTTACTGTAACTGCAACATCCATTTATGAAATAACTGTTCATGCTGTTGATTTAGTTGTTTAAGTTCAGCAGAAAAGGAAGGAGAAACCTTGCTCAATAAGTTATGCAAAGTTTGCTTTAAAAAAAAGAAAGAGGGCAGGAAGAAGATCATTCTCAAGTTACATACATCAAATCAATTCATAGTAAAAATATTCCCTTACAGGTCAAGGTTAGAAGAGGCTATTAGTGGAAATATTACTTTAATCAGGTTTGGTAATGAGTGCATCTACTGAATATACATAGTATTTCAATATTTGTTTTTGTAAAATGTGTTATATACTCTTACATACAAACATGTACAACAGTAATGAATTTGCTAAGTTTTGTCTAGAACCATTTACATGAGAATGAACTGCAAATGTAAGGTTTTAATTTCTAAAAAAAACTGTTACTATCATGAGATGATTAAATCCGCCTCCCAGTTTTGACAACAAATCCAGACGCTCTGGTGACTAAACACAGCTCACTTCTTGAAATGAAAACACTAGCAAAAAGCTGTATATTCCTTTTTAACCTTGGCACTACTGTGTTTTCATCATTTTATCCTTTGAGTAAAATACTGAAGACTAGTGCACTCTAGCCTATAGTTTGTATTCTTTGCCAACAGTTTTTATTTATTCATATACTTAAAGAGAAACAGGACAAATTCTAAGTGAAACTGTTAAGTAGGTAGCTTTAAAAAGTTTCTCTCTCCATCTGTGCAGAATTACATTACCAGCCCCAGCACTTGCCGCTCCCCCATTCCGTACCCTTTGCTGTGTGACTTTGCAATCCCTCCCACTAAACAAGTGAGTCTAGTCCCTGCGCTTTGACTTTTTGTTTTCAGCCACGTGATTTACTGTGGCTACCGAATGAGGCAGAAGTGACAGAGACAGTTTTGAGCCCAGGCTTTACCAGGTCTTCTGTTTTTTCACTTCGTCTCTGACATTGTCATGAAAAGAACATGCCTCTGGTAGCCTTCCAAGGAGGTCCAACAAGGAAGACAGGTATGTGGAGCAAATCCTAGACCAGCCAACTCCCAGCTAACTGGAAGACACGAGAAATCAATGCTTCTTGACATGGGCTACTAAGACTGCATCCACCAGCTATGTCCGCAATTAATGAAAGACCTTCCTTTCTTTATCAGTAACAGGTGTTTCTTTCCTTCTCTGAGAGATCTTTGTCTCTAGGTCCCGTGAAGGCCTACTTTGACCCTAGATCCACTTCCCCCTTCCCCCATGCTGCTTATATAAAAGCAGATGCACTAACAAGATGTTAGTGCCATCTCTTCCTTGGAACAATGTGGTTTCTTGACACATGTTTTCAGCTAGTCTCTGATCTGAGCTGCAAAACCAATGAGCCAGGTAGAAAGAAACGAAACACCCAAAAAAACTAACCACACAGCACCGTGTCATCCAGGTCACAGTGATTTACCCAATAATCTCCTCTCTTTCCTATAGCTTGAGAACTCTGTCAAAAGTCCCTCAGAAAATTGCACTGAACTCTACTTTCAGAAAATAATAAAATCTTGATTCTCTGAGTCAATAACAATCTCTTATTGACTTAAATTATCAAGCCCACTTTCTAATCAAACATTTTCTTATTCAGATGGTTCTGTGTCTTGCCTTAATGAGGTATGAATAAAGCCCCGAGTACACCTGTATGGTATTTTTTATATGACATGCTGGAATCATAGTATATAGTAACCCTGTTACCTTACTGTACTGGACAGGCTTTCCATAATATCAGAAAGCAGAATACCCACTGCATTTTGCAAGGTTTTTAACTCAGAATCAGGTCAGTCAGTGTTTTACGACCAATGTGAGGTTCAGTGAATATATGGGTTAAATTAACAATAGAGATTAACGGTACATGGATTTCAAAGAAACGATGACCCCGCGCAGGGAGCTATACTCAGTATGCTGTGATAAACCATACTGAAAAGAATGTGAAAATATATATACATGTGTAACTGAATCACTTTGTTGCACAGTAGAAATACAACATTGTAAGTCAAGTATATATATGTCAATAAAATAAAGAAACTATGACCCTGATGATTACTCTAGGTCCTGAAGAAATGATAAATAAGGGAAAAACATAATTATAGTACTCTTCAGATTTTGCTGCTTATGTAGTATATTTTTCAGCTCACAATAAGAAAAATTTAGAAGTAGCATTCATTGCAACATACCTGATCCAGTTTAGCCCTCTTTAGTTTCTGCAGTGTCCTATCAGAGGTTAAAACTTTAGAACTGCTGTGGGCTTCAAAATATTCTTCTACTAAGTGACTCTGAAAGTGGACAAAGCAAAGTCAGCTCTTAGTTTCAGATATTTGTTTTATATCAAAACTAGATAGTAACAGCAGTGTAAGACAAGATCAGTGAAATTCTTTATTTGGCAGTCAGTATTTTCTTTTTGAAGCAACAACGCCTTGATTAACGACCAAGCAAAATTAATTCCAGTGATAAAACTGAGTAACTCTTACTCATAATAGTTGATCATAAAAGTTGAAGAAAGTGACTAGTTTGAAGTAGTCTGTCCAAAAATGATTCCTAAATTCCAACATATTATTCCCATTCAGACTTACAGAAAAAAAAGGTTTTATATATCAGGACCTTTGTTTTGCCTCACACAGTCCTAGCAAATTCTTTAATTAGTATGGGTGAAGGACTGTGAAAATGAGAAAGATATCAACACCAACGTTAAAGAAAAAAAAGACTTGCTTACTATTCCAATAAGATGACTGACCATGTGTTCTGTTGATTTGGGGCATGACTGACCTCCATGAAAGTAAGGAAGGAATGGAAAGGCATCAAGCAGTAGGCTCTGCCCTGAGTCTTTACAGAGAACGAGAGGACAATTAGCCTTTTCTCAGGCCATGTGCAGTGTTCTCCAAACAACTCAACCTGGATCCAGAGTCACAGCATTTATATACTTAGGCTAACCTGAATACATCAATAGTGTTACAAAATAACACTACATAAAAAGGTACATACAGAGAAGTCTTGCCTTCAATTATCCAACTAACATTTATTGAAAAGCTCTTTTTCAGTCAACTGAATTGCCACCTTTAGCATATGCTATGGTATTGATATATGGATATGGAGAGAGAAGAGGCCAGGATACAAAGTTCAGAAATATATATGTGGGAATTTATGTGAAAGGCTGAGAAAATGTAGAAAAGTGAAGAAAAAAAATTGTGCTGACCCTCCCATTTGGATCTTTTAGGTAACTCATCTTTGAGATATTACTAATTTTTCTTTCAGGTTAAAGTTCTCTCTTCACTTACTGTTTTCTCTCTCTTCATCTTCTTAGAAGGGGTTTCTCTGCAAACAGGAGCTGAGACTACTCTATTCTGAGCTTGAATCTTTTGGTTCAATACGTCTTCATTAGTGTCCTCTTCATGTTCCTGTGTGACTCCTTCATCATCCTCTGAGTTGGAAGCTGAATATTCACTTTCACTGTCAGAATGAGACTGTGGAACTGTGGGGGAAGAAGTAATTGGGAAAATTGGACAGCTTGACAAGAGAGACACTGTAGGGTATTAGGAAGAGTGTGGGCATTGATGTAAGAGATTGTGACTTCTGGTTTTGTCATTACATGATGATAATCTCACCAGAGCTAGTTTTGTAAGTTTTCTGAGCACCAGGTTTCCTCATTTATCAAACGAGGCTACCAATGCCTAATTTAATAAAACACTGTTTTTAATAAAACATTGTGAAGATTACACTGAAATGCATATAAAGCAACTAACAATGCCTAACACATAGGAACTGAGGCAGAAATTGTCCATCATACCTACTACGTTCTTTCCTTCTTCCTTACTAATAGAATTGATTATAAAATGTGGTAATGTGCTAAGGAATAAATAATCACAGTAAATTTAACTGTCTTTTCCTTTGCCCAGTACATGCTCTCTCAGCCTCCTTTGCTACCAGAGTTGGCTACGTAAACATTTAACTGATGAAACTTGAAGGAAAATTTGCTGGGAGCTTTTGGGAAAGAGTCTCCTCAGTTGTGGAAGGAAAGCCCCTTGGCAGCTCGGCGGGATGCCAATGAAAGAGACACGGGTTTGATGCCTAGGTCAGCTTCCTCTGGAGGAGGAAATGGCAACCCACTCCAGTACTTTTGCCTGGAAAACTCCACGGGCAGAGGAGTCTGGTGGGCTGCAGTCCATGGGGTCCCAAAGACTTACACCCATAGCTTAAAGCTATGGAAGCCATTTTGCATATAAAATATCAAAACTAAAGATGAAAAATGCCAGCAATAAAGCAAAAAGACAGGAAGAACAGGAAGATCCTTCATGACACTGTTGAGTCACTACATCAACCATGAACTGTGTATCTCTAGACTTCTTATGATGTGAGATACCTCATTGTCCATGGCTTAAGCAATTGTTACAGAATTTTCCATTGCTGCCCCTTGAAAATGCCATCCTGGCTGACAGAGCACTCAATACATGACAGTCACTTTAAGTACTTCTTTTTTTTTTTTTTCACTTTAAGTACTTCTAATACCTAGGCACAATCCATCCCAGAGTTGATATAAAAGTTATATTTTTAAACAAACCATAATGACCCCAACCATTCTCTAGAAGTAGTAAGGCTAGTTTTATAATCATAAAGTAAGGATAAAACTAGTTTTTACACTCAATGAAATAAGTATAAAACTATCATAAAAAAAAACTATCATAAAAGGTTAACTTCCAAAATAAATAATTTTAAGCAAATCACTATTTATTTTGAAGAGTAGATATACTTCAGAATATACAATCAGCATGTAAGAAATATAGATACTGAAGAAGAAAAAAAAAAAAAGGCTTGATTTTGTGGGCATATGTAGCTTAGAAGATTCAGATTTTGGTGATTGCTGCCCACGGTAGATGCATGGGTGAGAAGTGGTAGGAGGCACCAGACAATGTCTTTATCCTATCTACACGAATACATCATACGTGTTGGTGTATTTATTTGATGGTTATTGAGAAAGAAAAGGACGTTCACCTTCTCTCTAAAAAAGATTCTTCTGTGGAGTAAGGAGGAAATTAAGATGTGGGATGTATTTGACATAAAATAATAACAACAATTGCACATATCATCTTTTACTACTTCAGATATCCCCTAATTTAGTATTATAAATTTTATGTTGATTAAAAATGTAGCATCAACTTTATACCTTGAAAAGAACAGCTACGGGGCATGGACTTAACAATGTCAGCTAATACTGTCAAGGAGTCAACCCCAAGAAAGGCGCTGATATCTTTAGGAAACCAACGTCAACAAGAAATTTGCCCCAAAGTTAAACATTTAAAAACCCCAAAACAGGGAGTTCCCTATAGTTCCAGTAGTTTGGGTTCCACATTTTCACTGCTGTGGCCTGGGTTCAATCCCTGGTCAGGGAACTAAGATCCTGCAAACCATACAGTGCTGCAAAAAAAAAAACCCAAAAAACCAAAAAAAACCCAAAACACTTTTAATTTCCCCAAAGGTGGGACTCATGTTTGTTTACTTGGCTTTGTATAGTATTCAGTATAACTGAATATTTTGAATTATTTCAATATAAAACTTTTAAATAAATCAATAGAACCATTTCTAAAACTGTCTTAGGCAAATAAACCAGAAAGCATGTTATTATATTGAAGAAGAATTTTAACTAACCTTAATATCCACTGATTGTGATGTCAAAGACATGGTGCTAAGTGTTAAGAGTTAAAATATAAGATATAGTCCTTGCCCTTAAGGAATTTACAGTTCAATTGATGACATGAACATATCCTTTCCGTCACGAAAAGAAACAGCAATAAGTAGTTATAATAATAAAAGATAATAATAGCTAACACCTGTTAAGCATATATCATGGTCAAGCACTACTAAGCACATCTGACATTCTTTATTTCAATTAATCTCAAAATAACTCTGAGGCTGGTACCACTGTTGTCCCTATTTCACAAATGAAAAAAATTGAGGCACAGAGAAGTCCCTGTAAGTGACAGGCCAAAGAAAAAGTAAGCATTCTAAGGCTAGAACCTGTATATTTAACCATTATTGCCTCTTGTTTAGATGCTTTTTAATAAAAAACTCAGTATTAAAAGAAATACACACCTATTAATCTCTTCCTTAGCCCACGAGGTGCTGTTGACAGAAATTCACTTTTATCATTGTTCTGTTCAAAAATAAAAAAGCAACATAGTTTAAATAGTCAAATAATAATGATGACATGGAAATTAACAATGGATCTGGGTGCAAGAAAGGCTGGAAAGAAAAATATTTTGTTTTCAATAGATATTAGAACTAGAGGAGCTACTTCCTGGAACTAGAAGACAATGACAAAGGACTTTGTTGGGGGGGGGGGGGGGGGAAGACTATAACAACAAAAATGATACAAACAAATTCCAAAGGATTCTTAGAGTGATTCTATAAGTTGTATTCCAGACATCTGTAAAGTATGGACTTCTATTATTATGTAAAGAAAAAGCATAAATTTATCAGTGTTTGAACCTATTCAAACCTATTCAACCATTCTTCACCTATCAGATTAGCAGAATATTTTTTTTTAAAAAGGTAACACTGTTCAGTGATGATGAATAAGCAAATGGGATTTGCTTAAATGGGATTCCTATACTTACAGCAATGGGCCTTTTAATGTACAAAAAATTGACTGGTGTTAAAGTAGTCTGCGAGGAGTCTTCCCTGGTAGTCCAGTAGTAAAGAAATCTGCCTTCCAAAATGCAGGAGACATGGGCTGCGCCCTCTGTGGGGGAACTAAGATCCCACATGCTGCAGGGCAACTAAGCCTGCATGCCCCAACTAGAGAAGTCCATACGCTGCAGCTAGAGAACCTGTGTTGAGAACTGAGACAACCTATGTTCACATAGCTTAATTATCAGGTCTGAGAACATCTGTGTCAAAATAATCATTTCAGAAAATTCTTGCTCAAAAAGGTAAGGCTAGAAACTAGTAAATAACTTCACTGTTTTCTACAGAAATTTCTGCAACTAATTTATCCTGACAGTTTGCTCATCTGGGCAATCTATTCTCCCATTAGGATAGCAGATTACTCACCAGGGCAAATAGCTTGCTTACTTATTTACTTATCAAATGCTTGTTTACTTATCAAAACTCAAATTTTGATAAGTAAATGTCAATTACTGTCTGCTACCCTGGACGAAACTCAGTTTAAAACCCTCTCCTCACTGTGTCCACTAATCCTAAAATACTATGCCATGAATTTTTGTCTAATACAGATCAGTTTCCCATCTTGACAGATGTGCCTTAAAACCCTGGAGGCCAGATCCCAAAGCCCTGTACATATTCTCTCCCGACTGACCCCTTCTAAGATAAAACACTAAGACTCTCTCAGGGTGATGGCCTCTTATTGTGGTGGGTATAATACCACTGATTAACAGGTTTTCTGGCCATGTCTTAGGGAATCAACAAGATCCACTAAGTTGTGATCCACAACTTGAAAAAGAATGTGCTAATTTATCTAAATCATTGACTGGATTATGAAAATGAGCTTTATTCTTTTATAGTGATACAAGATGTAATGTGGAGGAAAAAAGCATTATCAAAGGCACGGGAGGCTCTGACATGCCTAGTCTCACACCTACATTTGCCTAAAATAGGACATTCCTGCACAGGCTACAACCATGGCCCTGAATGTCTATACTCAAAATTTTATGAGGGGTTCCCAGAACTGAGCCTGTACACAAGTCCAGACATGTCTAAATCTACAGCCACCTAGACCTGGAACACTCACCACTCACATATTCATTATCCTGGATTCATCCATGCCTACCTGAGCTTGCCCACATCTAGGCAGGGCCATGTGACAAAGTATTATGAAAGAATGAAAACACAAAAACACAAAGGAAAGGATGAACTGTTCATTACTGTCTGCTACCCCGGAATGAATTTACCAAAGCCAACTTGGGTTTCAAACATAAATGATAGGGGGATAGATTAATGGATTTAGTGGATTTTAGGATTAACCCCCCCCCCCCCCCAAAAAAAAAACACATTACATATAAAAGCAACACCAAACCAAACTGTAAAATTTCCAAGCCAACTCTACTTGATGAAAATACCCAGGGATAGTTCTGACACAGAACAGGCAGGACAGTTGGGGCCAGAAAACCTGGCTCCACTTTCCAGCTTGTCCCGTTCCTAGTTTGTTGAGTTTAGACAAGGCACTTCACTTCTCTGAAACTCACATTCTTCATCTATAAGTTAGGTATTTAATTAGCATACTTGTAAATGATACTTGTAAATGATAAAGTACTATCTAAATTAAGAGGTGAAATGGTTATTTTTCATCATGTCTTACTTTGTAACACTAAGGTTTTTGCTTATTTTTAGTCAATTGCTTACCTTCAACTGAGATTTGTCTGAAGCAGAATGCCCTGAAGAATGAAACAAAAAGTCATTACTCACTACAAATACTTCATGTTCCATAAAAACCTAATTTCATTAAAAACAAAGTTGCCAGTTCTATCCAGAAGCCACTATATTACTGAATTCTCAATTAATTACATCTCCACTAGAGGCTGAACTGTTCTTATTAATTTTATGATTGCTCCCATTAGTGACATTTCTGTAGCATTCATGTAACAAGAAAAACTACATCTTTTCATTGTTTCTTTTTTTTTTTAATTTATTTATTTTAGCCATGTCATGTGTCTTGTGAGATCTTAATTCCCCAACCAGGGATCAAACCCAGGCCCCAGCAGTGAAAGTGTGGAGCCCTAACCACTGGACCATGAGGGAATACCCGGCTCATTACTTTAATAGTACACTATTTAATCTAGTTGGAATGGGTTATTCAAAAACAAGTGCTCCACAATTCTCCACAAACTATAAGACTTGCGAATCCCCAAAACCTTATTTCAAATAGTATTTGCCAAAGCAAATCTTCCACAAACATTTGGCTAACTTAGGCAAATGACAACAGTATTTATTGGCTCTGTCAATTTGTACAAGTTCAACCTGCACAGATCTTTGTGCCCTTTACTTTTTGTATTTTTGCTAAATACACTATAGCACATAGGTTGGGGTATTAACTGCATCTGCCGAATGCATTTTCAGAACAGAACAGAAAATATATAAACATGCACTTAGACCAAAAAAAAAGTAGTATATATAATTTGAAGCAACTCTGAAAACTCTCCTTAAACAACTGAGCTAAAATCTTACCCTTGCTACACTGAGGAATGTCTATTGTAATTTCAGAATCATTCTTTGTATTGAGCGAAACACTTTTTCCTGGTGTTTTTGCTAGTTCGGAAGCTGTAAATAGACAAAAGAAATACATAAAATAATTTTTTAATGTATAACAGATTAAGAGGGAAAGTATCTTACATAAATTTTAAAAAAAAGAAAACAAACTTGCTGCTACTATTATCAGAAAGATAAATAAACCGAGTCATGGTAAGAGTAGTACTGCTTCCACCTTTACTCACTGCTTTCCAAGCATCTTCAAGTCTTCCTTCAAGGTCTTGCCCAAAAAAAAAAAAACAAATAAAGAGCTAACTTTGACCTTGCTGGTTTCTCTAATCATCATATGCGCTCCTCCTCTCCACTGATAAGCTTACAGTTCTTCCATTTCTCTACCATATATACTTGAGGAACATCTTTGCAAGGGCATGGGAAAGAATGGCCAGAGAGTGGAGTCCAAAGTTAAAACTGTATAAATTAAAAATTATACTAATTTTAAAGCTCTTAAATCTCCCAAAAGCGTGGTTTACTTTTTTATGTCTAAAACTCTATAACACATATTAATAATGTATAAAATATGATATAGCATTAAACAGGGCATTTCTTCAACTGAGCATCAGATGAAATACCTGGCTTCTAAACAGCAGGGGCCATTTAAAATAAAAAATACAAATGTTAAAGATGCTCACATTCTCTCACTGTAATAGGCACATGGGAATTGAAGGAACAGATATACATTTCCCCAATAACACACACTGGAACATTGTTCACTGAGGAAAAAAGTATACACTATTTAAATTATCTTTTTTTTTTTTTAAAGACAAAATATAGTTGGATTTGTTAAGTTAAAACCATTTTACTGACTCAAACTCTTTTTAACCTAATTCACACAGCTCTATCCTCCAGTCTTGGAACTGACCCAAGATATTTATGCAGTCCCCACGAATGCACTGGCTACTTTTTTCTTAACCTCCTCGGTCCTCTGTATCATTCATTACAGTTCACAAAATGTTTCTTTGAAATTATTCCCCCATCTGGGTTCCATGGTATTATCCTGCTCCCTGGCTACTGTTGGTAGTTATTCCATCTTTTCTTCACTGTCCTCATCCTCCCAAGCAATCTATCTAAAGCTCAGGCCTTGCCTTCTCTTTACACTAGAAAAGTAGGTCAAGTTTGCATTAAAGGTTGCTGATCCACAATATAGGAAAAAAACCTTCACGTCAACAAAAAGCCACAAAAGTACAAAGTAACTTAGCTGAGATCATTTCGGTTTTAAAACACAGAATTTCTCTGCTTTTAAATAACTTTAAATTAAAAAAGGAGAAAGGAAGAAAAAGGAAGAATTAAAGAGGAAAAGGAACAAGAGAGTCACCCATGTATGGATGTTAATTTCCATGATAAAAAAATGGAGGATATATTTTATTTAATTTTCATTTTCCTTATTCATTTGTACTGTATATTTACACGAGTGGTCTGCAACATATTCAAAATTTTAAAGTAAAATTTCTCTTTGGGACTTCCCTGGTGGCGCAGCGGATAAGAATCCACCTGCCAATGCAGGGGACGTATGTTGAATCCCTGGTCTGAGAAGGTTCCACATGTCCCACAGCAATTAAGCCCATGTACCTCAACCACTGAGCCCTCACACTAGAGCCCTTGGGCCCCAACTACTGAGCCCACATGCTGCAACTACTGAAGTCTGCACGCTCTAGAAGACGCCGCAATGAGAGGCCCGTGCACTGCAACCAGAGAAAGCCCGAGCACAGCAATGAAGACCCAGTGCAGCCAAAAGTCAACCCATTAAAAAAAATTCCTCTCTGTCTAAAAATAACTTCTCATCAGATTTTATCTGATCCTATCTGACCAAATTAATTTCAATTTTGCAAGTGTTCTCTGTAGTTCACAAAGCCTTCTAAACTAACTCCTACTCAATTTCTAGCCCAACTATATCCTGGTTAGTGCAATTATATTTAATTATCTTTTATACTCAAGAGTAATATCGATTTTCTGACTGATCACTTATTTAAAAATATGAAGGCATTCTATTTTATCGATATGTTTAGATGTAAACCCAATTAGCAACAATACTTAACGAGTCAAAGAGCATCATAATTAAATAGAGATTTTTGCATAGTATGATCAGTCATATTATCCAAAAAACTACCTTTTCATAACTGCATATTTCTTTCAGATGTGGTGAGAGAAGTGCCCATCATAACAATACTTAAGTTCCTCAGAGGGCATACAGATAGAAGATGTATATGGAACTTCTGCTTGATGATCCCACTGAGGTTCCATTCTTCTCTTCAGTATTAGTTCTCCTCTTTCTCCAATGTCCTTAGGGTTTCATTTTGGCTTTGGGGTCTATCTGATCTTTCCTCTAATAATTATTTCAGGATTTTCCTCTGGTTTCGCAGAGATCCAACATAGAATTCAGTCATTTTTACAGATCAAAAAAATTTTAATTTCTTTTTTATTGAAGGACAGTTGATTTAAAATGGCGTGTCAGTTTCAGGTACACAGCAAAGTGATTTTGGTTTTATTTTTTTCAGATTCTTTTCACATACAGGTTATTACAAATTACTGAATATAGTTTCCTGTGCTATAAGTCCTTGCTGTTTATCTATTTTCTAAATATTAGTGTGTATCTGTTAATTCCAGACTCCTAATTTATCCTTCCCCCAACTTTTCCTTTTGGTAAACATAAGTTGGTTATTTATTTCTGTGACTCTATTTCTGTTCTGTAAGTAAGTTCATTTGGTCCTTTTATTTTTGACCATCTAGGGTCTCCTAGAACCTTAACTGTGTATTTAACTTACATCATAAACACTGTGGAAATAATTTTACATACTTATGGTCATAGTAAGTTTCCCTTTACTGCACCTGGCTTGCTGGCAAGGATGCGCCTGAGCATACTCAGTATTTCCTCTACTATAGGTTAGTACCTATTCTCATCTTTTTTTGGCCTAATGGTACAGCATGTGGGATCTTAGTTCCCAACTAGGGCTCGGAATCTGTGCCCCCTGCGCGGGGAGTGCAGAGTCCTAACCACTGGACCACCAGGGAAATAATAAGTTCATTTGTATAAAATTTTCTTTTTTAATTTCTTGATGTAGATAATAAACTCTAAGAAAAACATCAATCAGTGCAAATTATTGTATGTGCCATGTTAGGTTCAAAATTAATGATGCATACAGTATCTTTCAGAAAACTGAATTTTACAAATGTTTAAATTTTATTATGTTCAAAACACAGGTCTTACCAATATAATTACTTTTTATATGTCCCTCATCAGTTTTAACACTCAACACATGTGATTTTTTTAACCTTGACCATTTAAATGATCATTGCTTACAATGATTATATAAAAATAAGCCACCTAAGACATATATATATATATAGATGTTCTATAATTATAGATTATAAGTCCTTTTATATTAATACAAACAACTACATTTTGCCAGGCAGTTAATTATTATCCTTTGCTCTTAACTTTTTGGTATTCTCAAGCTTTCATATACTTATAGGCCGCCTTAATTTTAAAATGCTTTCACATGTTATTTCCTTTCCTCAAAATGGTCAAAACTGATGATCCCTCATGCCACAGGATCTAACTATAGTTCAGTTCTCTGAAACTCAGTAATTCACATGTAATTAGTATAACTGGTAAACTGGGTAAGAAAAATATTAAAACAGCTCATTCCTAAAAATTTTATATAAATAATTTTCTCTAGTACAAACAACATTTTTCTTCTACATATAGTGTAAAACTCTTATTTTCAATAAATTCAGAATATTTCTGTGCAACTTAAGTCACTCACTTAACAAAAGAAGTAAATGTTAAGAACCTGTGTTAGATGTTGTGGAAAGGAATCTAAGACAAGGTTTCTATAAGCTTAGAACCTAGCTGAGAACAGAAGACATCTGAGTATGAAAAAATACTAATGACTTTAAGTATGCTTGAATATGTAACATAAAATGACATCCCTCATCATTCTTTTAGTGAAAGCAATGGGGTGGTAACTGTGGGAAATGTGGTTAAACACACCTTCTTAGAAAAGATGAATAATGATTACAGAAATCAGAAAAGCAACATACCTAATTTAGCCATCTTTTCAGGGTGTTTTCTATTCTGAAAAGGATAAACTTTATTCCCACCATCTGTAGCAGAGCCATTTTTCAAGGATTCTGAAAGAAAAAAATGCAACATAAAAAAAGAATGCAAGAAAAATGGGTGAGGTTAATTAACAGAAAAAAATGGTAAAATTTTACCTAAAAACTTAGGATATGTGCCCCTCACTGTCTTGCATAAAGGTTCAACAATATGTATTTATAAATAAAATGTTTAAAATACACAATGGACAATGATACTGTTTAAATTTTAAAACAAAGAAAACATGCTATTCACAGATACATTCAAAAACAGTCATATGACAGAAGTTCTCTTTCTCTCAACAAAGACCCTGACTTAATTTCATTCTTTAATTTTCCCTTTAAAAATAACAACCGCTAAAAGTGTCAACTGTCTAGTTAGGGATACTTTCATGACAATCGACCCTGCCTGCTAAGCCTACAGAGGGGTAGTGGTCATTTTTTGCATCATGTCATTTAACACTAGGAAAAAATCCAAAAGCGGTATCACTCAAGAAGTGACAAAAAGGTCAGGAGTAGTCACAATGAGCACTTATAAGTCAAGTATGAGACGGTAAAAGGCACGCACATCAGGGAGGCGGGTGGCAGAGACAGAACAGAACTGACGCAGAGGCGACATGAGGGAGACCAGGAGACCCGAGAGAGCAGAGACTTTGCTCCTAGATCCAACGCCCCAGTGCCCAGCAGTACTGATTTTGTTCCTTGATCTTAATTTTCTTTTAAGTCAACTTAAGCAGGTCCATGCTCCTTGCACTGTAATATAAATCTGTGCTCTTTGAGTCCTAAGTTAAGTAAATTATAATTCAAGCCTAACATTTTTAAGTAAATTATAATTTACTTAAATTTTAAGTAAACATTTTAAAGTAAATTATAATTCAAGCCTAACATTTTTAAGCATAATCTGGCAGGAATCTGGCTTAGGTATAAAAAAACATAACATTAGTATGCCTAGTTGGAACACATTACTTCTTGGAATAATCCTTCTATCTATTTCTGTAAAGATGATCAAGGTAATAATAAAGTAACTTGCTTTATGAAATTATTTCAAATTAGTTAAAAATACAAATATCTTTTAAAAAATATCTTTAGAGTGCTAGGTCAGTAGACTCTTTCTTAAAGTAAGAACAAGACTACTTGTTTATTAAAAAGTCTATAGTAGAAACTCAGTGCTTCAATCTTTCCAACTGCAGAGAAAGAATCTAAAGGAATGCTTTTATGATGAGAAATAATATAGCAAGCCAGACAAAAAGAGTTTTGGAGGTGGACAATGGTGATGGTAGCACAATATTATGAATGTATTTAATATAACTAAATCGTATACTTAAATTGGTAAAGATGGTAAATGTTGTTATTAACATGTGTATTTTATAATTTAAAAAATTGGGAAAAAATTGTAGCAAAACGCTACCTAACCAACAGGACTACTTTTATGTAACCTGCAAAGCAATTTTAGCTACCTGCAGAAATTTGAGGGTACATTCCCAACTCTACCACCCCTACCCTGCAAATACCTTGAACATTTTGTCCTAAAACGTCAACATAGTTCTTATCTTTTAAAATTTCCTGGTCATCTTCCTCCAACTCATTTTCTGGCTTCTTCATTACTTTTTTTGTGTTGACCAAAAGCTGGACTCGATCCTTTTTTATTTTAGGTCCTATATAAACATCCAAAGAATTAGAACATGACAGGTAGTATAAATTCTTTTAAATGTAAACACTACATTTAAATAAATAAACTATACTATTACATTGTCATTATTTAAAAGCTGAAAAAAAATTCAGTGTTTTCTCTTTGATTCAAGAGAAATCACAGTTTGTGAAAGTTTGTATAAGTTAAAAAAAAAACCTAGAAATTATATATTTTGGGGGCTCAAAATAACTATACATTTTAATTACAGTGGATGGTTATCTTCTCTCTTACCACCACTGCTGAACATTTTATATGAGGTGAGGTTTTATTATTTTTAATTTGCTTATTTTATTTTTTTTTAATGTTTGTTTTAATTTTTTAAATTTGTTTTTTTTGGGATCTTAGTTCCCCAACCAGGGACTGAAGCTGGGCCCCCTGTATTGCATGGTAGACTCTCAACCACTGGACTATCAGCAGAGTCCTCCTATTTTTAATACATTTTTAATGGAATAAACTAAAAATTAAGGTAGTATTTATTTGCAGTCTTACTAGATCAAATACTTTGTGCTATATTTTCAAAATAGATGATTAGACTTTTAAAAGTGAAATAACACATAACCATTAAATAAACATCCCTTCGATTGTATAATCATTTAATACCTCCTTCTCTATCAAGAATGTGACTAAGAACATCATCATCTCCCACAAATTGAACTTTCAGCATCTTGTCTTCCTTTAATTCCAGCGTGCTCATCATTGCTAACCTAAACAAAAGCAATAAAGTACTCAAAAGTGATGAAAAATTCATATCAACAGTCAAACATTCACATAATGAATCCATATATTTGCATAATAATTTTAAAAGTCTTTAAGTATGAAGGACACATTATTCATTATTGTATCAAAATTATGTTTTTGATAATAAGTAACTCAATTCTTTATCTGAAAAATGGGAGAGATGACAAAGTGCCTGAGATTAGGAAAAAGCCAAGCCCAATCAAGGCAACTGAAATATGATGACAGGAAAACAATTCTGTGGGTAAAAAAGCTCTAACCAATTTATAGGATAACAACATTAATGAGAAGGGGGAGATTAATACATGAGCTTAGAAAAGGGGCAGCCCTCAAATTCTCACACAGGGAATGAGAGTTTGGTGGATTTTAATATCTGTTCACGAGAAAGATACAGGCTCTTGGGGGAAGCCTGTGTACATCACTGTGTCCAAACCTGGATCAAATAATCCTCAAGGACCTCCCTTTACTATTAAATTGCATGTTCCCCAAACAACTTTATAATTATGAATATGGCTTTCTAGGTATCTTGGTAACTAAGTAGTAAACATGAATCCTTCCAATACTTTATAGTCAGGTCTTCACTGAATAAATTTCAGAGTTTGGCAGGCAAAACTTTGATCAACTCTTAACTTTGCTGACTTCCTTAGTTTCAGAACTTAAATGCTACTTACTGCCTGAAACAAATTAATAACTCCACCTAACTATCAGATAATCAGCAGTTTACTCAAAAAAAGACTTTTTTCTCCCGTCTCTGACAAATCCTATTTATACGCTTTTCCCTGACAAGAGGATCACATGTCACTCATGTCCTCCATGAGTCAGTTCTTTGCATGCAGATGACTTCCTAAATATTGCCAAGTTTTCTTTTGTAACTAGCACACTTAAATGATTTTGTCTCAGTTTTCATTTACCTTTAAAGGTACTACATATTCTTCAGCTGGAAAATTCAAGAAGAGTCACCTGTTTTGGGAAAAAGACTTCAGTCAGGCCAGCAAACAGGAAAATGAGAGCAACCAAAGAAGTTCATGAGTTTTAACAAACAGGATGAGTAAAGGCAGATCTTACAAAGCCAAAGCTACTATGACGGCACAGGAAAGGGCAAAATGACCATTACCATTTTGGCCAGGAAGCCTCGGAGGCTGAGAAGATCTAAACCGCAGGGGCAGGTGGTGGAGGGAGGCCAAAATTTTGAGTACTATGTGCTAGACAAAATTTATAATGTTCTACATGTATTCTCATTTCATCCTCATAACAATTCTATTTGGATTATACTTTGTGTACAAAGATAATAAGGTAGGAGACAGATGGGGCCCCAGGATGGACAGCTGGTATTTGTCAAGTGGAGTAAAACTGAAGTTTTCTCCTAAGCCAAACAAGAACGATACCCGATTCTCTTTCTCCATTGGAATGGAGCAAATAAACCAGCAGTGGGGAATTTGTTTCAACAGAAATGGAAAATGGGATTTTTTAATGCTAACAAACAAGGGAAACGAAGTAAACGGCTATAAAAACCCGAAGAATAGGTCCATGAGAGTTAGCAATCCTGGTTTTACTTCAGCTGTTTCTAATCTATAGTGCCCATAACAAGGCTTGTCCTTCACAAAGTTAATTTCTTAGTTACTCTCTATGGGAATTATATCTTGCACCTGGCCTCCCCCCTCCCCCTGCCAACACCCTTGTAACACTTCCTTGTAGCATTCTTCATTTCAGAAACAAGGTCATAAGCTGATAACCTTGGAGACTACGAGATCCAGTGTTGAGGCCATTTGAAACTTTGCAGAAGAAAGAAGAATGCAAGACTGCCTTAATCCTTATCACATACCCCTGACCATGAGCCCTCTCCCTATTCCGCAGAGAAGGGGGTACAGTTGTTGAGGTGCTCCCTCTTTGCCTGGCAAAGAAATAAAGCTATACTCTTTTGTTCAAAATTCTGTCTTCATATTCTTATTTGACATTGGTGTACACAGAGCTAAGATTTTGGCAACAATAATATTTCACCTATAATTTGTATGACCATAGTAATGGTAGAGATCTAGTAAACATGGAAAAGATCAAGAAGAGATGGAAAGAGTACACAGAACTGTACAAAAAAAGCATCTTAATGACCTAGATAACTATGATGATGTGATCAGCCACCCAGAGCCAGACATTCTGGAGTGTGAAGTCAAGTGGGCCTTAAGAATCACTGCTGTCAATAAAGCTAATGGATGTGATAGAATTCCAGTAGAGCTATTCAAAACCCTAAAGAATGATGCTATCAAAGTGTTGTACTCAATATGTCAGCAAATCTGTAAGACCCAGCAGTGGCCACAGGTCTGGAAAAGGTCAATCCTCATCCCAATTCCCAAGAAGGGTAGTACTAAAGAATGTTCAAATCATCAGACAATTGCACTCATCTTCCAAGCTAGTAAAAACAAAACAACAAGTGTTCAGTCATATATGACTCTGCAACCCCATGGACTGTAGCCTACCAGGCTCCTCTGTCCATGGGATTTTTCCAGGCAAGAATACTGGAGTGGGTTGCCATTTCCTTCTCTAGAGGATCTTCTCAACCGAGGGATCAAACCATGGTCTCTTGCATCTGCTGCATTAGCAGGTGGATACCTTACCACTAGCCACCACCTGGGAAGCCCCCATGCTAGTGAGGTCATGCTTAAAATCTTGCATGTTAGGCTTCAGCATTACGTGAACCAAGAACTTCCAGATGTCCAAGCTGGGTTTAGAAAAGGCAGAGGAGCCAGAGATCAAACTGCCAACATCCGTTGGATCATAGAGAAAGCAAGAGAATTCCAGAAAAACATCTACCTCTGTTTCATTGACCATGCTAAAGCCTTTGACTGTGAATCATAACAAACTGTGGAAAGCTCTTGAAGACATGGAATACCAGACCATCTTACTTGTCTCCTGAGAAACCTGTAGCGGGTCAAGAAGCAACAGTTAGAACAGTATGGAACAACTGATTGGTTCAGGATTGAGAAAGGAATATGACAGGGCTGTCTGCTGTCACCCTGTTTATTTAACCCACATGCTGAGCACATGCTGGGCTGGATGAATAACAAGCTGGAATTAAGATAGGCAGGAGAAACATCAAGAACTTCAGATATGTGGATGATACCACTCTAATGGCAGCAAGCAAAGAGGAACTAAAGAGCCTCTTGATGAGAGTGAAGGAGGCGAGTGAAAGAGCTGGCTTAAAACTAAATATTGAAAAAACTAAGATCATGGCATCCAATCCCATTACTTCATGGCAAATAGAAGGGGAAAAGATAGAAGTAGTGACAGATTTCCTCTTCCTGGGCACTAAAATTACTGCACATGGTGACTGCAGCCATGAAATCAGAAGACAATTGCTTCTTGGAAGGAAAGCTATGACAAACCTAGACATTATGTTGAAAAGCAGAGACATTACTCTGTGACAAAGGTCCTCACAGTCAAGGCTATGGTCTTCCCAGTAGTCACCTATGGTTGTGAGAGCTGGACTGTAAAGAAGGCAGAGTGCCAAAGAATTGATGCCTTTGAACTGTGGTGCTGGAGACTTCTGAGAGTTCCTCAGACGGCAAGGAGATCAAACCAGTCAATCTTAAATACTCAGTGGAAGGACTGATGCTGAAGCTCCAGTATTTTGGTCACCTGATGCGAACAGATGACTCACTGGAAAAGTCCCTGATGCTGGAAAAGATTGAGCGCAGAAGGAGAAAAGGGCATCAGAGGATGAGTTGGCTGGATGGCCTCACAGATGCAATGGACATGAACTTGGACAAACTTCAAGAGATGGTGAGGGACAGGTAGGCCTGGCGAGCTGCAGTCCATGGGGTCACAAAGAGTTGGATATGACTGGGCAACTGAACAATAACAATACAGAGTTTGGCAGAAATAATATTTCACCCATAATTTATATGACCATTGCCAGTAGAACATTTCTTTTGTTCTTTGCCAACTTTCTAGTCATGATACTGCTTAATATGGGGAATTGGATGTATTAGAGAAAAAGTTAAATGCATCTATGTGACATTTATATAAAATTAAGAAATATTTTCTTTTTATCTGTACAAAATAGCTTTCTGAGGGGCTGTTTGTCAGGCACTATATGAGGCACTTTTATGTACACCAGATCAGTAAATCCTCAGACTCCCTGAGGTAGTTAAAATATATATAACTCCAATTTACAGATGAGATAACTGAGGTTAAATATTCCATTACTCACTAAAATTCACACAATTAGAAAGTGTATTAGGGCTGAAACCCAAGTTTGACTAATTCCAAAGACCCAGATCATTTTATCAAATGACACACTTCTCCTGCCATTAAATACAAACCTGTTATCCCAAATGCTTGTCTCGACCTCTGGAAACTATTCACAGCATGTGTAGTCATTTTTCCACACAGTGGTTCAAATATCCAAGGACTTCTACAGTCCCTCTAGGTTTCCAATTCACTAGGTTAAACATCAGTTCTATCAAGCATGCTTTTAAGAGCAAGCGGCATTTTGTTGTTTAGTAGCTAAGACATGTTCAACTCTTTGAGACCCCATGAACTGCAGCAAGCCAGGCTTGCCTGTCCTTCACTAGCTCCCTGAGTTTGCTCTAACTCATATCCATTGAGTCAGTGATGCCACTCAACCACCTCTTCCTCTGTCGCCCCTCCTCCTCTTGCTCTCAGTCTTTCCCAATGAGTCGGCTATGTTGTACAGAGGATTTGAAGCAATGACAATAAACAATGCAATAAAACAAATGATAAACTATAAATACTAACAGGGAATCTGGATCAGGGAAAATAAAAGAAAAAGAAAGCCAGAAAATAAAATCATACAAAGAATTTTTAGCTCTGAGCTTCCTCGCAATCAAAAGGATTAAAGGTCAGTTACATAAATCTTATTAGCAAAAGTTCAGTAGTTCCTTCAGGGGGGAAAAAAAAGATTTTCAATAAAAACTTAAAAGCAAATATTGTAGATAACTGAACACTATCCCAGGCAGTTTCCCTACGGTATTTTATGTAAGAACTGTCTGGGCAGAGGCAGTCTAACTCAGTCTTATCTGTAGCCAAATGCATTTATACATAATTCCCTTTTCTAGATTTTAAGGCATCTTATTATATAGGAAAAAATCACAAGATTTAAATTTCTACAGAAACCTTGAAATAAACCTTTCCTTCCTTCTCCACAATTTCTGAAAACAAAAACAAACAACCCCAGTACAACCAAATAACATGAAAATATCTGGTGACCATTTACTCTTCAAGACCCTGTCCTGATGCTTTACTTTAAGTGGATGTTTCTCAAAGAGTTAACACAAATGAGCATTAACAGCTTACACTCTCTATTGAGAGCAGATAAAGCGTTTGCTAAACTTTTTAAAAAACATAATCCTTTAAAAAAGAGTGCTTTAATTTAGTGTTATTCACCAATTTTAATATCAGATAAACCTAGGTTCTGATCTTAACTCCACACAACTGTCTAACTTAGGACAAAGTTGATGATTAAATGGGAGCATGTGGTTGACCTATGAAAATGCTAACCAAGTTCCTTATTACAGGCATTTTTACTTAAAATTTCAACTTAACCGTGCAGATCTCTTGTACAACTCCATATCCCAAATAACATCTGATGAAAGTTCATATTTTATGGCAAGACGATTTAAACATAATTTAAATATAAAATTTTTCTCTACCTACTTGGGCCTCCTCCGTCCACTTTCGTGTGTGTTGTGCATCTGCATTAACTAGACTTCTTTATAAGATAACCTTCCTTCTTAGTCTTGTAAGGGGCCACGATGACTCATGACCCACTTATATGCTTCATACGTGTAGATTTGGATAGTGTAAATTGTCAATAATATGTCATTTAATTGAATGTACAGCCCACAGTCTCAAAAACATATAACAACAACAACAACAAAAAACCCCACATAACTGTACTTTGACCTCTAACAGAACAGTTCTCGGAATTATAACCCTGTTTGGCTCTAATAAAATTTTCCACTTCTATCTTAGATCGACTACTGATTAATTTTCGTCAGCACATTAAAGAGAAACAGTGCTCAATAAGAGTTGAATGATGTCCATTTAACGTGCAGTGCCACCACACAAAGGTGTGGGGCCATGCTATTTTTCTTCAGATTGCAATTTAGCTAGAGGAAGGTGTAGTGGATTTCAGATGTAAAGCGAAAAGTAATGCCTCGGCATCCTTTTAACTTAAAAGCTCTACCAAAGGAGCCTGGTTTGGCAACCGCTTTACAACCCCTGGCCCAGGGTGACTGTGCTCAGTTAGGATTCATTTGGTGCTTGCAGGGTGGGATGACATCAAAGCGTTCCCGCTCGAGTGGCACTTCTGGGACAAGATTCCTTCCTCTTCAGCCCCCACTGTACCTGCTCCTGTCCCAGGACACCTTACTTCTTTTTTTTTTTTTTTACCTTACTACTTTCTTTACGGATTTTTGCAGTTCTCTCTGCAAGCAGAAGGCTCCTCATGCCAGGAAACACATATTCTGGTAACAGACATCCTCTGAACATTAGACCCATCACTGCTGGACAGAGGAACGGTCTTTGAAGAGGGTGCCTCTCACCCCAACAAGTATTTACTGACTTCGCTCTGGGCCTCGAGCAGCCGCGGGTTCTCAGGCCAGCGAGGCTGGAGGCAGCCTGGGGAGCGCAGAGAGGGAGGCGCAGCCACCCCGCCCAGGGTGCTCGGGCGAAGGCTGGGGACTGGGTGCACCTGGACTCACCTCAGAAGCCCCGAGCAAAGCAGGAGAGGAAGGCAGGCTGCCCGCCGCCCACCACGCAACCGCCAGGTCTCCACCCGGAGCGGCTGCGGCCGCCTCGTGCCAGCCGGACGCTACGCGGCTGAAAGGTCGCCTCTGGGAAGAAGGCTTCGGCCCTAGCAAGAATGCCAAATTCTTGTAGGCAGTGCAGGAGCAGAACCGCAGGGTCGCAGGGCCGACCAACGGCAGCCAGAGGGGGATGGGAAGCTTCCCTGAGGCACACCAAATCTCCCGCCCTGCTCAGGAGGCGGAGCCCCGTGTAGCCAATAGCACATGGAGTCGGCTGAGAGCGACGGTTCTGCTCACCAGTCAACGCCGGCCTGGTGGCCCCGCCCACAAGAAAACTGAGGAAAAGGAATCCCCAAGCTCTGCTTCTGCTCTTTCCGCTTCCGGGGAAGGGAGTAGGAAGCGTTGCTTAGATTCGAGGAAACTGGGTGTGCTCGGTGCAAACGCAGTCTTCAAAGTGTCATTGGTTTCTCTGGATACTTTGAGGGAAAAGATAATGGAATGAATTCGGGTTTATTTATTTTTAAACGTAACCTCATTTGGCGTGAAAGGTAGGACCCCGTGCATCTTAGGGATTTGGGGTAGGGAGGAGGGGAGCAGTGCTCTCTAGTATGGAGAGAATTAGGGCTGGGGCACTGAATGTGGAGATTGGAATCAGACTGCTGATAGGATGAAGAGAGGAGGAAAATGGAAGGAATGGATGCAGAGAGAACTAAAGGTAACGAAGAAGAAAAAGAAGTGAACCTGCTGGAATAACAGTATTACCCCCTAACTACGATTTCATTTGGATTCATTCATTCATTCAGAACAAAACCTGCATACCAGATAATAACGTTACACTATTGAGCTAGCGGAGCCTGCTCTCTGTGCTCACAGTAGCCCTTATAGAAGATACTGAATATATGGGGCGGGGGGGGGGTGGGGGGGGGGGAACGCTATGCTTTTGGAAAGCCCAGTGTTTATCGAACCACTGGCAGAGTTATCTAATGAAAGGACAGAAGGATTCAGAAAAAATTTTCTTTGGAGGAAGAGATATTTAAACTGAAACCTAAGAATTGAATAGATTTAAGCCAGACAAAAGGAGGGGTAAAGTTTTCCAGGTGGAAGGCCCAAATCAACATAGTGGGTGTATAAAGGGCCAAGAGGCAAGCCCCAAAGTTGAATCGGTTTTTTATGAAGGGCTAGTTTGGCCCTTAGGGCACTAGCCAAATTTGTATTGAAAGATCATTGTGGATAAAGGTGGTAAAGAATGGAGTGGAGGGAAGGAAGAGACAGTTACATCATTTTGGACGCTGTTCAGGAAATCTGATTGGGAAAGAGAAATAGTCATAGCCTGGATACCTACCTTAGTATTCCATTTTGGTTAGCAAAATTTAAGAAAAAAGAGAAATTAATTTTCTCTACATTGGAATCAAAAACAGAATTTGGGGGTTGAGTGGGGAGAAGGAACGTAGTCAACAGTTAACACTGAAGTGCTTGAAGAGTTCTTAAAAATGGAAGATCTGATAATAATACTCAACTAATAAGTTATGTTTCTATGATGGAAACTTTCTTCCATCTCCCTCTCAAATCTTCACTAGTCTTCTTCAGACTTGGTGTGAGTGGTGGGCTTTAATTGTTTTTAAGGTATATATGTGCGAAATGGGACTTCTCAGGTGGTGCGGTTGGTAAAGAATCAGCCTGCAAATGCAGGAGACGCAAGAGACTCGGATTCAATCCCTGGGTCAGGAAGATCTGGAGAAGGAAATAGCATCCCACTCCAGTATTCTTGCTTGGGAAAATCTCATGGACAGAAGAGCCTGGTGGGCTACAGTCTATGCATCACAGAGTCGGACATGACTGAGCACGCTTGCATGCATGTGTGGGAAAGAGACAGAAGGAGCTGAGTTTCCCTTCTAGATTGGTACTGGGATAGATAAAAACAAAGGGTCATACCATTCAGAATGGACATCTAGAATTCAGGAGTGGCAGGAAGTTGAAGATAGAGGTGATCATAAAATGGCAATTTCCCCATGTATTCCACACATAGTTTGGGGAGAACATTAGACTTTTCCAAGAGGAGGAGAAGACCAAGCCCAATTTTAAATACATCTTAAGTGGGTAGAGATGCCAGCAGCTAATTAGGTTATAGTTTGAAATTTATGGCCAGGTTTTAAAAGTCTCTGAATTTAAAAGTCTTTAGAATTTGACTAAAGAATCTGCCTGCAATGCAGGAGGCCCAAGTTCAACCCCTGGGTTGAGAAGATCCCCTGGAGAAGGAAATGGTAATCCACTCCAGTAATCTTCCCTGGAGAATTCCATGGACAGAGCAGCTTGGTGGGCTATAATCCACTGGGTCACAAAAAGTTGGATAGGACTGAGCAACTAACACTTTCACTTGTCAGAATTTGATTAACATGGTGAATTGAATACTGTCTTGAACTGCCACTAAAATAACAGAGTCAAAAGAAAGTTTTAAATATAAACATACAAATAAACAGGAAAAGAAGTGAGATAATTTAATAAAATTTTAGAAGATGTATAGTGATCAGGCAAAGCAGAGTAAGCTGAAATGCAGGCCAGGAAAGGATGATGACAGTGTCTGTTCCTCTCACAGAACTCCAGTTAGGCTCAGGAATTAGTCTATAGGAACCTCTGAAGTCAGAAGAGCAGGCTGGAACTGAGCACTGGAGGACTGGTCCAGGTCTGAAACAAGGACCAATTAGATCCCAGATCTCTTCTCATACTTGGCATAACAGCAGGAGTTTACAAGGTGAACCAGAGGATCTGGACTCAACAGAGTAGAAATGAGAAGTCATACTGAATTTGGCCAGTGTAACTGAACAGATTATGTGGGACAGTAGGAATCTCCTTGTTTGGCTCCCAGAACACTGGCAACTGTCATTTATTTAAACACTTCTTTTTCAGAAGACTAATCAGAAGAGGCGGCCCCAATTGAAAAAGTCAGTTCATCTATTGATCCACCTTGAAACCCATCAGCTGATAATCCCTGACCCTGCAGGCAGAGTTCCAGTCAATTCTGGCTTCACCAACTTTTGAATAAAGCCTCAACTCTGAGACAAAACAAATAGACCAGGAGCAAAAAGACTGTTTAGGAATCAGATTTATTCCAAACTGTAATTAAGAATACCTCAAAGATTTTATATCTGTAAAAGAAGGAATATAAAAAGGAATGTCGGCCATCAAATTTAGATTCTAGAGAAAAAATAAAGTTTTAATTAATGTTTAGACAGCAGATTGCAGCATCAAGATGTCAGCTGCACATTTTTCTTCACCAATGATCTCATTTGTCAGCACAGCAAATCAGAATGTCTATAAATTTCCTCAGTAAGATAGTGAGTGAATTTTTAAATGTGAAATTACTTTTTCAAGTTTTGTTTTCATATTGAAACAAAGGTTTTTATCCAAACCATATTTTAGAAGATCAAAATATGATATAAAATGACCTAGATACTATGCATTAAACACACACTTATCTGATAAGGGTACAATAGGTCTAGAATGTCAACAGAATAGGTCTAGAATGTCAATAGCAGATGCCTCAGCAAATAATTTCTACCCAGAGATTTTTAAAAATATCAGAATCCAGGAATAAAAGAGAATATAGTAACCAGAAGCTATTTTATCTCTAGTATTCTCTTGAACCTGGGATAATGAGGTCTTCATAAACCACACACAAATTAGCAGTGAAAGATTTGGCAGAGTAAGCTCTTCAAAATGTGTACATAGTAATTCATGTTCTGAGAAACTAGTTATAGAATATAACCTTCAATTCAGAATTTCACAGTGTAAAATCATTATTTATAGCACTTGATAATGTCTATAGATTTCTTAAAATCCTGTGATTAATCTCTTTGAATGTAACTTTTTAAGCTATAGGTATCTCAGAACGTTACGTCTGTATTAACATAGTGAAAGTGAAGCTGTTCAGTCGTGTCCGACTCTTTGCGACCCCATGGAATGTAGCCTACCAGGTTCCTCCATCCATGGGATTTTCCAGGTAAGAATACTGCAGTGGGTTACCATTTCCTTCTCCAGACTGATTAACATAACCTAGCCATAAAAAAATGTTTTCATTCCTAATGTGTATTAAACATTGTTCCCTAAGATAAAGTGCCAAAACTAATTGGCCCTTCATGTTTTAGAAGTCAGTACCATCCCTTTCTGATGTAACATTTGGAACAAAACTAGGGATATTACCACAGATTACATCCAACCTATTTAAAATTATGACCCAGGGCCACATTTAGATCTTTACAGGCCCTAAACACGAAAGACTTTATTTCTACCCTCTCCCATGCAGTTAAAAATAACATTAAATTACAAATAATTGCAAGTCCAACTTCCTAAGCTGCTTTTCCCAGGGTGGTTGGGAGGAACTAAAATTTTTTAAGTTTTGTATTTTGGGAGTCTCCTCTTCTTTATTAATGGTCTAAACCAGCTTTTCTCAACTGAGGTTCCTCATATGAACCATAGAAAGACTATTTTCTCATCTCTCCAGTCACGCATGCACTCTGGAGAAATAAGAATGGGATATAATTAAGGACAGTAGTCGATTAGAAACATTATATTGGGTTGACCAAGGAGTTTGTTCAGGATTTTCTGTAACATGGAAAAACCCAAAAAGACTTTTTGGCCATCCCAACGTATGTAGGATAAAAGTTAATTTATAACTACGGATATCTAGGGTATTAGGACTTGATTCTTGCAAGGGTTTAATTTGCCTTTTAGTAATCTAGCTCTACAGAGATCCAAACTCCCCTTCCTTCCCAACTTCCACAGGGGCCTTGGCCTCAGGCAAGTGAGAACAATAGCTGAGAACAATCAACATTATACAAAGCAGTGTCTAGATGGTTAAGTGCACAAGTCTGTGAGCCTGAATGTCTTGAGTGTGTCTGCTCTATCACTTACTAGCTTTGTGACCTTGTTGTTCAGTTGCTAAGTTGTGTCTGAGTCTTTGCGATCCCATGAACTGAAGCAAGCCAGGCTTCCCTGTCCTTCACCATCTCCCTGAGTTTGCTCAAACTCAAGTCCACTGAGCCAGTAATGCCATCCAACCATCTCATCCTCTGTCGTCCCCTTCTCCTCTTGCCCTCAATCTTACCCAGCACTAGGGTCTTTTCCAGTGAATCAGCTCTTCACAGCAGGTGGCCGAAGTATTAGATCTTCAGCTTCAGCATCAGTCTTTCCAGTGAATATTCAGGGTGGATTTCCTTTAGGATTAACTGGTTTGATCTCCTTGCTGTCCAAGGGACTCTCAAGTCTTCTCCAGCACCACAGTTTGAAAGTGTCAATTCTTCTTTATGTCCAACTTTCACATCCATACATGATTACTTGAAAAACCATAGTTTTGACTATAGAGAGCTTTGTCAGCAAAGTGACTTTTTTTTTTTTTTTTTTTTGGGCTTTTGCTTTTCAATATGCTGTCTTGGTTTGTCATAGCTTTTCTTCCAAGAAGCAAGTCTTTTAATTTCGTGGCTGCAGTCACCATCCACAGTGATTTTGGAGCCCAAGAAAATGAAATCTGACACTGTTCCCACTTTTTCCCGATCAACTTGCCATGAAGTGATGGGACCAGTTGCCATGATCTTTGTTTTTTGAATTAAAAAAAAAATTAATTTAATTGGAGGCTAATTACTTTACAATATTGTGGTGGTTTTTGCCATACATTGACATGAATCAGCCGTTTTAAGCCAGCTTTTTCACTTTCCTCTTTCACCTTCATCAAGAGGCTCTTTAGTTCCTCTTCACTTTCTGCCTTAAAGTGGCATCATCGGCATATCTGAGGTTGTTGATACTTCAGATGAAATTTCCTTTTCTTATAAAGGAAGAGTAATAGTACCTATTGGGGCCTCTCAGGTGGCTCAGTGGTTAAGAATCCACATGCTAGTGCAGGAGACATGGGTTCGATCTCTGTGTTGGGAAGATACCCTCGAGAAGGAAATGGCAATACACTCCAGTATTCTTGCCTGGGAGATTCCATGGACAAAGAAGCCTAGTGGACTACAGTCCATGGGGTTGCAGAGTTGGACACGACTAAGCAACTACACCACCACCACCACCACAAACAGTACCTATCAGACACTTGTATTAACTGAGAACTGAATAGCGGTATTTTCTTTAAAGTGTTTATAATGGTGCTTGGCACATCCTACCACTGAGCGAGTGTCGTTTTTAACTCATCCTTGGACCATAAGATGCTGTGACCTGGACCAGAGTTGTATTCGTGTGGAAGGATACTGCCCCCGCTACCTTATTAATATCCACTGTTTTATTACAGTACCTTAAAGTGACGTTCTCCTTTGTACTTTCTCTGTATTTTCTAAGGTTTTCAAACTTAACTAGTACTTTTTGTTTTTCTTTCAGGCCCTGCTGAGTGGTATGGAGGATCTTATTTTCCCAACCAGGGACTAAATCTGCACCTCCTGCAGCAGAAGTGCAGAATCTTAACCAATGGACCACCAAATAACACATTTTTAATGAAAGGAATACTGAAACTGTCAACTGGTAAAACTCATTCTTCCTAACTAATGCAGAACTAGAGTTGAGGGAAATAAGGTCTGGTGAGTTGCCTTAAACCACTCTTGAACTGCTAATCTATACCAGCAATTTTGCATTAAGGCATAACAAGATATAAAAGGGAAGAGAAAGCTTTGGCTCATAAGTAAGGAATACAAGGCATGAGGGAAAAAGGTACAAAAGAGATTTTTCTAGAAAGTGCATGTAAAAGGAAAAGAAAAGGCGGCCTGGGGCTCAGGCCTTTGTTAAATCCATGTTCTAAGAGGAGGTTAAAGTATCTCTAGAAAGAAAATGTAGGATTGATCAAGAAGTTTAATGCTAGAGAATGAACTGCTGGTAAGAGTATGAGAAAAGCACTTTCATACATTACTGAAGAATGTAAATGGCACTGTAATAATGATGGCTCCTCTTGTAAGACCCAGGAAAGAAAATTAGTTCTAATGTCTCAGTACTAGAAACAGTTGTGCTTCACCTGAGAAACTGATTTATCTTAAGGATATCTGAAAATCACATTGTTAATCTCTCTCTCTCTCTCTCTTTGGCTGCTTTAAAGTTCAGAGATAAGTTTGTACCTTAACATTAACATAAATGTATGGCACACATTTTATGTATTAATTTCACTCCTGCCTACATGTTATTTCTTATTTTGGGTGTTATATGTAATTTTATATATTACCTTAGTTTTATAAATTTCCTTAATAGGGTATCATATAAATTAAAAAGTTCAGACATACATGAATAAAATTGCATGCTTTGAAAAAATGCAACGAAGGACCATTTTAAGCTATGAAACTTAGGTATGATATAAATTAACTCAGGAAAATCCAGTCAAAAGCCAAATAAAGCTGTATTTTATACTGTACAAAAGAAAATTTACATCCTTAATGTAACTAGATACATCTAGGGAGAAATTACACATCTCTCAAGAAACACAATATTTAACATCTTAGATATGTTTCTGCATTGCAGACTGATAATGAATTTTATACATCTTTATTTATAACTTAAAATATTTTTTCATCTCTGGCAGATATTTACAAGGTCAACAGTGACTATATTTCACATTTCAACAATCAACAGCATTAACCAGTTCAGTAAGACAGTTAAGATAATGGCTTACATGCACCAATAAATATGATCTTAAATGTGCATTTTTTTTTTCTTCAGCTCTGAAAAAAAATGTTTTCACTAGTCCTAGTTTGAAAGGACATCAGTCAATAGAGATCATATTTTCTTCCTATCATATTTAAATTTTAACCAGCACTATTCTCTGAATACTTGGCAAGTTTACACCAAGCTACAGGTTGATGATGGTTAAGAAACAAAAACAGAAGAGCTGACCTATTCAACCTGTATCCTTTTATGAAGTAAACGTGAAAGTTGAATATTTCCTGTATACTTGTCCACTGTGACAGAGACCAGATACATGATGTTACAGTAGTAAAAAACTCTTCAGAAATTGTAGGTCAGGAGTGTCAAATTATGATGACAAAGTGGGAAAATTATCTTTGCACCATGAAAACCGTTTCACTTAACCAGTTAAAATGAATGTAAAGCCAGTGTAAGTTTTAGAATAAGAATCAAAAAGCCACCACTGTAAAGCAGTTAACGAACTTCTTACAAATATTTTAAAACAACACAAAGTACATCTAGCATACATCTCAATTCAGTTTGGATGATAAAACTAAAACCCACAAAAACCGACGTTCGTAACTGTTAGAAAGCCAATCTTTTCTAAGATAACAGATCAAGACATTCATTACTTTTTAACTTCTATCTGATATAAAAAAAATAATACATAGAGACTGTTTGGGACATCAGGTAATATACAAATTCATATCCCCCCAAATCATTATTTAATAGTTTAATTCTTTAGTGTTGAGTTGTTTTAAAAATGAGTGTTTTAACTTTTCTTAAAGTTAAAAATCATGTTTTTCTGCGAAGAAAAAAAATACCCAGAGTAATCGAGTACATAAATTAAGTAAACATAGTTTTAGCCAATGTCACACTTACTAGAAATAATTGACATTGCTCACTTAAAAATACACATTTCCATAATTTACCCTCAATTTTTTTAGAAAGTCACAATATTATATAGTATACTGATTATAGGAATTCTTCTCTCCCTCCTTTTATTTAATACTGATGAACAAAATCCTTAATTTGAATTAAGGAGACATGAAATTTGCCATAAGAAATAATATTTGGATTTATCCCTTAACTGGTACTTTTGCTGGAAGTATAAATGTTGACATTTTACAAACATGGTAAGAAAACCTCCAATGGAATCTTGTAGGTTCTGTGTATCTGTTCCACATGAAAGACTATTTCCCCCAGGGCTAGAAATCAATCCTCCATGTTAAAGGGGCCACATTCCTTAATGGGTACTTCAAATTTTATATTTGGTTGATTCATTTTCTTTGGTAACTTTTGTAGTTTATGAAGATGTGAAGAATTTCCTCTGGTATCATTAACACTACACTTTTGACACTCAAATACAGCAAACCAGATTGATATGAATTCTGTAGTTGGGGATGGACTGTCCAATTAAGTTCATTTTCTTTGAAAATAGAAGACTTTCTTTACTAAACCTACCTTCAGATACACAATTCGGAAGAAAAAAAAAAAAAGAGACTCATTTATACTTTAAGCTATGCCTAATTCTAATTTTGGGTGTAAAAATCTGTATTAAACAGAATAGCATAACAGCAGATATCTGAATATGACTTAATTTGTAAACATTTTCACAAAATCCAGGAACAAAACATAGAACTTACGTATCTGTACTATGCTGCCAGTTATTTCACATCATTGCCAGCTATCTGCTAACTTCTATCCTAAATTATTTGCTCTTCTATTTCTCATGTGATTAATGGCTAAGATTATAAACATACTGAAGAGACTGAAGTTAAATTTTGTGGTTATGTGGTCAGGTTCAGAAGCAATGTACCTACATAGGCAGGGGAAGGTTGGATGATTATGACTCCTCTAATTCTAATGGGTTGGGATCACCACACAAATTTCTGGCACCACCAAAAATCCAATAGTTTAAGTGCACATTGGTTGACTCTACAAATAGTATTTCCTATATATGTTCAGTGCCAATATGATATACCCATTAGGTATACAGTGTAGGTAATACTAAAATTTATGTCTTACATTGTCAACACGACCACCTTAGCAATGGAAAGTTGTATCAATCTGGTGACTCATGATTTTTTTTTAGCACTGTTAACAATTTGATACTGCATTCCATTTTATAATCTGGCAAATATCCTAACACTTAGACTTTAAGCTATCAATTATTTCTAGCTGATTTTCAAACAGCTTGTTTCTAAAAAGCACTTTTTAAAAAATTAAAGTATTTTTACAAATAAGTGTCTCAACCGACTTAGTGGTTTGAAACATGACAATAATCATTCAACTTGAAAGATAAAAAGTTCTCAGGTTCAGACTGTTTACATAGCCATAGTATAGAAAAAATTGCTCTAAAATTCTTGTAGATTTTCTGACCACTGTCATGACTTATTAAACATTTTTAAACTAAAAAACAAGTATGTAACTGAAATACTGATTTTAAAAAAACAAAACCATAAAACTTACTTTGTAATTCCAAGATCAGAAATGGAGATCTTCCTTGCTAGTGTCTGTATAAATAGTGTACTACCCACTAAAGACACGTACTATTATTTTTATCTACAGATGAACATGCAGAGAATTAAATGAGACTTATTGATTGTCAACAATTAAAAGTACTCAAAAATGGACCCATACTAACTTGTCCGAGTAGGGAAAAGCACCCCACTTCATTAAAATATTCACAAAAATAGTGCAAACAAAACAACTTAAAAGGAGTTATTCTAAGTTCTTCAGTAAAGCTACCAAGTGGAATTTGAGAATGTAGGTTGGAAATATTGAGCTTATATAGCTGGGACTACCGCATTTAAGACATTTTGTACCATATGTACACTTTAAATGACATGGGTCACCATTCTGTTACAGAACCATAAGCTTCACACTATAAATCTTTTTCAATCACAGAAGGAAATAACTGCTTGTTATCTATCTGCTCTGAGCACAAGGTTCAATCTCTTTACATTAGAAATTATGGAATAAAATTTATCTTTGCAATACTACGTTGTGCAGTACAGTTAACCTGCCACCTAGGTGACTGTGAAAGCTGGCCGATTCAAAAATTACTTAAGATACCTAGAAACACTGATTAAAGTCATTTTCACTGGGTTTATTTTTGCATTTAAATAAATTCGCAGAAACATAATCAACTATAAAATGGCAGCATACAACTGTTAAGTGGCAGAAAACAGTAAGGCATAAATTAGAGTAAGAAAAATTATCTATCCTTCCCCATCTATGTTTATTACCCTACATTTTTTTCTGGATTTAATACTTTTCTTAATGTGCTGTATTCACCACTACTAGACCCAAACTGTAAAGAAACTGCAGAAGTGGAGAGTGTCCCATACTATGATCACCATATGATGAGTGAAAGGAGGCAGTGGGGTGCTAATATGCATTTGATGGGAGACAGGAGTTTGACTCTGGCTCTGCTTCTAAGTTATGTGACTTTGACCACATTACCACCTTTTTGAGCCTCAGTTTCCTGAGGATGGATATGAAGGAGTGGGTGCTGGGAGACTCCTAGATTACCTCTATGGTCTCTTTAGCACAAAAAAATTTGACTTTATAATAAACAGGCACAGGAGACTCATTGGGAAGGTAAGACTAGTGGTAATGATCAGGATTTCAAATTACAATCATCACCCTCCCACGCAGCTTCTCAAAATATTTTTGTATTTAAAAATCTTACTTCTAAGCTAGCTTTCACTTTACACGTGATTTGTTCTAAAACATGTATGTGTTCTAGTAACATGATTTCAAATTAACATCATAGAGAAGAATTCCCAAAACCTGCAGATAATTTGTTTGTATTTCTTAATTGAACCTGACATAGATAACATCAATCAAATTATTTTATTATAGAAAACAAGTATTTTCTCCCTAACTAGCTTGTCCATAAATCAAAGAACTTTTTAAAATGGAAGTTAGGAAGTATAAAAACAAAAACTTGTTAAAGGATAAAGCGTGAATATTGCTGGCATATATTTCTAACAGTTGTATATCTGAAAATTATTTTACATTAAATGCAATAATGCAAATGAATATTTAAAAATCTCTTAGAAAATGTGACTATGGTTTATGACTGACTCATCCCATTTTAACTACATCTTGAACAGGAAATCTGTTCTAAGACACCGAATGCAAAACTTGAACTAAATGAAATGTTTCTTCTTTGGGGCTAAATTATACTACTTAAAAGAATGGAACACAAATGTTAGAGGGTCATGAAACATTAATGGGTATGTGTATGTACAAAATATATATGACTATACATAGAGATAAATGAAATCCTCTAAGTTGAAAGTTTTTCAAAACCAACTTTTCAAGTGTAACATAAGATTTCTAAGAAATCAGAGGGAGAGTTTATTATGTCTTTCACAGTTTTTGCTGTAATTTGGTATTATCTGGGGTTTTCTGTGCTATGACTAAAAGCATGCCAGATTTAGGTGCCAATAAATGTACAACTTGCTAAATTAAAAACAACCCTTCAGTCTCTTAAATCAACCTGGCAGTGTTACCATAAAGTGACTGATCTCGAGCCATGGCCAAGATCTCACCCCCTGTTAAGTATAATGCTTTTCTCTTTTCATACCCGAAACTTTGCTTTCCTTATTGTTATAGATCTTTACACCTCATATATTTGGCTGCTTTTAATTCATTTATCTGACATCCCTTAGTTAAATTAAAAGAAAAGATATCCAAAATATGTCTTTGTGATATATACATATACACACCATATATATACACACATACACACATACATATATATACACAAATCAATAAATCTCTATTTATCAACTTTTAGCTTTTCTTCAGACTTTGGCAATGTTATAGATAACAGTTCAGGTTCTAGTTTTCCATTTTCATATGAGCTGAAAAATATTACACACCACCAAATTCAAACAAGCATCTCACTGTTTTCATAAAGATTCTAACAGAAAGTACCTTACAAAACCCGCAAAAATAAAAACCTCTTACAATAAAAAGGAAGGGGCTGCATTTTTAGGTGTGGAAAAAAACGAGAAGCATTTTTCTGGTTATTTTATTTATCAAAATCTATTGGAATTTTAATCAGTAGAGGTAATATTTCAAACTTTGTTAATTAGGAGAATACTTGCTTTCTGTAAATTCAGTATGTTTTTCTTTTACAATAATAAAATGTCTAAATGTACAAAGCATTCATCGCTCTGAATATCATGTGGAAGAATGTATAGCAGTTCAAGTCATAATACACTGATTTTCAAAAACCAATATATTTTCTTCTATTTCAGTCAAGCATTAGAGCCTGGGACCCAGATGAGGTCATAATGAAATCTTATCCAACCAAATCATAACTAAAAAAAAAAAAAATTTCTAAAAAACCAATAATGCATTTTCGTAGCCTCTTAGCAATTACCAAATGCTACTTAATACATTCAACATCTAGCTTACTGGCATGATTTCAGAGATTTATAAAAATGAGAACTTTTGCAGATAGATGATTAGAAGGTACACAAATTGCATTACATTAAACACAAAGGCAGTGTGGTCCTTATAGGAGAAATCAAGTCAGTACCCCCTGGTAGAAATGTTCTATAAAAATGTGTCACATTGAAGCATCAGTGTTTTCAGCCAATTATCTGTCCCTGATGTATTTCCTTGGAGTATATGACCTATCAGGACTTCAGGTTTCTTAATCCAAAATATCTGACTGAATTTAGGTACATCTAGAAAGCAGCTGAAAGGGTTTCTCCAATAGTCTGACATCATAGAAAGTGGGTTGAGAAATCCCTCTCTTTACCTGAAGACGTACTTGTTCTACTTCAGTCATCATCAGCTCACAAAGGAAAAGAAAAAAAAAAACAATCAAAACTTCCCCTCACACAAACAATCCCACACAAGCTAAACAGAAACTGCCCCCTCCCCCCATAAAACCCCAGCACCGAAGTGGCAATCATTCCTGGGAAATAGAACAAGCCCCTTGGATTCTCTGATTTATTAGCTGTTCAAACTCAAAGGACAGAAATGACCTTATGTCCTGTGGGGAGGAGGGAAGACATGTTAATAATGACTATAGAGTCATTGAGAAAGTGCATTATCTATTACACAATCAACTTAGAGCCCTGTCCTCCAACAGAGGTGGCCACAACTTGATTCAAATGCCTCAGTAATTGAACATTGTATCCTCGAGATAAAGGAGATGGGGGAAAAAAAGAGCCACCCTCATTTTAATGAAAAGGTGCAGCAGTCTACCACCTTTCCCCATGCTTCTCAAGAAAATGATTGCACAGACTCAGAGAAGTCCAAAGTCATAGCAGAATCTCTGAGGCACTCCTGGTTAAGAGAGAAAAAATATGATCCAGTTATCTTCATAGTTCTACAGATAATGAGAACAAACCCGTTTTTTTTTTTTTTAAACAAAAGCCAAAGTATCATTCATAGGGATCATATACACCATTTCCTCTAACATAACCTCAGTCTCACAGTGTTGATTGCACATCACCCAAGGAGAAAGGAAGGTGTGGAAAACGCAAACATTTTCTACTGCTTCACAAACACGTTTACAAGGAACAGGTGAAGAGAAGATATAGGAAAGAGAGAAAAGAAAACCTTATTGCTGTTTCCATACAAAATACAGTATGAAGATACCTAAACTAAATCAGATCTGTTTATGATGACCAATGTTTTCACAATGTGGGATGAAGTGTCTCCTTGAAGCACAATGAAATGTTCGGTCTAGAAGATAAGCAGAAAGATGAGAGAGGATATCAAGACTACACCTGGGATATCAGCTGCATATTGAAGCTTGGGGATCGAGACTGCTTGGATAAGGGAGCTCCCGGGCTGAGCAGCTCTTTCCCTTCTCCAGCTTGACCTAGCCGGTCTTCCTGTAGACTGATAGTTGAGTAGCGATTAGCATTGTTAGCTGCTAAATTAGTAACACCCTCAGTGCCAACCCCAATGCTGGTACTTGCTTGACTGCCATTTACATAGTCAAATGATTTACTTGAGGAAGCACTGGCTGTCCGGATTAGATTAATGCTATTAGTTTTTGGCACCACCTGGCCAGCAGGCAGGCTCAGGTGTTTCTTCATCGGTGTCAGCTCAATTGAATCTACACTAAGATCAGTTGGTTGCTGTACATACTGCCTGCGAACTACTGAATCTCGAGGGCTCTCATTGGATTTGATGGCAGAAGTTGTTTCTTTATCCTTGGCTGAACGCCCAGTTGCTACTTTCCTTAAGCTTCCCCTCTGAGAAGAGGAGGATGGTTTGGTCCCAATTGGCTGGCTGCTGAGGGAAGCCCCTGATGAAAATCCTTCATCTGCATCATTCAGGTTTACCGACTCCTCTCCTCCATTTATACCCTCAGCACCTAAAAAACAAATCAGACAGACTCAGCAATAGCTAAATTAAATAAGCAGCAGCCGTGAATAACAACTCAACTGACCTTTTCTCCTAGGTAATGTTTGCTATAGGTCAGCCATGACCCTTGCTACCAACACTTTCCCTAAGTAATTTAGGGGAAGGAGCCTCAATCTATACAGAATTCTAACGTTATTCATTCTGTTCATTTAGCTTTAATTAGGCTAGCTTATGTAAAACTATTCACAAACAAGTCTAGCATACTATTAATATCAACAGACACACAACCTTTGGTAAAATACAATACTTAGTGATCGTAAATCTTTATGATACACCTTGTCAATTTGAGGTGAGTATATCTATCTAAAAAAACAAAACTTTTCCTATCTTCCTTAATCTATCATAAAATAGAATTTGGAAATGAGACCCTTCTAATTTCAGTCACCCAGAATAATGTCAAAAACTCATCCCCAAACCCCTTTTAACTACTGTGAAACTTTATATTTAACAGCTAATTGCTTCTAAATGGCTTTAAAATCTTTAACATGGAGCTCGTGCATTTCCTAACTCTAAACTAAAAACTCTACATTGCCTCTAGTAACTTCAGTCATATTCTGTCTTATGAACATGCCTACTCACTGGTTTCCATATTTTCTTGATCAGTTAATATGAAAATACTTGATTATCAGAGAACAAAGGTAAGAACCAACAAGGATACTGAGGAAGAATTTTTTACGATTTTATAATATAATAATAATATACAAAAATTTTATGTTATATAGTTATATAATATTTTAGATTTTAAATATTGAGATATATTATTTGGGGATCACAAAATACTTATAGTATTCCATTAAGTTTCATGCAGAAACTGCAGTTAACAAAAGAATTCTTATCTTGGGATTTTGTAAGAAAAGAAGCACGTATTCAGTTTGGGGTTTCCAGAAAGCCCGATTTCTTTACTGAAAGTATGATCAACACTCTCCTAGAAAATAGAACATTTGCTTCTTTCAAAAACTGACAGAAGTTTGCTACCTTTAAAATATTTTTACCAGATTGTAAGAAAGTTCAGTCTGAATCTACATACAGATATCAATATTTTAGCTAAGGTAAACTGTTAGGACAGAAATCCAAAAAAATATCACTTTGAAATACAAGTTACCTAAGTAAAATATACACAAAATAGTTAAACACAATCTTTATTTAACATAGTACTTGGAAAAATATAAATATTTTCTCATATGGATTAGTTCTTTCCTTCAAAAGAAGAATGAAATAGCCTATCCTTAGAGCAAAAGGCATCTTCTTGTTATATCCAGCAGTTTAGTAATCTTTATTCATCATGCAAAGCCACATGAAAACGCAGCTGACACCACTTCTCTCAACCCCTTCCTCAAGAACAGTGTATACTGTACATCAAAACAAAAACTTTAAATTATATTTATATGACATCTAAGCAATTTATTTATAATTACTATGAAGAACTCCACAATGCCCAAGAAAAGATAGCCACTGGTTCAGAATTAATATCAGTAATATAAAACTAGAAGTGAACAGAAATATGTCATTGGCTATACATATGATTAGGAAAAGAGACTGAGAGACTTAGTGCTAGCTTCTGAATTTTGCCACATGCAGATCTGATGCCCAAGCAATATGGCCATAAAAGAGATATGACAATGTAGAAACCAACATGCAAGAGAACCTACTGATAATTTATATACTAAGAAATGCTATTTCAGTATAGTGGAACACTGAATATACTTTAATCACAACATAGTCCTCAGTTTAGTAATAATTTTAAATACAGCTTTAAAAGTTATAAATGTTACTTAACAATCTGGATAAAGGTAGGTGATGAATTCTCCCTTCAATTCCAACACGTAATAAATGCAACTTTAACTGTAAAACTGTTTAAAACCATTAGAAAACATGTTTTCTTTTTTCTTTTGGTTGTACCACATAACTTGTGGGATTTTAGTTCTCTGACCAGGGATTGAACCTGGGTCCTCAGCAGCTGAGAGAGCAGAGTCCTAACCACTGCAGTGCCAGTGAAATTCCCTTCTTTTTCTTTTAGAAGGTCAATTATTGATGCTAATCCAAAAGCTCCAGCAGACTTCAGAATTACCAAAACTTTTCATTAGTTTTAATAATTTCCGTATTTCTGTCTAAAAAACCTCAAGGAATAAAAAGGCTATTGTGTCTAATAACATTTTCCTTTCTAATTTTCTCCTTGGGTGATAATACTATTCATGATCCAAAGATGAGACAACCAAACGGATTTTTAATGAACTTTCCTATTCATGTTTGCTTTTCCTTATAAATTAGCTTTTACTAATACTGATTTAAAGCTACAATTAAATTAGATTAAAAGGCGAAATAACTTGAGAAATTTCAAACACACCAATGGGACTCATTCCTTTTCCAAATGGCTATACCCCACCTTCACAAACTGAAATTTTACCAGTAATAGAGGAGATATTAAATGAGGATGTTTTAACATTTAATAGGACACTTTAAAGGAATTACTATTTTTTCCTTTTTCAAAGTGTATGACTTATGATTAATAGGAAGAAATGATTCTATCCAATCCCATACTTCTTAAAATTTCATCAATGTTAGTGAATATTGTACTATATTTAGCATGGATACTCTAATATTCTAACAATAGCAGTAGATACACTTCAAGTGGCTCATTTAGTCATCAAGAAAGTGGAGAAACAGATGTTGATCAATTTAGGCCAACTCTGAATTTGACATCTATTCATATACTTATTTTTATGCCTTATACAAGATACAACTGACTCCCAGGGATAACATAAAGAGATACAGAAAAAATGAAAACGAAAGGCTGTGTCTTTCACACGGTTCTCTTCATAGTACCAACTTCTTTGGGTCCCTAGATCATGCACATGCAACACTGTTAAATGAAGTCAGGTCACTCTGGGCAAATGGGCAAGGGAACAGAAGGTAGATTTAGATTCTTACTGAGCATGCTCAAATTTTTAATGCACCAAAGAGCAAGAGATTTTCCTAAAGTAGAATAAATAAAAATATGTAACCTATTTTAAAACTACTTGCTATATTTCATAAATTAGTGTACCAGTTCCACAGCAGCAATACATTAAATAATGAAAAAACTATTAGGCCACAGTTTCCTCTTTCATAAAACCAATTTCTATGGCATCACATGTTAAACAGTAAATAAATACTTTCCTATCAGAGAGAAGTGTTCTTTTATAGATAACAATCGTGGCTGTGGTGGTGGTGGAGGGGTAAAAAAAAATTCTCATTTGAGATACCCATACTGTATAAACAAGGATCTACTAGGATTTATGGCTTCTAAATAATACATTTCACTTCTGTTTGGGAGCTATATAAGATAATCATTATATACAATAAATGATAAAAATGTAGTGTGCACCAGGAGAGCACATTTATAGAGGAAAGATGTCAGTAGTTCAGACCCAGGCAACTTGATTTGAAGATTATAAGAAGCCAATCAATACTGGTTTATTCTGTCAAAGAGATACGAAGTTTTTGTTAATTGGCTACCCTGGGACTAGAGACAAATCGGCCAGCTCCATTTCAGTCCCATTTCTCAAAAATAATGTATTAAAGCTTTAAAACTCTCCTCACCTATTTTCCAAATAATACATTATCAAATAAATGAAATTGATACATACTGAATAATAAGGCTCAGGTTCATGGGGTGCATTTTTCCTTTCCTGATGTTAGAATAAACATGCTCAGTAATGAAGAAATCCCAAGCATTTGCAGACCTTTTGGAGACAGGCCTCTCCCTTGTTAGTAGCCATGCCAAGCTGCTCTTTAATTACACCGGGATGCAGACTCCAGGCCAGCACAAATGGTAACTACAGATTGTACCTGACCTGGCACTAGCAAATGGGGGTGGGGGTGGGGGGGTGCGCTTTGCAAGGAGAGTCTAATACACTCTGGGATAGTGGAAACACACACTAGAATGGAAAGATGCTCTGCTTGGGGACAGAGAGCCAGGATCCTCCTCCAGCAACTGCCTCACTGACTTCTGCCTCCTCATCTCTGTCCTACCCTCTGTTGTGGCTGCTGCTGAGTTGGGCTCCGGCGAGCCGTGCTCAGGAGTCCTGTGCACCAGCACCTCCCCCTCTTGCACACGTTTGATCCCTAGGTCAGTGGAGCCGTGTTGGATCGGGGAGCCAGGAATACTCGGGTCAGCCTCGTTTGAGAAGTCAAAGCCATCTGGGATTCAACATATAAAATTTTAGTGCTTTTTTGCTGCTCTATTCTTTTCTGAGCATTTTGACCCAGGCAGATAAGAGAATGTATATATGGATATGACATAAACACAAACATTATTTATATAGTTACATGTGTGTGCACAGCATGCACACACATAAGGCAGCAGATGAACAATGTGAGGTTTGCAAATGAATAGGAGAGAAAAATAGAGATCATTAAAATGGCAATTAATCTCTCTTAGGCAAGACAGCTTGACTGTTCAAGTAGCATGTGCTATGAAATACTGCTGGACTCAGCACTTACAGGACAAGGAAAAGATAGATAAACATCAGCTATTTTATGTATGGCTTGTATTATACCAGTAGTATGGCCAGTTACATAATTTTCTCCCACACTGCTCATACAGGTACCTTTTTTTGGAAACAGGCTTAAAGAAATTTCTTTTCTATTGTTATTACTAGTTAGAAAAAAAATTAACTTCATCTTATTTTCTGTTTTAACATTCAGAGAACAGTTTAAATAACATCTTTCTACTTTATAAAATATATATACATATTTATATTAAAATGAATTCAGGTATACAAACCACATTTCTAGTGCTATTTTTAACAACTAAACAATTTTACTTTAACTACATAGAGTACTATAACATCATGTGTAAATATACTCTGTAAAAACAGTGATAAATTTACTTTAATCCATGAGTGGGCTATAGGGATTTTATATTCACCTTCTCTCCTCCATCTATGGCGACGGATTGAAGCTGTTGTAATTGCAGTCCGAGAAATCCTCGGCACTGTTGGAGTGACTTCGACTTTAAGTACTTTCTGGCCTTCTTGTGAAGAATCAGGAGCATCAAATGGTAATGAGTTTTTCATGGCATTGGCAACCTAAAATGATAAGTCTATATGTACTTACATCCAATATACAACTTATGATTACTGTACATTTCATGTTTCCATACTATCTTGAATATATATTTAAAAGTTGTTCTACAAAATAGAAAAGTATAATGTGTCAGAAATGTTTATATTTCCACTGGTCTGTATTCTTTTAGGTAGACTTCTAAGATGAAAATTCATTTAAAAATATGAGTCACACACCCTCATGGACTCTCTGAAGTTGCTGGCTTTCAAAGAGAAAATACATTCCAAAGAGCTTTTAACATTTGAACCCTGATACAAGAAAATTTGGAGTAAGTTTCTTTCTGATTCTTCAGATGATAAAATAACATGCAAAATTTAATTTATAATAAAAAAATTAGCTTTGTTTTCATGAGGAGACATCTTCCCTAAACAAGTCTGGCACTTTGTTCCACCAAGTTCTGCCGTCTGTGGAGGAGAGTGAGGTAATCTGGCTGGAAAGCAACAGCCACTGGCTGCTCCATGATTCCTAACGGAGTAGTGCTGACCTAGCAAAGATCTTGAGCTAGAGGACCATCTTTCTCCCTCACTCTCCACTTGGACAGGACAAGTGAAATACAGCAAGCTGGATACCCCTGTCTGCTCTGCCAACTCAAACCTTCTCTCCAGTGGGCTGTTCCAACATCTAGACTAAAGGGTAGGGAGTGAAGTCTTTCAATCTAACCTTAATCAGCAATAAAGATGGTACTTGTTTTTCTATCTACCAACTATTTTATCTATTTATCATCTGGCTCTATTTTTGAATAGAGAAAAGGAACGTCATTTACTGGGTCCCTTGGAGACCCATAACAATAAAGGATTATTCTAGAACTATAGATTACGAATCTCTTTACCTATATTGCCTTGGAAATGCCGCTTCTACTTAATTTATAAGACAGGGATAAAATTATAAATTTAAAGAGTCTTGCAAATGCAAGGTGTTATTATCAAGATGTAACTTTTTTATCTTCTTGTCCACTTGTTTTCTGTTTTGGGTCACACTGTGCAGCTTGTGGGGGATCCTGGTTCCCCAACCAGGGATGGAACTCATGCCGTTGGCAAGGAGAGAGCAGAGCCCTAACTAATACTGTCAAGGAATTCCCTACGCAATCTCTTTTATTTTTTACAGTAACCTTTAGGGTAAAATTAGGGATGCTGACATGAGGAAAAAAGAAAATTCAAATATGAAAGAATATAAATGTTACTTCAATAAATTTATGTTTAGCTTAAACTATAAAAAAGATATGAAAAAATGACTCAAAAATTATACTCTTAAATTGTTGCAAGTAAAATTACATAACTAAAAAAATACAATTCTAAAAATACTAGAAAAAGTTTAGAAAATACAGAAAATTGCAAAGAAATAAAAACTATCCACAGCTGAATCACCTAGATGACTATTAATATTTGTTATTTTTCCTTTGTCCTATCTAGATTAAAAAAAATAGCTGTATACTACTTTACCATTAACACAGCTAGCATGTTCCCTTAATATTAATTTTCAAATATATAATGTCATCAAGTAAATAACATAACTTAATGAGTCTCTGTTGTAAAATAATGTTTAGAGTTCAGATTCCTTTGCATTTAAAACAAACCTTGATCTAGTGTTCACAATTCATTTAAAAAAGTTTTAAATAGTTTCTTGGGAAATGTTGGTAAAGATGGGATAGTAGCTCAAAGAAAACACATATACATTACCAAAAGGATGTGCAGAGTTATGTCATACTGTTACTGGTAACAGAAAATGCCTTCCTCATCCTACTACTGGACGTTCAAATTTATTTTTTGATTGATCATTTACCTTTTGGAGATATAGTTATTTTGTGGAAGAGTATGAAATTTTTATATAAAACTAAACATTAACTTGCTTTTTTTGTCATGCCCGTTGATAATTAGTTCATATTAATTTCGGTTTTAAAAAACTGATGGTTTACGGACTTCCCTATAGGTCTAGTGGTTAAGACTTTGTGCTTCCACAGCAGAGGGTACAGATTTGATACCTGGTCAAGGAACTAAGATCCCACATGCTGTACTGCATGGCCGAAAAATAAAACAACAACCCCCTCTCCCCTCCAAAACAAAACAAAAATCTGATGGTTTAGAATTTAGATGTTTATATAGTAAAAAAAAACGAAAACAAAAAACCTTTTTTGGTGATGTGTTCCATCACTTAAATATAGCCTTTCCTTCTCCAGAATTTGAGCAAATATTTATAGCCTCTCTTCTTTCTTTTCTTAAAGGATTTCAAGACACTTAATTCTTTAATTTATTTGAACTTTATTTTGCTATGTTGTAAAAGAAGAGGATCTAAAACAATTTTGTTTCCTTTCCAACTGTTGGTTTGGAATAAACCTGTTTTCCCCCTCAATGATTAGTACTGCCTCATACATTGCATACTGAATTTTATACCAGTAGTACCCTTTTTAGGTGCAGGAAAGTTTAACAAAAAGTAAATATAATAACTTACCAATAGTGGTTGAGAAAAGAGTTCTAGTTGAGCTCTATAGATGATGTCATCAAGGACTTCCTGGCCAAGGTCCCACTGTCCATTATACCTATGGAGAAGCAAATTACAGTCTCTAGCAAATATCTCTCATTTTCAATAACAATCTTTTTTATTGATCCAAGTCCTATTATTTTGGTTCTGTAACAAGATTTTCACATTAATTTTTGCATCATGCATTTCTAAACTATCCCACTTTTGGCTACAAGAACAAAAAGAAAAATTCAAATATTAACATTTAAAATACTTCACAGATATCTCTTCAAAATAATTGGATTTTATCATGTGTTGATATTTTGGGTTATCTATTTGAATTCATGAAAATCTGGGTTATGAACTATGTGACAGTATTTAGACTTCAGTTTAATGACTAGCTATATTTTAAAAGTACTGAAAGGGCTATGAATAATTACATGTCAACAAACTGGACAATCTAGAAAATGGATGAATTCCTAGAAACATACAACCTACCAAGACTAAGTCATTAAGAAATAAAAATCTGAACACACCCACCACTGTACCCAGAGGAAATTGACTCAGTAATCAAAAACCTCCCAATAAGTAAAAGATGGTCCCAATAAGGACCAGATGGCTTCATGAGTGAATTCTACCAAACATTTAAATAAATAATATCAATCCTTAAATTTTTCCAAGAGTGAACACTTCCACAGTCATATCACAAGGCCAGCATTCCCCTAATACAAAAACCAAACAAGGACACGATAAGAAAAGAAAATTACAAGCCAATATACCTCTGACAAACATAGCATAAATGCAAAAATCCACAGCAAAATATTAGCAAACTATATTCAACAACTGATCACAAACCATGATCAAGTGGGATTTATCTTGGGATGCAAGGATGGTTCAACATCTGCAATTTAATCAACTGTGATACACCATATTAACAAAATGAAGGATAAATCCTTCATCATAATAGCAGATGTAGAAGAAGCACTTGACAAAAATCCATTCATGATTTAAAAAAAAAACTCTCAGAAAAGTGGGTACAGAGTAGATGTACTACAATAAAGGCTGCATATGACAAGCTCATAGTCAACAACTACTCAACAGTGACAAATGATCAAGAAGAAGATCTCTCTAAGATCAAGACCAAGACAAGGATGCCCACTCTTGCCACTTTTATCCAACACAGCACTGAAGTTCAAGCAAATAAAAAATAAAAGAAGTAAAATTGTCTCTGTTCGCAGAAGACATGATATATAGACAGTTTACCAGTGAACAACATGGATTTGAACTGCATAAGATCACTTATATGTGAATTCTTATCAATAAGAACCAACTACTGTATTACACAATCTGTGCTTGATTGAAGCCTTGGATATGGAAGGCTGACTATAAAGTTATACTCCGATTTTCAACTCTGCAACTGGCACCCAAACCCATTCATTGTTTAACAATCAACCGTAGAAAACTCTAAAGAATACACCAAAAAAACTGTTAGGATAAACAAATTTAGTAAAGTTGTAGGTATAAAAACAATATACAAAAATCTACTGCATTTCTATACACTTAACAAACTATCAGAAAGGGAAATTAAGAAAACCATCCTATAAAGTCAAGTCGCTCAATCACATCCGACTGTTCGCAACCCCATGGACTATACAGTCCATGGAATTCTCCAGGCCAGAATACTGGAGTGGGTAGCCTATCCCTTCTCCAGCGGATCTTCCCAACCCAGGAATTGAACCAGGGTCTCCTGCATTGCAGGCGGATTCTTTACCAACTATCAGGGAAGCTACTAGTAACAAACTATCAGAAAGTGAAATTAAGAATACGATCCCATTAACAAATGCATAAAAAATACCTGGGGGAAAAAAAAATACCTGGGAATAAATTTAACTAAGGAGGTGAAAGACCTGAACACAGTACACTTAAAAGTTTTCATACAAGACTTCAATGAAAGAAACTGAAGAACACACAAATAAACAGAAGGATATGCCATGCTCAAGGACTGAAAGAATTAAAATTGTTAAAATGTCCACACTACCCAAAGAAATTTACAAATTCAATATAATGCCTATCAAAGTTCAGTGACATTCTTCATAGAAATAGAACAATCTTAGAATTTATATGGAATCACGAAAGACAATGAATAGCCAAAGCAATCTTGAAAAAGAACAACAAATCTGGAGACATGATATTTACTAACTGCAAACTGTATCAAAATGCTTTAGTAATCAAAACAGTATAGTACTGGCATAAAAACACATATAGATCAAAGGAACAGAATGGAGAGCTGAGAAATAAACATATATATATATATATATATATATATATGATCAATTAATTTAAATATGAGAATATAAAAAAGGTAAAAGGATATTATTTTCAATAAATGGTGCTGGGATAACTGAACAACAGCCACATGCAAAAAGAGGGAAAGTAGAAAACTGTCTCTTATCACACATCAACTAAAAATGGATTAAAGACTTCAATGTAAGATCTGAAAACAAGAAACTCCTAAAAGAAAACAAAAGCCCCTTATTGCTTATAAGATGAATGCTGGACATTGGTCCCATCAATTATTTTTTGGATTTGACATCAAAAGCAGAGGCAACAAAGGCAAAAATAAACAAGTGGGACCACACTAAACTAAAAGCTTCTGCACAGCAAAGAAAACCATCAACAAAATGAAAAGGCACTTTTGGAAAGGGAGAAAATATCTGCAAATCATATATATGACAAGGAGTTAATATAAAAAATATACAAACAACTCATACAGGTCAATACAAAAAACCAAGTAATCCAATTAAAAATAGGCAGAAAACTGAATAGACTTTTTCCCAAAGAAGACATACAAATGGCCAACAGGTACACAAAAAAAGCGCTCTATGTCACTAGTCACTAGGGAAATGCAAATTAGTATCATCTCACATCTGTCAAGAATGGTTAGTATCAAAAATACAAGAAATAACAAATGCTGACAAAGACATGCAGAAAAGGGAACCCTGTGCATTACTGGTAGAAATGTAAATTGGTGGAACAACTATGGAAAACAATATGGAGATTCCTAAAAAAATTGAAAATAGAACTACCATATGATCCAGCAATTCTACTTCTATTATGCATTGGAAGGAAACTTAATTACTCAAAAAGATATCTCGCACCCCCATGTTCATGGAAGCATTATGTACAACAGCCAAGACATGGACACAATCTAACTGTAAATTAACAGATAAAAGGATAAAAAGAATATGGCATATATGTACATGTAAGTATGTATAAAGATTGCCGGAAGAAATATCAACAACCTCAGATATGCAGATGGTATCACTTTAATGGCAGAAAGTGATGAGGAACTAAGTGCCTTTTGATGAAGGTGAAAGAGGAGAGTGAAAACGCTGGCTTACAACTCAACATTCAAAAACTAAGATCATGGTATCCGGTCCTATCACTTCATGGCAAACAGATAGAGAAAATGTGGAAACAGTGTCAGATTTCATTTTCTTAGGCTCCAAAATCACTGTGGATGGTGACTGCAGCCAAAAAATTAGAAGACGCTTTGCTCCTTGGAAAAATAGCTATGACAAATCTCGACAGTGTATTAAAAAGCAGAGACATCACTTTGCTAACAAAGGTCCATATAGTCAAAGCTATGGTTTTTCCAATAGTCATGTATGGATGTGAGAGTTGGACCATAAAGAAAATTGAACACTGAAGAATTGATACTTTTGAACTGTGGTGCCAGAGACAACTCTTCAGAGTCCCTTGGACAGCAAGAAGATAGAACCAGTCAATCCTAAAGGAAATCAACCTTGAATATTTATTGGAAGGACTGATGCTGAAGCTGAAGCTCCAATACTCTGGCCACGTGATGTGAAAAGTTGACTCACTGGCAAAGACCCTAAGGCTGGGAAAAATTGAGGGCAAGAGTAGAAGGGGGTGACAGAGGATGAGATGGTTGGATGGCATCACTGCCTCAGTGAACATGAGTTTGAACAAACTCAGGGAGATAGCTATCAACAGAGAAGCCTGACGTGCTGCAGTTCATGGAGTCGCAAAGAGTCAGACATGACTGAGCAATGGAACAACAAATATGTGTTAGATAAACACACAGATGAATGGGTAAAGAAAACATGGGCTATACATGTATATATGTGTATAAATATATTTATTATACACACACACGATGATGGATAAAGAAAATAAGGTGTGTGTACACATAAGTATATACTTATTATACACACACATATTATATAGACAATTACATACACACAATAGAATATTATTCATTTAAAAGGAGGAGGAAATCCTAGGACTTAAGACTCCACACTTCCAATGCAGGGGGCATGGATCTGATCCCTGGTTGGGGAACTCCAGCATGTCACATGGTCAAAAAAAAGGAAATCCTGCCATTTGTGACAACATGGATGGATCCTGAGGGTATCATGCTAAGTGAAATAAGTCAGACAAAGACAAATGCTGTATAATCTCATGTACATGTGGAATCTAAAAACAAAACAAAAAAAAAGAGTAACTGAACTCATAGATACAGAAAGATTGGTGGTTGTCAGAGGCAGGCAAAAAGGGTACAAAAGGGTTGGTCAAAAGGTACAAACTTCTAGTTATAAGATAAAATCCTAGGTATATGATGTACACCATGCTAACTAGAGTTAACAATACAGTATTGAATATTAGAAAGCTGTTGAGAGAGCAGATATAAAAAGTATAATTCATTTAAAACTACTAAAAGAAATTCATATTAGAAAAATAAGATAATGGATCCATCATGGAACAAAAAATTCAATGTTGTGAAACTAATAAGGAAAAAAGGGGAATATTAAGTTTTCAAAGACTAGAAAGAATCCACACAATTTCACAGTACACCTACTTACATGGCATAATAAACTCCTGTGAGAAGCTGCACCATAAATTCGGGATCCAACACTATTCGACCACAGAGTTCTTTCCACTGTTTTTCGTGTTGCCGTGGAAACCCACTCACACAAACCCTAGGAAAATACATTACTTAAGTGTGATTTGCTGATTCATTAAATAAAATATTTTTGTTTTTATAAGTTCACATATTCAACACTTACTGAAATATTTTTTAAGTACTTGTTATGTGTCAGTCACTATCATGGGCCTATGCATACAGTTGTAAATAGGTAAAAAGATAAAAAAAAAATCTATACTCTCACAAAACACACATTCTAGTGGACTATAGCAATAAAAGCAATGAAATGAAAAAGTGAAAGTTGCTCAGTCGTGTCCGACTCTTTGTGACCCCACAGACCCCACCAGGTTCCTCTGTCCATGGAATTCTCCAGGCAAGAATACTTGAGTGGGTAGCCATTCTCTTCACCAGGGGATCTTCCCAACCCAGGGATCAAACCTGGGTCTCCTGAATTATAGGCGGATTCTTTACTGTCTGAGCCACCAGACAAGCCCTCAAAGCAACACCTTTTCTCAAATAGGTATCTCTTTCATAATCCTCCTTCTCCCTCTTCACAAAAGAAATGCATAACTTTCACACGTCCCAAATTTTATCAAGATGGATTAGTGGATGATACAGAATTCTCAAAACAAATTTAAAGTGTCATAAACAATCCTCTATTTTCCATCTCATTAAAAGATGCTTCCAGAAAAGTTATGTTTAATAATTAGCAGAGATGTTACATACCTCTACTATTTTAATAAATTAATTTATTAGAATAACGGCAATGGTGAGTTCAAAAGAAATTTTTTAGTGTTTAGTGCATTTTGGTCTCTGGCAATATTTTTATATTTTAATTTACGTATTTTCTTTGTGGCAGAGGTTTATAATTAGTTGATCAATAAAAGATCTTTACATATAACAGAACTATATTAGGACAAAATTTATGTGGATAAAGTGCAATAGATACTCAATTTTAAGGAGAAAGACTACTAAAGAAAGACTATTTTTTTCATTTATTCCATATATGGATGATGGTATCAATTAGATCACTGTGTATTTACATGATATACATTTAAAATAGCAATTAACAATTATTTATTATGTTAATACCTACATACTGGAAATCATATAATTTACAACTATTTAAAAAAGAATAAAAAAGTTAAATGTTAACTTTAATGTTTAATTTAAATGTTAACTTTAAAATGTATAAAGGCTATAAAGTTTTTCAAAATTCATTAGGGGATATGTGAGTAAAAATTTGAGGACTACTAAACTCTATCATTTGTTATTAAGGAACTCTGTAAGATGCCATACTAAATGTTACCTATTAGAGATACAGCAAATTTGTTTAATTGAGCCAAAAATAGTCATCTATAAATAAATTTATCTGTAGCTATGCAGTAAGTGCTTAAACAACATACTCTCTTGATAAGAACATGTAGGTTAGAATAGATACATGTGTATGTATGGCTGAGCTCCTTCCCCTGTTCACCTGAAACTATTACATTGTTAATCAGCTATACCCCAATACAAAATAAAAAGTTTTAAAAAAACAAACAACATGTAGATAAGAGACAAGAATTCTGTTAGTCATTAATCTTGTTATTATACACAAGTGGAAATAATACACTTTAAAATAATCTACAAATCTATAAATCAAATTAGCAACTAATTTAGATGGGCCTACCTCCAATTAGCAGAAGTGAGTTTTGTTATAAATAGGACCACAGTTTCTTCTCAGTAATACACCAGTATGAACCTGTGCAAAGCATTTGTAGTAGTGGTTGGGGGTGGGGCATGCAGGGCTGATCCTCATGATACCTTCCTGGTATTGACACCCTTATGTCATCCCCTCCTCTTGAGCATGGGTGGAACCTCTGATTTGCTTGTAACATGGCAAAGGTGATATGATTTTCATGCATATATGTACATGATTATGTGATTATATTACATAAGACTGTAGTGCAACATCTCTTATTTCTCTGCTTTGAAGAAGTGAGCTGCCATGCTGTAGGCTGCCTAAGTTGGGAGGCTCACACGGCAAGGAACTGACACTGGCCTTCAGCAGACAGTCCATACGAAATTGAAGCCCTTAGTCCTACAACTATAGGAACTGAATTCTGCCAAGATAAGCATATAATTCCTCAAATGAACCTCAGATAAGATGGCAACTCCAGCGGACATCTTAACTGCAGCTTGTAATACCCAGCTAAGCCCAGCTACGTGACACTTAGATTCCTGACCCACAGAAAACTGAAATAATAAATGTATGCTATTTTAAGCAACTAAATTCATGGCAATTTGTTATGAGGCAATAGAAAAACTAATACAGCATTTAACTTTCAGGGGGTAGACGAGGCTCACCCTTTTTATTTGCATTTTCTCAAATAAAAATCAACCGGGCAGGATAAATTGAGTGTTCCTTCTGTAATTAAAATTCCCCTCCTCTGTCTCCAAACCCATTTATATTAATTTTTTTCAATGGTGGAAATAAAAATTTTAGTTCAGGTCTGTTCAAATTATTAGAAATTCTGGTTTGGTAAAGATTAGAATATACAAATATAAATGAGATATACACGTAATTCATGCTACTGCTAATCTTATCCAAAGAAGAGACAGTTATTTGTGAGATACAAAGAGGAAAAAGTTCACATTTCTTTACTTTCTCTATACAGAAGACTATTTATTCAAAACACTCAAAGTAATTTATAAAAACTGGCATCCAGGCAGTGATCCAGTGTAACAATAAACCACCTTGAACCTAAATCATCTTGGCTTAGCTTGATGTTGAGCCACAAAATATTTCTTTAATACTGAAGTATTTTCAAGAAGTCATGATGTATGAGGAATGATAAGGAATTCCTATAGGAATATAAGTTCCCTGAGTTTTGTTTACTGCTGTATCACCAGGGGTTAGAACAGCGCCTACCAGCGAGAATGTGCTCAATAAAAATGTATGAAATAATATAAGTATTCTGCTTACCTGGAGCCCATTCGGCAAAGAGACTGGTAAGATGAAGCAGGCATATACACAATAGCAGAATTATAACATAACATGAGAAAACTCAGGACTTCAAACCTAGAAAAAACAAAAACAAGGAGAAAAAGATCACAAATAATTATTTCTACTTACAGACTGTAGTAAATGATTTCTTCATTGGATGGTTATAACAACAATGCCTTAATATTGACTTTAATTATTTCTCAATCAGATGATTGTAATATCCTCCTCAATAATTCCCCTATTTCCACTTGCCTTATTAAAGGTCATAGCACTTGCTGCCATCTTTATTTTCTTCCTCAAAAATCCCCATCATGCTTGAATAGATGACTCCTCTATCTGCATTAATTCACTGTTACTATTGACTGCATCGTAAAGCCCAAACTCATCAAGGCATACAAAGTCCTTTAAAAATCCACCCTCAACCTACCTCTCCAACCTTATTTCCCTCCACTGTCTACCACATACACCACAGGATAACAGTTTTCCTATATCATTCCATGAATAATGCCACAATCTTTCATAATTCCTTGCTTTTACTGATGCTACCCTTTCTTACTACAACACTTTTCACTTGGAAAACCCCTACCAAGGTTTCAAATCCTAGCTCAAATTTTAATTTCAGACATAAAGACATTCTTAATTCTCCCAACTAAAACAAACAAAAACTGTTCATTTGTATAGCTCTAATACAGTATTTATCCCACTAAATCAGTTCTCTGTCTCTACCTCTGTTTTATCCATTCAGTAATAAGCAACTTTGGGACAGAGACCCTAATTTACTCATCTCTAACTCTAGTGTCAGACATGGTATTTAAAATATTATTATTGCTCAAATAATTTTTACTGAATGAATAAATGAATGCTTTCTTAATCTGTACAATCACTAAGAAAGTGGCTCCTAAGCCTGAATGCACACTATAGTTATTTCAGGACATTTTGGAATAATATATTCCTGTGTCTCAACACAGACTGACCCAATTAGAATCTCTGAGGGCAGGACCCAGGAACACAGTACTTCTAAAAAGCTTTCCATAGGCAGTGAAGAGTATATTGAAAGTCTTTGTGCTACTTCTGAAATATTTTAAGTCAGAAATTATTTCAAAATGAAAAGTTAAAAATTGAGTTCAAAGTATGACACAGAAGCAGTTCACATCTTCAGATCCTTTCTCCTTCTCTATGCTGCTAGGTTCATTGAAGATTTATTTTCTGAAACTGAAGACTTATTTTCTGAAAGGATAAAAGAGAAATTTCTACCAGGGAACCACGAAGCACAATTGTGGTTTGGGCTGGAGTGGGGAGGATGGGAAGATACTGAAAATAGAAAACTTAAGTAGAATAGGTCTTACTGGATACTGAGACCTCAAGTTTTCCTTCCCCACTTGACCATCAGAATGCTAGCAGCCCTCTGGTTAAGAAACTAGAAGAGTTTTCTTTAGAGAATTTGACCACCCTAAAAGGAAAGACTTAAAGATACGGACTTGGGAAGTTCCCCAGATGAATGGCCCAGTGAGAAGTTGTGAAGTTTATACTCAATCAGCCCCTGCCAACATGGTTTTGGCGTCTCATTTTTTTAAATTCCCTGCTCTTAAACATAAGCAGGGAAAAATGGATTATCAGACATCTGATGAACTTCATTAATAGAAAAATAAGGTCAAAATAAAGAAACAGGGGCAGGGGAACACAATTTGGAGCACACAATAAACATAAAAGAGAAAAAAATAACTTTAAATAAAGCAAATTATCATTAATATTCTAAAAAATGAGATGCTGTTTCAAAAATAAAAAAAAAAACAACAAAAAGAAATCCAAATAGGAACTATTTTAAAAGACCATTCAGAATATACAAAATATGATGTATTTTGTCCATATCTTTAAGTCTTTCCTCTTAGGGTGGTCAAATTCTCTTCCAGATATACAAAATATGATGACAGAAATTAAATACTCAGGAACAGAACTGGTGGATGAAGTTGAGGAAATACCATAAAAAGTGAAGCCAAAGGAAAAAGATATGGCAAATAGAAGAGGAAAGAGTACCACAACAGGAGCTCCAAATAATAAAAGCTCCACAAGCAAGATAAGAAAAGACCAAATAAATAAAGGACAAATAATAAAAGACTAGATAAGATGGAGAGGCTAAACTAATTAACAAAAAATAATTAAGCAAAGTTCCCAGTCTGAAGGACATGAGTGTCCAAATTGAAAAGGCCCATGTACTGCTCAGCACAAACAGGAAATAAACTCACACCAAGAAATACCACATGGAATTTCAGAATACTAGGAACAAAGAATGAGGATACAGGGTGCAAGAAACAGTGGCTCCATCCACACAGGAAGAAGACAAAGGGAGTTCCCAGGGTAACAGTGAGGGGAAATACCAAGATAACAAGTAAACGCCGGGTAAAGCGGGAAACACAGGCCAGATCGCAGTAAGTCGAGGCTCTGCGAGCTCCTTTTTCAGGAAAATAAAATTGAGAAAATAAGTGGTATAAACAAAGTTTTGGAAGGCTACGTAAAAAACTGATAGAAAATTTACAGGGTTAAATTACAAAGCACATAGTAAACAAAGAAAACAAAAGGTCAAAGATGAACTTCAAGGAAAACAAAAAGATAGCAGGAGAGGAAAAGTAACCACTCACAAAGCTCAGCTCTGAATAGTTCTGGTGAGCAATGTTCATTCAAGGGGTTTCCCTGGTGGCCCAGTGGTTAAAGACTCCACGGCCCCAATGCAGGGGGCATGGGTTCAATCCCTGGTTGGGGAACTAAGATCCTGCATGCTGTACAGCATGGCCAAAAAAAAAAAAAAATCATTCATAATAATGAGAAATTTAAATAACGGATTCTCCAGAATTACAAGATAACTATACTGAGAAGAAAGGACGAGAGGTAACAACCTAAATTTTTATCTTTCATAGAGATAAATTATTAGATAATGCCCCAAAGTGAAACATTTTAAGGCAGTAAATTACTACGAAGATGGTAAATATTAACAGCAAGATTTTTCAACCTCAGCACTATCGACATTTTGGCCTAGATTGTTGTGGGGGGCCGGCCCAGGCGTGGTAGGACGCTGAACAGCACTCCTGACTTCTACACTTGAGATGCTTATAGCAGTCTTCCCTCCCACTCAGCTGTGACAATCAAACAAGTCTCCAGACGACGACAAACGTTCACCGAAGGGGCAGAAGTGCCCTGGTTGAGAACCACTGGTTAAAAGCTGTTACATATAGGAAAGGAGAAGTGGAAGGCATGGGGAGCCAGAGACTGCAGTTTTTCTTAATAATCTCTAGAACTAATGCATGTTTAACTTTGAAAAAAAAAGTGTGTATTTCTGATATAGCTGACTGTACAAAAAAGTAAAACATATAGCAGAAACAACAGCACAATGATATACCATTTTCCATACCCACTAAGATAGATATAAACAAAAAGATTGGAAAAAAAAGAGTAGGTAAAGACGTTGAGAAACTGGAACTATCACACATTGCTGGTGGGACTACAAGTGAATGTGAAAGTGAAGTCACTTAGACGTTTCCGACTCTTTGCGACCCCATGGACCGTAGTCTACCAGGCTCTTTCGTCCATGGGATATTCCAGGCAAGAATACTGGAATGGGCTGCCATTTCCTTCTCCAGGAGATCTTCCCAACCCAGGAACTGAACCCGGGTCTCCCGCATAGTAGTCAGACGCTTTACCATCTGAGCCACCATGGTACACGATTCTGGAAAACAATTATGTCTCTTCTCATACCAAACGTGAACCAAAGTAATTACAGCTAGCTATTAAGTGTAAATTAACAATTTTAACATCTACAGTTTTGATTATTACCGGTTTTGTGCAGTGAATGTTTCCCTCTGAGGATGAAGATCACTGTAAACAACCCTGATGAGATCATGCTGACACAATGCCCCTTCTGTCAAGGCCATGGATCCAATTGTGGAGGGCTATAAAAACAAGGTTAAATATGAGATTGTGTCTTTAAAATAAAGTAAAAATCTGTAACATAAGGATATTTAATTCTGCTTCAACAAAAGGCAATTCAGACCATTTCTTCTTCTCTTTCAAAACCTCTTCAATTTTTCAATTATGTATGTTCTATAGCTCCTTTTAAAACATATATATGATATATAAAACTAAAAATACACTGTTTTGGTTTTTGAAATATTATGGAATGAATCTATATTTAGGACACAGAAAAAGAAAAGTTGCTTAAAAGAATAAAAGACTACAAATGCAATAACTTTAATTTGCTTCCAGAACTCAGAGCACTCTTGGGGACTATACATTCAAGCCCGGAGGTATGTCTAACTTCAGGGAGGCTGGTACTCTCATTAATCTTACATTAAGAAAGCAAGGTGTAGAGAGTTATAATCGCATACTACAAACAAGAATAAATATTATGATCAAAACTCTCTTTAATAGTGACGTAATTGATTTCATGTTTCTAAAGTTAGAACCATCAATTTGTAAATGTCTCACTACCCTCCATTTTATTTTATAACTTGATACACAGAACACAGTTAAAATCTAATATTCAGAAATGTTCTATGCTAAAATCAGCCTTGGTTAAGTAAGAGGCATTCTATTTCCAACGAAAAACAAAGTCCCAGGGGAATTAATTAAAAATAAATAGCTGCATTGAGCTATGAAGCAACTGGATACTGTTTGCTTTGAATCTAATTTTTAGACTACTAGTAAATTAGTTAATTTAAATGCTTTCCTCACAACTTTATGCACTAAAGGCCTGACAGACAAGAAGCTTGATTCATAACATATATCCTTAAAGAGAGCAGGCAGGAGTTCAGGTCAATAGGAGCCATCCACCTACATAATTATTAGTGTTCTCACAATCTTCAACCAAATAAATACTGGAAAAATCAGAAGTGTAAGGTTACTGAATATCTAGAATGCATCAATCAAACTACTTTAAATGGAAATGAAATAATTACTGTGTTAATATTCTTCTAAGTAGTTATTTTCCTAAAAAATAGTAAAAAATCAATCTAACATAGATCATTTCTAATTAATATGGATGATTTTAAAAATTTAAAGGAATATTTCTAAAAATTCATATAATAGAAAAGACCAGCGATGATACTGGTAGAAGAATAAAAAAGAAATAAACCAGAACTAGAGGAAAATTTTCCAATAATTAATTTCTATCTCTCCTGACAACAGCTCAGCTTTATATCACTAATAACAAACATCTACATTTAAAGAAACAAATCTGTAAAGATGTATTAGGAATAATTTATCTCTAGTAGAAACTGACTTTTGCTAAATATATTGATAATTTTAAAAAATTTTACCTCTCCAATCTTACTTACCTCATGGTATATTGATGGTTTGGATAAGGAAGGGATGGTAAAAGACAGAACTTTATTGTTTCCATCTTTATCAGCAATTTCCTACGGTTAAAAAAAAAAAAATCCAGAGATAATGAAATAGTCACACAAGTCTATTAAAATAATAATAATTGCTTTCTTAATTTAACAAATATATAATTGGCAATTGAGGAAGACTTTTAGAAATGGTAATAAAAATATTATTACCCTTGTGTATCTTTAACCAATTAGCAAATTTGAACACTTTGGTAGTTGACATGCTTTGGGAGACACTGAGAGATATAATAATACAATTAATCAAAAATACCATGAAAATAAAGACATGAAATAGGCACACATATAAATCCTCATGATAAATTTGCAGGCCAGCCAGGGAGATTACAAGTAATCACATCTTTTAGTAGAAACTAGCTGAATTTAAAAGATTAATGGAATGATAACAGAGACAATTAGCATAGCCCTGGCCCTAGGATGACATGCAAAACTGTGAAGTGTTCCACATTTTTAGAATAGGAGAAAATATTTGCAAATGTTACAGATAAAATATACAAAAGCTCATACAACTCAAGAACAAAAAAACAAACAACCGAACTGAAAAAAGGGAAGACCTTAATAGACATGTCTCCAGAGAAGACATACAGATGGCCAGTAGGCACATGAAAAGATGCTGAAAGTGCAAGTCGCTCAGTCGTACCTGACTTTTTGCGACTCCATGGACTATACAGTCCATGGAATTCTTCAGGCCAAAATACTGGAGTGGGTAGCCTTTCCCTTCTCCAGGGGATCTTCCCAACCCAGGGATCAAACCCAGGTCTCCTGCATTGCAGGCAGATTCTTTACCAGCTGAGCCACAAGGGAAGCCCAAGAATACTAGCCTATCCCTTCTCCAGGGGATCTTCACAACCCAGGAATCAAACCAGGGTCTCCTGCATTGCAGGTGGATTCTTTCCCAACTGAGCTATCAGGGAAGCCTCAACATCATTAATTTTAGAGAAACGCAAATCAAAACTACAACGAGGTACTCTCTCATACCAGTCAGGATGGCCATCATTAAAAACTCTACAAATAACAAATGCTGGAGAGGGTATGGAGAGAATGGAACCCTCCTACACTGTTGGTGGGAATATAAGTTAGTAAAGCCACTATGGAAAATAGTATGGAGGTTCTTCAGAAAACTAAAAATAGAATTCCCATATAAAAGATTAAAATTAAAGGTCTTAGCCAAGAGATCTACATTAAAAGAAAATCTTACAATTATTCAGTAATAAATTAATGACCTGAAATAAGCTACATATTAACATAATTATATGGTACTAGTCCAAGTGATTAATCATAAGTTCATACTTAATAGTTTTTACTGAACTACAGAAACATCCCTGTGATTTTTAAAAAGCATTTTATCTTTCACTGAAAAGGTCATGGCATTTATATCTACAGTCTTTGGCACCTCCAGTCTTCTACAGGTATCAGTAAAAACCTGCCTACAGACGCTAGCAATTAGAGGGGTGAAATGCCCCTCCTTCACCAATCCTTTTGTCTACTGTCTTATAATCTGTTTCTTTTAAAACCATATTAGTATACATGACTGGCATAAAATCCAGAGAGAGACTACCCTTAGTAGACCTAAAAAGGAAGGTGGTCAGAGAGATGAGTGGTTGTACAGCATAAAAGGAAGAAACAACAATAAAAGACAACTATCATCACCAAAACACAAACCCAAAAGAACTTTCCTTGAGAACCAGTTTCTGAGTTTAACGTGTCATAGGAGAGTATCAGTTGCCTGTGAACAATGGCCATACCTCTAATTTTGGCAGGAAATTGGTTTAAAAATCCCTAGAGAAATCATTTAACCACTCTGTAGTCAAACTAGTTACCACATCCGAGCCACTGTGTCTCAGAGAAAGTCTATACTAAGATGAATGGGCCTGATTTAAGTTATGGGATAAAATTTTAATTCTTTCCCTAAATTTCAAATTAAGTCAAATACTTTTGATTTTTATCCAGGTATATCTGTGAAGAAGGTGTTAGGCTACTGAAGCAAGGGAGAAGTGTTGGGGTGAGAAAAGAAGAAAAAAGAGAAATGAATACACCAAAGAAATCCAGGGTGGTAAGAAAAATTGAGAACCACAGACATGAGAGAACAAAGATATTAAGGGAATTAAAAGAAGATAGAAACCTGAGGTTATATTTATGATACATAATTGAGTGTTTTTAAAATAGTACACCATTTTTAAGGTACCAAAAGATAATTAAACCATAGCACCAACAAGTACTGTCAAGAACTTGTCAGGCATCCCAAAATTTTTTGCTTCATTTGTTCCACCACTGAAGTTTATTATACCAAACAATACAAATGAAAACTTACATCAATAAACATTTGCTAAGCACTAGAGACATGATGATAGATGAAACAAAATTCCCTATTTTCAAAGAAAAAAAATCAGGCAAGGTAGCAAAATAACTTTATACCTACACCAGCTTTTCATTAAAACTCACCTTTAATTATGATACCACTTCTATTACTGCTACTACTACTTATCATAACAGCGGTAAATATTCAATGAACACCTCAGGCGACACACTGAGCTCTTCTAACTGCTTTTAATACTACTATCAATGTTTACTTTCTGTTTCACAGATGAGGCAACTGACATCAAGACATTATGTAACTTGCTTAAATTTAAAACAGCCAGTAAGTGGCAGGGCCTATTTTTAAACAAAATACAAGTGACTTCAAAGGTGAGGTTTCTTCCTTCAGATTTCAGTGATGGAAATGTTCTTTAATATTTTTAAAGAGATAATGCTTAAGAGAAATGGTGCAGAAGAATATTTTTTGTAGACTAAAATGTTTTGTGAGGTACTTTGGTTGAGGTACCTCTCATCTACATAGTTTTATTATGCGGAGTGTTTGTTTACAGGGTATACACAGAATACAAGAATTCAAGGGGTTGGAATTTCAACACCAATGTTCTAAATAGGACACCATGAGAAAAAAAAACCCAGAATGTTTAAAGTACTTAAGAATTTCTTAAAAGAAAACAATTTCATGAACAATACAGTATCAGATACATAATGTTTTATCAAATGATTATTAAAAATAAACTTAAAAATTTTTAATGCAAGGCGTTTACAAATATTAGTCAATTTAGAAATCAGAAAAATAAGCCATAAATTAATAATTTCGTCAATTACAACAGCTTTACCTACTTTATAAAACGCATTACTAGCACACATTGAACACCTGTGTACTCAATTTAATTCAAATAAGTTAATCAATAGACATTTAAATTTCTTTTCCTCTAACTATTCTGTAAGTATTATTTCAGAGGACTTAAAAAAAAAATTGACATTTTCCAAACTATTATTTGCCACTTACCAAATTGTAAATTCCTAACAGAAGCGCTTCAATGCAACCATTACTCTGTCTGTCTCGGCTAACTGTAAGCCGTAAATAAACCCACATCAATTCTGGCAAGAACTGCAGTGTGAACCTCTTAAGTCGAACTTCAGAGCTACGATAGAGCTCAAACAGCTGGTGGCAGACAGGCTCCAGGAGCTAAAAAGAAAATAAAGTGCATTAGCTATTTCCATTCTTTTGGCTGTAACTGTGTTTTTTTAAAGGCACATATACTTGTATTTTAAAAATAAATTCTCAATATTAATTTTTGCTTATTCGAAATCAGTGCAACCAAAACCTCTCTATTTATACAGAAACTACACACTGAACTGACCAATTCTATAAGAAGTCGTTCATGTCCATTTAATATCAACATCTCTTTCAACACACTATACTATTTAACTTCTTAGATAATCAGTCCTTTAACTAATATACTAGTTTATAGTTAGTGAGTTTCTTTTTCTGTTCCTACCAACCTTACAATCTTCCATTTTTAAAAATTTCTATTGGAAGAAAAGAATGTCAAATGTCATTTTGGAAATAAACTTTAAATTTCAACTTTTTCAGTTCAGTCACTCAGTCATGTCCGACTGTTAGCGATCCCTTGGACTGCAGCATACCAGGCTTCCCTGTCCATCACCAACTCCCAGAGCTTGCTCAAATTCATGTTCATCAGTTGGTGATGCCATCCAACCATCTCATCCTCTGTCGTCCCCTTCTCCCCCTGTCTTCAATCTTTCCCATCATCAGGGTCTCTTCAAATGAGTCAGTTTTTCGCATGAGGTGGCCAAAGTATTGGAACTTCAGCTTCATCATCAGTCCTTTCAAAGAATATTCAGGACTGATTTCTTTTAGGATTTACTGGTTGGATCTCCTTGCAGTCCAAGGGACTCTGAGAGTCTTCTCCAAACCACAGTTCAAAAGCATCAATTCTTCTGCGCTCAGCTTTCTTTATAGTCCAACTCTCATATCCATACATGACTACTGGAAAAACCACAGCCTTGACTAGATGGACCTTTATTGGCAAAGTAACGTCTCTGCTTTTTAATATGCTGTCTAGGTTGGTCATAACTTTCCTTCCAAGGAGTAAGCATCTTTTAATTTCATGGCTGCAATCACCATCTGTAGTGACTTTGGAGCCCCCAAAAATTGTCAGCCATTGTTTCTACTGTTTCCCCATCTATTTCCCATGAAGTGATGGGACCGGATGCCATGATGTTAGTTTTCTGAATGTTGAGCTTTAAGCCAACTTTTTTACTCTCCTCTTTCACTTTCATCAAGAGGCTCTTTAGTTCTTCTTCACTGTCGGCCATAAGGGTGATATCATCTGCATAGCTGAGGTTATTGATATTTCTCTTGATTCCAGCTTGTGCTTCCTCCAGCCCAGCGTTTCTCATGATGTACTCTGCATGTAAGTTAAATAAGCAGGGTGACAATATACAGCCTTGACGTACTCCTTTTCCTATTTGGAACCAGTCTGTTGTTCCATGTCCAGTTCTAACTGTTGCTTCCTGACCTGCATACAGGTTTCTCAAGAGGCAGGTCAGGTGGTCTGGAATGCCCATCTCTTTCAGAATTTTCAACAGTTTATTGTGATCCACACAGTCAAAGGCTTTGGCACAGTCAATAAAGCAGAAATATAGATGTTTTTCCGGAACTCTCTTGCTTTTTCAATGATCCAGCAGATGTTGGCAATTTGATCTCTGGTTCCTCTGCCTTTTCTAAAACCAGCTTGAACATCTGGAAGTTTACAGTTCACATATTACTGAAGCCTGGCTTGGAGAATTTTGAGCATTACTTTACTGGCATGTGAGATGAGTGCAACTGTGTGGTAATTTAAGCATTCTTTGGCATTGCCTTTCTTTGGGATTGGAATGAAAACTGACCTTTTCATTTAAAGACATATAAATAAAATAGATTACTTTTATATTTTAAGACTGACTTAAATCTTGCTAATTGTATTTACTGGAAAGACTTTGAAAAGGAGGAAGTATACAGAAATAGCCCTTCCAATGTTTAACTTGATAATTTTTCATATAATATCACAAAATATAACATAAGGAACTTCATAATCTTAAGAAGAAAATGAGCAGTTTTAATAAACCGCTTCCTTCCTCCTAAACTTATACTGCTAATTTAGAATGGTGTTGCTAGAATAACTTCACAAAACTGCTAGACTACACAAAACTGCCTATGATCTTAAAATGCAGATAAAACACTGAAAGGAAACTATAAAATAATGTAAATTAAAATTTAACACCAGCTTTTTGTTTTTAAAAAAATTTTTATTGGTGTATATTGATTTACAAGGTTGTGTTAGTTTCAGGTATACAGCACAATGAATCAGTTACACATACACATATACCCACTCTTTATTTTGCTGAATCCTTTTCTTGTATTTATTAACCATCTAAAATTTAGAGAGGGCCTGACATCATTCAAACTGTGAGATTCAGGAAGTAGGTTCGTATTTTTTTTTTAAGAAGGATGAAACATACCATCTTGGCCCTCGGCAGTGCTCACAGAATTGTATTTGAATAAATTTGTTAAAGTTTGACAGACCTAAGGGATGAGCTTCGGCTTCCTTGGTGGCTCAGAAGGTAAAGAATCTGCCTGCAGTGTAGGAGACCTGGGTTCAACCCCTGGGTTGGGAAGATCCCCTGGAGAAGGGAATGGCTACCCACTCCAGTATTCTGGAGTTTCGTAAGACAGAGGAGACAGGTGGGCTATAGTCCATGGGGTCACAAAGAGTCAGACATGACTGACATGATTGAGTGACTGACTAAAGCATGAGCTTAGGTATAACAGGGGGAAAAAATTACTGGACTAGGTCAAAGTTATCATTTGACATACTAAAGGAGGAGTATTCACTGTTAATGGTTGCCATGAGAGAGATTCTTCAAATTAGACATTTTAACAAAATATCCACTCTTTTTTAGACTCTTTTCTCATATTGGTCATTACAGAATTATTGAGTAGGGTTCCCTGTGTTATATATTAAGTCCATATTAGTTATCTATTTTACATATAATAATGTAACAGTAGCTTTAAAAAAAGGAATAATTCAGGGACTTCTCTGATGGTCCTGTGGCTAAAGCACCATGCTCCTAGTGGTGGGGGCCCAGGTTTGATCCCTGGTCAGGGAACTAGATCCCACATGCAGCAGCAAAGATCAAAGATCCTGCATACCTCAATTAAGACCCCGTGCAGCCAAATAAATAAAATAAAATAAATTTTAAAAAAAGGAATAATTCAGTAATTTATACACTTCTATTCTAATTGATAATATATATACACACTTGTAAAACTGCTTGAATGTAGATATATGTTTCTAATAATGTAACACTTCAGAACAGAGTCATTACTTTCACAATAGTAAATTAAAGTCAACAAATCCTACACTGCTTGTACAGTTAATATTATTTAGATGACTTAAGCTTAACTCTTAAGAACTCTAAAGCTAAAAAAATTTACATACTTTCTAGTCTACTAACCACCAAATGCTTTATATGAAATCACTATCATAGAATTTAAAATCTTAAAAATCATGCCAACTCTCCCCTTACACTGAAGTCTAGACCAGTAAGACAATTTGCCCAAGGTCACAGAAATTAGTGGTGGAGAAAGACACCAGAATTCAGATCTTTTGATGTTTTCACTATACGACTCTTCTTATACCAGAAAGGAGGTGGAGGAAGAGGTGAGGATTGCTTAATTTCAAGCAGTATAGTCTATGTAGTGCCAATAATGAAGTAATGAACTCTTGAAAATGGCCAACTGCTGGTAGCTTTTTAAAGTACTGACAACAACATTCAGCTCTTTAGAGGAATTAAACATTGTTCCCTTCATAAATTTAAGAATTGAAAATATATGTCTATGTTTTAAATCTAGTTCCTCTTCAGTAAGATGCTAAAATTGCCTTCTCTAAATTTCACTGGCTGTGGTACTATTATGATTTGTCTATGTTATAAAGACCTTATTTCCTGTCCTTAGTAGCAAGTACGTTAGCATGTAGAGACCGTATTTTAATAAGCACTGCAAAGAAATATAGATTAACCAAAATTAATACTTTTTTTGTTTAAAAGGAGGGCAGAGGAGTGACTGGCAATCCAGTAAATTTTCATCAGATACCACTGCAAAATAAGACTATTAAAAACTTGCCAATATACTGTTAAAATCTTTAATTCCAAGCGTATGTATCATGCATCATGTTCTCAGTTTCTCAGTATCAGAAATGACCTCCCCACAGAGTTTGAAAAAGAGCAAGGTACTTCCCTGGCAGTCCCCCTGGTTAGGACTCTGTCCTTTCACTGCCAAGGGCCTGGGTTTAATCCGTGGTTGGGGAACTAAGATCCCACATGCCATGTGGCACAGCATATAAATAAGTAAACAGACAGAAATATAGGTAGATATGGCTTCCCTGGTGGCTCAGATGGTAAAGAATCCTCTTGCCAATATAGGAGAGGTTCAATCCATGGGTTAGGAAGATCCCCTGGAGAAGGGGATGACAACCCACTCCAGTATTCTTTTCTGGAGAATTCCATGAACAGAGGAGCCTGGTAGGCTACAGTCCATGGGGTTGCAAAGAGTCAGACATAACTGAGCAACTAACACTTATACTTAAATGGTGCTATCACCTACAGCAAAAGATGTTAAGAATAACTTACACTTTTCTCAAACTTAGCAAATAGTTTTGACATGATAATTACTAAGAGGCATGCCATATGATGAATGCATTGAGAGCAGTCTGGGTGGAATAATGGAGACTGAATCCAAATATGAGTGGGTAATGAAAAAATATGAGGAGAGGAAATGAGCACAAGTAGGCAGAGGCTGAACAGCAATACTATAAAGTTCACTGGGAAGGGGGACAGGAAAATGTTGTAGATAAAATAGGAGGCAAATCAAAGAAGGTTTTTAAAAAACAGAATATTGTTGTTTATCATATTCCTTTCATCAAGAAAGGAAAAAAAAATCAATAGAAGAAAAATAGCAGGCAATTGCAGGAGCAATCTTTGAGGTGGTTAGAGAAGATGAGATCCAGGCCTAAGTGCAAAAGATAGTTTTTGATACAATCTGAGACACTTCATCCACTGAACAGCAGAAATAGCACGAGAGTTTGACTAGAGATGCTGGCAGAGTGGCAGATTTGAGTAGGAAAATAGTTTCCAACTATTTCCTTCTTTTATAATGACACAGAAAGCAAACTGAAAATGAGGAAGAATGGTAAGTGTGAGGAAAAAATGGTAACAGTGGGAAAGTGTACAATGAACTATTATATGCTCATTTTTAATTCTCAGTCCTGCATTTAAGCGGAGAAAGTCAACAAAACTGTTTTCTCCAGGTACGATGAGCTGCTCAGGTACAAGCATGAAGCAGATGGATAGGCGGGTTTCATCCAGTGCTGAGATTCTGCCCGAAGAATGTGAATGAAGGGGCTGAGAAGGTGTGCGAGGGAACGACTGTAATGAGGGACCGAGGAATGTGGCTAAGAGAAGAGGGAAGTTAGCAATTAAAGCATACAGAAGCAGCAGGGTCAATGGTTTTCTGGAAGTCGAAGAAGAAGAACTGCTGCAGTGACTAAGGGATCGGGAAGGAGGGAAAGGAGAAAAAGAAACATGTTGGTCTAGAGATTAAACGAGTTATATAGTATAGATTGGTCATGATATGGAATATTAAACTTCTACAGGAATTTCCTGGCAGTCCAGTGGTTAGAACTCGGCCAGGGAATTCCCTTCATGTATTTCACTATTCTTCTAATCAATATTTACTAGTGATAAAATACTACATTCTAGGGAATTAACATACATATATCTATATATATATAAACAGATATAAAAATATATAACCGCTGCCCATGAAGAACTTACAATTTAAAAAGAAAGCATAAAACAAATATATTTTAATAAGCAAAGCTTAATGTTAAGACAAAACAAGGGAATACATACATTCAGTATTCACACAGAATTCTGAAAACTCCTGACCAAGAAGGATAAACATATGTGTCCATTACCATACCTAAAGTTACAAAACATTCAAAAATACATAGCAAGAGAAAAAGAAGCAAATGAGTCCTGCGGTTGCTGCTACAAATAGCAACAGATGCAAGCTCAACTGAGAGCCAATCCAAGTTTAGGAGATAGGAAAGAAAGAGGTCAATAAGCAAGCTTTTAGTGATAGGACAAAAATGAAGATGCACTTTAAGTTAAGCTGCTGGTTAGGAGATGATTACCTGAACTTCTTCAAACTCACTCCAGTACACAGCAGAGGCACTCTTGGAGGCTGTATCTGGGAAGATAAGAAGCTACTTTCCTGTGTGTTCCTTTCATTTAATTTTAAAGCATACATGAATCCAGTGGTGATAAAACTGTATGTCATACTATTGTGTTAATGGAAAGATAATGTGTGTATTTTGCATAAGTTAACATATAGAGTCAATAGCTGCACTATATTTCCCCTTCTAGCACAAGGCTAAACAATAGCAAACTCTTACTCTAAGTTTATTGATCGTGACTATTTAGGCTTTCTCTGGTCATTTTCAAGCTAAATTTACTAGCAGCAACATTTCACGTTACCAGTTTCACTGAATTCTCTGATTACAGTGATTACACAGAGTTCTATACTGTCAATAGAAGGACTGCAAACAATACTTAAATAAATCTCAAACAGTGTATGGCTAAAATTTAGATTCCAGGAAGGAAACGTTCCAAAACATGAAACAAGGAAAGTTTCAAATTAAATAAATACTCTCCTAAGATGGAGGTCACTCAAACCAAGAATTAAAATATGCCGTCCTCAACTGGAACAAATTTAATCAAAACATTAAAAAATATGGAGAGGGAGGTCATGGGGAAAGCCAAAGCAACTATGAGAATGAAAAAAAGCAGAAAGAAAGTTTTCCAGTCCCATTGGAAGGATTAAACAAAAAAAAGGAAAACTACAAAACTTACATATATGTGTTTTAGTACACGTATTTCTTATGTAGTACAATGAAATCATTTTTCTTATAAACTGTCCTACCTCATTATTTGAGTCTTGAATAACTTTATAGAGGGCTGGTACCAGTGTTTTTTTCCGGTGTAAAGTTGCTGCATAATTGGTGATCTGGGTGTCAGGTAATGCCTAAAAGAAACATCAAAGGAAACTTAAAGTGAACTTAATATTTGAGAAGTCAAAGACTTAAATTTATATGAGTCCCTCTCAAAAAAATTTATAACAGAGTCAATTAAGAAAAGTAAGAAATAATTAATACATGAAATAACCATGAGCTAATAAAACAAATAAATTAGGATGTTATACAATTCTTCTAACTAGTCAACCATGAGAAATGATTAGAAATCACATATTACACAAGCTTTGCTGAAATGAGTCACTTTAGTAAAAAAAACCAGCGAGGGATATATTTCAATTCCTGTATTTTATTTTCACAAAACACTTATTTCTATACTGTTAATAAATTATACAGTTTTTAGGCAAATTAATGAGTGATTTTTAATCACAGGAAATAAAAACATAAGGCACAAATTTGATATCCATGCTTTATTAAAGCTTGGAGGCTTCCTTTCTTTTATTGAATATATCTTAAAATTTATATATTACCTGATCAATCCTAACAACTAGATTCATTTTTACGTAGTATCTTCTGGCCATAATTCACATTATTTGTTGTTGTTGAGTCACTAAGTCATGTCTGACTCTTTGTGACCCCATGTACTGCAGCAGAGCAGGCTTCCCTGTCCTTCACTATCTCCCAGACTTGTTCAAACTCATGTCCACTGAGTCGTTAAAGTCATCGAACCATCTCTGTTGCTCCCTTCTCCTCTTGCCCTCAATCTTTCCCAGCATCAGGGTCTTTTGCAATTATTCACATTAGTGTCTTTTTAAAGAGGTGCAATTATAGAAACAAGTTATTTCATATTTTGCCATTCCCATTTTATAACTTTTGTGTCAGTTTCTCCATGAACACATATACACTGAATTACGACATACAGAATCATATGACACATTCTCATTCTCAATGCAATTTACCTTGAATTCTGATAACCATTCTTCCACAACACCACGTTCAGTTCCCAGCATCTCTTCTACCTTCTATTCCTCTTTTCTGGAAGAAAAAAAAGGGGAAAAAAAAAAAAGGCACTGAATTTGAGGACAGGAAATCATGTGTGCCTTTCATTGAAGGAGAAACTCATCTAGTGCATATTTTAGATAAGGAGGCTTACTTTTAGACTGCCTTCCTGAAAGTAGCTTCAGTAGTGTCTGACTCTTTGCAATCCATGGACTGAAGCCTGCCAGACTCCTCTGTCCTTGGAATTCTCCAGGCAAGAATACTAGAGTGGGTTGCCATGCCCCGCTCCGGGGACCTACCCGACCCAGGAATCGAACCTGTGTCTCCTGAATCGCAGGCGGATTCTTTATTGCTGAGCCACCAGGCAAGCCCCAGTTTCAGACTAGTGTTCAATTAAAACAAAATTGTTTATAAAGAAATAAGTTCTATCTTTAATGATATGTTTGAAACCTAATTTCCTAATGCTTTTATATTTTCCCCAACAACTATATTCCAAAGTAACAAAATCTAGTTTACTAAGTAAAATCAAATTGCACATTACCCAAGACAAACGTACAGTCCATGCCTAGTGTGTATGCTTAGTCGCTCAGTTGTGTCCGGCTCTTGTGACCCCACAGACTGTAACCTTCCAGTCTCCTGCGTTCATGGGATTTTCCAGGCAAGAATACTGGAGTGGGTTGCCATTTCCTTCTCCAGGGGATCTTCCCGACCCAGGAATCGAACCCAGGTCTCCTGCATTGCAGGTAGATTCTTTACCAACTGAGCTACAAGGGAAGCCCTGCTTTTACCAAATATACAACTGGAATAAGTTATACATAATAGAATAAACAATGTGACAGATTTTTACAAAGGTAAAAAAGTTAGAAATCAAGGGTCATGTATGTATAGCAAAATGATGATAAACATATACATACATACACACTATACAAAATAAGGCCATTGAAGAAGGTAGATTTATGTTTTCTAAAATGGAAAAATGTCCAGGTAGAAAAAGCAAGTTGTATAATAGTATATAAGTTATAATTCCATTAAAAATTATGTAAATGTGAAAAGCTGGGAGGAAAAATACATACATTATTCAGTGACTTTATTTTTCTGGGCTCCAAAATCACTGCAGGTGGTGACTGCAGCCATGAAATTAAAAGATGCTTACTCCTTGAAAGGAAAGTTTTGACCAACCTAGACAGCATATTAAAAAGCAGAGACATTACTTTGCCAACAAAGGTCCGTCTAGTCAAGGCTAAGGTTTTTCCATTGGTCGTGTATGGATGTGAGAGTTGGACCATAAAGAAAGTTGAGTGTCAAAAAATTGATGCTTTTGAACTGTGTTGTTGGAGAAGACTCTTGAGAATCCCTTGGACTGCAAGGAGCTCCAACCAGTCCATCCTAAAGGAGATCAGTCCTGGGTGTTCATTGGAAGGACTGATGCTGAAGCAGAAACTCCAATACTTTGGCCACCTGATGTGAAGAGCTGACTCATTTGAAAAGACCCTGATGCTGGGAAAGATTGAGGGCAGGAGGAGAAGGGGGCAACAGAGGATGAGATGGTTGGATGGCATCACTGACTCAATGGACATGAGTTTGAGCAAGCTCTGGGAGTTGGTGATGGACAGGGAGGCCTGGCGTGCTGTAGTCTCTGGGGTCACAAAGAGTCGGACACGACTCAGTGACTGAACAACAACAAAAAGTCCCACATATATTTGGAACTATTTATGAGCTATTATTCCCAATTTTGTACCAGGACTGTAATATTTTCATTACTGTGGCTTTATAATGCACTTTGTAAATATACAGTCTATGGGGTCACAAAGAGTTGGACACGACTGAATGACTTAACACTTTATAATAGTACAAGTCCCATATTAATTTTTTCCTAAAAATGTATTTCATTATTATTGCCTGCTTTATTCTTCTAGTTAAATATTAGACTTCTACTGATAACTTTCTTTTCTATACTCCATCCTCATAGGAATTAAATTTACAAATTAATTTCAAATGACATCCTCACATCATTGAGTCATCCAATACAGAAGCACAGCATTGCTCTTTATTAAAAATCTTCTTTTTTATGGCTGTATAAATTCCGTGTTTTCTTCACACAGATCAACACATTCAAATTAAGTTGATTCCTACGTAAAATCTTCTCTGTTGGTTGGTTCCAGATCCACTGTGGATACCAAAAGCCAAGGATACTCAATTCCCACAGCCGGCCCTCCCTATCAGCAGATTCAACCAACCATGTACTGTGCAGCACTGCATGTATTTACTGAAAAAATCTGAGTATAAGTGGCTTTGCTCAGTTCAAACCAGTGTTGTTCAAGGGTCAACAGTTTATAGTTTCTTGTTGCAACTGTGATTCTTTTTCATCATTTCAAACTAGCTATTGTTACACACACAAAAATAAATACTTTAAAAAAAAATCAAAGTGAACAAGTTTTTAGATAAATATTTAAAATACTGAAGATGACTTAAGATTTATTTCTATGTTTTAGGAAATATCTATACTTTGACTACAACTGACTTCTTTATAGAAAAGGACAACAAAAAGCAAGTACAATTAATCAAAAAATTTTCAAATTCTTTACAAAGAACATCAACAGTTTTTAAAATTAAAAAGAAAATCAAACATTATTTTTTGAAAGAAGCACAAAACTTTTTAATCTGATATTTACTTTAATGGAATCCCCGATACAGAGCCCAGAATATACATTTTGAAAAAGTTCCCCCAAGTAATCCTGATGACTACCTTCAGTTAAAAAAAAAAAAGTATTACATCGAAGTTAAATTTCTCATTGTTTTTTTAAATTTCTCATTTTAAATTTCTATATGGTATCTCCCATAAAAACAAATTTGCCATGTCAAATCACTTTAGTTTCTATCAATACTGTTTTTTTATGTGACTGCAAGTTAATTAACTTTAGACAGGAGAATATAGTGGTGATAATAATAATTATAACCCAAACACCATACTTCCCTGATTTTATGATACTAATTTTAAGATAGCAGTTTATTAACAAATTAAGAAATAATTCTTTATTAAAATGAAACAAAATGCTTAATTAAAGGATAAGAGCACAAGCTTATCCATATAATCCCATAAGACTTTTAAAAATTATCCCTTACATTTCTGGCCACCTTTAGTCTCTTTACACTTGCCACACTCTCCTAGTTCTCTGTATATGGCTGTTCAATGTTAACCTCTTCACAGAAGTCCCCTGTGTCTACTCTATTTATATTGGCTGCCTCCACATGCTCTTCCCTCCAACCCTTAACACTCTGTCCTTTCCTTCATATCATTTTAGCAAAATCTGTAAATAATCTTTTTTTTAAAATGAGGCATAGCTCATGTACAATGTTCTAATTATTTACTTATTGTTGGCCTTCCCACTAGAATTTGTACTTCACAAGGATAGGCAGTGTCCCAAGTGCCAGGCACATAGAAGGTACTCAAACATCTGATTTAATTATTTGTGCTCATGAACTCAATTTATTTAGCACCTTCGCAATGACACTTATTTTTGGTCACAACAAAACCTGAAATATCTTCTGCATTTTCTGTTTAATTAAGCTTAATAATTTTATTTTTTCCAAATTAAATACAGATGGAAACTAAGAGCCTCTTTCAAAATCATCCAGAAACTTCTGACAGGCAGATATTCTCCCAGATACATGAGTCATTCATACTAACCTTGCTCAGGTCTGAAATTAGAGACAGAGATCTGGCAATTTTGCCGTCTTTGAATTAACTGCCATGTGTAAGGCAATCTTCTGCTGAGAAAATTATTACTGCAAAACTGTATTATACTGTGATATTTTGTAGACATTTTTTTTTTTTTGGTAGACATTTTAAGTAACAATTAGGGGCAAAAATTCAGTTAACAATTCAACCCTATGTGGTTTTACTAAAATCAACTGAAATGATAACTGACTAAATGAATACACAAAGCTAAATTCCCAAAACACCAAATATGAATGATTACTGCTATTTCAAAATTTACTTGCCTGGCTGCTGAAAAGCATATTTGGGCAATATACATCTTGATTTCAAAAATGTGAAAAAACGTGTCTTGAAAGTGAGAAAAAAGAGAGTTATCAGTGAGCCTTTTAAGTATAAACACTGTATCAGCTGCTTTTGGACTTTATCTGATTTAATGACAGGAAATAGAATGTAGTGGTTTAGCCTCAATTTTTGTCTCAGTAGACACTGTTTCACCCCTACATTTTACAAGTTTATTAATTCATTAAATTCAAATTTATTACATAAACCCATTAAATTCAAGTTTCTTATATAAGCCCATTTCATGTTAACAAATAACATTTTAAAAAGAAACTTTCTTTTTTCAAAACAAAAACAACTATAGTGACAAGAATAGTGCTGTTTTACAATTTCTGCAAATCTTATACTTGCCTCTGCATCCAATCTGTTGCTGGAAATCTTCAAGGTATATTCACCAAAGAATGACAGTGAAGAAGAAGTCAAATACTATCTTAGTATTAGTATGAAAATCAGGTTTAACTCCACAGATCCACTTAAAGGATTCCCAGAACACATACTGAGCACAGACTCTGGAGCCAGATTAAGCTTCAGGTCACTAACTCTAGCTATGTTTATTTTTTTAATTGAGTTATAATTAACATACAATATTATATTTGATATTTTTGATATGTATAAAAATTTGGTATTTTTATACATTATGAAAAGATCACTGCAATAAGACGAGTTACCAACCTTCACCACACAAATTTGTTACGATATTATTGACTACATTCCCTATGTGTGCATTACATACCTATGACCTATTTATCTTGGAACTGGAAGTGTGCACATCATTCTAACTATGTTTAAATCATCGTACCCCCTTTCTGCTGCTACTGCTGCTGCTAAGGTGCTTCAGTCGTGTCCGACTCTGTGCGACCCCATAGACGGCAGCCCACCAGGCTCCCCCGTCCCTGGGGTTCTCTAGGCAAGAACACTGGAGTGGGTTGCCACTTCTGTCTCCTTACTAGCTATACTTAAACCCTGTGTTTCATTTCTTTCATTTCAAAAAGACAGGTAATAGAGTTCCTAAGGTAAAGGAGATCAGTCCTGGCTGTTCACTGGAAGGACTGATGCTGAAGCTGAAGCTACAATACTTTGGCCACCTCACGTGAAGAGTTGACTCATTGGAAGAGACTCTGATGCCGGGAAACATTTGGGGGCAGGAGGAGAAGGGGACGGCAGAGGATGAGATGGCTGGATGGCATCACCGACTCAATGGACATGAGTTTGAGTAAACTCCAGGAGTTGGTGATGGACAGGGAGGCCTGGCGTGCTGCAATTCACGGGGTCGCAAAGAGTTGGACACGACTGAGCGACTGAACTGAACTGAACTGAAGGTAAACACTGTACAAACACGGTAAACACTGAGCAGTACATAATTAATCTTCAGGATACTATGTACTATAAAACACCTGTTATCCCCATCTAACAGATAAGAAAACTAAAGTGTAAAGTTTGAGTGATCCACACACGGCAACACAATTTAAGTGGCAGAGCTGGAATTTGAATTTAATACCTACTAAAATCTATGGTTGAAAGATGTAATTGTTCCTTTCTCACAGCTCATACTTCACCCCCCAGAGCTGTCTATGTTCTGACCATATTTACTTCTCAGGGTCTCTATCACTTCATGCACACCTTCACACCAGGGATTCTGTTCCAGCCTGTAGTGCTGTCCTACAATAATTATGCCAATCCTGTCAGTCTCAGCAGGCCTTTCTTGACCACTTTATCTAGACAGAAGTCCTTTTCCCCTTTTCCAACAAAAACAGTTCATTTTCTTCCTATGGACATGGATTTTATACCTTGCTTATAAAACCTTATTACTTATTGTCTATCTTTCCTAACAGATTACAAATTCCATGAGAATAGAAAGGTCCTTTTCTGTTTTGCTCGCAACTGAGTGCTCACTATGAACTCAAAGCTAACAAGTATTTTATGGTATCCAGACATATCACAGGTACTTAATGTCTATTTGCTGAATCAATGAACCGCAAAGCTTATATGATCTTGGACAAATAACTTAAACCCTTTGGGCTTCAGGTCGCTACAATGATAAGTTACTTTCTAAATCTAAAATCCTAAAAATATATTTTAGTGCCCTCTTTTGTAACCAGTAGACTACAAAGAAAAAATTTAAATATATGTATTTAACTAGAATCAGCATCTTTTAGCATTTAGAGGTGGCTATGAACATAGTTATTAACATACTGCAAGTCCTCTTTTTATTTAAATAGACAATACAGAATTCTGAAAATCATTTCTTCTGCTGCATATTACACTCATCCCATGACTTGGTATATAAAAGCTATATTTAAAAGCAAAAATCAAGCTGATGTTCTAGCATGCAGATTGACTCAGGCCCATACTGCCTCACTTCCAGAGTATGAAACAAAAAAGGCTATCACAGAAAATGACTATCTTTTCAGTGACCACGGAAATGGCAACCTTTATTAGTAAGATCTGAATAAAACATAATAAAAGAAATAAAGTGCTAAAATATGATCTTAAAGAGATCAATAACTACTTGTCAGAAAGCAAATTCACAAACTTGTACAAGTACAGTTAAGTTCTCCACTACCTACACAGATATATATTGTATCTTATCTGATCATCAGGATATATATTCTTCTTTAGAAATGGACAATTTAGAGAGAACTAGGCTTCCCTGGTAGCTCAGATGATAAAGAATCCACCTGCAATGCAGGAGACCGGGGTTCATATCCCTGAGTCAGGAAGATTGGGAGAAGGGAATGACTACCCACTCCAGTATTCTTGCCTGGAGAACTCCATGGACAGAGGCCCCTGGTGGACTACAGTTTACAGGGTCACTGTAAGAGTTGGGCACAACTGAGCAACTAACAGGATATAACAGGCAATAGGGCCTACTAGTTATAAGGAGTACAGGCTTTTGCTCTAGACTGCCTGAGTTTGAATTCCAGCTCCATGACCTACAACTTATATTAACTTGAGAAAGTTACTTAACTAATCTGTGGTCTCAAATCCCTCATTTATAAAATGGAGATTACCTATGTCAAAGAATTTATTTTAAAGGTTAAATAAGTTAACAGACAGCAGTGAGCTAAACGATGATAACTGCTCTCAAGGACTTCTAAAGGCTCTCAAGGATTTCTAATGGACCAAAATTATTGGATAAAAAAAGCTATACAATTATCAGGGTGACATATGACAGTAAAAAATGGTTTTGTTACTGCAAATTTTCAAACAAGGTCATTATCTATCTACATATTTCAAGGTATAAGTATGAAACAAAGCACTTAATACATGCTATTATTGTAAATACCAAACTCTAAGTAAAACATTAGAGCTGCACTGTCCAGTTTTAAAATAAAATTTAAAAATCAATTCCTGGGAATTTCCTGGCTGTCCAGTGGTTAAGACTCAGAGCTTTCACAGAAGAGGGTCTCAGTTTGATCCTTGGTCACAGAACTAAGATCCTATAAGCCACATGGCATGGCCAAAAAATTTAGAAAAAAAACTGTACTATTAAAAAAAAACCCACCAATTCTTTACTTGCACTAGCCATATTTCAAGCACTTAGTAGCTGCATGTAGCTAGTGTCTCCCATATTAGAAGCACAGACGTAGAACACAGACATTATCAAAGAAATTCTATAAACAGCACTGATCTAGATGTAGTTAGACAACACAATTATGCTGAGTAAACTCAATAATTTAAGAGCTACAAAGTTTAGGAAACAAAAAGTTTTAAAGACAACAATTAAAAAGGAAACACTTTCAAAAGTAAAATTAAAAGGCAATAATTAAGATGTGATTATTTCAAGTCTCCTAGGTAAAAACTGCTTAGTAAATAGAAGCTACCCACCAAAAATTACCAAAAATTCCAACCTGTCTAACTATGGGAACTTCATTCTTTATCCTTTAAAAAGTTAAATTCTATAATTTTACCTCTGTTGTAAGATCAGTGTTCTAATGGAGGAGGTGGCACAGGAATGCAGCAGAGTTCAAGTGTGGAATTCATTTGTTGAGACTTAAATATTTTCCAACTCTACAAAAAGTGAAAATGAAAAACTGTGAAATACCGAGAGAGAATATTATCAAGAATGTAAAGTAAAGGAGAAAGAATAATTTTGAAAATACATTTATAATACAGTTTACCTAATTTAAAAAATTATTAGGATTATTTTTAAGTTTTCTATTATGACCAGGAGATACTCAAATACCACTATCAAACTTATTTTTAAAACATCAGATTTGGAGAAAAGTCTGAGTTTTATTTCAAATTTACTATTAAATATCTATAAAGACTTCGAGTAAGCTATTTAAAATTTCTGGAGGTTAACCTGAATAATCTACAAAAATAAGTTACTTCCTAGTCAAAAAGCCTATAAATCCAATTTTTGAAACATTACAGTGATCTTACACACACACACAGACGTAACAATCAATAAAATTTTAATGTGTAGCATAAAATAGAACTTAAATAATAAATATAAATAGCCACATTACAATTTTGCATGAATTTCACAGACTGAAAAGTTTATCATTTTGAGAAAGAACACAGAAAATGCTACTACTTGAAGTTCAAAAACATTAAAAATTATTTTCAAACTGCTTAAAGTATACTTTAAAAAATGAAAGAAAAGAAAAATACTTTTCTCATAAAGTCATAACTACTATCATGCAGTTGCTGACCACATTATACTCTACTTCTTTGATTCAAAATTCATCACAACTTCAGAATCCAAAACATCAAGAGTAAATTAACATTTTGAAATAGTTCATCACAAAATACTTTTTTAATACAAGGAATACTGCAATAAAATTCTCTTGGAGTTAAATGACGTTATCACTCTAAATTCTCCAAAATTGTACTCGCTTCGGCAGCACATATACTAAATTCTCCAAAGTTTTTCAAACTGAAGGTGCATCGGGAAACCTCCTACTCCAAGACTGGCAGCTGACTTTTCATCTCTTACACACTGGGCTATCCCATGAAATTTTTTATTTCATGAGAAGTTTTGCCATGGGGAAAAAACTTGAAAAGGACTGACAGAATGTCTCTGGAAAGATATACAAGAAATTGGTAACACTTTGGGAAGAGACATTTGATGTTAAGGAGACTGTCTTTTTGAACTTTGGGAATTTGGAACCACCGAGACAATTGCCAGATTTTGAAGCAGTGCAGGCAGGCAGACTTGAGAGCTATGCTGGGAAGCTCTGTAGAGATAGGTCTCTGACAGACTTTCAAAGTTAAGGATACAGATACTAGGCTTTCAATTGAGGAAAACAAAACCAAACAAGAAAACCCAACAGGGCAAACAATAAGAAAACTGAGTCATTCAGAGTATGTTCTTTAACTACAAAAATAAATAAATAATAACAATAATCACTCAGTCATGTCTGACTCTTTGTGACCCCACAGACTGTAGGCTGTCAGGCTCCTCTGTCCCAGAATTCTTCAGGCTAGAATACTGGAATGGGTAGCCATTCCTCTCTCCAGGGGATCTTCCCAACCCAGGGACTGAACCCAGGTCTCCTCATTGCAAGCGAATTCTTTACCAACTGAGCCACAAGGGAAGCCCATAATTAACAATAACTAATAACAAATAAAATAACAATAATAAATAAAAGGGCTCCCCTTGTGGCTCAGCTGGTAAAGAATCTGCCTGCAATGCGGGAGACCTGGGTTTGACCCCTGGGTTGGGAAGATCTGCTGGAGATACCAAGGAAACATTTTATGCAAAAATGGGCTCAATAAAGGACAGAAATGGTATGGACCTAACAGAAGCAGAAGATATTAAGAAGAGGTGGTAAGGATACACAGAAGAACTATATAAAAAAGATCTTCATGACCCAGTTAACCACGGTGGTGTGATCACTCACCTAGAACCAGACATCCTGGAATGAAAGTCAAGTGGGCCTTAGGAAGCTTCACTACAAACAAAGCTAGTGGAGGTGATGGAATTCCAGTTGAGCTATTTCAAATCCTAAAAGATGATGCTGTGAGAGTGCTGCACTCAATATGCCAGCAAATCTGGAAAACTCAGCAGTGGCCACAGGACTGGAAAAAGTCAGCTTTCATTCCAATCCCAGAGAAAGGCAATGCCAAAGAATGTTCAAACGACCGCACAATTGCACTCATCTCACACGCTAGTAAAGAAATGCTCAAAATTCTCCAAGCCAGGCTTCAACAGTACACAAATCATGAACTTCCAGATGTTCAAGCTGGATTTAGAAAAGGCAGAGATCAATTTGAACCAGAGATCAAATTGCTAACATCCGCTGGATCATCGAAAAAGCAAGAGAGTTCCAGAAAAACATCTATTTCCGCTTTATTGACTATGCCAAAGCCTTTGACTGTGTGGATCACAATAAACTGTGGAAAATTCTGAAAGAGATGGGAATACCAAACCACCTAACCTGCCTCTTGAGAAATCTGTCTGCAGGTCAAGAAGCAACAGTTAGGACTGGATATGAACAACAGACTGGTTCCAAATTGGAAAAGGAGTACGTCAAGGCTGTATACTGTCACCCTGCTTATTTAACTTATATGCGGAGTACATCATGCGAAATGCTGGGCTGGATGAAGCACAAGCTGGAATCAAGACTGCTGCGAGAAATACTGTAGCTTAGTTGGTAAAGAATCTGCCTGCAATGCAGGAGACCTGGGTTCGATTCCTGGGTCGGGAATATCCCCTGGAGAAGGAAATGGCAACCCACTCCAATATTCTTGCCTGGAGACTTCCATGGACAGAGGATCCTGGCAGGCCATAGTCCACGGGGTCGCAAGAATTGGGCATGACTTAGCAACTAAATGACGATGATGATGCAGATGACACCACCCTTATGGCAGAAATCAAAGAAGAACTAAAGAACCTCTTGATGAAAGTCAAAGAGAGCAAAAAAGTTGGCTTAAAACTCAACATTCAGAAAACAAAGATCATGGCATCCAGTTCCATCACTTCATAGAAAATAGATGGGGAAACAATGGAAACAGTGAGAGACTTTATTTTTTTGGGCTCCAAAATCACTGCAGATGGTGTCTGCAGTCATGAAATTAAAAGATGCTTGCTCCTTGGAAGAAAAGCTATGACCAACCTAGACAGCATATTAAAAAGCAGAGACATTACTTTGCCAACAAAGGTCCATCTAGTAAAATTATGGTTTTTCCAGTAGTCAAGTATGGATGTGAGAGTTGGACCATAAGAAAGCTGAACACTGAAGAATTGATGCTTTTGAACTGTGGTGTTGGAGAAGGCTCTTGAGAGTCCCTTGGACTGCAAGATCAATCCAGTCCATTCTAAAGGAAATCAGTCCTAAATATTCATTGGAAGGACTGATGCTGAAGCTGAAACTCCAATACTTTGGCCACCTGATGCACCTGACTCATTTGAAAAGACCCTGATGCTGGGGAAGATTGAAGGCGGGAGGAGAAGGGGACAACAGAGGATGAGATGGTTGGATGGCATCACCAGCTCAATGGACATGAGTTTTGAGTAAGCTCTGGGAGTTGGTGACGGACAGGGAAGCCTGGCGTGCTGCAGTCCATGGGGTTACAAAGAGTCGGACACGACTGAGCGACTGACCTGAACTGGATAAATAAAAACCTAAAGAAACCTCAGCTACCTGGAAGTTTTAAATTATACTTCTAAACATCTATGGGTCAAAGAAGATATTAAAGCCAAAATCAGGGACTTCTTTGTTGGTCCAGTGGTCAAGACTCCATGCTCTAAATGCAGGGGACACAGGTTTGAACCCTGGTTGGGAAACAAAGATCCCATACACCATACAACATGGCCAAAAAACTTAAAAAGAAAAAAAAGAAACTAAACAAATAAAAACGCAACTTCCAATAGCACTAAAAAAGAGAGAGAAAAAAATCTAACAGAAGATATGCAAGACCACTATACTGAAAACAAGAAAACATTTTTGAGAGATAAACTGAAGGCCACATCACATTCACAGCCTGGCAGCTCAGAGTAAAAATGTCAATTCTCCCCTAACTGATTTCTAGTTTTGAAGCAATCTTAATCAAAATCCCACTGCTCTCCTTTAAAAGACAGACTGACAAGCTGATTCTGAAATCCCTATGGAAATACAAGGAGCCAAGAATAACCAAGGCAACCTTTAAAAACAACAAAAATTGGAGGACTATACTCCAAAATGTTAAAACCTATTATAAAGCCACAGTAATTAACTGTACAAGTACAGTAACTAAAACTTACCAATGAAAAAGTAAAGCCTAGAAAGTCACATACAAGTAGGATTGTCTGATTTATCACAAAGGCAAATTGTAGTGCATTTGGGAAAAGAGTCTTTTAAATAAAAGATGCAGGGTCAACTGGATATCCCTATAGAAAATATTGTATCATGATCTCTAACCTTACACAACTCACAAAAATAAATTCCAAATAGAATGTAGATCTAAAAATGAAAGTAAACAAACCAAAAAAAAAAAAAAAAAAAAAAAAAAAACAAAAAAAAAACCATAGCAAAATATCTTTGTGTCTTTGAAGCAGGCATTTTTTTCTTTTTTTACAATGTTGTGATAGTTGAAGGTGAACAGCAAAGGGACCCAACCATACATATATGTGTATCCATTCTCCCTCAAATTTCAATTCCATCCACACAGCAGGCAAATATTTTTTAAGCAAACAAAAAGGCACTAACCACTACCACAGCAACAATAAATTCGACTGCATCACACCTGTCATTAAAAGCAGACTAAGAGGGTGAAAAGGCAAGTCAAAGACTAGAACAGGGTATCAGTAACACCCTAAGGAGAGATCTGTGATTGCTTGGGGTTGGGGTCGGGGCAGGAAAGCTAAAAGATTTATAACTTCTCCACACCGGGAGTATGTCTTAGATGTACCTGTATTCGCAGTTCCCGACAGGGCTCAGCACACAGTCAGCACTTCGTTCATGACGACTGAATGAAGGGCTGAACAGCAACAAGCGGTCAGTTAGCAGCAGACTCAGGAGAGGAGTGAAAGTGAAAAGTGAAAGTGTTAGTCACTCAGTCATGTCTGACTCTTTGTGATCCCATGGACTGTAGCCCGCCAGGCTCCTTTGTCCATGGGATTCTCCAGTAAGAAAACTGGAATGGGCTGCCATTCCCTTCTCCAAGGGATCTTCCCGACTCAGGGTTCAAACCCAGGTCTCCTGCATTGCAAGTAGATACTTTACCATCAGAGCCACCTGGGAAGCCCTTCAGGAGAGGAGACAGGAGAGGAGACAGGAAGCCCTTCAGGAGAGGAGACAAGTATGGCAAAGATTACTAGTTCCCATCTGATATAGATCCACACTCCATCTGCAATAATCTAGTCTACACTGTCAGCTAAAGCCATTTCTGAATCTTATTTACAGCTAAGTATGGCCAAGTGACTAAGTTTTGGTCATCAAGATCAGAGTTATAGAAAGGTTTCTCTCCTTCCTTTTCCCTGCCTTGGCCACGCGACATGATTTGCAGGATCTTAGTTCTCCAATCAGGGATTTAACTCAGGTCCATGGCAGGGAAAGCACTGAGTCCTAACTACTGGCCTACCAGGGAAATCCCTAGAAAGGTTTCTTAAAAGATGAAAGGTATGCCCCTTTTATCTTTTCTTCCTCCTTTCTTCTGTCTAGATCATGGATATGACAACTGGATATACAGCAACCATTCTGTGATCATGAAAATAGAAGCCACATGCTAAAGATGGCAAAGGAAAAACAGAATGTGACTGGTCCTTGACAAGCCTATGGCGCTGCTGTATAAGTCTTGTATTGTTATTTTTGAATTTGTTTTTACAAGATAAAGAAATTACTATCTTATTTAAGCAATGGTTATTTCTTATCTTTCTAGCAGCCCAAACAATTCCTAACTAGTAAGGTAAGAAAGAGACTCCAGCAACAAATCTATGGTCTAAGATATCAACAAGCCATCTCAGTTATGCTTCAATGCTAATAAAGCGTTCATCTCCACTGAAACCGGGGGGGCGGGGGGGGGGGGGCGGGGTGGGAAGTTGGGGGGTAGCATAGGAAGCAAAACTGACTAAAGAATCTACTCTGAAAGTACACCACCATTATAGCTCAGATGGAGGGGTGTTTATAATAGTTTAGTACACTGAAAAGATTGCATAATACAGTATTATAATTTCTTGCCAACATTTAGGGGTTATATTCTAGAAAAGTAATGTGACTTATTGTGACTGGCCAAAACCAAACTATATGAAAATAAGAGGTTAAGAAAAATAAACATTTTAATAGAAAATGTTAAATCAGCTATTTAAAACCTGTTCAAATAAAAACCAGTGAATTTTCTACATATTAACTCCTTCAAATTTCCAAGAAATACTACTGTAGCACAACAGTTTGATAAGGCTGATTCTCTCATATTATGATCAATATTCTACTTCATAAAGATTTTGAACATGTTCTTGGCTTGCCATTTTATGTCTTTGGTAACTGTGTTTTGATTTTTGTTAAATCAACAAAAAATTTCACATTTTTATAGTGACTGTATAATTTTGGGGGTTGTTTTTCATCCATACACTAAGAAAATAGAAAATAACCTGATTTCTCTGTGGACTATTATGGACTGAATTTTTGTGTCTCCCTAAAATTCATATACTGAAATACTAACCCCCAATGTGATTAGGAGGTGGGGCCTTTGGTGGGGGGTGATTAGCTCATGGGGTAGCATCTCATGAATGGGATTAGTGCCCTTATAAGAAAGATCCCCAGTGAGCTCTCTCACATGTTAAAACACAATGAGAATGCAGCCATCTCAGACATAGGAAATGAGTCACCAGGTGACATTAAATTTGCTGGCACCTTGATCTTGGAGTCCCTAAGTTCAAGAACTAAAGAAATAAATGTTTGTTGTTTAAACCACCCAGTCTATGGTACTTTATTATAGCAGCCTAAATTGATGGAGAGAAAGGTCCTTTTCTATTTCTCCACTCCCTTGAATTTGGGCTAGCTTAGTGAATTGCTTTGACCAATAGAATTTGGTGGAAGGGATGTTATATAAGTTCCAAAGCCTAATCCTCAAAGAGGCCTTGCAGCCTTACAGATTCCACCTTCACCTTTTTAGAAGGCTACCTTAAGAATGCCCTGTAAGGATGCCAAACGAGCCTACCAGAGGATGAGAAGCCACACCGAGAAGCACTGAAGCCCTTTAATGAACAGCCAGCACCATGGGCAAACATGCGAGTGTGAACATCTGCAGGCTGGCTACACAGTCCCTTGCTGGTTTCACCTGGCTCTCTCACGCAGCTGAATCCACCTGGAGGGCTGACTGAGTCAGAAGGTCCAAGATGTTCGCACACGCACGTTTGCACATGGTGCTGGCTGTTCATTAAAGGGCTTCAGTTCTTCTCAGTGTGGCTTCTCATCCTCTGGTAGGCTAGTCTTCCTACAGAATCAGGAAACATAAAAACATCTTTTAGTCCTGAGTCATTAAATCTTGGGGTACTGGTTTAGGCAGCAGCAACAAACTTTAAGATAATACTTAAAACAATAGCTTCTTGAAGGTGAGAACAACTGCTTCAGATTTTTCTGTTTTTATCTTTAGTTCACCTATTATAGTATCTTGTAAGCCATGCTGACCCCAACACTTCATTCTACTACAACTAAAAACAAAAAAAGAAATTAATGTATGAAAACACAGTAGAGAGCCATTAAAGGATTTTGTATGAAGTGAGTAATATGTAATAGGCACTTTTTAAAAGAGAACCCTGGTTACAATGTAGCATGGACTAGAGGGAGGAAAGACCTACAAAGGCAGGTGACCAATAAGAATACTTAGGAAGGGTCCTAGTGAGAAATTAGAAAGGGTCTAGTAGGAAATTAGGTGCCTAGACTATAATTACTGCTACTGCTGCTGCTACTATTACATGCATTATGTATTTATTTTATAGAATGTCACTTGGTGACTTTCTTTTAAAAACTTTTATCTTTATTTAAGTATAGTTGATTTATGATGTTATGTTAGTTTCAGGTATACAGCAAAGTGATTCAGTTACATATATGAAGATGTGTATATACAGAATATATATTCTTTTTCAGACTCTTTTCCATTATACATTATTACAAGATACTGAACACAGTTCCCTGTGCTAAACAGTAAGTCTCTGTTATTTTATATATACTAGTGGTATAACACATTTATGATGCACCAAGTACTGTAGTTAGAAATTTGTTATGTATTTGCTCATTTAATCCTTAATACAACCCTTTTAAAGAACTTTTTATTTTTAAAACAATTACAGACTCACATTCCCAAACTATGTGCCAGAAGGCCCCACGTATCCTCTTCCCAATGGTAACAACTTGCATAACTATAGTAAAATACCAAGACCAGGAAACCAACATTGGTATAGTCCGCAGATACCATCACTCAGGTTACTCAGATATTACCAGTTTTACAAGCATTCATTTGCCTGTGCATGTGTGCGTGTAGTTCTATACAACTGTATAAAAGATGTAGACATGTGTAACTACCACCACAATCAAGACACAGAACTATTCTGTCACCAAGAGGATCCTTTACAGTCACTCACTCCCGTTTCCCTGATCTCTAACCCCTGACAAACACCACTCTGCTCTTCATCTCTGTAATTTTGGAATCTCAAGAACACTACATAAAGGGAATCATACAGAATGTACCCTTTCGAGAGTGGCGTTTTTCACTTCAGACTCATCCTAGTTGTTGCACGCATCAATAGCTCATTCTTTTTACTGCTGTATATTATGAATGTACCACCACTTGTTTAACCATTCACCTGTTGAAAAACATTTGGGTTGTTTCCAATTTTTGGAAATTAGGAATAAAATTGCTATCAACATTCAGGTACAGGTTTTTATATGAGTTTAAGTTTCAATCTCCCTGGAATAAAGGTTCAATAGTGCAGTTTCTGGGCTGTACAACTCTGTTTTTTCAAAGAAACTGAAGCTATAAATGGTGAAGCTGGGATTCTAATCTAGATAATCTGCCTCTAGGTCCTAACTTTTCACACTGTTTCCAGTGGTTGTAGAAACTGACAGAAATAAATGGAATCAAAGAAACAGTAAGGAGGTAGAGTCAACAGAACCTAGCATTGCTTAGATGAGGGGTATATGAATAAAGTGTCAAGACTAACACTAGGTTCCAGCTTCAGCACATTAGATAGATGATAAAATATGAACTGAAGTTTAGATATGCTGTATTTATGGGATATGCAGGGTTTCTCAGGTGCCACAGTGGTAAAGAATCCACCTGCCAGTGTAGGAGATATAGGTTTGATCCCTGGGTCGGGAAGATTCCCTGGAGGAGGAAATAGCAACCTACTCCAGTATTCTTGCCTGGAGAATCCTGTGGACAGAGGAGCCTGGCGGGCTACAGTCCATGGGGTCTCAAACAGTCGGACATGACTGAGTACGCATACACAGGTGATTTGCAGATCATTCCCATCTTGCAGGCAATTAGATTACAAAACAGAACTAGGTATCAAGAAAAACTCTGGTTAGAGACAGAGATTTGAGAATCATCACATTTAGATGCTGAGTAACAAGAGACAGACAGGGTACAAAATGACAAGAGATCTGACAACAGAACCCTGAAGAACAGAAATAATCGTTCCCTTTAGTTTTTCTCCCCACTAACAATAAAACAGTAGGTACTATGACAGACTGCAAATTTATATTAACTTTAGATCTTACAGCACTTCATGTCCACTTTATCAGTTTTACAATGCTATTATAAAGTATGAGGTATAAAAAAAAAAAAGAAAAAAAAATAAAGTATGAGGTATAAAGAGTAATATACTTTCCCCTCCCCCACTCTTTCTCATTTAAAAAGAAATATAAAAGGAATACAAGCTGATTAAAAAGTCTTAATATGTCAGTATACATTTGTCCAAACCCATACAGTGCACAATACCCAAACTGAACCCTAGTGTAAACCATGGACTTTGGGTGATATCAATGTGGGCTCATCAACTGTGACAAATGCACCACTCTTTGGGGTGTATTGGAAGCCATGCATGTGTGAAAGGGTGTATAGGAAATCTCTGTACTACCCAATTTTGCTATGAACCTAAAACTACTCTAAAAAGTCAATTAAAAAATAAAATTAAGCCTCAGTACAAAAGAATATGTAAAAAGCATAAATTTCACTCCTCTCTCAGCATCCAACTCCCTCCACCCATTTTTCAAAAAAAGATACGTAGAAAGGAATTTAAAGAGGTAAACTGACAAATCTTAGGAGCTAAATAAGAATCAAGCAATATCAAAAGTCAATGAATAATGTCAATTATACCTCAATAAAAAAAAGCCAAGGATTCATAAAGATAAAAGTGATAGGTAAGTTTGACTGTAACCATTTCGGAAGTTCAGTATTTTGCAACAGAATAAAGTAACTATTATGGAATCCATGCTTTGCCATTTAACAATTTAAGTGCCACGTACCATTATTTTATGACTACATTTTTTGCAGTTGTATCTCAAACTGAGAAAGAATTATAATTTTATAAACAAAGTCACACCTTTTAATATATTACATAATTGAGTTTTTTATTCCTTTCTCCAAAAATGAAGTCTACACATCTATTTTTTCTCATACCTTTCTCCATGGAAGACAAACACCTACATAGAACATCTAGGTTTTATAAGGATGAACCATGAATTTCTAAACATATCCTGTGTCAAAGTGAACACATTCACAATTTCAAGTTTTAATATGTATTATTATTTTTTTTTTTACCAAAAGATAAGTCTGTATCTTCATCATACCATACCAATATTGCAAGAAAAACCCTTTCATCAAGAAAACTTCCAGGCTTCTCTGGTGGCTCGGCAGTAAGGAATCCACCTGCCAATGCAGGAGACAAGGGTTCGATCCCTGATCTGGGAGGATCCCACATGCCGCAGAGCAACTAAGTCCATGTGCCACAGCTACTGAGCCTATGCGCTACAGCCTGAGAGCCACAACTACTGAAGCCCTAGAGCCCACACTCCAAAACAAGAGAAGCCACCGTAATAAGAAGCCCTCGCACCGAAATTAAAGAGTAGCTTCTGATCTCCACAACTAGAAAGCCTGTGCAGCAACAAAACCCCAGCACAACCAAAAAGAAGAAACTTCAAATTCTTATTTCCCAATTCTAGTTTTAGAACTAGATAGCTTTCAGAGACATTAAGAGAACAGGTTTGAATAATGAAAGAAATTAGCGTGGTTTATGTAAAGGAGCTAAGTGCCAAGTAAAAACTAATTCCAACCAAAACATTGAGCACAATTTTTATTTCTGGCAACTTTAGCTGCTGGCTAGAAAACCCATCCGAGTTATGACAATAAATGGAAAAAATTTATTGAGCTATAACATATTGATATTTTAGAAGATTTTAGATTTAGAAGCCCTTTGTCTCAAGCTAAAAGTACTGTTCTGGTTCACACCATATTGGGAGAGCCTAAAATGAGATCAATGATTCTCAAGTCGAAGCCTGCGGTAAACCGTATCATCTAGGGGATTTACTTTTCCTTCAAAATAGATCTACCTCCTTCATATTCTCCCTACCACTAAGATTCTTCAGCAAAGTGGAGATGATATAATAGATATGCATGTGGACCTTTTTTTAACTCTTTAGATTATTCTGACATATATGTAACTCCTCACTTTCATGGAGAATTCCTGAAATTAGGTCCAACTCTGCTTTTCAAAAATTTTAAAATATTTTCCAATCCTATTTTTAAGCATTGTATCAACAGCAAACAAAAGCAGCAGAACTACAAAGTGGCCAGAGCACAGCAGAAAGCATAGCAGGTACGGGGCTGTACTAACAGCAGCCCTAAGCAGCCTGAGTTTTCTGTGCCAGTTCCCTCCAGAACACAATGTATTACATGTCACATGAACGTTCAGCTCATCATCCTGAGGAAAACACACAGTCTACTAGTCAGATAAAATGTAAAAAGAAGCTATTTTGAACATCAAAAAAACTAAGCCATAGATAAACAAAGACAAAAATTCCTCTGTTCCTGCATTAAAAGAACAATAACAAAGTATTATTTTGTGCAGCTGATAACTTGTTTGGAGACTTTCTGCCCATATTTTATTATTTTAGTTTTTCATTATGTAGCATTATTTTTCTATTATAAAACCTAGTCAAGCTAAAAACCTTAACCGTTCTAAAACCTAATAAACTACTACAGAATGCCAAAACTGTATGAATAAAAAATCAAACAATCCTAATCTATATTGCTTGTCAAGACAGTTTAAGAACTGGATTAGAAAAACAGGCTTTCAAGGTCCATTTTCGAGCCAACAATTATACTTCTTCACGGCCTTTGTTTCAAATCCCTTATAAACAGCTTCAATACTGAAATGTACTAGAAAAGAGAATTTCTAATCACGTATAAATAATCAGCCAATTATTATTATATTCTAATTTGGATTAGTGTTCCTTAAATCACTTGCTTATTTCCTACTCAGTGTTCAACATTATTGCATTCAACAATGACACCTACTGGCCATTTAGAATCAGCCATTCTCTAAGACATCTCTAGTAGGCTGGTTACATAATAAGGAGAAACACATACATATACACACAAGATACACATAACCTGCATGAAAGCAGAGATTTGTTCATAAGTACTCACACTACAGAACTGCACCTAAAATAGAAGCAGACCTGTTCTTTGTGACTGAGAATTATTCTTGCCAAAAGATAAAAAAGAGTGAAATACCAAGTATCAAAATTTTATCTGAAACACTGATAAATATCTCAGTACTCTAAAGATTTCAGAACAAACTCTTAATGATCCAACACTCTTTACCAAGTGACATTTAGAGAAAAAAACTTTCTAATTTAGTTTCAGGGATATATAATATAAATCATCAATAATAGGAAAAAAAGAATTTTGGGAAGTTCTTCTGACATGCAGTATTAAAATAAGCTCAGGAAAATTAGATACTTGCTAATAAATACTATTAGTCTTTATAGTCTAAGCTAAAGGCAACATTTCAATCAGCTTACATTTTAGAAATGTACAATGCCTCTTTTAAAACTGCTTTCCAGTGAGCTATAAAAAATCAAGTTTTTAATGTAGTATGTCATTCCATAACACACAGTGAATGGAATTCCATTTTAATTCTACATTTCAAAGTTCAAATGAGTGACAGAAACTTAGAATTATATCTGTAAATACAGTTTACCTCTATCGGAGAGAGTCAAAGGACATACTTTTTAAACCTAAGAAATAAATAATTCATACCTAGTTTCCCAGACTTACAGAGCAAATTACTTAAAAGATAACTTCCCCTTCCCCCCCACCCCCCCCAAAAAAAATTAGACCACCATCTCATTTTCAGTCTCTAACGTCCACAATATTTAGGAAGTAAAAGAAAAAAAATTTACCAACTAATTTTCTAGTCATTTTCTAAGTTGCACTTACCTTCTGCTATAGATTTTTCAGCGTCTCCACTTCCTTTAAGATTTGAAAAAAAAAAAATTGTAGTCAGTCATGACCCTTAAAACAAATAAATTCACGAACTACAAAACGTGAACCTGGCCACGCTCATCTCAAACTAACACATCTCTCAACCCAAGTCCATATTTGGGATAAGCTCTTCGTGACTACTCTATTCTTCAGGGTTCTTCGCCCACAGAGCCTGCCGGGATAGAAAACAGTCAAACCAACGAAAAAAAAAAAAAAACTACTCAGACACATTAATAGGTTGCAAGACCTCCTCTTTCCTCTTCCCAGGAGGGACAACCTAGTTGTTTGGGTAAATAACAGCCAAGGGTTACATAATGTATAGCTATGAAGAGTCTCAAGAATCTCCCCGCCAATATATATCTTTCTTCTCCGCTACCCCCGTTCCCACTCTGCGAAACGGCCCTAGGAAGAAGCAAGCCCTAGGATTTCTCTCAGGTGTCTGCAATGCCGCGTCCTCCTCTCTCTCTGAGCTCCATACAAGGAATTGCTCCAGCCTTCACAACACCGTCTTGCTCCCGCCTCTCTCCGGTCTCCGCCAGCGCCACCGCAGCCCCCACGCCCGAGGCTCCCACGTCGCCCCGCAGGGCTCAGCCTCCACCCGTCTCGGCTGCTTCTCCTCCTCGCGACCCCTCCAAGCGGCTACCTGTCTCCTAGTGGTTCCGGAACCACCAAAACTCGAGCTAACGCCTTCCCAGACCACCGTCGGCAGAGCCCGTCTATAGCTCCTGCAGCCGGAGAAGAAGAAAATCCTTCCTATCTGGCACTCCGCGTCCCCCAAAGACAGCGCCGCCGCCTACCTGTCACCCCGCTGCCTCCGGCTTCTTACCGCCACCGCCTCCCGCAGCAGCCTGCCAACTGCAGCGCAACAACCCGCCCTCTCATTGGGTGATTCCACGCTCCAACAACGGTGCCGCTGATTGGTAGCAGAATGCCTGAGGCCCTCCCACTGTGCAGTGTCTAAAGATTCCGGCCTCCTAGCAAGGACGACGTCGCGTCTTCCCCACCCTCTGTCCTCCACAGTTTCCCTTACCTCGGTCAAACTACAGATGCACAGATATGCGGGGAAAATGTCCACTTCAAGCCTACTTCATGTCACTTCCACTGGCCCAGGAATCTGTGACCGAGGGCAAGAATGTTTAATTTCTCCTCTGGTTTCCTGCCGTAAGTAACTCTAGGTGACAACTTCCGTTTCCGTTTACCTCTGGCTGGAGGGGTGAATCTTGAGTGTCCTGAGAGGTCAGATTGCTGTCAGGTAAATTGGGGTGCTGTTGGGAGAGCTCTCGCTCGGGAATAAGGATGAGACTCTATTCTGAGGATTGTCAAAAGGGAGAGACTAAATGGAGGATGATGAGAATGCTCAAGAGGGAAAGAATCGAAGAACTAGCAGGAGAAAAACGATGAAGTCCTGGAGTAGTGAGGGGTGGCTGTAGAAGGATGCAGTGAGAATCACTCTAGTTAAGTCCAGACCCTTTTTTCCCTCCTCTGCCACCCTCAACAGCCCCCACACCGTGTTTTTTTGGTTTACCTTTGAGTCGAATGATGGCGTAACCATCCTCGAATGGAAAGTTTGTAAATTTACAATGCCTGCCTCACGAGCCTGTGTTTGTTGTTGTTCTTTAGTCGCTAACTCGTGTCCGGCTCTCTTGCGACTCCATGGACAGATGCCCACCAGGCTTCTCTGTCCATGGGATTTCCCAGACAAGAATACTGGAGTGAGTAGCCATTTCCTTCTCCAGAGAATCTTCCCGACCCAGGACCCGCATCTCCTGCATTGCAGGCGGATTCTTTACCGCTGAGCCACCTGGGAGTTGCTCAGTTGTCTCTAGCTTTTTTGCGACCACATGAACTGTAGCCCACCAGGCTTCTCTATCCGTGGGATTTTTCCTGGCAAGATTACTGGAGTGGGTTGCCATTTCCTCCTCCAAGGGGTCTTCCTGACTCAGGGCTCCAACACGCATCTCCTGCATTGCAGGCGGAGTGTTTACCGCTGAGCCACCTGAGATGTGTAGTATACTTTTATTTGTTTGGGTTTTTTTTTTTTTTTTTGAAGATTTAATATTTATTTATCTGGCTGCAGTCGGGCCTTAGTTGCAGCACATGGGATCTTTGTTGTGTCATGCATGACCTTTCATTGCAGTGTTTGGGATCAGTGTTGTGGCAGTTAGCACTTGTGGCACACCAGGCTTAGTTGCTCTGCATTGCAAGGCAGATTCTAAACCACTGGACCACCAGGGAAGTCCCTGTAGTAACTTTTAAATAAGATTTTTCTGGCATGAATGTTTATGACACAGAGGAGATACAAAGTCATCACATTAATGTTTAGTGTGATTTCTCTTTTTAAATTGCCTATCAGAGATGCAGGGACTGGAAGGGACACTAAAGGTGAAACCAGTTCGTTTGTGTTTGATTTTCTAATTTCCCTATGGTAATCACAATTTTTTAAATGAGGAGAAATGGAAACATATACTTCAAAGTCTTTGGTAAACTGTGAAATTATGTGTAAGTGGCATTACCCATTTATTTCCTTCTTAGGGATAGTATGCCTGCACTCTTCCTGTACTAGAGCCGGCTCCCTTCAGTAGAGGTTGATCTTCACCAAACGTATAGGTTCACTTCAGACATAGATAGAATGAGGTGGGGGAGAAAAATTAGTGATTACATGTTCTTTCCTTGTTGAACTAATTTCCTTGCTGTTCTTATTTGAGCAGCTCTGAAATGGAAATTAATCACCTCTTACTGAATCCTTGAGACAGTTTAAGTCACTTTATCTAATTTTAATATTTATTGTGACATATACATAGCAGATGGAGAAGGAAATGGCAACCCACTCCAGTGTTCTTGCCTGGAAAATCCCATGGACACAGGGGCCTAATACATATAAGAAGGCTATATAAAACATAAGTACATTTAAACAAATTATAATCAAGCAAACAATTGATCCTGTTCAGTTCAGTCGCTCGGTTGTGTCCAACTCTTTGTGACCCCATGGACTGCAGCACACCAGGCTTCCCTGTCTGTCACCAACTCCCGGAGCTTGCTCAAACTCATGTCCATTGAATCGGTGATGCCATCCAACCATCTCATCCTCTGTCATCCCCTTTTCCTCCTGCCTTCAATCTTTCCCAGCATTAGGGTCTTTTCCAAGGAGTCAGTTCTTTGCATCAGGTGGCCAAAGTATTGGAGTTTCAGCTTCAGCATCAGTTCTACCAGTGAATGTTCAGGACTGATTTTCTTTAGGATGGACTGGTTGGATTCCTTGCTGTCCAAGGGACTCTCAAGAGTCTTCTCCAGTACCACAGTTCAGAAGCATCAGTTCTTTGGCGCTCAGCTTTCTTTATGGTCCAACTCTCATATCCATACAAGACTACTGTAAAAACCATAGCTTTGACTAGACGGACCTTTGTTGGCAAAGTAATGTTTCTGCTTTTTAATATGCTGTCTATATTTGTCATAGCTTTTCTTCTAAGGAGCAAGCATCTTTTAATTTCATGGCTGCAGTCACCATCTGCAGTGATTTTGTAGCCCAAGAAAATAAAGTCTGTTTCCATTGTTTTCCTATCTATTTGCCAACCTTCAGGTTAGGAAATAAAGCATTGCCAAAAGTTTAAAATATGCATTCTCAACAGAGATGATTGTCTTTAAGTCAGTAAAAATTGGTTCTTGTTGGATGGGGTTGAGAGGGCAAAAAAAAAAAAACCTTAGATATTAACAATACAATTGTTTGTGGCCCTCCAAAAAGCCATAGTACATAAACGGGGGTATTAAAATTTCATGTGGAGGGGTAAAGTGAGAACATAATTAACAGGGGCAAAAAGGTCTAAAAAAGCTCTTTTGGGGTACAGTAATTACAATACTTTGAAAAACACTGCCTTAGAAGTTCTGTGAATGAGTTTCTGTGATGCCATCTCTACCAGGAGGTAACCACTCTCCTAACTTGTAATAATCATGTACTTGTTTCACTTAAATTTTTTCCACGATGCATTCCTAAAAAATGAATTGTTAGGTGTTTTTTCCTTTATGTAAATGGCATTAAAAGTTATATATATTTTTTCTGACTTACCCCTTGCTCATTGTTTGTGAAATTCATTCATACTCTTTCATGCTTGTGAATTTGAGTTGTGTACAGTTTGGGGCAAGCATAAATAATATGATTAGAAAGATTCTTATAATATAAAATTGTTATCCAAATGCAAGAGCTTCTCTAGAGCAGTGCTGTCTAATGCAGACATAATTACAAACCATGTACTTAAAATTTTCTAACAGCCATATTAAAAAAGTATAAAGAAACAAAATTAATTTTTAAAATTTATTTGCTTTTAATTGGAGGATACCTGCTTTACAATGTTGTGTTGGTTAAGAAACATAAAATTATTTTTAAGAGTATATTTTATGTAGCCCAGTATATATATTCAAAATATTATCATTGTGAGATGTACTTAGTATTAAAAGCTACTAATGAAATGCATTTTCTTCATGCTGTCTTCAAAATTGATGTATTTTATTTTACCCTTACAGCATATGCTGTTTATATATATAAAAACACAGTGCCTGTGACTGGAATTGCTAGGCCATAAAATATTCAAGGGACTTCCCATGGGGCTCAGTTGTTAAAAAAACAAAATGAAACAAAAATCTACCTGCCAATGCAGGACATGCAGATTCTATCTCTAGGTGGGGAAGATCCCCTGGGGGAGGAAATGGCAACCCCCAGTATTCTTGCCTGGAGAATTCCATGGACAGAGAAGCCTGGCAGGCTTCAGTCCATGGGGTCGCACAGGGTCGACACAACTGAGCGTGCACACGTGCAAGATAAACATGCACACATGTTTAACTTTCCTGGGTCACACCAGAGTTTTTACAGTGGCTGCATTCTCAGCACCTGGGTGTGAAAGTGGAAGTCTATCATCACAGTGTGTTTTTACAGTCTTGAAGGGTTGGTTCTAACTTCGTGTTGTATGAAGAAACTGAAGTTCAGCAAGATTAAAATGATTTGACCAGGATTTTACAGCTGTTAATGGTGCACTCAGGGTTTAATACCAGATCTGTACAGCACCAAAGTCTGCATTTCAGTAGAATTCCAAGATTAGGATATCATTTGATTTATGGCTATTCTGAAGTAGAAATAATTTTTAAGAGTAAATGAAACTTCCCTAAAAATATTGTTCAACTTTTTGTTCTTTTTGAAAATTTGTTGAAATATTTAGTAATTCCCTATGAAGGGACTCTTTCTGAAGTATTTTAATTAGACAGAAGAGAAAATACATTGAATTTATTAGAGGAAATTAGGAGAAATGAGTGTTCATGTATACTTACTTTTTTTCCAAAGATTTATCTTCCAAATTAATATTTTGAGCATAGTAGTATTGTAGCTTTGAGATAGCCTTCATACCATAGTAATATTTCAATTTTCATTTTAAAAATCAAGTTTTTTAATAAAAAATTGACCTTTGGTTTTGTATTTTCTTCTAAAGTACATTGATACTTTAGTAGGTTTAATGTTCTATAATTGATGTTTCCAAAAAAAGAGTTTGCCTTGTAATCCAAAGATTTTTGGAATGAAACATTATTAAAAAAATTTTTTTTTTTTAACTCAGGGAACTCGGAACAGGGCTCTTTGACAATCTAGAGTGGTGGGATGAGGTGGGAGGTGGGAGGGAGGCTCATATCTATATGTAAAAGGGAGGGGAGATAAATATCCCCATGGCTGATTCATGTCGATATGTGGCGGAAACCATCACAATATTGTAATTATCCTATCCTTCAATTAAAAATAAATTTTAAAAATTTTTTGAAAACATAATCTGAAGATGCCAACATTTTATCATTATAATTAAATGCTTCTAAAAGTATTTCTTTTGTGATAATGTATTGAATCTCAAAAGTCAGACTGAAATCTGAAACCATAATTTGTTTATATTATTGAATCCACCAAACAGTGATGAAATAGTGGATTAAATGTTTTATTCAAAGCTGTGAATGTTGTAGTTTTAACTTGTGTTTGTTGGGTATTGGTTTTTATTCTCCTTTAAATGTGAAATCATCAGCATAATGTTTTAAATAAATTTAAATAAATGTTTTAAACCAGTTTAATGTCTATAAATAAAAATATTAAGTGTTGGCTGATTTGTCGAAATTACTTTGTACAATTTTGTCCCCCATATTCTGGGAACTATTATTTAATGAAATGAGTGCTTCACATAGTATGTCTCTAGTATACACTATCTAATAATTACCTCTGTCTTCTGAAATGCAGTGTAGGAATCCTGCCTTATTGGATTTGTTTATAGTTATAAATGCAGACAAAATGGTAATAATTGTTTAGTTTTATTTCTGGAAAGCAGTGATTATAGAATTGCTACTGCTAATCTTACACAAATTACAGTATAGCATTATTAATTTATACCTTCGTTATTTGAAATTCATAACAATATAGCTGGGGACTGAGCTCAAGTTTATTTCTGTATTATTTTTAAAAATAACACTGGAAAACTGAAATTTTATATACCCATTGGGGGCAATTTATTGAAGCAAACTTATCAATTAAGAGGGGGTCCTCAGGAGTCTGTTAATGGAAGAGAATATAAAAAAGAATACTCATATTTATGGATGTTTATGTCTGAATCACTTTGCCGCACACGTGAAACTAACACAACATTGTGTGTGTGTGTGTATGTGTGTGTGTGTGTAGTTGCTAAGTCATGTCTGACTCTTTGCGACCCCATGGACTATAGCCTGCCAGATTCCTCTGTTCTTGAGATTTCCCAGGCAAAAAGACTGGAGTGGGTTGCCATTTCCTTCTCCAGGGGATCTCACCAACCCAGGGATCGAACCCACATCTTCTGCATTGCAGGTGGATTCTTTACCACTGAGCCACTGGGGAAACTCAACACATGTAGGTCAACTATATTTCAATAAAAATTGTTTTTAAAAGTCTCTGTTGATCTATTACAGGAGTCAGCAAACTACAGCCTGCTGGCCAAACTCAGCCTATTGCCTGTTTTTATGTGGCCAGTGAGCTAAGAACAATTTTTATAGATGAACATTTACAATCAATTTGATACTAAGGAACACTAAACTTTGAGCCCCAGTTAAGCAAAATGTTACCCACTGAAAGGGGATTGCATTTTTTTTTTTCCATCGGAAGACTAGTATTACAAAAATTATACTCAGCTGTTATATTTTGAATTATATCAGTAAGATATTTATGGAAATTTGTTTTCTCTCCTGTTGTATAAATATCTACATACTATCCTTGATTTTACCTCGTGACCAACAAAGCCTAAAATATTTACTGTGTGGCTCTTCACAGAAAAAGTTCATGTGATCCATATATATTAACCACAGTAATACTGCAGTTTTAAAGAATTGTCTGAAGAAAGCAAGTAATGAAACAGTATGTACAATATTTTATTATATATATTCATGCACTGTGAAAGACTAAAAAAAAAGTAGACAGTATTGCTTAAAAGTTAGGAGTGAGGGCTCTGAAATGAAGCTTTACCTTTCAAAACCCAGTCGTACCATTGACTATTTTTGTTACCTTCAGAAAGGTACTTAGCTTCTTGGAGCCTCTTTGGCTTCATCTATAAAATGAAGATAATAATAGTAATCTAAGTTCAAAAAGTTGTTTTAGGAAGACTGTAACAGAGTCGACACTTAAATTGCTTTAACATAGTGCAGCTGGCACATAGAGCATGATAAATGTTTGCTATTATTATAAGTAAGAAAGAAACCAAATAGTAAATGTACTCTATTAGTGATGGGCTCTTTGTATATCTTGTGTATGTATATTTCCAAACCATGAACATGTGCTAGTTATGTAGTAAGACACTTTAATAAAATTTCTTAAAGAGTTTTCAAATGCTCTCTTTTTAAAACTCACTTTAAATGTTTTGCCTTAAAAAAAATAGTAAACTTGGTACTTATCTGTAATGTATGTATTTCTCCCTTAAATTAATATTTTCTGTAGACATGGCCCATGGACATGGACATGAACATGGTCCTAGTAAAATGGAACTTCCAGATTATAAACAATGGAAGATAGAAGGGACACCATTGGAAACTGTCCAGGAGAAACTGGCTGCACGAGGACTAAGGGATCCATGGGGCCGGTAAGAACAATCAAATAATTTTGATAGAATTTATCCTAGAGAAACAGTATCTATGTTCCTTTTCAATATATTCTTTAAAAAAAAAATGAGTGAAAATGGCTTTTTACATTTAAGATCAGCTTTATTAAAATATCACTTACAGTAAAATTCACGCTATTTTAAATGTATCTTTCTGTGAGTGTTGACAGATATGTACAGTTACGTGACCACCACCACAGTATGATACAGAACACTTCCAGCATACGCAAAAGCCCCCTCGTGATCCTCTGTATTCAGTGCTGTCCTCCTCTGGATCCTGGCAACCCTGGATCTGCTTTTTCTAGAATTTCATGAAACTGGAATTACACAATCTATAACCTTTTGTTCTGGCCACTTTTACTTAGCATAATGCCTTTGAGACTTAGGTATGTTGTGAACTTACAGCATAGGTTCTTCCTTTTTTATTGCTGAGTACGACTTCACTGTATGCATGTGCGTCATTTTGTTTACTGTTCACCAGTTCTGTCTGGGTTTCCAGTTTAGGGCTATTATGAGTAAAGTTGCTTTAAACATTCAAGTACAACTCTGTGTGAGCATATGCTTTTATTTCTCTTGGATAAATACCTAACAGTGGGATTTCTGAATCTTTTGAAAAGTGGTTTGTTTTTTTTTTTTTTTGGTTTTGTTTTATTTTTTAATGAAAAACTGCCAAACTGTTTTACAACATGGTTGTACCATTTTGCATTCTCAACCATCAACGTATGAGAATTTCAATTGTTCAGTGTCCTCATTAATACTTGGTGTTGGGTCTTTCCTGGCAGTCCAGTGGCTAAGACTCCATTCTTCTGCCTCCGTGCCTCCATCGTAGGGGGTGTGGGTTCAGTCCCTGGCTGGGGAACTGAGATCCACCGTGCCCTGTGGTGTGGCAAAAAAAAAAAAAAAAATACTTGGTATTATCAGCCTTTTAATTTTAGCCATTCTAGTGAATGTGATAGTAACATCTCTTTGGTTTTAATTTGCATTTCCATGAAGAATGAAGATCATGAGAATCTTTTCATATGCTTATTTTCCATTTGTATATTTCCTTTGGTGCAATGTCTATTCAGATCTTTTGCCCATTTTATTTATCAGAATGTTTTTCTTTTATTGAATTATAAGAGTATATATATGTTGTTTTAAATGGTTTTATTTGTTTATTTTTGGTCCCACTGAAGAATGTGGGAATCTTAGTTCCCCAACCAGGGATCAGACCGAGGCCTTCTGTGTTAAAGCACAGAGTCTTAACCACTGGGCCACCAGGGAAGTCCCCAAGTCCTTTATCAGATACAAGTTTTGCAGATTTTTTCCCAGAGTATGACTTATCTTTTCATTTTCTTAATGATGTCTTTAAGACAGTTTTAAATATTAATGAAGCCCCAATTTAGCATTTTTTTCTTTTATAGTTTGTGCTTTTTGCATCCTAAGATTTTCCTAATCTTTTTTCTGGAAGCTTTTATAGTATTCTTTCTTCCATTTAGGTATATGATCCATTTTGAGTTAATTTTTAATGTCATATGAGGTAAGGATGAAGGTTAAAGTTTTTACACATAAACATCCAGTTCTAGCACTGTATATTAAAAGACTGTCTTTCCCCATTAGTTGACCTTGACACCATTGTCAAAAATCTATTGACAATATCTGTGTGGACTATTTCTGGATTCTTTTTGTTACCTTGATCAATATGTCTATCTTTTGTCAATACAACACTATCTTCGGATCAGATAGTATAAAACGAGATGTCTGATTTTTAAAAAAATATTGTGTTAGTTATTCTAGGTTCATTGTATTTATATTTAAATTTTAGAATGAGGTTTCCAGTTTCTGCAGAAAGCCTGCTTGGATTTTAATTGGGATCACCTTGCATCTTTAGCTCGATTGAGGATGATTTATGTCTTAACAATATTGAATCTTCTAGTCCATGGACAATTTAGATCCCCTTTAATTTTCTTAGCAGTTTTTATGCAGTCTTGTACATATTTTGTTAAGTTTATCCTGAATTATTCCATATTTTTTGCTATTATAAATAGTATTTTTAAACTTCTGTTTCCAAGTGTTCATTGCTGGTATATAAAAATATAATTGCTTTTTATATATTGACTTTATCTTGTTAACTTGCTAAATTGAATTTTTAGTTCTAGCAGATGTTTCTCAGAGATTTCTTAGAATTTACTTCATAGAAGATGATTTCATCTACAAAGACCGCACTTTTCTTTCAATTTTTTTTCTTGAGTTATTGCACTGGCTAACATTGCTAATATAATACTGAATAAAAGTGGTGTATTGTGGACATCCTAGTTTTGTTCCTAACTGGGGAAAGCATGCATGCAGTCTTTCATCATTAAGTAGGATGATTTATACTTACCTGTGATAGAACCCTTTTTCTCACGTTATATATAACTCTCTGATTTGTTTCTTTCTGTGTTCTGGATACTCAAAAGAACTGTTGCCAGAGCAAGAAATTAATCTTCTAAAGTCAGACTTATATGACAGGGAATAGCAGTGATTCCATTGAATAGTAACAGTAGTATCTAGTGCCGAAATACATCATATCTTACTCTGTTTAATCTTTATAATAACACTGTAAGGTTGATAGTAATAGTTACTGAGTAGAGAAACAGGCCCTGACAGATTAAGTAATTTATTGAGCCTAAAAGGTGTGTATCTCGTAAAGTGGCAGGGCTAAGATTAATACCTAAGTCTCTTAACTTCCTCTTTCCATGAAGCTATAATGACTAGCATGGGCAAAGCTACACAACTGACCTGTGATGGATAGGCCAAGGTGAGTCTCGCATTTGAGAATTCTGTAACATTCTGAGTATTAAGACTGTGAAATATGAAACCATCAAGTGCTTTTTCTTGTATTTCATATATGAAATGTGAGCATATAGAGCTACTTATCTTATACCACAGACAATTCCTATTGTGATCTACTTAAATTATCTTACGTAAGGTAGCATTTAAGTCTGTTAGAAAAGTGAAAATCAAATTCATTTTACTTAATAAGTCATATGTGATTATAATTTCCCCCCTTTTTTTTCCCCTCTAGCAATGAAGCTTGGAGATACATGGGTGGCTTTGCAAATAATGTTTCCTTTGTTGGAGCATTATTAAAAGGATTCAAGTGGGGATTTGCTGCATTTGTGGTAGCTGTAGGGGCTGAATATTACCTGGAGTCCCAGAAAAAAGATAAGAAACATCACTGAAGATAATACCTGGAAATATCTTTTAATGTCTTAACTTTCTTATAAGAAGATTTCTTCACTGTAGCCTACTCACCTGTGTGTTTATTCCTTAAGGAATACTAGTAAGATTTAATAGATTTAATAAAATAAGAAAACATGTACCAGTCTGCTTTTTCATTCTTAAAAAAAGTGTCTCGAGCCGTATCAGATTTGGCTTGGAATACATGAGAGGTTGAATACTGGCAGCAGGACATTCTGCAAATAGCTGACAGCCAGCGTATATTTGAACAAATGGATGTGTTCTAATAGGTTTCTTTTTTTTAATTTTTAAAAATTGTGATAAAATTTGCCATCTTGTTTTTAAGTGAACAGTCAGTGACATTAAATACATTCATAATATTGTACTACCATTACCACCATCCATCTCTATAACTCTTTTCATCTTTTAAAATGGAAAATCTAATGGTGATTAATTAATAACACCCATCCTCCCCTCAGCCTCTGGCAACCATCATTCTACTTTCTTTCTCTGTGGTTTTTTACTACTCTATGTAGAATCATGCGGAATTTGTCTTTTATGACTGGCTTATTTTATTTTGCATAATGTCCTCAAAGTTCATCTGTGTTACATATGTCAGAATTTCCTTTTTAAGGCTGAATAAAAATTCTGTTTTATGTATATACCACATTTTGTCTATCCATTCATTCATTGATGAACACTTGGGTTGCTGATGGACACTTGAGTTGCTGCCACATTTTAGCTATTATGAATAATACTGCTATGAACATAGGTGTACTCTTTTTTTTTTTTTTTTTTTTAATGTGGGATCTTAGTTTCCCGACCAGGGATTGAACCCATGTCCCTTGCCATGAAAGCATGGAGTCTTAACCACTTGACCACCAAGGAAGTCCCCAGATTTTTTTTTTTTTTTTTAAGGAAAGACATTTATTCAGCATCATAATCAGACTATTACATTTAGCAATCAACAGCATGGGTGCAAAAAAAGAAAAATCTACATTAAAATCCTTTGTTGGAATGCTTTACACTTTCCACAGAACAGAAACTAAAATAACCTGTTACACAATTAGTCACAAGTACAGTGCAAGTTTTTTGCCCATACACATGAGTATTGTCTAAGATGTGTCTTCTTTGTAACAGCTAGGCCCTGCCACCACGGTGCTTGGTTGAATTCACAAATCTTTTGTAACCTGTAGCTTCCCTGTTACTTCTCTGGCTCTCCTTTCTCGATAAGCTTTGTTTTCTTTTATTTATTTATTTATTTTATTATTATTATTATTATTTTTATTAGTTGGAGGCTAATTACTTCACATTTGTTTCCTGTCAGTAATTAAAACTTGCCACCGCCATAGCTACTGCCACTGCTGGGACCACCATAGCCACCTTGGTTTCATGGTTTGGCAAAGTATTGGCCTCCACCGCCTTAGGGGCCAGAACTTCTGCTCCCAAGCTTCCTCCTTTCATGGGTCCAAAATTTGAAGATTGATCGTTGTAATCGCCAAAATCATTGTAGCTTCCACCACCTCCAAAATTGCTTCCACTACCACCAGCAAAGCCACCTCCACCTCCACAATTGTTACCGCTATCATAGCTTCCACTCCCACCACAGCCACTGCCCTGGTTTCCGTAACCCTGTCCACCACTTCCATAGCCTCTGTGCTTCCTCCAGAGTATCAGGGCTGCCTCCTCCATAACCACCATCATTACCAAATCCATTGTAACCATCCCCCCTGCCACCATATCCGCCACCACTACGGCAGTCACAAAAGCCACCTCGACCACTGACGTTTCCTCCAGAACCAAAGTTGTTATTCCCCGGGAAATCACCTCCACGACCACCAGCAAGGTTTCCAGAACCACTTCAACCTCTCTGGCTGGATGCAGCACTAGCCAGCTCTTGCTTAGACAGGGTTTTTCTCACTTCACAGTTGTGACCGTTCACAGTGTGGTATTTCTGAATGACAATCTTGTCTACGGAGTCATGGTCATCAAATGTTATAAAAGCAAAGCCTCTCTTTTCGTCACTGTCTCGGTCAGTCATGATATCAATCACTTCAATTTTCCCATACTGTTCAAAATCATTTCTCAGGTGATGTTCTTCAGTGTCTTTAATGCCACCAACAAAAATCTTTTTCACAGTTAGGTGGGCATGAGGTCTTTGAGAATCTTCTCTTGAGACGTCCCTCTGTGGTTCCACAGCTCTTCCGTCCAGTTTGTGTGGCCTTGCATTCATGGCCGCATCCACCTCCTCCACCGTGGTGTATGCGACAAACCCGACGCCTCTGGAGCGCTTGGAGTTTGGATCCCTCGTTACCACAAGTCTGTGAGCTTTCCCCAATGCTCAAAATGGCTCCTCAGACTCTCATCGGTTGTCTCAAAGCTCAATCCTCTGATGAAGAGCTTCTGCAGCTGTTCGGGCTCTCTGGAAGACTCTGACTTAGACATGACGGCAGTGGTGGAGTGGGGGAGCGGAGACTTCAACAATGTTTTCTCGGTGGCATCCACAGGCAGAAAGAAGTCCCCAGATTTTTAAGAGTTGACTTTGCTGCTTTTACCATCATCTGTAGGGAGTTTAGAGAGACATAGTTCATACTATAAAATACTTGACTGCCTTGTTTATGATAATACAACATGTGCATCTGTCATGTTAGTTTTTCTTATGATACTTTCTACTCTTTGTTTACTCCTAATTGTTCCCACATAGTAAGAAGTTTGACATTTTTTCCTGTATTTTCTAACAATAGACATTCTCCCCATATCATTGAATTTCTAAATTTTAATTAAATCTCTAATTAAAGTTGAGACTTAAAACTCAGCTTGCTGAAGATGGGTAATAATTCTGCTTGAAAAATAAAACTAATATAAAACTCTGGGTGATTTTTTTTCTTTGTAAATTTCTTGCTTATAAATACAAACTTGGGAAATCACTAAATAAAGGAAACAGATGAACTCCTAATAAGGTGTTAATGGTAAGTGGAATGTGCTAAAATGGAGTCATAAAAAAGACTGCAAAAGAGGATAAGGAATGCATTTAACAGGGAACAAAGCAATGGGACAAATAGAAATAGCAGAATGTTAGATTTAAGCTTAATCATATTAGTAATTACACCAAATATAAATGGTCTGAAAATAAACAAAAATATTCCAATTACAAGATAGATTGGCATCTTGGGAAAGAAGCAAGACCCAACTATAAGCTGTGTATGTGGAAACCTCTTTAAAGGCATAGGGTAAAAGTAAAAGAATGGAAAAAGATACTCTGTACAAACGCTAATGAATTCAGTTGTATTGGAAAGACCATTGAAGTGGCTATCTAATATCAGAAAACAGATATTATTAAGAGGGGTGTTTTATGATACTAGAAGTCAGTTCTTTAAGATGACATAAAAATTTAAATATGTACAGAACTTCATCAAGGAAAATTGGAAGTGGTCAAACAGGAGATGACAAGAGTGAGCATCAACTTTCTAGGAATCAGCGAACTAAGATGGACTGGAATGGATGAATTTAACTCAGATGACCATTATATCTACTGCTTTGGGCAGGAATCCCTTAGAAGAAATGGAGTAGCCACCATAGTCAACAAAGGAGTCCGAAATGCAGTACTTGGATGCAATCTCAAAAACGACAGAATGATCTCTGTACATTTCCAAGGCAAATCATTCAATATCACAGTAATCCAAGTCTATGCCCGGACCAGTAATGCTGAAGAAGCTGAAGTTGAACAGATCTATGAAGACCTACAAGACCTTTTAGAACTACTACCCAAAAAAGATATCCTTTTCATTATAGGGGACTGGAATGCAAAAGTAGGAAGTCAAGAAACACCTGGAGTAACAGGCAAATTTGGCCTTGGAGTATGGAATGAAGCAGGGCAAAGGCTAATAGAGTTATGCCAGGAGAACGCACTGGTCATAGCAAACACCCTCTTCCAACAACATAAGAGAAGACTCTACACATAGACATCACCAGATGGTCAACACTGAAATCAGATCGATTATATTCTTTGCAGCCAAAGATGGAGAAGCTCTATACAGTCAGTAAAAACAAGACCAGGAGCTGACTGTGGCTCAGATCATGAACTCCTTATTGCCAAATTCAGACTCAAATTGAAGAAAGTGGAGAAAACCACTAGACCATTCAGGTGTGAGCTAAATCAAATCCCTTATGAATATACAGTGGAAGTGAGAAATAGATTTAAGTGATTAGATCTGATAGAGTGCCTGATGAACTATGGACAGAGGGTCTGATATTGTACAGGAGACAGGAATCAAGACCATCCCCAAGAAAAAGAAATGCAAAAAAGCAAAATGGCTGTCTGAGGAGGCCTTCCAAATAGCTGTGAAAAGAAAGGAGGCGAAAAGCAAAGGAGAAAAGGAAAGATTCACCCATTTGAATGCAGTGTTCCAAGGAATAGCAAGGAGAGATAAGAAAGCCTTCCTCAGCGATCAATGCAAAGAAATAGAGGAAAACAACAGAATGGGAAAGACTAGCGATCTCTTCAAGAAAATGAGAGATACCAAGGGAACATTTCATGCAAAGATGGGCTCAATAAAGGACAGAAATAGTAGGGACCTAACAGAAGCAGAAGATATTAAGAAGAGGTGGCAAGAATACACAGAAGAACTGTACAAAAAAGATCTTCATGGCCCAGATAATCACGATGGTATGATCACTCACCTAGAGCCAGACATCCTGGCATGTGAAGTCAAGTGGGCCTTAGGAAGCATCACTATGAACAAAGCTAGTGGAGGTGATGGAATTCCAGTTGAGCTATTTCAAATCCTGAAAGATGATGCTGTGAAATTGCTGCACTCAATATGCCATCAAATTTGGAAAACTCAGCAGTGGCCACAGGACTGGAAAAGGTCCGTTTTCATTCCAATCCCAAAGAAAGGCAATCCCAAAGAATGCTCAAACTACCGCACAATTGCACTTATCTTACTCACTAGTAAAGTAATGCTTAAAATTCTCCAAGCCAGGCTTCAGCAAATACATGAACCGTGAACTTCCAGATGTTCAAGTTGGTTTTAGAAAAGGCAGAGGAACCAGAGATCAAATTGCCAACATCTGCTGGATCATGGAAAAAGCAAGAGAGTTCCAGAAAAACATCTATTTCTGCTTTATTGACTATGCCAAAGCCTTTGACTGTGTGAATCACAACAAACTGTGGAAAATTTTGAAAGAGATGGAAATACCAGACCATCTGACCTGCCTCTTGAGAAACCTTTATGCAGGTCAGGAAGCAACAGTTAGAACTGGACAGGGAACAACAGACTGGTTCCAAATAGGAAAAGGAGTACATCAAGGCTGTATATTGTCACCCTGCTTATTTAACTTCTATGCAGAGTACATCATGAGAAACGCTGGGCTGTAGGAAGCATGAGCTGGAATCAAGATTGCCGGGAGAAATATCAATAACCTCAGATATACAAATGACACCACCCTTATGGCAGAAAGTGAAGAGGAACTAAAGACCCTCTTGATGAAAGTGAAAGAGGAGAGTGAAAAAGTTGGCTTAAAGCTCAACATTCAGAAAACTAAGACCATGGCATCCGATCCCATCACTTCATGGTAAATAGATAGGGAAACAGTGGCTGACTTTATTTTTCTGGGTTCCAAAATCACTGCAGATGTGATTGCAGCCATGAAATTAAAAGACACTTACTGCTTGGAAGGAAAGTTATGACCAACCTAGACAGCATATTAAAAAGCAGAGACATTACTTTGTCAACAATGTTCCATCTAGTCAAAGCTATGGTTTTTCCAGTAGTCATGTATGGATGTGAGAGTTGGACTATAAAGAAAGCTGAGTGCCAAAGAATTGATGCTTTCGAACTGTGGTATTGGTGAAGACTCTTGAGAGTCTCTTGGACTGCAAGGAGATCCAACCAGTCCATCCTAAAGGAGATCAGTCCTGGGTGTTAATTGGTAGGACTGATGCTGAAGCTGAAACTCCAATACTTTGGCCACCTGAAGTGCTGACTCATTTGAAAAGACCCTGATGCTGGGAAAGATTGAGGGCAGGAGGAGAAGGGGATGATAGAAGATGAGATGGTTGGATGACATCACTGACTCAATGGACATGGGTTTGGGTGAACTCCGGGAGTTGGTGATTGATAAGAAGGCCTGGCGTGCTGCAGTTCATGGGGTCGCAAAGAGTCGGACACGACTGAGCGACTGAACTGAAGTGAACAGGACTCCAAAGTGTATAAAGCAAAAACAGAACTGACAGAAATAGACAAGTCTGTAGTTAGAAATTTCAACAGTGCTTTCTTAGTAACTGAACTTCTTAAGTAGATAGAAAGTTAGTAAGGTTCTAAAAAACTTGAACAACACTAACATCTGTTTTTAAAATATATTTGTTTGGCTGCAACAGCTCTTGATTGCAGCACATAGTATAGTGTTCATGCCAGCTCTTTTAGTTGCAGCATGTGGAATCTTTACTTGGAAAGTTCCATGGACAGAGGAGCCTGGCAGTCTATAGTACATCGGGTCGCAAAGAGTTTGACACAACTTGAATGACTAACTTGTGTGTGTGTGTGTGTGTTTGTGTGTTTGTAATCTTTAGTTACAGCTTGTAGAATCTAGTTCCCTGACCAGGGATCAAACCTGGGCCCTCTGTATTTAGGAGCTTAGAGTCTTAGCCACTGGACCACCAGGGAAATCCCTTAAATATCTTGATACAATATTTACAGACCACACCACCCAGTGGCAACCCACTTTCAGTATTGTTGTATAGAGGATTCCATGGACAGAGCCCAGCAGGCTATAGTCCATGGGGTCCCAAGAGTTGGACAGCACTTAGCAACTAAACACCACCACCCAAAACCAGTAGAGCATTCTTTTAAAATACTCATGAAACATTTACCACAGTAGACTATATTCTGGGACATAAGATAATATATTTAAGAGGATTGAAACCAAACAAAATATATTCTTAGGCTATGAAGAAATTAGCATAAAAATAGCATCTGAAAAATCTACAAGTATATGGAAATTGGACGGCACACCTATAAATATCCCCTGCTCAAAAAAGTCTAGGGAAATTGGAAAATATCTTTAATTGAATGAAATGAAAACACAAATAGCAAAGTTCGTGGCATACAGCTGAAAAGATTGATCTCTAGCTTGGCAGGGTTGGAAAGAATCAGACATAATTGAGCCACTGAGCATGCATGCACTAGTTAGAATGATAAGGGAAAAGAAAGACACAGATCAGGAATGTTAGTAAAGAAAGAAGAGACACCACTACAGATCCCATAGGGACATTAGAACAACAATAATATTCATTGGCAACTTTATGCCAATAAATTTTTATGAAATTGACTATGTCCTGAAGAGACAAACTGCCAAAGCTCACTTAAGAAGCAGATAACTTGAATATCCGTATCTGTATTAAAGAAACTGAATTTCTTGTTAATTATAAATTCATTTTCTCTGTTAGGTAGAGAAAAAAATGAAAAATTCAGTGCTTGATACATTTATAATAGAGAATAACAGTTTTGTTCTCCAGTCTTAAAATTGATTTTCCTTGTCCATCAAAATTTTTGCTGGAAGCAAGAAGTAAAGTTTTCTTTATACTTTAATTTTAAAATTATTGCCTGAATTTCTAAGGAGTTGCAAATCTTACAAGCCACTGTCATCTTAGCTGTTGCCATTACTTGAACTAGAGCCAATTAAATGTGATTCTTGTTCTTAAAATGAAAGTACGTTTGAGAACAATGCTAATTATATGTTTACTAGCCTCACAAGTAAGCACTGCTGTTATTGTTCAGTCCCTCAGTCGTGTCTGACTCTTTGTAACCCCATGAACTGCAGCACTCCAGGCTTCTCTGTCCTTCAGTATCTCCCTGAGTTTGCTCAAACTCATGTCCATTGAGTCAGTGATGCCATCCCACCATCTCATCCTCTGTTGCCCCCTTCTTCTCTTGCCCTCAATCTTTCCCAGAATCAGGGTCTTTTCCAATGAATCAGCATCAGGTGGCCAAAGTATTGGAGCTTCAGCTTTAGCATCAGTCCTTCCAGTGAATATTCAGAGTTGATTTCCTTTAGGATTCACTGGTTTGATCTTGCTGTCCAAAGGACTCTCAAGAATCTTCTCCAGCACCACAGTTTGAAAGCATCAATTCTTCCGTGCTCAGCATTCTTTATGATCCAACTCTCACATCCATACATGACTACTGTAGATGATCATTAAAATATTATTATCTGTTTTTGTATGTTGGCCAAGTCCATAGTAAAGTAACAAAACACAAGATGACATAGCTAGTAAGTTCTAGGGTTAGATTTTGAATCCAGGTTGGACTCTATAATCCATAGTTACCACTAAATTATGTTACCTATCATGTATCTGATAAGCACTATAAAATGCCATTAAAGTATCCTTTTGGATCTCTTCTCAGAGCTACTTTCTAATTATGCTTGAAGTAAACAGTAGGGGTTTTTAAAAATCCAAAGTATGGAGTGTAATATTTTATTGAAAAAGGAAATAATGAATATAGTCATTTTACCATATACTTGTACTTTGAATGGAACTATGCTTTTATACACCTAATGAAACAGATTCAGACATTTTTTTAAAGTAACATGAAGATGCTGGGGGACAAGTTGGCATAGAAAATCTATACAAAGACAAAAACATGAAAAGAATAAGAGTTTATCCAAGTGGACAGTTACTATGATGGAAGAAACAGGAGAAAATAAAAAAAGGAAAAAAAGGGATTGCAGAATATGGGCAAGATGGAACAGCAGAAATGAGCAGTACTTGCCTAATAGGATGTATTTACAATTATCAACTTGCTACTTCAATCAAATATAGACCTTAATGATATTTGGAAAAAGAAGGTGCTTTATATATATATATGTTTAATTGTACTATTTGCTTTATTGCAGTGATCTTGAACCAAATCTGTAAAATATCTGAGGTATGTTGAGTTTTCAACACGTCAGCCTACATCTTAATATAAATTTGTTTAACTTCTGAAGGATAGGACATTGGCAAGGCTTGCTTGACTAGAGACTAAATAAAACTATTCCAGTAGAAATAGTTCCTTTATCTTTCCTATTACTGGTCATATTTGTCATTTTTCTTTTTAAAAATTTACATATCAGAGAATAGACTCAGTTTCTAACATGATGGTCCCTGAAATGGGATACAGATAATTCAGGGAATGTGCAAGACTATGCATTGATGTGAGAAGAGGAGAAATCTAAACATATTTATTTTCATATTTAATAAAAATGAATTAATTTTGCTAATGTTTAATGTACAGATAGACAGTGGGGTTTCCCCATTTTTGGTGGATACCAAATGATCCAACAGAAATGTTGGTAACTAAGATATCCTGAGGGGAAAGTGGGACTTCAGCCCTCTGAAGTGGAGGACAAAGGGACTTTTTTTTTTTTTCTGTTTAATTTGGAGATTTTTTTTTCCATTTATTTTTATTCATTGGAAGCTAATTACTTTACAATATTGTAATGGTTTTTGCCATACATTGACATGAATCAGCCATGGATATACATGTGTTCCCCATCCCGATCCCCCCTCCCACCTCCCTCTCCATCCCATCCCTCTGGGTCTTCCCAGTGCACCAGCCTTGAGCACCCATCTCATGCATCCAACCTGAGCTGGTGATCTGTTTTATCCTTGATAGTATACTTGTTTCAGTGCTGTTCTCTCTGAACATCCCACCCTCGCCTTCTCCCACAGAGTCTAGAAGTCTGTTCTGTACATCGGCCAGAAAATTACTAGAGCTAATCAATGAATATAGTAAAGTTGCAGGATATAAAATTAACACACAGAAATCCCTTGCATTCCTATACACTAACAATGAGAAAACAGAAAGAGAAATTAAGGAAACAATACCATTCACCATTGCAACAAAAAGAATAAAATACTTAGAAGTATATATACCTAAAGAAACAAAAGACCTATACATAGAAAACTATAAAACACTGATGAAAGAAATCAAAGAGGACACAAATAGATGGAGAAATAGTGTTCATGGATTGGAAGAATCAGTATTATGAAAATGAGTATACTACCCAAAGCAATCTATAGATTAAATGCAATCCCTATCAAGCTACCAACAGTAGTCTTCACAGAACTAGAACAAATAATTTCACAATTTGTATGGAAATACAAAAAACCTCGAATAGCCAAAGCTATCTTGGGAAAGAAGAATGGAACTGGAGGAATCAACCTGCCTGACTTCAGGCTCTACTACAAAGCCACAGTCATCAAGACAGTATGGTACTGGCACAAAAACAGACATATAGATCAATGGAACAAAATAGAAAGCCCAGAGATAAATCCACGTACCTACAGACACCTTATCTTCGACAAAGGAGGCAAGAATATACAATGGAGAAAAGACAACCTCTTTAACAAGTGGTGCTGGAAAAACTGGTCAACCACTTGTAAAAGAATGAAACTAGAACACTTTCTAACACCATACACAAAAATAAACTTAAAATGGATTAAAGATCTAAATGTAAGACCAGAAACTATAAAACTCCTAGAAGAGAACATAGGTAAAACACTCTCTGACAAAGGGAATTTTTAAAGTGAATTGTTACAGATGATACTTTTTATAGGTTTCCCTGATGGTTCAGATGCTAAAGAATTCACCTTAATGCAGAAGTACATACAATACTTGATGTGTACTTGGTTCATGGAATTTATTATCTACTAGCTTTACCAAACGAAACTTTGTGAAGGATAAATGCCTTAAAAAGATGTTTTACAAAGAAATTGCTAATAACGATATGCAAGAATAAGCAAACAAGAAGAAAATAAGTTGTGAACTCTGTTAGCATTATTACCAGGTAAATATAATGATCTAACCGTGAAAAAGAAAGTCAACCAAAAACAACAACAACAACAAAAAAGGAAAGACCAAAATTTGGATTGGACCCACTGTTAGTGCAATGAACCTTGCCCTAAGAGTATATAGATCTGATATATTAACTAATGATGGCATGTAGTCAATCATGATTAGAAAAACAATTAAAATTATGTTTTATAAAAATTACTAAAATTGACTGTGGTGATGGTACAAATATCTGTGAGTATAATAAAAATCACTGAATTAAACACTTAAAAATATATTTAATTTTTGTATTACCCTTAATTTCTACATTCCTAAGGCAGATGATATTTACATACTACATATAAAATGTTAAGACAAAGATGGGGGAATTTACTGTACTTTCTCCTCAGAGTATTCAACTATCACTAGAAAATAGCTTTCAGAGGACTCATCAGATTAAGCTTTTTTTTTTTAATATATAGTTTATTATATAAAAGCTTGGTAGTTCAGCAACAAAAATTAAACGTTATTTCATGATGACCTCTTACTTGGTAACATGAGTTTCAAATTTTGATATAATCCTCATGGGTCCTCAGAATTTCTAGAATTTCAAGATATTTAAATTAAACAGCTGTACTATTGAGATTACAATCCTCCATGTGAATCCTGACTTACCTCAATATCAGTTACCAACAAGGAAATGGTTTGTTTGTTTGTTTTGCTTCTGTTTTTATTTTTCTTTTGGTCAGAAAATCAGCTTTAGGAATTTAGAAACTAGATAACACAATGGAAATTGCATTACCTGCCAATAGTTCTATTAGAAAGGATCTACTGTAAAGAGTTTTATTTTAACATGTTATGTTATATATAAAATATGTAATATATTTTATTTTTATATAGTATTACATTTATCATATATTACAAATATAATTATTCAAAATGCTAACTCATTAAATTATTAAATGTCACTTACTAGATTGAGTTACCTTTGATAGGTATAAACAATTTAAAACATGGCTTTAGCTATTAAAAAAAACAAGCAAAATCTTGTCTCAAGGTCTGTATATTTTTCTGGTGAATATCACATAGAGAATTTTTAAAAAGTAACTCCTTTGAAATGTGGCCCCAAAACTGACTAAAAGGGATTTTGGTTGTTGCTAAAGACAGGTTTCTGGAAATCCCATTGTGAAATAAGAACATTAAGTACACTTAAGATGTAAATCTGAAGATTTTGTGTCATTTAGAAGTCTTATATTTTCAATTTTTTGTTTTAAAACTGAAAGAGTAATTCTTAATCATGTTTCAAACAGTGCTCTGCAATGCAAATTATGGCTTGAAAGAAATATTTTTGCATTTGGATTCTTACCAATTATCGTATCTGTAATTTGTTATTTAATCTCATTATAAATAAAACATTTAATACCCTCTGCAAATCTTTCACCTACTTTAATTACTCAGTTCCCAAACCGAATTTGGAAATAACAGCATTTAACTTGCATTTTCCTGCTGATTTGATAATTACTCAAATATTTGTGTAAATGTACTTATTTTAAATACGTTGGTCAGACTTTTTTATGTTATTGTAGAAGAGCAAAGAGATTTTAAAAAAATCTTTGCATTATATATTTAGATGATGACAATTAAGTGCATGTTTTGTGATTATAGCTTTTCTGGTGGTAAATGTATGATATATTTTATTTCTTTCTCTTGCTACAAAATTTCTGTGGGAAATACTAGCTGTTCAGAGACATAGCACTGAAGGCCAAGTGGTTCACAGTAACCATAGCAATAACTGTCCTAAAAATAAAGAATCCCTATATCAGCACAGATGGAATCATCTTACTGAGGAAGAATCAGGTTCACAGGCAGTGGTATCACCTGGACCCAGGAATCCCATGTGATAGTAACATAATCCAAGAGCATGAGGGTTTAATACAGATACAAAAGCTTAAAATTAGATTTTATATTTAGACCACACTTTATAGTGAAACATAGTTTAAAACTAAAACTGTATCTGTAGATGCTAAATAAGTTCCAACAAGAAAACATCACAATTCATATTTTTAGCCACACAAGGATTAAACTCAAGGTATTAATTCCTTCATTCATGGCTTGTAAATGTTTCCTTATATTTGGAACTGATTCTGCAGTTTGAGTCGGTGAGATTGATTCCTGACAGTGATCTTTCACTCCTGAAAATTGCACAGAACTTTGTACTCTCCTAGTAAAAGTATATCTTGCCTTATCTTGTAACTCAGGTATTTTTATACTTGCTTTATTCTCTAGCAGGTTATAAATCCTTGAAAAACTTGACTTATTTATTCTTTTATCTCCTACACAGTGCCTTACACATGATAAAAGTTCAGCAAATGTTTGATTTGGACTTAATTTGAGTTTTTTTTTAATTGAAGCATAATTAACATATTACATTAGTTTCAGGTGTGTAACACAATGATTTGATATTTGTATTTAATGTGAAATGATCCACAATCTTTAGTTCACACCCATCATCATACATAGACACAATTTTATTTCTTATGATGAGAAAGAATGTTTAAGACTTACTCCCTGGTAAACTTTCAAATATACAATACAGTATTAGCAGCTATAGTCACCATGCTGTACATTACATCCCTATGACTTATCTGTTTCATAACTGGAAGTTTGTCCTTTTGACTCCCATCACCCATTTCAACCCATCCCCCACCCTATACCTTGGCACCCACTGATCTGTTCTCTGTTATCTATGAGGTTGGCTGCCTTTTTTTTTTTTTTTTGGTCTTTTTGAATTGCACATATAATTGGGATTGCACATATGATATTTTTGTTTCTCTGACTTGTTTCACTTAGCATAAAACTCTCTCTCTCAAGGTCCATTTCTGTTGTCACAAATGACAAGATTTTTCTTTTTTGTAACTGAATAATGTTCCATTTTATATATACATACCACACTTTATTCATTCATCTGTCAATCTTTTCATGTATCTGTTGGCCATTTGTATGTCTTCTTTTTTAAAAAAATCCATTCATTAATTCTGTTTTTTAACAGACTTTATCACAATTCTTATAATGAGTATAAATCCTCATTTAAACTATTTATACACAACTACACTTGTTCTCTCACAGTACTTTGTGAAAAGGAAACCCTCAATATTTGCTGAATTGAACTGAGCATATTTAAAGTAGTTTTACTTAAATTTTTTTAAAATCAGTTTTTATGAGGACTGTAAATTTCTCTTTTTGCCTAACCACCTAAAATATATCGTTTAAAGGGGGAAGAAATAAAAGTAAGTGAGGGGACTTCCCTCGTGGTCCAGTGACTGACTCCATGTTCCCAATGTAGGGGACCCAGGTTTCACCCCTGGTCAGGGAACTAGATCCCATATGCTGCAACTAAGTGTTCGCATGTCACAAGTACAGATCCTGCATGCTGCAAGTAAGACTTGGCACAGGCAAAAAAAAAAAAAAAGAGTACATGAAGAAATAAAAACATAGCCATCAGATTTTGAGAGTTTCATAATATGTCAGAAATCTTCATCTTGATCAAACTAGAGAATTTCACCCAATTTATATATTGATCTCTTCTCTTTTTTATCTTCATAAAAGCATTTACTATACTTACTTCCTTCATATATTACATCATTTCTTCCCCCTTTCTACTATCCTTCAAAGTCAATCGATTATTCTTGCTAAGGTTAATGAATGGCATGATAAAATGTATGATTCCAAAGAGTTACAAAAGCTAAAATCACCTACTGGCTTACTTTTGCAGCTATATAGTGGGTCTGTGTGGCAGCCTGGGCTGTGTGAGAGAGCTGTGAATGGTAGAGTGGGACTGACCTGGTCTTACAGATTAACAGGAAGCATTCTTGTCTGTGCTCAGGTCCTGTGGTCTCCATAGGTCACAGGAGACATTGAGGCATGATGTTTGCTCAGGAGACATGATCTGTTTGCTCAGCCAAGAACCACGTCCATTTGGCTGCACTGCCACAAGAGTTTCAAAGCTCAACATCTAGCAACTCCTTGAAGCCCCAGGTTGTTTTCTCTGATGTCCCACACTGCTTTTCACTCCATCTTACTTACTGAAACCTAACTCCTGCCACAAATATAATAAGCCCCATTTCTTCAAGCCCTCAGCACAATGCTTATACTCAATTTACTATTTACCTCATTCCATTTTTGTTGTTGTTGTTCAGTCATTAAGTCATGTCCAACTCTTTGGACCACATGATTGCAACACACCAAACTCCCCTATCTTCTGGAGTGTGCTCAAATTCATGTCCGTTGAGTGGGTATGCTATCTAATCATCTCATCCTCTCCTGTCCCCTTCTCCTTTTGCCCTCGATCTTTCCCAGCATCAGATTTTCCAGTGAGTTGGCTCATTGCATCAGGTGGCCAAATTATTGGAGCTTCAACTTCAGCATCTGCTCTTCCAATGAATATTCAGCATTCATTTAGGATTGACTGGTTTGATCTCCTTGCAGTCCAGGGGGCTCTCAAGAGTCTTCTCCAGCACCACAATTTAAAAGCACCGATTCTTCAGCACTCAGCCTTCCTTATGGTTCAACTCTCATATCCGTACATGACTACTGGAAAAACCATAGCTTTGCCTAGACAGACCTTTGTCAGTAAAGCAATGGCTTTCTAATATGTTGTCTAGGTTTGTCATAGCTTTTCTTCCAAGGAGCAAGCATCTTTTAATTTCATGGTTGCAGTCACCATCCACAGTGATTTTGGGGCTCAAGAAAATAAAATCTGTCACTGCTTCCACTTTCCCCCCCATCTATTTGCTATGAAGTGATGGGACTGAATGACATGATCTTATTTTTTTATATATATTTTCAGTTTTAAGCAAACTTTTTCACTCTCCTTTTTCATCTTCATCAAAAGACTCTTTAGTTACTCTTCACTTTTTGCCATTAGAATGGTATCATCTGCATATCTGAAGTTGTTGATATTTCTCCTGGCAAATGTGATTCTAGCTTGCAATTCATCCAGCCTGGCATTTCGCATGATGTACTCTGCATATAAGTTAAATAAAGAAGGTGACAATATACAGCTTTATCACACTCCTTTCCCAATTTTGAGCCAGTCTGCTGTTCCATGTCTGGTCTAACTATTGCCTGTTGATCTGCATAAAGATTTCTCAGGAGACAGGTAAGGTGGTCTGGTATTCCCAACTCTTTAAGAATTTTCCACAGTTTATTGTGATCCACACAGTCAAGGGCTTTTTAGCATAGTCAGTGAGGCAGAAGTAGATGTTTCTCTTCTGGAATTCCCTTGCTTTTTCTATGATCCAACAGATGTTGGCAACTTGATCTCTGGTTCCTCTGCCTGTTCTAAACCCAGCTTGTACATCTGAAAGTTCTTGATTCACATACTGCTGAAGCCTAGCTTGAAGGATTTTGAGCATAACCTTACTAGCATGTGAAATGACCACAACTGCATGGTAGTTTGAACATTCTTTGGCATTGCCCTTCTTTGGGACTGGAATGAAAGCTGACTTTTTGGCTCAGCAGTAAAGAATCTGCCTGCAAGGCAGGAGTCACAGGAGACGCAGGTTCGAACCCTGGGTCAGGAAGAGCCTCTGGAGGAGGAAATGGCAACCCACTCCAGCATTCTTGCCTGTAAAATCCCATCGACAGAGGAGCCTGGTAGGCTACAGTCCAAAGAGTCACAGAGTCAGACATGACTGGGCATGAGCAGCCTCATTCTACTTTGCTTGACTGTTATCTTGCCTCTAGATTGTTAATTCTTTGAGACTAAGACCAGGTATTTTCATCTTTATCTTCTCACTATTCCTTTGTCATCCCATTCTGGGTCCAGATGGATCCAAAGGTTCACCAAAATAAAAATGAAGTTGTGTTTCAAAACTTCTTTGGTTTTAGCCTCCTTTGGGACCAGTGAAGCTGTACCACCCATTCTGATTTATTTTAGGATTGAACACATAAGCCACATGTGACTACAGGTAAGCATTGTTTATACAGCAGAAGTGTGACCAAGTGTTTTTGACAAAGAGCAACATGATTAGAAATTCACTGTCAGAAGGAGAATTTTTAAGTAACAACTATAAAAACCATCAATTCCAAAAAGCTAATTTTTTCAGTAATGTAAAAGCTGCCCAAATACTTTCTTCAACTTTATTTATACAAAAGTGCCCTATTGCGGAGTTAGTATTTGTGCCAATAGCATTTATTGCTCAATTATGATTTCAGCAGCAAGAATACAGGCATTTCTCTTAAGGCATATTTGATGTGAGGACATATTTCCATTCAGTCTCCAAATTTATATAACAAATGCTACTGGAATTCTCAATTTTCAACCTGATGAAATTTTCACAACACCCAGGTGGATCCCAACATTACTTGTTTAGCATTTGGTCACATGGTTAGAAGGCTTAAATTATTTCTGGAAATCTTTTTATTGAGATATGATGGATCTATAACTCTGTGTTTGTTTTAGGCATACATTATAGTGATTTGGTTGTTGTCATTGTTCAGTCACTCAGTCGTGTCTGACTCTTTGTGACCCCCATGGACTGCAGCACGCCAGGCCTCCCTGTCCATCACCAACTCACTGAGTTTACTCAAACCCATGTCCATTGAGTCAGTGATGCCATCCAGCCTTCTCATCCTCTGTCATCCCCTTCTCCTCTTGCCTTCAATCTTTCCCAGCATCAGGGTCTTTTCAAATGAGTCAGCTCTTTGCATCAGTGGACAAAGTACTGGAGCTTCAGTTTCAGCATCAGTCCTTCCAGTGAATAGTCAGGGTTGATTTCCTTTAGGATTGATTGGTTTGATTTCCTTGCAGCCCAAGGGACTCTCAGAGTCTTCTTCAACACCACAGTTCAAAAACATCAGTTCTTTGAAACTCACCCTTCTTTATGGTCCAACTCTCACACCCATACATGACTACTGGAAAATCATAGCTTTGACTATACGGACCCTGGTTGGCAAAGTAATGTCTCTGCTTTTTAATATGCTGTCTAGGCTTGTCATAGCTTTTCTTCCAAGGAGCAAGCATCTTTTAACTTCATGGCTGCAGTCACCATCCACAGTGATTTTGGAGCCCTAGAAAATAAAGTTTGTCACTGTTTCCATAGATTCCCCATCTATTTGCCATGGAGTGATGGGACCAGATGCCATGATCTTAGTTTTTTGAATGTTGAGTTTTAAGTCAGTCTTTTCACTCTCTTCTTTTACCTTCATTAAGAGGCTTTTTAGTTCCTCTTCACTTTCTGCCATAATGCTGGTGTTATCTGCATATCTGAGGTTATTGATATTTCTCCTGGCAATCTTGATTCCAGCTTGTGCTTCACCCAGCCCAGCGTTTCTCATGATGTACTCTGCATATAAGTTAAATAAGCAGGGTGACAATTTACAGCCTTGACGTATTCCTTTCCCAATTTTGAACCAGTCTGTTGTTCCATGTCCGATTCTAACTGTTGCTTCTTGACCTGCATACAGGTTTCTCAGGAGGCAAATCAGGTGGTCTGGTATTCCTATCTCTAAGAATTTTCCACAGTTTGTTGTGATCCACATAGTCAAAGGTTTTAGCATAGTCAATGAAGCAGATGTTTTTCTGGAATTCCCTTGCTTTTTCTATGATCCAACATATGGATCATATCCAACATATGGATCCATATGATCCATGATCTATGATTCATGGTGGTGAAAGGTTGTTGCTGAACAATAAGACGCCAGGATTCTTGGCCTCCGGAGGAGACGAATTCAATCTGGGGCCAGAGACGAGGCTGGATCGCTCAGAGCTTTTGTGTAATAAAGTTTTATTAAAGTATAAAGGAGATAGAGAAAGCTTCTGACATAGGCATCAGAAGGGGGCAGAAAGAGTGCTCCCGTCCTAGTCTTTAGTTGTTAAGTTATATAGTCACTCACAGTCTGTTAATGAAAAGAAAGGAATGTCTTAGAATTTAGAATGGCACCAGATAATTCATCCCTGGCCATAAAACGATTGACTTGAATCTTGTAGAAGGGCAGATTACCAAACAAACAGTTTCATTTACATAGATTAGGGAACAATACTTGAGTAAGTAGGTTGGGCCATTTGGCGGAACTTACAGAGTCTGGGGTAAATTAACATATCTTAAGACAAACATTTCCATTAAAAAATGTATTGGTTAACTCAAGGTTTGAGAATAGTTAGCTTCAGGTGAAACCAGGTGTCATGGCAACACAACATTTTAAGAGAAACCTCCTTTTAAATTTGTATAGAGAAGAAGAAAATATCGCTGGTTTTTTTCCTCCTGCCGCTTAAGAGAGATGAAAATGTCTGGCACTTGCAACCTATTTCCTCTGTTTGGAGACCCCTGGCCTTCCTGCCTGTTACCCTCTCAGTGGCAATTTGATCTCTGGTTCCTCTGCCTTTTCTAATTCCAGTTTGAGCGTCTGGGAGTTTTGGGTTCACATACTTTTGGAGCCAAGGTTGGAGAATTTTGAACAATACTCTGCTAGCATGTGAAATGAGTGCAATTGTGCAGTAGTTTGAACACTCTTTGGCATTGCTCCTCTTTGAGATTGGAATGAAAACTGATCTTGTCTAGTCCAGTGGCCTCAGCTGAGTTTTCCAAATTTGCTGGCATATTGAGTGCATCACTTTAACAGCATTAACTTATCATTTGGTGTATGTATGTATTACAATAAATTTAGTTAACATCCATCATCTCACAGTTACACTTTTTTTTCTTTGCTATAAGAACTTTTTAAGACCTATTCTCTTAAAAATTTCCTAGAAACTTTTCATAGGAAAACTGGTAAAAATGGTCGTGGCCTGTCTGGTTTAGCTTCTGAGGACTGGGATCGGGGACATTTCCAAGTCAGGTCTGAACAGAGTGCTGAGAGCCAGAAATAGGAAATTCTTTCCAAATGGATTGTGCAATTACAAAGAACGTGTACATAGATTAAAATTCAAGGGGATTGTCAATCCAGGAAGGCAAAGAAAATAAATAGGACAATTCTGGACAGTAAATGACAGACCATCTGAATGAGAGCTGGGGACAGCTGGTATTGCCTGAGGCTGGATCTCATGTTTTAGGGCTGATCTGATTCATTTAAAGAGTCTGGAATGGAACAGACACTAAACTTAATATTTTGTCGAAGTTCCAGGAATACCATGTCTATTGTTCAGTCAGTTCTGGTCCAAAAGGAAAGTTGTGGGTTAGGTTGATCAGTCAGTCATTTCATATCACTGGTTTAAAACAACTTTTCATGTTATTTGGTACCATTTTATTCATGTTTCTTGTATTTGTGTTTCATTGAGTTTCTTCGATCTATGGGTTTATAGTTTTTATTTAACTTGAAGTTTTCATTCACTATTTATTCCAGGGTTTTTTTCTGCCCCTCAAATACTTTTTCAGAGACTCCAATTGCATATATATTAGGTTGCTTAAAGTTTTATTAACTTTCCCTGGTAGTTTTTTTTTTTTCCTTCATGTGTTTCATTTTGGATAGTTCTGTTGTTTTGCCTTCAGATTCACTGTTTTCTTTTTGCATATTTCATCTGCTGCTAACCTCATGCAATATATTTTTCACCTCAGACATTGTAGTTTGCATCTAGGATTTTAATATGGGTCTTTTAAATCTTTCATATCTTGACTGAACATGCTCAATATTTCCTCTATCTTCTTGAACATATAGAATAGTATCTGTTTTAATATTCCTGTCCTCTACTTCTATAATCTGTGGTTTTCCTGAGCCTGATTTTGTTGATTGATTGTTGTCTTCATTATGGTTTGTATTTTCCCATTTCCTTGCATTTTCTTGTAATTTTTTAATTAAGTGCTAGACATTGTGAACTTTACATTTCTAGGTGCTGGATATTCCTGTATTTTTGAGTTTTGGTCTGGAAATGCAGTTAAATTATTTATAAATAGTTAAATCTTTAAAAATATTTCTTTACTTATTTGGCTGACTCAGGTCTTAGTTGCAGCATGCAGGATCTTTGTTGTGGTGTGCAGACTTTCTAGTTGCAGACATTGCATAGTTGCATAGGCTTATTTCCCTGACCAGGGATTGAACCCACATTCCCTAAATGGCAAAGCAGATTCTTAAGCACTGGAATACCAGGGAAGTCCCAAAGAGATAAATCTTTCTGAGGCTTTCTCTTCAGCTTTGTTGTATGGAACTGTTAGTGTAGGGCTAATTTTTCTCTACTACTTAATGAAACACAAATTAAAAGATTTTCCATTTTGTCTGATATGAATTTGAACTATTTTTGTCCCTGTATGAGCTTTGAGAATTGTTTCCTTTGCTCCTGTCAGGTAGTTCTTCCCCAGACTTGGATGATTTCCTTCCTCATATGCACTAATTCAGCTGAAAACTTGAGGGACATTCTCAGCTCTGGGACTTTGCCCTGTGAACTCTAGCCACTGTGGCTCCCCAGACCCTGTCTCCTCAATCTAAAGAAACTACCAATAGAGGGATATATGACCATTAAAACAAAAGATCATTAAATTCTAGTTGACAAAAAGAAGAGAGTCAAAGGCAGAACCATTATTTAAGGGACAAGCAAAAGAAAGGAAGTCTGTAAAGAGATTGAGAAGGAAAGATCAGAGAGGTGGGAGATATATCTGGACAGAGTTGGTTGCCAGCAGCGAAGAAAGAAAGGATCGTTTCTGGTTTCTTGCCCTGATGGGTGAGGTTGGTCTGGTGGCTTGTGAAGGCCTTGTGCCTGCATCCCGGTGGGAGGTGAGCTTCTCCCTCTGATGGGCGGGCCGTGTGAGGTGGTGTGTTTCGGGGTGTCTGTGGGTGGCCCTGTCTGCTGGTGCTTGGGTTTGTGTTCCTGTCTGGCTTGTTGTTTAGCTGAGGTGTCCAGTGCTGCAGTGCTACAGGCGGTTGAGTGGTGTAGGTCTTGGATTTGGGTGGAGGCTTTCGTGGGAGTTCTCGTTGAGTAATACTTCCCGGGGTCAGAAGTTCCCTGGTGATCTAACATCCTGGACTCAGCGCTCCCATCCCAGGGACTCAGGTCCAACTTCCGGTCAGGGAACCAAGACCCCACAAGGTGTCATGGCAATAAAAGGGATTAAAACAAACAGACCAAAAAAAAAAGCAAAATACAAAACCCAGACAAAGGGTAAAAGAAAAATCAGGCAGATAGAAACAAAAACAAAGGAACACACATACACACACACACCCACATATACACACACGAAATCAAAACAGACCAAGGAAAACAAAATCCAAGAGACTCCAACAAAGTCAGGTCAGTTCTTTGAACCTGATGAACAAAAGAAACAAAAATTAGATCAATCAGTTAAAAACAAAACTAACTAAAACAGAAAATAAAACCAAAGCAGAGTGCAAACTGAACAATAAAGCAAAGAAAACAAAGCAAACAAAAATGGTGGGGGAAAAAAAGAAAAAATAGAAACGCAAAGTCAAACAGAAGTATGTAAAAAAGATCCACATATATTAAGGAAAAACAACAACAAAAAGAACCCCCAGAAAACAAATAAAACAAGCAGAAAAAGCAAAGAACAGGAGAAAGCTAAATAGAAATAGAATATATAAAGGAAAAAGTAAGATTTAAAAGAATCTCAAAAACCTAAATAGAAATAATAATAGTAATAAAAATAACAACCACAACAGAGAAAAAAGAAGAGAGAAAAAACAAAAACAACAAAAAAGGAAAAAAATCAGAACCCACAACAGAAGGAATCAAAACATAAGAATAATAATAAATATTTTCTCAGGTCTCATCCTTCTCCTCACTGACCCACAGTCCATCTCCACTTCCCTAGGAGGCCCTCCAGGGCTGGGGAAAGCTGGCCTGTGGACCAATGTCTCCAATGTCTGCAGCTGCCAGAGCTAGAGGGTTTTCTTTTCCGCGAACGTTCTTTGTCTTCATATATTCTACAGACACAGAGTCTACCTGTGTATGGTAGATTGATCGTATGGATTTAATCTGCCGCTTCCGCGGCTGATGAAAAGGTTCTTGATCTTCTTCCTTAGGCACTCTGCCCCTGGAGCTCAATTGTGGTTTTATCCCCACATCTACCTGCTGGCCATCCATCGGAGTCTACTGCCGAGTCTGCCCTGGAGGACTTGGGTCGGCCCGAGTGATGGTCAGCAGTGGAGATGGCATGGCTGCTTGGATCGTGGGGACTCCCAGATCACCAGGTGCCCAGGGAAGCCGGTGGCCATGGACAGAAGAGATACGACTCTATTAGGAGTCTTTTCCAGCTTCTGGCAGCTGGTGTTTGAAGGGATGCCCTTGCTGGGGTCCTTCTCTATTGCTCAGGGGCCAGTGCTCATACTGGGGAGAAAGAGGCTACGTAGATGGCTCCACCCCCTGCATGTGACTAAGCAGTAGCGCCCTGCTTCCGGAGCCGCCCTGTTTCCCTTAAAAGGCATTCCCTGGTGCAGATTTCCTCCTTTCCTTCAGGTCATCTCGCAGCAATCAAGAGCAGTCCTCGCCCTGGGTTTGCTCTCCAGTCTACGTGCTCCGGCTCCCAGCTGCCGTGCGCGTCGGTGGACGTGCATCCCGGGACAGGTTATGTAGGGCCGCGACTCGGATTGTCTGTGTGGTTTTCACTCTTGCCAGACTGTCGTGGATCAGCTTCTTCACCCGCCGACAGCTTCAGATGCTTCCCTTTCTGTCCCAACTGATTCCTCTGGATGTGGGATCTTTCCCCTGCTACAGCTCCCCAAGCGCTTACTCTCCTCTTCCTTCTTTCTTTCTTTTGTCCTACCCAGATATGCGAGTATCCATATAATCCTTTCCAGTGGTCAGGGACTGCTGCTAGTATTCAGGCCGTGTTCTGTGAGAACCGTTGCATCTATAGATGTATTCTTGATACATCCGTGGAGAGAGATGTACTCCATATCCACCTACTCCTCCACCTTCTTGAGCCCCTTCTATTTCTTCCTTTTTTACTGCTGACTACTGTTCCATTTTATGGACTGCAAGGAGATCCAACCAGTCCATCCTAAAGGAGATCAGGCCTGGGTGTTCATTGGAAGGACTGATGCTGAAGCTGAAACTCCAATACTTTGGCCACCTCATGCGAAGTGTTGACTCATTGGAAAAGACCCTGATGCTGAGAGGGATTGGGGGCAGGAGGAGAAGGGGATGGCAGAGGATTAGATAGTTGGATGGCATCACCGACTCAATGGACATGGGTTTGGGTGAACTCTGGGAGTTGGTGATGGACAGGGAGGCCTGGCGTACTGCGATTCATGGGGTCGCAAGGAGTCGGACATGACTGACTGAACTGAACTGAGCTGTTCCATTTTATAGATACACTCACATGGTTTATCCATTTGCCTTTTGATGAGTAAGTTATTTCTAGTTTTGGATTATTATTAGAGGAGCTGCTATAAAAATTCATATGCAAGTCTTTGTATATATATTATTTCTCTTGAGTAAGTGCTTAGGAGGGCTTTTGTTTTATTATATGCTAAGTGTACCTTATAACAAATAGCCAAATGTTTTCCAAGTTTTATTATACATTTCTGCCAGTAATGTATGTTATAGTTATTTCACATTCTCACTGATTCTTCATATTGTCAACTGTTTTGATTTTAGCCATTCCTGTAGGCTTTTAATTTTCATTTCCCTGATAACTAATGATATTGAATAGTTTCTCATGCACTTTTTGGCCATTGTGTATCCTATTTTGTGAGGTGTCTGGGCAAAGTTTTTGCCCATTTAAAAAAATGAGTCATTTGTTTTATTATTCAGAGTAAGAATTCTTCGTATATTCAGGCTTTATGTCCTTTGAAGATATATATTGAAGCCCTAATCTATGGTTTGCCCTTTCATTTCTTTAGATAAAACAAAACAAAACAAAACGTTCATTTATTTATTTGGCTGCTCCAGGCCTTAGTTGTGGTGCCCAGGATCTTTAGTTGTAACATGCAAACTTTTAGTTTTGGTGTTTGGGATCTGGTTCCCAATCAGGGATCCAAATCTACGCTCCTCAGTGGAAGTGCAGTCTTAACCACCAGGCTGCCAGGGAAGTCCTATTTTTATTTATTTTTTTTAATGAGGATATTTTGAAGGACAGATTTAAAATTTTTGATTTGTAAATGTTTTCTGCAATGATTTGTGCTTTTTTGTGCTCTAAGAAATCTCTGCCTACCCCAAAGTTTCAAAGATTTTTCTATTCTGTTTTCTTCTAAGAATTTTATAGTATACAGTGATGAAAATCAATTAACTGTACTGACATACAACACAATAAATCTCAATGAACATAATATTGAGCATAAAAAGAAAGGCACAAATGAATATGGTTTGTTTTCATCCATATAGAGTACAAAAATAGTAAAAATTAAGCTATATTGTTTAGAGATGCATATGTAAATGGTAAAACTTATAAAGTCAAGAAAATTCTTATCTCCAAATTTGAGAAAGTTGTTACCTCTTACGGGAGAACGTGGGTTATGATAAAAGATGGGCACACAGGGGCCTCTGAAATGGTCCTATTTTGTGCCTTTGGGTGGCAGTTACATGGATGTTTTTTACCATTCTTTATTAATATATGTATTTATGTTTAGTGCACATTTCTGAATTTCACAATCTTCAAACATTCAAGGAGCCTTAACTACATTATTATTCTTAATTCTGGGATTAAAGAAAAAGAAAAGAAAACCTTAATAGAATGGTTGGAAAATAGAAAAAGTATCCCCCAAAATAGAGATGAAAGACAAAGAAAAAAGGAGAAAATAGGACAAAAAGTACAGAGCAAGTTCAGGAGGGGCAATGTAAAAAAGAAGGAAAGAATGAAAGGAAGGAAGGAAAATAAAAGAAGTAGAGAAAAATGGATAGGACAGATCACCAGTTAAATACTTAAAGTCTCCTAGAACTTAAGAATGTATTTCCAGATTGAAGACTCTGAGTGTGAAGCACAGTGAAGTCAAATAGTGGATGTACAGCATGTACTGTGAAATTTCAGAATACCTAAGAATAACGAAAAGACGCTACATACTTCTTATACTAGTCATAGTCCTCCAGAAAAATAGGACCAGTGGTGTATAAAGAGATTTAAAGTGATTTATTTTGAGGGATCACCTCATTGGTTATGGACACTACATCCTATGATCTGCAAGCTAAAAACCCAGGAAAGCTGGTGGTGTAAGTCCCAGTCCAAGTCTGAAGGTCCAAGAATTGAGAACACTAACATTTGAGGGCAGTAGAGGATGGGAGAAAATACTTGCAAGTGAAAGTGAAAGTGTTAGTCATTCAGTCATGTCCGGCTTTTTTCGACCCCATAGACTAGCCCATCAGGCTCCTCTGTCCATGGAATTTTCCAGGCAAGAATACTGGAGTGGGTTGCCATTCCCTTCTCCGGGGAATCTTCCTGACTCAGGGATCAAGTCAGGGTCTCCCGCATTGCAGGCAAATTCTTTACCGTTTTCAGTAAGGGACTTGTATCCAGAAAATATAAAAAATTCTGACAACTCAATAATAAAGAGACAAATAATTTTTAAATGGGTAAAAGATCTGAATAGACATTTCTCCAAGAAAAATATACAAATGACCAATAAGCTCATGAAAAAATGTTCAGCATCATTAGTCATCAAGGAAATGCAAACCAAAACCACAATGAGATACCATTTAATACTCACTAGAATCAAAAAGTCAGATAATAACAAGTGTTGGTATGGATGTGGAGAAATTGGAAACTTCATATACTGTTAGTGGGGATGAGAAATGGAGTGTAGAAAATAGCCTGGAACTTCCAAAAATGATTAAAATAGAGTTACTGTATAAATCAGCAATTCTGCTCCTAGGTATAAACTCAAAAGAAATGAACATATGTCCATAAAAATACTTTACACAAATGTTTATAGCCGTATTCTAGTCAAAAACAACCCAAATGTCCATCTACTAATGAGTGTCTAAACAAAATGTGTTATATTCATACAAAGAAATACTACCCAGCCATAAAAAAGAATAGAGTTACTGATACATGACATAATATGGACGAACCTTGAAAAATCCTGCTAATTTTATGTGTATGTTAAACCTACCTTGCACTCCTGGGATAAATCCCACTTGGTTGTGGTGGAAACCACACTTGTTTTTAAAAGTTACTGGATTCAGTTTGCTAGTATTTTGTTGAGGACTTTTGCATACATATACATAAGATATTGCCTGCAGTTTCCTTTGCCTGTGATGTCTTTGTCTGGTTTGGGAATTGTAGCAATAATGGTCTCATATATTGAGTTGGAGAGTATTCCTTTCTTTTTATTGGTTAAGTTGTGTCCTACACCCTTGTCCCGACTCTAGTACATATGTTAAAGCCCTAACTCACATTCTGTAGGTTGTCTTTTCATTTTCCTGATTATATCATTTGAAACACGAAAGGTTTTAATTTTGAGGAAGTCACATTTATCTATTTTTTCCTTTGTTGCTGAGTGTTTGGGGTCATATCTAAGAATCCTTTGCCAAATCCAAGATCATTAAGTTTTACCCCTATGTTTTTCCTAAAAATGTATAGTTTTAACTCTAATGCTTAAATCTTTGATTAATTTCACATTGATTTTTATATATGGTGTGAAATAGTGGTCCAACTTTATTCTTTGGCACATGGAAATATATTTGTCCCAGCACTATTTGTGGAAAAGACTATTTCTCCCATTGGATAATCTCAGCACTCTTGCCCAAAATCAGTTGACCATACATATATGGGTTTATTTCTGGGCTCTTAATTTTGTTTCATTGATCTATATGTCTATCCTTCTGCCAGTACCACACTATTTTATAATTCTTTTTTTAAAACTTATTCCTAAGTTTAGATGCCCTTTATAAAGTTGTGGATTCCCTGGTATCCATAGCCCTAATTCCTAGTACCTCGAAATGTTACTGTAGTCACAGATAAGGTCTTTAAAGAGGTAAAGTTAAAATGAGGCTTTTAGGATGGCCCTAATCCAATATGACTGGTGTCCTTATAAGAAAACGTGCAGAAAGACACCGGCATACAGAGGAAAGAGCTTGTTGGGACATAGCGAGAAGACTGCCATCTAAAGTCCAGGACAGAGGCCTCAGAAGTAACCAAACCAACCTTACTGATGTCTTGGCTTCAAACTTCTAACCTCGACAGCAGTAATTTTCTGTTGTTTTGAGTTTCCTAGTCTGTGGGGTTTTGTTATGGAAACTTGTTTTGAGGTGCATCCACTCCATTGGAGACTTCAAATTGTGGGGGGGGCTCCCATGTATAACCCCAGGCTGCAAATTGATATTATAGTCAGTTTGCATGAAAAAAAACGCAGTTCTGGCTTTTCTGTAACTTTTACAATGCTGTTTATTTCACCTTGTGAGCCACAAGATTTTCCAGACCCCAGAGGCTAGACAGGTCCACAGGGCTCAAGAAATTCCAGGACCCACTCCTTTTCTTATCTAAAGTGCCACTTGGCTTGGTGGTAACAGTTGGTATGCTTGCAGGCAAGTATGTAGTCCAGGAAGGGTCAGAAGTTGGTCAGAGGCCTGCTCTAGTTCTGAAGCCCGAACAAGACTATTCCCATTTTAATTTGTCTAACACAACCCCAGCAAACTAATACATTCCTCTTCTGTTTTTTGGATGAGTTTGTAAAGATTATTCTTCCTTAAGAGTTTGGTAGAATTTTCAAATGAAACTGAACCTGAGCTTTTCTTTGTGGGTAGATTTTTTAATTTCTTCACCTTTTAAAAATTAATAATCATTTTTTTATTTTTGGCAGCACTGGGTCTTCATCACTGCACAAGGGCTTTCTCTAGCTGTGGAGAATGAGGGCTACTCTCTAGTTGCATAGATCTACAAAGTGACAATCTGCGTGATCGTCTATTTCTTCTTGAGTCAGTTTTGATAGTTTGTGTCTTTCTAGGAATTTGTCCATCTAGGTTATCTAATTTGTTGGAGGACAGTTATTCACGGTGTTCCTTTATAATCCTTTTGGTTTCTGTTGGATCAGTAGTAATGTACCCTATTTCATTTCTGAGTAATTTGAAATTTCTTTTCCTCTTGGTCAATGGAGCCAAAGATTTGCAATTTTTTTGACTTTTTCAAAAAATTATTTTGGGGGACTTCCCTGGTGGTCCACTGGTTAAGAATCTACCTGCCAATGCAGTGGAAATGGGTTTGAGCCCTGGTCTGGGAAGACTCCACGTGCTTCAGGGCAACTAAGCCCAAGAGCAGCAACTACTGAGGCCCGGGCCCTGGAGCGTGTGCTCGGCAACCAGGGAAACCACTGAAGTGAGAAGTCTGCACAGCACAGCTAGAGAGTAGCCCCCACTCACTGCAACTGGAGAAAGCCTGAGCATAGCAATGAAGACCCAGCACAGTTAAAAAATAAATTAATTAAATTATTAAAAATCAGCTTTTTGCTGGTTTAATTGATTTTCTCTATTGTTTTTCTATTCCATTTTAATCTGTATTATTTTCTTGCTTCTGGCTGCTTTAGGGTTTGTTTGCTCTTCTTTTACCCATATCTTAAAGTCAAAGTTTAGGTTATTGATTTGAGAGCTTTCTTTTTGCTTAATACGGACGTTTAAAGTTATAAATGTCTCTCTCAGCACTGCTTTAGCTCTACTTCACACGTTTTGAAATGTTACGCTTGATTTTCATTCACCTCAAAGTATTTTCAGATTTTCCTTTTGAGTTCCTTTTTGACCCACTGGTTACTTAGGAGTGTGTTATTTATTTTCCACAGACTTGTAAGTTTCACCCATTTTCCCTGTTATTGGCTCCTAATTTCATTTCACTGTGGTCAGAAAACATACTTTATATTATTTCTGTTCCTTTACATTTATTGAGGTGTGTTTTAGAGCCTAGCAGATGGTATGGCCTGGATAATATTCCATGTGCACTTGAATGTATATTCCTATATAGTGATAATGTACATTCTGTTGTTGGGTGGAGTGTTCTATGGCTGTCAGTTAGGTCTCGTTGGTTTATAGCATTGCTCAAGCCCTCTACTTTTCTTTTTGACTATCTGTCTAGTTGTTCTGTCCATTATTGAAAGTAGAATGTCAAAGTTTTCAACTGTCATTGTTGATTCTTCTATTTCTTATTTATTGTTGTAAGAACCACTGGACCTATGGAAGTCTCCATAGATATTTTATTTTTTTAAATCCAGTCTAGCAAACTTTCCTTTTGATTGGATCATTTAATCTATTTTAACTTAATGTTATTATTGTTACAGCTGGATTTGCATGGCTCATTTTTCTTTTGGTTTTCTATTTGTCATATGTCTTTCTTGTCCCTCTGTTCCTCTCTTTTGTTGCTTTCTTTTGCATTAAGGAAATATATTCTAATAAAGCATCTTTATTTCTTTAATGATTTTTCACTATATATTTTTTGAATTGTTTCAGAGGTTGCTCTGAAGTTTACCATATATAGCTTAATTTATCAGAAGCAGCTTTGGATTTACACCAGTTAATTCCAGTTTTATATAGAAACGTTACTTTATATAGCTTACTTATATAGCTACTTATATAAGGTTACTTATATAGCTCTACTCCCTTCTTCTTGTGCCACTACCACTTTTTAGTATTTTATTTTATATATATATGTATATAAAACATCAATTAATGTTATACAACCAACAATACATTGTTATTATACTACTTTACAGTCTGTAATCATTTCTTTATCCCAATGTAGCTTTTCTCCCACCCACCTCTTTTGTCCTGTTATTAGCAAATACATTATGCATATTAATTTTGTTATAGGCACAATCATCCATTATATTTTTTTAATAAAAATTCATTTATACTGTCTCTTCTAATTATACAATTGCCTTTTCTGATGTTTTGTTTTTCTTTTGGTATAAATTTGAATTACTGTCTGGGATTATTGCTTTCAACTTGTTACTTGCTTTCATCCTTTAGTATTTCTTGTAAGACACATCTACTAGCAAAAATTCTCTCAGTTTTTGTTTGTTTGGGAAACCATTTCACCTTATTTCACCAACTTACTTTCATAAGATTGTTTCTTGGAGCACTTTGAATAGGTTATGATATTGCCTTCTGGTTTCTCTTGTTTTTCCTTAAAAGTCAGTTTTTGGTCTTACTGGCATTAACTTGTAAGTCATGAGTCATTTTTCTCTTGCCGATTTCAAGATTTCTTCCTTTGACTTTCAGCATTTTTGCTATGTTGTGTTTGTAGATCTCTTGCATTCATCCCATTTGGAATTTATTGAGTTTCCTAGATATGTGAGATAGTTTTTCAATAAATTTAGAAAGTTTTTAGCCATTATTTCTTTGAATATTTTTTCTGTTCCTTCTTCACTCCCCTCTCCTTCTAGTACTCCTACTATGCACATGCTGGTGTGCTTAATGATGTCCACATTTCTCTGAGGCGCTTTTTATTTTCCTCTGTTCTTGGGAACATAATCTCTATCTATCTTCAAGTTAGCTTATTCTTTCCTCTGCCAGTTTGAGTTTCCTGTTAAGCCTCTAATAAAGTTATTTTAGTTATTGTACTTTCCAAATTCAGAAATTTCTGTTTGGTTCATTTCTATAATTACAGAGTCATATCCCTGATCCAGGGGCTGAATATATCTCTATTGATATTTCTATTTGGTGTGACATTATTGTCATACTTTATGCTTTTCTTTAGTTTTGTGAACATGCTTATAACAGTTACTTTGAATTATTTTTCTGATAAATCCAACATCCTGTTGCTCTCAAAGGCAGTTTCTATTGCCTATTTTCCCAATGTTTGGGTCATACTTTCCTGTTTCCTTGCATGCCTCATAATTTTTTGTTAGAAACTGGATATTTTATTTTATATTTTAAAAATTTAAACAGTTTATTTTCTATGGGGATATAGCCAATTAACAGTTTTGTGATAGTTTCAGTTGAACAGCAAAGGGACACAGGCGTACATATACATGTATCCATTCCCCACAAACTCCCCTCCCATCCAGACTGCCACATAACTTTGATCCAGGTGCTATACATTAAGTCCTTGCTGGTTATACGTTTTAAATATAGAAAGGTGTACAGAAAACGGGACATTTTAGATAATATAGCAACTCTGGGTACTTGTTTCCTCCTCACTCACCAGCCTCACCAGCCTCTTTTATTGCTGCGGGCATGCTTATTTATTTAGTGGCTGACTGGATCACTTTAGTGAAGTTTATCCCCTCCCACCTCCAACCCCCACCCCTTAAATTTCGCTAAACCTCTTCTGAGGTTTATAGAGGTTTATCTGGTATTATAGAAATTCAAGCAGGGCTCTGGGAAATGGAATATTTCCATTTCCAGTTATTTTTGCAACTTTCCTGTACGTTTAAATATATTTCAAGAAAAAGTTCAGAAACTTAAAAAAAAAAATCAGACGAAAGTAGTTGTGAGGAATAAAGCATATAGCGCTTTTACATTTGCTATTTATTCTTTTCCAGTACATCAGTAACAAAACTACTAGTGCTTGTTGCTAGAGACAACTAGAACTGCTTGGTAAGCAACCGCCCAGAGTTCATAGCAAACACGAAGGGAAGTAAAAACAGGAAATAGCCAACAGCCGGCTGCGGCCTGGCACCGGCTCTACTGGAAGGGCGAGTGAGTGGGGTCTCTGGGTCTAACACAGTGCATGTCGGACCATCGGACTTTTATCAAGTGAAACGTTTTTATAGGATGAGAGACGCGTCCAGAGAGAGGAAGGCCAGAGCGCTTGCAGGCTGGATAGGAAAGCCACGTCTGCTTTCAGACTTTTGGTTTCTTTTTCTCCATCTTGCCTGCGGAGTTTCAGGCGTCGGAGTTAAGTCTGGGCTGCCGCCAGAGGAGTGCCTAGCCGCAGGCCGGACGGTAGGTGCGCCCCCCACCCCACCCCCGACCCTCCCACGCTGCCTCCAGAGCTCCCTCGGACCGGCGCTTCCTGGCCCTGCGCCTGGGCGGGGGCGTGGGGCCGGGGGCAGGGGCGGGGTGGGACTTCTAGCGGGTGACTCAGTCCTGTAGAGATACATATATATATATATAATGTTCATGAATTTTTAAGTTTTTAATTGGAGGACAATTGCTTTACAATGCTGTGTTGGTTTCTGCGGAACAACAGCCGAGAATCAATAGGGCATCCGCTCCTTCTCGAGCTTCGCCCCACCCTCCAGGCCCCCATCCCAGCCCTCTAGGGCTTCGCAGAGCCTGGGGCCGAGCTCCGGTGCCAAGCAGCAGCTTCCCGCTAGCTGTTTTACGCATCGCAGGGTACAAACGGCAATGCCCCTCTCTCGGTTCCTCCCGCCCTCTCCTTCCCCGCATAGATCTGTTGTCTTCGCTTTGCCCCCTGGGCCCCAGACCGGCGGGAGCGCCCCGCGCCCCCAGTTCTCTGGAGCCCGATTCTCTGAGTCTCCCAGCATCCCAGGTACCGTCTGGGCGCGGGATCGCCCAGACCCAGAGACTCGCCCAGCAATGAAGCCGCAGAACCGCAACTTTGGTGGCAGATCCCCAGGGTCTTGTAAACTTTGCTTAAGGACATCCCGAGGGTTGCTCCTTTCCGGGCGTGACCTGATGAAAAGTTTGGCAGCCTTCCTTTGAAAAAGTTGATGAGAACTGGGACTTTCTGTGGCGTAGTACGTGTCTCCGCGGAAACGACTGGTAGGACGGGAATTTTTACTCTTTTGAAATAGCCTGGTGAAGTAGGTTAGGGCTGCTGTTTCCTGAAGCAGTGTGTGATGTGTGTTTTGGCAAACTGGAAGAACAGCTTGCCTTAGGGAAGTTCGCAATGGCTGACTGATAAGACTTTTTGCAGAGCCTTGAAATAAACTTGTTTCTACCTCCCCTGCTTTTTCCCTTAAAAGGAACTGGGGAATGCCTGGTCAGGGCATATATTTTTTTAGATATTAACAGTGGAAGGCAATAGAACAAAGGCCACTGAAATTCAGAACAAGTTTTCAGTTGAAGGTTACAGGAAGTAAGTTCAAGGACGCCAAAGTTCTCCAACAGTTTCATTTGTTGACATTTGAAATTTGTTTACACGTTGAGACCAGAGCCAATAGGGAGCTTGTTGGACACCAACAAAACATGGTTTAAAACTAAGGGCTCTGAGGGTTGACCCGCTTCAGGTAAGAGATTTCAGATACGATAAACGGAGTTCTGGGTAATTTCCCTTCAGTGGTTCCCCTGAATAGTCTTTAAAAAGTTTCTTTGGAAAAAAAAAAAAAAGAAGTTTCTTTGGGAGAGCCAAAAAAAAGAAACTTGGCCTAACTCCAACACTTAAAAAAGAAAAAATACTCGAGTTTGTAAGGGAATTTTTGAATGTTTGCCCTACAGAAGTTGCATTTTTAGTGTGAACACTTGTTCTATTTATAGCTTCTGGATTGGACATCCTGATTAAAATGGCTTTTCCTAGGGACTTCATGTTTTATATTTGAAAGTGACATTTGCACTTCATTTAACACTGCTATTTATCATCTGGAACCCGCTCTGGAAGGTGAATCCACCTGCAGGCCTGCAGGGGCCCCTTGCCTCTGTCCCCTGGGAATCTTGTACAACTGGGGTGTTGTGGGGCGATAGTCGTGGGTAGTTTTTCTGAGCTATGGCAGTGGACTTGTTCACAACTGTAAAGGAAGTATAGGTTTGGTCCCTGGGGCGACCTCAAGTCCCATTACCAGCAACGGCCATGCCCACTGTTGTCTTGGCTTGGGACAGGTAATCCCCAGGCCCCCCCCAACCCCCCGCCCAACGCCAGGTGGGTTCTTTGCCCACACACGGGAGAGTCTACTGTCTGGAGAGACAGCATGTGATGTGCACCTGTAGAGTTTTTAAGGTGTGGAGGCAAAGAGTTCTGGAGCAGGAAGTTTGGTTTGGGCTGTGGTCTCTGTCAGGCTGCCAGGCAGGAAGCCCTCAGGAGCTTAATGCTTGCCGTGGAAGCCGCCACAAGCGTCAGATGCTGTCCTCCAGTTTCTGTTCTGTCCCGAGTGTAGTAAGTTCCATTCAGAGAGAATGTTGGTAAGTCCAGTTTGTTCATAAGTCCAATGAAGTTAGCCTAGGTACCCAACTAACACAGTTGGCTGTACAGTGGTGGTGGTGGTTTAGTCGCTAAGTCGTGTCTGACTCTTGCGAACCCTTGGACTGTAGCCTGCCAGGCTCCTCTGTCCTTGGGAATTCTCCAGGCAAGAATACTGGAGTGGGTTGCCATTTCCGTCTCCATTGCTATACAGTACTGTACTGTATTAGGTGTACAATACTTTTCAAACAAATAATACCTAACAAACACAAAACCAAAGCTTTCTGTTTTGTTTTTCCTCTGGGGTAAATGATAGAGTCATTCATCTTTTTTCTTCTTTGGTTTTTTAAAATCATCCATCCCCCAGTTTCTTCTTCTTCTTTTTTTTAATTTGTATTTTTTATGATGGGCCAAGAATTCTCTTACTTTTTGTTTTTCTTTTTAATTTTGACCACACTGAATGGCATTTGGGATCTCATTCCTCGACCAGGGATCGGGATGATCTCAGGTGGCCTCAGCCTGCGTTGACTTGTAGGGGTGCTTCTGTTCCCCGGCCAGAGGCTGAGGCCAGGTCACAGCAATGAGAGCACCACATCCAAGCCGCCTGACCAGTGCTCAGTGACAAGACCCTGCTCCTTTGGTTTTGAGGAAAAGAATTCCCACAAAGACAGAAAGTAATGAAACAAGTTAAATATTTATTAGGAGGAGAAAGAGTACCATATGTGTGAATAGATGCACGGGCAGACTCAGAATGAGAGTCCCTGAATCTTGCCCTTGGCAATTTTAATCACGTTTAGGAGGCATTTCTTCTGGTTTTCCTTTGGCCAATTATTTTGATTTGCCTGGTTCAGAGTCTGTATTTGGTATATCTCAAGATCCTCCTCCCATGCGTGTGCATGCATTCTAAGCTAAAATAGATTCTACCGCAGAAGTGTTTGGGTGGAGTATCTCTTGGTCTTCTTCCCTTTTGACCTCTAAGGAGCCTTTCTGCACATGTATAGTCTAAGAGGTCTCCTGACTTTGAGAATGAGAAATGTGTGGCCTGCACAGGGCCCAGCCTCCTCGATGTCTTTTTTTTTAAGGACTAAGTGATATCGTTTATACAGTAAACATTATACTAGTCTATTCAGGAGATTTATGTGGGCTGGAATCATTCAGGAAGCCTCAAGGAATAGAGAAACCTGAATTAGAAATCTGAGTTAGGCTTTGAGAAAAGTTTGCCTGCGTGCTCAGTCATGTCCAGCTCTTTGCAACCCTTTGGACTGTACCTGCCAGGCTACTCTGCCCATGGAATTTCCCAAGCAGTAATACTGGAGTGGGTTGTCATTTCCTTCTCCAGAGGATATTCCTGACCCAAGGATGGAACCCACGTCTCTTGAATCTCCTTCATTGGCAGGTGGATTCTTTACTACTATGCCACCTGGGAAGCTGGAGAAATGTTTAGATATTAATTTGTAGAGGTGGAGAGTAAAGAGGACATTCCAGATGGAGGTAAACATTCTTGCAAAGTTATAGAGTTTGGACAGAGATTAAAGTATTAGGGAAGGAGTGGGGAACAGTCCAGCTAAATGTAGGGGTTTACCTGCTATGTAAGCGTCCTGTGGCTGCCCTCAGCCTTCCTTTCTTAATTGTCCTGCTCTTCTTGTCTTAGAGTTTCTGTTCACAGGGAATGAATCTCCTATCACTTTACCCATCTCCCTCCTGCTTCAGAACCCAAGCCTCTTGCATTGAAAGTGCAGAGTCATAAACAGTGGACCTTCAGTGATGTTCCAGGAAAACATTTTAAATCTTACAGTAGAGTACTTTGAAAGTGTAGTAGTACAGTAAATAGCTGGCCTTCAGGGGCTGGCATCCAGTGAATGGACTGCTGTATTGGGTACAGTGTGTGTCCTCCGTCACTCAGTCGGTCTGACTCTTTGTGACACCATGGGCTATAGCCACCAGGCTCCACTATCCATGGACTTTTCCAGGCAAGGATACTGGAGCAGGTTGCCATTTCCTACTCCAGGGAAGCTTCTCAAACCAAACAATTGAACCCGCATCTCCTGCATTGGTTGGCGGATTCTTTACCACTGAGCCAACAGTGAAGCCCCTATGGGGCCTCACCCAGTTCTTAAACAACAGCATTGTTACCTCATAGAATTGCAAAATCTTCCTTTCACAAGCTCTGTCTCCTGGATCTGACAACCAGGTTCTAAGCATGTTTCTTAGTCTACCACCATCTCCATCGTGCATCCTTGTAGGTTATGTAAGGCTGAGTAGGCGTGACGCAAGTGCAGGCCTGCTGCGGCCCTGTAATGCTGACCAGTCTGCTCAAGGCCGAGGAGGGTAAACTTGGCCGTCCTGGCCAGGACTCCACTACAACTGAATGTAGATGAATAGGAGCACACCGCATATGACAGTACTCAAGAAGAAAGTAAGTAAGGGAGGGGAGATAATTTTGGATGCTTGCACTCTAGGGGATGTCTGCCCTACTGAAAATTTGCTTTGGTTCAGGAGGAGTGGGCCACTGCACTAAGTGGTTTTCCCTAGTGACTCTGCTCATGTTTCAGTACAGTTAGATGATTCATCATCTCCTTTTCGTCTAGATTCTTTCTCCTTCTGGGATTCTTCCATACCCCCATTTTCTGCAGCCCGGATCCGGCTATTGTGAATCAGAGAAGTGACGTGAAGTTATGTTGAAACTTGTAGGAGTTTCCATGAGAGTCATGGGACTGAGCTTCATCAAAGAACTTTATAAGATATACCTTCTAATTTTATGTCATTTTATAATTGAGATCAACTATAGTTTGTGGGCAATTTGCTATAATTGAAATGTATGATTGGGAAGCCAAATATAATAATTTTTTAATGCATCATCTTAGCCACTGATGGGCTTCCCTGGTGACTCAGTTGGTAAAGAATCTGCCTGCAATGTGGGAGACCTGGGTCGGTAAGATCCCCTGGAGAAGGGCATGGCAGCCCACTCCAGTATTCTTGCCGGAAGAATCCCCATGGACAGAGGGGCCTGGCGGGCTACAGTCCACAGGGGTTGCAAAGGGTTGACACGACTGAGCGACTAAGCACAGCATAGCCACTGATACATTATGTATTTTCATATACATAATGTATCAGTGGTTAAAAGTATGCATTAAATATTAAAGTTAAAAAATGAAACATATGAAAAATTAAAAGTGCACAATAAATAATTCCAAATTGGAATGCATTTATGCTTCTGCTTCAGTACATGGTCTTCTAGACTGTTTCTGTAGCATTCCAGAAATCAGGACCCACGTGATGATCTGTTACTAAACATGTCATTTTAAATATTGGGCACAAAATGGCATTTTGTGCACTATCTTAGGGTTAACATGCCTATGGATGGAGAAAAGCTGCTTTTGTTATATTGGCTGCTCAAACTGCCACACACGGAGCCCCCATCCACAGGTTCTGTACACGGATGGAGGAGAAGGAGGGTGGGGCCTGTGCTGTTCAGCGTGGATGCTCTGAACTCCTATAACATGGTCAGGATCATGTAGCCTTTTCTTCCATATCTCTTTAGAAGCTTCTGGATGACTCTCTCAGGCACTTCATCTTCATGTCTCTGGGGATTCCCAGACACCTCCCAGACACATTCCCAGAAAGTTCCAGATTTGCATGATGCTTTCTGCACCTGGCAAGGCAGGCTTCTCCACATTGCTGCTCAGTTGTGTTGTATTGCTGGGAAGTTACATATGCTTGCCTGCTGTGGCTCAGTGAACATGACCTTGCTTTCAGGCCATGCCATGAGCAAAGTGATACAAAGAAGGGAATATTAAGTGTATCTGTCCTGAAATAGGTTTAAGTATGCCGGGAACCAGTCACACTGGCAGTTACGCTACTGGGAACGTTGCGTGCTTTTGATACCAGATGGTTTGTGGGCAAGGCTGGCATTCTGTGAGAAACAGTGAAAAGCCTGATAAAGAGACACTTCACTGTCACCTACTGGGGCTATGCTGGGTGCCACAAAGCTTGGTATACATACTATGGTGATGGAACAAAGGAGCTACTGACCAAGTCTGGGTGAGTTCTTCCCAGAAAAGCTTTACACGTAGGAGACGCTTCAGCTGGCCCTGCAAGCTGAGCATGGTTTTGCCAGGTAATCCAGGCAAAGGTGCAAAGGCGTGGGTAAGAACTCCTTGTTGAGGTTGGTTTGAAGCTGAATGTGCCAGGTGTGTGTTAATGAGAGGTAAAGGCAGGTGCCAGACCAGGAAGGGTCTTGAATACAAAGGAGATTGGAACCTGCTATGGGACATGAGGAGTCATTGAAAGGTCTGAATTTAGGAAAGTGCTTTGGTCCAAGCACGAACTTCAGAAAGTTCCTTCTGATAGATCTCTTTGGAGATGGGGAGGCCACAGGCAGGAGGAACAGACAGGCCAGCGTGAGAGATGGATGCTAGGGCACCTCCTCCTTTAAGAAGCAGGTACAGAAAGAGTGCTGAGGGGTTGGAGAAGGTTAGAGGGAGACAGTGTGAAATGTAGTGGTGTGAAGTCAGCCAAGGGAGAAGAGTTGCAAGGAAGGGTATCAGAATGCTTGGGTAAAAATAGACTTCCCTGTGACCATGGATTTGGCCACTAGGAGGCTACCGCGGCCTCTGGAAGAGCACCATCAGATGAGGACACTAGGGTGAGGCGAGTGAGGCACTCATTTCAGGCCCATCATTTAGGGGGTGTGAAAAATCAAGATAAATAATATTTTAACACAAGATTTTGAAAAAATTGACATGAATGCCAAAAATCCATGATGAAGAAATGATCAGAATTCTCAACAAAGACAGTATCCACATTATTGATGTTTCCTTTGTTTCAAGTTCAGTATGGCACCGAGTGTCACTGTGTGAAGGATGTGGGGTGGAGGGGATGCCAGTGGAGGCATCTTGAGTGAATTGAGACACTGTAGGACCTGGGGCACGCCTTGCAGGCTCTCCCTTTCTGAGATCCCAGCTTCACATGAAAGGAAAAACAGTGAAAGACTGGTTAAGTCTAGGGGATCTCAGGCTGAAGGAGTTTTTTGTTTTCTTTATTTTTTAAGGTCGAAGAGACTGAACATGTTTACAAGCTGAAGGAGGAGGAGTCCCTGAAAGTAGAGAGAGGTTGATGAAAGGGTGGAGACAAGAGGGCAAATGGGGAGTGGATGGCCCAGGAAGGTGTGGGACAGCAGGGGAAGGTGGAAGGTTGCAAGAGCTCACTCGATCAACTGCAGGGTCAGTCAATGAGAAGTGGCTCCAGTGTGTGGTGTTTGGACAGAAGAAAGCTGTGAGGGTGGAAGGGGGTGAAGGGGCTTTTGAAAGGAACTGACCGCAGTCCTGAAATAGCATGCCAAGCAGCAGTAAGGGGCCAGCTGATGTTGAAAACCACAAGAGTGTGGGATGATTTTCCCCTCCACTCAGCACGGCTTCTACTCTAATAAATCTGTGAGTGGTGGACGCTCGCCATCTGAGGATGGGATACTGGCATGACCATCCCGGTTCGCCGATGAGGGGTTTCGTGGACAATGGAAATTTTAGTGCTCAAACTGGAAAGTTCTGGCATGCCAAGGGATGGCAGAGCTGGCAGGGAGGAGGCAAAAGGGCAAGAGAATTGAGGTGCTAGCCAGAAAAGGGTTTGTAGCCCTTGCTTCTAGGTCCTATCTGGGGAGCTAAGAAAGTGAGGCCGTTGCCTTGAAGCGGATTCTGAAACTGTTCACTCATTCAAATGCTAATTGAGTGCTTCCTAGGAGTCAGGCACTGGGGTCTGTGCAGAAACTTTAACCACGAAGAGGGCAACAATGTTCTCATGGATATCCTTCTGTCAGTTGGCGTCAGTTGGCGCTCAGGACCCCGTCTCACTTAGGTCTAGAGAGTGGAAAACCACAAACTGCATTTCTTAGACTCCTCTACAACCAGGATGTGAATTAAGGTACATGTGGGCAGGAAATGTAAACAAGTGGAGGAGGGACCAAGTAGCTGGCTGCTTTTGTTGGTTTCCCTGCTGGCAAGCCTGGCGGTTCGAGCAGCACATTGTTAAGTCCAGTCACCAGCTGTGGGGACAGAGGAGGCAGATGGGGGGGCTGATTGACCCTCTGATCTTGGGATCACTGACTGAGCTGTTTCTTTTTTTTAAATTTCCTTATTTTATTTTTGGCTGTGCTGGGTCTTCCTTGCTGGATGCGGGCTTTCTCCAGTTGTGGTGAGCGGGGGCTACTCTCTGTCGTGGTGTGCAGGCTCCTCATTGCAGCGGCTTTTCTTGTTACAGAGCAGGGCTCTAGGGCACATAGGCTTTAGTCGTTACAGCACGTGGGATTAGCTGCTCCTCAGCCTGTGGGATCTTCCCGGACCAGGGATCGAACCCATATTCTCTGCATTGGCAGGAAGATTCTTAACCACTAGGCCGCCAGGGGAGCCCCGAGGTGTTCTTCAGCTCTATGCTACTGTTGACAGCCTCTTGCGTCCTCACTGCCTTGGCCAAGACGAGGTCTTTCTGGGAGCCCTGGGAGTCTTTCTCAGAAGCTGTTAGGAGACCATTCCTCAAGCCCTTACAGCCCTTTTGTAAGCACCTGTTTCCACCTATATCAATGTTTTTCTACTCAAAACACCTGGATTGGTTTCTTCTTCTAGAAGCTGACAGCCTTTCCCTTTCCGTTAACCAGTGGAAAGGAACCCTCATGACTTACATCTGCTTTATTTGGTGTATTCAGTGATCACTCGCAACTAGTTGAGAAGTGAAACTGGAACTGCTCTGACTCTGAAGGTGGGGAACAGTTTGTACCATTGTGGAAATTTTGTGTGGGTGAGGAAACGAAGGAGAGACAGTCATTAAATTAAAATTTGCCAGAGAGGGGGTGACAGAAAGGGGAATTCCATAAAAATTCTAGAAACACACACAGAGCTGCCAGTTTTGCCCTGCTGGGAAAGGTGAATTGACTTAAGACAGTCGGTGTGAAAGAACACTAACAGAAGTCTCGGTCAGTCGGGAGGGCTGGGTGTTTGAAAGGAGGAAAGAGAAAGAACTGGGCTTGGACAGCTCCTTGTCTCTGAGTGAGGTGAAGCCATTGACTTCAGAGGTGGTGTGTGGTGCTGAACTAGGAAGCTCAGGCAGGACGGGGCTGGTAAGTAATGAGCACCCTCCTTTCACCAAGAACTCATTCTACCTGCCACTCCCCTCCCCATCCCTTCCACCCTATCTTTTAAAAAAATGTATTTATTTATTTTTGGCTGTGCTGGGTCTTCATTGCTGACTTTTCTCTTGTTTCGGAGAGCAGGGACTATTCTCCGATGGCTGTGCATGGGCCTCTCATTGAGGTGGCTTTTCCTATCGCAGAGCATGGGCTCTCCGGCACTTGGGCTTCAGTAGTTGGGACATGTGGACTCCGAAGCTGCAGCTCCCGGGCTCTGGAGCGCAGGCTCAATAGTTGTGGCACAGGGGCTTAGCTGCTTCGTGGAATGTGAGATATTCCCAGATCAGGGATCAAATCCGAGGCTCCTGCATTGGCAGGCAGATTCCTTACCACTGAGATGCCAGGGAAGCCCCCCTTCTACCCTATCTCTTGAATCATGTTAAATAAAATCAGACTTGTTCTTTTTGATGGTAACTTTGGGATGCTTCTAGGCTTTCTTGTTCTGAGGATTGTCTATGTACACACCAAAAAAGCTCTGAAGGCATTTTCAATGCTATGAGATAGTTTCTATATGGCATGCTCTGGTTGTTTTTATGCAGTGCTTGTTAACTGAACTGGTAAGTGTTAAATGTAGTAGAGAGAGAGGAAACTCCTGTTTTTGGCTCAAGAACGCATAAGGTTTCCTTTTGGCTAATTATTGTCTTCTAATTTTATTGCACTGTGGTCAGAGAATGTGGTCAGAGGTGTATGTATTTTACTGTCTGTACATCTATTGCTGAGCTTTTGTAGTAAAATATTACAAATTTAGTCACTTCCCCTCTGTATTTTTATCTAGTGATGTTCTGTTATTCCCACAACAGAAACCACTTTTCTGTGTTAATTATTTATTATTACTATATGTTTTAATATTTTTAATACACATATCCCTAAACAATATGTGGTATTGTTACTAACATTTAGGGTCTTAATGTAAGCTGAGAGTGCTCAGCATGTGTGCATGCTCAGCCACTCAGTCATGTCCAGCTCTTTTGCTACCCCGTGGACTGTAGCCTACCAGGCTCCTCTGTTCATAGGGTTTCCCAGGCAAGAATACTGGTGTGGGTTCCCATTTCCTTCTCCAGGGGATCTTCCCAATCCAGGGATTGAACCTGCGCGTCTTGTGGCTCCTGCGTTAACAGGTAGATTCTTTACCGCTGCACCACCTGGGAAGCCCCAAATTATTACCGACATTTAAGATCTTCAGTTCAGTTCAGTGCAGTCGCTCAGCCGTGTCCGACTCTGCGATCCCGTGAACCATAGCACGCCAGGCCTCCCTGTCCATCACCAACTCCCAGAGTTTACCCAAACTCATGTCCATTGACTTGGTGATGCCATCTAACCATCTCATCCTCTGTTGTCCCCTTCTCCTCTTGCCCTCAATCTTTCCCAGCATCAGGGTCTTTTCAAATGAGTCAGCTGTTTGCATCAGGTGGCCAAAATTTTGGGGTTTCAGCTTCATCAGTCCTTCCAATGAACACCCAGGATTGATCTCCTTTAGGATGGACTGGTTGGATCTCCTTGCAGTCCAAGGGACTCTCAAGAGTCTTCTCCAACACCACAGTTCAAAAGTGTCAATTCTTCGGCACTCAGCTTTCTTTATAGTCCAACTCTCACATCCATACATGACTACTGGAAAAATCATAGCCTTGACTAGATGGACCTTTGTTGACAAAGTAATGTCTCTGCTTTTTAATATGCTATCTAGGTTGGTCATAACTTTCCTTCCAAGGAGTAAGCATCTTTTAATTTCATGGCTGCAATCACCATCTGCAGTGATTTTGGAGCCCCTTAAAATAAAGTCAGCCACTGTTTCTACTGTTTCCCCATCTATTTCCCATGAAGTGATGGGCCCAGATGCCATGATCTTAGTTTTCTGAATGTTGAGCTTTAAGCCAACTTTTTCACTCTCCTCTTTCACTTTCATCAAGAGGGTCTTTAGTTCTTCTTCACTTTCTGCCATAAGGCTGGTGTCATCTGCATATCTGAGGTTATTGATATTTCTCCCAGAAATCCTGATTCCAGCTTGTGCTTCATCCAGCCCAGCGTTTCTCATGATGTATTCTGCATATAAGTTAAATAAGCAGGGTGACAATATACAGCCTTGATGTACTCCTTTTCCTATTTGGAACCAGACTGTTGTTCCATGTCCAGTTCTAACTGTTGCTTCCTGACCTGCATACAGGTTTCTCAAGAGGCGGGTCAGGTGGTCTGGTATTTCCATCTCTTTCAGAATTTTCAACAGTTTATTGTGACCCACACAGTCGAAGGCTTTGGCATAGTAAATAAAGCAGAAATAGATGTTTTTCTGGAACTCTCTTGCTTTTTCAATGATCCAGCGAATGTTGGCAATTTGATCTCTGGTTCCTCTGCCTTTTCTAAAACCAATTTAAACATCTGGAAGTTTATGGTTCACGTATTGCTGAAGCCTGGCTTGGAGAATTTTGAGCATTACTTTACTAGCGTGTGAGATGAGTGCAGTTGTGTGGTAGTTTGAGCATTCTTTGGCATTGCCTTTCTTTGGGATTGGAATGAAAACTGGCCTTTTCCAGTCCTGTGGTCACTGCTGAGTTTTCCAAATTTGCTGACATATTGAGTGCAGCACTTTGACAGCATCATCTTTCAGGATTTGAAATAGCTCAACTGGAATTCCATCACTTCCACTAGCTTTGTTTGTAGTGATACTTCCTAAGGCCCACTTGACTTCACATTCCAGGATTTCTGACTCTAGGTGAGTCATCACACGATATGATATGCATGCTTTAACAACTTTTTGCTTTAGCAAAAATATTTGTTTTATTTTTTGTCTGTTTGTGAGATTCATTCATAGTTTTTCATTTTTCATGGCTGTATTGTATTTTACAAAGGACTGGGACATTTTATTCAGTCTCTTTTAATAGACTTTTAGGTGGTTACCATTATTTTGCAGTAAGATTTACTGATGGTTGGAACATTATGTACATGTCTTGGTATATCTAAGAATTTTAAAAGCGTATTCATTTAGGAATAAAATTTTCATTTCATAGAGTAATGTATGCTTTCATCTTTACCAAGTATTGCCAACTTGTTCTTTAAAGTGACCAAGTCAATTTATAATTCCTCTAGCAATGTGTAAAGTTTCTAATTTCACTATATTTTCTCTGACATGTAGTAACAGATTTGACCAGTGTGAAATAATATCTCACTGTAGTTTAAATTTGCATTTCTCTGAATACTATTTTGCCTTCAATATCTTTTCATATGGTTTGTGGCTGTTTGGGGTTTCTTCTTCTGGGAATTGCCTATTGCCTATTTTCCCCTTGGGTTGCTTATCATATGCTTACTGATTTGCAGAAATGCTTTCCATATTCTGGCTACGTCTTACAAAATCACTTTTGTATTTGTAGGTTATAATAAGGTTCTTGAAGAATCTTTTCTAGACATTTTATGTCCAGGACTTTAGTACTTGTGGAATGGGCTTGTGAATGGGTTGTAAATGGTCTGAGCAAAGGATCCCAGTTTATCATCTTTGTGTGTATGGAGAACTAGTTGTCTCAGCACCATTTCTGGACATGAATGTCCTTTCCTCCTGATTTACAGGACCACCTTAGTCATCACTGTGTGGATTTATTTCTGAGTTCTCATCTGTGTATTGGTTGTTCTGTTACCTATTCCTGTGTCATATTACTATACATTTGTAGTAAATCTTAATATCTGGTAAGGCAGCTTCATTCAACTGGTTGTTCTTAAAGCTTGTACTGGTTATTCTTGGCCCTTCTTCTCCATATAAGCTTAAAAATCAGCTTGCCATGGTCCATGGCAAAATTTTTTCGGTGTTTGATTGGACTTAAATTTATACAAATTCATTTGGGAATTGATATCCTGATGATATTGAATCTTCTGTCCATGATTATGATACATTTCTTTAGTTATCTTTGTCTTAACTGAAGTCTTCCTTAAAGTTTTATAATTTCTTGTTTAATGTCTTGTGTATCTTTTGAGAGATTTTTTCTGTATACCATATAACTTTTGCTGCTTTTGTAGATGGTATCTTTTTAAAAAAATTTACATTTTCTTCCTATTTTTTGCTAGTGGATAGAGATATAATTGACTTTCCTTTATTAACCATATATCTCCAAGCCTTAACCTCTTATGAATTCTAGCATTTTGTCTGTTGGTATACTTGGGTTTCCTATGTATAAACTCTTATTGCCTGTGAAGATTGATAGTTGGTTCTTTGGTTCCTATGCTTATGCTCTAATTAAAGTTTTTTCTTATTTCAGTGCTAAGCTCTGTCCTCTCGTACAGTGTTGAATAGAAGGGGTGATCATGCTTGTCTTGAGCCTCATTTTTAAGGGAATGTTGCTAACATGTCACCACTAAGCATAATATTTGCTGCTGACTTTTCTTTTTCTCATATTAATAATTACTGTTAAACTATTTATAAATTGCTGCCTCATAAGTCCCTTGCTTTAGATCCATAGATCATTGATTTTAGAGAACTCACATATTTATTATATTCAATCTCCATACTCACAAGCAAGGTAAAACTGTCCATTTATCTAGGTCTTTATTAATGTCTTTCCAATAATGTTTTTTAATTTTTTTTCTGTTAATGTTTTGCGTATCTTTGTTAGACTCACTCCTACATGTTCTCTGTTTTTATACTATTGTATATGGCTCATCTTAAACAGCTTATCACTGTGGTTTTTAGCTGTTTTTTCCTTTTGCCTTCCTACAAGTGTACATGCTCAACTGTATATTTGAGCAAACATTTTTTATGTTTTCTTTAGGATTTCGGTGTGTATTATAGTCATTTTTTTCAGATTATCTAGTGCACAGTTTCTCAGTTTTGGCACTGTTTCACTTAGGGCTGAATAATTCTTCGTTGAGGGGAATATGCATTGTGTAATATTTAGCAGCATCCCTAGCCTCTGTCTTGTAGATGCCAATAGCCCCACCTGGTTATGATAACCAAAAATGTCTCAAATTGACCAAAAATTGTCAAATGTCCCTGAAGAGCAAAACTGCCCCTGATTAAGAACCATTGAGTTGGCCTGTCAAATTTCAAAAATTTCCCTTATCTTCGTGAACCTTTGAAGATACTTTTTTTTTCTGTTTTTATTTTTTAAATTAATTATTTTAATTGGAGCCTAATTACTTTACAGTATTGTGGTGGTTTTTGCCATACACCGACATGAATCAGCCACGGGTGTACATGTGGCCCCCGTCCTGAACCCCGCTCCCGCCTCTCTCCCCATCCCATCCCTCAGGGTTGTCCCAGTGCACTGGCTTTGAGTGCCTTGTTTCATGCATTGAACTTGGACTGGTCATCTATTTCACATATGGTAATATACATGTTTCAATGCTCTTCTCTCAAATCATCCCACCTTCGCCTTCTCCCACAGAGTCCAAAAGTCTGTTCTTTATATCTGTGTCTCTTAATGTCTCACATATAGGGTCAGTGTTACCATCTTTCTAAATTCCATCAGTCAGTTCAGTTCAGTTTAGTGGCTCAGTCCTGTCTGACTCTTTGCGACCTCATGAATCGCAGCAGCCAGGCCTCCCTGTCCATCATCAACTCCCAGAGTTTACTCAAACCCATGTCCATTGAGTCGGTGATGCCATCCAACCATCTCGTCCTCGGTCGTCCCCTTCTCCTCCTGCCCCCAACCCCTCCCAGCATCAGGGTCTTTTCCAATGAGTCAACTCTTCACATGAGGTGGCCAAAGTATTGGAGTTTCAGCTTCAGCATCAGTCCTTCCAATGAACACCCAGGATTGATCTCCTTTAGGGTGGACTGGTTGGATCTCCGTGCAGTCCAAGGGACTCTCAAGAGTCTTCTCCAACACCACAGTTCAAAAGCATCAATTTTTCGGCGCTCAGCTTTCTTCACAGTCCAACACTCACATCCATACATGACCACTGGAAAAACCATAGCCTTGACCAGATGGACCTTTGTTGGCAAAGTAATGTCTCTCCTTTTTAATATGCTATCTAGGTTGGTCATAACTTTCCTTCCAAGGAGTAAGCATCTTTTAATTTCATGGCTGCAGTCAGCATCTGCAGTGACTTTGGAGCCCCCCAAAATAAAGTCTGACAATGTTTCCACTGTTTCCCCATCTATTTCCCATGAAGTGATGGGACCAGATGCCATGATCCTAGTTTTCTGAATGTTGAGCTTCAAGCCAACTTTTTCACTCTCCTCTTTCACTTTCATCAAGAGGCTTTTTAGTTCCTCTTCACTTTCTGCCATAAGGGTGGTGTCATCTGCATATCTGAGGTTATTGATATTTCTCCCAGCAATCCTGATTCCAGCTTGTGCTTCATCCAGCCCAGCGTTTCTCATGATGTACTCTGCATAGAAGTTAAATAAGCAGGGTGACAGTATACAGCCTTGACGTACTCCTTTTCCTATTTGGAACCAGTCTGTTGTTCCATGTCCAGTATTACCTGTTGCTTCCTGACCTGCATACAGGTTTCTCAAGAGGCAGGTCAGGTGTTCTGGTATTCCCATATATATGCGTTAATATACTGTATTAATGTTTTTCTTTCTGACTTACTTCACTCTGTATAATAGGCTCCAGTTTCATCCACCTCATTAGAACTGATTCAAATGTGTTCTTTTTCTTTGTTGAGTAATATTCCATTGTGTATATGTACCACAGCTTTCTTATCCATTCATCTGCCAAATGGACATCTAGGTTGCTTCCATATCCTGGCTATTGTAAGGAGCGCTGTGATGAACATTGGGGTGCACGTGTCTCTTTCAGTTCTGGTTTCCTTGGTGTGTATGCCCAGTGATGGGATTGCTGGGTCATATGGCAGTTCTATTTCCAGATTTTTAAGGAATCTCCACACTGTTCTCCATAGCGGCTGTACTCGTTTGCATTCCCACCAACAGTGTAAGAGGGCTCCCTTTTCTCCACACCCTCTCCAGCATTTATTGCTTGTAGACTTTTGGATAGCAGCCATCCTGACTGGCATGTAATGGTACCTCATTGTGGTTTTGATTTGCATTTCTCTGATAATGAGTGATGTTGAGCAGAAGATACTTATTTTTAAACTCTTTCAGATACAGATTCCTAGTATGTGAGTTTCACTTGTCTGCTGTCATAGTGCTTTTTGTGTTTATGCAGGTGATTTTTAATCATGAACTCACCTTCAGCAGAATGTATGTCTCATATCCTCTGGGTTGGGAAGGTGACCTTATGGGGGTGGCTTGGGCTTTGCCTCTCAAGACCTTATTGAACTTCCTTAGTCTGAAAGTGGTTTTTATGTTAATTTCTTGGTTTGGGATGAAAAGAAACTAACAAAGCAGTGAGTATTTGGACTGTAGCCCTACTTCCCCCTTTCATGCTCCCTTCTTTGAAGTGCCAATCACTGCTAGCCTCAGTTCACTGTCCCCAGCACAACGCCAAAACTGCCCCAACAATAAGCACTGGTGTTTTGCTGCATCTGGTTGGCCTGGGTCAGCACAGGATCTGTAGTTTTCCTTTTGATATTTTCTTTGACTATGCCAGATGCTGCCACTGAGTAATTTGGATTTTGCTGCCAAGCTATACTTCTATTAGTAACGAGGGAAGACAGCACGCCAGCTCTCTTGCTGAGTGTGTGTGACTGGCAGAAGGCAGCCTTGGGTGTAACGGCTAGAGGAAACGAACTGAGCCGATAATATTTTAAGAAGCAGTTATCTAATTTTGTTAACTCTTGATGGCATTATTATATCATTGATGGTTATGAATTATAAAAATTACTGTTTTTAAAAAGAGGGAATTGAACATTTCATTTCTAATAGCTCTGTTTGGTTCTTTTTCAGTATATCTAGTGGATGTACATAACATCTCATATCTTTTTTTTTTTTTTTTTTAATAATTTTATTTACTCTTGGCTGTGCTGACTTTTCTCCAGTTGCAGTGTGAGGGAGCTACTCTCTAGATGCTTCTCATCGCAGCGGCTCCTCTTGTGGTAGAGCCCAGCTCCAGGGCGCAGGCCCCATAGTTGTGGCTTAGCTGCTCCACAGGATGTGGAACCTTCCTATCAGGGATCAAGCCTGTGTCCTGGATTCTTTACCACTGAGCCACAAGGGAAGCCCCTCATTTCTTCTTGTGTTTACTTATTTTATACTTTCTAGTGTTGTATAAATATTTTATAGATTAATTTTTAATAATAGCAACTGCAGAACTACGACTTTTAATGAATAGAAAAAGAACGTGCCTTCCTTTTTTGGAAACCAGTAGTTAGGTTTAAAGTCCTCCTGTTAGCCTGTGAGTAGAGTACAGATTTAGCCTCTGCAAAACACATAAAATTAGTATTGAGCTTTCAGATCAGAAAAATAATGAAGTACTCTGAGTACCAGTTTTTCTACTTTGAGTAAACAATCATTTTAAATTTCATTTCTCCAGTTATTCAGAATGGCTGTGTTTAAGTGAGGCTTGGATGAATGAGCATGGGATTGGCACAGACACATTGATACTTATTAACAAGCCTACATTAACTAAAGTGTCTATTTTATTAAAAACTAACCCTTTTAGACTATTGAGAGGAAGGTTAGTGTGAAAGGTATGCATGGATGGCTTATTTTAAAATAAGATATTTAAAATTTTTTAAAAACAAAATTTTAAATAAACATAATTTTGTTAATTTCAGACACTAAAGTACTCATTAATATTTCCATTGGTGGGAACTCTGGAACTCTAGGGAAATTGTGCTTCCTCTAAGAATCTTTCAGTTTTTCTTATTTTTGACAGCAGGGCTATTTAACATCCTATATATCCCTTTTTGCTTTGACTGCCAGGAAGCTCAGGACACATTCAGGGTCTGCTAAAATCTGTTTAGGTCTTTCTGGCCTGCATATTTGCATTGTATTCTTTATCCCTCCACCTCATTTTGACTTTCTAATCTAATTATTTTCCTCCTTGTTCTCATATAAATTTTTTTTCTACTTACGTGTTTGTTGTAAGATGCCTCATCTTTTATAACCCAAGATTGTATATCAGTAAATAAAATAGAATCAGTGTTCCTTTTAGTAAATCCTGCTAGTTTAATACATGTGCACACAAATATGCACCAGTAGTTATCAACCTGTAGTCAGGTTATTTTCCAATTTTTTTTTGCTAAGATTAGCTTTTAATCTGAAATGTTCTCTGCTAGAAACCAATAGGGTATTGTACCAGAATGTAAGCTTATTTAAAATAAAGTATAACTATGAAACTTTAAACAGTGATCCCCATTTAGAACTTAAATTTTGAAAGAAAATAGGTTGAGTTTCAACGGAAGAAGTTAGTAATACACCCATGGCATGAACACCCCACCATTCCCACCCAATTCCTGGATCTTTCCGCAGATCTGCTCAGCTTCCTTTTTTCCACTGATGCAGTCAGCAATGCTAGTGACAATTGCTGTCCCTCAGTGTGTTGTGAGTGTGGGCTTCTGATCCTCCTAAGGGGCTCGGGGTCCAAAGAGGTGATCAAAACTTGGCAAGGCTTATGTTCAGCCATGGTGACAGGTCCTGTGAGCATTCATGATGACACTGTGTAAAGTGCCTGGGACTTTGGGTGGATGGCAGCAGGTGTGAATGAGGGATTTCCAAGTAGGAGAACACCTGGGAAAAAAAGGGTGAGGTAGAGACAGAAACCGGTTTTCTCCCATCATTTTTGACACCTTGCAGAATCCCCTTTGCTAAGATTTGTGTTTGTTCAAGCCTACCAGAAGCTCACCAAAAAGTGGTTAACCCCCATGACCTCAGTTTCTGTGGTCCAGAGAGCAGCCTAGTCACTGGGCTTTTCCTCTGCCCCTCACCATTCACCTGCCACTTCATCATTAATTCCTTAGTAGTGATTTTCCCCTTACCACTCTTCACACTCTGATAAATTCTGATAAAACATGTGGGATTTTTTTTGGAAATAATTTGTCTCTGGTTTCCTTTCCTTTAAAATGTAGGTTGTCTTCTTTGTCTTGATTTTGCGATCAGTTGCTTTGTCCCTGGAGAGGATCACTTCTGTAGACTTAACAACATGAGTTTAATCTGCTAAATTAGAGAGACCAGCAAGAAAAGAAGAGCCTATACCTGGACTTTGAGGCATACGTTATTTTGCTAGGAGGATTTAAAAAAAAAAAGTTCCGTTTTAACCACAGAACCCCTCCATTGGAAAGGATTCTGAAAGAAATGAAGAAAACCACCAGAAATGAAATCAGTAGCTTCATGGCCTTCTGTTGACTGGACTAGACTTTTCTTCCTGCCATTCCTTGGAATGACACTGTACAGGATGTCTGCTGAGGTCATCCATCAGGTGGAAGAAGCACTTGATGAAGATGAGAAGGATGCACTGCTTTTTTTGTGCCGAGATGTTGCTGCAGATGTGGTTCCACTGAATGTCAGGGATCTTCTGGATATTTTGAGAGAGACAGGAAAGCTGTCTTCTGTGAGCTTGGCTGAGCTGCTCTACAGAGTGAGGCGGTTTGACTTGCTCAAGAAGGTCTTGAATATGGATGCCCCGACAGTGGAGGCCCTCCTGCGCAGGCACCCACATCTGATTTCAGACTATAGGTAATGCATCAGCCCCTCCCGAGGCCGCCCCAGTGGGAGGGAGGGAGGGAGGTCTAGACTTCAGAACCATAGAAACAAGGACATTAAGAAAAGCAGGTTCATCCCTTTATCTACCCACCGACCTTTATTTCCCTATTGATGTTCATTCTTCTGAAATGTTTGAATCCTTAGTACATGTTTGCTTAAAGTGACTGGGTAGAAGGTCAGAATGAAACTGGAAAGGACAGATGGTACGTATTTGCCTGATGGGTAGAATGGTACAGACAAATGACTAAGAGCTAGGACTCTTGCAGGCTTCTAATTATGAGGTCCGCTGTGTTCTTTGCTAGCCTGTGATGTCAGAGCTGGGCAATTTCCTCTTCTGAGAAAGGAAAATAACAAGCCTGAAAGTAATCTTCCTGACCTTTGTAGAGCTTTGTGATCCTTCCTGAATCCCTTCTGGTCTTTCCCCTCCCAAGGAAGTTAGTGGGGGAGCTAGCTTTCTGTGAGTGTCTGTGAGGTCCCTGCTCCCGAAGGCTCTGGGGAGCCCAGATTGACGGTTTCTTCAATTAACCACATCTAGACTCCCTTAAGTTCAGAGGGGAATGGCCACTGGAGTTCCCTTTAGTTCAGACAGCCTTCGTATTGTTCCTTCCTCCTGGTCACGGAGCATTCTCTTGGAGGCTCAGAGGTGCACAGAAACCACAGGAAAGGCTGCATTTCTGGGGAAAGAAAGACAATTTGTAACCTTAAATTAGTGATTCTTTTTTCTCTGGACCACTGGTCTTTAGTTATATCATTAAGGTATATTTGGAGATGATATACATGATTAAAAACTGTATTAAAGAGGGTTGCAAGCAGTGTGGCCCTTGGAACGTGGATGAGACTTGAGATTAAAGTCTGTTTGAAGCCTCAGAACCAGTTACCAGCCACATAGGCTGAGCCAGCTGCTGCCATCGGTTGGGCCTTCATTTTCCTGCTTGTGAAGCTAAGAATAATATCTGATTTCACAAGTGTGTCTGTAAGGATTGATTGTGATAATTTAGTTTGTGAAGTACTTTTAAAAATTATTATATTTTAAATTATGTAAGGCACAGTTTAAAACCAGGTAGCACTCTACCAATCTAAGGGTTAATTATCGTTGCTGTTTTTCTTAATCATCTTCCCTTTCTCCAACCATTATATGATGTCAGAAATCTTAAAACTTTTCAGGAGGCACTGACTGGGTTTTTGTGAAAAAGTCAGGGGACTCTCTCCATCTTCTGTTTCCTTGCTGTAGTGAATGGAGACAGTTTGGGGACCTCTGAGTAGAGAAGCCAGGGAGTGCTAGTTTCATTTATTCAGCTATTGAGTGGGCTTTATTGTGGGTTGACATATGCGAAGTGTTTGGTAAGCACTAGAGCAAAACGAAGAATCTTCCGTCCTCAAGAATCTGAGAGTCTAACTGGGAAAATGGGCTTCTAAACAGTGATGACAATGACAAGGTACCAATGACAATCATGAGATGTCCTTGGGAGCCCCGATAAAGCATGCTGGTACTCCAGCTGTAACAGAGATGACTAAGTGAGGAGGGGCTTTCTGCACAGTCCCAGTCCCCAGGGTGTAGATGCTTTACCCTTTGAGTTCTGGAGTGAGCCAGGACAGCTCAGGCGTTACTTTGCTTCACAGTCTTGTGATTCAAAGTATTGTCCCTGTATTAGCAGCTTCAGCATCACCCGGGAATTTGTTAAACTGAGAGGATGAGATCATTTTGAATTCTATTTATGTCTTTCATCTTAGTCATTTAGGTTCTTCATTTATTTCACTATAATTTCTTGGAGAGCTGGGGTATTCTTTGGGGAAGTTTTTATTCATTGTTCTTTTCATAGCAGATGGAAAAAGAGGTACCACGTTCTACTGAAAACTCAGAAGGGATAAGTTTCCTTTTTGAATTTCCTTAAGATCTCCTGGGGTGATCTATGCTTTCTGTTTTCTGGGGGACACATTCAAAATAGGGGCAAGAATTTGTCTCTTAACCGATTTTTGGCCTAGAGGAGACCTGCGCTCTTGGTATTCTCACTAGGACTTGTGTCTGAATTTACTAAAGAACCTTGTCTGGTTTTCAGGGTGCTGATAATGGAGATTGGTGAGGATTTGGATAAATCTGACGTGTCCTCATTAATGTTCCTCATGAGAGATTATATGGGCCGAAGCAAGATGGCCAAGGATAAGGTGAGTTTTCTTTCTTTTTCTTGATTCATGTTCCCAAGAGTTATCAGAAGTTGGGAGTTGTTCTCTATGGTAGAAGAGAGGGAATCAGGCACTTAAGCAAGGAGGCCCAGATTGAGGGTGAAGGTGGGAAGGGAGAAGAATATGAGGGTTTTTTCATAGTAACACTGATGGGAAGAAAATTGGTTCATGAATTGAGAGGCAATAGAGTGATATTGGCTGGTGTGGCCCTGGGTGTGTGTTTCATCCTTGTATTTTATTCTTTATCTGTGCCTAGCTTATCCTTCAGCTGCTCTCCCTGGTTTGACAGGTCATCCGGGAGGGTTAGGAAGTCCCATCTGCTCACGCTGAGTGGAGGCAGATGGGAAGGGCTGGCCCACTGCCACCTTGCTCTCTGCTGTCTCTCTGTCCTCAGCCAGTTCAGGGTCAGCGTGGCGTCATCAGGCTGCGGGGGAGATGGGCAGGGGAAGGTCCTTGAGACGGATGAATCCAGAGAGTGGCAGAGGTAGAGATTTGCAGTTGAAAATGAGCTAGGGGTGAAATCTCAGGGATGCTGTGGTCACTGAAAAAGTATTTAAATCCCAGCTGGCCTGATATGTACTTCTGACCTGTGGACAGGCCAGGAAAAGCTCGGGTCTCTAGTATCAAGGACCTGCTTCTGAGGACTTTGGTAAATCATTGCTTAAGAATCTCCTCATGTTTCTTAATGATTGTTGTTTCATTTCTGAGATCTATAGGGCAACTGTATGCCCCCATTATCAAATGCAAAATGGAAAGTAAAATTAAAAAAATAGAACTCATTTTTTGGCATCCCCTAATCTACTTATTTCTCAATCATTTATGTAGATTTAATTATGATTATTAATTGAAAAATAAAGATAGCACATTGGTAACCAAATGTTAAACAGAAAGAAAATAAAACCAAAAGTGATGCCTATTTCTGAAATGTAGTTCTTTGCAATCCCTATGTTCCAGGCTGAACAAGTAGCAAAATACCCTCACCTTATAATTTTACCACCTCATGTCTGTCCACTGTATCAGAATGAACTGGAATTTCCAGCACTGATTAAAACATTTTAGGAACTTCAAGATTATATCATTTAGAATTTTTCTAGTAAAACCATTTCCCCAGCTACCTTCTCACTTCCCTTTTTCAGTAAATCCCTTAGAGTTTTTCAGTATGACACCAGCCTGGCTTTTGGGAAGAGAATTAATGCAGGAGGATTTTATTTTCGGCCTGCTTTCTTAATCCTTCATACAAAAAATGATTCATGCATCTATTCCCAACCTAGGTGCAGTTGGCACCCCCCAAAGACTTACCTCTTTTCTGGGTAAATTCCAGGAGTGTAATTTGCTCATGGCCTTGGAGAGACAATAAAACAAAGCAGTCTGGTTTAGGATCCTTGAAGGTCACTCAGAGGGCTCCTCTGGTCATATTTTTTTGTTGTCATAAATTATGCAGCCTGATGTTTGCATATGAGGCCTGATGGTCAGCCTTGCTGACATTTGTTTCTTGTTGATGGTTCTCTTAGAGTTTCTTGGATCTTATGGTTGAATTGGAGAAGCTAAATCTGGTTGCTCCAGATCAACTGGATTTGTTAGAAGAATGCCTGAGGAACATCAACAGGATAGACCTGAAGACAAAAATCCAGAAATACAGGCAGTCAGGTGAGCAGCATTTTGGCCCTCTCTGTGGCCTAAGGAAGTGCCTATGTGTAGTGGGTTAGGTTGGTAGAGATTCATTGTACAGAACCCGAATGTCCATGGCCCTCACCAGCCTGAGGCTAGCCATTGGAATCCTTTATATGCTCTATACCCCATATCTGCTAACTTCATCACCCAGCACCCCTGACCACAGAGTCTTGGCCCTCTGTAAAATGCCGCCAAGCAGCTGTTAACATTCTGGGCTTCAGGAAGGAGTCTGCACCCCAGCTCCCTGCACTGGCCAGTGGCATTGTGTGCACTCAGGGCTGCTGAGCCTACGCCACGCCCTGCTGCCTTGCCTGACCACCATCCAAGCTCTGGAGACATCCTGTCCCTGGGGTCCTGTAACTGCCTTGCATATAACCTCCTCATGGAAAGGGGCATCTTTTCTGCCGAACCCCTTCCATAAAGGGGACCAGCTCACACTGGCCTTCTCTCTCATGGCACCCCTTCCCATGTCTTTTATTTATTTTTTATTTTATTTTTAAATTGGAGTCTAATTACTTTACAGTATTGTGGTGGTTTTTGCCGTACATTCACATGAATCAGCCATGGGTGTACATGTGTTCCCCATCCTGACCCTCCCTCTCACCTCCCTCCCCATCCCGTCCCTCAGTTCCCATGTCTTTTAGACTCACACTCAATATGGGCTCTGCTAGCAGTCTACTGCCGCCATAGAGCCTGAGGGCGTGACTGATACCCAGTGATCTGCATACAGCCCTCCCCCATGCCCATGAATGAGTCAAGATCAAGAATAGGAGTAGCACTTTTAGTCTGTTCTTAATGACATTGTGAGAAGAGTCATCTGATCTGACATTTTGAGTTCAGTAAGTGGCTGGAAAGTTTTGGGTATTTTGAAAGATCGTGACTGACTCTGAACTGAGCCTTTGTTGAAGATTCATTTGATGACAATTTGTGAATCTTAACTCAGTGCCTCTCTTCTGCTTGTAGCTCAAGGACCGGACAAAAATTATGTAAATGCTCTCCAGGCATCTCTGCCAAACTTGAGTATTAAAGATCCTTCATATACACTAGGGGTGAGTCTGAGGCAAATGTGTGGAATCCTGGCATGAAACAATTTCATAACTTTAATAAAAATGTACATATTCTCCTAGCATGTATTTCAAATTTAACATCTGAAAAAAATTGTGACAGAAATATGCATTTGTTTATAAAATATGTATAAATTCTTATAATTTCAAAGCTAATGTGTTTATTGAGATAACTTGGAAAATACAGAGAACTATATATAAAGGAAAGAATGTTAATCACCCCCAGGTTAATAGTTGTTCCCCACTAGTCTTTTTTCCCTGTGTGCTTATGTATCCACATATACAGACATTTTTTCCATTGTTTGTTTGTCCCTTTGAAATTTTGCCTTTTTATTTTTTAGTATTTATTTATTATTTATTTGGCTGCACCAGGTCTTAGTTGTAGCATGTGAACTCTTTGTTGTGGCATGTGAGATCTAGGTCCCTGACCGGGGATCAAACTTGTGTCCCCTGCACTGCAAGACAGATTCTTAACCGCTGGACCACCAAGGAAGTCTAGAGAATTTAACTTTTTAGATAAAAATAGGTAGGACATGCCCATGGACAAAAAATTCAAAATGTGCTAAAATGATTTTTAAAGTATGTTTCCTCTTACCCAGTCCCTTTCCCCAGAGGCAGCTGTTGTTACCCATTTTCTTCTCTGACCATTTGGAGATAATCTATGCACATATCATATTAATTTTTATTTTTTTTCTTCTCTACAAATGGTAGCACACTGTGCCCACTGTCCTGACCTGAGAATTCTTAGAAATTTTTTTTGTATGAATCATATGGGACTGCCTCTATTTAATCATTGTTTTTAGTGATTGGACATAGTTTCACTTTCTAGATGTATCACAATATGTTGTATATATGTGGATTTATATTTTTTTCTAATCGTTTGTTATAAAACAGTACTTCAAAATAAATATCCTTGTATTTACCTCTTTGTGCATTTGCTTTTCATTGAGCTTATTTTAGTGATTTCAACAAAAGTGTAAAAGTGTTTTTGTCACTGAGTGATTGATTTGTGATCATAAATAACAGATAGTCACTTCTGGTGGTCGTGTTAGTCAGCAGTGCAAGGTCATCATCAGAATAATCGTTTGGTTAATTTTTTATATTGATAATTTAATCTTACTGTAATCTCATCCTCATCCACATATAAGGATATAGGGAATATATAGTTAGGACCACAGTTTATCATTTGTGATTAAATCATAAGCACTTTTGTAAAAGTATGTGATGAAAATATTGACTGTACCTGTAATAAAAATAGTTTTGTGGAGAAGATAAGTTGTAAGAGAGCATTAAGCAATAGAATTTCTGAACTCAGATGGATGGTGGTAGGCATTAACTGCCCAACCCTCTCATTAAATAAATTAGGACATTTAGGCCTAAGGATCTAAGGGCCTAAGGACCTAAGGACCAGAAGGCCTTCGTTGAGGCTGAGCTGGTAAAGAATCCGCCTGCAATGTGGGGGACCTGGGTTCAATCCCTGGGTTGAGAAGATCCCCTGGAGAAGGGATAGGCTACCCACTCCAGTATTCTGGCCTGGAGAGTTGCATGAACTGTATAGTCCATGGGGTTGCAAAGAGTCAGACAGGACTGAGCAACTTTCACTCAGGCCTAAGGAACATTGAATGCCCACTCTACCTACCGCCAGACCTAGGCCCATCCATACTCCTTCCACACCGTGGTGTATTTTTTCCAGAATTAAATATGCTTTTCTTTGTCCTTCTGAACCTCTGTGATACCAAATCATGAGAGAAAACTGATCTAGGATTCAGATCCAGATTTTCTGAACTTTCTTTGCTATGGTATATCTAACAGAAATTATACTGTCATTCTTAGTTAAAAGCCTGCTGTATTTTCATTATTGCCTTTCTATTTTGTTAATGCAAGTAATTGTATTCACTGTCTATGTGGCTTTTTAGGAACCCACATGCTCTGTAAATTTTGCCTTAAATTTGCTGTATTAACCTGTGGCCTTGGTCATTCATTCATTTAGTTAGCAGGCACTATGGCGTATGAATTCAGTGAATTCCTCACAAGATTTAGGAGCCTGGATGTTAACTCATACAAGTTTGCAAAGGTGCTTTTAAAATTACAGTAGCATTTGCCATCCCAAATTCCAAAGATTCCTGGATGCCCTTAGGGAAGTCTTACCCGCTTACCCCACCCTAAATGTCCTATCTCTTTATTCTAAATGCCCCATCTCTTTATAAAATTTCATCCAAATTTAGCCCCTGAGTTCAAATACTTCCCTTTATGTGACAGAATATCTTTGGAAATGTTAAAGTTAATTTCCAGAGATATATTTCCTTGTTATTATTGATTTATAATTTAATTCTGTTTTGGTCAAATAATTGCTCTGTATGATTTCTGTCCTTCAGAACGCACTGAGTTTTTTTGTTTGCTTTTTATGGCACATTATACAGTCTATTTTGATGAATGCTATATGCACTTTGTTAAAAAAAAAGAATGTTCTCAACTATTGAAATGTTGGATACATTGCAGTTAGTTCAAGCTGGCTGAATGGTTTTCAAATACATTCTTTATCATTATTATTAAAAAAATTGCAGTGGCATTGTAGGACACATGATACCAACATATGAATTAACAAATTGTGGGACTTTCCTGGCAATCTAGTGGTTAGGGCTCTGTGCTTCCACTGCAGAGGGCCACAGGTTTGATCCCATGTTGGGGAACTAAGATCCTGCAAGCCACGCGGTGCAGCCAAAAAAAAAAAGTTGTAACTCTCTACTATAATTTTTTTAATATTTATCTAGAGTAAATCTAGCTTTGACTTGATGTTGTATCTCTTTAATAGTATGTAAGAGTGAATGCACACCCATGTGGGGTTCCAGATTCTAATATCATTATCCTCTGGCTAAGTCATTGGTTATTACTGATAAAAGCAGTTTATGTGTTTTCTTTGATTTAGCTGCACAGACTTAGCTCTAGACACAGCTTAATGAATAGTGTACTTTCTCTTTTGGCTAGGGTAGCTTCAGAGGAGAGCTGTCATTTGAAAGCTGAGCGTATCAGATGGTTGACAGTATGTGCTATGTGTGCCTTACACGGGACCTGTCATCTGGGAGGAGAAAGGGTCTGTTCAATCTTTCATTCTCTGATGCATCCCATTCTGGCCCTCAGAGAGGGTGGCTAATGTTCAAGAGCCACGCCCACATGTGGCTTACGCATAGCTAGGCATCATAGAAAAATAAAAACTGGACATTTATTAAGCACTTCCATATGCTCAAACGGCACTGTGCTGAGTGCCTTGTATACATGTAATCCTCAAAAATATTTATAAGGTAGGTACTATTATTGTCCTCGTTTTGAAGATAAACAGACATATAGTTAAAGAATTTGCTCAAAGTTACATAGCTAATAAGTCCACTCTTAATCATACCTCTGCCTTGCCTCTGTGTTAAAGATCAGGGTGAATGACCTGATCTTTAACACAGAATGTTGATTGTTGCAAGTTCCAACAGCTTGTTCTAACTTGGAGTTATTGTGGCAACTCTCTTGTACCATGACGTCTGACTTTATTGAGCTGTTTTTGAAACATTCTAATATGCTAGTTGAATATATTGACACATTTATTGTATTACTTTGAATTGCTGCTTTGGTCATAGACTATAGTTTTATGGAATTAATGTCTCTTGCTAGTTTTCTTTAGATAATTTAACAGTGGATGTGATACATTTATTTATTCCTAAGTAAGAATCCTATCAAGATATTTAAAGAGGTGTAATTTAATATGCCTCTGAAAAATGAACGGGGAGTGTGACCTTGTTTTTTATGTTTGAAGATCCAGAATGGCAGGAGTAAAGAACAAAGGCTTATGATGGGACCACCTGACATTCAAAGTAAGACCAGCTTTTCTTTATATTCGCCTTTATAAATGCTTGATAATTCAAGTACAAAATGTTGCATGTTTAGAGCTGGCCATTCCTTTATCTACATATTTTAATTAAGCTCTCAAAATGAACAGTTAAACTCTTAAAGTATATTCACTGGCATTTCTAGTTATCCATCAAATTAGCTTATTTGAATGTAAATACCTCTGACTTCATCATTTTGGCTATATATTTTAAAAGATGTGACATTTATACCTCAAACAGAACTATAACCAGGCCATGTTAAACATTAATCGAGCCGTGGTCATAAGCCATGTTAAACCAAATATCTAGGAGCAGGAAGAAAAAAGGTTACTAGGATCTTGTTTTATAGCCCATTTAATAAATGTAGATACTGTAAGATGACATTCGCCACCTCTACAAATAAAAGAATTAAAAAAAATCCTAGTCATCTGGTCCCATCACTTAGTGGCAAATAGATGGGAAACAATGGAAACAATGATAGACTATTTTCTTGGGCTCCAAAATCATTGCTGTTGGTGACTACAGCCGTGAAGTTAAAAGATGCTTGCTCCTTGGAAGAAAAACTCTGACCAACCAGGACAGCATATTAAAAAGCAGAGACATTACTTTGCCGACAAAGGTCCATCTAGTCAAAGCTATGGTTTTTCCAGTAGTCATGTATGGATGTGAGAGTTGGAGTATAAAGAAAGCTGAGGGCTGAAAAATTGATACTTTTGAACTGTGGTGTTGGAGAAAACTCTTCAGAGTTCCTTGGACTGTAAGGAGATCCAACCAGTCCATCCTAAAGGAAATCAGTCCTGAATATTCATTGGAAGGACTGATGCTGAAGCTGAGACTCCAGTACTTTGGCCACCTGATGCAAAGAACTGACTCATTTGAAAAGACCCTGATGCTGGGAAAGATTGAAGGCAGGAGGAGAAGGGGACGACAGAGGATAAGTTGGTTGGATGGGATTACCGACTTGATGGACGAGTTTGAGCAAGCTCTGGGAGTTGGTGATGGACAGGGAAGCCTGGAGTGCTTCAGTCCATGGGGTTGCAAAGAGTCGGGACATGACTGAGCGACTGGACTGAGTCATTTCAACCAAAAGATTTAAGGGATGTAAGATCTCTGTCATCACTCTTAAAACATCAGCTCTTGATGCTATCATTTTCAGGAAGGGTACTTTTTGCTTGTCTTGAGTCCTCCTTGAAGAGAGGGCTCAGTCTTACTGTAGTGGATGTGATTGTACTTAAGAGGCAGGGCTGCTTAGACAGGTCAGGAGGGCTCAGTCCTACCTGAGGAGCTTGGAATTTGTCCTGTGTGCAGTGGCGATCCTGAGTGTACCAAGCAGGGTGGTGGCTGGATGGAAGCCTCCTTTATGTGGCAGGCCCCTTGCCAACATCCCCTGACTCTGCCAATATACTGTCTGTGTGCACCTCCAAACATTCTGCCCACATCAGCCAGATGGAGCAGGTGGAATGTCCATCATTCCATGCATAAAAGTCGGCCCTCCAGCCAGAGCTGTTGAAGAGTGAGTTAATTTCTGACAGCATGTTTCTTAAAACACCGGTGAGGGTGGTGAGAGTTAGCTGTTTAAATTGGGAGACCTGGTGGATTTGGATAGGAATTTAAAATAATCAGAGCTCTTTCCACTGGGCTCTGTGATGGCCGATTTATCCTTAATGGTAATGATACAGGTGAGGTAGAGGAGCTCTCAATAGCCCTGCAGATCCTTAGGAGAGCTGGTTGCCTGCTCTTGCCTGAATATGGTTCATTTGCTGGTAAAAGAGAAAAGCATCCTGATAACTTGCCCTCAATCTAATAGAAGTTTAAAATAATCAAACCAAGTGTTCATATTATTTCGGACTTTCAAATAGATTTCAACTGGATGATGATTGCAATAACTATAATTTATTAACACTTTTAGTAAGTGCTAAGTACCCTGAAACACCAGTACTTTGGCCACCTCATGCGAAGAGTTACCTCATTGGAAAAGACCCTGATGCTGGAAGGGATTGGGGGCCGGAGGAGAAGGGGACAACAGAGGATGAGATGGCTGGATGGCATCACCGACTCGATGGACATGAGTCTGAGTAAACTCCGGGAGTTGGTGATGGACAAGGAGGCCTGGCTTGCTGCGATTCATGGGGTCGCAAAGAGTTAGACATGACTGAGCGACTGAACTGAACTGAACTGAACTGAAGTACCCTGAACTGAGATGAACATTACATAGATTATTTTGTGTGTTTTCCTTTAATTCTGTCAAACCATGATTGTTAAAATATAAAAAAGTGAACATTTCCTCTTAATTCTGAGTTTCAGACATAACTACTATTAATGTTTGATCTGTGTACCTCTAATAAATATATGTAATATACACACACAGATACATGATTTTAAGTACATTGGCTCAATATTAAACATATTATTCAGTAATCTGTTTTTCTCTTAATATATTCTACATATGTTTTCATGTCAAGTACATAAAATCTCTGTTATCTGCTTTAACATTGCATAGTATTCTATTATATGTACCATTATTTATTTAACCAGTTTCTTGTTAGTAGACTTTCAGGCTCTTTCTAGCTTAGGGCCATTACAGTCCTTCAGTACCTCTCCATGACATTTTTGCACACTTGTTCTGTTATTTCCTTAGGATAAACTTCTAGAAGCAGAACATTGGTTTAAAGGGTATTGCTAATTGTCCCTTAAAAATTCTGTTTCGGCCTATACAGCATTACCATTTGAAAGTGCTCATTTCCCCAAACTTGACCAACACTGGCATTTTCTTTGCTTGTCTTTAGATATTATTCCTCATTTCTGCAGCAGTCTTATAAATTAGGTGCTCATCTCAGAGATTAAAAAACAAAACAAGACAAAACAAAACCCCACCAAACCCTGAGACTTCAGGAAGAAACTTGCCCCAGATCACAGAGCTTATCAGTGATGGTGCTAGGGTTTCAGCCAGCCCTTCATGGCTTCAAAATGGGTGGTTTCTCCACTTCCCCGGGACTAGTAAAGTCATTTTTTATCTACTTTGCTTTAGGCTCATCTACATTTGCTAAGCCCACTGTCCGATATCTTGCCATTGACATTTTATTTTACAATCTTCCATTGACACTGGATTAAGAAAACATGGCCATCTCTTCCATTAAGTGGCAAACTCATAAAAGCTTTTCCTTCTTTGAGTCTCTAAGGCTGTTCCCTTGAGGCATTGTGTGCAATTTCAGCACACGCAGTAAAGCTATTGATATGTTGGGAAGTAAGTTTATCAGATTCTCCCTATCAGGTTAAAAACTCCCCCGTCACTGGGTTCTTACCTGGAAAAGGGCAAGGGAGAACCTTCTTTCACTTCTATTTAGGTGGGTTTTCTACACAACTCCTGTTTATCATGGGGACTTGTGTTTTGTTATCAGTTAGTTAAGTGTTTCAGTGTGAGGTTAGAAGCTTGGGGCTGAGTATAGCTGGGGAAGAAAGAGATAGTGGGGGGAAGAAAATCGGGAAAGAGAACCAGGTGTGGCATAAAAGCCAGCAGGGACTAGGAACAGTCCTAGCTCTCCTTCAGGTTTGTTAATGATTTCTCTCTCACCCCCAGGAGAACCAGTGAAGAGATCCATTCAGGAATCAGGAGCATTTTTGCCTCAGGTACGGAATAAATGATCTGACTTGGTAGTGTAAGCACAGTATCTGTGGAGAACAGTGGTGGCTTTACAAATCTCTGTCTATTAAGAATTCTTTGTGACAGAAGGACGCTGAGGATGCTATTCTGAGAACTCTTCTGTTCTAAAGGGGAACCTTGGATGTAGCAAAGAAAAAGATGTTGAAGTGGATTGCCATTAGTGAACTTTGGAATACAGGCAAATTCCAAAGTGGCATTTCTCTTCTCAGCTGAGTGATTGCTGAGTAAATAAGTAAGCAGTTGACCCTGAACCTTGACTTGTTATGACTTTTTCTATGCTGGTACGTCTTCTCTATAACAGAAGGCAATAGAAGGCCTGCTTTTGTGTGGGTTTGGAAAAATATCACTTGTACAAACTCAGGTTGCTGTGGAAACTTATGACCCATCTTTTCTCTGTGTTTTACGTTATCTTTATGTCACAAAGCTAATGTGTAAAGCGACTGCGGGCTTCATTAAAACTAATTAGAAACTAAAATAACTGGTTGATGTTGACGGGAAATGTCAGTCATGGTGACTTCAGCCTGTGCCTGTTGAGTAACTCATCTGCCAAAAGGAAAGTTAAGGAAATCCAAAAGAAAAGATAGTATGGGTGGGACGTTGAGGTAAGAGAACAATGTTTAGCTTCTTTGACAATCCCTGCTTTCCTTTCCAGCACGTAGTGGAAGAGAGATATAAGATGCAGAGCAAGCCCCTGGGAATCTGCCTGATAATTGACTGCATCGGCAATGACACAGGTAGGTGTGGATGCTCCAGGTGAATTGATGCCCATGGTGATGTCGAGGCACACACAAGCAGTAATCATCAGAGGCGTCGACCCTAGCTGCTGTTTAACAAACCACTGCCAGAAATGTGGTTTCACACAGGAAGGGTAGTTTCTTACTCACGTCTGGTGGGGATGGGGCTGGGGAGCGTCACTGCAGGTGAACGTCAGTGGGGTCATCGTCTGAGGGCTTGGAGGTTTCTTTGGATCCTCTATGTATGGCTGGTGGGTGAAGGAAGTGAGTGGAGGAGCTCAGAAGGACTTCAGGGACAGGCTTGAAAGTGATACGTATCATTTCTACCCACAATCCTTTGGTTAGAACTCATGGCCCCTTCCAACCACAATAGACAAGGAACTGAGGCTAGCCGTGTGTCAAGAGGAAAATGAAAGGGAGCTGGAGGAACCCACAGTGCTGTCTCGGGCACAAAGGCAAATTTTGTGAAAGTTGGGGAGGTTCTGTCTTGTCTTTCCATACTAGATGCTGCGGCAGGAAGGAGTCCTGAAGTCCAAAGAGGGGTTAAAAATTGAAGGTTTTTCTGGGCTTCAGTATTATCAGATGCCCCATCATTTCACCTAGATGAAAAGCTTTTCTGGGGAATATTAAAAATAGGATAAATTTGTGCTCGTTTAGAGGCAATGTGTCTGCCACCCTGGCCTTTGGTTATTGGCCTGAGTCTATACTACCTGTTTATCCTTGTTTGAATCTGAATGGATTCTTTTGCTCAGTCGTTGGATGTCTGACTCGAACTGAATCAATCACTGGTGATGCATCAAAAAATAAGGAGAAGAGCTTATATATGTGCAATAAAATTTGGTTTCATTATTTATCTCTTTCCTGAAAGGATTGATCGTTTTATTTCCACAGTTTTCCAGCTTCGCAACATTCTCTTAGAATGGGTCGGAACTGTGTTTTTTAGGCTCACGTAAAATGTTACCATGGTGGAACTTGCCTGGTGGTCCACTGGCTATGACTCTGCTCCCAGTGCCTGGGGCCTGGGTTCAATCCCCGATCAGGAAACCGGATCCACCTGCCTTAACTAAAGATCCTGCATGCCCCCCAAAGATCAAAGATCCTGTATGCCACAACTAAGACATGGTGTGGCCAAACAAGTAAAAATAAACATATATATTTAAATGTTACCATGGTGAGTTTTATGGGAAGAGAATCCAAGAAAGGTCCAGTTAGCAACTCTTACACTGAATTTCCTGGGATTTCAGATATGATCTCACTCTCTCCTGTCCTGTATTTGGTTAGATGTGAGAAATGCTGTCTCCTGAGCTATAGATGTGTCCCATATTTATTTATTTTTATTTTTCTTAAACGGAGGTGTATTTGATGTACAAGATTTGTTCTTTCTGTTTTAGCCCTTAGTGTTCACTTAAGAATGAGGAAATACCTTCTCAGAAAGAGATTGTGTGATCGTCCTCCTGTTTCAGTTGTCACCAGTTTGGTTTCACGCATCAGCGAGAAGTTCCCAACTGAACTTGGTGTAGGATATTGAGCTGTTGCGTGAGGAGAATCACAAAGATAAAGCCATGACTTGTGATTTCCGTGGCTAAATTCCAGTGTCTACGTCCCTTGTTGAGTTATGACCCTCTTGTGGGCCGGGACGGAGCATGTATTTGTATTTTTCTGTGTTACAGAGTTACGATCAGAGTTGAGCCCTGGGATTCCACCACGTAGGTGTGAGTCATGGCTTTGCCATGTCCTGGTTGGTTCCCTGGGGCACTTTTTCTAGCCTCTCTGTAGCTCCATTTTGCTTCTGTAAACTGAGTTCATAACAGGACACACCTCACAGGGAGATTGGGAAGAGTGAGTGAGTCGTGCTTGATAAGAACTTAGGGCAGTGCCTCACACACACACACACACACACACACACACACACACACACACATTTATCAGGCACTAAAATATCCATTTTGTGGACATTGGTTAATGTTATTTGTCCATTGTGTTTGTTTAATTTTAGTTGTAGATCGCTGGGCTAGAACTCGCCATGGCTTTGAGCTTAGCACATGGACCCTGACCCCAAACCAGTGAGGGACCAGAGAACTGGGATCCAGAGGCCTGTATCAGTATCTGCAAAATAGCTCAAAGATACTGTCTGTTGATGGGTACGCAGGACTTTGCACCAACACTGTCCTTGACTTTGTTTCTCCCTGGTCTGGCGTTCCCTCCATTCCTTCCATTCCTGATTAACAGCTGCTGGAATCTGCCCATTGGAACTCAGGGAGGGTCATGGAGGCTGGGTGAAGGCTGTTTTCTATAATCAAAGAAATGCAGGGCCCCACAGGGCCCCTGCACAGTATCACTCTTATCCCCATTTCAAGATGAGCAACCAGAGCACAATAAACTCCCTTTCTATCTTTTCTCATTAAGGAATAGAGCTGGGATTTGAAAGCTTGACTACAAAGCCTCTGTTTTTAGCCACATGAGCTTCTGCTCTGTGTCTTCAGAACCTGGAACTGGATGGCACATGAGAGTTCAGTAAATATTTGTTGGGTGAATGAACGAAGGAACAAACTCTATTGGTCTTGGTATGTTTCTAAAACCATTCCTTTGTTCCTGTAGAATTTAGCAGACTCCCTTACACCTATCAGTTCCTGTCCTCAAAAAAAAAATGAGACTTCTATCCAAAGAGTATGTGATTTCCCCAAAGCTTTATAGATTTATTTTTCCTTTATTCCATAAATGTTTATTGAGCACCTACTATGTGCAAAACACCACGCTTGGCCCTATGTGAAGCAGGTATAGTGGCTCATTCTTTAAAAAAAATTTTTTTTTAAGTTTTTTTTTTTTTTTTTCATTAGTGGCTCATTCTTGAGAAGATCTTTAGAGAAGTCAGTAACCTCTACTTGGAGCAGACGTAGAGGCTTAAGGATTTGGGGCTAATTGTCTCAGTTCAGTGGCTTTGTGCCTGGCGTCCTCACTGTTGAGTCACTTGTGTCAGAGACTTCGCAAAGCTAGGCTTACACGAGGCCCTGCTTCAGGGTGCCCTGACAGAGCATCTTGTTAAGGAGGGGAGAAGTGAAAGCCCCAGGTCACAGACACGTGGACTCTGGACCTTGACCTTGGGGCTGAGGTTTTTAGACTGAATGAAAGATGGTGTTTGCAGATTTTAAGAGGATGTGTTTATTCGTCTTTTCTCCCTCACTGTTTCTGAAAAGCTTGAAGATTTTTGTGTGCTCCTTTAACTAGGCTAAGATGTAGATTTCTCTAACTGATGCTGCACACATCTCTGAGAAATTTGCGCAAGTAAACTTTCTCTTCTAACAGAGCAGCAGTGGTTCTGAAGGCCGAAAGTTGATCAGAGAGCTTCTTTTGCAAGGGTGTTGACTGGAGCTTGGCTGCTCCTTGGGGTTACGCAGCCCTTTTCCTCAATTTTGCTTAATGGAATGGGTTGACAACCCAAATCAGCAGCATTTTCCTATACTGATAGATATAAACAAATCTCAGCAAGGGGAATCAGAGCAGCCATGGTGGCCTCTGCTCCTGAGCTTTGAAAACACGTGGAAGTCTGACCTGAGATGGTGATGGAGGCTTCACTCCCATAGAGCAGCCACTGTTGCCTGCCAGCTTGAGTGCCAAGGAAGATGAAGCCTCCCCCTCTCAACTTCCACGGCATTAGCGGACTCTTAAAGATAGCTTCCCTGGGAATTGGGCAGGGGGAGGGTGTGAGGAGCCAGGAAGTCTGTGGTGGATGCTTTTTTTCCTGGGCATTCTTGTTTAGTTTGGCTGTGCTGGGCCTTGGTTCCTGTGCAGGTTTTTCTCGAGTTGCAGTGCATGGCCCTCTCGTGGCGCTGGCTTCTCTTCATGAGGAGCGTGGGCTCTCGGGCATGTGGGCTTCAGCAGTTGCGGCTCCTAGGTCTAGAGCACAGGCTCAGTACTTGTAGTACATGGGCTTAGTTGCTCTGCGGCATGTAGGGTCCTCCCAGATCAGGGATCGATCCTGTGTCTCCTGCATTGGCAGGCATGTTCTTTACCACTGAGCCACCAGGGAAGCCCTTTCTGAGCATTCTTATCCTCTGAGACTTAAGCAACCATTCAGCTGGAAACCTAGCATCACTAATGAAATTTCCCTTTAAATCGGTGTGTGTGTGAGTGTGTGTGCCCTCAGCCATGTCCGACTCTTTGCGAACCCCAGTTCTGGGGTTCTGCAGCCCACCAGGCTTCTTTGTCCATGGAATTCTCCAGGCAAGAATACTGGAGTGGGTTGCCATTCCCTTCTCCAAGGGATCTTCCAGACCCAGAGATCGAACCTGCATCTCTTGAATTGGTAGGCGGGTTCCTTACCACTGAGTTACCTGGGAAACCCTTTAAATCAGTGCTACATAGCAAACCCTTTTTTCACAGACAGCATAAATCTAGGATATAAAGAAGAATTTTAGGTCCACAAGCCCTTATTGGAGACCCTTGTATTTCAAAATTTAAAAGTTTAAGAGTTCAGAACAATGATGGTGGTACATATACTGTAATTTATAGAACATTCCAGTGGGGTCTAGGGTAGTGCCCCATAATCTGTGATTATTTCTACAGCAAAAGAAATAGATATTTGCACTAAGTGGAATAAAGACTATAAATAGCTTTTCATCAGTTCAGGAAAGATTTTGCTACAAAACAAATTAGGGAAAAGAACTTAAGTTTTTCAGATTCTGGAGTTTTGGAATTGTGGAAAAGGCGTGGTGGGTATGTGGAAAAGCAGAGGACTTTAATGCTGCCTGAGGGACCACAGAAGCTTCTCTTGACATGCACTTGACATGTTTATTATTAATATTGTTTTCTCCTAAGAAAAGCTAGTCTGGAAGGAATTACTAGTCATCATGTGTAGCTAAAAAAAATGACATTTGTAAAGTAGCTTATAATTTTGTGTGTCCAGTAAATGGATTGTCCAGTAAAACCCCCTGATTGGTGTATCTGAACAAATGGAAAGTCAGGTTTATACAAGCCCCGCCCCGCCACTCCCCACTTCCCTTCTCACGCTTCTGTCTTTTTTTTGTTTGTTTGTTGTTGTTGTTTTTTTCCACTCCGCCCCACCGCGCCCGCCGCTCCCCCGCTGCTTCTGTCTTTATTCACCATTTTCCTTCCACTTGGAGGCCTTTCCTTTGCCCTGGTGTTTTTTTGGGGGGAACCGCAGCTGAATTACACCTTTCCCATAATTTCCTCTTCAGGTGTCTCAGACCTCACTGACTTTCCCTACTCTGATCTCCTATTTTACATAAACTCCTACTGCTCTATGTGACATGTCAGTTATTGTTTTATATGCATTTATACACATCTCATTGGAAAAGACCCTGATGCTGGGAGGGATTGGGGGCAGGAAGAGAAGGGGATGACAGAGGATGAGATGGTTAGATGGCGTCACTGACTTGATGGACATAAGTTTGAGTAAACTCCGGGAGTTGGTGATGGACAGGGAGGCCTGGCTTGCTGCGATTCATGGGGTTGCAAAGAGTCGGACATGACTGAGTGACTGAACTGAACTGAACTGAACTGAACTGATACACACCCAAGTACCCCCAGTCCTGCCTCCCAGCACATGGCTCACCGCCGCCCCCTCTCCTATGTGATCGTTCTGCTCCATGCCCTGAGACACGTGGAGTGGGCACCAACCATGGCCACGAGCGCCTTTGCCCCACACTGTCACCGAGCCACACTGATGCCCAAGGCCCCAGCAGAGCTGTCGAGGAGAGACCTGCGGCAATGGCAAGCACCCGTCGGCCCACAGCGGCTGCTTTTCCGCAGGGGATTCCGCCATCGCCCCATGTTGGTGCACTTTATCGGCCGTCCACTTCACCTCCTAAGAAAACAGTCTCTAAACAGACATGAAACCCTTTGGTGATAGAGGAGCCCAAGATTGGGCTAGAAGGAGACTGTGGTGTGCGATTACCCCCGTGGAGAGTTCTTAGGGGAAGTCGATGACAGGTTGGAGAGAGGGGATGGAGTGTATCCTGGATAGATAGATAGTTTGGAGGGAATGGTAAATGATTGGATGTCATAACTAGCTGAGGGGTGTGTGGAACAGGGAGCTGTGTGTGTGTGTGTGCCCGCATGCCTACCTTCAGTTAGGAGTGGGGGAAGAAGGTCTTCTGGGTAAATCTGGCCTCGCTGTTGTAGGACTGAGAGCTGTGGTCAGGCAGGTGGAATACCGTGTTGGTCAGGTGGTCCGCCCTGGAGGCGTCTCTGCCTGGAGCACAGCTGCAGCCTCCCACCTGGTTGGCAAGGTTTTCCTGGCCGGCCCCACTGTTGTCCGCATGCCCTGTCACTTCACCGCGCGGTCGTGTAACTGCCAGCATGGGTCCACACTCATCTTCACACTGATGCCTCCCGGGTGCCTTGGCCTGCCTCCCAGAGCCCACTTAAGACCAGGACCCTCTTGGAGCCACCACTGGTGCATGAGAGTCACAGCCAGCCCAGGACCTGGCACAACGGCTAAGCCTCCCACAGCGGTGGCTGGCATGAGGCACGCGGGAAGGGAGGTGTGTTCATGGCCACTGGCCCCACTCACAGATGTAGATACCCCTCCCGCACCTTCTGCTGCTCACACCCGCGGCGACCGCCCCAGCCCACCCGTAACCCCACCCTGTCCAACCCCACCGCCTTACCACCAACAACGGCAGGAGCCCCAGCGCAAGCCCAGGGGCATCACTGCAACTGCCAGGAGCACCAGCCACAGCCCCTCAGGAGGGAGGAAGGCAGGCATCCGGAGGCCCCAGGTGGGTCCTGGTGGACGCGGTGCTGCTGGAGAGTCCAGGCAGTGGTGGGGGCATCTGAGAAGGAAGAAGCTGGTGGTGGACAGCTTGGAGTGGGCAAGGTTGCCACTACTGTCAAAAGGTTTGTCCTGGGGGACAGTGGAGGTGGCCTGACTGTGCTAGGGCTAGAGCTGCAGGGTCCCAGGGGGCTGGTGTCACAGCGCTAAGGCCGGCAGAGCAAGCGTGAGCTAAAAGGGTAGTAGGATTGTGCCAGGGAGATCAGTAGGTGGCAGGGGGAGAGGAAGAAGAAAGGCTTCCTTGACCGGGAATCGACCCTGGGCCGCGGCGAATCCTGACTGCTGTACAACCACGGAGCATCAGGGGTTTGCCCCTGGCCTGCTCCTGCTGAACCCAGCACCTCCACGCCACCCGCTCTGTGCCACCTTGGTGCCCACACCTGGCCCAGATGAAGCAGGACAAAGGCTAACAGAGTGTTGCCAAGAGAACCCACTGGTCATAGCAAACACCCTCTTCCAACAACACAAGAGAAGACCCTACACATGGACATCACCAGATGGTCAATACCGAAATCAGATTGGTTATATTCTTTGCAGCCAAAGATGGAGAAGCTCTATACAGTCAGCAAAAACAAGACTGGGAGCTGACTGTGGCTCAGGTCATGAACTCCTTATTGCCAAATTCAGATGTAAATTGAAGAAAGTAGGGAAAACCACTAGACCATTCAGGTATGACCTAAATCAAGTCCCTTATGATTATACAGTGAAAGTGACAAATAGATTCAAGGGGTTAGATCTGATAGACAGAGTGCCCGAAGAACTCTGGGCAGAGGTTCATGACATTGTACAGGAGACAGGGCTCAAGACCATCCCCAGGAAAAAGAAAAGCAAAAAGGCAAAATGGTTGTCTGAGGAGACATTACAAATAGCTGAGAAAAGAAGAGACACCAAAGGCAAAGAAGAAAAGGAAAGATATACCCATTTGAATGCAGAGTTCCAAAGAATAGCAAGGAGAGATAAGAAAGCCTTCCTCAGTGGTCAGTGCAAAGAAATAGAGAAAAACAACAGAATGGGAAAGACTAGAGATCTCTTCAAGAAAATGAGAGATACCAAGAGGTCATGCAACGATGGCATCAATAAAGGACAGAAATGGTATGGACCTAACAGAAGCAGATGATATTAAGAAGAGGTGGCAAGAATACACAGAAGAACTATACAAAAAAGATCTTCATGACCCAGATAACCATGGTGGTATGATGACTCACCTAGAGCCAGATACCCTGGAATGCAAAGTCAAGTGGGCCTTAAGAAGCATCACTATGAACAAAGCTAGTGGAGGTGATGGAATTCCAGTTGAGCTATTTCAAATCCTAAAAGATGATGCTGTGAAAGTGCTGCACTCAAATATACCAGCAAATTTGGAAAACTCAGCAGTGGCCACAGGACTGGAAAAGGTCGGTTTTCATTCCAATCCCAGAGAAAGGCAATGCCAAAGAATGTTCAAACTACTGCACAATTGCCCTCATCTCACATGCTAGCAAAGTAATGCTCAAAATTCTCCAAGCCAGGCTTCAACAGTATGTGAACCAAGAACTTCCAGATGTTCAAGCTGGATTTGTGAAAGGCAGAGGAACCAGAGATCAAATTGCTGATATCCTTTGACAGTCATAGAAAAAGCAAGAGAATTCCAGAAAAACATCTATTTCTGCTTTATTGACTACGCCAAAGGTTTTGACTGAGTGGATCACAACAAACTGTGGAAAATTCTTAAAGAGGTGGAAATACCAGACCACCTGACCTGCCTCCTGAGAAATCTGTATGCCGGTCAAGAAGCAACAGTTAGAACTGGCCATGGAACAACAGACTGGTTCCAAATTGGGAAAGGAGTACGTCAAGGCTGTATATTGTCCCCCTGCTTACTTATCTTATATGTACAGTACACCATGAGAAATGCTGGGCTGGATGAAGCACAAACTGGAATCAAGATTGCCAGGAAAAATATCAATAACTTCAGATACATAGATGACACCACCCTTATGGCAGAAAGTGAAGCGGAACTAAAGAGCCTCTTGATGAAAGTGATAGAGGAGAGTGAAAAAGCTGCCTTAAAACTCAACATTCAGAAAACTAAGATTATGGTATTTGGTCGCATCACTTCATGGCAAATAGATGGGGAAACAGTGGAAATATTGACAGACTTTATTTTCTTGGGCTCCAAAATCACTACTGATGGTGACTACAGCCATGAAATTAAAAGACACTTGTTCCTTGGAAGAAAGCAATGACCAACCTAGACAGCATATTAAAAAGCAGAGACATTACTTTGTCAACAAAGGTCCGTCTAGTCAAGGCTATGGTTTTTCCAGTAGCCTTGTATGGATGTGAAAGTTGGACTATAAAGAAAGCTAAGCACTGAAGAATTGATGCTTTTGAACTATGGTGTTGGAGAAGACTCTTGAGAGTCCCTTGGACTGCAAGGAGATCCAACCAGTCCATCCTAAAGGAAATCCGTGCTGAATATTCATTGGAAGGACTGATGCTAAAGCTGAAACTCCAGTACTTTGGCTACCTGATGCACCCCTTGATGCTGGGAAAGATTGAAAGCAGGAGGAGAAGGGGATGATAGAGGATGAGATGGTTGGATGGCATCACTGACTCGATAGACATGAGTTTGAGCAAGCTCCAGGACTTGGTGATGGACAGGGAAGCCTGACGTGCTGCAGTCCATGGAGCTGCAAAGAGTTGGACACAACTGAGCAACTGAAATGACTGATACACTTTGCTTCTCCAACAAGAATATGGGCTTCTTGAAGAATAGGAACTACATGGCTTATTTCATCTGTATCCTGTCACCAGAGTGTTTCTCTAACACAGGAAGGGGAACTTTGTAAAGCATGAGTTTTGAGGTCAAGCGTGTTTTAAGAGAAGAGAATAATTTGTTCCCCTTTAGGAGCTTTGTGATGCATGTTGGCCTTAAAGCTTCTGATCAGTCTTTACTTCTGAGTAAAGAAACCTGGTTAAGTTTTGTCAATCTTGCATTTGTCCTTCATGTTTGACCTCAAAACTCCCCCTTCCACTAAGAATATTCTGCACACTTGTGTTGCATTCATGTGCTTTGTAATAACTTGAGCTGGGCTTATTAAAGTTACTCAATAAGTGATTGTAAATAGTCTGGTGAAGCAGCCACCCTTTCTTTTTTATTCTATACATTTATTTAATGAATCCCATTTTGTAGACAGTATTAAGATAAATGTGAGCTCATTTCAGTCAAAACACATTCTAACTGAATGGAGTCGTGACATTCTACTGTATTTAATTTTTTGGATTTCATCTCAGTAGTCTGCAAGCTGGTGGGCACTGCTGCTTCTTGCTTTTCCCTAACAGCCCTGTACTAACTGTCAGACCAGAAGAAACCCCTCTCAGGAGGTTAATAAAGGAACAGCTGAATTTTACAGAGCTAGGGTTGGGTCAGGTGTGGAGTTTCTAAGATGCATAGAAGAAGAAGTGGGACTTCTGCAGTCAGTTGAAGTTTTATTTTCCAAACTCAACACCCACATTTTTCTTCCCCTATTTGCAAAGAAGGACAGGGAAGTTACTGTTGATACATGGGGGTGCAGAATCTGAATCTGGCTACTCTGAGTCCATTTTAGTTAGCTTTCACTCTAAGGGGCTTCCCAGGTGGCACTAGTGGTAAAGAACCTGCCTGCCAATGCAGGAGACATAAGAAACATGGGTTTGATCCCTGAGTTGGGAAGATCTCCTGGAGAAGGAAATAGCGACCCACTCCAGTATTCTTGCTTGTGCAACCCTATGGACTGTAGCCTGCCAGGTTCCTCTGTCCATGGAGTTGCACAGAGTTGGACATGAGTGAAGTGACTTAGCACACTGGTTTCTAAGGAAGTAGATTCCATGCAAGAGAGGCATCACAGGCAGGCTCTATAATTGTGATGAAGTGGCTGCCTTTATATTCTTTAAAACTAATACTTTAAAAAAATTTTTTATTTACTTATATTTATTTTTGACTGTGCTGGTCTTTGTTGCTGCACACGGGCTTTCTCTGCCTGCGGTGAGCAGGGGCTGCCCTGTTGTGGAATGCTGGCTTCCCACTGCAGTGGCTTCTCTTGTTGCGGAGCGCAGACTCTAGGCACATAGGGTTTGGTAGTTGTAGCACGTGGGCTTAGCTGCCCCATGGCATGTGGGATCTTCCTAGAACAGGGATTGAACCCATGTCCCCTGCATTGGCAAGTGAATTCTTAACCGCAGGACCACAAGGGAAGGCCCCAAACTAATATCTTATGTTTGAATAACCACTTACAGTTTGCAAAGCATCTTGGCAGAAATGTCAGTGAATCCTTACAGCTACCTTCTAGAGGACATGGTATAGTCACTGATCCATTTTATAGATGAGTAAGTTACAGACGTCATTTCTTCAAAGCCACACTATCATGATCTTGATCCTGTATAGACTGGCTTATATCCATGTTCTTGCTGGGTCAAGAAAAGACAACAGCTGGCCTCAGTCCTCATCATCTGATAGAGAAAAGGTGTGTTATTAATGGGAAATGCCAGCTGGGATCCCTTCAGACCGTGTCCATTGAGTGGCTGTTGTCTCAGGAATATTTTTTTTTTTTCTATTTTGTGATGATCTTTTTTTTTTTTTTTTTTTTTAGTTGGAGGCTAATTACTTCACAACATTTCAGTGGGTGTCTCAGGAATATTTTAAGAGATCTTCTGTCTTGGTCTGAGGCCCATCCAGGTCTGGTGGTCTGATTGGCCTTATACTTGGCCTTGAGGACCTGTATGGCTTTTGGATCCACTTCCAGCTTTATTGTTTTTCCTTCTGTTCTTCTAGACCTCAGATTCCCATCTCCTTCTTAGCTCTTCTGTTAGTGTAAATTAGCCTTCTTTCAGGACCAGACAAGGTTTAGACCCATATGTGAGTGGAGGAGTCAGGACTGAAACTCAGACCTTGTGGTTCCAAGACTTCCTCTTTTACCCAGATTCATGCAATGGCCTGTTGACTGCCTTGCGACAGCCCAGCCAGAGCCTGCAGGCAGCCCAGATCAAAACAAGAAATTAAGTAAGGCGCAGGACAGCATGGGTTCTGTTCAGACCCCTGCATACGAGGATGGAAAGGGAGGAAGTGGCTTTCTTTCAAGGGCTTTGATAAGGGAGTCAGTCTATCAGTGAAAAGAGGCTTTTGAGGGGACTAAGCCAGTCTGGACTTCCATGGTGGCTCAGACAGTAAAGCGTCTGCCTACAATGCGGGAGACCTGGTTTCAATCCCTGGGTTGGGAAGATCCCCTGGAGAAGGAAATGGCAACCCACTCCAGTACTTTTGCCTGGAAAATCCCATGGACGGAGGAGCCTGGTAGGCTACAGTCCATGGGGTCGCAGAGAGTAGGACACGACTGAGCAACTTCACTTTCGCTTTCAAGTCAGTCTGGGACAAGGAAACAAAAGAGCTTTGAGTCCGGTGTTTCTCTGTTTGCTTCTGCCCCCTAGGGGAGAATATGCTCCATGATTGGAGAGTGACCCCTGAAAGGGAGAGTTTGGAATAAAGCAGAGGGGATGGCCCTGGGGTTCCCGCCCAGGTTCTCTCATGGTACAGCCCCACCTGAACCCAAACTGCACCCTGAAGCCTTGCCTACACCCTCGGAATCCTTGCCTACACCCTCAGAATCCTTGCCTGCACCCTCAGAATCCTTGCCTTCACCCTCGGAATCCTTGCCTGCAACCTTGGAATCCTTGCCTGCACCCTCGGAATCCTTGCCTGCACCCTCGGAATCTTTGCCTGCACCCTCGGAATCCTTGCCTGCACCCTCGGAATCCTTGCCTGCACCCTCACCCTCGGAATCCTTGCCTGCACCCTCGGAATCCTTGCCTGCGCCCTCACCCTCGGAATCCTTGCCTGCACCCTCGGAATCCTTGCCTGCGCCCTCACCCTCGGAATCCTTGCCTGCACCCTCGGAATCCTTGCCTGCACCCTCAGAATCCTTGCCTGCGCCCTCACCCTCGGAATCCTTGCCTGCACCCTCACCCTCGGAATCCTTGCCTGCACCCTTGGAATCCTTGCCTGCACCCTCGGAATCCTTGCCTACGCCCTCGGAATCCTTGCCTGCACCCTCGGAATCCTTGCCTACTCCCTCAGAATCCTTGCCTGCAACCTTGGAATCCTTGCCTACACCCTCAGAATCCTTGCCTGCACCCTCAGAATCCTTGCCTGCACCCTCAGAATCCTTGCCTGCAACCTTGGAATCCTTGCCTACACCCTCAGAATCCTTGCCTGCACCCTCGGAATCCTTGCCTGCACCCTCAGAATCCTTGCCTGCGCCCTCACCCTCGGAATCCTTGCCTGCACCCTCAGAATCCTTGCCTGCGCCCTCACCCTCGGAATCCTTGCCTGCACCCTCGGAATCCTTGCCTGCACCCTCGGAATCCTTGCCTGCACCCTCGGAATCCTTGCCTAGCGGGAGGTGCTGCTGTGCCTTATCTGCCACTCGGAGACCCTGTGTAGACAAGTGAGGTTGCTTGTCATAGGATTTTAGAGAGATTGACTCCTTCTTTATATCTCTTCATTATGGCATTTTACATATATATATATATATATATATACACACACACACTATATACATATAATTCATTGTTTTTTTTGCCCTCGCCTCCTGGTCAGGCAGAAGGACAACAGTGAATAGCTTAACTACATTCTCAGGTGATAGTTATCATTGCTTCCTTTTGCTGACTTACCTGGTGAATTGAAACGTGAAGTGGAAGTGTTAGTTACTCAGTTGTGTCCGACTGTTTGTGATCCCATGGACTGTAGCCTGCCAGGCTCCTCTCTCCATGGAATTCTCCAGGCAAGAATACTGGAGTGGGTTGCCATTCCCTTCTCCAGGGGATCCTCCCAACCCAGGGATTGAACTCAAGTCTTCTGTGTTGCAGGCAGATACTTTACCATCTAAGCCATCAGGGAGGCCCAGAATATAAGGTGGGAGGGAAGTTTCAGAGGGAGGAGACATGTGTATACTTATGGCTGATTCATTTTGATGTATGACAGAAACCAACACAATATTGTAAAGTAATTATCCTCCAATTAAATAAATTTTTTTTAAAAAAGGAGAAAGAAAGTGTAGTGGGTAGAGGTGAGAGAACTCATGACCTGGGTCAACCTTTCTGTGGCCTTTGGATCTAGATTTAGCTCTGCACTCTGCAAATGCACCCGTTCCTATGAACTTGTGGATTATTATAAGAAGGAGCCCCTTGAACAAAAGTTTTGGTTGAAAAGAAAAAGTGTTTTTCACTCTCATTTAGATGAGAGGTGGGCTCAGTCCATGCCTGAGGCCAGATGTGGTGGTGGCCTCAGTCAGGGAAAGAGATGTAACGGGACAGACTGTGACTGTGAACCTGGGACATGAGTCTCATAAGTCATGTTTCAGGCTGATTCTGTCCTCCTGCCCCATCCTCAGGACCTTTGCTGCTACTGCTGCTAAGTCACTTCAGTCATGTCCAACTCTGTGCAACCCCATAGACGGCAGCCCACCAGGTTCCCCCATCCCTGGGATTCTCCATGCAAGAACACTGGAGTGGGTTGCCATCCCCTTCTCCAGTGCATGAAAGTGAAAAGTGAAAGTGAAGTCACTCAGTCGTGTCCAACTCTTAGCGACCCCATGGACTGCAGCCTACCAGGCTCCTCCGTCCATGGGACTTTCCAGGCAAGAGTACTGGAGTGGGGTGCCACTGCCTTCTCTGCTCAGGACCTTTAAAGCCTCAGAAAAGAAAATGTTGGTTGCTCAGTCATGTCCAACTCTTTGCAACTCCATGGACTGTAGCCCTCCAGGCTTCTTGGCCCCTGAAATTCTCCAGGCAAGAATACTGGAGTGGGTAGCCATTTGCTTCTCCAGGAGATCTTCCCGACCCAGGGATAGAACCTTCACTGCAGACAGATTGTTTATCGTCTGAGCCACCAGGTTAAAGCCTCAAACCATGACACAAAAAGTAGAAACAGACAAGTAATGGAGATGAGACCATGTTGAGGATTATGACCCAGTGTCTCTTGAGCTTTCCTTACTCCTGTGTTGTTTTTCCTGTTTGTTTTTTCCAGACAGTCTTCGGGACACCTTCACTTCCCTGGGCTATGAAGTCAAGCGTTTCTTATATCTCACTATGCAAGATATAACCGACATTCTGTGCCAAGTTGCCCAGATGCCCCAGCACCATGACTCTGACAGCTTCGTGTGTATCCTGGTGAGCCGAGGGGGCTCCCAGAGCGTGTTTGGCGTGGATCAGACTCACTCTGGGGTCCCTTTGGATCATATCAGAAGGATGTTCATGGCAGACATGTGCCCCTCTCTCTCAGGGAAGCCAAAGCTCTTTTTTATTCAGAGCTATGTGAAATCAGAGGGCCAGCTGGAGGACAGCAGCTTCCTGGAGGTGGATGGGCCGTCAGTGAAAAGTGCAGAATCCAAGGCCGGGAAGCCTGGGGCCTACCGAGATTTGATTCACCGAGAAGCTGACTTCTTCTGGAGCCTGTGCAAAGCAGATGTGTCCCTGCTGGAGGGGCCCTCCAGCTCACCCTCACTGTACCTGCAGTGCCTCTCCCAGAAACTGTGGCAAGAAAGGTGAGCCACACAAGCTGAGGTGGATCCTGGCCCCAATTGTTTATTTTCTGCTGCCAACACGGAAGGGTCTTCCCAAGTGGTGCTAGTGGTAAAAATCCCACCTGCCAACACAGGAGACATAAGAGATGCGGGTTCGACCCTTGGGTTGGGAAGATCCCCTGGAGGAGGGCATGGCAATCCACTCCAGTATTCTTGCCTGGAAAATCCCATGGACAGAGGAGCCTGGCAGGCTACAGTCTTTAGGGTCACAAAGAGATGGACATGACTAAAGCGACTTAGCATACGCACATGCACCAAGATGGAAGTGCCACTGTTTGATGCCCTTCTCTTCAGGGGGATTTTTTTCATTCCTTGATGGGGTTGCCTTAAGAGTCTGAGATAGATTCTGCACAGTTTATGAATGCTTTATGCCTTAGAAGGAATTTAGTAGAGCTTGTGGTTTGGATATTTTTCTTCAAAATTAAGAAATGTTTTGTTTTTTCTTATTACAAAAGCATTGCATGCTCCTTACTGAAAAAACAACAATGACAACAAAACCATGAGATATAGATGCTGAAAGCAGAACATAGCAAGCAGTTTTAATCCAACTTACCAGAACCAACCTGTTTAACCAAATCTCAATGTATTGCCTTCCAGATCTTTTTTGAATCCCATACAATTATACATAACCATGTTTTTTAAGCCAAAGTGAAATCATAATCTACTGTTACTTTACAACATGCTTTTAGCTTGTGTAACAGCTTATTTTTACATGCCAGGAATCACATTTCTATAGCATTTTACTATCTGCCGAGTAGTCCCTAATATGGTTATAGCATAATTTCCTTGGCCAGTCTTTAGTTGTTGGGCAACGTTTTGCATTGGGCAATGTCTTTACGTTTTTTCAGGTCAGTATTTGTGCTTATTCATAATTGTTTTATTGAAGGGAAAATTCCCAGAAGTGGAATTGCTTTGTCAAATGACCAGCATTAAAAAATATGTTTATTTATTTGCAACCTCACCGGGTCTTCCTGGCTGCTCTCCGGCTTTTCTTTAGCTGCAGAGAGTGGTGGCTGCTCTTCCTTGCAGTCTGTGGACTTCTCATTGCAGTGACTTCTCTTGTTGCCGAGCACAGGCTCTAGAGTATGGGCTCAGTAATTGTGGCACACAGACCTAGTTACCCTGTGGCGTGTGAAGTCTGCCGAGAACAGGGATCAAACGCTTGTCCCCGGCCTTGGCAGGCAGACTCTTAACCATTGGACCACCAGGGAATTCCAATAAGCATGTTAAAAACCTTTGATACATCTTATCAGATTGTCTTCTAGGACAGTTAGACCAGCTTTTCAAAAATATTTTGGCCGTGCCATGTGGCTTGAGGGACTTGAGTTTCTCAATCAGGGATTGAACCCAGAACCCTGGTAGCGAGAGCATTGAGTCCTAACCACTGGACTGCCAGGGAGTCCCCATAGGCCTACTTTTATGAGACTGTCTACATCCCTGAGTTCTCACTAATGGTGTGTGCTCTTTTATTTCCCCATATCTTGACAATTTGATGGGTAAAAAATGGTACCAGAGTGTACAGGTTTGCAAGTCTTTGTTACTTGGACATTTTTGATGTTTATTGGCAAGAATACTTTCCTAAGGGAACCATTAGTGATCTGGTTTTCCTTTAGGTGGAAGCAAGCCTCACTGTGCCTCAAATGTAAGATTAGTAGTCCCTTTTCAGTTGCCCACTAATTACAATTTGGAGTATCTCCAAGTCACTTGTGAAAGGCATCTTTTGTCACTTAGGGGACCCCAGGAATAAATCTCAGGGTCTGGGACACCTAGCCTCCTCGGGGATGGCTCAACAGTAAGGGGAAGGCTAGAGCAGGGGTGACTCATTCTTCCAAGGTGCAAACGCCATGGGCCAGCCACATCGTTGGCCTGGCCTTTTACATTCATTATGTATTTGCACAGAGTTGCCCCTTGGGGGAGTGGACTGTGGTCATCGCACCAGACTGCAGCAAACCTGTTCAGATCATGTGCTAAGCAGCTTGTAGACTATTTAGAAAGGCACAGTTTTACAGCACTTTCATATCTGCGAGTTGATTTCATTCTGATGATAATCTGTCTCCTCATTGATAATCTCATGGGATTAATTTTTGCCTTTTCTGTTCCCTGCAGGAAGCACTCACTCCTGGAGCTCCACACTGAACTCAACAGCCTGGTGTATGATTGGAACATCAAAGTGTCTGCTAAGGAGCGGTACTACGTCTGGCTGCAGCACACTTTGAGAAAGAAGCTCTTCCTCTCTCACAAATAAAAAGTCAAAGTCACAGTGTGTAAGAACTTGCTTCCTTAAAAAAAAAAAAAAAAAAAAAAGAACTTGCTTCCTGTTGTGTCTCCATATGTCAGAAAGCACAGAGAGAACAGGCTGTCTTATGTCTCTTCTTATAAGGGCACTGATCTTGTTCATAAGGACTGCACCACCATGACCTAATCCCCTCCTGAAGGCTATCTAATACTATCATATTGGAGGGTGGACACAGACATTCAATTTAAAATTGTGGCTTTCAGATCTGAGGTTGCCTGTCTGTCTAGGATTCACATAGCTTTCTACATCTAATTAGGTATAGTATACCTTTCCTTGGGCTTCCCCGGTGGCTCAGTGGTAGAGAATTCACCTGCAATGCAAGAGTGAGTCACAGGAGAGCAGGTTCAATCCCTGGGTCAGGAAGATCCCTTTGAGGACTCATGGCAGCCCACTCCAGTATTCATGCATAGAGAATCCCATGGACAGAAGAGCCCAGCAGGCTACAGTCCATGGGGTCCAAAGAGCTGGACACAACTTAACAACTAAACCACCACCACCCAAAAACAGTGGAGCATTTTTTGCAAATGTTCATGAAACATTCACCACAACAGACTATATTCTGGGCCATAAAATAATATATTTAAGAGGATTAAAACCACACAAAATATATTCTCAGACTATGGAGAAATTAGCCTAAAAATAGCCTCTGAAAAAATCTACAAATATTTGGAAATCAGACGGCACACTTATAAATACCCCCTCTTCGAAAAAGTCTGGGGAAATTGGAAAATATCTTTAATTGAATAAAATGAAAATACAAATAGCAAAATCTGTGGCATACAGCTAGTAAGATCGATCTCTAGTTTGGCAGGCCTGGAAAGAATCAGACACGACTGAGCCACAGAGCACGCATGCAGTAGCTAGAATGATAAGGGAAAAGACAGACACAAATGAGGAGTGTTAGTAAGAAGAGACGAAGGCAATGGCAACCCACTCCAGTGTTCTTGCCTGGAGAATCCCAGGGACAGAGGAGCCTGTTGGGCTGCCGTCTATGGGTTCGCACAGAGTCGGACACAACTGACGTGACTTAGCAGCAGCAGCAGCAGTAAGAAGAGATGCCACTGCAGATCCCATAGGGACATTAAAACAGCAATAATGTTTATTGGCAGCTTTATGCTGATAAACTTTTATGAAATTGACTATGTCCTGGAGAGACAAACTGCCAAAGCTCACTCAAGGTGCAAAGAATCACATGGACAGAGGAGCCTGGCGGGCTGCATGGAATCTCAAAGAGTTGGATGTGACTGAAGTGACTTGGTACACACATATACCTTTCCTCCTCAGATTGGAGAGCATGACCTGGAAGAGTATTATTGCTTAAAATTATCCTTAAAGTGGGACCTCCCTGGCAGTTCAGAGGTTAAGACTCTGCACTTCCACAGCAGGGGACTTGAGTCTGATCCTTTGTTGGGAAACTGATCCCATGTGGCACTTGGAGGAAAAAAAAAATACAAAGCAAAAAACAAAACAGCAATAAAAAAAGCAGTTATTTATTAAATTATATTAAATTATATTATGTTGTCTGTTTACTTTTGTTAACACCATTTGTCAGCCCACAGATTTCAGGGAGAAGAGTGTTAAGGGTTTGCTTGTGTGTTTTGCCCACTGGCAAGGGTTATAGGGTGGAGCAGAGGGACTTTGATTCCAGGAGCAGGCCTCCAAGATGGGAGGAATAAGGACTTGCCATCCCTTGCCTACTTCACAGAATTGTTCCCAGGATGAAATGAGAGAGCTTTTATGATCATACCCAGTGACTGCACTGGTGATGCCATGCGCACATAGCTTTTATTATTAATAACACACTATGGAGGAGTTATTTTGAAAACGTTGAATCAAAGCTTGAAAACTGGTAAGGATTTTGGCAGGTTGAGATGGAGAAGAGAATACATTGCAGAAGAAACAGATCAAATGAAGGAGCAGGGGAAATGCAAGGCATGTTTTAAAAACCGTGAGTGTAACTTTTAGCTGGAGTGTAGAGAATGTGAGCGATGGTGACAAGCTAGGAGGTGCCTGGCATGTGGTTGGCCTGTGAAGAGCTGAAAAGATCCCCATCTCTGTCTTTTAGTCAGTTCTCATGTAAGTTATTTTTCCTCACTTTAATAGTGGAGTCTGAACTACTTTGACACTTTTGTATATAAGCATTTGATTATTAAATGCCTTATTTCATTGAGTATAGTTTTTAAATGAAGTTTTTTAGGCATTCTAAAAGAGAACTATATTAGGTATCAATACAATGGATACTCATGTACCCACAACCCAGCTTAAATGAAATGTTCTAAAATCTTCAGAGAAGACTCTGAAGATATTGCTTAAGTAATAGGCCTAAGTATAAAAGAGATAAATGTATTAAAATACTTCAAACCTTATAATAACCCCCCAACTGAAAATTCATCCAATGTTCAGCAATAGGAGCGTGATTATGCTGAGAAGTCCAGTGGTTGGAATTCTATATAACTGTTAAAATTATATATACAAATAATAAAGGTTTACAGAAGTTGTTCTTAGCTCATCACATGAATTATCTCATTTAATCCTCAGAACAGCTCTACAAGGTAGGTATTTTTGTCCCCTTTATTATTTATTCCCACTTGATAGATGAGAAGGGTGAGCACAGTGATGTTAAGTAGATTATCCGTGGTCACCCTGGCTGAGGATAAAAACTCAAGCCATAATCAGAGCATTCAAAAAATGTTTTTATTTATGTATTTGGGTGTGCCAGATCGTAGTTGCAGCACATGGAATCTTCAATCTTCACTGTGGCATGTAGGATCTTAGTTGCAGCATGCAGGAATTTTTAGTTGTGACATGAGGGATCTAGCTCCCTGACCAGGGATTGAATCTGGGCCCCTTGCATTAGGAGTGTGGAGTCCTAGCCACTGGATCAGCAGGGAAATCCCAACAGAGCCTTTATTTTTATAGTAAGTATATTTAAAGCAAAAACAAACAAAGAAATGTCTCAGGAAAACAGAAATAAATATTTTCTCAGGAAAAGCCCAGAAATAAATATTCCAAAAGTGGTATACTGATGACAGGACTGTAGCTAATATTTTTTCTGTTTTCCAAATCCTTATCTCTATATATTTGAGAATACTGCTTTCTAAAGTAAAGACTAGGTAATTCTTTCAACTTTTGACTCATTGGTTCTTCAGTTGTAAAGAAACAACTCTTCTCTACTTCCGTCTTCACTTCTGTCTGGTCTTTAGTCCTTTTCAGGAGCAGGATCCCTGTTCTCGGGGCTGCTGGTCCAGGCCACGGGCTAGGAGGACTGACTCAACCTCAGTTCCATTCCAGCCCCCAACCCCTTCCATCCTGTTCAGTGAATGAGCCATGGTTGGTGTCACTTGACACCTTCTTCTATCTGCAGTGTTTGAAATGGGGATCTCTTCACTAAGATTCTAGGAGCAAGTTTGCAGGATTGAGGTCAGCCTTGTCGGTTTGTGTAGCAGACCCTGCTTACTGTCCCAAATACCATTCTCTTTATCCCTAGTAATAGAAGTCTTAATTTGATACTGAGCACAAAGCCTCACAGAATACAGCCTAGTTGTCCAGCTTGTGCTAGTAGTAAAGAGTTCAGTTCAGTCACTTAGTTGTGTCCGACTCTGCGATCCCGTGAACCATAGCACGCCAGGCCTACCTGTCCATCACCAGCTCCCAGAGTTTACCCAAACTCATGTCCATTGAGTTGGTGATGCCATCTAACCATCTCATCCTCTGTCATCCCCTTCTTCTGCCACCTTCAATCTTTGCCAACATCAGGGTCTTTTCAGTGAGCCAGCTCTTCGCATCAGGTGGCCAAAATATTGGAGTTTCAGCTTCAGCATCAGTCCTTCCAATGAACACCCAGGACTGATTTCCTTTAGGATGGACTGGTTGGATCTCCTTGCAGTCCAAGGGACTCTCAAGAGTCTTCTCCAACACCACAGTTCAAAAGCATCAATTCTTCGGCTCTCAGCTTTCTTTATAGTCCAACTCTCACATCCAAACATGACTACTGGAAAAACCATAACCTTGGCTAGATGGACCTTTGTTGACAAAGTAATGTCTCTGCTTTTAAATATGCTGTCTAGCTTGGTCATAGCTTTCCTTCCAAGGGGTAAGCTTCTTTTAATTTCATGGCTGCAGTCAGCATCTGCAGTGATTTTGGAGCCCCCCAAAATAAAGTCTGACACTGTTTCCACTGTCTCCCCATCTATTTGCCATGAAGTGATGGGACCAGATGCCATGATCTTAGTTTTCTGAATGTTGAGCTTTAAGCCAACTTTTTCACTCTCCTCTTTCACTTTCATCAAGAGGGTCTTTAGTTCATCTTCACTTTCTGCCATAAGGGTGGTGTCATCTGCATATCTGAGGTTATTGATATTTTTCCTGGCAATCTTGATTCCAGCTTGTGCTTCTTCCAGCCCAGCGTTTCTCATGATGTACTCTGCATATGAGTTAAATAAGCAGGGTGACAATATACAGCCTTGACGTACTCTTTTTCCTATTTGGAACCAGTCTGTTGTTCCATGTCCAGTTCTGACTGTTGCTTCCTGACCTGCATACAGGTTTCTCAAGAGGCAGGTCAGGTGGTCTGGTATTCCCATCTCTTTCAGAGTTTTCCACAGTTTATTGTGATCCACACATTCAAAGGCTTTGGCATAGTCAATAAAGCAGAAAGAGATGTTTTTCTGGAACTCTATTGCTTTTTCAAGGATCCAGCGAATATTGACAATTTGATCTATGGTTCCTCTGCCTTTTCTAAAACCAGTTTGAATATCTGGAAGTTCATGGTTCACATATTGCTGAAGCCTAACCCTCCTACAATGCTGTAGACCTGAGTTCAATCCCTGGGTCCTGAAGATCCCCTGGAGGCAGGCATAGTGACCCACTCCAGTATTCTTGCCTGGAGAGTCCCCATGGACAGAAGAGCCTGGTGGACTACAGTCCATAGGGTCACAAACAGTAGGACATGACTGAAGTGACTTAGCACACATTCACACAGTCTGGCTTATAGCTTGTTATTTGATGAAAATGTTTATGCCTGTTTTAAGTTTAAAATAAAAATTTGCTTAGATCATTTTAATTTTCTAATTATTGTTTTAGAAAATGTGCGTATGTATGTATGGTTAAAAATGTAATGTTAAAACCTGAGCTGATCAGTCTGATGTTCTGTGATGACTTCAAGGGATGGGATGGTGGGAGGAGATGGAAGCTTAAGAGGGAGGAGTTATGTATATACACTATGACTGATTCATGTTGTATCACAGAAGTCAACATAACATTGTAAAGCAATTATCCTCTAACTGAAAATAAATAAAAATAAAATTTAAAAACCTGAGCTGACCTAAGTTTTTGATATGTCTGGTGGTGTCATTGATTTTCTTTTATATTTTTGTGGTTTCTGTTGGAGAGATGGAGATGCTTTGTTAAGACGTTAGTAGGACTTGGACACTGTCCTCATAAGAGAGGTAATCTACAAGGAAGAGGTCTAACTGAATCATTAAGATAGACCAGCTTTTGGACCTGGTGTACAGTGGGTAAGAGTTTGACAAATACATACACAGAACTGGGTATAAAGAAGAAATAGTAAAGCTGCACCTATGTTTAGGATTACCAAAGATAATGACTCCAAAGGACCCACTGTTGGTAAATCCACAATTTCTTGTTTCCCAGCTAGACCCTTTCTTGTATACAGCAGCCCCAGAGGTGGAAATGTAGGACTCAATCAAGGCCATTAAAAGAAATGTCTGATTTTTCAAGAATTTATTCTCTCCTCTATTCCAAGAAACACTTACTCTAAACATCTTCTTGTGCCATACCAAAGCTACCAGACCCATGCATTCAAATTTTTCCACTTTGGCTCTATCAAACACTTGATAAGCAAACATTCAAGAAATACAAATTCTCTTCAATAAATCCCTCTGCAATATCAGCTGGTATACACCAAGGACCACGGATTAATCAAACTCCCCACTAGATACGTGGAGGGTCACTGATAAAGTAGATTACAGGTGAACAAATACTTGTATATACATGCTCCTAGCAGTAAATTCACAGCAGCTGGAAGCCACTGGAATGTACATCAGCAGATGAATGGATTAAGCAAACATGGCACATCCATAAAATAGTTATTTATCCATAAGAAAAAATTAAGTACTGATCAAAGCTACAACACAGATGGACCTTGAAAACATTATGCTAAGTAAAAGAAGTCACACACAAAAGGTTACATATTGTATGATAGCATTTATGTGAAATACCCAGAAGAGGTAAATCCATAGAGAAAAATAGCAGATTAGCAGTTGCCAGAGACTGGGGTAAGGGGGGGTTGGGGGAAGACTGCTTAAGCAGGGTCAAGGTCTCCTTGACCCTTGAGGTTCTTAAAATGTTTTGGAACTAGATAGAGGTAATGGTCGCATTAACATGGTAAATGTACTAAACATCACTGAATTGTACACTTTAAAATAGTACATTGTATGCGAATTTCACCTCAAATTTTTTTAAAAAGGGGAAAAAGAGAAGATTAAGATAATTTATTTGTTGTTCCATGAACCTTTCTCCCCAACTTTTTTTCTAAGACACCTTATTTTTTAGAATAATTTTAGGATTACAGAAAATTTGTACAGAAAGTACAAAGTTTCCATATACTCTCCCACTCCCCCCAGTTCTCCTCTATTTACACCTTGCATTATTGTGGTACAGCTGTTACAATTGAGGAACAATACTGATACATTTGTATTAAAGTCTACCAGCATTTACACTAGGGTTCATTCAGTGTTGTACAGCTCCTGGTTTTGACAAATACATAGTATCAGGTATGTACCATTAATGCATCTTACAGAACAGTTTCACTGCCCTAAAGTACTTTGTGCTCCACTTTCTCATCCTTCTCTCCCCCAAGCCCTTGACTACCACTGATCTTTTTACTTTCTTTATAATTTTGCCATTTCTAGAATGCCATACAGTATAATGGCCTTTTCAGACTGACTTCTTTCACTCAATAAAATGTGTCTAAAATTCATCCATGTCTTTTTATAACATGATCAGTTCAGTTCAGTCACTCAATCGTGTCTGACTCTTTGTGACCCCATGAATCGCAGCATGCCAGGCCTCCCTGTCCATCACAAACTCCCCGAGGTTACTCAAACTCACGCCCATCAAGTCAGTGATGCCATCCAGCCATCTCATCCTCTGTCGTCCCCTTCTCCTCCTGCCCCCAATCCCTCCCAGCATCAGGGTCTTTTCCAATGAGTCAACTCTTCACATGAGGTGGCCAAAGTATTGGAGTTTCAGCTTCAGCATCACTCCTTCCAATGAACACCCAGGACTTATCTCCTTCAGGATGGACTGGTTGGATCTCCTTGCAGTCCAAGGGAATCTCAAGAGTCTTCTCCAACACTACAGTTCAAAAGCATAAATTTTTTGGCACTCAGCTTTCTTCACAGTCCAACTCTCACATCCATACATGACCACTGGAAAAACCATAGCCTTGACCAGACGGACCTTTGTTGGCAAAGTAATGTCTCTCCTTTTTAATATGCTATCTAGGTTGGTCATAACTTTCTTTCCAAGGAGTAAGCGTCTTTTAATTTCATGGCTGCAGTCACCATCTGCAGTGATTTTGGAGCCCCCCAAAATAAAGTCTGACACTGTTTCCACTGTCTCCCCATCTATTTGCCATGAAGTGATGGGACCAGATGCCATGATCTTAGTTTTCTGAATGTTGAGCTTTAAGCCAACTTTTTCACTCTCCTCTTTCACTTTCATCAAGAGGGTCTTTAGTTCTTCTTCACTTTCTGCCATAAGGGTGGTGTCATCTGCATATCTGAGGTTATTGATATTTCTCCCAGCAATCTTGATTCCAGCTTGTGCTTCTTCCAGCCCAGCGTTTCTCATGATGTACTCTGCATATGAGTTAAATAAGCAGGGTGACAATATACAGCCTTGATGTACTCCTTTTCCTATTTGGAACCAGTCTGTTGTTCCATGTCCAGTTCTGACTGTTGCTTCCTGACCTGCATACAGGTTTCTCAAGAGGCAGGTCAGGTCAGTTCTTTTTATTTCTGGATAATACTTCATTGTTTAGATACACCAGAGATAGTTGGTTCACTTACAGAAGGGTATCTTGGTTGCTTCTAAGTTTTGGCATCATGAATAAAGCTGTTAGAATCATTCATGTGCTGACTTTTGTGTGAATGTAGGTGCTCAACTTACTTGAGTGAATATGTAGGAGAGAAATTGCTGTATTGTCTAGTTACCCTATGTTTAACTTCTGAAAAAATGGAAAAACTGTATTCCTAAGTGGCTGTACACTTTGGCAGAGTTCTTTTGCTCCACATCCTTGCCAGCATTTGGTGGTGTTAGTGGCTTGCATTTCAGCTATTTTAGGTAGATATGTATTGATATTATGTGTATATATATTTTTTAAATTGAAGTATAGTTGATTTACATGTTATATTCATATTGTTCTTTTAATTTGCAATTATTTAATGACAAGATGATGAGTACTTTTTATCCTTATTTGACATCTGTATATCTTCTTCCAACCAGGAATTGAACCTGGGCCCTTGGCCCAGTGAAAGTGTGGGGTCCTAACTACTAGATTAACAGGAAATTCCCCATATATCTTCTTTGTTGAGATATATATTAAAATCTTTTGTCCATTATTTTTATTTTTAATTGGAAGATAATTGCTTTGTGGTGTTGTGTTGATTTCTGCCATATGACAATTTGAATCAGTCATAAGTATACATATACTTATGTATACATATACATAAGTATATATGTATACAAAAGTATATATAAGTATACTCCTTCTTGAGTCTCCCTCACACCCTCCCATCCCACCCCTCCAGGTGGTCATAGAACACCAGGCTGAGATCTCTGTGTTATATAGCAACTTCCCACTTGCTACCTATTTCACACATGGTAATATATTTATGTATGTATATAACATATATGCATATAATATGGATTCTTTACTGTCTGAGCCACCAGGGAAGCCTATATATGTGTGTGTATATATATATTCACTCAACTCATCCCACCCTTTCCTTCCCCTCTCAGGTCCACAAGTCTGTTCTCTATGTCTGTCTCCATTGCTGCCCTGCAAATGTGTTCATCAGTACCATCTTTCTAGGTTTCATATATATGTGTTAACATATGATATTTGTTTTTCTGTTTCTGACTTATTTCACTCTGTATAACAGCCTCTAAGTTCATTCACCTCAGTTCAACTGACTCATACTTGTTCCTTTTAATGGCTGAGTAATATTCCATTGTATATATGTACTACACAGCTTTATCTATTTATCTGTTGACGGATGTCTAGGTTGCTTCCATGTCCAGGCTATTGCAAATAGTGCTGCAATAAACACTGGGGTACATGTGTCTTTTAGAATTATGGTTTTCTCAGAGTATATGTCAAGTAGTGAGATTGCTGGGTCATATGGTAGTTTTATTCCTGGTTTTTAAAGGAATCTCCACACCGTTCTCCATAGTGGCTGTATCAATTTACATTCCCACCAAAAGTGCAAGAATTGTCCCTTTTCTCCACGTCCTCTCCAGCATTTATTGTTTGTAGATTTTTGGTGATGGCCATTCTGATGTGTGAGGTGATACCTCATTGTAGTTTTGATTTGCATTTCTTTAATAAGGAGCCATTTGAGCCTCTTTTCATTTGTTGGCCATCAGTAAGTCTTCTTTGGAGAAATGTCTGTTTAGGTCTTCTGCCTATTTTTTAATTAGGTTGTTTGTATTTCTAATATTGAATTCTTTCTGTATTTTGGAGATTAATCCTTTGTCAGTTGCTTCACTTGCAATTATTTTCTCCCATTCTGAGTGCTGTCTTCTCATTGTTTATTGCTTCCTTTGCTGCGAAAAAGCTCTTAAGTTTAATCAGCTCCCACTGCTTTGTTTTTGTTTCTATTTCTAGTATGCTAGGAGGGGAGCCAAAGAGGATCCTGCTGCAATTTATGTTAAAAAACATTCTGCCTATGTTCTCTTCTAAGCATTTTATAGTTTCTGGCCTTACATTTAGGTCTTTAATCCATTTTGAGTTTGTTTTTGTATATGGTGCTAGGAAGTTCATGCATCAGTTCAGTTCAGTTCATTTCAGTCGCTCAGTCGTGTCTGACTCCTTGCAACCCATGAACTGTAGCACGCCAGGCCTCCCTGTCCATCACCAACTCCCGGAGTTCACCCAAACCCACGTCCATTGAGTCAGTGATGCCCTCTAACCATCTCATCCTCTGTTGTCCCCTTCTCCTCCTGCCCTCAATCTTTCGCAGCATCAGGGGCTTTTCAAATGAGTCAGCTCTTTGCATCAGGTGGCCAAAGTATTGAAGTTTCAGCTTCAACATCAGTCCCTCAAATGAACACCCAGGACTGATCTCCTTTAGGATGGACTGGTTGGATCTCCTTGCAGTCCAAGGGACTCCCAAGAGTCTTCTCCAACACCACAGTTCAAAAGCATCAATTCTTTGGTGCTCAGCTTTCTTTATAGTCCAACTCTCACATCCATACATGACTACTGGAAAAACCATAACCTTGACTATATGGACCTTTGTTGACAAAGTAATGTCTCTGCTTTTTAATATGCTCTCTAGGTTGGTCATAACTTTCTTTCCAAGGAGTAAGCATCTTTTAATTTCATGGCTGCAATCACCATCTGCAGTGATTTTGGAACCCAGAAAAATAAAGTCTGGTTTTCCCAGCACCACTTATTGAAGAGGCTGTCTTTTCTCCATTATGTATTTTTGCCTCCTTTGTCAAAGATGAAGTGCCCATAGGTGCATGGATTTATCTCTGGGCTTTCTGTCTTGTTCCATTGATCAATATTTCTGTTTCTGTGCTAGTACCATACTGTCTTGGTTACTGTAGCATAGTAGTATAGTCTGAAGTCAGGAAGGTTGATTCCTCCAGCTCCATTGTTTCTCAAGATTGCTCTAGCTATTGGGGGTCTTTTGTGTTTCCATACAAACTGTAAAATTTTTTATTCTAGTTCTGTGAAATATGCCACTGGTAATTTGATAGAGATTGCACTAAATCTGTAGATTGCTTTGGGTAGTATAGTCATTTTCACAATATTGATTCTTCCAATCCAAGGACATGATACATCACTCCATCTGTTTGTGTCGTTTTTTATTTCTTTCATCAGTGTCTTATGGTTTACTGCATACAGTTCTTTTATTTCATCAGGTAAGTTTATTCCTAGGTATTTTATTCTTTCTGTTGCAGTGGTGAATGGGATTATTTCCTTAATTTTTCTTTCTGAGTTTTCATTGTTAGTGTATAGGAATGTGAGGAGCTTCTGTGCATTAATTTTGTATCTGGGGAATTCACTAAATTCGTCTGCAAACACTGAGAGTTTTACTTCTTTTCTAATCTGCATTTTTTTCTTCTTCTCTGATTGCCATGGCTAGAACTAGTGGCAAGAGTGGGCACCCTAGTCTTCTTCCTGATCTTAGAGGAAATACTTTAAGTTTTTTACCATTGAGGATAATGTTTGCTATGGGTTTGGCTTACATGGCCTTTTTTATGTTGAGGTCAGTTCCTTCTATACCCATTTTCTTGAGAGTTTTTAATCATAAATGGGTGTTGAAATTTGTCAAAAGATTTTTCTGTATCTATTGAGATTATCATATGGTTTTTATCTTTCAGTTTGTTAATATGGTTTGATTTGCATATATTGAAGAATTCTTGCATTCCTGGGATAAACCCCACTTGATCATGGTGTATGATTCTCTTAATGTGTTGCTGGAGTCTGTTTGCTAGTATTTTATTGAGGATTTTTTGCATCTATGTTCATCAGTGACATTGGCTTGTAAATTTCTTTTTTGTGTGTGATGTCTTTGTCTGGCTTTTGTATCAGGGTGATGGTGGCCTTGTAGAATGAGTTTGGGAGTGTTCCTCTCTATACAATGTTTTTGGAAGAGTTTGAGAAGGATAGGTGTCAGTTATTCTCTAAACATATGATAGAATTCACCTGTGAAGCCATCTGCCCCTGGGCTCTTGTTTGTTGGAAGATTTTTTAAATCACAGTTTCAATTTCAGTGCTTGTGATTGGTCTGTTCATAATTTCTATTTCTTCTTGGCTCAGTCTTGGAAGGTTTTACTTTCCTAAGAATTTGTTCATTTCTTCCAAGGTGTCTATTTTACTGGCATATACTGCAAGGAGATCCAACCAGTCCATCCTAAAGGAAATCAGTCCTGAGTGTTCATTGGAAGGACTGATGTTGAAGCTGAAACCACAATACTTTGGCCACCTGAGGCAAAGAACTGACTTACTGGAAAAGACCCTGATGCTGGGAAAGGTTGAAGGTGGGAGGAGAAGGGGACGACAGAGGATGAGATAATTGGATGGCATCACTGACTCAATAGACATGAGTCTGAGTAAACTCCGGGAGTTGGTGATGGACAGGGCGTGCTGCAGTCCATGGGGTCGCAAAGAGTCAGACACGACTGAGTGACTGAACTGAACTGAACTGATTTGCTCATAGTAGTCTCTCATGATCCTTTGTTTTGATTGATTTGAGCCTTCTCCCTTTCTTTCTTGATGAGTCTGGCTAATGGTTTGTCAATTAATCTTCTCAAAGAACCAGCTTTTAGTTTTTGATCTTTGCTATTGTTTGCTTCTTTTCTTTTTTTATTTATTTCTGCTCTGATCTTTTATGATTTCCTTTCTTCTACTAACTAGGTGGGAGGTTTTTTGCTGTTGTTCTTTCTTTAGGTATAAGGTTAAGTTGTTTATTTGATGTTTTTCTCATTTCTTGAAGTAGGATTGTATTGCTATAACTGTCCCTCTCAAAACTGCTTTTGCTACATTCCATAGGCTTTGGGTCATAGTGTTTCCATTGTCATTTGTTTCAAGGCATGTTTTTTTTTTTAACTTCCTCTTTGATTTCTTCAGTGACTTTGGTTATTTAGAAGCATATGGCTTAACATTCATATTTTTGTAATTTTTGCAGTTTGGTTTCCTGTAATCAATATCTAATTTCATAGCATTGTGGTCAGAAAAGATGCTTGATATGATTTCAATTTTTTTAAATGTACCAAGGCTTGATTTGTGACCCAAGATGTGATCTACCCTGGAGAATGTCCCATGTGTATTTGAGGAAAAGTGTATTCTGCTGCCTTTGGACAGAATTTCCTGTGGATATCAATTAGGTCCATGTGTGTTATTTAATGTGTCATTTAAGGTTTGTGTTTCCTTATTAATTTTCTGTCTGGATGATCTGTCCATTAGAATAAATGTGGTCTTAAATTCTACTATTATTGTGTTACTATCACTTTCCCCTTCTATAGTTGTGTGTTTGCCTTTAGTATTGAGATGTTTCTATGTTGGGTGCATACATATTTATAATTGTTACATCTTTTTGGATTGATCCTTTGATCCTTATGGAGAGTCCTTCCTTATCTTTTGCAACAGCTATTTTAAAGTCTATTTTGCCTAATATAAGTATTGCTACTCCAGCTTTCTTTTGATTTCCATTTACATGGAATAGCTTTTTCCATCCCTTATTTTCAGTCTCTATGTGTCCCTAGGTCTGAAGTGGGTCTCCTGTAGGCAACACATACACAGTCTTATTTTGTTATCTATTCATCCAGTCTGTGTTGGGGCACAGACAAAACAAATGTTGGGGCATTTAATCCATTTACATTTAACATAGATATTGATATGTATGTTTCTATGGCCATTTTCTTAATTGTTTTAGGTTTGTTTTTGTGGGTTTTTTTCCTTCTCTTATGTTTTGTGCTTAAAGAAGTTCCTTTAGCATTTGTTGTGAAGCTGATATTGTGGTGCTGAATTCCCTTAGCCTTTGCTTGTCTGTAAAGCTTTTGATTTCTCTATCAATTCTAAATAAGATCCTTGCAGGATAGAGTAATCTTGGTTGTAGGTTTTCCCCCTTTCTTCACTTTAAATATATCCCACCGCTCCCTTCTGGACTGTAGAGTTTCTGCTGAAAAATCAGCTGATAGCCTTATGGGAATTCCTTTTATGTTATTTTTTACTTTTTTACTTTCCCCTTGATGCTTTTAACATTTTTTCTTTGTATTTAGTTTTGTTAGTCTGATTAATATGTGTCTTAGTGTGTTTCTCCTAGGGCTTATCCTGTAAGGGACTCTGTGTTTCCTGTCCTTGGGTGACTATTTCCTTTCCCATGTTAGGGAAAGTTTTGACTATACTCTCTTCAAACATTTTCTCAGACCGTTTCCCTTTCTCTTCTTCTGGGACCCCTATAATTTGAATGTTGGTGTGTTTTAAATCTTGTCCCAGAAGTCTCTGAGACTATCCTCAATTCTCTTCATTCTTTTTTCTTTATTCTGCCCCTTGACAGTTATTTCCATCATGCTATCTTCCAGCTCACTTATTCATTCTTCTGCCTCAGTTATTTACTGATTCCTTCTAGAGTATTTTTAACTTCAGCAATTGTGTTATCACTGTTTGTTTATTCTTTATTTCTTCTTGGTCCTTGTTAAATACATTTAATACATTTAAATAGAATAAATACATTAAATAGAACACATTTAATACATTATGTGTTAGTAGTTTAGTCATATCTGACTCTTTGCAGCCCCATGGAGTGTAGCCTGCCAAGTTTCTCTGTCCATGGAATTCTCCAGGCAAGAATACTGGAGTGAGTTGCCATTTCCTTCTACAGGGGATCTTCCTGACTCAGGGATCGAACCCAGGCCTCCTGCATTGCAGGCAGATTCTTTACCATCTGAGCTACCAGGGAAGCCCATTAATACATTAAATAGAATAAAATCCATTCTACTTTCAAGATTTTGGAACTTCTTTATTATCATTGCTCTAAATTCTTTTTCAGATGGGTTGCCTATTTCCTCTTCATTTATTTGGCCTTGTAGGTATTTACCTTGCTCCTTCATCTGTAACTTATTTTTTGTCATCTCAATTTTTTTTTTTAAATGAGTGGGACTGTGTTCCTGTCTTACTAATTGTTGTCTTGAGGTTTCCAGCAGTGGAGTTTGTAGGAAGTTGGGTAGAGCTAGGTGAGATGTGGACCTCTTGGATAACTCACTCCAGTTAACATTCCCTGGGGCCTGATGTTCTTTGTTAGTTCAGCAGTTTGAACTTGGTGTTCCTACCACAGGAGCTCAGGACTGATTACTGGACTGTGAACCACAATCCCACAAACTGCAGTTCAGTTTAACTCAGTTCAGTTGCTCAGTCGTGTCCACCTCTTTGCAACCTCGTGGACTGCAGCATGCCAGGCCTCCCTGTCCATCACCAACTCCTGGAGTTTACTCAAACTCATGTCCATCAAGCCAGTGATCTTATCCAACCATCTCATCCTCTGTCATCCCCTTCTCCTCCTGCTTTCAATCTTTCCCAGTGTCAGGGTCTTTTCCAATGAGTTAGTTCTTTGCATTAGGTGGCCAGAGTATTGGAACTTCAGTTTCAGCATCAGTCCTTCCAATGAATATTCAAGACTGATTTCCTTGAGGACTGACTGGTTTGATCTCCTCATAGTCCAAAGGATTCTCAAGAGTCTTCTCCAACACCACAGTTCAAAAGCATCAATTCTTTGGTGCTCAGCTTTCTTCATGGTTCAACCTTTACATCCATACATGACTACTGGAAAAACCACAAGCCAAGGCAAAAAAAAAAAAAAAAAAAAAAGGAAAGGAGCAGAATAATAACAAAGAATACAGAAATAATAATTTTAGAAAACTAACAGGTATATTAGAGAAAATATGAATCTATATATACAGGTACTGGAAGGTAAAACCAAACTTCAATGGCAAAGAGAACAAAATAATAACAAAAAATAAAAGGAAATAGAACAGTAGCAAAGAGTTAAAAATAAAATTGATTTGGAAAACCAGCAGATATATTTAAAAAATTAAGAATATATGTATGAAATAATCATTGGAGGGTGAAATCAGAGTCTGATAGTAAAGAGAGAAGAAAATAGAGAGTAGAACAAAAAAAGAGAGAGTAGAATAATAATAAAGAATAAAAAATGTTTCAAAAACCAACAGAAATAGTAGACAAATAAGAATACATATGAAATAACCACTGGAGGGTAAACTCCGCTGGGTGTGCATGCTCAGTACTGTCCAACTCTTGGCGACCCCATGGACTGTAGCCCGCCAGACTCCTGTGTCCGTGGGATTCTCCAGGCGAGAATACTGGAGTGGGTTGCCGTGCCCTCCTCCAGAGCATGTGTATACTTACTGCAGATTCATGTTGGTGTATGGTAGAAACCAACACAATATTAGAAAGCAAGTATCCGCCAACTAAAAATAAATAAATAATTTAAAAGGCAGAAAAACATCTTGGTTGTGGGGAGCAGGGCTTAGGTAGGGAAAGGCTAGGGAAAGGCTAAGATGCGGGGCTTGGTCAGAGGTGGGGTTTGGGTGGGGCTGGGGTCGCGCCAGGAGCTTCCCTGCCAAACCCTGAAGCACTCTCCTCAGCGGGTTTTTCCCGGTCATCCCCAGAGAACGTACCCAGGCAGAGAGGGGCCCTCGGAGTGGGCACCAGAGGGCAGAGGGGGCCCCAGATGGTGGAGGCTTTTGGAAGGTGGAGGGGGGCCTCTGGGGATGTAGGGGGGCCCGGAGGCTGCCTGGGGCTGAGTGTGTGGGGAATGCCCGGCGCTTCCCCCAGAGGATTCTCAGACCGGGGATCCCTCCCCTGCCCTGCTGACCTGCAGGCAAGCCTGCCTCTCCAGGGGCTAAACCACTCTCCTCCCCTCCCCTTCCTAAGGTCCCCTCGGCCACCACGTTAGCCTCCAGCCTGGGCTTCTCCCTGCCTGGCTCCCCCGGACTGTACCTGGGCATTGCTGGGCAGGGAGGGGGCGTCCTCCTGTTCCCCTGGTGGTTGAATGTTCCCTGCCAGCATCTGGGAAGCGTCGCAGGTAGGAGAAGACGTGGAGATCCGTGTCTTCTGCCTCAGCCACCTTGGCTCCACTCCTTTGCCCATTTTTAAATGGTAGTTTCTTGCTGTTGTGTTTTAAGAGTTCTTTATATATTTTAGATATAAGTCTTTTACCAGATGTATGTTCTACAAATATTTTCTTCCAATCTGTGGTTCGTCTATTCATTTTAGTAGTGTCTTTCACAGAGAGAAGTTTTATTGAAGTCCAGCGTACCACACATTTTTTCATGGATTGTGCTTTTGGTGTTGTATGTGAGAAATCACCAAATCTAAGGTCACCTAGGTTCTCTGTTAGTTTTATTCTAGATGTTGTAGAGCTCTGCGTTTTACATCTAAGTTTATGATCCAGTTTGAGTTAATTTTTGTGAAAAGTGTAAGATCTGTATCTATATTAATTTTTTGCATGTCCAGTTGTACCAGTACAATAACATGTTTCTCCACTGAATTACCTTTGTTTCATTGTTGAAGATTGGTTGATTGTATTTCTATGGGTCTGTTTCTGGGTTCTTTATTCTGTTCCACTGATCTATTTGTCTATTGTTTCTCTAATATGTCTACTGTAGTTTTTTTTTTAAAAAAAAACTTTGTATGGAGTATAGTCAATTAAAAATGTTGTAGTAGTTTCATGGCATGGCAGAGCTTCCCAGCCATAAGTATACATGTAGCTATACTCCCCGAAACGTCCCTCTCACACAGGTTTCCACATAACATTGAGTAGAGACCTCCCTGCTATACAGTAGGTCCTTGTGGGTTATACATTTTAAATATAGCAGTGTGCAAAACTGTTTCATACTGTTTACTGACGATGCCAAAGCCTTTGACTGTGTGGATCACAATAAACTGTGGAAAGTTCTTAAAGAGATGGGAATACCAGACCACCTGACCTGCTTCTTGAGAAACCTGTATGCAGGTCAGGAAGCAACAGTTAGAACTGGACATGGAACAACAGACTGGTTCCAAATAGGAAAAGGAGTACATCATGGCTGTATATTGTCACCCTGCTTATTTAACTTATATGCAGAGTACATCATGAGAAATGCTGGGCTAGAGGAAGCACAAGCTGGAATCAAGATTGCTGGGAGAAATATCAATAACCTCAGATATGCAGATGACACCACCCTTATGGCAGAAAGCAAAGAAGAACTAAAGATGAAAGTAAAAGAGGAGAGTGAAAAAGTTGGCTTAAAGTTCAACATTCAGAAAACTAAGATCATGGCATCTGGTCCCATCACTTCATGGCAATTAGATGGGGAAACAGTGGAAACAGTGGCTGGCTTTATTTTTTGGGGCTCCAAAGTCACTGCAGATAGTGACTGCAGCCATGAAATTAAAAGACGCTTACTCCTTGGAAGGAAAGTTATGACCAACCTAGACAGCATATGAAAAAGTAGAGACATTACTTTGTCAACAAAGGTCCATCTAGTCAAGGCTATGGTTTTTCCAGTAGTCATGTATGGATGTGAGAGTTGGACTATAAAGAAAGCTGAGCTTTCTTTATAAAGAATTGATGCTTTTGAACATCCAACAAGTGTTGGAGAAGACTCTTGGGAGTTCCTTGGACTGCAAGGAGATCCAACCAGTCAATCCTAAAGGAAATCAGTCCTGGGTGTTCATTGGTAGGACTGATGTTGAAGCTGAAACTTCAATACTTTGGCCACCTGATGCGAAGAGCTGACTCATTTAAAAAGACCCTGATGCTGGGAAAGATTGAGGGCACGAGGAGTAGGGGATGACAGAGGATGAGGTGGTTAGAGGGCATCACTGGCTCGATGGACATGAGTCTGAGTAAACCCTGGGAGTTGGTGATGGACAGGGAGGCCTGGTGTGCTGCAGTCCACGGGGTTGCAAAGAGTTGGACACGACTGAGCGACTGAACTGAACTGACATGTCCACCCCAAACTCCCTTACAATCCCTTTCCTGCCTCTCATTACCATAAGTTCATTCTCTAAGTCTCTGAGTCTGTTTCTATTTTGTAAATCACTTCATTTGTATACTTTTTTTCAGATTTCCCATATGAGGCTGTCATATTGTATTTCCTTTTCTGTCTGACTTCACTCAGTATGACAGTCTCTAGGTCCATCCATGTTGCCACAGATGGCATTTTTTCACTTTTTTCAATGGCTGAGTAATATTTCATTGCATAGGTATACACCACATCTTGCTTATCCATGCCTCTGTTGATGGACATTTAGGTTGCTTCCATGTCCTGGCTATTGTAAACAGTGCTGCAATGAACTTTGGGATGCATGTATACTTTTGAACCATGCTTTTCTCTGGATATACCTGAGGAGTGGGATTTCAGGGTCACATTGTAGCTCAATTTTTAGTTTTTAAAAGAACTTGTATACTGTTCTCCATAATGACTGTACCCATTTACATTCCCACCAACAGTGCAAGAGGGTTCCCCTTCTCTCCACACCCTCTCCAGCATTTATTTTTTGTGGATTTTTTGATGATAGCCATTTTGACTTGTGTGAAGTGACATCTCACGGTAGCTTTGATTTGCATGTCTCTAATAATTAGTGATGTTGCACATCTTTTCATATGCTTCTCTTGGCCCCCTGTATGTCTTCTTTGGAGAACTGCTATTTAGGTCTTCTGCTCATTTTTTGATTGCATTGTTTGTTTGACATTGAGCCTCATGAACCGTTTGTAAATTTTGGAGACTAAGCCCTTGTAAGTCACATCACTTGCAAGTATTTTCTCCCAGTCTGTAGACTGTCTTTTCATTTTGTTTATGATTTCCTTTTGTTATTCAAAACTTTCTTGAGTTTGGATTTCCCTGGTAGTTCAGTGGTTAAGAATTCACCTGCCAATGCAGGGGACATGGGTTCCGTCCCTGATCCAGGAAAATTCCATGTGCCAATGGGCAACTAAACCAGCACTCTAGTGCCCTTGCAATGCAACTGCTGAGCCTGTGTGCCCTAGAGTCCATACTCTGCAACAAGGGAAGCCACCACAAGGAGAAGCCCACACACGCCAGCTGGGGAGTAGCCCTTACTTGCCACAACTAGAGAAAGCCCACACACAGCAATGAAGACCCTACACAGGAAAAAATTAAAAAAAATTTTTTTTTAAAAAGCTTGATTTTGACTAGGTCCCATTTGCTTTTGTTTGTTTTATTTCCATCGTTCTGGGAGACAGAGCTAAAAAGATACTGCTGCAATTTATGTCAGAGACTGTTCTATCTGTATTTTCCTCTAGGAGGAAAATAGTATCTGGCTTACATTTAGGTCTTTAATCCATTTTGAGCTTACTTATGTACATTAGTGTTAAAGAATGATCTAATTTCTTTATTTCTTTTTTTTACATGTAGCTGTCCAGTTTTCCCAGCACCATTTGTTGAAGAGACTGTCTTTCCACCTTTGTGTAGTCATGCCCCTTTGTCAGACTAATTGACCTTATGTGCATGGGTTTACTTCTATGCTTTCTATCCTGTTCCATTGATTTCTGTTTTTATTTTTGTGCAAGTACCATACCATATTTTGTTGACTATAACTTTGTAGTGTTGTCTGAATCTGATCCTGATTCCTCCAACTCTGATTTTCTTTCTAAAGAATGCTTTGGCCTATATTAAGCTCTATGTCCCTGATGGGTAAGTTGGGAATTTGAATAAACACATCTGTATTTTTTGTCTCATTTTATACAGAGCACATATTATTGTAATGTCAAAATATAGAATAATTGCTTATTGTTAAAAACATCTCTTTTAATATGTATAAACACAATGTATTCACTTTAAACATAAATGACATAATATTTTAACACTGTTCACTTTTTATTTATGTAGTCAAGCCTATACCTATATGTCTCAGTATGATATTTGAGTCATTTCCAGTTTTTCACTGTTTGTATGAGGATACAAGAAATATCTTTTCCTCCTGAGTTGGTAAGGATTTCCTGCCCCAGACCTAGGATTCTTACTCCCTCTGCTGGCATAGGTAAATCCTCTTTCAAGACTGAGCATTATTATAAGTCTTATTATATATCTTCAATCTCTTACTTTCTTCTTTGATCCTTCAGTCTGAAAACAAACTTTGCTTTCCCCTTCAAATAAACTCCCTTTCTTTCAAGCCACTGCCTTCTATGAAGTTTGGTGGTGGTGGTTTAGTTGCTAAGTCGTGTCTGACTCTTGCAACCCTATGGACTGTAGTCTGCCAGGCTCCTCTGTCCATGGGATTTTCCAGGTAAGAATACCGGAGTGGATTGCCATTTCCTTCTCCATCTATGAAGTTTAGGTTAATCTATATTCTCCATTTCACCTTTCCCATTTATTCCATACTCCCCTGCAATCAGGATTTCACATTACTCATTTAAACAAACGTACAAGACCCATGAGTCACACTAACCATACTTATGAAACCAGTGGTCCTTAGACTCTATGGAGTACTTAAATGTGTATATCCCCAAAGACCACTCTCTTGTTTTCTATTTTTCTTTTGACAATGTTGTAGCTTCAGTGACTACTCCTTTGCCAATAACAAGATGGGTATTTAAGCCCACTCTTCAAGTTCAAATCTCACCCTTTAACTTCCTGGTAGATTTTTCCGCTTGATTTTCCCTCTGGCACCTCAAACTCAGGCTTCCCAGGTGGCACAGTGGGTAAAGTATCCACCTGTAATGCAGGAGATGCAGGTAGACGCGAGTTCAGTCCCTGGGTCAGGAAGATCCCCTGGAGGAGGGCATGGCAACCCACTCCAGTATTCTTGCTTGGAGAATTCCATGGACAGAGGAGCCTGGTGGGCTACAGTCCATGGGGTCACAAAGAGTCACACACGACCGAAGCAACTGAGCAGGCAGGCATGGACCTCAAACTCAGTGTACTCCAAATGTAAAAAACCCTCCATTCCAAAACTTCTCTTCTACCTGCACCTCCAGTTTTAGGTAACAGCATCACCCCAACATCATTTTCATTCTAGTGTACCCTCTCCTGTGTTTCTATATCTGGCTAGGAACTAAATCAGGTTAGCTTTGCATCTATGATGTCTTTTCCATCTATCCTTATCATTACACTTCCTCTGACTTCACTACTCCACTGAACTAGGAAAATAGCTTTCTCACTGATATTGCCCCCAGTTTCTCAATCCTATGATCACATGCTAGGGAAATTAAAATGGAGATAGTCTTATCCAGGCTTCGGAAGTAGAGGAGCAGGCCTCTGACGAACTTCTAAATTGCCTGGAACCTACCGCCCGCATGCAAACATAACAATTGTTACCAGCAAGTCAAGTGGCACTTTAGATAATAAAGGGAGCAGGTCTAAGAATTTCTTCAGCCCTGGAGATCTAGCCAACATCATCCCCCAACACCACCACCACCACCAGGGTCTAAGGAATCTTCTGACTCACAAGGTGAATCAAATAGCACTGTAAAAGTTAAAGGAAAACCAGAGTTGCACTTTTGTGCGCCGACAGATGATCATATCAATTTTCGGACCAGGAATATAAATAAGAACTCCCAAAGCCACGATGCAAACTCTCACCCGTGGGCTGGACTCTCTGTCTGAGACCCTTCTCAGTTCAGACTCCAGATTGCTGTTGCTTCGGACTCTTCCAGCGCTGTTCCCGTCTAGATGTAAGTTTCTGCGTAATTTGGTAATGTATATGTTGTTACTTCTCTCTATTGTTTCTATTTCTTTTCTTCTAGTGACTGTGTATTGAAATTTAGTTAAGCTTCTACTAAAAATTGAAATTATTTATTTGTTTGTAACTAGAGGTTTCTTTTTATAATGAATTCTTCCAACCTAAAACGAAAGTAAAACTTTTGGCAAAACATCACAGCAATCGCAAAAATCTTTCTCGACATGTCTTTGTCATTTTTCCTCCTTAAAAGCCTTCGAGATTCTCTAATGCATACACAATAAGACTATGGCTGGAGGTTGGGATGAGGGACAGGTTGGGAGAGTAGGGTGCTGCTGGTTTTAAATCTTGGAGTCTAAAGGTCCAGAGAACTCCAGTGTCCAAGAGGAGAAGAGAGAATCCCGGCTCAGGAAGAGAGAGAGAGAATTCACTCTTTCTTCTCCTTTTTTGTTCTGTTTGGACCCTCAATGGCTTGGATGATGCCCACCTACTTTGGTGAGGGCACAATTTTTTTTTTACTTAGTCTATTGATTCAAATGTTAATCTCTTCTGAAAAACATCCTTATAGACACACTCCAAAATAAGGGTCACTTGATCTCTGGGCATCAAGTGCAATCTAGTTGACACTTAAAATCAACCATAACAAGGCTGTCTGTGACTTGGGATTTTGACATATCTTAGATCTTCTATTTTTTTTTTTTTTCTATTGAGCTGTAATTCACATTTTATAAACTTCATCTTTTTAAAGCATACAATTCTGTGGGTTTTAGTATATTCACGGCTATGCACTCATCACCAGGACCTAATTTCAGAACACTTTCATCTACCTAAAAAGAACCCGTACCTGTTAGCTACCACTCCTTACTCCTCCCTGCCTCCTAGTCCCTGGATTACCACTTTCTTTTTCTACACATTTTCTTATTCTGAATATTTCATATAAACAGATCATTCAATATGTGGCCATCTGACTTCTTTCACTTAGCATGTTTTCAAGGTTCATTTTTTTGTAGAATATATAAAAGGACTTCATTTACTTTTATGCCTGAATAGTATTTCAATGTATGGATATACCACATTTTGTGTATCTATTCATCAATTGATGAGCATTTAGATAGTTTCCAATTTTTGGCTGTTATGAACAATGCTGCTATGAGTATTCATGTGTAAGTTTTTGTGTTGATATATGTTTGTAATTCTCTTGGGTATAGACATAAAAGTGGAATTGTTGGGCGATAAGGTCAGAGTTGAATTGCTAGTAACTCTTATGTTTACCTTTTTGAGGACTGCCAAACTATTTTTCTTTTTTTTAAGTCAAATTTTTAGTGTTAGTTCTTAGTTTTTATTCTGTTATTTCACACGATCTTACAGTACACATAAATGGCAGACTTGTGAGAATAACTAAATGGCTTAACTGGTCAATGGAAGAACAGTATTCATCATACAAAGTAATTTTTAAATTTCTTTCCTATAGTCACACATTTGGTTTGCTCTCAGATTTTTGCTATTGTACATTTATTCTGCATATTGCACATGTATTCTCAATTTTTTACATTTTTAATACTTTGTATTGACATATATATTTAATATAAAATAAATATTTTATAACATACCCTGATATGTCTAAAGATTTATGTTGAAGTGTAATTGCATTCAGGCCCAACTTTCTATATAACTAGACTAGCAATTTCTGTGGGTTGTTTGGGAAATACAGGAACTATGTGGGTGTTATTCCCATTATCTTGTTCTACCTGCAACTTCAGGACTGCCAAACTATTTTTCAAAGTGGCTATACAACTTTCCCTTCCCACCAGCAGAGTATGAGGGTTTCACACAATCACCCCTCCATAGCTTGGTTCAAATATTTCCCTTGAGGACTTAAAGTACTAGGATAAAGTTTAAATTTTCCTTCAGGTGTCTCTATTGTACTTCTGCCTTTCAAGCTTAGCTTAAATACCTCCTCCAACAAGGCATCCCCATCTGGATTCTTGCCTTGTTCTGTAGGGCTCCAATAGCACTTAGATGAGCTCCTTTTGTGGCCTTACCCTGCCCAGTTGTTACAGAAATTACATGACCTCATATGGAGTTAGTGGCAGCAGTAGCCTTGGGATCCAGAGCATAGGATGTGGAGTTAGAGAGGCCTAACTGTCAGTTCTGAATTTCCAGTCCTTCTTAGGATTGGGATGATGGCAAAGTACTTTTTCTCTCTGAACTTTGACTTCCTCATCTATTGAATGTGGATAATAACACTGACCTTAGAGAATTCATGCTTTACACATAGGAAGAGCTTGCTAGATATTTAATATTATTGAACAAAAGTTGGGAAAGTAATGCATCTCATGAACCAGGTGAGCAGCGATAGTTTCATCAAGTTGCCTCCCCAGATGGTGCAATATGTACAATTGAAGAAATGAATAAAAGACCAACACTTGGAGCTTGTCTGTCTTTTGGTTATCTTTTTAAAAACATTGTAGTAAAATAAACGTAACATCACTTTATCATTTTAACCATTTTCAGGCGTACAGTCCAGTGGCATCAGTACAGCCACATGGTTATGCAATCACCTCCACTCTTGTGGAGTGGAGTCCGGTCTTGTCTGTCTTAGACGCAGAAGTTCTTCAGATCATGCCTAGGTTTTGGAAATGGCACTCTAATAATTTACTTCAGAGATGAAGTATCTTTTTAAACTTTTCTATCTGGAACTCTGTGCGTTCGATTTAGCTGAACTATTGCGTGGTGTCTTAAAGCCAGACTCACTGGTTTAAATCTTGGCTCTCTCGCCAGCTCCTTTTGTGATCTTGGGCAAATTACTTAATTGGGTCTTAGTTTTCATGTCTTAAAAGAGGGGTCACAGGAATAGTATTTATTTTAGAGAGTTGTTGGGATAATTAAATGAGTAAATAGTTGTCTGGCACATAGCAGTTGGGATACAAGTGTTGGGTACTGTTTTCACTATGTGATATAACGCCTTTGAAGTCTTTTTCCTGCTGAACTGAAAGTGCTGGAAGGACAGAGACATCACCAACTCGGCCTACTGTTAATTGAGTTCCTTGCAAATACTTCCCAAAATGCTTATAGTCCAGCCCCTGACCCCTCCGTTGTTTGTTTGTTTGTTTTTTTTTTTTGCCTTAAATTTTTTTGTTGTTTATTTGCACATGTCCTAAGATGGCTGACTACTATTTCATGAGCTATTTGAGTTTTATTTGAAAGGTTAGTGCATTTGGGGAAGGAATGGTTAGGAAAAACCAATACTTCCTTTTTTGACTCATTGTTGGGGAGAGTGACCCCAGGGAAAGGCTAGAGCATTAAGTGTCTTCCAGAAATTCATCTGGGGGCTCTTGGCTTTCCCTGGGAAAATCTCCAGCTCTACAATGAGAAGGTTGTACATCTGCCATTAGGAGACGCTTTTTGTCAGAATTATCCTAACCCCAGGAAAGGGGAGGAAGCAAGGCAAGTGAATTTGAGATGACATCAGCAATTCGTCAAAGTTACCAAAATCAAGTGATCCAGTTTTCACTTGCTGGGTCAGAAACTAGTTGAATTCTCTTTCCATAAAAAGGGGAGCTTCCTGGAACTTGGAGCGTGAAGAGGATTCTAATTTCTTCTTAAATTCTGTTTTCAGAAAATTGTTCCACGAATTTTTAACCTCCAGAGGTTGAATGAAATTTGATCAGAAGTTACACTGTCAATGCTCCACCCCACTCCCCGCCCCGCCCCCACCCCGGGCTGCGCCAGCCTTTTCCCGTGCTTGATGTCCTAGAAACTTGCAAAAACTTTCATATTGTCAGCAAAGGCAGTATTTCTGCCTGTATTTATTTACTAACTGTACCGGGTCGGGGCAGGGGGTGGGGGAGTTTAGAAACCCCTGGAAGGCACAACACAGCCCTTTCCTGGTCGAGATTTGCTAGTTCATAAATGGAGACAAAGTCTGGCAGACTCGCCAGAGCCAGAGTTCAGAATCTTCAGGAAACCGCAGAACAAGTTTACCGTGTTAGAATACATCTCCAGGAATCCAGCCGTATTGCTTCTAGTATCAGAGAGTTACGACAGGGGAAGACCCTATGGATGATCACGTTAAAAATGCCTCTTTTTTTGTTTGTTTTTGTTTTTAACAATAAAAGTAATATATACTCACTGCATAAAATTTGAGAAACTCAAACAAGAGCCAAGAATAAAATTTATCTTATCTCTAATTATACTACTCTTTGTTACTGATATTTTTCCTATGTTCTTCTTTTAGAAAGCCGTTTCTTATTTCGAAATACTGTTGCATAGTGAATATATACCTCAATTCTTAAAGAATGAATAAATAAAGAATGGAAAGTTTTGTCAATTCACTATTCCTCTGCTTAGAGTGACATTTACTGTAAAAAATACAGTTGATGAACTAGCCAGGTGGAAATACTGACTTGCATAATTTGTCATTTCCTCATACATGCATTTCCCATACATAGAAGAGTGCCCAGTCCATTAATACGAGATAACTGGTTATCCTTAATACACAGTAAACTTTTAATATTCAGATTACCTGTCCCTTGATGCAAACCTCTGATCAGCCTTGCTCTCTCTCTCTCCCATCACCCTCCCCTGCTTCCTCGGAAGTTCGCACATGATCACCTGAGATGCTGTCTCCCAGGCTTGAAATCCTAGTAATTCCCACCAAATAAATCTAACTCTCAACTTTTAGATCATGTGTGGTTTTTTTTTTTTGTTTGTTTTTTCAGTTGACAGTTTTTTTTGGCTGACTGATGAAGGGACCAGAGCAGATTCCTCTCCTTTGCCTGAACTCTATGAGGGCCTGGAACCTTGGGACCATCAGGAGCCCCTTGTACCCTCCAGCCTCCTCAGGAGTCCAGGCGATTCTGAGTCTCTCCTGGTTCTAGGCTCTCCCATCTTTGGTCTCCGATCCTAACTTGTATTCATTGCGGGAAGATGTTACCTTGAAACTTGGTTTCAAGAAGAGGTGCCTGGGTCACTAAGGTTTACCACTAAGCAGGAACACCCTCGGTCGGAGGTCCGGGACGATTTTGCTGGACCAGGGAGCCCTCAGTGTTGAGGCACTGGGAAGGCTCAGCTTGGATGCTGAGTGGTGGATAATCTCAGTTTAGAAACTGGGGAGACAGCTCAGTTAAACCCTGAATAAGGTAAGACTGGGATATTGGGAGGAAGACTGGACTGTCATTTTTCCTTGAAATGGCTACCTTACTAGAGTTTGTCAAAATAAAAACAAAGTTTATGAGAGCTTTTGAGCTCCAAAGAAAGGACTCTCTCCTCCTGGCTGGCCTTTCTCAGGCAACTGAGAAACTTGCAGGAGTGGTGGAGGCAAGTTGGCCCTATAGGGAAATGCACTCACATAATTAACAATCTGTCAACCAGGGACTGAATAACCCGAGATCTGAGCACCCATGGAAGTCTTATACTGCACTGGGACACTCGAGGCATGAAAGAGGGGACAGAAAAACTCTGGGGCCAAACCAGAGGAACAAGCCCCTAAGCAGCACACTGGGCCCACCACATAATCGTCAACAGCAATTTTATGTCAACAAACCGATTTCAGAATGGGAAACGAGGTTTTCAAAACAAAAAAGAATGAACAATCACCAGCCTCCAACTAATACCCCAGCCAGGTTCCTGTACAATACACATGGAGATTATACTTGCAAGTATAATCTAATTGGCTGGGGAAATTATACTAAAGGAGACATCAACTTAAAATGGCCAAATTAGGGTTCTTTTCACATTCCAAAACTGATTTTTTGCATACGCAGTCAGAAAAAGCCGGCTATAAGATCAAACAGACTGAATGGAATACTTATTTTGATTGGTATTTAGAAGCTTCTAAAAGAGGAAATGATACAGTAACTTCTTTGGAGGAAACCAAAGAAAGGTTGTTTGAAAATATATCAGAATTTTTAAAAGTTTCTAGGGTTCACCCTGTCTCTGGCTCTGCTCCTCCTGTGGCTACTGTTGTTCAGTCACTAAATCTTGTCTGACTCTTTGAGACCCCATGAACTGCACCATGCCAGTCTCCCCTGTCCTTCACTATCTCCCAGAGTTTGCTCAAACTCATGTCCTTTGAGTCGATGATGCCATCCAACCATCTAATCCACTGTCGTCCCCTTCTCCTCCTGTCCTCAATCTTTCCCAGCATTAGGGTCTTTTCCAGTGAGTAGGCCCTTCTCATCAAGTGGCCAAAGTATTGGAGCTTCAGCTTCAGCATCAGTCCTTCCCATGAATATTCAGGGTTGATTTCCTTTAGGACTGACTGGTTTGATCTTGCTGTCCAAGCGACTCTAAAGAGTCTTCTCCAGCTCCACAATTCAAAAGCATCAATTCTTTTGTGCTCTGCTTTCTTTACGGTCCAACTCTCACATCTGTCCATGACTACTGGAAAGTTATAGCTTTGATTATACTGAGTTTTGTGAGAAAAGTGAAATCTCTGCTCCTCCTTTATCTGAACTGCCTAACCCAGAAGCTTTGTCTGTCTCTCTCCCCTGTTAACTCCACCTCCTATCATTTCCCCTTCCCCAGTAAAGGAAGGCAGAACATCAGAAGTAATCCTAGCTCCCTGCAGGGAGAAACCTATTACTGGAAGGGGCGAGCCATTCTCAGTGTTTACTTGTACATCCTGGACCCAAACAAAACTTAGAGCTCTAGCTAAGGAATTTTCTAAACCTAGTCAAGATCCAGCAGGACTTGCTAAGGAACTTGAGCTAACCATTCGAATCTATAAGCTGGTGTATTTAGAGCTGTATCAGTGAACATATCTATTGGTTTCTGAAAGTAAAGCAAAGGAATGGATAGAGAGAACAGGGTGGAAAGACTGTTTAGCAGATTTTGATTTATATACCTCATAGGATTGAGATAACTGCAAAAGGAATTAGTTCATTAAAAACTCAAGCATATTCCAGAGCTTTTCCACAAGCAGTGGATTGATCAAAGATTCAACAATGTAAACAAAGACCAGATGAATTAATTCCAGATTACTTAGAGAGGTTTGAGAAAACTTTTAAGCAATATTCAAGCATAACACCTGAGTCATTCTCTAACCGCCAAAATGATCCTTTATTCCACTCTGCCTTTCTAGAAGGTTTCGCTGAGGATGTGGCTACTTGAATTGAGACATAATTTAGATTGGTCTGCATTATAGACAAATACCCTTGCCATGCTGGCAGACAAGCTTTTCAAAACCATTAAAAAGAAAAAGACACCTTTATAAAAATTACGAAACTTCAATTGTGCCAGTTAAGTAAACCAGGACAGTTGGTGGTTAACAAATCTCTGTTTGATCCACAACTGACAAAGAAAGCTTTTACTGCAACTGGTCTCGTCACCTAAAAAGGGACTGCAGAAAATTTAAAAGAAAATTTGAGGACAGACTAAATTGGGCTACTCTGAGAGGAGGACAAGGGGAGTCTTTCCCCTCCTCCCTTCTAATACCCTTGGGGAAGTGGAAATGAATATTCAAGGAAAATCGACTAAAGCCCCAGTAGATTCTGGAGCCATCTCTTCAGTTTTGTGTGTGCCTAGTTGATCAGTGGTGTCCAACTCTTTGCAACGCCAAGGACTGTAACCAGCCAGGATCCTCTGTCCATAGGGATTTTCCAGGCAAGAATACCGGAGTGAGTTGCCATGCCTTCCTCCAGGTTAATCTTCCCAACCCAGGGGTCAAACCCAGGTCTCCCGCGTTGCAGGTGGATTCTTTACTGTCTGAGTCACCAGAGAAGCTGTACCCAAATCAAAGGCTCCCTTCCTTGAAGTAATACTTCAGTGCAAGTGGTCGGGGTTTCCAATGCTTCCAGCAAGGCTTTTAAATCACTTCCTTTAGAATTTTACTTAGGAGAACTTAAATAATAAACACTCTTTTTTTCCCAGTAGAAATTTCCCCTATTCATGTGATAGTTTATTAGAAACTTATGAAGCCCAGATTTTGTTTACTGCTAAGGGAGAAATGTTTTTAGACCTAAAAGATCATCAGATTTCTCTCATCACTTAATGTTCATGGTCCATGACAAAGGTGTTGCAGAAAAGAAAAATTGCTAGGCTTGGTACCTCAAGAATTATAGGCATGCAGTCAGGATGGCTGCTATCCAAGTCTACAAGCAATAAATGCTGGAGAGGGTGTGGAGAAAAGGGAACCCTCTTACACTGTTGGTGGGAATGCAAACTAGTACAGCCTCTATGGAAAACAGTGTGGAGATTTCTTAAAAAACTGGAAATAGAACTGCCATATGAGCCAGCAATCCCACTTCTGGGCATACACACCGAGGAAACCAGATCTGAAAGAGACACATGCACCCCAATGTTCATCGCAGCACTGTTTATAATAGCCAGGACATGGAAGCAACCTAGATGCCCATCAGCAGACGAATGGATAAGGAAGCTGTGGTACATATACACCATGGAATATTACTCAGTCATTAAAAAGAATTCATTTGAACCAGTTCTAATGAGATGGATGAAACTGGAGCCCATTATACAGAGTAAAGTAAGCCAGAAAGACAAAGACCATTACAGTATACTAACACATATATATGAAATTTAGAAAGATGATAACGATAACCCTATATGCAAAACAGAAAAAGAGACACAGATTTACAGAACAGACTTTTGGGCTCTGTGGGAGAAGGTAAGGGTGGGATGTTCTGAGAGAACGGCATTGAAACATGTATATTATCTAGGGTGAAACAGATCACCAGCCCAGGTTGGATGCATGAGACAAGTGCTCAGGGCTGGTGCACTGGGAGGACCCAGAGGGATCGGGTAGAGAGGGAGGTGGGAGGGGGGATCGGGATGGGGAATACATGTAAATCCATGGCTGATTCATGTCAATGTATGACAAAAACCACTACAATATTATAAAGTAATTAGCCTCCAACTAATAAAAATAAATGAAAAAAAAAAAAGAATTATGGGCATGTAATTCCACTAAAATAGGGAGAATACATTCTACATCACCAGTTAAAACTACCCTGGACCAAAATAAACCCCTGCCCAATATTCGCTAATATCCATTGAGGCAGAAAGTTATAGAGAGAATGAAACCCTTGATATCAGCTTACATTAATAAAGGGCTTATCATGCCATGAACTTGTCCTTGTAATACTCCCATTCTGCCAGGTAAACCTAACGGCAAGGGTTGGGGATTTGTACAAGATCTAAGATCTATCAATGCTATTATTATTCCTTGACACTCTGTGGTTGGTACCTAACCCCCACACCTTACTATCCTGTATCCTTAAAAATAGTGACTTCTTTTCAGTGACAGATTTCTGCGGTGCATTCTTTAGCCCTGTGCATCCTGATGATCAGTATCTTTTTGCCTTCACTTGGAATGAACAGCAACGTATGTGGACTGTGATGTCACAGGGCTACACTTACAGCCCCACTTACTTTTCTCAGATATTAAAAGCAGATTTAGAAGATCTAGTTTTTCCTCATAAATCGGTCTTAATACAGTACGTAGGTGGCTCTCTGTTGTGTTTAAGTTCCTTAATAGTCAGTAAGACAGCCTGTACTTGCTCTAGAAGTTAGCTTCAAAAGGACATAAAGTGTCTATAGAGAAATTATAGTTTTGTAAAGCTAATGTAAAGTACCCAGGGCATGTGCTATCTAAAGATGGGCTTTTAACTGATCTAGACAGAGTAACGAGCATTTTGGCTTTCCCTGCTCTGAGAACAAAAAGACAACTAAGGAGGATTTTTAGGTCTTGCAGGCTACTGCAGGACTTGGATTCCAAATTTAATAGCTCAACCATTATATGATTTACTTAAACAAGATCAAACTGAACCTGTTTACTGGAACAGGACACTCTAAGGCCATGGAGACCCTTAAGGGCTTCCTGGCAAAGGCCCCAGCCTTAGGGAATCCAAATTATGATTTACCCTTTTTCCTCTTTGTCCATGAAAACAAGGGAACTGCACTAGGAGTATTAACCCAACAGCACAGCAGCCACTATCGACCAATAAGATACACAGCCCACAGCTAAGTGCAGCAGCCAAGGGCCTTTCTCCTTCCCTCTGAGCTATCACTGCAGCAGCTCTGATGTGTCGAACCACAGAGGAGACAGTTATGAATCACCCTCTCACTGTCTTTGTTCCACACGCTGTGGAAGCCTGACTAAACTCTCATCGCACACAGCATTATTCAGCAGGTTGATTAACCTCTCATGAGATTGTCCTGCTCTCATCAAATATAACTCTCCACAGGTGTATCAAACAATGCAGCTACCTTGCTTCCAGAAAAATTGGATGATGCAAACAAAGCATGATTGTATTGCCTTAACTGACAATCTTTTATCCCCTAAGACTGACTTTCAAGAGAGTCCAGTGGATAACCCTGATTTTATATTATTCACTGACAGTTTATATTTATAAGGACTGACTTTCAAGAGAGTCCAGTGGATAACCCTGATTTTATATTATTCACTGACAGTTTATATTTATAAGGACCTCATGGAAAATACCAGGCTGGCTATGCTGCTGTTTCCCCAATGTCTATCCTTGAAAATGGTCATTTGCCTAATGTCTCTTCCACTCGACAGGCTGAGTTAATAGCACTAACCAGAGCCTGTCAGTTGGCAAAAGGAAAATCTGTCAATATCTACAAAGGACAGCCACTATGCTTTTGGAGTGGCGTATGATTTTGGTATACTTCGGAAACAAAGAGGGTTTCTAACATCCTCAGGACAGCCTATCAAAAATGGGAAACCAGTAGTGGAGTTTGAGATGCAATTCCGCTACCAAGTGTGCTGGATATTATTAAGGTATCAGGCCGTTCAAGGACCGACACTGCCGAGGCAAAAAGAAACTTTAGACTAATCACACCGGCAAAGCAGCAGCCTCTCAAATTATTCACAACCAACTAACTTCTGCCTTTCCCTCTCAGTCTCCCAGTAGCCTCTCTAACATGTTATTAAGATTTCAGAGAACAGCACCAGACAAGGAAAAATACACCTAGATACAGAAAGGAGGAGGATTCAACTCTAAAAGAGAGCTGTGGATAGGTCCAAACAGGAAGGCTGTCCTTCTGTTTGGAGCTCAGTATCCTGTTTTACAATATATTCATGAGGTAACTCATTGGAACACAGATAAGATGGTGTTATGGGGCAAACAATATTTTTGGAAACCTTCCTCTACTACAGTTTGGGAAGATCTATTCAGGATGCAGTGCATGTCCAAAATATAACCCAGGAAAGCCATTGCATAAATTCTCAGGGGAGTTTTCCATTACCTACAGGCCCTTTGGAAATGTGGCAGGATGGGTTTTATACAGATGCTTCCCCTGCAAGGTTACCAACCAGTTCTTCTTTTGATCTGTGTGTTTTCACACCGAGTTGAGACATTCCCAAGCAGAAGGGCCACGGCACAATCGGGAGAAAAGCTGCTTTTAGAAAGAGTTGTTCCCATCTGGGGAATCCCCTCAGAACTACATAGTGACAGAGGAACTCATTTTACTGGACAAATTGTTAAGGAAGCTTGTAAAATGTGGCCAATTATACAATACTTCCACTGTACCTATTACCCCCAGTCTTCTGGGTTAATAGAAATGACAAATGGAACAATTAAAACTCAGTTGGCTAAAATTACGGATGCTTATTCCTTATGCTCACCTAAGGCTCTTCCATTGGTCCTCCTCAACCTCAGATCCACTCATTTTGGCAAACACCATTTCTCTCCCTTTGAGATCATTACAGGGAGACAAATGAGATTGGATGAGGATCATATGATCCTACATTACTAAAGGGAGATATATTACATTATTGCAAGTGTTTAATCAAATTATTGGCAAATCCTTCTAAACTTGTTTCCAAAGTTTATCACAGTAATCTATCTTCAAATGAAGATCAGATGTCCTGTGACTTACAACCAGGGGATTATGTATATTGGAAAATATGTCATTTAAAGGATTCCCTCCAACCTAGATGGAAGGGCCCTTATCAGGTTCTTTTAACAAGCTCATGTGCAGCAAAACTGAAGTAAATTGACTCTTGGATTCATCTTTCTCCCCTAAAAAGGGCTTCTGCACCAGGCTGGACTGTAGAGAGAATTGTTGACCTCAAACTCATCTTAAAGCAGTGCTCTGATAATAATAAAGTACCAATGCCAGAATGATCAGAAGACAATATCAGAAGCAGACAACTGTCCCAAAATACTAGACCTGACCAGTATGATTGTTCATTACGTTTTCTTCTTGATTTCTTGGACTTACACATGAATCAAATCTTTTTGTATCATGGGCCCTCTCTTACGCATATTTTAGAAATCAATTAAATTATTGGGTTTGTGGTCAATTACCTGCATCCAGTACCTCTGGTTTATCTTGGTGGGTTTCTCCCCCCAAGGTTCTGACTAGATGGCTCTTAGAAAGTTTATTTTAGAAAAAAAGAATTATAGTTTGGTCTGGGCTACTACTGATATCACTCAGTGGGACCCACTCACTTGGCGAAACTAACATGCATATTCTGACCCTGGCCATAAATATGAATTTTCCCTTAAGGTTCAGTTCAGTTCAGTTCAGTCACTCAGTCGTGTCTGACTCTTTGTGACCCCATGAATCACAACACACCAGGCCTCCCTGTCCGTCACCAACTCCTGGTGCTTACCCAAACTCAAGTCCATCGAGTTGGTGATGCCATCCAGCCACCTCATCTTCTGTTGTCCCCTTCTCCTCCTGCCCCCAATCCCTCCCAGCATCAGGGTTTTTTCAAATGAGTCAACTCTTCACATGAGGTGGCCAAAGTATTGGAGTTTCAGCTTCAACATCAGTCCTTCCAATGAACACCCTGGACTGATCTCCCTTAGGATGGACTGGTTGGATCTCCTTGCAGTCCAAGGGACTCTCAAGAATCTTCTCCAACACCACAGTTCAAAAGCATCAATTCTTAGGCACTCAGCTTTCTTCACAGTCCAACTCTCACATCCATACATGACCACTGGAAAAATCATAGCCTTGACTAGATGGACCTTTGTTGGCAAACTAATGTCTCTCCTTTATAATATGCTATCTAGGTTGGTCATAACTTTCCTTCCAAAGAGTAAGCTTCTTTTAATGTCATGGCTGCAGTCACCATCTGCAGTGATTTTGGAGCCTAAAAAAATAAAGCCAGCCACTGTTTCCCCTGTTTCCCCATCTATTTCCCATGAAGTGATGGGACTGGATGCCATGATCTTAGTTTTCTGAATGTTGAGCTTTAAGCCAAATTTTTCACTCTCCTCTTTCACTTTCATCAAGAGGCTCTTTAGTTCCTCTTCACTTTCTGCCATAAGGCTGGTGTCATCTGCATATCTGAGGTTATTGATATTTCTCCCAGAAATCTTGATTCCAGCTTGTGCTTCCTCCAGCCCAGCGTTTCTCATGATGTACTCTGCATATAAGTTAAATAAGCAGGGTGACAATATACAGCCTTGATGTACTCCTTGTCCTATTTGGAATCAGTCTGTTGTTCCATGTCCAGTTCTGACTGTTGCTTCCTGATCTGCATACAGGTTTCTCAAGAGGCAGGTCAGGTGGTCTGGTATTCCCATCTCTTTCAGAATTTTCCACAGTTTATTGTGATTCTTGCCTTTGTGAACCCCATAAACAGTATGAAAAGGCAAAATGATAGGATACTGAAAGAGGAACTCCCCAGGTCAGTAGGTGCCCAATATGCTACTGGAGATCAGTGGAGAAATAACTCCAGAGAGAATGAAAGGATGGAGCCAAAGCAAAAACAATATCCCTTAAGGTTACTCAAGCTCAACAGGAATAAGAAGCTACATTTCGGTCAAAAAATGTAAACTCTAGACTGTTAGGAAGGACACTTCCTCAGTTATGGGTTGGATTTATCTGGTTAATACCAGGCTCTGGTCATCTAAGCCTAAAGACCCCCCAATCTGGGAACAATTAAATCATAGTAAAGATAATCAGCATTATAACACTAAAAAATTAGGCTGGATGCCTTATGAAAATTGCCAGTATATCATATATCATTTCCCTTAAAGATAGTGATTGGTACGGAACAGATTGGGTCAGATGACCAGAAATATACTGGGAGGTAGCTAACGGGGCTTAATGGCTTTGTGGGACCAATCTCTGGCCCTGGCTTCCCACAGGATGGTTAGAAAGGTGTACTTTAGGATTCCCTTGGGCTCAAGTCCACTTACGTACAAATTTAGATGTTACTCTAGCAAATTTACCATCAGTATGAGCCTGATGGACCAAGAGATCTGTGTTTCACTGGTATGATCACTTAGCAGCTATTTTTGTGCTCTCAGTAGGATTGGAAAAAGTTATTTCTCACACTAAAGCCTTAACAGAATTCACTCAAAAGGCCTTAAATGCTAGCAACCAGGTTATTAGCTTTCTAAATTTTGAGGTCTCTATGATGAGTAAAGCTGACTTACAAAATTGTGTGGCCCTTGATAAACTTAACAGCATCTCAAGGGAGCACTTGTGCCATCATTCAAACTGAATGCTGTGTTTGCACACCAGGTGAATCTTCTAAGGTAACACATTTAATGAGTCACATGGAAAATCAGATTACTGTGTTAGATGATCCACTTCCTAATCTTGATAATCTTTTGGGAAGATGGTTTGGTTCTGGAAGCTCATGGTTTAAATCCCTACTTGTAACTTAAATAACTTTATTAGCTGTATTACTTGTAATCTGTCTACTTTATAAAGGTCTTCTTGCATTATACACTGTGTAACCAGGCCCTAGACCAAATTAATGATAGCTAAACATCTTAAAGAAACAGGTCACGTATATAACATAGAATAATTGTAATAGTGTGATTCTTGGTATGGGAAGAAGCAACGAGGGAAATATCTCCTGGATCCTAATAGGTTAGAAGATAGAGGATCCAGAGAATCTTTTATTATCTATCAATGGGCCTAATCCAGAAATTAACACCTGGAGTGACATATCAATAAGAATTTTCACCTGATCTGGGATGAGCCTCCCAGCACAGTGGGACAAAAAAGATGGTCGTGAAATGTCTCCTAATATGGTCTAATTTCCCACTATGGAAAGGGATTGTGAAATGAAATATTAATATTTCCTGCCATACCAGGAAACAATATCATAGTCATCAGGGATTTCAACCTTCCAAATGTAAATTTCTGAGCCCAAATAGAACAATACCTCTATCTGGCAACCATCAGCCGCTTCCCCAGTAAGTGCTGAGGAGCTGGATGTGTGGGTGTGTGTCGGGGAATGTGTAGGAGAAAGTTTGCCACCCCTTATGGTGAATGAAGAATTAAGGATGTGAACAGGTAAGAAGCAGGATTTGGCCCCAGATAGCTGAGATGCATATGAAAGGAATGAATTCAGTGAACCCAGACGCTTGCATCTTCCTATACATAGAAGGGCACTAAATCCCTTAATGAGAAATAACTGGTTTTCCTTAATTAATAATAATCTTTTAATATTCAGATTACCTGTCCCTTGCTGCAGACTTCTATTATATAATATATAATATATATAGCCTATATGTATATAATATATATATAGTAATATATAACCTGGCTCCTTCCCCACTCAACACCCCCCCAACCCCCACCTACCTCCTCAAACAGTTCTCTCGGGGTCACCTGAGATGCTGTCTCCTGGGCTTGAAGTCCTAATAATTCCCACCAAATAGACCTAACTCTCCCAGTGGGGACATTTTGATTTGGGAGAACTCAGGGTCAACTGAGTTCCAATGAAAGCTCTCTCCAGACCTCCTAAAGGGTTAACTGTTTGAATCAAGTTTTCTGGGCTATAGGTTTTTGAAGTGACCTCCCAGTGAATTTCATCTTTCAGCACTTCTGGAGAAGTCTAAGGCCTGGAACAGAGAAGGTTTAAACTGAGCGAGGGCCCGGGAAGTTGGGCTGCTGTGTTGTCCTCATTCTCTAACCTGCGACCCCCCCCGCCCCCACCTCCTTCTCTCTTTCAGAAAGGTCATGGCATCACCAAGCCAGCGTTTCAATTCCACTTTAGATGACAACCGGCAAGTGAACTTTCGAAAGAAGCTTCTGATTATTAACTTGGCCCTGGGGGATGGAGACGTGGAGGGCTTGAAGTTTCTCTGCCAAGACTACATCACCCCCAGAGAACTGGAAAAGTGCAGCAGAGCCTTGGATATTTTCGAGTACCTGCTGCAGCGGGAGCTGCTGAGTGCGGAAGACCCCTTCTTCCTAGCGGAGCTCCTCTACACCATTCAGCAGGAGGTCCTGCTGCAGCACATTGGCTACACCAAGGAGCAGGTGCAGAGCTGGCTGCACGCCCGCCGCAGGGTCTCCCACTTCAGGTGATCAAGATCAACCTGGCAGGGCCATCAGGCTGGGAGAGGCTGGGGTTAAGATCTTTAATCTTAAGATGAAAAATGAATTTGATTTTAAGCTTTTTTTCCCCGCTTATCTACCTCCTTGGATGGTATGGTGATTCTAAACCAGGAGATTTCTCAGCTTCAGGTGCTAATAATGAGAAGGGAGGCTGGGAGATCAACAAAGCTTTGAAACCCAGCCAGGGCCTGAGAGGGGCCTCCTTTTGTTTTGCTTCTCACTGAGGAAGGAGGCCCAGCTCCAGGCAGCAGGCCCCACCTCCAGCCTTCCTCGTTGTCAACCTCTGTGCTCTCAGCCTCCTCCCTCCTGGGAGTCACTGGTGTGTCTGCCGTTCGTAAAGAGAGTAATGCATGTGCTTAGTTGCTCAGTCATGTCCGCCTCTTTTTGTCCCCGTGGACCGTAGCCCGCCAGGCTCCTTTGTCCATGGGGATTCCCCATGCAAGAATACAAGAGCAGGTGGCCATGCCCTCTTCCAGGGATCTTCCCAACTCAGGGACTGAACCCAGGTCTCCCGCATTGCAGGAAGATTCTTTACCCGCTGAGTTACCAGGGAAGCACACTTGGAGCCAAATTGACAAAATGAAAAAGGAGATGTGTCTCTAGGGTAGGGAGGTCATCATTTATGCCTTGTCCAATTTCCCCAATTCGGGGCGAAACCCAGACAGGTAAAATATAGGCATTTTGCCCAAAGAGGTAAAACAAAGGCAACAGACCTGAGGCAACACCATCATAAACTGTCCACTGACATAGTGTCTACATCAAGCAACCTCACAAGGAGGAGCCTCTGTGATATTATTTTATAGCTTGGACGATTACAATGCTTCAGGTCTGAACACTTGAACTGACTCCTAGAACCTGAGTGACCCTTGGGTCAGTGAGAGAATTCTGGAAATTATTAACTCCATTCTGTTGGTTAAAAAGCTGAGGAATGGTGTTGGGCATGCAGAGCGGTTAATGTGTGAATGAAGTGTTCATTTTCTCTTTTTTTTTTTTTTGGCCACATGGCCCAGTATGTAGGCTCTTAGTTCCTCCACCAGGGATTATACCTGTGCCCAACACTGGGCTGCCAGGGAAGTTCCTAAATTCAGTTTTTCCAATTGTTGAGTGTATGGCTTTCCAGAAGCTGGGATAGTTTCCTTTCTATAAGTGAACTTCATATTCACTGGCATTGGGTGCTCCCTGATGAGGGCCTATAAAGTAAGCCTGATTTCTGGAATGGGGTCTGGAGAAGGGTGGGCATGCCACAGTGGTGTTTTATACCTTCTTAGTGGGATTTGAAACAGCACTGGACCTGGAATCAGAAGACCTGGGATCAACAAGGCTCACCGTTATTAACAAGGCTCATAGTGGAATAGGTCAAATTGAAATACGACAAGTTTTTGTTTTTAAATCTATAAAATGAGATTAACAGTTGTCTACTCACAGGGCTGTGGTTATTCAAATGAGAGATAATGTTTGATAAAAGCTCTCCATTTTCTGCCTGTCCTGCAAGTGTGAGGCTTTAATTTGTCTCTTTGCTCTATGTCTTAGAAACCTGCTCTACGAACTGTCAGAAGGCATCACCTCAGAGGACCTAAAGAGCATGATCTTCCTTCTGAGGGGGTCAGTTCCAAATGTCCAGATGGTGAGTGAGCCATACCCGATGGGATCTTTGTGAACACCACCTTAAGCAGTGCTTGGAAAGATGTTGGAAAGGGAACAAGGGTTAGAAATATGGATTGTGATGTGCCTGGAGTCTAGGTCCAGACTAACTCCTGAATGTGGGGCAAGTGACTGAATGTTTCTGAGTCTCCCTCCATTTTCTAATACAGCCTGTTATAGACAATTATACTACTTCCTTCCAGGACAGTGAAGAGGAATAGATGAAATAAGGTACATAAACTGTTAGCTGGGGCCTGTATTTCGCACATAGTACGTGTGTGCATGCTGAGTCCCTTCAGTTATGGCCAACTCTTTGTCAGTCTTTGAACTCTAGCCCGCCAGGCTCCTCTGTCCATGGGATTCTCTAGGGAAGAAAACTAGAGTGTGTTGTCATGCCCTCCTCCAGGGGATCTTCCCAAACCAGGGATCGAATGTTGTCTCCTACATTGTAGGCAGATGCTTTAGCACTATGCCATCAGCGAAGCCCTTTGCACATGGTAACCATGCAGTAAATGATTGACTGCTATGGGCATTCACTGGGTCTTATGATACAGAACTGTGCAGGGCACCACGAAGGAATGAGGAGCTGGTAGCTAATGGCAGAGTGGAATTCAGTTGTTCATCACCTCCATTTGTTGAGGTTTTTGAGGGAGACTATCCTCTTCAGTGGATTCTGCAGTGTCTTCCATGAAGAGTTTTGTGAAAATCAAATGAGACGAATGTTTGAGGGTGTCCTTTCCACAGGGTTGTACAGGAGCTTGGAACCAATAGTAATTTTAAAAATATTAACATAATGCTGTCTGCTGATATTCTTGTTAGGTTGATCACAATCAAGGGCTGGAAAGTAGCTGCCCATATCTCTTCCAGGCCACAGAACTTTTTGTTTTTTGAGTTTCTAACAGCTTGTGACAAGCCAGTTATTTAATTTGGGAAGGGGCCAATTTTCAAATTTTACCCTATAACATTAATTTTGTTATTCAACTGTTATTTTCTTTAGGTTTTAAGTTATATAATATTTGATAATACCAAAAAAAGATGTGTAAAATGTATGGAAGTTATAAAATGTAGAACCAAGTGAGCAGCCATGCATCCCCTGTCCAACTCAGAAATGAGCACATCACCCATGCAAAAAGGCTGAGTGTAGCCCTCCCATATCACATTCTTTCCAGACTAACTGGTATTATTGACAAATATTTTCTTCTCTCTCTTTTTTTAAACTTTTTGGCTGTGCTGTGTAGCATGTGGGATCTTAGTTCCCCTGACCAGAGATCAAATCCTTGCTCCCTGCCTTGGGAGCAAAAAGTCTTAACCACTCTTCCCTGGGACTGCCAGGGACATCCCAATAACTTCTTTTTTTAAAGAAAAATCACTGAGGAGTGGGAAGCTGTTTTACATGTGGTAGGTATAACAAGGACCATGTTTCATAATCCATTAAACATGTTTCCTGGTGTCAGACCTATAGGTTAACTAGTCTGCAGTTTAATTCTCTATTTTGGCTAGCTATACTCTTTGAGTCCTTTCCGCCCCCCCCACCCCCACCCCCCCAGCCCACCACCTTTTCAGGGCCCTCAGGGATTTTAGCCTCTTGTGACTTTCCACTGTTTCTCTCTTCAGTCTTTATCCCAAAGATGGGTTGTGGGATCCTCGGGAATGGGGAATGAGTCTTACTCATTATTAGAGCCACAAAGCATTGCATAATTCGTGCTCTGCCACTTACTGGCTCTGTGACCTTGGACAAGTTACTGAACTTCTCTGTGCCTCAGTTATATCATCTTTAAAATGGGGATAATAATAGCATCTACTCATCAAATTGTTTCTGAGTAGTTAGTGAGCTGTGTCTATTTGGTATGTGGTGTCCCTGGGTCAGGAGATCCCCTAGGGAGGAAATGGCACCCCACTCCAGTATTCTTGCCTGGGAAGTGCCGTGGGCAGGAGCCTGGCGGGTTACAGTCCACGGGGTCCCGAAGAGTTGGACATGCCTGAGTGACTAACACACATACACACACTGATATAGATTGTATAGAGATTTACAATTTCTATGCTGTCTCTTTCCCCATACTATTTAGGTCCTCCTGGATATATACTCTGCCTTATTTATTAATGCCATGGATAATCAGTGGGCAAGTAAAAGTGACTTCATTGATTCTCTTGCAGACCTCTAGAAGTTTCTTGACATATCTGGAGAAAAAAGCTAAAATAGGTGAAGACAATGTGACATTACTGGAGAATCTCTGCCAACATATTGTGCCAAAGCTTATGGAAAAGTTAGATAAATACAAAAGAGAGGTAATTAGCTTATGCTTGCTTGCTTGTTTGCACCAGACCATGGGAATTCTTAAATCAATTGGCCATGTATGATGTTTACTCATCACTCTGATAATATTCTCTTGAAATCTATTTGGTCATTCAACACATGTTTATTGAATGCATACTTTGTACTAGGCACAGTTTTAGAAGTTGGAGCTACAGCAAGGTATAGAGCAAAGCTCCTACCCTCTTGGCACTTATATTCTAGTGGGAGAAAGTGGTTTTAGACAAATGTCTTCTTCTGATTCTTAAATAGAAATGAGAATAACAGAAATGGTTTTGAATGAAATGACATAAAATAGGAGGCAGAATGGCACAGGAATTAAAAGTGGAATGCGTGGAGTCAGATTGCCAGAATTCCACTTATTAATGGTTCAGAGGCCCTTTCCTCAGCTCCTCTATGTCTCACTTTTCCCATCTGTAAAGTGAAGACAATAATTGTACCTGCTTTGTGATTTTTTTTTTTTTGAGGATTAAATGATGTAATTCCTTAAAAATGCATGTCTGGCACAGAGTAAGCATTCAATACACATTGCTAGGAATACGTTTGTTAGAAAGTCATAAAAATTTTCATATTCTCAAAAATTACTATCAGAGAAGAATTTTATTTTATTTTTTTTCTTTTCCAGAAACAAAATTAAAAAACGGATGCTTCAGGCTGCTTTCCCACTATGTAAAAAAGCAGTGTTCCTTGCACCACAGTAAAAACAGTGACCATGGAAGAGAGTTTTGATTGGTTCTTAGACTTGAAAGACCCTTTGGCCATCGCTTTCAACCTCCCAGGCATCATAGAAATCAGTGGCAGTTCATTATAGTAATAAAACGTGCCCTGTTTTCTAACACAGATTCTGTCTTTTTTTTCTTTCTGATAAGCCTAAATAGTAGAAGCTTTCTTTATTGAAGCCTTGGATTGTAGTCTTGAATTTAATCATGCACCCTGAGAAAAAAGAGATTGGCCTCAATTTGGGCATCTGTGAAATAAAAGGTGGGACCGGGTATATTTTAAGATTCCTTTTAGCTCAGAACCACTGTCCATGGCTTTGACTGAGCTTCAGTTTCCCTTGTATATGCCCACCTATTGTTATAATTCTGTGTCTCCTTTGCACAGTCTTGTTTTGAATGTTGGTTGATGATGAGAAGGTGGTTCACTGCCCCTCTCTCTGTCCTCCCCTAAAATCTGGTCCATGCCACACATACATTTCTTGCTTTAGTGTGAGGAAGGTGTTTGTGCAGGAGCTGCTTCTCTTGGGCCGTGAACGGGATTGGCTCTTTGGGAGATGACAGCCCAGTGTGAAGACAGACATATTCAGGTGCTCTGGGAGCAGAAAACTTACAGTCTTGTATTAAATTCCATGTTGGGGTCAGGACATTTCAGATGCAGCACACCCACCTCAAACCAACTAAAGCAAAGAAGAAAATTGGTTGCTTCTTTCACCTGAAAACATATAAATAGGAAGACTGCCTCCAGATGTGGCCTGAATTAGGCTGAAATCTGCACACAGCCAGCACACAGCACACAGCACAGATGCACACAGCATCTCTCTCGGCCAGGGCCCTCAGGGTTGGTCCCTGACTATAGATTAGGGTCCATGGCTCGGAATTCTCAGGTTTATTGTCAGGGCCAGTGGTTAATCTGTATGAAACCTGCTCCAATGCACCCTCTCAACTCGATACCTCTGGTGAGATGTTGTATGTAATAAGTTGTTTTTCTTTTAACTTTTTTCCTGGCAGGATCTGAGCCTTGTCCAAAGTCTGACGTTTGCCCTTAAAGATGTGGTAAAAGTGACACATTTATATCTTTAAGCAGAAACCAAATTTCTGAAAGTAGAACCCTTTTTAAAAAACACCAAGGGAATTTCCTGTTTAAAAAAAGACCCATTTGGCAATATAAACATTGTATTTAACACAACTTTTGCATATACAAAATTTTAAAAGGAAGTTTTTCTATTAACAATTTTAGATTGTATTAAAATTTACTGTTTAAATGTATTTTTGAACAGGTGCTATCTTTACATTGTTCAAAGATAAGAAAATATGAAAAAGTATTCAAGAAGAGTCTTGCTCCCATTTCTGCCCACTGAATGTTCCATTCTCTCTCCTCTTTATCCCATAGATGATTTCAGGGTTTCTTACTGCAAATGCAAATACAACAAATACAAATATAGGTGCATTTTACAATAGGCATTTCTTAAAATAAAGTATATACTCAACACTGTGAAACTCACATCTCTCATTTGGTCTCATTTAAAATGTTTGTTTAAGATGCCTGGAAATATTGGTACAATTCTTGACTGGGAATAACTCTGTGAACTTTGTGAACCAGCCACTTGTAAATAGTAGTAATTGCCTTACCAATAAATAAAGAAAAATTTTCCCTGTTTACTTCCAAGTAGTATCTTTGATTTTACTTAATAACTTTTTCCCGCTTATATAGTGACATATGTTCATTGTGGAATATTTGGGAAATACAAGAACACACAAAAAGGGAGAGTTCATTCACTTATATTTCATTTTGGCATGCTCTTTCCCTTTATCTCACACTGCATTTGTCCTTGATCTTCCCTATTTCCTTTAAGTGAGCCTCACCTCCATGCCCTTTCAATCACGAATCCACAATATTTTGTCTTTACCAATATCTGCACTTCCACCCAAGTCTCGATTTCAAGTGTGCCGCTCTCTGACAACCACATTCAGTCGTTTGGTCTCACTTCCTCTGGGACCCTCCCTCCAGCTGTCTTCAATGCTACCAGGACCTCCAGTCAACCCACTGGCCCTGCCTGCCATCTTCCCAATGTCAGCATTGCCCCTCACTCCCTCTCTCCCTCTTTTTCCGTGTGTCATCATTAAATTCACTCTCTTGCACCAACCCTCAACACCCTTGCCTTCAGAAACTAAACTCTAGAATCCAAAGTCTGGTTGATCCCATAAGTCTGTTCACTCCATGTTTGTCCTAAAATTCTTGGCTGTGGCTGGTGTAAAAAGACAACATTGCAGACCTGGTCTCATTTAAAGCCAATGACTACAAACCTCAAATAGATGTTCAGTGTCTCCTGGAAATCCTGTGACGCGTCCCTAGTTCTGACAGGCTTTTGCTTTCTCAGATTATTTTACACCTTCTTTGGTCTGCTCAGACCTCTATCATCCTCACGTCCCTCACGCTCATGTGATGGTCTCATTAATTTAAGGAAAGTGATCAGAAGAGACTTCTACCTTCTACCACCAAGTCTCCCTGCCCTCCTGCACATTAAGCCTCCTTTGCTGATTTCTCTCCAGTCAAGAAAGGGTGAGCTGCCTTTGTTACTCCCAAGAGTTAATGACTTATATAGGGACTGCGCCTTCCTGCTTACTCAAAGCTGTTGCCTCCACAGCCTTCCCTCCTATCTCCATTACCCCCAACTCTTCCCAGATCATCCCCCTCAGGATACAAAACATGCTGTAATTTCTCCTTCCTTCAAAACAAAACCAAAACTGACCCCCACCCCCCACCCCTGCCACCGCCAAAGCCTATCTTCTGTAGGAGGCTCAGAAGTAAACTCTGAGTGGAGGATTCTTGTGCCAGAGGTTTGCTCAGAAAGTGCTCTCTGAGACACCAGCGGGAAGCGGGGAGCAGGATAGGGAAGAGGAGGAGGCAGGTAAAACAGGCCATGCCTCTGTTATCTCAGCCTGGTCTGGATGGAGAACTCTCGACTGGAAATCATCCATAGAGTCCCACTGTACCAGGGGCCAGGGAGCCAGGCTTTCATCTTCTCTTGGCCCCCCATCCTTGGCTAAGAGCTGCCCCAGGTGGGGGAACTTAAAACTTCCAAGTAGAGGGCAGTCCCTAACATAGCCCCTGGCATAAAGGTGTGAACTTTTAGAAGCATCCCCTCTCAGCCGGCAAGCTCACGGGGGTAGGGGAAGGTAGGGGGCAAGGTGGGGAGCCCAGGGGGATTAAAAAGGGTGAGAGGAGACCTGTGAAGAGCACTGCCGGCACCCCCTGCATCCCTCTTGACTCCACATCATATCTGTCTTCCCATCCTCAGATCTGTCCAATGTTTGCATTGGGCCACAGTAAAATCTGGGGCCGTAAATCATATGTATGAATATAAACTGTTCTCTTCTCCTGCTGCTTCTTTGGAATGACTTGAAAGGCCAGGTTAGGATTTATTATTTTTGTGATGTTTAGCGTGTCTGCCCCTGGTCCCCAGTCCGCCCCTTTTCTGCCTACCCTCGGCTCCTTCCAGATGCCCCAAAGCCCTAATATATGCAAAGGAAAATGAAAAATGTCACAGAGTTAGCTCAGTGTTCCCTTAAGCCCAAAATTTTGTGGAAGAATTTTCTATGCTCTCAAACTGAAAGGTCAGAGCTATTTCTTAAAAAGCCTTACCTTTTCTTTACTAACCCACTCTAGATCTATCATTTGTGAATTTATCTAAGCAGAAACACTCTCTTCTCCAGACTATTTTAAACACATCAAAACAATGTTGAAAAACTAAAGAATGAACCGCAAACTGGGACATGGTATGTGCCATATATCTCTCTATCTCTCTCTATATATATAGATATATCTGAAAAGGGATACAGAAATACATGGAACCAGTACCTGCTACAGTTTCAGTGGTAGTTGCTTCTGGGGTGGTGATATAATTGACATTGCCAAGGCAGAGATAATTTTGCTGGCTCACTTTTTATTGTCCTGAGCCATCCTGTGGCAAAGTAACCACTCTGATATATAGCCTGGAACAGGATGTCTGCAGATGTGAAACTCCCTTGGGATGCCTCTGAGTGCCCCAAGCCTGTTCTGATAAATTAGCATAAGCCAAGGGGTTCAAATGCAGACCTAATTTTCTACGTCTGTGACTCCCCACTCCCACCCATGGCTGCTGATATTTCTCCAGCCCCCAAATGCACAATCAGAAGCTCAGTACTATTTCTGATCACCCTGCATTGCTGCTTATTCCATCATTTGAAAGAATCCTCACCATTCCCCACCCCATCCTCACTTATGCCTTCCTAGCACTCCAGATCCGGCCACCCTGCCAGGAGACAGTGAGTTTGTTTTGGCTAGGGGCTTCTTGCTGCTGCCAAATTAGCAACACCAGGCCTTGGGTCTAGCCACTTGCTGAGGCTAAAAATGAGGACTCTGTAACAGTGATAGAGAGGTGTTACTGTTCCCATTTTATAGATCAGAAAATCAAGGCTCAGAGATGCTAAGCAATAAACAAGGTCACACTGCTAGAAAGTAGGAAGGACCAGATTTCATCTCTATTCAGTTGAGCTCCAAGTCTATGATCCTGACCTTCCTGAGTGCAACACACTGCTCTTGTGAAAATATTTCCTGAAGGACAGAAGCCTGCATTGGATAATTTACATCCTATCTTGTTTCTTGGGAGCTTCCCTGGTAGCTCAGTGGTAAAGAATCCGCTAGCCAATGCCTGACAATGCAGGAGACTCAGATCTGATACCTGAGTCGGAAAGATCCCCTGGAGATGGACATGGCAACCCACTCCAGTATTCTCGTCTGGGAAATCCCATGGACAGAAGAGCCTGGTGGGCTACAGTTGCAGAGTCATTATGACTTAGCGACTAAACAACAATAACAACAACTCTGTTCTTGGAAATGGAAGTCTGGCCTTTCCACTTGCATTATCACCCTGAAATGGTCTAGGACAAGACGATTTAATCCACAGTTTCAAGCCTGTGAGAAATGACTTCACCCAGGTTAAAGATAGAATATGAAAATGGACTGTTCTGATATTTATAGGAAACGTGATTCATCCTGCCAGTAACTGGAAGCACAGCCGTCTGTAGAAGAGTGAGGTGGATTCAATCTTCTCAGGCTCTAGCACTGGCTCCTTAGGTCTAACATCCCTGCGGGTGACAAAGCCACCCCCATTGCTTGCTCTTTGTGTTCAATAGGAAGTTTCTGATGACAATAATTCAGCGGCTAGACGAGAACACATATGGGAGCACTGGACAGGCTCTCAGATCACAACAACCGCCCCTTCCAGGTCTCCCTGCGCCTTGTTGCCAGAATCTCGGCTGTTTGCCCAGTGATTCCAAACAGAAATGCAGAGACAGTTGGGAGGAAACAGAAGAGTAGCCTTATTATTTTCACCAGGCAAAAGGGAAACACAGGAGACTTAACGCCTCAAGAGGTATGCCCCTCCTCTCTCCGGAGAAGGGAGAGGTTTCATAGCCTCATGAAGGTCTTGTATTTTTTCTTTCTTTCTTTTTCAAATTTTCAAAACGGCCACAGCTGGCCTCAGGCAACTCAGCACTGGGATCTGGTGTCCCTGAAGTTATCCGCCCATGACCTTCTTTCTGAAACGTAGAATGGTACAAAAAAGTATGGGGGGAAGAATGCCAGGTTCAGAGTACAACTCATATGAAGTCAGAGTAATTAGTTTTGATTAGCTTTGTTTAGCTTTGTGAAGGACAAGTCTAGCTACAAGTGTTTGTTAGTAGCAACAGCTAAAGAATAACCAAGATTGTTTAACTCTTATAGGCCTGTTTGGCTGGTGTATACCAAAGGCCGTTCATTCATTTCTGTTTTTTGCTGCAGCACTCTGATGCCTGGCCTCCCAGGGTACAGGCAGGGCAGTATTTAATAGTCCTGCCCAAAGACCAAGGCACTTGAGAGCTAGCATGTCCTCAAGCAAGATGTCATCCTGGCCCTTGCCAGGGAAATCCCATGGACTTGCTGCGACTCCCTTGCAGCAAGTAGCGCTTTTCTATTTTGAAGCCATAGAGTTTAGAATTCTCAACTCATCTCTTTTCTATTCTCTCTTATTGTTCCTACTTTTGTTACACATGTGTATGTGTTTATCTCTTTCCTTTCATCATAAACATCCTTTTAAAAGTCCTATTTCTTTTTTTAATTTTTAGTACATAAGTAACTAAGGATGAAAATCTCTAACAAAATTTGCAAAGCTAAACGTACTTTAGGGACACATGTACTGAGGAGGAATTTTAACCTGTTAGGAAGAATAACTTCACCACATCTTTCAAAAGTTGCATAATTCTAGGACAGAGTGATTCATTACTCTTCCAAGAATTTTCCTCAGAAACAGTCATGTTCACCAAAAAAACATGTTCATTACTGCACTGTGTATAGTAGCCCAAATTGGAAACTACCCATAAACTCAAGTTGGAAATTATTCCTTACAGAGAGGAATGGCTAAGTAAATTTTACAAGTATGCAATGACGTGCCAGGTATGAATTAAAAGAATGAATTGCGATTCTACCTACAGACCTGGAATGATGCCCATTATATGTTGGTAAGTAAAAAGAAAGCAAGCTGTAATATGCATGATTATAGCCCCCAACTGAATATTGTTGTTTGGTCACTCAGTTGTGTCCGACTCTTTGTGACCCCATGGACTGTAGCCCTGCCAAGCCCCTCTGTCCATGGGATTTCCCAGCAAGAATACTGGAGTGGGTTGCCATTTCCTTTTCCTGGGAAGCCCCAACTAAATATTAATATATGTTAATACATATACAAATATATATGGGCTTCCTCAGCGGCACAGTGGTAAAGAACTCACCTGCCTGCCAATGCAGGAGATACGGGTTTAATCCCACATTAAAGTGAGTCAGGAAGATCCACTGGAGGAGGAAATGGCAACCTACTGCAGTTTTCTTGCCTGGAGATTCCCATGGACAGAGGAGCCTGGCGGGCTACAGTCCATGGGGTTGCAGAGTCGGACATGACTGAGCTCGCATGCATATACACGTATATATTATACACATATCATACAAATATGCATATAATATATACATTATATATTACAGTCCAGTCAGAAATGGAAACCACATCTGTAATTTAATTTGAAAGGGAAAATGTAATAGGAAGAATGATTAACTAGTTGAAAAGGTTAGCTGCTCAAGGTAAAATGTCTCCAGGGCTGAGGGTGAGTACCCAAGGAGGGAAGAAATTGGGAAGACTCCTCCCCATGACCCGAAGGATGGGAATCAGAACTGGTTGAAGAAGATGTGCTGTGTCCACGGATGATAGAGAACTTCCTGGGAGTGGATAGAGGGGTGGAGGGGGGTGTGTGTGTCACGAGCCAGAGCTTGTCTACAGTTGGCAAGCGGGGCTGGCAAGCAGGGGGCTGCCCACGGGGTGCCCACCCAGGTCTCAGGTCCCGCAGGTCCTCTGCAAGCCTCCAGCAGCCGTGCCTGACGGGGGAAGAGGAGCTGCCCCACCAGGAAGAGAAGTTTCTCCTTCTCTGCTTTCGCTTGCCCTGTCCGTCCAGCGCCCTCTACCTACAAAGTCTAAGAGTGTGCCGGCTGGCAAAGGTATTTTACATGATGTAGCTACAGAATCATCAAGCCAGGCTAATAAGAACGGATTTGAACTGAGAGGCAAAAAGACTGTTTGCTTCTGGCATGATATACTGATCCAGCTTCTGTAAACAAAATGGTATATGTGACATATTATGCACATAGATGCTAATAATAATTATTATTCACAAGTATTATGTGTTTACTCTGAGTGCCAGGAGCTGTTCTAAACATTTTGCAAGTATTTGTATATGCTTAATTGTTCATTCGTGTCCAACTCTTTGTGACCCCATGAACTGTAGTCTGCCAGGCTCCTCCATCCACGGGTATTCTCCAGGCAAGAATAGTGGAGTGGGATGTCACGCCATCCTCCAGGGGATCTTCCCAGCCCAGGGATCGAACCCAGGTCTCCTGCATTACAGGTGGATTCTTTACTGTCTGAGCCAACAAAGGTTGTTAATATCTCTATTCTATGAATCAGGAAACTGAAGCATCAAGTTGTTCAGTCATTGCCCAAGGTCACACAGCTAGCAAGTAGCATAACAAGAATCACGATGACTTTACAAGCAAAGAAAAAAAAGACTAAAAGAATCAAGATGTTATCAGTGGTGACCTCTCAAGGTGGCATCGAAAAGGCCACAGGAGAGGTTTTCACTTTTTCATTGGTGCTTTAAGTAACTAAATACAGTGATAAAATCACTGCTTTTTTATTTTGTTTCTGTATCTTGGTGAGGGGTCAGGGTTGTATTTGTCCAAGCAGTAACTAAAATAATTAGTAAATAACAACTCCCCGTGCCAGGCAGTAAGAAGCGAGCAGTCTAGGAGAAGGGCAGGCAGTGTGCGGGGTAGGGAGCCGCGGTGTCCCGAGGGCCAGAGCGGAAGGGTTTGAGTCTCGGTGAACCCGGCAGCTGGCTCTCACTGTGTGCGGTGTGATCTGTGCCTCGATTCCTGCCTCCCCTCCCCAGCCCCACAGCCGCAGAGAGTAGGTTGCTTGAGGGAACGCGCGTTTATGGAGCACTTGTAAGGTAATATCCATGAGCACCACTCTGCAGGGCCACCTTATCAGATGTCATTTTCATCTCTATTTCCCACATGAAAAGACCCAGCCTGGGAAGCAAAGAAAGGTGTCCAGGTCCTCAGCGACAGGCCAAGTTGATTGCTGATCCGTCTGATTCCAAAGTTCAAAGCTCACCCAGCCGCTTTCTACATAGTGAAAGGCTAGGCTGCCTGCCTCTGGGAGGCTGACCCTGGTGGCTGACCCAGCAGATTTAGATCCTTCCCCGGGGAGTGAGGGCTGCAGGCTAAGGTGTCAGTAGAGGGAGGTCAGGCCAGAGGTGCTGACATTGGCTTTCAATGAACCATCATTTGTCCTTCCTTCTAGGCACTGCCCCTGAGCTATGTCCACGTTCAGACTGTGTGGGGTTGGACCTACGCAGACTGTGCACAGCTGGCCACTTGAACTTCGGGAACGTGGATGCGAGCCTGAAATTTCCAGACAGAGTTTCAGGGGAAGAGAAGTGGCGGCCGCCACTGCAGAGCTCAGTCCTGACACAGATGCCCTGTCCAGAGTTGGTGCTAATTGGGACCCACTCACACTCTCTTTGCCGACAAAGGTCTGTATAATCAAAACTGATTTTTCCAGTAGTCATGTACAGATGTGAGAGCTGGACAATAAAATAGACTGAGTGCTGAAGAACTCATGCCTTTGAACTGTGGTGTTGGAGAAGACTCTTGAGAATCCCTTGGTCAGCAAGGAGATCAAAGCAGTCAATCCTAAAGGAAATCAACCTTGAATATTCATTGGAAGGACTGATGCTCAAGCTGAAGCTCCAATATTTTTGCCACCTGATGCAAACAGCCGACATGTTGGAAAAGACCCTGATGCTGAGAAAGATTGAAGGCAGAAGGAGAAGGGGATGACAGAGGACGAGATGGTTGGATGGCATCACTGACTCACTGGACATGAGTTTGAGCAAACTGTGGAAAATAGTGAAGGACAGGGATGCCTGGCATGTTGCAGTCCGTGGGGTCACACAGAATGAAACACGGCAGAGCAACTGAACACCACCACCTTGTCTTTGGTTATTAGTCCACTCTAGTTACCAGCAGGCTGGGTATGCATGGAGAAGGGCAGTGTTTAGCCAACTTCTTGTAGGAACTAGTCACCTACGTGTGGGCCCCAACCTCAGAGGAGGAAGCACCGGTGATACTGGATGGAGCATAGTCATGCATTAAACACCAGGGGACCCCAAAGTGGAAAGTTATTCTCTTTACAGTTCTCTTACATCATTAGAGGAAAAAATCCATTATTGGGACTTCCCAGGTGGTCCAGTGGTTAAGAATCTGCCTTCCAATGGAGGGGGCAAGGGTTCAATCCCTGCTGGGTAAATTAAGGTTCCTCATGCTTCAGGGCAACTAAGCCTGTGCACAGAGCTCTGCAATGAAGACCCAGTGCAGTCAAAAATTAAAAACAAACAAACAAACAAACAAAAAACCAAAAACCCACTGTCACTGCCAATCTATCTATTTTGTCTCAAAATTTGCTTTTTTTTTTCCCTTCCCCTTTTTGTGGCATACACTGCATGCGGAACTTCCCTGACCAGATATCGACACTGTGCTCCCTTTTCTGGAAGCGTGGTGTCTTAACCCCTGGACCTCCAGGGAACTCCCTAATTTCTCTTTTTAATCAAGGAAAAAAACTAGGCAATGGTATCTAACTAGAGGTTAGTAAACAGTGTCACATTTTAATTTTATTTATTTTTACAGCTCCTTTTCTGTAGCAAATGCAAAGCTTCTACATTTACAGTAGTGACATAAAATTTCCTTTTAATGTTCATTTGGGTCAAATTTTATTTAAGTAAAGAAAGAGAATAAGTTAAAAATTAGATAAATAAAAGAATAAGTAAATGGGGAATAGGAAAGAAATTGTTGAAGTCATACATGAATGGCTGAAGTGGGCAACATGGTGCCATTCATGAGGAAGCCAGGCTACTCTGAGAGACAGCACCTCAACGGCCTAGCTGATGCTTTAGCTATGGAAGCCCAGACTCTTTCGGGAAAGTTCTGGAATGAGGCTTGGTTAGAGATCAGTGATTTTAGTGTAATATCAAGGACTTCTTTGTATCTGAGTTTCACTGCACATGTTCTTTTTCAGTCTGGGAAACTGTGATGTGTGGGAACAGACAGACTACCAACAGTTGACAGGAAGCCTGACTTTTCTATTTGGATGCAAGGAAGTGGCTGGTAGCCAAGGAGACATTTGTTTACCAGTGGGAGATCCCAAAGCTCCCCATTTCTTGGTTCTTCTCCCTACGGTACTGCTTGGGACATTTAAAGCTGTTTCTCCTGGTATTTAACCCCACATTTATATCCAGCATACTTACAGTCTGTCTCTTAACTAACCAATTTTATCCTGTAGGTCAAGATCATTAATTGTGTTATTTGAATCTCCTATAGCTGTACTGTTTTTCTCTCTGCCCTGTCAGTTACTGAGACAGGTACACAAATATCTCATACTTTGACTGTGGACTTTCTACTTCTTATTTTAGTTCTGATCACTTTTGCTTTATGTTTACTTTGATGTTATATAATGATACCAGTTTTACATCCTGATATTTTTAGTGTTTCAGTGTCTTTACACTTGACCTCTGTCTGTTATAAGCAGTGTATTGTCAGTTTTGTTTTTTGTTTGTTTTTATTTGTTTAAACAAAATCCAGTCCTATAAGTCTTTTCTTAAAATTAGAATTTTTAGTCCATCTCTGTTTATTGTACTTACTTACATAATTATTTATATAATATGCATAGCTTTTATAATTTATGTGTAGTTTTGTGTTTTCCTTGTGTCTGATCTGTAAAGTTTTGCTTTTATCTGTGTGCAAGAGCTATAAACCTAATGCATCTGTATGTAGCTTTATGTTTATATATAAATACTTAGATAATATTATAATAAATGAAGCAAAAATTGGAAAAAAATACAAAATCAATACAAAACAAACACCAAAGAACGATGTGACATGACTTTTCAATGAAAGAATAAATTGAGCTAAAAAAAAATCAGTTATTGCTACACTTCACTTAAATCTTCATAGTCTTTGACTTTCTTCATCAGATTCTTCACCATTTGTAGTCTTTTCAATAAGTCTGTCTCTTCTCTTGTAGGATCCTTTTCTCTATCCTTATGGAAACATCTAGCTAGGTCTAGGAATAAAAACAGAAAATCAGGAGACAAGAAATGTCATTTTTTTAAAACATAAACTTTTTTTCAACATAATTAAGATTTATACAATCTTCACACAACAGTAGGACACAATTTCTATACAAGTTCCCACAGACTGTAAACGTGAAAACACTGGAACATAGCCAAGGACATAAAACAAGGTGCAAACATTACGTGTTCTAAAGCTATTGAAATTGTAGAGAGTATGTTCTCTTCTCACTGTGTAATTGTGTTAGAAATCAGTATCAAAAGATATTGCTGGTAAAGAATCTACCTGCAATGTGGGAGACCTGGGTTTGATCTCTGGGTTGGGAAGAACTTCTAGAGGAGGGCATGGCAGCACACTTCAGTATTCTAGCCTGGAGAATTCCACGGACTGTACAGCCCATGGGGTCACAAAGAGTCAGACACGACTGAGTGACTTTATTATTCTTCATTAAATAGAGTAGGGAAGCCAGAAGTGGGGTGCTCTTATGCCCTGAGATGGTCAGTTCAGTTCAGTTCAGTCGCTCAGTTGTGTCCGACTCTTTGCGACCCCATGGACTGCAGCTTACTCAACTTTATGTCCACTGAGTCGGTGATGCCATCCAGCCATCTCATCCTCTGTCGTCCCCTTCTCCTTCTGCCCCCAATCCCTCCAAGCATCAGGGTCTTTTCCAATGAGTCAGCTCTTCGCGTCAGGTGGCCAAAGTATTGGAGTTTCACCTTCAACATCAGTCCTTCCAATGAGCACCCAGGACTGATCTCCTTTAGGATGGACTGGTTGGATCTCCTTGCAGTCCAAGGGACTCTCAAGAGTCTTCTCCAACACCACAGTTCAAAAGCATCAATTCTTGGGCGCTCAGCTTTCTTTACGGTCCAACTCTCACATCCATACATGACTACTGGAAAAACCAAAGCCTTGACTCGATGGACCTTTGTTGGCAAAGTAATGTCTCTGCTTTTTAATATGCTGTCTAGATTGGTCATAACTTTTCTTCCAAGGAGTAAGTGTCTTTCAATTTCATCGCTGCAGTCACCATCTGCAGTGATTTTGGAGCCCCCCAAAATAAAGTCTGTCACTGTTTCCACTGTTTCCCCATCTACTTGCCATGAAGTGATGGGGACCGGATGCCATGATCTTAATTTTCTGAATGTTGAACTTGAAGCCAACTTTTTCACTCTCCTCTTTCACTTTCAACAAGAGGCTCTTTAGTTTTTCTTCGCTTTCTGCCATAAGCGTGGTGTCATCTGCATATTAGGTTACTGATATTTCTCCCGGCAATCTTGATTCCAGCTTGTGCTTCATCCAGTTTGGTATTTTGCATGATGTACTCTGAATAGAAGTAAAATAAGTGGGGTGACAATATACAGCCTTGACGTACACCTTTTCCTATTTGGAACCAGTCTGTTGCTCCATGTCCAGTTCTAACTGTTTCTTCTTGACCTGCATACAGATTTCTCAGGAGGCAGGTCAGGTGGCCTGGTATTCCCATCTCTTTCAGAATTTTCCACAGTTTATTGTGATCCACACATTCAAAGGCTTTGGCATAGTCAATAAAGCAGAAATAGATGTTATTCTGGAATTCTCTTGCTTTTTCTATGACCCAAAGGATGTTGGCAATTTGATCTCTAATTCCTCTGCCTTTTCTAAATCGAACTTGAACATCTAGAAGTTCGTGGTTCATGTATGGCTGAAGCCTGGCTTGGAGAATTTTGAGCCTAACTTTGCTAGCCTGTGAAATGAGTGCAATTGTGTGGTAGTTTGAGCATTCTCTGGCATTGCCTTTCTTTGGGATTGGAATGAAAACTGACCTTTTCCAGTCCTGTGGTCACTGCTGAGTTTTCCAGATTTGCTGGCATATTGAGTGCAGCACTTTCACAGCATCATCTTTTAGGATTTGAAATAGCTCAACTGGAATTCCATCACTTCCACTAGCTTTGTTCATAGTGATGCTTCCTAAGGCCCACTTGACTTTGAATTCCAGGATGTGTGGCTCTAGGTGAGTGATCATACTATTGTGATTATATGGGTCATGAACTTTTTTGTATAGTTCTTCTGTGTATTCTTGCCATCTCTTCTTAATATCTTCTGCCTCTGTTAGGTCCATACCATTTTCTTAATTTTCTTAAAGAGATCTTTAGTCTTTCCCATTCTATTGTTTCCCTCTATTTCTTTGCACTGATCACTGAGGAAGACTTTCTTATCTCTCCTTGCCATTCTTTGGAACTCTGATCAAATGTGTATATCTTTCCTTATCTCCTTTGCTTTTCACTTCTCTTCTTTTCTCAGCTATTTGTAAGGCCTCCTCAGACAACTATTTTGCTTTTTTGCCTTTCTTTTTCTTGGGGATGGTCTTGATCCCTGTCTCCTGTACAATGTCATGAACCTCTGTCCATATGAAAGGGTAACAGGCAGGAAAGCCAGGGGTCTCCAAATGGAGGAAATAGGATGCAAGTGTCAGACATTTTTGTCTCTCTTAAGCGGCAGGAGGAAACAAACTAGTGATATTTTTTTCCCTTCTCTATACAAATTTAAAAGCAGGTTTCTCTTAAAATACTGTGTTGCCATAATGACACCTGCTTTCACCTGAAGTTAACTATTCTCAAACCTTGAGTTAACCAATGCATTTTTCTTATGGAAATGTTTGTCTTAAGCTATGTTAATATACCGTGCATTTACCCCAGACTCTGTCCTCAAGTCGGTTCCGCCTAATGACTCAGAACCTACTTGACAAACCATTATGTTATACTCAGACATTGTTCCTCTAATCTATGTAAAGGAAACTATTTGTATGGTAATCTGCCCTTCTACAAGATTCAAGTCAATCGTTTTATGGCCTGGGATGACTCGTCTGTGCCAAGATTATCCCAAAATACATCTTACAGATGAGGGGCCTGGTGCCATTCTGAGTTTTAAGACATTCCTTTCTTTCATTAACAGACTGCTAGTGACTGTATAACATCCAGCTGAGGACTAGCAGGGGGGTACTCTTTCTGCCCCCTTGATGCCTATGTCAGAAGCTTTCTCTATCTCCTTCAAACTTTAATAAAACGTTATTACCCAAAAGCTCTGAGTGATCAAGCCTTGTCTCTGGCCCAGGATTGAATTCTCCTCCTCTGGAGGCCAAGAACCCCAGCGTCTTTTCGTGGTTCAGCAACAGCCTTTCTTCTTGCGGGCTTGTCCGGGATCCTTCAGGACAAGGTAAGGATGCTTGGAGCTCTAGTTCTTTGTTCTCCTAGCGAACACGTTTTCTGCTGTACTTTACTAACTCTAGAGTGTGCTTGTGTGAATAAATGAAACACCCTGCTTGAAGCAAGTGAGAAGCCCTGCTCTGCGGTTTCACAGTGATCTTATACGGCTTGTGGCAGAAACCTGTCGGGGGTTTATACTGACCTGCAATGCCAGGAAGCACCCAACATCTCCTTCGGGGACCGACCATAAATGGGCAAAGTGTGTGGACCGAACTCTCCTTTCTCGGTCAAACTTTTCGGTCTCTTTGACCATTTCATAACTCCTTGGGAATTAGAAGTACTAACCTAATCTGTCAGATCATAGACTTTCGAGGGACTTGTGATCTATGCTGATACTGTGTACTGTTACCTAGCTCCCAAACTTGGATTGGTAGTCAGGAAGCGCCTAGCTTCGCTAGGAATCGAAAGTTCGGAAGCCTGATGGAGCTCTAGCTCCAAGAGCATCTCTGAGGTTAAAGGTTACTCAGACTGGAACTACAATGGGTTTTTTCCTTTGGTAACGCTGGCTCTTGGTGGACCAGAGGAGGCTCTTAGACTGATGTGGTGACGCTTGGAAGGAACATCTCAGTTTTATGTTCGTATCAGTCTTATTGTGGTCAGGAATATACTCAGGGTCGTGCACAGGCACTCAGGTGATGAATGTTTCCCCCAGCGGTCTTAGTTTGGGAGGCATTACGGAAGGTTACTCTGATTGCACCCCAGGTGGCATCAGAGACAAGCAAGGTTTTAATGGTGAGGAGCTGGACGTCAGTCAGGGAGGCCATCAGGTCTACCCGTGATGCATCCCCAACCCGTCTCGGTGGTAGAACTGGGAGGGACGAGTATGATGCCTGCATCAGTAAGGGGCAGACTAAGTCCGACCAGGAAAGAAAAGCTTTTGGTGTGAAGTGTGTCTACACCCCCATCTAGAGTAGGGAGGCACGCCTCTGGTAGAAAGATGCCGCTGGTCCCTTTTTTTTCTCTGTTACAGATGGGAGCTAACAATTCCAGCCTCACTCCTTTGAACTGTATCCTGAAAAACTGGGATAGAGTTGATCCCCAGGGCTTAAAGAAGACACACCTGGTCTTCCTATGTGATGCTGCATGGCCGCAGTACCAACTGGAAGACGGTGAATGGTGGCGAGTTGGAGGGCCTCTTAAGTATAATACTGTTTTACAATTAGACCGGTTCTGTAGAAAACAAGGGAAATGGGTGGAAGTAGCACATTTGTTGCCCTTTTTCTCTCTGTGAAATATGCCAGACTTGTGTCCTAAGGGTATAGATTTGGGTGTGACACCTTCAGCTCCCTCCTGTCCTCTTACTTTGCCCCTGTACCCCGGGCTCCAAACTGAGCAAACTGAAAGCCAGAGAACTCCCCCAAGAAGGATTGCCTTGGTCTCAGTGGAAACCCAAACTGAGATTCAAACTGCCCACATAGAGGTTCAAACAACTCCTGTCTCAGTACAACCTCAGACACTCTGGTTTTAATAGAGACTCAGACCATCAAAGTAAGAGATGAGATGGAGGACAGGAGTCAAAGAGATCAAGAAAAGCAGGCTTGTCCAATCTACCCCTGGGATCACATATTCAGAGTAGCCAGAGAGGCTGAGGAACAGCCACACAAGCTGTTGCCTCTTCATGAAGCACCCACCGGGGAGAAATAATCAGTCTATGAGAGTTAATAAGCCTTTTTCTTATCAAGAAATACAAAGAATCAAGGAGGATCTGGGAGACTATTTAGAGGACCCAGAAAAATATATTAGAGCTTTTAAAGGTGTTACTCTGCTTTATGACCTTACTTGGAAGGATGTGATATATATCTTGGGACAAACGCTGACTCCCAACTCAAAAAGTTGAGTTTTGGGGAATGCAGTTGCTTATGGAGATGAATGGCTTGGTAATGAGTTAGTAGGGAAGAGGGAGGACGAGATAACCGCCCTCCTCACTGGGAACCAGGCTGTCCTAATTACAGAACCAGATTAGGACTACAGCACAGCTAAAGGAAGATGGGATCAGAGTCATTTTGTCAGATGTATTCTTGAAGGACTCAGGCAGGCACGTTCTAAGCCTCTAAACTATGGCAAATTGGCAAACATAGAACAGGAGGAGAAGGAAGCTCCTGGTAAATTCCTAGATAGACTGAGAGAAGCCCTTCGCACATTCGTTGAGATTGATCCCAAAAGTGAAGAGGGAAAAGTGATCTTAAAGGATAGATTTCTCACTCACTCGGCTTCAGATATCTGCCATAAGCTATTAAAACAGGCGTATGGACCAAATCAGCCTTCAGATAATCTGTTACAGCTGGCTCAGACAGTCTATTATGGTGGGGAATATGAGGAAAAGAAAGAAAGGCAGAAAAAGACAAAGGAACAGGCAGAAGCCTTTGCAATGGCTATGAGAATCGCTCTTAAACAGCCTGAGAAAAATGCCCAGAGGGACCCAGGTGAAAAGGGATGGGCTTGCTACTACTATGGAAAGGATGGGCACCTCAAGTGGGATTGCCCTAAGAATCCAAGCCGCCCCTGGCTCCATGTCTGGTCTGCAAAGGACCACACTGGAAGAGAGACTGCCCCCAGAGGTGTAGGTTTCAGGGGTCGGACTCTCAAGACAACCAGGACTGAAGGTGCCCGGGGGTCCCCACACAAGCTCCCGTCCTAATTACACCTGAGGAACCCTGGGTATTAATAACCGTGGGGGGCCAATCCATCAATTTCCTTTTAGATACTTGGGCAACTTACTCTGTGCTTACTGAAGTCTCTGGCCCACTTTCTTCCCTATCTGCTTCCATAATGGGACTGTCTGGATGAGCCAAAAGGTATTATTTCAGTTATTCTTTAAGTTGTAACTGGGATTCTGTGCTATTTTCACACGAGTTTCTGATCGTGCCATAGTCTCCCTCACCCCTTTTGGGGAGGGATATATTGAGCAAGGTCCATGCCTCTGTTTTCATGAATACGGAGCCCTCCCTTTCTCTCCCTTTAATGGAACAAAATGTAAATCCTAGAGTATGGGCTGATGGAAAATCTGTGGGTTGAACACAAAATGCTATTCCTGTAGTTGTCAAGCTCAAAGACCCGCACTTATTTCCACGTAAGAAGCAGTATCCACTGAAACCTGAGGTTAAGGAAGGGTTAAAACCCATCATCAAAAATTTAAAGGAGGAGGGACTATTAGTTCCCTGTAACAGTCCATGCACCCCTCCTATTTTGGGTATAAAGGAATCAAATGGTAAATGGAGACTAGTTAAAGATTTATGAATAATAAATGAGGCTGTGGTTCCTTTACACCCCGTGGTGCCTAATCCTTATACTCTATTGTCTGAAATTCCTGAACGAGCCAAATATTTTTCAGTAATTGATTTAAAAGATGTCTTCTATTCAGTGCCTTTGGCGGAGAAAGTCAATTTCTATTTGCCTTTGAAGACCCTACACAGCCAGCTTCTCAGTTAACCTGGAGAGTTTTGCCCCAGGGATTCCGTGACAGTCCTCACTTATTTGCACAAAGTTTGTCACGGGATCTACAAAACTTTAATAGCTCTGAAGCAGTGGTGTTATAATACATAGATGATATTCTGCTCTGTGCTGAGATGGAGGAAGCTTGTTCACAAGCCTCAGAAGATTTCTTAAACTTTCTGGCAGGCTGTGGTCACAAGGCATCAAGAGAAAAAGCTCAGCTTTGTCAACAATCTGTTAGATATCTGGGCCTAATCATATCAGAAGGGACTAGGGCCATAGGCCCAGAGAATTAAACCTATACTAAATCATCCCCTACCTAAAGACAATTGAGAGGATTTTTGGGAATCACAGGCTACTGTCTATTTGGATTCCAGGTTATGGGAAACTTGCCCGGCCTTTATATAAACTTATAGCTGAAACTCAGCAGGCCCAAACCGACAAAGTGGTTTGGTCTCCAGATTCTCAAGAGGCTTTTAAGGTTCTTCAGACTGCTCTCCTGCAAGCTCCCGCTTTGAGCTTGCCCACAGGGTCAGAATTTAATTTGTTTGTCACTGAAAGAAAAGGTATGGGAGTTTTGACACAACCCCGAGGGCCTCACCAGCAACCTATTGCTTATCTAAGCTGAGAATTAAATGTAATTTCATGTATGTGGCCCCAATGCCTAAGAGTAATTGGGGCAGCAGCTTTATTAGCACCTGAAGCTTTAAAAATAATTAATGGATGAAACCTTACAGTACTGACTTCTCATGATGTGAGTGGAATCTTAAATTCTAAGGTTAATATTTGGATGACAGATAGTAGGCTTCTTAAATATCAGTCACTGTTGTTAGAAGGACCAGTAACTAAGCTCAAAGTTTGTGAAAATTTAAATCCTGCCACTTTCCTTCCTGAGAAGGAAAATGAAACACCTGATCACGATTGTTCCGAATTCCTAACTTTAAACTATGCAGCTCAGGAGGATCTAATGGATACCCCATTAGACAATCCTGACGTGGAAATATTTACAGATGGCAGTTCTTTTGTTCGGGATGGAAAGCGTAAGCAGGTTATGCTGTGGTGACTGCTGAACAGGTTTTAGAAGCAAAATCTCCCCCCCAGGGAACCAGTGCTCAGTTAGCGGAGCTTGTGGCTCTGACCTGAGCTCTAGAGTTAAGCAAAGGGCAGCGGGTAAATATCTACACTGATTCTAAGTATGCTTATTTGACTTTACCTGCTCATGCTGCAATATGGAAAGAAAGACAGTTTAAAACAGCAATGGGAGAACCTATTAAGCATTTCAGAGAGATCGAGAGACTTTTAACTGCTATATATTGTCCTAAAGAAGTAGCTGTTATGCATTGCAAAGGGCACAGCTGGGATGGGAGTAAAGTAGCCGAAGGTAATCAGTTGGCTGACTGTCAAGCCAGAAGAGCCGCACTTTACGAACCCCCTTCACTGCAGATGCCTTTGATCTGGACAGGTCCTGTGGAACAGGAAAAACCACAATATACTGAGGAAGAATTAATAAGATGTGAGAAAAGAGGAGCAAAGATTACTGATAAGGGATGGTTACAGTCTGAGGGTGGACGATTAATAATTCCTGAAAATGCTCAGCGGAAAATTCTTAAGAGTTTACACCAGAGTTTTCATTTGGGTGTAGAGAGTACTTACCAGATGGCTTTTTGTTTGTTTGAAGGTAAAAAATGTAATGAAAACTTTAAAGAACATTATCAAAAGGTGTGAGGTTTGTCAGAAAAATAACCCAAAGACTGAAAAGCTAGCAAAATCTGGATTACATCGAAGTGGAAAGTATCCTGGAGAGGACTGGGAAATTGATTTTACTCATATGCCAAAAGCAAATGGATATTCTTGCTTACAAGTTTGGATGGATACTTTTACTGGATGGATTTGTTGCAGGAAGGGGGACCCCTTCCAGGGCCCAAAACTGGGCTCTTGTCTAACACTCGGAAATGAATTGTCCGAGGAGACACATGTGCTGACAAAGCAAGAGATTTTATTGGGAAAGGGCACCCGGGAAGAGAGCAGGAGGGTAAGGGAACCCAGGAGAACAGCTCTGTCACATGGCTTGCAGTCTCGGGTTTTACGGTGATGGGATTAGTTTCCAGGTTGTCCTTAGCCAATCATTCTGACTCAGAGTCCTTCCTGGTGGTGCACGCATTGTTCAGCCAAGATGGATACCAGAGAGAAGGATTCTGGGAGGTGATAGGACAGGTGGTGTCTCCTTTTGACCTTTTCCGAACTCTTCTGGTTGGTGGAGGCTTATTAGTTCCCTGTTCCTTACCAGGACCTCCTGTCGTAAAACAACTCACGCAGATGGTTACTATGATGCCTGGCCAGGGTGGGCGGTTTCAATCAGTGTGCTTCCCCTAACAGATTGAGGCTTTTCCCTGTCATAGTGAACAGGCTTAGGAGGTCATAAAAGTTTTAATCCATGAAATTATCCCCAGGTTTGGGCTGCCACGGAGCCTTCAGAGTGACAATGGCTCTGCCTTTAAAAAGCTGCTGTAACTCAGGGGGTGTCTAAAGCTCTAGGAATAGAGTATCACTTACACTGTTCCTGGAGACTCCAATCCTCAGGAAAGGTTGAAAAAGCAAATGACATATCAAAAGACATCTGTGCAAATTAACCTAAGACATGCAGAACAATTGTATTAAAGTCCTATCCACAGCTTTAATGAGGGCTCGAACTGCCTCCCAAAAGGAGGGACTGTCCCCCTTTAAATGTATTTATGGATGGCCTTTCTTATGCACAGACATTGTTATAGACCCTGAAGTCTTGGAATTAACTAGTTATGTAACTCAGCTCTCAGTTTTTCAACAGGCATTAACAGAACTCTGGGAGATGACTCCTGATCCAGGCTCTGAGTCAAGCAAGCCTCTATTTGAGCCAGGAACCAAGGTCCCCATAAAAACATTGGGGTCTGGGGGCCCATCCCTTGAGCCCCTCTGGGAAGGCCCTTACCAGGTTATTCTTTCTTCTCCCACAGCTGTCAAAGTGCCAGGAATTGATTTGTGGGTACATCACACTCGAGTTAAGATGTGGCACCCTGACCAGAACTAAGTGACTTCATTTTATGTCTTTACTTTCTATGCTCTGACTTTCTACTTTTCAGATGGGCCTGATAATCTATGTGAGCCTACTTCTGCTGACTCCAAAAGTCCTGAGTCTGCCGTTTGGTCCTCAAGACAATGCCTTCTTGTCCTGGGCTCACGCCTACACAGCGTTTCACAATCAATCTATCTTCCGGGTCTGTGGAGCGCTCCGCTCTTCACCAGTGGAAGGCTTCCCGTAGTGGACATCTCTACTTCAAAAAAAGACTTTCTCCAAGTCTGCAAATACCTCCAACAACAATCACATGTGATGCCTCGTCTTCATCTGATGACATCTAACAACCCTAAAATGGACGGGTGCAACACTTTGTACTTTAACTACGGACATAACGTGACTTTTAATTTTGATTATATACATTGTCTCGCTTCAATGACTATTTTGCTATACATAAGGCAAATGGGTCTAGATCTAATGGTTTTTTACCTGACGTTTATCAAATATGGGATGAGGTTATATGGCTAACTCCTGAAAAAGGATGTCTAATATCTATTGCCCTTATGTGCTGTGAACAAAGAGAGCCATCCCCAAAAGTTAGCCAACAACTTAATTACAAAGATTGGAAACAATTGGGATTTTTGCCTCAGGAAATATGCAATGTAATCATTCCCATGTTTTCCAACCCCAGTTCAGGATCTCCCTTTGTCTGGCCAGGCACTGATTGGGACTGAATATCTCAGTCACGCTGGCTTGCTCCAAATGGAACTTACTGGATATGTGGCTCTTACCTATGGGCATGGCTTCCCCCTGGTTGGATAGGGAGATGCACCCTAGGTCTAGCCTTTACTCATGGCTTTATATTTTCAGAGCTTCCAGAAAAGCCTGCTAATTTACCCCATCTTAAAACTCGGTGGGCAAGGTCTGTATTTCACTGGCATGATTATTTGGCTGCAGTATTTGTCCCCTCTTTGGGAACTACAGATGTTATGCTACGAGTGGATGCTTTGACTAATTATATTCAACAGGTATTACAAGATTCTCAAAAAGCTATTTCAGCTCTTAATGTTGAACAAGTACAAATTAGAAAGGTGGTTTTACAAAACAGATTGGCTTTAGATATTCTGACCGCTGCACAAGGAGGAACTTGTGCCATCATTCATACTCAATGCTGTGCATATATATACCTGATATGAGCACTAATGTCACTCATTTTACTAAACACATGAACAAGATGATTGGGGCTATGGATACTCCTGAAGCCTCAATTGCCTCACTTTGGGAGACGTTAACTAGTTCCCCATGGTGGAAAACTATCTTAATTATAATAATTCTGATTGTTTTGTTTTTGCTGTTTGCTCCCCGCATCTGTAACTATGTAACTGGATTTGTTTCTAGTGTCATGAAAACTTTTAAGTTACAAATGGTTGTTCAAACTCCTGCTACTGCTGGAGCCTCTTCCAACTACTACTTGGGGCCCCTGGATCAGAAATCCTCAGTGTGAGGGTTAGGAGAATATGTTGCCTCACCAATTGAGGGACAACGCCCTTGTCAGCTCGGAAGCAGTTATGGAATGAGAACAATGCCCCTTTTCCCTAGGCAACATAATTCTCCTAAAAGAAAAGGGGGAAATGAGAGGGTAACAGGCAGGAAGGCCAGGGGTCTCCAAATGGAGGAAATAGGCTGCAAGTGTCAGACATTTTTATCTATTTTAAGCGGCAGGAGGAAACAAACTAGTGATTTTTTTCCCCTTCTCTATGCAAATTTAAAAGGAAGTTTCTCTTAAAATACTGTGTTGCCATAATGACACCTGGTTCCACCTGAAGTTAACTATTCTCAAACCTTGAGTTAACCAATGCTTTTTTCTTATGGAAATGTTTGTCTTAAGCTATGTTAATATACTATGAATTTACCCCAGACTCTGTCTTCAAGTCAGTTATGCCTAATGGCTCAGAACCTACTTGACAAACCATTATGTTATACTCAGACATTGTTCCTCTAATCTATGTAAAGGAAACTATTTGTATGGTAATCTGCCCTTCTACAAGATTCAAGTCAATCGTTTTATGGCCCGGGATGACTCATCTGGTGCAGATTATCCCAAAATACATCTTACGGATGAGGGGCCTGGTGCCATTCTGAGTTTTAAGACATTCCTTCCTTTCATTAACAGACTGCTAGTGACTATATTGACTCATTGGAAAATACCCTGACGCTGGAAGGGATTGGGGGCAGGAGGAGAAGGGGACAACAGAGGATGAGATGGCTGGATGGCATCACCGACTCGATGGACATGAGTTTGAGTAAACTCTGGGAGTTGGTGATGAACAGGGAGGCCTGGCGTGCTGCGATTCATGGGGTCACAAAGATTCGGACACGACTGAGCGACTGAATGAACTGAACTGAACTGAGTGACTATATAACATCCAGCTGAAAAAAAAAAAAAAAATCCAGCTGAAGACTACTAGCAGGGGGCCACTGTTTCTGTCCCCTTCTGGTGTCCATGTCAGAAGCTTTCTCTATCTCCTTTATACTTTAATAAAACTTTATTACACAAAAGCTCTGAGTGATCAGCCTTGTCTCTGGCCCTGGATTGAATTCTTCTCCTCTGGAGGCCAAGAATTCTGGTGTCTTTTCATGGTTCAGCAACAACCTTCCACATAGTTCTTCAGGCACTCTGTCTATCAGATCTAATCCCTTGAATCTATTTCTCACTTCCACTGTATAGTCATAAGGGATTTGATTTAGGTCATACCTGAATGGTCTAGTGGTTTTCCCTACTTTCTTCAATTTAAGTCTGTGTTTGGCAATAAGGAGTTCATGATCTGAGCCACAGTCAGCTCCCAGTCTTGTTTTTGCTGACTGTATAGAGCTTCTCCATCTTTGGCTGCAAAGAATATAATCAATCTGACTTCAGTGTTGACCATCTGGTGATGTCCATGTGTAGAGTCTTCTCTTGTGTTGTTGAAAGAGGGTGTTTGCTATGACCAGTGCGTTCTCTTGGCAAAACTCTATTAGCCTTTGCCCTGATTCATTCTGTACTCCAAGGCCAAATTTGCCTGTTACTCCAGGTATTTCTTGACTTCCTACTTTTGTGTTCCAGTCCCCTATAAAGAAAAGGACATCTTTTTTGGGTGTTAGTTCTAGAAGGTCTTGTAGGTCTTCATAGAACCATTCGAATACTGGTTGGTGCATAGACTTGGACTACTGTGATATTGAATGGTTTGCCTTGGAAATGAACAGAGATCATTCTGTCATTTTTGAGACTGCATCCAAGTACTGCATTTCAGACTCTTTCTTGACTAGATGGCTACTCCATTTCTTCTAAGGGATTCTTGCCCACAGTAGCAGATATAATGGTCATCTGAGTTAAATTCACCATTCCAGTCCATTTTAGTTTGCTGAGAGACTGAGCTCATGGCATATCACATATATTACAAAGTGACCACCACCACAAATCTAATTACCATCCATTCCCGTACAGTTGACCCCTTTCTTCCCCCACCCCATGACTCCCCTCCCTTCTGGTAACCACTAATCCATTCACCTTATCTATGAGTTTGTTTTTGTTTTATTTGTTCTTTTTTTTTTTTTAGCTTCCACAAATGAGTGAAATCACATGGTATTTGTCTTTCTCTGCATGACTTATTTCACTTAACATAATACCTTCAAGGTCTATGCATGTTGTTACAAAAGGCAGGATTTCATTTTTTTTTTAATACAGCTGAGTAGTGTTTCATTCTCTTTATCCATTCATCCATTGATGATAGGCTGATTCTGTACCTTGAGTATTATCAATAAAGTTACAATGAACATACCGGTGTAAATTTCACTGGAGGACAGTTACTTTACAATGTTGTGATAGCTTTTGCTGTACAGAAAAGTAATAAACTCTGCATACACATGTATCCCCTCTTTTCTGAACTTCCTTCCCATTTCGGTCACCACAGAGCACTGAGTAGAGTTTCCTGTGCTATAAGTAGGTTCTCATTAGTCATTTATTTTATACATAACAGAGTATATATGTCAACTAATGCTTTTGTGTTCTTTGGATAAATGTCCAGAAGTGGAATAGCTGGGTCATATAGTAGTTCTAGTCTTAACTTTTTGAGGCATCTCCATACTCTTTTCCATAGTGGCTACACCAATTTACTGTCCCACTAATAGTGTGTAGAGATTCCCTTTTCTTCACGTCCTCTTCAGCATTTGCTATTTCTTGTCTTTAGGGTCTTAGCCATTCTGATAATTGTGAGAACTATCTCATTGCGATTTTGATTTGCCTTTCCCTGATAATTAGTGGTGGTGAACATCTTTTCATGTGTCTGTTTGCCATCTGTATGTCTTCTTTGGAAAAATGTCTATCTAGAGCCTCTGTCCATTCTTTAATAGGGTTGTTCTGTTGTTGTTGTTGACTTGTATGAATTTTGTTTTGGCCACACTACATGGCTTGTGGGATCTTAGCTCTCTGACCAGGGATCAAACCCATGCCCCCTGCCACGGAAGCAAGGAGTCTTAACCACTGGATCATGAGAGACGTCCCTGTATGAGTTCTTTATGTAGTTTTGATATTACCTTCCTATTGGTCATAAAGTCTGCAGGCATCTCCTACTCAGTAGGTTGTCTTTTCATTTTGATGATGGTTTCCTTTGCTATACAGAATCTTTAGTTTGATTCTGGCCTTTTCTTTCTGTCTTCTCTTTCTGGGACCCCTAAAATGAGAATGTTATTCTGCTTAAGGTTGTCCCAAAAGTCTTTAAACGTTTTTTTTTTTTTTTTTTTTGGCTCTGTTTTGTTCATTTGTTTTTTGGTCACACTGTACAGCTTGTGGGATTCAGTTCCCCAAACAGGGATTGAACCTGTGCCCTCAGCAGAGAAAGCATGGAGTACTAACCACTGGACCGCTAGAGAGTTCCCTAAAGTATCCTCACTTTATAAGATTCCTTTTTCTGTTTTGCTGCTCTGAGTTCCGTTAGCTCACTGATTCTTTCTCCTACCTCATCCAGTTTCTTGTTGAATCCCTCTAGTGTATTTTTCAGTTCAGTTATAATTTCTGTCTGGTACTTTCTTATACATCTTATCTCTTTGAAGTTCTCACTGTGTTCATCCATTATTCTCCAAAGTTTGGTGAGCATTTGGATGGCAGGTGTATCAGATGCCAGCCAAGTAGAAGTTAAGGAGGAGGAACCATCGTGAACCACGCCACTGGGTGGTCCAAGGAGTCTTCATATCTATACCCATCCTGGGCTGGTGGAGGTGGTATCTTCTTCAGCAAGATGCCTGGTAGGCACAGGGGTATTCCTGAGACCTTTTCATGGAGTTGTGAGAGCCCAGGTGGGCAGGGTCTGCCCACTTCTGTATCTCGATTTTCCCATGGATGATCCTGAGCCACTCTTACCCAGGAGTCTGAGGCCTCTGCTCAACCCACAACATGACTAAGTTTTCCCTTCACGGCCATGAATCATGCACTTAGTACATACCAATGCCCAATAATAGGCCACCAGGTATTCCTCAAACGGTGGGTATTTTCCAGCTGACATCAGGAGTTTATATGTCAAAAAAACCCATCAGGGACCTATGACGTGGGGCTCTAAACTTCTGCCAGAGGCTCCAGTTTACAAACAGGGAGATTGCTGAAACCTGTGACTCAAATGGCAGATATGGAAGGATTGCCAAAGTGACCCTTTGGAGGGTTTCCAGAGTATTCCATTGATTGGAAGTCTCACTCAAATGTAGTAGTCTTTTTTTTAAAATGATGGATACATGCCATCAAGATCCCACATGGTGAATGTGAACAAGCAAGTAGCTGAGTAGGCCCACCAGTCACTGGGCCTTCTTTCTATTTGTTGGAGGCAGAGAGGACCAAAAGTTTGGCCATTGTCTCCTCTGGAATGAGAAGCCATGCCCCTACCAAGGTTATATCCAGGGATTTCAGTTGAGTACTAGGACTCTTTGATGAGTCTGTATTAATAGCCTAGTTGTGTAGCTGCATGTGGGCCAACAGCGAGGTCCAGTCCTTGCTGGGTGGGCCTTGGTCTGAGCTTACCAGGAGGAGACATTAAAAGCTTTCAGGAGCAGAGCTTTTCCTCAGTAAGGATCCACCTGATGGTGGATAGCCCAGGGAACTTAGGTAGCCCTGTGGAAGAATGCTGAAGGTGCATTGTAACCCATTTCACATGGAGGGAAACATCCTTATGATCAGGTGAGAAGGATGCTGAAAAAAGCATTTGCAATGTCAGCCATCACATACCCAGTTCCTGTGACTTGGGCAATAGTGTCTGTGACAATCACAGTGTCAAGTTCCGCTGGCACAAGGGAAGTGTCACCGCGTTGAGCCCTGTCTAATCAACACGAAGTTTCCAGGTACCGTAAGTTGTGTGCACAGGCAGACAGGACTGCTGAATAGAGTCTCACACAGCACTTTGACTTCCTGGGGCTCAGCAGTGAGGGCAGTCATTTCTTTTTCTTCTCCAAGCTGCCAGTACTGTTTGGGGATCCAATAGCATGAAGCACCTGTTATCAGACAGGTACATGGTCTTCCATGTGCCCCAGTAAGATGACCCTGACTACAGCAGCTCCTAGGTAGAGGGTGAAGGTGATTAGGGCTGCACATAGACAAATCATCAACACCATAAACCTCCCTTGTTATGGTGGGGGCCATAACAAGAGAGGTTTACAGGGACTTGGAGGGATCTATCCACAGTCAAGTTCGGGCAAAGATCCTGGGGAGGTGGCCTCAACCCCCAAACAGAGCATATTGTACATTTGTTGCTCATCTTGGTGCCTGGGGTTGGAAGACCACAGTCACAGATGCATCAATATCTAAAAAGGCCCAAGAAGTGCAATTCTTCCTCCACCATTGAACTCTAACCTCAGCATCTGGCTTCCAGTCCCCACTGGGGACAGAGAGATCTCAGCCCAACCCCTAGTCTTGTTTATGTTTGAAAGTTGAGAGGTCTGGGTAAAAGTCTCCAAGGTTCTGATTCATCTGTAGTTCATCAGGAGAGATGAAGAGAATAGCAGATGCATTAGTCATAGGCCAGTCATCTTTCAGAAACATTAGTCATAGATTGTGTAGATCCAGCAGGATGCTGGTCAAGCCTTCCATGGCCATGAGTTCCTTGGTGGATAGCTCATTGATTTCTTCTTCTGAGACCTACTCATTGAGTAACTGGACTCAGAGATCTCTAGAGGGAAAGCCCTTGCTTGATCATCCAGGAGATCATTTTTGCCTTATGACATTCTGTTGATCTTTCTGTTGTGCTACTTGGTGGTAGCCGCTTTTCCCATGCCTGGGGATTTGTTAGTTAAAAACCAGACCTAGGGCTTCTCTGGTTGTCCAGCGGTTAAGACTCCACCTTGCAATGAAAGGGACACCCGTTCCATTCTTGGTCTGGGAAGATCACACATGCTGTGGAGCAGCTAAGTCCTCGAGGCACAAATACTGAGCTCATCGCTGCAACTCCTGAAGCCTGGTGCCCTAGAACCTGCACTCCACAACGTGAAGCCACTGCAGTGAGAAGCCAGGACACCACAGCTAGACAGTAGCCTCTGCTCTCCAAAACTAGAGAAATGAAGACACAGCATAGTTAAAAAAAAAAAAAAAAAAAAGACCCAATTTCTAAAACAAAACACAAAAAAATCCCCTGGACCTCCAGAAATTTACTTGCATTCAATAACCAGCAGGAAGGGTACAAACAATCCCGGAATTCTGAATGTGGTTAACAATCTCATCATCTACTGTTCATATTTCCTCAGTGTAGACCCAAGGGACCACCAGGGTAGCCTGCTCCTGCCTCAAGTTTGAAGAGAAGTATGGGTCTCCGGCTGGCCCCGATGTTCCATCAGTGGCCCCAGGTCTCAGGCAGGGGATTCCTTGCTGTCACTGTATTGCTTGAGAATCAAGGGCAGCTTCCTTGCTAGCTTTCTGCTTGGCCACTCTCTTCCCAGTCCTTCTGCTAGAGACAGAGAGCAGACTTTTCTTTTCTTGTTGTTGTTCTTTTTAATCTATGCCTTTTGGCAGCTCTGTGCTGTAGGCCTTTCTAGTTCTCAGCCTGGCATGGGAGATAGAAAGAAAGCCTAGGGGACAAAACAGGGTGTCCTTTCTCAAATCTCCAGATCCCTCCCCAGTCTGCCTACTTCTTGGCACCCCTAAGAGTCCCTGAGGCTTTATGTGATTGTAGAATTATTTTCAGGATATTTAGTTGCGGTCTACAGTCTGTCACTTCCCAGGTGGCACTAGTTGTAAAGAACCCACCTCCCAATGCAGGAGATGTGGGTTCCATCCCTGTGTCAGGAAGAATCTCTGGAGGAGGAAATGGCAACCCACTCCAGTATTCTTGCCTGGAGAAGCCCCATGGACAGAGGAGCCTGGTGAGCTACAGTCCATAAGGTTGCAAAGAGTCGAATATGACTGAAGCACCTTAGCACACACACACATACATATATCTACTTTTTCTTCAAATTCTTTCCTCATTTAGGTTATTACAGCAGAGTTCCCTGTGTTATATAGTAGGTCCTTCTTGCCTGTTGTTGCTATTGTTTAGTCGTTAAGTCATGTCCGATTCTTTTGCAACCCCATGGACTGTAGCTTGCAAGACTCCTCTGTCCATGAGATTTCCCAGGCAAGAGTACCAGCGTGTGTTGCCATTTCCTCCTCCAGGGGCACCTTCCTGACTCGGGGATTGAAGCCATGTCTCCCACATTGGCAGGCGGATTCTTTACCACTGAGCCACCAGGGAAGCCCTCTTTGTGGCTTATCTATTTTAAATATAGCAGTCTGTACAGTTCAGTTCAGTTCAGTCGCTCAGTCATGTCCGACTCTTTGCGACCCCATGAACCGCAGCACACCAGGCCTCCCTGTCTGTACATGTCCGTCTCAAATTGCCAGTCTGTCCCTCCCTCTTGCTCTTTCCCCCTGGTAACCATAAATTCATTCTCTAAGTCTGTGAGTCTGTTCCTGTTTTGTAAATAAGTTCATTTGCACTCTTTTTTTAGGTTCCACCTATTATCGAATATATATCTTTGTCTTTCCATGCCTGATTTACTTCAACTTAGTATAATAATCTCCAGGTCCGTCAGTGTTATGGCAAGTGGCATTATTTCATTCTTTTTAATGGCTGAGTAATATTTCATTGTATATATGTACACCATCTTCTTTATCCATTCACCTGTTGATGGACATTTAGGTTGTTTCCATGTCTTGGCTATTGTAACCAGTGCCGCAATGAACATTGTGGTGCATGCATTATTTCAAACCATGGTTTTCTCCAGATATATGCCCAGGATTGGGATTGCTGGATCAAATGGTCACTCTATTTTAGTCTCCATACTATTCTCCTTAATGGTTTTGCCAACTTACTTTCCCACCAACATTGCAGGAGTTCACCTCCCTCCACACCCTCTCCAGCACTAGTTGTTTGTAGACGTTTTAATGGTGGTTGCACCTACTGGTGTGAGATGGTACTTCACTGTATATTTCACGTGCATTTCTCTAATAATTAGTGATTTTTTTTAAAGGATTAAAAATTTTTTTTCATTTGTTTATTTTTGGTTGCACTGGGTCTTCATCACTGCATGCAGGCTTTCTCTAGCTGTGGCAAGCCGGGATTACCCTCTAGTTGCAGGGTACAGGCTTCTCTTTGTGGTGGCTTCTCGTGTCGCAGAGCATGGACTCTAGGATGTGCAGACTTCAATAGCTGCTGCATCCAGGCTCAGTAGTTGCTGTGAGGCATGTGGAATCTTCTTGGACCAGGGATCACACCCATATCCCCTGCACTGGCATGTGGATTCTTAACCACTGGGCTACCAAGGAAGTCCCAATTAGTGATGTTGAACATCTTTTCATGTGCCTGTTGCCATCGCTCCCCCTTGTTTTAATATAAGAAAAAATTCAAACTGAATCACATCACAAGGGCAAGAACTTTTTCTGTTTCTTTTACTGCTTTAAGCCAGAACAGTATCTGGCTCATATTAGAGTCTCTCTCTGTCTCTCTCTCTATATATATATGTATATGTGTATACACACACATATATATATATATATACTCTCTATATATATTTAAATTAATGAATGTTCTAATTAACTAGAATCCTAGAAGAAAACTAGTCGAGAACTTGTACAAAGACAAGAACATATTAAATGTACTCATTAAGTGCTTGAACTGAAAGTATTCTGAGAGATTGTCCAGCCTAACTCCCTTCTTTTGGAATGTAGAAACTGGACTGAGGGTTTAATCAGCCAGTCTGGCCTCACTTCCCAGCAAGTTCTCTTTCCTATCTGCAACATGAGCAATCATGCCAAGACATGGAGGAGGGTGTGTCTCATTTGCTGCTGACATCCCCACACTCTCACGCTGATTTGCTGAGTCGGCATTGCCTGTGGAAATTCCAGATGTTGTGTTCACAGGAATACTAGCAATGTGTTCCTTATTTGACTTTCGTTATATTTTGGGGGTGTCTCTTGGCAAGAACACATCTCCCAAAGAAGCATCTTATTGGCCTTCTGGTAAGATTTATCTGGAATTTTATTAATAGGAAGGAACTGATTTGTCTCTGGAGTTGTCCAGGCTGGTGGCCCCAGGCACGTCCAGGTGCTACTTTTCTCTAATCAAATATATATAAAATGACAACTTTCTTCTGAAATCAACCAAGAGCCCATCTTGTAGCTTTCAGTTTGGACATCCTTTTTTCCTGGCTCTGTCCTTTCCCCTCAGCTCTGCTTTGTACCAGATGTTGCTGGATTTCTTAGAATTTTCCTTGTCACAATCTGTTAATGAACAACATCTTCAGTTTTTGAGAGATCCAAAAACCAGACTTCCTTAGTCATGGTGACTAATTCTTTCTTTCCCCACTGCTTAGATAATTAACAAGACAAAGAAAAATATTCCAGAACAACATAATGGGAGATGTAGGAAAATCATGAGGAACCTTATCCCATGGGCTGACCAAATGCAGGGGTAGTTAGGAATTGCCAAGTTGTTATGAAGGTCTTTTTTAATACTGTTCACGGGGTTCTCCAGTCAAAAATACCGGAGTGTTTTTTTCATTTCCTCCTCCAGTAGACCACATTTTATCAGAACTCTCCGCTATTACCTGACCGTTTTGGGTAGCCCTGCATGGCATGGCTCATAGCTTCATTAAGTTATGCAAGCCCCTTTGCCATGACAAGGCAGTGATTCATGAAGCTGAAGCTGAAGCTCCAGTACTTGGCCACCTGATGTGAACAGCGGGCTCATTGGAAAAGACTCTGATGGCTGGAAAAGATTGAAGGCAGAAGGAGAAGGGGGTGGCAGAGAATGAGATAGTTGGATAGCATCACTGATTCAATGGACATGAACTTGAGCAAATCCCAGGAGATAGTGAAGGACAGAGAGGCCTGGTGCGGCAGTCCATAGGCTCGCAAAGAGTCAGACACGACTTAGCGACTGAACAACAATGAAGGTGTGCTTAAGGAATCCTGGTGTGTACATAGCCGGCTTGTGCACTTCATGAACGTCCAGCTGGGTCTGGTGGGGACACAGCTGACTGAACCAGCCTGAGTGGATGATCGCGAGTGGCCACATCACGGATTTAGGCTTTTGGGCTGAGTTAGTACTCAGTCTTAGTAAGTCTTTCAGTTAGTACTCATTTCAAAACAAGACGAAAATTTTCCTTCAGAAAATGATTTGAAGGACTTTCACTTGTGAGGTGTTGATCCGTGATACTGAGGAGGCTGAAATGCCGAGGAGGTGCCATCGTGATGTCTCGTGGTGGCCCTGGTGCATCTGTTTATCATCCTAGTCATGCTGATCGACAACACTTACTAGCACATTTTAGAGACTGCTTCAGATCACAACTTCTTCTCCTGTTCTCTGGATTGCCTTTTTACTCTCTTAATGGCTTTTTCTTTTGAACTGCTGCTGCTAAGCCGCTTCAGTCGTGTCCGACTCTGTGCAACCCCATAGACGGCAGCCCACCAGGCTCCTCCATCCCTGGGCTTCTCCAGGCAAGAATACTGGAGTGGGTTGCCATGTCCTTCTCTTTTGAACAGAAACTCCCAATTCTAACAGTCCAGTTGACCTGTCCCCCACTTAGGATTAGCAGTTTTTGTGTCCTAGATAAGAGTCCAACCTCATGAAGACATTCTCTTAGGGTTTCTTATTATAGCTTGATTGCTTTGCTTTTCGTATTTAGATTTATGATCCTCTAGATTTGAATTTGCTATAGGTAGGAGATAAAGATTCATTTGTAAATGGCTGTCCAACTGACCTGTCGTTGTTCATGTAAAGACCATTCTCTCCTCACTTCACTGCAGTGTCACCTCTATTAATCAGGTGGTCTTACATGTGTGAGACTTTTGTAAAAAATAATAGGCTATTTTTTAGACTAGCTTTAGGTTTATAGGAAAACTGAGCAGAAAGTACAGAGTTCCCATAAGCCTCTCCCCCATCCTTTCTCTCCCCACACAAAATCCTTGCTGGGATTTTGATTAGGATTGTGTTGAATCTATAGATCAGTTTAAGAAGAACTGACATCTTAACAATACTGAGTCTTCTTATTCATGAACATGGGATGTTTCTCCATTTATTTAAAACTTTCATTTCTCCCTTCAGAATTGTATTGTTTTCTCATATAATCTAGTGTGTGTATATATATATATTTACTTATTTGGCTGTACTTGGTCTTATTTGAGGCACATGGGATCATCCATCTTCATTGTGGTGTGTGAACCCTCAGTTTGTGAGATCTTTAGTTGGAGCATGCGAGCTCTCAGTTTCGACATATGGGATCTAGTTCCCTGACCAGGGATTGAACCCCAGGCCCCTTGCATTGGAAGCTCAGAATGTTAGCCATTGGACCACCAGGGAAGTCCCTCCCCAGAAAGCTTCAACATGTGATTTATGTTGGGGGATTTAGGACACAGGGTAACAGCTCAACCTCCACAGGGGCTAGAAGCTGAGGTCAGCTGTGCAGGCAGCTGGCACAGAACCCCAGTAAAGACCAGACACCAAGGCTCCCATGAGACTTCCTCACTAGCAGGACTAAGTGTGTATCATCACCTCCTGGCTGGGATGGAAAATTGCCCTCCATGGCTCCATGGGGAGAGGACAACTGGAAGCTCAGCTCTGCAACCTTCCTGAACTCTGCCCAACTTGTCTCTTCCCTTGGCTTATTTAATATGTATCTCTCCCCTGTAACATCTTTAATCTGTATCTTTCCCCTATAATAACTATGAGTGTATGTGTGTGCCTGCTAAGTTGCTTCAATGGTGACTTTTTGCCAACACACAGACTGAAGCCCACCAAACTCCTCTGTCCATGGGAGTCTTCAGGCAAGAACACTGGAGTGGGTTTCCATGCCCTCCTCCAGGGGTTCTTCCCAACCCAGGGATTGAACCTGTGTCTCTTCCATCTCGTGTATTGGCAGGTGAGTTCTTTACCACTAGGGCCACCTGGGAAGCTCCCAATTATGAGTGTAACCGCCTTCAATTATCAAATCTCAGGGTGTTTGGGCAACTTCTTGAACTTGTAGTTGATGTCAGAAGTGATGGTGGTTTGCAGACTGTTCTCTAACTCTGTTGTGTATTTTATTCTCACAGCACCAATTAGTAATTAACTTAGTTCTCCGCGAACTCTGACCAGGTGTCCTACCATTTAATTCACTTCTGACACCACCTACCTGGAGATTGCATCAGATCCCACAGGTTAAGTGTTTAGTTTCAAAACTTTGCAATAGGTGTGTTTTCTCTTTTCCCTCCTCACTAGGACACTGTAGATAAGCAGGCCTATGCTTCCTCTGCCACCAGACCCAGTCTCATTTAAATTTCATTCTCCTTCTGCCCTGATTATCTCAAGGAACTCCATCTTCTGTTCTTGTAGGCTATGCAGAATGGTGTTGAAAGCGTAAAAAAAAAAAAAAAAAAAAAGGCGTGGCTGTCTGTTGCCAGGGTTCCTGGGATTTGCTTTAGGCAGGTATAGTGATACGTAGGGCTTTCCTGGTGGCTCAGATGGTAAAAGCGTCTGCCTGAAATGCAGGAGACCTGGGTTCGATCCCTGGGTAGGGAAGATCCCCTGGAGAAGGAAACGACAACCCACTCCAGTATTCGTGCCTGGAGAATTCCATGGATGGAGGAGCCTGGTAGGCTAGAGTCCATGGGATCACAAAGAGTTGGACACGACCGAGCAAATTCACTGGTTAGTGATACATACAGACATGGAAATGACCATCTTGAGGAAGTTTATACTCACAGATCCAGGACGAGGGGCACATGAGGCAGGACCACAAAGGAAAAACCATTTCTTTGATTAGGAGGCAGATGTGAAGGGGAAATGTGGGCAAGAGCTATCATTATGGTTTCTGTGGTAAGGAATCGACCAGGCACAGTAATCAGGCTTAAGCTGAGTTAGCCTGCAACATTTCAGTGGACTCTGGGATGTAGGGGGTGCCTCTAGTTGTCTGGTATCTGTCTCTAGACTGATTGGAGCAGGGGTATAGTGGGCCCACGCATCAAGTCTTGATGAAGAAGGCGGTTGGGAGTAGGGACTCTGGATGGGTTGATTTGCATATGAAAGGCTCGCTAGCAAGCACTGTGTTTGCTCTTTCTAGGAATGAAACCCCTGGAGAGGGCAGTCTCTCAGGATGAGCAAGGCCTCAAGACGTCAAAGCATCAAAAAGTACAAAATAAAAGCTATGATTAATACACTATCTTTGATTACTCCCACCAGAATGTGGCTAGACTTTCCTCTTTAGTGTATGGGGATACAGTTGTCCTCAACTGTGGAGATTTAGCCGAATTTCTGAGCCACCAGGAAAAGTTCATTCATCACCCTTGCACAAAAGAGAGTGAGAAATGAGAACAGACCATGGGCCTGGCAATAATTTGCCCCTCCTCTGCTCTGTCGCTGGGATGACCCTTGACTCTGTAGAGGAGGAAAACCTTTTCCTCTCTATCCCATTAAGCTCTTTGCCTGAGATGCTGAATATTAGACTGACAAAAGACAGATGTACAAGAGAAAAACAGTTTATCATGCATGCAAAGCACATCAAGTGCGAGAACTCTCAGGATGGGGTACTGAAAGGGTGGTTAGAATTTGAGTTTGTATAATATCTTATCAAAGAACAATAAATACGCACAGAAGTTACAACCCTAAAGGGTTTTAGGTTTTCAGGTGTGATAAGCTTTCAGTTCAATCACTTAGTCGTGTCTGACTCTTTGTGACCCCATGGACTGCAGGACGCCAGGCTTCCGTGTTCATCACCAACTTCTGGAGCTTTCTCAAGCTCATGTCCGTCGGGTCGGTGATGCCATCCAACAATCTCAGCCTCTGTTGTCCTCTTCTCCTCCTGCCTTCAGTCTTTCCCAGCATCAGGGTCTTTTCAAATGAGTCAGTTCTTCGCATCAGGTGGCCAAAGGATTGGATCTTCAGCTTCAACATCAGTCCTTCCAACGAATATTCAGGACTGATTTCCTTTAGGATGGACTGGTTGGATCTCCTTGCAGTCCAAGGGACTCTCAAGAGTCTTCTCCAATACCACAGTTCAAAAGCATCAATTCTTCAACCCTCAGCTTTCTTTATGGTCCAGCTCTCACATCCATACATGACTACTGGAAAAACAATAGCCTTGACTAGATGGACATTTGTTGGTAAAGTAATGTCTCTGCTTTTTAATATGCTGTCTAGGTTGGTCAGAGTTTTTCTTCCAAGGAGCAAGCATCTTTTAATTTCATGAGTGCAATCACCATCTGCAGTGATTGTGGAGCCCAGAAAAATAAAGTCTGACACTGTTTCTATTGCTTCCCCATCTATTTGCCATGAAGTGATGGGACCAGATGCCATGATCTTAGTTTTCTGAATGTTGAGTTTTAAGCCAACTTTTTTACTCTCCTCTTTCACTTTCAACAAGAGACTCTTTAGTTTTTCTTCACTTTCTGCCATAAGGGTGGTGTCATCTGCATATCAGGTTACTGATATTTCTCCTAGGAATCTTGATTCCAGCTTGTGCTTCATCCAGTTTGGTATTTTGCATGATGTACTCTGCATATAAGTTAAATAAGCAAAGTGACAATATACAACCTTGACATACTCCTTTCCCTATTTGGAACCAGTCTGTTATTTGATGTCCAGTTCCAGCTGTTGCTTCTTGACCTGCCCATAGATTTCTCAAGAGGCAGGTCAGGTGGTCTTGTATTCCCATCTCTTGAAGAATTTTCCACAGTTTGCTGCGATCCACACAGTCAAAGGCTTTGGCGTAGTCAATGAAGACGAATTAGATGTTTTTCCAGAACTCTCCTGCTTTTTCCATGATTCAACGAATGTTGGCAATTTGATCTCTGGTTCTTCTGTCTTTTCTAAATCCAGCTTATACATCTGGAAGTTCTTGGTTCACATACTGTCAAAGCCTGGCTTGGAGAATTTAGGGCATTACTTTGCTAGCCTGTGAGATGAGTGCAATTGTGTGGTAGTTTGAACATTGTTTGGCATTGCCTTTCTTTGGGATTGGAGTGAAAATTGACTTTTTCCAGTCCTGTGGCCACTGCTGAGTTTTCCGGATTTGCTGGCATATTGAGTGCAGCACTTTCACAGCATCATCTTTTATGATTTGAAATAGCTCAGCTGGAATTCCATCACCTCCACTAGCTTCGTTCGTGGTGCTTCTTCCTAAGGCCCACTTGACCTCGGACTCCAGGATGTCTGGCTCTAGGTGAGTGATCACACCATTGTGGTTATCTGCATCATTAAGATTTTTTTGTATAGTTCTTCTGTGTATTCTTGCCACCTCTTCTGAATATCTTCTGCTTCTGTTAGGTCCATACCATTTCTGTCCTTTATTGAGCCCATCTTTGCATGAAATGTTCCCTTGGTATCTCTAATTTTCTTGAAGAGATCTCTAGTCTTTCCCATCTCTAATTTTTTCATGCAGGTCCATGTTGGTGCAGACTTTCTGTCTTCTTCATGGTCATAGACTCCCCCAGGAGAAGGATTCATGACAATCTTCATTTCTCAGAAGTTTCTACTTTAAGTCAGGTAAGGGACACCACGAAAGGATTCTTTTGTATCTGCTCATCCTCACCTGCAACCAACTCAAAACAATACGTAGGACAAAGTGGGATATTTTGAGTTGGCATATCCAGAGCCCCAACAGCATGTTGTGTCAGATGAAGGGTGACTCATTCCCTCAGAAACTGAAAGTTTGTATCATAATGTAAACCACCAAAAAGTTAATTTTATAACCCAGCTTTGGTGTCTCCTCATAACCCTCTCTTTTTGTTCTGTGAAACATAGTCACTGGGCAGTTTATTAATGTTTAATGTGAATGAATATAGATTTTATCAGCACCTCTAAGGGCTTCTCTGGTGGCTCAGTTGGTAAAGAATCCACCTGCAATGCAGGAAACCCCAGACTGATTGCTGGATTGGGAAGATCCCCTGGGGAAGGGATAGGCTACCCACTCCAGTATTCTTGGACTTCCCTGGTGGCTCAGCAGGTGAAGAATCTGCCTGCAGTGCTGGAGAGCTGGGTCCAACCCCTCAGTTGGGAAGATCCTCTGGAGAAGGGAATAGCTACCCGCTCCAATATTATGGCCTGGAGAATTCCATGGACTGTGTAGTCCATGGGGTCACAAAGAGTCGGACACAACTGAGTGACTTTCACTTCACTTCAAGGTGTTTGTTGGAATGAATATTATCTGTGCTCTTTGACTTAATCTTCTTTTGAATATTTTTAGAGAGGAAGTAGAAAAAAAAAATAAAGTCTGATTTGGAGAGTTTATAACAAGCTTAACCCCCGTGGCAGGAGACCCATTCCTAAAATCTGGCCTTTTTCTCACTAAGTGTCCCTGCCTGTTGGGTGAATCAAATAATCTGGCTCTTGGGGTCAAGCTCAGGTTCAACATGCCATTTTTCTCTTCAAATTCTTCTCCTGAGAAATCCCGGTGTGTTTGCAGAAACACTGGGTAAAATGCACTGTGCCCCAGGCAGTGTTAAACTCTAGCTTAGAGGCCCTGAGTAACAATAAATGACAGAGGCAGTTCATAAGTTACTGATGCAGAAATACCTGTATGATAAAGTTAGACGAAAAATTATAGGACACACACACACAAATGTGTATACAAAGATACAAATCATTTGTGCAAAAATTAAAGTCAGTGCAAATACATGTTTGCTTTTCCTTTTGTATAGAATGTCACGAGAAAGGTAAAGAAGAAACTGTGTTAACCCTCCTAATATATCATCTTGTTTCAAGGTCTGTTGAGAACTGGATAATGTAGGAATCCAAGTGAGCCTTTGAGGACACTTCTTGAGGAAGAGACAATATCCTATCCAGGGAAGACACCAAATACACACTTCGCCTGCGTGGCTGTCTCACCTGGGCTTATCTGTGTCTGCACACTGGCTGTCCTACTGAGAATGGGTATATTGTAATTATTTTTGCAAATAGCTTTGAGGAAAAAAGTCATTGCCAAATTTTTAAAATGAAAGTGTGTAACTGTTACTACCATGGACATTCTTGAAATCTTTTTTGCACTGAGGGGGGGAAAAAAAAAGAATTTCCCTTGCAGAAAGTTAGGATTGACTTCTTTTAAAAGGGAAAGATTATCTGATGGGAGGAAACAGTAATCCTCCCATCTTTTGATGTTTTTTAAAAGAAGGAGTTACTAGTGCTGCATGCAGATACAGTAGCTGGGTTGTCCTAGCTCAGTCACTTCACCTTTCTTAACTTTGCTGTCCTAAATGTCTTCATAACACCTGCTGTGCCTGCCTTAGACTAAAAAATGTGTTTGCCAATGAGATAAATGAGATAAAGTAGGGCGAACACTTTAAAACTGCCTCATGCTACAAACTACTATATATAAAATAGATAAACAACAAGGCCCTACTGTATAGCACAGGGAAATATATTCAATGTGACAAAGCATAATGGAAAAGAATATGAAAGGAGAGAGATATATATACACACATATATGAGTTACTTTGCTATACACCAGAAACTGACACAATACTGTAAGCCAATTATACTTTAATTTAAAAAACAGTGGCTCTCAGATAGTAAGGATGGTAGCACAACCATTTGAAAGTACTTAATGCCACTAAACTGTACAATTGAATATGGTTGGAATGGTAAATTTTACGTTATGTCTCTCTTATCTTAATAAAAAAATTTTAATGGCTCTTGACGTTTGTTCTTAGGGTATGAGACACCCTGCAGCTTGAACTTAAAAGATCCTTGCTCCTTGGAAGAAAAGCGATGACAGACCTAGACAGTATGTTAAAAAGTAGAGACATCACATTGCTGACAAAGGTTCATATAGTCAAAGCTATGGCTTTTCTAGTAGCCATGTACAGGTGTGAGAGTTGGACCACAAAGAAGGCTGCGTGCTGAAAAATCGATGCTTTCAAACTGTGGTGCTGGAGAAGACTCTTAAGAGTCCCTTGGACAGCAAAAAGACCAAACCAGTCAAACCTAAAGGAAATCAGTCCTGAATATTCATTGGAAGGACTAAAGCTGAAGTTCCAATACTTTGACCGTCTGATGGGAAGAGCCAACTCATTGGAAAAGACCCTGATGCCAGGAAAGATTGAAGGCAGGAGGAGAAGGGGACAACAAAGGATGAGATGGTTGGATGGCATCACCGACTCAATGGACAAGAGATTGAGCAAACTCTGGGAGAAGGTGAAGGACAGGGAAGCCTGGCGTGCTGCAGTCCATGGGGTCACAAAGAGTCAGACATGACTGAGTGACTGGACAATAACAAGAGATACCAAAAGAATGGTTCCAAAGAAATGGTTCCTGGGTGTGGGCATAGGGTGAAGCAGGAACTTGAAGGGCTTTCACCTTGATTGTGCTCATATCTTCAAGAAAATATTTAAAAAGCTAGGTTGGCGACATGAATATTGGCACTGCAGCCCAATAATTACTTCAATTTCTGCCTTTCAGTGGGATCACTGAAAGTGGGATGGGTTCTGGTTTGCAGTGGTTACTTTTGTGGAAGTAGAGGGGGCAAGTACCATCATCCAGTAAATTTCGCAATAGACACTTCAGGGTGAGTTGATGTAAACTCTTCTACCTGCTCATGACTGTCTAGTCATCTCAGTACCAAAAAAAAAATCAAAAACTTATTAATAAAACCCCAGCCATTAAAAACTTTTATTAGAGAATTGGCTGATTCTCTCCCTGCACGGCCTGGAGGAGATGAAACAGATGGATTGGAATGCAATCTTTTTTTCCCCCACCACTCTCTTCAAGAGTCTTCAGAGCCAAGGCCAAGTTGAGGAAGGGGCAGGAGGGGCCCTGTCAAATCCACACAGCAGACTACCTGGCCTGTGGATCAGTTGTACATAACTCAATAGAGAAGTAACCGACCACAGAACATGCTTGTTCAGGGGATTTTTGTTTCACTGTCAGTATTTTTCCTTGACTAATGTCCTGAGGTTAGCCCAGATCAGTGTGCTGAGGTTGCAGACAGGAGGGTTAGTCATTCCCAGCTTTCTTACAGAAACTTTCAGATTCAAATCTGTTTTTTGCTGGTTAGTAGCCAGGAGTCTCTGGAGCAGGCCGTCAATGGGAGCTGTGACTGAGGAAAGTAGAAACCTCTTGACGTTTAACTAGGCTGTCCTCTGCCCATACTGGTCAGGGACCAGCTCCCCCATGTCATGCCAAACCACAACACATCCAGGCTTTCCAGCTTCCCCAGGAACAGCAACCAAGTACACTGTTTACTTTGATGTAAAAATCACACAGACGCATAGCTTAGCGTGGAGACAAGAAAACTGGTTCAGTTCAGTTTAGTCCCTCAGTCCCTCAGTCATGTCCAACTCTTTGTGACCCCATGGGCTGCAGCACACCAGGCTTCCCTGTCCATCACCAACTCTTGGAGCTTACTCAAACTAATGTCCATCAAGTGGATGATGCCATCCAACCATCTCATCCTCTGTTGTCCCCTTCTCCTGCCTTCAAGCTTTCCTAGCATCAGGGTTTTTTCCACTGAGTCAGTTCTTCACATCAGGTGGCCAGAGTATTGGAGTTTCAGCTTCAGCATCAGTCCTTCCAATGAACACCCAGGACTGACCTCCTTTAGGATGGACTGGTTGAATCTCTGTGCAGTCCAAGGGACTCTCAAGAGTCTTCTCCAACACCACAGTTTAAGAGCATCAATTCTTCATCACTCAGGTTTCTCTATAGTCCAGCTCTCACATCCACACATGACCACTGGAAAAACCATAGCTTTGACTAGAAGGACCTTTGTTGGCAAAGTAATGTCTCTGGTTTTTAATATGCTGTCTAGGTTGGTCATACCCTTTCTTTCAAGGAGTAAGCGTCTTTAAATTTCATGGCTGCAGTCACCATCTGCAGTGATTTTGGAGCCCCCCAAAATAAAGTCCCTCACTGTTTCCCCATCTATTTGCCATGAAGTGATGGGACCAGATGCCATGATCTTAGTTTTCTTTTTTTTTTTAAATTTATTTTTTATTATTATTTTTCATTTATTTTTATTAGTTGGAGGCTAATTACTTTACAATATTGTCGTGGTTTTTGCCATACATTGACATGAATCACCATGGATTTACATGTGTTCCCCATCCTGAACCCCCCTCCCACCTCCCTCCCCATCCCATCCCTCTGGGTCATCCCAGTGCGCCAGCCCCGAGCACTTGTCTCATGCATCCAACCTGGACTGGCGATCTGTTTCACACTTGATAATATACCTGTTTCATGCTGTTCTCTCAGGTCATCCCACCCTCGCCTTCTCCCATAGAGTCCAAAAGTCTGTTCTATACATTTGTGTCTCTTTTTCTGTCTTACATATAGGGTTATTGTTACCATCTTTCTAAATTCCATATATATGCGTTAGTATACTGTATTGGTGTTTATCTTTCTGGCTTACTTCACTCTGTATAATGGGCTCCAGTTTCATCCATCTCATTAGAACTGATTCAAATGTATTCTTTTTAATGGCTGAGTAATATTCCATTGTGTATATGTACCACAGCTTTCTCATCCATTAGTCTGCTGATGGGCATCTAGGTTGCTTCCATATCCTAGCTATTATAAACAGTGCTGCAGTGAACATTGGGGTACACGTGTCTCTTTCAGTTCTGGTTTCCTTGGTGTATATGCCCAGGAGTGGGATTGCTGGGTCATATGGCAGTTCTATTTCCAGTTTTTTAAGGCATCTCCAACCTCTTCAACAAGTGGTGCTGGGAAAACTGGTCAACCACTTGTAAAAGAATGAAACTAGACACTTTCTAACACCATACACAAAAATAAACTCAAAATGGATTAAAGATCTAACTGTAAGACCAGAAACTATAAAACTCCTAGAGGAGAACATAGGCAAAACACTCTCTGCATAAATCACAGCAAGATCCTCTATGACCCACCTCCCAGAATATTGGAAAAAAAGCAAAAATAAATAAATGGTACCTAATGAAACTTAAAAGCTTTTGCACAACAAAGAAAACTATAAGCAAGGTGAAAAGACAGTTTTCAGAATGGGAGAAAATAATAGCAAATGAAGAAACAAAGGATTAATCTCAAAAATATACAAGCAACTCCTGCAGCTCAATTCCAGAAAAGCAAATGACCCAATCAAAAAATGGGCCAAAGAACTAAACAGACATTTCTCCAAAGAAGACAACAGATGGCTAACAAACACATGAAAAGATGTTCAACATCACTCGTTATCAGAGAAATGCAAATCAAAACCACAATGAGGTACCATTACACGCCAGTCAGAATGGCTGCTATCAAAAAGTCTACAAGCAATAAATGCTGGAGAGGGTGTGGAGAAAAGGGAACCCTCTTACACTGTTGGTGGGAATGCAAACTAGTACAGCCACTATGATCTTAGTTTTCTGAATGTTGAGTTTTAAGAACCTGGTTAGAGGAAGTAAATTAATACCGATCCTAGATCACAAAAGAAATTTAACCAACTTGAGGTTTACAATTTACTTGTTAATCACTTGTCTTCTTTGATTTATTAAAAAAATATTTTATTTTAGTTTTTCTGACCATGTTCCAAGGCATGTGGGATCTTAGTTCTCTGACATGGATCAAACCCGTGCCTCCTACATTCGAAGCAGGAAGTCTTATCCACGGGACTGCAAGGGAGGTCCTTATAGGTTTTCCTTTTAAAAACAGATTTAAGACTAAGAGAGCATAGGATCAGTGCCTTACAAATGACAGGTTGAAGCCCTGAACCTTCCCAACTCATCTTCAGTATGGCTCCGTAGATGCCTGCAGTGGCTCATCCACTTTTTCCAAGGGATTGGGGGATGGGTGTAAACGCCCAAGTGTGACAATCTTGGGATCATGTGCTGGCCTTGAAGTTTGTCAGTTGATTGACACTGAACTTTGTTTCCTCAACTGCACTATATGTCTGGTAATTCGTAGCCATCATACAGATGTGAGCTTATGTAACAGCGGTACTGATTATTTACTGAAAACTGTGGGAAGTCCAGGCATTCCTTTAAGTGCTCAATCTGTTTTACCTCCTGTAATTCTGCTCAGATAGGAATTTCAGAGCTGGGGCCTGAAGACTGGCAATTTAGAAACCTACTCAGTTAACCCTCAGATCAATCAAGTTGAGAACCATGGGTGTGTACTAAAGTTCAGACACTGATTAACCTCTCAGGGTTTTAGAGACACACAAACCTCATCCTGCCACTCACTAGCCGAAGATACTTGTCTAAGTCTTTCACCTCTCCAAACCTCAGCTTCCTTGCTCAAATGAGAGCAGAAATAGCATCCACTTCTGTGAATACTCAGAAGGTGAAATGAACCAGCTCGTGTGGTTATACCAGAGGCACACGCAAAACCTTTATAATGTTAGCTGGTGCCTGCAGGCTGACTCCTTTTCCTCAGGTGACCTTCTGACCTCTGCGATAGGTCATCATGTTAATTTAAATTTAGCATTCTTCCATTCACATGGTTCATTTCAAATCCTAAGCTTTCGGGAAGGGAACAGTGTGGTAGGGTGGAAAAATCCTTGTTTTGGATCCAGCTGGACTGAGTTCGAATTTGTATATTCATTTGAGCCTCTGTTTCCTCCTCCATGACATGGGGGATCCTCTACATTGTTGGGAAAATGAGAGATAATTGATGGAAATGTACAACGTACAGGTATTACATTATTGTTGGTGTTGTAGTTTTAAAATCTACAAGATGTGAAGACAAAAAGGCAGAAAACTCTTTAAAAAATTCAAACAGGACACAGAGGCAGAGGGTGGGGAGAGGGTGGAGGGTGAAGAAAAGCTGGGGAGGTTCAGACTGCCACAGGAGAGGTCTTCACATCACTGTCCCCTCCCCCCAACACCCCCCACCCCTCCGGGGGCTTGGCACTGGACAACGATGCTTACCCCCGCTTAGGGCTGGGCAGGACCCCACCCCCTTTTGGTGCTGAATTTCCCCACAACTCAGCTAGAAATCTGTTTGGACCCAGGAGGAGCTCTTGCCAGATGATCCGGGGAGCTTGTCCACGGCTGCAGTGCTAAGATTCAGGCCACAGAACAGAGGAAGCATTTTTCTCCGCAGACCGATCTCAAGGGAGAATGACGTGTTACTGGCCACAGGCAGTCTCAAGTCTGTCTTTAAAAGTTAGAGAGCTGATAAACACTAAACGTAGTGAGTAAAAATGCTTTTTAATAAAACACGTCCAGCTTCCTGGTTTTTACTTTGCATGTTGACACATTGTCTGTGGTCACCTCTGAATGTAGGGAAATGGGGCATCGGTTCCTTTAAACAGGAAATATTTTCTGTTCAAGTGAGCCACCTCGGTTTTCCAGCTTTCAAAATCAAGTTTATTTTCTAGTTCTCTCTGTTCAGGAATTTTCTTTCTCTCTTCCTGAAGACCAGAGTTTGCCCTTCTGCCGGAAGGCAATGGTTTCACAGGTTCTCTTTCTTCTATCTCAAGATTTTTTAAAGCCCTGCAGAATTTGGTAGCAAATTCTGAACGTAGAGAGGAGAGAACCAGGAAGTGAGTCTTCAAGGGACAGGCAGACAAGCCTGGGGGAGGCATCGAAAGTAAAAGTAAACTTCTTCCTGGAGGCGTTTCCAACCCCACCTCCTGGCTCTCCCTCCCGCTTGCCTCATTTCCAGGGCTTTTTCTCCAGCGGGGTTGTAAGAACCGGCCTCAGTAACTCGACGACGTGTGAAGCTAGGCAGTGCGGGGTCTTGTCGTTGGGAGTCTGGTGGCTGGGATGCTGCCAGGACCGTGCGCAGTAGGTGAGTTCCTGGTGCCCAGCTGGCTTCTGGATGCCGCCTTTCTCACTCGAGGACTTCCCGGGGGATGTTACCTCCGAGTCCTGCCAGGGTGCCAGGTTCTGAGTGGGTTCCTTTCTGAACCACAGCCCCTGGCTTTGCTTCTCTTTAATCTGAGGACTCTCCAGTTCCTCCGCTGCCTGTCTCCTGCTGGTTTACTTTAGATTTCCACAAGACTTTATTTACCTTCTTCTGTTTATTTTCTTTATCACTTGTCCTGGGGCAGAGGGTTGAGCTGATCACTCAATCAGGTCCCGATTCCCTATAAGCCGTTGGTCTTGGGGACCCACGCCCCCCCCCCCCGCCACCCGCCTTGCTTTACCCATTTTCTTGGATCTCCCCACTCCCAACCTGTCTCCTACCCTCCTCGCTGGCTCCCAAACTATGCGTGTTTGCTAGTCGCTTAGTCATGTCCGACTCTTTGCAACCCTAGAAACTGTACCCACCGGGCTCCTCTGTCCATGGGATTTTCCAGGCAAGCATATTGGAATGGGTTGCCACTCCCACCTCCAGGGGATCTTCCCAATCCAGGGATCGAACCTGCGTCTCCTGCGTTGACATTTGGATTCTTTCCCACTAAGCCACCTGGGAAGCCTGGCTCCCAAAGACAACCCTCCACATCTTATGATACATATCCTTAATTGTTCTGTATCTTTGTGAAATGTACCATTGCTTCGTGTGTATACACTATGTCTTAAACTGTGTGACCAGAGCAAGAAAGTAATTTCTCTGTACCTCTGTTTCCTCATCATTAGTGGGATTAACACTCCCTCAACAGGTCGCTGTGAGGATTTACTTGATAATAACAGCTTTAGCCACTTAGTAACTGGTGTTGCTCTGTACCCAGTAAGTGTTAGCAATTATTATTACATGTTACATATTAGTATTATCCATATTGTATTTTATTTGTTCTGTTTTTGACTTTTTATTTTTTGCAAGTAAGCACTCTGTACTCTAAGTTCTGTGTGTTTTGTCTGGTCCCGCTTTGTAACCGCTGCTTAATATTCCATGACTGACAGTCTCTACAACTTATATAAGGACTATAGAAGAACTGGCCCACCAAGAACTTAGCTGGATCCAGCTTGCAAACCTTTGCCATTCTCATAGGTACAAAGTAGGTAGCTCATACCTACTTTGTATTTCCCAGCTTAGTCATGAGTTTGAGTATCATTTGCACACTTTGGCCATCTGAGTATCTCTGTCAAGGAATTCTGTAATCAGATCCATTGTCTTTCTTCAGGGTTTCTTTACCTTGTTGATTTGCAGGAGACCTTTGTGTATTTGAGGTATTTCTACTCCTGTGGCACAACCTGGGAACATGGACAGGAAAGATGTGGTCCCTGCCTTTGTGAAGGTCACAGCCTAGGACAGGAACACGCCATAAAACAGCAGGACAGATATTGGGTGGATATTCAGGAGGCCGCAAGAAAAGAGCAAGGGGGCACTTCCTGGGCTAGGATTTAGCCACTAACAGGTTTTCATTCTGTGGCTGCCTTCTCACTCGGAGTTCTCAGGGCAGAGTCAAGGGAAGTTAAGGGCACGAAAGGAACACAGCACCCTTACCTAGCTCTCTGCAAGTGGAGGGGCATTTTCAGCTATCTCTTTAATCCTCTTGGCTGTGAACATTGCCCTCTGAAAGCTAATACTCCATTTGGGGAAAGAGAACAGGTAGTTTCAAAGAAGAGAGGTTTTTTGTTTTTGTTTTTTTCTTTCTCTACTTTAATCATCAGAAAACAACTGATGAGAGTCAAAAGGCAGGGCTAAAGTGAGTTTTGTCTCTGTTTTATCTCCAGGTCCCAGTCCATGGTGAGGGCCCTGGGATTTTATTTTCCTTTGGTGAGTTTGGCTGGGCCTTTTGGGAGGAAACACTATGATTCTAGAGTTTTCTAGACCTAGACTGCTGAGGGTGAGATCTGGTGGTCTTGGGGTCATGGAGGTGATCTTGTATGTGAATGTAGATGGGGGAAACCATGAGAGTTTCTGTGGGGGTCAGTAGACCCTCTGAACCATAGTGAGGGCCCCATAGTTTCCAGAGCTCAAGACCGCACAGGAGTGCTCAATGAGTATTACCGTAGGAAACCCCTGAAGTCTTAATGAACCCATAAAAATCTGTATATTTCTGAAAAGGAAAAGAAAGGGTTCTTAGCTATCATTAAGTTCAAATTTTTTCCATTTGGAATGTGGTAGAGAAAATGACCCGCCCAAAGTCACATGGCCAGAGGAAAGTCTCAGATGTCCAGGGTCCCCACCCAGCACCTACCTCCTATTTATTCCACGGGCTCCTTCTTGGAGATGGAGACGGGGTTGCCGCCCGGAGGCTGGCCTGCCTCACTCAGCCTATGAGTGACTCAGGAGTTTTGAAAACAGGAAGTAAGCGAGCTACGCTGTTGGTTCTTCATTTGACTCTAATTCCTGTCTTAGATGTACTGGGAGAAGAGGCCCGTGAAGTGGCTGCTGCTGTGAAGGTTCCAGGATCCGCCTCTGGTAAGATCTGATGGGACTTTGGAGAGGAAGGCCTTTGATTCTAGAACTCTCTAGGCTACTGAGAATGGGATCTGGCAGGCTCAGGGCCCATAGGGTAATCCTTGTATTTGAGTGTAGATGGAGAAACTTCGAGAGTTAGCCGTGCCTCTGAAGGCCATGGTGAGGGTTCAGAGATCCCAGATGTCCGTGCCCCTCCAGCTTCGGTAGATGATGCATTCCTGGGTTTTAGAGGGGGAATACTTCAGGTATACTCATCTTTATAGAAGCCTCACCCTTATGCCAGCCAGACTTATCAAAGAACAGAAACCAAAATTCAAATCTCAACTGACTTTGCTGCTGTAGCTACCGGCCTGCCGATCCACAGACCACCACCATAAACACACACACACCTAGACAGACACACACAGAAACACATACACCAGGCTAAGTACTCAATTATTTATTTATTTATCTTTGTGGGGTGGGGGTGTGGGGATTAAAAGGGTAAAGAACAGGGAATAATATAATGGCAACAGATTGATAATCTGTACTTGTGGAGTTAAGCATTCATAGGTGGAATTATGAATTTCATTCCAACATTGGTTTGGAAATGTGAGATTAAGCATTTACAGGTGAAGTTATACATTCGTTCAGTTTGGTAGGTTCTAAATTTGGTTGGAATGTGGATATCTTTCCTTGGCTGTGTGATAGCACTCGCTGGGGCCCTGCAGTGAACAGTGCTTGTGTGGATCTCTGGCGGGTTCTGGGGGAACCCCAATTCGGAATGGGAACCCCAATTTGGAGTGATCCTCTCGGACTGGAGGGAATGGCCATCCTATTACCTAGGGCTTTCAGGCCTGAGACTAACTTTCCAGTACTCTTGAGCTTTGAATGAGACACAGATTTTTGTCTCAGAAGAGGAATGCAAATTTTGGGTTTATTTTCTCCAGCTTTGAGGTAGTTTTCCATAAGACTGTGAGAGAGCTAAGATGCTGCTAGCAGGTCATTGGAAGGATTGTTTGTGATTAGATGAGATTTATTTGCAATTAATTGTGGTGTAACAGGCAGTGCTAATTTGGGACTCTGGGATGAGGTGCTGAGGTTTAAATCCAGGCTCCAGCACATACCAGCTTGGTTGTAAGGTTCTGACCTTCTCTCTGCTTTAGTGGATTTGTTAAGAATTTTTGTTTGTTGTTTCTTTTGGGGGTTTCTTTAAGAATTCCAAAGACTGTATAGTCCATGGGGTCACAAAGAGTTGGACATGAGTCTTTTAAAATTTTAAGTAATTTGAAATCTTTAAAAATATTTTGATTATGTGTCTTTATTAAATTTCTTCACTGGCTTCCAACTGCAATTAGAATAAAATCTAAATCTTTGCAGGGTCTGTCACTGAGTCTCTTGATATCCTGAAATCTGGGCCTGATACCGCTTACTAGTTTATTTCTAAACTGATTTTTCATGGTAATAAAGTGAAGATGATAATAGCAATTTCTAGAGAGGATTGCAATAAATGAGACAAGAAAAATATTTTTATGTTTATATGGTTATAAGTTATAAACATTTATATATCATTATACAAATGTTTGGCTATATAAAAATACTTTGGGGCACACATTATAAAAATAATAGATATAGTTACATATCATATAATACAAATACATGTATGTGGGCTTATTACTTTGATATTATATAATTGAAAGCAAAAGAAAACTTCTGAAGGCCTTTCCATTCCCACCCCTCTCCTCTATCTTGCATGCAATATAAATCAATATACTCAAAGTGATATATTCTACATATGTATATGCATATAATATATTATATATGCATATATGTGAATAAAATTGGAAACAAACCCACAAATGTGACCCCAAAATTACTTCTAAATTTTTCCAAGTGGTTTTTTTCTTTTAAAAGTTCTCTAAGGAGCAAGTGTTACTTTTACTACTTTAGGATGAGAAAAATAGAGCAATGAATATTCTTTTTAAAATATTACTCTAATAAAGTTTCTGGCTTATGAGGTCATGCAGTAAATCCAGGTCCCAGAAAAAAAGAAGTGCCTTTTAGTTCCTCTTCCTATAGAGCCAGAGTCTAGAGGTGGCCCATGGTTAACAGTATAAAATCTAGAGCAGGTAACAGTGCTTCCCAGGTACTACAAGCAGAGAGATGGGTGACCTAAACAAAGACAATATTATACCTGGGTATAATATTGGAAAACCTGGGTCAGGAAAGAAGCCTCGCCAGTACTCTCCCTACTAAGTGCCCATTTTAATGTGATGTAAAAATCACTTAGAAAGCACTGCCAGGCTATTGCAAAGAAAATGAAATGACCTGGTTATAGAGGACAGGAGCCAATCATGTTATATTCAGACTCATGTCATTCTGGCTTTGGACTGGAATTTTTTTATGTGTCAGAAAATGCTATTGAACATGTAACAAAAGCCTTAAAAAGCTTTATGTCTTTCATCTCAATAATGCTATTTCTAAGAAATTATTCTAATAAAATAATCAGAGTTGCATTGAAGATTTGCATTGTAAGATCATCCTAAATGTTATCACTGACTCAATGGACATGAGTTTGAGCAAGTTCCAGGAGATGTGAAGGACAGGGAAGCCTGGAGTGCTGCAGTCCATGGGGTCGCAAAGAGCCAGACACGACTGAGCAACTGAACAACAACAAAAAATGTCATCAGAGACTGGTTAGATAAATTATTGCCCATTTGTATGATTAGATAACTTACAGATTTTCAAATCCATGTTGTAGAAAATAAAGACATCAAGTCATACTTATAATATTATCCATGGAAAAATACACTTACACCTCAGAAATACAGTGTGTTCAAATAGGAGGGAAAATATATAAACAGTATATAAAATATTTGGTAGGAAAGACAGTAAAATATTATTAGGTAGTTATCTTTGTTTTTTTTTAATTATTTATTTGTTTACATTTGGTCTGCTGGGTCTTCACTGCTGCCTTGGGCTTCCTCTAGTTGTGGCGGGTGGGGGCCGCTCTCTAGTTGCCACGCCCTGGCTTCTCACTGCTGTTGCAGGGCATGGGCTCTAGGTATGCGGGCTAGTAGTGGTGGTGCCCAGGTTCAGTTGCTCTGAGGCATGTGAAGTCTTCCTGGACCAGGGATGGAACCTGTGTCCTCTGCATTGGCAGCCAGATTCTTATCTACTGAACTGCCAGGGAAGTCCTATCTTTTGTTTTTTAAGTTTTTTTAAAAATTGAAATAGTTGATTTTCAATATTGTGTTAATTTCTGCTGCACAGCCAAATGAGTCAGTCACACGCACATGTGCACGTGCCCCCCCCACCCCCCCGCCACACACACATGTACGTGTACATTATTGTTTTCAGTATTCTTTTCCATTATGGTTTATCACAGGATACTGAATATAGTTCTCAGTGCTGTTAGCAGGACCTTGTTTATCCATTGCATTTATAGGAGCTTGTATCTATTAACCGCACGCTCCCACGTCATCCCTGCCCCTACCCCCTCTCCCTTGGCAACCACAAGTCTATTTCATAGATAGGTTTCATTTGTCCTATTTTAGAGTCCATAGATAAGTGATATCATACCGTATTCATCATTCTCTTTCTGATTTACTTCACTTAGTATGACAATGTCTGATTGTTGCAAATTATATTATTTTATTATTTTTTATGGCTGAGTGATATTTCATTGTGTATATATATACCAGGTCTTCTTTGTTCATTCATCTGTTGATGGACACTTAGGTTGCTTCCATGTGTTGGCTATTGTGATTAGTGCTGGTAGGAGTGAATGTATCCTTTCGGATTAGAGGGTTTTGTCTGGATATATGCCCAGGAGTGGGATTGCTAGATTATATGGTAATTCTATTAGTTTCCTGAGGAACTTCCGTACTATTTTCCATAGTGGCTGTGCCAACTTAAATTCGGAGAAGGCAATGGCACCCCACTCCAGTACTCTTGACTAGAAAATCCCATGGATGGAAGAGCCTGGTAGGCTGCAGTCCCCGGGGCTGCAAAGAATCAGACACGACTGAGCGACTTCACTTTCACTTTTCACTTTCACGCATTGGAGAAGGAAATGGCAACCCACTCCAGTGTTCTTGCCTGGAAAATCCTATGGATGGCAGAGCCTGGTGGGCTGCTGTCTATGGGGTCGCGCAGAGTCGGTCACGACTGAAGCAACTTAGCAGCAGCAGCAGCTTACATTCTCACCAACAGTGTAGGAAGGTTCTCTTTTCTCTACATCCTCTCCAGCATTTGTTGTTTATAGAGTTTTTAGTGATGGCTGTTCTGGCTGGTGAAAGGGGTACCTCATTGTGGTTTTGATTTGCATTTTCTCTAATAATTAACGATGTTGAGCATCTTTTCATGTGCCTATTGGCCATTTATATTTCTCCTTTGGAGAAATGTCTCTCTGGGTCTTCTGCCCATTTTATAGTTGGGTTTTTTTTGTTGTTGTTGAGCTGTATGAACTGTTTGTATATTTTGGAAATTAAGCCCTTGTCAGTTATATCATTGGTAAATATTTTCTCCTATTCTGTAGATTGTCTTTTCATTTTGTTTGGGCTTCCTTTGCTGTACAAAAGTTTGTAAGCTTGATTAGGTCCCATTTGTTAATTTTTGTTTTTATTTCTATTGCCTTGGGAGACTGAAAACATTGGTACAATTTATGTCTGGAATGTTTTGATTAGGGCTTTTAATTTTGGATGATAGAATTATAGGTGATTTTTATTCTCTTTTTATCTTTCCTGTATTTTCTAAAGTGAATACAAAAAGCATTGTTATCATAGTTAGAAAATCATATCAGAAAATAATTGTTATAATATCAGAAAATAACTGCAGAGGGAAAAAAAAGGATATTTTGCTTTCATTTGATTCTTTGGTTGATTTTATTCTGTAAAATGATACTTTAGCAATGGTTAGAACTGGTTAAAAGACCTAAGGACACTGGGCTTAATGGTACTAAGCAGAGCTGACCCAGTTCAGATTCTTTCCAGATTCATATACTGGAATAAAAATAGGACTTTATATAGAGCTTTTAATTTAAGTTCATGTACATTTAGCATAAGTAGTACACGCAAATGGTAAAGATTCACACAGTGCAAAGGATGTAGAATGTAAAGCAAGTCTCTTCCTGTCTGCCCCACGGGCCTCCGCCACCCCCAGACCTCTAGTTCCTCTCCTCTCAGACAACCAACGTATTCTCTTCAAAGATCCGTGAAGACAAAAACTAGGCACTTTATGAGTTTGGTATGTCACTTTCCAGAATTTCTGTATCTTTTTTTTTTTCTTCTGCTTTTATAAGTATGTCTATAATCATTGAAAATCTAATTGTATTGTTTGTTTCTGAAAAGTAGCTCTATGATTCTTGGTTATGTTGCAACTTACTATCTTCACTGACATAACACATCTTGAATGTCTATGCATTTTACTTTCAGAAGGTGGAGGACATCTTCTCAAGTGCTGCACAGCTTTCTGTGTATGACAATATGTAGTTGATTTAGCCACTCTTTTATTGGAGGACTTTGGGGATGTTTCTAGTTGTTCAAGCTTAACATATCATGCTGTTGTGATATGTACAAACCCTGGAGAGCACATGTGTGTTCCTACAGAGTGTGATTTAAGGAATGAACTCACTAGTCTGTTCCCTGGAATGTCCAGTAGTTTTGTTTGTTGAACTTTGAACATATGCTTTTTAGGTGCTGGCCAAATATTTAAGATATCAAAATATTTTTATGATAATTGATTGCTTTTGCAGTGAATGATCTAGGCTCTGCAGTCTTTGTGAATCCAATACAAAACAAAATGCATCTTCCCAAGACACTGTCCCTATAGTTCCCTAATCAAGAAAACACTTTTGTCTAAACAGTAATGCCAGCTTTAGACCAAAAGGGTGAAAAAAAGTTTTGCCATGATTCCAATTCTAAAAAAGGAAATAATCAGAGATATGCCCAGGATATTGAGGGAAAAAGTCCCTCAATGCAATATTATTTTAACAGTAAAGAAACAGAAAATTGCTTAAAATCAATTTTATTTTCACATGCTGGAATTCAAGAAATATTAAAAATATGCCAAAGAAGAATGTTTATGGTAAGGGTAAATCTTCATTCTAATTATTAAGTGGGTAAAAAAAAACCCAGGTGTACATGTTTGTTTTTTCTATAAATGTATCTTTATGTGTATGTGATGTATGATAATGACAACTGTGACCATGTTATAATTTATTGTATTTTCAATTTTTACCCTTCCCCCTCAAAAAACCCCACTGTTCTATAATCAGCATTGGGAGGTTGGAGGTGTTTTTAAAAAGAAAAGCTAAAAAGCCTCAAAATCTTTTGGGCTACTTTAAAAGAAGTTATTTTTTTTGTGGGCCACTTTCAAAAAATACTAAAATTGACCTTAATGTTTCTATTTTAACATCTGATGTACAAAATACACAGGTCCTGGTTCACTCTATCACCCCTCAAATGATAGTCAGGATTCGTGGTTTCATCGAAGAATGTCAGTGAATGCTTAAAAATTCAGGAGCCTTGTTTCAGGGAGGAAAGAGATCCAAACAGGTTAAGATTATCTGATGTCAAGCAAAATGCCCAGGGGCACAGAGTCTGCGGGAACAAGCAAGTGCTGGAGCTGAGGTTAAAGGTTTTCTAGTTCAAGGTTCGCAGACAGTAGCCCTGAGGTCAGGGAGCATTTGAGTAGGCCTTCGAGGAAAAGTTCTTCAGCTATGAAGAGGTTGAAAACTGCTGCTTCCAGCTGAAGTTTCCAGGGAGGAAGCAGGAAGATTCGCAGAGGAAGAGACATGTTCAGATTCCACGCACACTTGTAACCACCTGCTGCGGGGCCAGTGGCGTCCGCCCCACAGCCGAGGTGCTTCCTTCCTTTTAGGTGAACATGCCTTCATTCATGAGCTGTTGCTCGTTACTCTGCAAACATTAAAGGTGTTACATGCTCACAAAGGTAAAGAAGCTGCCTGCAGTACAGGAGAGTTGGGTTTGATCCCTTGTTTGGGAAGATCCCCTGGAGAAGGGAATGGCTACCCACTCCAGTATTCTTGCCTGGGAAATCCCCTAGACAGAGGAGCCTGGAGGGCTCCAGTCCATGGGGTGACAAAGAGACAGCCGTGTCTGAGCAACTCTCACTTTCCCTTTCTCTCACACTCACAACACTGCAGGAGAGGTTGTTCTTTTGATCTCAGTTTAGAGGACAATCTCACCCTAAGAGGCTCTGAACTGCACAGGCCTGGGCCAGGCCTACCCTGGGTTCTGGTCTAAGTTCTGTCCGATCCCACAGTCCCACTGCCTAGACACTCAGCTGCTGGTGAGATTCCTGGCTTTGATAGTGACCATGTGGCCCGCCTCGAGGAGTTATGTCCCAGTCTTGTTCCTATGCTGTGTCTGACACCAGCCCTGCTCCAAGGGCTCCTGGTGCCTAGAATATAGGCCTATCAGAGCAGGGAAGGTGAGAGAAATCCACGGTGACTCAAGGGGCTCAAGGCGGAGAACTCCAGATTCGGGGCTACTGTGTGAAGGCTGTCTGTGCTCTCCTGAAACACTGCCCTCTCCTTTTCTTACCTGCTCAGATGTGTGTGTTAGTCACTCGGTTGTGTCTGACTCTAGGAGACCCCATGGACTGTAGCCTGCGAGGCGCCTCTGTCCATGGAATTCTCCAGGCCAGAATACTGGAGTGGGTAGCTGTTCCCTTCTCCAGGGGATCTTCCTGACCCAGGGGTCAAACCCAGGTCTCCTGCATGGCAGGTGGACTCTTTACCATCTGATCCACCAGGGACGCCCACTCAAACAAGTAAGTACATGGAAATAGGGCTTCCCTGGTGTCTCAGTGGTAACAAATCCACCTGCCAATGCAGGAGACATGGGTTCGATCACTGGTCAGAAAGATTCCCTGGAAAAGGAAATGGCTATCCACTCCAGTATTCTTGTCTGGGAAATCCCACGAACAGAGGAGCCTGACAGGCTACAGTCCATGGGATCAAAAAAGAGTTAGACATGACTTATCGACTATACCATAGCAACATGTGAAAATACCCCATCATTTGAGTTGAAAGGCTGACCAAGTTCTCCTGGGTTCTGGTTCCAGTCTTGGGTTCTTGACCAGCTGAGAGAGCCAGTCCTGAGGCCCTTGGGGGACACATGGCATCGTGTCCTCCCACCACCATTGTTTCTGCCAGATCATATCACTTTTCCCACCTCCAACCCTTCCAATCTGTCCTCCACCCTTCATTTTATTTTTTAAGTATAATTTTTATTTTATACTGGAGTCTAGTTGATTTACAATTATGTGTTAGTGTCAGATGTATAGCAGTGTGATTCAGTTATACATATATGCATGTCCCCCACACTTTAAATGTTGATACCAAATTGGATGACATCATTGTCGTGCTTACGATGCTTTCTAGTTTCCCGTTACCTCCAGGACAGAGCCTGATCCCCTTGACCCACGGTCTGGGCCCTTTATAATGGTTCCTGGCCACAGTTCCATCCCTTTGTCTCACCATTCCCTCTTTCAGACTCTTCACGATTACTTTTTGAGTTCTCCATGCCTGTCTGAACTGACTTGAACATTCTTGCCTCCATCTTTTGCATAGATTATTTTCTTCAAGAATTGTCCTTCACCATCTTCTCCCCAAAGGTGACTTCTCTCCAGGAAGCCCTTCTCCCAGGTTGAGTTAAGGCTCTGTATTTCTCCTGTGCTCTGGTTACAGCTCTCTGACCACTGATTAGTTTGTAAATCTATTTTCCAAAACAATGTTATGTTCCAAATGATGACGAGTTGGAACCTGTTTGTTTGTGTTTTTTTTTTTTCATTTTGTTTTTCTTCTCCCTGTATCTTTAGCATAATATCTGGCATATAGTAGATGTAATAGCAACTGATGAAGGAACAAACCAGTAAGTAGTAGTTTTCTTCCTCATCTGAAAATAACATTGTATTTTAACCTAGGTAACAACTACATTCTCCTAACACTTGAAAAGCATGGATCTCACCCGATGTCTCTATAAAATTGGGGAAGAGCTGGGCAGTGATGACCTGGCCGCCCTCAAGTTCCTAAGCCGGGACCACATCCCATATAGGAAGCAGGAACCCATCAACGATGCCTGGATGCTATTCCAGAGGCTCCAAGAAAGGAGAATGTTGGAGGAAAGCAATCTGTCCTTCTTGAAGGAGCTGCTTTTCCGAGTGAATAGATTGGATCTGCTGCGTTACTACTTGGACACCAGCGAGGAGGAGATGAAAAGGGAGCTTCACATACCCGGCAGGGCCCAGATCTCTGCCTACAGGTGGGGAGAACCTCCACGGTGTGGACCTGGGAGCGGTGGGTTTAAATGGACACATCTTTATGGGCAGGGCTAATGTTGCATGTAGGTTGTCTGTGTGGAGTGACTTTGGAGGCTCTGGCAAGAAGTTTCACCATGGCCAGGTTAAGAAATGTAGAATTCAGAGAAAAAAAATACTAGAACCAATAAAGTAAAATTTGCTTTACAGAGTGAAACATTACCAGTAGGTACATGTGCTAATTGCTTCAGTTGTGTCCGACTCTTTGTGACCCTATGGACTGTAGCCCTCCAGCCTCCTCTGTCCATGGGGATTCTCCAGGCAAGAATACTGGAGTGGGTTGTCATTTCCTCCTCCAGGGGATCTGCCCAACGCAAGGATGGAACCTGCATCTCTTATGTTTCCTGCATTGGCAGGCAGGTCATTTACCACTAGCACCACCTGGGAAGCCACTGAAATTCAAATAGCCATGCTTTAAGCATTCTAACTCTCCTCTCTGTTACATGCCTGTTATCTTGACGCCTCTGCTTTGCTGATGTTCATACCGTGCACTTAACCTTGCCTATGATTAAATGAAGCATTGCAGCTTCCCACTCGAGAACCCGTCCCATCTACCTGTCGATGTCTATGAAATTCTCCACAGGGTTTTAGACTTTTATTACACACTTTAAGGCTTGCGTTACCAAGTTCTTCAGTGAGGTGTGTGCTGCCAGTCATTCTGTTGTGGCCAGGCTGGACCCCCACAATGATTGTTTTTTTTTTTTTTTAATGGCATAAGATAATAATTTTTTAAAAAATGATTCATTTATTTACTTACTTATGGTTGTGCTGGGTCTTCAGTTCTGCACCTGGGCTTTCTCTAGTTGTGGCGAGTAGGGGTTACTCTGTTGCAGCGCGCTGACTTCTCATTGCGGCCGCTTCTCTCCTTGCGGAGCGCAGGCTCTAGGCGCGCGGGCTTCAGTTGTTGCGGGACTCGGCCCTGGTTGCCTCAGTGCGCATGCGTAGTTGCTCCACAGCAAGTGGAATCTTCCCCAACCAGGGACAGAACTCACGTCCCCTGCATTGGCAGGTGGGTTCTTACCCACTGTACCACCAGAGGTGTCTTAAGATAATCATTTCTAATCTATCCCTGGCCATACAATGGAAACCCCCACTGTAATAACCAATCATCCTAAAGGTTAAACAGCTTCCACAATTTCACTTCATAAGCCAGTCTGCAACACCCAATGACTGCTTAATCCCCATGACTCCAGATGCTGTCAGAAGAACGGCAGTGGCTTGGGCTGTCTGTCCTGCCAAAGGCTTAACACAGTAGAGAAATTATTTTTCTAATTGTTCTGGAGCCTATGGACCTGAAATTGAGGTGTTAACATGACAGGTTCCCTTTTGGAGGCTCTAAGGGAGAATCTATTTAATGCTCCTCTCCTGGCTTCAGGGAGTTGCAGGCACTCCTTGGCGTCCTTCTTTCAGACGCCTCACTCCAATCTCTGCCTCTCTTCACCTTGTATTCTCTCCTTTCAGTCTGTGTCTAAAGTTCCCTCTTCTTTTAAAGACACCAGCCATCGGGTTAGGACCACCTTAATCCAGTCTACAGATGGACAAGATAATGGGGGTGTGAGGGGCCCAGCATCAAAGGGTGAGGGGCAGGGCAACTGGGTATGTTCGGAGAGGAATGGGGAGATGGTGGTAAGATGAAGAGGCAGATTAGGCTCAGTTCACAAAAGCCTGTGTTCCAGGAGGAGGTGTTTGGCCTTCCTATTGAAGGGAGTGGCTAGGAGAACATTGACTAAACTGATCTGTTTTTGAAAAGAATAATATCCAAAATCAAAGTCTTTTTTCTTTTTTTTTCTGTGCAGCAAGATCTTGATCTTATAGTGAAGGACAAGGGAAAAACACAATTCACTCAACTGATATTAACTGAAAGTTAAAATTGGGGAACTTTTAAAAATTTTAATTAAATTAAAAAAATTATTTATTTAGTTATTTTTGTGCTGCTGGGTCTTCATTGCTGCATGCAGGCTTTCTCTCGTTGCAGAGAGCGGAGGCTACTCTTCATCATGGTACGGTGGATCTGGGGCTTGTGGGCTTTAGTAGTTGCAACTCTTGGGCCCTAGAGCATTATGGGCTCAGTAATTGTGGCACACGGACTTAGTTACCCTGCAGCATGTGGGACCGCATCTGGTCCATTCCTGGACCAGAGATTGAACCTGTGTCCTTTGCATGAGCAGGTGGATTCTTAACCACTAAACCACCAGGGAAGCCCCTGGGGGATTTAAATTCCATTAAGAGTGGGATAGTTGAGCATGAGCCATGAGTCTTCAGTGTCCCTACACCAGCCTCTTTCCAAGGACTCAACTCATAAATCATGTCATTAGCTGGTTTTATTTTAAAGGGAGGCTAGAGGATCAAGTCCACGTGACTCCATATATCAGATGGGAAATAATTTAAGAAAGTTAAAGTGTTTCTGTTTCCCACTATAGGATCCTGCTTTTCCAGATTTCAGAAGATGTGAACAAAGTGGAATTGAAGGAGTTTAAGTTTTTTTTGAGCCAGGAGATTGCCAAATGTAAGCTGGATGATGACATGGTAAGACCTGCTGTCTCACCTGAGGTGTAGCCCTGGCGGTGATTTCTGAGACTAAAGAGAGCTCTTGTCAGTAAAAGCAACCTGAATCCTCACTCTTTAACCAAGGGAGAAGAATGCTGTCTGGAATGAGTGCTGTAGATATGATGCCTTTGTATAATATAAGGTGCTGCTCACATTAATTATCAGGGACTAGACAGAGTGAGGAACAAAGAGAGAAGGCTGGTTGTGGGAGCCCAGGTCAGTCGTGGGGGCCTGCAGAGCCAGGAGAGCCAGTGGGGGGCCTGAGACCATTTCCCCACTTCTGCAGTCTCTGAAAAACCTGGGACCTGGAACTCGTGTGTGTGTGTGTGTGTGTGTGTGTGTGTGTGTGTGTGTGTGTGTGTGTGTGTGTGGTATGGTGTGTCTATATGTATGTGTGTCTGTGCTGTGATGTAATGCTATATGTGTGTGTATTTGTGTGTGGGGGGGTATGGTGTGTCTCTACATATGTGTGTCTGTGCTGCGATGTAATGCTGTATGTGTGTGTGTTTGTCTGTGTGTGTGTGTTGTTGAGGACCCTCAGCCTGGAGGTGATTGGGTGCCAGAGGTAATGTAGGGTGTGAGGCAGTTCCCAGGGCTGTTGCCATGGGGACTGGGCTGCCGCATCTCAGCCATGTACCGGGGCTGCTTCACTGTCTTCACAGAGAAGTGTTCATAGATGGTTGGGCCTGGGGACTGGGTGACATCTGAGGTGACTTCTTCTCTGTCTTATTTCTGTCTTTTTGGGCCAGAAAACATGAATTCCCTCCCTGATAGTTTATTGATTGGCTTTATAAGACCAGGATGTCCTCTTAGGAGGATCAGCTTGGGAAGCTAGGTGGGTGTCTAGTTTGGAGAAAGTGGAAATTAAAAAAAATAATAATCTAAAAGTCAGTAAAACTCCATCCTGTTTTCTAACTTGACTTCTCCCCCCTCTAGACTTTGCTTGATATTTTCATGGAGATGGAGAAGAGGACCATCCTAGGGGAAGATAACTTGGACACCCTGAAAAGAATCTGTGAGCAGGTCAACAAGAGCCTGCTGAAGAAAATCATTGATTATGAAGAATTAAGAAAAGGTATAGGTAACCTGAGAGCTGTGAAGCAGCAAAATGTAGTCTTAAATTGACAGATGCTTCTATGTCACAACTGTTTCTAATCAAATATGTGTATGTTTCTTTTAAAATTCAGAGAGAAGAATGAGCCTTGAAAGAGATCCAGATGAATTTTCAAATGGTAATACTTGCAGATATGTTTTCAAGGTCTATTTAGTTAATTTACTTCCCAGTGGCTCTAGTGTTAAATAAGCTGCCTGCCAATGCAGGAGATGCAAGAGATGTGGGCTCAGTGTCTGGGTTGGGAAGATCCCGTGGAGAAGGAAATGGCAACCCACTCTAGTATTCTTACCTGGAAAATCCCTTGGACTGAGGACTGGTGGGCTACAGTCCATGGGGTTGTGAAGAGTCGGACAATGACTAAACTACAAGCCTCATTGTGTCCTCTCTGCAACCTTTACCACATCTGCATCTTAATGGACCTGCTCTCCTAATAGCAGTGACCATTAGTCACCTTCTCTGCACATGGAAGATGTAAAAGGAGTTGTCAAAAGGCAGAGACCCTGTAGCCTCAGGCTGGCAAGTTTGAAATACAGGCAGAGTGAGTCAGTAGTAAGATTTTCCCTTATTCTGTGGACTGCAAGTATATTATGTTCAAGACAGTCAGTGAATTTACATTTTAAAAGGGACCTTATGTTGTCACCTCTTTCCTAACCAATATCTTCCCTGCCACATTTCATTCCAGATACTTCACAACCGCTTCCAGAGGAGGGCTCCTCTGAGATGCTGGCCATGTCAGACTCTCCAGGAGAACAGGACAGTGAGTTGCAGGTACCAGGAAATTCCCATTCCTTTCCCCTTTTGTGCTGCAAATTCTAGTTATTGTGTTCCTGAGCTTCCCCCCACCCCCACCCGAATAAACTAATAAGGGACAGAAACTTAATGAAAAGTGTTGAGAACTATAGAAAAATTCCACAAAAGCACAAGTTTAAAATGTGACTTTGGAATTTGGTAAAGGTGATCTCTTTGGTTTCCCATGTGTTACATGTCTATTTTAAAACCAAAGATGTTGGAAGGATTGGAGGACAGAGGAGTAGGGAGCCTCTAACTTGATCCCTGCAGCAGCTGCCTCAGTCTAAATGGGAGGGGGCTTTGTGGGGTGGGGAGAGATGAGCAGGACTGGAAAAAGCAAAGTCTTCGTTTAGCTTGGCATTCCGAAACTGTTTCTCCTTTGTGACTGGGCATAAGCAGCAAATGTTCACGATCTAGTCATCTCTATGTTCTCCTCCCATTGAGCAGGCCCAAGAATTGCCTTTCCTGGTATCACTTCTGTTTCTGTAACCTTCAACACTTTACCCGCTTCTTACTCATCAGCCCATTCACTCTTCCCAGGGAAGCAGAGGAATTGCTATAAGCCAAAAGTCTAGTGAGAAAAACTTGAAATTAAGCTTAGGAGAGACCATTCATTAGTGGGCTCCTGGGCAAATTACCAGACCTCTCTTGGTATGAGCATTAAGGATTAGCCAAAGTCATGTGGCACTTTGTAAACAGTAAAGAACTCTGCTGACGTCGTCCCCACCCATCAGCTAATGACACCAAGGGCAAGAGAGATTCAATAACTTGTCCCAAGTCTTGAGGTTATTGAGCCAGGAATTTGGCCCCCTAGTCTGGGGCCCTCTCTTCTACCTTGAGGAGCTGCATGGATTTCCCAATAAATGCTAAATATCTCAGCACTAAAACAGCCCTGGGGAAATCAGGAGGTCACAGAGTCACTGTCAAGTACTAGAACCTGGATATTGTAACCCACAGCATAACCCATCTGTCTCCTCCAGTCACTGTGGTCCTCAGAGCCAAGTTAAGCCATCAGCTTTAAAAATCCTGGGACCATGCTGCATCATGTGACGGACAGGTCCTCAGCTGTTGGTCCAGAGCATGGATGAGATGATCAGAGAGCCAAGGGAATCACAAGGCCACAAAGGGCCGCCTAAAGACAGCACGACAGTAGTCCTCAGTCCAGCAACTCCTGACTGAGCTCTCTCAAATGAATAATAAATGCTAGTCCCTGCCACAGATGCTCTGTGCCTTGGGCAGAGATGAGAATAAATAATACTAGTACACTATGACAACAACACTATTAATCTAAGTACCAATGCTCAGGAGACCCAAATACTGGGACACTGACTTTACACACCAAACTGTGTGGAAGAAGTCTGGGGATCCTTTGTCCGGGGAATGAATGGAGACTAGATCCTTAGCGGAGCAGTGCCAAGTTGGGGTGGGGCCATGGAAAGTGCATTTGCATCCCAGGTGGGCTTGGGTGATGCCTAACCAGAGCTAACCCAGAGAGTCAGCTCCTGGGTTGGATTTTTGTTTTCCAGACATCCGACACAGTTTACCGAATGACAAGCAAACCTCGGGGATACTGTTTGATCATTAACAATTACGATTTTAGCATAGCACGGAGGAAGGTGCCCGAACTTCAGAAACTAAAGGATAGGAGTGGAACACACTTCGATGCAGGTACAGTAGAACAGAAAAAACAAATGAAATATTTCTAATACCTATGTATTGGTTGAAAAGGGAGAACAAAAACTGTATCAACAGGGCCACGTGTTTCAAAAAGGTGGATATAACCATATTTCCCTGTGGATATGAAGAACATTCTTATATATTTGCTAGTTTTCTGCTTTTGGTTTTTTTAAATTAATTTTTAAAATCAAAGCAATATATTTATACAGATAAAATATTAAATCTTCCGAGAAGGCTGTCAGCAACAATAAGCTTTGTTTTTGTTTATTTTTGGCTACACTAGGTCTTCGTTGCTGCATGCAGGCTTGCTCCGCTTGTAGCTAGTGGGCTTCTTGTTGTGGTGGCTTCTCTTGTTGTGGCTTGAGGACTCTAGAGCGCGGGCTCAGTAGTTGTGGCTCATGAGGTTAGCTGCCCAGTGGCATGTGGGATCCCAGTTCCCAGACCAGGAACAAACCTGGGTCCCCTGCATTGGCAGGTGGACTCTCACCCACTGGACCACCAGGGAAATCCCTAAACTTCATTTATAATTCAACTAAATGCATAGAGCTTCTGGAGAGTGTCTTAGGTGTTGGGTGAAAACATTGCTTTGGTATGGACCATTTACGGAATTTGGGCTCTGAGTGCAGCAGAAATTGAGTTCTTAACATAAATAGCATTTTCAAATGTTAAACTAACCAGAAATTCTTTGGCTCAGTCTTTTCCGGCTAAGATTGAGATCTTACAGGTTGAATGAAAAGTAATTTGCATCATGAATGTAGATATGACGACAACTAAAAGCAATAAGAGAAATAATCCAGCCCAATCCATAGTGATATTAAGAATTTCAACTTGATGAAAGAATTTTTGAAAATGGTGTTTATGAGTCATAACATCAGGTAATGACTTATTTTTTTTAAGTAGAGTAGTGCTTAGAAAATTAAGATAGGTTGATTTTAGTCATCAGGACTCTGTGAATGTTTTCTGTTAACATTTGTTTATTCAAGCAAGTCTATTCTAAGGTTTTTAAACAGCCATAGAGCTTAAGTTCACTGGCTACATCATTTATCATCATATATCTTGGTTTATTTTAATAAGAAAGGAAGCATATTAAAGAATATTATATTTACATAGTACTGGTAATATATAGATTTCTACTGCTTCAACTAAATGTTATAAATGTTTAAGAACACCAAGTACTCATCATCCACAATAGAAACTCAATACAAAAGTCTAAAATTTATAAATAAATAAATAGAAATGTACCCAAATTCATTACAAAATGGAGGCTAACACCACCCCCACCCCATCCCCCCAAAATAGTTAAAAGTTGAAAGTGGCTGCCTTCACAGAAGTGGCTGGACAGAATATAACTGGGTAGTAGGAAAGAGTAGAGAAGGGGTAACTTTTTTGTAATAAGTCTTTTAGTTCTACTTGACTTTTTAAACATTCATATCTTGTATTTTGATAAACAGCTCTGAGAGGATACAGGATAAAATAAGTATGGATTTTGTATTAAAAATTTGTTTTGCTTTCTTTCTGGTCATGTCAGTAATACAGTTAGTTTTTAGACTGGTTCAGTAGTAAGCCTTAAAAATAGCTTACCAATCTTGTAGACTAGTTGAGAAAAGACAATGGCAGTCTCCCCTTTCTCATTTGCCTCAGAACTGGGAAATGTTTGCAGCTAGTGGCAATAAATATTAGAAGCCTATGGAATCCAGCCACTAATATAGTGGGTCTTGTTCTTAAATTCTGGTTCAAATTCTTATCTGATCAATGTTCTCTCTAGTTCTAGGTTGTGGTCTAGGAATTACTGCAGTATACTATTGACTTTTCTTTCTTTTGTTTTCAATGAATTTATTTATTTTTGGCTGCACTGGGTCTTCATTTCTGTGTGTGGACTTTCTCTAGCTGCAGCGAGTGGGAGCTACTCTCTCTGTGGTGTGTAGGCTTCTCATTGTGGCGGCTCCTCTTCTTGCAAAGCAAGGGCACTAAAGTATGCAGGCTTCAGTTGTTGCCATGCCCTGGGCTCAGTTGCTCCAAGGAATGTGGAACCTCCCTGGACCAGGATCTAACCCATACCCCCTGCAATGGCAGGCAGATTCTTAACCACTGGACCACTAGGGAGGTCCAATATGATTTTTCTTGTTTCACTTTCCAGAGGCTTTGGACAAGACCTTTAGGGAACTTCATTTTGAGATAGTGCACTACAGAGACCAAACAGCAAAGGAAATCCATAAGGCTCTGGAATTCTACCAGAAGAAGGACCACAGAAACAGAGACTGCTTCATCTGCTGCATCCTCTCCCATGGAAACCGGGGCATCATCTATGGCACCGATGGGCAAGAAGCCCCCATCTATGAGCTGACCTCTTACTTCACTGGCTTAAAATGCCCTTCCCTTGTTGGCAAACCCAAAATCTTTTTTATTCAGGCTTGTCAAGGGGATGACTACCAGAGAGGTATAGCTGTTGAGACCGACTCAGAACAGATGGAAGTCTGTTTAGAAATGGATTCAGCACCTCGGAGGAGATATATCCCAGATGAGGCTGACTTTCTGCTGGGGATGGCCACTGTGAACAACTGTGTCTCCTACCGAAGCATCAGGGAGGGGACCTGGTATATCCAATCACTTTGCCAGAACCTGAGAAAAAGATGTCCTAGGTAATTTTTGCTTATTCAATCCTACATTCATCTCCAAATGTCTAGTTGTGGATCACATAGGTGATTCTCAGATCAGTTGCAGAGTGAAAGAGGCAGCAAGTGTTAAGATCTTTAGTTCACAGATGGAAAAATCTGAGATGCTTACTGAGGATTTTCTTTTATTTAGCACTTCAAAAGACAATCAGTATATCATAGAGCTGGAGAGATGGCAAAATCATATAGTACAGCTCTGTTTTTAGGCAGAAACCTGACTGAACCCACTCAACAAGTTTGGAATTTCAATGTTTAACATTCTCTTACTCTGTCAAAAGTGAAAGTGTTAGTCGCTCAGTTGTGTCTGACTCTTTATGACCCCATAGACTGTAGCCCACCAGGCTCCTCTGTCCATGCAGTTTCCCAGGCAAGAATACTGGAGTGGGTTGCCATATCCTTCTCCAGGGTATCTTCCCAACTTGGGAGCGAACCCAGGTCTCCTGCATTGCAGGTGGATTTTTTTTTTTTTAAAACCATCTGAGCCACTAGGGAAGCCTTCTGTAATAGCTCACCAACCTCAAACCCTCTTGTGGGAGTTAAGAGCCAAAGTGTAGAAACCTTTTGTATTCCCAATAATTTGACTGCTTTGAAGCTCACAAAATGTGGGAAAATATCTTTTCCTCATTTATTATCTTATGTTTCCATTAGTTAAGTGATAGTTTTGTATGGCTTAGTTCACTTAATGTACATACAACCAGCAAATAAATAGCAAGAACTCCTCTGCAAGTTGCTTCTAGTTTTGTGTCTCATTATGTTTTAACTGCGTGAAAAGCAAGAATTGTCCATGGCAGAGAACGGACTGAGAGAGAACCATAACATCCAGGCTACATTTTCATTTTGTAACTTAGATAGTGAATGAACCTGCGAGGTTCCAGAGGGCTAGCTACAGAGGTGAATAAACAGGTTGCCCAACTAAAGTGATAAGAGGTGCCGGTGAGAAAGGGGTGCAGTTGCTGCAGGAGACATTCTGTTTCCACTTGCTTCAAGTTTGGTGGGGCCATCAATGAATCCACAGAGGCAATGCCAGTTTGAGGCAGAGGATGTTGAGGGGCCTTGAGGAGATTAGTGGGTAAGTGACATAGTACTTGGAGTAGAGTGAGGTACAAAGGTCAGGAGGGAGAGAAACCAAATCCAGTGTTGACACTGAGGTTTCTGATCCCGAGTAAACCAAACGTAAGTTATGAAGCTCTGAGAACTTCTTTACCTAGAAAGCTGTGGTAGGCTTTGGTTTAACACCTTATGAATTCAAATGCCTGATGTTTTGAGGGAAATAATTATCACTAACTACAGTAGATGATCGTGATTTCCTCCCATAGATGGTCACAATGTTCTGTTACATTTTTCAGGGGTGAAGACATTCTCACCATCCTAACCAAGGTGAACTTCGAAGTAAGCAATAAGGATGACAAGAGAAATATGGGCAAACAGATGCCACAACCTACTTTCACACTGCGAAAAAAACTCTTCTTTCCTCTTAATTGATGCTGTTGTCTAGTTGTATAACTAGACAATAGTTATGCAACTGAAAAAGAGTGAAAACGCTGCTGCTACTTTATTCTATTTCTTCTTCTTTTTATTTTCAAATAGCTGGGACAGCATGGGAGTCAGGACAATATAATTTTTATGCTAATTCAAGCCTAAATTTCTGGCTTGTAGACAGTAACTAGACAGTCATAGCTGTGGGCTTGATTTCCATTGTGTTTTTAATTTGATGAAAAGGTTTAAAAATGAACTAAAATAGATACAAAAAACACAGTACGTTTAAAAGAAATGTCAAAGATCATGGAGGGAGACTTTTGCGATCTGACCTACTAAAAATCCCCCTCGACTATTGAGGTTCAAGGTATAAAGTTCCCACATCCAGTCTGATTACTGCTGGTGAGTTTGATAAGCTATCCTGGAAACATGTGACCCTCCTCTCCTTAGCCATGAGCAGACCTTATTTTTCAGCGGTGAAAACCACTACTCTTTAGACTTCAGTTTCAAAAGCTTAGAGATTATTCTCTTTTTTAAAAAAAAGTATTCATAAATGCAACATCCAACCTACTTTTAAGAGAAACAATATTAACTTGTTTTGTACTTCCAGTAGGTCTTTTCCCAAGCTATCTTTTACACTAATTTGCAAGATTCTTTTAAATAAAAAATTTAAAAATTCGTATATTAAAGATTTTTAAAATACCAAATAATTTTGTTTTTTTTAGAATCTTTCCAAACTCCCTTTTATATACATGCTTTTCAGCTTTTATATACATGCTTCTGTAGTGCTGAACATGATTTGCTTTTATTTTTTATTTTTTTTTTGAACAAACAACAACAAACTTTTAATTAAAATAGAAGGGGTGAAGACACTCGAACACACTGTAAATAATTCAGTTGTTTGCTCTGCAAATAATTCAGTTGTTTGATATAAGTACAGCTTGTCTCATACTCTTCAATAATATTGCAAAGAGAGAGCCTATAAATCATTCTGAAAACAGAAAAATCAAGGCTGAAAAAGCCTAACACTTTCATAATACAATAAAGACTAACAAAAGCATAAAACCGTTGTTTCTTTTTCTTTTTTTTTTTTTGGCCACACCCCACAGCTTCCAGGATCTTAGTTCCCCTATCAGGGATTGAGCCCCAGCTTCTCCTAACCAGTGGACCACCAGAGAATTACCAAGATCATCATTTCTAAATGCAGTAGTTTCTTGCACATCTCAAGCAACATTTCCACATGAGTTTTGGTTTTTTTTTTTTAAGGGAAACATCTTAGTATCTCTGGAATTTTGCTTGTTGTTATTTTGTTGCACTTTTAATTGAATAGATAATGTTTTAGGAAATATTGTATTATAAATAGAGTGGTGAGCTTACTGAGGGCAAAGTACCATATCTGCTCACACACTCCTAGTATCTTATATAGTTTCTGGTCTACAATGACTGCAGAAACAATATTAATTGACTAAAGAAAATTCTAAAATTTTAATAATTAACAATATTTTACAAACAAGCTTTATTTGGCCATTATTTCTTTTAACTGGAGCAAGGCTCACAAAACAAGAATTAATATATTTTCTTTCTTTAACCTTACTGTATAACTCAAATTGTCCTTACCATATTATAATTTTTAAAAATTAAATGCTATGTCTAAACCTAGAAAATAGTTATTTAGAAGATCATTCCTTTCCTGTTTTATGCTTTGAGGTAGAGGAAAAAATGTCCCATAAAAAGTAAATTACATATATGCAATTCTGAATCCAATTCTAGATAGTCCTTTTTTAATTTTAATAGTTTTAAGGAGTATACTTTAGTAATTCTGTAGAAATAAAACCATTTAAATGCTTTTTACTGTTTGTAAATATCATTCAATGCCATCAACAGGATAATCTCTCTTCTATCCAGATCTCATTTTCTCCACAACAGGTTTCCATGACAACTTATATTTAAATTTTTATAAATTTCTAATATATTTTTAAGGATGCAATTCATAAATAAAAATTATAAACTTATTTACCAAGTTAACCTGAACAATTTAGACTGCTCAAATATGTATTTACATCATAAATTAAAAGCAACAGAGGAGGGGAAATGCCAACCAAAACGAAAGGCAAAAATACAATGTTGTAAAATTCAATTACCTAGTTCCTATCACTGTTGTTTCAGTGGGCCACTTTAGACTATACAAGTTAGAAGTAAAGCAAATCTACTATATAATCAAGTCACTCTCCTCAATACTGGGAAAGGATAAGGACAATGATGAAACAAGTATAACAAATTGAAAACAGAATTTGCACAGTTAAAATTGTTCATCTCAAGTACATCAATAAAAGATGAACTAATGTAATTTGAAAAAGGGTTTATAAAAGTTAAATACTTCTATTAAGAACGACATCAGTAAGACCACAGCTGAAACAAACCACTTGATAATTGATTTTATGTCTCCTCAAATCATGTCCATGAAAAATATAATTTCATCCAGTGACCTCCCAATGTAATTCTATTTTACCAAAGTAGTCAGATAATATTGTCAGTCAATCATCTGAACTATAAGTGTCCATAAAAAATATTAAATCACATGTAAATAGAATGGTGACTTCTGAGTACTCTTTTTTAAGCGACCTCTAATAATTTGAAAAGGAATTTTTCTGAAGACAAGTCCCACAAATGTTAGTCAATCCTGGCGGCTCTGGACGAGTAGGGGTCTTCGAAGAGAGCCCACATGCGGGGCTGCAGCCTCCTCCAGCGGCCAGACTTGCCGTCGGGGCCCCCCAGGCCCGCGGCGTCCTCGATGCCCAGCCTCTTGGCCGCCAGGTCCTCGTCGTCGCCGGGGTCGCCGCCGAGGAGGTCGGGGGCCTCGAAGATGTCGAGCGCCTCCTCGGCGTCGCGGTGCTGCCGGTAGGTCATCCAGCAGCAGGGCTCCACGTCGGTCTCGTCGATGCCCCAGAAGGCCAGCTCCTCCTCGAAGAGCGGCCCGCACACGTCGGCCGGGCAGTGCAGCTTGCCGGTGCGGTAGTAGTTGAGCACGTAAGCGAGGACGCCCGGGTGCCGGTCGAAGAAGAACTCGCGGCCGCCCCCGGCGGGGTGGTCGCCGCCGCGGGCGCTGCAGCTGCGCGCGCCGCCCTCCAGGCAGCCGCCCGGCCCGGGGGACCGCGGGGGCGGCCGCGGCGGCGGCGAGCGCGCAGGGGGCGGCGGCTGCCGCGGGTCGCCCTGGGGCTCGGAGGCGGCGAGCAGGGCCAGGCGCGTCCCGGGCAGGGTCTTGAGGGTGCTGCGGTAGGTTTCGTGCCGGGTGCCCCCGACACTGAGGATCACCCTCTCGTTGCTCTCGATCTTGCCCATCTCTGTGCCTCAGACCTGACTTAAGGAGACCGAGAGGAAAGTGCTGCTGCTCCGGCGTCCGAGCGGACGAGGGGCTCGGGCAGCCCGACTGAGTCCCGACGCCCAGCCCAGCCGCCCCGCGCCAACGAGAAACTACTTGTTGGCGTCTTCCGGCTGCAGGTGGTTGGGCCGCTGCCCATGATTTGCTTTTATGCTAACAATGCAGTACGCCTTTTACACGTTTGCTCTTTCTTTATATGTTCAAATCAGTTTAAATCTTTAGTAATTAATAATTAGTAATGTAATAAATATTTTTAGCAGAATAAAATGTAATTTTATCATACTATTCTTTGGAGATTGTTTTTGTTTTTTTTGCCAATGGACTCTAGTCTTACAGGTAGAAAATGTTTGGATCCTAGATATGTTTTCCTTGAGGCTTCCAATATCGGTTCACATAGTTGTATTTTTTAAACATTTCTGGTCTAAAAAAAACCCCACTTCTCCATATTTAAAAATTGGAAGCTGTCACATAAAACCCAGAATACTTTCTTTTGAAGATCAGAGTATCTGACCACATTTACACCATGCTTCTGTTTGGCAACAATGAAATGGGTTCACCAAATTTCCACAACCCTTACCCCATACCCCCAATCCCCACACCATCCTGGAGCCCGATTCCCTCATTGAGATTGCTGCCAGTTACCATTTGTCACTGTGCTTATATGGTTATTTTTTTTCTTATGTCAAGCCCACTTCCCTTATTTATGTTGCCTGCCTTCTGGACATTTGAATTCTGGGAATAGTTTAGAGATGATGGCAGGAATCATCAGAAATTCTTCCCAAATCACAGGGTAGGGAACATATTGAGAAGTAGGGGAGTGGAGACACATATAAGAGAGAAAAGGTTTGGGGGATCAATTCAGCAAATTATCATTCTTGCTAGAGAAATGTCTGGGGGACAAAAGGCACACCCCAAAATATTGTCAACATTTAATAGAAAGAAGTGCAAGTGTCTTCAGATAAGTGTCTTTTGTAATGAAATATGTAAAGGTGGAAGAGAAAGTAGTACAAAGCCTAGAGACCCTCAGCTCTAGGTATAGAGACAATCACTTTTCAATGAAGAGGCATGAATGTCTATGTAATTGAGATGAGAATTCACACATTCTCAGTCACTCAGAAGAAAACAAATTGTGAAAAGTCACAAGTAGAATCAAGGCAAGGCCAAAAGCTAAACTCACCATATGCATTTCTCAAGAAAAGCTCACAGGAGTTCTTAAGCCTACCAAAGATGGTTCCTAACATCTTTGGTCATAGAGACCAACTCTTCTTTTCATGATTCTTGTGTTTCGTTGCCACCATCTTCTAAAGTGTCAGAATTATGCTCATAAATAACAGAGGTAGATCTCCCAGATAGTTCATCATAAATTTCTTCATTTTTGGCAATTATCTTTTGCCTATAAAGAGAAGATTTATCACTATAGAGGTGAAGGGTAGAAAGGGATATAAGACATCTGGGAGGCAGAGAAATGTGGTTTTATTCCTTCACTGGCTGGGAGTGGTCTCTTTCAATATTTGCAGTGATTTTGAATTTAGGGAGACATGAAATTTGGATTACCACATTCTCATATGAAGAATTTATGACAAAATTAACACAGTGAACAATTTCCCTTTGCTAAAGTATTGACCAAAAGTTACTTCAATGATCTCAGATGCATCTTCAGGCAACAGTATAATTTCTGACCTGAGGTTGATTTTCATAGGAACCAAATGCAGCTGCATCTAAAGGTAAACTATTGACACCTAAGTCCCATGTAAAAAAAAGATACCAACAAAAGACTCTTGAATGGGGCTTCCCTGATAGCTCAATTGGTAAAGAATCCTCCTGAAATGTGGGAGATCCGGGTTCAATCCCTGGGTTGGGAAGATCACCTGGAGAAAGGAAAGGCTACCCACTCCAGTATTCTAGCCTGGAGAATTCCATGGACTGTACAGTCCATGGGGTCACAAAGAGTCAGACAAGATGGAGCAACTACTATTCTTCATTAAATAGAGTAGGGAGGCCAGAAGGGGGAGCTCTCACGCCCTGAGATGGTAGCAGAGCCCAAAAGGAAGAAACACTCCTCTTGTTTTCTAGTAATAACTCAGGCAGAGAAAAGTCATGGACTCTGTTTACTATAGCCCTCCCCTATTACTTTTTCCCCTCTATAAAAGCATTCTTTTCCCCTTGCTATGTGGGACCTTGCACATGGCTTGCCATATTTCAGTTCAGTTCAGTTCAGTCGCTCATTCATGTCTGACTCTTTGTGACCCCATGGACTGCAGCATGCCAGGCTTCCCTGTCCATCACCAACTCCCAGAACTTACTCAAATTCATGTCCATCAAGTTGGTGATGCTATCCAACCATCTCATCCTCTGTCGTCCCCTCCTCCTCCCGCCTTCAATCTTTCCCAGCATCAGGGCCTTTACCAATGAGTCAGTTCTTCACATCAGGTGGCCAAATTATTGGAGTTTCAGCTTCAGCATCAGTCCTTCCAATGAATATTCAGGACTGATTTCCTTTAGGACTGACTGGTTGGATCTCCTTGTAGTCCAAGGGATGCTTAAGAGTCTTCTCCAACACCACAGTTCAAAAGCATCAACTCTCAGCTTTCTCTATAGTCCAACTCTCACATCCATACATGACTACTGGAAAAACTATAGCTTTGACTAGACAGACCTTTGTTGGCAAAGTAATGTCTTTGTTGGCAATTAAAATGTCTTTTTAATATGCTGTCTAGGTTGGTCATAGCTTTTCTTCCAAGGAACAAGCATCTTGTAATTTCATGGCTGCTGTCGCCAACCACAGTGATTTTGGAGCCCCCCCAAATAGTCTCTCACTGTTTCCATTGTTTACCCATCTATTTGCCGTGAAGTGATGGGACCAGATGCCATGATCTTTGTTTTCTGAATGTTGAGTTTTAAGCCAGCTTTTTCACTCTCCTCTTTGACTTTCATCAAGAGGCTCTTTAGTTCTTCACTTTCTGCCATAAGGGTGGTGTTGTCTGCGTATCTGAGGTTATTGATATTCCTCCCAACAATCTTGATTCCAGCTTGTGTTTCATACAGCCCAGTATTTCACATGATGTACTCTACATGTAAGTTAAGTAAGCAGGGGGACAATATACAGCCTTGACATATTCCTTTCCCAATTTGTAACCAGTCTGTTTTTCCATGTCCAGTTCTAACTGTTGCTTCTTGACCTGCATACAGATTTCTCAGGAGGCAGGTCAGGTGGTCTGGTATTCCCAACTCTTGAAGAATTTTCCAGTTTATTGTGATCCACACAGTCAAAGGCTTTGGCATAGTCAATAAAGCAGAAGTAGAGGTTTTTTCTGGAACTCTCTTGCTTTTTCGATGATTCAACGGATGTTGGCAATTTGATCTCTGGTTCCTCTGTCTTGAACATCTGGAAATTCACAGTTCATGTACTGTTGAAGCCTAGCTTGGAGAATTTTGAGCCTTACTTTGCTAGCATGTGAGATGAGGGCAATTGTTCGGCAGTTTGAACATTGCTTGGCATTTCCTTTCTTTGGGATTGGAATGAAAACTGACCTTTTCCAGTCCTGTGGCCACTGCTGAGTTTTCCAAATTTGATGGCATATTGAGTGCAGCACTTTCACAGCATCATCTTTCAGAATTTGAAGTAGCTCAACTGGAATTCCATCACCTCCACTAGCTTTGTTCGTAGTGATGCTTCCTAAGGCCCACTTGACTTCACATTCAAGGATGTCTGGCTCTAGGTGAGTGATCACACCATTGTGGTTATCTGGGTCATGAAGATCTTTTTTGTACAGTTCTTCTGTATATTCTTGCCACCTCTTCTTAATATCTTCTGCTTCTGTTAGGTCCATACCATTTCTGTCCTTTAATTGAGGCCATCGTTGCATGAAATGTTCCCTTGGTATCTCTCATTTTCTTGAAGAGATCTCTAGTCTTTCCCATTCTATTGTTTTCCTCTATTTCTTTGCATTGATCACTGAGAAGGGTTTCTTATCTCTCCTTGCTATTCTTTGGAACTCTGCATTCAGATGTTTGTATCTTTCCTTTTCTCCTTTGCCTTTCACTTCTCTTCTTTTCTCAACTATTTGTAAGGTCTCCTCAGACAAACATTTTGCCTTTTTGCATTTCTTTTTCTTGGGGATGGTCTTGATTACTGCTTCCTGTATAATATCACAAATCTCTGTTCATAGTTCTTCAGGCACTCTGTCTATCAGATCTAATCCCTAGAATCTATTTCTCACTTCCACTGTATAATCATAAGGGATTTGATTTAGCTCATACCTGAATGGTCTAGTAGTTTTCCCTATTTTCTTCCATTTAAGTCTGAATTAGGCAATAAAGAATTCATGATCTGAGCCACAGTCAGCTCCTGGTCTTGTTTTTGCTGACTATACAGAGCTTCTCCATCTTTGGCTACAAAGAATATAATCAGTCTGATCTTGGTATTGACCATCTGGTGATATCCATGTGTAGACCATGTTCGTAGACCCCAAATTGAAATTCTTTGGTGATTCCAAAAAACCCCATCATTGCTGGAGAAATAACTGGCCATCTATTTGTTTGATGTCAACATTTGGTGGCCAATACAGGGGCCAGAGATGATCCTCAGTGGCTCTGGGACTGGTGAGCAAACAGTTGCAGTGCTCACAACTGAACCCACTGAGTTCACTGTTTTTCTCGATGACCCTGGAGTTTGAAGGTATATCTTTCGTCTGGATCTGAACCCGTGCCCTCTTTGCTCTCTGACTTTATTCGGAATCTGTTTTAAGGTTTTGTGTTTCTGGTTAAGGCCTTGTTCTATTTGTGAGTACTCATTTGGCACTTGGGTCTGATTTTGTGATTGGACTGTTTCAACGAAAGCTGGCTGAGAAGCTGTCAGCCCTTTCCTTTGGGAACGGGAGCTGCTTCACTGAAGCTGAAGCTGTTGGCCCCTTCCTTTGGAACACGGGCTGTTTCCTGGAAACTGGCTGAACACCCTCTGGACTGGCTACTTTGGGATCAAGCTGTTTCATTAGAACTGGCTGGTATTAGCCGGTAGGCCGTTTGAGCTGAAAGCTGTTTGAATTGAACTGTTCGCGCTGTCAGTTATTTGAAAATTATTCTTTTATTCCAGAGAGAAACCTCTGAGAAAGGGGACCCCTGTTACCTAGGTATTTTGAAATCCCAATCCCAGGGATTCCAACCAGTTTAATGTTTAGAAACTGTGGTCCTCAAAACAAAACAGAAAACTGTGGTCCTTCCTCATGTGCATTTCTAGCTGAATGGACTAGTCCAAATCAAAGGCAGGTTAGGATCTCAATAGCCATTATGGGGAGCTTTTGAAATCTCCAAACTTAATTTTCTTAAAACCAAATTAGACAACAATAATTCAAAAATTTCCAGAACTGAGTGGAATGCTTATTTTGAGCCTAGTAAATGTCATCACAAGTCTAAAACTGCCTCTCTGCAAAAATAAGATTTTTAAGGTTAACTGAGGCAAACAAATAGTTAAAGAAAGATAAAATGGTTGCTGAAGCTTCTGGATCGTCTTCTTCGGCCTCTTTGTCTCAGGCTCCATCTCTGTTTCTATCCTGAGTCTCTTCTTTGGCTCTTCGTGACCAGACTCTGCCTCTGGCACCATCCCCTCCTTCCCTTCTATGCTGCTTACACTTCCTTTGTATCCTTTGCTCCGCTATAGTAATTCCCTTACTGAACTTTCCCTTCTTTCTGAAATTCTCCCCACTCCCTCTTCCTCTGAACTTGTCAGAACCTGTCCCTTTAAAATTAAGCAGTCTGAGAATCCAGATCATTAATTTCTCATGCTCCTTGGACTAAAGCTGAACTGTGAGCCATGGTCAAAGATTCAGAGTAACCAAAGAGCCTCACAGATTTGCTTAGGAGTTTACTATAGTCATTCAAACTTACTGACCTGGTTTCTCTAACTTATAAAGTTCATATATATGCTTGTTGGGGAAGGCCAGTCTCAGTATTGGATGAAACCTGCTAATTAAGAAAATCCTAACAGATCTCAAAAATTACAACCAGGAGACCTACTAACTTATATGGCTTGAGTAACCACTAGGTGACTTCATCGCATGAGTCCTAGGGCTTTTCCAAAGCCTGTTGATTAGAAGAAAATTCAGGCTTGCACATAAAAATGTAACAAACCTGTTCATGACAAATTATAATTGACTTCAGATTGTCTTTAAAGAAAATTCTGGTCCTCCTAAAGAGTTTGATTCTACCCAGGAAGCTTTTAACTGTACTTATTAATGGGTTGAACTAAAATCTTTCCCTTCTAAAAGGACCAGATAGAATGGTAAATTTACGTCCACTCCAGATTTAGTTCATTTGGCAAACCAGCTCTCTGACACTCATGGATGAGTCACCCATAAAGAAGACCACCAAAATTCTTATCTTCAATTTCACAAAATTAAATTTCCTAAGCCAGACCAGAATCCTCCTAGTTTCTCCTGTTATTGCAAAGAGCCAGGACATTGGAAAAGAGATTTTACAGAGTCTAGCACTCCAGGTTGCTTCAGCCCTCTTAACCAGCCTTTCCAACATCCTTTCAATTCTCAGTGATGGGGCTCCAAGGAACTCCAGGGGCTCTTCCCAATCCTCCCTCCCAACTGGCCTGAAGAAACTTTTCTCCAAGTTGGGGATGTATCTCTTTCAGTCCTAAAAGACATCAGAGCCACACTCTCAGTGCTCAGCCCCTCTACAACAAAGCGGCCCCTGCCTCAGAGTTCTAAAACACTTCAGAGAGTGGGGAATCTCTAATGAGCCCCAAAAGGGTCCTGTCTCTGCATTTACTTCCTTTTTTTAGGTCCTTTGAGACACAACGTCCCTTTCTCCTTAGTTCCCCCATCTCTACCCATTTATTAAGCTGAGACTTCTTAGAGAAGTTTCTTGCTGGAATTTCTTTCTCCTCATATAAAATAATTCTATAATTTGACTAGAATCATCAAAGCAGCCAACTAGGTGAGTTAAAAGACCCTGTGACATCTTTTATTTGCTCCATCTCTCATGGACCTAAAGCTTATTCTGGAAACACTGATCATCTGTCCTTCCTGAATCAACTACTATCTTCATTATGGGCAAAATCTCCAACTGATATTGGCAAAATTCACAGTGTACTTGCCATCAAGATATTCAAATAGATCCCTCAGAACCTCTTCCTAGAATTAATTAATACCCCATAAGTAAAGAAGGCCTTCAAGGCATAAAGCCCTTAATAGAAAATCACAAGGCTCAAGGCCATGGATTTAAAAATAATTCTCAGTCGCAAAACTGAATAAACCCAGAGAGTGTCAGATAAACCTCATATGTTGTTTTGCATTAAAAACTAATACGGGAAAGGGAGAGGGGTCTCCCAACATTATTTTAAAAGTGCTGACCTCAGAAGGTAACTTCTGTGGCCGGCGAATATCCCCCTGCCTTGACTTCATGAAGGAATGCCTAGGTTCATTTCCACCCATCCCTCACCCATCACCACACAACATGGAACCATAGTTCCCTGATCAGGGATTGATCCCAGGCCCCCTGCAGTGGAGGCATAGAGTCGTAACCACTGGGCTGCCAGGAAATTCCTACGTTCACTTTCTGAAGACAATTCAGCCACGTCTTTTTGAGCAGCATCGTTCATACCTTAGATGAATGTTTTCTTCTGTCAAGTGGTGTATGGTGTACTTAAACTTGTCTTCAGCTTCAGTAAGCTTGATCTGGAGTGTTTTCTCCAGAGTTGCTACCACAGCTTTCTGAAAGACAGGTATATTTTAATAGCCATCTCTCCTAAATTAGATTCACCCACAGCAGAGCTACATGGCAGAGGGTTCCTCCCTCTAGCTCCCATCCCCACCCCAGCCAAGATTCACCTCTCTCTGGAGTTCCATCTGGGTTTGGTAGAGGGTTGTGTTAAGTGATTCTAGGATAAGAGCTTGAGCATACAACTCTTCCTCTATGACCTGGGTGAGAAGAAATTGTTTCAGGACATTGCACTGATGTCTACCCATTTATCCTCTTGTTCAGGACATTTGGATTAGAATGTGAAGGCATCGACTTTAGCCACTCCTTCTCCTGCTCTGTTACTATGCCTTGTTCATGCTGCTCCTCTATGTCTCGCTAGTCTATACCCCTCTCAACAGCCTCACTGGAACTGCCCCAGAGCCAGCCCTCACCAGAGCTCACATGGGTTGTCAAAATAGCTACCATTATCTATTCATTAAACAAGTATTTATTAAATATCTAGTATGAATTCCAACTACATGACTGTCTAGAAAATGCAGAACCATAGAGACAGTAAAAAGACCAGTGGTTGCCAGGAGTTAGGAAGGGAAGCAAGGAATGAATAGGAGGGTGGAGGATTTTTAGGGCAGAGACACCATTCTGTATGATGCTGCAGTGGAGACTGCGGGACATGATGCATGTGACAAAACCCATAGGATGCAAACAGGTGTGCCAGCCCCCGTATACCAGCTGCTGCACTGTACTACGTGCTTCTCGAGGTACTGTACTGTAAGATTAAAAATGTTTTCTTTATTTTTTGTGTTTGCTTGTTTTTTATGTACATATTATTTGCATGAAAGGTATTGCAAACCTATTCGAGTACAGCACTATATAGTCGATCGTGTTAGTTGGGTACTTAAGCTAACTTTGTTGGACTTTTGAATGTACTCTCAGAATGGAACTTATTCATGTGTAGGGACTTACCGTACAATACAAAGAAGGAATCTAAGATAAATTGGATTTTAGTTGATAATAATATATTGATATGGATTCATCAGGGGGCTTCTGAGTGGCTCAGTTGTAAAGAATCTGCCTGCCAATGCAGGAGACGTGGGTTCTACCCCTGGGTCAGGAAGAGCCCCTGGAAAAGGAAAAGACAACCCACTCCAGTATTCTTGCCTTGGAAATCCCATGGACAGGGCTACTGTCCATGGGGTCCCAAAAGAGTCAGACATGACTGAGCATGCATGCACCATCACTTTTATTGCAATGGCATTGGGCAAAGCACTGTACCAGGTCATTTGGCATTCTTTCATTGAAGTATTTATTTCAAAATGAATAAAATTAATTTATTTATTCATTTAAAAATTTTCAGTTTACTGGTTGTCTGTGATATGGCAGGCACCATTCTAGGAACTGAGGATTAGTGGCAAGGAAAGCAGCAGACAAAAATGCCTGCCTTCCCCGAGTTTATCAGGTTGAATGGTTGTAAGTCAGTGTGGAAAAACAAAACAGAAAAAAGGAAGTGTCAGGCAGGTTGTTGAGCCTTTAAGGAGAGCAGCCTCTGAGAAGCTGGCATTTGGAGAAAGACAGGGAGGAGGTGAGGAAGTGAGCTGTGTGGATATCTGGTAAAGAGCTTTCCAAGAAGGGAAAAGATCAAGTGCAAAGACTCTGAGGTGGGAGAAATCGGGCCTGTTAAGAAACAGTAAGCAGTCCAGTGCCACTGGAGCTACATGATGGTGAGAAGGAACGATTGAGACGAGGCAAGGGGAAAGAACCCCCAGCAGACAGAACCCCCTAGACCAAAACAGGACTGGGGAAATTCATGTTTCCGCCACGCAAGTGTGTTAGTCACTTCAGTTGTGTCCAACTCTTTGCGACCCCCTACACTGTAGCCTGCCACGCTCCAGCCAGAATATAAAAACCCTTTTAATACACAGAGATTACTCAGCAGTAGGAAAAAAAACTAGCCCTAGATCAAGACTGCTTTAATTTTGCCTAACAAAGCTTAAAACCAAGGTTTGAAAAATCAAACTGTTTCCAAGTAACTTCTTTTTTTAAAGAAACGGCTCTGTGTGTGTGTGTGTGTGTGTTTTAGTTTTTATGATTTATTCGGCTGTACTGGGTCTTTGTTGCTGCAAGGAGGCTTTCTCGAGTTGCAGTGAGTGGGGGCTACTCTCTGGATGCTGTGCGTGGACTTCTCCTTGCCGGGGCATCTCTTGTTTCAGAGCACGGGTTCTGGGGCTCATGGGCTTCAGCATTTGTGACGTGTGGGCTCAGTAGTTGTTGGTTCCTGAGCTTAGGGCACAAGCTCAGTAGTTGTGGTGCACGGGCTTAGCTGTCCCTTGGCATGTGGGATCTTCCTGGGTAAGGGATTGAGCTCCTGCCTTCTGCATTGGCAGGCAGATGCTTTACCACTGAGCCACCAGGGAAGCCCATTTCCAAGTAACTTAACTGAATCCCAGAACAAAGGTTAATGGTACTTAAAGGAGCAAAAAAATATTCAGCACCTAGTAAGGTAAAGGTCACAATGGCTGGCATCCAATAAAAAATTAAGCAAGAAAATATGACCATACATGAGGAGCAAAATAAATTAATTGAAATAGACCCAGAAATGACACAGTGATAGGATTAGTAGTCAAGCTCATTAAAGCCATTCTCACAGCACACTGAGTCTACCTCATACCAGAGTCCACTCCTTTACCTTGAAGGACATTATGACTGTTTGCCCAACAAAGCCGAAGTCCCGCCTGGGCTCTACGATGTCATCCCATGCTTTCAGAATGGCTAATCTTTTCCCAAATGGGTCCATTCTGGATTCAAATTAAATTCACCGTGGAAGAAGAACCACGAGGCAGTTTGTGGGTTTGAACAATTTCCCTTCTGATATCTCCTTTATGGAAGTGCTATAATCTGTTCCAGAAAAAAAGTTCCTAGAGAGGCTGTGGGGGTGAGGTAAATACATTCAGAGTTTTAAGGAAAGGCTTGAAGTCAGAGTTCCCAAGAGGCAGTATTGTACTTTTCAGAATCTGATGGAAGAATCTGGCATTTTACTGTTTAAGGCTCACTTGTTGTTAAAGCCTTGTGAGAAGTGGAAGGCATTTAACACTGAAGATCTCACAGTATATTGTTCATATATTTGTTCAGATCTCGCTCTAAAAAGACAGCAATGGCTTTCTTTTTTCAGATAATTCTAAAATCCTTTTTGACAGTGAATCCAGCAAACTCAGCTTTGTGTGTATGTGTGCTAAGTCACTTTAGTCGTGTCTGACTCTTCGTGACCCCAAGGACTGTAGCTGGCCAGGCTCCTCTGTCCATGGGATTCTCCAGGCAAGAATACTGGAGTGGGTTCCCATTTCCTTCTCCAGGGGATCTTCCTGACCCAGGGACTGAACCCGTGTCTCCTGTGGCTCCCGAACTACAGGCAGATTCTTTACCGCTGAGCCCTGGGGAAGCCCTAACTCAGCTTTAGCTCTTTTGTTTTTCAATGGTTTGGGGGAAATTATCATAGATTCCATTTTATTTAGAGTGTATCATTTTAGCAATATATTTGTAAGAGGCTAATTCCACAGGAAAAATGAAAAAGCTTACCTCTTTTGTCTTTCTAAGCTCCTCTAATTGCAAGGTATCCCTTTCATGTTGTTTTAAGAGCTCCTAAAAAGAATTTTATTTAGAAAAGGTCAGCAACTAGGGTTCTGGCACTTTTTTCAGAAAATTAAGAAAGCCAGAATAGGATTCAGGAATGCAATATTCACCAAAGCTCAGATGTTGCTTTAATAAAGCACACATTATAAAGTAGTGACGTGACATGTTGAAGTTAAATGATGAAAATCTTACTCAGACTCAACCTTAGTTTATCAAGAAATATTAAAAGCAATCAAAAAAAAAAAGCAATCATATTTTCATTAAAGAGTTTTCTTTTGTTAGGGTACAGATTTAATACTGTTAAATATCCAATTTTCCACAGACCAAGCTTTACATTCATTGCAATCCCACTTAAAATACCACTAGGCTTTCTTGACAAGATAATTATAAAATTTATATAGAAATTCAAAGGCTGCAGAAGAACCAAAATAACCTTGAAAAGCAAGACCAAAGTTGGAAGATTTTTTTTCTCCCTGATTTTAAGCTACAGAAATGAAGACATTGTTTTGTTGGCCTAAATATAGACAGATAGTTGAATGGAGCAGAATGGAGAGTTTGCCCCCTACCCCCTCAAATACAACAAAGACATCAAGGTAACTTAATGGAGAAAGGGACATTTTTTTTCAACAAATCATTCTGAAACAATGAATATCAATATGGAAAAGATGACCTAAGATCTTTAACTTGTTCCATACCAAAAAAAATTATTCAAAATAGATCACAGAATCATAAATGCTAAAGTTATGAAACTTTTTAAAAATTAGAATATCTTCATGTTCTTGGAATAGGCAACAGTTTCACAGGGGACACAAAAAGCTATTACGAGACGAGGAAAAAGTCGATAACCAACTTTTCATCGAAAGTAAAAGTTTTGCATGTGGAGAGACAATGTGAGCAAAATGAAAAGGCAAACCACAGAATTCACAGCATGTATATCTGACAAAAAACTGTATTCATAGTATAAAAAGTACTCCTACATACCAATTATAAAAAGGCAAATAACACAATTTTTTTTAACTGGCAGAAACTTGAACCAAACTCCACAAAAGAAGACATATAAATGGTCCAATAAGCATATGAAAATTTGTCTGACATAATTAGTCATCAGGGAAACTAAAATAATAATGAAATAGCACTTTATACTTATTGCTGAGCTGTGCTATGCTCAGAGGATTCTGTCATGTCCAACTCTTTATAATCCAATGAACTGTAGCCTGCCAGGTTCCTCTGGCCGTGGGATTCTCCAGGCAAGAATACTGGAGTGGGTTTCTGTGCCCTCCTCCAGGGTCATACCCATTGAAATAGCCAAAATTGAAAGATCGGCAATACTCAGAAATTCCCTGGCAGTCCAGTGGTTAGGACTCCACACTCACTGAGGCCCTGAGGGCCTGGGTTCAATCCTTGGTCAGGGAACAAAGATGCGTGGTGCAACCAAAAAACAAAATTAAAAAAAAGCTTCTTAAGGAAAAGATTAGTAATATTAATTGTTGATGATATAGAACAACTGGGATTCTCACATAGTTGAGATGCAAGAGAAAAATGGCACAACTTCTGTGGAAAATATCTTAGTACTTTGTTATAACGTTAAACCTATCCCTACCTTAGAGTCCAGTAACAACGCATCTAGGTATATACCCATGAGAAAGGAGAGCATAAGTCTACAAGAATAGTTACACAAGTTATTTATCCAAGCTTTGTTTGTAAAAAGAAAAAAATAGAAACAACCAAAATCTCCAAAAACAGAAAAATGGTGAGCACATTGTGTTATATTCCTACAAAGAAATACTACTGTGCAATAAAAGGAAGAAATTACTGATAAGAACAATGAATGGATAAATTTCACAGAAATAATTGAGGGGAAAGAAGCTACACAACAAAGCACATATAGTATATGATTCTATTTAAATGAAGTTTAAAAACAGGTGAAACTAATCTATCATTGTTTCACCTGTTCACTTGCTCCTTGGAAGAAAAGCTATGACTAACCTAGATAGCATATTAAAAAGCAGAGACGATACTTTGCTGACAAAGGCCCATCTAGTCAAAGCTGTGGTTTTTCGAGCAGTCACGTATGGATGTGAGAGTTGGACCAGAAAGAAAGTTGAGCGCATGGAAGCAACCTAAATGTCCATCAGCAGATGAATGGATAAGGAAGCTGTGGTACATGTACACCATGAAATATTACTCAGCCATTAAGAAGAATTCATTTGAATCAGTTCCAATGAGATGGATGAAACTGGAGCCCATTATACAGAGTGAAGTAAGCCAGAAAGATAAAGACCAATACAGTATACTAATGCATATATATGGAATTTAAAAAGATGGTAACAATAACCCTATATGCAAAACAGAAAAAGAGACACAGATGTACAGAACAGACTTTTGGGCTCTGTGGGAGAAGGCGAGGGTGGGATGTTCTGAGAGAACAGCATTGAAACAAGTATAATATCAAGGGTGAAACAGATCAGCAGCCCAGGCTGGATGCATGAGACAAGTGCTCAGGGCTGGTGCACTGGGAAGACCCAGAGGGATGGGATGGGGAGGGAGGTGGGAGAGGGGATTGGGATGGGGAACACATGTAAATCCATGGCTGATTCATGTCAATCTATGGCAAAAACCACTACAATATTGTAAAGTAATTAGCCTCCAACTAATAAAAATAAATGGAAAAAAAAGTTTAGTAAAAATGAAAAAAAAAGAAAGAAAGCTGAGCACTGAAGAATTGATGCTTTTGAATTGTGGTGTTGAAGAAGACTCTTGAGAGTCTGTTGTACTGCCAGGAGCCAAACCAGTCAATCGTAAAGGAAATCAGTCCTAAATATTCATTGGAATGGCTGATGCTGAAGCTGAAACTCCAATACTTTGGCCGCCTGATGCAAAAAAACTGACTCCTTAGAAAAGACCTTGATGCTGGGAAAGATTGAAGGTGGGAGGAGAAGGGGATGACAGAGGATGAGACGGTTGGATGGCAACACCACCTCAATGGTCATGAGTTTGAGAAAGCTCCAGGAGTTGGTGATGGACAGGGAAGTATGGCGTACTGTAGTTCACGGGGTTGCAAAGGGCTAGACGTGACTGAGCGATTGAACTAGACTGAACTAAATCTATAGTTATAGGAATAAAAAGAGTGGTTGTCTTGGGGCAGGTTTTGAGGTAGATAGGGGTTAGCTGCAAAGGGGCACAGGCATGCTTTCTGGGTTGATGAAATGTTCTAGGTCTTGATTTGGATGTTGGTTACATGGGGCTTTCCTGGTGGCTCAGATGGGAAAGAAGCTGCCTGCAATGCGGGAGACCTGGATTCCATCCCTGGGTTGGGAAGATCCCCTGGAGAAGGAAGTAGTTACCCCCTCCAGTAGCCTTGCCTGGAGAATTCCATGGTCAGAGGAGTCTGGTGGACTATAGTTCATGGGGTCACAAAGAGTTGAACATGACTGAGCAATACTTGACTTCACTACATGGATGAACATGTTTGTCAAAACTCATCGAACATGAGTTTTACGTGTCCAGACTTGCTCAGTTTAGTTTGCAACACTGCCATTTCTCTTCAGTTACAGTCAAGGGTGAGAAGATCATTCAGACTGATATTTTGGCAAATAGGGAATTGTGGGCTTTGTATATGTTTTAACATTCTATTATTTCCTATGAATTACAATTTTCATTCCAATAATCCTGTGGTAAGATTGTCTAGATAAAGAATCACAAAATGACAACCTGCTTGCAGAAGTTTCCAGGGAAGCAGGAAAAGGAGGACCATACCCCCCAAAACAAAGAGTTTGCCTCATTACAGAGGCACCCCTGCAAACTGGACATCCCAACCAGACTGCACATTCAACCACTGATATGTTTGCACTGAGTTACCTCCTTCTCCTGATTGAAGTTTTCAAAGATAGCTGTGTAGGACTCATTTATTTTCTTCCTTTCTTCTTCTGATTCTAACTCAAACTTTCTGGTTATCTTATGTTCTGTGGAGATGAGGAAATCACATATATGGGTAAATGTGGGAAAAATAGACCACAAAGAAAACCAGAATATCTGAAGATAGTAGAAATTCCAGACTGGGTCAAACGCAAGTTCCTTTCAGCCTGGTGTTTAACCTCTGACGCTCACCTGGAGATGCCTGAGAATGAGGTGAATGTGGCCATGGTTCTCCATCACATCAGCCGTATGGGATTTACTTCTAGTGCATGCAAGTTTGCTAAGTTGCTTCAGTTATGTCTGACTCTGTGTGACTCTATGGACTGTAGTCTGCCAAGTTCCTCTGTCCATGGGATTCTCCAGGCAAGAATAGAATACTGGAGTGGGTTGCCATGCCCTCCTCTAGGGGATCTTCCCCATCCAGGGATCAAACCTGTGTCTCATGTCTCCTCCATTAGCAGGTGGGTTCTTTACCACTAGCACCACCTGGGAAGCCCCTTATTTTTAATACCTCTGGTTCTTTTTGTGTAGTTTATTTTGGATCTGTTACTTATTATTTTGTCCGTTGCCTCTGCTGAAATAATCACTATGTTTTCTTGGATACTTGAATCCTAAAATGCAGCTCTTGGTTAACATGACTTTTCCAGCAATAAAATGTATTCTGCACTTAGCCCTGAGGCAGAGCTAGGCTTAAATCATTTTGAGGGGCTGAGAGAGCTGCCAATAGAACTGTAATACTAAAGAGGATGATGGACAGGTGAAGGTCTCATGCAAATCTCTTCTTCAGCATCGTGGTGCTGGGTTTGGGTAGGGAGGCAAACCCTTGGATCACAAGGTAAGTCTGGACTGAGGTACACTGTGAGTGGCTAAAGTCTGGTCCTCCAAAACCAGTTGTAGCCTCTTAGCATAGACTTTGACAACACGGCATCATTGGAGTATGAGTGGCTGGGAGTCTGGGCAACGACCTGGGCTGCTGCTGCTGCTGCTGCTGAGTCGCATCAGTCGTGTCCGACCCTGTGCGGCCCCACAGACGGCAGCCCACCAGGCTCCCCCTTCCCTGGGATTCTCCAGGCGAGAACACTGGAGTGGGTTGCCATTTCCTTCTCCAACGCATGAAAGGGAAAAGGGAGAGTGAAATCATTCAGTCGTGTCTGACTCTTTGCGACCCCATGGACTGCAGCCTACCAGGCTCCTCTGTCCATGGGATTCTCCAGGCAAGAGTACTGGAGTGGGGTGCCATTGCCTTCTCCAACCACCTGGGCTATGCTACACCAAGATTCCAGGAAAGTCTCAAGCAGGAGCAGCCCCCATGCCCCATTCCCCAACCTTGACTCCAGGGTCTTCATACTATCTCCTGGTAATCCAGGGAGGGAAGGGACTTGAGGATGACCTTTCCCAGGGAGTATCTGCATTTAATGAGCAGTTTGTTAAAGTCAGCTAAATCAGATCTGAATTGGGTTGGGCTAGGATGTGGAATGGAGAAGGAAATGGCAACCCACTCCAGTGTTCTTGCCTGGAGAATCCCAGGGACGGGGGAGCCTGGTGGGCTGCTGTCTATGGGATCGCACAGAGTCGGACATGACTGAAGCGACTTAGCAGCAGCAGCAGGATGTGGAATAAGTTTATAGAGGCCCCACTTCTGCCTCAACTAGTACTCTAGGTCAGGAAGCAGAATCTTCAGAGATTTCCCTCTCCTTTTTCCATTTATGAAAAAGCTCAGTGCAGGTAGGAGAGTCTCCTATAGGGCACTTAGTGTGATCCAGGCTCTGTGCCAAGTGTTGGAAATGTTAAGAATGCATAGCAATATATGAATATATCAAATCAACATGCTATACACTTTATCTCAAAAAATACCTCAATTGAAAAATATATCAAACATGGCTTCCTTTGGAGGGGACATGGGAGTATAGAGACTCTCCATGTAATGGATTGTATAGCCCCTCTCCCAAAAAGTGAGTATTTGAAACTAATTCAAGAGCCTTTTTTTTTCTGGAACTTCGGACAAGTCTGCAATCCTACAGATGTCCCCAAGCTCAGTGCAGCTCGTGATTGCCAAACTTGCAACCAGAGAGTTCTGGATGGTAAGGTTTAGTCCCTCAGGTAGTTAAACGCCCTAAAAGACTCCATCCTTGTTGCACTTTCTGGAAGTCTCTTGAAGTCCAGCCCTGCAGCACGTCATCTTTCATGACCCCAAGGCCCCCTTCCTCGAGCGGAGGTCAACAGTAACGCCAGTTTCCTGGCATTAAAAAGTCCAAGGTTTCTGAACTCACTTTGCTGCAGCAGTATCCTCTCCCGCTCCACCTTCTCATCCTTCTCCCACTCTGCCTTCTTCTTTGACCACTTGTCCTCCATTTCATCATAAATGCTGTCCTGTTGCGGGGACAAAGGTACCATGAAGAAAAGCATCCTGAAAGGCCTCACCCCAGCCTGAGGCTCAGTACTGAGCTCTCTGCAGCTTCCCTCACCACAGCCCCTGGCTGTGGGCCTCCATACGTTAACTGGTGGGTGACGATTCCAGCCCTGGGACCCAAGACCCTAAAGATCAAAGCAGACTCTGCATGGCGTTTGCCCTATTGGAATGGGGCTTCCTTTGAAGACAGGCAGTTGAGCACACCGCATGTGTTCATGTCAGCTCCCTCTGAATCATGAATTACTCATCAATAGCACAGTAGGAAACAAGGGAAATGTCAAGATGTTAGTTGCTTTAATCAACTGTCCTTGTTTGCCTGGGACTGAGCTGTTTCCTGGGACTCTAGACTATCAAGGCTGAAAATTGGGAAGTCCCTGGCCACCCAGGACCCATAGTAGGGGCTTGCTGCCCCAGCCCTTCCCCTGTCCACTTCCTATTTCCTACTCTCTCATCCCCCTAGAATGAAACTGTGTCCTAATTCTGGTTTCCTGGGCTTCCGTCAAATTAGCTGATGAAATGGAAGGGCTATGTTCTGGGGTGCCCCCTGCTCCACTTGCTGAAGTTAGTGCAGAGTGATACAGCCTTTTTGGATGGCAATTTGGTCAAATGCGTCAAAGACCTTTCAAATATTTATTCCTTTTGACCCAGTGTTCTGCTAAAATTAAAGATATTACAAAGTACAGATCTTAAAGAATGGTTTTCTTTAGAGTGGCGATAGTTCTTTTTGCTGTTACTGTTGTTGATTTTTGAATTTCTTTAAAAAAAAAACCAACAACGAGCAGGTATTACTTTGGTCATGACAAACATATTCATCAATGGACTCTTTTAGGGTCCAGAGGCCAAATTGTCCTGCGAGGAAGCCATAAAAGCCCACAGGTTCTCTTTTCTCCCTGGGTGCAGTGAGGGCCGCTTAGGTTCAAGGAGACTGGGGATTTCAGGAAATTATTTTCCGGGCAAGCGCTCTAGATTCATCTCAACATCATCAGCCAAGAATGAGCCTTGCTTTTCTCTCATAATCCACCAAGGAGCTCTGAATCTCACCTGATATATATGAAACATATTCTTCAAATATTTATATTCTTTTCCCATCTCCTCTGAGAACAAAAGGAAAACAAGAGTAGAGTCATCATTATTCCTCTGAAATTCATGATCTCAAATTCACGTGAGAGCCCTCCTGCACATCATCCACACCTTAAACTCATCCCGTCAGCGGTGAAACTGTGGTGCTGCCTCAGCAGTCATACTGGAAGCTCATCAGAAATCAGATGCCTGGACCCCACCCTGAACCCACTGAGTCAAGGTCTCAGAGGCAAGACTCAGTATCTGTTGATAATATGATGTCAGGTGATTCTGAGGCACCCCCAAATCTGAGAACTAATCCCTGGGGGCAAACCTACAACTGAGGGCAAAAGAGAAGCAAAACCTTCTGTCTTTTTTAAGTAACACTCCTAGTGTATCCTGGTTTTGAAAACAAAGATCTTTTATATAAAACAAAAATCTTTTCTTTAGAAAATTAGAAAACTGGCAAGGTATTAATACTAATATCATCTTTTAAAAATATATAATAAAAAGGGAAGAATTTCTCCTTCTCCCTGTAGAGATTACTCTATAAACTCAGAATTCTGAATGATACACACTTTGCCCTTCCCAAGGGCAGCATAAACAATGGGATAAGTGGCCCGCACAACCCTTATAGGTTAGAAGGTCATACAAATCATAGTGTGCCTGTTAGCATTTGATGAAGCACCATCATTTTATCAGTGAGGAAACTTGCTGAATTGGAATAGTATTACATTTGTAGAACTTTTAAATATATTTTTTAAAGTGCTTTCATATTCTTACCACTGTGATAAAGGCAGGTATTATTGTCCTCGATTCCCAGGTGGGGAAACTGAGACTCAAGGAGATGAAGGGACTTGTTCAAACCCCAAAACTTGGCTGCAGACCCTTCTAAGTTCTCAGGGTAGAGAGGTTGTTTGTTGACATGGTTTCCCTTTTTCAGTTTCATTCTCAGTCACTCCCTCTTCCTGGGCTTTAGAAGGAAACTTTGAAAGTCTAGCCAGAGTGCACCGATGGCCACAGGAATTCCTTTGCCCTTGACCTGCATCGTAGCCTCTGCCCCCTTACCAGAGTCATCTCCCAAAGCCTTACCTAGTTTGTCCTGGGCAGCCGACTTTTCTGCCTTCAAGGCTTCTTTGTAGTTTTTCTCCAACTCACTGAGCTGTGCTGCGTGAGCTTCCTTGAGCTCCCTGTGGGGCCCCAGGAGAAGGCCAGAGTCACTTGTGGGGGGTCCACCTGATCTCAGCTCCCCTCCTCACACAGGCAGCTGGTGGGCCGGCAGCGGGGCCCTCACTTGCTGACACATTCTTCTGGCATCCATCCAGAAACGGTTGAGGAGACCTCTGTTTTCACCATCCACTATTTTGAATGGAGTCATTGGGGGGGCCATAGACTACCCCCAACAACAGGGTCTTTGCTTACAGCAAAGGAACTGTGAGCTGATTAACACCCAGGATAATTTTAGAGCCTAGGTTCTTGCCAGGCTCCATTCCAGGAGGCAGATGCTGGCAGTGTTCAAGAAGGGCATTAAAATACAAGGCTGTAGGAGCTGTCAAGCCAAGAAAAGACCTGGAGGAACCTTAAATGCATACTGTTAAGTACAAGAAGTCAGTCTGAAAAGCCTACAGGCTGTATGATTCCAACTATATGAAATTCTGGAAAAGTCACATCTACAGAAGTGGTCAAAAGATCAGTGGTTTCTGGAGGTTAGTGGGGAAACAGCAGTGAACAGGCAGAGCCCAGAGGATTTTTAGGGCAATGAAATTATTCTGTATGATACTGTAATGGTGGATACATGACACTAAGCATTTATCAAAACCCATAGAATCTGCAGTATCAAGAGTGACTTCCCTGATGATCCGATGGTTGGGAATCTGCCTCCAAAGCAGGGGACACGGGTTCAATCCCTGGTCAGGGAACTAAGATCTCCCATGTTTTGGGGAAATCAAGGTCAAGTACCACAACTAGAGAGGCTCTTTCACTGCAACTAGAGAAAGCCCGCATGCAGCAATGAAAACCCAGCGCAGCCAAAAGGAAAAAAAGGAATGAACTCTAACATAAACTAAGACTTTGGGAGTAGGCTCATTGATTGTAACGAATGCCCCATGGTGGTGGGGCAGGATGTCAATGATGACAAAGGTTGTGCAGGTGTGGGGCCAGGGGGTATGTGGAAATTCTCTATACTTTTTTTTTTTTAACTATTTATTTGGCTGCACCGGGTCTTAGTTGCAGCATGTGGGATCTAGTTCCCTGACCAGGGATCGAACCTGTGCCCTCTCCATTGGCAGCACAGAGTCTTAGCCACTGGACCACCAGGGAAGTCCCAAAATTCTCTATACTTTATGTTTTACTGTGAATCTGAAAAATAGTCTATTAATAAAATAAATAAGCTAAATAATTAATTAAAAAAAATTAAAAGCAAGTTTGCAACACCTATGAGGACTTCTCTCCAGCAGGACTAAGAAAGGGACTTTGTGGGTCTTCTCATTCACACAGACAGCACATCTCCTTTTTCTTCCCCTTGGTTTATCTCTCGGCTCTGGCTCCTGCCCTCCGGTGCTTTCTTCCCATTTTGCCCAGCCTTGAGCTCACAGCCAAGATGGTAGAGGAGAGGGGAGGGAGAGGAGGGGGGCAGGGAGAGACTGGGCTGAAAACAATAGTAGTTTACCATGGAAATCTCATAGAGAACTGAAAATTGTTTCTTCTTAGCAATCAACTGAGAGGGAGATTATAATTGAAATAACTGGATTATAAAGTGCAAAGTCAGGAATAACCTCTGTGCTGTTTCAGTGGCCTCAGATCAAACCATCCTGCTCTCCAAAGACATGTCTCTCATCTCCCCCACCCCTTGCACACCCCACTGTCTGAAATCCCAGTGAACTGAAATCCTTAGGGCCTGCAGTACACAGGAACTTGTGCCAGAAAGCATACCTCGTCTTGCTTTCAAAGTTCTTCTGCATCTCGGCACAGCGGAGATCCATTTCATTAGAGAGCTGGAAATGAGGCCAGGCCAGTGTTAACAAGACAGGAATGAGGGCCCCACTCCCACTTCAACTTGCAACTTCTGAAAAACCTTCCCATTCATGGGGTACCCCCAACTGCCCTCACCTCTCCCACACAGTTACTGAAGGAATGAAACAATTCTTGCCTCTGTGTTGTTTGGTATGAAATCAGTTCATGATGTTGGTGCGTGGAAACCATTCCTTTCACTGATTTTTGGGCAGGTTTTTTCTCTTTGGCTGGATGTAAGCTTTATAAGGTCATGGCCTTTGGATTTGGGGATACGTAACTCAATCTAGCAATCATTTATTGTGCAAAAGTCTTGACCAGGAAAAGTCAAACAGGCCGAAGACTCAGGCCCTGTCTTCGATGAATTTAAAGATCATGTTAATAAATCCTTGGCAGAATGACTGTGTTTCCAGAGGCAGGGAGTGCTCAGATGCTGGTGACCCTCTGTTCTAACACACTGGGGCCTCTGGCTGGTGTCTCAGGAGGAGTGGACTCTGCCAGCTGGGACAAGCGTTGGGGGGCCAGCACTTCTCCCCGCTGTGCAGTCACACAACAATGTGGGGTGTGACGGGAAGAATGCAAGAATCACAATGTGAAATCCCTCCATCGAAATAATCTCTAAATATGTCTTCAGTAGGGCCGGTGTTTTGAAAGCGTGTGTTTTGCCCAAGAACACACCAAGGATGAGTTGAGTGATCTCATGCAAATTATTTAACTTCCTGAGTCTCAATTTCCTCTCTGTAGAAGGTGACCACAAAAACAGGGTTTTCAGAGAAATACAGGGATGAATCACCAGAAGGGAAGTTCTCAGCCTGAGTCCTAGGCTGGGTCACTATAGGATTCAGATACATCTGGGGTGTGTCAGAAGGTGAGGGGCTGCCTGCTGGGAAGTCACCCTTCACACGTGGCTTCCAGTAACAGCAAGCATGGTGCAGGTTGGGGGTGGAGGGAGTAATGAGCGGATGGGGAAGAGATGTAAGTGTCGCTCTGGTTTGTCACTCCAGCCCAGGACACCAGGCACCTCTGCTTGGGGTGGGGAAGAAGAATCCGTGATAAAGCGGATGGTAAGATCTAAAGGGTGGAGAAGGCAATGGCAACCCACTCCAGTACTCTTGCCTGGAAAATCCCATGGATGGAGGAGCCTGGTAGGCTGTGAACCATGGGGTCGCTAAGAGTCGGACACGATTGAGCAACTTCACTTTCGCTTTTCACTTTCACACATTGGAGAAGGAAATGGCAACCCACTCCAGTATTCTTGCCTGGAGAATCCCAGGGACAGGGAGCCTGGTGGGCTGCCGTCTGTGGGGTCGCCCAGAGTCGGACACGACTGAAGTGACTTAGCAGCAGCAAGATCTAAAAGGAGTGTCACCATAGTCCCCAGGAGACACAAAGAGTGCAAACTGAAATCAGCAGATTCGGGAGAGTGGGCTTCAGCAGTTTCAACAGCAACAGGAAGTGGGACTGGAGGCTTCTGGGCAGTTTTTGAGCGAAATTGAAGTACTGATCAAGCTGGTGCCATTAGCAAGAGTTTCAGCAAGGTCTGAAATGAAACTCATCACACAGGGCATAGCGGGCTCTGGTGGAAATCGCTGGTGCCCCCTAGTGGAGCAACCCACTGCAGTACTCTTGGCTGGAAAATTCCATGGATGCAGGAGCGTGGTAGGCTACAGTCCACGGGGTCGCAAAGAGTTGGACACGACTGAGCGACTTCACTTTCTTTCTTTCCTAGTGGAAAAGATAGTGGCATTTTGAGCATGCCAGAGAAGCCCAGGGAGCTCCTGGAAATTGACTTAGGCCTGAAGATCAAACCAGTCAGTCTCAAAAGGAAATCAACCCTGAATGTTGTAAGGACTGACACTGAAGCTGAAGCTCCAATAATTTGGCCACCTGATGCGAAGAGCCAACTCATTGAAAAAGACCCTGATGCTGGGAAAGATAGATAGTAGGATGAGAAGGGGACGACAGAGGATGAGATGGTTGGGTGGCATCATCAACTCAATGGACATGAGTTTGAGCAAGTTCCAGAAGATAGTGATGGACAGGGAAACCTGGCATGCTGCAGATAAATGGGGTCACAAAGAGTCAGACATGACTGAGCGACTGAACAACAATTAGAGGAAGGACTTGAGTTCTTGGCAATTATGGATGAGGATGGAGTCAGGGAAATATGATGGGGTGACCACAGTCTTAATCTGCAGAGCTGTTGCTTGGGCAACCTAGCTCCCATGAGTCAGGGACTTGGCCTCTTGTCTCGAACATAGCAGGTCATCTGAAGCTATCGGTCTTTCCCCTTCCCATAGCTCACTCAAAGACCACTCACCAATTTTTGGGCAGAACGATGGTCTCTGTTCATTTGCTCTATGATCACTGTCAGCTCTGAGATCTGTTCTTTGAGGTCAGCAATGATATCAGTCCTGCGGGACAAGTAGCCCATCACCCACAGAGCTTCCAGGCTTCCAGGGCCCTCCCTGCGCATGGCCGGCTCTGGCCCGGTGAGAGCCAGACTGTGTTCTGCACTTCCTCCATCATCATGGGGTGGGGGTGCAGGGGCAGAGGGTGGGCTGGGAGAAGGAAATTTGGCAGTAGGGTTGTTGAGCTCAGACACAGACAGCCCTTTTGGGCAGACTGGCCAAAAGCGAGTAGGGGTAGTTTGGTGACTCTAGATTAGAAGAGAAAGAGGAGGATGTCAGAAATCTATTAGGCTTTGACCTTGACTCAGTAAAGATAGTTGAAATGGAGGAGGGAGATGTTCAGAGGATTAGGAAATGAGTTGGGGGGAATAGAATTGACGCTGACAGTGACTCATAGACAAGGAACGGGCTGGAAACAGAACAAAGAAGGGATTTAAGAGCGTGGCTTTCAGAATAGATTGTGGATGTTTGTGATTCTTGGGCCTCCATGAAATCTGTAAGATTACTCAGCTCTCTCTGGTTGAGCTGGAGTAAACGGGGTGGCAGGCAGTGCAGCAGAGATGAGGTCCTTGATTCAATACATCGAGAAAAGAAGAGAGGATGTAGGAGGAGATGGGGGAAAAGGAGATATGAGTTAGAGATTCAAGAGGTAGAATGAAAAGGATGTGGGGACTGACTTTATATGGTCCTGGAGGATGGGGAGTCGGTGAGCCTTGAATGACAGAGGGGGTGGCATAGGCTCAACTGGAATGGAATCAGGCCAGAGTCTTACACACCGCATCTCTCAGAGGCATTAGTGAGTGTTATCTTTGGACATTAGGAAAAAGATGCAGACTCGGGCCTCCCAGAAGTCCTGACTTTACTCTCAGTTCTCATTCTTCGAATTCAGACCATTGTATGAGTATCTCATCTACTCATTACCTTCAGGAACAACTACTCTCCTTTAGGATGAGTGAAACCAACCCAGTCATTTTCCAGATCAGCTGCCTGACTTGTCCATCCATCCCCCTGACTCCAGTGGGCTCTGAGCAGGGAGGTGGGTGCAGAGAGGAGCCAGCACAGGGCTGAGCGAAGGGACACTGTGGACTGGGTGTCAAGAGAGGGTTTGTCCTTGGGACAGGAGGGGAGAAGTCTGGGGAGCTGGAGGGAGTTCAAGGACATTACCTGGAAATTTTGGCTTTGTCCATGTTCTCCAATTCTGAATGTTTTTTCCTATCAAACATCTCATCTCCCAAGGTGACAGAAATCTGCTCCCTGTTCCGAACGAGGCGGTAGCCAGGTGACACATCTATCACTTCCTGGGCATCAAGGTGGAAGGCGAGGTCATATTACAGACTTGGAATGTTGGGATTGCTCCAGTATTCCTCTAGGGCCTTACTCACATCTTAGACCCACGAGGTGGGGTGTTCCCCTGTAGCCTCCCCCAGTTTCCTCTCTCCTGAAACCAAATTGCAAGACTCAGCTGGTCCCTGGGTGTCCCCATAGGCTTCTCAAACCCAACATGTGCAAAACCCAAACGGTGACCCCTGCTCCCTGCTCTGCCTTTGAGCCCTGCTCCTCTTCAGCATTCTCCTTCCAGATGCCAGGCGGCGGCTGGGCATTGTGGACGCTGCTCAGGTTTTGGAATTAGATAGGCCTGAGTTTAAATCCCAACTCTGCCACTAGCCACAATTATTCAGCATCTCTGAGCTTCAGTTTGCTTATCAGAAAATGAAGATAATAACTCTTCATCAAAGGGCGTTTTTGACGAATAAACAAAATAACACATGAGAAAATACCTAGCACTATTGAGAACAAAACAAAACTCAAAATTCTGGTTGGTTCCACCCAATCATCCATCTGGGCAGGGCTACCAACCAGCGTGGACCAGGAGAAGATGCACGGTCTTCTTTTAAAAAGATTTTTTGATGTGGTCTTTCTTTCTTTTTTTTTTTTTTTAATTAAAAAAAGTCTTTATTGAATGTGTTACAGTATTGCTTCTGTTTAACGTTTTGGTTTTTTGGCCCCAAGGCATGTGGGATCTTAGCTCTCTGACCAGAGGTCGAACCCGTGCCCCTGCATTGCAAGGCGAATTCTCAAGCACTGGACCGCCGGGCTAGTCCCAGATGTGCTGTCGTGAGCTGTGCAGGATGCCCTGTGGCATCTGTTATCTCCTAACTCTGCCTCAGCTTCATCCTGTCTTCACCACACCCCTGCCCCTCATGTGGTCCAAGGCCGCTGTCATCTTGCTCCTTGGCTCTGCTGATCTCTTCTCAGTTGGCCTCTCTGCCTTTAGCCTGGCTCCCCTAAAGTTCATCATCCTCTCCACCTAGAGGAATATTGCATTTTTGTTTATCTTTTTTCCTGACCATTGAGAGACTGTGTGATCTTCACACAAGAGAGGTGGAGCAGGGGAAGAGAGGCAAGGAAAATAGATACAAGCAGAGAGTGTAAAAAGGGCCAATAAAACCCCACTGGAGGGCATTTTCTAAAAATGTAAACCTGACCTGTGTCAGACCCCTAAAGGCTCCCAGACACCAAGAGAACTAGGTCTAAATTCGAGGCAGGTGTCACGTCCTTCTGGGTGCGGTCCCATCTCTTTCTCCAGCACCCTCCTGTCCCTGCTCCTTTCTTCTCATCCTCCCATCCCAGCTCCTCCCAGGTGCCCTGGTGGTCTGTCCTCTTGTCTTTGTGGGTTCCCAAGCGCAGCAGAGGGTTTCCTGCATCTGGGCTTAAGCTGTTCCCTGGCCTGGACTGATTGCCACCATCCGGTTTCTGTGGGAGACTCGCCTCACCTTATACCCTATAAGGCAGCAGAAAGTGGTAATTAATGCTTTCTTTAGGATCCAGCTGAGCTGAGTTCAAGTCCCAGTTCTACCCCTCACCAGCAACACATTAAATGTGATCTTGATAGATGCTCCTCAGGGGATCATTGCACGGATTCGAGGAGGTGAGTGTGTGTAAAAGATCTGTCTTCACATAGTGGGTCTCAATAAATGTTAGCCCCACTGCCCTCGTCCCAGTTTTACTCACATTAGGTAATTTATTGCTGTCCTCTTGTTTTCCTAAATGGACTTTCATTCTGTAAGAGAAAGGCATGCTCAGAAAGCAGTCGGGGCAAAAAGGAAGGTTGGTACACAGATTGTGATGAAATGGTAAGTACTAAAAAAGTAGGAAATCAATCCATCACTAGCCTAATAGTAGAACCATTCCTAAAACAAGGGCCTAGAAACTTCACATGAAGATCCAAGCACTCTCCTATGAGCCGGTGCCTAAGCTTCGATGCACATGCGTTTTAGTGACATCCTTGCTGTGTCTGCACGACTGCCTTTCTTCCTATCTGCACTGGAAATTGGTGTTCTGGGAACCTGAACGTGCCCAGGGTTAAATAAATTCAGGGTAAGCAAAGTGTTACTGTTCTGAGAGCTGGTGTTAACCCTGATTATAATTAATATTTTTTTCCAGATACAGAAACATGAGCATAGGGTCAGGTACTCAAATGTCATAAGAGTATTTACAGGGGCGCTTACCTGGGATGTTGGAAGAGTCAAGTAAGAGTGACTATTCTGCTATGGTGGCAAGCAGCACAAATTGGACTGTGTCATTCTTCTCAGAATCCTCAGATGGCTTCCTACGTGTTATGGACTAAATTGTGTCCCTCCCATAATTCACCATATTGAAATCCTAACACCTGCCGTCCCAGAATGTGACTGTATTTGGATTTACGAACTTTAAAGAAGTGACTGAGTTAAAATGAGGCCGTTAAGGTGGGCACTAATACCATTTTCCTGGTGTTCTTGCAAGAGACCTTAGCACACACAGTGAGAACCCTGGATGTGCACGCACAAAGCAGAGACCCGGTGAGGTGTGGCAGGCGGGCAGCCATCTGCAAGCCAAGGAGAGAGTCCTCACCAGAGGTCAACCCTGCCAGCATCTTGATCCTGGACTCCCAGCTTCCAGAACTATGGGACAATAAATTTCTGCTGCTTAAGCCTCTTAGTCTGTGGTTTTTGTTATGGTGGCCCCAGCAGTGAAGACACCATCCCTTTTGGAGTGAAAATCGAAGTTCTTATGGTGGCCAGCACACTTCCCTGTGGGTTTCCTACTGTTATTACTAAATTACTATGAATTTAGTGGCTTAGAACAACACCTTGTTATGTTTAGTTCTAAAGTCAAAGTCTTTTAAAACGGGTCTTCCTGGGTTAAAATCCGAGGTGTTGGTCCGGTTGTCTTCCTCCTGGTGGCTCTGGGGGTGGAATCTACTTCCTTGCCTTTTCCAGCTCCTAGAAGCTGCCCCTACTCCTTGTAGCCTCGTCCTCTGTCCTCAAAGCCCAAAGGTCATCGCTCCAACCTGTGCTTCTGTTGTCGCGTCTCCTTCTCCGACACGCTGACTTCCTCTTTCACAGGTGAGGCCTTTTACTTTCACATTAAGTCCACCTTTACATTACATCCTGGATAATCCAGCATGATCTATCAGCTGCTGAGCAACCTAATTCCATCCACCACCTTCCTTTCCCCTCAGCAAGTAACAGAACAAAGTGACGGTTTCCAGGGATTAGGACGTGCACTTCTGCGGGGAGGTAGGCAGGTGATTGTTACTCTGTGGACTGCATTCAGCATCTCTGCAGCTTCTTTGAGCTCATGTCCCCACACTCTCTCCCTTCCTCCACTGGCCGCACATGGGCCACTTTTCTTTCCAGGAAAACATCAGATGTGCCAAGCAAGTTCCCACCCAGGGCCTCCGTATTCACTGTCCCCTTTGCCAGGAGTGCTGGACCCCAGTGGTCAGCGTTGTTCCTGCTGACCTCTTACCCAGGGATTGCCCTGATCTCTCTCTGCAAAATCACAAGCCCCCCTCACCATCCCGTCCTCCCGATGCCTGCGCTGTTTTTTCACAAAGTGCTTGCAGACTTCGGATGGATTTATAAGTTCATGGTCATCTCCCCAGCCCTCCCCACCAGAATGCAAGTCCAGGAGAGCAGAGACTTTGCCATGTTCATTGCTGTCTCCCTGCACCTGACTCAAAGTCTAGCAAATAGTAGGTGCTCAGTAAATGGTTTCCAAATAAATAAGTAAATAGAATACAAAGTTTCATGCAAAGGCTTAAACCTAAATTACACCGGATAAGCTTATAAATGTGAATGAAAATTTTAATTGATGAGTAAAAACAGAGCTGCAGTCTACAGAAATCCTTAGACATAGTAAAGTCATCAAGAAAAGGATGAGTGCACGCCATAAGTCTGTGGGAGGCTTTGGGTTAAGGACGTGCGTGGGCATTCAAGGCTTTTAGGGCAGGGAGGGGTTCTCTGGGGCACCCTGCTGAGAACTCCTTGGAAGTGAATTTGAAAGCAGTGAGGGCAAAGGGCCACAGAATCCACCTGTAGGAGCTAAGGTTTGGAGGAAATCCCAGTGCGTTTCGGCATTTCTCTGACAACACTTGGGAGCAGTTACCTCAAGTCAGGGCAGGTTGTAAAGGCCTAGAAGGGAGATTATTTTATTCACATACCTCAAATCGTCCCTGTTCCATGGACGTGAAAACACTTACTTTGGGGTGACAACAGATTTTGTTATCAGTTGGGCGTAATTTTGTTTTCTTCCAGCTGGAGGAAGAGGAGAGAGCCTGACAGTGAAAAAGGAAATCGTGAGAAAGAGAAAATTGGAAATTCAGAAAACTGCTTTAGCACTCTCAGGGAAGGGAGACCCCCCACAGTGACCCCAAATTGGAAGGCACGGTGTGCCAAGGGGAATCTTTATAATCAGGATGGTCTGGGGAACCGCAGGCCGACGGCCCTGGCACTTGTTCGCTGACCAGGGGCTCCTGGGCTGAGGTCCTCTGGTTCCAGAAGCTCTTTGTCCCGCATGGGGGGCCCTGCCATGGCCCTGTCCCTCCTGGGCTTACTCTGCAGATTCCTCACTGAAACCACACTCCGCCCCAGCTGGCCCGTCCAGAGGGCTCTGCAGCCAACAGGTGAGTAAAGCCGGGCTTTCTGGCCGCTTTAGGATTTTGCTGCCAAGCTGACTGTTTTGGAAATCTTGTGAGAGAAAGAGGGCTGCCCCACTCCACGGAACCCAAGCCCTCAGGCCACACTCCATCCTGGATAATCCTTACTTGGGCTTCATCGAGGAGGTCTTCCTTGGTGGCTGAGGGGTCTTGATTAGCTTTCGTGGCCCCAGGTTCCAGGGATCCCAGCAGGTGCAGTAGACGAGGGGGTTGGGGTACATGGCAGGTCAGGGGCTGTCTTGGCTGCTGGGTCAGGAGGCCTCACCGAAGCGGGAAAACAGCAGCAGAGTCACACTGTTGAGAGTCAGAGCAACAACGCTTAGAGACGAATTGGGAAGAGCCCAGAGAAAGCCCAAAGCACAGATGACAGATTCTGGAAGCTGTCAGTGTGGTACAGGGTCTTGAATATAGCACAACACCTCACCTCTGGCCACCCAGGAGATCTGACTTGAAAGCCATTTAACATTTGATGTCGTTGTTATTTAGTCGCTCAGTCATGTCCAACTCTTGCAACCCCATGGACCGCAGCCTACCAGGCTCCTCTGTCCACGGGATTTCCCAGACAAGAATTCTGGAGTGGGTTGTCATTTTCTTCTCCAGGTGATCTTCCTGACCCAGGAGCAAACCCGCATCTCCTGCATTGGCAGGCGGGTTCTTTACCACTTAGCCACCTGGGAAGGAGTCGTGGAGGGCTTACTATGGGCCAGATCCACAATAAGTCATCAGTTATTGTTGTGCCAGCTTTACAGATGAGGACAGTGAGGCTCAGAAAGCTAACAGAGGTAGCAAGTCACAAAGTTGGAAACAAACACAAGTCTATCTGACTCCTGAGCACTTGCTCTTCCATCAGGTCACACGAGCTATCTCTGAAGGGCAGAGAAATGCCTGTAACAGGTAGGTCATGCATAGACCTTCCCAGAAAAGCAGCTCTGTGACTCAGATTACAGTGCAAGGGAATCTTCCAGGTTCTCTTTCCTGGTCACCGGCCTGAACTGCACAGCCAAAACTCTTCCTTCTGGGCTTCATAAAAACAAACAACTCTGTAACAAAGGTTTGCATGAAAAACAACTATCAGGTAAACAAGGAGGCTTGACCACACTTGTTTATCTTCTTTCTTTTCCGGAACTCCACTAAAATGGGAGTACAGATTAAGAGATATTTAATTCCACAAGAACAGAGAGGAGGAGAGAGGAGACAATATCGCAGAAGTGATGTCCACATGGGTTTGGCACTGTGACGCCCTCACTTAGTACACCACAGGAAACTACAGCTTATGAGCCTGCAAAGGATGTACAAACCAGCAGAAGCCAGTTTCCAGGAGAAAGCCCCCCACGATGCAGGGTTAGAACTGGATTATCTGATGTTTGGGATGGGTATTCGACATCTGTTGGAGCACATGGTAGGTCAAATAGTGTTCCTTCCCCTTCCTCCCCTCCCCATGTTCTAAGGAAATATGTTACCTTACATGCCAGAAGGTGCTTTGTAGATGTGATTAAGGATTTACCTCAACCAGTTTTTTTTCTTCTAGTTTTTATTAAAGTATATTTGATATACAATATATTTAGTTCAGTTCAGTTGCTCAGGCATGTCTGACTCTTTGTGACCCCATGAACTGCAGTCCAAGTCCAAGTCCAAGGGAGTCCAAGTCTTCTCCAACACCACAGTTCAAAAGCATCGATTCTTTAGCACTCAGCTTTCTTTATAATCCAACTCTCACTTCTATACATGACTACTAGAAAAACCATAGCTTTGACTAGACGGACTTTTGTTGGCAAAGATACGTCTCTGTTTTTTAACATGCTATCTAGATTGGTCATAACTTTTCTTCCAAGGAGCAAGCGTCTTTTAATTTCATGGCTGCAGTCACCATCTGCAGAGATTTTGGAGTCCAAAAAAATAAAGTCACTGTTTCCACTGTCTATTTGCCATGAAGTGATGGGACCAGATGCCATGATCTTTGTTTTCTGAATGTTGAGTTTTAAGCCAACTTTTTCACTCTCCTCTTTCACTTTCATCAAGAGGCTCTTTAGTTCTTCCTTAATTTCTGCCATAAGGGTGGTGTCATCTGCGTATATGAGGTTATTGATATTTCTCCTGGCAATCTTGATTCCAGCTTTTGGTTCACCCAACCCAGCGTTTCTCATGATGTACTCTGCATATAAGTTAAACAAGCAGGGTGACAATATATAGCTTTGACGTACTCCTTTTCCTATTTGGAACCAGTCTGTTGTTCCATGTCCAGTTCTAACTGTTGCCTCCTGAACTCCATACAGAATTCTCAAGAGCCAGGTCAGGTGGTCTGATAGTCCTATCTCTTTCAGAATTTTCCACAGTTTGCTGTGATCCACACAGTCAAAGGCTTTGGCGTAGTCAGTAAAGCAGAAATAGATGTTTTTCTGGAACTCTCTTGCTTTTTCAATGATCTAGCAGGTGTTGGCAATTTGATCTCCAGTTCCTCTGTCTTTTCTAAATCCAGCTTGACCATCTGGAAGTTCATGGTTCACATACTGTTGAAGCCTGGCTTGGAGAATTTTGAGCATTACTTTGCTAACCTGTGAGATGAGTGCAACTGTGCAGTAGTTTGAACATTCTTTGGCATTGCCTTTTTCTGGGACTGGAATAAAAACTGACCTTTTCTAGTCCTGTGGCCACTGCTGAGTTTTCCAAATTTGCTGGCATATTGAGTGCAGCATTTTCACAGCATCACCTTTCAGGATTTGAAATAGCTCAGCTGGAATTCCATTATCTCCACTAGCTTTGTTCATAGCTATGCTTCCTAAGGCTTACTTGACTTCGCATTCCAGGATGTGTGGCTCTAGGTGAGTGATGACACCATCGTGATTATCTGGGTTGTGAAGATCTTTTTTGTATAGTTCTTCTGTGTATTCTTGCCACCTCTTCTTAACAACTTCTGCTTCTGTTAGGCCAATACCATTTCTGTCCTTTATTGTGCCCATCTTTGCATGAAATATTCCTTTGGTATCTCTCATTTTCTTGAAGAGATCTCTAGTCTTTCCCATTCTATTGTTCTCTATTTCTTTGCATTGATCACTGAGGAAGGCTTTCTTATCGCTCCTTGATATTCTTTGGAACTCTGTATTCAGATGTTTATAGCTTTCCTTTTCTCCTTTACATTTAGCTTCTGTTCTTTTCTCAGATATTTGTAAAGCCTCTTCAGACAACTATTTTGCTTTTTTGCATTTCTTTTTCTTGGGGATGGTCTTGATCCCTGTCTCTTGTACAATGTCATGAACCTCTGTCCATTGTTTATCAGGCAATCTGTCTGTCAAGTCTAATCCCTTGAATCTATTTCTCAGTTCCACTGTATAATTGTAAGGGATTTGATTTAGGTCATACCTGCATAGTCTAGTAGCTTTCCCCTACTTTCTTCAATTTAAGTCTGAATTTGGCAATAAGTTCATGATCTGAGCCACAGTCAGCTCCTGGTCTTGTTTTTGCTGACTGTATAGAGCTTCTCCATCTTTGGCTGCAAAGAATATAATCAATCTGATTTCAGTGTTGACCATCTGGTGATGTCCATGTGTAGAGTCTTCTCTTGCATTGTTCTCTTGTGTTGACCATCTGGTGATGTCCATGTGTAGAGTCTTCTCTTGTGTTGTTGCTCTGACCAGTGCGTTCTCTTGGCAAAACTGTATTAGCCTTTGCCCTGTTTCATTCCGTACTCCAAGGCCAAATTTGCCTGTTACTCCAAGTATTTCTTGACTTCCTACTTTTGCATTCCTGTCCCTTATAATCTGAGGACATCTTTTTTGGGTATTAGTTCTAGAAGGTCTTATAGGTCTTCATAGAACTGTTCAACTTCAGCTTCTTCAGCATTACTGGTTGGGGCTTAGACGTGGATTAATGTGATATTGAATGGTTTGCCTTGGAAATGAACAGAGATCATTCTCTCATTTTTTTTTTTTTTAAATAAGATGTCATGACATCGGTTTAATCAGAGAATACACAGATAATTTTATCTTAATGCTTCATAGTCGTTAGTATGAACAGGGCATTTTTGATGCTGAAACCTTCCAAATACAACATACATCTTTATAGTTTTCAAGTTCAGGCTTGGCACATCCTGGTAGAGTTATAAATGACTTATGATACTTTATGTAATAATATGATTTTACTCTATGCTTTAAAGCCACATGTTTAAAAAGTGAACTCAGTTCATAACAATTTGAAAGAAAGTCGGGACAAAAAGTCCTAGTTCTCAGGCCACCTTCAGGGTGCCAGACATCCCAAGAAAAGCAGGTTTGTTCCAATGTGGTGTGGCCTTTCAAAGGAAGTGGAGGTGGCGTAGAAGATAATGCTATTTGCAAGATGTCCTTTTCTCTCCTGAATCACCACTGGGAAAGTGCTCTCCTGAGGACTCAGGGATGCTCTGCTGCAAGTCCAGGCATCTGTGGTCACTGGGTGGTGGCAGGCTTCAGTCACCAGCCTGCCTGGATGTAGGGGAAGACAGAACTCTAATCCTGCCAGCAGAGTGAGGGTGAACTTGAGCCTCTGCAGTCTTCAGACTCCAAGGTAGTGTCCAATATACCAACAATCTCTTTACTTTTGTAAAGGGCCTAATAATGACCAGTGCCTTATCCAATGTGATTCCATGGGATTTATTTGTATTTTTTAAATTTTTAAAAGACTTTTATTTATTTTTTAGTTTTTGGCCATGTAGCATGTGGGATCTTAGTTCCCTGACCAGAGACTGAACTTGTGCCTTCGTGGTGGAAGCATGGAGTCTTAACCACTGAACCACCAGGCAAATCCCATGGGATATGTTTTTGAAACAAATACGCTGGAATTTACATACTGAATGAACACTGTAAACTTCGAAGGAGTTACCTTCTTTTAACAATGCCACCATCATTCAAGCTATCTTTGATACTCTACTTTGAACCCTGACACTACGGTTTATGGTACACTTAAAATAATCTTTACAAAGATGACAAGATTTTGACTTTAGGGTAGGTCTGATATTATGTAAGTCATCAAAAAAAGAGAAATCTGAACAATTCAGTCTCACTCTGAGCTAATTTTAAGGGTCAGCTAGTGTGTCCTTACAGCATAAAGTGCTCAGCCAATATTTTCTAGAAGAACAAGTCTTAACATCTGTTGTCAATGGTGGCTTTCTTTGTGAATAGCAATTTAAGATTCTAAAGTAAGAAAGCTGTTGCCTTAAATTATTATAAACTTACTAAAAAGGCTATGTTGTTGTTCAGTTGCTAAGTCATGTCCAACTCTTTTGTGACCCCATAGACTGTAGCCTGCAAGGCTTCACTGTCTATGGGATTTCCCAGGCAAGAATACTGGAGTGGCTTGCCATTTCCTTCTCCAGTCGTTCTCTCATTTTTGAGATTACATCCAAGTACTGCATTTTGGACTCTTCTGTTGACTGTGATGGCTACTCCATTTCTTCTAAGGGGTACAATATGTTAGTTTCCAGTATACAACACAGTGATTTGACATTTATATACATTATAAGCTAATAAAAGTCTAGTATCCATTTGTCACATGCAAAGTTATTACAATGTTATTGACAATATTCCCTATGCTATATATTATATCTCTATGATAGTTATTTTATAACTGGAAATTTGTACCTCTTGTTCCTCTTCACCTATTTTGCCCAAGTTTTTAACCCCTCCTTTTTCTGGCAACCACTTTGTTCTCTGTATCTATGAGTCTGTTTCTGTTTTGTCCTGTTTGTTCATTTGCTTTTTTTTTTGAAGTCATTATTAAGTTTTTGTTGAAAATAACTCATGTTCAAAAAGAAAGGCCAATATGGTGTGTTATCAGAATAGTGTAAATCAGAGTTGATTGGCTGGTTAAAAAGTCATATGGAAAAGTTGAAAGGAAACTGAGTTTTAAGAGAGTGTAAATAACTAAAATATTTTAAAATGTTATATTAAAATTAGAAATTTTATACTAAAGATATACTACAATATACTGGAATGTTTGCAAAAATGAAAAGGGTGCTTTGCTTTTTAGATTCCACATATAAGTGAAATCATACTGTTTGTCTTTCTCTGACTTATTTCACTTGGCATAATAGTCTCTAGGTCCATTCATATTATTGCAATGGCAAGATTTCATTCTTTTTTGTGACCTAGTAATATTCCATTATTTCTCTCTTCACAACATTCTTTACTTAAATTCCCCTTGGGTTTTGGAATCATTGGGCCTGATTTTGCACAGAAAATCTGCTTATCATCTGTGGGGCTCCAATAAATGTACTTTCATTTTTACAAGTCTCAGCTTCCTCATCTGCAAAATGAGGGGAAAATTCATGCCTCCTTACTGGGTTCTCCGGCACATGAAATGAGACCATGTCAGGAAAGTTCTCAGCACACTGCCTTGCATACATTAGGGTTTCAAAAACTGACAAATGAGTTTAGGAACATTATGAAAAAGGTATTTTGTTTACAGAAGCTTTTATTTCTAAATTTTTGGGAGAATAGGCTTTTTTAAAAATACGTGTTAAATTGAATTATGTTCATTGTAAAGAAAATAACACCGAAAAGCCTAATGAAGTAAAAATAATCCAAAATACTAGCATCTAGAGATGACCACTGAAAATATTTTGGTGAGTGCCCTCTAGAATTCTCTCTAGTCTAAAGAAACAGATGCATAATTTTCCATAAATGGAAACAAATTCTACTTACATCCTAGATATGCCTTTTTAAACATATAGTCAGTAACTATATCCATATACAATCATAGAATTATTTTTAAACTTAAGTTTACTGTGGAGAAATTTTTAAAATGTACAGAAGTAGAGAAAAGAGTACAGTGAACTCACACATATTGTCACCTAGCTACAATCATTAGCAATTTATGGCTAGTCTCATTCGTCTTAGCTCACCTTTTTAAAAATTGGAGAATAATTGCTTTGGAATGTTGTGCTGGCTTCTGCTGTCCCACAGTGTGAATCAACTGTACGGACACATATCTACCCTCCCTCCTGAGACCCCCTGCCCCTCCGCCACCCCACCCCTCTAGGGCATCACAGAGCACTGAACTGAGTTAGCACACTTTTCTAACACTAGATTATTTTAAAGCAAATCTATAACTTTAATTATTTAAAACAAGCCTTTTAAACAAGACTGAGGACTTCCGTGGTCGTCCAGTGGTTAAGAATCTGCCTGCAAAGCGGGGGACATAGGTTTCATCCCTGGTCCAGGAAGATTCCATGTGCTGCAGGGCAACTAAGCCCACGTGCCAGAACTACTGAGCCCTCACACCCTGGAACCCATGCTCCGCAACAAGAGAGTAGCGCCCGCTCACTGCAACTAGAGAAAGCCCACGTGCGGCATCAAAGACCCAAGAGAACCAAAAATAAACAAATAGAGAAATAAATTAAAAAAGTCTGACATTTGTTTCTATATTATCATGACTTTGTAAATTTCTCTTTTATGAATGTACCCACTTATATTTTTAGCTAGTTTTGTATTGATAAACATTTGCTTGTTTCCTTTTTTTCTGATTATGAGCAATACCTTGGTGCATATTCTTTTGCTCTTAAAAAGTAAAGGCCTCCAAATACTCATGGGAATGATACTCAAAATTATTAACAACAGTAAGACAAGGCTATGGAACAAGTAGAATAGTTGAGGGTTATGGGGTGGAACACAGTGATGGAGGACCCCACTCTCATCCCCACACCGGGTGTTAACCACTAGTTGAATCCTGAGGAGATATGGGGGTGCCAGGAGAATTGTGGAGGTAACCAAGGAGGCAGGCATGACATTTGAGGGGCTTGAACAATGTGTACGCACAGCCAGTATGGCAGTATTTTTATATTTCAATAACTGTGCATACAAGCTAAATGTCAGCCCTCTGCCTTCATACTCCCCCAAGATGGAATCACTGTTAACAGCTTTTTGGGTATCTTTCCAGAAATATTATATAATATTTAAAATTTTTTTACGTAAACAAGGACACACCTAATACACTACACCATGCCTTGCTTTTTTTGGTGTGTGTATATCTGGACTTGCCTGGTGACTCAGTGGTAAAGAATCTGCCTGCCAGGCAGGAAACTCAAGTCTGATCCCTGAGTTAGGAAGATCCCCTGGAGAAGGAAATGGCAACCCACTCTAATATTCTTGCCTGGGCAATCCCATGGACAGACGAGTTTGGCGAGCTACAAATCCAAGGGGTCACAAAACAGTTGGACATGACTTGGCAACTAAACAACAACAGGATATCTAATAGATATTTCCATATCAGCATGGATAGATCTAATGCATACACAGTGGCTAGATGTGCATTTTATGGCTCTAAGACTATAGATGTGTGTGTGTGTGTTTTAGAATCTTGCTCGTCATTCTTTTCCTTTCCTATATCTCTTTCTGACGGTTTTATCTGAGACTTAGTGGACCGAATGTGCCGATTGGTGACCCTGTAGTAACCAGTGAGCTGCTGAGCCTCCAGAAAGGTCACTGGTTAGCATTAGTAATCAGAAGAGAACAACTTTTATGAAACATCTTTCCAAAGAGCTTACCTTGGACTGCCCAAAGATTTGTTTTCCCCATGTAGTTTCTCTTCAAGTCAGGAGTCTTAAAGTCACCATAAGGTTATAGACAAATTCTTTTTCATCAATGCAAAATCAGAATTAATTTTAGGTCAAATCCGGAGGGTTCCAGGATGTGAGATTTTAGTGGTCATTCCAAGTGATTGAAATGCCAGAGCAGAAAATCCACAGTATTCCAGGGAATCCAATAGAAGTCTTTCACAAAGGCTGACCTGGCATGAGCGTGAATTTCCTTTCTGAAGACGATCCAGTTTGAGTCTTTCAGTATTGCAGTGTAAGTCAAACTAGAGGAGAAAGTCACCCCTTCATTCAGACTCTCTTGTGAGAGCTGGAGTTGTGAGATTTCCCCTAGCAGATGGTGAGGAAAGGTTTGTTTCTTTTATTGCTATGGAAACAGAATGGCAGCATCTCATTGGCTCAGGCCCTCAGCTCTTAAGAGAGAAGGCTAGAGAAGCAGCCTTTGAGAAATTCTCCAAGATATGTTTAAGACATACTAAGACATGAGACAAGAGACAAGATCTGTTTAAGACATATTACCAGAGGAAACAGAATGAAGTAGCACTCCTAGGCTTAGTAGGCTGTGGCAGTCGTTTCCAAGCAGGATCTGTGATGGCTCTGTCTTCCTCTGTCATTGGCTCACAGAAACCTAAAACTCTAAAGTAGGCACTTTCTTCCTTGAATTTCAGGCTTTGAAATCTGTTAAAGTACCAGTCAACCAGGGCAGGAGTCCTTTTCAGTTACCAAGGAGCTCAGATTTTTTGCCGTAAAGAAAACTGCTTTTACTTATTACAGAAAAAAAGAAGCTTGTTTATCAAAGACCAGTAGCTTTTATTTTTAATCTACTGCACCTCACTGTATTTTACACATTTTATAAAAAAATTGCATGAAATAATACCCTTATTACATACTATTTTATCTTTCTTTTTAAAATAATTTTAAATTTTTACTTATGTTTAAAAATTATTTTTAAAATTTATTTTCTGTTGGAGCAGAGTTGATTAACAACGTTGTGTTAGTTTCAGGTATGCAGCAAAGTAGTTCAGTTATACATATGTCTATTCTTTTTTAAATTCTTTTCCTATTTATGTTACTACAGAATATTGAGCAGAGTTCCCTGCGCTATACAGTAGGTCCTTGTTAATTATCTATTTTAAATGCAGTAGTGTGTACATGTTAAGAACAAACTCCTGATCTATTCCTTCTTTCAACTATTTTTAACAATGCTTCTAGTTAAAATGAAAGCTGATTATAAATCCATCTTATTGATTTCATGATTCGCTGAAGAGCCACAAGCCGAAGCTTTTAAAACATTGCTATAAGTTCATCCATTCATTCTACTCCATCAGTTCAGTTCGGTTCAGTCACTCAGTTGTGTCCGACTCTTTGCGACCCCATGGACTGCAGCACGCCAGGCTTCCCTGTCCATCACCAACTCCCGGAGCTTGCTCAAATTCATGTCAATCAAGTAGGTGATGCCATCCAACCATCTCATCCTCTGTCGTCCCCTTCTCCTCCTGCCTTCAAGCTTTCCCAGCATCAGGGCCTTTTCCAATGAGTCAGTTCTTCACATCAGGTAGCCAAAGTATTGGAATTTCAGCTTAAACATCAGTCCTTCCAATGAATATTTAGGACTGATCTCCTTTAGGATAGACTGGTTGGATCTCTTTGCTGTCCAAGGGACTCTCAAGAGTCTTCTCCAACACCACAGTTCAAAAGTATCAATTCTTCGTGCTCAGCTTTTTTTATAGTCCAACTCTCACATCCATACATGACTACTGGAAAAACCATAGCTTTGACTAGAAGGAACTTTGTTGGCAAAGTAATGTATCTGGTTTTTAAAATGCTGTCTAGGTTGGTCATAGCTTTTCTTTCAAGGAACAAGAATCTTTTAATTTCACAGCTGCACTCACCATCTACAGAGATTTTGAAGCACCAGAAAATAAAGTCTTTCACTGTTTCCATTCTTTCCCCAACTATTTGCCATGCAGTGATGGGACCAGATGCCATGATCTTAGTTTTCTGAATGTTGAGCTTTAAGCCAACATTTTCACTCTCCTCTTTCACTTTTATCAAGAAGCTCTTTGGTTCTTCTTCACTTTCTGCCATAAGGGTGGTGTCATCTGCATATCTGAGGTTATTGATATTTCTCCTGGCAATCTTGATTCCAGCTTGTGCTTCACCCAGCCTGGCGTATCTCATGATGTATTCTGCATATAAGTTAAATAAGCAGGGTGACGACATACAGCCTTCACGTACTGCTTCCACATTTGGAACCAGTCAGCTGTTCCACTTCCGGTTCTAACTATTGCTTCTTGACCTGTGTACACATTTCTCAAGAGGCAGGTCAGGTGATCTGGTATTCCCATCTCCTGAAGAATTTCACAGTTTGTTGTGATCCACATAGTCATAGGCTTTGGCGTAGTCAATAAAGCAGAAGTAGATACTTTTCTGGAACTCTCTTGCTGTTTTGATGATCCAGCGGGTGTTGGCAATTTGATCTCCGGTTCCTCTGCCTTTTCTAAATCCAGCTTGAACATCTGGAAGTTAATGGTTCACATACTGTTGAAGCCTGGCTTGGGGAATTTTGAGCATTGCTTTGCTAGCCTATGAGATGAGTGTAATTGTGCAGTAGTTTGAACATACCTTGGCATTGCCTTTCTTTGGGATTGGAATGAAAACTGACTTTTTCCAGTCCTGTGGCCACAGATGAGTTTTTCAAATTTGCTGGCATATTGAGTGCAGCACTTTCACAGCATCACCTTTCAGGATTTGAAATCGCTCAACTGGAATTCCATTACCTCCACTAGCTTTGTTTGTAGTGATGCTTCCTAAGGCTCACTTGACTTCGCATTCCAGGATGTCTGGCTCTAGGTGAGTGATCACACCATCGTGGTTATCTGGGTCATGAAGATCTTTTTTGTATAGTTCTTCTGTGTATTCTTGCCACCTCTTCTTAATATCTTCTGCTTCTGTTAGGCCAATACCATTTCTGTCCTTTATTGTGCCCATTTTTGCATGAAATGTTCCCTTGGTATCTCTCATTTTCTTGAAGAGATCTCTAGTCTTTCCCATTCTATTGTTTTCCTCTATTTCTTTGCATTGATCACTGAGGAAGGCTTTCTTATCTCTCCTTGCTATTCTTTGGAACTCTACATTCAAATGGGTAGATCTTTCCTTTTCTCCTCTGCATTTAGCTTCTTTTCTTTTCTCAGCTATTTGTAAGGCCTCCTCAGACAACTATTTTGCTTTTTTGCTTTTCTTTTTCTTGGGGATGGTCTTCATCCCTGTCTCCTGTACAATGTCACGAACTTCCTTCCATAGTTCTTCAGACACTCTGTCTGTCAAATCTAATTCCTTGAATCTATTTCTCACTTTTACTGTATAATTGTAAGGGATTTGATATAGATCATACCTGCATGGTCTAGTGGTTTTCCCTACTTTCTTCAATTTAAGTCTGAATTTGGCAATAAGGAATTCATGATCTGAGCCACAGTCAGCTCCTGGTCTTGTTTTTGCTGACTTTATAGAACTTCTCCATCTTTGGCTGCAAAGAATATAATCAATCTGATTTCGGTGTTGACCATCTGGTGCTGTGCATGTGTGGAGTCTTCTCTTGAGTTGTTAGAAGAGGGTGTTTGCTCTGACCAGTGTGTTATGTTGGCAAAACTCTGTTAGCTTTTGCCCTGCTTTTTAGTACTCCAGGGCCAAATTTGCCTGTTACTCCAGGTATCTCTTGACTTCCTACTTTTGCATTCCAGACCCCTATAATGAAAAGGACATCTTTTTTTTTTTTTTTTTTTTTTTATTTTTTTTTTTTTTCCCAGTGGGTTTTGTCATACATTGATATGAATCAGCCATGGATTTACATGTATTCCCAATCCCGATCCCCCCTCCCACCTCCCTCTCCACCCGATTCCTCTGGGTCTTCCCAGTGCACCAGGCCGGAGCACTTGTCTCATGCATCCCACCTGGGCTGGTGATCTGTTTCACCATAGATAGTATACATGCTGTTCTTTTGAAATATCCCACCCTCACATTCTCCCACAAAGTTCAAAAGTCTGTTCTGTATTTCTGTGTCTCTTTTTCTGTTCTGCATATAGGGTTATCGTTATCACCTTTCTAAATTCCATATACATGTGTCAGTATGCTGTAATGTTCTTTATCTTTCTGGCTTACTTCACTCTGTATAAGGGGCTCCAGCTTCATCCATCTCATTAGGACTGGTTCAAATGAATTCTTTTTAATGGCTGAGTAATATTCCATGGTGTATATGTACCACAGCTTCCTTATCCATTCATCTGCTGATGGGCATCTAGGTTGCTTCCATGTCCTGGCTATTATAAACAGTATATCAACTTCAGCTTCTTCAGCATTACTTGTTGGGGCATAGACTTGGATTACTGTGATATTGAATGGTTTGCCTTGGAAACAAACAGAGATCATTCCGTCATTTTTGAGATTGCATTCAAGTACTGCATTTTGGACACTTTTGTGGACTATGAGGGTTACTCCATTTCTGCTAAGGGATTCTTGCCGACAGTTGTAGATATAATGGTCATCTGAGTTAAATTCACCCATTCCAGTCCATTTTAGTTCACTGATTCCTAGAATGTCGATGTTCATTCTTGCCCTCTCCTTTGACCACTTCCTATTTACCTTGTTTCATGGGCCTAACATTCCAGGTTCCAATGCAATATTTTTTCTTTACAACATCAGAGTTTACTTCTATCAAAAGTAGATCCACTATTGGGTGCTCTTTTTGCTTTGGCTCCATCTCTTCGTTCTTTCTTGAGTTATTTCTCCACTCTTCTCCAGTAGCATATTGGGCACCTACCCACCAGGAGAGTTCATCTTTCAGTGTACTATCTTTTTGCCTTTTTGTACTATTCATGGGGTTCTCAAGGCAAGAATACTGAAGTAGCTTGCCATTTCCTTCTCCAGTGGATCACATCTTGTCAGAACTCTCCATCATGACCTGTCTGTCTTGGGTGCCCCTACATGACATGGATCATGGTTTCAGTGGGTTTAATAAGGCTGTGGTCCGTGTGAGCAGTTTGATTAGTTTTCTGTGATTGTGGTTTTTATTCTGTCCGCCCTCTGATGGATAAGGATAAGAGGCTTATGGAAGCTTCCTGATGGGAGAAACTGAGGGGGAAACTGGGTCTTGTTCTGATGGGCAGAACAAAAGTTAGTGGAGGTGATGGAATTCCAGCTGAGCTATTTCAAATCGTAAAAGATGATGCTGTGAAAGTGCTGCAATCAATATGCCAACAAATTTGGAAAACTCAGCAGTGGCCACAGGACTGGAAAAGGTCAGTTTTCATTCCAATCCCAAAGAATGCTCAAACTACTGCACAATTGCACTCATCTCACAGGCTAGCAAAGTAATGCTCAAAATTCTTCAAGTCAGGCTTCAACAATACATGAACTGTGAACTTCCAGATGTTCCAGCTGGTTTCAGAAAAGGCAGAGGAACCAGAGATCAAATTGCCCTACACCTGCTGAATCATCAAAAAAGCAAGAGAGTTCCAGAAAAACATCTATTTCTGCTTTACTGACTATGCCAAAGCCTTGACTGTGTGGATCACCATAAACTGTGAAAAATTCTGTAAGAGATGGGAATACCAGACCACCTGATCTGCCTCTGAGAAACCTGTATGCAGGTCAGGAAGCAACAGTTAGAACTGGACATGGAACAACAGACTGGTTCCAAATAAGAAAAGGAGTACGTCAAGGCTGTATATTGTCACCCTGTTTATTTAACTTGTATGCAGAGTACATCATGAGAAACACTGGGTTGGAAGAAGCACAAGCTGGAATCAAGATTGCTGGGAGAAACATCAATAACCTCAGATATGCAGATGATACCACCCTTATGCCAGAAAGTGAAGAAGAACTAAAGAGTCTCTTGATGAAAGTGAAAGAGGAGAGTAAAAATGTTGGCTTAAAGCTCAACATTCAGAAAGTTAAGACCATGGCATCCAGTCCCATCACCTCATGGGAAATAGATGGGAAAACAGTGGAAGCAGTGTCAGATTTTATTTTTTTGGGCTCCAAAATCACTGCAGATGGTGATTGCAGCCATGAAATTAAAAGACGCTTACTCCTTGGAAGGAAATTTATGACCAATTAAATAAATTTATTTATTTAATAGCATATTAAAAAGCAGAGACATTACTTTGCCAACAAAGGTCCGTCTAGTCAAGCTATGGTTTTTCCAGTGGTCATGTATGGATGTGAGAGTTGGACTGTGAAGAAAGCTGAGTGCCTAAGAATTGATGCTTTTGAACTGTGGTGTTGGAGAAGACTCTTGAGAGTCCCTTGGACTGCAAGGAGATCCAACCAGTCCATCCTAAAGGAGATCAGTCCTGGGTGTTCATTGGAATGACTGATGCTGAAGCTGAAACTCCAGTACTTTGGCTGCCTCATGTGAAGAGTTGATTTGTTGGAAAAGACCCTGATGATGGGAGGGATTGGGGGCAGGAAGTAAGGGGACGACAGAGGATGAGATGGTTGGATGGCATCACCGACTCGATGGACATGAGTTTGAGGAAACTCCGGGAGTTGGTGATGAACAGGGAGGCCTGGCGTGCTGCAATTCATGGGATTGCAAAGTCGGACGCTACTGAGCGACTGAACTGAACTGAACTGAGCGACTGAACTGAACTGAACTGAACTGATGGATGAGTACATGCTCTGTAAATCTTTAATCCAATTTTCTGTTGATGGGCGGTGCTGTGTTCCCTCCCTGTTGTTTGACCTGAGGCCAAACCATGGTGGAGGTAATGGAGATAATGGCGACCTCCTTCTAAAGAGCCCATGCAGGCACTGCTGCACTCACTGCCCCCAACCCTGCAGCAGGCCACTGCCGACCCACACCTCCGCCGGAGACTCCTGGACCCTTATGGACAAGTCTGGGTCACTCTCTTGTGGGGTCACTGTTCCTTTCTCCTGGGTCCTGATGTGCACAAGGTTTTGTTTGTGCCCTTTAAGAGTCTATTTCTCCAGTCCTGCGTAAGTTCTATCAGGTCTATGGTGGAGTTAATGGTGACATCCTCCAAGAGGACTTATTCCATTCCCAGGTCTGTTGCACCCAGAGCCCCTGCCGTTGTGGCCGGCCTCTGCTGACCTGTACCTCTGCAGGAGAGTCTCAAACACTCAAAGGCAGGTCTGGCTCAGTCTCCATGGGGTCTCCTGGTGCACACAAGGTTTTATTTAAGCCCTCTGAGTGTCTCTGGAGGGCATGGGGTTTAATTCTAAATGCAATTTCGCCCCTCCTACCATCTTGCTGAGGCTTCTCCTTACCTTGGATGTGGAATACCTTTTTTTGGTGGGATCCAACATTTTCCTGTCGATGGTTGTTCAGCAGCACCTTGTAGTTTTGGAGCTCTCGCAGGAGAAGATGAGAGCATGTCCTTCTACTCTGCCATCTTGTACTTATTATCTATTGTGTGCCAGGCACTGTTGTGAGGTGTGGGAGATCCTTCAGTTCCCCTGATCCAAAGAGCTTAGAGACTAGTAGGGAAACAGACAATTAATAAATTCAATAAAAGCACAACGAAGCTTTTATTGAGGGCCTTACCCCATGTACTGGAGTGGATAGAAAAGATTCCTTTCTAATTTAATGAGTCAGGCAATAGTTTTAAATAGAGAAAGAATTTAACTAGCTTTGCATATTAGGAAGATAAGTTTGACTGCAGTGTAGAGAAACAATTGGAGGGGCCCTGGGAGGAAAAGCAGTGAGGAGTCTGTGGCAGTGGCCTCACCTGAGGGAGAAGCATTGGGGATGGAGAGAAAGAGGACACCATAGGACTTGGTGATTGAAGGGAAAGGAGGCGGCAGTGATGATTCCTGGGTCTCTAGCTCAAGCAGTTGAGTAGATGGTGGGGTCATTTATCAAGATGGGAAAGTCTGGGGAGCAAACAAGTTCAGGGAAAAAGGTCATGATTTCTTGGACTTGTTGAGTCTGAGGTGCTAGGAAGACATCCAAGTGGTGAAGTCTGTTACAGAGTTTGTTACATATTTGGGGTGTTCAAAAGAAGAGTCTGGGCCAGAAACAATAGGAGTTTTCAGAGAAGATCATATTTTAAGCCAAGGTGGTGGATGAGATCACACAGGGAAAGGGTGTGTGTACGAAGAGGGGAGGGTCTAGAACAGACCCCTGAGAAACAATGTTGATGACAGTGCTTCTCAAATGTGGGCCATGTACTAGTTAAAGTATGTACAACTATCATGTGAATGATTGTGGCTTAAAGCAAAGATGTTCATTAATTTCATGACATACAAATTCTGCTGGTCATGCTACCAGAGTTGGTGCAGACTCAGAAGCATCATTTTAGAACTGGGTTCTTTCCATTTTTCTGTCCTGCCACCCTCAGTGTGTTGACAGAGGGGAGCCTCATGGTTGCATGATAGCTGCCATGACTCCAAGTACCACGAGCAGACTGGGTGGTGTGTGTATGTGTGTTAGACACTCATTTGTGTCTGATTCTTTATGACCCTATGGACTGTAGATCGTCAGGCTCCTCAGTCCATGGGGATTCTCCAGGCAAGAATACTGGAGTGAGTTGCCATTTCCTTCTCCAGGGGATAATCCCAACCCAGGGATCAAACGTGGATCAAACCCACATTGCATGTAGATTCTTTACCATCTGAGCCACCAAGAAGTCCCAAGATTGGGTGGGAATGACTTCAAAATCTAAAAGGGAGGGAGAAAAATTACCAAGAGGAAAAGGGGATTGGATTTAGGAGATTGGAGATTTACTTTGAGTCTGTTTATTGGGTGAAAGTTTATATTTAAAAGCTGTCTTATGCCTTTAAATACAGGATTTGGGTCTTGTGTGGAGAGTGGCTAAAAGCAAAGACACAAATGAAGTGGGTGAGGAAAACCCCAGCCATTTGTTTGAGGTTTGGCCCTGGTAACTTTGTATTTTTTTCCCTCCTTTCCTCTTTTTAGACATGAGGACAACTTTAACAGCCCTAAAACAGTAGAAGGGACAGAAATGAAAGCTTCTAGGACTGAGTGTTAACTAGAACTTCTAGGAGCTAAGAGTCAACTGCTCTCTTTTTGGGTGAATTTAGGGTAACTTTGGCATTGCATAAAAGGCTGTTTCCGAAAGACCCCATAAGGGGATTGGAGCTACTGACGTTCCCAATAACTTTCCCCAGAGCAATCTGTCTTAGTATTTGGAATGGAGGTGAATGAGGCCAGAATACCAACAGTGTAACCAAGTATAAGCTGAATAAATGAATGAGAGAAACAGTGACTTAACAATTCACACATCATCAAAATTAGTTTGCACACTGGTTGGGGAAATGGGCACCATCTTCTGTAACACTGCAGACCTCATGAAGTGGCAAATGTGATCAGCTGGTGATCATTTACAAGCTTCTTTCCCATTCATGTAGCTCTGTTTGGTGGCTGTAAGAGAATATTCCCAGTGTGGAAAAGTCAGTGTTACTCTTAAGGAACTTGTCATTATTTTCATTTCTCTTTGATCATTCCTTGTCTTTCAAGATGAAGGGGGCCAAGCTAAATCCCAGAGACTCATTCAATAGTTTCCAAATGGCCCCTAGGCAGGGAGCCACAGGAATCAGGCACAAGCCTGCAGAGCCACCGTCACACCTAGACAGGCAGGCCGCTGTCCTGAGCCCTGGACTTCAGAGGGCTCTGTGTATCACAGGCAAGACAAACACCTAACTTTGTTAAAGGGCACATGGGCACTTGATCTTGAACTCAGTTTCGGGATAGCGGGACCTGCAACCCTAAACATCCACTCTCATCATAAACATCGTCAGGACCCAGGGGAACGCTCCTAGCCATCTCTTGCCCTTTATCTTCAGAACAAAAGATGCCTGTGACCACATGTTATAAATATTTCTGGGTTGTTCTGCTGCTAAGGTCAGAGACCCTGCTTTGGAATGCAGAAAGGACTGGGGCAAGAGCAGTGAGGTGAGAGGAAAGGGAACTTGTTAAAAAACTCTTAGAAAGTTTGAATGCTTGGATTCACCCATAACGAGATACTGTTTCCCAGTGACGCTGAGCATTCATTTTTGCTTCATGTTTTCACTTGTAATTCCACAGGTGCTCATATATTGGAGTGGTACTTAGCAAGAACTACATATTGTGGCTGAAGAGCATTTTGCAGTATGGGTCCCGATTATCTGTAAATATATTTATGTATGAAGGTCTAAATGGAATGCAAATGAATCATGGTGCGAATTGTTCACATTATTGTATGAATTTTGCGGTTGCTTTGAGAGATGGTGAAATAGCTGCAAAAGTGGTAGTGAATTAAATGAAATCAAAATACTTGGTAATTTTCTGGCCCATTATACTGCTTGAATATGATGTGAAATTCTTGCTTTTAAACAATTTTGCTGAGAAGGTAAAAAAAATTAAATTTAACGGAATTAAACTTTTAAACATATTTGACATTTATACTTTTTTCTCTAACTTCTCACATTACCTTTGATGTGCTTCACTCACACTTCCTTATGCTGAAGAATAGAGCACTTCATGCCTAACAGTTGTGTTTTGGCATCTTTGGCAAACCTGCCCAACATTTTTTCATAAAAAAAAAAAAATTTTTTTTTGGCACTTTAGCCTTACTTCATAAAAACTAATGAAAAAAAGAAAAAAGAAAAACCAATACTAGCATAACTCAAACATATAATAAAAACAGAAACGAAAGGCAACAGAATGCTGAAAGCCTCAAATCTTTAGCCTTATTTCATCAGGTTTTTGAACTTCAAACACATCCACTGATAATCATTTGTGAAAGAAAACACAATCAAAGATGCTTGGAACATCACTAAATTATCTATCAAAGAAGTGGAGACTCATTTCTCACAAAATGCTCATATGAGCTTTAAAAAAATATAGCAATTAAAATGTGACAGAGAAAAAGGAACATCAAAGAATCTTTTCTATTAAAATCCAACAATTTTCAAATTTAATTTCTTGGAAACACTTTCTAAATAGTTAAGTATCAGTGGTCAGTTGTGGACCATCAGAATTGCTTCTTACTTCCTGAGTCTTTTCAAATTAAGGATCTGCATATCAACAACTTTAGGTTTTAGTTTTCTGTTGCTGATGCTTTGCTGAGGAAACAATATGGTTATTCTATTTTAAAAAATCTAAGAAAATACAGTAATATCTGTTTACTACTCATGACTATCATTGGTTTGGCAAATAGAGCTTGTTCTCTGTACCCAAAACAACATAACAGAAAGGAAAGACTTCATGCAGGATTATCTGTGAAAAGAACTGGGACAAAACCACAGAAAGACAAAGCAAAATTGAAGAAGATACTCATGTTTATTATCTGATTTACATTCGACAAAGCAAAGGTAGGTGCATAAAGAGCTGTTTGACCAAGTCAAGCCCCAGATATCACACTACAGTATCTCGCTGGCAGCCACCGCGGGCCCCACGCCACTCACTCCCGGAGAGCCGTGAAGGCAAAGCAGCCACTCAGCGCTGACCCTGCTGTGATGCGCTCGGGATCCAGGCTCAGGCCTGTACAGGATGCAGGTATCCGGGGAGTGGGCCACTGAACACCAAGAGCCCTGCTTTCAGATGTCAAGAGTCAATGTTTGAACAACAAGTACTAATTAAGTACCAGAATAAAATAACAGGCTTTGAATACTGTATAAAAATACACCTTTTCTAGAGAACAGGCTCTTGTGAGCTGCCGATAACATGCCTCCCTTCGTCAAAGTCTGTTTATTCAGGTCAAATCAAGGACATAGAGTACAAAATTTTTGTAAAAAACTACTTTAACAATGGTCATTAACTTTTTTTCCAAGACCCATGGGTAAAGCTATTTACATAAGATTTGGGATCATGATAATTCTGGAGAACTTTTAATTCTGAGTTCACAGGGAAGGTATCCCTCCTAGTAGGCAAAAGGATACTCAGAAATACCTGAGGTATAATCATTGAGAACCTTCAGAAGAAAAAAGAAAGACTGGCGTTTTCCAAACTGGAATTAAAGTACCTACACAGTGGATACAGGAAAATTAAAATGTGAACAGTGCTAAAGCATAACAAATAAATTAAGAAAGAACTTGCTACAAGGCTCCAGTTCTTACTGTCCTTTATACACTATTTCATTATAATAGAGAGTCTCAGGCAGTATTCAAAAGTGATTTTAGATGGAAATTTCAAAAATAACAAAACCCAATTTCAAAACGGGATTCATTTCTAGAGACAAGCAAGCATCAGTTTTTAATCCTCGTGTTTCTGGTGGAACAGCAACATCAGTTTAATTTTCAAAAACCAAAGTCTGCTTTTCTTTAATCAGACGGGCTTATTTGGCTGTGAATACACTCTTGCCCTGCCTCTAAAGCAATCATTTTAGCATCAGTTATTTTACAAGTATACTAATTATACACAACATGCCCAAATTTTGCTTAATTTATAGCTGTTTATATAATATACATAAACTCTGATAATTTAACACTTTGTACTACTCTCTGGCCCTACATTTTCCTAGATTCTGATGTTTCTCGGCAACTGGCAACAGAAAGATTACTTTCTTAGAGAATAAATAAAAAGCTTAAAGAATTGTCTAAAATAAGCACCCCAGAGTCACTTTATGAAGCAGAAACTCAAATACTATCATTTAAAATGGGAATATTTTAGAAACTGAAACATCAGGAATTCTTTTGGTTCACATTCGGGACACTGACATTCACTTACATGCCAGCTGGAATCCTTTCTGAACATCTACATATACAGTCTTCTGACTTCAGAAGGACTGAGCAAGGGGGAGAGAATAGGGAGAGGACACTCTCACTTTTTGTTCTTGAGAAATTTACTTAGAAAAGTCAATTTAAAAGATCTTTAAAAAGCACAGAAAACTCACACATTTGACTACTGCACGTGTGTTTTGAGCACATGAAGCAGCTCGAGAAGAGAGAAGGCCCTCCTCTGGTCTGTAACAGGTGTGCGGATGGGAGCCCCAGGAGCAACACTCCCATCAAGAATTCTTCAGAAAATGGCCTTTCACTTTAAGTCAGAACAAAGGGGCAAAACATCTGCTCATGAAACACTGAAAAGATCAAGTAATATGCCTCTCCTTTTCAAAAATAACTAGCCCCCTTCTAGCTTCTCTCCATTATGCCTTTTGTGTGATGGCATTTCTTTCTGAACTGTACGGCCGAAATAAAGACGTTGGTCAGCAATACTCAAAGAACAGGTCTGTTTCTTCCTAATTCACAGCCTTGCATCACACTGCTGGAAGCTGAAACCTAATCCCAAGTTTCACTTTGCCAGGTCACATAGTTAAAAACAAAAACAGAATCCCAGAGAAAAAACAAAAGCTTTGACTTTCCCATTAAAAAGTTCATTCTCTAATTCTACAGATATCAAGAAAAAGGCAAATGTGTCTTAATTTTATTTTATATTAAAAAACAATCTCAAAGCAAGCACCTGGGTTTTACTTCAGTTTATAATAATAGACTGTGCCTGAGAATTTTTGTGCAAATACATGTTATCCTTCATTTAAAACATGCATAGCATATTTTGGAAAAAGTTTACTTGCAATCAACCTTCCTTACAAAAAACCTTACAGACATAAATATACAACATTCTCAAATTCCTATTGATTGCACTTCTGGTTTAACCCTTTCAGCCTCCAAGGAAATTTGAAAGACATGTAACTATGTTCATACGCCTTGGTCATTGCTTTTATTCAGAAGAAATACTCTGAAAACAAGATTCCTTGGTTCCAATGTACCCACACGTCCCTTCTTAAAATAAATCCTCCCTACCCCCATCCCCAACTTACACTGTTTGAGGGGGATACTGTATAAAAATACAAATTAAAAAACTGAACACTTATTAATCACAAATGCAAAAGGAATGTGGATGACATTTGGGCTCCCAGGGGTTCAAAGGCCTGAAAACAGAAAGCAAAAAGGGAGTCTCCACTACTCTGATCTTATGAAAAAGGTGAAATTCCTTGTTTGATAATGCAGTGAGCTTACTTTCTGGTGGATGTGTAATTTAACCAGACGTTAACAGGGGCCAACATAAAAGCCATATCACTGTCGTCTCAGTAACAGACCGAGTTTACCCCAGCAACCTTCTGGAATAGCTTTCTAAAGGCAGTGGTCCAAGCTGCTCCTTCTTCTATCCCATCTCCTAACCTAGGTCCTTCCTGCTTACGCTCACCAGAAGTAAGTGTACTAGGAAGTTCAGTATTTCTGCTGTGTCAATATTACTGGATTTATTTTCTAGTCACTTTTTATTTTCAAGACAAGAAAAACCAACTGAAGGGCTACATTCAACCTTTCTTCTTTCCCTTGCCTCCAAATACTCATGGCCCATTCATCTATACTTCCAAGTTATCAGACAGACCTCATGCTAACCCTGTTTCCATTCTTCCACCCTCCCCTTTCTACATTCACAACCCTTCTGCGACATTCCTTTTCTCTCAGACAAGACTACATATAATCAGTGCAAATTGTTCCTTCATGTGCTAACTTGATAAGAGGTCAGTCAACTGCTGAACCTCAATGCTCCTTCAGGATATCCATTTTGGGGGATGATGTGCAAACTGGGGTGCTGAAGCTACCCATCATGACTGGAAGACTCTGATTCCTTCTAAGTCCACTCAGTAAGTTGCTCCCTGAATTTAAATAGACAGCAGAGTTTGGTCTTTGAAGACTATTTCCTGCCTCCTGGCTTCTTCCATCTGCCTGGGCCTTGGGGGTCTTGATCACTCTGGCTATCCCCAGTCTCTTCAGCCTGTCCACTAAGTTCATCTTCAACTGGCCAACATCAGGGGGGTTTCGGGATGGTCTCAGCCCATACATCTCTTGGAGGAATGTTTCCGCTGGTCGGGAGGCCAAAAAATTTTCAGAGAGATGCACTCGAGGCTCCACGGGCAAAGGAGAAGGGCAAGGGGAATGAGATGGTGAATTTGGTGGTGTGGAAGGGGTAGACAGGCCTCGAGGGAGAGGCTGGAGGAGGGGGTTCTCTGAAATTGGGCTGTGGTACACTTTAGCGGAGATGCCTCGCTCCTGTAGAAGTTTGGCCAAGCTCATGGTGCTGCTGAAGGTTATGGTGGAATCGCGTCGGTTGGTGACAGATTCGCCAATGCTGAGCCTGTAGGACATGGCAGGAGAACTCACCGCCGTGCTTGATGAGCAGGTACCACTGCTTCCACAGGATAAGGAAGGGAAGCCAGAGCTTTACAAAGAAAAAAAAAAAAAGCAGGAGGGAGTGCTTAAGAATAAAAAGTAATCCAAAGTGAGCATTTAAGGTAATTACAGTTATCCATAGCAAATGCAGAGGAACAAGTAACACATCAGTATCTGAGGAATGAAAATTCTGATGTGTTACTTCAAAGATTAGTTATTTGCAATTTAGTCATTAACTTACTGAAACATATTTATTGTCACAGAATATGAAAAAGTTTACTATACTCTTAGATAAACTTATTCTTAAATTTTAACTCTAAAATATGTTACCTGTGGAAATATAACTAAAATTTACGATTAAAAAATTAAAGAAATTTAAATACTGAAGAAACTAAACTTTAGAAATTTTTACTAATATATTCATTCTGTAAAGCAAAATACACCAAAAGATGATAACCCACAGTTAAACAATTCTTTAACCCTTTAGAAAATACAATTTTTCAAAATTAAATCTAAGATGCTCATTGAAGGAGAAACTTAATTCTTCATAATATTTTAATTATTCTAAATAATTAAATATTTTAAAATTATTTTAATAATTATTCTTCTATACTTCTAGTTAACATTATTCCTGCAATGTTCTAGGTATCTCTGGAAACTACCATCAATTCTTCCGGGAATTGGTAGGATAGAAACTGCAGCAATACTGCTTATTGTTCTAGCCTGTGTAGTACGTGATTTGGACTGCCCAGAGGTTTCTGCCTTTGCCCTCAGCTTCTGGGAGGTAATCTACGCCATGTTTGCTAGAAGTATGTTTGTTCAGGAAGGAGGCTGGCCACACTAGCTAGATCTTGGGGTGGACTTGGCCATAGCCTGTAGTTGGAGGGTGGGGACTGGCCATGCCAGGAAAACTAACCCTGTGATTCAGGGTCGAAGCTTTGGGTCAGTGGACCTGGAGGTGAGTTATTATAATTACAGTGAGGTATAACTATATGGGTAGTCAATCACGCCTTACACGGTGAAACCTCAGTAAAAATCTGGACCCTGAAGCTTAGTTGAGCTTCCCTGGTTGGCAGTACTCTGTGTGCACTGTCAAACATCAATTCCAGGAAAGTAATGAATCCTAAAGAAGCTTCATGTGTATAGTCCTCCCAGACTCTGACCTGTCAGAGTCTCTTCCTTCAGCTAATTTTATCCTGTAACCTTTCCCTGTAATAAATAGTAACCACGTGCATGAGAGCTCTGAGAGAGTTCTGTGAGTCCTTCTAGAATATCAGTCAAACAAGAGCAGGGTTTCGGGAATCTCCTGAACTTGCAGGTGGCATCAGAACCGAGGGCAGTCTTGTACGGAGAACTAGGTCCTCCAGCTGTTCCGTTTGGCTAATTCTCTGTATGGGCTCAGTTGGGTCATTTACTGCCTCTCTATCCTTGAACCAGTCACCCAAACGTTCTTCGCCTCATTTTCTTCATTTAGACACTACATACTCACTCTTTGTCTACTTCAAAGAGTTATAATCATCAAATGAGAAAATACAATGTGAAAATATTCTAAAGGCAAATTATCACAGAACATTAAAATTCTAGGAATTAAAATGACAGTAATTAAAAAAAGAAATTTAGTAAAACATATTTGAAGAAAGAAGTAAGGACTCCAACTGCCCAGCCCCTCTTACCTGGGGGTAACCTGGGTGATATCAGAGGGATGTAATATCCTACAGTTGGTGAAAGTAAATGTCGAGTTTGTGCAGGACAGACACTTGCCTGGGTTTGAGGTTGCAACTGAAGTGGAGAATTTTAGGGAATCAAACACAAAATTGAAAGACTAGGTTAATAATGTAGAAAGTTCATTATTAATAGTACAACATTTATCAACTGTTCTTTTATACAAAAATTCCACAATCTAGAAATGAAATATACACACTGTAATAGTATCCACTGATCAGTACATAGCTGAATCCTTTAGTAATTTGAAATTGTAATTCAAACGGATTTAAAACAGCTTAGAAACAAGAGACAAACACATTCTGAAAAAAAAAAAAATTAAAATCAAACCAAGAACTAGTCATCCAATCTTTCTAGCCAAACTACTCCAGTGGTTCTCAACGTGTGATTTGCACCATGTTATGGGGTCCGCAGGTCATAACTACTGTCACGGCAACACGAAGGTGCTGTCTGTCTCTCCTACTGGGCTGGCACTTGCACTGCTGACTCAAAGGTGACAGTGCGTGAAGCTATCGGCTCCTGAGCACAAAGCAGGGCAAAAGCACCAAGTGCTACAAGCATCTCCCATTGCTGTCCAATTACAGTGGCAAAAAAAGGCCAAATTCACACAAAAATGCCCTTGATGAAGCAGTATAAATTAGTAAATCTTGGCCCTTGAATCTTTTTAATATTCTGTGTGATGAAATGGGAAGTACTTCTTTGCAGTATACAGAGATACAATGCTTACATGAAGGAAAAGCACAAGTGCAATTAAGTTTTATATTTTTTGACAGAACACCATTTTAACTTGAAAGAACAATTAATACAAAAACTACATTTATTCAGATTTGAATATGTGGCAACATTTTTTTATATTGAGGAATACCTGACTAATAAAGTGCGAGTTTCAGGTGGAAAGCAAAGGGACTCAGCCAAACATATACATGTGTCCATTCTCCCCCAAACGCCCCTCTCATTCAGACCATATAACACTGAGCAGAATTCCCTGTGTTATACAGTATGGCAACATTTTCTTGAAAAAGAATGTAGTGAGCCTGTCTCTTCAAGAAAATAGCTGAAAGGATTTGCTGCCGGTGACAAAATTTGAGCTTTGAAGTGAAAATGACCATTTTGGTAGACTTGAACCCACCACTGAGAGCTTGAAAGCTTTCTAGTACTAAAAGACTTACCCAATGAGATAGATGGGTAATATTACATGATTTTATTGTATTATATAATGGAATGTGTCAACATTTGGAAGATCTACATAACTTAGTGAACCAATATTTTCCAAATGACCAGTGCATGATGTTATAAAGCATGCATGGGTAAAAGATGTATTCAGAGTATAGAACAGACTAGTAGATTTTAATGTTACAAAGTATGAAAAGTTTTAAATTCACATTGTTATAAACCTTAAAGAAACTACCACTTATCAAGTTTTGGTGTAATATTCACAAATATCTGAAGAGTCTGTTAAAACACACTTTCCTTTTCCAACCAGATATCTGTGTGAGGCTGTACTTTCTTTTTTAAAACTTTAAGTTTTTTTTTATTTTATTGAGGTATAGTTGATTTACAATGTTGGGTTAGTTTCAGGTATATAGCAAAATGATTCCGTTACATATATAAACATACATTATTTTATACTCTTTTCCCTTATAGATTATTACAAAATATTGAGTATAGTGCCATGTGCTGTAAATTTGGTCCTTAGGTCCTTGTTGGTTATTAATTTTATAAAATAGTAGTAGTGTGTATCTGTTAATTCCAAACTTCGAATTTATTCCTCCCTCCCTCCTTTCTTTTTTGGTAAACACAAATTTGTTTCCTACATCTGTGGATCTATTTCTGTTTTGTATATAAGTTCATTTATATTAATTTTTTAAAAATTCCACATATAAGCAATATCATGTAATATTTGTCTTTCTCTGTCTTGCATACTTCCCTTAGTATGATAATATCTAGGTCCATCCATATTGCTGCAAACACCATTATTTCATTCTTTTTATGGCTGAATAATTCTGTTGTATTATGTAATATATATGTATCACATCTTCTTTATCCATTCATCTGTTGATGGACATTTAGGTTGCTTCCATGTCTTGGTTACTGTAAACAGTGCTGCAGTGGATACTGGGGTGAATGTAGCTTTTCAAATTAACGTTTTCTCTAAATATATACCCAGGAATGGGATTGCAGGATCATATGGTAGCTTTATTTTTAGTTTTTTAAGGAACTTTCATACTGCTGTCCATAGTGGCTGTACCAATTTATATTCCAAACAGTGTAGGGTTCCTTTTTCTCTACACCCTCTCCAGCATTTATTATTTGCAGATTTTTTGATGATGGCAATGTTGTATTTTCTTCAAGTGTGGATGCTCAGTCACTTCAGTCATGTCCAACTCTCTGAGATTCTATGGACTGCAGCCCACCAGGCTCATCTGTCCATGAGATTCTTCAGGCAAGAATACTGCTCCCCTCTAGAGGATCTTTCCAACTCATGGATCAAGCCCACATCTCCTGTGTCTCCTGCATTGCAGGTGGATTCTTCACCCCCGGAGCCAACTGGGAAGCCTGTATTTTCTTCATACTCTCAATCAAAACAACATATTGTAATAGACTGAATGTAGATGCTGACACAAGAATCCTGCTATCTTCCATTAATCTGTAAATTAGGGACTTGCAAAATTATAAAACTAAACCATTTTTCTCACTACTTGAAAAAATATAGCTATTTTTCATAAAATATATTATTTGTGTTAATATGTAACTACTTTAAAATAATGAGTTAATAAATATTTTTATAATTTCTCAGTTTTTATTTCTAATATGGTAAATTATGAGTAGATACAACCCACACAGACATGCTCTCTGGAATTCTTCATGATTTTTCAGAATGTAAAGATGGGATGGGGAGGGAGATAGGGGGTATGTTCAAGTGAGAGGAGACATGGGTTAACCTATGTCTGATACATGTTGATTTTTGGTAGAAACCAACACAATACTATAAAGCAATTATCCTTCAATTAAAAAAAAAAGAAGAGTGTAAAGAGATGCTGAGTCCTAAAGGTTTGTGAACCATTGACTGAAGTGCTCTCTCCTCTCTGCCTGATCTACTTATGCAGGTTGGCTAAGACATGGAGAGAATCAGAAGGGGCACTTATGCCTTTAGAATAGGGCATATCTACTACCCTATTTTCAAGATGAGTACACTCCAGTAAGACTTAAGTAGAAGCAGTCAGCTGACCATACAGTGATGCAGAAAGCAAAGTACTATTGGTTACAAGCTATACTCTTCTCACCTGTAACTGGACCACCAGTTGAAGTCATGGGTGGCAGAAAGATTCCTGTTACCGGTTGGGATATTGATGTTTTCTGTTCCACTTGAAGAGGTTGCTGAACCTGAAAAGTGATACCTTCCTCTTCATCTTCTTCTAAATCTGAGAGGTGATAGATGGCATCCTTGGGCAACTGGGTAAAGCCTTTAGTGATGACACCTGGTCGTGGGTCAAGAATGGTTCCTAAATTTGGTTGAGCAAGCTGCTGCCATTGATGCAAAGTTTGTGATCCTGAGTATGCAAACAAAAAAAAGGAACATATTTTGAATTTCCCACAAATATTAAATCTTGAAAGAAGCTAAAATTACGTGTGTAAAAAAGTAATGATAATAATAAAACTGCTTTTTCAGTCTTACTATTTTGGTAAAATTTGTACATTGAAGTTCTCTGTGGAAAACTAACAAGATACTAAAGGTAAGAATAATCATCTTTTTATTTCAAAAGTTAACTTTAAAAAGGACATCTAAAGCAGGGGTGAAAAAACCAACTCAACATGCTTAATAGGAACTAGGATGCTGAGGCAGTGATGAGAAGAAAGATATGTACAATGTGGGGTTGTGTTCTTCTAGGTGACAAAAGTCAATATTCTTTTGTTTTGGAACTATGCTTACGAACTTTGAACTCAAAAGCTAGGCTCCTAGGTTGGAAGGCATCTTGAATTACAGTGATTTTTTTTGAATATTTCTCCACTGTGTTCATGTCCTTTCACTAGGATCTCAGGGAGAGTAGGAAAGCAAAGGAAATGATAAAAGGAGGACATATCCCCACCGCTTCTGTCTGCAAATGCAGGTTAATGATCATCCCAAATGCCTGCACCAGATGCAGTTGCTTCTTGTCACTGAGAGTCATTTAACCCTAAAAATAGCTGCAAACACCTGCACTGACCATTAATAAAGAAAACCAACATAACACCTTTGAGTTTGAGAGGGCCTTCTAGGTTATCAACTCAAAATTCTGTCTAATGCAGACTCTTTTATGGTAATAGCAGAGGATCATTTGAAGATTGTCAATATTCCATAAAACAAAGAAATCTATTTTAAATTCAAGTCCCATTTTAAGAGAGAATAGAAACTGACCTGAAATTAACATTTTCTAACTGAACAAAAGAAAAATACAGGCGCACACACCTCTAAGTAAAAGACACTCTTTGGGTAAAGACCTCTTTCTTGAAACGGAAGGTAGAGATGAAGTATTCCGTCTAGATTATTTTTATTCATCTGTCATATCTCATTTATCTTATCATGAAAACTGCTATCAAGGATGTGTGCATGCATGCTAAGTCACTTCAGTCATGCCCAACTCTGTGCAACTCTAAACACTGTAGCCTGCTAGGCTCCTCTGTCCATGGGATTCTCCAGGCAAGAATACTGGAAAGGGTTGCTGTGCCCTCCTTCAGCGGACCTTCCCAACCCAGGGATTGACCCCACATCTCTTACATCTCCTGCACTGGCAGATGGGTTCTTTTCTACTAGCGCTACCTGGAATGCCCCACTATCAAGGATATTCCTCAGCAAAGGACAAGAAAAGATTACTTCTCCTCCCCCAAATTTGTATAAAAACAACATCTGTAGAGGAGAGCTGATAGCTGATGGCCATGGAGAATGCAAATCTCTTCATTACTTTTCCACAAAGTTCTGCAGTGCATGGTCACATGAACAGTGAAGATTTAGGGATAATAAAGATAGCTCCTGCACATAGAGTTTTTATAATTACAAGAGACATTTCATTTCCAGGGGAAGGCAAAGCCATCAGCAACATGGCTTAGAAATGGCCCTCACTTATTACCTTCAAGGGGCTTGACAATTTGTAATTTTTCAGGCATAAAACCTCGAAGGCAGCTGGCACTGCTGAGGTCTGTGATCTCCGACTGGTCAGTGCAGAGGGAGGCCAGGCTCTCTGTGGGCGTGCCACGGCCACTGCCCTCTTCTTTCTGGTCAGCCAGAACTTGGATCTTCCGCTGCCATTCTTCTGCAAAGAACTGCTTCTCACTTAAGTAGTTCTGCCGCCGCAGACTCAGGCGATGAAGTGCTGTTGCCAAATCGCTCTCTGTAGAGAGTCCTGGTTGATCCGCCTTCTGGATGTTCCTACGGGAAGATCACATTCACTGACTATATCTGTGAGGGTCAGAAGCACAGCAAAGAGCTCTCCTTTCCACAATGGTGAATGTTCAAGAGACTGATCTTAAAAACACATATTTTTCTTAGATAGTTGGAATACAGAAATAGTAACAAACCCAAATCTCTAATACTACCTTGTAACATTTTTATAAATCATTTCAGATGACTTCAGATAGGCTATATTACATTGTATTTATTAAAATTTCTGTTCCACTTAATTTATGAAGCTATAGATAACGACCATCTATAAATTCAGTTTAGGTAGTCAAAAAACTAAATATTGTCTTATTTCACTGAATCTGTAAACCACTGAGGGCAAGAGGTACCATTATTTTATGTATTACTAAGAAATTAAAAATGCTACTCATTATACTACAACACATCATTAGCTGCAAAAGATAAACAATTTCAAAAATAGTAAAATGTGAAAAAATTTACTTTAGGCCATAGAATCCTCTATGAATACTGCAGACATTTAAAAGAAAACAAGATTCATAAATACCGCATTTTCACAGCTCCGCAACACACAGTTTTTCACTTCTGAAGATTAAAAAAATCAGAGATATCTTACAACTGATACCAAAAGTAAGAGTAGTAAGCCAAGTTTTAGGCATTCCACGTGTGAATTCACATAGACGTTCTTGTTAGATCTTTTCCTAAGGTAACTGTGTACAGTGATAAGGCCACCATGGGTACAGAATCTACCCCTAAGACCAGACAATACAATAAAAAACCAGGGTAATGGATTTCTGCATTAGGAAAGACTTCTCTCAGGTGCCAAACATCTAATTTTCAAAAACTTTCAGTTGACTTTCCAATAATTCTCTTTAATTTCTAGTTAAACAAAATTCAATGAACTGAATTAATAAAAAAAACAGAAACAGAAATCTCAATTTAAACAAACAGGAAATTAAGAACAATCTAGTTTTCCTTAATAGGTATTCAAGATTATTGTTTATCGTAAAGGCACCAAAGAAGCTGAAATCATGAGCACGGGTTATGAGAAACTGTCATCTAATGCTATGCATAACTGCCAATGACCAAACAGATTCAAACAAATTTGATTCTGAACACAAAGATATAGACTCAAATTTTGCCAAACCAGAGAAGAAAGAAGTAAAGAATTTTATAGTTCAATGCAAACTCCATTTTGAATATAATTAATTAAACCTTTTCACTCCAGTGATCCATCTAACAAATAATGATACAAGGCATCATTACTGAATGAGAACTGATAGTTCCTTTCAGTGTTGTCTTCAGACAGCACATAACAATGCTGGAATTTGTGTGTGAATCCATATTTCTTACCCTGGGTCCTCCTCCAAGTTACTCTTCTGGGTTGTTTTGCCCTCTGTTGGTTCTAGGCCAGATTCAAATGGTTTTGCTGTCATGATGACACTTGAGCGATTGGAGCCTGGGATGGGCAGTAGAATCGGGAACGGGACAGAGCGACCCCGGGTGTCATTGGCAACCTTGACAGTATCAAATACCCGTTTCTGTTGGGCTCTGTCAAAAAAGAAGTGTTCATTATTGCCACTGCCTACCACTGGAGCACTCTAGACAAGAGGCATGTAAACGCAGCTCTTTAAAAACAAAGCCACCCTGAAAAGCCTCTCAAGTTTGGGAGAATCATTAGAAAATAAATTTCAGAACAAGAGAATGCTCTCACAGATGGGAGCACCATCAGGAAAGAACTGAATGGTAAGAAGATATACTATTGAATCTCATAATACTGGTCACTTTGGATTGCAGCTTCTTTTCAATTTCCATCCCAATGGTCTAGTAACAACACATGCAATCTGTACTTACTTTTGTTTAAAGAGAGAAGATTCCTCATCCAAACTCAACTTCTTACGCATGGTCCCTTCAATCTCAGCTGCCAGAGATTCCTAAGAAAAGAGTTTGAGGGTACTACAGTGATTAACCAAGAAGCCTGTTAGGAGAAATAAACGACCTTTCAATTATTTAATAGAATTCCCAGAATCCAATACTTTCAGTGTTATAGTAAAAGAAAACACAAGAAAAGAGTCATAGGCTAAAATGCAGGGGAAGCAAAGAGACATTCTGGAAATGTAGCTTTTATACAAGAAACGACTACTTTTTCATCATATATTTTTACAGGAAGCAATGGGAAAAGCCAATTATGATACATAAAAGTATTACATATACAGATACAGAAAAATAAAAGGTTTGAAGGGCTATAAACCAAGACGTTAACAGTGATTCTGTGGAGGTCAGGATTGACAGTATTTAACAATTTCTGTTTGGTCCTCTGTAGTTTCTAACTTTTCTATAATAAACATGAAAAGCTTTTACTAAATAAAAAAATGTTTAAAATAAAAATCAGCAATCTTCTCCTTCCCCTGGTCAAAGATGAAGATTCAATTAGCATGGATGATAGACTCAATGGGGCTAAGTTGACAATGACTAGAATTGGAGGTACTGGTGTGAACTCATGATGTTAAATATGCATGTAAACATAAGATATGAATAGAAAGATAGATATACATGTGTTTATATGGGTGCATACATATTGCCTAGCTCTATCTGTTGAGAGGGACTGAAAGCAATGATAACTGTAGTGGCAAGGCATACCTAGCACCCAGATTTTGGATTCTAAGTGTCATTCCTCACTAAAAATAACCAGAGTTCCTTGGAGAATGGCTGATCTCAGGGGCTGGGCCAGGGAAAGGGCAAGAAGAGCCTGAAAGGGATCCTACTGACCACATCTGGGACAATATAAGTATCAAAATAAAAAAGAGCAATAATGGCTTATAATCCATTGATTAAAATAGGAATTCATGGGTCTATACTGCATAACCTAAATGAACAAATGAATAAATAAATGAGACAGAAAAGTTCTAACTTACAAAAGAATGCCAATTTAAAAAAGCTGAAAAAAATGATGGAATTAAAAAGTCACCATTTGGCAACTACCATAGTAATAACTGAGTCAGATACATTCCCATTAATGGGTGCTAAAACTAGTGGGTAAAGATTGATGGGGAACATAATATTTAAACAGTATCAAAGTATCACCCCAAAATAGTCATTTTGATCACTTGGTTAAGGTAGTATTGACAATTTTCATCACTGCAAAGTTAGTTAGTAATGTTAATTCAATTAACTCGTAATTAATTAACAACGGAAATTTTTACAGTGGAAAAACACTGGCAGATATTACCTTAACCAAGGGATCAAAGTTAATTAACATCATCAGTAATTCCCATCATCAGTAATGGGAAAAAAAGACAATGCGTGCCTCTCAATGCGATGCACTGAGGAGAACAAGCAATCATTTCTGCTGAAAATGCATTACCCAAATCCAGCTGTGCGGAAACAACAGACAAACCAAAACTGAAGACATTCTACAAAGGTCAGAAATGATGAGGCAAAGACAGAAGAACTGTTCCAGACTGTAACAACCCAATGCAATGTATCCTTCAAAGGACATTGCTGGGACAATTGGCGAAATTTAAATGGGCTCTATGCATGAGACAGTGATAGTATTGTATCAATGTCAATATCCTGGAGTTGACGGTTGTATGTGGTTAGGTAGGAGAATGTCCTTGAGAGGGTCCTTTTTTAAAAATAATATACTCATTGAAGTATTAAGGGGTAATAGAGTTACCTAAAACCCTGTTACTCTCAAGGACCATCAAATCTTAAGCAAGTTTCCTTAAATACATAATATTTTTCTCAGTCCCTTACCCCAGAGAAAACTCCATATGGCTGAGAGAAGTAGAGATGAGCTGCAGGGCTAGATCTACTGCGAAGTTCCTTTATTTCTTCTTGAGATTCATGTAGCATTCCCAGACACTCCATATTCCTGTCTTGTAACTCATGCAGCTGAAAGATTGGAGGGTGATTAGTGTACCTTATTATATTCCAAAGTGACAATAGGAAAAAAATTGAGATAAGTTTAAATTTTATCCAGAGGACTAACTTTATGAATTTAAATTTTCTACAAAGACTCTGAAACAGCCTAAGCAAGGACAGTATATGTATTTCCAGCTGCCAGATTTAGAGGTGTCTTGGCCAGAATCAAAAACAAACACAATTTCCTAAAAATGTGAAAAGTAACTGAGACAACCATAGCTGTCAATTCAGTATTTAATGCTTCTTATTAAAAAAAAAAAACTTATAGAGGAAGTATAATAGCTATGGTCAAGTTAAACATCTCTCTGAAATTTGCAAATGACAAGATCATGTCTATCAAGTCTATAAGATGTCAGGGTGGGGGTTTCCCTGGCGGTCCAGCAGTTAAGAATTCACCTGTCAATGCTGGGGACAGTGCATTCAGTCCCCAGTCTGAAAAGATCCCACATGCCATGGAGTAACTAAGCCCATGTGCCACAACTACTGAGCCCGAGCTCTAGAGCCCATGAGTTGCAACTACCGAAGCCCATGCTCCGTAACAAGAGAAGCCAACCACAATGAGAAGCATGCAACAGCAATTTGAAAGTAGCTCCTGCTCACTGCAACTAAAGAAAAGCCTGTAAACAGCAATGAAGACTCACCACAGCCAAAATAAATAAATAAATAAAATCTTAAAAAAAAAAAAAAAAGATGTCAGGGTACTCAATCGACATAAAACAAGTAGTTTCTTCTCCCTTGTTTCAGAAACTTTCTTTTATAGTTAGACTACATAAGCATGTTAAAACAGTACCTAATTTTCAGAGTACATTTTAACTTCAAAAATTTTTTCAAGTGTATATATTATGTGGACTAGATGATCAGCATCACTAGGGCTAGAGGTGCTTATTAAAAATGGAGATTGCCTTATTTTAAAAACTATTGGGTTAGTTAACAGAGGCCTGTAAAGGGGTCACACATTCCTAAAAAATCTTATAAACTCAAGGTTTCCCTGCTAAGAAGGATGTTGTCATGTTGTTATTAGTTTTAGAGACAGAATTTTAAAAAAGCTTTATTTCATGGATCTCATAATTTCATTTTAATCTTCTGTGGTTATTTCAAACCTGGTAATCATCTTTAATCATTCTTATTCACAAAGAAGAAAGAAACTATTCATTCCTCTCTCCCATATTATACAAGATAAAGGCAGATCTCATTACCTCCATTGTCAATTGTCTTTGGGCATCTTTGGAAGCTTGGAGGTGAAGTCTCAGTTCTTCCTTCTCAATCACGTGCTAACAACACATTAAAAGAGACATGTGAAGCCTTCCCACGTAAAATAGAGGTTACTCTCTTTTTAAGACATCTGGAGAATGTTTTTTAGGGGACAGTCCAGAGGAATAGCAAAAGCTAACCTTTCAAAAGCCAAACAATAGCAATAAAATGGGCAGAATACAAAATCCATCAAGGTGTTTAAAGGACAAAGAACATGAGTCAGTAGTTCATATCACAACTTTCTGAGGAAAAGATAATTTCATTTACCAGAAAGAAATAATGATTTGAAAGTAGTTATTCATGCTATTTCATGACAGAAGACTGAAACAGCAGTCAGACAGACTCCGGCACTGCAGCAGGGCAGGGACTGTCACTGAGCAGAGTGCAGAAGGGCCGGGCCACTGCTCAACAAACGTCGGTGAGTGAATGAACCTACTTCTTTCAGTTTGTGCTGAAGATCTACAATCTGAGACAGGAGAGAGGAAATCTCTTCTTGGTATCGGATCAGTTCATCACTCTTCCCAGACAATTCTTCAGTCATTCTGGACATCTGAGCATTGGTCTCACCTGGAAAACAAAATAGAAATTTAAAAATTAATATAAATATGGGACATTAAACTATGGCCTGTGGGCCAAATCCTGTTTTGTAACAAGCACTGAGCTATCATGAATTGATTTTTCTTTAACATAAATTTAAAGTAATAAAGCTGAATAACCCAACAGAGAAAACTGAAGGTTCTTCTGAAATAGACGAATGCTGGGAATTTAATAAGAGGCACTGAAGCCAAAAACAGAGAACTTATAAAGACAAGCAAGCTAAACATTTTGCCTCTGTTTTTTTCTTTATGAAGGATAAGGCTGAAAAGAGATAGGTGAATTATACATGTTAGCAAGTGCCGAGACGTTATGTCTTTGAGTAATCTTCAGGGATATAAATAAGATCCCAAAAGAAATGAGAATCAAACTTAACAAATATAACAAAGGCTATACATTTATAGAGAGATTCAAACTTTTTCTCTAGTAAAGCTGATCGTTTTCCAACTGATTTATTTTTTAAAATTTTATGTAATAATACGTGAAAGCAAAATATATTCTTTTATAGAAACACAGTTTACATTTAACAAATACTCCCTGAATGTTATATTTTACACCATCATTTAAGCTCTAGTTTTGCTACTAATCAGTTTCCTGACTTTAGCAATCATATTCTCTACAGGATTATTTCTCCACCAACAATATAAGAGTTTTGGTTCCTTTCATTTTAATGTGCTGTAACAGGCAGAAATATAGGTCTTTATTTAATGATGACAAAGATATTTCTTAAAAATACAAATGGAACTTTATTTAGAGTGGTGGGCTCAATGTTATAAACCAAGATTTTCAGCAACTATTCAAATTGTTTCTTGACATGCTTTTATTGTAATCATTGATCTAATTTCTGAGTTAGTGATACCCTACCAAAGAATTACCCAGAGGCTATAAAACAGAACACATTAATACTTACGAAGTTCTTTAACACAATCACTGACAAGCTGCTGTTCTTTCTCTTCATAGGTAATAGTTTCTGTCTTTATGTGACAAGCCTTCAAGGGAAAAAAATCAGTATGTGATAATATCTTCTAATTATTTTCTAGTATTAACTAAAGAAAACTTTTAGTACTCATTTAAGATAATCATCACTTGCAAAGGAAAACAAAAACTCATAAAGCTTTATCTATGACAAAATAAAGATTATGGAATAGGACATGACAAACATCTCCCCCTTATTCCTCGCAGGGCCTTTGCACATCTCCACCCCCAGCCCCTGCTCTCCATCATATATCTCTGATAGGCTAATCCTCAGCCTCAACTAAAATGTCACTTGTTTAAGTAGCACTACTTTGATCCATTCTCTGACCCTCCCCCATTATATAAGCTCATGAAACATTTTCCAATACAGTTCTTACTTTGGTTGTAATGATTTAGCTATTTGTGCAAACTCCACAACATATATATTCTATGCTGCGGTTTCCCCTCTTTCGCCTGTCAGCTTGCTATTCATTTTTCAGTGGGCTCTAAGTAACAGTGGAAGGTAATCAATCACCTGTGCCTTAGCTGCCACCCACCCCACCCCCATTGGAATGTCAATAGCAAGTCCTTAGTTATGCCATATTTCACCCCAATACTACCTAGACCTAAACCTGATAGCCTTTAAGGTAAAGGAGAGTGAGAAATAAGTTGACTGTGCCTTGGATCGAAGAAGCATATTCTCTTCTTCCAGTTCCTTGAGCTTTTCCTGCAGCATGTCCAACTGCAGCAAACCTTGAGATAAGCTAAAGGATTCATTGAAGCGAAGAGGTGTAGAGCAGCTGGAGTCAGTTTCACTCTCTTCAGAAGCGATGGAGACAATTCGAAGCAACTCATCTTTCTTGGACAGCTCATGCTGCAGTTGATTAACCTGCACATCAAAAGGGCTTGATTTACAAAATAGTCTTTATTTTACATCATTTACAAGTAATATACCTTCTAATTCATGGGGCAATTGTTTCTCACCATAAAACAAAATCATAAAATCAGCTTCTAGGTTCTATTGATTAAAGTAATAAGGGCTAAAAAGAGAGTCAAAAACCTCATATATTTCCTGAGCTATAATTTCAGAGCATTAACGCAATGAATACAGTTTTTTCTATAGTAGGTGAAAAGAAAAGCCAATTTCCGTATTCAATATAATAGGAATATAGGAGGAAATTTCACATAAGGTGACATACTCACAGTTCAAAACAAAACAGAAGAAACTTCAAAATATCAGAATAGAGCCTTACTTCAAATTCTCATTCTAAAGGTTTGTATTTTTAAGCTGTGTAACTCTATATGACTTCCCAACTTTAATTCTGGGGAATTAGTACTTTAAACTCAAAAGCTTGACTGTTACTAAACACTATGTGTTTATATAAAATATAAATGAAACTAGGAAACAAATTAAATTTTTTTTTTCCTTTTCTTATTTGGGTTTTTGAACAAAGATACTTTCTTTGGTATCTATTACTTTGGGGTATATTTTAAAATATTAAGATAAGAAAATACAAAGAGTTTACACGAAGGAGTAAGGATAAAGTGTTAGAATTTGCAACCCAATGGTCTATACAGTCCATGAAATTCTCCAGGGCAGAATACTGGAGTTGGTAGCCTTTCCCTTCTACAGGGGATCTTCCCAACTCAGGGATCGAACCCAGACCTCTTGCACTGCAGGTGGATTCTTCACCAGTTGAGCCACAAGGGAAGCCCAAAAATACTGGAGTGGGTAGCCTATCCCTTGTCCAGTGGATCTTCCTGACCCAGGAATTGAACCAGGGTGTCCTGCATAGCAGGCAGATTCTTTACCAACTGAGCTATCAGGGAAGCCATTAGAATCTAAACAGGATGCCACAGGTACTGTGGGTACTCAATATAGACTTTATATTGACTAAGGTAGAGTCACATGAGTACTCCTCTGTACATTAACATTTCATTTCTCTGCTGGTTAGTTCAATGGATACCAACAGTTAACATGTGCTGGTATTATCTGTCTACCTATTGTCATCATTTCAGGGACACCAGGAAAATAAATTCTCCACTTCCCAAATCTAACTGTTTCATGCTGCAAATACTTGATCCAAGACATACTTGATCAAAGGCTTGTCCCAGTTGCTCCTCCAGGGTTTCATTCTGCTCAGACAAGGCATGATTCCTCTTTAAGAGAGCTTGTCCAATTCGAGCAGCTAGCTCCAGATCACGATCCCTCTGTTAAAACACCAAATACATCTCTTGAGTACAAACAAAATTAAGTAGTAGTTTAGAAATCCTGTAGTCATTAAAAGCAATGTCCTAGAAAGCATCAAGGCCCATTTTAATGCCCAGATATACAAACAAATACAGAGCCTGACACACAAATGGTGTTTAAAATAGGTGGTCAAATAGATGACCACCATAGTTATAAATGCAAGAGAGTATTTCTTAATATTAAGTGAGATTTATTGATCACCCTATTAATTAGGATACAGCAACTCTATCTTTAAACTTATGACTTTGGAAACTCAGAAAACTAATATAGTCTTTAAAATTGAGGACAGGGCCTGACACACAGTAAAAGCCCAATAAATATTTGTTGAATGCATTTGTCTTTGAGCATGGTAATGATACAGTAGGCATGTTGAAAACCAAGGCATGTTGGTCGGGGCCCTTGGCTAAGAGGAGACTCTGCCTTGGGCCCGCCGGTGTAATAAACTGCACTCCACTATTAAAAAAAAAAAGAAAACCAAGGCAAAGTTTGTATGCATTCAGAGCCAGAGGCTCAGAAGAAAGCATAATCAAGAACCCTATTGTCAACTGGTATAAGAATCATGATATGAAATAAAATAGGGGATATAACAGACTGGACATTTCAAGGCTATAGGGTTCTTCTCAGAGTATAGAGAAGTAGGGAGTCTGAAGGAATTGGTGGTAATGATGAAGGGAGGCCCAAGGCAAGAGTTACTCTATCTGGGTAGATGGTAATAACTTAGCAAGGGCATAGGGATTCCCTCTATATGGTGGGGGTGAGGCTTGTATTCTGTAGGATGGAAAACTATCAATATATTAAAACATCTATAAGTGCCTTATGGTATATGATTATGCTCACATTAATCACTGCAAATAAAATTAAGCTTTTTTTTGTTCCATAGTAACATGAAAACTGGTAGATGGGTTATCTCTAAATTTTCAAGGCCCACTTATTTCATTTTCAATATAGGCTAAGTGGCGTACATAAAATCATTCTGGGGAGCTGCCAGGGGTGAGGGGGACATGTGAGGAGAAGGGTACTTCAAAAAGAAAGATAATTCCCATAAGATCAACTGAACTTGAAGCATAGGGAGAGGTCTCTAAGACCACCACTCGGAAGAGATACACCACATATACTAAAAATGTCATGGACAAAGTGAGCTAAAATAATAGCCTGAAAGAAAGTAGAAAAGGGAAGGTGTTCCAAACTGTTGGTGTTTATTTGCAAACGAGCTGCTTCTTGAATGGGAGCTCTGTTTCAGGGTAAGTGACAGCAAGGATTTATTTAAAAAAACATATTTTTTTTAAAGATTGCTTTTCTAAGACAGTGAAGCCAGCCAGCATCATTATAACACAACAATAAAAAATTAAGTGCTGTGCAACTTTATAAAAATAAAATTCAGAAGCCATTCTACTTTGGAATACCAGTTGGTATGCCAGTTGTTCTAGCTGTAACAACCTTATACAGAACAACCTAGGGCAAAGACATCACCATTCTTCATTGATGTGCAAATTTAATAGCTCCTAAATGATCTTCAACATTCACTTTTTGCACTGGAGAAAAAGGACACATTCCTACCTCTGCCAGGAGATGTGTAACCATGTCGATGTCATTGTAAGTTCTGGTCATCTGTTCCACCCTGTCTGTGCCTAGAACTAAGATAGTCAAAAGAACTTGTTTATAGGATATAGAAATAACACAAAGTTTTAAATATTCATAAGAATTGAAAGATAACAACAAAACAAACAACCCAGGCTTTTACGAAAACTTATTTAGAATAAAAATACAGGTGAAAAAAGAAAAAGGAAAGAAATATTTCACACATTAGAGAGTCAGGACAGACCAATGTACTACAAACAAAACGTATATCATACAATGAATTGAGAAAGTATCAACTGGTCACAGGGTAGTCACCTCCTGACTATCTTCTCTTTCTGTGGTAAGACTGGAATTTTGTCTCACTCATGTTAGAAGATGTAGGCCAGAGAATTAACTGAACTACCAATCGTTTTATACCCTAATCTAAAGTTATTGAGGGGTGAGTTTGTGAGGAGTTATTCAAAAAACTAAGATCATGGCATCTGGCCCCATCTCTTCAGCAAATAGATGGGGAAACAATGGAAACAGTGATAGACTTTATTTTCTTGGGCTCCAAAATCACTGCAGATGGTGATGGCAGCCATGAAATTAAAAGACACTTGCTCCTTGGAAGAAAAGCTATGACCAACCTAGACAGAATATTTAAAAGCAGAGACATTACTTTGCTGACAAAGGTCTGTTGAGTTAAAAGTTACGGTTTTTCCAGTACTCATGTATGAATGTAAGAGTTGGACCATAAAGAAAGCTGAGCACTGAAGAATTGATGCTTTTGAACTGTGGTGTTGGAGAAGACTCTTGAGAGTCCCTTGGACTGCAAGGAAATCAAACCAGTCAATCCTAAAGGAAATCAGTCCTGAATATTCATTGGAAGGACTGATGCTGAAGCTGAAACTCCAATACTTTGGCCACCTGATGTGAAGAACTGACTCATGGGAAAAGGCCCTGATTATGGGAAAGATTGAAGGCGGGAGGAGGAGGGGACGACAGAGGAAGAGATGGTTGGATGGCATCACCGACTCAATGAACATGAGTTTGAGTAAGCTCTGGGAGTTGGTGATGGACAGGGAAGCCTGGCATGCTGCAGTCCATGGGGTCACAGAGTCGGACACAAATGAGTGACTGAACTGAATATATAAAGGAAATTAATTAGAATTCTGTTGTGACTATTTTGAACATCTGTGATCAGCTATCATGTAAGCTAATATCAATAATTAAGGAATAGGACTTGCAGGACTTTTTGTAGTTTTATTGTGAATCATAACCCTTTTAGCTTTAAAATTCTTTTTCTTTATAATAAACCTCATTATAGGTAGGCCCTTGCTATAAAATGAACTGTATACTGTTATATTCCTTGCATTACTGAAACCCATTATTTCTGACACTCCATAAATTCAGTAATTGCACTTGACTAATTTAGCAGTGGCCACAGAACTGGAAAAGGTCAGTTTTCATTCCAATCCCAAAGAAAGGCAATACCAAAGAATGCTCAAACTACCGCACAATTGCACTCATCTCACACGCTAGTAAGGTAATGCTTAAAATTCTCCAAGCCAGGCTTCAGCAATACGTGAACCGTGAACTTCCAGATGTTCAAGCTGGTTTTAGAAAAGGCAGAGGAACCAGAGATCAAATTGCCAACATCCACTGGATCATCGAAAAAGCAAGAGAGTTCCAGAAAAACATCTATTTCTGTTTTATTGACTATGCCAAACCCTTTGACTGTGTGGATCGCAATAAACTGTGGAAAATTCTGAAAAAGACAAGAATACCAGATCACCTGATCTGCCTCTTGAGAAACCTGTATGCAGGTCAGGAAGCAACAGTTAGAACTGGACAGGGAACAACAGACTGGTTCCAAATAGGAAAAGGAGTACGTCAAGGCTGTATATTGTCACCCTGCTTATTTAACTTATATGCAGAGTACATCATGAGAAACACTGAGCTGGAGGAAGCACAAGCTGGAATCAAGATTGCTGGGAGAAATATCAGTAACCTTAGATATGCAGATGACACCACCCTTATGGCAGAAAGTGAAGAAGAACTAAAGAGCCTCTTGATGAAAGTGAAAGAGGAGAGTGAAAAAGTTGGCTTAAAGCTCAACATTCAGAAAACTAAGATCATGGCATCTGGTCCCATCACTTCATGGCAGATAGATGGGGAAACAGTGGAAACAGTGACTGACTTTATTTTTCTGAGCTCCAAAATCCCCGCAGATGGTGATTGCAGCCATGAAATTAAAAGACGCTTGCTCCTTTCTTTGGAAGGAAAGTTATGACCAACCTAGACAGCATATTAAAAAGCAGAGACATTACTTTGCCAACAAAGGTCCGTCTAGTCAAGGCTATAGTTTTACCAGCAGTCATGTATGGATGTGAGAGTTGGACTATAAACAAAGCTGAGTGCCGAAGAATTGATGTTTTTGAACTGTGGTGTTGGAGAAGACTCTTGAGAGTCCCTTGGACTGCACGGAGATCCAACCAGTTCATCCTAAAGGAGATCTGTCCTGGGTGTTCATTGGAAGGACTGATGTTGAAGCTGAAACTCCAATACTTTGGCCACCTGATGTGAAGAGCTGACTCACTGGAAAAGACCCTGATGCTGGGAAAGATTGAGGGCAGGAAGAGAAGGGGACGACAGAAGATGAGATGGTTGGATGGCATCACCGATTCAATGGACATGGGTTTGGGTGGACTCTGGGAGTTGGTGATGGACAGGGAGGCCTGGCGTGCTGCGGTTCATGGGGTCACAAAGAGTCGTACACGACTAAGCGACTGAGCTGAACTGAATTTAGCTCCAAAGAGAAGAACAGATAGGACCCAAATGATTCCACAAGCACAGTAAGCAATACCTTTTAAAGCCAATGATGCATAATAAGAGAGGAACTTTTGACTTTGGAGAGCATTAATGAAACCAACTTGTGTTTGATTTAGACTGATTTTATAATTTGCTTGCCGTGAAATGTGAAAAAGCAGAGGTTTGAAGCAGAGAAGCTGAATTCATGTATTTGAGTGAGCTTGAACAAGTCACTAACCCCTTCTGAGATTCAGATTCATATTATAATATGGAGGTGATAGCGTCTCACAAGGTCATTAGGAGGTTCAAATATGATAATTTACTAAGTAGTATTTAATAAACTGCTAAGTATTACATAACTATTCATAGCTATACTCTTTAAACTGGTATGTATGAAACAGCCCCGATTTAAAATTCTCTGTAAACAATGCACTGAGTTGGCAGCAGAAACGATGAGTTAAGTTATCTTTAGTTCCCTGGACCCATCTTAACACTGAAGATTGCTCAAAAGATACCAGAGACAGGTTTTACTTTAACCTAAGCCTTTAATTTTTCTTCCCAGCTTCACTGCTCAAAATGAAACTAGGGATTACCCAGAGCAAATTATTAATGACAGTCTTACTTCTAGTTAAAAGTAAAACAATGTGCTGGGTTGTCAGTATTAAGAGATTGCTGGAAAAGTTTTAAACTGAAAAGAAGAAAACTAACAACAGCAGCAAGAAAAACAAAACTAGAAACATTTTTATTCCAAAAGAATTTTTATTTACAAGTAGGTAAAATGGCCCACACAGGGATAAAAGAAATAGGCTTTTGGGCCTAAGGAATCTTCACAGTTTAACTTGGTGGCATAGCTCAGGAACAAAGATGAAAAACTGAGGCAGAGACATGCAGTGTGTGGTCTCTTCTACCTCCTGTGTCAATAATAGACGGGGGGAAAATCAAGTCAATATAACCACACTCTACACTGCAAAAAACTAGCCAATGTTTGCAAAGACAAATGTAACACAGTGCAGTGAGTCTCAACTCCAGATTCTAACTTAGTTCATTTAGAGGGACCCCAGGGCACAAGTAGCAAGGAAAACACACCAGATATTCTGATGTGAAGCTAGGGATGAAAACCACTGAGCCAGGATTAACACTCAAAGAAAGAACCAGGAATCCTGGAAACTCAGTTAAAGACAGTTTTCATACAACTAATTTAAAAACTGCAGGACATGGTTTATATTATATGACTAACAAGAGTTGAAGATGAAGTGGAAAATTTAATTTGAAGTAAAACCAGTGAATTAAGGCTGTAATAAAACACTGTGAGATATAAGTCACAGATGATAAAAGGGGAATTGAAAATGAAGGACCCAGTAATTACAGAAATGTCTGGAATAAAATATGTTTTAGTGAGGAGAAACTAAAATACATTTGTTATAAATGCTAACCATCTGTCATAGACTGATAATTTCAAGCTGAACCTTAAGAAGATATTTAGTTTAATGATCTCATTTTCTTATATGAGGAACCTTACTGAGAGGAATTATGTGACATGTCCAAGATGGCAAAGCAAACTATTAGTGGCAAAGCCAAGATATAATAAGGAGGTGAGAACACCTTCCACCTCACAAGGTCCTAAGAAAAAACTTGGGTCTGCTCATTCTCAGTGATGGGTCTTTGCACCATGTTGCTATTTCTACCTTAGTACCACCAAGGTCAAAAGGCTCTTATCTGATGAAATATTAAGAGTACTCATCTGTGAACACAAGTTATAAAACAACATAGGTCCTGATTTTATTTTTAAGGTGTGAGTATGTCTATACATGGACTTCCCAGGTGGTGCTAGTGGGAAAGAATTTGCCTGCCAATCTAGGAGACCTAAGAGAGATGGGTTTGATCCCTGGACTGGGAAGATTTCTCAGAGGAAGGCATGACAACTCACTCCAGTATTCTTGCCTGGAGAATCCCATGGACAGAGGAGCCTGGCGAGCTACAGTCCATGGGGTCACAGAGTCGGACATGACTGAAATGATTTAGCATGCACTCATATCTATACACTTCCCTGGTGGCTCAGACGGTAAAGCGCCTGCCTACAATGTGGGAGACCCGGGTTCAATCCCTGGGTCGGGAAGATCTCCTGGAGAAGCAAATGGCAACCCACTCCGGTATTCTCGCCTGGAAAATCCCATGGACGGAGAAGCCTGATAGGCTACAGTCCATGGGGCCTCAAAGAGTCGGACACGACTGAGCAACTTCACTTAGCATATCTATGCATATCTATACACAAGAGAGGCTGAAAGAATATACATCAAAATGTTAATAGTGATTATCTCTGAGTATGGATTATAGTTGATTTGTTGTTCTCTTGTCAGTTTTTTGCTAATTTTCAATGAAGAACAAATGTTATCTTTGCAATAAAAAAATAGCAGCTCTTCTTCAAAGGCTCCGAAAAGGAAAAATGAATTTTCAAATGCTTAAGTATTTATTATGAGAAAGAAGTTAGATAATGCAACCAGAATTCTCCAGTTTGTTTAGTCTGTAGACCACCAAGCCCAAAGGCTGGGCTACCTCAACTGCACAGAGTTGCTCAATTGATAAAGGAACACAAAGGATTCTTGTTTGCAGCCTAATCAGTTCTGTCTTCTCTTCCTTAACACAATCCTCCTGATAAAGATAGGCTGTTTGGAATGATTCCAAAAGCACTCAGGGCAAGGCTCTTAAGTGTTCTCTTGGCATTTAGGCATGGTGATTAAATGCTTTCAAAGCAATAGACTAATTCCTCACTTTAATTCTGTAACCAGGAATGCAGGGCCAAACAGACTGACTTTATTATAATTAATCCTATCAAATTCTACTTTCCCTTCAGTTCTCAGAGGTTAAAATAAAAATGAGAAATGGTGCGGAAATTACCAATGCTCTGTGCTTGTTTCCAGACATGAACCTTCTAACTCTAAGAAAGAATTATTCATTAGAGAGACAATAAACATTTTTACAGAACAGCTTTGGTTTATGAAGGTTGTTAATTAATGTCCAGTATTTTTGTTTAATATTTGGAGACTCTAATGTTCCTGAACAAACATGGGGGAGATGCTTTTTCTTCACTAATTCTTTTTCTTCACTGATTCTTACTTTATAACACATAATTTTACATCAACTCCCCCCAATCATTTTCAGGATGGAAAATGCCAACGTTGACCCATTTTGATATCCCTGTTATTTACATGAGATGGTGCCTGAATAGTTCTCTCAAATGTCCTTTTTTAAGGTGTAGAGCTTTTACCGCAGTTATTTAATTTTTAAAAGATATCTGATCTTTCATCACTCTCCAATTCTTCCACATGAAAAAACAAAAACAAAAAACAAAACGAAACACAAACACTTCCTCCGCGACAGGGTAAAAGCAGGAATAGCTCCTGGTAACTACAGACAGGTTTTGAGGTTTTAGCTCCAGAGCAGTGTTTTTTTGCTACTATAATACAGAGAACATTTCTGCAATACAAAAAACTGCCTTCAAAAGAACTGAGATGGAAAAAAAAGGAGGCTGATCATACGTATCACCTAGGACAGACTTTCTCAACGGGGTTCCAGGAGAGAATTAAACCCCATAGATAATGATTTGAGAGAATTTTCTCACTAATAATACCTAGATAGGACATGATGTATAAGTGATAAGGTAACTCATTCTACAATAGATGTCTTAGAGCACATGACTTAATTCTTCCATGGAACTGCTCAAAAGGAATTATAAATCCGCTAACCTCTACAACTAGACTTATGGTTATTGCTTCCTGAGAATTACCTGTTGTATTTCCTTCCTGCAGGTAAAGGTTTCAAAGGCAGAGCTTGAGGAAAAGTATAACTACCAACCAGAAGTAATAATCTCTAAAACTGTACTTCTCTGCAAAATTCTGCACCCTCCCTAGTTTCTCAACTTCTCCAATTAACGTCTCTGTGAAGTGGCCAGTTTTGGTGACACTGCTTCAGATCTCTGGTTCTCAAATCTGAGTGCATCAGTACCAGCAGGAGGTCTTATTTAATTTAAACAGAGTAGGCCCCGCCCCCAGAGTTTCTGAATCAGTAGATCTGGGATGGGGACACAGGATCTGTGTTTTTAACAAGTACGAAGTGATGTTGATGCCTTAAATAAACTTATATAACCACCCCCTCTTTCCTTATGCATTAGGAAGTGGTAAGGTGATCTTTTATTCCCAAATAAAAAATACCCTGAAAAGCAGATCAGGTTTCTACTTTGAGCCTTCACATGAACAAACGGTACTTTCTGTCACGGTGTGACTGATTGCACTGCTTGTCCCACATGTCACTGTGGGACTCTCTTAATAAAATTAGAAAACCCTGCAAGCAAAACACATTCTTTGAGTATCTTAAACTGTGTGTGTATGGCAGGGACTGCCTGTGTGCTCCATCGCTGCAATCATGTCTGACTGCTTGTTACCCCATGGACTGTAGCCCACCAGGCTTCTCTGTCCATGGGTTCTTCAGGCATGAATACTGGAGTGAGTTGCCATGTCCTTCTCCAGGGGATCTTCCCAACCAAAGGATCCAACCTGCATCTCCTGTTTTTCCTGCATTGCACATGGATTCTTTACCACTCAGCCACCAGGGAAGCCCATGGCAGGGACTAGGAGGGAATTATTTTTCTGGACCCACCCATTGTTTACTTTTAAAACACATGAAAGCAATCTCTTTCTGGTTTGGAAGGGGCTTTGGAGAACAACCAGTATCCTTTTATTCATGTGAGGCAGGTTCCTATCCCAAAACTTTTGCCCGTTTCCTTCCAAATTTCATCATTTTCTTCTTACGGTACTTTGAACTTCTTTGTGTGAACTAAGAAAGAAAGTGCCTCTGCTTGGCACCTCTTTTATTAGTTGTAATAATTCATTTTAGTGAGCACGTGTCTACTGCCATGTGAGGGAACTAGGGACAAGAAGGGGCTGAAATAGAACCAGCGAGCTGAATCCTAGGATCGCTTGCCAGTGTCCATAGTAAATATGCAAAACCAAAAAATCTTGACATTTCAGGGGGACAGAAAACAGTGGAAAAAGGTGAGAGAATGGTTTGTATCATGCTTTTTAAGACCCTGGTCAATGTGCTAAATAAAGTAAATCACTTATCTTTTACATTCATAAGATACAAATTCATAATGAAGTCTATTTATATTTGTGTGAACTGTTAACCCAAAGAATTGATAACTTTAAAATAACAGTGAAATTAAAGTACAATATAGAGAAAAAGTGGGCTTTCCAGGTGGATCAGTGATTAAAAAGAATCTCCCTGCCAATGCAGGAGATGCAGGAAACACAGGTTCAATTCCTGGGTTGGGAAGACCGCCTGAAGGAGAAAATGGCAACCTACTCTGGTAAATCCCACAGACAGAGAAGCCTGGTGGGCTACAGCCCACGGGATTGCAGAGAGTCGGATATGACTTAGCAACTAAGCATGCAGTTACACAGAAAAAGTATTAGTGAACCAATGATAATCCTAATTGTTTTCTTCATGATCTTAGTAAATCATATGTAGTTTAATTTTCAAATTGTTGAAGTGAAAATAGTACCATTAGATGAAAGGAATAGGACAGTTTTCTAGATCCTGGAAGTATGGATCTTGTAACATCCTATTAACCTCTAGTTTTAATTACACTCTTGTTTACCTATAAACCAAGTATTTTAGAATCTGTCTACCTTTTATTTTCTAGTCTTTTTATGTAAAATTCATCCTAACAGCAACTCCATTAAATCATAACCTAAAACATCTTTTTAGCTAGTCTCCCCTCCCTGCCCCCTCTAGTGATGTACAGAACAAAGAACGTGTAAACTAAGTGCACTTTCTGTACCACTTTATAAAAATAATGACAAACTAAATTTATCCTGACAAAATTTCAGTTTGAAATTTTCTCACAAATCTAAAAACTCATGGAACAAAGGAAAATGGAATCTAAAAATGTGCCTTTTAAAAAGCATTTTCCAGAAATCTCAAGTAAGTAATTTCTCAAACTAAAAAGTTAAGAAAACCTTAAGAGCCCTAATTTAATATTCAGCTACTTAATAGAATAAACTGTACAGAAACAATTTTGTTTGAGTTCCTAATTCAAGTTTAAACAAACTTTACAATTCTTTTTCTGAGCAGTAAGTAACCTGGTTGTAGGAAAGTACCATTAAAAGTTAATAATTACTATGAAAATGAGGATTTCACAACAATCATTCTCCAGCTAGAATCTTTAAAACATGGAAACACTCACTGGGCAAACATCTAAGAGCTGATGCAATCTCATATCTAATTCAAATGAAAATAGTTTTATAAATATATCAATATTGAACTCAGAGACTTACTATGTATTCTAATAGCTATTATGCATACAATATCTTTATAGTGAACACATTAAAAAAAGGAAAGCTCAGCCTGAATGCAGATTTTTGGAATAAGGTAAAAAACAACAACAAAAAAGATCACTCTTTAAACTTTAAAATATAGAGTTCTATTTAATTTTGTCATTTTTTAAGGGTGTGGGATAAAACAGATCTATATTTAGGACATATCTGACTTAGTTTCTCACTGAAATATTCTCTCTGAATCCTTACATAAATAATGAAGATGACTATATAGTGTGCATGTATTTCTCCTTGGCATTATTAAAACTACTTACGTATCCAAGAACTATGTTTCTTAATGACTTGACAAGTTCCTGTGACTATGTCAGTTTAACGGACTAAATATTATATTAAGACAACAAATATAAAGGGATATTAAAAATTTAAACACGTTCACTACTTCTACTCAGTTTGAGGAAAGTACGAAGGAAAAGAGGAGAGAATTGGAAACCTCTGAGTATGCTCACAACCCTGGACACTCAGATTCTTAAAAACGATAAACTTTCTGCGTTCAGACAACACAATTAGAGTCATCTCTTCATGTTGTTAAAGCAGTTTGAGTTAAAAGTAGGTACAAACTAAACAACATTTAGGGATGCCAAAAATTGTAAAAGTCAACAAGACACTCATGATCTTTAGTTCAATGGATAAATTCAAACACTCACTCATATAACGGAAAGTCTCTTCAGCAAGTACTGGAGAGAGGGTGTCAGATGCATGTTGCTGCTGGTGTGGGGACTGAGTCCAATCTTGATTTTCATAAAGAAAGAGAGAGTCCACCCTGAGCTTATACTGGGGTAGTTGTTCTTCTAGCAGGCTCACAAGCTCAACTTCAGGGACATCTTCATTGGAGCAGACATCTGAGGAGAAGATTCCATGTAAATGAATCCAATATATTCCAATTTACTAGGCTACAGAGAAAAATCAGTGAAATTAGTTCTGTGAAAGTAAGAAAATCAAGAAACATTAGTCAAGATCATGTCGCCAATGATTTTTATTGCTGTATCCTGGAATTCCAGGTGGTCTTTCTCTAGGTTTCTTTAATATAAGAACTTCCACAATAGAAACATTACCATGTTTTTAATTATACTCTATTTAAAGTATATTGCTTAGGGAATATAACTACGTCTTTAAGTTTAGATTTTATTATTTCCTCCTTATCAATCTATTTAGTGCCGCTTAAAAGACATGTGATCTCAAATAACTCATACGCTTGAGGGAAAAAAGGCAACAAGACAACCAGCAGAAAATAGTGAGTTCAAAAGGAATAAAACGATATGTTCTTCAATAATAGAATTTGACCTCTGTGGAGGATTCTTCAAAATATGGAAAAGTTACATTTTACTATATTCTCCCAGAAGCTAGATATAAAAAAAAATCAATGTTTACTGGTTAAATGTTAAACAGTAATGTTAACATTCCAGCACAGTGTCCTACACTGGTACTAGAATAAGTACGTAATCACTTCTACTTTAAAGATGTGATACATTTAAAGTCTTGAATATCTTTTACATCACTACTCTCACCTGCACACCTCTAACTGTCCCTGCACACATTTCTCTTGGGCTTCTCTATCTTCATGTGTTTGCTCCTGGCTTCTCATTCCAAATGCTGCTCATCATTTAACACCTTCCACATTTAGCAGTTTACAAAAAAAGGTTACCCTTTTTAATATGCTTAAAATACTAGGGCTTAAAATACAGAAAATACAGGATGTCATCTCAACCCTCTCATTTTTTAAAGACATCGGGTATTTCCTTTGTGGGTGGCACAGAGAAACATGTTCTAACTCTGGCAAAGAACAACAAGGTTTATTTTAAGAAAATGTACCTTAAAAAAGTAAATTTCAACTACTTGACTTTAATTCAAAAATGAGGAGGCTGACATTAATCAAATATGAGGGGGCTGACCATATTAGAAAATCCTCTCCATATAGAAAGACAAGCAGTGGCTTCATAACCAAAACATGAGGTACATAATCACAGATATGAGGTACATTTAAAACCTTAAATGTGGGTCTGAAGAAGCTCCTCTCAACCCTTAGCAGATTGCTTAAGTAAGAACTCCAAAAATACATCCAAATAATATTACTATGAATTCTATGTGACTATTCAAATTTCTCCTGCCATGAATATATGACATACATATTATTATTGTTACAATATGTGCAGGAAGAGAAGTTGACTATCAATACATGCAGAGCTGAAAACAAACTCTGAGACACTCATGGGTATAATGCAAATGATGAGCAAAATTAATATCCATTAAAATAACTACTATTCCCTACAAATTTTCTTTTAATAAGCATTAATGAAATTCTGTGAAAATTCGCGATTACCAGTTACCTACTTCCAAAATGAGTATACACTCAAGGTTTAGTAGATTCGAATAATATCCTTCAGACTAGCGCCTCCTATTTGCTTCCGTATTTCTGATAATGTACTATTTAGTGATTTTCTAATTGTCCAGTCCTAACATTTTTATCCTCCAAATGTTCTTTTCTTGTGTTCACTTCTTTCTATCCACACTGCCTCATTTAGATTCAAGGAAGGTCTCTTCTTGTTTCTCTTGAATATGGCCTCAAAGTGATCTGTTCTCATTACATTCATATTTTCCTCCACATCTTCATATCTTTCTTACGTTACTCTCCTATGCAAAGCTAAGAAAGGCTTGAATTTCATCTAGCCAGACTGTAAAAACCTAATGAACAGTGTTGTTGTTCAGTCATTCAATCATGTTCAACTCTTTGCAACCCCATGGACTGCAGCATGCCAGGCCTCCCTGTCCTTCACCATCTCCTGGAGTTTGCTCAAAGTCATGTCCTTTGAGTTGATGATGCCATCCAACCATCTCATCCTCTGTCGTCCCCTTCTCCCCCCACCTTCAGTCTTTCCAAGCATCAGGGTCTTTTCCAATGAGTCAGCTCTTCACATCAGGTGGCCAAAGTATTGGCACTTCAACATCAGTCTTCCAATGAATATTCAGGAATGATTTCCTTTATGATGGACTGGTTTGATCTCCTTGCAGTCCAAGGAACTCTTCAGAGTCTTCTTCAACACCACAGTCCAAAAGCATCAATTCTTCAGTGCTCAGACTTCTTTATGGTCCAGCTCTCACATCCATACATGACTACTGGAAAAACCATAGCTTTGACTAGATAGACCTTTGTCAGCAAAGTAATTTCTCTGCTTTTTAAATATGCTGCCTATGTTTGCTATAGCTTTTCTTCCAAGGAGCAAGCATCTTTTAATTTCATGGCTGCAGTCACTGTCCACAGTGATTCTGGAGCCCAAGAAAATGAAAAGTTGAGACAATCAAAAGATCCTAGAAGGGTTGTGCTTGCTACTAGTAGAATTAACCAGGTGGGATGCATGAGACAAGTGCTCCAGCCTGGTGCACTGGGAGGACTCGGGGGAATCGGGTGGAGAGGGAGGTGGGAGCGGGGATCGGGATGGGGAATACGTGTAAATCCATGGCTGATTCATTTCAATGTATGACAAAACCCACTGAAATGTAGTGAAGTGATTGGCCTCCAACTAATAAAAAAAAAAGATTTAAAAAAATTAATTAATTAATTAATTAATGCTAGAATAAAGCATAATGGAATATGGTCTTGTGATCTACAAACTCAGATAGCAAAGATTAAAAACAAGACTCAAAAGAACTGATCTTATCAGCAAGTAATTTAAGCACCTGCCAAAATAACAGTTTTCCAAATAAGACAATAAAATTCAAACATCAATGTAACATTCAAAATATTTGATAACAAGTTACTAGAAATGCAAAGAATAAGCAATTTGTAGCCCATTACCAGTTGGAAAATAAATCAACAGAAACAAGCTCAATAATGACAAAACTGATAAAATTAGTAAAGAGAAATTTTTAAAAAGCCATTATAAATATGCTCAAAGATTTAAGAGGAAAACTTAAATTTGATGAAAAGAGAAACAAAAAGTATACTTATACTTCTAAAATTCAAATAGAACTAGAGTGAAAGAAAGTGAAGTCACTCAGTCGTGTCCGACTCTGCCACTCCATGTAGCCTACCAGGTTCCTCCGTCCATGGGATTTTCCAGGCAAGAATACTGGAGCAGGTTGCCATTTCCTCCTCCAGGAGATTTTCCCAACCCAGGGATTGAACCCGGGTGTCCCGCATTGTAGGCATATGCTTTACAGTCTGAGCCACCAGGGAAGCCCCCCAGAACTAGAGTACAATATCTAAATTAAAAATTCACTGGATAACATTAACATATTAGACACGCTCCAGAAGCAAAGAAAAGTAGACTTGAAGGCAGAGCAATGGTAACTATCTCAAATGAAAAAAGACTAGGGAAAAAACCCAGAGCACCAGTGACTTATGTAGACAAAGTTAATAAAACTAAGTTAAGCAAAGTTGCAGAATACAAAGTCAATATATAAATTTCATTTCTACATACTAGTAATAACACCTGGAAAATAAAATTGAATAAACGATGTTATTTATAGTAGCAGGAAAAAAACAACAATGTAGGATTAAATTTAATAAAGTATGTGCAAGACCTGTGTAACAAAAATTGCAAGTACTATTTAGAGAAATTAAAGAAGACCTAAATAAATGGAGGATTAGATGACTTAACAGTCTTAAGATGTCAATTCTTTATCAAGTGTGTATCATTCCATTCAAAATTCCATCACTCTTTTTTGGCTGAAACTGACAAACTGGTTTTAAAATTTATATAGAAATGTGACAGGTCAAGAATAGCCAAAATAAGTTTTTAAAAAGAAGAGCAAAGTTAGAGAATGTATACTACCTGATTTCAAAATTTACTATAGATTTCTGTACAGGACCAATCCAAATCAATGCTTTTAAAATACAGATTGTACTAACACTGTGCTGTCTTTTCAGTTGTTAATAACTTCTTAAACTCCAAAAAATAACAATTAGCATTGGATCATTTGTATAAAAGTTTAAGTAAAAAGAAAGAAAAGAAACAAATTAAAAATAATAATAAAATGGTTTACTATAGAGTTATAGTAATCAAAACATTGTAGTATTTATGTAAAGATAGACTTAGGGATTAAAGAAACAGAATGGAGAGTTCAGAAATAGACCCACACATATAAAAATAAATGATTTTTCAATGAAATTACCAAAGTAATTCAACAGCATAAAAGATAATGCTTTCAACAAATGGTGCAGGAACAATTAAATATTTAACTGGGGAAAAAATCTGGACCCTAACTTGATTATATCTTTAAAATTAATTATAAAATGGACAGTTGACCTAAATGTAAAAGCAAAAGCTGTAAAACTCTTAAAGGTAAACTGAAGAGATATCTTTGTGATTCTGACCTATGCAAAGATTTCTTAGAAATGACACAAAAAATATGAACTATAAAAGCAAAACTTGATAAACTGGGCTCCACCAAAATTTTAAACTTTTGCTCTTCAAAGGACACCATTAAGTAGATGAAAAGGCAAATCACAGTCTGGAAGAAAATATTTGTACCCCTTTACCTAACAAAGAATTTACATAGAATATATAAAGAACATTTATAATTCAATAGTAGGACAAATATAAAAATGAGCAAATGATTTAAATAGAAAACTCCAAGTATCTAGAAAGAGCCGATAAGCACAAGAAGAGACTGAAAATCATTAGTCTTCAGGGAAAAAGAAACTGAAATCACAGAGATGCCAGATACACGCCCACTAGAATGGTTAAAACAAAAACACTGATGTTACCAAGTGTTATGTTGTTGTGAAGAGGTCAGGAAACTATGGCCCAGAGGCCAACTCTAGCCTACTGCCTCTGCTTGGCTTTATAAATTAAGTTTTATTGAAACAATTATATATGTTCCTTTATGGATCGTCTATGACATCTTTACTGCTGTAACAGCAGAGTTGAGAAGTTGTAACTTGGCAATAAAAACAAATGAACTGCTGACACATACCACAATGTTGATAAATCTCAAAAGCACTTTGCTGCATAAAAAGTCCAGACACAAAAGACAGATTAATTTATATGACCTTCCAGAACAAGCAAATTTTTTCTGTTACCATAGTAACAAAAAGCACATTGACTGGAGTTAGCAGTTGAGGGCTGGAGAGATCTGGATATGAGGGAACTTTGGGGGGATAATAAAAATATCTTACAACTTGATTATACTGGTGGTTACATGAGTGTACATATTTGTCAAAACCAAACTCTACACTTAAAATGGGTGCATCTTAATACACATATCTCAGTACTGGTGAATAAATAACAGGAAAAAAAAACCCTACAGATTTAGATGCATTTCAGAATTTTATGGAGTTTTAGAAAAGCTGTCCTGTGCATTTACTGTATGTTATATAACACCTCCAACTGGTTTTGTAGCAGTATCCCATATTTAAACACATTAATACATTTTTCAGCAAACAAACATTCAAACAAAGTGGGATAAATCTAGAAATAACTGGACAGGTCAGGTTTTGTGGACCAGTGAGTTTTAGAAACAAAGTTTAGGAAAAAAATTGGGTATACAGAGTTTTTAAAATTTAGTCTTGCAGATGAGGACTTACGGGGTTGTACCTGTTTTGCAAACTTATATGTCCTGAGAGCCTTATGTGCCAGATACTGTTGTTAAGTGACTGCAGGGTATAGGTAGCAACTCTGTCTTTTCGGAGATAGGAAGATGGGAATAGGAAGATAAGACAAGGAAGATGAGTATGACGCAGTTTCTACTGATCAGGGCTCACAGATATAGGGAGTCAGACATAGACAAGGATCAACACCCAAGGCAGATTTTGATAATGCAGTAAGAGGGATCCCCAACCTCTGGGATCTAATGCCTGAAGATCTGAGGAGGAGCTGATATAATATTCATAGAAATAAAGTGCACAATAAATGTAACAAGCTTGAATCATCCAGAAACCACCCCCTACACCTGCCCCAATCCGTGGAAAAACTGTCTTCCATGAAACCAGTTGTGGACCAAAAAGGCTGGGGACCATTGTGATAGGAGACCTGAGGACGGAGAGATTAATTCAGAGGTCTCTCAGAAGATGAGGCTGGAGAGAGAGGCTGAGTTTCATCATGGTGGGTCTTAAATGCATTTTGTTCTGTAGGCAAGAGCACTTCATTTATTAAACTGGACTCACCAGTGATGCTCTCTGAGTCTCTGTGATTGATATTCATGAGGTTTTCTTCACCCATCGGTGCTGTAAAAGTGGCATCCTGGGATTGACTCATGCAAAATCCTTTTTTGTTTTGGTTGAGAAGGATAGCTTTGGTTTGAATCAGAGTAAAGGAAATCCATCAAGCCATTGAATAAAGAAAGGTTCTGGTCAAAGGGATATTTACTTTCAAATAGATTTTTGTTTGATGAGACAAATGACATCAGGAGCAGAGTGCTCTCATGTGATTATCACACCTCGGATGGTCATGACCTAAAACAAAGAACACATCAACAAGTGACTTTAGAATTCAGCATGCTTGTTAATAACAGCAATCCAATTACCTGGAATATATGTCTTTAAGAATGTTTTCCTAATGATACACACACCACGTGGATAAATCTCAAAATAATTATGCTGGATGAAAGACACCAGACAAAAAAGGTACATAATTTGTGATTCCATTTATATAAAATCAAAAAAAATGTAAACTTACCTACAGTGACAGAAAGCAGATCACCGGTTGCCTGGGGCGGGGGAGGGATTACCAGGGGACTGGAGAAAAGTTTAGAGGACGATAAATACGTTCATATTTTGATGGTGATGGTTTCACAAGTATATACATGTCAAAACTTATCAAATTGTATATTTGAAATATGTGCAATCTAATGCAAATTATAGGGCTTCCCAGGTGGCGCCAGTGGTAAAGAATCTGCCTGCCTATGCAGGAGACACCAGAGACATGGGTTCAATCCCTGGGTTGGGAAGATCCCCTGGAAAAGGAAATGGCAACCCACTCCAGTATTCTTGCCTGGAGAATGCCATGGACAGAGGAGCCTGGTGGGTTACAGTCCACGGGGTCACAAAAGTCAGACCTGATTGAGCACGCATACACATAGAATGTATATAAAATTCATGAAAGCTGTTTAAAAAATGTAATCTACTATTTAAAGTAAAATAATAATAATATACGGTGGGGTCTATAACATATATAGAAGTAAAATGTATTAAAACAATAGCACAAAGGCCAGGAAGAGAAAAATGGAAATTTACTATAGCAAGGTGTTTATACCATATAGGAAATAGTAAAATACTACTCAAAGTTTAACTCCAAAAATGTATACTATAAACTCTAAAGCAAATAATAATTCAAGAATTACAGATAACAAATCAAAAAAGAAAAAGAAATGGAATAATATTAAGCAGAGTTTCTCAACCTTGGTGCTACTGCTATTTAGGGCTGGATAATACTTCACTGCGTGCACTGTAGGATGTTTAGCAGCGTGCATTGTAGGATGTTTAGCTGCATGCCAGGAGAATCCTCTTCCCAGACCTGTTCCCAGTTTTAAAGCCCCCCCAATTCCAGACAGTATCAAATATCCCCTGGGCACAGGGGTAAATTGCTCCCAGTTGAAAATTACTGATATAAAAGATGCTCAACCTTACATATAATTAAAATAAATTAAAATGTAAAGAAAATATTTTTCATCCATTAGATCAACAAGCATTGTGTTTGTTGTTGGAGGGGATATGGAGAAAGTGGTACTCATACTGTTGATAAAAGTGCAAACTGATACAAGCTTTCAGAAAGGTTATTCAGCAATGCCTACTACACTTTTCAATGCATATTAACAATTTTACCATTAAGAATTTATACGATGGATATACTCAGAGTATGCTAAGATGTAGGCATAACGATGCTCGTATAGCATTTTCTTTAGAAAAAAAAAATACGCACACAACTGGAATCAAAACATTCATAAAGAAACAGTTTACAGAGGAACACAAAACAATACAATACATTAAATACATGTGTGTACTTTAAAAAACTGTTTAATATTAATTTTAAGCCTAGCTTTATATCAAAAGACAGTCTCTACTAAATAGTGTCTACTTAGCAACGTGCAGCTTCTATTTATGGCTAAATCGTTCTCATGCCTACTATTCAAGGCATCATAAACACTGTGTTGTTTTTTTTAACAAGAGTCACAACCAAGAAATAGAGAAGACCAAAATAAAAGCAGTAGAGAAGACTGAAAATGGTCACTGAGGTGCCACAGACACACAATCCCAGCAAATACTAGGAAAGAGGATTTCAGAGATAGAATGGGCAAAAGAATTAAACATACAGAAATGTTCAAAAAGGTACTTGGTTTTTAAAAGGGGGTATACGGAGACCATAAAATCAACAGTAACAATCTAGAAAGCAGTCCAACCAAGAGGTTAGGCCCAAAGCCAGGCTGTAAGTAATCACGAAGGTGGTAGGAATGGAGAATAGTGAGCATGCACCAAGGTCTGTAATATCCAGGCTTTCAGATTATCATGGACAAGTAAAATTTAAAAAAACTTCTGTGGTTATTGGCATAGGGTTGCTGTTTTTCTACTTCATAGATGGAGAAAAATGTATAAGAAAAAAAACATAATAAACAACAGCATTTACCAGAAAAGTTTATAATTTTATGTTGGTATAAGAAAAAATTTCCTATACTTGAATTCAGAAAACTTTAATAAATTTCTAAAATTCCATCTTATATAAACAATTATTTTCTTGAAACATGTTTGTCAATATAGTAATCTGTACAAGCCAGTGCAACATGAAGTAAAGCTGAAAGTATTTATTAGGTACTTTAATTTTAATTTCAGTTGTCAGAAACTCATTTTCCTATCCAAGCTCAGTCTATTGCATGCAATTAAGTTATCCCCCATGTGCTATCTTACTGTCCAAGCTGTCATTTCCAAATTAACCACTGCAAGGGCAATGGAACTAAAATGGGATCAAACCAATTAAGATTTGCCTACACCCACCCCCTGAAGTTGAAGAGAGGAAGAAAGCACCTTCCCTGAAGAACTCGACCACCGGGAACCTGAACACAATCTCAACTAAGAGTTCTGTCCACAAAGAATCGACAACTGTTGAGCTGGCAACTGAGAATCACATGTTACGTAAGTCCTTACGCCACATGTAATTTTTATCAAGTTCTTTCAAATTACAATACTCCAGAGATCTGAATTTATAGATTATGAATCCGGTGCTATATTTAAGAAGATAGAATGGTAATGCAAATATAAGAATAAACATGCTACTGTCTAATAGGTCATCTAGTTCAGAGTCAGCGATGTACTGACTGAATTTGACCTGCCACCCGTTCCCTGTAACCTGTGAGCTAAGAACAGGTTTCACATTTTTAAACGGTTGGGGCAAAGAAAAAGTCAAAGTTAAAATGTTTCATGATGTGTGACAAATATGTGAAATTCAGATTTCAGTTTCTATGAGTGAAGTTTTACTGGAGCAGAGCCATGCTCCCTTGTTTGTGTGTCGTCAACTGGTTGCTTTCATGCGACGATGGCAGAGCTTAGTAACTGTGATGAAAACCTTATAGTCAGCCAAAGCCTAAAATATTTACTATCTGACTTTTTACAGAAAAAGGTTTCGGACTCCTGATCTAGTAGTAAAATAATTCAGACATCAAATAACCATCTGTATACATCAATAGTTTCCTAGTTCAACTTCTGAAATAGGGAACCACCTACATTTAGGTATACTTGTAATTAGATCACTATCTCTAAAGAATTTCAGTAAGGAATAGACTTCGACTTTCTATACCTATTAGTATACTTAAAAATTATTTTCAAGTTCTAAGAAAATATTTGTTAAAACTCATAAGCTACAAATTGCTTGTGAAGAAGTGGAGAGGGAAGGGAAGGTGAAAGAAGGAAGAGAGAGAAAGAAGAGAGGCAGAAGGAGAAGGAGGATGAAAAGGAATAAAAGCAAATGCCTCTCCTATGGTCCAAATGGGTTCTTAAACAAAATTGTGGTCCTTAATCATACTGTAATCAAATACCATTGTGGAAATCTAATGATAACTTCGGGATCTTCTGCTTGCTACTCTGTTACACATTGGCTGGTTTAATCTCATATTTTCATTATGATTCCCATTTTTTGTTTTTTATATTTACTATGGCACACAGGAACACAAAAAACTGTACGTGCGTGTTCACTACAGGTGCTAGATCTTCAGTCTAGAGAATTGCTTTTAAATTAGTTTTAGAGGTTTTGTTAATGATTTGGTCTTAACTATTATATACAAGAATAGAGAAAACCCAGGTGAACACAGAACTAAGTCCATTTCCAGAGTCATGCAGGAAGAATCTAGGTCTCCAGGGCAGTTCAGAAACCTGACCAACCTACACACTGTGCATCAGGTCAGGGGTGATTTAGAAGTGATATGTTCTTCCTGATGACTCTTTAAAACTAAGGAAACCCTTTGGACATGCCCTGGCCCAGATCTGAACTCCTCCCTAGGATTAGTTTAGAGTAGCAATTCTGACATATAGGACATATATATATATATATATATATATATATATATAGCAATATAGGACAATGTATACACCTTGGCATTAGACAAGCCTGAATTTTATCTCATTTACTGGTTTTCTGATTCTGAGCACATTACTTCCCAGTTCATAATTGTCGAGGCGGAAGTAATAATCAATTATTCTTTATAGGGAGGGTCAAGTATGATGAGCACCAAAATGAATAACAGAAATGCCTAACTCGGTAACAGAGAGAGAGAGTGGGCACTGAAATGTGACACTCATGCCTCCAGCTATCCCCTTTTACCTGTGCCTGAAGGAAAATGATGTCTTCTTAATATTTCTAAGGTTTCTGGCCCAACAGTCAACTCTGAGCTCAGAATGGCTACTTTGTTTAAGTATGTATTAGATGTAAAGATTACCTCTGAAAAATCTTCATTTAGAAAGAGAGAAAGATTAAGCAATAAAGCAATAAGTGCCATAAAGCAGGACCACTGAAGGAGATTATTACTGAAGCTGATTCCTTCATGGATTCTGGGGAAGGGCTGCTGACCATAAAAAACTAACTAGCATAGTAGCTGCATTAGCTTCCTATTGCTGTTCCAATGAATCACCACAAATTTCAGTGGCTTAAAACAACACCAATTTATTATCTTACAGTTCTGGACCTCAAGGAATGAAAAACTTTCAGTGGATCAAAACCAAAACCCAAGGTGTTGGCAGAGCTATGCTTCCTCTTTCAGCTCTAGGGGGGAAATCCCTCTCCCTGTCTTGTCCAGCTTCTACAGCTGCAGTCCTTGGCTCGGGGCCCCTTCTTCCATCTTCAAAGCCAGCATCTCCGGATCTCTCTCTCTCTGCTTCCCCTGTCACATCACCTTCTTCTGCTATCTCCCTCTTATGGACACCGATACTTTTATTTAAGGCCCAACTGGATTAGCCAAAATAATCTCCCCCTCTCAAAACCCTCAAAGTAGTCCTTTCTGCAAAACCCCTTTGGCTATAATAGGTAATATTCACAGGTCCCAGGAGACTAAGGTCTAGGTATTCTGGAGGGCCATTACTGAGCCTATCACAGAGGTTAAAAACATGGATTCTGAACCCCAGTCCTGCTACTAGTTGCATGACCCTGGACAAGTTACTTAACCTCATTTCTTCATTTGTAAAATGGCCTTAATAACATGTCTCCTTTATGGAGATTAAGTGAGTCACAAGAGGATAATAGAAGAACCCGCCTCAGATGGTCACTGGGAAATTCCATGAGTTACTACATGTAAAGCTCTTAGAACAATATCTCAGTAAATGCTATGCAAATATTAGTTATTATTATTTCTATCACCATCAAATAGTACTATTTTATCACTATAATTGTAATTATTCAAGCTTACAGAAAGCTGCACACACTGTAGAGCCTACTGCCGATCGCTTTATGGCATCTTCTCGAAACTAAGAAGTCACATTTCCTTCCTGTCTTCTGCTGAGTGATGCTGGTGTAGCGCCCTTTGTCATTTTCTCTCTACCTCTGTGATGCATAAATAGAAAGCCTGAGAGTCACAGTCCTAAATGCAGTAGAAACTGAAGTCTGGCAAGCACAAACAGTACATACCCAGTGCCTTTCCTAGTTCCTACACACAGACTCTTAGTGCTTCCTAGAGTACTTTCTACTTGCTATGCTGGATTTATATTCACTCTTTTTAAGAACAACTTCACTACTTTTCTCCATAAAATAATCAACCAAGCATGCATCATTTAGCAAGAAGCCAGCTTTTGTAATTCTTGCACATTTAGGAGGAAATAAACTAAACCAGCCCAGTGACTTATTTTAATAACAATGAGACATAAAATGAACAAACAAAACATGTCATTGATATAAATACTCCTGGCAGAATACAAGAGGCGGATGACTTAGTTTAGCCTAGCCATGGAAACTAAATGGTCAACAGTGAGGGCCTAAATATAGGTCCTGTGCCTTAAAAAAAATAATCTTGCTACTTCCTTAAAGCAGGATACTGTGGCCAAAACAGCCTTACAGGATAGGCTAAAACAATTCAGGGACACTTCACTTTGACAAGAGTGCAGAGCCTACAATACAGTAACTATAATGATGTGACAAATATTTAAATTGAAAAAATATACTTAAAACTTTTACTGTACAAATAATACTTTGGGGATTAATTTAAAATACATGTTGGCTGCTGATCTGCCTGCAGAAATGGGAACAGTGACAATCACTAATTCCAGCAGCAGCTCCAGTAGGCAGTGAGAACCTTAATCCAGACCAAAGATAAACTGTACAATTTCAAACATAAAATAAATGTACCACATTCCTACATTAAACAACAGACTTTCAAGAGACTCACTAATTTTCTGGCTACATCAAAGATAAAACTTACTGAAAAACCTCACTATAATCTTAAAGTCAGATACTAAACTACAAAAAAGTCTATAGGAAGGTTTCAGTGCTAAAAGCTGAAAAAGGGGTGGCGGCGGAGGGGTGTACCTCTGAAATCCACCCTGGATAGTGAGCAACAGATCTCACAAAGGCAGAGACCACACGCGACACCAGGGCCAGCTGCTCGGGCGAGCCACAGTACACCACCTCCAGCACACCTACTCCACTAGCAGCTGTCAACTTCACCCCAGGAGCTACGTGGTCCCGGCAAAATTTTGACCCCTTTTTTGTGTGTCATTCAATGTAATGACCAGTAGGGTTTCCAGAGTATAAAATACAGAAAGGCAGCTCTACTTACAAACAGGGTGAATTCCAAAAGGCTGTGAAATCCATTAGTCTAAAAGTCCAAAACTACGAGTGAGATTTAGGTTTTTGGGGTCCACATTTCCTCTGAGCTGGTATATTTTTTGGCATTAAAAAAAAAATAAGTGTTCTGTTTTGTTTACAATGAACATTTACAAGGGAGGCAGTCAACCCCTCCCTTCCATAATCTCCAGCAACAGAAGGGAGGGAGCCTCTGGCAGCTAAGGAATCCACACTAGAGTTTGACCTGCAGATTAGAAATGGCCATGAACCCACGGTGCCATCTGTGGGGTTTGATAAGTTTCCACAGGACCACTTTCACTCATCATACCCAGCCTTCAAGTTCTTGAACTCCAACTTTAACCTGAATTAGACTTTGACTAAACAGGCATCCCATTTTAGACATTCATATTTCTTCACCTTTGGCCGCCTGTCAACTGCACAGGCACATCCTGGGACTGTCCTTCATAATCATTTTTATTATCCAGTCATAAATTTAACATGCGTAATTTTTTCACTTTCCGTTTTTTACGCAATTTGTATTTTCATGTCCATCTATCCATCTATCACCAGTGCTGCTTTCAGAGACAAAATGGGGCTTTATAATATTTACAAGATACCTCAAAAGTATACACATATAAAATAAACATGTTATAAATAACAATGGTTGAGTTGGAAATGATTTAATCTACTGGTGATCAGTGGAGCTGAACTCCTTGATCTGTAGCATCCATTGCCCCTATCCAGAAACTTTCAGAAGTTACAGGTTTTAAGCAGACAAGCTTGTGTTTCAAAGGATTTATAAGAAAGAAAATCTACCATGCAAGGACAGGGCTTTCTGTCCTATACATTTAGAGACGTAATTTTACACTTGATCTTAGCCGAAAGGCCGAGAAGCGATTAGAGAAATGTAATTTTAGATGTCGCTTATGCTTGACATTTGGTTTCAAGCCAAATATTGAAGAAGGTTTGAAGAAAAAATTAGTCTGCTGTCTTGTCTGCAAAGATAATGAATTTATATTTCAATAATCCAGTCTGAACTATGGCAGTAGAAAGGGATACTGTTTCTCTATCCTTCCTCAACAAACAGTAAATAGCAAGAGAATGGGTGACTGCTAATAAGTATCTGATTCATCAGGGTCATCAAATCACTAAGAGCTAAAACCACCATGGTTGGATGGCATCACCAACTCGATGGACATGAATTGGAGCAAGCTCCGGGAGTTGGTGATGGACAGGGAAGCCTGGCATGCTGCAGTCCATGGGGTTGCAAAGAGTCAGACAGGACTGAGCGACTGAACTGAACTGGAAGCCACCACAGCAACACTGAAGATTTTCCAGGCAAGGGACCATCTGTGAGTCAACGATTAATTTTACCGCAGTCACATTATACAACTGTGGTTGTATAGTCCATATAGTACCTTTCACAAAATTAGACAAACAATCCAAAAACAAACCAAAAACACAAAACATTAGGGACTTTTTCAAGAAAGCCAGGTCTAGTCATTATTAGAAGCCTTCTGTTCCATGTTTGACACCTACATCCTCATCAAAGTACAATGACAATTATTAAAATAGGACCCCAATCATGAGGAAATGTTAAATCATGCTCTCATGCCTACTCTTCAAGAAGTTAGAAAAGCAGGATTTAAAAGAAAATGTTAAGAAACAATATTTTATGGTGTTTAAGTAAGTAAGTTTTACCTATCTGGAAAATTCATACACCCAGGTGTGCCAGAATAATAACTATGGCATCTTTTTCTTAAGTTTTTTAAAAAATTTATTTTTAATTGGAGGATAACTGCTTTACAATGTTGTGTTGGTTTCTGCCATACAACGCTGTGAATCAGCCATAAAGATACGTATGTCCCCTCTCTCTTGAACCCTTTCCCCACCCCCCTAGTTTGAACAGCTATGGCATCTAATAAAGATTACCACTACCACTGGATTTTATTTTCCAATTCTTGGAAGTATAATATTAAACACGTTAGTAAATGTGCTTCCTTTTTCCATTTGGCATTTCAATGAGTTACACACACTGGTATTCAAAAGTTAAGGTCAGAAAAGTTAAATAACACCTTTCTATTTATAAAGGATTATGAAATAAGATAAATTACATACCCCATTTATTTTTACAGACTTTTGTTATCCACATTCACCAATTGCTAATATTAAAACAGTCTTTCTGTGCCTCAGTTTTCTCATTTATAAAATGGGAGCAATAATGAAGTGAAGTGAAGTCGCTCAGTTGAGTCCAACTCTTTGCGACCCCATGGACTGTAGCCCACCAGGCTCCTCTGTCCATGGGATTCTCCAGGCAAGAATACTGGAGTGGGTTGCCATTTCCTTCTCCAGGGGATCTTCCTGACCCAGGGATCGAACCCAGGTCTCCCGTATTGCAGGCAGACGCTTTAACCTCTGATTCACCAGGGAAGCCATAGGACCTATTTTATGTGGATTAAATGGGTTAATATTTATAAAGCATATATAGTAGTATTTGGTATACAGTAAGCATTAGTTATGTGTTTAACAAATGTAAAAGCTAAATAGATATGGAGGTAGAATTATAAAATACAAATCACACCATTTCATGGTACCTGGTCATGGCACACAGACTGAGAAGAAACAGGACTCAGATCCCCTCCGCATGGTCAGCAGCCCTGGCTCTCACGAAGAACATGCTTTTATAGAAAGCATGGCTCTATATCTCATTGCTCTACATCTCTCTAGATCTATCTGGGCATGCCACCTAGCAATAATTCAGGAGTTATTAATAATTATTCTTACCCAAGGTAATCCTTTCTTGTCACTAATCACTGGCCTTAGAGGACCTGTTCTAATCCTATAAAAATTTACCCAAATAAAAAGCCCTTGGTGAGAATGCAGGCTAGTACAGACATTCAGAAGACCCACAGAAACTATGCTGTCAAATTAAGTACCCTTCAGTCCAGCAGTTCTGCTCCTGGGTACATCTACCTCGAAGAGACTCTCATATCACCACGTAAAGAGACAGGCGTGAGACTGTTTCCTGCATTTGCTGTTTGTGATAACAAGGTGAGGGTCTGCTCCCTGGAGGGCAATAGGTCAAATGTGGATACACACCATGGAGTAACACAGCTCTAAAAATACAGTGCTGAGTGAATAAAGCAGGATAAAATGAGAGATACCATAATGCAATTCACATAAATCAATATTTTCTGCACTATAAACATTAAAATGCTTGCCTTGATGAGAAGAGAGTGGGAGAATTTGGAGCAAGGTATGGAGATACAAGGGAAAAAAATTTAAAAATCTATGAAATCCTACTGCTGTTTGGGCAGACTACTTATCGTATCATTACTATTGCATCTCTTCAGTCCTTAATATCTGAACATGTGCCTGGACATGAAAACACTTGCTGGAGAGAGTATATGCAGAACTAGCAATCTCTGCAATGTAAACTATGTGGGGCACAATTCCTGACAATTTCTTAAAAGGCCATGTAACTTTTCTATTACTACCTAGCTGCTCTAAATCTGTATAATTAGATTTCAACTAAAAAAGTGGTTAAAAAATACAAAGTGAGATTAAGCCTTGATGTTGATATCTTCAGGTGTTTGGTTATCTGGTAAAAAAAAAAAATTTGAAGGGAAAAATGCTTGAAGTTCAAAGATGACAAGAGTTTAAAAGTGGCATATAATAAGTTTATATTTCTTAAACAAACCTATTTACCATCTGATGAATAGCTCAAAATTACTAAATGCACACCTCAAAAGGGTAGACTTCTCACATTCACAAAATAGTCTTGATTTAGTTCCCTAAGAGAAAGAGCAACTTGATACTTAACCTCTGTCTGAAACTATCTTTTTAAGAGCACACCATCTTTGAACCACCTGGCTAAAGAACTATATAAGGTTACATACTACAATCAATTCTAACACTGCAAAAGTCTTTTCAAGGTAGGTTTTCTTATGACTTCTGTAAACAGTGGAGACTAAGTTTGATATGAATTACTGAAATTTTATAAAGTTTTCTAAATGGAGAAAATAAACTACTGGAAGAATTATTATTATCAAATTAAACCTAATAAGGCACACATTTCATCATTTTAACATACAACAGCAGAGTTCCTCTTACGAAAGAAATGCTTTTTGTTCGGGAAAACACATGGAAAATGCACTTTTGGCGGAAGGTAAGGCCTTGTAGCATCAAAGGAAGGCAAAGGGGCTCTGCAGGGAAACAACTTTATGCTTTTCCCTCCTCTGGAGGGGAGAGAGAAGGGAAGGCAAAGAAGTCCCATCCAGATGGCAGCAACTCAGAGGTCACAGAACACTAGAATCTGCAGAAATCTTAGGGAAAGTTTAGGCTTCTTCATAACATAAAACTGAAGGCTCTCGAGCCGACTGTTTAGTTCTTAAAGGGTCTGTCTGGACACTCAGATGACATTTAGGTATAGACATATTAAAATATTCATTCATAAGAGCAGTTGCTGTCAAGAATTTATATTCTAGGATATTAATAATGTCATCATAGCTACCATATTTAAAAATTTTTTTAACATAGAAAGTTATGTCCTTTTGACTAAGTGAAAGTGTTAGAGTCGCTCAGTCCTGTCCGATTCTATACATCCATGGACTGTAGTCTGCCAGGCTTCTCTGTCCATGGAGAGGCAAGAATACTTGACTGGGTAGCCATTCCCTTCTCCAGGGGATCTTTCCAACCCAGGGATCAAACCCAGGTCTCCTGCACTGCACGCAGACTCTACCGTTTGAGCCACCCAGGAAGCCCTTTTGACTAAAGTAATGGCTAAAAAACAGATAAAAAACAATTACAGGTCTTCAAAGATGGATAATGCAGAGTAAATGGCATGATTGAGTTTGTGGTTTTCCTGTTCTCTTAACCAAAAATGAGGGGAACACCTCAAACAGAGGCATTTTATATAATAGATTCTGCGGGTACCAAAATATGTACGATACTTACAGAACCAAATAAGTCCTTCCCTAACAAATCAGAAAGCATTTTCTTTCAAGGTTGACTGGTAAAATTTAGGTAGTAAATTAAATCAAAAGGTACCATCACCTGAAAATCTACAAACATTTCACATAAGGTTAAGAAATAAACAGAACAGATATAATCATGCTGGCAACTTGAGAATATTTCTGTATAATCTGCTCTTCCAGACTTATCTTCAAATCAAACAGCCAAGAAGACACCTTGAAACAGGCTTTCATAGAGCAATGAGGTAAATTCAAACTTTAAACACAGAAATTCAAGGAGAGGTTAAAAAATCTATGTCATTTCTTTTTTAAAGATATTTATTGGAGTATAGTTGATTTACAATATTGTGTTAGTTTCAGGTGTATAGCAAAGTGAATCAGTTATACATATACATATATATCCACTCTTTTTAAGATTCTCTTGTGTCCTCATTTCTGTCTCCTCTGACAATAAAATATAAATTTGCCTTTGGTGGCTTTAATATGATCCTAAATCTTTCAGTTATTTTAAACTTAAGTACTTAAAGCCTTTTGAAGTAAAAAGTTTTCAAAAGCTGCCACAAGAAAAAACATAGGCAAGACAGCTCTTCAGATCAATGAAGTAATCAGTGGCACCAGAACACGCAAGCTTACTTGACCAGGAATAGGGTATAACTTAAAATAGGGGTGAGTGATGGTCAGGATAGAATATTTATCATAAACATATTTATAAACATATATAATTCTAGAATTCTGCATATCTAAGACATTTAACCATTTCAATAATATAATTCTACCGCACAAGAGACATTCAAGTTATACTATGGTTTAGACATTAACACTCATTTTCTAAATCAGTTGCTACAGTCAACTCCAGGACTTTGAGATAAGATTACCTTTTGAGGGAGAACTGACATGCAGTGGATGATTTTGATTTGCTGTGAAATTCAGGAATCAAATAAGAACAAATACATTTTGGGAGGGGCGTTGACTACTGGCTATCTGCAACACAGATAGACCATTAGATTCTGAGTTTGATGTGTACAGTAACTAGGTGGCTGAGGAAATTCAGGAATTCTCTTCCTCCATCTGTCTTTAATAGCCAATATCCCAAGTTCCTCAGGATTTTATCATGAAAAAAACCCTCCTCTCCTTTATCTCCTCAGAAATTGCATCTGCTTCAAGGACTTAACTTCTAATTATACAATAACTGGTCCTGAAGGCCCTATTTTCAGCCCAAATTGGCATTTCTTAGCTTTAAACTGGACTTCTAAATATCAACTTATAATCAACATCATAAATTCACCACATTCTAAACCAAATTCATTATCCTTCTCCTATGAAATCTGCTTTTTCCTGTTTTACTAACGAGTTCATACCATTGATCCACCTGATAAGCAGAGCCAAAAATGTAAGAATCACCTTTCTTCTCCCCTAGTCCGCACTTCCCAGTTCCTGTCAACTTATTCTCCAAGCCTATTGCTCTGGCCTGTTCCAAGCCCCTCTCTCTGTCCCTGGCTACTGCAATAGCTTCTCACCTGGCCCTCCAGCCTCAGTTGGCTCGCCTCTGAGCTAGTGTGGTTCCTGGAATGAATAATGCTACTCAGCCCACCCCTTATCCATTCCCTGAGAATACTGTTCATTCTATTTCAAATGTCCTCCACCTCTAAAGGCACATACATGAAAAAACTGCTGGTAGCTTGGTTTCTGACGCACATTTTCCTGTAAGGGAAAAATATACTAACTATGGGAACCAAAAGATGCAGTCTGCTGTCACACATTAAGAGCAGACATCCGGGCTTATTTACCATTCTTCAGTGAGTTCGCCTAGTGCGTCTTTTCCTCCAGGCCTGATCAGCCCTGAGCACACTGAAAAAAACTTTAGTTTCTGGGCCTGAATAATTGAAGCAGAGAAACCACTGCTCTGTGAAACCTTTCCTGAGAAGAAACTAGCTCTTTTGACACTGAAAGCAAAGACTCAAACATCTGCTAAATTCATGACTTTACTGTAGAATATACCACATGAAACTCGTCCTACAGAAGTCTTCTAAAATTGGTTTCTGTAAACAATTGATGATAGATACAAGAACTTTCTGTATTTCAAATGAAAAACACATGATAAAGAAATGTATCATCAACTCTACTCCACATTCAGTCTTTGCTACTAATAGCTAACACTGATGGAGCACTTACTAAATGCTAGGCATTGCATTAAATGCTTCATGTACATGATCCTCACAACAAACCCATGATGTGAATATTATTATTTTCACCATTTTATAGATAGTGAAACTGAAGCTTAGAGATTAAGTGATTTGTCCAAGATAATTAAGAGCCAACAGTAAAACCCAAGACTGTTTTTCCAAAGCTGGGCCTCTAAACTCTGAGTTCTACCAATAAGAGACTGGGAGTGTGGGGGAACAGCAAATGTGTATAGTTTGAAAAAGTCTCAGAAATAGTTCTAATACAATCTTATCTCACTTTGTGAAAACACATATTGATTATTGTTCTTATGTGGTTTACATTTGCTTTTAGAAGTGAGTCATCTGATCCCAGAGTTGGCTGTATTTACAATGAAGCAAAATGACCTATGTTTTCAAGTCTATTATGATTTTTTTAATAAGACAACTCCAAATATGAGACTGATTTTGCCTTTAAATGGGCTAGTCTACAGTATCAAGAAAAGAACACAAACATATTACCATAAATTGGGAATACTTCTGTTTCTTATTCTGAGCTGCTAAAGATAGTAAGTGGACTATAGATCAAAATAAATGCTTATTCCAAAAAATTAAGTCCACCTCTATCTTAATATCTTGCAAATGGCAGGCATTCAATAAACATCTATTAAATGAATGAATCAATCTGTAGTCAAGTTACATCCTTGCAATCTGCAGTAAGGAGAAAATGGAGCCGCGTGAGAAATAGAAGACTGAGAGCATTTGAAAACTGAAGGCTTTCTTAGCCTGATTTACAAAGATCTGCATAGGCCTCTCCTGGGTTTCCGTAAGAAATGTGAGCATATAGGTAGGGCTTTATCAGTTAAGCCCATCAGTTACACTGAAGCTGAAAACATCCCCTAGAGATGGGTTTGATAGCAGTGTGGCAAAAACCCACAAAACCTTTAATACCTGTATCCCCTGCTTCTTGAAAGTTGACTTTACATCACTTTGCTTTTATGAAGGACCTACGTAAGTACCTGTTTTCATGAATGAAAAAAATTCAAAGAGGATTTTGCCTTTATGAAAAAAAGGCATTTGTTTCACTGAGAACTGTTATAGAGGCAGTGGGCATCCCAGGCAGTGAGTGGGGCACCGTCCAGCTCCCTCCCAGGGAACTACACTCAGCATCTTATCATCCAACCACTATGGCTTTGAACTGTGTCTGTGACCATCTGTGCTTCATCCTGACTTATTCTGTGCATCTGTTAGCAAGATGTGTCCTAAGGTAACTGCTTCATGTTACTCCAGCTTTCTAAAAGATTTCACAGGAGTGCTCTACTTTTTGATATCAGGGGACCCTTCTATCCAACTTTCCCACACCACCCTCATTTTCTTCTCTTAGAAATATTGATAGTAAGATGTTTTCCCCCTAAAGTTAATACATGGTAATGAGAAAGGTCCAACAAACTGCAATGGGCAGGGGGAAAAGTCCTTAGACTAGAATAGAATAAAAAGAATTTGATGACACAGGGGCATAACTATGACTAGCAATTTATGGTGACTATGGTGATATGTGGCTTCCCAGGTGGCAGTGGTGGTAAAGAACCCGCTTGCCAATGCAGGAGACATGAGAGATGCAGGTTTGATCCCTGGGTTGGGAAGGTCCTCTGGAGGAGGGCATGGCAACCCTCGCCAGTATTCTTGCCTGGAGAATCCCATGGACAGAGGAGCCCAGCAGGCTATAGCCCATAGAGTCGCAACGAGTTGGATATGACTGAGGTGACTTAGCACGCACACACATGGTGATATGCTCCAGGATTACGAGCTTTTAAAGACTTCTTTCTCCCTATGCTAAATGGTCTCAAGTGGCTAATTTTTTTGAGCTATGAAGTCCACTTCTAATTTTCTTTTCTCCCTCACTGGGAGGCTATCAATCTTTGCTGCCAGTGCACCTCTCCCTTTCTAACCTGCTGTTGGCCGAGAAACCAGATAACCAGGTTATCAGAGAACCCAGAAGGTGTCTGCTTGAGACCGAACCCTAGGACCTGTTTTTTGACCCTTGACTCACTCTTCAAGCACCTCTTTTTTCACCCCTCCAGCACTAGGGATTTAGCTGGCTGGCTTCTCTTCCTTTGACACTGTTGCCAAGTGCTTTTCTCAACCCAGTGTTCTTTTCTCTAGGCTGGCTATGAATATGTTCTGTCTTTAATCTTTACAGTCTCCTCTGAAAAGCATAGGTCCTTGTCTCTTTTGTGAGAAGTTTACTATGAATCACTATAGAGAAATACAGGAAACAAGGAGAAAATGGTTCAGGAAATTTTATAAAATCTGTATTGTGATTTTGCTCCTTAATCAGTGTTTACTGACTGCCCTACTTGGATACCCCCAGCAGATTACATGCTCAATTCTTTCCTGACTACACTATGAGCTCCCTGAATGAAGGTATTTTACTTTTGTATGCTCCAAACCAAACTGACACACAGTAGGCTTGCAGTACATGCCCAACTATAACTTAATGATTAAAAATGTCAACACACTGAATTAAAGATGTAATTGAATGAACAAAATTGACTATTGGTACATTTCAATCCAACATCAATTAAATGAATTGCTTGGGAAAGCAAAATCAAGCTAAGATTCAATATTTGAAAGAAAACACTATATTTGCTTTATGAAAAACTCTGTATAAGAGTTTGCTGGTTACAGAACAGACTTTTGAACTCTGTGGGAGAATGTGAGGGTGGGATATTTCAAAAGAACAGCATGTATACTATCTATGGTGAAACAGATCACCAGCCCAGGTGGGATGCATGAGACAAGTGCTCGGGCCTGGTGCACTGGGAACACCCAGAGGAATCGGGTGGAGAGGGAGGTGGGAGGGGGGATCGGGATGGGGAATACGTGTAAATCTATGGCTGATTCATATCAATGTATGACAAAACCCACTGAAATGTTGTGAAGTAATTAGCCTCCAACTAATAATAAAAAAAAAAAAATTAAAAAAAAAAAAAGAGTTTGCTGGTAAACAGATGATTTATCATCTTCATAGCAATAACACAGTAACCACTTTCCTTGTAATAACTAAAAAGAATGAGTTGCCAATTTTGTCAGAAAGCTAAACCTGAACCTTTGACTCATTGCTTAGTTTTATCATGTTTTTCGCAAATAGCATTTGCAGCTGTTTATGAACGCATTTAAAATGAATTCTGTATCAAATAAGAAATGACCGAGTATCTTCTTAAAAAACTTAGCTACTAAAATAAGTCTCATTTGTAATCTTTTCAATTTTGTGACTAAAAATAAAACAAAGTCACACTCAGTGCTTTAGCCTAGAACTAGTTAAAAAGAGGAGAATGGTTGAAAGGAAATTTTATTTTTTTTTAGGTTGCTAAATTATGTGCTTTAGGAACAGTAGTGCCATCTCGGAGACACTGTAGTTGGTTTCCAGTCTCCTCTTCCTTTCCTTCAGACAGAGACTGTTCTTTCGTAACCAACAAGCTTCCCTTTGTCTTGATCTATATCACTGGCTGAATAACCCCAAAGCACCACGCTACATGATGCTGCGTCGTGAGATGGAAGACTTGAAATGGAAGACTATGACTGAAAGCAATTAAGAGCTGCAGGCAGAGTTTTGGCACTCAGAACCCAAACGCATACTTACTTTCCACAAGTGATGGATTTTTGAGAAATCCATTTTCGAAGCTGACATACATACTAAATGTAAAGAAGAAGGTAAGTTCTGAAAAGATCACAGAAGCTTGTGGGGAGAGGGTGTTGCAGGTTCTTCAGCTACAGGCATTACACCATAAACATGCCCTCTGTTATCCTGTTAAATAACAACTGCATATCATATCTTTCTCAGTCTTCTCTGAACCCCTATCTGTGCTCCATCTCTCTCTCATTCCTCCCACCCATAAACCCACATAGCCTATAGAAACTGTCTCTCCAAACTCTGAGAATTTAGTACAAGCACAATGCCAATCATACATTTACACATTTGATGGCAGTACAAATTAGCAATCCTCTAAGAAGAGGAACTGCGTGGCTGGAAGACAAAAGGGGGAAAGAAACTTATTTTTCATCATTTCCTTCATTTCAACCCGTTAAAAAATAATGAAACATACATTACAAGTCTCTACTCCTGCCTAAACTGCTCTACAGGTTATCCCTATACTCCATTAGCTTCACCTTCTTCCATGGCCTATTATCATGCCTCAAGTCTTCCATTTCATTAAAAACAGATGAAATAGAAATTTGAAAATCTCCCTTCCACCAGACTCTGGGGTCCCTTCTAGCTGCTGCCCTCTGTCCTCAGCCAAGTTTTTTCACAGAGTATTCACTCTCATGCTCTTCTCCTTGTCTCTCATTGCTACCTCAACCCCACTACAATCTGATCTTTCCTGAACCCAGTTTCCCTTCAGTTGCCAATAGTCTCTGCTAACCAATCTAATCAACCTTCTTAGGTATTGTCTTGGGTTACCTCTGATTCAATATTACTGACCACTCCCTCCTTGAACTTTCCTCCTGTGGCTCTCCTGGAGCTTACAATTTTACAATGAATGCTCTTTCTCAAATGCTCCACTCACCCAGCTCCCTCCTTTGATCCTTAAATGCTGGTATTCCCCAGAGTTCCAGTATTGACCATGTTCTCATTTTTTCGTCCATGTATCTTTGTACAAACCATTCACTACCACAGATTAAACCACCTCTTTCATGTTAGTAACTCCCCAACAGGCTCTTCAGACCAGACTTCTTCCTGAGCACCACTCAGATTTCTCACAGCTGATCATGATCCCATGAACTGACCCATGGAACCACAGATACCTCCTTTCCCTCATCTTGCTGCATTCAATGCATTATCATTTCCTGTGTGGTATAATGCCTATATGTATATATATATATCTCAAGTGCACCCACTTCTCTTCATCCTCTCTTCCACCATCCTAATTCAAGCCATCATCATCTCTTAGAATAGGAAAAACCCAACAGACTCTATTCTTAATCTCCTCTGTATTCTCCAAAAGGCAAAAGAATAAAGTTTTAAAAATTAGACTCCTTTTTTTAAAAAAAAATTCAAGGATGCCCATAATATACAGAATAAAATTCACGCTTCAGATCTCCAAGGTCCAGCCCCGCCTGGCCCCTGCCTACTACTCTCCCCTCAGCTTGCACCACTCTCCTCCTTCCTCATACTCAGCCACAGGCCTTCTGTCATTCTTTCCACTTCCTCATCACACTGTCTCCTATCTTGGGCCTTTGCAACTGTTCACGGTACCCAGAATACTCTTCCCTCTTGTTCTTTGTATGTTAACTACTTTTACCAGCTCACCTGATCTGAAGTAGACTCCCCTGCCACCTTTATTTTCTAACTTCGCATTTAATGCTTCTTTCACAACATGTATTCCAATTTACTTCCTGGAAGTCCTCTTCCAGACAGGAAGGAGAAAGGTGCTATCTTCTCCCTTTCCTCTCACTCGCTGACCAGAATGGATATATAATAGCAGGAGCTCAAGCAACTCAATAAATATTTGTTGTTGAAATGAACTATTAACTGAAGCTGGTGGGTGAATTCTTTCACCACTAACATGCATAACTATCAACTTCATTGTTATATAACATAGTGTAACACTCTTAAATTAGACTCTATTTTATTTGAACTATTCCTTCATTCTTCATGACTTGTCAGAAAGCTTTCTAAAGAAAAAGAACTTGCAGTTTGGCAAACTGACAGAGATAGATGGATAAGCTTCAAAGACCTCAGTGATCTTTACAACATGAATTAGTTCCACTTTTATACCACGGGTAGACTTTGTATGCTCATTTTCTAGCATGAATAAGTCATAATACAGAGTGTAATTAATCAGAATGTCCCCAAGGTTATGTGAGTCAGTAATAAAGCTACAATAAAGTCAGAACATTACGTATTAAGAAGCCAGTTATAAAGGAAATTTTAATAAAATGATCACTATTAACAACTGGTCAACTACTTGCTTATTGGACTGCTTTCAATAAATGCTTCTTGAATTAAACTACAAGTACTGAAAAGAGATAAAAAGTAATATACGACAGTCTCCGTCTTAAAGGGAAGATAAAGATCTAAGAACTCTAATGGGGAGAGTTCTAATGATCTCCATGATCTAGATTAGATCTAAGATTTGATGATCTAAGAAATCTGAGAATATAAGATAACACCACCAGATAAGAAATAAGTACTTAATGAGTATTGGAACAGAACTGTTGTATAGATAGTGAGGGGGGCGAGTTCTTTTCTAGCTGAAGTGGCCTGGCTTCACACAGGAGTAACATTTAGTACAGGGCCACTCAAGGAACACAGGGTTCCTCAAGGATGGAAAGATTTCAGTACCGAAAATGGGGGTGTCTGGTAGGCAAAGGTCAAAGAAAAAGAGGCCCCAAAGCAAACAGCAGACAGAGCCAATTTGGCAGCAGTGTACAGACCAACTGAAGTGGGAATGATTATGAGGAGGGTACTTGGAGTTTTAAATTAGACTAGTTCAGATTAGGAAGTGTGAACTTGATCCCTCAGGGAACAAGTTTCTTTTTTCTTTTTTTCTATTAAAACTTTTTTTTTTCCTACCATGAAACAATATTGTTTGGTCAGTTGGTCACATTTGTGTTCTAACTCTTTTTTTTAAAACTTAGTTTTTATTGAAGCACAGTTGAATTACAATGTTAATTACTGCTGTATAGCAAAGTGACTCAATCATACATATATGTATATTCTTTTTCATATTCTTTTCTGCTATGGTTTATCACAGGATACTGAATATAACTCCCTGTTCTATACAGTAGGACCTTTGCTGTTTATCCATTCTATATATATCAGTTTGCATCTGTTAATTCCAAACTCCCAATCCAACCCTTTCCCACCTCCCTCCGCCTTGGCAACTACCAGTCTATTCTCTTCTATGTCTGTTTCATAGATAGTTTCATATGTGTTGAATCCAGATATAAGTGATATCATATGGTATTTGTCTTTCTGACTTAATAGGATAATCTCTAGTTTCATCATGTTGCTGCAAATAGTATTATTTCATTATTTTTTATGGCTGAGTAGTATTCCACTGCATGTATATCTTCTTTACCCATTCACCTGTCAATGGACATGGTTGTTTCCACGCCTTGGCTATTGTAAATAGTGCTGCTATGAACATAGGGGTGCTTGTATCTTTTTGAATTATAGTTTTGTCCAGATGTATGCCCAGAAGTGAGATTGCTGGATCATATAGTAATACTATTTTAGTTTTCTAAGGAATTTCCATACTGCTTTCCACAGCAATTGCACCAATTTACATTCCCACCAACAATGTAGGTGGGGGAACAAGTTTCTAAGTGGAAAATGACATTTGAAAAATAAATTTGGAGTCAGAATACAGGATAAATTTCAGGAATGGAGAGATTAGAGACAGAAAATTAAGAAATTTTATTGCATTATGCATGAATTATTGTAATAAAGGCATAAATTATGTATATAGAAGCAGTAAGAAGGATGTGTGCAATTTGTGAAATGGTAAAATAGGACTTAACTGTTAAGTAGGGATTAGATGAACTTTATCCTCGCCTAAAAGATAATTACTTTTAATATACACCTCAATCATTTGGTTTTAAAAACCTATACAATTTTCCTTGCCCCTCACTCCTTAAGAGTTCTCTTTCTCAAACATTTGCTATTTTCTGCCTCCCATCCCCCAAACTGGCTTCTCCAACCACATAATATATTCCAGCCAAAACAAAGGACTGTATTTACTAGTTCTCTAGACACACCAGGAAATTCCCAAACTAATGACTTTGTTCATGCTATGTCTTCTTTAGCGTCCTCTCCCCATTCTAGGTATCCAAAGTCTAGACATTATTCACATCCGAGGTCCATGCTACTTTTCCTATCTAGCTCTCCCAGAAGCCCCAACTCAGAGCAAGCATTGCCTCCCAATACTCTTCATTTTCCTCTAAAACACTTTTTTCAAAAACCTTACACTTGTTCCTTATCTTTTCTGACAAACTGTACTCTCCATGGCAAACACACCCAATTTATTTCCTCCTCCTTTCATACGTAGCTGAAGATCTTAATAAATAATACATGGCAACAGTAATGATCTTGATAAATAATATATGGCAATTATATGTGGCTAAAAGCACAGACTCTGAAGACAGCCTGTTTGAGTTTGAAATCTTAATACTGCCATTTATTAGCTAAGTGACCATGGGCAAGTTATTTAGTCTCTCTGTGTTTCAATATCTTTATGCATAACACAGAGATAATAAAAGTAAATCCTGGAGAAGGAAATGCCAACCCACTCCAGCATTCTTGCCTGGGAAATCCCATGGACAAGAAGTCTGGTGGGCCACAGTCCGTAGGGTCGCTAGGGTCGGACACGACTTAGCGACTAAACCACCATAGCAAGAGTAGATATTTCATAAAGCTGTCAGAGGACTTGGCTGAGAATAGAATAAGTACTATAAAAGTGTCTACTAAAAGTGGAAAAATACTAAATATTCTGTGATAGGTTAGTGAAGCTTTATTTACCGAAAGCAAAATGTCAAAAGCAAAGCTAGTCTCTAGGTACAAAATAGGTATATACAGATTCTTCTTAAATCTTATGTATGCCCTAAGGGCTCAATTCATTTCAGTCACTCAGTCATGTCCAACTCTTTGCGACCCCATGAATCGCAGCACGCCAGGCCTCCCTGTCCATCACCAACTCCCAGAGTTTACTCAAACTCATGTCCATCGAGTTGGTGATGCCATCCAGTCATCTCATCCGCTGCCGTCCCCTTCTCCTCCTGCCCCCAATCCCTCCCAGCATCAGGGTCTTTTCCAATGAGTCAACTCTTTGTGTGAGGTGGCCAAAGTACTGGAGTTTCAGCTTCAGCATCAGTCCTTCCAATGAACACCCAGGACTGATCTCCTTTAGGATGGACTGGTTGGATCTCCTTGCAGTCCAAGGGACTCTCAAGAGTCTTCGCCAGCACCAGAGTTCAAAAGCATCAATTTTTCGGCGCTCAGCTTTCTTCACAGTCCAACTCTCACATCCATACATGACCACTGGAAAAACCATAGCCTTGACTAGACTTGACTTGACTTGCCCTAAGGGTTAGCTGTGCCCTTTTAAAGCTTCCTTATATTAACAACGATCTTGTTATGTCAAACAATTTAGTTTGACGTTTCAATATTCTGAGAAAATATTTAGTTCAGCTTCCTGTGACAATAAGACACCCAATTGATCTTCTTGCCTCCAGTCTTACCCTCTTTAATTCATCCTTCCATGGCTCACAGAGTATCTTTCTAAAATGCAGACCTAATGTTTTCCCACTGCTGCAAACCCCCTCCATTCTACCTCCCTTAGGATAAAGTTTAAAATCCTTAGAGTCTCATACATATTCATCCAAAATGGCCCCTCCCACATCTTCAGAATCATCTCTCAACACTTTTTACCATGAAACCTAATCACCTGGCCGCACCTCAGAGACTTTTTATATATTATTCCTTTGCTAGAACATCTCTCCACCCGTTTGCTAGGACCACTATGACAAAATACCGATGGATAAAGAATCCGCCTGCAAAGCAGGAGACATGGGTTTGATCCCTGCATCAGGCAGATTCCTTGGTGGAGGAAACGGCAACCCATTCCAGTATTCTTGCCTGAAAAATCCCATGGACAGAGGGGCCTGGTGGGCTACATAGTCCACAGAGTCAGAAAGAGTCAGACATGACTCAGCAACTAAGCACAAGCACAGGCTAGGTAGCTCAAACAACAGAACTTTATTTGCTCACAGTTCTGGAGGCTAGAAGTCCAAGATCAAAGTATCAGCAAGACTGGCTTCTCCCGAGGCTTGCATATGGCTGCCTTCCCGAACTGTCCTCACATGGTCTTTTTTCTATGTGCACATGTTCTCAATGTCTCTTTTGTGTCCAAATTTCCTCTTCTTATAAAGATACCAGTCAGAATGAATTATACCCTAAAGGTCTCATTTTAACTTAGTTACCTCTTCAAAGGCCCTATCTCCAAATATAGCCATATTCTGAGGTTATGGGGGTTAGGGCTTCAATTTACAAATTTTGGAGAAACACAACTGAGCCCACAATAAGGCCTTCTCCTTTTCCTTGGTCAGGCTAATTCCTATTTGTTTTTCCAAGATTGGCCCAAGTCTTCCTATCCAGGCAGATTTTGTTGTCCTGTCTCTGTGTTCCCACAGTACTTCTGTGTGCTGCTCACTCATAAACACACAATTGCAATTGTCTCTTTCCTTCTTCAGACTGTATTCCTTAAGAGAAGAGACTAAAGCTCTAGCACTTAGCACAGTGTCTGTCCCATTGAAGAGATTTACTAAAGATTTGATTATTTAGGGAACACAGAAGAAAGAATATGAACTTTGAATAAAGGCAAGCATCAGTTCAAATCCTGGTTCTAATATGCACCTATGATTTTAAACAAGTCACTAAATGTTGATCTTCCATTCTACATAAGGTAGTTATAAAGAATAATGACTTGATTATAATAAAAGCATCCATTTTTAGGGTTGGTACATAGTGAGTGAGTGAAGTTGCTCAGTCATGTCTAACTCTTTGTGACCCCATGGACGGTAGCCTACCAGACTCTTCTATCCATGGGATTTTCCAGACAATACTGGAGTGGGTTGCCATTTGCTTCTCCAGGAGATCTTCCCGACCCAGGGATTGAACCCGGGTCTCCCGCATTGCAGGCAGACGCTTTACTGTCTGAGCCACCAGGGAAGCTGGTGGTACATAGCAGGTGCTCGCTAAACATCAGAGTATAGATTCTGGGATTGCCTGGGTTTGAGACCCAATTTCCCCACTTAGTAGCTGAATGACCTCAGGTATGTTAACTTCCCCTCTGCTTCAGTTGCTTATCTAGATAAACATCTCTCACTGCTAATGTGGGGATGTTTACTATCATACGATCACTTAAGATCTGAACAAATATGGCTGGATATCATGAGTAATTTAGTTCCTTCAATTATAAAGTTATTTTAAATGTGAATATTACTTAAATGCCTCAGACTTCCTACCAACCACATAGGATAGTAACTAAAGAGGTTCAAAAACTGGTATGGATGATGTAACTAAAGATAAAAATAAACATGAAATAATCAATTTCCATGTGCCTCATTCCTTATTTTGGTGTTTAAACATCTTGGGTATTGAAGTAAAAATCTTAAACAAGTTTTTCTACTCTCTGTGACTACGGATGTTAATCATTTGTAATAAAGAATACTACTCCTTGGCTCAAATTTTCAACTTCAGAACCACTAAACCTTTGAACTAGAAAGGCCAATCCTATCATGGCTTACCTAAGTAAACAGGTGGATTTGTAATGGGCTCTTAGGGTCTTAATGAAAAGCTCTGTGAAGGACGGGCATTGCAAGGGGAGAGAATACCTGGTTCAAAAGTACTAAAGCAGGGTTCATGACTTATTCTAGATATTCAAGGTATGTAGTAGGAACTAGTATTAGAAAATAATGCTGGAAAATGCTTTTTAATCATCCAACCTTTAAGGTCAGCAATTTCTGAAGTAGGTAAAAGTTATCTGACCTATAACTTTGAAGTAAGGCAGATCTAGGTATGAATCTCCACTTGTTACATAAGCACAGTTTTAAAGCCTTAGATTATGCAATGGGGTTATTATAGTGACTAACTGATCAAATGCACATAGAGCTCATAACTGAGATGCCTGGCTAACTGGGAGGTACCTAGCCACACAGCGACCTGTGTGGACAGTAACCCGGCAGGCTCCTCTGTTCATGGAACTCTCCAGGCAAGAATACTGGAGTGAGTATCCATTCTCTTCTCCAGGGGAATTCTTCCTGATCCAGGAATCAAACCCAGGTCTCCTGCATTGCAGGCAGATTCTATACCATCTGAGCCACCAGGGAAGCCCCAATAGTGATTAACTGATCAAATGTACGGAGAGCTCATAACCGATATGCCTGCCTGATTGAAAGTAATCAAATGTTTGTCTTTCTGACACCTGTAATCATATGAATAAACACCTGTAAAATAACTTAAAACAATCTTTCACATAGCATGTATTTGCTGAGTGTCTGAGGCTTACTGAAAATGGCTTAATTTTAAAAACAAAAAGCTGGCCCGTGCTTTCCCCAGCCACCCAGGCAGCCTTCCAGCTAGAGCCCCCGCCTCCACATCTTCTCCAGAAATTGAGACCCGATCATCCTGCTCACTCTGCAGCAAGAAATCCAGACTTTCAGGGAGAGGGGGGAACATCAGACAGAAAGTCTGCAAGGACATATTCTCATCAGGAAAAACTCTCCCGAAACTGCAGAGCCTCAGGTCAGGGGGTAATGGGTGTGGGATGGAAGAGGCTCCTCTGGTCAGTTGGGTGAGGTGAAGAAGGTAGGTGGAACTTTCAAGTTCTGGAAACACCTTGGAATGTTCCCCAAGTAGCTGTCAACGGGTCTCCCCTTCACATAGACTGCTGCTGCTGCTGCTGCTGCTAAGTCACTTCAGTCATGCCCGACTCTGTGCGATCCCATAGACGGTAGCCCACCAGGCTCCCCAATCCCTGGGATTCTCCAGGCAAGAACACTGGAGTGGGTTGTCATTTCCTTCTCCAATGCATGAAAGTGAAAAGTGAAAGTGAAGTCGCTCAGTCGTGTCCTACTCTTAGCGACCCCATGGACTGCAGCTTACCAGACTCCTCCATCCATGGGATTTTCCAGGCAAGAGTACTGGAGTGGGGTGCCATTGCCTTCTCCGTCACACAGACAGAAGTCAACAAAAAAAGAAGTCTGCGTAATTAAAAGATAAAACAACAGAAAGCTGGGATAACTGCCGAGATAAACAAGTGTCTTCATCCTTGCCCTTTCTCCTCACCAGTATCCTTCACAATTTCTTCCCAAGTATCACCACACCAGCAGTAACATGCTATTTGGAGATCACTGTAGCTCAGACTTCCAATTCTACAGCAAAGATTAGAAGGCCAGGAAAAAAAATCACTGAAATAGATAAAACAAAACTGGAAGAATTCATTTCCTTTTTTACCCTATAGTCCATTATAGCTTGATAAATTTCCAGTGAAAAGTTAGTTTTCGATGCAGAAACTGCAGGCTTAAATAAAAGGTCTTTGGGCAAATAACTGAGTTCACGACAATTATAATGACCTTTACTCTGGTAAAGGTAGTCTCCTAACCACTTAAAAGATTTCTCGGTCATTATAATTGTCCTTTTAAGGACGTCTGCAAATATCCATTACTTACTTACGCTTCAAACTGAAGGCAAGCGTCTTTCTTTTAAAAGACGTGCGGTGTCTGGCTCAAAATCAATCGCAAGAAAAGCCCAACTCAACACAGAAAGGGCTCTTTTCCACACCCTCTCGTCTCGCTCACATCACAGATGGCAACCAAGGGTTGAGGTTTAACATCCAGACACTAAAGCGGCTCATCGCTCAACGATGGGGCACCAGGTGGGTGCTGTCCGGCACAGGATGGGATGCTGCCAATCCTGAGGTGCAGCTGGTGTGAACCCCGAGGCCAGAGCCTAACGCCCATCACTTAGCACTTACACTTGGGAAACCACCCGCTTCCCATCGCGGGGCTAAGACAAGGGGAGGACCCAGTCCTCCGGTACCCCAACTCCGGGGTCCGCGCGTGACCTCCAAGGACCCGGAGGAGCGCGGGACGGGGAAGCTCCTCCGCCTTCAAGGGAAGATGGCAAGGGCAAGTTCGGGTCGTAAACGGAAAGGTTACTCACAGGAACGACCCGGCGTCCTCCGTCCAACGCCCAAGCTCCCTCAGGGAAGTCTCCAATGAAGCGGCAGCTGGAGAGCAGCAGCCTGAGCGGCCACCACTGCCAAAAACTACCTGGGCGTGGCAGGGACGGGCGGGCAACTTGACAACATCATCATTCAGCGACTTCGGTTTTGCAGCGACGCCAGGTCAATGACAGCCCCCACACAATCGGGGAAGAGAGGAGGAGACCCATTCTCCCAGCAGCCTGCACGGCGCCAGCGCACGACCTGCTGGGAATTGTAGTTTCCTCTCGGCCACGCCCCTTAACTCGAAGGCCCCGCCTCTCCCTGCAAGCCCTGAAGCGGGAGACGGGAGACGGGAGGCGGGGCAGCGACCCTGGGGCCGGGGTTGGGCGACTCCAGTCCCGGCGGGCTGCGGGGCTTTGGGGCTGAGTTCCAGGCCCACAGCCCCAGTCCGGGTCGTGCCGCCCCCTTGGCTCCGCGGCCCGCGCTGGGAGCGGGCCTTGAGCTCTCGCTTTGCCCCTGGGCGGGCCGGGCGCCCAGGCCCCGCACAGCTGGCCGCTTGAGGAGAACTGCTGGCCGTGGTCGCCGCCAGGGTAATGAGGGGAGGCCGGGCAGGGAGGGGAAGGGTCAGGGGCCGGTCGCGAAGTGAGGGAGTGCGGCTTAGTCCGCGCGCGCCTCGGGAAGCTCGAGGCTAGAACTCGCCGTCCTACCTCCAGCCGGAGCCCGGGCGGCCGGCGGAGCCGTGGCGGGGGTGCGGCTCGGCATGAAGAGCGGCCCCTGCGCCCCGCGCAGCTCCGGTTGTGCCCGGCGTCCCGGGCCGCGCGGCGGGGAGCACCTGCGTGTGGGCAGGCTGCGCCTGCTGGGCTCGGCGGCGCCAGGTGCGCGGGGCCGGCCGCCCGCGGTGCTCTCCCGGGTCCCGCCACCCCCACCCCCGCTCTCGCCTTTGGCCGCACTCACCCACGCGTGGCGTTCCCAAACCCGAGACGCCCTCCGGCCCGGCTCCGTGTGCCTTCTGCGAGTTCGCTGCAGAGTCCCCCAAAGCAGGACTCGGAAGGAAGCTTTTACAGAATTGAACGTAAGCTGTGTTTTCTTCTCGGTAGTTAAGTTCAGGGTTGTGTTTTTTCCCTCATGGATTTGTTGTGTCGAGCACCTTTTCCCTCAAAACGCGATTGGAATCTGTGACAGCGCGTACCTAGCAAAGAGCCTGGCCCACAGTAGGCGCTTAGTAAATATTTTTTGAAAGCTTGAGTCACGATGCTAAGTTTGGAAAATTCTACCAAGTTGTGCGACGCTATAGTTTTTATGGGTTCCCAACATCGCTTTGAAAAGTATAGTAATTTTAAGGCTCCACAAAGAGTTAAATCGGGCTTTTTAACATTCCCTGTACCAAGGGCCTCTGTTGGATGCTTAAATTAACTCAAAACCCGAGTTCTGTAATTTGCGCATTCTGATTGTTCCAGAAAGTGTTAACCTTTCAGATTAAAGTTTTCAGAGGAACCATTCTTCATTCATTCTTCATTCAGATGAAGTAATTCATTTGATCTGAATCACCTAGAATAAATTTATTTACAAAGCTTTTTTCTTGATTAGCTTTTTAGATACAAGTATGAGAGATCACACCAGTGATGTACGTGTACATTCAGAAATACAAGTCTCAACTATGAATTTTTTAAAAAAGATATTTATACCTAGTGAAAGCATGCAGGAGAAAATTATAACAGCAAATTTGCCCCCTCCCCCCGCCCCTTACCGGGGGCAACTGCTGCCTTGACCTCAAAATGTCTTATAAAATTATCTCTTAGTAGTCTGTCACATCTAAAGCAAAATCCTCTGGGATTAAGCCCCGCACAGGGGCAACCCCTTTAGTACTGACAGTTCTCACAGATTGTGTCAGTTTCTTGTGAGTTTTCCTGAAAAATAGATACTCTAGTCAAAATTTTTTTTTGTTAAGAAAGAACTTACTGTTATTATGTGGAAAAAGCAGGAAACAATCATGAGAACTAGAAATGCAGTTGATCACCACATCTCTAATCTTGGCTTGTGGGAATGTATGCTGCAAGTGGTCTGGACCTTGTTTCCCTGGGTCCTTAGTGAGTGTCCCCAGTGCCAAGCACAGCACCTGACCCATGATAGCCATTCATTAAACACTGTGGTAAGAATATTTGACTGTTTCAGATAGCAGTGTAATTACTTTCTGCACATGAATGGTTTCTTCATTTACTTGGATTTTTTTTAGATTACTAGAAGTGATAATTTTATAGGATCAAAAGGTATGAATGTGTTTATGGTTATCAAAACATCGCCAACATGCTTTCCAAATGAGTCCTACCATTTGGTACTGCCACCAGTAATAACTGAGTGTACCTTTCAGAGCATCTCCTTAAGCTAATCTTATATGGATACAGTATTTGGTAATTCTAAGCACTTTCAGATGAAGCATTTCATTTGATCTGAACCACCTGGAAAGTGGGCAGGGCAGGTGTTGCATTATCCCTTTTGTAACACAGCAAACATCAGTGCCTTATATTGATGATAATGAATGGCAGGAGACAAAAATAATCAAACCCTGTCGGGTCCCCGCGCCCCCAACACACACACCTAATTCTTTACCTTTGGTCTGTAGTGAATATCATGAACAAATTGACTTCTTTCCTTAACAATAAGATTAGATGCTGGTCTATAATTTCTGTGGTTTACAAAATCCTCTTCTATGCCATTTGTTCAGATGTTTGCAGGTGCCTTGATCAAACTTGGGAATTTCATTAAAATGAAATAATGAATCACAATTTAGGTGAAAGAGAAATTGGGTAAGTGTAAGGGAGCACCTCACACTAGGAAATTTAGAACACTGCCACCCTTTCTATGCAGAAAGATCTGGGAAATTTTGGTGGTGCTTTTGTAGCTTCTTGAATGTAAATCTAGTAAGTTACTATTTTAAATCTCTGCATATGTTGGAGTCTTCATAAATGATTGAGATTAATAGGCCATCAGTGAGAGTGGACAGGAATTATTTGTGTAATAATCAGCATATTTCTCATATCTGTCAATAAATTCCAAGAAGAATGGAAATGAGAACTAAGAATCATAAGGTAAAAAAATTCAACCTACAGAAAATATTTTCATATGAAAACTGAAAAAAAAATTTTTGTAAACATATGGCAAGAAGAAAATATTATTAATTCCTAGTCTATTACTAATCCTGATTCTTTCCCAAATTTGCTGGTCAGTGACCCTAAATGACTTAATAGGTAATGAATTGATAAGGAAGCTTTGGAAGAGTCAAAGTTTACTTATAAGTAGAACCATTGGAAATTCTTGGGCATCATTTGTAGTAAAAGTGGGTCCAAAATTGCCTTTTTGTATTGTTTTTACATTTTGCTTAGGGTTCTTTGAAAAAAGTAGTACAGATAAGGAAGAACAGATGCAGGTAATCAAGGCTTTGGAAATATTCAGAACCTCCTTTCAACTGCACTTTGCCTTTGTGATAGAAATCTGTGAACGTCGCTCAGTCATGTCTGGCTCTTTGCGACCCCATGGACTATACAGTCCATGGAATTCTCCAGGCCAGAGTACTGGAGTGGGTAGCCTTTCCCTTCTCCAGGGGATCTTCCCAACCCAGGGATCGAACCCAGGTTTCCTGCATTGCTGGTGGATTCTTTACCAGCTGGGCCACCAGAGATGCCCAAGAATACTGGAGTGGGTAATATCTGATATCTTGTGATATCAGATCTGAAATGGCATTCGGTAAACAGAAGTGCTCTTTAAGAACGCCTTTCAGAAGTGTTGGTAGTCCTTGTGTCAGAGAACAGTTGCCCAAATAGTGGTGGGTTTTGACAATTATATCTTTAAGGAATTTTTATGTAAATATGTTATTTTGCTTCTGTCTTTTGCATTAGGATATTTCAATGTCTTGAAGTTAAAGCAGAAATCTTCTTTGGAGTAGATGGATTTTTGTTACTTTCTGTGAACTAAAGCGATTCAATGTCTCTTTTGGTAAGTTTTTTGTAAATGTGGATCTAATTTTGTATCAACAGAGTAGTTAGATATTAATGTAAAGCCATAAGAGAAGGCGTCCTCTGATGGAATATTCTTATGCTCTGAGATGTTATTTTGATCTGAATGACTTCTGGTCTTTAGACATAAGCTAAATGCTCACTGAATTTTTGTCTCTTTAAAAAAGAGCTTCTCCTATACTTTTCTGATATATTCCCTCTATTCCTTTGTCCCATGCACACTTATTCTCATACATTTACTATCCTTAGATATACCTCTTTCATCCAGCCTTATTCTTTAAATCGTTCAGAAATCCCTTTTTACAGATTTCCATTTGACTAAAGGCAAGCAAAATAGTAGGAAAAATAAGCCCCTTGACTTAGCAAGACAAGATACATTTGAATCAATGTATAATATGATGTATAGATACTAACTTGGTTTTTGTTTATATGAAGTCCATGGTATCTAGCCTAGATTAAGTAGTTTTAAGACTTTCATTATGTCTTATATAGAATATAATACATTATTTGAACATTTAAATTATTAAAGCAGTGATCTTTTAAAAAGTGGTGGGTACATATGTAATTTTCAAGTACTTTAATATATTATATTTCTCTTAGTCTTCAAACTTGTTAGTGATTGGTAGGGCAGGTGGTATAATCCTCAGTTACAGTTTGGCCTAAGATTGCAAAGAATTAGAGGCAAGGATCAAACTCATATCTGCCAATTCACTCCATCAGTTGTCAAATCTGAGAGGCAGAACTATGAAGTTAGGAGACTATATTGTTGGTTATTTGGAAAATATAGAATGCATTCACTTTGTGTTTAAAGTAAAGTTTATCTACCTGAAAGGGGAGCTTTATATATCTGGAAAATACATTGAGGTGAAATATTACCTCATTTTTCTAAAGCAGGATCTGCAAATTTTTTCTTTAGAGGGCCAGGCAGGATTTGTGTGCTATATGATCTCCATTAAATTACTTTTCTGTTATCAAAGCAGCCATAGGCAATATGAGTTAAATGCAAATGAAGGTATCTGTGTTTCTGTAAAACTTTACACACTAAAACAGGTGGTAGGTCAGATTTGATTCATGGACCATAGTTTCTGCTCTAAAGGATTATCTAAGATTTAACAATTTTATGTCAGTTTGTAGGCTGGATGAGATGTAAAAGGACATTTGATAGATGAAGATCCTGAGATTCAAAGAGCTATGTGGTTGCCCAGGTTTCCAAATTCGGGGGGGAAGACATCTTACTTAATCTATTATTTCATAATTATGGATTTTTTTAAAATATAGAATTTGATAGTGAGTCATTTATATTTGTTCAGTTTGTTAATAATTTTAGTTTATATTCTTCTTGCAATGATGAAATATTTAGACTCTTTTGAATCAAAACCTTCATGTTTTCTCCTCAATGAGATATTTGTGCAACTCAGATAAAGTTAATGAAGGATTCTTCCCCGTTCAAAGTTTACTGTCTGTTTGACAGGTAGGAAATGGTGTTTTCAAAGGAGCAGCAAGTAACAAAATTCCACACTATTAGAAGAAAAGCAGGTGTTCAGCATAAACCATGTTGTTTGCACAAACAGTTTAGGCACCGTGATCCATTCTTATCAAGGAATGGTGGGAGCCCTCCCAAAATCCAAGTCCCTGTTCCAGCCAAGTGTCAGCCTTACAAGCAGTCCTCTCTAAGGAGGGCAGTTTTAGGCCTGCTGTGTTAACCCTTTTTCACACAGAGTATTAATGATTATTGTGAAAGATTCAGGGTAAATGTCGGAAAATATATTTAAGTACCAAATAACATATAAATGACCTAACTGGTGATTATTTTTTATATGAACAACAATGGTATCTTCAAAAACTGTTTTATTATAAATTTTATTCACCCTACACAAACCAATAGAAATTTGCAAAGGAAATAATTCTACAGCTATCAAGACACTCTTAGCTCCTGTTCTTCAGGGGCAAATTTTACATAAAATGGTGGGGATCTATTTAAGATTATTGTAGTAAGATTGATAACATATACATACTATAGGAATTCAACTTAATCAGTAATTTAGGCTAACTGGGAAAATTATTAGTTTGATTAGTGAGAAATTATGGCATATTTTTAGAGAAGGGAAGTTTAAGTAAGTGACTGAAACCGTTAAGTAGACATGGATGGATTTATCTTAAAGACTCAGTTGATATTATACTTTAGTAGTGAAAAGTGAAAGTGTTAGTCACTCAGTCATGTCTGACTCTTTGTGACCACATGGACTGTAGCCCACCAGGCTCCTCTATCCATGGAATTCTCCAGGCAAGAATACTGGAGTGGGTAGCGTTTCCCCACTCCAAGGGATCTTCAGGACCCAGGGATCAAACCCAGGTCTCCCGTATTACAGGCATATTCTTTACTATCTGAGCCACCAGAGGCCCAATTATACGTTAATGTTCATATAAAAATGAATGTTCATGAGATGCTTGACATTAGTTAAAAATCTCTTTCATATAGCATGTTTATACTTTTTTGGGGGACACATTTTCTTCCTAAATAATGTAACATCAGCTTCACATCACTAACATGTTTAGGTGTTTACATTTATTTATTGACAGTATGTGATAATAGAACCTTGAGTTAAAATGCAGGAAAATGTAAATTGTGATAATGGAGCTAAGTCTCTTAATTTGATTTGAGTCCGTTAGAGATCTTATATCAATTTAGAAAACAACATTGGTTCCAAATATACTCAATATGTGGTTTAAATATAGATAAACATGGTTCCTACACCTGAGGGAAAAAAAATCTGAGGATCAAGATAAAATGATGTGAGTATAACGAAATAATCTCTAGCTAAATACTCAGAAGAAAACTGCAAAGATGATGAAAAAGTTAAATACTAGCACCTGCAGTAAGAAAGAATTGATTTTACCTCCAGGGTAGAGAGCAAGAGTCAGAGAGAGCACCAAGTAACACTGCAGCAGATGTGAAGTTTGTCTTCTGCACACCCAGCTGCTTCTCCCTTCTCCCCAGGCTGTGTACCCCACAGTATGAATCCTGGCTCCAGTTCAGGCTCCTGCAAGTTGCCCTTTCTCTCTGTTCCTCACCCTAGTCAACAAACTTTTTGTATCCATGTGCCACCCTTACAGTGTGGCTGATTTTTCACTTATTTAATGTATTTCTGACTTTACAGGATTGTTTCTGCACTTCACGAACACAGGTTGAATCACTCAGACCTGAAAAACAGTCTGAAACCAGTACCCATCAAAATTTGGTAAGAAAATGGTTGAGTACAAGTGTTCCTCTTCTGCCTCCAGTAATGCCGTTTTACAGAATGTAATTCTTGGTTCTCCTTTACCTCTTTTTCTTTTCTTACTCTTTTTTCTTCCTCTACTTAAGCTGTTCTCCAGAAGTCTACAATTGATATCTGCTCTTCTGCCTAAACAGACTCTCCCTAAGCAGTCTCACAGGCTCCTGTGGTTTCAGTTGCTCAGATTTCAGATTATCTAGAGGTACCTAAGGTTATCCTTCAGGTTGATAGGAGACCCTGTCATCAGCAGGACTGATGATTCTCAAATTTTTACTTGCATCTTTGACTCTTTCCTGGATATCAGATGTGTCTATAGAATACCTCTGGCTAGACTTTTCAAAGCTATCTCTGTATCAATTTGAGTAAAACCTTAATCTTCTCTCAGACCTCACTGACCTATTGAATTTCCAGCTTTGGCAAATGAAAATGCATCTGCTAAATCACCCTCACTGGGAACTTTGTAGTTATCCTCACACTTTGCCCTCATATCTAGTTATATGCCTCTTCCTATGCCCTCATATCTAGTTATATGCCTCTTCTTCCTTTGCCCTCATATCTAGTTATATGCGAAGTCTCTGAAACGCCCTTGTCCATCCCCTCCTTGACCTGATCACTATTACTACTCAAATCTCATCATCTCTCACCTGGACCATTGCAGGTAAACTCATTGCTTCTAGTTTCCTAGTCATGCGTATAACCTCTTATGATCTCCCACGTAGGTCGGTATTCAACACTGTTACCTGACCAGGCCTGTTTGTGCCACTTTCCAGCTTTTAAATTGCCATTGATTTCCTAAAGCCTATGGGATAAAGTCTAAATTTCTTAATGTGGTATAAGAACTTTTAATGGTATGGAATATGTCTGATTTTTGAGTTTCATTTATTACTACGGAGTCTTAGCACATACTTTTATTTCTGCTTGAAATACCTTTCTCGATTTTTCGCCTCTAAAATTCGTCCTCTTATTTAAAGAGTTGGCTCAAATATCACATCTGAAGCCTTTGCTCTTGTATCTTTAATTCTGGTATGCTCCTGCAGATCTTAGACATCCTCATAAAAGGCATTTACTATATTAATCTCACAGTGATTGATGTATGTCTGTCCACATGAGCCCCCAAAAATAGGCATCCTGTCTTCTTTATCATCCCTGGGTAATAACTGATACATTAAATAATATTTAAAGAAACATGCTGATAAATAAATGTTTCTCTGGGATTTTCCACCTTTAATCTCTAAATCTTTATTTTATAATTATTTCTATAATATCGAACCTGCCTTGCAAATACCTTAGTCCTACAGAATAGAGTAATCTTAATTTTGTTTATAAATTTATCCTGATCTTATCTTCCGTTGTCATCATTTTTGTCATTTCACTTTTTACTCACTGATACTTTAAAGTCTTCTAGTTACAGACCCTTTTGTACAATAGAATACAACATCCAGTCCTAGTTTCCAGTCAAGTATTACCCTTCAGACTGAGGTAGAGTTTAGAAAGTAAAGTGTCTAATGTTGGCTCTCTGCTGTTACTAAGAGAGATGCCTAGAATTCAGGAAACTTGCACAAGTGCTGCTTTTTTTTTTTCAGCAGGGGCAAGGAGTAGGGGAAATATTGTGGTAGGATACATACAACATAAAATTTACCATGTTAACCATTTTTAAGGATATAGTTCAGTGGCATCAAATAATTCATAATATTGTACTACCATTACTGCTATTCATCTCCATAACTCCCCACCTCTTGGAAACCACAATTCTATTTTCTATCTCTGATATTTGACTGCTCTAAGTACCAATATAAGTACTGTATTTATTATTTTCTGACTGAGAATTTTCATTAGCATAATATCCTCAAGGTTCATTGGTATTGCAGCATATTGCAGAATTTCCTTAATCTTTAAGGTTGAATAATTCTTCATTATATTTGTATACTACATTTTGCTTCTTCATTTATTTGCTGTTGAAAACTTGGGTTGCTTCCACATTGCAGCTTTTGTGAAGAATAGTGCTTCTATGAAAATGGGTATACAAATCTCTTTGAGATTGTGATGTCAGTTCTTTTAGGTACATACCCAGAAGTGGAATTGCTGGATCATATGGTAATTCTATTTGAATTTTTTGAGGAGCCACCATACTGTTTTCCACGGTAGCTGTACCATTTTACCTTCCCACCAGCAGTGCATAAGACTTCTAGTTTCTCTATGTTCTCTCCAAAACTCATTATTTTCTGCTTTTTGATAATAGCCATTGTAAAGGATGTGAGTTGGTGTCTCATGATAGTTTTGATATGCATTTCCCTAATGATTAGATAAGAAAGGCAATGCCAAAGAATGCTCAAACTACTGCACAATTGCACTCATCTCACATGCTAGTAAAGTGATACTTAAATTCTCCAAGCCAGGCTTCAGCAATATGTGAACCATGAACTTCCAGATGTTCAAGCTGGTTTTAGAAAAGGCAGAGGAACCAGAGATCAAATTGCCAACATCTCCTGGATCATTGAAAAAGCAAGAGAGTTCCAGAAAAACATCTGTTTCTGCTTTATTGACTATGCCAAAGCCTTTGACTGTGTGGATCACAATAAACTGTGGAAAATTCTTCCAAGAGATGGGAATACCAGACCACCTGACCTGCCTCTTGAGGAACCTATATACAGGTCAGGAAGCAACAGTTAGAACTGGACATGGAACAACAGACTGGTTCCAAATAGGAAAAGGAGTATGTCAAGGCTGTATATTGTCACCCTGCTTATTTAACTTATATGCAGAGTACATCATAAGAAACGCTGGGCTGGAGAAAGCACAAGCTGGAATCAAGATTGCTGGGAGAAATACCAATAACCTCAGTTATGCAGATGACACCACCCTTATGGCAGAAAGTGAAGAAGAACTAAAGAGCCTCTTGATGAAAGTGAAAGAGGAAAGTGAAAAAGTTGGCTTAAAGCTCAACATTCAGAAAACTAAGATCATGGCATTCAGTTCCATCACTTCATGGCAGATAGATGGGGAAACAGTGGAAATAGTGACTGACTTTATTTTTCTGGGCTCCAAAATCACTACAGATGATTACAGTGATTACAGCCATGAAATTACAAGATGCTTACTCCTTGGAAGGAAAGTTATGACCAACCTAGATAGTATATTAAAAAGCAGAGACATTACTTTGCCAACAGAGGTCCATCTAGTCAAAGCTATGGTTTTTCCAGTGGTCATGTATGGATGTGACAGTTGGACTGTGAAGAAAGCTGAGTGCCTAAGAATTGATGCTTTTGAACTGTGGTGTTGGAGAAGACTCTTGAGAGTCCCTTGGACTGCAAGGATATCCAACCAGTCCATCCTAAAGGAGATCAGTCCTGGGTGTTCATTGGAAGGACTGATGTTGAAGCTGAAACTACAATACTTTGGCCACCTCATGTGGAGTTGACTCATTGGAAAAGACCCTGATGCTGGGAAAGATTGAGGGCAGGAGGAGAAGGGGATGACAGAGGATGAGATGGTTGGATGGCATCACCGACTCAATGGACATGAGTTTGAGTAAAATAAACTCCAGGAGTTGGTGATGGACAGGGGGGCCTGGCGTGCTGTGATTCATGGGGTTGCAAAGAGTCAGACATGACTGAACAACTGACCTGAATGATTAGTGATGTTGAACACCTTTTCATGCGTCTATTGACCATAAACATGTGTTCTTGGAGAAATGTCTATTCAGGTTCTTTCCCATCTTTGAATTGGGTTGTTGGTGGGTTTTATTTTGTTTTGAGTTTTAGTTCAGTTTGTACTCTGATTAACATCTTATCAGAAATATGACCTGCAAATATTTTCTTGATCTATCTTGAGATAGTTTTTGTTAGGTACGGGTCCAGCTTCATTCTTTTGCATCTGGATGTCCAGTGTTCTTAGTACTGTTTGTTGAAAATACTGACCTAGCCTTATTAATCATGCTGGCACACTTGTCAGAGTCTTTTGACTGTATACGTGAGGGTTGATTTCTGAGGTCTCTGTTCTGTTGCTCTATGTGTCTGTCTCTGTCAGTACTGCATTATTTTAAGTACTGTAGCTTTGTAGAAGATTTTGAAATCAGAAAGAGTGAGTCTTGCAATTTTTTTTCAACGTTTTTGCCATTTGAGGTGCTTTGCATTTTAATAATATTAAATCTTACAGTCTTTAAACGAGCTGTGTTTCCATTCAGTAGTGTCTTTAATTTCTTTTTGCAACATTTTGTAGTTTCCATTGTACAGGCCTTTGACTGCCTTGGTTAAGTTACTTTCTAAGTACTTTATTCTTTTTAATGCTATTATAAATGGTATTGTTTTCATCGCTTTTTTCTAGACTATTCATTAACCAAGTCTTTTGAATTTTTAGAAAGTTATTTAAAAAGTTTGAGAAGGACAAGGACACTGCTATGATTTTTGCTTTTAGTTCTCTAACTAATTGGCTTAAAGAGCTGCAGTTAAAAATGATTTACTCGTAGTAAACCTATTTTGTCTTCTTGTGACTGCTAATATTGTTTTCTTAACTGTCCATAACTGTCTATGTAGTCAGTTGATACCAGACCTTACTGGGCAACAGTATCAAGCTTTCCCTTTTATAATTTTTCCCTTTTCTCAAAATTGAGTTAATGTTTGACTGTTTCTATTCTGGTTTCTCACCTGAGTTCTACTGTATTTGAAGACTTAATATCCTAGATGTAATTGTCTTTGATCTGGAGATTTGAACCTATTTAAAACAACCTGTTTTGGTCTTTAGCTACTTAATTACAAATTAAGTGCATCTTCTAGTTTAAAGAAGACTGTTTCCCTAATGGAGTTGATGGATGCAAAGTAGAGGTTTATTAGCCTGATTTCAACCCATCATCTGATAATCTGATGCCATATTTTTTCTAGCGGTAAACTGTAAGTCTCAGTTCATTCTGTGCTCTAGCCTTCCTGACAGATTTACAGCTTATCACTTTGAGTTTTTAAAAAAATTGCTATATGCTCTTCATTCTCTCTCTTATAGTGTTCTTTAAATCTGAGTTTAATAAGACTACTATTCTAAAGAAATCGAATTGTTTTTTTAGGTTTCTTTCTTTGTTGGGATTATTTCCAGTCATATGGTAGAATTTCTTTTTTACAGCCTTTTATCCCTATTGAAGACTATTCACCTTTATTTACCTTTTGCCAAGATCTTATAATTATATTCTGCTCTCTTAAAAGTTTAGGGGACATGTAGAATCAAATGTGAAAAGTGGCTAGCAGAATTCCTAGAACATAATAATGTAATTTCTAACTGCCTTCTTCATTCTCTTTACCTTGGAGGTGCAACAAGACTCCTGCCACCTGCTGGTGCCTGTCAAGACTACTAGGTGTCTTCTGGAAATCCTCTTGGCTGTCATATGGCACCAGTGCTGCTGGTCGCTTCTTTCTCCTGCATGCATGTTATTTTACTCTCCCTGGGACCTGGTGCAGACTTGGGATTCTTGACTGCATAGTACCCTGTGAAAGACCACAGTGGTGCTTGGTCATTAACTCAGGACTTCTATACCCTATTCTTTTCTCCCATCTCTTAAGGTTTATTTTTCTTTTGACCTCTCTTCTGATTCACCTCATCTTGTGAAAAACTTCTTCAGCTTCTTTTAATAAGCCACAGTGTTCCTTGACTGTTAATATCTCCACTAGTTGAGCAGAATAGCTGTATGTGTAATGATTGTAACTGGCAACCACTTGAAGCAAGAACAACAGAATAGAATGTTTTTCATAGGTCTTTGCATCTCTTCCCTTGATATATTTGTTAGATACCCCAAGGGCTCAACAGCCAATATTAGCAGCTCCTGACAATGCTTCCTGAAAATTGAGCTGAAAAGTGTTCTTCACTACCTATAAATCTGCTTCTCTAGCCCTGTCCTGCTTCACAGGCTGATAGGCATAACTTGTTAGCTATTGTGAATCCTTTTGGATCTTATAATAGTCTCTTAAGAAACCTTTCAGTACCTTCCTAATGAGCAGTGTGTGTTTGAAGAAAATATCAGTATTTTATTTTGGAGTAAGAGACTCAGTTGGGTCACCAAAAAAGTTTATACCTATTTTGTTTCCATGTTTTCAAAACAATGCAGGTTGATGAGCCCCCGCTTTCCTTGCTGCCTTCATCCACTAGCGCCAGTCAAGTGATCTGTTCCACCGATGTTTCTCACTATGAACTCCAAGTGGAAATAGGTAATAATTCTACAGTGCAGTTATTTGACTCATCATTGTTAGAAATGAAATTGATGACAAATGATTATTTTGCAAGCAGTCTTTTTTCTGTTGTTACCCACAGCATAAAACTAAATGTTAATTGTGTCAGTCAAATGGATCTATTAATTTTATTTGTCCTAAAACAGTAGCCAGATTTTTTTCAAAATTACCTTCTAGAATTTTTCCTTTTTCACTGAAGTACTTGTAGAGGAGGAGGACACTGAATAAGTATTTGTTATTGTATCTTTATTGTAGGAAACTTCTAATCATTTGTCTGAGTTAAATCAAATCATGTAAATCTTTTCAGTCACAGTCCTTTAACCAGATTACTTTCTTTTAACTTAAAACCTTACCTAAAATTCCATTTGTAGTAGAAACTTTTTTCAGTTAGGTTTGGAACAGGCTGATTTATTGTTTATAGTCTTATACATGTGAAAATTTGCTCTGACTATTTAGAAACATCTGATAAGCACTGCGAAGAGGTACTGTGTTAGGTGCCAGGGATATAAAGCCATGTACAACCCTTGAGGAGTTCACATCCTCTCTGGGCAGATAAACATGAGAGACAGCTTTGTCTCACGCACTGGAGAGTACTGTAGTAGAGCTGTGCCGAGTGTTATGGGAACAGAGAAGACGGAGCATCCCGCTGTTCATCTCGACTCTTCTAAGAGTCAAGGAAGATGGCAAAAAAGGGGCTGGATCCTGAAGCATGAGGAAAAGTTTACTAAATATTCTGGCAGGGTTTTTGTTCAAACAACAGAAAGGAGTCTTGACTACTTAATCAAAGAAGGAATTTTTTGAGCAATTTTGCTAACTCACAGAATCATTGGCTAGAAAAATATGCTTGGAAGAAGCCAAGAGAAGCTCCGTGACAGAACCACAAGCAGGGTCACAGCGTAAGAGCAGCCTCGCTAATGGACGTGAGCAGATGCTTTTACCACCAGATGCTGGACCCCACTGCGGAGTTCCACACTTAACTGAAAAACATTTCTACTAAAAATGGGATTTTTGATCAGTTTTAAGTGAATTCTGATCACCCCTGCTTCCTTTGTCACTCACTTCATCCTCCAGTTGACTAAGCTTAGATCATTGACCCTCACCTGCCAGGGTCAAGGTGACAAAGAATAAGGATTTGACTTTTTCTACAATAAAATAGCACTGGTAGAAAATGCTCCCCAAATTAGAAAGAACTTTCAGATGATGTCAGTAAAAAAAGATAAAAAAAAAAATACTCCAGTAGGTGACTGAGGAAGGACTATCAACGTAGTTGCTCTGTGCCTAGATTCAGGAACAAAGAGAATGTAGGCAGTAGGAGGAGAGAAATCTGAAAAATAAATGGATACATCTGAAAAAGGAGGTTTGGAACATATTGTGGAAGACCTTATATGGGGTGTGTAGAGGTTCACACTCTGTGCTAGAGAGACATTGTGGAATAGTGATGATGATAATAATAGCATCCAATAGGCATTAGGCTGAACATTTTGTATGAATTTTTTTCATCTCACTCGTTTATTCCTCCCATTTCATAGATGAAGATACTGAGACTCTGAGAATTTAAGTAATTTGAAAGCAGACTTTTGTCTTCATAAGGTCTAAGCTCTCAGCTGCTGCACTGTAGTACCTTTCTTTTGATAAAATGTTAAATTTAGGACAATTGGCAGCAGTTCCAGGCAATAACCTGAAAGACAGAGAAGATCAGTGGTTTAAAACCGGAAGTATCATTCTCATCACCTGAGTCTTTTTAAAAATTGCAGTGTATGAATCCCATCAGACCTACTGAATCAAAATTTTTGGTGAACAGGACCTTGGCGCAGGCTTTTGAAGTAGCTCCATCAGTGGTTTTGGTGCATGTGCTGGTTGAGAATGTAGGGCAAGTGAGGAAGTCAGTCTATCCGGAGAAAAAGGACAGGACTCGGGCAAGTGGTGCTGATACTGGGGAGAAAGGGATGAACCTCAGATTAACCTCACTTCACCAATAAAAGTGGCAGAATTTGGTGACTGGAGAGAGGGAGGAAACTAACATTTATTAGATGTCTGTTAATAGATTACAATTCTAGATGTTTTTAGTTTAAAAACTAACAGCAACAAATGCTGATAAGTATGTCAAGCAACTGCAGTTCGTACACATCACTTGTGGGAATGCAAAGTGGTTCAGCCACTTTCAAGAACACTTTCATAACTTCTTATAAGGCTAAACATACGTGATCCCAGCAATCCCGCTTGAAGGTATTTGCCAAAGAGAAATGAAAACATGTCTACTTAAAGAATGTTTTTGGCAGTTTTATTTCCATAGTCACCAAAGACTGAAAACAACCCAAGTACCTTATCAACTTATGAACAGATAAATAAATTATGGTATGTACATGTGATGGATTATTACTCTGCCAGGCTCCTCTGTCCCTGGGATTTTCCAGGCAAGAATACTGGAGTGGGTTGCCATTTCCTTCTCAAGGGGATCTTCCAGACCCAGGGATCGAATCTGGGTCTCCCACACTGCAGGCAGATTCTTTACCATCTGAATACTGGAGTATATTGCCATTCCCTTCTCCAGAGGAACTTCCCAACCCAGGGATTGAACCCTGGTCTCCTGCATTGCAGGCAGATTCTTTACTGTTTGAGCTACAGGGAAGTCCTGTTATTACTCTGCGATAGAAAGAAATTAACTACTGACACATGGATGAATCTTAAAAACATTATGCTCAGTGAAAGAAGCCAGACCCTAAAAAACTGTACTCCTTATGATACTATTTACATAACAAACAAATTATATCAGTGGTTGCCGGGGACTGAGACTCGGGGATTGCTGAGTAACAATTCCATTGTTGGAGTATGTCACAACTTGTTTATCAAGTCACAGTATTAGCCATTACAATAGGTATGTAATGGTATATTGTGTTTAATTTGTGCTCCTCTATCTTGAGCATCTTTTCATGTGCTTATTGGCCATTTCTTTTCTACTTTTTTGGCTTGCCTGTTTAATCTTCTGCCTAATTTTTAATTGGGATATTTGTCATTTATTATAGAGCTGTAGGAGTTCTTTATGTGGTACCCTGGATGTGAGTCCTATCAGACACAAATATTGTTCATACTTTGAGTCAATGGCTTGCCTTCTCATTTTCTTATCAGTGTTTTCTTGAAGAGCAAAAGTTAATTTTGATAAAGTCCAGGTATCAGTTTCTCTCTTTGATTTTTAACATGAGTTTTATGTCTGATTTTAGGAAGGGGATTTGACAACTTGACTTCTGTCCATCTTGCACGGCATACTCCTACAGGAACATTGGTCACTATAAAAATTACAAATCTGGAAAACTGCACTGAAGAACGCCTAAAAGCTTTACAGGTAACAATACGAAAAAAAAAGATACATCTATTTTAATGTCTATTTGAAGAGATATATTTGTAAAAACTTTTCTTTTTCACAAATTAGTAGTTCTGCTAGAAAAAGGTAGATTTCTTTCTTTTAATAAACATAAAATTACAGAATTGGAAAGAAAGGAAGCCAGATCCATGAAAGAACAAATAAATTCAGACTTTGGTATCTACTGTAAGTTCCTTCAAATGAATGTCATATTTGAAAAACTGGTCTGAAATTTATTTAAATACCCCTCATCAGTCTGGTTACAAATAATAGGAAAATAGAAAAAAACAAAAGCAAAGTTTCTTTTTCATACAGCTAAGTTAAATTAGCTTCTGAATTGATAAATTTTAACAGATTGCATTTCAGGAATATTATAATACTATTTCCATTGTCACTAATCATTTTTGATATAAAGAGAGAAAGGATTTCATTTTGATATTATCTCAGTTTTTAACGTATTTAACGTATTTGTGCACATGGATATTGAACAGAAAAAGATTGGAAGAAATTATACTGAAATATTAACAGTGGTTCTATCATTTAGTGTTAGAAGGGACTTTATCTTCATGTTTTAATGTATTTTTTAAATGTTTCTGTCATGAGAACACAGGACAGTTATTGAATATGATCTCTGGAGTCAGACTGTCCTACTTTCATTAATTAGGTGCTCTTGAACAAACTTTCTATCTTGTTTTTAAGTAGCCTTTTCTATAAAATGGGAATTATAGTGCCACATACTCCGTGTAGTGGTTGTGAGATTGAAAGGCATGACTGTACAAGAACAGCGCTTAGTACTCATAAACTCCATTACTAGTACTAATAGCTGCCGCTACTGCTGTTATCTTCATCATGAAGAAAAACCATTGTTTAAATGTCTTGTCTCTTGTGTGTCTATACTAGAAAGCAGTGATTCTATCCCACTTTTTCCGGCATCCCAATATTACAACTTACTGGACTGTTTTCACTGTTGGCAGCTGGCTTTGGGTTATTTCTCCTTTTATGGCCTATGGTAAGAAAACTCATTTTAGGTAAAATAACTCACGGTTTAGCCTGGATGATGTAATTATAAGGATGAGTGTGATCTTAGATTTATGGTTTACTACTTTTAATTTATTAACCTGGCCAATTCTAGATTTCATGATATAGTTCTATATCTGGTTCATGTTGAATTTTAGTCTTCAGAAAAAAAGATATAATGGCTCTCATGATCAGTGAAACCACCACTGATTTCTCCAAGAAATCCATGCCTTTTTACAAGCTGTCTTTTTTCCCTTCAGTTTCCTTCCTCTCTGTCAATGGAGAGCTGCTATTATTCTTCAAGCAGAAGTAGTTTTCCTACTTGTGTACACCATTCCTGTCTTTGTTTCTCTGCATCTGTAAACTTATTTAACTCCATTGTAAACATCTGTGTTTCTGTCTCCCTTCTCTGGATTTGAGCTTCTCAAGGGCAGGATCATGCATGTATTTTTCATTTTGGTGTCCCCAGGTACTCATAAAATGCCTAGCATAAAGTAGTGTTCAGTAGGTGTGTTGAATAAATAAATGGATTTTAGAGGTTTGATTTTTTAGAATACTTTTATGGATTGCCTGTGGTTTTAAAAATATATATTCTCACACAGTATTTATTTTTTCAGTAATATTGAGTATTATTAATTCACTGTCCTAATCTCTAGCATGTCATTAGAAAAGTCTTTTTAAAGATTCTTGAAGGAAAATTACCTTTGCATAGGAAAATGGTTAGACTCTAAAATGTAGCGTGTGTGTATGTGTTGATGGTTGATAAGAACATTTAAAACATAGAAACAACGTCATTTTAGTGTTCATCTGAGGATTTCAGGGGTTTCTTTCAGGTTCAGCAAGTCAACTCTTGAGGACTTACTTTCCTGAAGGAATGAGTGAAACTTTAATAAGGAACATTCTCTTTGGAGCAGTGAGAGGGTTGAACTATCTGCATCAAAATGGCTGTATTCACAGGTATTTACTTATTTGTCTTTTACAAAATGAAAGAATTTGAGAGGAAGAAATATTTTAGGGAGATTTTAGGAAGAAACAGTTGAGTGTTAAAATAGAGGATAGGAAATTTGCAAATGAATATTGGGGGAGGAAGGGATCAGTGGTTATAGTAGATGCTTACATTTTATAGTTCATTCACCAGAAACGTTCAGCCCACCTCCTCTGTGCCAAATGCTTTGCTCAGCACTGGGGTGGAATGCCTGCCTTCGTTGAGCTCAGGTCTCAGTGATGAAGGATACTAGAACCTGCCTGTTTCAGCTGTAAGCTGTGGGGAGTGGGATCCTAGTTAGCTCTTGTGGTTTTTTTTTTTTCTTAAGCAAATAAAGAGCTTCTTTACCTGCTTTTCAGCTTTATGTTGTGTTTATATTGTATACAGGTTGTAACTAAACTTTGATTTCTTAAGTGTTTTTGTATGTAGCACATTGAGATTACCATACTAAATATCAGTTCTCTAGTTGCCAAACTGTAGGTACAGAAGTAATTGGTTGAATGTTCAAAACAGTGCTGCTCTGGGATACTTGGGAATTTTTTTTTCCTTTTTAATTAAGTTACTTTTAAATAAGCTTGTTTTCTTATTATTTTACCTCCTTAAAGCTTTTTTTCTTACTGTTTATTATTTCTTAGCAGCATTCTGGTTAACTGAGGATTTCTAACAGACAGTATTCTAATTAATCAAGCTTTTATTATACTTTACCAGACTGTTGGCCATCCTGCTCTATTAGTTTCCAATTTTCCATGTTTCAAATGAAAAACAAGACTCTTCTATAATTTATTTGACAAAGGAAATTTTTATATTAGACGTGTCTTTATAAATTTTGTTAATACCATCAGAGGCTATCTTTTATTGGATAATATTGCATTTAACTTTAAATTATAACTTCATGCTTTAAACATTATTTTATAAAGAGTATTTAATTTCCAAGGGAATACATGAATTTATTCTGACCATATTTCTATTCTTTCTTTCTTGGCCAATTTCTTAGTATTTAGGATTGTTTCTTTTTGTTCTAGGAGTATTAAAGCCAGCCATATCCTCATTTCTGGTGATGGCCTAGTGACCCTCTCTGGCCTGTCCCACCTGCATAGTTTGGTTAAGCACGGACAGAGGCATAGGGCTGTGTATGATTTCCCACAGTTCAGCACATCAGTGCAGCCGTGGCTGAGTCCAGAACTACTGAGACAGGTCAGGTGTGGCCATTGCATTGGGTTGTCTATGCGTCTTGAGTGTCTTCTGAGTTTGACAAAAGGACAATTGTGCCCTTATATTCAGACTGATGAAAGGCCTACTGCAAGACTTTTTTTATTCTTTCTTGTCAAAATTATTCTGTTAGGAATTTTTAAATGTATACCAAATATTAGGTGTATCTTGATTTCTCACAAGTTTTTTCCATTATTATTCACCATCCTTTATCAAAAAAAAAAAGCATATGTATGTAACTTTTTAAAGGGTATTTACACTAAAGGACTTCAAATTAATTGTTCTATAGGATTTACATGGATATAATGTAAAGTCAGATATTTACAGCGTTGGGATTACAGCTTGTGAATTGGCCAGTGGGCAGGTTCCTTTCCAAGACATGCACAGGACACAGGTAAGTGCTGCCAAAATTCCTGAACTACTTTCCCTTCATGAGATCCCTTACATTCTAGATAATTTCTTCTAAACATCTTTTAAACTCTTAGGATCCTTACTGTCATTGTTACTGTTTTAATATTTTGCCTGAAAAAGGTTGAAGGAAAATTTTCTTCTTTTAGATGTTATTACAGAAACTGAAAGGTCCTCCCTACAGTCCATTGGATGCCAGTATCTTTCCTCAGTCAGAATCCAGAATGAAAAATTCCCGATCAGGTGTAGACTCTGGGATTGGAGAAAGTGTACATGTCTCCAGTGGGACTCGCACAGTAAATAGTGACAGATTGCAGACACCCTCCTCAAAAACGTTCTCTCCCGCCTTCCTCAGCTTGGTACAGCTCTGTTTGCAACAAGATCCTGAGAAAAGGTAACACTGGTCAGATCTCAATAGCATAAAACATCCGTGTTTTGTAAAAGCTTTTGCGATATTTGCTTCACGCCAAATTCAAATCATCTATCAGTCTTTTCATCAAAAAACTATAGACTAACCCAGAAAATACCAGTGCCTAAAGCAGGTAGAGACAGTGAAGAAATGGGAAGAATACTAGGTTTGAAGTCAGAATACTTGGGCTTCAGTCTCTGCTGTATCATTTCCTAACCGAATCCCCTTACAAAAATTAGTGTTTCTGGACATAAGTTACTATGCTTATGCTGGACATAAGTTACTATGCTTATGTTAAGCCATGTTAGAAACTTCCAAGCAGTACAAGAATGTTAGTTGCTGGTATTAAAGTAATTATTATCATAGATAACTATTAGCATTAATATTTTAGAAATAAGGTGTGTGTCTTTTTAATCCTTTTTTTTTAAAGCTCCTTAATGCCTAGGATAGCTTGTTATAATTAGTTAGTGCCTAATAAATGTTAGTGAAAGTGAAGTCGCTCAGTCGTGTCCAATTCTTTGTGACCCCATGGACTGTAGCCTACCAGGCTCCTCCGTCTATGGGATTTTACTGAAGGTCACTCAGTCGTGTCCAACTCTTTGACACCGTGGACTATACAGTCTATGGAATTCTCCAGACCAGAATACTGGAGAGGGTAGCCTTTCCTTTCTCCAGGGGATCTTCCCAACCCAGGGATCGAACCCAGGTCTCCCACATTGCAGGTGGATTCTTTACCAGCTGAGCCACAAGAGAGGCCCAGAAATATTGGAGTGGATAGCCTATGGAGTGGGCAGCCTATCCCTTCTCCATTGGATCTTCCCAACCCAGGAATCGAACCAGGGTCTCCTGCATTGCAAGCGGACTCTTTACCAACTGAGCTATGAGGGAAATCATGGAGTAGCTGAAGACTATCTAGAATTAATTAGTCAAGGTTGAAGCTAAGAATTGGGCCTCTTTACATATATTCTTTTTACTTTCAATTTTTGTGTATTGAGCTTTATAGCTTTAAACTTATGTTCTAACAGTTTAAAGCAAAATATCTACATTCTAATAGGTTCTTTTTTATAATTTTTTCAAAAAAATTTCAGGCCATCAGCAAGCAGCTTACTGTCCCATGTTTTCTTCAAACAGGTGAGCTGATTTATCTTTGTTGTCTGGATGTTTCTTAATACTGTTAAAGTCACATCATTTTGTTAGCTTAATGGGACAGTTTGGTTACTGAGATTCTTAATAATAACTTTCTTACAAGGTAAAATTAAAAACAAAACATTTTTGTAGACTTTCTAAAATAAAACGAATGGAATATCATCACGTGTTACTTTATTCTAAGTTTATATTTTGATTAATTTAGAAGTATTTTTCTATATTGGTTAGAAATGATGTAAGGGCAAAATAATTCTCTGATAAAAATCAGTTTATTTGGTTAGTGCTACTTATTTTCAGATGATAAGAATCAAAGGCATGTTTAAGTGAAAATACCTAAAACAATTTAAACACTTCTAACATGACTTCTTTAAAAGTTATTTATTATTTAAAAAAAAATTAATGTATTGAATTTTTGTGCCTTCAACCTTATTTTGAGTTTATTTAACAGATGAAAGAAGAAAACCAGAGTTCAATACTTTCACTGTTGCCTCCTCCTTGTCACAAGCCATCAATATCACTGTCTCCAGCATCACCTTGGACTGAGCCAGAATGTGATTTTCCTGATGAAAAAGACTCAAACTGGGAATTCTAGGGCTGCCAGATCCTTTTATGTCCTATATACTTGACACTTTCTCCCTGCTGCTTTTTCTTCTGTATTGCTAGGTACAAGTACTAGAATTATACTTGAAAATACAGTTGGTGCACTGGAGAATCTATCATTTGAAACCACTCTGTTCAAAGGAGCAGGAGTTTATAGCCCCTTCGGTTAGCTCAGAGTGCTCTGACAACTCCAGGGAAACTTTGGAATTATTACTCTAACTACATTTAGTGTCATCTGTAGATGACAGATGACATGAAAAAAATATTCTTCCCCAAGCTGTGACTAACTCTTCTTTTTGATCTCTCAGTATGATTTTTGAGCCAGTTAAATTTTTCAGCATTTTGCTGCCCTCAGGGGAATGAGCCCGCAGAGGACAGTGTTTCCAAGTACATTTTTTACTTCCAGATCCTAGCCTTTTTGATCAGCCATTGTTAAAACAACAGGGTTTTATCCTGGCATCAAACCCTTTTCTGATAGAAGGGAAAATGCTTATACTTTCCCACTTTCTTCTGTTAATATTTCTGGTAATATCAAACTGAGCCTCACTCACATTAAATGATTCACTTGAAATATACACAGAAGTTGTAATTTGCTTTTTTTAAGGGGCTAAAGTAACACTTTTCTACTTATGTAAATTATAGATCCTAAATTCATGCACCCAGTGGGAGCTTAATAAAGATTTATTGAATTGAGTTTATACTTAATAATTTTGTGTGGTTTGACAGAGCTAAAACATAAGAGTCTAATTTGTTTTGTCAAGGAAAGCTTTTTCTCAGAGAAATAGATACACTTATATAACCTCTTGAATTGGGGACAACTTGGTATTTGATTCAGTGGAAGCAGATCTTCCAGCCCTTTATATGATTATTCTTGCTCCTGTAGGGGGTACAACATATAAGGACATAGTGAACTTGAGGTTTTACCTTATTAGCAAAAGGGGATATGCTGTCTTAAAGGGAGTATGTATTTTGGACTGTGGTAAGTTGGGTTTACCTCAATTAGCAGATTTTATTTGCACACACTTGACATTACATTAAAAATTATGTTTAAATGATTGCTTTAAGACTTGACACTGAGACAAATAATACACAAATTAAATAGTTAAAAACACAAACCTTTTCATGTTTATTGGCCAGCCTCCCTCAAGGATGTTTGGGTTACTCCATCAGGAAGCCTGCAAGACTTGCCAGCGAGGAAGAGAGAGGAGACAAGTACCAACTGAGGCCTTGAGGTGGGGCCGTCGTGGGGGGCAGGGGGCACTACAGTTCATTCCACTAACCTCCTAAATTCCCCTCCGCAAGAGATACAGGTACCATGGAGGAAATTCTCCCCCATCTGTGTGGAGAGTCAATATGTGTACTGCAAAAGGTGACCGGAGGCCAAGGAACAGTGCCTCTGAGTTCCACTGTATTAGGGTTCTCCAGAGAAACAAAGCCAGTGGATTTTTTTTTTAAGTATTAAATATAGTTGACTTACAATGTGTTAGTTTCAGGTGTATAGCAAAGTGATCTCTCTCTCTCTCTCTCTCTCTCTCTCTCTCTCTCTCTCATGTTGTTTTTCAGATTCTTTTCTGGTATAGACTAAAAGATATTGAGTATAGTTCCCTGTGCTATCCAGGAGATCCTTATTGTTTACTTACATAGTGTGTATCTGTTAATCCCAAACTCCTGATTTATCCCTCCACCTGCTTAACCCTTTGGTAACTGTAGGTTTTCTGTGTATTTATTTATAAGGTATTTTTTTAATTGGAGGATAATTGCTTTACAATGTTGTGTTAGTTTCTGCTGTATGATAGTGTGAATCAGCTATATGTGTGTGTGTGTATAATCTCCTTCCTCCCACCCCAGCTCCCCATGCTACTCCTCCAGGTCATCACAGAGCTTAAAAGGAACAAAAAAGGAATGAAATTGAATGAGGCTGGGTCAGCTGTAGTGATGTGTATGAACCTAGAATCTGTCATACAGAGTGAAGTAAGTCAGAAAAAGAAAAATATTGTATATTAATGCATATATATATATATATATATATGGAATCTAGAAAAATGGTGCCGATGAATCTGTTTGCAAGGCAGGAAAAGAGATGCAGGCATAGAAAGTGGACTTGTGGACACACGGTGGGAAGGAGAGGGTAGGGCGAATTGAGAGAGTGTCACTGACATTCACATGCTGCCGTGTGTAAGGTGGATAGCTAGTGGGGAGTTGCTGCGTAACAGGGTGCTCAGCCCCGTGCTCTGTGCTGACCTGGAGGGGTGGGGTGGGGCCTGGGGTGGGCGGGAGGGCCAGGACGGAGGGGACATACGGATACTTACAGCTGATTCACGTGGTTGTGCAGCAGAAACTTAACACAATATTGTAAAGCCATTATATCCCATTTAAAATAAATTTTTAAAAAATGATTAACTTTTTTAGTTAATGATTTGAGAGAATAGCATTGAAACATGTATATTATCATATGTGAAACAGATCGCCAGTCCAGGTTCGATGCATGGGACGGGGTGCTCAGGGCTTGTCCACTGGGATGACTCTGAGGGATGGGATGGAGAGGGAGGTGGGAGGTGGGGTTCAGGATGGGGAACACATGTACACCCATTAAAAAGAAAAGAATTTTTAAAAACAAAAAAAATGGTTAATTTTTTTAAAAAACAAAAATATTAACTATCCCATAACCAGTTAAAGCTATGGTTTTTCTAGTAGTCATGTACAGATGTGATAGTTGGACCATAAAGAAGGCTGAGCACCAAACAATTGATGCTTTCGAACTGTGGTGCTGGGGAATACTCTGGAGAGTTCCTTGGACAGCAAGGAGATTAATCCAGTCAATCCTAAAGGAAATCAACCCTGAATATTCATTGAAAGGGCTGATGCTGAAGCTCCAATACTTTGCTCACCTGATGTGAAGAGCTGACTCATTAGACCCTGATGCTGGGCAAGATTAAGGGCCTGAGAAGGAGGAGTGACAGATGAGATGGTTGGATGGCATCACTGATTCAATGGACGTGAGTCTGAGCAAACTCTGGGAGATAGTGAAGGACAGGGAAACCTGGCAGTCCATAGGGTCGCAAAGACTCGGACATGACTGAACAAAAACAACAGAAGTAGATACGGTAATTAACAGCCTCACCCTGAGAGTGAATGCCTTAAATTTTTTTCCTGAGGATCCTGGAATGCTGTATCAGTTTTTTTTTTTTTTCCCATCACTGTTATAACAACACAAATTTAGTGACTTCAAACAACCACAAGTTTATTACCTTACAGTTCTGGAGGTCAGAATTGTAAAATGATTTGGCAGGGCTACATTCCTTCTGCGAACTCTCAAGAATTTGCTGTCTTTCCCAGCTTCTAGAAACTACCAGCCTTCCTTTGCTTCACAGGCATTACTTCAGCTTCTGTTTCAGAGTTCGCACCTCTGTCTCTCTCTGACTGACCCTTCTGCTTCTGTCTTATAAAACCCTTTTGATTATGTTGGATCAATTCAGATTATCCAGGATAGCCTATCTCCAGATCATTAACCACAGCTGCAGAGTACCTTTTGCCATGTAAGGTAACATGGTCACAGGTTCCTGGGATTAGGTTGTAGATATGTTGTTGACTGGGGGTGGGGGGGACAGTTATTCTGCTTACCATACATGACTGATCTCATCTTGGTATCTGCTTTCTGAAGGATCCAAACTAGCCCAGCCACTTTGGCCAAAATGTTCCCCCATGAGTTTCTACAGTACTTTCCACAACAACACTTGTGACTAATTCTGTGTTTATGTCCCCAGTATACTGAGGATGTCTTGAGCACATTGTCTTATTCACGAGTATATAGTGTTTAGCAAAATGTTTGTCATTAGACATTTAATAAATATTTAAGGGATTCTTTGAATAAAGGGCATGGGTCTTCTGCTTTTGCTGTTTCTTAAAAAAACTTGAAAAAAAATTTATTTCCATGGTAGATTTTTGACTGTGTCACAGTATTGCCATTAAAAGTTTAATGAGGCAAAGTGACTTGAGATTTCCATCTAGTAAGTTATTTCCTCCTTTACTGCAAGCTAGTAGTAGTGAAAGTCACTCAGTCATGTCTGACTCTGCAACCATATGGACTGTCACCTGCCAGGCTCCTCTGTCCATGGAATTCTGCAGTCAAGCATACTGGAGTGTGTAGCTGTTCCCTTTTCCAGGGGATCTTCCCAACCCAGGTCTCCTGCATTTGCAGGTGGATTATTTATGGTCTGAGCCATCAGGGAAGCCCAAGAATATTGGAGTGGCTAATCTATCCCTTCTTCAGGGGATCTTCCCAACCCAAGAGTCAAACCGGGGTCTCCTGTACTGCAGGCAGACTCTTTACCAGCTGAGCTACCAGGGAAGGCCTTACTGCAAGCTAGATCAGTGGTTTTCTCCATAAGTGTTGTTTAGTTGCCTCTTAGCTGTCAAATACATTTCTCCGTGCTTCCGCTGCTCTGCCTCACTGGAAAGTAAACATCCCATGCTACCTCATTCTGTTTCCAGGACTTTCCTGATGGCTCAGACGGTAAAGAATCTCCGTGCAATGCGGGAGATCCAGGTTCAATCCCTGGGCTGGGAAGATTCCCTAGAGAAGGGAGTGGGAACCCACTGCAGTATTCTTGCCTGGAGAATCCCATGGACAGAGGCTGCAGCCCATGGGGTCGCAAAGAGTTGAACATGACTGAGCGACCAACACTTTTAGAGGGCGGAAGGAGAGAAAACAGTTCTCACCCTCTGCCCCGCTCCCCTGTTTTTTGTGGTGTCTCTCACTGGTCTGGTCTTTGACTTCTGGCTTTAGGACGCGGGTCACACCACTGCTTCCTGATGTCCTGAGGGCTGGTATTTTCTCCTCTTGCCAATCTCTAGATTGCCACATCATCCCTTTTAGTTTCTTAGCCTTGTTTTCCATTACCCATGAAATCAACTCCCTATGTTCCTTCTACTTGGAAGATCCAAGGGTATTTGTGCTTTCCCAGTCATACTCTGATTGGTACGTGCTCTCGCAACTTTGAGAAATTCTTGGTCTCCCTCCCCAAATTACTACTTTGATTATGCTATTAAATGAGTGATCGGGAATTACCTTTTACATCAGCCAATTCTATTTGAACTCCATAGACTTTATGATTTATGGTAGAAAATGGAAACTGACAAAAATTCTATAAATTGAAATTCTTTTCAAGAGTAAACCAAAGTTTAACAATATTCAGATACTGTGTTTGGTAAGAATAGAACCAGTCTCTTGGTTTAAATCCTATGCTGATTAGCTAGATACTTTAATGCAGTTTCTGTTTTATAGTTTCTTCTTGAGTTCTGTGTTATCAAAGAGGCTGTTTCATAGGCGAATTTAGAAAGTCACTCCAAAAAAAAAAAAAAAAAAAGTCACTCCAGTGTATTAGATGCCTCAGTTCTTAGTACCATTAAACCTGTTCTTTATTATCTTTATAGTGTAAAAAGCTGTGGTATCAGATGATATTGAAATTGATAGATGTTATTGAAATTGATAGATGTTCTGCAGGCCCAGGGAGTTGCATACTGTTGAGTCTAGAGCTCAAGATTTAAAGTATATTCATACCAAAGGCTAAACACACATAACTGCAAATAGAGACCCTGAGACTGGGTGTTCAGGGATAATTCAGAGCATAGCAAAGATTTGGGAAATAAGAGACTAGTGGAAAGGGGAAAAGCTGGGAAATAAAACTTTACTAATGAATATGTATTTCTGAGTTTGTTCCCTAAGGTTCATAAACAAAAACACATTTACATCAAAAGTGTTTCTTTTTCATTTTAATTAAAACAAAATGGTTCTAACAAGATGAAATTTGGTTACTGACTCCTATCACATAAAAAGGACTGATCTCCAAACCATTTTGCTAATTGAAGAAATGCTATTCTGTTGGCCTCACATATTCTGAACTGTTTAACATTTGGATAATATCACAAATGAGCAAACATTTTTCAATATTCTCTTTTAAATTTTTTTTTTTGGCCGCATTTTATGGATTTCATACTCTGGGATTGAATCATTTATATGAAATAAGCCTGCTGAAACCATTCGAGGACTTGTAAATTTTCCAGTGTAGCTTTCTCTTTTGTTAACCTCTGGAGCAGTATATGGTCTTGCAAAGCGTTTGAACTGATTATGGCTATCATCTGGGCTCTTTTCTAAAAGCCTTGCTCTTGATTTTGCATTTTCAAGATGCTTAAATGGAGTCACATGTAATTCCTCAAATCTATCCGAACAATCCTAAACATTAAAATAAAAGATCAAGTTGGTGAGTTAGATTTCTTAAGAGTACATTTTAGATTTACAAGGACTAAAGTTTATAATATCAACAAAGAATGAGAGCATTCAAATGTTTTATAGATGGTCCCTAAATTCAGACCCTACATTCAATGCCTGCCATCAGATACCATAGAAAGCATACTTTAAATAATCTTATTGTTTCAAAGAATCTGTTGTTTCAAAAGAGATGCAAGATATCAAGCTGGAAACCAGAAATCTTAAGGGAGCTGTCTTCAGGGGCCACACTCCTAGGCAAAGCCAGCCCTCCTTTAACTCTCCTCTAAATTAGCTCTTCCCCAACCCCAAATATAAATTATGAACTCATTTCACTTTTTAAATCATCTAAACATTCATTCTTTAAAAATTAACACCTTTGATATATCCATACACACACATGCAGAGCTCAGCATCTATATGGTTATGTTTATTGTGATTTTTGTTGTTGTTCAGTGGCTAAGTCATGTCTGGCTCTTTGCAACCCCACGACTGCAGCATGCCAGGCTTCCCTGTCCTTCACTATCTCCCAGAGTTTGCTCAAACTGATGTCCATTGAGTCTAAAATGTTAAAAATTTTTGTGTACATTCTGAGACTAAACAAATTTTACATTTAAGAAAGTAACTGGAAGGAAATTTGCCATAATTTTTTAAAAATGATGGTTGTTTAGGGTGGTGGGATTATGGGCTTTGTTTTCCTTTTTTTCCAAATTGGTATAATATGACTATATTAAAAATATAGTCCAGGTTTGATGCATGAGACAGGGTGCTCGGGGCTGGTGCACTGGGATGACCCAGAGGGATGGGATGGGGAGAGAGGTGGGAGGGGGGTTCAGGATGGGGAACACATGTACACCTGTGGTGGATTCGTGTCAGTGTATGGCAAAACCACTACAATATTGTAAAGTAATTAGCCTCAGATTAAAATAAATTTATATTAAAAAGTAAAAATATATAATAATCTATAAGTACCCATAGGAGGTGTGGACTTATTAGTAATTTCTCAGATTAGCGTAAACTAGTTTCCTTTGCAGTTTGTCACTTAAAACCTTGCACCCCAAGGGAATAAGCCTGCTCTGATCTGGTGAGAAGGTGGGAGTAGATTAATACAACTGCCAAGTAAGAAGAACTGAGGCAGGACTAAGAAGAATTAGGGCAACCTAACACAAACATAAACATAATTTCTTATTTTGTTTGGAAAAGTGATATTAAAGATTCCACTTATCTGAAGGAACTTCAGAAAGTCTTCCCTCTCCAAAAACTATGAACACCTTTTACTTACTTTTTCCTGTACATGCGCACACACACTCTAAATTACTGAATTTAGAAAAGAGAAATCCCAAGTTGAGAGAATAAGCTATGTTGATAATATTTACCCTGCAACTGATTTGCCTTACTATTTACTAAAACTAATAATTTGCTTTCTATTTTCTCATTCAGAGATAGTTATGCACATCAAATTATCAATATTATGTCATTTTAGAATTTGTGTTTTCCCAACTGTTGGTCATGCCTATTTATATATACTAACAGAAAGAGCAATGTTCCAGAAAATTAAAATAAGTCCCTTCCATTCCTAGATTTTAACTCTGCTCTTGAATGGTTTGTATAAAGCCAGGTAGCAGAGGTACCTTCCTAATTGCTTTATATTAGTATCAAAAATAGATTTGAATTCCCATGTTTCTCAGCACAAGGCAGAGGGGTGGTGATGGAAAAAAGAAAAGAATAGAAGCTAAGCTAAACTGTAATTCATAATTCAAGACTAAATTCTGCTTATCTCTAAGGCTTAGAATAACTGGCATGTAATAGGAGTTTCATATTTGTTTTAAAAACAAAATTAAGCGATCTGAAAAAAGACTATATATTTATACGTATATATGCATGAAAAGACAGTCCCAGCCTTTCTGTAGTATACAGCCACTGCCCGTGGCTGCACAGGTGTGGCTGCTAACAGCCCATGGCCGAGGGGTCAGTCAGGGCTGAAACAGCCGGTCTTCCGTACACGTAACTCTGTACCCTGCGCAGGCTGTGCCAGCCTGGGGTTGGCCTGGAGGAAAGAGTACTTTTTTCTAATTCATGATCTGGAGCAGGGGGTCCCTTTTATCTGTTTTATACAAAGGCACTAAGGATGTTAACAGTCCCTTGATTTTCTGACTACCTTTTGAATGAGGCAAGGTGATATCTGAATGTCAAAAGAATTTTTTAAAATTTGGAGGTCTGTATATTTTGGGGCAATTAAGGTTACACACATACTTGCATGAAGACACATACACTCTATGTTATCTAAAGAACTTTGCCAAGTAAAGAAATAAAAGATTTAGAAAAATATTATTACATGTGTAGTTCTTCTTGCAGTCCAATGAAGCAATGTCCTTGGAACAGATTTTCTTGGATGGATTCCTGTGCTGGGCGGTGTAGTTGGTAATACACTAACTGTCTTGTTAAATGACTTTTTTTTGCTGACATGATCTCTTTCTTTTCGGACCTTGGGCTTTAGATTTTCTCTCTTTGGTACTTTCGGGAAGAGAGATGGTTTTGAATTTTTCTCAGCTATCAAAATTTTAAGCAATTGTGATTCAGGCACCCAGGCACATGTTTCATTGCAAAGTTCATTTGGTTTGGTGTAAAGGGTTTGTATTTCTTCTTTGTAATGTGCAAATATTTCTAAATGTTGTTTTTTATTATTGTTATTATTTCCTTTAAATCTCTGATGATACTGGTCTTCTAACTTTGATTTCTCTCCAGCCTCTGAATTGAGGCAAGTTAGAATATTCTTTTGCCTGGAAGGAAAAGTGAATTTGTTTACGTATTCCTCATCTTCATTTGGCATCTTGCAATTAGGAATTCTTTGATATGGTGACAATACTGCTTCAGGTTTTTCCTGTACCATCAACTTATAGGTGTTATTGTGATCCTTTTTGTCAAGAGACTTCATTTTTAGTGTCTTTTCAAAGCAAGCCTTTGATTGAGTTATTTTTGATTTACCACTCCAATTATGTGGGTCTTGAGTCTCTGTTTTAAATTCAAAATTTTCTTTATGAGGAAACTGCATGAAACCATGTTCTTTCTTTTTTTTTTTAGGCACTGTATCTGTAAGTCTTTCTGAAGACTTATTTAGTGGACTCACCTGAGTGTTTTTGTTGGAACAGGTTTGTACTTTAATTAATCTCAGTTTTTTAGCTTCTTGAGAATGTCTTTTCTGTTCCTGAATTATTGGTGGATTTTCTTTAATATTTTCTAAGGAAAAAAGTTCTTTTTCTTCCTTTTTGGTCAACTCTGTTTCTACAAGTCTATCTTTGGGAACTTTTTGTAAAGTGGTTTTCTGAGCAATTTTTGAATATTTATTTTGCTTTTCTGAATGCTCCTCCACAAACTGATTTTCATCTCTTAAAGACAAATCTGGCTTTATATATTTTAGTGGTGTGGAACTAAAATTAACCAAATTTATGTGCTGGCTTATCCCCTCTAATTGCCTTTCTGTGATTAGTCCTGATTTTGACAGTTTTTCTATAAAAAGGCTCTGGAGGTGTTTGCTTAAATCAGCTTTTAGATCTAAGATTTCATTTTCTGATAAAGCGATAAGATAGCTTTGTAGAGATTTATTTAAGGGATATTTCATGTTTATTTCAAGTCTACTGCCAAAACTCCTGCTTGAAGTGTCTTGTCCTAACTGGTGGAAAGATATTGAGGCACTTTCAGCTCTTAGAGAAGATACTTCTGAGCACATAGGGTCAGATTCTGTCTCTTTAAATAAACTGTTGTCTGAAAGGTTTTTCAGGAAATAGTTTTGGAGAATTTCACTTAAAAAAGATCTTAGTTTTATTTCCAAATGTTTATCTATGAAATGATGATTAAAATTATTTACAAAAGACATGATTTCTTTTACAGTTTCTGAATATTTCTCCAGAAAAATATTTTGTCCTTTTGGTTCTACTTTCTCATTCATCAAATACAGATTTTGATAGATTTTTGGTAAGTCTTCTTTGGTGATATGTCCTGATTCTGAAAGCCTTTCTACAAGGTAATGCTGGACATGTTTACTTAATTCAGATTTTAAATTTTTTATTTCTGACTCTGAGAGTTCTTCTAGAAATATACGCAGCTTTGGATTCAAAACAGGTTTTCTGTCCAGTTTGTCTGCTTTATCAAAATTCTCTTCGATTTCTTCAAAGTCTTCTGTCTTATTTGGAAAAGGATGTTGAATTAGTCTTTCTAATTCTTTTTCTGGTGGTCTGTTTTCAGATTGATTATATTTGAAAAAAAAGTTATATATGTTTTTCAAAAAAGATTTTAACATTATTACATCAGAGTCATTAAGTTTACCCATTAATGAGGTACTTAAGTTTTCTAAAGTAGAACTTGTATCATTTTCTTCTCTATCAAGTCTCTGACCATTACTTGGCAAATCTGGTTTTTTATCTGGTGTCGACTGGTATTTTGATTCATGTGGGGATGTATTTTGGCCTTTGTCTATGAATTCAACTCTTTTAAAAGAAGAAGTGGTTTCTTGGTGAATGATGGCTGAATTCTGGTCTGAAAGAGGTTCTGCTTTGCCTCTTATTTCTGAATAATATTCTGTAGAATCCTTTGGCTTTTCTTCAGCAAAAGTTGTCTCTGTATCAAGCAAAAAACCTTTCTGGTATTCTTTATCTAATTCCATCACTTTGATTATCCCTGATTCTAAAAGAGTATCTACGGGAAATGCCTGTATTATCTGGCTTATAACAGAATTGGCTGGTGGAAATTCTATTTCATTATTGCTTTCTTCATAGTGGGGAACTGGAACATTGGAAGAGAGCAAACTCTCCCAAGCTGTGGGTAACTGACTCTGCGAGTCTATCTGTGTCTCACTTGCTTTTTTCACTCCTCTCGCCAACTCTGAGAAGATTGGTGCAATGAATATTTGCTTTATAACATAATCATATACAAGGCTATTCAAATCTGGTTTTGAGCTAGATATTTCACTTTTTGAATGTTTCTTTTTGAAACTACTCTTTTTTTTAATTGGAAAGTCTGTCTCACCAGGCTGTAAGTATTTTTCAGAGACAGGTTCTTCTTCTGCCTCAGGAGAATTTCCTGGTCTGCCTTCTGAAAGTGAATCTGCGGGAATATTTTTAATTATTTTACTTAAAAGAGACTTTGAATTTAAAATGCCTCCTTCTGAAAGCCGGTTACTTAAATCTTGAATGTTTTCAAATACTTTATCTTCCAAACTACTTGGTTGTTCATCATGGATAACCGTTAGAAGTGGAGAACTGTAACTTTTCTTTCTTGCTGCAGGGTCCATAGGAACTCCTGGTGTAGAAAATAATCTATCTGAAAGGTCTTGCAGATTTTTACTTAAAATTGACTTGAGCACCATTGATTGTTTTAAATTTTCTATGTGGGAAGTAAGACTTAATGATTTTGAGAGGCGACGTTTATGTACATTTACTTTTTCAGTCACTGATGAGTCTCCCTCAAAGTTTGGTAACGAAACATGTGGTAATCTTTCCTGTAATATATTCTTAGTGTCTAAAGTCTTTATTTTGGTGATACTACGATGATGAGCTAAATTATTTGTAGTGTCTAGAGTCTTTATTGTGATGACACCTGGATCATGGGCCACATTATTCTCAGGGTCTGAAGTCTTTACTGTGGTGATACCCGGATCACCAGCTAACTTATTCTTAGTGTCTAAAGCCTTTATTGAAATGATATCAAGATTATGGGGCCAGGTTTTATTAGCAGGTCTTGCAGTTTTTGAATGTGTTGGGTAAGGAGGATCTTGATCTTCATGCTCTATAATCTCTGCACTTAAAATATTTCTACATTTGAGCATATCTTGGTCTTTCCTTTTTTGAACTGGCATTTTGTTGTTTATATTCCTTAGAAAAGGATCAAAACCATTCTTGATGTTGAATTTCTGGAATTATAATATTTAAAAAAAGGTAAGAAATTCTGAAACATTTGAAATTTATAATAAAATTTCTACTTAATTTTCTTTGAGCAATCTTCAAATTTATTCATCTTCCTACCTTTTTACCAAGAGAAAATCAATTTTAATTCTTTTAAAATATTTAAAGTTGGAATAATAATGAGAATCATAATGCAAATTTTTCAAATTCCTAATTCTTATACTATGTTGTGTTCAAGAGCTTTTTGCTACCTGAAAGATTTTGAACACTTAAAAGGCACTCATCAATAGTTTTTCTTTAAGAATTCCATTTCCAGTATTAGCTGAATTTGCTTAGACAAAAGCTAACATCATGATCTAAGTCCTATCCATATAAATATTTTAGCCGCAATGGGGGTAACTTTTTAAAAATGCAAAGCAAGTAATAGATACTCCATTAAAAGTATCATAAGTATTCTCTAAAGATTGATTTGGGAGCACAGATCATTTGAGAATTTAAACAATGATGTCCTTAGCATGTTACAGTAGAATCTTGCTGTTGGATAATTATCATATATGCCTCAGAAACTATAGAAAACAGTACAGAAAGTTCCAAAGTACAGTGAAATGTCATTGTAATAGTCACGGGCAATTTTGTAGCTCTGAGATCAGGCTATTCTATTATTGAAATAGCCTTTCAAAATGAAGTCTCTTATTCAAACTCTTTGTTCATACAACTTCTCCATTATTCAATTTAAAAGGCAAAATGTGAAATAATCAACCTAGTATTTGTTTTAGTTCATATGGTTTTCAAATGTTAATTGATACCCAGGTGACAGCATCAGAATCCCTGTTTTTTTTTTTTGAAAAATACAAATTCCAGGCTCCATTTCCAAATTGAGATTTATTAGGTCAGAGGTGGGACCTGGGAATGTGTATTTTTGTAAAGATAGGTGAGTGTTTCCAATGGGTAGTCTGGTTTTGGAATCACTGAATTACACAAAGTATTAGAGAAACCTATTATTAAGTATAATTGCTATTGGGATAAGAAAACTCAGGACTCACCTGATATGCTGGTTTGAATTCTGTATGTTCTGGTTTGAAACACGGTGAAATGTATTCTTTTGGTGAGAAAACCACCTTTTAAAAAGAGAAGCTTTAATTTTAGACTGCTTGTAATGAAAGAATATTTCCCAAGATAATTTTACTCATTCAATAGTTATTAAAGATATTAAACATTTTAAAAACTAAAGAAATATTTTCCTCATAACTACTGTAATTTGCTAATAATCAAAAGAAGTTTATATCAGACATATAATCTTCACTTCCCTGACACTACAACACTCTCTCTATTGAATCTGTAAAACCAAAATAATGCTCAGCAACTTTAAGCAGAAACAAAAGTAGAAAAGAAAACAGAACTGTTAAAACAAATGTAATCTAGTTTTAAAAGGTTGTAAAATGCTTTAGATAATAAGTGGCATCTGATATTATATTGAGACAACAATTTCAATGACTCTCAACCTGTAATTGTTAAATGGGTAACTACTCCCTAAGGAAATACTTTATGCTAAATCAAGGTGTACAGGAAAATTACAGAAACAATTTCTGGAGCTGGAAGACACTTTGTATGCGTGTGCGCCCAGTCGTGTCCGGCTCTTCCCCCTGCTCTGCAGCCCGCCAGGCTCCCATGCCCATGGACTTTTCCAGACTAGAATACTAGAGTAGGTGCCATTTCCTACTCCAGGGGATCCTCCCAACCCAGAGACTGAACTCACATCTCTTGCTTCTCCTGCACTGGCAGGCAGATTCTTAACCACTAGCACCACCTGGGAAGCCCAGAAGACACTTTAGTGATAATCAAGACCTACTCTCTGTTTTACACAAGAATCTGCAGTTGAAGTTATTGCCCTAAATTACCAGATTAAATCCTAGGCATTCTAAATTTTTATCTGATGTGCCTACTACCACACAATGAAAACTGCAGTGAAAGACAATGGTGCTTTGAAAATATCATAAGATGCATGTACACTTCCAACTCATTTAGAGAAAACGATACTATCTCTTTGCAGAACACTTAGTATTATAAACCACTTTTCTATACACTGCCTCCTTTAGTCTAGAGATGCTTCATTATATATCAAGTCAGTTAAAATAATTCAAGGAATGACGCTTTCATAAGAAATACTTTTGGTTTAAGTGTTTGTTAATATTAAGCAGTCAATAACATGACTTTATTCTTACATCTTCAGCAGCTTCCCATGTTATGTTATTCACTACCCTGAGACACTGACTCCAAGTGATTTCCCCAAGTATCTCAGAATTCCCTACTACAGTTTCTCTCCTCCAGAAAAATGTGTCTGACTCGGAACTCTACAAATACATCTCATTCTTTTCCACACCTGTTCTTTTACTCATTTTCTTTTTCTTTGAATTTTCCAAAATCTCCCTTAAAAAGTTTAAATTCTAACATTTGAAAGTTTGTTGCTTTAAGTGAATTTAGTAGAAAAATTAAAGGTAAATGAAATATGTCTGACAAGGAAGTGAAAGAATAAGTAGTAGGAAAAAAAATCTCATTTTGGGGAAAAAAAACACAAAAAAAACAAAAACTCCCCCCTAATATATAAGCATGGAAAAATATATGAAAGGATACAAAATGTTAACATTGTTTTCTCAAGGGAGAAAACTCTGGACAAAAGGAAAGATGAGGACACTATTAACTTTTAACTCTGTATTATTGATTAGGTGAACATCCAATACTTTTGTGAGTTAAAAAATTCAGGACAGTTGTTATTCAGTCACTAAGTCAATGTCCAACTCTTTGTGACCCCATTAACTGCAGCACCCCAGGATTCCCTGTCCTTCACTATCTGAGTTTGCTTAAACTCATGTTGAGTCAGTGACACCATCTATCCATCTCATCCTCTGTCACGCCCTTCTGCTCCTGCCTTCAATGTTTCCCAGCATCAGGGTCTTTTCTAGTGAGTCAGTTCTTAACATCAGGTGGCCAAAGTATTTGCATTTCAGCTTCAGCACCAGTCCTTCCAATGAATATTCAGGATTGATTTCCTTTAGGATTGACTGGTTTGATCTCCATGTTGTCCAAGGGACTCGCAAGAGTCTTCTCCAGCACCACAGCTCGAAAACATCAATTCTCTGGCTCTCAGCCTTCTTTATGGTCCAACTCTCAACATCTGTACGTGACTATTAGAAAAACCACAGCTTTGACTATATGGATCTTTGTCGGCAAAGTGATGTCTCTGCTGTATAATACATTGTCTAGATTTGTCATAGCATTTCTTCCAAGAACCAAATGTATTTTAGTGACTGCAGTCACTGTCTGCAGTGATTTTGGAGCCCAAGAAAATGAAATCTGACACTATTTCCCCAAATACCCTCCAGGGAAGCTTGCCTGTCACACAGAGCATGCCTATACAGCCAACATACTCCTTCATTCACAAATATAAAGCAAGCCAACAAAACTCATCAGATATGTGAGGAAAATCAGTATATGTAAGTGAAGGATCAATAAGAATAAACAGAACTAACCCCAGAGTAAATAGAGCTATTTCCGAGGAATGCAGGGGGAAAAAGACCCTTGGAAAGATTCAAAATAGTATCCTCAGAAATATTTAGAACGGCATTGATTTCCACTTAGCTATATAATAGGCACGTCAAATTTAATGTATACCTAATAGGATTCTAGATTACCTCCCTGCTCCCCTCCTCCCTCAAAAAAAAAAAAAAAAAAAAAAAAAAAAACCCACAAAACCTTGGCTTTTCTCTGTTTTTCCTCATCTCAGGTAATGGTGCCACCTCCACTGAACTGTCAGACCAGAAACCTGCATCAATCTTTCTCTCCTCCTCCTCTGTTTCATGTATAAGCCAGCATTAAGTCCTGTGGCTACTGCCTTCAAAATATATTAAATATCCAATCATATGCTACCACCACCTACTACCCCTGCAGCATAAGTCACCATCATCTCTTCCCAACAAGAGTCTCTTAACTAATCTCTTGCTCCCTGTGACACAGACTGAGAGTTACTTTCCCAAAATACATATTATTTCAAGAACCTCAATTTTTTGGAGCAAAAATGCTGTGGCTGCTAAGTCACATCTGTCGTGTCCGACCCTGTGCAACCCCATAGACGGCAGCCCACCAGGCTCCCCCGTCCCTGGGATTCTCCAGGCAAGAACACTGGAGTGGGTTGCCATTTCCTTCTCCAACGCATGAAAGTGAAAAGTGAAAGTGAAGTCTCTCAGTCGTGTCCGACTCTTTGCGACCCCATGGACTGCAGCCCACCAGGCTCCTCCGTCCATGGGATTTTCCAGGCAAGCGTACTGGAGTGGGTGCCATTGCCTTCTCTGGAGCAAAAATGTCCCTTACTCAAAAAGCTACATCTTCCAGCCTCCTTTAAAAGACAGGAGTGGCCATGTAACAAGGTTCTGGCCAACTACATATCATTGAAAACTGTTGGACGAAGCTTCTAAGAGTATATCTTAAAACAGGCAGACTGAGCTGACAGGTACTTGGTCAACCTTTATTCCTTTCTTCTTCCTGCCTGGAACACATCGTGACTCCTAGAAGTAAGAGTTCATTTACTGTTACTCTACACTAACATGCATATGCTGGCAATAGATTCCAGAAAGAAAGAACATCTGGGTCCAGGATGACATCATGAAAACCACTGCACCACTATTTAAGGCAGTGTTTCTAAACTTTCATTTATAATTCTTAACTGATTCAACAACTTCCACGCATATTGAGTCTATTCATCCACAACGAATGAAGCTAGAAATCAGTAATAGAAGGAAACTGGAAAAATAACAAATATGAAGAAAGTGAACACTTGTATCAACAAGTACACTCAGTGCCCAGAGCTTGATTTACAAATATCATTCTCCAGTGAAATAACCAGGACTCCATGTAGAAACTATTGATATTATGACTGGGTAAGAAAAATTCAGTATAAGCCTGGAACATCATAGAGCACTAAAAACTATGAAAATGCTCAAAAAATGAAAGGACATGGGCATGTCACTGGGACACAGAACACACTGAAAGCCCCATTGGCCAAAGCTGGAAATCCAACAAAATAATACCACATTAGATTATAATACTATATATATATATATGTATATATGTATGTAAACATATATATATATATAATACATATGTATATATATAATACTATATATATATGTATATAACTACATATATATAACTATATATATATGTATATAACTACACTCATGGAAATAAATTATATAAATAAATGAGGGAAACAAATCTTTCTCACAGAAGAATTAAAAAAAAAAAAAAGACATGTAGATACTCCCCCATCCAAGAAGTAGAGCTTAATTCTGGCCCACCACCCTCGCATATACACCCTTGAGGGTAGGCGAGACTTAGGGACTTACTTCAAAAAATCAGAGCAGTGAAAGCAAAAAAACAGTAACTGCACAGTGGAGAAACCTGGCAATCAAGACCTAAATGGGGGCAGGGTGGTCCTAAGATGGTGGGGAATAGGATGGGGAGACCACTTTCTCCCCTACAAATTAATCAAACAGTCATTTGAACGCTGAGCAAATACCACAAAACAACTTCCGAACACTGGCAGAGGACACCAGGCACCCAGAAAGGCAGCCCATTGTCTTTGAAAGGAGGTAGGACAAAATATTTCTTTGAGCCCCTTTTGTGGGCTGGTAGGGGGGGCAAGAATACTAGAGTGGGTGGCCATTCCCTTCTCCAGGAGATCTTCCTGACCCAGGAATTGAACCCGGGTCTCCCGCACTGTAGGCAGACACTTTACCGTCTGAGCCACCAAGGAAGTGAGAAATAGATTTAAGGGATTAGACTGGACAGAGTCCCTGATGAACTATGGACGGAGGTTCATGACATTGTACAGGAGACAAGGATCAAGACCATCCCTATGGAAAAGAAGTGCAAAAAGGCAAAATGGTTATCTGAGGAGGCCTTACAAATAGCTATGAAGAGAAGCAAAAAGCAAAGAAGAAAGGGAAAGATATTCCCATTTGAATGCAGAGTTCCAAAGAATAGCAAGAAGACATAAGAAAGCCTTTCTCAGCGAGCAATGCAAAAAAATAGAGAAAATGACAGAATGGGAAAGACTAGAGATCTCTTCAAGAAAATTAGAGATCCCAAGGGAACATTTCATGCAAATAAGGGTTCAATAAAGGACAGATATGGTATGGACCTAACAGAAGCAGAAGCTATTAAGAACAGGTGGCAAGAATACACAGAAGAACTGTACAAAAAAGATCTTCACGACCCAGATAATCACAATGGTGTGGTCACTCACCTAGAGCCAGACATCCTGGAATGTGAAGTCAAGTGAGCCTTAGAAAATATCACTATGGACAAAGCTAGTGGAGGTGATGGAATTCCAGTTGAGCCATTTCAAATCCTGAAAGATGATGCTCTGAAAGTGCTGCACTCAATATGCCAGCAAATTTGGAAGACTCAGCAGTGGCCACAGGACTGGAAAGGTCAGTTTTCATTCCAACCCCAAAGAAAGGCAATGCCAAAGAATGCTCAAACTACTGCACAGTTGCACTCATCTCACAGGCTATAAAGTAATGCTCAAAATTCTCCAAGCCAGGCTTCAGCAATACGTGAGCCGTGAACTTCCAGATGTTCAAGATGGATTGAGAAAAGGCAGAGGAACCAGAGTTCAAATTGCCAACATCCACTGGATCATCAAAAAAGCAAGAGAGTTCCAGAAAAACATCTATTTCCGCTTTATTGACTATGCCAAAGCCTTTGACTGTGTGGATCACAATAAACTGTGGAAAATTCTGAAAGAGATGGACATATCAGACCATATCTGACCTGCCGCTTGAGAAACGTATGTGCAGGTCAGGAAGCAACAATTAGAACTGGACATGGAAAAACAGACTGGTTCCAAATAGGAAACGGAGTACGTCAAGGCTGTATATTGTCACCGTGCTTATTTAACTTATATGCAGAGTACATCATGAGAAACGTTGGGCTGGAAGAAGCACAAGCTGGAATCAAGATTGCTGGGAGAAATATCAATAACCTCAGATATACAGATGACACCACCCTTATGGCAGAAATTGAAGAACTAAAGAGCCTCTTGATGAAAGTGAAAGAGGAGAGTGAAAAAGTTGGCTTAAAGCTCAACATTCAGAAAACTAAGATCATGGCATTCAGTTCCATCACTTCATGGCAGATAGATGAGGAAACAGTGGAAACAGTGTCAGACTTTATTTTTTTGAGCTCCAGAATCACTGCAGATGGTGACTGCAGCCATGAAATTAAAAGACGCTTACTCCTTGGAAGGAAAGTTATGACCAACCTAGATAGTATATTAAAAAGCAGAGACATTACTTTGCCAACAAAGGTCCGTCTAGTCAAGGCTATGGTTTTTCCAGTGGTCATGTACTGATGTGAGAGTTGGACTGTAAAAAAAGCTGAGCACCGAAGAATTGATGCTTTTGAACTGTGGTGTTGGAGAAGACTCTTGAGAGTCCCTTGGACTTCAAGGAGATCCAACCAGTCCATCCTAAAGGAGATCAGTCCTAGGTGTTCATTGGAAGAACTGATGTTGAAGCTGAAACTCCAATACTTTGGCCACCTCATGCGAAGAGTTGACTCATTGGAAAAGAGCCTGATGATGGGAGGGATTGGGGGCAGGAGAAGGGGACGACAGAGGATGAGATGGTTGGATGGCATCACTGACTCGACGGACATGAGTTTGGGTGGACTCCGGGAGTTGGTGATGGACAGGGAGGCCTGGTGTGCTGTGGTTCATGGGGTCGCAAAGAGTCGGACACAACTGAGCAACTGAACTGAACTGAACTGAGGACAAAATACAAAAGATAAAAAGAAAGACAAAAGAGTTAGGGACGGAGCCTCATCCTGGGGGTGGGGCGGGGGTGGAGTCTTAAAAGAGGAGAAGTTTCCAAACACCAGGAAACCCTCTCACCGGCAGGTCTGGGGGAGTTTTGGAATCTCAGAGGGTGACATAACTGGGAGGAAAAAATAAATAAATAAAACCCACAGATTATGTGCATAACTGCAACTCCCAGCAGAGAAGTAGCCCAGACGCTTGCATCCACCACCAGTAAGCGGGGGCTAAACAGGGAGGCCGAGGCTGCATTGCTTAGGGTAAGGACTGGGCCTGAAAGCCCTTAGGGCAATTTGAGGGAGCTAACGTGAGACAGCAACCCAAACTATGGGGTAGCCAGAGAGGAAAAAAAACAAGAGAGAGAGAGACCTTTCCGGCAAAAAGCTCTAACCTAAGGTACTGCTGGGTCGCTCACAGAACAAAGGACTGAGTGAATACCAGAGGAGATTTAGCCGGCTGTGGACCGGCCCATCCCCCACCGGAGGCAGGGAGGCAGGCGGGCGACAGCCACAGCCAGAAGCAAAGGGGCAAACTCGGCCCCAGAGACGGCATCCCCTACCAAACTGTGAGCAGGCTCCCAGCTGCTAACCAAGTCTTCCTGGGGTCCTGGACGGTTGACATCCGTCAGGAGGGCCGCAGCCAGAGATCAGCTCCCCAGAGGAGACACACGGCACACCTGAGATGGTGCTCCCACTGCTCACCCAGGAAACCAAGCGGCTGGGACTGGGAGGTGATAAAATGCACCACCCAGCTGGGAAGACTGCGCTTGCCAATCACCTGGTCGCCTGAGCTGCCGGGACCTGGGAAGGGCACAAAACACAGGCCCAACTGAGTCTGTGCCTCTGTGGAGTACCCGAGAACCTGAACCTGAGTGGTGTAGATCTGGGAAGTGCACATAACCCAGGGCCCGCCTCGGACAGTTCCCCTGCAGAGCAACCTGGAGCCTGAGCAGTGTAGACAGGGAAAGTACACACGCTGTGAGTGGGGGCAAACCCAGTGGGCCCAGACACTGCGAGCGCTCCCCACACACACCAGTGATGTTTGTTTGCAGTGTCCCTCCCTCCCTTCAGCACCACTGAACAAGTGAGCCTAAATAAGTGACCACCTTCACCCTCTTGTGTCAGGGCGGAAGTTAGATACTGAAGAGACTTGCAAACAGAGAAAGCCAAAATAAACAAAGAAGAGAGAATGGCTTTGGAAGTGACAGGTGCAACAGATTAAAACCCTGTAGTTACCACTGGCTACATTGGAAGGGGCCTACAGACCCTGAGAAGAAGTATAAGCTGGAACAAGGAACTATCTGAAACTGAACTGACCCCACACTGCCCTCAACAACTCCAGAGAAATTCCTAGATATATTTTACTATTATAATTTTTAATTAAAATTTTTTTTATTTTTAAGTTCTTTAGTACTCCTTTAATTTTCATTTTTAAAATCTATTACCTTGAAAAAAAGACCCTATTTTTAAAGCAAATTTCATATTTTTTTATATATAACTTTTGTGATTTTGTTTTGTTTTTTTAATATTGTATTTTTGAGAGCCTAACCTCTACTCTAGATTTTTAATTTTTGCTTTTTTGGTATTTGTTATCAATTCTATACCTTTAAGAATCCAATCTTCAGTACCCATTTTTACTTAGGAGTGTGATTACTGGCTTGATTGCTCTCTCCCTTTTGACTCTCCTTTTTCTCCCCCAGGTCACCTCTATCTCCTCCCTCCCCCTCCTCTTCTCTACTTAACTCTGTGAATCTCTTTGGGTGTTCCGGGCTGTGGAGAAAACTTAAGGAACTGATCACAGGCTAGAATCGTCTCTCTCTCTCCTTTTGACTTCCCTTCCTCTCCTCCTGGTCACATCTCCTTCCTCCCTCTTCTCTTCTCTATGGAATTCTGTGAACCTCTCTGAGTGTTCCAGACTGTGGAGAGCAAAAGGGAATTGATTACTGGCTAGACTTCCCTTTTGATTCCCTCTCTTCTCCTCCTGGCCACCTCTATCTCCCTCCTCCCTCTACTCTTCTTCATGTAACTCTGTGAACCCCTCTGGGTGTCCCTTATTGTGGAGAATCTTTTCACCATTAACCTAGATGTTTTATCATCAGAGCTGTATGGATGGAGAAGTCTTGAAGCTACCATAAGAATAAGACTGAAAGCCAGAGGCAGGAGGCCTAAATCCAAAACTTGAGAACACCAGAAAACTCCTGACTCCAGGGACCATTAGTTGACAAAAGCTCATCCAAAAGCCTCCATACCTACACTGAAACCAAGCTCCACCCAAGAGCCAATAAGTTTCAGAGCAAGACATACAAAGCTAATTCTCCAAAAAAGCAGGAACATAACCACAAGAACAAAAACACAGGCGGGCAAAAGTCACACCAAACCCATAGACACCTCAAAACTCACTACTGGACACTTCATTGCACTCCAGAGAAAAGAGATCAGCTCCACCCACCAGAACACCGACACAAGCTTCCCTAACCAGGAAACCTTGACAAGTCACTCGTCCAACACCATCCACAGGGAAGAACCTCTACAATAAAGAGGAACCACAAACTTCCAGCATACAGAAAGGCCACCCCAAACACAGCAGCCTAAACAAGATGAAAAGACAGAGAAATATTCAGCAGGTAAAGGAATGTGATAAAAGCCCATCAATCCAAACAAAAGAGAAGGAGATAGGGAGCCTAACTGAAAAAGAATTCAGAATAATGATAGTAAAAATGATCCCAAGTCTTGAAAACAAAATGGAGTTACAGATAAATAGTCTGGAGACAAGGATTGAGAAGATGCAAGAAAAGTTTAAAAGGACCTAGAATAAATAAAAAAGAGTCAATCAATGATGAATAATGCAATAACAGATCAAAAGCACTCTGGAGGGAACCAACAGTAGAATAACTGAGGCAGAAGATAGAATAAGAGAGGTGGAAGATAGAATGGTGGAAATAAATCAAGCAGAAGGGAAAAAACAAAAAATAATTAAAAGAAATGAGGACAACCTCAGAGACCTCTGGGACAATGTTAAATGTCCCAACATTTGAATTGTAGGAGTCCCAGAAGAAGAAGGCAAAAAGAAAGGCCATGAGAAAATACTTGAGGAGATAATAGTTGAAAACTTCCCTAAAATGGGGAAGGAAATAGCCACCCAAATCCAAGAAACACAGAGAGTCACAAACAGGATAAACCCAAGGTAAAACACCCCAAGACACATATTAATCAAATTAATGAAGATCAAACAGAAAGAACAAATATTAAAAGCAGCAAGGGAGAAACAACGAATAACACACAAGGGGATTCTCATAAGGAAATTAAGGAAACAATACTATTCACCATTGCAATGAAAAGAATAAAATACTTAGGAATAAATGTACCTAAAGAAACAAAAGACCTATATATAGAAAACTATAAAACACTGATGAAAGAAATCAAAGAGGACACAAATAGATGGAGAAATATACCGTGTTCATAGGTTGGAAGAATCAATATAGTAAAAATGAGTATACTACCCAAAGCAATCTATAGATTTAATGCAATCCCTATCAAGCTACCAACGGTATTTTTCAGAGAATCAGAACAAATAATTTCACAATTTGTATGGAATTACAAAAATCCTCAAATAGCCAAAGCAATCTTGAGAAAGAAGAATGGACTGGAGGACTCAACCTGCCTGACTTCAGGCTATGCTACAAAGCCACAGTTATCAAGACAGTATGGTACTGGCACAAAGACAGAAACATAGATCAGTGGAACAAAATAGAAAGCCCAGAGATAAATCCACACACCTATGGACACCTTATTTTCAACAAAGGAGGCAAGAACATACAATGGAGAAAAGACAATCTCTTTAACAAGTGGTGCTGGGAAAACTGGTCAACCACTTGTAAAAGAATGAAACTAGAACACTTTCTAACACCATACACAAAAATGAACTCAAAATGGATTAAAGATCTAAATGTAAGACCAGAAACTATAAAACTCCTACAGGAGAACATAGGCAAAACACTCTCCGACATAAATCATAGCAGGATTCTCCTATGACCCACCTTCCAGAGTAATGGAAATAAAAGCAAAACTAAACAAATGGGATCTAATTAAAATTAAAAGCTTTTGCACCACAAAGGAAACTATAAGCAAGGTGAAAAGACAGCCTTCAGAATGGGAGAAAATAATAGCAAACAAAGCAACAGACAAAGGATTAATCTCAAAAATATACAAGCAACTCGGGCAGCTCAATTCCAGAAAAATAAGCGACCCAATCAAAAAATGGGCCAAAGAACTAAACAGACATTTCTCCAAAGAAGACATACAAATGGCTAACAAACACATGAAAAGATGCTCAACATCACTCATTGTCAGAGAAATGCAAATCAAAACCTCAGTGGGTACCATTACATGCCAGTCAGAATGGCTACTATCCAAAAGTCTACAAGCAACAAATGCTGGAGAGGGTGTGGGGGAAAAGGAACCCTCTTACACTGTTGGTGGGAATGCAAACTAATATAGCCACTATGGAAAACAGTGTGGAGATTCCTTAAACAACTGGAAATAGAACTGCCATACAACCTGGCAATCCCACTCCTGGGCATACACACCAAGGAAACCAGAATTGAAAGAGACACGTGTACCCCAATGTTCATCACAGCACTCTTTACAATAGCCAGAACATGGAAGCAACCTAGATGTCCATCGGCAGACGAATGGATAAGAAAGCTGTGGTACATATACACAATGGAGTATTACTCAATTATTAAAAAGAAGGCATTTGGAGGAGGGAGCTAAGATGTCGGAGGAGTAGGAGGGGGAGACCACTTTCTCCCCTACAAATTCATCAAAAGAACATTTGAATGCAGAGCAAACTACACAAAACAATTTCTGATCACTAGCAGAGGACATTAGGCACCCAGAAAAGCAGCCCATTGTCTTCTAAAGGAGGTAGGATAAAATATAAAAGACAAAAAGAGAGACAAAAGTGTTAGGGATGGAGATCTGTCCTGGGAAGGGAGACTTAATAGAGGAAGTTTCCAAACAACAGGAAACCCTCTCACTGGCGGGTCTGGGGGAAGTTTTCGAATCTTGGAGGGCATCCTAACTGGGAGGGAAAACCAATAAAACTCACAGATTACATTCCTAAAAGCAACTCCCAGCAGAAAAGTACCCCAGACGCTCGCATCTGCCACCAGCAAGTGGGGGCTGAACAGAGAGGAGCGGGCAGCATTGCTTAGGGTAAGGACCAGACCTGAATTCCCTGAGGGCAATCTGAGGGAGCTAACGTGAGACAGCAACTTAAACTGTGGGATAGCGAGATAGAGAGAGAGAATTAAACTGCAAAAAGCCCTAACCTAAGACACAGCCGGCCTGTTCGCAGAACAAAAGAACTGAGCAATACCAGAGAAGAGCTAGCCGGCTGTGGACCAGCCCATCCCCCGCCGGAGGCAGGAGGCAGGGGGGAGGCGGGCGCCAGCCAGAGCCGGAAAGAGGCAAACTCGGGCCCCAGAGGTGGCATCCCCTACCAAACTGCAAACAGGCTTCCAGTTTCTAACCAAAGACTACCTGAGATTCTGGATGGTTGACATCTGCCGGGAGGGTCGCAGCCAGAGGTCAGCTCCCCAGAAGAGACACAAGGTGCACCTGACTGATGCGTCTGGAAACTGAGCCTGGGACGGGGAGGGGAGAAGTCGTGCTGCACCTGGTGAGAGTGTGCTTGTCAAGCTCCTGGTTCCCTGAGCTGCTCAGACAGGGAAGGCACAAAACGCAGGCCCAACTGAGTCTGCGCCTTTGTGGAGTACCCGAAAACCTGAACCTGAGCGGCTTGGGCCTGGGACGTGCACACAACTCATGGCCCACTCCCTGTAGAGCAGCCTGGAGCCTGAGCAGTGTAGGAGGAAGCACACGCGCCGTGAGCGGGGACAAACCCAGTGTGGCTGGAACACTGTGAGTGCTCCCCACACACGCCAGTGAGATTTGTCTGCAGCGCCCCTCCCTCCCCACAGCTCGACTGAACAAGTGAACCTAAACAAGAGACCACCTCTGCCCACTTGTGTTAGGGCGGAAATTAGACACGGTAGAGACCTGCAAACAGAAACCAAATAAACAAAGGGAACTGCTTTAGAAGTGACAGGTGCAACAGATTAAAATCCCTGTAACACTGACTACACTGGAAGCAGCCTATAGATATTGAGAAGTATAAGCTGGAAAAAGGAACTATCTGAAACTGAACTGAACCCACACTGCCCACAACAGCTCCAGAGAAATTCCTAGATATATTTTTACTATTATTATTTTTTTTAATTAAAAAAATTTTAAAAAAATTTTCTTTTTTTTTAAAGTCCTCTATTACTCCTCAATTTTCATTTTTATAACCTTGCCAAAAAAAAGGACCCTATTTTTAAAGCAAACTTCATACATATTTCTTAAATTTTGTGTTTTTTTAAATATTGTATTTTTAAAATTCTAACCTCTACTCTAGAATTTTAATCTTTGTTTTTCAGTATTTGATATCAATTTTGGACATTTAAGAATCCAATCTTCAGTACCCATTTTTACGCAGGAGTGTGATTACTGGTTTGATTACTCTCTCCCCCTTTTGACTCTCCTATTTCTCCCCCAGATCACCTCCATTTCCTCCCTCCCCTTTCTCTTCTCAATCCAATTCTGTGAATCTCTGTGGGTGTTCTGGGCCACAGAGAACAACTGGGGAACAGAGTACTGCCTAGATCTGTCTCTCTCCTCTTGAGTCCCCCTTTTTCTCCTCCTGCTCACCTCTATCTCCTTCCTCCCTCTCCTCTTCATGTAACTCTGTGAACCTCTCTGGGTGTCCCTCACTGTGGAGAATCTTTTCACCATTAACCTAAAAGTTTTATTACCAGTGTTGTATGGATGGAGAAGTCTTGAGGCTAATGGAAGAATAAGACTGAAGTCCAGAGGCAGGAGGCTTAAGCCCAAAACCTGAGAACACCAGAGAACTCCTGACTACTGGGAACATTAATTAATAAGAGATCATCCAAAAGCCTTCAAACTTATACTGAAACCAACCACCACCCAAGAGCCAATAAGTTCCAGAGCAAGACACACCATGCAAGTTCTCCAGCAACACAGGAACATAGCCCTGAGTGTCAATATACAGGCTGCCCAAAGCCACACCAAACCCATAGATCCATCTGAAAACTCACTACCAGACACTCCATTGCGCTCCAGAGAGAAGAAATCCAGCTCCACCCACCAGAACACCGAAGTAAGCTTCCCTAACCAGGAAACCTTGACAAGCCAATCGTCCAACCCCACCCACTGGGAGAAACCTCCACAATAAAAAGAAACCACAGACTACCAGAATACAGAAAGGCCACCCCAAACACAGCAATCTAAATAAGATGAAAAGGCAGAGAAATACCCAGCAGGAAAAAGAACATAAAAAATGCCCACCAAGTCAAACAAAAGAGGAGGAGATAGGGAATCTACCTGAAAAGAATTTAGAATAATGATAATAAAAATGACCCAAAATCTTGAAAACAAAATGGAGTTACAGATAAACAGCCCGGAGACAAGGATTGAGAAGATGCAAGAAATGTTTAACAAGGACCTAGAAGAAATAAAAAAGAGTCAATTAAAAATGAATAATGCAATAAATGAGATCAAAAACACTCTGGAGGGAACTAACAGTAGAATAATGGAGACAAAAGATAGGATAAGTGAGGTAGAAGGTAAAATGGTGGAAATAAATGAAGCAGAGAGGAAAAAAGAAAAAAGAATCAAATGAAATGAGGAAAACCTCAGGGACCTTTTGGACAATGTGAAAGGCCCCAACATTCGAATCATAGGAGTCCTAGAAGAAGAAGATAAAAAGAAAGGCCATGAGAAAATACTCAAGGAGATAATAGCTGAAAACTTCCCCAAAATGGGGAAGGAAATAGTCACACAAGTCCAAGAAACCCAGAGAGTCCCAAACAGGATAAACCCAAGGCGAAACACCCCAAGACACATATTAATCAAATTAATGAAGATCAAACACAAAGAACAAATATTAAAAGCAGCAAGGGAGAAACAACGAATAACACACAAGGGGATTCCCATAAGGATAACAGTCGATCTTTCAATAGAAACTCTTCAGGCCAGAAGGGAATGGCAGGACATACTAAAAGTAATGAAAGAGAATAACTTACAACCCAGATTACTGTACCCAGCAAGGATCTCATTCAGATATGAAGGAGAATTCAAGAGCTTTACAGACAAGCAAAAGCTGAGAGAATTCAGCACCACCAAACCAGCTCTTCAACAAATGCTAAAGGATCTTCTCTAGACAGAAACACAGAACACGAACCCAAAACAACAAAGTAAATGGCAATGGGACCATACCTATCAATAATTACCTTAAATGTAAATGGGCTGAATGCTCCAACCAAAAGACAAAGACTGGCTGAATGGATACAAAAGCAAGATCCCTACATATGCCGTCTACAAGAGACCCACCTCAAACCTATGGACACATACAGACTGAAATTGAATGGCTGGAAAAAAATATTTCACACAAATGGAGACCAAAAGAAAGCAGGAGTCGCAATACTCATATCAGATAAAATGGACTTTAAAATAAAGGCTGTGTAAAGAGACAAAGAAGGACACTACATAATGATCAAAGGATCAATCCAAGAAGAAAATATAACAATTATAAATATATATGCACACAACATAGGAGCACCGCAATATGTAATGCAAATGTTAACAAGTATGATAGGGGAAATTAACAATAACACAACAATAGTGGGAGACTTTTTTTTTTTTTCCCTAAGAAGAAAACATACACTCTTTATTTTTTTATTATTTTTTTATTTTTATTTTTTTTATTAGTTGGAGGCTAATTACTTCACAACATTTCAGTGGGTTTTGTCATACATTGATATGAATCAGCCATAGATTTACACGTATTCCCCATCCTGATCCCCCCTCCCAACTCCCTCTCCACCCGATTCCCCTGGGTCTTCCCAGTGCACCAGGCCCGAGCACTTGTCTCATGCATCCCACCTGGGCTGGTGATCTGTTTCACCATAGATAGTATACATGCTGTTCTTTTGAAATATCCCACCCTCACCTTCTCCCACAGAGTTCAAAAGTCTGTTCTGTATTTCTGTGTCTCTTTTTCTGTTTGGCATATAGGGTTATCATTGCCATCTTTCTAAATTCCATATATATGTGTTAGTATGCTGTAATGTTCTTTATCTTTCTGGCTTACTTCACTCTGTATAATGGGCTCCAGTTTCATCCATCTCATTAGAACTGATTCAAATAAATTCTTTTTAATGGCTGAGTAATATTCCATGGTGTATATGTACCATAGATTCCTTATCCATTCATCTGCTGATGGGCATCTAGGTTGCTTCCATGTCCTGGCTATTATAAACAGTGCTGCGATGAACATTGGGGTGCATGTGTCTCTTTCAGATCTGGTTTCCTCAGTGTGTATGCCCAGAAGTGGGATTGCTGGGTCATATGGCAGTTCTATTTCCAGTTTTTTAAGAAATCTCCACACTGTTTTCCATAGCGGTTTTACTAGTTTGCATTCCCACCAACAGTGTAAGAGGGTTCCCTTTTCTCCACACCCTCTCCAGCATTCACTGCTTGTAGACTTTTGGATAGCAACCATCCTGACTGGTGTGTAATGGTACCTCATTGCGGTTTTGATTTGCATTTCTCTGATAACGAGTGATGTTGAGCATCTTTTCATGTGTTTGTTAGCCATCTGTATGTCTTCTTTGGAGAAATGTCTGTTTAGTTCTTTGGCCCATTTTTTGATTGGGTCATTTATTTTTCTGGAATTGAGCTTCAGGAGTTGCTTGTATATTTTTGAGATTAATCCTTTGTCTGTTTCTTCATTTGCTATTATTTTCTCCCAATCTGAGGGCTGTCTTTTCACCTTACTTATAGTTTCCTTTGTAGTGCAAAAGCTTTTAAGTTTCATTAGGTCCCATTTGTTTAGTTTTGCTTTTATTTCCAATATTCTGGGAGGTGGGTCATAGAGGATCTTGCTTTGATTTATGTCGGAGAGTGTTTTGCCTATGTTCTCCTCTAGGAGTTTTATAGTTTCTGGTCTTACATTTAGATCTTTAATCCATGTTGAGTTTATTTTGGTGTATGGTGTTAGAAAGTGTTCTAGTTTCATTCTTTTACAAGTGGTTGACCAGTTTTCCCAGCACCACTTGTTAAAGAGGTTGTCTTTTTTCCATTGTATATCCTTGCCTCCTTTGTCAAAGATAAGGTGTCCATAGGTTCGTGGATTTATCTCTGGGCTTTCTATTCTGTTCCATTGATCTATATTTCTGTCTTTGTGCCAGTACCATACTGTCTTGATGACTGTGGCTTTGTAGTAGAGTCTGAAGTCAGGCAGGTTGATTCCTCCAGCTCCATTCTTCTTTCTCAAGATTACTTTGGCTATTCGAGGTTTTTTGTATTTCCATACAAATTGTGAAATTCTTTGGTCTAGTTCTGTGAAAAATACCATTGGTAGCTTGATAGGGATTGCATTGAATCTATAGACTGGCTTGGGTAGAATAGCCATTTTGACAATATTAATTCTTCCAATCCATGAACATGGTATGTTTCTCCATCTGTTTGTGTCCTCTTTGATTTCTTTCATCAGTGTTTTATAGTTTTCTATGTATAGGTCCTTTGTTTCTTTAGGTAGATATACTCCTAAGTATTTTATTCTTTTTGTTGCAATGGTGAATGGTATTGTTTCCTTAATTTCTCTGTCTGTTTTTTCATTGTTAGTATATAGGAATGCAAGGGATTTCTGTGTGTTAATTTTATATCCTGCAACTTTACTATATTCATTGATTAGCTCTAGTAATTTTCTGGTAGAGTCTTTAGGGTTTTCTATGTAGAGGATCATGTCATCTGCAAACAGTGAGAGTTTTACTTCTTCCTTTCCTATCTGGATTCCTTTTACTTCTTTTTCTGCTCTGATTGCTGTGGCCAACACTTCCAACACTATGTTGAATAGTAGTGGTGAGAGTGGGCACCCTTGTCTTGTTCCTGATTTCAGGGGAAATGCCTTCAATTTTTCACCATTGAGGGTGATGCTTGCTGTGGGTTTGTCATATATAGCTTTTATTATGTTGAGGTATATTCCTTCTATTCCTGCTTTCTGGAGAGTTTTAATCATAAATGAGTGTTGAATTTTGTCAAAGGCTTTCTCTGCATCTATTGAGATAATCATATGGTTTTTATCTTTCAATTTGTTAATGTGGTATATTACATTGATTGATTTGCGGATATTAAAGAATCCTTGCATTCCTGGGATAAAGCCCACTTGGTCATGGTGTATGATTTTTTTAATATGTTGTTGGATTCTGTTTGCTAGAATTTTGTTAAGGATTTTTGCATCTATGTTCATCAGTGATATTGGCCTGTAGTTTTCTTTTTTTGTGGCATCTTTGTCTGGTTTTGGAATTAGGGTGATAGTGGCCTCATAGAATGAGTTTGGAAGCTTACCTTCTTCTGCAATTTTCTGGAAGAGTTTGAGTAAGATAGGTGTTAGCTCTTCTCTAAATTTTTGGTAGAATTCAGCTGTGAAGCCATCTGGTCCTGGGCTTTTGTTTGCTGGAAGATTTTTGATTACAGTTTCGATTTCCTTGCTTGTGATGGGTCTGTTAAGATCTTCTATTTCTTCCTGGTTCAGTTTTGGAAAGTTATACTTTTCTAAGAATTTGTCCATTTCATCCAAGTTGTCCATTTTATTGGCATAGAGCTGTTGGTAGTAGTCTCTTATGATCCTTTGTATTTCAGGGTTGTCTGTTGTGATCTCTCCATTTTCATTTCTAATTTTGTTAATTTGGTTTTTCTCTCTTTGTTTCTTAATGAGTCTTGCTAATGGTTTGTCAATTTTGTTTATTTTTTCAAAAAACCAGCTTTTAGCTTTGTTGATTTTTGCTATGGTCTCTTTAGTTTCTTTTGCATTTATTTCTGCCCTGATTTTTAAGATTTCTTTCCTTCTGCTAACTCTGGGGTTCTTCATTTCTTCCTTCTCTAATTGCTTTAGGTATAGAGTTAGGTTATTTAATTGGTTTTTTTCCTGTTTCTTGATGTAAGCCTGTAATGCTATGAACCTTCCCCTTAGCACTGCTTTTACAGTGTCCCATAGGTTTTGGGTTGTTGTGTTTTCATTTTCATTCATTTCTATACATATTTTGATTTCTTTTTTGATTTCTTCTATGATTTGTTGGTTATTCAGAAGCGTGTTATTTAGCCTCCATATGTTTGAAGTTTTAACAATTTTTTCCCTGTAATTGAGATCTAATCTTACTGCACTGTGGTCAGAAAAGATGACTGGAATGATTTCAATTTTTTTGAATTTTCCAAGACCAGATTTATGGCCCAGGATGTGATCTATTCTGGAGAAGGTTCTGTGTGCACTTGAGAAAAAGGTGAAGTTGATTGTTTTGGGGTGAAATGTCCTATAGATATCAATTAGGTCTAGCTGGTCCATTGTGTCATTTAAGGTTTGTGTTTCCTTGTTAATTTTCTGGTTAGTTGATCTATCCATAGGTGTTAGATCAACTAACCAGAAAATTAACAAGGAAACACAAACTTTAAATGACGCAATGGATCAGCTAGACCTAATTGATATCAAGAGGATACTTCACCCAAAACAATGAATTTCACCTTTTTCTCAAGTGCACACGGAAACTTCTCCAGAATAGATCACATCCTGGGCCATAAATCTGGTCTTGGTAAATTCAAAAAAACTGAAATCATTCCAAGCATCTTTTCTGATCACAGTGCAGTAAGACTAGATCTCAATTACAGGAAAAAAAACTATTAAAAATTCAAACATATGGAGGCTAAATAATACACCTCTGAATAACCAACAAATCATAGAAGAAATTAAAAAAGAAATCAAAATATGCATAGAAACGAATGAAAATGAAAACACAACAATCCAAAACCTATGGAACACTGTCAAAGCAGTTAAGTGGAAGGTTCATAGCAATACAGGCTTACCTCAGGAAACAGGAGAGAAATCAAATAAATAACCTAACTCTACACCTAAAGGAACTAGAGAAGGAAGATATGAAGAACCCCAGGATTAGTTGAGGAAAGAAATCTTAAAAATCAGGGCAGAAATAAATGCAAAAGAAACAAAAGAGACCACAGCAAAAATCAGCAAAGCTAAAAGCTGTGTTTTTCTTTAAGATAAATAAAATTGACAAAACATTAGCCAGACTCATCAAGAAACAAAGGGAGAAAAACCAAATTAACAAAATTAGAAATGAAAATGGAGAGATCACAACAGACAACCCTGAAATACAAAGGATCATAAGAGACTTCTACCAGCAGCTCTATGCCAATAAAATGGACAACTTGGAAGAAATAGACAAATTCTTAGAAAAGTATAACTTTCCAAAACTGAACCAGGAAGAAATAGAAGATCTTAACAGACCCATCACAAGCATGGAAATCAAAACTGTAATCAGAAATTTTCCAACAAACAAAAGCCCAGGACCAGATGGCTTCACAGCTGAATTCTACCAAAAATTTAGAGAAGAGCTAACACCTATCTTACTCAAATTCTTCCAGAAAATTGCAGAAGAAGGTAAACTTCCAAACTCATTCTATGAGGCCACCATCACCCTAATTCTAAAAACAGACAAAGATGCCACAAAAAAAGGAAACTACAGGCCAATATCACTGATGAACATAGATGCAAAAATCCTTAACAAAATTCTAGCAAACAGAATCCAACAGCATATTAAAAAGATCATACATCATGACCAAGTGGGCTTTATCCCAGGAATGCAAGGATTCTTTAATACCCACAAATCAATCAATGTAATATACCACATTAACAAATTGAAAGATAAAAACCTTATGATTATTTCAATACATGCAGAAAAAGCTTTTGACAAAATTCAACATCCATTTATGATAAAAACTTTCCATAAAGCAGGAATCGAAGGAATATACCTCAACATAATAAAAGCTATATATGACAAACCCACAGCAAGCATTACCCTCAATGGTGTAAAATTGAAAGCATTTCCCCTAAAGTCAGGAACAAGACAAGGGTGCCCACTCTCACCACTACTATTCAACATAGTGTTGGAAGTGTTGGCCACAGCAATCAGAGCAGAAAAAGAAATAAAAGGAATCCAGATAGGAAAAGAAAAAGTAAAACTCACTGTTGGCAGATGACATGATCCTCTACACAGAAAACCCTAAAGACTCTACCAGAAAATTACTAGAGCTAATCAATGAATACAGTAAAGTTGCAGGATATAAAATTAACACACAGAAATCCCTTGCATTCCTATACACTAACAATGAGAAAACAGAAAGAGAAATCTAGGAAACAATACCATTCACCATTGCAACAACAACAACAAAAAAATACTTAAGCATATATATACCTAAAGAAACAAAAGACTTATATATAGAAAACTATAAAACACTGATGAAAGAAATCAAAGAGGACACAAATAGATGGAGAAATATACTGTGTTCATAGATTGGAAGAATCAATATTGCTAAAATGACTATACTACCCAAAGCAATCTACAGATTCAATGCAATCCCTATCAAGCTACCAACGGTATTTTCCTTAGAACTAGAACAAATAATTTCACAATATGTATGGAAATACAAAAAACCTTTAATAGCCAAAGTAATCTTGAGAAAGAAGAAAAGAACTGGAGGACTCAACCTGCCGGACTTCAGGCTCTACTACAAAGCCACAGTCATCAAGACAGTATGGTACTGGCACAAAGACAGAAATATAGATCAATGGAACAGAATAGAAAGCCCAGAGATAAATCCACGCACCTATGGACACCTTATCTTTGACAAAGGAGGCAAGGATATACAGTGGAGAAAAGACAACCTCTTTAACAAGTGGTGCTGGGAAAAACTGGTCAACCACTCATAAAAGGATGAAACTAGAACACTTTCTAACACCATACACACACAAAAAAAATCTCAAAATGGATTAAAGATCTAAATGTAAGACCAGAAACTATAAAACTCCTAGAGGAGAACATAGGCAAAACACTCTCCGACATAAATCACAGCAAGATCCTCTATGACCCACCTCCCAGAATGTTGGAGATAAAAGCAAAAATAAACAAATGGGACCTAATGAAACTTAAAAGCTTTTGCACCACAAAGGAAACTATAAGCAAGGTGAAAAGACAGCCTTCAGAATGGGAGAAAATAATAGCAAACAAAGCAACAGACAAAGGATTAATCTCAAAAATATACAAGCAACTCCTGTAGCTCAATTCCAGAAAATAAATGACCCAATCAAAATATGGGCCAAAGACCTAAACAGACATTTCTCCATAGAAGACATACAGATGGCTAACAAACACATGAAAAGATGCTCAACATCACTCATTATCAGAGAAATGCAAATCAAAACCGCAATGAGGTACCATTACACGCCAGTCAGGATGGTTGCTATCCAAAAGTCTACAAGCAATAAATACTGCAGAGGGTGTGGAGAAAAGGGACCCCTCTTACACTGTTGGTGGGGATGCAAACTAGTACAGCCGCTATGGAGAACAGTGTGGAGATTCCCTAAAAAACTGGAAATAGAACTGCCATATGACCCAGCAATCCCACTCCTGGGTATACACACCGAGGAAGCCAGAATCAAAAGAGACACGTGTACCCCAATGTTCACTGCAGCACTGTTTATAATAGCCAGGACATGGAAGCAACCTAGATGCCCATCAGCAGACAAATGGATAAGAAAGCTGTGGTACATATACACAATGGAATATTACCCAGCCACTAAAAAGAATACATTTGAATCAGTTCTAATGAGATGGATGAAACTGGAGCCCTTTATACAGAGTGAATAAGCCAGAAAGATAAACACCAATACAGTATACTAATGCATATATATGGATTTAGAAAGATGGTAACAATAACCCTATATGGAAGACCAAAAAAGAGACTCAGATGTATAGAACAGACTTTTGGACTCTATGGGAGAAGGCGAGGGTGGGATGATCTGAGAGAACAGCACTGAAACATGTATATTATCAAGTGTGAAACACACCACCAGTCCAGGTTGGATGCATGAGACAAGTGCTCAGGGCTTGGGCACTGGGATGACCCAGAGGGATGGGATGGGGAGGGAGGTGGGAGAGGGGTTCAGGATGGGGAACACATGTAAATCCATGGCTGATTCATGTTAATGTATGGCAAAAACCACTACAATATTGTAAAGTAATTAGCCTCCAACTAATAAAAAAAAAGAAAAAGAATGCATTTGAATCAGTTCTAATGAGGTGGATGAAACTGGAGCCTATTATACAGAACAACGTAAGTCAAAAAGAAAAATACCAATACAGTATATTAACGCATATATATAGAATTTAGAAAGATGGTAATGATGGCCCTATATGCGAGACAGCAAAAGAGAAACAGATGTAAAGAACAGACTGTTGGACTCTGTGGGAGAAGGCAAGGGTGGGATGATTTGAGAGAATAGCATTGAAACATGTATATTATCATATGTGAAATAGATCGCCAGTCCAGGTTCAATGCACGAGGCAGGGTGCTCAGGGCTGGTGCACTGGGATGACCCTGAGGGATGGGATGGGGAGGGGGTTGGGAGGGAGGGTCAGGATGGGGAACACATGTACACCCATGGCTGATTACTGTGAATGTATGGCAAAAACCACCACAATGTTGTAAAGTAATTAGCCTCCAATTAAAATTTAAAAAAATAATAATAAACAAACAAACAAAAAAGACCTAAACAGGTAGTGAAGGCAAATATCACTACCATATCATGAATCCTGATGTGATGTGCTGAGAAGGATATTTCATCATTTTCTGTGAAAACTCATGAATCTGATCATTATTAGATGAGCACATATTGGGGGACATTATACAGGATACTTGGCCAGAGCTCATCAAGATTTTTTAAGTCATAAAGAGAAACAAAATCAGGGAAAAACAGAGAAACTGTCATAGACCCAAGGAGTCTGGGAAGACATGACAACTAAATATAATGTGGTGCTCTGTACTGAAACCTGGAATAGAATGTTAATGGAAAAAATAGTGAGATCCAAATAAAATCTGGATGTGGGTTATTAGTAATGTACTGATGTTGGTTTCTTAAGTTTTGGCAAATGTACTATGGTAATATAAGATGTTGACAATGGGGGACAATAAGTGTTGGTGAGACTGTGGAGAAAAAGGAACCCCTGTGCACAGTTGGTGGGAATGTAAATTGGTGCAGCTGCTATGGAAGTCAGCATGGATTTAACTATTGGGCTTCCCAGGTGGCACTATGGTAAAGTATCTGCCTGCTAATGCAGGAGAAGCAAGAGACATGGGATCAATCTCTGGGTTGAGAAATCCCCTGGAGTAGGAAATGGCAACTTGCTCACTTTCATGCCTAGAAAATTCCATGGACAGAGGACCCTGGTGGGCTACAGTCCATGGGGTTGCAAAGAGTCACACATGACTCAGTGACTGGGCACATACACACACACACACATGGGTTTAACTATGGGGTGGTTAAAAATAGTTACCATATGATCAATCAATCCCACTTCTGGGCATATATGTGAAGGAAATGAAAACACTATCTTGAAGAGAAATCTGCACTCTACATTCACAGCAGGTTTATTCACATTAGTCAAGACATGAAAATAACTTATGTGTCCACTGACAAATGAATAGATAAAAAAAGTAAGAAACTATTGGTTTACATGCATGGACCTGGAAGGCATTATACTAAGTGAAATAAGTCATAGAGAAAGAGATATATATGTTCTCACTTACATGTGGATTCTAACTAGTCAAACAGTAGAAACTCTCTGCTATAAGATTAATAATAAGTTCTTGGATCTAATGTACAGTATGGTGACTATAATTAGCATTACTGTACTATATATTTGAAAGTTGTTAAAAGAGTAAATTTTAAATGTTATCACCATACACACACACAAAGGTAAACATATGAGGGGATGGAGGTGCTAAACTTAATATGGTAAACATTTTGCAATATATACATGTATCAAATTATCACACTGTACACCTCACACTTACATATGTTGTGTCAATAATATCTCAAGGGGAAAACAAAATGAGGGAAACAAACCAATATAAATTGGTGCAGCCACTGTGGAAGTCAGTATGCGTTTAACTATTGGGCTTCCCAGGTGGCAGAGTGGTAAGGAATCCACCTGCCAGTGCAGGAGATGCAATAGATATGGGTTCAATCTCTGGGCTGAGAAGATTCCACCAGGGAAGTGCCTCTAAATATTTTTATATCAAATTACATGGTTATCCTTGTTGCCACAGAGGTATAGTGTCAAGTTTGCCAAATATACCAACGATTAGAGTTGGGGCAGAGATGATACCCTCAAGAAGGGTTACTGACAGACAAAATCCTGTTAACTATATGCACAATTAATAGATAGCATTGAGACAACTATCTATCCATTTCAGCAAAATTATCAATAGATCCTTACCTCATACCAAAAACATCAAATATAGATGGATTAAATATTTAAATATAGAAAGTATACACAGAAAAACATCTAGGAAAATGTTGACATAATCTTGGAGAGGGGAAGGATATTCTATACAAGATGTAAACTAATAGCCATAAAGGAAAAGCTGCCAGATTTGACTACATAAACATTTCAAATTTCTATAAGGACCGTGAAGAAGTAAAAACAAATGTAGGTAACAAACAGCATAGATAACAAAGTGTTGTTACTCAAAAATAAAAAGCATTTTCACACATAAATAAGCACATACACAACTCAACTTGTAAATATGAGCAGAGATTATAAACGGTCAAATAACAGAAATACAAATGGGTAATAAACACATGAAAACTGTTCACTCATTAATTCTCAGAAATATGCAAATTAAAATATCAATGGAGTATCATTTTTGTGCATCAAATTAACAAAAACAAAAATGACCAGGCTGTGAGATAATGGACATTTTCCTACATTTTGGGTACAAATGCAAATAAGTAAATATGGTTTAAAGGATAATCTTGCAGTATCTATCAAAAGCAAACATGCTCATTCACTTTGATCCAATAATTCTGCTTCTCATATTTATCCTATCATATACTTGTACAGCTGAAAATATACACCATTTAGCAAGCAACTATTATGTTCCAAGTTCTTTAAATTCTTTGAAATATTTGATAGTATAATCATTTTGCAGGTGAGAAAACTGAAACTCAGATGTAAATTACCTAAAGTTATATGACCATGGTAGTAGAAGAATTTGGATTTGAACCTAGGTATTTCTTTCTGTAAAATCCAAGCTCTTTTTCCCATATCCTAGTTTCCTATTCCTAATTCTCTTACCATCACCAAACACTGCCTTTCATTGGTAGGTAAATTCCCTCCTCCCTGCCCCTACCTTTCTTGAATCCTGACCTTTGGGGAAAGGATTTCACATTCTGTCACTGTCAGGGTTTAGACAGAAACTTATTATGCTATATTAAAAAAAATCTTAATTTAGGAAGGGACTCTAAAAATGTGAAGGAACCATTGAAAGACTGTCACCTGAATCAGCTGTGAATTGAAAGAGATGTTAGTCCTTTCCAGTTCATATTAGCATTCCAGAAGTTTGTCTCAAAATACAGCATTTCTTTAACACACTGTGTACCTTGGCTCATAAAAAAAACTCTTCTTTGAACTTCAAACGTCAAAGTTTATTTTACCATAGAAGTCTGAAGATTTTGTGACTTGTTTATGAAGCAATTAGCTTAGACTCTAAGCAATTTGTTCTAGAACTCCAGTTTTCAATTCACAATCCTGTTGCCCTAGGTGATAGAGCCTCTCAACTTTCTAAGTCTGCTGATTTTATGTAACCTATGTTTTACAGGTTACCCACTGAATTCTTCTTGTTTAACTTAATTTAGTTTTATCTCTCATACACAGGTGTGACTACCACCCTTAAGAAAAGTATTTAAGGTAAGTTTTTTCTTTTTTAAACATTAAACTTTATTTTGAAATAATTGTAGATTCACACAGTTGTAAGAAATAACACAGAGAGACCATGTACCTTTCATCCAGGTTCCCTCAATAGTAACATCTTGAAAAACTGTATAATGTCAATATCGATCAGGATATTAACATTATACAGCTTAGATGTAGAATATTTCCACAAGGATCCCTAATGTCCTTTTATAGTCACAGCCATTTCTTTCCTGCCTCCATCTCCTACCTATGGCCTGGCAACCACTAACCTGTTCTGTATTTTTATAATTTCAAGAATGTCATATAAAAGAATTCATATAGTGTATAACATTTGAAGATTGGCTTTTTTTTCACTCAGCATACTTCTCTGGAATTTCATCCAGGTTGTTGTATGTATCAGTGTTCCTTTGAATTGTTGAGTATTATCCCAAGGCATAGAGGTAGTACAGTTTGTTTAGCCATTCACCAATTAAAGAATATTTGTGTTGTCTCCACTTTTTGGCTACTATGAACATTTTGTTCAGGGTGTTTGTGTGTGTGTGATTGTAAGACTTAATTTTTCTAGGATAAATGCCTAAGAGTATAACTGTTGGGTTACATGGAGGTTGCATAGCTAGTGTTTTTGAAAAACTGCCAAAATGTTTTCAGGAGCGGTTACAAAATTTTTTTTTTTTTTTTTTTTTTAAATCATTAGGTCAGACTTTACTTTTGTCGGGGAGGGAGTAGGGGTTGGGGGTGGGATATGCGGAAGTTAAGATGGTTCCTTTAAGTACAGACCCCGTTTGCTTCCCCTGCCCGGAGTGTATCATTTCTGCACTTTTATTCCTGTGATTTCTATTCCCATGTCTAGCTCTGATTGTACAGAGTCTTCCCAGAGCAACAACTCCTGATTTGCCTTGGAACATCTTCTGCAGCAGTGGAAAGGATTTTTAAAATATTCAGTTGATTTAGGCAGTGAAAAGAACATTGTCTGGCCTGAGAGCTGTCTGCAAGTCTCTTGCCTGTTACTCTAACTCTCCTCTGTGACTGATTTCAGTTTTCATTTGCAAAATAACCACCACCTGTGTCTTCTCCCATCAGCAATTTCTCCACATTTCACCAGCACTTAATTTTATTACTGTTTTTTATCTTAGGTAAGAGACTTAGGACAAGGTTTGGTTTTGTTTGCCCACGGATGTCCCAATAGCTTCAGCACTTCTTGAAAAGGCTATCATTCCTCCATTAAATTGCTTTTGCATCACTTTTGAAAATCAGTTGGGTGCACTTTTGTGGGCCTATTTCAGGGATGTCTATTCTGTTCCATTGATCTTTGTGTCTCTCTTCTAATACCACACTATCTTTACTCTTGACTACTGTAGCTTGATTACTATAGCTAGTAGGCCTTAATATGGGTAAAGTGATTCCTCCCGTTTTCTTCTTTTTAAAGATGACTCTAGCTACTCTAGGACCTGTGCTTTCTATATAAATCTTAGAATAGTTTTGTCTATATTTACAAAGAGCTGGTATTTAGATAAAAATTACATTAAATCTAAAGGTCAGTCTGGGGAGAGCTGACATCTTTACTATGTTGAGTTTTCCAATTCATGTATATGTTATATCTGCAGGACTGCAGTTTTTGTGCTTCTAATGTCTGCCTCCTGGTGGGTGAGGCTTGTCTAGAGACTTGTACACGTTTCCTCGCAAGAAGGGCTGGTGGAGCTGGGTCTTGTTCCCTAGTGGGCAGGGTCATGTCTCAGGGCATGTCTAGAGGCAGCTTTGGGTTCAGGAAATCTCTAGGCTGCCTGTCTGTGGACGGGAAGGGCTGTGTCCCTACCTGGTTTGTTGTTTGGCCTGAGACATCACAGCACTGAAGCCTGTGGTCTGTTGGGTGAGGCCAGATCATAGTGCCAAAATGTCAGTCTGGAAAACTCATGTAAATGAATGTTCTCCGATATATCCACCACCAGTGTCTATATCTCTGTGGTGGGCCAAAGCTGCCCCTTCCTCATCAGGAGACCCTCTAAAACCAGCAGGTAGGTCTGGCCCAGCCTTGTCCCAAATTACTGCTTTTGCCCTTATTCTTAGTGTGTGTGAGATTTTGTGTGCACCCTTTAAGAATGCAGTCTCTATTCCCTAATCCTGTGGAGCTTCAGGCAATCAAGCCCCACTGACCTTCAAAGCCAAATGCTCTGGGGGCTCCTCTCCTTGGTTCCAGACCCTGGGCTTGAGGTCCGAACATGGGGCTCAGAACTCTCCTGGGGAGAACTTTTGTAATATAATTATCTCCAGTTTGTGGATCACCCACCTAAGGATATGGGATTTGATTATATCCAGAGTCTGCTTCCCCTACCTGTCTCATCGTGGTTCTGCCCTTATGTCTTTAGCTGTAGGTTATTTTCTGGTAGGTTTCAATCTTTTTCAGTGATGATTATTCTGCAGATTATTCTGACTGGTATACTCATGAGAGGTGGTAAGCTCAGGGCCCTTCTACTCTGCCATCTTGGCTGCTCTCTCCCAACCATGTCTTTTAAATGGTGCATTTAGACCATTTATCATTTACTAAATTTCTATATCAGTTATTATTGACATGTTGGGACTCCAGTCTGCCATTTAGTTATTTTTTTCCTGTTTGTTTCCTCTATTTCTCATTCCTTTTTCTCTTTTCTTACCTCATTGCGGGTTATTTGAATATTTTCTAGGATTCCACATTGATTTATACTTTTTTAGTTTTTTTTTTTTACAGTTTTCTTAGTGGTTGTCCTAGGTATTATAATATATTCACTTATTTCAATCTACTGGCATTGATATTTTACCTCTTCAAGTGAAGTACAGAAATCTTACTTCCATTTAGGCATTTTAACCATCCCAACTTTTAAAAAATAATTGTCCTATGTATCTCTCCTACTTACATTTCACATCTGCAGATTATTTTGGTCAGGAGGTGGTGTTGTAATCTTTGGTTTAATGATGACATATTATTGAAAAACCCATGAGAATTAGGATGGCTATAATATTTGCCCATTCTGCTGTTTCTTTCTTTCTATAGCTCCAAGCCTTTTTCTGTTTTCATTTTCTTTCCTTTTAAAGAATTTCCTTTAGGTATTCATTAGGGGTATGTTTGCTAGCAACAAATTCTCTTAGTTTTCCTTTGTCTAAGAATATCTTCTTTGCCCCATCACTCCTGAATTATTGCTGGGCATTGAATTGACAGTTGCCAGTTCTTTTATTTTCATACTTGAAAAATATTGTACCACATCCTCTGGTTTCCATGATTTTCAATGAGAAAATCACTATCATTCAAATAGATATTCCATGGTATGTTTCTATTCCCTATAGATTTCACTGTTTCCCTCTGGCTGCTTTCAAGACATTTTTTCTTTAATTTTTAGAATTAAATTGAATTTCTTTGGGTTTACCCTCTTTGGGCTTTGCTCAGCTTCTTTAATCTGTAGGTTTATGTTTTCCACCAATGTTGGGGTGTTTTCAGCCAATATTTATTTGAATAATTTCTCCTCCTTCTTCTCTTTCTCCTCCTCTTCCTTCCCTCTCCTCTTCTTCTGGGATTCTAATAATCTGAGTATGAATAGTGTTATTGACAATATTGACAACTCCTATTGTTCTATTGTTATTGTTCCACAGATCCCAGAAGTTGTGTTTGTTTTTTTTCAGTTTATCTTCATTCTGTTGTTCAGATTGGCAAATCCTACTGATATTTTTTCAAGCTCACTACTTCTGTCCTCTATCATTTCCACTCCACTACTGACTCGAATTGATGACATTTTAATTTTGCTTATGTCTTTTTAAAAAAGCTTGGAGTATGTTTTTGGTTTCCTTCTACAAGACTGTGTTAGGCTCAGATGATGGATTCTCCAGAAGCTAAGAAGACAGAGGCAATAAGGAGCTACACTTCTAGTGAATTTAGAGGATGGATACCTGTTGGTGGTCAACATCCATGTAATTCAGGTGTAGGAACAAGACCTGAGTGATAGAAGGCTCAGAAAAGGCCAGTTAAAAAAAGAGGACTTCTGAAATAAAAATAAGATTATTTCATACTGAAGTACTTTTTGAACAACTGGTCTATGGTAGTCTTAGAAAGTGCTTTCTTGGACAACTGTTATACTGTTAAGGTATCAGTTAATAGGTCTAATGATAATAATATTGCTGAATTAAAGTGACATCAAGTTACTAGGCCTGTGGTTATTAGAAGCACCGAGAGAGCGCCTCTAAGGGGTCAGAACTGGGACTTACTATGAGATATGGGTTTGGTGGGTCACTGTGTGTTGTCATATAAGTAAAGACTTACTAGACAGGTGAATACATAAGCTTGAATTAGGGCAACGGCAAATTCAAAGACAGTTAAGTAAAACAAGGATTGTTGTTGTGTTCAGTCGCTTAGTCATGTCTGACTCTTCGTGGGCCCATGGGCTGCAGCACACCAGCTTTCCCTGTCCTTCACTAATTCCTGGAGCTTGCTCAAACTCACGTCCAGTGATCTGATGATGCCATCCAACCATCTCATCCTCTGTTGCCCTGTTCTCCTCCTACGCTCGATCTTTCCTAGCATCAGGGTCTTTTCCAGTGAGTTGGCTCTTCACGTCAGGTGGCCAAAATATTGGGGCTTCAGCTTCAGCATCAGTCATTCCAATGAATATTCAGGGTTGATTTCCTTTAGGATTGACTGGTTTGATCTCCTTGCTGTCCAAGGGACTCTCAAGTGTCTTCTCCAACACCACTGTGTGAAAGCATCAATTCTTCAACACTCAGCCTTCTTTATGGTCCAACTCTCACATCCATACATGACTACTGGAAAAATGATAGCATTAACTGTACAGACCTGCTGGCAAAATGATGGCTCTGCTTCTTAATACACTGTCTAGGTCTGTCATAGCTTTTCTTCCAAGGAGCAAGCATCTTTTAATTTCATGGCTGCAGTCCCATCTGCAATGATTTTGAAACCCAAGAAAATTAAGCCTCTCACTTTTTCCATTGTTTCCCCATCCATTTTCTAGGAAGTGATGGGACTGGATGCCATGATTTTTGTTTTCTGAATGTTTGACTTTTAAGTCAGTTTTTTTACTATCCTCTTTCACTTTCATCAAGAAGTTCTTTAGTTCCTCTTCACTTTCTGCCATAAGGGGTGGTGTCATCTGCATATCTGAGGTTATTGATATTTCTCCCAGCAATCTTGATTCCAGCTTGTGCTTCATCCAGCCCAGCGTTTCTCATGATATCCTCTGCATATAAGTTAAATAAGCAGGGTGACAATAGATAGCCTTGACATACTTCTTTCCCAATTTTGAACCAGTTTGTTGTTTCATGTCCAGTTCTAACCATTACTTCTTCACCTGCACACAGGTTTCTCAGGAGGCAGGTAAGGTGGTCTGGTATTCCCATCTGTTGAAGAATTTTCCACAGTTTATTGTAATCCACACAGTCAAAGACTTTGACATAATCAATGAAGCAGAAATAGATGTTTTTCTGGAATTCTATTGCTTTTTTGATGATCCAATGGATGTTGGAAATTTGATCTCTGGTTCCTCTACCTTTCCTAAATCCAGCTTGTACATCTGGAATTTCTCAGTTCATGTACTGTTGAAGCCTAGCTTGAAGGATTTTGAGCATTACCTTGCTAGCTTGTAAAATGAGCACAATTATGCAGTAGTTTGAACATTCTTTGGCATTGCCATTTTTTGGGATTGAAATGAAAACTGACCTTTTCCAGTCCTAAGGTCACTGCTGAGATTTCCAAATTCATTGACATACTGAGTGTAACACTTTCACAGCATCATCTTTTAGGATTTGAAACAGCTCAGCTGAAATTCTATCACCTCCACTAGCTTTGTTCATAGTGGTGCTTCCTAAGGCTCACTTGACTTCACACTCAAAGATATCTGGCTCTAGGTGAGTGATCACACCATCGTGGTTATCCATGTCATTAAGACCTTTTTTGTACAGTTCCTCTGTGCATTCTTACCACTTCTTAATTCCTTCCGCTTTTGTTGTGTCCATACCATTTCTGTCCTATTGTGCCCATCTTTGCATGAAATATTCCCTTGGTATCTCTAATTTTCTTGAAGAGATCTCTAGTCTTTCCCATTCTATTGTTTTCCTCTATTTCTTTGCATTGATCACTGAGGAAGGCTTTCTTATCTCTCCTTGCTATTCTTTGGAACTCTACATTCAAATGGGTATATCTTTCCTTTTCTACTTAAATATTATGAAGGCTGTGGTGTTACTAATATTTGGTAGTGCTAGAGTTGTTCCCCCAATTAAATGTATTAATAGATGTCCTGCTATAATGTTAGGTGTTAATGATACAGCAAAGCCTATTGGTTGAATAAAAGAGGAACTGGTATTCCTTGCAGTAACAAATGGCAGAAATTTTTGGGTTTTGCCATAAATTCTGCCAAAATCCTGCCATAAAATTTTGGTTTTATGGCAGAAATCAGTAATTAGATTTCCTGCTCACAGAGGGACTGTTATATCTAAACTTACTGACAGTTGTATAGTGTGTGTAAATGAATGTGATGTGAGTCCTGTATGATATCTGTTGATCCAATAAATAGTAAATCAATAAATATAAGCATAACTGATATACATATTAGTGTTATGTATATTATACATATACATATATTAGTGTTATATGTATATACATATTAATATATGTATATATATACTAATGATATACATATTAGTGTTCAGGTCTGTTCTTTGTGGTTGTGAATAGCTATTATTTGTTTCAATGTAAGTTGGACTAATCATTGTTGAATAAAACCATGCAGTGTTGATTAGTCAGTTAGCTGTGGGGAATAAAATATTTGAGAATATAATGATTAATACAACAATAAGAAGTTATATTATTGTTGGGTTAATGAAAGAGGCAAATAAATTTTCATTCATTTTGCTTCTCAAGGGTGAGTTGTTTTTGCATTTTAGTATATTTTTATTTCTTGGTTTGAAATATATTTTTAAAATTTTAGTTGGAATATAATGATTAAGACTAGAATTTTTGATAAAATAGATGTACGGCAAAACTACTACAATACTGTAAAGTAAGTAGCCTCCAATTAAAATAAATAAATTTAAAAAAGAAAACAATAAAAAATAGAAATAAACCATGTTGATGTGTCTAGTTGTGGCATATCATTAAGGGGAGAGTTAAAACCCAGTCTTTAACTTAAAAGGTTAATTAGTTTTTTAATGAATTTATAATACTGGTGAAGATCATCTCTCAAAGTATTTCAGTGGAACTGATTCAAGGACAACAGTCATGAAACTCTGATTTGACCCACAAATTTTAGAGCACCGTCCATAGTCTAGGGCTGCTTGTTTTACGCATCCTGGAGTGGCTGAAAGAAGGAACTGCTCAACAGTGCAAAACATCTTTGGAGGAAATTAATGTTCAGATTGTTATCTCTATGGATAGTACTACTTGGTTATCTACTTCTAGTAACTGCAGCTTTCCTGGTTTTAGATCTGATGTATGAATCATATATGAAAGTCTTCACAGTCTGTGTATTCGTAACTTCAATATCATTGGTGTCCTTTCATAGTCAGAGAGGGATTATTTATTTCATCTATCTATAAAGAATTCATAGTGATGGCAAGAGAATTAAAATTAGGATGATGGCTCCTAAGATTGCTCAAACTTTTTCCACTTCTTGTGCATTTATTGTGCCTGTATGTGTTAGCTTAGTTGTTAACACGAGTGAAATAATACATAGGACTAAGGAGCTAATTAAAAATATGATTATTAACATGTGATCACGGAAGTGTAGAAGTTCCTCTGTAACAGGTGACACTGCATCGTGAAAGCCGTGTTGGGAAGGACATGCCATAGAGGTATGTACGATTTCACCTACAGCTTTGACAAAGTTATGTAAATTTTACTAATATCACACTTACTGAGAAAGACATAATGGTGTTGGCTTGAAACCAGTAAAAGGGGGCTTGATTCCTTCCTTTCTTAGATATTTTAAACTAATACAAGTGGGTTCCTCAAATGTGTGATATCATAGACAACATCTATGTAGTCATTCTAAGTTTGCAGTGGTTAGCTCTCTCATTTTTATACAAATGCTTCTCAGATGATAAAAATTATAAGTATCACTGCTGTTAGTGAAATGAATGAGCCTATTGATGAAATAGTATTTCATGTTGTGTATGTATCAGGGTAGTAGGAATATCATTGTGATATTCCAGACAGATCAAGGAAATGTTATGGGAAAAAAGTTATATTTATGCCTACAAATATAAATACAAAATGAATTTTTGCTCATGCTGAGTTAAGTGTGTGGGAATCAATGTCTGAAGCCTCCTATAATGGTGAAACGGAAATGTGCAACTACCTAATATGTATCATGAAGAGTGGCTTCTAGGGATGAGTTAGCTAAAGCAATTCCTATTAAACCACCTACTATAAAAAGGAGAGTAAAGCCTAAGGCTTATAATATAGCAGGGGATCATTTGATATTGCCCCTGTGAAGAGTTGCCAGTTAGTTAAATACTTGCAGACTTCCCCGGCAGCTCAGACCATAAAGCATCTACCTTCAATGTGGGAGACCCAGGTTTAATCCCTGGGTGGGGAAGATCTTCTGGAGAAGGAAATGGCAACCCATTCCAGTATTCTCGCCTGGAAGATCCCATGGCTGGAGGAGCCTGGTGGGCTACAGTCCATGGGGTCGCAAAGAATCGGACACGACTGAGCGACTTCACTTCACTAAACACTCGTACTCCTACAGGAATAACAATAACGACAGGAGCTGGTATAAAATATGCACATGTATCAACATCTATGCCCACTATAAACATATGACTCTTGAGAGTCCCTTGGAATATTCATTGGAAGGACTGATACTGAAGCTGCAGTTCCAATACTCTGGCCACCTGATGCGAAGAGCTGACTTGTTAGAAAAGACCCTGATGCTAGGAAACATTGAAAGCAGGAGAAGGGGAGGACAGAGGACAAGATGGTTGGATGGCATCACTGACCCAATGGACATAGTTTGAGCAAGCTCTGGGAGATGGTGAAGGACAGGGAAGCCTGGCATGCTGCAGTCCATGGACTGCAGAGTTGGACACGACTGAGCACATAACAACAATAAACAAATGAATGGCTCATACAATAAACCCTAAGAGATATCGTAGCTCATAATATGCCCATATACCCATATACTATGCCTCAAAGGCTCTGTTTTCCTCAATAATAAGTTACAATATGTGAGATTATTCCAAATCCAGGTAAGATAAGACTATAAACTTCAGGGTGACCAAAAAATCAGAACAGGTATTGATAAAGAATGAGGTCTCTTCCTTCTGCAGCGTCAGAAAGGGTTGTTATTAGATTTTGGTTTGTTTGCAGTATGATAATTACAGTGCTAGTGTTGGCAATGATAATAATAGTATAGAGCTATAATTAGGAGAGATCACACAAATAATAGTGTTTGGTATTGAGGTACAGTGAGTGCTTTTATGTTCATAATTGTGGTAATAAAATTAATAGCACCTAGAATTGTAGAAACACCTGCTAAATATAAGGGAAGGAAAAGGTAAGATCAAGTAAAACTCCTGCATGAACAAGGTGTTTGACTAGAGGTGGGTATACAGGTCAGCCTGTACCTGCACCAGCTGCAAATAAGAGTAAGAAAGAGGGTGGAAGTAGGCAGAAGCATATGCTGTTCATGAGGGAAGGCTATATTGGTGATCCAATTATCAGAGGAACTAACCAGTTTCCAAAGCTTCCTATTATCACAGGTATAGATGATATACCTATAAAATATGTGTGTGTGTTAGTTGCGTCCGACTCTTTGCAACCCCATAGACTGTAGCCCACCAGGCTCCTCTGTCTGTGGAATTCTGCAGGCAAGAATCCTGGAGTGGGTTGCCATTTCCTTCTCCAGGGGATACCTATGAAGTATATCATATATAATGAAGAAAATTATTACAAATGCGTGGGCTGTTAAAATTACACTGTAAATCTGATCATTCCCAAGTAATGCTCTAGGTTGACTTAATTCAGCACTAATCAGTAGGTTTTGGCAGTACCCACTGTTCCAGCCCAGGCACCAAATAATAAAAACAGGTGGCTGATTTCTTATGATTGGTTGAGAATAATCAGTGGTTTATGAACACAGGCAAAAATGGCTGAGTAAGCATTAGATGGTAAATCTAAAGACAGAGGTTGAGTCCTCTCTGTGAAGTCCTGTGGCGAATTAAACATACTGAACTGCAGATTCAAAGAAACAGCCTCAGTTCTGTTGGAGCTTTTCTTGCCTCCCCACCCCCTCAGTGGCAGAAGTAGACAGAAGCCAGTTGACTGGAGTATTTTATTGTTGTTTAGTTGCTAACTTGTGTCCAACTCTTTTATAACCCCATGGACTATAGCCTGCCAGATTCCTCTGTTCACAGAATTTTTCAGGCAAGAATATTGGAACAGGTTGTCATTTTCTACTCCAGGGGATCTTCCCAACCCAGGGATCAAACCCACGTCTCCTACACTGGCAGGCAAATTCTTTGCAACTGAGCCACCAAGAGTATTTAGCTGTTTACTAAAGTTTTGTGGGTATGTAATCCCACTAATCTTTGCAACTGAGCCCAAGAGTATTTAGCTGTTTACTAAAATTTTGTGGGTATGTAATCCCACTAATCTCATGAGGATTTAGCTTAACTAAAGTGTTTGATTTGCATTCAGTTGATATAGGATAGAGATTTGCAATTCTTATTGTACAGGAATTAAGGAAATTATACGTGGTTATAGCTTTGAAGGCTCTTGGTCTGTATTAACCTAAATTCCTATCCCAGTACTGAAAGGATTGGTGTAAGGGGTAAAAGTAATATAGATATTACAGCTATTATTGGTAGACAAATTGTTTTATATATTCAAATGGTCATTTTACTTTTATGTTATTGACTGATGGAAATATGGTTAGTGATGTAGAATATGTAAGTTGTATGCAGAAATGCAGGCTACGTAGTGCTACGGTGGCTAATAGTGTAGGTAACATAACATGCTTATTTTTGTTGTTTCTTGAATAGTTACTCTTTTGGGTACGAATTCTGATAGTGGCAGGATGCCTGCTACTGGTAACAGAATGGTGAGGATAAGGCTTGTAATGATGGGTGTTTTGTTTCAGGTGTGTGACAATGATAATGCAGTGGTGGCTGAGCTGTGAATGAGCAATGTGAATATAGTGAGTGTTGTTATAACGTAAATCAGTAGGTTTAGGGTTGGTAGAGTCGCATTATATCATGGCTGTTACCCATCCCATGTGAGTGACTGATGAATAAGCTCTGATATCTTGTTGCTGGGTTTCATTCAGGCTGCTTCATCTTTTAGTCATGACTGACAGTGTGGGGAGGATTAGTAGTGAGTTTAGGTTAATGGATGGTGTGACTTGGTACAATGTGGATAATGGTGCAAGTTTGGGTTTTACTAGTAGAATCAACCCTGCTGTTAGTGAAATGCCCCGTGTGACTGTAAGTGCTCAGAAGTGGAATGGGGATAGTCCTAATTTATGACTAGAACTATTGTTATGAGTATTGATGTTGTTGGATTAAAAATGTTTATGGTGGTTCATTGACCAGAATATGGTAGGCTATTTATAAGTATTATTGATCTGATGGCCTGTGTTAAGAAATATTTAGCTGATGCTTCTATGGCTCGTGAGTTAAAGTTTTTTATTAGAATAGGGATGACAGCTAATGTATTTCGAATCCAGTTCAAATAAGTAATCAGTATGAACTAGGTCATACTACGGTCCCTGAAATAATGGTTATTAAGATAATGATAAAGATAATGGGATTTATTGGTAAAGGAAGGCTATAAACCAACACTTTCAAGGTATGGGTCCAATGGCTTATGCAGTTGAGCTTACTATAGAATATAGTGAAATGTGGTGGCAGGAAGAATTTTGAATTCTTAAAGGTAGGTTCAATTCCTATAATTCTAGAAATAAGAGAATTTAAACTTCTATAATTTACTCTGTCAAAGTGACTCTTATCAGACATATTTCTTATGTTTGTAGAGGGATGTTTGATGTTATGTTCAGTAGTGAAATATATCATATACACGAGGTTAGTGTTAGTTATAGAAAATTTTTTCTAAGTAGATGTATGAGTTAGGGGTTGAGAATCGTGGGTGTTAACAGTAGTGTTTTGGTAATAAAATTCATTGTATATAGTTCTGGTGTATGGGGATCATGGAATGCTCCTAGAAATAGGACTGTTGTGAAAATGTTTATTATGATGGATGTTGGCATATTCTGATAGGAAAAATATAATGAATGAGCCTGTTGCATAGTCTAAGTTAAAGGCAGATAAAAGTTCTAATTCTCCTTCTGTTATATCAAAGGGATTCAATTAGTTTCTGTAGGATAAATACAATTTATTCTGAAATAAATTATATTATGGCTAGAGGTCATGATGATGTAAAAATTAATCATAGATGTTTTTGTGTTGTGATGCAAGTTGAGAGGGTAAAAGATCTATTTACTAAAAGGACTGATAAAAGGATAATTTGTAGTGCTACTTCACATCATACTGTTTGTGCCACTGCTCCTAGGGATCCAATTAGAGCGTATTTTGAATAATAAGCTCATCCACCTCACAGAATAGAACAGATGGCTAGGCTTGACACAGCTAGTAAGAATACCCCTAGATTTTTGTTGATGAGAGGATAACGTATATGTAGAGGGATTCATATGGCTTAAGGCTAAGGTTAGAGTTAAGACGATACAATAATAAATATGGAGATAGATGATGTATTAAATAGCTGGTCATAGTCATTCATTAATGAACAGTTTGATTGCACTGGCAATGGGATATAATACACCATATGGTCCAATAATATTTGGTCCTTTTTGAAGTTACATGAGACCTAAAACTTTCTTCATATAATATGAGAAATGCCACAGCTAGAAGAATTGGGCCAATGAGTATTAAGATGTCAGTTATAAACATTTAGTTAGGGAGAGGAGTTGAACCATGGTTATAAAGGTTTAAGTTTTATGAAGATCCCTAAAAAATCCTGGTTTTGGGTATTACATTTATGAAATAATTAAATTAAGATTATATCATTAATAGATTTTAAGACATTTTTGTAAAGTAGAGCTTGTTTCTCTTGTCCTTTCCTACTGGAAGAAATATATATTAGAAACTAATCTGGATTTACTCTGGTCTGAACGGAAATTTTGTAGGTAGCTGGGCAGAGATGGTCTATGCTTTCCTGGTGCTACTGTGAGTTGCCTATTAAAACAATTTGGGAGAGGCAGAATTAAATAGTATAACTTGTTAAAATTAATGTTATATTTATTTATATTGCTTTACAATAATTTATAAGTTTGTAATAAACCATGACAAATAATATAAGTAAACTTTACTTATAATAAGGTAATAAATTCATCATGGTAGAGTATATGCTTTCTGTTTTTATTTGAATGATTTTCACCAATAGACAGCTTTAATGAAAATATTTTACTAATAGAATGCTAAAGTCTTTCCATGAGATGTAAGTAAGCTTTAGGTTATTTAGGTGGAAAGAACCTTTAATATAATGAATTAAATGCAGTTATTCATATAAATGAACACTTTTTCTATTGTCTGTACTCAATTCTTCCTGAGATGATTGTGTTAGTATCTTGATTAATTTAGTGAGTCTTTTATTTAGTTAATTCTATGGTTACCATGGTACTATATACTTTTCCATTTCTCTGCCTAATAATCCTCTATTTAGAGGTATTTATTTTATTTTTTAACATAATTAAGATTTATACAATTTTCACAAAATAGGATACAAATTCTATTCAAGTTCCCGTAGACTATAAATTAGGAGACACTGGAACATATCCAAGGACCTAAAATAAGGTGCAAAAATTTCATGGTTTAAAGGTATTGAAATTACACAGAGTCTGTTCTCTTATCACAGTGGAATTATGTTAGAAATCAATATCAAAAGATATTTGAAAATAATGCATATATTTTCAAGAGCAATGTGACATTTACCAAGAGAGAACTTTGACCTAGCCATTGAAAGCCTCAATAAAGTTAGAAGACAAAGACCACAGAAGGTGACTGCAGAGAGGAAAGCATACAAATGAGGATTTAACATTAAAATTAGAAATTAATATCAAAGATACTTTACAAACCCCATCTATTTGGAAATTAAATATCCACTTTTAAATGATGGATGTATCCAAGAAGCCATACAAGGAAAATAAGAAAATATTTTAGGAGGAGCCAAGATGGCGGAGGAGCAGGACGGGGAGACCACTTTCTCTCCTACAAATTCATCAAAAGAATAGCTGAACACAGAGCAAACTTCGCAAAACAACTTCTGATCGCTAGCTGAGGTCATCAGGCGCCCAGAAAAGCAGCCCATTGTCTTCGAAAGGAGGTAGGACAAAATATAAAAGATAAAAAGTGAGACAAAAGAGCTAAGGACGGAGATCCGTCCCGGGAGCTCTTAGGCGGCATTGCTTGGGGTAGGGTCCGGGCCTGAGTGCCCTGAGGACAATCGGAGTGAGCTTCTGTGAGTTGCCAATTTGAACTGTGGGAGACCAAAAGAGAGAGAGTAAATTAGCCGGCCCGAACACACTGCCGGCCGTTCGCAGAACAAAGAGACCGAGAGGGTCCAGAGAGGAGCTCGCAGGCTGCGGACCGGCCCAGCCCCGCCGGAGGCAGGAGGCAGGGGGGAGGGGAAGGTCGCGGCGAGACACAGGGCGCAGGCACCCGACCGGCGCGGGCGGGGACTGGGGCTGGGGACGCGGAGGGCAGAAGGCGCGCGCACCCGACTGGCGCCAGCGGAAACTGAGACTGGGTCCGCGGAAGGGAGGGGGCGCGCCACACCTGGTGGGGGTGCGCCCACCAAGCCCCTGGCTGCCTGGACCGCTCTGACGGGGAAGGCACTGAGAGCAGGCTCAGCTTTTCCCTCCGCGCTTTTGTGGAACACCCGAGGGCTGGAACCTCGCGCAGCGCGGGGCGCGCCCCATATAGAACAGCCGGGAGCCTGAGCAGCGCAGAGGAGAGAGCAGCGTCAGCCCCTCCCGGCAGCCCCAGCCCATCTCCGCGGCGCAGGTCCCTCCCCGCAGAGCGACGGAACTAGCTACCTGAATGGGAGTCCACCTCCGCCCGCCTGTGTCAGGGCGGAAATGAGGCTCTGAAGAGACCGGCAAACAGAAGCCAAATAAACAAAGGGAACCGCTTCAGAAGGGACTGGTGCAACAGATTAAAATCCCTCTAGGAAACATTGACTACACCGGAGGAGCCTGTAGATATCGAGAAGCATAAGCTGGAACGAGGAGCTATCTGAAACTGAGCCGAACCCACACTGACCGCAACAGCTCCAGAGAAACTCCTAGATATAATTTTACCTTTTTCTCTTTTTTTAATTTTTTTTTCTTTTTTTCTTTTTTCTTTTTTATTTTTTCTCTTTTATTTTCCTTTAAAATCCCCTATTACTCCCCCATTACTCCTTAACTTTCATTTCCATAGACTTTTACGATTTTTTAATTAGGGGGGAAAAAAAAATTTTTTTTTTCCTTTTTTTTTTTTTTTTCTTTTTTCTTTTTTTTTTCTTTTTCTTTCTTTTTTTTTCTTTTTTTTCTTTCCTTTTTCTCTTCTATTTTCTATTTTTCTTTTTCTCTTATTTCTTTTAAAGTCCTCTAGTACTCCTCTACTACGCCTTAATTTTCATTTTCAATACACTATAACCTTACAAAGAAAATATTTTAACAGAATAAAGATGAAAAGAGAATTTACCAGAATTTGTTGCATGGAGCAACTAAATACAATGTGGAGTCTTGAATAAAGTATGAAAACAAATAATGGACAGTAGCATAACATTTTGTGAGATTTGAACGTAATCTGTACTTTATTTAATAATACTGTATATGTGTGTGTTCAGTTGCTTCAGACATGTCTGACTCTTTGCAACCCTATGAGCTGTAGCCTGCCAGGCTCTTCTGTCCATGAGAATCTCCAGGCAAAAAAATTGGGGTGGGTTACCATGCCCTCCTCCAGGGGATCTTTCCAACCCAGGGATAGAACCTGGTCTCCTGTGTCTCCTGCAATGCAGGAAGATTCTTTACGCTAAGCCACCAGTGAAGACCATTAATAGTACTGTATCACATGTTAATTTCCTGTTTTGTTTTTTTTTAACACAACATAGTATTTCTTTATATTCTCAGAACTGGATTGAAATTTCAAGCCTCATTCAAATTTTTTTTTAAAGAAATTCACTAATGTAATAAACTTTCTAGTCTTTTAGTAGTAATATCAGATGCCAAAATACATGGAACTATATAAAAATTTTCAGTGAATATAAATTAGAAATCTAGCATTCTATTCAGACTAAGTTAAACAAGTGGAATCAAAATGTCACAAATTTTTTAGCTAGGCAAAAATTCCTAAGTTTTCTACTACATATATTATACTATATAATTATATGCCTTTTGATGACAGGATATACAATAAATATTAATTAATTCAAAATAATATAAAATCTTAACAATGAGTTTTAAAGGATATATCAATATGCTTACTGATTTTCCTTTTCTATTTGTATTTTTCTGTCCACAGGCTTTATCTTGCACTAACTCATCTGAAAAAGAATGAAAAAAATAATATAATTAATTCAGCCCTTGTGGCATTTGATAAACAAGTTATTCAGACATGTCTCTAGTGACTGTGTAGCACAACAGTTAAGGCAACAGGCTCTAAGCCAGATTGCCTAGACTCAGTCTCTGCAACTGACCAACCACCTAAATTTGGACATGTTATCCTGCTTCTCTCTTTCTCAGTTTCCTCATCTGTCAAAGGGTGACGATCCTCTCTCACAGGGTTGTGTCATGTACAGGCTAAAGCATCTAACACTGTGTCTGCGACATAACAAGCACAAATGAATGTAAGTTTTGCTGTTAATTTTACCATCTTTGTTGTTGTTCAGTCGCTAAGTGGTGTCCGACTCTTTGAAACCACACAGACTGCCCCGCACCAGGCTTCCCTGTCTTTTACTGTCTCCCAGAGTTTGCTCAGACTCACGTCCATTGAGTCGGTGATGCTATTTAACCATCTTATCCTCTGCTGCCCACTTCTCCTTTTGCCTTCAGTTTTTCCCAGCATCAGGGTTTTTTCCAAGAGTCAGTTCTTTGCATCAGGTGGCCAAAGTATTGGAGCCTCAGCATCAGTCCTTCCAATAAGGGTTTTTTCCTTTAGGATTGACTGGTTTGATCTCCCTGCAATCCAAGGGACTGTCAAGGGTCTTCTTCAGCACAATTCAAAAGCATCAGTTCTTCAGTGCTCAGCCTTCTTTATGGTCCAACCCTCACATACGTACATGACTACAGGAAAAACCATAGTTTTGACTAGATGCACCTCTGTCGGCAAAGTGATATCTCTGCTTTTTAATATACTATTTAGGATTGTCACAGCTTTTCTTTCAAGGAGCAAGCATCTTTTCATTTCATGCCTGCAGTTACCATCTGCAATGATTTTGGAGCCCAAGAAAATAAAATCTGTCACTGTTTCCACTTTCTCCCCTTCTATTTGCCAGAAAGTGATGGGACTGGATTTCATGATCTTAATTTTATGAATGTTGAGTTTCAAGCCAGCTTTTTCACTCTCCTCTTCCACCCTCAAGAGGCTCTTTAGTTCTTCTTTGCTTTCTGCCATTAGAGTGGTATATCATCTGCATATCTGAGGTTGCTGATATTTCTCCCAGCAATCTTGATTCCAGGTTGAGATTCATCCAGTCTGGCATTTCACACAATGTACCCTTATACAGAGTGAAGTAAGCCAGAAAGATAAAGAACATTACAGCATACTAACACATATATATGGAATTTAGAAAGATGGCAACGATAACCCTATATGCAAAACAGAAAAAGAGACACAGAAATACAGAACAGACTTTTGAACTCTGTGGGAGAATGTGAGGGTGGGATATTTCAAAAGAACAGCATGTATACTATCTATGGTGAAACAGATCACCAGCCCAGGTGGGATGCATGAGACAAGTGCTCCGGCCTGGTGCACTGGGAAGACCCAGAGGAATCGGGTGGAGAGGGAGGTGGGAGGGGGGATCGGGATGGGGAATACGTGTAAATCCATGGCTGATTCATATCAATGTATGACAAAACCCACTGAAATGTTGTGAAGTGATTGGCCTCCAACTAATAAAATAAATAAATAAATAAATAAAACACTGAAAAAAAAAAATGAAGTAAAAACTAAAAAAAAATAATCACCATACTCTAGGTGATTCTGAATATTTTTGTGGCTGTTAAAGATTATGCACCTTATCACATATGTGCTTGCTGCTGCTAAGTCACTTCAGTTGTGTCCGACTCTGTGCGACCCATAGACAGCAGCCCACCAGGCTCCCCTGTCCCTGGGATTCTCCAGGCAAGAACACTGGAGTGGGTTGCTATTTCCTTCTCCAATGCATGAAAGTGAAAAGTGAAAGTGAAGTTGCTCAGTTGTGTCTGACTCTTAGCGACCCCATGGACTGCAGCTTACCAGGCTCCTTGGTCCATGGGATTTTCCAGGCAAGCGTACTGGAGTGGGGTGCCATCGCCTTCTCCCCATATGTGCTTGACAATATTTAAAGGATCACTTTTACTAATCCTTCTTGGAGCCTCATTTTAGCCTATCCTCTGGCAGTCATTTGGGTGATCTTCCATCATACATTTGCTATACATACCCAATTCTGTAAAGCTGTGTGGACACACACCCTACATTCTAGATACCTTTCATGAATAGGTCTGTATTTCCGCAATTCATGACACTAGAGAAGATTCTTACATAATAAACTTAAAGAGCTTATAAAAGCATGGGGTGAAACAATCATTCTCTTCAATGAATTGCGGTAGTATGCTGAAATATATGTACATACGTATCAGTAGCCAGAGGGTATCAATGAAAGCTGCTGCAAAGGAACTGGGCTAGCATATGTCTCCAATTTGCTTAAAGGTAATGATCATGCAAGGAATTTATTAACAAGAGTGCTATGGGAAACTTACTAAATAAACTCTTTAATATATATTGCATTTTATTTTATATAATGTATCCATAGGAGAATTAGGTTAATTATATAAGACTAATCTACATAAATAAACTGAAAAGTGTAAAGCAAAGTATAATAAAATCATATAAAATATGTATTTAGGAATTAAATCATTTTTAAAAGAATCTAGTCACATATAAACTTAGGAATATAGACTGTTAGAAAAATTGGAGAGTGAATAGTCTTAAAACCATCTTTCTCATTTTAAAAATAAGAAAAATCCAGAAAAGTTAACCTACTCAAGAGCAAACTGGAATGAACAATAAGAAAATAAGCCCTGTTTTGCTCCCTAAGCATTTACTTTTTAAAAGATATACCATAGATGCTCTTTCCAATTCTGTTTGTTCTTTTCAATTGACTTGGCACTGCTTATAAAGGCTCTTCACTCTTCAGAGGAGATTGGACCACTGGCTTGTTTCACAGACTTCTGTTCCAGAATTGTCAAATGACTCAGCCATTCAATGCCTCAGTTGCTTCATCTATAAAACTAGGATAATAATGTCAACCTAACAAGGTTGTATGAAGACTAAATAAATTAATATATATGAAATGTCTACAAAGTTATGAAGATTATAAGGCAATATAAGGCAACTGCAAGGGGGTGGTATCTAGTTCCACTCTTTCACTTTTAAAAAGGAAAAAAAATCAAGGCTTTTATAAGATAAATGGTTGCCTAAGTTTCAGAGCAGATGGTGACTGCAGCTATGAAATTAAAAGATGCTTGCTCCTTGGAAGAAAAGCTATGACCAAGTTAGACAGCATATTAAAAAGCAGACACATTACTTTGCCAACAAAGGTCCATCTAGTCAAAGCTATGGTTTTCTTCCAGTAGTCATGTATGGATGTGAGAGCTGGACTATAAAGAAAGCTGAGTGCCAAAGAATTGATGCCTTTGAACTGTGGTGTTGGAGAAGACTCTCGAGAGTCCCTTGGACAGCAAGAAGATCAAACCAGTCCATCCTAAATGAAATCAGTCCTGAATATTCATTGGAAGGACTGATGCTGAAGCTGAAGCTCCAATTCTTTGGCCACCTGATGCGAAGAGCTGACTCACTGGAAAAGGCCCTGATGCTGGGAGAGATTGAAGGCAGGAGGAGAAAAGGACGACAGAGGATGAGATGGTAGGATGGCATCATTGACTTGATGGACATGAGCTTGAGCAAGCTCCGGGAGTTGCTGATGGACAGGGAAGCCTGGTGTGCTGCAGTCCATGGGGTCGCAAAGAGTCGGACATGACTGAGCGCCTGAACTGAACTGAAGTTCCATAGCTAATCAGTGGCAAGGCAGGGGTAAGATCAGTGTACCCCCTCATCAATATTTCCTATTACTTGATACACTATTTCACCCTTTGAAGAAATAGTTGGAAGTATTAATAATAAAATAAGGAGCTTGCTTTGCTGTTCTATCAGATTTACTCCAAAAGTAATTTAATGATTAGAATATCCCAAAGGATATTACAATGAAAGTTCTGGAGAAATCACATTATGGGTTTCCAAATATCCTAATCGTCCAGGATGTTTTAATTACTCCTGAATGTTATTCCAAATGGTCACTTTTTCTTCTAGGATAAATAATAATTTAGGTGTACTTTAAAATTTTCCTGACATTTAAAGTATTCCAGACACTGACATACTATGTTCTAAAATAGTTTCCTGTACCATAATATATGTTCTTAGAATTGTTATTATTGTGTAGAACGTATATACACATACATATACATATGTATTCTTATGGATAAATACAAAAACATATATGGCTAAAACATTAATTTTTAATAATTTTCATTTCACCACATCAACTACTCAGGTAAGTCAAATTTCCACTTCAGAAACTTTCTTCTGGAATTGAGCTGCAGGAGTTGCTTGTATATTTTTGAGATTAATCCTTTGTCTGTTGCTTCATTTGCTATTATTTTCTCCCAATCTGAGGGCTGTCTTTTCACCTTACTTATAGTTTCCTTTGTTGTGCAAAAGCTTTTAAGTTTCATTAGGTCCCATTTGTTTATTTTTGCTTTTATTTCCAATATTCTGGGAGGTGGGTCATAGAGGATCCTGCTGTGATTCATGTCAGAGAGTGTTTTGCCTATGTTCTCCTCTAGGAGTTTTATAGTTTCTGGTCTTACATTTAGATCTTTAATCCATTCTGATTCATGTCAATGTATGACAAAACCCACTGCAATGTTGCGAAATAATTAGCCTCCAACTAATAAAAATAATTAAAAAAAAAAAGAAACTGTCTTCTAAAATTATACTTCTTAATCACAATTTCATCTGGTATTTTCCCTGTATTTTTTTAAATACATTTTTTCAGCTTCTATTTCTCTCTAAGTTCCTAATTGAAGAACAATCTCTACAACTCAAGGATGCTTTCATATTACAAAAAAATGTTTTTGCTTGCTCATCTTCTGTCAAGTGTTTGAGTTATATTCTTATTCTGTCTTCATTTTAATTAGATTTCTACAGTCTCCTCTGGATGGATATTCAGTTATTACACAGTCATAGAACTGCCCCAATTGTTAAATATTAAAACATTTCTGTTGTTATTGTTGCTCAGTTGCCAAGTTGTGTCTGACTCTTTGTGACCTCATGAACTGTAGCACACTAGGCTCCTCTGTTTTCCACTATTTCCCGGAGTTTGCTCAAATTCATGGCCATTGAGTCAGTGATGTTATCTAACCATCTCATTCTCTGCCACCCTCTCCCCTCTTGCCTTCAATCTCTCCCAGCATCAGGGTCTTTTTCAATGAGTCAGTTCTTCACATCAGGTGGCCAAAGTATAGGAATTTCCCATTTCCTTCAACCCCAACATGGCATAGCAGGGGACTTCCAGACCTTTGATCCAACGGCATTGTCTAATCTCGTTGTTCCATGCTTATGCTGTACTGGTTGTTAAATATTTTGATTATTACCTTTGTGTTTTCTGATATGTCAAGTATGTCTTCATAATGATATCACAGAACAATTCGTTGAATTAGAAAAACTTCTTCATTAGGTATATCTACATATAGCCAGAATGTTTGTAAACACAGATAAATGTAATAAATGGCTTAGCAATATTATAATGCATGCAAAATAAATATTATCTAGGATCTTTCGGCCATTTGTATTTTGTTTTGCTTGATTTCCCACTAATACTGTAATTCCATAGTTTTGTCATGTCAGTAATCACAAACATCATAGTGTAATTAATATTTTGAAGAAAGTTCTTGATAATAATTGCTTTACATGAGTTTATGTTCTCAATTTCACTAAATATTTGAAAATTACAAGTATATATACAAATAATAACTTACCTAAACCAGAAGGTCTATTTAAATTTTCCTTTGTGCAACAGTAACAAGGTGAACTCTGAAGTAAAAACAGAACAGAGAAGGTGAATAGAAAAAATAAGTATCACTATAATTTTTAAATTCAGCATTATTGATAGCTACAAATAATAATAAAATGAGATCCAGTGTTACCATTTGGCTTTATCTTAAATACACAAAATAATTCATTGATAATTTAACCAGTACAATAGAGGTAGTGAGAGAACTTGAAACACGGTAATAATAGTTTTTTGAGGTAGGAAATGGCAAACATAACAAAAAGTACATGATACTACTTTGTATATCATTGACCTCTTTTTATTCCCCTAAGCCCCAGGAAACAAAAACAGTAACTTAAAATAAAAATAAGATTAGCATAAAATAAAGCACATATTAGAAGAGAATGCAAAAGTGATACCATAGAAAATAGTAGATTGCTCAAAGAATTAGTTCCTTCCTGAAACAAATATAATAAACTGTCAAAAGGCTGAAAGATCAACTAATTCAAACTTCATAATTTAATGCAAAATTTAAAGCAACCAGGGACTGGTTAATGAAGAATTAAGACATTCCTGGATCAACAAAATTTAGAGGAGTTTGTCACTATTATTTCTTTGTTACAGGAAATGATAAGAGAGTCTCTCAGGATAAAAGGAAAAGACACTAGACAGTAACTCAAGCCTGTACTAACAGAGAACTCTGGAAAATGTATCTATGTAGGTAAATATAAAAGCTACCATTATCATACTTGTGGCTTGTAACTTCTAATATTTCCTACATGCTGGTGTACAACATTGTACTAGTTTTAAGTATACATAATGCTTTTATATATATAGAGAGAGAGAGAATGATTACATAATGTTTAGTTTACATCCATCACCACACACTTATAATTTTTTTCCTGTGAGGAGAACTTTTAAGATTTATTCTCTGCAACTTTCAAATATACTCATTGAATTGTTAACCACAGTATACATCACAAACCAAGGACTTATTTGTCTTATAACTGGGAAGTTTGTACTTTCTGACCACCTTCACCCATTTGACCCACCTCCCAAAATGCACCTCTGGCAACCACCAATCTGTGGTATCAGAAATAAAATACTTATGAACAAATTTAATCAAGGAGGTAAAAGACCTTTGCACTGAAAACTATAAGACACTGAAAGAAAGAAATTGACAAAGATACAAATAAATAGAAAGATAGCCAATGTTCATGGATTGAAAAATCACTATGGCTAAAATGTCCAAATAACCAAAGAGATCTATGGAGTCAATTAAATCCCTGTACATTCCAATGACATTTTTCAGAAAAACAGAAGAAAAAAAAAATCCTAAAGTAATGTATGAATTCCAAAGGACCCTGAACAGCCAAGGCAATCTTGAGAAAGAAGAATAAAGTTGGTGGTCTCACAATTTCTGATTTGAACTGTATTACAAAGCTATATTGTAAGCAAAACAGTACGGTACTGGCATAAAAACAGACCAATAAGACAGAATAGAGAGCCCAGAAATAAACTGCCACATATCTGGCCAACTAATATTTGATAGGATGACCACAAAGTCTCAATGGGTAAAGTACAGTCTCCTCAATAAATGGAGTTGGAAAAACTGGATATCTCCGTGCAAAAGAATAAAATTGAACACCTATCTGATATCACTCACAAAAAAATAGCTCAAAATGGATTAAAGGTTAAAATATAAGATTTGAAAACATAACACTCTTAAAAGAAAACGTAGGGGAAAAAACTCCTTGAATTGATCTTGGCAATGATTTTTTTTTTTTATATGACACCAGAAGCAAAGGTAATAAAATAAAAAAATAAACAAGCGAGGCTAAGTTAAACTGAAAGCTCCTGCACAGTAGAGAAACAGTCAACAAATGAAAAGGCAATCTAGTAATGGGGGAAAATATCTGCAAACTGTATATCTCTAAAGGGGCTAATAGTCAAACAGTATAAAGAATTTATACAACTCAATAGCAAACAAACAAATAACCAGATTTTAAAAGGGGGCAAAGGAAGATGGTGGAGTAGAAGGACATGCATGCCTCTCCTCCTGAGAAAGCACAAAAACTGCAACTAGCTGTTGAACACTGACAGGAGAATACTGGAACCCACCAAAAAAAGATATCTCACATCCAAATACAAAGAAGAAGCCCCAGTGAGATGGTAGGAGGAGCACAATCATGATAAAATCAAATCCCATACCCACCAGGTGGGTGGCCCACAAACTAGAGAACAGAAATAGCAAAGTTCTCCCACTATTGTAAAAGTTCTGAACCCCACGTCAAGCTTCTCAGCTTGGGGATCCAATAAAAAGAACTGGGAATCCCCAGGGAATCTGAACTTAAAGGCCAGCAGGATTTGATTACAGGACTTCCACAGGACTGGGGAGAAACTGAGACTCCAACCTTGGAGGGCACAAACAAAATGTTGTGTGTGCCAAGACCCAGAGGAAGGAAGCAGTGACCCCACAGGAGACTGAACCAAAACTGAACCACAACCTGCGAGTGCTGGAGGGGCTCCTGTGCAGGTGTGCATTGGCAGGGGCTCACTCCAAGGACAGGGGCCCTGGCAGCAGCAGTCCTGGAACGTCCCCTTTGGTGAAAGCCCTCTTGGAGGTCACCATCAACCCTACCAGAGAGCCAGTAGACCCCATGGCTGGGTTGCCTCAGGCCAAACAACTAACAAGATTGGCCCTGCCAACCAGAGCAAGACCCAATTTTTTCCCACCACCAGTCCCTCCCATTGGGAAGCTTACAAAAGCCTCTTAGCCGGAAACCACAATCCCATAGTGGCTAGAACAAAAACCACATTACAGAAAGTTAATCAGGATGCTGCTGCTGTTGTTCAGTTGCTCAATCATGTCCGACTCTTTGTGATCCCGTGGACTGCAGCACGCGAGGCTTCCCTGTCCTTCACCATCTCCTGGAGCTTGCTTAAACTCATATCCATTGAGTCAGTGATGCCATCCAACCATCTCATCCTCTGTCATCCCTTCCTCCTGCCTTCAATCTTTGTCCAGCATGAGAGTCTTTTCAGGATGAAAAAGCAGACAGCTATGTCCCAGATGTTGGGAAAAGATAAAACCCCAGAAAAACAACTAAATGAAGTAGAGATAGGCAACCTTCCAAAAAAAGAACTGAGAACAATGATAGTGAAGATGATCCAGGATCTCAGGAAAACAATGGAAAAGATGCAAAAAATGTTTACTACAGACCTGCTTTTGAACTGTGGTGTCGGGAAGACTCTTGAGAGTCCCTTGGACTGCAAGGAGATGCAACCAGTCCATCCTAAAGGAGATCAGTCCTGGGTGTTCGTTGGAAGGACTGATGTTGAAGCTGAAACTCCAATACTTTGGCCACCTGATGCGAAGAGCTGACTCATTGGAAAAGACCCTGATGCTGGGAAAGATTGAGGGCAGGAGGAGAAGGTGATGACAGAGGATGAGATGGTTGGATGGCATCACCGACTCAATGGACATGGTTTTGGGTGGACTCCGGGAGTTGGTGATGGACAGGGAGGCCTGGCGTGCTGCGGTTCATGGGGTCGCAAAGAGCCAGACATGACTGAGCAACTGAACTGAACTGAACTGAACTAGAAGAACTAAAGAACAAACAAACATAGATGAGTAATACACTAGAAGGAATCAATAGCAGAATAACTGAGGCAGAAGAACGGATAAATGATCTGGAGGGCAGAAAGGTGGAAATCACTGCTGTAGAACAGAGAATAGAAAAAAGACTGAAAAGAAATTAAGACAGCCCAAGAGATCTCTGGGACAAAATTAAATGCACCAACATTTGCATTATAGGGGTCCCAGAAGGAGAAGAAAGAGAGGAAGAATGTGAGAAAATATTTGAAGAGATAATAGCTGAAAACTTCCCTAACATGGGAAAGGACATACTCAACCAAGTCCAGAAAGCACAGAGAGTTCCAGGCAGGAAAAATTCAAGGAGGAATATACTGAGACACACGGTAATCAAACTGACAAAAATTAAAGACACAAATAAAAATATTAAAAGCAACAAGGGAAAAACAACAGCATACAAGGAAAATATCATCAGGTTATCAATAGATTTCTCAACAGAAACTCAAGCCAGAAGGAAATGACATGATATATTTAAAGTGATGAAAAGGAAGAAATTTACAACCAAGAATACTCTACCCAGCAGGACTCTCATTCAGATTTGAGGGAGAAATAAAAAATTTTCCAGATAAGCAAAAGTTAAGAGATTTCAGCAGATATTGCCTTTTCTCTCCAAAGCTCCAGATATGTTTCTAATGAGCAGCTATGTTTAAAAATCACTGGACTCTATGATGATCTTTTACTTTTATCCAGTTTGTTTCACTTTTTCTATTTCATATTCAGTGCTCCCATTTCATTTAGTTTATGTTTTCCAACTTCTCCATCTCTTCTTTTTTCTTTTTGATGTTCTTTATCAAGTCTTTATCAAGCATATTAGGAAAGCTTTTGCATACATATATATAAATAGTATGTATAATATATATATTTTAGAAAACTTATCAACTTTTGCCTAACCAAAAAATTTATGACATTTTTGACTAGTATGAATAGAATGCTAGAGTTCTAATTTAAAAAATTAGATATGCAACAAGTAACAGAGGTTTACTGTTTATCACAGGGAACTATAGTCAGTATCTTGTAATAACATATAATGGAAAATCTGAAAAACAACATATATGTGTGTGTAAATATATATACATATATATATAATATATATGTGTATAAAATTGAATCATCTTGCTATACACCTGAAACATTGTTAGTCAACTATATTTCAATAAAATATATATTAAGAAAAAAAATAAAAGGGGGAAAAGGACTGAATAGACATTCTTTCAAAGAACACATCCACAGTCAACAGGGGAAGTGCTCCAATCACTAATTTCATGCTCCAACATGAAAAAGTGCTCCAATTACTAACCATCAAGGAAATGCAAATCAAAACCACAAGATCACCTCATAACTGTTCAGTTCAGTTTAGTTCAGTCACTCAGTTGTGTCCAACTCTCTGCAGCCCCATGGACTGCAGCATGCTAGGCCTCCCTGTCTATCACCAACTCCCAGAGTGTACTCAAACTCATGCCCATTGAGTTGGTGATGCCATCCAATCATCTCATCCTCTGTCATCCCCTTCTCCTCGCGCCTTTAATCTTTCCCAGCATCAGGGTCTTTTCCAAGGAGTCAGTTCTTCACATCAGGTGGCCAAAGTGTTGGAGTTTCAGCTTCAACATCAGTCCTTCCAATGAATATTCAGGACTGATTTCCTTTAGCATGGACTGGTTGCATCTGCTTGCAGTCCAAGGGACTCTCAAGAGTTTCTTCAACACCACAGTTCAAAAGCATCAATTCTTAGGTGCTCAGCTTTCTTTATAGTCCAACTCTCACATCCATACATGACCACTGGAAAAACCATAGCCTTGACTGAACACAGCTCCCCCCATCAACAGAAAATTGGGTTAAAGATTTACTGAGCATGTCCCTGCCCATCAGAACAAGACCCAGTTTCCCCCTCCGTCAGTCTCTCCCATCAGGAATCTTCCATAAGCCTCTTATCCTTCTCCATCAGAGGGCAGACAGACTGAAAACCACAATCTTAACTGTTAGACTGTCTCTCATTAAAAAGACAAGAGTTCACACATTTTTCAAGGAGGTAAAGAAAAGGGATTCCTTATGCAACGTTGGTGAGAATGTAAATTGATAACAACTACTATGAAAAACAGTATGGATGTTCCTCAAGAAATTAAAAGTAGAGTTATATGATCCAGCATTCCCACTGCTGGGCATATACCAGAGTTTAAAACAATATATCAAAGAAATATCTGCACTTTAATGTTCATTGCAGCATTATTTACAATAGCCAAGGTATGGAAACTACCTATATGTTTATAGAAAGATGAATGGGTGAAGATGGGTATCTATCTCAAAAGAATATTATTCAACCATGAAAAATAAGGATATAATGCCACTTGTGACAACATGGATGAAATCTGAAGGCATATTGCTAAGTGAAATAAGTCAGATGGAGAAAATCTCATTTGTAGTGAAATCTTAAAAAAAAAAAAAAAAAGGCCAAACTTGTAGAAACAGAAAGTAGAATGGTAGTTACCAGCAGCTAGGGTTTAAGGGATAGGGAAATGCTGGTCAAAGGGTTCAAGACTGTAGTTATAAGATGGAAAATGTTCGAGAGTACAGCACATAAGTTCTGCACACAGCATAGTTAATATAGTTATTAACAGTAATATTGCATTTTATACATCGCATTTGCTAAAAGAGTAAATCTTAAGTTTTCTCACTACACACACACGCAGGTAACTCTGGAAGGTGATGGGTATGTTAATTAACCCGGTGATGATAATGATTTCACAAGGTACCCTTATATCAAAGCATCACACTGTATACACGTTCTGCTGTGGTTAGTTGCTTAGTCATGTCCAACTCTGGACCCCATGGACGGTAGCCCACCAGGTTCCTCTGTCCATGGGGATTCTCCAGGCAAGAATAATGGAGTGGGTTGCCATGCCCTCTTCCAGGGGATCTTCCCAACACAGGGATCAAATGTAGGTCTCCCTCATTGCAGGCAGATTCTTTACCATCTGAGCCACCCGGGAAGCCTGTATACACATTAAATATATACAATTTTGTTTGTTAATGAAATCTCAGTAAACCTGGAGGAAAATATTATAATTCTTAATGGTGTAGTGATGAAAATATTCTAGATCTTCATATAGTGAAATATACATTATCAAAACTCATTGAACTGTCCATATAAAATTGGGTGTATTTCATGGTATGTAAATGTTATGGGTTGACTTTGTCTCTAAAAAAGATTTGAGACACAAAGTCCCTCAAAAAAGTTCAAAGCCCCAATAACTCAAAATGTACCCTTGAAAATAGAGTTATTGCAAATATAGAGTTATTGCAAATATAATAAATTAAGATGAGGTCCTATCGAAATAGGCTGGAACCTTAATTTGACATTTCTGATATCTTCATAAAAGGAGAGACACATACAAGGAGAAAATGACCATGTGATGACAGAGGCAGAGAGTGGCATGATATGGTTAGAAGCCAAGGAATACCAAAGATTACTGGCCAATACCAGAAGCTAGAAGCAGCAAGGAAGCATTCTCCCCTATAGGTTTCAGAGAGAGCCAGACCTTGCTGACACCTTCATTTCAAACTTGTAGTCTCTGTAACTATGGGACAATAAATTTCTGTTGTTTTAAGGTACCTATTTGTTTGTGGATCACGACAAACTGCAAAACTCTTAGAAAGATGGGAATACCAGACCATCTTACCTGTCTCCTGAGAAACCTGTATGCGGGTCAGAAAACAACAGGTAGAACACTGTATGGAACAACTGACTGGCTCAAGATCAAGAAAGGAGTATGACAGGGCTGTCTGCTGTCACCCTATTTGTTTAACCTATATGCTGAGTGCATCATGAGAAATGCCAGGCTGGATGAGTTACAGGCTGGAATCAAAACAGGTGGGGGAAACAACAACCTCAGATATGTGGATAATACCACTCTATTCACTAATACTACTCTGACAGAAAAGAAAGAGGAAGAGGAACTAAAGAACCTCTTGATGAGGGTAAAGGAGGAGAGTGAAAGAGCCGGCTTAAGACTAAATATTGAAAAAAACTAAGATCATGGCACCTGGCCCCATTACTTCATGGCAAATAGAGGGGCGGGGGGGAAGGTGGAAGTAGTGACAAATTTCCTCTTCTTGGGCTCCAAAATCACTGTGGACAGTGACTGCAGTCATGAAATCAGAAGACAGCTGCTTCTTGGCAGGAAAGATATGACACACCTAGACATTGTATTGAAAAGCAGAGACATTACTCTGCTGAAAAGGTCTGTATAATGAAGGCTATGGTCTTCACGTGGTCACGTACAGTTGTGAGAGCTGGACTGTAAAGAAGGTAGAATGCCAAAGAATTGATGCCATTGGACTGTGGTGCTAGAGAAGACTCCTGAAAGTCCTCTGGACAGCAAGGAGATCAAACTAGTCAATTTTAAGGGAGATCAACCTTGAATATTCACTGGAAGGATCCTGAAGCTCCAGTATTTTGGTCATCTGAGGCAAACAGACTCATTGGAAAAGTCCCTGATGCTGGGAAAGATTGAGGACAGAAGGAGAAGAGGGCATCAAGGGATGAGATGGCTGGACGGCATCACTGATGCAGTGAATGTGAACTTGAGCAAACTCCAGGAGATGGTGAGGGACAGGAAGGCCTGGCGAGCTACAGTCCATGCGGCTGCAAAGAGTTGGACGTGACTGCACAACTGAACAGCAACAACAACAATGGCATCCCTAGGAAATTAAGAGAAATTAATAAGTTATAATTAATAAAATCATAATTAGGAAATTATTATAGTAATAACCTCAATAAAATTTATAGAAAACAAAAGAAAAAGAAAAGTACCATAACATTTCACATTGATAAAATTAATAGTCCAAGAGTATCAACATGTTATTCAAGAAATATCCACAGGAAAACTTACACACTATAGGTAAGAGGTAAACTGGTACCACCATCTTAACATTGTACAGAAAGTGGTGACCAAAACCATCCCCAAGAAAAGAAATGCAAATAGGCAAAGTGGTTGTCTGAGGAGGCCTTACAAATAGCTGAGAAAAGAGAAGCAAAAGGCAAAGGAGAAAGGGAAAGATATACACAACTGAATGCAGAGTACCAGAGAACAGCAAAGAGAGATAAGAAAGCTTTCTTAAGTGAACAATGCAAAGAAATAGAGGGAAACAATAGAATGGGAAAGACTAGAGATCTCTTCAAGAAAACTGGAGATACCAAGGGAATAGTTCACGAAAAGATGACAATGATAAAGGACAGAAATGGCAAGGATATAACAGAAGCAGAAGAGATAAAGAAGTGGCAAGAATACACAGAACAGCAATAAAAAAAAGTCTTAATCACCCAGATAACCACGATGGTGTGGTCACTCACTTAGAGCCAGACATCCTCAAGTGTGAAGTCAAGTGGGCCTTTTAGGAAGCATTACTATGAACAAAGCTAGTGGAGGTGATGGAATTTCAGCTGAGCTATTTCAAATCCTAAAAGATGATGCTGTTAAACTGCTGCACTCAATATGCCAGCAAATTTGAAAAACTCAGCAGTGGCCAGGACTAGAAAAGTCCATTTTCATTCCAATCCCAAAGAATGGCAATGCCAAAGAACATTCAAACTACCATACAACTGTGCTCATTTCACATGTGAGCAAGGTAATGCTCAAAGTCCTTCAAGCTAGGTTTCAACAGTATGTGAATTGAGAAATTCCAGATGTACAAGCTGGATTGAGAAAAGGCAGAGGAACCAGAGATCAAATTGTCAACTAATTCTGGATCATCGAGAAAGCAAGGGAATTAAAAAAAATCTATTTCTGCTTCAGTAACTACACTAAAGCCTTTGACTGTGTGGATCACAACAAACTGTGGAAAATTCTTCAAGAGATGGGAATACCAGACCACCTTACCTGTCTCCTGAGAACCCTGTATGCAGGTCAAGCAGCAACAGAACGGGACATGGAGCAACAAAGTAGTTCAAAATTTGGAAAGGAGTACGTCATGGCTGTATAGTGTCACTCTGCTTATCCAACTTATATGCAGAGTACATCACACGAAAAACTGGTTGGTTCACAAGCTGGAATCAAGATTGCTGGGATAAATATCAACAACCTCAGATATACATATGATACTACTCTAATGGCAGAAAGTAAAGAGGAACTAAAGAGCCTCTTGATGAGGGTGAAAGAGGGGAGTGAAAAAGCTGTCTTAAAACTCAACATTCAAAAAAATGAAAATCATGACATCCAGTCTCATCATTTCCTGGCAAATAGAAGGGGAAAAAGTAGAATCAGTGACAGATTTTATTTTCTTGGGCTCCAAAATCACTGCAGATGGTGACTGCAGCCATGGAATTAAAAGACACTTGCTCCTTGGAAGAGAAGCTATGACACCCATAGACAGCATAAAAAAAGCAGAGACATTACTTCATCGACAAAGGTCAGACTAGTCAAAGCTATGGTTTTTGCAGTAGTCATGTACAGATATGAGAGCTGAACCATAAAGAAGGCTGAGCACTTAAGAATTGAAGCTTTTGAATTGGGGTGCTGCAAAAGACTCTTGAGAATCTCTTGGACAGCAAGGAGATCAAAACAGTCAATCCTAAAGGAAATCAACCCTGAATATTCACTGGAAGGACTGATGCTGAAGATGAAGCTCCAGTACTTTGGCCACCTGATGCAAAGAGCCGACTCACTGGATAAGACCCTGATGATAGGAAAGATTGAAGGCAAAAGGAGAAGGGGGCAACAGAGGAATGAGACAGTTGGATGGCATCACCGACTCAGTGGACATGACTCTGAGCAAACTCCAGGAGATAGTAGAGGACAGGGAGGCCTGGCATGCTGCAGTCAATGCAGTTGCAAAGAGTCGGACATGACTTAGTGTCTGAACAACAAGAACAACTATCTTGGTAAACAATGTGGCTAACTGGGTATATTATCTAGTTAGGAATCAGCAATTTCAGCTTTATGTATACACCCCAGAGAGTTGCATGCCACAAAAATGCTTATATTAATAACAGCATGTTTTTAACAGATGACTGACTGAGCAAGCACACACACACAATAAATTACATTCACACAACATTTAAATTGTATTCCAGTCAATTGACTATTTTATGGCAAGGAAAATTACTTAGCTACATCCATACAAAAATATGATTGAATCTCGCAAATTTAATGTTAAAAATAATAAGCAATAATGTAATAAGTTTTTGCATAACTTTGTCATTTGGGAATGTAAAAATAACCAGTAAAACTACAAAGGAGGGAAATGTTATCACAACAGTCAAGACAGTGCTTCTCTCTGGAGAGAATGTAATGGGACTGTCATCAGGAAACAGCACGTGGTTGAGGGAGTACTTTTCATGTAACTGCACTGTTTTATTTCTTGACCTAGGTAGAGATTACAATGGTTGTTGCTTTATAATTACTTGTTAAGATGCTCACATTTTATGTATTTCCTGTATGTGTATTTCAGTATAAGACAAATACATTCTAAAGGGAATGACAAAAAGTGTAATGGGTTCTTAGAAGAGATGAAGAACAAGTATTAGGACACTGACAGTACTAATTTTAGAAGCAGCAGCAAGTTTAGGAAGTGTTTTTTTTTTTCCTATTCAGGAAGGAAAGTGATTTAGTTGAACTTAGGGAAATGTTTAGCAGTCGCTGAAAAGAATTTTACTAATATTTCATTAAAACCCAGAAATCATTTACTGAAGCTGCATTTGAATTACAGAAACTTCCAGGTAAAATGGGAGAATAAGCCCTTGCATGACTATCTAACAAAACAAAATATATAAACTATGACGAGGTACCACCTCACACTAGTCAGAATGGCCATCGTTAAAAAGCCGACAAAGAACAAATGCTGGAGAGGATGTGGTAAAAAGGAAACCCTCCTACACTGTTGGTCGGAATGTAAATTGGTGCAGCCACAATGGAGAACAGTATGGGGGTTCCTTAAAAAAACTAAAAATAGAACTTACATTTGACACAGGAATCCCACTCCTGGACATATACCCAGAGTAAACAATAATTCCAAAAGATACATGCACCCCCCATGCTCACTAAAGCACTATTTACAATAGCCAGGACACAGAAGCAACCTACATGTCCATCAACAGAGGAATGGATGCAGAAGATGTGGCACATACATACAATGGAATATCACTCAGCCATTAAAGGGAATGAAACCGTGCCATGTTCAGAGATGTGGATGGGCCTAAAGACAGAGTGAAGTCAGTCAGAAAGAGAAAAATATTGCATATTAATGCATACATGTGGAATCGAGAAAAATGGAACAGATGAACCTATTTGCAAAGCAGAAATAGAGACACAGACAAAGAGAACAAACGTACGGAATCCAATGGGGCGAGGGGGAAGGTGGGATGAATTGGGAGATTGGTACTGACACTATAACGAGAACCTACTGTATAGTACTTCCCTGGTGGGAAGTGCTCTAGGGCTGTATAGGGCTTCCCTGGTGGCTCAGAGGTTACAGCGTCTGCCTCCAATGCGGGAGACCCAGGTTCGATCCCTGGGTCAGGAAGAGCCCCTGGAGAAGGGCGTGGCAACCCACTCCAGTATTCTTGCCTGGAGAATCCCATGGACGGAGGAGAATGGTAGGCTACAGCCCATGGGGTCGCAAAGAGTCGGACACAACTGAGCGACTTCACTTGACTTCACTGTATAGCACAGAGAACTCTGCTCGGTCCTCCGTGGTGACCTAAATGGGAAGGAAATCCAAAAAAGAGGGGACATACATACACACTCAGCTGATTCACTTTTCTGTACACCTGAAACTAACACAACACTGTAAAGAAACTATACGCCAGTAAAAATTTTTTTGAAAGAAAGAAATAACATACAACTTAAAAAAATTTTTTTTCCACTGAGATAACCTCTCAGGTTTTCCTTTGAATTTAGATTTTGCTATTGCTGTTATACTTGCAGCTGAATCTTATACCATCCCATAAGACTAGTTGGGCCCCACCATGATAGCCACCAAGCAGACGACCCACAAACTGCAGAAAAATTATACCAAAGAAATTCTCACACTGTTAAGAAAGTTCTAGGACCCACAACAGATTTTCCAACCTGGGGATCTGGCAAAGGGACTGAGAACCCCCAGGAATTTGACTTTGGAGGCCAGTGGGATTTCATTACAGAACCTGCACAGGACTAGGGAAACAGACTCTTGGGGGGCACAAACAAAATCTTATGTGCACCAGGGCCCAGGAGAAAGGAGCAATGTTCCCATAAGAGACTGAGCCAGACTTGCCTATAAGTGTCCAGGAGTCTCTGGTGAAGGTGTGGGTCAATAGTGGTCTACTGCAGGGCCAGGAGCACTGAATACAATCCTGTAGCCATAAGTCCTTTTGAAGAAGGTCACCATTACTGGCATTACTCCTACAAAGTTTGGCCTCAGGTCAAACACCCACCCATCAACAGAAAATTGGATTAAAGATTTACTGAGCATAGCCTAGTAAACTAAGACTATGGCATCCAGTCCCATCACTTCATGGCAAATAGATGGGGAAACAGTGGAAACAGTGACAGACCTTATTTTGGGGGGCTCCAAAATCACTGCAGATGGTGCCTGCAGCCATGAAATTAAAAGACACTCCTTGGAAGGAAAGTTATGACCAACCTAGATAGCATATCAAAAAACAGAGATATTACTTTGCCACCAAAGGTCCATCTAGTTAAGGCTATGGTTTTTCCAGTGGTCATGTATGGATGTGAGAGCTGGACTATAAAGAAAACTGAGTGCTGAAGAATTGATGCTTTTAAACTGTAGTCTTGGAGAAGATTCTTGAGAGTCTCTTGGACTACAAGGAGATCCAACAAGTCCCTCCTAAAGGAAATCAGTTCTGAATACTCATTGGAAGGATGATGCTGAAGCTGAAACTCCAATACTTTTGCCACCTGATGTGAAGAACTGATTCACTGGAAAAGACTCTGATGCTGGGAAAGATTGAAGGCAGGAGGAGGAGGGGACAACAGAGGATGAGAATGTTGGATGGCATCACCGACTCAATGGACATGAGTTTGAGTAAGCTCCGGGAGTTGGAGATGGACAGGGAAGCCTGGCATGCAGCAGTCCACGGGGTCGCAAAGAGTCAGACATGACTGAGAGACTGAACTGAACTGAGCATGGCCCCACCCATCAGAACTAGACCCAGAGTCCCCCACAGTCAGTCTCTCCCAACAGGAAGCTTCCACAAGCCTCTTATCATTACCCATCACAGGGCAGACAGAATGAAAACCACTATCACAGAAAACTAACCAACTGATTGCATGGCTTATAGCCCTATCAAACTTAGTGAAACTATGAACCATGCTGTGTAGGGCCACCCAAGACAGTGGGTCATGGTGGAGAGTTCTAACTAAATGTGGTCTACTGGAGAAGGGAATGGCAAACCACTTCAGTATTCTTGCCTTGAGAACCCCATGAACACTATGAAAAGGCAAAAATATATCACACTGAAAGATGAACTCTGCAAGTTGGTAGGAGCCCAATATGCTACTGGAGAACAGTGGAGAAATAACTCCAGAAAGAATGATGTGACAAAGCCAAAGCAAAAACAACACCCAGCTGTGGATGTGACTGGTGATGGAAGTAAAGTACAATGCTGTAAAGAGCAATATTACATAGGAACCTGGGATCTTAGGTCCATGAATCAAAGTAAATTAGAAATGGTCAAACAGGAGACGGCGAGAGTGAACATCAACATTTTAGGCATCAGTGAACGAAAATGGACTGGAATGGATGAATTTAATTCAGATGACCATTATGTCTGCTACTGTGGGCAAGAATCCCTTAGAAGAAATGGAGTAGCCTTCATAGTCAACAATGGAGTCCAAAATGCAGTACTTGGGTACAATCTCAAAAATGACAGAATGATTTCTGTTTCCAAGGCAAACCATTCACTATCACAGTGATCCAAGTCTATGCCCCAACCACAAATGCCGAAGAATCTGAAGCTGAACAGTTCTATGATGACATACAAGACCATCTAAAACTAACACCAAGAAAAAATATTATTTTCATCATACGGTACTGGAATGCAAAAGTAGAAAGTCAAGAGATACCTGGAGTAACAGGCAAGTTTAGCCTTGGAGTACAAAATGAAGCAGGGCAAAGGCTAATAGAGTTTTGCCAAGAGAACGCACTTGTCCTAGCAAACACCTACTTTGAACAACACAAGAGATGACTCTACACATAAGTATCACTGATATCCATGTGTATTGATGGTCAATACCAAAATCAGGTTGATTATATTCTTTGCAGCCAAAGATGGAGAAGCTCTATACAGTCAGCAAAAACAAGACTGGGAGCTGACTGTGTCTCAGATCATGAACTCCTTATTGCCAAATTCAGACTTAAATTGAAGAAAGTAGGGAAAACCACTGAATCATTGAATTATGACCTAAATCAAATCCCTTATGACTATACAGATAAAGTGATAAATAGATTCAAGGGATTAGATCTGATAGACAGAGTGCCTGAAGAACCATGGATGGAGGTTCATGACATTATACAGGAGGCAGTGACCAAGACCATCCCCAAGAAAAAGAAAGGCAAAAAGGCAAAAAGGAAAGATATACCCATCTGAATGCAGAGTTCCAAAGAATAGCAAGGAGGGATAAGAAAACCTTCCTAAGTGATCAATGCAAAGAAATACAGGAAAATGACAGAATGGGAAAGACCTCTTCAAGAAAATGAGAGATACCAAGGGACTATTTCATGCAAAGATGGGCACAATAAAGGACAGAAATGGTATGGACCTAACAGAAGCAGAAGATATTAAGAAGAGGTGGCAAAAATACACAGAAGAACTATACAAAAAAGATCTTCACAACCCAGATAACTACAATGACGTGGTCACTCACCTAGAGCCAGACATCCTGGAATGCGAAGTCAAGTGGGCCTTAGAAAGCGTCACTACAGACAAAGCTAGTGGAGGTGATGGAATTCCAGGTAAGCTATTTTAAATCCTAAAAGAGGATGCTGTGAAAGTGCTGCACTCCATATGCCAGCAAATTTGGAAAACTCAGCAGTGGCCAGAGGACTGGAAAAGGTCAATTTTCATTCCAATCCCAAAGAAAAGTAATGCCAAAGAATGTTCACACTACTGCACAATTGCACTCATCTCACAGGCTAGCAAAGTAATGCTCAAAATTCTTCACCAGTATGTGAACCATGAACTTCCAGATGTTCAAGCTGGATTGAGAAAAGGCATAAAAAACAGGAATCAAGTTGCCAACATCCATTGGATCATCAAAAAAGCAAGAGAGTTCCAGAAAAACATCTACTTCTGTTTTACTGACTACGCCAAAGTCTTTGACTGTGTGGATCATAACAAACTGTGGAAAATTCTTAAAGAGATGGGAACACCAGACCACCTTACCTGCCTCCTGAAAAATCTGTATGCAGGTCAACAAGCAACAGTTAGAACAGAACATGGAACAGCAGACTGGTTCCAAAGTGGGAAAGGAGTACGTCAAGGCTGTATATTGTCACCCTGCTTATTTAACTTATATGCAGAGTACATCATATGAAATACCAGGCTGGATGAAGCACAAGCTGGAATCAAGATCACCAGGAGAAATAACAATAACCTCAGATATGCAGATGACACCACCCTTATGGCAGAAAGCAAAGAACTAAAGAGCCTCTTGATGAAAGTGAAAGAGGAGAGTGAAAAAGCTGGCTTAAAACTCAACATTCAAAAAACAAAGATCATGGCATCCAGTTCCATCAATTCAAGACAAGTAGATGAGAAAACAATAGAAACAGTGACAGACTTTATTTTCCTAGGCTTCAAAATCACTGTAGATGGTGACTGCAGCCATGAAATTAAAAGATGCTTGCTCCTTGGAAGAAAAGCTATGATCAACCTAGACAGAATATTAAAAAGCAGAGACATTACTTTACTGACAAAGGTCCGTCTAGTCAAAGTTATGGATTTTCCAGTAGTCACATATGGATGTGAGAGTCGGACCATAAAGAATGCTGAGTGCCAAAGAATTGATGCTTTTGAACTGTGGTGTTAGAGAAGACTCTTGAGAGTCCCTTGGACAACAAGGATATCCAACCAGCCCATCCTAAAGGAAATCAGTCCTGAATATTCATTGGAAGGACTGATGCTAAAGCTGAAGCACCAATTCTTTGGCCACCTGATGCGAAGAACTGACTTACTGGAAAAGACCCTCATTCTGAGAAAGATTGAAGGAAGGAGGAGAAGGGGACAACAGAGGATGAGATGGTTGGATGGCATCACTGACTTGATGGACATGAGTCTGAGCAAAGCTCCAGGAGTTGGTGATGGACAGGGAGGCCTGGCACGATACAGTCCATGGGGTCACAAAGTCAGACACAACTGAGCGACTGAACTGAACTGATGAGACTAGTTTGTATTACTGGTTTCTCACATCAGTTTTCCTTCAGGGGCTTTTTCTCCTTTACTTGATGATTTTAAGTATGGTAGGAATATTTAATATACTTAGACATACTTCTACTTGGAGACATCTGAATGCACTTCCAATTTATTTGTATTTAATTTTTATTAACGAATTTTTGTTTTTCCTACTCTTATACTTCTAATATGATGGCAGATACCTTTATTCAAAGTCTTTCTTTGCATCCCTACCTTGAAAGCTACCTTTTGATTTTGAATCTGGGGAAACTAAGCTTGTGTTCTTCTTTCAAGCTAAGCTGAGACTTTTGCTTTGCCACCGAATTTCTGTTGGAGATAAATCCAAGTTCCTCCTTTTTATTCTACTTGGATTCATATAGGTATTTTTCAACTTTACCTCTGATGTATATGAGTCAGTTTTCAAAAGGCCTGGGTATCTCTCTTTTAATTTTTCTTCTGGTAGAAAGAAGAGATTTTTCATTTTCTTCACTGGCATGGCTTCTTGCCGGTGTTCCTCTAAAGGTGGTATTTGGTCCTCTTCTGTTATTGACAGCCTAGAAACAGTGGACAATGGCGTATCTGTTTCCTTTGATGGCACATCAGTTTTAGGAGCAACAACACTTGAATCATCTTTTCTTGACTGGTTCAAAGTTGGTAGAGTCAGGCCTTTCTTATCACCATTATCATCATTATCCAGTAACTAGAAAATATATCAATAAGCTACCAATTAATCATTACCAATTAAAAATATTTAAAACTAACAAAACTGGACGTAAAATCATTTGTACTTTTATCCTTTATTATAAAAGTTACCATCAATATTTATAAATTATTACATTCCTTAAGAGTTGAGAAATTCTCTACCTGCCTGCAGCCATGGACTACAGAGATTACCCATAAAAATGACCATACTGCATTATGAAGCAGTAGTTCTCATATATTCATATTTTATAAATCAGCAACATCTCAAAGGAGGAAAATTAAGGTGTCTGATATTTTACTGTTACTATACTATCACCAATATATCATAACAAAAGAAATTTTGATAGCAAAATAATACAAAGAACAATATCATAAAAATCACAATTATATAACAAAAAAAGAAATTTTAATAGTAAAATACTACAAGTAATAGTATCATAAAAGAAATGATAAAAGTCTGTTAAGACAAGTAAATTTAGCTGTATGAGAAGCTCCCTATATTGCCTTTTTTGTCTCTTCTTGGACTATGGAAAACAGTGTATGTTGACTCCTCAACTGGTATTTGGGGAGCCAGTGGCCCAAGAATAGAAATCATTAGGTCCTATTTTTCAAGTAGTACAAAAGAACCTTTTATATTTTATTGGTTTTCATAAGGGTCCACTGGTTTTTGGAACTGATATCTTCTGTAAAATTAGCTAAAGAGTAAATATTATGTTAAATATATTATACAATATAGACTATTATTATGGAGATTGCATATTACAGAGAGTATATAGTTACAGAGAAAAAGTACAGAATGTAGTTAGGTCTGTGGCATCCATATCTGAGATGTAGAACTTCATGATTTTAACTTGTTTCCCCTCTTTGGTTCATAAACACCTTTTGTCCCCTATAGTCATATATACTTTAAAATGTTACAATTTAATGCTGAAACTTCCCCTTTAACAGTATAATTTAACTTAAATGAAACACGTAACTGTACAAATATTGCTGTATCAGAAATAACCATGAAGACCTAAATAACTTCTTGAGTGCTTTTTTCCTTTCATCCATTAATATTTTCTGTTTACAAATATTTCACCCCGTTATAAAACAGTAACTATTAGAAATTCTCTTTCAAATTTCCTTACCTCACTTGGAATAGTTTCAGCTTGCTCCTTTATTAGGGAGATACCTGTTAAGAAATTTATAGAAGTATTTTATTATATATAAAATAATAAACATTATGCATTAATAAAATATCATTACAATTTTTCTCACCAAGAATAAGAACAATTTAAATCAAAGCAGCTATTCAAACATAGACACTATATACTTACAATAACAGGCTGACGAATCTCTAGGAAGATGGAGGAGTAAATGAACAAGTATAAAGTGAAAAAGTATAATATGATAACACTTCAGATACATCAATATAAGACATTGAAACAGGCATATAATATTGGTTGTTCAGTCACTCAGTCATGTCCAACTATTTGCAAACCCATGGACTGCAGCCTGCCAGGCTTCCCAGTCCTTCACCATCTCTCGGAACTTACTCAAACTCATGTCCATTGAGTTGGTGATGCCATCCAACCATCTCATCCTTAGTCGTTCCCTTCTCCTCCTGCCTTCAATCTTTCCCAGGATCAGATTCTTTTCTAATGAGCCAGCTCTTTGCATCAGGTGGCCAAAGTACTGGGGCTTCAGCTTTAGCATCAGTCCTTCCAGTGAATATTTAGGACTGATTTCCTTTAAGATTGATTGGTTTGATCTCCTTGAAGAACAACACCACAGTCCAAAGTTGGAGAAGAGTTTTCTCTGACACCACAATTCAAAAGCATCAATTCTATTGGTGCTCAGCCTTTTTTATGGTCCAATTCTCACATCCACACATGACTACTGGAAAAACCATAGCTTTGACTAGATGGATCTTTGTCGGTAACATAATATCTCTGCTTTCTAATATGCTGTCTAGGTATGTCATAGCTTTTCTTCCAAGGAGCATCTTTTAATTTCATGGCTGCAGTCACCATCTGCAGTGATTTTAGAGCCCAAGAAAATAAAGTCTTTCACTGTTTCCATTGTTTCCCCATCCATTTGCCATGAAGTGATGGGACTAGATGCCATGATCTTTGTTTTTTGAATGTTGAGTTTTAAGCCAGCTTTTTCACTCTCCTCTTTCACTTTCATCAAGAGGCTCCTTAGTTCTTCTTTGCTTTCTGCCATAAGGGTGGTGTCATTTGCATATCTGAGGTTATTGATATTTTTCCTGGCAATCTTGATTCCAACTTGTGCTTCACCCAGCCTGGTATTTCATATGATGTACTCTGCATATAAGTAAAATAAGCAGGGTGACAATATACAGCCTTGATGTACCCCTTTCCCAATTTGGAACCAGTCCATTGTTCCATGTCCAGTACTAAATGTTGCTTCTTGACCTGCATACAAGTTTCTCAGGAGGCAGGTAAGGTGGTCTGGTGTTCCCGTCTCTTTCAGAATTTTCCACAGTTTGTTGTGATCCACACAGTCACAGGCTTTAGCACAGTCAAGGAAGCAGAAGTAGATATTTTCCTGGAATTCTCTTGCTTTTTCTATGATCCAACGGATGTTGGAAATTTGATCTCTGGTTTTTCTGCCTTTTCTAAATCCAGCTTGAACATCTGAAAGTTCTCAGTTCATGTACTGTTGAAGACTAGCTTGGAAAATTTTTAGCATTACTTTGCTGGCATGTGAAATGCATGTAATTATGCAGTAGTATGAACATTCTTTGGGATTGCCTTTCTTTGGGATTGGAATGAAAACTGAGTATATCTTGCTAAAAATCAAGAGGAAATAAAATAAATCCCAAGATGGTCAGTGATTAAGGTTCGGATTGGAAAAAGAGATTAGAATAAAGGTGTATATAACCAAAGAACTAGGATCTTTCAACAGAAGCTAACTGAAGCACTTACAAAATCTTCCTAGCAATATAAAATATTTCTAGAAATATATTGGCCTTCCCTGGTGACTCAGTCAGTAAAGAGTCTGCCTGCAGTGCGGGAGACCCAGGTTCAGTTCCTGGGTTGGGAAGATCCCCTGGAGAAGGAAATGGCAACCCGCTCCAGTATTCTTGCCTGGAGAATTCCATGGACAGGGGAACCTGGTGGACTACAGTCTATGGGGTCACAAAGAGTCGGACACGACTGAGTGACTAACACTTTCACTTTCACTTTAGAAATATAAACAATACATATTTAGCAAAGAAAAAAATCAAAAAGGGGAAGGGATTAAATACAGAGATAAAATGGAATGCCTAAATCTAATAAAAACAAAATTTAGTAAGGTCACTATTAGCTGCATGACTACTATCAGCTCATTTTTCTGAGCCTTGGTTTTCTCACAAGTAAATCAGATTAGAGACAGTTTATCTTATAGGAATGGTGCAAGTATATATAACGTGTGCAGCAATGTGGCTAAAAGCTTGAGCTCTTGGATCAAACAGACAAGGTTCAAATTAATGACTATGTGACCTCTCACAGACTGATCCTCAGTTTCCTCATCTGTAAAAATGTGGATAAATAATAATAGCATCCTCAGTTGACTGCTGTGAGGACTGATTTATATAATCCAAGTAACATGCCAGGAACACAGTGATCAGTAAATAAATCACTTAGCTGTAACTACAGGAAGCTATTGGAATGCCAAAAGGAAAGAAGTCACCAGAGGATCCAATGGGACCTGAAATAAACTCCTAGGATAATTGAAAAAAAATTAAAGAAAAATAAAGATAGCAACCACCAGTGAGTGGTTAACTCACTAGTGAGAAAGGTTAACTTCCAATATTCAACAGTGATATTAAAGAGGGAAGCTGTTATTCTGCTACAACCTAAAACTTGAATGTTTCAGTTAAAGGGCAGATTAAAGATGAAATAGCTCTGCTAGGCTGGTTGATCCTCGGAGGTTAGGAAATGAATATACTAAAGACTGAGGTAGCTGGAGAAGTAGAATTAGATAAATAACCTGTGGCAAAAACTTATAACAATAAATCATTAATTCACATCAGCAGAATCCAAGATTTTAAAGATAGAGTATTATGCATCTATTTTAACTTACTAAGTGAATCTTTTAATAGATTTTTCTTAAAGCTGCATATACAGTATCTTTTATTAATTAAATATGTTACTGATAATTTGTGGAGAAGGAAATGGCAATCCACTCCAGCGTTCTTGCTTAGAGAGTCCCATGAACAGAGGAGCCTGGTGGGCTGCAGTCTATGTGGTCCCACAGGGTCGGGCACAACTGAAATGACTTAGCATGCACACACACACTGATGATTTGTATAAAGTTCTCAAATTTAATGCTAACTTTATTTCCTGTCCTAATTTTTCCCTTTTCCCTTTCTCTTACAGAAACACATACACACCCTCCACATAAAAGAAATCAATAGGTCTACAGTTAACAATGTTTAACAACACACCTTTTCATAGACTATAGGATAAGATTTAACTTTTTTCTTGTCCTTAAAGGAGGAAAGGAGTATCAAAAATAAAAATAATTCTTTATTGGGTCTAATTTTTTTCTTTGGAGTGTTACAAAATAAATACTATATACCAAGACTATAATGAAATGTATTTTTATTCCCTAACAAAAAATGAAATCTACTTAAAGCAGATTACTGGTTTTCTTTTTGTGATATAACCACCCTGTTTTAATTATCTTAATAATAAATACAAAAGTAAATTAGGTACATAACCTGATGTAACAGTATCTGTAGGTCTCTCTTCCAATTGGCTTTCTAGTATCTCATTGACATTACTTTTCTAGAAGGAAAAAAAAAAAAAAGAAGAAAACATATTAGAGAAATGTTTAAAGAGCTAAAACATTTTTCTCTGCCTTCATAACTTCTTTTAATACTTTTAAAATATTATAGAAGATAAGAAGAATATGGGTTTGTGAGAAAAGCAAACAGTACTATTTTAAATAGTACTAACACCCTGGCTAGGAGCTGATGTTCCGGGGAGAGGAGATCCAAGAATTGATAGGGTTTCTGAATGCATGAGAGAGAAAGATTACAAGACAAATGACATAATGTTTAATTTCATGGGGTGTAAGAGGATATCCACAGGAAACAGATCAGTTGTTTACTGGAATACATTATAGTCTATCAACTGCAAAGTGATATGGATCTTTAAAAAATTTTAAGGAGAATTATACAGTGGGGTGACCACTGGCTCTAATAAAATACTGACTTTTCAATAAGAACCCAAAGTCCAAAGTCCCTTAACCTAAAAGTCCCCCAATTTCCCTAAAATACAAATTCTGTATTAGCAAATGCTAACTGATTCATCTTATCATAGCACAATCCTGCCCAATTATATCAGAGGCTTTGAAAAACAGGAATATGTTTTAAAAAAAATAGGTTTTACTACCATTTCAAGGCTGTGATTTTAGTTAACATTTTATTTATTCACTGAAATCCCTATGAATCCTTTACAGCCAGATAAAAATGTATATATTAGATTGTACTTCTAAATATTAAGCCTTACTTATCTACCTGATAAGGGTCTAGTGTCCAAAATATATAAATAACTCTTACAACTCAACAATAAAAATACAAATAGCTAAATTTAAAAAATAACCAAAGATATAAATAAAAATTTATTCAGAGAAGATACACAAATGGCCAGTATTCACATGAAAAGTTGTTCTCATCATGGGTCATTAAAGAAATGCAAATGAAAACTACAATGAGATACTACTTCAAACCCACCAGGATGGCTATAATTAAATTAAAAAAAAAAATAATAACAAGTTTTGTAGAAGTCATGGACCCCTCATACATTGCTGGTTAAATGTAAAATCATGCTGCTGCTGTGGAAAAGTTTGTCAGTTTCTGAAAAAGTTAAACAGAATTATGATACGATTTAGCAACTGCACTCCTAAGTATATACACAAAAGAATTAAAAACATACATTTACACAAAAAGCTGCACATGACTGTTCATAGCAGCATTATATATAATAGTTAAAAAGTGAAAACAACCAAATGTCCACTAACTAATGAGTGGATTAAAAAATGAGGCATATCCATACAATGAAATATTTGGCAATGAAATGAAGTACTGATACATGCTACAATAGTGATAAACCTTGAAAACACTATACTAAGTGAAAGAAGTAAGTCACAAAGGACCATATATTGTATGATTCCATTTGTATGAAATATCTACAACAAGCCAATCTATAGAGACATAAAGTAGGTTAGTTATTGTTTAGGGCTGGTGGGGCATGGAGGGTTTGGAGGTTATAGGCCAAGAGGTATGGGGTTTCTTTTAGGGGTAATGGTAATATTTTCAAATTTATTACAACAATGGATGCACAACTGTATGAATATACTTAGTGTCACCGAATTGTACACTTAAATTGGTGAATGGTATAGTATCTGAATTATATCTCAACAAAGTTGTTAAAAACTAAACCTTATAAGTAATCAATATTTACTGATCAAATATAACTGATAATGTTATCAGAATATGAAAGTACAGAAACTATGCTCAAATCCTTCAAGCTAGGCTGCAGCAGTATGTGAGCTGAGAACTTCCAGATGTAAGAGCTGGATCCAGAGATCAAACTGCCAACATACACTGGATCATAGGAAAAGTAAGAGAATTCTAAAGAAAAACAGCTGCTTCATTGACTATGCTAAAGCCTTTGACTGTGTGGATTACAACAAACTGTGGAATATTCTTAAAGAGATGGGAATACCAGACCACACTATCTGCCTCCTGAGAAACCTGTATGCTGGTCAAGAAGCAACAGTTAGTACTGGACATGGAACAATGGACTGGTTCCAAATCGGGAAAGAAGTACATCAAGGCTGTATATTGTCACCCTGCTTATTTAACTTATATGCAGAGTACATCATGAGAAACGCTGGGCTGGAGGAAGTACAAGCCGGAATCAAGATTGCCAGGAGAAGTATCAATAATCTCAGATATGCAGTTGACACCACCCTCATGGCAGAAAGTGACAAGGAAGTAAAGAGCCTCTTGATCAAAGTGAAAGAGGAGAGTGAAAAAGCTGACTTAAAACTCAACATTCAAAAAACAAAGATCATGGCATCTGGTCCCATCATTTCATGGCAAATGATGGGGAAACAATGGAAACAGTGAGAGACTTTATTTTCTTGGGTTTCAAAATCACTGCAGATGGTAACTACAGCCTTGAAATTAAAAAGATGCTTGCTCTTTGGAAGAAAAGCTATATCTACATCCAGATAGCATATTAAAAAAGTAGAGACATTACTTTGCCAACCAAGGTCTGTATTTTCCCAGTAGTCATGTATGGGTGTGAGAGCTGGACCACAAAGAAAGCTGAGTACCAAAGAACTGATGCTTTTGAATTGTGGTGATGGAGAAGACTCTTGAGAGTCCATTGGACAGCAAGGAGATCAAAACAGTCAATCCTAAAAGAAATCAACCCTGAATATTCATTGGAAGGATTGATGCTGAAGATGAAGCTCCAATACTTTGGCCACCTCATGCAAAGATCCCACTCATTGGAAAAGATCCTGATGCTGGGAAAGATTGAGGGCAGGAAGAGAAGGGGATGACAGAGGATGAGATGGTTGAATGGCATCACTGATTTAGTGAACATGAGTTTGAGCAAACTCTGGGAAAAAGCAAAGGACAGGGAAGCCGGGTGTGCTGCAGTTCATGGGGTCATAAAGAGTCAGACATGACTTAGCAACTGAACAACAACAAGAGAGGGAAAAATAAGCAGTGTCTGATCATTATTTATTTAATTGGAGAAGAATTACTGTACAATATTGTGATGGTTTTGCCATACATCAATATGAATCAGCCTTGGTAAACTTGTGTCCCCTCCATCCTGAACTCGCCTCCTACCTCCCTCCCTACACTATCCCTCGAGCTGTCACAGAGCCCTGGCTTTGGGTGCCTGCTTCATGCACCAGTTATCTGTTTCACACATAATAATGTATGTGTTTCAATGCTCTCCCATCAAGTCATCTCACCCTCTCCTCCTCCCACGGAGTCCAAAGTCCGTTCTTTCCATCTGTGAGTACAGGGCAGCAAAGGAGACACAGACACAAAGAACAGGCTTTTGATCATTATTTTTAACTATCACAAATTTTAAATAAAAATCTATATATGAAACAATGTATTATGTTAATTACCTTAGATTCTTTACATTCTAATCCTGGGGTAAGAAGTCCTTCTATATAGCTAGCTTTTTCTGTCCATGTACTTAGATGTCTATATTCTTTTTTCATTTTTTCCAGCCTAAAGAAAGAAATCAGTCACAGACTTAAAAAGTGACAGAAGAATATATATGGTATGAATCAAAGAACAACATATACAGTAAGATACATTTATATAAAGTTCTTAAAGAAAAAATCAACAATATATTGTTTAAAGATACAAAGGTAAAAGAATGGTTACAATAAAATTCAGAGTGGTAGTTTCCTGGAGAGGGATGTAATCTCATAAGGGCACATAAAATACATTATAATATTGGTAATGTTGTATTTCTTAACCCTATGTTGTAAATATCTAGGCAATGGTCTTATTATTTTTAAGTTATACACATATATTTTAGAAATTATTCTATATATATTGGTTTCATTATGTAAACAATATATACATATTTTTAAAATTATTCAGTTCATATATCTCTTCAGTAATAAAATAAATAAAAAGATGAGAATTTTGTTTCTAATCCAAGAAATTTCAAAAGACTTTCATAATCGAAATATATAATTGACAAGAATTAAATGGAAAAGAGGAAATGTTTCTCAATTTATTTCATGAGGACATTGACCTTGATAATAAAGCATAACAAGGACATTACAAAAAAGGAAAATTAGTTTAATCTCACTCACAAACATAGATGCAAATCTTACAAATAAAACACAATTTTAGTACAAAAAATCTAGTGGTATAAGGAAAAGATAATATACCATGAACAAGCTGGCTTTATTCCAGGAATATAGGGATATTTTGACATTAACAATAAAACATATAATTTACATACAATTTAGCTGATTAAAAGAGAAAAATAATTTGGCAAAATCCCATGGCCATGTATGATTAAAATAAAAAACTCACAGAAAACGAGGAAGAGAAGGAAATAATTTACTTTATTTGGTATAAGACATCAGCAAAAAAAAACTACATAGATAATGTGTTTGGTTTTTTAATGCTAGGAGTTTTGCCATGAAAGATCCTAAACAAAGATATCCACTATTTATAACAGACATTAACTGGAGCTTCTAGCCAGCACAGAATGACAAGAAAAAGTTACAGACTAAGGACTGGGAACAAAGAAACAACTGTTATTACTTATAGATGATTATTTTTAAAAAATCCCCCCAAATGATACCACAACAAAGTATTATGAATATAAAGTTTTGCAAAACAAGGAAAACTACAAGATGATGATAGAAGCAGTGACAGTATAGTTTTTGAATCTTCCCAAATATCTACATGAAAACTCACAGTATCTGGCTAGCATACCCCAAAATTTATAGGCAACATTTACAACCAAATCATGTGACAAGGTTTTCCTATTAACCCCATACACATAAGACCTTCATGGTATCAGTGAATATATGGGAGAAAGCAATAGGTATAACAGGGGCACCTGATGAATGTGAGAATAAGTCATCCCCAAATAGCCAACAGGCAGTCACAAGAAAGCACAGCCAGCCAGTTTGAGAACAGCAGCTGAAACTGGGAGGGTTTTGCTCATTTCATTAGTGGCCACAGGACTGGAAAAGGTCAGTTTTCATTCCAATCCCTAAGAAAGGCAATCCCAAAGAATGCTCAAACTACCACACAATTGCACTCGTCTCACACACTAGTAAAGTAATGCTCAAAATTCTCCAAGCCAGGTTTCAGCAATACGTGAACCATGAACTTCCAGATGTTCAAGCTGGATTTAGAAAAGGCAGAGGAACCAGAGATCAAATTGCCAACATCCACTGGATCATTGAAAAAGCAAGAGAGTTCCAGAAAAACATCTATTTCTGCTTTATTGACTGCCAAAGCCTTTGACTGTGTGGATCACAATAAACTGTGGAAAATTCTGAAAGACATGGGAATACCAGACCACCTGACCTGCCTCTTGAGAAACCTGTATGCATGCCAGGAAGCAACAGTTAGAATTGCACATAGATCAACAGACTGGTTCCAAACAGGAAAAGGAGTACATCAAGGCTGTATATTGTCACCCTGCTTATTTAACTTGTATGCATCATGAGAAACACTGGGCTGGAAGAAGCACAAGCTGGAATCAAGATTGCCAGGAGAAATATCAATAACCTCAGATATGCAGATGACACCACCCTTAGGGCAGAAAGTGAAGAACTAAAAAGCCTCTTGATGAAAGTGAAAGAGGAGAGTGAAAAAGTTGGCTTAAAGCTCAACATTCAGAAAACTAAGATCATGGCATCTGGCCCCATCACCTCATGGGAAATAGATGGGGAGACAGTGGAAACAGTGTCAGACTTTATATTTTTGGGCTCCAAAATCACTGCAGATGGTGATTGCAGCCATGAAATTAAAAGACATTTACTCCTTGGAAGGAAAGTTAGACCAATGTAGATAGCATATTTAAAAGAAGAGACGTTACTTTGCCAACAAAGGTCCATCTAGTCAAGGCTATGGTTTTTCCAGTGGTCATGTATGGATGTGAGAGTTGGACTGTGAAGGAAGCTGAGGGCCGAAGAATTGATGCTTTTGAACTGTGGTGTTGGAGAAGACTCTTGAGAGTCCCTTGGACTGCAAGGATATCCAACCAGTCCATCCTAAAGGTGATCAGTCCTGGGTGTTCATTGGAAGGACTGATGCTGAAGCTCAAACTCCAATACTTTGGCCACCTCAGGCAAAGAGTTGATTCACTGGAAAAGACCCTGATGCTGGGAGGGATTGGGGGCAGGAGGAAAAGGGGATGACAGAAGATGAGATGACTGGATGGCATCACTGATCCAATGGGCAGGAATTTGAGTAAACTCCAGGAGTTGGTGATGGACAGGGAGGCCTGGCGTGCTGCGATTCATGGGGTCGCAAAGAGTCGGACATGACTGAGCAACTGAACTGAACTGAAGGACTTGCCATAGATGTTTGCCCAAGGCTCAGCACAGTGTATGCAAATTTGTACATCTCCCAGTCCTTCCCCAAGAAATGCTTACTTGAATTCTGTAAAAGCTGCTGCTTGAGGGTCAGGCCTCTAATTTAGCATGCTTCTAGGAAACCAGGAAAGCTAGCAGACTCCACATCTCCCTTCTCTCCTAGCCTGATCCAGATCACCAGTATCCCCAAGGAAAGAGCTTGCACACACAGTGGCACCCCAGATTTTGTGGCTGCCATCGGAGGCACAGGTCCCCGGATTGCCTGATGTCATAGTCAACAGGGTTTGCATTTTCCAGTCCACAGGACTACAGCACACAAAGAAGAAGTTCTTAATGGGTACAGGAGCTACCAACAATGTGCGTATACACACAGACGGAGCACAGAGAGAACAGGAAAAAAAAGTCTTACCAGTTTCTCCTTGGAAGGGTTCTAACTACATACTTTACCAGCATCTACCTGGGGGGTTAGCCTTCCAATCAGCCTGAGTGTAGGTGCTGACTGAAGTCCTCCCATTTGGGATACTGACAAGTCTTGACACACCCTCAAGTCTTGGGAAGGTCACTAAAAACAAAGAAGGTAACTGGGACAGTCACAAAGGTGTGAGGGACAACCAAGAACTTGGACTAGGCTGATGATAAGGTTCATTTCCTACATGAGACCACAATAGGAAAACTAACAGAGGTGGTTGTTTTATCTAATGTTCAGGAACCAACATGGAGAGTTAGGAAAATGAAGTAAGAGAGGAGTAAGTCCTAAAAAAAAGAATAAAACTCCAGAAACATAAGTTCTAAACAAAAGAAGAAGATAAAACTCTAGAAACAGACATAAATGAAACAGAAATAAGTGGCTTACCTGATAAAGAAATCAAAATAATGCTCATAAAGATGTTCATCAAGGTCAGAAGAAAAATTCATGAACAAAGTGAGAATTTCACATAGAGGCAGAAAATACTAGAAAGTATCAAACAGAAATCACAGAGCTGAAGAATACAATAACTGAAAAAAATTCAACAGAGAGATTAAGAGCAAACCAGATGATTCAGAAGAAAGGATCAGTGAATGTGAAGACAAAGCAATGAAATTAATCCAATCAGAGAAGCAGAAAAGGATGAAAAAGAGAGAAGACAGCTTAAGGAAGTTATGATACACCATCAAGTAGACCAATATATTTATTACAGGGGAGGGAACTAGAAGGAGAGACAAAGAAAGGGACAGAATGCCTACGCAAAGAAATAATGACTGAAAACTTCCCTAACCAGAGGAAAGAAGCAGACACCAGATCCAGGAAGTCCAGACGGTTCCCAATAAAAGTAATCCAAAAGACTCACACTGAGTAACATTAAAATTAAACTGCTAAAAATGAAAGACAAGGAGAGAATCTTAAAAGCAGCAAGAGAAAAACAATTTGCTATGTACAAAGAAGCCACCATAAGACTATGAACAAATCTTTTAGCAGAAACTTTGTAGGCCAGAAGAAAGTGGCAATCATACACTCAAAGTGCTAAAAGAATAAAATGGACAACCAAATAAATCAGCCAAAGACCATAACAAGAGACAAAAATGTCTTGTTTACTAACAAGACATTGTAAATCAGTTCAGTTCAGTCACTCAGTCATGTCCAACTCTTTGCAAGCCCATGAACTGCAGCACACCAGGCCTCCCTATCCATCACCAACTGCTGGAGTCTACCCAAACCCATGTCCATTGAGTTGGTGATGCCATCCAACCATCTCATCCTCCATCGTCGCCCTCTCCTCCTGCCCTCAATCTTTCCCAGTATCAGGGTCTTTTCAAATGAGTCAGCTCTCCACATCAGGTGGCCAAAGTACTGGAGTTTCAGCTTCAACATCATTCCTTCCAATTAATACACAGGACTAATCTCTTTTAGGATGGACTGGTTGGATCTCCTTGCAGTCCAAGGGACTCTCAAGAGTCTTCTCCAACACCACAGGTCAAAAGCATCAATTCTTCGGCACTCAGCTTTCTTTATAGTCCAACTCTCACATCCATACATGACTACTGGAAAAACTACAGCCTTGACTAGACGGACCTTTGTTGACAATCAATTTACAATTTAGAATTGTAAATCAACCATATTCCAATAAAAATTATAAATAAATAAATGTTATTGAGGGCTTCCCAGATGGCACAAGTGGTAAAGAATCCACCTACATGCAGGAGACGTAAGAGATGCGGGTTTGATCCCTGAGTGGGGACGAAACCCTGGCAACTCACTACAGTATTTCTGCCTGCAGAATCCCATGGACAGAGGAGCTTGGAAGGCTGCAGTCCATAGGTTTGGAGAGTCAGACACAACTGAAGCAAATGAGCACACATGCACAAACGTCATTAAAAGAATAAAACATGACTAAGGGAAAAAGAGGTTTCTTGATGACTCAATTCAATGTTTGTGAATTAATTTATAAGTCAAGTAAACTATGCATACACATAAACACTATTTTTAAAATATTCAAGAGTTCTATTTCTGGCAATGATGGAACAGGTTACTTCAGACATACCATCTCACTGGACAACTGAAAAAAACTGGACAAAATATTTAAAATTTTTTTGTTTGGAAGCATCAGTCAGTTTATAAAGGCAGCAAGCATGTTCAGATCCAAGATTCCAGACAGAAAAGAAGTCTGGAGACTTTGAGCCCATAATTTGGAGCCATTTTCCTTCAAGGTATTTGTGGTGATGAAGAGTTAAGAGCTCTGAGATAAATATGTAAGAATGAGGGAAACCAGAGTTAAGACCCTGCTAAGGATGAGAAGCCGTGGTAAACACCTGGGGTTTCAGTTGGGACCCTAAAGGGTTCTTCCCCAAGAATAAAGGCCTCCTTAAATATTGGACCCTGGGTGCCTCGCACTAGTGTCACTCTTTTTTTTTTTTTAATTTATTTTTTAATTAGAGGAAAATTGCTTTACAATGCTGTGTTGATTTCTGCCATACAACAACACAAATCAGCCATAATTATACACATATCTGCTCCCTCTTGAGCCTCCCTCCCCTTGCCCTATCCAACCACTCTAGGTCATCACAGAGTGCCAGGCTGGGCTCTCTGTGGTTTACAGCAACTTCTCACCAGCTATCCACAGTAAACCATAAAAAGACTACTGTTCACAGGGATGAAAGCCCAAATCACTTCAGTCTCAACTGAATTAAGATGATCTAGGATTGCTTAGTGTTCCTAGGCTAGCTGGCAACCAGATGCAAATGTATTTATATATTATCTGTAAAAAATATATGATCAAGATCCTCAAAGTAGTTCTACAGATTTTCAAATACAATGTTTGGCACTTGATAAAAATAACTAGACATGTGAGAACAGAAAATATGACTAAAAATTATGAGAAGAAAAGCCAACAACAGAAATAAACTTTTAGGAAATCCAAATAATCAAGTTATCAGGGATGAACTTGGAAATAACAACGATTATTATGTTCAAAGAACTAAAAGATAAGATTGGGGATTTTGGCAGAAAAGTGGCACTATGAAATAAATTATGAATTCCATAACTGAAAAGGAAAGAACTGAAATTAAGAATTCAGTTGGCTTAACAACAGATAAAGAACAAAGAAGATTCAATGATTATAAGATCAGTCAGAAGAAAATATCTAAAGCATAGAGAAAAAAAGATGGGAAATATAGAAAAGACCATAAGAGACCTATAAAATCTATTGTTGAGTGAAGAGGCAGAGCAAATATTATACTTTCTCCCTTATAATGCATTCTCACCCCTTTTTTTCCCATGTCATTGACTTTTTACCACAAACCCTTATATATGCTAAAGCAAAACTCTGGAATAACCTCTGGGCACATGAAATATCACCATGATGAAGTTTTCCAGACTAAAAGCAAGCCCATGTCTCAAAGGAAAAAATTAATATATAAATAATACATAAATAAGCTGAAAATTTTGTTTTGTTTTGGTTTGGTTTTTTACCTTTCCCGGGGTTTTTGCTGAAGTTTTTCAAGTTGCACAACAGATGGCTGGTTGGACTGGGATGTTGTAGTTGGCATCCCAACAGTAACATTCAGGTCTGGGGATAAGAATGCTGGATATGCTATTGGCTGTGGTATAATAACATTTCTGGAAAATGATAATAAAGTTAAATATCAAAATTATACAAAAGTACACTTCTAAAATTCATGTTAGCTATTACTTTTGAATCACTTTCTGTTTTAAACTGTAAGCTCACATATCCACATTGGACCACTAGAGAACAGAGCTAGGAAAGAGGAAGTCAGAAATACTGAGAGAGTGGCTTTTGAGTACTCCTACTACTAAGATTGTGGGTAGCAAAGATGAGAACGGAGAGAAGGATCTGAAGTTCTAGGGAGATGTAGAAAGCATTTGAGCCCAGATTTCTCTCCCTATATCTAGGTTCAAATCTTTATGTCATGGCCCAGTCAAGTAGACACAAAAAATTAACCATGACAAGTTCATCCCCTTGTCAACTTGGCACCCATAAACATCTCCTTACAGCATGCTTTATTTACAAATGAGAAAATAAAAAGGTCATAATTCATCTTACATGATACAGCTCTCCTTCATACATACAGCCAAAAACTCACTAGCTCCTTCCCTATAAGAGGACGTAAAGCCCTTGGGTGATGTTTACTCTTCTGCTTAATATCCTGAAATTTAAATAACTATGACATAAGGTTAACAATACTTAAATATTATGATATAAAGTGAATACATGTTATGTTACATGATAAGGAAATGAGAGAACAAAAAATTATATATATATATATACACACACACATAAACTTTTTTCCCAGGTTACTGAGTAAATTGGCCAGAGCAGCATACCCAAAGGAATATGTTGTCTCCAAAACTCAAGAACCCCACTAGGTGGTATGACTGTTTTTTGGTTGTAGGAGAGCCCAAACACAATAACTTACCCTTCACCTCAGCAGGAATATCTTAACAAGCCACATGTCTGGATCCCTAAAATTTCACTTAAGTAGTAAAAAAGTGTCAGAGTCGCTCAGTCGTGTTCAGCTCTTTGCAACCCCATGGACTGTAGCCCACCAGGCTCCTCTGCCCATGGAATTCTCCAGGCAAGAATACTGGAGTGGGTAGCCACACCCTTCCCCAGGGGATCTTCCCAACCCACAGACTGAACCCAGGTCTCCTGCACTGCAGGCAGATTTTTTTTTTTTTACCATCTGAGCCACTAGGGAGGTAGAAAGCCCTTGAATTTTATTAGACATTTCCCATCTTCTGACATGCAAATATCTTACCAATAGGTCTACACTAGTGCTGTCACTAGGTCAAATCAGCATGTCATCACTGGAAGGGACAGTGTGATACCTTATATAAGAGAAAGTAATCAAGAGTCCTGTCTACTAAATTATAGAGTTGGGAAGAGATATATCTCTGAGGTAGGACAGAGAAGGTGTACTACTGGTCTTGCCTGTGGAAAGAAAACTATTATGGATGGTCTTTATTAGCAAATATGGAGAAAAAAAGCATTTGTCAAATCAAGAGTTGCAGGCCAGGTACTGAAGATGTGTTAATTCACTCAAGCAATGAAACCACATCTAGTACAGCAGTTGCATTTGGAGTCACCACCTGGTTAAGCTTACAATCATTTACTGTCATTCTCCAAGATACATCTGTCTCAGCACAGGCAAGATAAGTGAGTTGAATGGGGATGTGATGGGAACCACCATCTCTACATCTTTCAAATCCTTATGGTGGTACAAATCTCTGCTATCCCTCCAGTAATATAGTATTACTTTTGGTTTACCATTGGAACCTCTAGTGACTTCCATTTGGTCTTTCCCACTATAACATCCCTCATTCCACAGGTCAAGGGAGATATTCACCAACTGCTGAATATGTCTATTTGTGCATTCTAGAACTGAGAAAATAACTAAAGGATGGATTTGGGGACCAGCTGGGTCCCCTGTGAGATAAATCAGAGTTAAAACTTCCTTGACCACCTTCTCTCTCTAAGCCCCTATTCTAAGTGGTAGATAACAGTGACATTTTGTTGTTGTTCAGCTGCTCAATCGTGTCCAACTCTTTGTGACCCCATGGACTGCAACATGCCAGGCCTCTGAGTCCTTCCCCATCTCCCAGAGCTTGCTTAAATTCATGGCCATTGATTCAGTGATGCCATTCAACAATCTCGTCCTCTGTTGTCACCTTTTCCTCCTGCCTTCAATCTTTCCTAGCATCAGGGTCTTTTCCAATGAGTTGGCTCTTTGCATCTGGTGGCCAAAGTATTGGGGCTCACCTTCAGCATCAGTCCTTCTAATGAACATTCAGGATTGATTTCCTCTAGGATTGACTGGTTTGATCTCCTTGCAGTCCAAGAGACTCTCAAGAGTCTTCTCCAACACCATAGTTCAAAAGCATAAATTCTTCGGCACTCACTTTCTTTATGGCCCAACTCTCACATCCATACATGACTACTGAAAAACCATAGCTTTGACTAGATGGACATTTGTCGGCAAAGTGATGTCTCTGCTTTGTAATATGCTGTCGAGGTTGGTCATAGCTTTTCTTTCAAGGAGCAAGTGTCTTTTAATTTCATGACTGCAGTCACCATCTGCAGAGATTTTGGAGCCCAAGAAAATAAATTCTCTCACTGTTTCCATTGTTTCCCCATCTATTTGCCATGAAGTGATGGGACCAGATGCCATGATCTTCATTTTTTGAATGTTCAGTTTTAAGCCAGCCTTTTCACTCTCCTCTTTCACTTTCATCAAAAAGCTCTTTAGTTCCTCTTCACTTTCTGCCATAAGGGTGGTGTCATCTGCACATCTGAAGTTACTGATATTTCTCCTGGCAATCTTGATTCCAACTTGTGCTTCATCCAGCCCGACATTTCGCATGGTGTACTCTGCATATAATTTAAATAAGCAGGGTGAGAATATAGAGCCTTGACATACTCTTTTCCCAATTTGGAACCAGTCTGTTGTTCCATGTCCGGTTCTAACTGTTGCTTCTTGGCCTGCACACAGGTTTGTCAGGAGGCAGGTAAGGTGGTCTGGTATTCCCATCTCTTGAATAATTTTCCACAGTTTGTTGTGATCCACACAGTCAAAGGCTTTAAATGAAGCAGATGTTTATCTGGAATTCTCTTGCTTTTTCTATGATCCAACGGATGTTGGCAATTTGATCTTTGGTTCTTCTGCCTTTTCTAAATCCAGCTTGAACATCTGGAAGTTCTTGGTTCACGTATTGTTGAAGCCTAGCGTGGAGAATTTTGAACATTACTTTGCTAGCGTGTGAGATTAGGGCAACTGTGCAGCAGTTTGAACATTCTTTGGCATTGCCTTTCTTTGGGATTGGAATGAAAACTGACATTTTCCAGTCCTGCGGCCACTGCAGAGTTTTCCGAATTTGCTGGCATACTGGGGGTGGCATTTTCACAGCATCATCTTTTATGATTTAGGTTACTTTTGTTCACTTGATCTAGAACTTCAATGCTAATACAGATCAAGCAAGAATTTAGTAGACTTCCTGTATATTCTGTTTCCAGGAATACCATGATCGACTATCCAATGCCATGGTTCTGCATGAGTCAGACTACTCTGTTTGCTGCTTGGACTCTGCTGTCCAGCACAGTACCCACACCTACCTTGTGATGCTGGGATCCAATTCCTCCCAATTCATTTAGGTTTTCCTTTCTGATGACTGCAGTTCCCACTGCAAAGTCTACTCAGAGAAGAGCAATCACAGGGCTCTTCAAGGGTGGGGATTCCCTCACAAACTTTTTTCTCAGCTTCATAAAAATCAGTGTGCCTTCTGCAGCCTCCCAGAATAAGTAGGTCTTAAACGACAAATCCCCTCTAACACTATAATCTCCCTAAACCTCCGAATCCCTTCCTCTACATTAAACTAAATTAGGTCTGGTTTTTCAGTTCATTCATAGTGGGTTATCTTTTGGTCCATGTTTCAGTAACCAACACACTGTAAAGAGTTCTATGTAACCCCTCAAGCTGAATTAACACAGAATCTCTACTTAGTCAGCCCATGTCAGTAAATTTTTTATATGATCCAACTTAATAGTCCTGCCACCATTACACCATACGTTAAATATCCTTACACATCCCCTGGATTTTTGTATATATAAATGAGAAAACTCAGGCAGTTCTTTTTAGAGTGTAATGCACTTCCTCGTGGGTCACACTTTGAACCTCACCTTTAGGAGCTTGCTGGGACTTGCATCTAGTTATAAGCCTAAAAGCAAAGAGGGGTTGCGAGGGTGAGTCTTGAGGAGAATCAACATCATCTTGCATGGCAACTGCCTCAGAAGAGGAAGATTACTATTTCCTCAAGCAATACAGAGTTAATCTTCTGAGATGGAGGCAGAAAGCCCACTTTCACTTTTGCTACGGATAAAGACGTTACTGGCAAAGGAGGTATATCAGAATTTGTGGGCTCAGTGTCCCCAGTTTCATCAAGATTTTCTATTTTCCCATTCTAACTTGAAGGTTCCACTTAGTCCCAATCAATACTTTCACTTTAAAAGTTGACACCTTGTGAAGCTGGGAGCTCAACTCGCCTTGTAGTTCAGCCAGCTGCAAGATGAAATTCTGCCTTTGATTGTCAGTAATCTTAGTATTATGGCTACAGGAGCTCAGGGTCTCCTTCAGAACACACATGGATGATTTCAGGTCATTTACACTGGGCTTGAGCTGGGAATTTGAATCCTTGAGCAAACTCATTATGTTCACTAGTTTGACAAAAATGTTTGGAAGTATCAAATATATAGTCACTCATATCTTTGCTTATAAATTGTTGATTAAGGATATCCAATGGTGATATTTTTCACATTGCTATTGCCAGGTCGTGCTGAGGAGTATCAGTGTCTCTTTACCACTAGAAATTGAGTCATTAGAGTCTTTAAATCTAATCAGATTAGAGAGCTAACTTCAGAAAACTCAGAACTAATTCAGAAAACTCAACCTTAAACTTCTGTTTCTCTCAAGCCACTCTCAGTATCAAAATCTGTATTAGTGAGAGGCATTCAGAGAAACAAAACAAGTAAGCTGGAGAGAAGGGGTGGGGGGTGCAGGGGAGAAAGAGAGAGAAGTTCAGGCTCCAGATCCAGGAAGATCTGATGTTTCCATTCAAGTCCAAAGGCAGGAAAAAGCCAACATTTCAGTCAAAGGCTATTACTGGGAAGGAGGAATTCTCTCCTACTCACGGAAAGGGCAGAGTTCTTTGTTCTATTCAGGCTTTCAACTGGTTGGATGAAGCCTACCCAATGAGGGCAACCTGCTTTACTCAGTCTACTGATTTAAATGTTAATCTCATTCAAAACACTCTTACAAAAACATCCAGAATGATGTTTGACCAAATATCTGGGAACCCATGGCCCAGTCAAGCTGACACACAGAATTAACCGTCATACCCATCTAGCCATTGCCTTCTTCCAGACTGTCAGTACCTCTCGTGTAGACTACTGCGATAGCTCCCTCCAGTCCTTGATCTCCAATACTAAACCAGTTCTGTCTATATTCAATCCTATTGACCTCGCTTCAAATTCTTCAACAGCTCTATATCTGAAGTATTTCCAAATTTTCCCAACAAAGAACTCCTGTGGGTAGAGGACAGTGAAGGTGTCTGGAAGCGTAGCTTAATGCAATCAGACACAAACCACATCATTTCCTGGAATCAATCGTTTTGCTCTCTTGAAAATTTATGTGACTTTTAAATTCTACTATATAATATGAGGATGTTAATTTTAAAATAACATTTTCCCTTTCAAAATCTATGAGCAAGGTAACACTCCAGAAAGATGCACCATATTTTCCAGTGCCTTTGCGTTGCCCCGCCACATGTGGGAGGGCTCAAAACAGTAAGCTTCACTCACATTTGAGAAGCATAAACTTACAATGATGAGGGTGGTGATAAAACATTCATTACTTCAGTAAGTAGTTAACAACTGACAATTTTGTTATTTGCTACCATGTTCCAAGTGCTTTATACGTACCTTATTTAACATTACAATAACTCACCTGGGCAGCTGTTATTTTTATTCCGTTCAACAGATGAAGCACAAAGGGCCGAAGTAACTTGCTCGAGGTTGCACAGCTGGCCCATGGGAGAGCCCACATAGTCTGGTTCTGGGGCCTGACCTCCTGACTGCTACGTCTCGCCTGGACTGCTGCTCCAGCCCAGCTCCTACTGCTCCCTGCCTTATTCCTGTGTCCCTGGCAACCCACCACTAACCAGGCACTGCTCTCCATGGAAACACAGCCTCCCGTGGCTCCCACCGTCTGCTCACGTGCCCTCGTCAGGGAGTGTGTCTCCTCAGCCTTACACAACCCGCCTGGTGCACCACTACTCGCCTTCCAAGTCCTATGTCCAGCGCTTTTTCTTCTGTGGATCCTCACTTCATACTTTCCTCCTAACTCCCCTAAAAAGTACAGGAGGCGCCCTGGCTGTGTCCCACGGACCTCATGTTTATCTCTAGGAGGGCTCCATCTCATTCCTATCACCATATTTTTTACATGCTACCTTTGCATTAAACGTGGGGTACAGCAAACATTCAATAAGTGTCTATTCAATCAGTGGATGGACATGAAATAACAATCAATAAACATAAGAAAAATGTTAAACTTTACCATTTCAACAAATCACCAATACCAAATGGACAAAATTTATTTTTAATGATAATGCTCAGTGTTGACAGGACAATCAACTCTTCAGAATATAATTTCCTAGTCTATACCGAATTTCCTCAATCCCATTTCAGGTATTTTCTATTCTTTATTCTTGCATAGCACCATAGATTAAATATCTCTCTCAGGTGCTCATTTTTCTTTGATCTATCTTTACTGTTGAAATTTCAAGACTAATTTACATACTATATTTTAAGTTAGTTTTGGCCTCCTAACGACATTTTTTGACCATAAGCTTTTTTCTGAAAATTTAGAAGTAACAAACGGAGTGTGTGGAAATGGGCATAATGCTACCACACTGCAGAACAGAAAATGCAACTATTAGGCACCTTGATCTTAAAAGTTCCTCACCTCTTTCTACAAAAGGAATATCTCACTGGCCAACTTCCTCACTAGACTTCCACTCCCTTCCGACCTTCAGTCACAAAGTTGACAACCCTTCTCTTCTTATCTCCAGACCTCCTCAACTACTCTCTCCAGGGCTACATCCAGAAACTCAAAATATCTTCCACCTGAGGCAAAACAATTCACTGCTTTCTTTACCTTGGAGACTAGCTCATTCTGGACATGTCTTAAAAACAATCAAGATGTTCCACCAGATGGATTACATGTTTTAAATGACTTTTAATAAGACTTTAACACTTACGTCACAGGGTCTGTTCTTTCTGGAGGTGGTGCAATATCCATAAACATAGATGGCTTAATAATTTTCTGAAGAGGTTTTAACTGAAGAAAGTAATAAGTACATATTAACACTGTTTAGTCACAACTTCAGTTCATCCTAATATGACTATTTCCTGGACTTAAATTATATATATATATATACACACACATATATATATATAAAATTATTTAATATAATGAAATGAGGAGGAAATGAATTAAGAGAGGAAGAAAGAATTAACATTGAGCACTGAGTATACAGTTCATGGAATTTTCCAGGCCAGAATACTGGAGTGGGTAGCCTTTCCCTTCTCCAGGGGATGTTCTCAACCCAGGGATCGAACCCAGGTCTCCCGTATGGCACGCAGATTCTTTACCAGCTGAGCCACAAGGGAAGCCCATATATATAAAAGGAGGAAATTAATTAAGAGAGAAAGAAAGAATTAACATTGAGCATTAAGTATCTGTCAAGAATTTTACATCTTCAATATTATTTAATCCTCTCAATAATTCTATGAGGTAGATAAGTATCTCTATTTTACAGGTAATACTAACGATCAGTAATTTGCTCAAGGGCTACCCAATAGGCATGAGAGCCAGGGTTTGACTGTAACTTTATCTCCTCAGTGCAAGTACTCTTTATACGTTACCATGTTAGGTAAGTAGGGGATATGTAACTGAAAAGTTCACAGACATAAAATCAAGTAGAACTTTTATTAAACTTCCCACTCTTTTCCTTATAATGCCTTCGTTCCTAGTTTTTAGTAGAATCCACCTAAATAAAAGGCAATACCTGCCCAGTTTTATTTGAAAAGGATCTATCTCTGGGATTGTTATATGTTACATTCACACAACACCTACCTCAGAAGTTAGTGTTCATGACCTGTGACTGTAACAAAAGGACTAAACAATTAAGAATCCCTATAAGGCCCAATTCATGATAAGAAAATAGCCAGAATGGACAGAAGGAAAATCAAAGGAAAAAAGAAAAAAAGCTTGTGTCTAACAGCTTTCATCACTACACTACCTACTTGTGATCCAAAATGTATTAAAAAAATAATGATATACCATAGGTAAAACTTAAAAATGCATTTTATAGGGATTTCCGAGTTAACCAGCAGTAGACTTATTTAATGAGACTGATCTACTGACTCTAAATTCCTAATTTAAAAAACCAAGAGTATAAAAAATAGTAAAAGCTGAAAATTAAAGATTATATGTAAAGGATAGGGGTCCTTTCTTCTATACAACAGAAGTACTAATGAGACTGGATTTATAAATGCCCCAAAGCTGTGACAATATCCAGAGATATCAACAGTCCTTTCAAATACTTAATAAGAATATATGTTGGTAGATTATTGGGTAGATTTTTCTAGACCAATTCCTTGAAAAGGTCATTACTGACAATAATTTCCACTATAGAAATCCAGCCTAAGGACAAAATGAAAGAACAGGATAAAGGCTAATGTATAAAAATCTTCACTGCAACTTTGGATACACATAGTAAATTTAAAGAGGTAGGCTTAAGCTAGAAAGATATCTTCTTTGGGCATATTACTTTCTTGATGAATCAAGAAGAGTTGACACTGAAAACAATCATAGTGAGAAAGGACTCCATGTGACTAGAGTACAAAATATCTGAATAACATAAATGATTCCATTTTAATGATTTTTTTTAGATATAAAAATACACACTCACTTCTTGAATATTTAACTTTGTTTTCACATAAGTATGTTTGTACACAGACACTAACACACAAAAGTTTTAAAATAAAGACATCCTGAATAAAATATCATTGTTTAAAAATGTATAAACAATGGTGAAGTTTCACTTCTCCTTAGACTAGAGAAAAATGTCATTCTTTTTAAAAATATTTATTTTAAAGAACATATCAAACTGGAAAGGGAAGAGGCTCAGGAGGATTATATGACTAAAGAGCTGCAACAGAATTATTTTTAAAAGAGGGAAACTAACCTGATGTGAAAATCCATAACCAAAGTTTCCATAGGAGAACATAAATTCCACCTCCACCCTGCAGATAAACTAAACATGCCAAATTTATTTTATTATTTGATCAGAAAGATATTTGAATAGAGTGATATTTTTACTTCACAAATCTTTAAATTAGAAAAACCAAAGCATGAATCTCTTCATTTAAAAAATTTTACAGAAGTAATTGCTATGTAAGAATCTATGGTGTTCTGGAAATGTTAAAACAACATTTTTATGTTAAAGTTATGGAATATTATATGATGAAGATATGAAAAATATCAATTTAAAATTGTTAACAGAATTATGCTGAGATATATACATACATATGTATTCATGGCCACATATATATGTTTTAAGTATTTATTCACACTTTTCCCATCTCCACTTTCATTTTAAGATAAATTTTTTATTTGGAAAAAGTGATTTCATCTCTCTGAACCTCAGCTTGCTCATATGTGAAATGAAGGAGGGAATCAGAGGTTATGACCTCAAATGTTCTTCATTCTTTTTTTATGTTCCTTGTCCTCAATTTGGCTTTTGGAAGGAGAAGCCTCTCAGAATGGATGATCAATTAATCAAGATAATTTTTAAGTACTTAAAAAGAAATTCAGTAAGAACTGTAAACACCAATTTAGAGACTGCTCAAGGAGGAAAATAATTCTTCCTCAATTCTGCAAGTGAGGAACCTGAGGCTATACAGTCAAAGCAGCAAGGAGATGCATTTTACTCTCTTACCCAACGATTTCTAATTTTTGTGTTCACCATTTAGCAGTAAGATAGCAGCAATTTTTTTTTTTAAAGTAGAGATGATTTTTTGAGCAAATATTATACTTTCTCTTTAATATGTTTACATTAACTCAAACAGTGACTGGAAGTGTAACAAAAGAATAAAAACAATATCAGAGCAAAGTTACATGAAATGTGCGCACAAGGCTTTGGAAGTTTCAGTAAAGTTCTTACTGTATTTTTATTCAACATTTGGAGTTCTCCAGCAAAGCACCCTTTCTAGAAAAAAGAAACAAGAAAATTATTAAATATAGAATTACTGATATAGTCATGGTGTCACTTGTAAATTATCTAAATCATTTCATAAATTTAAAAAAATCAGGTAATGATTTTTAGTGCATATATGATTTAATAGCTAAAATACAAAAATTATGAATGTTTGGAAGAAAATAAAACTTCCAGATTGTACCAGAAATAAATGTTAATATGTACATTTATGTTTTAAAGAAAAATGTTCCTACTACTTCTACTTAGAGGAACTGCCAGGCCTACACTCCTTTTGAGGGGTCAACATGGATCAATATGATAGGCTGACTCATGACAGAACTGAGTGCTTCTCTCATCTCTTGGGGACTGTTGGAATCTTTTTACCCAAGGAAATCTTTGGTATTGAGAGGATAGCAGGCAGGAAGGCCAGAGGTCTCCAAATGAAGGAAATAGGCTGCAAGTGTCAGACGTCTATTTTTTCTCTCTTAAGCGGCAGGAAGAAACAAACTAGTGTTACATTTTTTCCCCCTTCTCTATACAAATTTAAAAAGAGGTTTCTCTTAAAATTCTGTGCTGCCATAAGGACACCTGGTTCCACCTGAACTTAACTCTTCTCAAACCTTGAGCTAACCGATATATTTTTCTTATGGAAATGTTTCTCTTAAGCTATGTTAATGTGCTATGTATTTACCCCAGACTCTGTCTTCAATCGTTCTGCCTAAAGGCTCAGAACCAACTTGACAAACCAGTATGTTATACTCATACACTGTTCTCCTAATCTATGTTAATGAAACTATATATTTGTATGGGAGTCTGCCTTTTTTCAAGATTCATGTCAATTGTTTTATGGCCTGGGATGACTCACCTGGTGCTAAGATTATCTCAAAATGTATCTTGTGGGTGAGGGGCCTGGTGCCATTCTCTGAGTTTTGAGACATTTCCTTTCTTTAATTAGCAGACTGCTAGTAGCTATATAACATCCAGCTACAGACTAGCGGGGGGTGGGGGGGTGGGCACTCTCTCTGCCCCTTCTGATATCTATGTGAAAAGCTTTCTCTATCTCTTTTATACTTCAATAAAACTCTATATTACACAAAAGCTCTGAGCAATCAAGCCTCGTCTCTGGCCCCGGATTGAATTCTTCTCTGGAGGCCAAGAATCCCGGCGTGTTTCGTGGTCCAGCAACAACCCTTCAGTATCCTTGGTCACCATCTTTGGTCATCTCTGCTGTGTTTTGACTGCTCTCATCTAATCCATCATTCAACGATTCCCTTTCTTCCCAGCATTTTCTCCTGTGGCTCATGAAACCCCTGATTCATGGCTGACAAACAACCTTACATCTTTAACTGTTCTGCTAAACATTCCTCCTTTTCTTTACCTCAGACCTGCCTCACCACTAAGGGTGCTGCTTCCATTACAGACTCCTCAGATGAACGCTGACACACCTCAAGGTCAGGAGATGGAGCAGCATCCTCCACACTCTCTTCTATTCCTTCCAGATTTTGTTATTTAATGTGGATAAAAAGTTTTCCTCTTTTAAGCCTCATGCTCTCTGGCATGTCTTTCATACATTCTGGTCACTAGTTCTCATTTAGTGAAAACTTTGGCTACATGTCCTCTGCACCCCCAAGACATAACAATCTACAAGAACCTACTCAACAGCTCCCCTCTCAGTTCCTGGTAAGGCATTATAATGAGGAAAATAACAGGTGGTGGTAAACTGACAAGACATTACACAAAATTAGCTTATCACATATATTCATCATATAAAGCCACAAGATCTATCAGAAAATTCATAAGTAATTGAAACTGATTTCCTTAACAATCCTGTCAACATGCTCTTTTAGGGTTTTTTTTGTTTTTGATAGCTTCCCTTTTCCCAAAGTGAGGAGTGGAGAAATAGCCTACTGTTCCAAGACTGCCTTTTTCTTCTTCTTCTCTTTTATGAACTGTGTCTCTGCATTTGATGGAAGAACTGAACCTAATGATTCAGCTTCCTCAAATATAAGTAAACTTTTAGTCATACTTTTAACTACTGTAAATGTCTTTGAGTTATTTCTGAAAGTCCCACTGAGATCTACCCAATTGAATCTTCATTGAAGCCAATTAAATATTCAACCTGAAGGTGCGTCTAACTCATCTAAATCCACTGAGTTTTAGGCTTGCCTTCAATCAGGTCTACTGATGAGTTTCAATCTGTGGCAATGAGCTACCTGGTTCCCTGTCCTGAATGTGGGTCTGCTCAGCCCAAAGCAAGTTACATGGCTAAGCCCAGTAGTGGAGGGGTTGGGGGGGAACTGTAGACTACTCATAAGTGTAGATACAGGGAGGCATGATTCTTTAGGGGGCATTACTCTAACAATTTCCCACACCATTGAGTTTCTATCACCTTTCTCAAATAATTACACTAGTTATCAATCTTTCTAATTGTTGAATTTATCATCGAGTCTTAGGCTCATCTGGTATGGATTATATATCCAAATCAACGAATGCAAAGGGTACTGCAATTCATCTCAAATTTAACAATACATTCCCTTTTTATAATCAATTTTGCTGTTGTTTAGGCAGTAAGTCCTATCCAACTCTTTTGCAACCCCATGGACTGTAACCCACCAGGCTTCTCTGTCCACGGGATTTTCCGAGCAAGAATACTGGAGTGGGTTGCCATTTCCTTCTCCAGAGGATCTTCCTCGTCCAGGGATCAAACCCAGAGCTCCTGCTGTGTTTCCTGCATTGCAGGAGGATTCTTTACCACTGAACCCCTGGGGAAGCCCCTATATAATCAATACAGAAATAGTATAAACTCCAACATACTTATATGCCTTAATTAGACTTCAAGCCTTAACAATTAGCTGATACTTCTGGTTTCTCCCAGAGCTTCAAAGAAACCCAAGATATATCAGGAATGGGAAGGAACAAGGGATTAATGATATGAGTACAGACCAATTACTTTTTTTGTAAAGCTATGCAAAACCTATTATGTGATTTAGTTCAATTCAGTGTCTTTGTACTCCAAAATCAGGCCAGTTATATTCAGAAATTATATTGCAAGGACTGATGCTGAAGCTGAAGCTCCAACACTTTGGCCACCTGATGTGAAGAGCCAACTCATTGAAAAAGACCCTGATGCTGGGAAAGATTGCAGACAGGAGGAGAAGGGGGTGACAAGAGCATGAGATGGCTGGATGGCATCACTAACTCAATGGACATGAATCTGAGCAAACTCCAGGAGATAGTGAAAGATGGGGAAGCCTGGTGTGCTCCAGTCCATGGGGTTGCAAAGAGTTGGACAGGACTTAGTGACTGAATGACAATGATGGTATTCAGAAAGCAACTGAGAGCAACTGGTAATCATAAACAAGACACATGTCCTTTGCATACACATGTGAGATAATTGTTGTACAATCAGATGCGCCCCCCCCCCCATGCTTCCAAACATGATGTGCAGTTTGACTCTTATCATCAGGTCTTTCCAACTCAGTCAAGCACTAGATTTTACCAATATGCATGAGGACTTCTACCCTGGCTAGCAATTCTGTACTCCAGTGGTCTGAAATCTACTCCTACATGTGACCCAAATAGTAAATGATACAGCTCAAGCTTCAGAGACTAGACTAGACAGATAAGTGTAAATTTTTTGGCCAGAATCATAAATTGTAAAGGACCCTTTAACTTATGAAAGGATTCAAAAGGTACAAACTTCTAGTTATAAGATAAATACCTGAGATGTAATGTACAACATGATAAATATAATCAACACCACGGTATGTGATACATGAAATTTATTAAGAGAGTAAATGGTAAGAATTCTTATCAGAAAAAACTTTTTTCTCTATTTCTTTAGTGTTTTATGTATATGATATGATGGATATGTGCTAAATTTATTGTGATAATCATTTCATCAGGTATGTAAGCCAAGTCATTATACTGTACACCTTAACCTTGCAAAGTGCTGCACGTAAACTCTACCTCAAAAAGCTATAAGGAAAAAAGGCCCTCATGAAAATATGTTCTGCATCTTAATAGGTGGAACTGCAAATTAATACCTCGATATCACTACACATCCATCAGAAGGGCTAAAATAAAGAATGGTGACACTACCAAATGCTGATGAGGATGCTGAGAAACTGGATCATTCATACTTTTCTGGTGGAAATGTAGAATGGCATAGCCACTCTGGAAAACAGTTTTAAAACTATACATGCAACTATCTTACAACCCAGAAATTTATCTGAGAAGCAAACACTATGTTCACACAAAAATCTGTGAATATTTAGAGTAACTTATTTATAACAGCCCAAAGCTGGAAACAAACCAGATGTCCTCCAATGGGTGAATGTTTAAACAAATCATGGTACATTTGCATCACGAAGTACTACCCAACAACAGAAAGGAGTGAACTGTGGATATATGCAGTAACCTGTATGATTCGCCAGAGAATCACAATAAGAGAAATAACTCCAGTCCTAAAAGATTACATAATGTATGATTCCATTTATATAACATCCTTGAAATGAGGAAATTACAGAAATTAAGAACAAACTGGTGGAACCCAATGATTAAGGAAGGGTTAACGACAGAAGGAAGTGGATATAGCTACAAAAGGGCAACATAAGAGATCCTTGTAGAGATGGAAATGTTCCATATCTTGGTTGTGATATTCACTGTAGTTTTGAAAGATGTTACTATCAGGAGGAGAATGAGTACACAGGCCAATTAAAGACCAGTTAAAAGGCCAATTGCCTATTTAAGGTCGGCCAAACTCATCATGGGGATTTATTCTCCCACTAGGTCTAGTTTAAATAGGGTTGGATACAAAGTAGATGCAAGACATTTATAATATCATGTGTGATTTTCTCATAGTTCTTGTCTTCTATTGTCTTACATCCAGATGCTTAAATATTATCATGAAGCTATCACTCCATGCCAACATCAAGCCATCAGAAGACATAAAAAAAAAAGTCCTCATGGTCAACTTTGTACTTCTGGTATCTGAGTTTTGACTATAAGAAATTAACTTGGAAATTCTAATATGGGAAACGATGCAATTCTTAATTAATGAAGAGGTGCCTACAGAAGGATACTGAGAAGACAATACACAGAGGCACCATGCTACAGATGAAATCATAAGCCTTGGAGGGAAATCTACAAACAACCAAAGTTTCTTTCTCTGAAAACTTTGTTCAATAAATAATTCAGTCTCTTTACTTATGATGCAGCAATTCACCATAGAGATTCACACAGGGCAATTCATCTTAATGTAGAGACTTTCCACAGGTATGTATTAGAACATATGCTCAAAAAATTTATTATAGCAATGTGCATAATAGTAAGAAACTGAAAACAATCCAAATATCCATTAAAAAATTTATAAATAAACTGAGGAATACTCCCACATGGAACAGTACACAGCAGTGAAAGAATGAACACTAGCTAATAAAATAAGTGTCTTAACCTTAGAAACATGTTTAGAAACACAAATGCTACTATTTTTTATAACTCTACATTTAGTAGTAAAATTATGAAAAGAACAATTAAATATTAAATACAAAGTTTAGAATAATTAATCACCTTTTCCTGGGGGCAACGGCAGGAGGCAGTAGACAGAGAGAATGAACCACAGAATCTGAGTTTAAACGTCTGCCTAAAAACTTCACTGACCCCTAAATGACACACGCAACAGGGCAGACTACAAGCAGCCTGCTAAGCTGCTCCAGTCATGCCCAACTCTGCAGCCCTATGGACTGGAGCCTGCCATGTTCCTCTGTCCATGGGCTTTCCCAGGCAATAGCGCTGGGGTGGGTTGCCATTTCTTTCTCCAGTGGATTTTCCCAACCCGGGGATCAAACCTGTGTCTCTTACGTCTCCTGCACTGGCAGGTGGGTTCTTTACCACTGGCACCACCTGGAAAGCCCCAGGTAATAGTCCCAGGTGGCATACGCAGCCTAGCTGAAGAACTGAACTGAGCCCGGATGAGGGATCAAACCTGTGTCTCCTGCATTGGCTGGCAGATCTTTTACCACGGAGCCACTAGGAAAGTCCGAGAAATCCTTCTATAAACCTTCACTTCAGAGAATAAGATGGCAGAGGAGTAGGTGGATGTGGAGTACATCTTTCTCCACGGAGGCATCAGGAACACACCTTCAGACACAGAAATGCATGCAGAACACCAGGAGGTGGAGTGGAGAGGAGGACCTGACCAGCGGAAAACAATATATAGAACCACGCAAAACTCGGTAGGATGAAGGAACTAGGGGGAAAAACAGGAGTGTAAGTAGGGCTGGACCTACCCTCAGCGGGTGGGGGAAGTGAAGCAGGGGTCCGATCCCCACATCAGGGCAACTGCCTGAGTCAGAGGAGAAACACTTAAGGCTGAGAGTAAACAGCTGCTCTGTGGCAGCCTAAACGGAATGAGAATCAGACAGTCATTGTCACAGCCATACATATCCCAGACAGGGACGCAGGTTCCCTGGAAGGCGCGGCAGCTGGGAGCTGGAGTTTAGGGATTGTGGAGCAATCCCAGGGCAAGAGTTGTTGTTGACTGCGGAAACACGGATTTAGGGGATGTCAGGGAGGAGACTGGAGGGCAATGCCTGTGGAGAAAAGCCGGGCAGCCATGGAAGCAAGGCGATACCGCTGAGTCATGCATAGGGGGTGGAGCCATCACCATAGCCTCTCTCACCCAAACGCCAGCATGGGCAGCTGAACAATAGAGAGGCTGACCCATCAAACGCCTGATGCACTGAACTACAGAGTAGGACCCCACCCAGGGTGCTTCTCTAAGTGACCGATGTGACAAACTACAGAGTAGGACCCCATCCGGGGTACCCCCTTTAAGTGCCTGATGTGCCCATCTACAGAGTAGGACCCCAGCCAGGGGGTCCCTCTATGTGCCTGACACACCAAACAACAGAGAAGGACCCCAGGCAAGGGAGCCCTCCAGGTGCCTGAACGGACAGAGCTATGGAGAAAGACTGGCCAAAGAGGCCTTCTGATCACCAGCTACAAGAGGCTCGAAAAAACACTCAGATAGGGCCATAACTCCTGCAGTGGAGGCAGTCCATGTCCCTGCACACTTGGCACCGCCAGGGTCCCCACAAGCCAAGCAGCAACACCACCTTCATGGTCAACTCTCACTGGGGCAGAGCTGCCACAGGCACAAAAAAAGTCTTGCGTCTATGTGCACTGGGTCACTTTGGTCGTGTCCAACTCCATGCGACCCTGTAGACCATGGCCTGCCAGGTTTCCTTGTCAGGGGCATTCTCTAGGCAAGAATACTGGAGCGTACTGGCCATACTGGTTGCCATACCCATCTAGAGTGCTATATTTCCTGATGCCCTAGCCGCCAACCCCCCTGACTACCTGCTGCTGCCAGAACCCCTGTGACCCAAGCAGCTGCACCACCTCCACACCTGGCCCTCACAGGGGCAAACCTAAGTCTTCCAGGGCAGCCTCAGGAGCAAACCTCAGTGGACGACCCACATGCAGAGGTGGAAATAAAACCACAATTGAAACCCAGGGGCAGTGTGGCCAAGGAAGAAGACCCAAAACCCTCCCACCAGCTGTAAAAGCTGCAGATTAAATCCACAGGATCAACTAGGCAGACTCTGTGTCTATGGAATATACAAAAGGCCACTGAGAGCTCCCACAAAAGAAAACGCGCTAGTTCTGATAGCTGTGGACATTGGAGGCAAGAACGCACAGGACGAGGACCAAGTTAGACTCTGAGCTGCCCCCTCAGCAGGTCCAGAGACCAGCACAGTGTTGGAGGGCATCCTGGGGAGGTGAGGTGGACTGTGACTCCCAGCGAGGGAAAGGATTCTGACAGCAGTGACTCAAGAAAAACACTTAATAATGTTTTGACTTGTTCTGTAGATCTTTTTGGATTTTTTTTTTCCTTTTTTTCTCCCCTCTCTGTAGTAGTTGTTGATTTTACTGTCACTATGAAATCTAATTAAGCTTCTGAGCTTTTTTTCCCCTCAGTCACATTTTTTATTGTAGACTTTTGCAGTTCTGTGGAGTTTTCCTTTTTTTTTTTTTCTTTTCTCTTTTTTTAATTTTAATTTTTTAAACCTATTATTATCTTTTCTACATTTATTCCTTTGTTTGCTTTTCCTACTATTCTTTTCCCCTTGCAGTTAATCTTTAATGTATATAAATCTTCTTTTATTTACCTCTGTGCAACACTGCATATCTATTCTTTCTTTCTTTCCTTTCCTCTCAACATATTTGTCAGCTTTATTTTCGTTGCTTATTCACCACTTGGCACCATGCTTTAGTTTTGTTTTCCAGTTTGTGCTTTAGTAAGTTTTCTTCTTAACTGGTAGATATAATATTTGGTTTCCTTTGTTCACCAATCTATTGTACTTTGTTTTTGTTGGACTGTTTTGATTTTGCTTATGGGTGTATATGTGTATGTGTATAGTCAGTCACACTTTTTATTGTTGTTATAAACCTCTGCCCCTATGTTGGGCTTTTGCAGTTCTATGGAGTTTCTTTTTCTTTTTCTCTTTTTTATAATTTTAATTTTTAATCTTCTTAAACCTATTATATTTTTTATATATTTATTCCTTTGCTTGCCTTTCCTACTGTTCTCTTCCCCTTGCAGTTAATCTTTAATGCATATAAATCTTCTTCATCTACCTCTATTTAACTTTGCATATCTAGTCTTTCTTTCTTTACTTTCTTTCCTTTCCTCTCAACACATTTGTTAGTATGGTTTTCATTGCTTTATTCCCCACTTGGCACCTTGCTTTTAGTTTTGGTTTCCAGTTTGTGCTTTAGTTAGTTTTGTTCTTAACTGGGAAATATAATTTTTGATTTCCTTTCTTCACCAGGTCAATATACTGTACTACATTTTAGTTGGACTATTTTGACTTTGCTTATGGGTGTATACATATATGTGTATATTCCATTATTTTAATTATTATTTGCCTGATTTTTCAACTGTCATTTGTCTGGGGTTCATCTCTGGTTTCTTGTTTTTGGGTATTTGTTTTAATCTCACTTAATGCCATAACAAACCGCTTGTGGAATCTTCATTCCTGACCAGAGATCAAGCCCTGAGCCTTTGGAGTGGGCGCACTGACTCCAAGACCCTAGACTACCAGAGAACTAACATTAGGGAGTATCAAATAGTAAGAACTCACACAAACGAAACGACCTGGATACAAGACCCAGCATGACCCAACCACAAATAGCACCCTGTGCAGGACACCTCATCTAAACAACAAACAAAACAAAAATACAAACCCAATCATCAGCAGACAGGATTACCACCTCAGTCAGCCTTGCCCATCAGAGGAAAAACAAACAAACAGAAACTCAGCACAAATCTCACCCTATAGGAAGCTTACACAAACCACTGGACCAACTTTAGGAGGACAGAAACCAAAAGGAAAAAAGAATTCAACCTCAAAGCCTGGGAAAAGAAGACTTCCAATGTAATAAGTTAAAAAAAAAAAAAATAATGAATGGGCAGAGAAATACTGCACAAATGAAGGAACAAATGAGAAACACAGAAGTCCAAATAAATGAAGAGGAAACAGGCAAACTACCTGAAAAAGAGTTCAGAATAATGATAGTAAAGATGATCAAAAACCTTGAAAATAAAATGGAGAAAATGAAAGAATCAATTAACAAAGACCTAGAAAAATTAAAGAATAAACATACAGAGACAAACAACACAATTACTGAAATTAAAAATACTCTGGAAGGAATCAATAGCAGAATATCCGAAGCAGAAGAATGAATCAGTGAGCTAGAAGATAAAATGGTGGAAATAACTTTTTGAAGAGCAGAAAAAGTAAAAATAATGAAAAGAACTGAGGATAGTCTCAGAGACCTCTGGGACAATATCAAATGCTCCAACATTCGAATTATAGGAGTCCCAGAAGAAGAAGAGAAAAAGAAAGGTATGAGAAAAATTTTGAAGACATTATAGTTGAAAATTCCCCCAACATGGAAAAGGAAATAGTCAATCAAGTCCAAGAGGCACAAAAAGTCCCATACAGGATAAACCCAAGGAGAAGCACACCAAGACACATACTAATCAAACTAACAAAGACTAAACACAAAGAAAGAATATTAAAGGCAGCAAGGGATAAGCAACAAGTAACATACAAGGGAAACCCCATAAACTTAATAGCTGATCTTTCAGCAGAAACTCTGCAGGCCAGAAGGGAAGGGCAGGATATCTTTAAAGTACTGAAAGGGAAAAATCTACAATCAAGATTACTGTACCCAGGAAGGATCTCATTCAAAATTGATGGAGAAATAAAAAGCTTTTCAGACAAGCAAAAGTTAAGAGAATTCAGGAGCAACAAACCAGCTTTACAATAAATGTTAAACGGACTTATATAGTCAAGAAATACAAGAGAAGAAAAAAGATCTACAAAATCAACCCCCAAACAATTAAGAAAATGGCAATAGGAACACAAATATCAATAATTACTTTAAACGTAAATGGATTAAATGCTCCAACCAAAAGACACAGACTGGCTAAATGGATACAAAAACAAGACCCATATATATGCTCTCTATCAGAAACCCACTTCAGACCTAAAGACACATATAGATTTAAAGTGAGAGGATGGAAAAATATATTCCATGCAAATGGGAAGCAAAATAAAGCTGTAATAGCAATACTCATAATCAGACAAAATAGACCTTAAAATAAAGAAGATTACAAGAGATAAGGAAGGACACTACATAATGATCAAGGGATCAATCCAAGAGGAAGACATAACAATCGTAAATATCTATGCACCCAACATAGGAGCACCTCAATACATAAGACAAACACTAACAGACATAAAAGGAGAAACTGACAGTAACACAATAATAGTAGGAGACTTTAACACCCCACTTACACCAATGGACAGATCATCAAAGCAGAAAATTAATAAGGAAACACAAGTCTTAAATGATACATTAGATGAGATGGATCTCATTGATATCTTCAGGACATCCCATCCAAAAGCAGAATACACCTTCTTCTCAAGTGCACATGGAACATTCTCCAGGATTGACCACATCTTGGGTCATGATTCAAACCTCAGTAAATTTAAGAAAATTGAAATCTTATCAAGCATCTTCACCAACCACAATGCTTCACAACCACAATGAGACTAGATATCAACTACCAGAAAAAACTTATAAGAAACACAAACACATGGAGATTAAATATTACATTTCTAAAAAACCAACAGGTTACTGAAGAAATCAAAAAGAAATAAAAAAATTTCTAGAAACAAATGACAAAGAAAACATGACAACTCAAAACCTATGGGATGCAGCAAAAGCAGTTCTAAGAGGGAAGTTTATTGCAATACAATCCCACCTCAAGAAACAAGAAAAACATTGAATAGACAACCTAATTTTACACCTCAGACAACTGGAAAAAGAAGAACAAAAACAACCCAAAATTAGCAGAAGGAAAGAAATCATAAAGATCAGAGAAGAAATAACTGAAAAAGAAAAGAAACAAACAATCAGTTCAGTTCAATTGCTTGGTTATGTCCGATTCTTTGTGACTCCATGAACCACAGCACGCCAGGTCCCCCTGTGCATCACCAACTCCCAGAGTCCAACCAAACCCATGTCCTTGGAGTCAGTGATGCCATCCAACCATCTCATCCAGTCTTCCCCTTCTCCCACCTTCAATCCTTCCCAGCATCAGAGTCTTTTCCAATGAGTCAGCTCTTCTCATCAGGTGGCCAAAGTATTGGAGTTTCAGCTTCAACATCAGTCTTTCCAATGAATATTCAGGACTGATTTCCTTTAGGATGGACTGGTTGGATCTCCTTGCAGTCCAAAGGACTCTCAGGAGTCTTCTCCAACACCACAGTTCAAAAGCATCAATTCTTCTGCACTCAGCTTTCTTTATAGTCCAATTCTCACATCCGTACATGACCAATGGAAAAACCATAGCCTAGACTAGATGGTCCTTTGTTGTCAAAGTTATGTCTCTGCTTTTCAATATGCTGTCTAGGTTGGTCATAACTTTCCTTCCAAGGAATAAGCGTCTTTTAATTTCATGGCTGCGATTACGTCTGCAGTGATTTGGAGCCCAGAGAAATAAAGTCAGCCACTGTTTCCACTGTTTCCCCATCTATTTACCATGAAGTGATGGGACCGGATGCTATAATCTTTGTTTCCTGAATGTTGAGCTTTAAGCCAACTTTTTCACTCTCCTCTTTCACTTTCATCAAGAGGCTCTTTAGTTCTTCCTCAATTTCTGCCATAAGGGTGGTGTCATCTGCATATCTGAGGTTATTGATATTTCTCCTGGCAATCTTGATTCCAGCTTGTGCATCCTCCAGCTGAGCGTTTCTCATGATGTACTCTGCATATAAGTTAAATAAGCAGGGTGACAATATACAGCCTTGACATACTCCTTTTCCTATTTGGAACCAGTCTCTTGTTCCCTGTCCAGTTATAACTGTTGATTCCTGACCTGCATACAGGTTTCACAAGAGGAAGGTCAGGTATGGTCTGGAATTCCCATCTCTTTCAGAAATTTCCACAGTTTGTTGTGATCGACACAGTCAAAGGCTTTGGCATAGTCAATAAAGCAGAAATAGATGTTTTCCTGGAACTCTCTTGCTTTTTCAATGATCCAGCGGATGGTGGCTATTTGATCTCTGGTTCCTCTGCTTTTTCTAGAACGAGCTTGAACATCTGGAAGTTCATGGTTCATGTATTGCTGAAGCCTGGCTTGGAGAATTTTGAGCATTACTTTACTAGCTGTGAGATGAGTGCAATTGTGTGGCAGTTTGAGCATTCTCTGGCATTGCCTTTCTTTGGGATTGGAATGAAAACTGACATTTTCCAGTCCTGTGGCCACTGCTGAGTCTTCCAAATTTGCTGGCATATTGAGTGCAGCACTTTCACAGCATCATCTTTCAGGATTTGAAATAGCTCAACTGGAATTACATCACCTCCACTAGCTTTGTTTGTAGTGATGCTTCCTAAGGCCCACTTGACCTCACATTCTGGGATGTCTGGCTCTAGGTGAGTGATCACACCATCGTGATTATCTAGGTTGTGAAGATCTTTTTTGTACAGTTTTTCTGTGTATTCTTGCCACCTCTTCTTAATATCTTCTGCTTCTGTTAGGTTCCAACCATTTCTGTCCTTTATTGAGCCCATCTTTGCATAAAATGTTCCCTTGGTATCTCTCATTTTCTTGAAGAGATCTATAGTATTTCCCACTCTATTGTTCTCCTCTATTTCTTTGCATTGATCGCTGAGGAAGGCTTTCTTATCTCTCCTTGCTATTCTTTGGAACTCTGCATTCAAATGGGTATATCACTCATCTCACACACTAGTAAAGTAATGCTCAAAATTCTCCAAGCTAGGCTTCAACAGTATGTGAACCATGAACTTCCAGATGTTCAAGCTGGTTTTAGAAAAGGCAGAGGAACCAGAGATCAACCAGAGATCAGTTGCCACCATCCGCTGGATCATGAAAAAAGCAAGAGGGTTCCAGAAAAACATCTATTTCTGCTTTATTGACTATGCCAAAGCCTATGACTGTGTGGATCACAACAAACTGTGGAAAATTCTGAAAGAGATGGGCATACCAGGCCACCTGACCTGCCTCTTGAGAAACCTGTATGCATGCCAGGAAGCAACAGTTATAACTGGACAGGGAACAAGAGACTGGTTCCAAATAGGAAAAGGAGTATGTCAAGGCTGTATATTGTCACCCTGCTATTTAACTTATATGCAGAGTACATCATGAGAAACGCTGGGCTGGAAGAAGCACAAGCTGGAATCAAGATTGCTGGGAGAAATGTCAATAACCTCAGATATGCAGATGACACCACCCTTATGGCAGAAATTGAGGAAGAACTAAAGAGCCTCTTGATGAAAGTGAAAGAGGAGAGTGAAAAAGTTGGCTTAAAGCTCAACATTCAGAAAACTAAGATCATGGCATCCGGTTCCATCACTTCATGGCAAATAGACGAGGAAACAGTGGAAATGGTGGCTGACTTTATTTTTTTGGGCTCCAAAATCACTGCAGACGGTGACTGCAGCCATGAAATTAAAAGACGCTTATTCCTTGGAAGGAAAGTTATGACCAACCTAGACAGCATATTGAAAAGCAGAGACATAACTTTGCCAACAAAGATCCGTCTAGTCAAGGCTATGGTTTTTCCATTGGTCATGTATGGATGTGCGAATTGGACTATAAAGAAAGCTGAGTGCAGAAGAATTGATGCTTTTGAACTGTGGTGTTGGAGAAGACTCCTGAGAGTCCGTTGGACTGCAAGGAGTTCCAACCAGTCCATCCTAAAGGAAATCAGTCCTGAATATTCATTGGAAAGACTGATGTTGAAGCTGAAACTCCAATACTTTGGCCACCTGATGAGAAGAGCTGACTCATTGGAAAAGACTCTGATGCTGGGAAAGATTGAGGGCAGGAGGAGAAGGGGACGACAGAGGATGAGATGGTTGGATGGCATCGCCAAGTCAATGGACATGGGTTTGGTTGGACTCTGGGAGTTGGTGATGGACAGGGAGGCCTGGTGTGCTGCGCTTCATGGGGTTGCGAAGAGTCAGACACGACTGAGTGACCGAACTGAACTGACTGATTGTGAACAAGTATATGGCAATAAAATGGTTAACCTGGAAGCAATGGACAGATTCTTAGAAAAGTTCAATCTTCCAAGACTGAACCAGGATGAAATAGAAATTATGAACAACCCAATTACAAGCACTGAAATTGAAGCTGTGATTAAAAAAAAAAATCTCGCAAAAAAACAAAAGCCCAGGACCAGATGGTTTCACAGGAGAATTCTATCAAACATTTAGAAAAGAGCTAATGTGTATCCTTCTAAAACTCTTTCAAAAAATTGCAGAGGAAGGAATACTTCCAAAATCATTCTACAAGGCCACCATCACCCTGATACCAAAACCGGACAAAAACAATACAAAAAAAGAAAAGTACAGGCCAATATCACTGATGAACATAGATACAAATATCCTCAACAAAATCTTAGCAAACAGAATTCAGCAACACATCAAAAAGCTCATATACCATGATCAAGTTGGGTTTATTCCAGGGATGCAAGGATTCTTCAATATACACAAATCAATCAATGTGATACACCATATTAACAAATTGAAAGATGAAAACCATATGATAATCTCAGTAGATGCAGAAAAAGGCTTTGACACAATTCAGCAACCATTTATGATTATCTTCAAAAACTGGGCACAGACGGAATCTACCTCAACACAGTAAAGGCCATATATGATAAGCCTACAGCAAACATTATTCTCAATGGTGAAAAACTGAAAGCATTCCCCCTAAGATCAGGAACAAGACAAGGGTGTCCACTTTCACCACTATTACTCAACATAGTTCTGGAAGTCCTAGCTACAGCAATCAGAGAAGAAAAAGAAATGAAAGTAATTCAGGTTGGAAAAGAAGAAGTAAATCTCTCACTGTTTGCAGATGACATGATACTGTACATAGAAAACCCTAAAGATACTATCAGAAAATTACTAGAGCTAATCACTGAATTTAGCAAAGTTGCAAGATACAAAATCAATACACAGAAATCACTTGCATTTCTATATACTAACAATGAAAAATCAGAAAGAGAAATTAAGGGATCAATCCCATTCAACATTGTAACAAAAAGAATTAAATATCTAGGAATAAACTTACCTAAGGAGACACAAGAACTGTACACAGAGAGTTATACTGATGAAAGAAATCAAAGATGGCATAAACAGATGGAGAGATACTCCATGTTCCTGGGTAAGAAGAATCAATATTGTGAAAATGACTATCCTACCATACGCAATCTACAGATTCAATGCAATCCCTATCAAATTATCAGTGACATTTTTCACAGAACTAGAACAAAAATTTCACAATTCATATGAAAACACGAAAGACCCCAAATAGCCAAAGCAGTCTTGAGGAAGAATGGAGCTGGAGGAGTCAACCTGCCTGCCTTCAGACTATACTACAAAGCTACAGTCATCAGGACAGTGTGGTGCTGGCACAGAAACAGAAATACACACCAATGGAACAGCATAGAACACCCAGAAACAAACCCGTGCATCTATGGGTACCTTATTTTTGACAAAGGAGACAAGAATATATAATGGGGAAAGACAGCCTCTTCAATCAATGGTGCTCGGAAAACTGGACAGCTACATGTAAAAGATTGAAATTAGAACACTACCTAACACCATGCACAAAGATAAACTCAAAATGAATTAAAGATCTAAATGTAAGACCAGACACTATAAAACTCTTAGAGGAAAACATAGGCAGAACACTCGATGACATAAATCAAAGCAAGATCCTCTATGACCCACCTCCTAGAGTAACAGAAATAAAGACAAAAGTAAACAAGTAGGACCTGATTAAATTTAAAAACTTTCACACAGCAAAGGAAACTATAAGCAAGCTGAAAAGACAACCCTCAGAATGGGAGAAAATAATAGCAAATGAAACAACTGACAAAGGATTAATTTCCAAAATATACAAGCAGCTCATACAACTCAATACCAGAAAAACAAACAACCCAATCAAAAAGTGAGAAAAAGATCTAGACAGACATTTCTCCAAGGATATACAGATGGCTAACAAACACATGAAAAGATGCTCAACACTGCTCATTATTAGAGAAATGCAAATCAAAACCACAATGAGATATCACCTCACACCAGTCAGAATGGCCATCACCAAAAAGTCTACAAACAATAAATGCTGGAGAGGGTGTGCAGAAAAGGGAACACTCTTGCACTGTTGGTGGGAATGTAAATTGATACAGCCACTATGGAAGATGGTATGAAGATTCCTTAAAAAACTAGGAATAAAACCACCATATAACCCAGCAATCCCACACCTAGGCATATACCCTGAGGAAACCAAAATTGAAAAAGACACATGTATCCCACTGTTCACTGCAGCACTATTTACAACGGCTAGAACATGGAAGCAACCTAGAAGTCCATCGACAGATGAATGGATAAAGAAGTTGTGGTACATATACACAATGGAATATTAAAAAGGAATATTTTTGCATCAGTTCCTAATGAGGTGGATGAACCTAGAACCTATTATACAGAGTGAAGTAAGTCAGAAAGAGAAAAATAAATGTTGTATTCTAACGCATATATATGGAATCTAGAAAAATGGGACTGAAGAATTTACTTACAGAGCAGCAACAGAGAAACAGACATAGAGAATAGACTTATGGGGAGAGGGGAGGAGAGGGTGAGATGTATGAAAAGAGTAACATGGAAACTTACATTACCATGTGTAAAATAGATAGCCACAGGAATTTGCTGTGTGGTTCAGGAAACTCAAACAGGGGCTCTGTATCAACCTAGAGAGGTGGGATAGGCAGGCAGACGGGACGGAGGTTCAAAAGGGAGGGGATGTATGTATACCTATGGCTGATTCATGTTGAGGTTTGACAGAAAACAACAGAATTCTGTAAAGTAATTATCCTTCAATAAAAAATAAATAAGTTAGGGAAAAAAAGAACTGAGCTGAAACTGGAACTGACAGTTAAGAGAGTCTGTGGTCTGAGTCCTGTTTTGAAACATTTCAGAAAACAAAACAAACAAAAAGCGTGCTTAGTCTTTTAGATTATATCATTACCCTTCGAGGCTTCCCTGGTGGCTCAGATGGTAAGGAATTTGCCTGCAATGCCTGAGACCCAGGTTTGATCCCTGGATGGGGAAGATCCCCTGGAGAAAGGAATGGCTACCCTTTCCAATATTTTTGCCTGGAGAATCCCCAAGGACATAAGAGTCTGGCAGGCTACAGTCCATGGGGTCACAAAGAGTCGGACACAACTGAACAACTTTCACTTATTTATTGCCCTCCAGGAAATAAAATTTAAAAAACATTATGCTGTTACAAACTAACTTTTTTTTTGAGCCAGAGGGAAATATTGTTTACTACACACATGAATTTACTAAACACATAAGACGGATAATAAGCAAAAGGAGTCCATTAAGTAAAGATAAATCTCGAAAATAAACACCAACTGGACAATGTGATACCAAGGTAAAAAAATGATTTGATACATACCTGAATTACTTCATAAAGATGTACCTGAACACTCCCTAACAAAAGAAGATACTTTTTTGTACTGTCACGTTGCATTAGTTCTAAGCGAATATTATTCTTCTCATCATCTTGACGTCTGGGAACCTTAACACAAAATACATATGAAAAGAAACAATACATTTTCAGTCTGAATTTCAGACATAATTTCTGAATAAAAACACCCATAAGATATACTTTTTGAAGCACCCATTTTTTGAAACACCCATTTCAAGTACCGTGGACAGAGGAGACTGGCGCATTACAGACCCATGGGGTTGCAAAGAGTCGGCACAACAGAGTGACCGAGCAGACATGTTGTTAACTATCGTCACATCCTATTCATCAGATCCCAAGGACTTAGTCATCTAATAACTGGAAGTTTGCACCTTTTGATTACCTTCATTCATTTTGCTCACCCCCAAACCCCACCTCTAGCAACCACCAATCAGTTCTCTCTGAGTTCATTTCCCTTTTTTTCTTCTGGCTGTGCTACCTGGCTTGTAAGATCTTAGTTCCCTGATCCGAGATTGAATCCACACCCTGGGCAGTGAAAGCACAGGGTTCTAACCACTGGGCCATCATGGAATTCCCTTATTTTTTTGGACTACACATATAAATGATCACACAGTGTTTGTCTTTCCCTGACTTGTTTTACTTAGCATAGTGCCCTCAAAATCCATCCATGTTGCTGCAAACAGCAGCAAACATTTATTTATTTATTTTGGCTGGGTCTTCACTGCTGCATGAGGGCATTCTCTAGTTGAGGAGAGCACAGGTTACTCGCTAGTTGTAGTGTGAGGGCTTCCTGCTGCAGAAGCAGCAGTGGCTGCTTCTCTTGTTGCAGAGCATGGGCTCTAGGTGGGCGGGCTTCAACGGCTGCGGTACATGGGCTCAGCTGCTACATGAGCATGTAGGATCTTCTCAGACCAGGGATCAAACACATGTTTGATCCTGCACTGGCAGGTGTATTTTTAACCACTGGACCACCAGGAAGTCTCAGATGTGCAATATATAAAGTACAGGTGTACAATATAGTAATTCATAATTTTTAAGGGTTGTACTTCATTTATAATTCTACAAAACATCTGCTGTCTTCTCCATGTGTACAATATATACAATATATATACAACATATTTTTTTTCATTTATTTTTATTAGTTGGAGGCTAATTACTTTACAATATTGTAGTGGGTTTTGTCATACATTGACATGAATCAACCATGGATTTACATGTATTCCCCATCCCGATCCCCCCTCCCACCTCCCTCTCTACCCAATCCCTCTGAGTCTTCCCTGTGCACCAGGCCCGAGCACTTGTCTCATGCATCCAACCTGGGCTGGTAATCTGTTTCACTATAGATAATATACATGTTTCAATGCTGTTCTCTCGAAACATCACACCCTCGCCTTCTCCCACAGAGTCCAAAAGTCTGTTCTGTACATGTGTGTCTCTTTTTCTGTTTTGCATATAGGGTTATCATTACCATCTTTCTAAATTCCATATATATGTGTTAGTATGCTGTAATGTTCTTTATCTTTCGGGCTTACTTCACTCTGTATAATGGGATCCAGTTTCCTCCATCTCATTAGAACTGATTCAAATGAATTCTTTTTAACAGCTAAGTAATATTCCATGGTGTATATGTACCACAGCTTCCTTATCCATTCGTCTGCTGATGGGCATCTAGGTTGCTTCCATGTCCTGGCTATTATAAACAGTGCTGCGATGAACATTGGGGTGCACGTGTCTCTTTCAGATCTGGTTTCCTCAGTGTGTATGCCCAGAAGTGGGATTGCTGGGTCATATGGCAGTTCTATTTCTAGTTGTTTAAGAAATCTCCACACTGTTCTCCATGGCAGCTATACTAGTTTGCATTCCCACCAACAGTGTAAAAGGGTTCCCTTTTCTCCACACCCTCTGCAGTATTTATTGCTTGTAGACTTTTGGATAGCAGCCATCCTGACTGGCGTGTAATGGTACCTCATTGTGGTTTTGATTTGCATTTCTCTGATGATGAGTGATGTTGAGCATCTTTTCATGTGTTTGTTAGCCATCTGTATGTCTTCTTTGGAGAAATGTCTGTTTAGTTCTTTGGCCCATTTTTTGATTGGGTCATTTATTTTTCTGGAATTGAGCTGCAGGAGTTGCTTGTATATTTTTGAGATTAGTCCTTTGTTGCTTCGTTTGCTATTATTTTCTCCCAATCTGAGGGCTGTCTTTTCACCTTGCTTATAGTTTCCTTTGTTGTGCAAAAGCTTTTAAGTTTCATTAGGTCCCATTTGTTTATTTTTGCTTTTATTTTCAATATTCTGGGAGGTGGGTCATAGAGGATCCTGCTGTGATTTATGTCGAAGAGGGTTTTGCCTATGCTCTCCTCTAGGAGTTTTATAGTTTCTGGTCTTACATTTAGATCTTTAATCCATTTTGAGTTTATTTTTGTGTATGGTGTTAGAAAGTGTTCTAGTTTCATTCTTTTACAAGTGGTTGACCAGTTTTCCCAGCACCACTTGTTAAAGAGGTTGTTTTTCCATTGTATATCCTTGCCTCCTTTGTCAAAGATAAGGTGTCCATGGGTACGTGGATTTATCTCTGGGCTTTACATTCTGTTCCATTGATCTATATTTCTGTCTCTGTGCCAGTACCATACTGTCTTGATGACTGTGGCTCTGTAGTAGAGCCTGAAGTCAGGCAGGTTGAGTCCTCCAGTTCCATTCTTCTTTCTCAAGATTACTTTGGCTATTCGAGGTTTTTTGTATTTCCATACAAATTGTGAAATTATTTGTTCTAGTTCTATGAAAAATACCGTTGGTAGCTTAATAGGGATTGCATTGAATCTATAGATTGCTTTGGGTAGAATAGCCATTTTGACAATATTGATTCTTCCAATTCATGAACACGGTATGTTTCTCCATCTGTTTGTGTCCTCTTTGATTTGTTTCATCAGTGTTTTATAGTTTTCTATGTATAGGTCTTTTGTTTCTTTAGGTAGATATACTCCTAAGTATTTTATTCTTTTTGTTGCAATGGTGAATGGTATTGTTTCCTTAATTTCTCTTTCTGTTTTCTCATTGTTAGTATATAGGAATGCAAGGGATTTCTGTGTGTTAATTTTATATCCTGCAACTTTACTGTATTCATTGATTAGCTCTAGTAATTTTCCGGTAGAGTCTTTAGGGTTTTCTATGTAGAGGAGCATGTCATCTGCAAACAGTGAGAGTTTCACTTCTTCTTTTCCTATCTGGATTCCTTTTACTTCTTTTTCTGCTCTGATTGCTGTGGCCAACACTTCCAACACTATGTTGAATAGTAGTGGTGAGAGTGGGCACCCTTGTCTTGTTCCTGATTTTAGGGGAAATGCTTTCAATTTTTCACCATTGAGGGTAATGCTTGCTGTGGGTTTGTCATATATAGCTTTTATTATGTTGAGGTATGTTCCTTCTATTCCTGCTTTTTGGAGAGTTTTAAACATAAATGTGTGTTGAATTTTGTCAAAGGCTTTTTCTGCATCTATTGAGATAATCATATGGTTTTTTATCCTTCAATTTGTTAATGTGGTATATTACATTGATTGATTTGTGGATATTAAAGAATCCTTGCATTCCTGGGATAAAGCCCACTTGGTCATGGTGTATGATCTTTTTAATATGTTCCTGGATTCTGTTTGCTAGAATTTTGTTAAGGATTTTTGCATCTATGTTCATCAGTGATATTGGCCTGTAGTTTTCTTTTTTTGTGGCATCTTTGTCTGGTTTTGGAATTAGGGTGATGGTGGCCTCATAAAATGAGTTTGGAAGTTTACCTTCTTCTGCAATTTTCTGGAAGAGTTTGAGTAAGATAGGTGTTAGCTCTTCTCTAAATTTTTGGTAGAATTCAGCTGTGAAGCCATCTGGTCCTGGGCTTTTGTTTGTTGGAACATTTCTGATTACAGTTTTGATTTCTGTGCTTGTGATGGCTCTGTTAAGATCTTCTATTTCCTCCTGGTTCAGTTTTGGAAAGTTATACTTTTCTAAGAATTTGTGCATTTCTTCCAAGTTGTCCATTTTATTGGCATAGAGCTGCTGGTAGTAGTCTCTTATGATCCTTTATATTTCTGTTGTGATCTCTCCATTTTCATTTCTAATTTTGTTAATTTGGTTCTTCTCCCTTTGTTTCTTAATGAGTCTTGCTAATGGTTTGTCAATTTTATTTTTTTAAAAAAACAGCTTTTAGCTTTTTTGATTTTTGCTATGGTCTCTTTAGTTTCTTTTGCATTTATTTCTGCCCTAATTTTTAAGATTTCTTTCCTTCTACTAACCCTGGGGTTCTTCATTTCTTCCTTCTCTGGTTTCTTTAGGTGTAGAGTTAGGTTATTTATTTGACTTTTTTCTTGTTTCTTGAGGTAAGCCTGTAATGCTATGAAGCTTCCCCTTAGCACTGCTTTTACAGTGTTCCATAGGTTTTGGGTTGTTGTGTTTTCATTTTCATTCATTTCTATGTATATTTTGATTTCTTTTTTGATTTCTTCTATGATTTGTTGGTTATTCAGAAGCATGTTATTTAGCCTCCATATGTTTGAATTTTTAACAATTTTTTTCCTGTAACTGAGATCTAATCTTACCACACTGTGGTCAGAAAAGATGACTGGAATGATTTTAATTTTTTTGAATTTACCAAGACTAGATTTATGGCCCAGGATGTGATCTATTGTGGAGAAAGTTCTGTGTGCACTTGAGAAAAGGGTGAAGTTGATTGTTTTGGGGTGAAATGTCCTATAGATATCAATTAGGTCTAGCTGGTCCATTGTGTCATTTAAAGTTTGTGTTTCCTTGTTAATTTTCTGTTTAGTTGATCTATCCATAGTTGTGAGTGGGGTATTAAAGTCTCCCACTATTATTGTGTTGCTATTAATTTCCTCTTTCATACTTGTTAGCATTTGCCTTACATATCGCAGTGCTCCTATGTTGGGTGCATATATATTTATAATTTTTATATCTTTTTCTTGGATTGATCCTTTGATCATTATGTAGTGTCCTTCTTTGTCTCTTTTCACATCCTTTATTTGAAAGTCTATTTTATCTGATATGAGTATTGTGACTCAGGCTTTCTTTTGTTCTCCGTTTGCGTGAAATATTTTTTTCCAGCCCTTCACTTTTAGTCTGTATGTGTCTCTTGTTTTGAGATGGGCCTCTTGTAGACAGCATATATAGGGGTCTTGTTTTTGTATCCATTCAGCCAGTCTTTGTCTTTTGGTTGGGGCATTCAACCCATTTACATTTAAGGTAATTATTGACAGGTATGGTCCCGTTGCCATTTACTTTATTGTTTTGGGTTCACGTTTATTCAACCTTTCTGTGTTTCCTGTCTAGAGAAGCTCCTTTAGCATTTGTTGAAGAGCTGGTTTGGTGGTGCTGAATTCTCTCAGCTTTTGCTTGTCTGTAAAGCTTTTGAATTCTCCTTCATATCTGAATGAGATCCTTGCTGGGTACAGTAATCTGGGTCGTAGGTTATTCTCTTTCATTACTTTAAGTATGTCCTGCCATTCCCTTCTGGCCTGGAGGGTTTCTACTGATAGATCAGCTGTTATCCTTATGGGAATCCCTTTGTGTGCTATTTGTTGTTTCTCCCTTGCTGCTTTTAATATTTGTTCCTTGTGTTTGGTCTTTGTTAATTTGATTAATATGTGTCTTGGGGTGTTTCACCTTGGGTTTATCCTGTTTGGGACTCTCTGGGCTTCTTGGACTTGGGTGGCTATTTCCTTCCCCATTTTAGGGAAGTTTTCAGCTATTATCTCCTCGAGTATTTTCTCATGGCCTTTCTTTTTGTCTTCTTCTTCTGGGACTCCTATGATTTGAATGTTGGGGTGTTTCACATTGTCCCAGAGGTCCCTGAGGTTGTCCTCATTTCTTTTGATTCTTTTTTCTTTTTTCCTCTCTGCTTCATTTATTTCCATCATTTTATCTTCTACCTCACTTATCCTATCTTCTATCTCCATTGTTCTACTCTTGGTTCCCTCCAGAGTGTTTTTGATCTCATTTATTGCATTATTCATTTTTAATTGCCTCTTTTAATTCTTCTAGGTCTTTATTAAACATTTCTTGCATCTTCTCAATCTTTGTCTCCAGGCTATTTATCTGTAACTCCATTTTGTTTTCAAGATTTTGGATCATTTTTATTATCATTATTCTAAATTCTTTTTCAGGTAGAGTCTCTATCTCCTCCTCTTTTGTTTGACTTGGTGAGCATTTTTCATGTTCCTTTACCCGCGGGGTATTTCTCTGCCTTTTCATCTTGTTTAGATTGCTGTGTCTGGAGTGGGCTTTCTGTATTCTGGAGGTCTGTGGTTCCTTTTTATTGTGGAGGTTTCACCCAGTGGGTAGGGTTAGACGATTGGCTTGTCAATGTTTCCTGGTTAGGGAAGCTTGCATTGGTGTTCTGGTGCATGGAACTGGATTTCTTCTCTCTGGAGTGCAATGGAGTGCCCAGTAATGAGTTTTGAGATGGGTCTATGTGTTAGGTGTGACTATGGCAGCCTGTAAGTTGACGCTCAGGGCTATGTTCCTGCGTTTCTGGAGAACAACATATTATTTTATACCTAATAGTTGGTACCTTTTAATTCTCCACCTCTATTTTGCTCCTCCTCCTTCCATCTCCCCACTGGCAACCATTATTTTTGTCTTCTCTGTATCTGTGAATCTTCTTTTTTCTTATATTCACCAATCTGCTATATACCACATATAAGTGATATCATACAGTATTTGTCTCTCTCTCTGACTTGTTTCACTTGGCATAATGCCCTCCAAGTCCATCCATGTTGCTGTAAATGGCAAAATTTCATTCTTTCAATGGCTGAGTAGTATTCCATGGTGTATATATATATGTATTCTATCTTCTATTTCCATTTATCTGTTGATGGACACTTAGGTTGCTTCCATATCTTGGCACTATAAATAATGCTACTATGAACACTGAGGTCATATAGATACAATCTATTGACTGCTTATTGTGAAAGAAAAACATGAGCTGTCAGTAGCCTTGTCCCACAATTTTCACATTTCTTTTCCCATTAGTCCTCCAATATATTTCATACTTTTTTGTTAGACTAATACTTAGTGCTTATATTATGTATATGTAACTATTTTTAGGATTTAATAATATACTTACAATGATTATGTTTTTAGTCCTGTATCATTTTTTTTAATTTCCCTGGAATTAATGTCTTGCTTTTTTTTCACATTTCTTTGTTTGCTTGTCCAATTTTCTATGTTAATATTACTAGATAATTCCAAAATTTTCCATTAGAGCTCCACTAAAACTCTCCTCTTATTATAATCAAACTAACAGCTACTATTAAAATAAACATAGGAAAAATATTTTGATTATCTAATGAAAATAAGCACCCTATTAATTTATATTTTTCCAGTATTATTTGCAAGCTTTATTTAAATGAACATATATCTACAAAATTCCTGAAAACTTGGCAATAAAGCATAGGAAAATTATTTGCAAAGTAAAAGAAATAATATGGATTGAACCTAGGAAAATAATGGGTTTTTAAACACGTTTAAAGAAGTATTTTCAATATTCAACACTTAAGCAAAATGAAGTTTGAAATATATATAAACACACACATATGTACACAAACACACACACACATATATATACATATATATGACATAGAGAAAATGTTTTAGGATTTCACTGAAATTCAACTGATGTAATAAAACTATCAGGAAACAATTGGACTAATCAAGGAATCCTGCAGCTAAACGAAATAGTATCTCCCATTTTATTTTTTTTTATTTTTCCATTTATTTTTATTCGTTGGAGGCTAATTACTTTACAATATTGTAGTGGTTTTTGCCATACATTGACATGAATCAGCCATGGATTTACATGTGTTCCGCTTCCCGATCCCTCCTCCCGCCTCCCTCTCCACCCCATCCCTCTGGGTCTTCCCAGTGCACCAGCCCTGAGCACCCGTCTCATGCATCCAACCTGGGCTGGTGATCTGTTTCACCCTTGATGTATCTCTCATTTTAAAGACAACTCTGAGATACATTTAGGATTCTAGGAAGCTTGACTGTAAATAGAAGTAAACTCAGCTGAGGGAGCCCTGGTGGGAGACGGTCTAATGAAGCCAGCTGAAGCCAGACTGACTGTATTCTCAGCTCCACCAATTACTAGTTATACGACCTTAATAAATTTCTTAAAACCGTACAGTACCTATTTCTTCATCTGCAAAACAAAGATGATAATAAGAGTATATATAAGAGTATATAGCAAAGGGTTGTTATAAAGACTAACAAGCTAATCCATGCAAAAGGAAAGAGGGAGAGTCTACACAAGAAGAAAGCAGAGAGGTAAGGGAAAAGGAGATGAAAAACAGGTGTGTATGGACTGGACGCTTGGGTCTCTCAAAAGTCAAGCCGTAGCCTAAAGCTCCAATGCAATGGCATTTGTTCATGGGGTGTTTGGGAGGTAACTAGGTCAGGAGAGTTGGAGCCCTTGTGAATTCTGATTAGTGTCCTTCTAAGGAACTTCCTACCTTCCAGAAAAGCAAGAAATAAAGGTCTGCTGTTTAAGCCGTCCAGTCTGGGGCAATTTGCTATAATAGCTCACCCTGACTAAGACAGGTGGAAGAGGGCAGATGGGGAGGGAAGAGTGAGATAGAGAAGAATGTATGCATGTGTGATAAACACTGAGAATCACCAACAACAAGCTCTCAGAGAAGAACACCGCAATTATACACTTTACAGTAAGCTGCAAAAACATCATTATAGCCCATAATATAGAAATAAATACTGTAAAATATCAAATAAAAAAACACTGTTTTTGTTTTTTTCCTATCCCCTGAGGAAAAAACATATTAGTGTAGACTATTTCAAATTATTAAAAATACATTATTTTTTCTAGAAGAGAAATTTAACGTTACCTGTACAGAAAAATACTTCACTTCATCAAATGTAATCATAAAGTCCTTTTCAGTGTTTTGGGATAGCAAGCTACAAGTTTTTGTACATTTCACCACATTGTTAATAGAGATGCGAATGAACAAATTACTGTAATGCTGGGAAATGACTGAAAATACATATTTAGGAAGCAAATTTCATTGTGACTGAATAGTAACACATTGTAAAATAAACCCATTAAACAATTCAGGCCAAAACCTAAGACTCAATCAAATAAAGAAAGAAGTTATAGAGCATATTAAACAAAAAGGAAAGCCTTTTAAAATAGTATTTTTGCCTATTGGTGGTAGGCACAATCAGGAAAAGACGGTTGATTCTTCATTAGATTACTTCTCATATTTTTATCCTCACATTTTCATTATAATTATTTTGAAAATTTTCCTATATATTATTTTTAAGGTAACCAAACACTCACAACACATACTTGAAAATTTTTTCTAATAATTATGTGAAAATTCAAAAAATATAATTCAGAATAATCTATTCTTAATTTTAGGACAACAAAATTTAAAGCAGCACTCTATCTTGTAATTTACTTTACTATCTACTTCACATATACTATATTAGTCAGTATTTTATCTTTCATAGCACTCCATTAATTAAAACAATTTTGTTTTTATGATTTATCTTTAAAACTCTGCTTATATAGAATTCTCTTCAATAACTCACTTTATATAAAAATTAACCATCAAGCCTTCATAATGAGGCTGGTTTTATGCCACAATAATCCAATAATAAGCATTCAACTTACTTAAAGTCACCGAGAAAAATAAATTCTTTAAACAATGTTTAAGAGACGCATAGAAATAAATTAGTACTATCATCCAAGAAGATAAATATTTTTTCTTAAACATACATGATGATTGAGGTGGATTACAGATAGTTAAAAATCTTTTGTCACTCCCCACCTCAAACAGTGAACTTAGTATTTCCCTCTGCTCTTGAATCTGGCCTAGTCCTGTGACTGTTTTAACATGCAATGGACATGACCATGGCTGAGACTAGGACGAGCTGAGAGAGGCGCTACCCAGGGTACAAAGTTAAGTGGACACCAGAAACTGCAGTAATCAAGATAGTATTTTAACATTTTAAAATAAAAACTAATGCAGAAAAAAATTAATGATGAAAGACAAGGCCCTGGGACTACAGGGGAAGAAAGGTCCAATCTCTCAGCTAAGTCCAGTCTTTCGGGCATTCTCATTAAGGCACCAGACATGTAAATGAGTTCTTTTGGACATACCAGCCCTTTTGAACTACAGCCCCAGCTGTGAAAGTATAAAGCAGAAGAACCACTTAGTGAATGCACAGATAATGATTGGTAGTAAAGTGGTTAATGTTTTAAGCTACTGAGTCTTTGAGTGTTTTGTAAGGCAGCAATATATAACTGAAACAGTGACATATGATCATAGTATGATCATTAAATCAAAAGAAAGGATACTCTTAGGCGTAAAATGTTTGCAGTTTCTTACATGAATGGCCAGGCAGCCGACCTATAACAATCAAAATAAAAACACAGAGAATGAATTTTTTAAAGTTAATTTTTCTTTCATTTTATGTTCACCAAACTATATTTTTTAAAGTTTCACTTTGTTAGTTTTTCTCATTAGAAATTTTTATTAGTAATATCTAGTCACAGATATAAAGCAGAAATACAGAAGAAAAATAGGCAAGATTTGTTCAAAGTAAACCTAAAATAAACAAGAATACAAAGCCAAAAATGGTTCATTTATTAACTTCAATACAGCTGTCACTGTCTGAATTATTTTCATTTTACATTAGGTAAGGACTGATAAAACATAATGTCTTGGGAATCCCTAGTACAGATAACAGTTTTTCTGCGAATCAGAATGTTTTCCATAATTTCAGTGATTATTAGAATGCTTATCTGACTCATAAAAATGAAAAATTCATGAATATGGTTATCAGAGATAGCCATTTTCTATTCATGCTTTTTGATACCATGCAATAAACATTAAATTGTCTTCATATGAAATAAGAAATAATTTATATGGGTTTATTGAGACTTAGTCATACATACCACATCCCCAAATGGCACCAAACTTGGTGTCCCATGTGTTACTTCTTGTTCTTTATTTCCAGACCGTTTAAGAGTTTTTCTCAGCATCTACAATGTAAATAAGTTGAGACTTTAGAAGGCAAAGAAGAATATAATTAGATAAAATACCACTTCTCAACAAATATTTCATGAGTATCTAGTATCAGATACTATATATTTTAGTCTTATATATTCTATGACTTGAAAACTCATCTCTACCCCCAAGTTTATTATTAAGTTAGCAGAGAAACAAAATGTGTACATTTAAATGTAAAATCATTAAGGTAATTGTGAGACAGGAGAGAAGTACATAATAGCATGAACAGTGAGTTCTCTTTGCAAACAAAAAATGATCATCTCAGTCTAATACGGACTAGATCCTGTATCTCACAAACAGCAGTAATCCTGGTGCAAATTATTCCAATATTCCTTCAGTTATCAGCCACTGCAGGGACTGCAATTACATCCTTTGGAATAGTAGGTACCCTGGAAAAGACTAATAAATAGATGGCTTTTGGTTTTTGATTGTGTGATTTCATCCAGAATAACTCAATCAAATATCTGTAGGTTGATATTTAACTTTGTGTTTAAAAGCTCCAGTCACTACACATAATGGTTAGCATTTAAAAATTACAAGACACTTTAATATAGATTTTGAAAGTAAAGAGCACGGGATGGGAAGGGGAAAGAGAGGAAAGGTTAGGGGAATAGTGAATAAATGGTCTTTTAAAAATCTAACCTAAAAAAGAGAATGATATTTACTCTCAACCATTGCTGAACTTGAATCAACATGGTCTTATCTATAAGGAAAAATTTCCAAAAAGCTTTGTTGTTATGTGTCTTTTAAGAATTACTTGTCTAATTCTTATAATATGCATAAATCCTTAGTTATGTTGAAAATTTTGTTTTAAAGGACAGAACAAACACTTGAGGTGTACTGAAAACTTTTTTTTTTAATATATCTTGGATCATTTTGTTATTGTTGCATCTGACTGGTTTAATGTGCTTTTTATATGTGATTAATTCACAGGTTAAGCTAACTTAATGACAATTACTGTACTGTTACAAAAATATCAATCTGTGTACAGTCTATGTGTATTTAATATGGAACCTCATACTTTCTAAAGTTTTAATGATCTTCTTATGGAAGTCTACTTTGAAAATGCATCATAATAACTACAAAATAATTAGGAAAAACTTCTTTAGAATACTAATACTAAATTTAGCCTTAAGAATCTGGCATTTTACTTAACAATCCCTCATTTTATTATCTTTTTTACTTTTCCTTCCTCATATGAGCAGAGCTCTCTTCAATGGCAGCAGCATGAGCAAAACAACTCTTTGCCAAAATTCTGTTTAGAACCTTGAACAAAACTTCTAAAGACTAGTCTCATAAAGCCTCTGACACCACAAAGGATTTCTCCTGAACCTGTGGAGAATTTTAATTCCAATTAATTCCACTTGCCTTTTCTCTCTGCCGCCTTTGGCCCCACCTTGAACAGAAGTCCCTCCTGGCACTTCTATTTAAAAGCCTCTACATTCACTTACATCGCTCTGCACTTTGTTTCCAACGGCCTTTCTGGACCACTCTCCCCCATTCCACAGTTTTCTTTGAAAACCCACCAGCCTACAGGTTTACCTTTTCCTAGCATCTTCCCCCTCCTAGTGCTAACGGCAACCTCACTATCCTTACATCAATTAGCATTCACTAGTATACTGGCAGGATTATATGCCTGGCATTATGCTGATTTCAGCTTGAAATGTTCCTGCCCTTGAGAAGTTCAGGCCAGTGTTAAAGACAAGTAAAAAAACAAAGACAGTTTCACTATAAGAAAAACAAATGCTGAGAAGAGGGAGTTTATCTTTACTCATTCTGTGCACATATCTTATACATGGAAAAACAATAATTTATTCGATTGGTCAGATATTGTCATTTATTGTACAAGCTACAGGTGCATGGAATTCTTTAAAACAGTCTGGGTATTGCGTTCGCTAGTTAAGTAGGTCAATCAATTACATTACCTTGAGTAGTAGAATATTTAGTCTACTTTGCAAATAGCTAAACATTGATCACAAGAAATTTCATGGCAAAGCCCTTTTAAAAAGTTGATAAACATAAACGATGCATCATACACTTTGGTTTTACAAAAAGAAATGTTTCAACTTGCTAAACTTTTCTTTGATGGCTGTCAGTAGTACACAAATTAGCAAATATTTTAAAATATATACTTCTTAATCTGTCCTTTCAGAGTAAGGTGGTGGCATGTTAATGAGTATGAAAAAACTATCTTTTTGAAATAAATTCACGTTAAGATGAGAACATTTTAAAAACTACCGGAAATATTTCCTTCTAATGTTTCTTTATGTGTATGCAAATGTGCTATGAGCACCCTAGAAGCTCACAGTATCACACTTTAAAAATTTAGAAACACTTTTGTCTAAAACATTCACAAATGAAGAGCTTCGGCAGGTTGTATGCTATGTGCTGTGCTTAGACACTCAGTAGTGTCCGACTCTTTGTGACCCCATGGGTTCCTCTGTCCATGAGGATTCTCCAGATCTTTACCAGCTGAGCTACCACGGAAGCCCACCAGCAGCTTAAGAGAACATTTTTCCTTTCAAATGTAAAAAAATGAAAGCCCTCCCCAGAGTTTACCAGAACTAATTAATCAGAGAAGTAACATTTTATGCAAAATATGTGAACTAAAGACTTTGAATAACATGGCAGAAATGAAAAAATGAGTATTGTGATTTAACAGGTTCAATGAAAAAGCAGTGCTTCCAGTTGGAATTTCAAATATTTAAAGCTATCTTTTCTAAATATAACAGCATTAAAAACCGAATACTGAAATAAATTTGCCTTAAACCAGACCTTCACTAAGTATTAAATCATGTTTTTCAAAAATAGCGATACTTATTGAGTTCTGTACCACTAATAAACAAAATGAACTAAAAATCAGTTTTAGAAATATTGCTTATTTATAATTTTTAATTTTTGTATATTGTAGAATCTATAGAGTAAATTGCATTATATTTTATAATGTATAAATAAATATCCAAAATATTGGTTAAAGATGTTCACATATTTTTATTGATAATATTGTGCAGTCAAAGAAATTTGGAGAATACTGCTAAGAAGTCACATTTAGATGCCTATATCTATCTTTCTGGAGGTTTGAAGCTGCCAGTTCCCACGTGTATGTCCACCTCAGCACAGTCTGCTCAGAATGAAGTACTTCACCTTCTCCATCTGATAGGCCCACTGCCTTCAATATGATATGGAGGTAAGAATTCCATAATAGTTTTCAACTGTGATTCATCACCAGAATGCCTCGGATGAAGGTTATACTTAGTTCCTTATTTGGTTGTCCACTTTTCTGAAAGTACTAATGGTCACAATTCTGGAGCTAAAGAGAAGCAAGGGTTATGATTCCGGTACCAAGCCCCATTCAGGATGCCTATAAACCATTGCATAAACACATGGCAGATAAGGGGAGTGAGGAGAAAGAGTGTTAGCGAAGGAGATGACAATATTTCAAGCGGGTCTGAAGAAGTAAAAAATTAAAGACTAGGGGAAGAGGAGCCTAGACAAAATAAATAAGTGTAAAAGCATAAAGAAGTTGTATTTTATATATTATATGTATATATATATAAATTTATATTACATAATATGTATATATTATACATAAGTATAATATGTTATATATATTTATACATGCTTATATGTAAATATACATATCTACATACAAACATTAGATATTATTTTATATTTATATTATATATATCTACATAAATATATGTAATTCATTTCCTCAAATTGAGCTATAGTTTCATGCAATCAAAATCAAAGTTCCAACAAGTCTTCCTGTGGAAACTGATGAGCTTTTCCAAGACAATCTTGAAGAAAAACAGGATAACATACTTAAAAATTAAAGAAATAAAGACATTATTTCTTAATGTCTAACAGCATTAGCATGAAGAGAAGTGAAGGGAAAGTTGCTCAGTCGTGTCCAACTCTTTGAGACTGCATGGACTGTACAGTCCATGGAATTCTCCAGGCCAGAATACTGGAGTGGGTAACCTTTCCCTTCTCCAGGGGATCTTCCCCACCCAGGGATCGGACCCAGGTCTCCGGCATTGAGGGTGTATTCTTCATCAGCTGAGCCACAAGGGAAGCCCTTGAAGAATGGGATTACCATTAGCATAATAGACAAATGCACCAAAGAAACTCATTAGAGAGTCTGGAAACAAACATTTATGCAAACTTCACTTGTGACAAAGACAGAACTAAAGAATAGTGGGGAAAAAAACACTCTCAAATGAGTAAGTAGAAATTGCCACACAGAAGAAAGAGAGAGAAAGAAGAAAAAGCAAAGAGAGAGAAAGGAAAGAAGAGAAAAGAATGAAGGACAAAAGGGAAAAAAAGAGAGAAAAAGAATAGAAAACCTGACTCATACCTCACAGTACACACACAGAATCAGTGAATTGTAGATCTCCACGTGAAAGAAAAAACGATTAGAAGATAACACAGACTTTCATGACATTTTCATGATATAGACAATTAGAAGGTGATATAGGTAGAAGATTTCTAAAACAGAACACAGAGCAATAACCACAAAGAAAAAGTTTGAAACATTAAACTACATTAAATTTAATAACTTCCGTTTATTAAATGACACCATTAGGAAAGTGAAGGGGCTTCCCAGGTGGCGCAGTGGTAAGGAATCCACCTGTCAATGTAGGAGATGCAGGAAGCTCGGTTCCAATCCCCAGAGGAGGAAATGGCAACCCACTGCAGTATTACTGCCAGCAAAATCCCACGGACAGAGGAGCCTGGCAAGCGCAGTCCATGGGGTCACAGAGAGTCAGACACCACTGAGAATACACACACACACACAAACACACACACACACAGAGCAAAGTGAAAAGATAAGACACTGGAAGATTTTTGCCACATGTTTAGTATAACTGACAAAGGGCCTATAACTAGAATGTGTACACAAACGTATACAAACTAGTAAGAAAAAGACAATCCAACAGAAAAATGGGGAACAAGCACTTCACAAAATAGTTTATCAGATCACTCATAATCATTTGGAAGGGAACTCACCCTCATTAGTCCTCAGGGAAATGAAAGCTAACACCATAAAGAGATACCACTACACTTCCCTGAGATGCCTAACCATTAAGAGACAAGCACTATGAAATGGAAGGATGGAGATTATCTAGAACTTTAACACACTGCCAGTGGGAATATAAATTGGTATATTCTCTTTGAAAAACACTTGGTATTTGGTTGAATATATACATATTAATGACCCAGAAATTCTATTCCTAGATATATCCCCAACAGAATGCAAAAATATGTGTATCAAAAGACATATACAAGAACAGTTACAGCTGTATTATTCACCATAGCCAAAAATTAGAAACAACCCAAATATTCATTAACAATGGAATGGATAAATATGTGATATGTTCATACAATGGAATATTACAAAGCAAGGAAAATGAGTAACTACACGTACAACACAGCATGAATGAATATCACAAACAAAATACTGAACAAAACCCCCCAAAATACATATCTTTAACTGCACACAGGACATTCTGTAAGATGTACCATATGCTAGCCCATAAAACCAGTTTCAATAAAATTTGGCAGAATTGAAATCAAACAAAGAATGTTCTCCTACTTCAACACAATAAATTATAAGAACACAAGGAAATTTGGCTAATACACAAATCCTGGGAATTAAAAACATTTGTAAATAAGCTCTGGGTCAAAGAAGAAGAACAACAGAAGTCAGAATATATTATGAGCTGAATAAAAATGAAAACACAACACAAAATTCATGAAGTGCACCTAAAGCAGCACTCAGCTGAAAATTAGCATTAAACATACTTAGAAAAATAAGAGCAAGCTCAACTCAAAGTAAGCAAGAGGAAGAAAACAAAGGTTAGAATAGAAATTATTAAGATTAAAAAAACCAGAAAATCAATGAAACTAAAGGTAGGCACGTGAAAAGATCACCAAAACTGCCAAATCTTTAGCTATACTGATGAAGAAAAAAGATAGAGGTTACAAATTACCAAAACCAAAAAAGAAAGGGGTATACCACTGATCTTACAAAATTAAAAGGATTATAAAGAAATAGCATGGTATTAGTTCTCGTAGCTGCTATACAAATTGCTACAAACTTGGCGACCTAAACAACAAAAATTTGTTTTTTCACAGTTGTGTAGACCAGAAGTTAATATCAGTCCCCCTAGGCCAAAATTTTAAGGAAAAGTCCAGTCTTATACCTTCTGACTTATAGCCTCTGACAACAGGCCAGCATTCCTTAGCTTGTGGTCACATCACTCCAACCTCTACCTCTGTGATCACACTGCCTTCTCTTCTGAGTGTGTCCAAATATCCCTCTATCTCTCTCTTATAAGGACATTTGTGATTACACATAGGGCCCATCAGATAATCCAGGATAATGGCCTCCATCACAAATACTAACTTCACTGCATCTGCAAAAGTTTATTGTCATATAAGGTAACTACTTACAATCTCAAACAATATATTAACCAATTATATTTATAACCAATTAATATATAATTATATTAGCCAATCAGAAATTTAGATGAAATGGAAAAATTCCTATCAAGGCACATATTATCAAAACTGAAGAAGAGTATCTGGGAAGACTTATAGCAACTAAAGAAATTAAATTAGTAATTGAAGCTCTTCCTACCAAACCAAACAAAAACAACTTAGGCCCAAACTGTTTCACTGGTGAATTCTATCAAATACTTAAGAAATAATAACAATCCTTAACAAACTCAAGGAAAATAAAAAAGAAGAGGAAAGAGGAAAGTACACATCCCAGGTTATGCTATGAGGTCAGTTCAGTTCAGTTCAGTCGCTCAGTCATGTCCGACTCTTTGTGACCCCATGAATTGCAGCACACCAGGCCTCCCTGTCCATCACCAACTCCCAGAATTTACACAAACTCATGCCCATCGAGTCGGTGATGCCATCCAGCCATCTCATTCTCTGTCGCCCCCTTCTCCTCCTGCTCCCAATCCCTCCCAGCATCAGGGTGTTTTCCAATGAGTCAACTCTTCGCATCAGGTGGCCAAAGGATTGGAGTTTCCGCTTCAGCATCAGTCCTTCTAATGAACACCCAGGACTGATCTCCTTTAGGATGGACTGGTTGGATCTCCGTGCAGTCCAAGGGAATCTCAAGAGTCTTCTCCAACACCACAGTTCAAAAGCATCAATTTTTTGGTGCTCAGCTTTCCTCACAATCCAACTCTCACATCCATACATGACCACTGGAAAAACAATAGCCTTGACCAGACGGACCTTTGTTGGCAAAGTAATGTCTCTGCTTTTTAATATGCCGTCTAGGTTGGTCATAACTTTCCTTCCAAGGAGTAAGTGTCTTTTAATTTCATGACTGCAGTCACCATCCGCAGTGATTTTGGAGCCCAAAAAAATAAAGTCTGACACTGTTTCCACTGTCTCCCCATCTATTTCCCATGAGGTGATGGGGCCAGATGCCATGATCTTAGTTTTCTGAATGTTAAGCTTTAAGCCAACTTTTTCACTCTCCTCTTTCACTTTCATCAAGAGGCTTTTCAGTTCCTCTTCACTCTCTGCCCTAAGGGTGGTGTCATCTGCATATCTGAGGTTATTGATATTTCTCCCAGCAATCTTGATTCCAGTTTGTGCTTCTTCCAGCCCAGCGTTTCTCATGATGTACTCTGCATAGAAGTTAATAAATAAGCAGGGTGACAATATATAGCCTTGACGTACTCTTTTTCATATTTTGGAACCAGTCTGTTGTTCCCTGTCCAGTTCTAACTGTTGCTTCCTGACCTGCATACAGGTTTCTCAAGAGGCAGGTCAGGTGGTCTGGTATTCCCATCTCTTTCAGAATTTTCCACAGTTTATTGTGACCCACACAGTCAAAGGCTTTGGCGTAGTCAATAAAGCAGAAATAGATGTTTTTCTGGAACCCTCTTGTTTTTTCGATGATCCATCAGATATTGGCAATTTGATCTCTGGTTCCTCTGCCTCTTCTAAAACCAGCTTGAGCATCTGGAAGTTCACGGTTCACGTATTGCTGAAGCCTGGCTTGGAGAATTTTTAGCATTACTTTACTAGCGTGTGAGATGAGTGCAATTGTGCGGTAGTTTGAGCATTCTTTGGGATTGCCTTTCTTAGGGATTGGAATGAAAGCTGACCTTTTCCAGTCCTGTGGCCACTGCTGAGTCTTCCAAATTTGCTGGCATATTGAGTGCAGCACTTTCACAGCATCATCTTTCAGGATTTGAAATAGCTCAACTGGAATTCCATCACATCCACTAGCTTTGTTCGTAGTGATGCTTTCTAAGGCCCACTTGACTTCATATTCCAGGATGTCTGGCTCTAGGTGAGTGATCACACCATTGTGATTATCTGGATCATGAAGATCTTTGTTGTACAGTTTTTCTGTGTATTCTTGCCACCTCTTCTTAATATCTTCTGCTTCTGTTAGGTCCATACCATTTCTGTCCTTTATTGAACCCATCTTTGCCTGAAATGTTCCCTTGATATCTCTAATTTTCTTGAAGAGATCTCTACTCTTTCCCATTCTGTTGTTTTCCTCTATTTCTTTGTATTGATCGCTGAGGAAGGCTTTCTTATCTCTCCTGGCCATTCTTTGGAACTCTGCATTCAAATGAGAATATCTTTCCTTTTCTCCTATGCTTTTTGCTTCTCTTCTTTTCATAGCTATTTGTAAGGCCTCCTCAGACAACCATTTTGCATTTTTGCATTTCTTTTCCATGGGGATGGTCTTGATCCCTGTCTTCTGTACAATGTCATGAACCTCCGTCCATAGTTCATCAGGCTCTCTGTCTATCAGATCTAGTCCCTTAAATCTATTTCTCACTTCCACTGTACAGTCATAAGGGATTTGATTTAGGTCATACCTGAATGGTCTAGTGGTTTTCCCTACTTTCTTCAGTTTAAGTCTGAATTTGGCAATAAGCAGTTCATGATCTGAGCCACAGTCAGCTCCTGGTCTTGTTTTTGTTAACTGTATAGAGCTTCTCCATCTTTGGCTGCAAAGAATATAATCAATCTGATTTTGGTGTTGACCATCTGGTGATGTCCATGTGTAGAGTCTTCTCTTGTGTTGTTGGAAGAGGGTGTTTGCTATGACCAGTGTGTTCTCATGGCAAAACTCTGTTAGCCTTTTCCCTGCTTCATTCTGTACTCCAAGGCCAAATTTGCCTTACTCCAGGTGTTTCTTGACTTCCTACTTTTGCATTCCAGTCCCCTATAATGAAAAGGACATCTTTTTTTTTTTTTTTTTTTTTTTCAACTTTTTATTTTGTATTGCAGTATAGCTGATTAACAATATTATGATAATTTCAGGTGAACAGTGAAGGGACTCAGCCATACAAATACATGTATCCATTCTCCCCCAAACCCTTCTCCCATCCAGGCTGCCATATAACATTGAGCAGAGTTCCATGTGCTATACAGTAGGTCCTTGCTGGTTATCCATTTTAAATACAGAAGTATGTACACGTTGATCCCAAACTCCCTAACTATCTCTTCCCCCGGGCAACCTTGAATTTGTATTCTAAGTCCTAAGTCTGTGAGTCTCTTTCTATTTTGTACATTTGTATCATTTCTTTCTAGAGTCCACATAAAAGGGATGTCAAACGATTTTTCTCCTTCTCTGTCAGACTGACTTCACTCAATAAGGCAGTCTCTAGGTCTAGGTTTTAGAAAAATTTGGAGGCTTTATACATTTTATTATTTATATATAATATAGGTTATTAGATTATGTCTGCTCAAGACTACCATGCCTATTTACTAAGTCTAACATGATGCAAAGGGTATCCTCTCTTTTTTTGGATTCTTTCCCATATAGGCCGTTAGAGTATTGAGTAGAGTTCCCTGTGCTATACAGTAAGTCCTTATCAGTTATCTATTTTATATATAGTAGTATGTATATGTCAATTAAAGGACATCTTTTTTGAGTGTTAGTTTTAAAAGGTCTTGTAGGTCTTCATAGAACCGTTCACAGCTTCTTCAGCGTTACTAGTTGGGGCATAGGCTTGGATTACCGTGATATTGAAAGGTTTGCCTTGGAAACGAACAGAGATCATTCTGTCATTTTTGAGATTGCATCCAAGTACTGCATTTTGGACTCTTTTGTTGACTATGATGGCTACTCCATTGCTTCTAAGGGATTCCTGCCCACAGTAGTAGATATGATGGTCATCTGAGTTAAATTCACCCATTCCAGTCCATTTTAGTTTGCTGATTCCTAGAATGTCGACATTCACTCTTGCCATCTCCTGTTTGACCACTTCCAATTTGCCTTGATTCATGGACCTAACAATACCAAAGCCAGACAGGCATCACAAAGATAAAAAACAATAAATCATTATTCCTTACAAACACAGAGGCAAAAATCTTTCACAAGATATTAGTAAATTAAATCCAACAACGTATTAAAAAGAACCATACACCATGACAAAGTGGGATTTTTTTCATCTGAAAAATCAATGTAATAAAATTAAATTAATAAGTCATATTGGTAAATATGTCCAATACAGGACAAAATGACATAACTTAGCTAGATGCAGAAAATGTATTTGACAAAATCAAGATATATTCTTTTTTAAAAAATATTTATTTATTTATTTGGCTGCACTGGATCTCCTAAGGAAATACAATTCAACAAAATTGATGCTGTTAGTGGTAAACAGTTTGAACAGATCACTTTCTATTAAAAAAAGAGAGAGAGAGAGAGAGACAGCTAGCAATGAGCTATCACCAATGAAAAGCAACAGTCCAGATGATTTCACAGGGAATTCTACCAAATTCAAAAATTAAGTATCCCATGGCACCATTAAAGAAAACTTTTTTATTCTTTTTACAAAGCAAGCATAGCATTGATACCTAAACCCATAAAGAAAACTATGGATGAATGTGAAGGCACTTCAATCATGTCCAGCTCTGTGCGACCCCACAGACAGCAGCCCACCAGGCTCCTCTGTTCACACGATTCTCCAGGCCAGAACACTTGAGTGGGTTGCCATTGCCTTTTCCAACAGATGATTATAACAAAAACATTGACACGAAGATACTAAATAATAAAAACAGACTCTAATACCACAAAGAAAACAATATGCAATAATCAAGTGAGATTAATTCTAGGAATGTAATGAGTTGGTTCAATAACAAGAAATTCACTAATAATGAATTTCTCCTTATGATATAAGGAGGAAAATTATGCAATTATCTCCCTATATCTTTATTAATAAATGGCCCCTGACAAAATTCAACAACTCTTCCTGTTAAAACACTGACAAAAATAGCAATTAAGCCAGGACTTGAAGTTTGAAGCTTCAAATATTTCATTTGATGGGGAAACACTGGAAACATTTACTAAGATCAGGAACAAGGTAAGGTTGTCTACGATCTCTACTATGACTCAACATGTTACTAACTGGGAGCATTAGTCCAAGCAGTTAGGTAAGAAAAATCAAATAGAGGCAAGAGAATTGAAAGAAAAGAGGTAACACTGTATCCATTTGAAGATGATCTGATAGTATATCTAAAACCTAGAGAATTAAAAATAATACTAACTCAAATATTTAAAAAATTCAATAAGGAAGCAGGACATGAAATTAACATACAGAAATCTACAGCCTTAAAATAGATGAATAATTGGATCATCGAAAAAGCAAGAGAGTTCTAGAAAAATATCTATTTCTGCTTTAGTGACTATGCCAAAGTCTTTGACTGTGTGGATCACAATAAACTGTGGAAAATTCTGAAAGAGATGGGCATATCGGACCACCTGACCTGCTTCTTGAGAAACCTGTATGCAGGTCAGGAAGCAATAGTTAGAACTGGGCAGGGAACAACAGACTGGTTCCAAATTGAGCAAGGAGTATGTCAAGGCTGTATATTGTCACCCTGCTTATTTAATTTATATGCAGAGTACATCATGAGAAATGCTGGGCTGGGAGAAGTAAAGGCTGGAATCAAGATTGCCGAGAGAAATGTCAATAACCTCAGATATGCAGATGACACCACCCTTACGGCAGAAAGTGAAGAAGAACTAAAGAGCCTCTTGATGAAAGTGAAAGAGGAGAGTGAAAAAGTTGGCTTAAAGCTCAACATTCAGAAAACTAAGATCATGGCATCTGGTCCCATCACTTCATGGCAGATAGATGGGGAAACAGTGGAAACAGTGGCTGACTTTATTTTTCTGGGCTCCAAAATCACTGCAGATGGTGATTGCAGCCGTAAAATTAAAAGACATTTACTCCTTGGAAGGAAAGTTATGACCAACCTAGACGGCATATTAAAAAGCAGAGACATTACTTTGCCAACAAAGGTCCGTCTAGTAAAGGCTATGGTTTTCCAGTGGTCATGTATGGATGTGAGAGTTGGACTGTAAAGAAAGCTGAGCACAGAAGAATTGATGCTTTTGAACTGTGGTGTTGGAGAAGACTCTTGAGATTCCCTTGGACTGCAAGGAGATCCAACCAGTCCATCCTAAAGGAGATCAGTCCTGGGTGTTCATTGGAAGGACTAATGTTGACGCTGAAACTCCCAATACTTTGGCCACCTAATGTGAAGAGCTGACTCACTGGAAAAGACCGTGGTGCTGGGAAAGATTGAGGGTGGGAGAAGGGGACGACAGAGAATGAGACGGTTGGATGGCATCACCGACTCGATGGACACGGGTTTGGGTGGACTCCAGGAGTTGGTGATGGACAGGGAGACCTGGTGTGCTGCAGTTCATGGGGTTGCAGAGTCGGACACAACTGAGCGACTGAAGTGAACTATAAGTAGAAGAAGCCCCACTTGAGGAATAATCTTAATGAGAAGTGGGCAAAACTCTTAAGAGGAAAACTTTAAAACACTTCTGAAAGACACAGAAGTAGAGGTGAATAATGAAAAAACATCTCTGGATAGGACAGACCAACATCATAAAGATGTCAGTTCTACTTAATTTATCAATTTAATGAAATTTTTAGTTTTTAAAAAGGCTTTTATTATGAGATAAGCAAGTTAACAAAGTTTTTATAAAGAGTGAGAATAGTCAGGAAGTTACAGGAAAAGAAAACCACAAGAGAGGAGGGGACCAGCCCTACCAGACTTCAAAACATAGTTTAAGTCTTCAAATAAAAGAGTATGGTCTTAAGTACTTTTCCCAAGGTAGAGTCATGAAATATATGGGAAATGCCTACTAAATATGATTGACTTGGGAAATGCTGCATTTCATATTCCCTTCTTGAATATTCATAAGGCATTTAGCATGTTAAAGATTCCTGCAACAAAGGATTTATCTTTTCTTAAAAAAACAGTAAGGTCTTGGCACTTGTATTGATAAACACAAACGGAATAGAAGTCCAGAAAAAAAAAGTATATGGAAGCTTAAATCTTATGCATAAAGGTGGCATCTCAAAACTCTAGGGCAAAGATAGATTTTTTTTTTTAAATAAATGGTGTTGGGACATCTATTTTGGAAAAGAATAAATTAAATCCAGACCACATACCACACATTACAAATAAATCAGGAATCCAAATATAAAAATGATATACAATCACTAGAAGGCAAATTCAATTCCTTAAATTTGTGTACCATTTGCTTCCTGATAGAACAATATCTTTATGTATACAAATTGTTTCCTGATAAATACTGTACTATTTTTTAATAACTTAAGAAAAACAAAGAATGCATAATTTCCTAATAATGCTCTAACAAACTTTGAAAATGTGAGTTTCAGTTTGATTCCCCTTTTCCATTTCCCCTATGCTTTGGCAGTACCACTGCTGCTGCTAAGTCACTTCAGTCGTGTCCAACCCTGTGCAACCCCATAGACGGCAGCCCACCAGGCTCCCCCATCTCTGGGATTCTCCAGGCAAGAACACTGGAGTGGGATGCCATTTCCTTCTTCAATGCACCAAAGTGAAAAGTGAAAGTGAAGTTGCTCAGTCCTGTTCAACTCTCAGCGACCCCATGGACCGCAGCCCACCAGGCTCCTCTGTCCATGGGATTTTCCAGGCAAGAGTACAGGAGTGGGTTGCCACTGCCTTCTCTAAATGGAAATTAAACTCGAGTTTCACACACTTCAGGTACAAGTTTACCTAATTAAGAACAGGACGCCAATAATTCATTTTGCAGACATGATACAGTTTTGCTCCTACAGGTCCATGTATAAGAACCTCAGGCATTGAAAAGAGAGTTAACTGATGTTTCTGGAGTTTAGCCCTTTAGACAAATGAATTCCCAGTGATGATGATGATGATGATAGCAGCTAACATCTATTAACGCTTTACTTCACACTGCATTAAGTATTTTATATTATTACCTCTTTTAGTTCTTCAGACAACCCTTCAGGGTAGGCAGTAACGAAACGGGGCTCTGACAAGTTAAATAACTGTCAGTGCCCCACAAGAAAACTCTCCCTCAGGTGTTACCACTCTCCAAACGAGGGCAGGTTTCCCTCCCTCCCACTGGCACACTGACCCCTTGGTCCTGCCTGACCCTCTCCGGGGTCAGGGGACAGACTCCACCCGCCAGACCCCCACTTACATTCAGCAACCGGTACCCAGGACTCTCCTTGAACTCGACTTTGGACAGATTAGAGGTCTGGTCCTGCTCCTGGACGTTCCAAGCTGTAGAAGAGAATTCCGACCCCCTCGCTTGCATGTTTTCCAAGTGGGTTTGGGAAATTCTCTGAAATAACGGCGCTGCGTACAGGGAATGGACCCGCCTGTTGTGATTGTCTTCTGTGTTGGAAACCTTAGCCATGTCTTGGGGCGGCTCCATCCCTCCATCCTCGGCTGGGCAGGTCTGCGCACTAACCGACTGCCGGCTACTGCGCAGGCGCAGCCCCCTGCCTTTCCCGCGCTTTTCCTGTCACGCACCCGCACCACGTGACCTGCACGTTCGGGCCGGCCTCTGCCCGGGGCTGGAGCGGGGGCTGTGCCGGTTTCAGCTTCAAGCCCTTGCTTAGGCCGTTTCAGCCTCCTTTTGAAGGAAGTCTGAGCCTGCTGGCTGACAGCAAAGCTCCTCAGCACGGCGACTGAATTTAGATCGTTTCCTGCCTGCCCCTTAATCCATCACAAACCCGCTCTCTTCTCCCTACACCTCCGAACACTATCCCCTGAGTTCCAGATGCTATATTTTTAACAGTCTACTTGGATACTTTTACTCGACTGTCCCACAGATTCATAACACAACACGTTAATATTCATCTTCCTTCTCAGACGTCTATATTCCAAACACATTTAGTGTAGCAATGTCATATCCACAAAATCTTAAAACTTCAGTCTTGAATTCAAATCCTAAATACTTTGAACCCTACTCTTCCTCTTTACGGCACCTCATTCAGGGTATCTCACATAGACGACTGCAGTGGTTTACTGCAGGGGTCCCTGGCCTACTGTCATCCACTCTTCCCACTGCCCCAGTGTTCATGCAGCTTACCTTCTAAAACACACAAAAATCAGAAATTTTCAGAGTTTCTTTAATCGGCCACAAAATATTCTTTAATACAGAAACCAAGGGACTCCAAATTGCTCTATACCACCTCAGGATCATTTCTTATGGCTATTCTACATGGAATCAGGTTTTCTTTTATTCAAAGGCCACCTCAGAGTTTAGCCTTTAGTTAAGTTTTATAACCCCATATACATATCCCTAAAGCAGAATTAACCGCTGTCTCCAAGCTTCTACTTGGTGTATTCCTATTAGCAGGCACACACTATTAGAATTAGTTGTTAATTTCAAAAGATAGGGTTCTTGGAGGTAAAAATCTGATCCTCACTTTTAACTCTTCAGGGCTCACCACACAATAGCTCAATATCCCTGACATGTTTGCTGTCATTCTGGGTCGTGTTTAATGACTGTTCAGAGACTTGCTGTCCACCAGCACACTCTGACTTCCTTAGGGCTCATGTGATGCAACAAAAATCTAACCTAAATCTAACCAAACCTCTAGCCCTAACTTCTGGGCTACAGGAAATTCAGGAGATACAAATTGGATGATACTCTCAGGAGAAAAAAAATTTAAAAAAAATATAGGTGGGACACTTAAAAAAAAAAAAGGATTTGGATTCTTCATACACACACACACACACACACACACACACACAAAATGTCGTGGGAATGTGTAGAATGGTATGGTCACCCTAGAAAAAGAGTTTGGCAATTTCTTAACAAACTAAACATAAAACTACCATACAACCCAGGGGTTGTACTCCCAGGTATTTTTGTTGTTGTTCAGTCACTAAGTCTTGTCCGACTCTTTGTGACCCCATGGACTTGAGCACGCCAGACTTCCCTGTCCTTCACCATCTCCCAGAGCTTGCTCAAACTCATGTCCATTGAGTCAGTGATGCCATCCAACCATCTCATCCTCTGTCATCCCCTTCTCCTCCTGCCCTCAATCTTTCCCAGCATCAGGGTCTTTTTCGATGAGTTGGCTCTTTGCATCAGATAGCTAAAGTATTGGAGCTTCAACTTCAGCATCAGTCCTTCCAATGAATATTCTCAGTTGATTTCCTTTAGGATTGACTGGTTTGACCTTGTGAGGAGACTTGCAAGAGTCTTCTCCAGCACTCCAATTCAAAAGCATCAGTTCTTTGGTGCTCAGCTTTCTTTATGGTCCAACTCTCACATCCGTACATGACTACTGAAAAAACCATAGCTTTGACTATATGGACCTTTGTTGGCAAAGTGATGTCTCTGCTTTTTAATAGGCTAAGTTTGTCATAAACTTTCTTCCAAGGAGCAAGCATCTTTTAATTTTATGGCTGCAGTCTCTGTCCGCATTGATTTTGGAGTCCAAGAAAATAAAATCTGTAAAACTCACATTCATTCAAAAACTTATACGCAAATTTTCATAGTAGTTTTATTCATAAATAAAAAAGTGGAATCAGCTCAGATGTCCTTTGACAGGTAAATGGTTAAGCTTCAATACGTTGCAATGTAACTTTGCAATAAAAAGGGATGAACTATGGCCTTACAACATGGGTGAATCTCCAGGGGATACATTGAGCAGAGTAAAGCTAATCCCAAAAGATTACATATTGTATAATTCCACTTACTATTGAAATTATAAGATTTAAGAAATAGAAGACATTAGTAATTGCCAGGTCTTGGGGTAAGGGTTACAAGAGATTCTTACAGCTTTTAGACTTGGTAGAGACACAAACATACACAATTGATAAAACTGTATAGAACTTAATATACACACAGACATACACACACGTGACAGTGGGGGGATTCCCTTTTCAGCAGCTCCTGACAGCTGGAGAATACCTTACAGACAGGCAAGATATTCCTAGTATGGCATGTGTATCAAATTGAGACCTATTCTCAGAGCCACCCAGCTCCACCATCAGCTTCTCAGTCCTCTACTGTTCCACAGCATTCACTGGGTTGCTCATCAGGGCAGGCTCAGTTTCACTGAGGTGCCCAAGAGTCTCTGAGACATCTTTTCCCACAGTGAGCCTTAATGTCTTGAGCTCTAAGTCTCATATCAGTTGAGGCACCAATAGATACAGCTCTGAAGAGATCTCTTCCAGTGCAGGACCCACCTGAAGAGTGGGATTTCCCTGAAGGTCAAAGATCTCTCTGACAAAGAACTTGGGAACAGGTATGGTGAATTTCTACTCATACTTCTTGTCATTTAAAAAAAGAGGCAGGGGATAAGGTCTGCAGAGGTCAAATGAGTGTTAACTTAATAAGCTCACAGGCCTCTCCTTTACTCTCCCGAGCTCTTGGCCAGCTTGGCTTCTCTTTTGCTATATATGTTTCTTAAAGCTCCCTAAATGATTCTGATGTGCAAGCAGATATGGGAGCTACTGGTATAGGTCTTAAAAAAAAAATAAGCTTTTACAATTATAAAACTTCTCAAACAGAAGTTACACTTCCTTCTTATTAGCCATCTTTCAAGCTAAATTACATTTTACTTATTACATGATACACAACCACTGAACCAGTTTCAAAAATGACAAAATTCATATTTCAATTTATTCAGTCAGGAAACATGAAAAATAAATAATGAAGGTCCTTTTCCTCCCCTTCTTCTCTATTCTCTAAATTTATGTTTAAACCTGATAGATATTTTGTAACACTAAAGTTATGGCTTTTTAAAAGCACTATATTACTGCTTTTAAAGATAATGATTATAAATGCAACTAATCTGAAAAAACAGGAAATAAACACTTTCACCTTGTTGGTTTCTAGTTCATTATCTCCTTTGTCATAAAGACAATAATGCTACAGAAATTAATGTTTGGGTATAAATTGCAGATACAATTTTAACATTTTCCATAATCCTGAGAAATGTTTCAGTATTATATAATCAAAAATCAATTCCAAATACATCTGTACATATATAAAAATACATTTAAAAACAAGAATGGGAAAAATTCTAAATACGAGGTCATTCCTCAGAAGGTGAGTTGGCACTATGAAGAGGCTTTGATTCCTTTATCAGGATATTCTTCCACATCTGAGGAGAACATCAACTCTGGGAGAGAAAATGAACAAATCATACTTAAAATGATTTCCCAGCATCTCAAAAAGTTTTATAACTTACGAATGAACAGTTTTAAAATATTAACATATTATATAATAGAATTATAATTCTTTATGTTATAAATTATTGTTATAAATTCTTTATATTATATTATTATTATTATATTATATAATTCTTACTTGAGTACAAGTAAGATTTCTTGATAGTGAACTCTGAGTTTTAAAAGATGAACTATTGACAAATGTACAAGTTTTACATTTTGAGATTTACAAGTTTTTAATGCATTGTAACTTCTAAAAAATAAAATATATATAATAGAGACAATATAATAACTCATACCAGGAAGTTTAAGTCACTTAGCGAATCCAGGATCATTAAACGGCTAAAGAAGTCTAATTCTGTAGTGATCATGAAAACCTAAAATATAGGACATAGACATAGAGGAGGACCTGGAACTAAGATTAGGTGTGTGCCAGGAAAGCTTAAATATGTGACCCCATTTAATTACCATAAACTCCCTTTAAGTGAGTATTATCTTCCTCATTTTATATTTCCTTTTTTTTATCCATATGGAAATGTTATTTGACTCATATAGCCCTAAAAGAGAACAGGATTCTGGAAATATAAGTAACATACACTTTGTAATTAAGACTGAATACTGCATAAGCCAGCTGAATGTAGCTTCAATCCCAGTGGAGAATGTTATTAATTGGCATTTCGACATTTAAACTATCACTAAGCATAGTCCCATAGTTTACTAAAATACCAAGAAATATTAAAGAAAAAAAGAAAACCTTAGAAATTTAGTAAAATAAAGTCCCGATGTAAACATTAGATGAAAAAAAAAATCTTTGAATGATGAAAAACTACACCAAGTTAAAGAAAAACTACAAACTACCTAAAGCCTAAGAAGATTTTTAAAAATATTTTAAATATATCGAAAAGGAATAATTAGTAAATAACACAAGAAAAGGTACATTCATGAATGAAAACACACAGATTACATTTTTTGTCTTGGTTTTTACAAATGGAAATGTTGAAGATTCTCAGTTCCAAGATTTCTGAGACATAGGCTGTAATCAGTTGATCAAACTGTGGTTAAATGCTTTAACAAATCAAGAATAAAATAATAGCCAAAGTCCAGAAAACAGCAAAGAGATTCAAGGGTGAAACTGTAGAACATCTACCAGGAAACACAACTTACATATTAAGCTGTTCTCAGAGCAATGCTGAAAGACTGGCAGTTTGCAAAAGTGATTCTTCTTCAGGTGTTCCAAAAGGGGTCTGAGGACTACAGATTAGTAAATCTCACTTTACTCTGGGCACACTAAAGATTGCTAAACACTTCATTAGACAATGAAGGGTTAAGAATTTGTGCCAAGTAGAGGAGGAGGTAAGAATAAATTCACTTGAATATGTGTCTAGCAGAGGCTAACAGATGAAGCATATGATTTATTTCAAATTTATGGGCTTCCCAAGAGGCTCGGTGGTAAAGCATCTGCCTGCAATGCAGGAAACACAGCAGGAGCTGCAGGTTCAATCCCTGGGTCGGGAAGGTCCCCCTGCGGGAGGAAATGGTCACCCAGTCCAGTACTCTTGCTGGGAAAAGCCCACGGACAGAGGAGACTGGAGGGCTATAGTCTATAGATTTGCAAAGGGTCAGACACGACTTAGCGACTGGGCAGCAAGAGATACTTTGATCAGAAAGAGGCTAAGAGAAAGGAAGAGCAAAGACTTTCTCTAAACTACCCGAAAGGGTCCAAGAAAAGAAATATCTCCAAAATATGTGGAAACCCTCACTAAGTGCTCCAAGACTCCAGCTCTCCTACACACTCCTCTGTTTTTTGCATCATTCAGTTTCACCACTTTATTATTACACTTCTTGGGTTATTTTAAATGCATCTTTGTTATTGAAATGTTATAATACTATAAAGTATAAATGACATAATGCTATATCCATTAAAAAGAAGATTTATGAAGTCATTATAGAAGATTTTATGATGTATTTATACTATTTTTTTTCTTTAATACCTTCACTAAGATCCATGCCTGGCCTGTAAGACAAAAAAAGCCACGATAACCCAACCAGAAGGGCCACCACCAGATTCACCACAATCCATGGCTGGAGAACCTGCTCCTCAATTCCTTCTGCCCTAGAGGTACAGAAATACTCATCAGAAATGTCTTCACTGTGATCCATATATCCAGATATATCTATTTTATAAACTTAAAAAAAAATAGCCATCCTTATCTAGAGGAATAACAAGCATAAAATATAACTTCCTTATGAAATACACTATATATATCATGAGAATTTTAAAACCATAACTTAAAAGATTTAAAACATTGTTTACAAAATATCTCATTAAAAATGTAAGAGTATATAGCAATAGTTACCCATTAACCAATGGAATAGGGCGTTTTTTGGCCACAATTTTAGAAACAAAAACAAGGCCTTCATTACTACTTATAGGTGAAAACAAGTTAAAGAGTGAAAAAACAACAATAGCACCATTCCTCCTACTGTTGCTTTATTATGATCAACAGTTCCTAGTGCTGCTATGAATTCTTACCAGAGGCTGCCGTTAACAGAAGAAGGTGTGTAAAGGTGGATTCTGTCACTTGTCATTTGTTGACTCAGAGATAATATAAGAGCAGTAAAGTACACTGAGGAAAGACAAATGAATTACTAACAATGTATTTTTAACAACCCAGTTTGTTTGGAATTTATAAATAACTTTAAGGTAAAAAATAATCTGAGCTTTGAGAAATGCTGACACACAAAAAATTTCATTTGGTCAATTTCAATAGGCTGGGTAATCTTAGATTATTTTTCAGTACAGGTGGAGAAGGGTCTTTAGATACTATTTTATCATTAGACTGACAAGAATCTAGAAGATCATTTAAGAAATTAAATGATTTAAGGCCCTAAAATTAGTTTTATTAATATTCTCATAATTAGAACAAAATTTACTCCAAATTACCAAAAAGGTAAAAAAAACATAGTATTTGTTACTAAAATGCCCTATCAGCCCTATCTGTTTAATGTCAAGTGGAAAAAACACAAAAGTTAAATATTAAGTAACACAGAACAACAAATTTTAAAAAGTTAGATAACCTCTGCTGAAAAATAATTCTAAACCTCCACTGAAAAATAATTCAATCAAAATTATACCTACCATAGTTTAATTACAAATTCCACTGAATATGGATATGAAATGTTTATAAGTAGCAATAATATAAAATCATTTTTAAAATAAAATTATACTTTTTTTCTGATTCAAATTTATACAGTTATGAAATTATTCACTTACAGAAAGATGCTAAAGCTCTTGGATCCAGAGCAAGAAAATTTCGGATTGCTACTGACGTTTTAGCAAAGTCAATCCTAGAAAATACAAAAGCCTCTTGTCACAGTGTAGTTGCAAACTTCTTACAAAACTGTACAAAACTGTAGTCTCCAGACAACAGTTTCTTTCTTCTCTATTTTAATGCTACCACATGTACTGTCTATTATGAAGCTTTAAGTAGCTACAGTTAATCCTTAACACACATGAAAGAATCTTATTTACAAAGGCCACATATAACATTTAACATATAACATTTAAAAGACTGTTTTAGTCATCATTCCTTTAGCATTAAGAAGAAACAAACTTGATCAGCAATTTCATTAGATTCTACTTCCTTTTATTACTCATATTTATTGAGTGATAAGCTGTTGTTTTCTTAGTGGGTTAAATTGTGTTCCTAAAAAGACATATTGAACCCTGGGACCTGTGAATGTGACCCTATTTGGAAACAGAATCTTTACTGATGCTGTCAACTTAAGATGAGGCCGTTACAAGGGGCCCTAATCCAGTAAGACTGGTGTCTTTATAAGAAGAGACACAGATTCATGGACACACACGTACGACTGTCATCTGATAACTGAGGGAGAGGCTGGAGTAATGCATCTACAAGCCAAGGAACACCAAAGACTGCCAGAAACCACTGGAAGCTAAGAAAGAGGCAGGAACAGACCCTCCATGGAGCCCTCTAAAATGGAACCAACCTTGCCAACACCTTGGTTCTAGACTTTTAGATTCCAAAACTGTGAGAGAACACATTCCTGTTGTTTCAAGCCACCCAGTTCCGGGTACGTTTGTTACAACAGCCCTAGGAAACTAATACAATACCCAGAGTCTTGACTATACCGGATTCAGTTCATTGGAAGATGCTTGGGTCTTTTTTTAAATTAACTTTTTGCTTTGTATTGAGGTATTGCCAATTAACAATGTTGTAACAGTTTCAGGTGAATAGAGAAGGGACCCAGCCATACAGATACATGTATCCTTTCTCCCCCAAACCCCCCTCCCATCCAGGCTGCTAACACTGTGCAGAGTTCCATGGTCTATACAATAGGTCCCTGTTGGTTATAGATGCAGCAGTGTGTGTGTTTGGGACTTTTTCAGTTGATTATATTTGGATGAAATTTTGAATTTAGAGTTGATGCTGGAACGGGTTAAGACTTTGGGGTATGTTTTTGCTCACAATAGTCCTATCTCCTCCCCCCAAAAAAGAACAGAAACAGAATGGTTCTTTAATATTAATATCCTGTAATTCTATTTTGAAAATGTCATAGTTTGTCAGGGACACATTTTGCTCAACACTTCCTTCTGAAGAAAGTTAGAGGGGCCTACGGTCACAACAGTCTTACCTGTCAAAGGCTGAAACTGTACTCAGAGCCAAAAGCAAGTAGAGAAGACTCTGGAATGGATATGCTAATGTCTTGTATTGTTGCAGAAGGTTTGAGAGGTCAGAAAGCTCATCTCCTGCCAGAACATAGATCACAACAATGTTCCACACAGCACAGCCAGCGAGGAAGCCATGGGAGAAGACACCAATCATCCTGAATGGAAAACGGTTTTGTTAACATACACGAAAGACTAAAGCAAAAAGCTCATTCTTCAAATCTCTTCATGAGTAAGAATAAAATTCAACATTTCACAAAAAGCAAAAACAAGCTTTTCTTTTCTCTATACTAATAGGCAGATGATTTAACTCTAATTCAATGTTTGAAAAATATATCCACCCACCATTTTAAGTTTTGACAGTATTTTTTAACAGTATTGAACAGTCAACACTTAAAAAAAAAAACTGTGGAACATTTGTCTTAAGAAAAATCCAACAAAATCAGTCACCGGAAAGCCCGATGCACCGACAGTGCAACATCTCTGGTCGTCCAGGAAGGTTTCATGTCCATCGACACATCGATCTTTTCTGTGGTCTTAATCAACTCTGAACGATCAGCAGCTTGGAATCGCCCTAAGAACACAACACACAATTAAAAACAACTCACAACAGAGAACCCTGGTGATCTTTCTTGTTATTCCACATTTAAGAACCCTCAAGTTGAGACTGAAATTTTACTGTTTTCTTGTCTAAAAATTCTCCGATTTGGCTCCTATTTCAGAAGTCTCTTTTTTCTCAGTTGCTAAAAACATACAATATTTTAATCTTGAAGAGAAGTAAATGATGTCCACGCACTTTCTTCTCAACCCAAAACAGATGTTAAAGAAGCAGTCTTGGAAATCAATTTATTTAATGAAATACAACAATGAACTTGTAATTCAGAATGAAGTCTGGAAACCTTTAACATAATATAGTCTAAAAGATTCTAATTTAGAGATTTTTACAAGTATTAAAGTGTAAATTCTACCACTATAAAGGTAAGTCAATATTTGAAAACACTTCAAATTTCTCAGGAAAGGATGCCAACATATGTAGTATGGCGTTCTGTGATGACAGGAAAGAAACGGATTGTTTCATACACTTGTCTTAAGATTCCCATGGAAACCATCAGTTCAAGGGTCAGAACTCAATACTATGAGCAGAGCTTTATGCTTCTACTGCAGACAAGGAGGCTCCTTCTCATTCATCAGCCAATCCACAAATGGACCTCAGGAAACTGGAAAGTTTCCATTATTTTTGCCAAACCTGGTTGTCAGGCACTTTGGAGAAGGAAAGACAGAAGTGGGATACCTAATGTTCCCAAAGAAAAAGCAACTGCTGGGCAGATCACTGGTACATTTCATGGTCAGTTACTTTACTAAGAGAAGTTTCTGTGCTACAGGAGGCAAGAATAAAAATGAGGATTGAGTGACATTGCTTGAAAATCAGTTCAGTTCAGTCACTCAGTCATGTCCAACTCTTTGCAACCCCATGAACTGCAGCACTCCAGGCCTCCCTGTCCATCACCAACTCCCGAAATCCACCCAAACCCATGTCCTAGTGTCGGTGATGCCATCCAACCATCTCATCCTGTCATCCCCTTCTCCTCCTGCCCTCAATCTCTCCCAGCATCAGGGTATTTTCCAATGAGTCAGCTCTCCACATCAAGTGGCCAAAGTATTAGAGTTTCAGCTTCAACATCAGGCCCTCCAATGCTTGAAAACAGACTGAAGCAAATTAAATGGCCACATGGTATACTAGTCCTGCTGCGTGCATGCTCAGTCGTGTCTGACTCTGCAACCCCATGGACTGTAGCCTGCCAGTCTCCTCTAACAGCCCTTAACTAGAAGTCATGAAACTTTGGTTAGAGTCCCAACTCTGTACTAATCAACTGTGAGACCCTGGGTGAGTCCGCCTCTCTGGGTCACAGGTTTCTCACTGGCCAACAATGCCAAGATCCCTTAAGTGGGCTCTTAAGGAATCAGAATTCTAAAACAATTTATGCAAAATTTAAGTTGTAAATTTTAAGGGTTAACCTTTATGTTTTAGATGAGTTCTTTAGGCAGCATGTTCACAGCATATCCATGGGACTAATATATGGTTATGATCATGATTTCAGGTTTTTCTTAAACACCACAAATATAGTGTTATAACCAATGTGTGCTACATACGATGTCAGAACTATTTTTCTAAAAGAAAACATAGCTATAATGTTCTATTTCTCATTTAATATGGCAATACTATCATGTATTTTCTCTTATTTATTTTTAATGATAGAATTTATATCATTACTTGCTCCACCACCAATATTGCTACCAATTGCAGAAAACTGGTAAAGTACAGCAGAAAATAAAGAAATGGGTGAGGGAAAGGGAAGCTTTTTAAATTACCAATCATCTCAACCTAGAAACAACCAGCGTTAACATTTCAGCATATTTTCTTCTAGTCTTTTGTCCTATGCATTTCTCTATATTTCAAATCTAACTACAAGTATGTATGTTTACTTTTCATTACCATCTTCCCACGAAGTGAAAATTTCTCCCTAAACATTATTTTTGGTGGTGCAGAAGATTTCATCGTATAGATATGTCATGAACTGTCTGAATCACTCCCCTTCTGTTTTACATTTAGGTTTTTTTTCAGTTTTTTGCTCTCATTAATAACAATGTGATGATTAGCTTTATGTATAAATTTTTATCCATATTTTTACTTATTTCCTTAATTCAGATTTCCAGAAGTATAATTCCTAGGTCAAAGGATATCCCTGTATAATTCTTAAAGGGTTCATGTTCCAAAACAAGGATCTACTTACTGCTTTTCTCCACAAACACTTTGCCTACAGGCTGGCTAATGCCCGTGGGTGCAGTGAATACAGATTGTTGTTCTGGACTACTTTGCTCATCAGTAATTATGTCTTCATCTTCAACTCCTAGTTCATTGGCATAATGTAATTCCGCTGGCTGGGTTTTCCTGTAATCAAGGAGAATGTAAGAAAAATGGATGATTACTGACCTTTTATAGACCCAAATAAGGAGGTTCTTGCGGGTCTAATAGAAAGAACCCTGGATTTGGAGTCAGAAAATTTGGTTTTTACTCAAATGGATCAGTTATTAACTTCTTTGTACAGCAAGTCACTTACATTTCTGTGGGCCTCAGTTTTCTCATCTGGAAAATCAAGTGACTGAACTAGATTTGAAAGGTTCTTTATAGACTTAAAATTATATGATTCTATATAGACACTGATCACTATGTGTAGGGTCATTTCCAAATATGAACAACAGTGTTATATACCTTCCAGTACACTTCTTTAAAGTATACCATTCTATTTCACCTGGGACTTAATTTCCTATGCTGAAATAAACATTTTATGTATTGTTAGAATAATCATAATTTGAATTCTATTAATATGAGGAAATAAATAATAGCCTACCTTATTAATACCACCTTTAATCTTTAATACCTTTAATATGTAATATTTTTACTATTTATATAAAATCTTCTATTTGTGTTCCTCTTCTTTAGACACAGCTCCTAAAATATTTTATTTAAATATAATATTTTACTTTTCTCAGTGGGCTTACTCTTTTCAAAGTTATCCTTAGACTAGTTTAACTAATACCCTTGTAATTCTACTAATCCTAGAGATACACAACTGCAAATATTTAATAAGACTTAGAAGCTGCTGTTTGGGAGCTCCAAATTAAGCATCAGGGTACCTCTGCAGAATATTTAGAAGGACAAATAAATCCTTACTTCATCTTTCTTCGAGGTTTCTGAATAACTGGCTCCTCATCTGGCTCCACATTGATACCATTTTCATTTGGTAATAAAGATGGACTAGCTGTCTTCTTCTGGGTAAAGGCAGTCTCCAATTCTGAAAATAAAGCAGATTAAGTTTTTAAATAACTATGATACAAAAAAGAAAAGTAGCATGTAAGACTTCTGTAAGACAAAAGAACTTTAAGAATTCTAATTGTTCCCCAATTTTTTTCACCGTCTTACTAATCTTTAATTTTTAAAATTTTATACCTCTAAACGCTCAACAGAAAATTTGAAATCATGATGTCAAACAACATGAAAAAAGAAAAATTAAGTCATCCAACATTGAGGGTGTGTCAGAGCTCCACGATTACCTCCAAGTTCTATGATTCACTCAACAGACTCACAAGTCATTTACACTCACAGTTACAGTTTATTACAGGAAAAAGACACAAAACAAAATCAGAAGAAGGAAAAACCTCATGGAACAAAGTCCCAAAGAAACCAAGTCCAAGTTTCCAAGAGTCCTCTATCAATGAAGTCACACGGACGTGCCAATTATTCCAGTAACAAGTTGTGATGACACATGTGTTCCTTTCTCTTCTGGGGAAGCTCATCAGTCACTTAGCAGCCAGGGATTTTACTGGGGAGTGATCACAGAGGCACCTGCTGCCAAACACATACCAAAATTCTAGACTCCCAGAAGAAAAGTGGGTGCTCAGCATAAATCTCACTGTGTGCATAGGTGCAGAATGAGCCACCCTGACAGTTTATAGAGAAAGCTTTGCATCAGTGTAGAAAACTGTTTTGTACAAAGCCAGAATGTTATGTCCACAAATCAAGGCAAGTTGAAGTGGTCAAACAGCAGATGACAAGAGTGAACATTGACATTTTAGGAATCAGTGATCTAAAACAGACTGGAATGGGTGAATTTAACTCAGATGACGCTTATATTTACTACCATGGGCAAGATTCCCTTAGAAGAAATGGAGTAGCCATCACACTCAACAAAAGAGTCCGAAATGCAGTACTTGGATGCAGTCTCAAAAATGACAGAATGATCTCTGTTTGATTCCAAAGTAAATCATTCAATATCACAGTAATCCAAGTCTATGCCCCGACCAGTAATGCTGAAGAAGCTGAAGTTGAACAGTTCTAGAAAGACATACAAGACCTTTTAGAACTAACACCCAAAAGAGATGTCCTCTTCATTATAGGGGACTGAAATGCAAAAGTAGGAAGTCAAGAAATACCTGGAGTAACAGGCAAATTTGGCCTTGGACTACAAAATGAAGTAGGTCAAAGGCTAACAGAGTTTTGCCAAGAGAACACACTGGTCATAGCAAACACCCTCTTCCAACAACACAAGAGAAGACTCTACACATGGACATGAACAGATGGTCAATACCGAAATCAGATAGATTATATTCTTTGCAGCCAAAACAGAGAAGCTCTATACAGTCAGCAAAAACAAGACCGGGAGCTGACTGTGGCTCAGATCATGAACTCCTTATTGCCAAATTCAGACTTAAATTGAAGAAAGTAGGGAAAACCTTGAGACCATTCAGGTATGACCTAAATCAAATCCCTTACGATTATACAGTGGAAGTGACAAACAGATTCAAGGGAACAGATCTGATAGACCGAGTGCCTGAAGAACTACAGACAGAGGTTCATGACATTGTACAGGAGGCATTGATCAAGATGATCCCCAAGAAAAAGAAAGGCAAAAAGGCCAAATGGTTGTCTGAGGAGGCCTACAAATAGCTGAGAAAAGAAGAGACGCTAAAGGCAAAGGAGAAAAAGAAAGATATAAGCATCTGAATGCAGAGTTCCAAAGAAGAGCAAGGAGAGATAAGAAAGCCTTCCTCAGTGACCAATGTAAAGAATAGAGGAAAACAACAGAATGGGAAAGACTAGCGATCTCTTCAGGAAAATTAAGACAAGGGAACATTCCGTGCAATGATGGGCACAATAAAGGACAGAAATGGTATGGACCTAACAGAAACAGAAGATATTAAGAAGAGGTGGCAAAAATACACAGAGAACTTTACAAAAAAGATCTTCATGATCTAGATAACCACGATGGTGTGATCACTCACCTAGAGCCAGACATCCCAGAATATGAAGTAAAATGGGTGTTAGGAAGCATCACTACGAACAAAGCTAGTAAGTGATGAAATTCCAGTTGAGCCATTTCAAATCCTGAAAGATAATGCTATGAAAGTGCTGCACTCAATATGCCAGCAAATTTGGAAAACTCAGCAGTGGCCACAGGACTGGAAAAGGTCAGTTTTCATTCCAATCCCAAAGAAAGGCAATGCCAGAGAATGCTCAAACTACCACACAATTGCACTCATCTCACATGCTAGTAAAGTAATGCTCAGAATTCTCCAAGCCAGGCTTCAGCAATATGTGAACCGTGAACTTCCAGATGTTCAAGCTGGTTTTAGAAAAGGCAGAGGAACCAGAGATCAAACTGCCAACATCCACTGGATCATCAAAAAAGCAAGAGAGTTCCAGAAAAACATCTATTTTTGCTTTATTGACTATGCCAAAGCCTTCGACTGTGTGGATCACAATAAACTGTGGAAAATTCTTCAGGAGATAGGAATACCAGACCACCTGAACTGCCTCTTGAGAAACCTGTATGCAGGTCAGGAAGCAATAGTTAGAACTGGACATGGAACAACAGACTGGTTCCAAATAGGAAAAGGAGTATCTCAAGGCTGTATATTGTCACCCTGCTTATTTAATTTATATGCAGAGTACATCATGAGAAATGCTGGACTGGAGGAAGCACAAGCTGGAATCAAGATTGCCGGGAGAAATATCAATAACCTCAGATATGCAGATGACACCACCCTTAGGCCAGAAAGTGAAGAAGAACTAAAAAGCCTCTTGATGAAAGTGAAAGAGGAGAGTGAAAAAGTTGGCTTAAAGCTCAACATTCAGAAAACTAAGATCATGGCATTCGGTTCCATCACTTCATGGCAGATAGATGGGGAAACAGTGGAAACAGTGGCTGACTTTATTTTTCTGGGCTCTAAAATCACTGCAGATGGTGATTGCAGCCATGAAATTAAAAGGCGCTTACTCCTTACAAGGAAAGTTATGACCAACCTAGACAGCATATTAAAAAACAGAGACATTACTCTGCCAACAAAGGTCCATCTAGTCAAGGCTATGGTTTTTCCAGTGGTCATGTATGGATGTGAGAGTTGGACTATAAAGAAAGCTGAGTGCCAAAAATTAATGCTTTTGAACTGTGGTGTTGGAGAAGACTCTTGAGAGTCTCTTGGACTGCAAGGAGATCCAACCAGTCCATCCTAAAGGAGATCAGCCCTTGGTGTTCATTGGAAGGACTGATGCTGAAGCTGAAACTCCAATACTTTGACCATCTGACGTGAAGAGCTGACTCATTGGAAAAAACCTTGATGCTGGGAAAGATTGAAGGCAGGAGGAGAAGGGGATGACAGAGGATGAGATGGTTGGATGGCATCACCGACTCAATGGACATGGGTTTGGGTGGATTCCGGGAGTTGGTGATGGACATCGAGGCCTGGAACACTGCAGTTCATGGGGTCACAAAGAGACGAACACGACTGAGTGACTGAACTGAACTGAACTGAATGTTAATGGGAGAAAGCTAATCTTACAATCTTTGTTCCTTCTTTTTTTTAACTAATAAAATCTACTGTCATTTTTCTAATTATTATAAAAGTTACACATACAATATATGAAAATTTATTAAACATAAAGAAAGAAAATTTTTAAAAATCATCCCTAATTCCTCCTTCTAAAACTCCTACCACTGTTGACACTTTGCTATATCCTTCCATTCTTTTTACTGTATGTGTGTGTACGTGCATACATCCTGGATTGAACTGTGTCTCCTGAAAAAGATATACACAAGTCCTAATCCCCAATACCTGTGAATGAGACTTTAGAAATAGGGTCTTTGCAGATGTGATCAAGTTAATATGAGGTCATGTTGGATTAGGATGGGCCCTAAATTCAATGGCTGGTGTCCTTATAAGAAAAGCCAAATTTGGACACAGAAACACAGGGGAAAAATACAGAATGGAGTTATGCTGTTACAAGCCAAAGAATGCCAAGAACTACAAACCACCACCAGAATCTGGAGGAGGTTAGGGTGGATTCTTTCCTACAAACTCCAGAGGAAACATGGCCCTGTGGACACCTTGATTTTGGACTTCTAGCCTCCAGAACTGTCAGAGACTAAATGTCCATTGTCCATTGGCAACCACACCAAGATCTAAACTTTCTATTTTCCTTCTGAAATTGCATCCCTTCTCTCATAATCTGTACATATATTCCCTCATAGCTCAGTTGGTGGTGGCGTCCATGGTGGCTCAGACGGTAAAAGCGTCTGCCTGCAATGCAGGAGACATGAGTTCGATCCCTGGGTCGGGAAGATCCCCTGGAGAAGGAAATGGCAACTCACTCCAGTACTCTTGCCTGGAAAATCCCATGGACAGAGAAGCCTGATAGGCTACAGTCCATGGGGTCTCAAAGAGTTGAACACGACTGAGCGACTTCACTTTCACTTTTCAGCTCAGTTGGTTAAGAATCTGCCTGCAATGCAGGAGACCCTAGTTCGATACCTGGGTTGGGAAGATCCCCTGGAGGAGGGATAGGCTACCCACTCCAGTATTTGGCCTGGAGAATTCCATGGACTGTATAGTCCATGGGGTCACAAGGAGTCGGACACCACTGAGCGACTTTCACTTCACTTCACTTCATGATCAAAGAGATCCTCTAAAATATTCCTGACTTAACCTTCTAGAGTTACCCTAGCAATAAAAATTTTAAGCAAAAAAAGAAAAAACTGGATATGAGTGGGGAAAAATAGAAACAGGTTTTTAATCATATCCCTCAAAACACAACTGTTGTCACAAGCTAAGCTCGGTTTCTTTACATACCAAGAGGTAGCCTCGTTTTCTTCTGCCTCCGCTGAGCAGGAGCTTCTTGACGTTCTGTGGAGTCTTGGGCTGGTGGCTCGCTGCCCTCAGGTGGTCTGTGAGCAGCAGTCTGAACAAGACCTTCTGAAGCAGCACTGGCTACAGAGAAACAGGGTAGGGGGAAACGGGGATAACTTGAGCAGAGACTACTAACTCTCAAAAATACGGGGAAAGGGCAACTGCAATGTCTCCTATATAATATCCTCTTCTCTCACAGAACTAACTGTGCCCCAGATCTTGATTTCCTCCCTCCTCACCTGTAACTTTGGGCTTCAAGTTGAAAAAACAAAAGAAATGAGGGAACAAGGAAGACTGAGAAGGAAAAACCTGGGGACTAGAAAGAAGAACAAAAGACGGGGAGGAGGAAAATCACTTCTGAGCTTTCAAAACAGTGAAAACATGATAGAAGCCATCACCATAGGGAACTCTTACTTCTCTTATGCCTTGAGGGTTATCAGCCTCTAACTATCAACAGTTTAGTCCTTCATTTATAAATTAACACATGATAAAGTCATCATGGATAACTGCAGTTAACAGATAACTTATCAATCTCTCCCCTCATTAAATCTTTGAACAGATTTTGACACATTTTGGCAGATCTGAATTCTACTTCATAACTTCCCCTGCCAGTTTCTTCACAGAAGAATACAGATGAGTGAACAAATGAACAGATGTATTAGTGTATTAGTATTATCAATAGTACTGAGCGAAATGGAAACTAAAATAAGCTACTTTTCATCCACTATGTTAACAAAAAAAAATTTTCAAGTTGATATTTTCCAGCGTTCTCAAGGACTTAGCAAATGTGACACTCAAACTCTGTTGCTCGTACGAAGATAACTAAAGCTCTGTTAAAGGCAATTTAGTGGAAACTTGTATTAATAATGCACAGGTCCTTTCATCAATTTCACTGCTAGCAATCCACCTTATAGAAATATCTCTTCTTCCCCATCATCCACTATTTTATGTGGAAAAGCTGCAAGTTGTTGGAGTGAAAAATTTGAAATAACCTAACTGAACAACAACTTTAATAAAAGTCAGCAATATATCCCTTTGGTCGAGAGCACGGATTTTTTTTTTTTTTTTTCTTTTTTACAAGAAAAATAGTTGGTAGCTGGGACAGAGCTGTACCTCTGTTCCCTCAACTCAGTTTTTGTTGCATTCTTCACCAGTGACCTTTTTAAGTCCACAGGTAAGACATGTCTGTACTTAATTGTGAGTACACTTTTAGAGTCTAGCATTTCAGTGAGTATCTTTGTGAATCTAAGTCTCTCTGCCTCTCATTCCTTTTTGTTCCATGTCTGTATGTCTTTCTGTATACATCCATCTCCATTTTTCTCTTTTCTTACACCCACCATCTATTACTCCATTTATTGGGCAATGATAAGCTAATATAAGTTTCTGATCAGGTATAAGGTAGGACCAGCTATGAGCTTTAGGATGTTCATCCAGCAGTGGTGGACAAGACAAAGTAGGGCGGAAGGAAGCTAGAAGTCCAGAGCAATGTTGGAGGCAACTCCAATACCTCAGGTGAGAGGAAGAAAGGTGCTAGACTAACCATAGTTGTGGCAGTGGAAATGACAGCAGGAAAAATACATTAAAACTACTATATAAGAAGCAAGCTTGAGCTTCCCTGGTGGTCTAGTGGTTAAGAATCTACTTTGCAATGCAGGGAACATGGGTTCCATCCCTGGTCCAGGAAGATCCTACGTGCTGTGGAGCGACTAAGCTTGTGGACCACAACTACTGAGCCAGTGCTCTAGAGCCCACAAGCTGCAATTACTGAGCCCATGTGCTGCAATCACTGAATCCTGTGCTCCAAAACAAGAGAAGCCACCGCAATGAGAAGCCCGTGCACCGCAATGAAGAGCAGCCGCTGCTCACAGCAACTGCAGAAAGCCCATGCACAGCAACAAAACCCAGCAGAGCCAAAAACAGCTAAATAAATAAAAACAAAGGAAGAAGCAGCAAGTCTCTGAGAGGCAGAAAGTAGAGTGAAAACTGCAGAATTCAAAGGTGCCTCTGAGGTTTCCAGCCCTGGTCCCTGGGAGAGCAGGAGGGGTCCATGAACAAACCTTGTAAGTAAAAAAGTAAAGTAAGCAAGTGAGAAGTAAAACTTGGACTTCCCCGGTGGCTCAGTGGTAAAGAATCTGCCCGCCAATGCAGGGGACACAGGTTTGATCCCTGCTCCAGGAAGGTTTCACATGCTGAGGGTATTTAAGCCCGTGCTCCACAACTACTGAGTCTCTGTGCTCTAGAGCCCATGCTCCACAATAGAAGCCACAGCAATGAGAAGCCTACGCACTGCACCTAGAGAGTAGCCCCTATTTGCCACAACTCGAGAAAGCCCACATAAAGTAACAAAGACCCAGCAGAGTCAAAAAAAGAGATCCCATATGCCACAACTAAGACCCAGTGCAGTCAAATAAATTAATAAAATTTAAAAAAAAAAGAAGTAAAACTTATCATTGGAAGTAATAATAAATACTGAACATGCTGAGTTCAAGTTACGGGCAGAACATCCAAGATTATCAGTGAATAAGACAAAAAAGTTCATAGAATTTGCTCATTATTGGAGTTTTAATACCTGGATGATATGGCCCTGACTTCAGACTCATGTTCTAATGTGGATTCTCTGACTGGAATAAGGGATACAAGAACCTTGTGTCTCTAAATCCATATCTTGTTCAAGGGTCTGGAACTGACCATGGCTTAAGACAACTTATGTTATCTGGGGATAAAAGACCTCAAAGAGTCCAAGAAAGTTGTGGAAGTTAAGATCTGGGGCAGCACTACCCTTTATTCCACAAATGTTTCTACCCTTTATTCCACAAATGTTTCTAAATACTCCTCAGCCTGCCCATGGCCTTATCCCTCATGACCATCAAGAATCCCACTGCTTCAGAGTGAACTTGATTCTATCTTTAACACAGCAGCGACTTGGGACTGTTAGGGCCCTGCTTCTCCCTGATTTGTGATGTTTATCATGTCCGAGGTCCTGGAAAAACTTGTGATTCCACACAACAAAGAACAACTTCTTACCAAGTGGGGTTTTCGTTCTGGGCTTCTTTTTCTTAGGACGACTAAGTGGAATATCATCTATAAAAGAGAAAGAACACCAGAAAAGGCTGCCTAAGAATCAATGCAAGGAAGAGTCAAAAGGGAACTTTTAGTGGGGAAGACCTTTCCCTTCTCTTCCCTGGGTCCAGTCAACTTCTATACATTAGGGGAAGGTGAGAAATTGACAAAGTTAGAGGAAGCCCATAGGGTAAATACAGGTAGCTCATGGCTAGTCAGTAAAGTTATAAACTGTGACAGAAAGTGGGCTCATCAAATATTCATCTGATCCCCTACATTTCCCAGCCCCTTTGCACTGGGGCCTATGGTTCTGACCAAGAGGCTGTGAGCAGAAGTGTTCTGTGCCATTCGGGAGCCAAGACATTGGAAGAGCCAGTGAGTAACTCTTCAGTTTCCCCATCCCTTGCTGTGGCAACTGAGGGGCCTCACATTAAGATGGCAGAACTGCAGCATGGAAGTAGCTGAGATCACTGCATCATTAGTGAAGAGGGAGAGGAAGGTAACTGTCCTGGATTGTTCCTATAGCAGACTTTGCATTAACCAGAAAAAATCCCTTATGATATTAAGTAACTGAGATTTGGGGGTTAGTGTGACATAACCCAGTCTACCCTGATGAAATGAGACAAAAGAAGATGTAGTCCCTATCACAGAACTATATGCAAGACCACAGTTATGTTCTAGGTGACTCCATTCAGGGATGAATGCTTTTTAACTTTTAAGGTCAAATATCAACATATAACTAGTGTCAATGGCAGTCATAGGAGATTAATATGATAAAAAAAAATTGTGACATTATAAAGTATACTATTCAGATTCAAGTTTAAGGGAAAATTAAGGTGAAAAAACTTTCAAACATCAAATACTGTATTTAGAAAATTTTACATTAACAGAAAACTAACTCACCTTGAATAGCACTTTACATGACACCACCAAATTTAATCAGGACAGAGACAAAAAGAGAAACTCTATTAATTAGAAATCTATTAAACTTTAAGACTGTAAACTGACTTGTATCATTACAAATTTAAAATAAAATTAGCTTTCACAGAAAATCAGCTAGTTTACAAACTAGCTTATTATTTATAAGTAATAAGCTGTTTAATAAGACTAACAAAATAACCCCAATATTTTCTGAACCTACAGTTACATACTCCCTGTCTATTAATAAAGTGGATTAAACAGATTAAGAACTCTTATGTTGTCACTGATTAAAATCAGCTTAAACTCTGAGGAAACTATTCTCGCAAACAAAAGAGGATCAGAATTCTGATCAACAAGTCATTAAAACATTCAGAACGGACCCAGTATACTAATATGTGGACCTTCAGTATTTGAAACAGAACATTTAATCACAACTGTTATCTTAATGATTCAAGGATTTTTCATCTTTAAACTTGAGGAAGTCTTTTCTGAATTATTATAATTGTGTAATGGTACTAGTCAAATTTTTTCACTTTATTCATTTTGCATTTTTAAAACTAGATAATAAAATTACTGTCAATTATTTTTACCTTGGCACAGGTGGAAGGGCTCGTGGAGGACGCTATGGGAAAAAGACAGAAAATTGCTTGTAAGTAAAGGCCTGGGAGCATCTTTACTTCATGTATTTCAAATGTTTGATAACCCTGTTCATCAAATGAAACCCAAAAGATACAGATGAGAATCAGATAGGCAATTTTAATTTTTTCTATCACTTCTAAATTTCACATAAAATTCCTTCCTTCCTATATTCCTCACTATCTACATGCCAGGCACTGTTCTAAGCATTAGGGATACATTAATAAACAGAGAGATCCTTGCTTTTATGCAAATTACATCCTAATGGTTAAGTATTAGAAGGTAACATTAAGCATATATATGTTTATATATATGAATGAGGAATGCTGCTTTAATTAGGAAAAGTCTCTCTGAGGTATTTGAACTGAGACCCGAATAAGAAAGGAGCCAAAGGGGAGCAAATATACAATCTTTTACTGGAGAGTGGGCTTGGAGAGTTTCAGGTAAAAGAAGGCCAAAAAAGGTGAAGCACGGTTATCAGGGCATGGGCAAATTAATTAGGAAGACCGACAGGAAGAACTTAGATTTTGCCATAATTCATTGGGAAGCCAATGGAGGTTTTAAGTCACAGAGTAAAATACTAACATTTATATAGTAACGTTTTTAAAAGTTTACTAACACAACATAGTAATCTTTTAAAAAGTATACTCGGAATACAACGTGAAACACCCAATTTAGGGCAGAAAGAAAAAAAATTCTAAATATAGTATAAATTTTCTACTTTACATGAACAAGAAAAGTGTTCACAACATTAATTGGCTATAGGCCAATATAAAATAACACGTTTTTTAAGAAGTGCTTGCAGGTCACAGAAATTACAGTTAAGTAACGCTCTGGAATCTTTCAAAATAAAATACTAACAAATATGTCTAGTAATCAGTTTAATATTCCAAGTATCTCAAGCTCCTTGCAGAAGACATTGATTTTGAAGGGTTAAATTTTAAACAACTCAGTGCTGTTCCACAACTGTCCCCTTTAGCTATCCATTCGTTCAAAGAGTGTGTTAATAAAAATGCTACAAGATTAAGACATGGCCGGCTTTCTAAGCACTACCCAGTAGTCAAAACTGAACTGACAAAGGATAGGTACTGTTCATCAGTCTACAAAACGGTATTGTTCTAAAGATGCTATGGACCGTGTTCTAACCAAAGACTCAGTTCAGAGGACAACTCCTCATTTCAAAAGTCCCGCAAAAATGACGTGTCATCCATCCAGAAACTCAACCTCTACGTTCCTAAAAAGTAGAACGGCTCAACTAAACTGAAAGTAACTAAGGCTTGCTTACCACCTGCTTCTTCCCCATTGCGTCTAAAACTGGGCCCTCCGGAGGCGCCGGCTCCCGGGCGCGGGTAACTCACACCCCGCCCGGGTTCACACCCGCCTGGCTGGCCGCGCGCGCAGGCGCAATGCGTCATCAAGCTGCGCCGCACAGGCGGTTCTGACCCCCAGCCTCCACGCAGCAGGGTGGGAGCGAGGGGGAGCACGGAGACCCGGTGTGGCTTTTCCGGGCTCCTCTTGCGGGAAAGTGGGCGTTGAAGTCGGGGCCCCGCGGGGGTAGACTCCAGCGGGTGCGGAGTAGCAATCACGATTTTTCCCATGGTTTCCCAAGTGGTTGCAGTGATTTGTTTGAGAGAAGTGAGAGAAGATCAGGATTAAAAGTCCCTGCTGGCAAACAAATCTCTTTCCTGGGCAGCTAAAATGCTCTCCGGGAGGTGTCGATACGAAGGGCCTCGCTGGCAGCCCCCGTACCCGCAGGGGCGGGGTCGAAGTGAGTGAGCCGTCGTCATGGCAACACCCTCACACCCACCCCCGGAAACTTCAGGCCTGGCTCTCCGCCCGGCTCTTGGAGCTCGGGTCCGGCCCTGGGAAGAACTTCTAGCCCCGGCTCCCAATCCCTATCCTGTGAGCGCTGAAGGGGCGGATGCGCGAGCTTCCAGACTCGGGCTCGCCGCTTCCTGTCCCCAGCAGGTCGGCGTCGGCCCCGCCCCAGAGGTAGCGGCCGCGTCGAGGCAGGCGACACGCCCCTCACCGCTCACCCTGTGGTCCTCCTCCACCCCGAGCCTGGAGTCGGCCCTCATGGCGCTCTGCCCGCCTGGACTCCCTCGGCGCAACTGCTGCCGGCGGGAGCCTGGTTCCCCGCGACGCTGCAGCCTTCGGGACCGGCGGGAGGCGGGGGCTCTGCGGTGCCGGACTGGGCCGCCGCCCCCGGGCCAGGTCTCCGCCCGCCTCCGCTTTGGCAGCCTTCGCGTTCAGAGGCTTCGGGATTGAGAGACGCTAGCGTTTAGCCACCCGACCTAACGTTTAGGTTCGGGTATGAGTGAGTGAGTGTGTGTTGAAACAGGCAATTCTCAAATTTTCTCCAGTTACTTACCCTCCATCCAAAGACGCAGGACATAAAATCTGGGCTCACATGAGTGTTAAAAAAATGACAGTTTTCTTCGTTTTGTTTGGTTGGGTTTCTGAGAAAAATAATGCTTGGTCACTTTAAATTAAAAACTACAGATATTTTGAAGCATACACTCAGTTTGCTCAATAGTTAAGAAACAGCAGATGGATGGCACGGATATGGGGAAAGTTAGGGAATCAGCCAGTAGTCCTGTATGGATGTGAGAACTGGACCATAAAAGAAGGCTGAGCACCAAAGAATTGATGCTTTTGAACTGTGGTTTTGGAGAAGACTCTTTAGAGTCCCTTGGACTTGAAGGAGATCAAACCAGTCAGTCCTAAAGTATATCAATTCATTGAAAGGACTGATGCTGAAGTGGAAGCTGCAATACTTTGGCCACCTGATGACAAGAGCAGACTCATTGGAAAAGACCCTGGGAAAGACTGAGGGCAGGAGAAGGGGGCAACAGAGGATATAATGGTTGGATGGCATCACCGACTCAGTGGACACGAGTTTGAGGAAATTCCAGGAGATGGTGAAGGACAGGGAAACCTGGCTGTCCATGGGGTCCACATGACTGAGCGACTGAACAACACGGGAGTGATCCGAAGGTGAACATATGTAAGGGCAGGAAGAGCGACTGGAAGTCTCCGAGTTCGTGGAATAACATCCTCATCCCCTTGTTTTCTCAGATGTTTCTGTTTAGCACTAAAATTCATCGCTCTTTCCTAATTTAGGCATAAATGTAGATACTGGATTTGGGGGGAAAATTAGTGATTGCTACAGCCCTGATCAAAAGAATAATTTTTCCTTGTAGTTTAATGTGTAAAATGAGAGCAGTGCTGTTTCTCTAAGTTTTGGTGTTAGAGGTGATTTGTGTATTAATCCTTTCTTCTTGCAGTTAAACTGGGTACTTTTTGAAAAATCAACGTTTATAAAACAAGTTTCATAAGGCAAAATACAGTTTCTGAAGTTAAATAGAACTATTTTATTTAGGAAAGCTCTTTTTTATCTGAATCACACAAAGGCCATGTGAAATCTATGAAAAGTCCTCATACTCAGTGACTTAACATTGTTCCCTAACAATTGCTGCATATAAGGTAAAGGAAAACATTTTTTTCCCCTGAAATCCAAATAGATTACTCTACATAACCATACAAATTTCTTTCAAATAAGATGAACAAACTGCAGCACTTTTGCAGCTGCACATAATATAATAGAGCAAATATGACACTGACATTTTAGATTATAGCTGTTTTTCCAGCTCTAGGGAACGGATGAACATTGTTAAAACTCCAGTATTAAGCAGAAGGCCTCTTTAAGATTCCGTCTCAGAGGAAACCCATGTTGCTGGTACCCACTGGGACTCCTCCTGAGCCTTCTGAACTGCGGACAGCAACTGGGCACATGCATCTTGCAAGTTGTCATTCACAATCACATGATCAAAAAACTGGCCAAACTGAGTCTCCATTTTTTGGGCTAAATCCTCCATCTCTTGTAGATCTTCATCCTTTAGGAAAAATAGAAAAATACAAATAGCAAACTTAATGAGATGAATAGAAATAACAGGCAGTTATGCTGTTGTACTCAGAACTGTAGCTGTTTATAAAAACAGGTCATGTAAATGTTCTCCAGTCTAACCATAAAACTTATGTTTCTGTGTTTAGTCTTACTTAATGTCTCCCAGATCAAGTTTTCATAAAGTTGAGTTAATAGTTTGTAGACAACCAGTCCTCTCAACTTCCTATTCGGACTTAAATTATCTTATTCTATTATCTAAACACTTGGAGCTCTCAAACCACATACAACATAAAACCAAAGAAATTTTATCAGTTAAATATAAATAAAAATTAAACATAAATTTGAAATGAACGTTAAACTGATAAGAATGACATTATTTTGTGGACACAAATGGCCACTTTCAACATGGTGGTATGACATGGTTCTTCAAATGAGCCATTTCTAAATTACTCTTCATGATGACTGACTTAACCTATAATGTCTATTTCTACTGCTGTGAAATCATTTATTCAAGATCATTTGGCCTTCACTTGGCACTAATACATTAAATTCATTGCCATTATTTTCTTATTTGTCTACAATAATTAGTACAACTTGTCATAAATACAAATATAAACACGGGCACTGAGATCTTGTGGCAGTACTCCTTTACAAGGTGACCATACTCAAGACCTAGAAACAATTTTGTTAACTTTTCAGATTGCCATAAAACTGAGAACAGAATTTAATTAAGACTCAGAGAATATATACATAGACTCCACTGTTTGAAATGCAAACTGGAGAATCAAACTTCCATATAGTAGTCTTTGAAAAAATAATGAAGATAAAAATAATGAGAGGTAAAGGATAATACAAAGATACTTCATGCTCACTTCAGCAACACATATAAAACACATATAAATTTGGAATGATGTAGAGATTAACATGCCCCTACTCAAGGATGACATGCAAATTCATAAAGCAGTCCATCTATTTAATTTGTTTTACAAGATTAAAAAGTTCTGGAGATCTGCTTCACAATATGAAGAGAATTAACATTACTTAACTGTACACTTAAAATGGGTAAGACGGTAAGTCTTGTTTTATGTTTTATGTTTTTTACCACACCACATAAACACACACACATGCGTGCATGCAACATAAGTGGATATAACGTCTTGATCTAGATGATGGTTATCTGGGTGCATACACCCTGTAAAAATTCTTTGAACAGTACACTTAAGATTTATACACCTTACTAAATGTATGTTATGACTTAAAATATTTAAAGTATATTTAATGAAAAACATACAGATATATATGGGAAAATCACTGATTAATCCCACCTGGCCTGGCCCCTCTATTATAATTATTAATAAACATCTTTATGTTTTAATATATTTATAAAGAGATATCATATAATAGATGATATAATCGATTGGGGTATTTTAAAGTAAATTCAAATACTTTGTAAAATAAATAATCCATTTTAAGTACACACACCCAATTTCTGTGTGGTTTTGCAAATTGTGACTTGAGGGCCTTTTCTTTTAAAGCTAGACCCAAAAAGAGGAGAAAAATAAGAGTATTTATTAAACTTTAACATCTATAAATGATATTTAATAAGGATAACTCATAAGGGTAGTATTCATGAGAAACAAAAATTACATTCCTTAACATAGGAATACTGTGGAATAATACAGTAATTTTTTGACTGGGAAAAAAAGCAATATACTCATCTATCTCCTCTGTATCTTACCTTGAACTTCATGTCCACAAAATAGTCTGTAATAATCTTGGCATTTTTCCGAGATCGCTTCATACAACTCATGTTAGATGGCTTTATAAATATGACATAGGGCTTCAGTTCTTGGGTTCGAGCCACTTGAATACCCTACACAGGAAAATTAAATGCACATTTAAAACAGAGGTCCTTACATGTATATGTATGACTGAGTGCCTTCCTTGTCCATCTGCAGCTACCACAACATTGCTAATCAGCTCTACCCCGATACAAAATAAGAAGTAAAGTTTGGGGAAAAAAAAATAATGAAGAAAAAAATGAGAAAAAAGGAAGTCCTAGTAGCTGAAATATCTCGAGAGAATATTACATTGAGGATCGAAAAACATAAGTCCTAATTTTCTAGAGTCAACATGAATGTTCTCAAAATTTCTAAGACCAGAAATTAGCAGTTATTTTTAGCCAGAGTATATTCTCATATGATCCCAAGTCCTCAACTCTAAAAAACATTTTAATAATTAAGAGATGGAGTTCTGGAATCAAAATTAAGGTCAAATCCTGGCTCTTCCTCGTACTAGCCATGACACCCTTATTGAAACCTGAGAATAGGATTCTACACATGATCTCACGGGGAAAAGACAAAGACAGACTCTCCAGGCCAATCAGCTCCCTCACTTCCCTTTCCTCTTGCCATTGTCTCATAACAGATAATACTGACATCTTCATGCTGACCACAGCTTCGATCCAAGTGAGAACAACTCTCTTGTCCTCTGATTAGCACACAAGGTATTATTTTTACATAACTACAGAAAACATAAAGTAAACACAAGGTTTATAAAAATTTTGACAACACATTGTATGTTCTTTATCTCACCTTAACTCACTCACTCCTGCTCTATTCCACATATGGTCTCAGGGAGACAGCTATTGATATGATAACATAGGAACCTCATCTCCTTGCATAAAGCAACATTTTATTCCCTCCACAAGAAGTTACCTTGATGCCTTTGTAATCAAAGGCAAAGCAAGATTCTCAGTTTTAAAAAAAAAAAAAGATCCTCAGTTTTCTTTATGGCTGCCTGCCCATTTCTGGGGGTTTTTTTGCTTTGTTTTTTTTTAATTTTGTTTTTTATTTTATTTTCTGCTGTTGCTGTTGTTTTTTTGGGGGGGGGCGCGGTGGGAGAAGGTCTAAGAAACTAGATTTTTTTTTTTTTTACCAACTAAAAAGACAAGATAATGACAACTGATTTTTCAAGTAAGATCCTGGTCCTTCTATATGGGAAGTAGTCTTATCCTAACAGAATAAAGTGTCTCAACTACAGCTTAAAGCATGTGCAAAAAAATGAATGGCATGCATTCGTTACTTCGGGGAGATGGGAAGTATTGCACCACAGACCCACCTGAGGCTCTAGGTCCAAAACACAGATCTTCCCATCATCAAGGACTGCCTGAACGGCATCCACACTGGTGCCGTACAAGTGGCCTCTGTGCTCCCCATACTCCAGCATCCTGCAAGGGAGAGATCAGCAAAACAAGAACTGTTTGTACAGGTAAAATAGTATTAGCAATAACAGAAATAAATTCCAACAGAACAGAGTAAAATATGTGGATCTTGATAAATGAATTAGTGGATATTCAACAGGAAAAATATATATTAGGAGATCTAGGACTTAACTACTCCAAATTCTCTAAAAGTTGCAACTCAGTTCAGCTCCTTCTCCAAATTCAATGAGTTAGTGTACTAGTAAATCAATATACTTTTTTTTTTTTTTTAGATTTTATTTATTTTTTCTTATTTATTTATTTTTTTTTTATTAGTTGGAGGCTAATTACTTCACAACATTTCAGTGGGTTTTGTCATACATTGACATGAATCAGCCATGGATTTACACGTATTCCCCATCCCGATCCCCCCTCCCACCTCCCTCTCCACCCGATTCCTCTGGGTCTTCCCAGTGCACCAGGCCCGAGCACTTGTCTCATGCATCCCACCTGGGATAAAAAAATGTATCCCAGAAGTTTTGGACAAAGCATGAAAATAAGAGATCTATTTTAAGTATAAAACAACCAGAGGGGCGAATCAGATTCTGAATGTCTAGCTTACCTGTGACTGTACATGAGGCTTTCAAATGTTTCCTTTGACACATAGTGATACTCACGACCATCCATTTCATAACTCTTTTTGGAACGAGTAGTATCTGTCAAAATAGGAAATTTTTAATAGATTTTAGAATCTACAAAATGTTTGGACTTATTACTCATATGCATTTGGATAAAGATGATCAAAATAAATTAATTAATACATAAGCAGATAGATAAAATGCTAGAACAAAAAAAAAAGGGGGGGGGGAGCCTGATTGGTGATAAGAAAGTAGAAGTTCCCATATCAAAATAAGCTAAACATAAACCTCTGTTAAGTGTTTGTAGTATAGACTAGACCAGAATGTATCGCATTTAAGCCAAGATAAAGAGGCTCTAAAGGAACTCTTGCTGATACTTCAGGACGGGAAGTGGTAAGTTATCTGTGAGCCCTATGGTGCCTAAGGGCTTCCCAGGTGGCTCAATGGTAAGGAATCCATCTGCAGTGCAGGAGACACAGGAGACAGGGGCTCAATCCCTGAGTTGGGAAGATCCCCTGGAAGAGGAAGTGTTCACCTACTCCAGTATTCTTGACTGGAATATCCTATGGACAGAAAAGCCTGGTGGGCTATTGTCCACGGGGTCACAAAGAGTCAGACAGGACTTAGTGACTGAGCGCGCACACACACGGTGCCTAAAGGCCCTCAGGCAGCAAAACCAGCAATGTCTTATGCTTAGATAATGCATCTCCCAAGGATCTCATTTCATCCTTCGTATTCCTAGCTAGGTGAAATGCTGTTATCTGTAGTTTACTGATAAGTAACTAAAGATTTTAGAGAGTAACTAACTTGCTCATGAGAACAAAACTAATGAAAAACACAGTTGTAAACAAGCACCTAGGTGCCCTGACTCCTCCCAAACTCATCTCTTCTACCACAGCAGGTTGTGTCGGATTTGAAATAAAGCCCCTGACACTCTGTAGTCTTGCTCAGATGTATTAACATCCAAGTAAGCTGGTGATCAGTTTTAGGGATCTCCAGAAAGAAAAGATTGGTAGAGTCTAGATTCAATCTGACTCTTTGATACGACCACTTTGTTCATATATTCTTCAACCTAAACAGTACCTGGAATAGGACACAGGAGTTCACTGACTACCTAAAAGTGATCCTTGTCTGCTTACCCATTTATTCAACTAACGTATACTGAGTCCCTATTTTCCAGCTATCACGCTAATTTCTTAGAACACAAAGATGAATAAGACATGGTTCCAACTCTGTGACCTGTATAAACTATAAAGCTGCTCGTCCCTTAACCTGCATTACAATAAATTCTCCTTATTCATATAAATGTGTATTTACATTTGATAAAGTTTAAAGATGAAACAGATCGACATCTGATGATACCAACACATGGAAATGACCAAGAAGGAACTTGAAATAGGCCCTAAATGATAAAAGGAGTTCCTAACATTGCAAGATACAATACTTTGGCCACCTAATGCAAAGAACTGACTCATTTGAAAAGATCCTGATTCTGGCAAAGATTGAAGGCAGGAAGAGAAGGGGATGACAGAGGATGAGATGGTTGGATGGCATCACCAACTCAATGGATGTCAGTTTGAGTAAACTCTGGGAGTTGGCAATGGACAAGGAGGCCTGGCGTGCTGCAGTCCATGGTGTTGCAAAGAGTCGAACACGACTGAGTGACTGAACTGAATTAACTGAACATTTCAAGAAGCTCAAAAAGCAAAATTTTTTTTCTTTATTCAAGCCTCTCTTTAGATCCTCAGAGTTAGATCCTCAGAGTTCCTAAAGTTATGCTACCCTCCTATAGCTTTGTACTGAAAAAAAATCTAGTTCTCAGGTGATAGAAAATGATGTTACTATCAGCCTAAGATAACCCCTTCTCCTTGACTTGTATCCTACTATGTTATATATGATAGGCTAAGGTCTGTGAATTGGTGGATGACTTGAGGCGTTCATTCTGAGCTTAAAACCGTTCACTCAATTTAAAGAGCAAAATATGGGCAACATATTCCCATTTTGAATGATGGTTATCCAGACAACATACAATTCTACATTTTGTGGGCATTTTGTTTTCATCCAGATTATTGCAAGTGGCGATTCTTTATTAGTTTTTGCTCTGTAGTGCCCATTCTTACATAGGTAAGCAGTACTTGGAAAGCACACCCTATGGGCTGTGATCATAAAAAACAACTTCATTTGTTTGGCCCTGGATGAAATTCTCAAAGTCTTCTGATTACTCTTAGGTTTTTGTTTTTTTTTTAAGTTGCAATATAATTTACGCCTGAAACTGAGCCTCAACAATTAAGATTCTGTTTCTATGTAATAGTCAAAATTGTGAACTTTATATTTCAGGCTCCTTCTCCCCACAGCTGGCTCAGACTTGCTACACCAAGGGAAGCCTGACATCAGAGAAGTCAGAAATCAGGAGAGGGAGCTTGATTCTCTTCTCTTCCCTTTCATTGCATTCCTACTGCTCCTCCTCCAGTTTTATAGCTCTCCAAGGCTAAGTGCAGAGAAGGAGGGGGAGCCAGCAGGGCAGGAAAACTCTTACTTAATTAATGCTGATGCTGGCTTCTCATGGCTCCTTTTAGACTTAGCAGATGTTTAAATCTGGCTCTTAATCTCCCAGAGGATTCAGTGGGTTATTTTGCAAAGCCTACCCCTCTACCACTGCTACTGGGTATCTCAAATCCATCTCTATTCCACCTAGTCATCTGTGATTTCTTTCACACCCTCAGGTACCCAGGGCTTCACGTTTGATCTCCTTTCATTGAGGCCTCCTCTTGGGCAGGAGCCATGACAACCCCAGGCAGACTTTCTTCCACATTATCCACCCAGATCCGGTCTTTGGGAAAAAAAAAAATCACAACTCTTTTGCAGTGACAGACTCTGAAATGGCAGCTACCTCCCCCAAACAGCCTTTGGCCACTTCCTCTAAGCTCTCATGCTTTAGATATTCCAGATATGATTCTGAGTCCAGTCTTTCGTGTCTCCCAAATAGCACGAAACACACATTCAGCTCTTTAAGTGGTTTTTCTAACTTCTTCTCTCTTGCCCTGAGGTAAAGGGGAAGCACCCACGTCCACATGCTCCTTCATCTTGGATGGTATAATAGTTATTGGTCTTGTTCAGGCGCTCAGTCGTGTCCAACTCTTTGAGACCCCATGAACTGCAGCACACCAGGCTTGCCTGTCTATAGTTGATTTTAAAATCATATGTGCATATAGTAAAATAAACAATATGATAAAGCATTCAAAGAGCCAAGCACACTGCCAGGAGGATTGTAAATATTGAATGAATGTTAGCCATTATTGTTAAATATTTAGTTTTTCTAAAAGGTTATGTATATGATTGCTAAGCAATGGAAAAAAGAGAGTCACTTTTCAAAAGCCTAGCTAGCTAGCTACATGCTTGTAAATCAATTTCCTCTATTAAAATAAGTTTAGTTAGAAATACTGAGGACTATCTGTCTTACTTTCTCACAACAAAGATGGTATAACATAATTGAGATCAGTGCATCTGCAGATCTTTTTGCATCTGTAAAAAGAAAGTCTTATTCCAGTATGAACCCCTATGAAAGAAAAAGTAAACGTACGTGGCACGGCACTTTGAAAGCGGTTAGGATTAAGTTCAATAAGTTGTCTTCTCAGTTCATTTACTCCAACACCAGAAGGTCCTAAACACAAAACATCACATATAGAAATTATTAGAGGTAGATAAGCAGAGGTATGTGGTGAAACCATCACTTTGATCCTTCTGCTGAAGACATTTGAGCGTACATGTTTTTACGGGGAAAATAAAGTCACTTCCATTCTCGTGAATTGAAATAACCCCAGAAAATTCTTGGGAATTTTCCTGATGACCTGTGGAGTAACCCACACTTCTTCAACATTCAGAAAAGAGGTAGGGAGTTGCAGGAACATGTCACCCCAGAAAATGTTGCCTAGTATTGGCTACTCAGAGAAGTCTCTGGCCTCATGTCAGATCATTTGAGACAAGCTGCCTTTCCTCTTCCCATGAAGTTCCTATCACAGCACAACCCAGAAATCGGCTTCCACAATTATAGAATTCAGGGACACATCCCTGACAACAGGTGGAGAAGTCGACACCCCCATGTGCAACTGGAGGCAGGGCTGGCTTCGTGGGCAGAGAACTGAGCCACAAGCCCATGCTTAGGCTAATGCACTTGGCTTAATGCTCTTTCTTTGCCACACTGATAGTCTTTGTTTTTGAATAAGCGGCTTTTGGATTTTTATTTTGCTCTGTGTCCTGAAAATTCTGTAGCTGGTCCTGGTTGTGAAGTATGTTGTTCTGCTTCAAAGGGGCCTGCCTTCATCACAACTGGAACACACAGAAAAGATGACAGTAACAGGCGAGTTACTACTGCTGCTGGGAAAGCCTGAAGGCAGAAGGAGAAGGGGAGGACAGAGGAGGAGATGGTTGTGGATGGTATCGCTGATTCAATGGACATGAGTTTGAGCAAGCGCCAGGAGATGGTGAAGGACAGGGAAGCCTGGCATGCTGCAGTCCACGGGGTCGGGTCACAGAGAGGTGGACACGACTGAGTGACTGAACAGCACCTATGGCAGGGACCAGCTTTGTAGACATCTGGGTCACAACGCAGGTCATCCCAGCGCTATATGTGCCCTGTTCTTTAGCACCAAAGACACACTCCAGAAGCATTTTAGAAACTCTCCTAAAGGAGAGGGTTACACACTTCTTAGGGAAATGGATATTAAGCATTTTTATTCCTAATATAGACTAATGATCCAGTGCGGGGGCGGGGGCGGGGAACATTTCATCCATGCTTCTAAAAGAAATTCTAAACAGGACAAAAAAAAAAAATCTATTGTAACCTCATCATATCACACCTTGTTGCTACACAGGTTCATATACACCATGGCATACCGCACTCAACTGTAGACATTAAAAGTATAATTAATAACGTCCTATTTATAAGCAAACACATTAAAAAACGGTTTTGTCTTTTCAAAAAAAAATATATATGCAGGCCCACAGAGTCCTGCTTTTACTACCACGCCCAATGCAAGACTACCGAAGGCAGGGGAACCTCGCCGCGGGTGGGGAGGCTGCCCTGGGGACGTACCCACGAGCACGACGAGGCGGTGCTTGTCGGCGGGGCGTCGCTGGTACTTCACCACCTCCTCGTACGGGGCGCCCACCGCGCCGGCGCAGCTGCTGGCGCCGCACCCCTGGGCGCGCAGCTGGCTTCGGTGGGCCCTGCGGCGGCACAGGCGCATGCTGCGGCGGAAGCCCGCTGCGAGGGTGGAAACGGAGGGACCGTGAGATCCAGGGCAGGGGAACTCTCTTCCTGCCTCCTACCTGGAGAAACAGGCGGCGACTGTGATTCGAAAGAGTTCATTTTTATTTTTTTACGTGGGATCTTAGTTCTCCGAGCAGGGATGGAACACACGCCCCCCTGCAGAAGGGCAGAGTCTTAACTGAGGGACTGCCAGGGAAGTCACGCAGAGTTGACACATGTGTGTCTGAAGGTAGAAGAAAGAGACACGTGCACCCCAATGTTCACGCAGCACTGTTTATAATAGCCAGGACATGGAAGCGACCTAGATGCCCATCAGCAGACGAATGGATAAGGAAGCTATGGTACATATACACCATGGAATATTACTCAGCCATTAAAAAGAATTCATTTGAATCAGTTCTAATGAGATGGATGAAACTGGAGCCCATTATACAGAGAGAGAGATAAAGACCAATACAGTATACTAACGCATATATATGGAATTTTAAAAAATGGTAACAATAACCCTATGTGCAAAACAGAAAAAGAGACACAGATGTACAGAACAGACTTTTGGACTCTGTGGGAGAAGGCGAGGATCAGATGATCTGAGAGAATAGCATTGAAACAAGTATACTATCAAGCGTGAAACAGATCGCCAGCCCAGGTTGAATGCATAAGACAAGGGCTCAGGGCTGGTGCACTGGGAAGACCCAGCGGGAAGGGATGGGGAGGGAGGCGGGAGAGGGGTTCCGGATGGGGAACACATGTAAATCCATGGTTGATTCATGTCAATGTATGGCAAAAACCACTACAATATTGTAAAGTAATTAGCCTCCAACTAATAAAAATGAATGATAAAAAAAAGAAGAAGAAGAAGATAGGAAGCAATAGAAAGGCTGCAGGGTCTGGAAAGCAGAATGTTGGTCCCCAGGCCTGGATACATACTGAAATCATCTGCGAGCTTTAAAAAAAAAAAAAAAATGGGGCCACTGGCTGATTTAAAAAAAAAAAAAAAAAGCATAGAGAGAAACCAGCTTGAGAACACCCATCAGCAAAAGTAGCTTTCAGAAGAGCCAGGCTTATCCATAATGGTATGAATATAACTTAGCAAGTGATAAAGAACCACCTTTTATTAATCATTACCTACCAATATAGAACTTCTGACCATAGCCAACAAATTCCTCCTTGTCTGGAACACAGCAAATGTCAGGAACAGAATATGTGAAGGAGAAAGAGAAGTTTACTTAGAAGGGATACATGAAATAACCTTTAAAACCTCAAGCGACACTATTTCAACAGATGGCAGCACAGCTGAATTTATCCTTGGCAGCTTGTTGAAAACTGTCCTAAGCACTTTCCATTTTATCACATGCACTAAACTATATAGAGACACACTCCAGAAATTTAACAATACACTGAATATATTCTGTCTAGTATAGTTGGAACAAAAATCTGTTATAGGCTTCTTTAAAGTTACAAAAAATACTGAGTCATAGTGAAAACATATTTTTGGGTATACATTTTTAAATGTTCCCAAGGAAAACTGATTTTTTAAGAAGGAAACATATAAACTGGTTTTGGCTTTAACTTACAGATATGGTTTTCTGTAGGCCCAATAATTAATCTCTTTGTTAGAAATGGGTTGTTATTTTTTTTCCTTTATGAAACAGTTCATTCTGTAGAAAATTAGTATTTGCTTTATAGATGCAAATTCTTTCTGACTGTCCAGGATTCTGAGAGGCCAAAGAGTGGAAAACTGTGCCTAGTAGTAACATCTAGAGCTAGTTTAAACTTCTGTCTCTGCTCCCACTGGGGTCTCAGAAAAATTATTCAAAACTACGGGGGAAAATGTTATAAAACTGTCATTTGAAATTACTTCTTACTAACGTATTATTCTTTTTCACTTATACAACTCTGTTCTGATCATTGAAATATATAGAAAGAGCATTTATTCATAGAATGAAATGACATAGATCTTTCTTAATTTTTGTGTTTAAACACACATTTTAAAATATAAAGAAAACACACTGGTATTAATTCCATCCTCTGGTAAGTAAGCACAATTTTCTAACTGAAAATTGGCAATAAGTTTAAAAGAAAATGTTTACTTAGGGATATAGTCATAAAACTAACTACTTTCATTGTTCATTTAAATATATTTTCTATGACATTGAATATCTCATCATTGATTTCGTCCTTAAAATATCATATCTTAAAACATTTCCAGTGAAGTATTCATGTTGAGGCATGTTTGAAAGATCTGAACCATAGCTCTATTTGGCATACCAAGGACATAAAAATGAATAGTTACCTTCTGAAAGTTCCTCTGGATATTTCGGTAAGTTAAGAAACAGACATGAAAAAGTTAAGCCTTTGAGGAGATCAAGTTGGCAAACTAAAGACAAATAACAAACAATAGACACAAGTGAGGCATTCGTGTTACCCTTAGAGAAAGTTGTAAGCTGGGCAAGATGAACAGCACACAAACTAGACTCGGAAACTCACTGGACCTGTGTCTGCTGCCCAGCATATTCTAACTTTCTGAAAGCTGCTTATCTCAACTCTCCTCAAAGGCCCTCTATCCATGCAGACTTCCCTCTACCCAGCTGGCACAGGATGGGGATTGAAAGAGAGAAATTAGAGGAAGTCAACTGATGTGAGCCTTCTCTCTCTTTCTCTGCCAGAGGCCATCTGCCTGCAACCCTGTGATGTGAAGGAAGTGGAGCAAGGGGCACTGGCAGCCTTGAGCCACACCATCCTCATTCCTTACCCATCCCAGGCCCAGCTACATATTCCACCTCCAGCTGGCCCCTTGAAGATAGGTGTACCTAAACACAGAGCATACTCTTTTCTTTGTTTTCTAGGCATCTTGAAACATCTATCATCCCTGTTTTTGTTTGTCTGTTTTTGGCAGGGGAGAGAGAGAGTGTGTGTGTGTGAGTGTGTGTGTGTGTAAATTGAATTCCTAATTAGATTATACCATCCAGAGGTATTCAAAGAGGTCACATGATACTTCATTCAGAGACAAGTTGGGGACAAAATTTAAGAAACTTAACTGCCCATTAAGTGCTCAAGGAACAGAATTAAGCATCTTAGAAAAAAATGCCAGCCTGGAGCCAATTGTTCCTTAACTGAGCTCCTAAGTGAGGAGGATTCAGAATGTACTTGAGAGTTCTCACTCTTTCAACCAAGAGGAGTCCAGAAGGAGTGCTTTACCTTAACTAAGGGCAGCTGCATAGTTTCCTCTGCAGTTCTATTAGAGAACTAACTGCTGATTGCCCCTGTATTTCTTTATAATAATGCTGGCCAACCCTCAGGCACTTATGTTCTAAACATGTTTTATATATATAATTTTTCCCACTTTAGACATGGAGCACCTGAAGGATAAACTGTGGAAAATTCTTAAAAGAGATGGGAATACCAGATCACCTTACCTGTCTCTTGAGAAACCTATATGTGGGTCAAGAAGCAACAGTTAGAACCAGACATAGAACAATGGACTGGTTCAAACTTGGGAAAGGAGTACATCAAAGCTGTATATTGTCACCCTGCTTATTTAACCTATATGCAGAGTACATCATGTGAAATGCTGGGCTGGATGAATCACAAGCTGGAATCAAGATTGCTGGGAGAAATATCAACAACCTCAGATATGTAGATGATACCACTCTAATCGCAGAAAATGAAGAAAAACTAAAGAGCTTCTTGATGAGGGTGAAAGTGGAGAGTGAAAGACTAGCTTAGAACTCAACATTTAAAAAACTAAGATTGTGGCATCCAGTCCCATCACTTCATGGCAAATAGGAAGGGGAAAAGTATAAGCAATGACAGATTTTATTTTCTTGGGCTCCAAAATCACTGCAGACAGTGACTGCAAACATGAAATTAAAAGACACTTGCTCCTTGGAAGAAAAACTATGACCAACTTAGACAGCATATTAAGAGCAGAGACATTACTTTACTGACAAAGGTCCATCTAGTCAAAATTATGGTTTTTCAGTAGTCATGTACAGATGTGAGAGTTGGACCATAAAGAAGGCTGAGTGCCAAAGAATTAATGCTTTGGAGATGTGATGTTGGAGAAGACTCTTGAGAGTCCCTTGGATTGAAAGAAGATCAAATCAGTCAATCCTAAAGGAAATCAGTCCTGAATATTCATTGGAAGGACTGTTGCCAAAGCTGAAACTCCAATACTTTGGCCACTTGATGTGAAGAGCCGACTCATTAGAAAAGACCTTGATGCCTGGAAAGATGGAAGGCAAAAGGAGAAGAGGGCGACAGAGGATGAGATAGTTAGATGGCATCACCAATTCAATGGACATGAATCTGAGCAAACTTTGCAAGATAGTGGAGGACAGAGGAGCCTGACATGCTACAGTCCATGGAGTCGCAAAGAATTGGACATGACTTAGCTACTGAACAATAACAAAAATAACCTGAAGGGCAAAGAGGTTAAGTGACAGAGGAGCCCCCTGCCCCAGTTAGCGAGTAATGGGCCAGAATTCATGCTTGGACATTCTGCCTCCAGTCCATGGCTTTGACCACTGCAACACTGCCTTTCCTTTCACAGATGTCTCAAGTACCTGTAAGCCTCAGCTGCAACTTTGGCATGCAGAGTGTCTCCAGCAAAATGACGAGTTGAACAGAACAAAGAAGGATGACTATAATCCAGAGGAATTAAAAATTAAACCAATCCCAAACACTGAACCAAGTGTAGATCATTAAATCACCCCTAACAAGCCAATTATCTAATTGAAAACAGGAAATTTAGAAAGAACATAAATGGTAAATAATTTAGGTGAGTAGTTTCCCAGCATCTGCCTCGATGCTGTCTCTTCTATAACTATTATATACACAGCAATCTCTCTACTCTTATAAAGTGGAATCCATAGATCTAACCTAACACGTATCACTTTTAAAAACCAGTGCAATGCTCTGCATGCGTGTGTGCTGTCCCTTCAGCCGTGTTCGACTCTTTGAGACCCTAAGGACTGTAGCCTGCCAGGCTCCTCTGTCTGTGGGATCCTCCAGGCAAGAATCCTGGAGTGGGTTGTGCAATGCTCTAACTGGAATATAAAGAAAGTAAAAGGAAGTGATTTATATTTTAAAGGTCTGTATTTTTTTTAAGTATATATTTCAAAATATAAATCTTTGGGATGACTTCTCTATTAGACATGAGAAACTATTAGATGCTTATACCTACCTATATTGAAGGCTTCCCTAGTGGCTCAGTTGGTAAAGAATCTGCCTGCAATGCAGGAGACCAGGGTTCAATCCCTGGGTAGGGAAGATCCCCTGGAGAAGGAAATGGCAACCCACTCCAGTATTCTTATGATGCTTACACCTACCTATACTGAAGAAGCATGGCTTTAAAGGAAGTAAGAAGATCAGAAAATAGTCCTAATATGAAGTAGAGGAAAATAGAGAAGCAAAGTAACAAGTGGACACTAGAAAAAAAACATGTTCTGATAAATAATAACAGATTCAATTTATTTGTATATATGGGAAAGGGGGAAATTAAAATAGATGTAATGTGTGCCAAAGTAATTATAGCCTGATGAAGTGGAGGAAATGAAACATTATACACTAGAAGAGGGTGAGTAAGGTTAACACACTCCCAAAGGTTGCCAATCCCTAAACACTCTGTGGGACTTTTTTTTTTTTTTTTTTTTTTTACTAACAAGGTCAACAGTACTTTGAGGACCAGATACCGGATGAAACCATTTGTCATCAATAATGACAATAACATGTTAAAAAAAAAAGGAAATAATTGATTTAGTATAGATACCTCACTTTCCAGTTTATTTTGTCAGTATAGATTAGACAGAATGTGTGGAATAAATTATTCAACATGTTCAAGGCAATGTCTTTATTCTGTTTAAATGTCTGTCTCCATAATGACACTCTTCTAAACCAATGAGCTTTTCGTGTTACATCTTGTGAAAACTCACATCACTATTGTGTATTAAAGAATTACATACTCAGATTTGTAATGAATGTTGTGTGGCAGGACGTTCGGGAGATGGTGCAGGATAGTCTCACACTCAGCAGCTCACCTGGCACCCCCAACTCCCAGCAGTTGAAGGCCAGCAGTGCCCCCAGTCAATATGAAAGCCAAAACAGTGCTCCCAGAGGGTTCCAAAATGTCCCTGATGAGAAGCGCCTCTTAAGGTGAAGTTTACAATATCTCACAACCATACCGTTGATGTATTTATTCACACCCCTAAAAAGTGTTTAACGTATACCAAAATTTGGATAATACATTTATAAACCAGTACCAAATATTCACGTCTTACTTACCAGATTCAAATGTTTCTTCATCTGTCGTTTTTCCATGGAGGCAAAACAAAAGTGTAGTTATATTACTATCCATAGCAAGTCTATAGTTCAACAGTCCAATTCCCTGACCCTATATTTCTGCACATATAACACTTTTAAAATGCTTTTCCTAAATCAAGGCCAAATCAGGGGTGTGTCTGTAGCAATAAAGCCTTAAATGAGATATATAAGCAGCTGGGCTGTGATGACAAGAAGTGATACAGCAGGAGCTTAAAATAAATAAAATCATAAAATAGAAAAGGATAAATAAAATTAAAAAGAGACTCAGAGGGAAGGGAAAGGTAGAATGTCATGGTAAACTCCAATATCTGGTTGGATGTTATACAGCTTTGCTTCTGGAGGCTTGCTGGGAGCTTTGGAGGTCCATAAGCAAGGGGAGCAGGATAAGGGGAAGAAGTATATGAATAGCTTGACTGGTTAGGGTTGGTTAGGTGACTGAAAAATACCTGAGATAAAGCAAATGCCTCATCAGTTTAAAATGATTATTGTTAGTGTTTTTTAAAGAGACATTAAGCATTAAGAAGCTAGAATTTATGTGTAGAGCAATTTGAAATATATAGCAATATTACTAATACATCCTTGAATCTGGTGATGCTACACCTAAGGTCTGCTCATGTGTGAAATTGTTTATAATAGAAAATGTTGGACATAATTCAAATGTCTACCAGTAAGTGATTATATAAATGCACAACAACTTACTTAATCAATAAGCTGTTTAAAAAATATGAGGAGGCTCTTTATGTATTATGATGGAATCATCTCCAAAGATACAATTTTAAGTAAGAAAAAATACCAGGAACAGAACAGCATTATAGCATACCATCAAAGGCATGCATTTGTATTTTAAAAAGAGGTGAGAGTAAGGCATGTGGGAGAGGAAGAAAAAACATACATCATTGCATAGAATATGTCTGGAGCGATGCCAAAGAAACAGAGCATTTATTGCCTCGAGAAAGAAAATCGAGTAGGGAAACAGGAAGAGAGAGGGAATTTTACTGAATATACTTTTGTAGTTTTTTGAACTTGAAAGATGTGACTGGTTAACCTAATAAAAACTTTTCATTAAAATTATAGAAAGGAAATGAATATTACTGCTAGTTAAAAAACACATACCCAGGATGTGTACTTGGTAGAATAACTATAATGTCAACATTATTCTGTAGTTGTTCTGGGGAAATATACATAAATCTTTGAAATACTCAGTATTTAAACATTTCATGTCATTCTTTAATTTCTAAAACTAAATTAACCTGTAAAGCCAAGACACATTCACTTATCAGACTAAAGACTCTCCAATTAGTCTTCCAACAAAATCCTAGTGATTCTTGAGTCAATCTTCGTTTTGCCGCTAAATTTGAAACATCTTTTCCCAATTTTCAAAAAGTGTAAGGATAGAAATGTGAGAAGTTTTAATATATCTCTCATAAATTTGGAACCCATGAGGATTGATCATACTAGGATCTACCAGAATGATATGATATCAAACAATAACTAGATATTTTGCTTTTTAAAAATTTGGTAACTCAGTATTTCATAGTATTTCACAAAGAGCATGTGGGTTCTAGATATTTCTCCTGAATGTTGCTGAGTGTAACACTAGAGCTTTACTGTGTATTTCTATGATCACTTCCAAAATACTGCTTTCTGGAACACTTTCTAAAAGGTTGGTCTGGAGCATGGAGACATCCTTCCAGCTGTGCTTCCCTTCTGAGGGTCAGAACCACGGAAAATGCTGCAGTGGGGACTTATTTTACACACTTCTTCCAGAGAAGAAGGCCCACAGGTCTTTTGACTGACTCTGCTTCACAAAATCTGTAGTTGAGCTGCTTTGTACTTCTCCTAGTAGTAAATCTATCAAGCAACGCTACCTGCTTCCACACATTTCTCATCAATCTTCATGTCATCATCTATAAAAGAGCACAGAGAGGGGAAAAATGAAATTAAAATGTGTTACTATCACAACAAAAATCCCCTGTGTATAGGCTTATGGCAGCGAAACTCAGACCATCGTATATCATGCTATTCTTACAACAACCACTCACTCGGACAGATAAAAAGGACTCTATTGTACTAAACAAAAATATGTTGTGGGAGGCTACAGGACATCAAATGGTTAAAATTATAAAAGCATAGGCTCTTGAATGCTGGACAAATGATTTTACCTCTAAGCCTCCACTTTCTATCTATAAATGAGGGTAGTAACAATACATACTGTACTGGATAGGCTTGAGATAATGCAGGAAAAGCTCATACACATGGTAAGTGCTCAAAAAGATTTAACTGTTTTTACCTTTAGTTGGGATATATATATATGAGAATAAAAGAATATAACTTTTAAAATTGTTCAACTCAGAACTCTTTACAGTGTAACCCAAACCCTGTATATGTTGTCTTTTGACTGATATCTTTTTATAAATTAGGATATTAATGATTAGTACACTATTAGGCACACAGAAAGAGCTTATTAAATAGCTGAATTGAAATGAAGTGAATTAAGAAAGCTTCAGGAAATTTCTAGGTGGCTTTGGAAATGAGGCTTTTTTTCCCACAAATACTGTTTCCTACCTTCTTCCATAGAAATCGCTGGGTACAGATGATTGAAGCAGCAGGGGGTGGGAGGGGAAGAGAGAATATTAGCACAATATTTTATGCTATAATTTATCAGATGAATTTACCTACATTAAGAAAAGTGAAGTGCCAAAATTATTCTCTAAAAATGCAGTGGAGACTCAGTAACAAAATGCTAAGTGAATATCCTATAGAAACCAATACATTCGTGAGCCTTGATGGAAACGGAATCTATTTGCTTCTGGCAAATCCCATTCCCTTCTATCCTAATAAACTCTGCAAGAGTTGCATTCTACTCATTTTGAATTAAGGCACTTATTATTCATTCATTATATTTTTAGAATTCAAATCTTGAATGAAAAGAAGAAAGGGAGAGAAAGGAAGGGGGAAAGAGGAAGAAAAGATGGAAGGAAGAGAGAGAAAGGAGGGAGGGAAAGAGATGACAACTACAGTGCATCTTCAGTTAATAACTCTTTAGTAACTGTCTATAAACTAACACATGCTTAGAATTTTTCCATAACTCTTGAGTAATAAAGTTGTGTACACCTTCTGAATCAGTAACCTTTCCTGAGATTTTTTTTCCTATAGTAACTTTCAAGCAGAACAAAGAGATATGAAATAATATTTCATTTTGATATTTCACATTTACCAATATTTATTTGTAACATCATCTACAAAAACTAAAAAGAATGCTCGCTTCAGCAGCACATATACTAAAAACTAAAAAGAAATGACTTGATGGTTCAGATAATGATGTCCTCCGTCGTGAACATCTCTGTGAGAGATGATCCTTTAAGTCAGTGGGCTCTATACCTGGGGTTCTTGGACTCAGAAATATGTGAGGATAATAATACAGAGCTTCAAACTCTTTTCAAGATGGACTTTGCAAAAGTCTAATAGAAGTGGCACATAGCCTGTGCAAGCAACTTAAATGTGAACAAGTGGTCCTACTAGTTATCAGACACTGATTAAAGCTGAGTTAGAATTTTCATATGCCTTTGATAAACAAAATAGAAAAATGAGTTAAAGAAGTCCTTCAATCTGGTTTAGGAAACAAACAATTTTTCAAAGCACAGGGGAAATAACTAGAATATCACCATGAAGACTATATCATGACAAATGTTTCTGATAAAATGTTACATTAGGGAAAAAAGATAAAAGGTAGTATTGCAGCTGTTACTATAACCATGTCAAATATGGTTCCATAACTGGAAGGTAGTATGAAAACATTGCCAGTGTAAAGGAATTCTAAGAATTTATTTCCCAAAAAATGTCTTTATAGTTGTCATGTTTTCAAGAGAAAAAAAAAGGGATTTTTGACTTAGAGAACTGAGAAATCAAGTGGGTGAGAACTCTCTATGGGTGAATCTATGTCTATGGCCTTCTCCCTCCTCCAGGTGCCTCTTCCCCTTCTGTAACTGCTGCCGAGAGCGTATCAGAAGGGCCTTGATCAGGAGGTTCTAGCTGCACTCTGCAAGCTAACATCCCTCATTAAGGCAGCAAATCGTTCACAAGCGTTTGCCACCGTGGGTGCCTTTGCTGACCATTGCCCCACTGCCATCTGAAAACACTGTGTAGTGGACAAACTACACTCATTGAATAGTAATTCAGTCCCACGTTTACTTGTCAAAGGCACACGCACTATGCCACCACGCAGCCTTGCTTGCCAGTAGATGTACAATGCACGGACTAGCCATTGACATCTCAGGAGACTTCAAGCTGGGGAGTGATCCCTGAATGTGTCATGACACAAGGACATTTGCATTTTCACAAACTGAAAACTCATCTAAACCCCAAGGAATAAATGTTTACAGTAGGATTTCAGATGGCTGCCAGAAGGCCATTTGGGGCATGGGGACGTTTAAAGATCCTCCGTTGGGCAGGAAGCCAGTCCTGGGAGAGACGGAGGTGGCTTCCCCGTAAGGCACGTGCTGGGTTTGAGGTGTCAGCACACTCACAGATGGTGGATCTGAGGTGGTTGTAAGACTGGTACGGCTGAGACCACCAGAACTCCCGTTGCTTCCTGTGAAAAAACAAATACACCATGAGAAAAAGAAAAAAAAAGAACCCAGGTTAACCCAGGTGAGATAGATGCCCAGGACAGAAAGTTTTTAGAATTCTGTTGCCTCCAACCAAGTGAACAAGATTCCACCTCCAAAGTGTCAGTTGCTCAGTCAAGTCCAACTCTTTGTGACGCCATGGACTGTAACCCGCCAGGCTCCTCTGTCCGTGGAATTCTACAGACAAGAATACTGGAGTGGATAGCCATTCCCTTCTCCAGGGGATCTTCCTGACCCAGGGGTCGAACCTAGGTCTCTTGCATTGCAGGCAGACTCTTTACCATCTGAGCCACCAGGGAAGCCTCCACACACATTGCCAAGTACGTTCTCCAAATGTACGGTCTTTCTTATTTTGTCCTGCCTCACAGCATCTTCTCAGAGCCAAACCGACTTCGAGATAACACCCAGCCCATGACCCTAGCCCACGCCCCAGCCTTCAGTGCCTGAGCCATGGCACCCCAGCCTCCGGCATGTTAGCCTGCTCCAGCGGGTCTCAGAATATTCACCGCATGTTCTGGTTCCCCTCCCAAGCTGTGAGGCTCTCCACAGTCCCTTTAGAGCCACATGAATTTCAACTCCTTCTGTCGCCCTTTATTTGTGCACTGATCCAATGAGCCTGTCATTTCTGTGTGCTCCTTGCAAGACTCCCGCTAGAGCCTCCTCACCACTCTCTGCTCTGAGACCATGAAGACTAATCTCATTAGGCTTTTATCCCTGTGTGTGTCCTCAGCCCCCAAATTCAAGTCATTCCTTATCCTCTGCACTGTAATTCCTGTTCCATCTACCACCCGCCACTCCTTTCACACACCCTCTGGAACTGGTAGCAAACCTTTAGTGAAGCCTCTCAAAACACTTTACTTTCTTGGAGTTTCCCCAGTGGCTGAGACGATAAAGAATCTGCCTGCAATGCAGGAGACCTGGGTTCAATCCCTAGGTCAGCAAGATCCCCTGGAGAAGGGAATGACAACCCATTCCAGTATTCTTACCCAGAGAATTCCATGGACAGAGGAGCCTGGCAGGCTACAGTTCCTGGGGTCTCAAGAGTCAGACACAACTGAGTGACTAATGCTTGCACTTTCACCTTTCACCTTCTTGCCCTAACCAAACCCGGGTCTCCCAGAGGTCCCTGCTCCCAGGTGTGTGTGGGTAAATCAGCCCGCCAGGGTTGGGGGGGAGGGGAACCCTGAAGTACAACTTAACTGACTTTGCTAGTGTCAGCATTCCCACTGCGACTGATTTCAAGCTGCCACCCGATGTCACTGACCACGAGGAAGGGCGCACACGGGCTCTGAGGGCCGGCTCCAGCACACCACTGTAGGAGGCCCTCACTCCACAGGGCCTGGAGGTGGGGGGTCGCTGTCCCGCCATCTGCAGACCATTCTTCCTCTTCCCTAGAAAAGGCCCTCACTTTGAGTACCCTCCTCCTGATTCTTCTGGAAGCCATTCTCACTCCCATGCTCTTTACACTGCTCCATCATAATTCGTGATGATTTTATTTGGCACATTAATGCCTCTTCCAACACCCTGGCCTCTTGGTTCCTTGATTCATCTCTTCCAATGACCTTAGCTAATGCCTCCTACTGTCATCCCCTAGACCTTTCAGTTCCAAAACAATCTCTATAATTTTGACGTCTAGCATCCCTTTCTTCTACCAGCGACTTCTGTCTTCCCACTCCAATAATCTATCAACCTCATAGGAACCTATAATCCATTGACCTGACTTCCTTTCCACTGATCCTACACTGTCACCTCCCTCCTTAGCATAAATGTCATGATCCGTCATGAAAGACACTCTCTTCTCCCTCTCTTGATTTACTGCTAAGTCTGACTCTCTGTCTAGTCTGGATCTGTCCACCCAGGAAGCTGACCAAATTTATATAAATTTGACTATAAATTTATGGACTTGAAGCCTAAGTGGGTCCTTAATGCTGATGACACTGTATTTACTCAATCAATTTCTCTCCATTTCTCATAGAAACTTTTCAAGCTTTCTCCTCTTTCCTTCCCAAAACCTCCTACCCACGTTACTGCCAGCTATGACATTGGTTGATAAGAAAATAAGAGCAGATGAAAGAGACTGTCCATAAGCTCACAGCATATCCCTCATCCTCAGCTGTGCCCACACTCTGCATTCTCTGCTGCTGCTGTTACTGTGGGTAAACTGCTCAGAATCCTGTACAGGGCCAACCCCTCTACTTTTAGACTTCATCATATCTCCATCTGCCTCCTCAAGGACTAATAACAGCAGCAGTTCTCTCCTCTTTCTCCTGTATCAGAAAAGTTTCCCTCTCACTGGATTTCCCCCATTAGCATTATCTACCCCACCTAAAAACTCTCTCATACCACTCTGCTTTCTCCTCCAGCTATTTCTCCACTGCTCTGCTCTGCCTTATACAAAATGTTTCAGAGACTTTCCCCTGCTCATTGCTGTCAAAGTCTTCAAATCCCCTTTTACTCAGACGTTGGCCCACTCCTCCACTGACATTGCTTTTATCAAGATCACCAATGACCTCCTTTGCTAAATCCAGTGGTCAATTCTCAGTCTCCACAACAGTGGTGAACACGGTTGATCAGGACATTCAACCATCTTGATTTTCATGACCTGTCTCATTGGCGATTGCTTCTCAGTCTCTTTTGCTGGTTCCATTTTCTTCTTTGTGACCTCTTAACATTGGCTGAGTCTTGGGCCTCTTATTCTATCTTCTTTCTATCTCTAATCACTTCCTTGGACCTCAGTAGCACCAAGGTGATGGTGATGAGTTGAGATTCAGTAACTGAGCTTTTAACTTAAAAGATTAATAGAGGGAGTCAGAACTACCTTTTAAACTTTAGTTTCCCAAGTACCCTTCTCTCTTTTCCAGTTGATATGATTATCCTGGCCCCTTTGGTATTTAAGATATTTAGGGCATATTGACAAGTTGACATTTGGCTTTATAGACCAGTATGTGTTCATCTATCTGCGTGTCTCTCCTTCTCTCATCTGAACTGCAGTAACACTGCTTGTCTCCTTTAATTGCAAAAACCCGGGAAATGTCTTCTTTTCCGATGGCTTGCTCTTAGGTCCAGGAATGATGACATTTCTTACCTCTTCAGAAGTTGGCTAGAAGGGATTAGGCCAGCACAGGTACCCAGGTCAGAGACTTTCCGGGCCTGCCACCAGAGAGCATCATTCTGGTCCACAATCTGGAGGATGTCCCCCTTCTGGAAAGGCAGCCCGGCATCCATGCAAGGGATGGTGGGGTCCTCCTGGGGCCAGTACTCGATCATGGCACGGACATACACCTGATGATAGGCACACAGTGACATCATCAGGAGAATCCTTACCCCCAGCTTGCTAAGACTTAAAATCATTTCTCTCACTCTTCTACCTACTGCAGCTATCTTTCCTCTCCATCTTCACCAAGAAGAAATCCCTCCTTGAACTGAGTCTAAGAGCCAGGAAAAAAAAAAGTGACTTTGGGAATAAAATCTTTTCGCTCTGAGAAGTCTCTGCTCAAATGTTCACTATTCCTGACGTTACTTCTTAACTGCTCAATACCCCATCTCCTCTTACTGTGTTCATTTATGGATTTGTGTCTCATGTCATCAGTGTTGAAAAATATGCAATACAATATTGAACAAATGATTAACACATTACAGAGGATAGTAGTAAAATATAATTTTTTTTTTTTTTTTTGCTGTTATTGTGGAGGATTTACTGTGTGTGGGTCTGAAGGTTCAGTTAATTCTTACCGTCTTCTGGCTGTTAACAGGAGGGTCAGAAACTGGAACCACCTTGAACATGATTGTGCCACGAGACATGGCCTGGAAAATGTCAGAGGAGAGAATGGCAAATCTCAGGCTTTACTGGGTTATCAGGGTTTGGCAGGTGAAAGTTAAAAACTCAATGTGAGATCAAATGGTGACAGCTCCCACAGGGGCTTTTACAAGGGCTCAACAGCTAAATATCACCACCCAGAAATGGACATTAGAAGAACTTTAGCTTCACTTCTGTCCTGCTGCAGGGGGTCCAGGGTCCTGAGGCTGGACTCTCCTAGTACCCTCCACCTTACTCTCATCAGGACACCACACTCAGCAAGCTCTTTTTCCCCCAAGGCATGAGGAGGGAGAGGAACTCTTGATCTGACTTTCACTCCTCATGTCTCAGTCAGGAAGCCTTTCCTGAACACTTGTTTCTCCATCAGGCAGCCTCATCTGATGGGGAAGAAGATAAAGTGCTCCCAAGTCTTCTCGAGAGTACTGACAAGCCTCTAAACTAAGGGTGGAGGAGACAGAGAACCTCCTAGCTTGATGCAGGAGGTAGGAACACCCCCCTCCTCTGCTTCACCCCCCGAAACACACCATGACAGACACTGGAGATCCAGAGATGAACAAGAGAGATCTCATTCTCAGGCAGGAATCTCATGATGCCACTGTGGTGGTAACTCCACAGCTGGTACCAAAAGGACTGCAGTGGACACATGTGTATCTGTGGCTGACGGTCCTTTAAGCTCTTTTGGCAGTACATTTTGTACCACCAAGAATCTTGCATAGCAGTTTGCAAAATATTTAGGTGCTTATTATACTCCTTACTGGGGGCTTTTCAGGTAGCGCTAGTGGTAAAGAACCTGCCTGCCAATGCAGGAGATGCAAGAGACTCAGTTTCAATCCTTGGGTTGGGAAGATCCCCCGGAGAAGGAAATGGCAGTCCACTCCAGTATTCTTACCTGGAGAATCCCCATGGACAGAGGAACCTGGAGGGCTACAGCCCATGGGGTCGCACAGAGTCGGACACAACTGAAGTGACTTAGCATGCACACATACTCCTTATTATACCACTTCTCATCTCAGTCCCTAAGGCACATCTATGAAAATCTAGAGTTCTCCCGAGAACCCAGTGTGAGGACCGCTAGTATATGTAATATATAATAGTCGACCACAGGCCACACAGTGGGGCAGCGGACAGGGGAGGTGAGCAGGGCATGGCGCTCTGGCTATATTGACAGCCGAACAGTGACCCGGGCAATGGTTTGAAGGATGGGAATGAGAACCGAAAAGAAACCAAAAGCTCATATAATCAGGTCATAAATCCCCATCTCAACACAAGGACTGGCAGGGCCAGCAAAGACGTCCCCCTCCCCACATGCTGCCCTCTGGACTTCTTTTCTACCTCAAAGCTGCCTCAAAGAAACAGCATAAAAATGTTAGGGGAGCACGGGGTGGTTTGCTCAGGTCCAGACTCCTCCACAGTCTCACTCTGCCCACCCCAGGCTCCGTTTCCAACAGAGCAGCCCAGGTGATGAGGACCTGGGCCGTCTTCCTGAGGCTGAAAGAGCAGCTTGGGAAGGGCATCTCCAGCAGGGTCCAGGTCAACTGGGGGCAGGGAGCAGGTAAGGGGGACGAGATGCGTGGAAACAGACGGGTTCTAGGGTCTGGAGAGAGTAGGCTGCCGACAGGGACCAGAATCCCCCTCCAGTCACGATGCACACGCCAGGGGCTGGATGCAACGCCGCAGTGAGTCATGGGTAAGGCGAGGAGGACTGTTACCAGAATGTGGATCACTTGCTCAGGGTCCAGTCCTTCAACGGAAACTCCATTCACTTCCACCAGTTTGTCTCCGGCGTATAACAGCCCTAGGCAAACCGGAACACAAAACAAAGAGCGGCGCCAAACAACTCGCAAAAAGGGCGGTAGCCATCCCAACACTACTTAACAAACTCACTAACCTAAGCATGCTCTGACATCTTAAATTTTACTGTGAAATAATAGGAATAATAAAGCAAACTGGTTAGTTGAATTTACACCACCCCCAAAGAACATGAGAATTCCATTTTTCTACCTTTTCACCAACACTGGGCATTAACTAATGGTGATATTTTTAGTTTTGCTAATCTGATGTTGTAAAATGGAACTGGAATACTGGTACGAAGATAGCACTAAAAATAAAGATGTCTATAATTTCCTTTGCTGTGCAAAAGCTTTTAAATTTAATTAGGTCTCACTTATTTATTTATTTATTTATTTCCATTACTCTAGAAGGTAGGTCACAGAGGATATTGCTGTGATTTATGTCGTCAAGTGTTCTACCTATGTTTTCCTCTAAGAATTTTATAGTTTCTGGTCTTACATTTAGGTCTTTAATCCATTTTGAGTTTATCTTTGTGTAAGGTGTTAGGAAGTGTTCTAAGTTCATTCTTTTACAGGTAGCTGTCCAGTTTTCCCAGCACCACTTAAATTTAAAAAATAAAAATAAAGATGTCACAGTCGTGAGTAAATGTTAAATGAAAAGGAAATGGGGTGGGGGTATTCTTCAAAAGAGAAAGTGTAGAGAAACTTGGGGGTTAAGATTAAGCCTTAAGAATTATGAGGTAAGACAGTGGAGACAAGAAGCATCTTGAAAATTTCAAGAAAGCTATCTTCAACCACATCAAATGTGCTAGAGAAGTAAAAATAGAACCGAGGCTGAAGGGAAGGCCAGTGGACTTAGCAACCAGGAAGTCTCTGGGTAATTTCTCTAAGGATGTTGGCATATGAATTCTGCCCCAGGTTTCCAGGGTCAAGAGCAGTGAGGACCAGGGACGGCACATACAGAAGTGCTGGTTTCAGAAGCGCAGCAGTGAAAAGAAGGAAATTCGGTTCCCAGATAGAAAAGGCAAGCAACAATGGTTTGAAGATGTGGAAGAGCTGTGACTTTTTGAAAGCAGAAGGACCAAGTGGAGAGTGAAAGTTGGGAATATAGAGAGAGGCAGACCTAGACTTGAACCCTAACTCAAACTGTGAAACCTCAAGCAGGTTAGGTGGTTAATCTTTGTGAACTTCAGTCTCCTCATCTATACCGTAGCAGGATAATACTTAGCTTGTTAGGTTTATGTGGGAATGTAAAGTGAAAGAAAATTAATTTAATGCATAGAATGGAGGGACTCGGTGAGGAAGGGCAATAGGGTTAGTTTCTCTGGAATATTTCTGTCTTCCTTCTTAGTAACCAAGCAATGGAACTTATTAAAGGCTTGACCTTACGTAGGAGACAAGGTCCCCTGCTTTCCCGGCCACGCCTGCACACCGCTGCTCCAGCTTACCACTCCTCTCGGCCAGCCCACCATGGATGACTCTGGCCACCAGGATGTCTCCTGTCATCTCGTGGCGCTTGATGGTAGCTCCCTAGGAAGACAGTACAGTGGAGCCCATTTTTTACCTTACATGACCACTTTCCTGGGGGCTTCCCTCAATGTCACTCTGGTCTTTCAAACAAGGGAATTAGTACCAACCAGGGTAATAGATGGAGAAGGAAATGACAACCCACTCCAGTATTCTTGCCTGGAGAATTCTGTGGACAGAGGAGCCTACAGGCTGGCTACAGTCCATAGGGTCTCAGAGTCGGACACGACTGAGTGACTATCACTCACTCGTGCTCAGGGCCATACATACACCATGTCATCAAAAAGGAAAGGCCATTTCACTTGGGTCTACCAGAGTCTCTATCCAACCACATAGACATCAAATAATATTGAGATCCTTCCAGAGATAAACAGAACTTCCACAATTACAACCTAATCAAAGGAAATACACTTAGAAAATCAAATTAAGGCCTTACTTAGCTTCCCCTTAACAGAGGAAAAAACTTAGGCAAATACATTAGAACTAGGTGAAATATATGTACATGTCACAGAGTCAAATAATAAAATAATTCTTTTTTTTTCATAGCTGTTAAAAAAGAAAAACACTAAGCAGAAATCTTTCCTGGTGAAAACATTACAACCTGTAAAGTGTTTGAAATCACAGGCAAAATTGATTAAGAGATATTTTAGCCATTATTATCATAGATTCCCTCCTGCTGCCTGAGTGCCTCACACTATAGGTGACTATAGATAAGAATATCGCCCAACAGTTGTTTCAAGCTGCCTACCACACTATATTTCAAGAACTCTAAGGTGAAGCACTGATCTCTGCTAGAATCAAATGAGGAGAAAGTACAACAGCGCTGATTTTGACTGCTTTCCTCTGGCTGACTGAAGAAACAGAACAGACAAGTATTACAAAATTCTGTCGGCAACCATGCTTAGCTGGGAATAGGATTGCTGTGAAAAAGTCAGAAAGATGGGTAGGTGATTAGCAAATCAGCAGAAAAAGGGGAAAACACATAACCCTCACCAAAAGGGAGAATAATTTATAGCTCAAAGATATCCTTGACTGGATGGGGGAAGCTAATAGTTGAATAAAGAGAAATTATTAGTTTAAATAACACATGCATAAGGAAAACTGCCAGTGGTTCTATGTATGGCCTTTGAAATATTTTGCTTATTTTAAATTAAAGAAAATTTTTATTAAAAAAAAATATTGCCCAAGTAACTACTAGAGATAACTTAGCTCCCAATTAACCCTGGTGTAATCCTAAATGAAAAGATATTAGTAAGACGATTTCCTTACCAGGGGCTGCTGGTTCTTCACTAAGCAAACAATCCTCATTGCCTCCTCGCTCTCGGGGATGTTGTCTGGCAGTGGGGGAAGAAAGGGCTCAAAGTCCTTCTGAGCTACCGTATCATGGGCACTGAGCAAGGCCTGGAAACAGAGAGGGAAAAGGCAAATGACCCTCACGCATAGGATGCAGCCACCTAGCAGATGCTGCCTCAGTACCGTGGTAGACACACAGCAAGAGCCTACACGTACGTGCCAGGCTCAGTTCTAAGTGTTCTACGTGGATTAACTCAATCGTCACAGCGACTCTGAGGCAGGGATACATATATTTTTAACTTTTAAAATTTATTTTTATATGATTTTAAAGTTTACTTTCCATTTTCAGTTATTACAAAATAATGGCTATATTCCCTGCGTGTACAATCCATCCCTGTAGCCTGTCTTACACACAGTGGTTCATACTCAGCACTCCCTCACTCCTGTGTTGGTCCTCCCCACTCACACTCCACGGGTAACTGCTAGCTTGTGCTCTGTATCTGTGAGTGTGCTCCTTTTTTCTACTAGATTTCTGTATTTTTTAGGTTCCCCATATAAGTGATATCATACAGTATGTCCTTCTCTATCTGATTTATTTCATTTAGCATAATTCTTTCAAAGTGCCCATCTGTGTTGCTGCAAATAGCAAACTCGCCTTCATTTTTAAGGCTGAATGGTATTCCATTGTGTGTGTGTCATGCCGTCTTGATCCATTCGTCGGCTGATGGACACTTCCGTTGCTTTTATACCTCGGCAACTGTAAATACTGCTGCTATGTACTCTGGAGTGCATGTATTTTTTTCAAATTAGTGTTTTGGCTTTTGCGGGGGTGTGTGTATATACCCAGGAGTGGAATTGCTGAGTCAGATGGTAGCTCTATTTTTAGTTTTATGAAAAACCTCCATACAGTTTTCCACAGGGGCTGCATTAATTTACCAGGGTTGCCTTCTCTACACATCCTCATGAGGCAAGTATATTCATCGTCCCCATGTTACAGATAAGGAAACAAGGCACCCAGAGGACAAGCAACACATCATTTATTCTTTCATTTCTGATAAAATGTATTCTGTCATGATCTCATTTCCTGGAAACCCATGTAATCCATGATGCTCTTGTAAACTTGAACTACAAAATGATTATTGTAATAGTTTCCCCAGGCAAGGCAGAATGAGAGGCAGTAATGAAAACATTTTGCTTGTTGTCAAATAACACCCAAGATCTCATGTGACACAGGATGAGAAAAAGCACTCCCCTGGTTTCGGGTATGATCAAATAATTCTGGTATGTTAAAATTTCATTTCATGGGGTGGGGAAGTAGTCATTCTACAACTCTGCCTGAGATTGGTGGATAGAACTCTGTTGGAACTCAGAGAAAATTCTGTAGGTTTATCTTGTGAAATAAAACATTTTGACTCAAAAATTCCATTGCTCCAGATGCAGATATTCTTTTAAAGTTCTAATTTGTTGATAAATTGGTCTCAAAACCTGTAAGGTAGGGTTCTTTTATGCGATCAAATGTTCTTAACATACCCCCTCATACAGCTATTCATGATTACATTGTTTTTTCCAAATACCTTCAAACACTTTATCTCTGAAACTTAAAATATTTCCCAGTTGGAGTGCTCGCTTCGGCAGCACATATACTAAAATATTAAAATATTTCCCAGTTGGAAAGGATGTATGCTGCCTTAATTGTTCCCCAGAATTTTAGAGGAACGATGGCTTTTCAGGGGGTAAACAAGATGCCACGGGAAGTCCTGAATGCCTCCGTATAAACAGAGCCGGCTTGGTTCCATGACCAGTGAGATTAAGCCCCTCATCAGTCACATCTGAGTCCCACATCTTTCTGTATAATCTGTTGGTTACCTGCATATAGTAAAAGAACATCTGTTCAGAGAGCACATCTTTATTTCTTCTTCCCAACTCTGTCAATGTGCCGGATGGTTATACCTTGTCAATTTTAGCAAGCACTTGCCTTAAAGTGTGGAGCCTGGAGGATCTGTCTTAGCTCTTGGATCTCAGGGGACTTGGGGGTTTCATGTAGTATCTTCACTACCTGGTTGGTGGGAAAGCATACATGTGAATTTTTAATAATCTTTACCACCTAGTTAACATCACCCAGGCTGGATAACAGGTATATTGACATGATATTTACCTAAGAAAAGCTGTTACTAAAGCCTTCTTCTTCACCTTTAAAGTCAGGTGAAATTAGCCTTTTTTCCTTATTCACTAAACTTCATTACAGCAGGTAGAATCCAAGACTGGGGATAGATCTAAACCACAGTGCCCTTGTCCTGGCACCTCACAGACTTGGAGGAAGGACTAACTTAATTTTGTGAGATCATATGTGCCAAGGCAGTGTCCCTCAAGTGCCTCTAAAGTGACTGTTTGCTCATGTGAATGCTTTATGGGCAAGTTAAGGTATCTGAGTTCTCCAGGTACAGGCTCAGTTACCCGGAAAACCAAGTAGCTTTAATCCCATGGACTGTTCCATTTTTCAACTAAAAAAATGAGATGGTAATTTGTATTTTAGGACTTTTATCTGATTAGTAATTTTAATGTTTATTGCAACAAAAAAAAAATTGTTAGAATAAATTCTGATCCCTTTGCTTTGGTTTAAGTGTAGACCTGGCTTCTGATAGAACATAAGTGCTTTCAAGAATTTAACTCTGTAAATGCTCACCAGTCAAGCAACATCACATCCAGTCAAATGAAAACAAGAGGTTTAGCAAACTTTACCTCCACTCTCTAGGGTTACAGCTGAATAAAATCACATGTATGTGTTTCCCCATGGATAGCTAAGAACAATTTGAGTTGTTAATTACTGGAGTTTCGGCTGTAAGGTTTTTTTTCTTTTTAAAAATTTCTATTAATGTGATTTGGACAATAAATAAAAATAAAATGGATTATATTTATGCATCCAAATATTGGGCTTTCCTGGTGGCTCAGATGGTAAAGAATCCACTTGCAAGGTGCTTGCAAGGTAGGAGACCCAGGTTTGATCCCTGGGTGGGGAAGGCCCCCTGGAGGAGGGCATGGCAACTCCAGCATTCTTGCCAAGAGGAGGCGGGCCATGGTACATGGGGTCACAAAGAGTTGGATATGACTGAGCAACTTTCATTTTTCAGCAAATTTGTATTGAACATTTACTATGTGCTAGGTATTGTTTTTTGTTTGTTTGTTTTTAAATATGTATGTATTTATTTACTTGGTTGTGCTGGGTCTCAGTCGTAGCACTTGAAATCTTTGATTTTTTTCTGACATGCAGGATCTAGTTCCCTGACCAGAGATCGAACCCCGGTCCTCTGCATTGGGAGGGCAGAGTCTTAGCCCCTGGACCACCAGGGAAGTCCCTAGACACTGTTTTAAGTGATGCAAATACAGCTATGAATAGGCAGACACAAATCCCCACACTCATAGAATTTACATTTTTGTTAGGAGCCACAGATAATAAGTAAAATGTGTAAGTAAAAAAAAAAATAGTTTTATTTGACGATGAAAAGAATTAAGAAGAAAAATAAAACAAGGACGGTGGATAGGGAGTGCTATGAGGGGATTGCAATTTTAGATGGGGTGACCAGAGAAAGTCTCTGTGAGAAGCTGACATTTCAGTGGAAACTGGAAGGAGATGAAGAAGCACATCATGTGGATATATAAGCAAGAACATTACTGATGTAGGGAATAGCAAATGCAAAGGGCCTGTGGCAGGACCATACCTGATTCAAACAACCACAAGTGGTTCATGAGACTGGAGCAGAGTGAATAAGGGAGAGGATGGTAAGTCAACATCAAAGAGAGATAACACTATGTTTGGCTATATAACTTTGATGTTTACTCTGAGATGAGAAGTTGTAGGAAGAGTTTGAGCAGGGAAGTGACACATTTTGACTCATCTTTAATTCAGAATGTCTTAATGGCTGCCATGACAGGAATAGATAGTTAGGGAGCAAGAGTAGAAAGAGGCAACTAGGCAGGATGCTACATTGCAATTATCCATGTAAGAGAAAATGATGGCTATGTTCAGTGACACAGCAGAGGTGGTGTATTTCAACATATTTTGAAAGCAGAGCTGAAGGACTGGGTGTGGGTATGACAGAAAGAGAAAGTCAAAGATGATCCCAAAGATGTTGGTTTAAGCACCACAAAAAGAAAAACTGTGCTCAGTCATGTCTGACTCTTTGCGACCCTATGGACTACAGACCACCAGGCTCCTCTGTCAATGGAATGTTTCCAGGCAAGAATACTGGAGTGGGTTGCATTTCCTACTCCAGAGGATCTTCCCAACCCAGGGATCGAACCCACAACTTTTGTGCCTCCTGCCACAGGAGGCTTCTTTACCACTTGCACCACCCGGGTGCAAGAACAAAAATAGATAGAAAAGGCTGGAGAGGGGGAGCTTTGGGGTGGGGATGATCAGGAGCTCAGTTTGGGACCTGTTAAATTGGAGGGGTCCATTAAACAGTAAAATGGGCAGGAGGCAGTGGACATATGAGTATAATTTAGTGGAGAAGTCCAGACTAGAGAAGTAAAATTACAGATCATTAGTAGAAAAACATTACCCTGTTTTCATAGTATAACCGAGTTGAATTTTTAGGGAAAAAGAGAGAAACAGACACATTTCTCTAGAAATGTGTTTTATTTTAATTTGGGGAGGCAGGAGGCCAATTGTCTTTCTTCTTTTAAAGCTCAATTAGAAGCAAGGATTAGATGCATAGTCACCAATTAAACATTTAGAGCATTTAAACTAGTACTATGAGTAAAATGGCATCATGTTAAAACTACTATTCTCTGGATGAAAAAAAGCACCTCACCTCGCAGGATAACGCCTGTGCATGGGGTGTGGCAGGAACAAGCTTCTTCTCTTTGAATTCCTGGAGGCTGTCATAAACCTGCAGAGGGGCAGTGAGGAGAGAATGATGTACTGAGCAAAGGCTTGCCAAGGGGAGAATCGGCCTGGGCAACAGTGCCAGCAGGTGGGCAGCCTGTGTGCCAGCCTTTAATAAGGTTTGTTAGGTTGCCAGAACTTTTTCACCTTATAATTAGATGCTTGTACCCTTTGACCAACATCGCCCCATTTCCTTCATCCCCCAGCTCCTGGCAACCACTAATCTCTCTGTTTCTACAAGCTCCACATTTTTAGATTCCACATACAAGTGAGATAACATGGTATTTGTCTTTCTTGGACTTATTTCATTTAACATAATGCCCTGAGATCCACCCATGTTGTCGCAAAAAAGGAGGATTTCCTCCTTTTTATGGGTGAATAATATCCATTGGCCATCCCATTTCTGAGGATATAGTAAAATGAAATCACTATCTCAAAAACATATCTGCACCCCATGTTCACTGAGGCTTTATTTGTGCTAGCCAAGGGCTTCCCAAGTGGCGCTAGTGGTAAAGAACTCACCTGCTGGTGCAGGAGATATAAGAGACCCAGGTTCAATCCCTGGGTTGGGAAGATCCCCTGGAAAAGGAAATGGCAACCCACTGCAGGATTCTTACCTGAAGAATCCCATGGATAGAGGAGCCTGGCAGGCTACAGCCCATGGGGTCACAAAGAGTCAGACATAACTGAGTGACTTAGCAAGTACACAAAAGCCAAAACACGGGGGGGAAAATCTGTGTCCAACAATGGATAAAGAAATTAGGTATTTTAAAGCCTATGCTGTGAGGAGTACTTCTGTGTTCACACTAAATACATTGACACTTCCTTTAAAAATGTAATATTAACATGCACCATAAGGCTGACCACATTTCACACCTAAGTGAAAGAAACACACCCCCCAAAGATAACTTCAAAAGGATCTTTCTTAATAATAACATTTGCTTAGAAGAACAAAATTATAGTCAGATAGTAGACGCTATTGTATAGTGTGAAATTTCAGCCAACTTATAAAAGAGATCCTCAGAGTAAGAAAAACTTAAGATACCTAAACAGAACTGTGGACATCTCATTTCCTAATTTATAAAAACAAAGAGGAATGATATTTTAAAGCCTTTTTATTTGTCCTGAGTTGACCTCAAGGACAAAGGGTTGTGGACAGCTGCTTATGGGGTTGCCAATGGCCATTTGCAGTGGCTGCTTTGTGACCCTGGGGCCCCTGGAAGAAAGGGGGGGCCCCTGGGGCAGAAAAGAGAGGAGCTGCTGTATTCTTTTCCACTCAAGTAAACTCCTTCCTAAACTTGGGGTTGTGTAGGTCTTCCTTGAACTTTTTCCCTGTTGAGATTTCCTGCCATCTGACAGGCGATGTTGATGGATGAGCAGGGGCCGCTCCCAAGGCCACGGCTTCAGAGCAGAAGGGCGCTCACCTTGAGCAGAGCCTGCAGCCACGGGGAGTGGAGGAGGTCATACAGGAGACACACTCCGTTCACGTCTCGGCTGTAGAACAGGTTCAGCTCTTGTAGCACGAGCCTCAGGAGGTGCGAGATCCCTAGAAGCAGGAGAGGGCAGAGATGGGGCGGCAGATGAGGGCGGAAAGAAGGGCAGGTGTAACGTGAAGGACAATTCAGACCATGAGGAGGCTCCAGGGGCTCAAAAGGAGAGCAGTGGACACTGCATTTAAAGCCGAAAGATCTATCTTCTGGCTCTGTTATCAGTGTGTGTGCTTCAGAAAACCATCCAAGTCTCTGGGAACTAGTTCCTTATAGAAAATGAGGGTATGTTTGCTTTGCTATAGAGTTCTTGCTAATATTAGGTGAACTAATAGATCACAGTAAACAGATGAAAAATTTTATGAGAGCAGTATTGCTTTCCCCTCCCCAGTCCTAACAGCCTCTGGTTTATTCCAAAATTATATAGTTGTTTTCTGGATCCTTCAAACATGTGGTCATCTGTATTTACCCTTTATGAAAATTCTTATTGAAAAACTCTCCCAATAGGCTCTTAGAAAATATTAACTCATGTACATGCCTGCACTGGGTCTTAGGTGTGACACGCAGGATCTTTCAGTTGCAGCTTGCAGAATCTTTAGCTGCAACATGTGGGAGTTCCCCGACCAGGGATGGAACCTAGGCCTCCTACTTTGGGAGTGAGGAGTCTTAGCCACTGTAGCACCAGGGAAGTCTCTCCCAATAGGCTTTTAATACAAACCTGAGGGTTCCACTATTAAAGGGACTGGACAGATTTTAGTAAATGCTTGTTTTTATAAGTGTTTTTATAGAAATCCTATTTGTTGCAATGGTATTCTGAATGTGAACAAGTTACGAAGTTCTAAATAGAAGTAAAACTTTGTGGGATAGGAAAAAAAAGAGATTCCTAATTAACTGTATTGATTTCTTTCCTTTCTGCCTTAAAAATTGCTTGGACGTATCACTAATAGAGGCAACAGGACACTTCAAAGTGTATAACGAGTTCCATAGAGAAATCAGAATAAATCCATCAGAATTTCTGCCCCTAAATTGGATCACATTGTTAGAGGGATACTGAAAGGCCTTTCTGGCCTAGAAAAGGAACTTGGCACCACGTACCGTTCTCCGGATTGGTTCCCGTAGAGAACTTCTCATCCTTCTTGTCTTTTTCACCTGGAAGATCTGATCCTTTGTCTGACTGTATCATCCTCCTTGCCCAAGATTTCAGAGGGGATTCAGAGCTAGAGAACAGATCAACAAACAGCACAGAGCTCATTCAGTCACGCTGGCCGCGCAGCTCTTAGTACATGTAAAGGCATGTATTTCCAACAGCATTGACTGAGCAAGTCGGACACTGTGCTACATACACACCGGGATCCACATCAGATAAAATGGTCCTGCCCAGGGGTACTTCCTCTCTAAATTAACCACCACCAGCTGTGTGGACGAGAAAACTCACAAAACATTCCTTCTGTCCCCTCTTTTTTTATTTTCATTTATTTTTAAATAAATACTTTTATACTTTATTTTTTTAATATGTTTATTTAATTTATTTATTTGGCTGTGCTGGGTCTTAGTTGCACATGTGGGATATAGTTTCCTGACCAGGGACTGAACCTGGGTCACCTGCATTGGGAGCATGAAGTCTTAGCCACTGGGCCATCGGGAAAGTCCTTGTTCCCCTCTTTTTTTAAACAAGTGACCAAGTTATATTTTTTTATTTTCCACCTCTTTGCCTTGTTGATTTTACCACCATTCAGAGCTTGGAAGAGCATTTTCTGGCCTGACTCCTTCTAGCCTCTCTATCTGGCCCTGTTCTCTCTCATTGCACCAGTAGTTCTTCAATAGCACTGGTCACAGTTGCAAAAGTTATGGATTACTGCTGAAAGTACCATTAGAGTTAATTTTATATATTGCTACAAGTAAGTTTAAAGAAACAGAAACCCTAAACAATAGTGGCTGAACAGAGTAGAAGTTTATATCTTGCTCGTGTAAGAGTCCAGAGGCAGAGACAACCCAGGGCTAGTAGGACTGCCCCACTCCTGAAATTGTTAGAGAATAGGCTCCTTCCAGCTCACTGCTCTGCCACCTCAGGATGTGGTGGGATTCTTTTCTTCCTGCTCTAAGATGGTGGCGGAGCTCCGGCCATCACTTCTACATTTCAGCCATCAGGATGAGGATCAAGAAAACGAGGGCAAAGGAGACATGCTCATTGCCCTTTAAGGAAGTTTGACAGAGAAATGTTGCCCTACACGATGAGAAATCACTTCAGGCCCTGTAAATTTTCAAATGTCCCATTGGACTCTCATGTTGCTGAGAAAAACAAAATGAAAAACTTATAATTATCTGCCCCCAGGTGGTGCTAGCGGTAAAGAACCCACCTGCAAATGCAGCAGACATAAGAGACCTGTGTTCAATCCCTGGGTTGGGAAGATCCCCTGGAGAAGGAAATAGCAACCCACTCCAGTATTCTTGCCTGGAGAATCCCATGGACAGAGGAGCCTGGCGGTCTATAGTCCATAGGGTCACAAAGAGTCAGACACGGCTGAAGTGACTTAGCACACACACACCAAAACTCAACTTCTCTTTATGTATAAACACAAAGTATTTTTGCACAGTTTTAATGTACATTGAGTTTTCTGGGATGTTACTACCATAACTGAAGAATGAATTTACTTTGTTTTGCTTGGACTTTATCAAGTCCACCATTTCAGAAAAACCATGTCATTAATGGTAAAGCTGCTTACAGTATATAACACACACTACAACACACCAGGGTGTGACTGTGTCTGTCTGCATTCAAAGTCGCTGATTCCCTAGAGAATTCTTTTATAGGTGCAAACATATGTTACTTCATTACATCTTTTGGTTCCAAATAGGAAAAGGAGTACGTCAAGGCTGTATATTGTCACCCTGCTTATTTAACTTATATGCAGAGCACATCATGAGAAAAGTTGGGCTGGAGGAAGCACAAGCTGGAGTCAAGATTGCCGGGAGAAATATCAATAACCTCAGATATGCAGATGACACCACCCTTATGGCAGAAAGTGAAGAAGAACTAAAAAGCCTCTTGATGAAAGTGAAAGAGGAGAGTGAAAAAGTTGGCTTAAAGCTCAACATTCAGAAAACTAAGATCATGGCATCCAGTCCCATCACTTCATGGCAAATAGATGGGGAAACAGTGGAAACAGTGGCTGACTTTATTTTGGGGGGCTCCAAAATCACTGCAGATGGTGACTGCAGCCATGAAATTAAAAGACGCTTATTCCTTGGAAGGAAAGTTATGACCAACTTAAACAGCATATTAAATTAAAAAGCAGAAACATTCCTTTGCCAACAAAGGTCCATCTAGTCAAGGCTATGGTTTTTCCAGTGGTCATGTATGGATGTGAGAGTTGGACTATAAAGAAAGCTGAACACTGAAGAATTTATGCTTTTGAACTGTGGTGTTGGAGAAGACTCTTGAGATTCCCTTGGACTGCAAGGAGATCCAACGAGTCCATCCTAAAGGAGATCAGTCCTGGGTGTTCATTGGAAGGACTGATGCTGAAGCTGAAACTCCAATACTTTGGCCACGTGATGCGAAGAGATGACTCATTGGAAAAGACCCTGATGCTGGGAAAGATTGAAGGTGGGAGAAAGGGACGACAGAGGATGAGATGGTTGGATGGCATCACCGGCTCAATGGACATGGGTTTGGGTGAACTCCGGGAGTTGGTGATGGACAGGGAAGCCTGGCGTGCTGCGGTTCATGGGGTCGCAAAGAGTCGGACGTGACTGAGTGACTGAACTGAACTGATAATGATATCCCATTTTATACATTGAAATAGTATCTTACCAGCCACATTTACTTAATTTCTCTTTCTCATCATTACTAGGATTTTTTTTTAGTTTCATGTAAGTAAGTGCATTAGTCTGGGTTCCCCCAGAATCAAACACAGAGCAAGGGTTCTAGTGAGGTGATTTGCTTGGAAAGTGATCCAGAACATTAGTAGGGGAGTGGGGTACTAAGACGGGGCAAGGGGGAAAGACAGTAAAAAGTGTTATCAAGCAAGAAGCTGCTCTGGGTACTATGGCACTTAATCCATGGAGAGACAAGGGACAGGAAGTGGGGTTATTTATACCCCAGTGCTGCCAGATACTGGTTGAGGGCTTTCCCCAGAAAACATTACTTCTGGGCCTTCCAGCCTGCTTCATGTGTCTGTTCAGAGAGTGTAGATGTAGAATGCAATGAAAGGGATAAGGGTAGGGCACTGATAGTACTTGTTACAGGAGGATAATAATGAATAAATCAGGATTTTTTTAAAAAGGAGCATTTCCAATTAGTCGTTAAAGATGTGGGTATTGAATCAGATGAGGCTGAGAACCACTGTATAGAATCTAGACAGACTGTGGGGTTGACTCAGGGAGGATGTCTAGGAAAAGACAGATCATCATGCAGTCTCTAAATTCTAAGGCAATGAGAAGAGCAAAGCAGAAAGCTATTATGAAATCTTAGACAGACTTGCCATACACATTCTTGCCCAGTCACAATGAAGTTTTCTAGTTTGCTAGATTCTGCCAAAACTTGACATCGTAAACTTTTGCCTTGCACAGCACCACCCGCCCTACCCAGACCCAACTCGGTTTAAATCCTGCCTTGTTCCTGCATTCCAATATTTGAGCCTCTATTGAATCATTTAGCACAACAGTTGCTTATATGACTCATCTTCCTCCCTGGAGGGGAGCACTTCCAAGGTAGGTTTGAAAAGGGAGATGGAGTGTCTGCCAGACAAAATTCAGACCAAAGGGATGAGTCTAACACCAAGCCATCATACCTGGGCATCTTCTTAAAATGCTTCTCACAAATTGTATGTTCTTGGTAAGGCAGTATGAATTAAACAGTGATGCTATGTGTGTATTGTAGGCGTGCCATAGTTCTTCCATATTTAATGCCCAGATGACAGTGTGCCCGACCAGGCCTATCCATGCAGCAGATGGGGGCACTAGAGACTGTAGACTCCTGAGATGAAACTGTGAGTGAACCTTACAGACAGACTGCGGCTTCTATGTGCGTGTGTGCTAAGTCCCATCAGTCATGTCTGACTCTTTGCTACCCCGTTGCCTGTAGGCCACCAGGTTCCTCTGTCCATGGGATTGTCCAGGCAAGGATACGGAAGGGGTTGCCATGCCCTCCTCCAGGGGATCTTCCTGACCCAGGGGCGAACCTGAGTCTCTTCTGTCTCCTACATTGGCAGGAGGGTTCTTTACCACTAGTGCCCCCTGGGAAGCCCAAACATTCTCTGACGTTGTTGTTTAGTTGCTAAGTCGTGTCTGACTCCTTTGCGACCCCATGGACTGCAGCCCACCAGGCTCCTCTGTCCATGGGATTTCCCAGACAAGAATACTGGAGTGGGTTGCCATTGCCTTCTCCAGGGGATCTTCCTGACCCAGGGTTTGAACTCATGTCTCTTGGATTGGCAGGCAGATTCTTTACCACTGAGCCACCTGAGAAGCCGTGGTTTCCGGAGTGAGTTCTAATTATTAAAATGTATGTGTGCTCGGCCACTCAGTCACATCTGACTCTTGGCAACCCCAAGGACTGCAGTCTGCCAGGTTCCTCTGTCCTTGGGATTTTCCCTGCAAGAATATTGACTTCAGCCTCATTCCCTGTCAAGACTTGGATCGAGGCTGACAGATCCTTAAATGAAATCTTACAGATAAGGAATCTGACACTCAGTGGGTGTATTCAGTAGATTTCACAAGTAGTAAAGACAAACGTTATCCTCCTTTCTTCCCTATATTTACTCCTGAAACATGCTAGTTTTATGACCATCAGCTGAGACTTAATCTATTTCTGTCTTGAGGACAAGAATTCTTGATTGAGACTGTAAGTGATAGCCAACCATAGGCAATCCTAAGTAACACAGGAAGCATGGCCAGTTCTTATCATTAACTTAGAAGCTGCATTAGTGTTATTGACACATAAGAAATTTGCTTTCTTAATGTTACTAATGTTTCCTAATGTTAGTTTAAAAATCAATATTTCTGTGAACTTTTAAAAATATAGTGATTATTAATGATGGCACAATCCTTCCCCATATTATGCTTATTTTTCAAAACAGTGCTTTCCACTAGACAAAGCTGAAAAAGCACTTGAAACCTTAATGACGAGAAATGGCCTGTACAAAAATGGCTGCTTCCTCTGCGTCAAAAGGCTGTGGACTGGGACTGAGACAAATGTTCAGTTTACTTAGTCTCCACAGCAATTCATTATTCCATACTTAAGAAAGGGTTTCTCAAAGCAAAACCTGCTCTTTCAAAATCAAAAATTTCTCCATGGAATCTGGGATACGATGCATCTCAAGCACTCAAATATTACTCAGAATTTTTAGCTCTTAAACATTGACAGAAGGGCAGACATTTGTATTAATAGATCTCTTCTGGTAACTGGGGGTCATCTGGCAGGGTCTCTTACCTGCAAGACTGCAAACATGCAACGCTGCTCCTATGCAGAGAAAGCTTTAGCAGGAAATACCAGTGGGCTATTAGGTGCCAAAGTCACCTCACTGTTCTAGATAAAACCTCAGTGCATCCTCTTTGATCTAATCCACGGAAGCCTAACCCCGCCTCACCACTAAATGACTCTTAAGCCTCCCCTGTTACAAATCTTCCTACGTGTTCCTAGCACTGGTTTCTTGCACTGGAAAGTCCAACATATCATTTTCAAACCTTCACTTTAGTATTTTCTGATGGCCAGCACATATAGCTAACCAAAAAAAGATGAATATTTTTGTTGACTGTTTCAGGAAAAGACACCCCCATGATAGACAACAGCATCTTTATTGAAATCTAAGGAAAAGCTGATACTGGAGAGTAAGCTGACTTATTAATCTTATTTTCTCACATTATGGTGAGGAAAAAAAATGGAAGATTCTTCATCCAGTAATAATACCTGATTTCCTTCTGGAAGTTCAGTTCAGTTCAGTCGCTCAGTCGTCTCCAACTCTTTCCAACCCCATGGACTGCAGCACGCCAGGCCTCCCTGTCCATCACCAACTCCTATAGTTGCTCAAATTCGTGTCCATCAAGTTGGTGTTGCCATCCAACCATCTCATCTCTGTTGTCCCCTTCTCCTCCTGCCTTCAATCTCTCCCAGCATCAGGGTCTTTTCCTAGGAGTCAGCTTTTTGCATCAGGTAGCCAAAGTATTGGAGCTTCAGCTTCATCATCAGTCCTTCCAATGAATATTCAGGACTGATTTCCTTTAGGATTGACTGGTTTGATCTCATGGCAGTCCCAGGGACTCTCAAGAGTCTTCTCCAACACCACAGTTCAAAAGCATCAATTCTTTGGCGTTCAGCTTTCTTTATAGTCCAACTCTCACATCCATACATGACTACTGGAAAAACCATAGCCTTGACTAGACGGACCTTTGTTGACAAGTAATGTCTCTGCTTTTTAATATGATGTCTAGGGGTCATAGCTTTTCTTCCAAGGAGCAAGGGGCTTTTAATTTCATGGCTGCAGTCACCATCTGCAGTGATTTTGGAGCCCCCCAAAATAAAGTCTGTCACTGTTTCCATTGTTTCCCCATCTATTTGCCATGACGTGATGGGACCAGATGCCATGATCTTAGTTTTCTGAATGTTGAGCTTTAAGCCAACTTTTTCACTCTCCTCTTTCACTTTCAAGAGGCTTTTCAGTTCCTCTTCACTTTCTGGCCTAAGGGTGGTGTCATCTGCATATCTGAGGTTATTGATATTTTTCCCGGCAATCTTGATTCCAGCTTGTGCTTCATCCAGCCCAGCATTTTGTATGATGTACTCTGCATATAAGTTAAGTAAGCAGGATGACAACATTCAGCCTTGATGTACTCCTTTCCTGATTTGGAACCAGTCTCTTGTTCCATGTCCAGTTCTAACTGTAGCTTCCTGACCTGCACACAGATTTCTCAGGAGACAAGTCAGGAGGTCTGGTACTCCCATCTCTTTCAGAATTTTCCACAGTTTGTTGTGATCCACACAGTCAAAGGCTTTGGCATAGTCAATAAAGTAGATGTTTTTCTGGAACTCTTGCCTTTTCAACAATCCAACGAATATTGGCAATTTGACCTCTGGTTTCTCTGTCTTTTTAAAATTCAGCTTGAACGTCTCGAAGTACACGGTTCATATGCTGTTGAAGCCTGGCTTGGAGAATTTTGAGCATTACTTTGCTAGCCTGTGAGATGAGTGCAATTGTGCGGTAGTTTGAGCACTCTTTCACATTGCCTTTGGGATTGGAATGAAAACTGACCTTTTCCAGTCCTGTGGCCACTGCTGAGTTTTCCAAATTTGCTGGCATATTGACTGCAGCACTTTCATAGCACCATCATTTAGGATTTGAAATAGCTCAACTGGAATTCCATCACTTCCACTAGCTTTGTTCATTGTGATGCTTCCTAAGACCCACTTGACTTCACATTCCAGGATGTATGGCTGTAGGTAAGTGATCACAAAATCATGGTTACCTGGGTCATGAAGATCTTTCACATAATTTTTCTGTGTATTCTTGTCGCCTCTTCTTAATATCTTCTGCTTCTGTTAGGTCCATACCATTTCTGTCCTTTATCGTGCCCATCTTTGCATGAAATGCTCCCTTGGTATCTCTCACTTTCTTGAAGAGATGTCTAGTCCTTCCCATTCTATTGTTTTCCTCTATTTCTTTGCACTGATCACTGAAGAAGGCTCTCTTATCTCTCCTTGCTTTTCTTTGGAACTGCACATTCAGATGTTTATATCTTTTCCTTTTCTCCTTTGCCTTTAAGCGTCACTTCTTTCCTCAACTATTTGTAAGGCCTCCTCAGACAACCACTTTTGTCTTTTTGCGTTTCTTTTTCATGGGGATGGTCTTGATCACTGCCTCCTGTACAATGTCACAAACCTCTGTCGATAATTCTTCAGGCACTCTATCAGATCTATTCCCTTGAATGTATTTGTCACTTCTACTGTATCAGTTCAGTTCAGTCGCTCAGTCATGTCTGACTCTTTGCAACCCCATGAATCACAGCACGCCAGGCCTCCCTGTCCATCACCAATTCCCAGAGTTTACTCAAACTCATGTCCATCGAGTTGGTAAGGAATTTTATTTAGGCCATACCTGCATGGTCTAGTGGTTTTCCCTACTTTCTTCAATTTAAGTCTGAATTTGGCCATAAGGAGTTCATGATCTGAGCCAGTCAGCTCCCAGTCTTGTTTTTGCTGACTATATAGAGGTTCTCCATCTTTGGCTGCAAAGAATATAATCAATCTGATTTTGGTGTTGACCATCTGGTGATGTCCATGTGTAGAGTTGTCTCTTGTGTTGTTGGAAGAGGGTGTTTGCCATGACTAGTGTGTTCTCTTGGCAAAACCCTGTTAGCCTTTGACCTGCTTCGTTTTGTATTCCAAGGCCAAATTTGCCTGTTACTAAAGATATTTCTTGACTTCCTACTTTTGCATTCCAGTCCCCTATAATGAAAAGGACATCATTTTTTGGTGTTAGTTCTAGAAGGTTTTGTAGGTCTTCATAGAACCGTTCAACTTCAGCTTCTTCGGCATTACTGGTTGGCACATAGACTTGGATTATTGTGATATTGAATGGTTTTCCTTGGAAATGAACAGAGATCATTCTGTCATTTTAGAGATTGCACCCAAGTACTGCATTTCAGACTCTCTTGTTGACCATGATGGCTACTCCATTTTTCTAAGGGATTCTTGCCCACAGTAGTAGATATAATGGTCTTTTGAGTTACATGTGCCCATTCTGGTCCATTTTAGTTCACTGATTCCTAAAATGTCAATGTTCACTCTTGCCATCTCCTGTTTGACCACTTCCAATCTACCTTGATTCATGGACCTCACATCCCAATTTCCTATGTGATATTGTTCTCCCCCCCCCCAATTATTTTTATTAGTTTGGAGGCTAATTACAATATTGCATTGGTTTTGCCATACATTGACATGAATCAGCCATGGATTTACATGTGTTCCCCATCCTGAACCCCCCTCCCACCTCCCTCACCATCCCATCCCTCTGGGTCATCCCAGTGCACCAGCCCCAAGCACTTGTCTCATGCATCCAACCTGGACTGGTGATCTGTTTCACACTTGATAATATACATTTCGATGCTATTCTCTCAGATCATCCCACCCTCACCTTCTCCCATAGAGTCCAAGTCTGTTCTATACATCTGCGTCTCTTTTTCTCTCTTGCATATAGGGTTATCATTACCATCTTTCTAAATTCCATATATATGCATTAGTATACTGTATTGGTGTTTTTCTTTCTGGCTTACTTCACTCTGTATAATAGGCTCCAGTTTCATCCACCTCATTAGAACTGATTCAAATGAATTCTTTTTAATGGCTGAGTAATATTCCATTGTATATATGCACCATAGCTTGCTTATGCATTCATTTGATGATGGGCATCTAGGTTGCTTCCATGTCCTGGCTATTATAAACAGTGCTGAGATGAACATTTGGGTGCATGTGTCTCTTTCAGATCTGGTTTCCTTGGTGTGTATGCCCAGAAGTGGGATTGCTGGGTCATATGGCAGTTCTATTTCCAGTTTTTTAAGAAATCTCCACACTGTTCTCCATAGCGGCTGTACTAGTTTGCATTCCCACCAACAGTGTAAGAGGGTTCCCTTTTCTCCACACCCTCTCCAGCATTTATTATTTGTAGACTTTTGGATAGCAACCATCCTGACTGGCGTGTAATGGTACCTCATTGAGGTGCAATATTGTTCTTTACAGCATCGGACTCTACTTCCATCGCCAGTCACATCCACAGCTGGGTGTTGTTTTTGCTTTGGCTCTGTCTCTTCATTCTTTCTGGAGTCGTTTCTCCACTCTTCTCCAGGAGATACTGGGCACCTAGTGACCTGGGGAGCTCCTCTCTCAGTGTGGTATCTTTTTGCCTTTTCCGGCTGTCCATGGAAGGTCCCCAACTAAGTGACTGTTCTGATCCTAACAGTCCACTCTCTATCTCAGGTGGGAGCTACCTCTTGTTTGAAAATTTTTCAGGGAGGTGTCAGCAGGAAGAATATTTGGAGGCAGTAAGAGAGGGTACATACCCCCTGGCAGCCAGGCAAAGAGTAAAGACCAAACAGCAGCTGTTGAGGTTTATCAGCCCTTTCATCCTAAATTACACAGATGGCATTCCTTTACTCTCTGTTGTAGATGGAAGCTCAAGCTAGGAATGTGATACATTTGTGACTGCTTGAGCACAGTGCATTTTATAAAAAGCACTTAGCTTTATTAAAAATTTGCAACTGTTTTTCTACTTATGAGTAGCCCAGCTATGAAACAACATCTCTGGCATCCGCAGTAGGAAAAAGCACTGGAATTAAGAGTAGGGAAATTCCAGTTTGGAGTTCCAGTTCTGATAGCAAGAAAATTCCAGCCTTTGCTTGTCTACAAGATCAAGGGGTTAACACCTGCCCCACGGGGCTGTGGGCATATAGCATGCATGTGTCAGACCTATGTAAGCTGTTGCATCAAGGCTAGGTATTTCTACTTGCAGGCATTGGCCTGGCGACTTATCCTTGAGGTTTTCCCAAGGGAATTGAAAATTTAGTTTTAATATGCTTTCTGAAAAGTATAAATACAGTATGAAGAGTCAAGTAATGGAATAACTGGCTTTCAAGACTCCCAATAAAAGAAGGAATTGTACTCTTCTCTTAGAATTAAGATAGCCTGCTATCATTTGAGAACTTTAGTAGTAGGTTTCAAGTCTGTCAGTTTCTAGAATTATACCTCTCTCTCCCTCTAAAGGGGTCATTCAGTAAATTTGTCTTTACAAGCCAAATGTGAAACTTGTGTGTGTTTATCCCCAAATCAAAACAACTGCTAATGGAAACTAAAGTGCTTAACATAAACTAAACTTTAAGTGTTGGTCTCTTTCCAATAATGAGAGGCACATCCTGGTAAATGCTCCCCAAGAAGACATTACAACTGGTATATAATTAACTAATGCCTAATATTTTTTGCCAGAATTTTAAATCCTCCATTTTCCCTTTTCTGAATCTGTTTAGGAGGGGGAAAAATTTAACTTGTAACTATCAAAATACATCTTATTCAAAGAAATAATAGTACCATTTCTCTTAAGACCCTTGTCCTCAGTTTATTAGGGTCAGAAATTTAATTTGTTCTTGTCAGCAAAGGTCCTATAAGTTTATGTCTATTTTAAAGAAAGAGAGCTCTAAAACTCTGTGGGATCTCTGAGGCCTGTACAGAGGCATGGATTACAACGCAGGGGGCAAAGCCCCCACCCCCAAATAACTAGACTTGGATTTCTTTTAAATTTTTAGGTGGCCCAGTGTCACTTCTTTCACAATCATAAAACAACCTCATAAATACGAATGTCTTTTATTATGAAAATTGCTGTGACATTACAGCCAACATTCCAAAACAGTATTTTAATAAACACTTGTCTTGATTATAAAGTAGAGCAGAAACCATGATCCTTTTTCAAAATCAATTAACATCTGCAGATGTTACCATGAAGCAGAAGGAGGACACTCCGAATGCTCAGCCTGGTGTGGAGGAGATGAGATGGGGAAGAGCACCTATGTCATCTAGAATAGCTACTAGTGTTGTTTGTACAGTGTAAACCAACCACTTACAACAGGACATTTAAAAACGGTGAAAAGCAAAACAATAAAAGGCTGAGGTGTCACAATACTTTTGAGATGGGAAAAGCCAGAGTGAGTTTCCTTTTCCTTCCCCTCTGTGAGTTCAGTGCAAGGTACAGGGAAGAACCACAATACTAGGTCAAGGATGGATGCAGTTCTTTGCTTCCACATTTCCCAGTCTCCAGTCCTATTCTAAAAAACAGCCTGCAAGCAAAAACCCTTCAGGCTTTCACAGGTCCTGGAACACGGCATTTGCACGTGGATGAATGAGGTTCCACAGCAGCTCAAAGTCAGTGTCTGAATTCCAGTGTATCCACTCTGGAGCACTGTAAGGAATCCAAGAACACAATTCCTATGTTCTTTCTCATTGGGAGGCAGCAGACTCCTATTTGGGAGTGCTCCATGTTTGGGGTCAGGGTGTAGAAGTAGTAACTGCACAGAACCTTGCCATCACGAATAAATGCCCTGGTGGAAAAACTTAGAAAAAGTTAAAATTGCAGTTTAAAAGTTCCTCTTTCCCCTCCCCTCAGCAAAGAAGCATGGTGCACACATGATTGCAAGGAATTTTGGAAGGCATAGTGTGGCTACTATAGTTTCAAGTACAAAGTGTTCCTTGCAAAGGGGTCTGGGGTGACTGAGGGCAAACCAGAAACTCTAAAACATTCATCAACCTCTTTAATGTAAGAAGCCACACTGAGAATTTTGTCCTACAAGTTCATGAGCTGGCATACTCTTTACCACAGGAAGGGATAGCCTCGTTTTTCCAACAGCAGATGCATGACACTTGGGAAACTAATCTGACTTCTACCTCCTTTCCCGTCCTCCCTTTCCACCACACAGTCTTTTATTCTGGGCTCAGAGCTCCAACCACTAGCAAGGCTCAGAAATAACAACCACAATAATACAACATCCTAATTTCAACACTGTTCTTTTTCCTGCTACAGGAAGACACCAGATGGTGCTGGAACACTCTGAACAGATAATCCAGTTGTCAAGCTGTTCGGCAGCCTAATTAAGCTTCTCACGCTGGATCTGGTAGTAACATGCCTGAAAGAAAAGTTCAAAACCATTTAAAACTTACTTTAAAAGAAATTACATAAACATAACAATGCACATGGGACTAAGAAAGGAACTCCTTTACGAATACTGAGCGCTCAACAAAATCAGCTGCTTTCATATTTTCCCCTGTTTTCTTCCAGCCCCCCATCCTATCCCACGTCTACTTTGCCTAGTTATTAATTAGTAGAAATAAAACTTTGTAAAATTCTAATTCTAAAACAGACAAAAAAATTTTTTTCCAAGCTGTTTAACATCTGTCATTAAGCAGAAATATCTTAATTTGCTAAGCCACTTCTGACCGGACATTTAGAATATGCTGATGATCAGTATAAGGTATACAAACAAGTGTAATCAGAATCACCAATATGTTTGATAAACACACAGGTTGATATTAAGCATCATTCCAGACCTACTGAGTCAGAGGATTGGATAACTTGCTTTAGTAATTTGAGACTGACCGTTTCTACTTTTCTTTAATATAGTATATATTTTAAAATATTAACAATATGTGCTCCAAAGGCACTTAATGTTTGCATTGAAGTTTTATATAAAAGAAGGTGGTTAATGAAAGAGTCACAATATGGCAAATGAAGGAGAGATTTTAACATAATAAAGTATTAAATAATATCTATACTTTACCTTCAGAGTAGTGAACATTATACCCTGTTCTCCATGCTGAAGATATGGGTCCATTAGATCCTCGATGAGGTGTACCTCAGAGCCTAAATTCCTAATCCTGCCCCAACGAGAAAGAGATATTGAGTTACTTCTGCTTATATGTACGTCCTACTTCTGAATTTTTTAAGTCAGAAGAGATTGGTCACCTGGCCCGGAGCACCACATATAAGAAAACAGGGAATAAGTCATCCATGGACCACAGGAAGTCTTCCTGAAGTGACGCCAGGACACTCTGAGAGATCTCTTCAAAAGTCTGCTGGATGACTTTCAGTTTGTCTGATGGGGTAAACGTTGTGCTATTGTAAAAAAAAAAAAAATTAAAAACTAAAAATAAATGACAAAATATAGACTCTGGTTGTTTTCTTAGTAGAGCCATTTGATATTGTTTGACAATATACTCTAAGGGCTCACGTGCCTTAAGCTGGACACATCAGGCAGAAGGAGTCACTGGGAGGGATGACCTCTGTAAGCTTATGATTCTTTGAGGAAAGAAGCTTCCAACTATGAATGGTTCACATGAAAGAATTCACTAAGTCACAGATCACCTCCTTTTACCCACCTGGAACCTTATTGTCCTAATACATGCTCTTCGCTGAGTAAGAAGCTTAATTTCCATTTGGCTAAAGATATGATTATGTAGATAAATTTCTGGGTATGTTCTCCACCACTTCTGTAAATGCAAGGGCCTTGTAGAGTAAAAGGTAACCCAAATGTCTCAAGAGTCTTTCTGATACCCAGGCTGAGTTTGACACCATCTTGGGGGGTTGGGTGTGGGGGGACTAGAGTTTAGGTAAATATAAGATCTCATTAATATCTTAATAAACTAACCACTCCTTTGATTTACATAATTTTCAACAAAGCAGAGATCACCTGATCTGCTGCAGACATTCCACAGCTGAGGCAAAACAAGCATCTTTCGTGGTTGGCAAAACCTGCAAAAAAAAAGGACTGATAAAGGTCAAAGAAGAAAGCTGTCTTTTGCAGTGACAATAAACATAAGTGACACCAATCACAGAATGTGTTATCTTAAGTGAGTAACTTATACTTGTATACTACACTATCAAAGTAAAATGGAAATTTTTTTGCTATCTCTAATGCCCCACAGCAAACAAAAGCATATTTGCTAAGGAAACTAAAATTCACTATACCTTTTTACTCTCTCCAAGGACTGACAAGGTCACTGGCCAAAATTTCCTACAATGGAATCCATACGTTGTTAATATGTGTTTGTGTCTTATGGTAGATTAAGACCCCAAAAAACAGTTAATGACTAGATTGACTTCCCAGTCCCCGCTTAAAATAACTATTTCAGTTACTTAGTTTTTACTATTGAACCAGTCCATTGAAAAAATTTACTTTCCAATTAAGGCTCAATCACTTTTTTCTAATAGCACAAATCTATAATTATTGGATGCTGGGGTAATCAGCTTTATCATAACACTTCTAGAAAGTATAATTATTGAATGTTTCCTTGGATTACAGGAAACAACACCCTACAATAAAAAAGGGCACTTCTAAACTTTTAATTAGAAATTGAGGATGGGAAGGGAGGGAGCGAAGATAAGAGAAAAGAAGGGAAAGAAGAATGCCAGAGACTGAATACAATTAACTTTTTCTGAAAATGTGAAGGTATGTACTTGGCTTTGAAGAACTGCAAAGTATCAGTCAGGAAAAACTCAAATTATTTACATATATTCAGAAGAATAATCAGATTTCAAACTCACATCTACAGATTCTCAGAAGTAAAGATTTTTAAATATCACTATTTTGCTAAAGACAGGCAATAAGTAAATAAACTACAAATCATATATTTAATTAAATATCAAACTACCAAATTCCTGGTAATGCTGTTTGTATTTTGAGTTAAAACCACTAGATCCCATTCATAATTACTGTACTGACCTCTGCACCCCAAGGAAGCCCAAAAGAGCAAGGTCTGCCTGCTTATTTAGCCGGAGAACACATTCCCAGTAGACGTCCTCCTCACGATCATTGTCCAGGGCGTACAGCATGAACAGCGGTGGGTAGAGCCGAGGTAGGAGCACCGGAAGCAGTAACCCAGAACCTGTTACCACATAGCTACAAAACAGCACAGGGAGACGGAGAACCCTTAATATTAAAACCGAACATTGAATCAAACATGGAGCTTCATTTTCTACAAGTGGAAAGTAAAGGTAGGAAATTTTGAGTAAAGAAGCAGTTCTATTACTTCTTTTATGTAAGCAGTTAACATGAGAAGTTTACCTATGGCCCCAGAGTTTTGTCTTGGGCTATCTGTGAATTCTTTCCATGGGTTCAAAGTCTAAATGAAAGCCCACTGTGTTTCCATTTTAAGGCTGACTTCTCTGTTGAACTGGGGCAAAATGATATACTTTGCTCATCAGGCTTTGTGCCTAGTCATCTGTGGTTACAGTTTCATGGCATTTGGCTAACAAAACTTGAGACCTAAAAGAAACCTTGGAGATCGCCTAATCCAACCAAACTATTTTAAAAAGAAGGAAACAGATCTAGAGAAAAGAATTTTTCCTGGGATTCTCTGTGTAAGATCACTTGGTTCCCATCCTCTTCTTCACCATCTCCACCCAGCTCTACTCACCCTGGCTCTGGTGATTCAGATCTGGAATCTGACTTCCCAGTGCAGAAGGATTTCCTTTCAGTCGGCAGAGGGGCGGAGAGAGGAATGGTGCTGCCCTCTTCAGGAAGCTCAGGAAATAAGAACCTAAGGAAGAATAAAAAAATCATACAGTTACACCTTTAGAGTGAATAAAAAGTAAAAACACATTTCCATTATTTAATTTACTTAAGGACCAATTAAATCAAGCTTCATATCAACTATTAATGAAAATGTTAATTCCCTTAAGAGTCTTAACTAATGCTTAATTACAGAATAGAATTAGCAACATAGCTAATGAATGTGTGTGTGTGCTCAGTCGTGTCCCACTCTTTGCGACCCTGTGAACTAGAGCCTGCCAGGCTCCTCTGTCCATGGGATTCTCCAGGCAAGAATACTGGAGTAGGCTGCCAATTCCTCCTCCAGGGGATCTGCCCGACCCAGGGATTGAACCTGCATCTCTTGTATCTCCTATACTGGGAAGCAGGTTCTTTATCACTGCACCACCTGGGAAGCCTGACAGGATATAAATACTCAAGGATAAAACTTCCTATTAGACTTTGTCTTCTCCAGGTTTTAGGTTAGGCTAGGTTTTAGAGACACAACTTTGGCCTAGAGATTAAATCCAAATAAGACTCCTATACATCATACCAAAATTGGTATTAAAGATTTATTTTTAGCCTTCTATTATACTTAACGAGTAAGAAAGACATAAAGGAAATAAGTTACAATGGCTATGAACACAAAGTAAAAATGTGTTTTCACTAATCTCCTGAAGGATCTGTGGCATAAAACCATTTTCCTGATGAATAATTTCTGCAGTAAAGGGGAACCATTCATGACTCCTTGCAAAGCTGTAATCTCTAGATTCATGGTAAAGCCACCCAAGCATGAGTATAAACTAGTATTTCCACACCTTGGTGACATGAAAAGCTCTCTCACCTCACCAGTTGGAAAATTCGCTTAAGGTAGGACTTAATCTCCTTCACAGCCTCCTGCAGTAGCCGGCGGTTGGCTCCCACACCCACATATGTCATTCTATACACTGCAACCAGAGTCTCCACGAGCCTGCCCAGCGGGTGCAGAGGAGTGTCACAGGCCTGAGCAGGAAGAAAACCAACGCAGCCAGTGTGCACCAACAGCAGAAACAATCAAAATAAACAATTTCAAAAATGATAAACAATTTTCAAGGCATCAAGAGACTACTTTTTGGACCAGGAATATTTAAATGCTTCAACTTCTCTGAAAGCATTAATTCTACCCAAATTACATGGAGTAGGAACTCTTAATCAAAGAATCCTATTAACATTTTGGGAAAATAGCTTTGGATATACTGATACAGAATAACATCATTAAAAGGTTCTAAGGGCATTCCCTGGCAGTCCAGTGGTTAAGACTCTGCACTTGCACTGCACAGGTTCAATCTCTGGTCAGAGAATTGAGACCCCACATGCCGTGTGGCCTGGCCAAAGGAAAAAAGAAGAAAAAGATAACATACCTTAAATGTCAAGAAAAATACATGAAATGTTACCTTGCAGAAAACTGAATACTGAGAGTTGAAACAGTCACTGCTCAGTCCCCCTGATTTCTCCTAATACTCCTTCCTGCACCCCTACCTCCATGCACGTCATACTTTAAACTGTGGTCTGATTTCACAGGGTTGGAGAAGGCAGCAAAGGCAGTAGAACCACGGGGTGAGGGCAGAGTGCCTTCTTTACAGAACTTCTAGTTTGCCAATGTTACAAACAGAACGCCATTTTAAACTCTGACCCTAGATGTCCAGAATCCCCTTGAACCTTTACAACACTTATAAATTTCTACCACCATAATCAGCCAATCTTTAGGTGGAAATGTGCTTTTAGCAGTCAGAGAATTAACAAAAGACATATTAAAAAAGCAAAAACAGGATATGAGTAACAATAACCTGTGAGTACATTGAGTGATATACTGTGTTAGTTGTATCATTAATTAACAAGATCAGTATGGTTCCGATTCTCATTTACCTTTATTAAATATTTCTTAATGTCATCGTATTTCTCCACGGAGAAGGCACCAACATGCTGAGGAATGAATTCCAAACTCTCTAGTGTCTGAGTCTGTGAACGACTTAGTATCTCTGGGCTATAAAAAGGGAAAAGAGAGCCTATCATGTATTTTAAGAAAGCAAGATAATTTTAAGTGCACATGAAGCTCTATTAAGGATGAAATGGGGCAACCATCAGTGTTCAGCCCAAATGTGCTTACAACTTCTAACTGTCCTGTATTAGATTTATATAAGTTATTTAAAACAGTACTTAATGTTACTCCACACAAACCACAATAAATTAAAGAAAATGTTGTGTCAATATAAACCCTGGTGTTGAAAAACACTGTAGTGTTAACCTGAAGAGAAAACTGGTGACAGACTTGTTAGTGAGGATAGAAATGGAATAAAGGGGAGAGGGAGAACTAAAGAATGAAGGATGAAATGGAAATGAGCTCAAGATGTAAGGGGATAATGTGGTCACTACAACAGGTGGTGGGGTACGCACACAATGGCAAAAGGGAAGCTTCGGATGAAGAGGTTAAGACAAAACACACACTAGCCATCAACTGAACTTTTTCGTATTGGCACTCTATCATTAGATTATAATCAATGAGAAATCAGAAACAGTACACAATTAACACTGATACTATTTTAATAGTATCAATGAACAAATAAGATCTTTGTGGCAGCAATGTGGTTTTACACAAAAGTTCATTCATTCTCACTTCTTGGAAATACCCAACAAGAGTTAACCAAAGTTAACTGGAGGACTCAAGTCTCAGTGTCTTGGCCCAGGGGCTCTATCAGCGAAGGCTGACCAACTGCATCCCACAAGGACACATCCACAGCTTTAATCAATCCTGGGAGTTTCCATTTCTTTCACTACTACAGTAGGAGATAAAACTCATAAACTTCATGAATGAAACACTATTATCAATTCCCATTGATCCCCAATACAGGAAAAAACAAAACCAAACCTTCTTTCTATACTGCAGGGATTAGCAAGTTCTTTAGATTCAAATGCTAATCAGCGCTTGCAGAAGTGACTGGCCAAGTTACATACAGAAACATGAAGAATGGCAGATGGAAAAGCAGGAAAAAGAAAAAGGAAGACAATAAGAAAAAGAAAGAAATGAAAAGTACATCTATAATTTTTCTTTCAGCACTTCCAAATCATTGTACCATTTCCTTTTGGCCACCAAGGTTTCTGACAACAAAGATGCAGCCATTTGAACTGCTATTGCCATACATATGTAATGCATAATTCTTCTGTAGCTGCTTTCAAGATTTTTTCTTCCAATTTGACTATCACATGTCTGTGCATGGATATCTGGTTTTTTCTAGGATGAAGTTTGTTCAGCTTCTTGAATGTGCAGGTTTATGTGCTGGGCTTTCACCAAACTTGGGAGTTTTCAATCACTACTTATTCAACTATTTTTTCAGCTCTGCAATTTTTCTCCTTTCCTTCTGGGATTCCAAGGACACAAATGTCAGACTCTCAGGTCCTTAGAGCTCCGTTCACTTTTTTTTTCACACTCTGTTGTTCAGCTTAAATAATTTCTATTAGTCTATTTTCAAGTTTACTCACTCTTCCACTGTCATTTCCTATCTGCTCCTGAGTCCACCCAATGATTTTTAAAATTTTACTTACTGTATTTTTCATTTCAACAATTTTGATTTGGTTCTTCTTTATACCCTCTATTTCTTTGCAGGTATTTTCAATTTTAATATTTGTTTCAAGGATGTTTACAATTGCTCATCTGAATGCTTTTATAATAGCTCCTTTAAAGTTCTTGTCATATAATTCCAAAATCTAGGTTAGGGGGTCATGGATGTCTGTTGATTATCTTTCCCCTAATAAGTTGAGATTTCATGGTTCTTTGATTACCAAGTAATTCTGGTTTATTTCCTGGACATTTTGAGTATTATGCTATGAGATTCTGGGTCCTGTTTATATCCTATTGAGGATGTTGCATCCAAAACATAGTAAACATAGTAGAACTGAAACTGTTGTCTTTACAAGGACCTGCCTATGAAGCTGGCCCTTGGGTGGCACCTGGGAACCAATCCCCTATGCGAATATGAAGCATTTCCTAACTGATAAGGGTATTGTGGCACTGCCCGTATTAACAAAGTGATTTACGGTGAACATGTGCTTCCTTCTGGGACTGTGGGATTTTGGCAGCTGGTAGGCTTAAGATGCCTATGTGACTGGTCCTCAGTAAACACGGGGGGCAGTTCATCTCTGATGGGCTTTGCTGAGCAGAAATACCGTGTGTTGGGGGCTGCATTTTACTGCCTGGGGAAGAGTGTGCTGTATGTGAGCCCTCAGAGAAGCAGCGAGCACGGGAAGCGTGCACGTGGATTCCTCCAGACTCCGCGTGTGTCTTCTTCCCCCATGACCAGCTGTGGAGCCTTGCCGTGTTGCTGGAACGACTCTGACCTGTGAGCACAACTATACGCTGAGTCACACTGAGTCCCTCCAGTGAATCAATGAATGTGTGGGTGACCTAGGAGTCTCTCAAACACCTGGTATTTTGTTTCAGCTGTCTGTGGGCTATGGATTCAGTGTCAGGCCACGTCCCGTGGGCCATGCAGGCCTGTCTGGGTCTGTTCCGCGAGTGCCACTCAAGCGTTGGTCTGGGACCTAGGTGGACTGCTTAGCTAATCAGAATCAAATCCACACATGAACAGGTATGGGGTGAGTCCAGGAGTTCATAAACAACTTATCAGGGTTGGTTTCCAAAGTTCCTCTCTATGACCTCCCCAGCATTTTCTGATTCCCCCTGTAGGTAAGGCTTCCGCCTGAAACTACCCACTTCCATAAAGCAGTGGGAGGACAGAGAGAGAAGCCAACACGGCAGTGGGTCTGGCCCTGACTCCTGGCCCTGATGACCCACCAGGGAGAAGGGCCCACCCCGGGAGAGCCCTGGCTCCTCCAGGTACTCCTGGCTGCTCCAGCTGCTGCATCGCCGTCCTGCCATGTAAGTGTCTGTAGGCTGAGGCATGAGAAAGGGGAGGAGGAGAGAGAGAGAAACCAGTGTTCCTCCTCCACCCTTTCTGAGCTCTAGGAGTCTCTGGTATCTTTAGCCAGAAACAGAGGCGTTTTTCTGGATCCCTACACCACAGTGTGTGCGCCTAGTTTCAAGTTATACAGAGTTCAAGCTGAGAAACGCTGAGGTTAAAAAGCTTGTAAGCTCTCCACTGGTCGGGTGGCACGCTGAATTCAGGTGCTCTCCCCCAATAATCTGCTGACATGTGCTCTTCAGAGTTTTGAACAGCTCACCGTGTATTCTGCCTGCATTTTATATTAATAGTTGAGTTCAGCAGAAGACACGGGGAGGCGTGTTTTATCCATCCTTACCCAGAAGTACATCACTGACTTCTAAACTGTACTTAAAACCTAAATGTGGAAATCCTTAACAACCTACTCGCTTCAGGTTTCGTCTCCCACCAGGCTCTGTGCTGGGCAGGCATCCACGCACCTGTCTCTATGCTGGCGCCGACTGGTGGTCAGGGCCACAGCGATATTGTCCCACGCTTTCCAGACTTCCCCTTGGCCTGGGTTCTCACAGCCGAGCTGATGCCAGCACTCATCAAACACGGCTTTCCACTTTTCATCAGCTGGTACCGCCAGGTTTCCAAGCTTCCTGCTAATAAGGTTATGTCAGCCTTTTACTGATCACTTATTTTTGTGCAAATATCCTAAGGAATAGAAACTTTCTAATAATATACGAACTGTAAATACTTCTGTGACAAAAGCTGCCCAAGTAGATAGTGGCTCCGTTGTTTAAAGACTGAATAGAAAGTGTAAAGGGATGGTTTTTAGCTGCTTAGTGTTTATTAGATACTAAAGTGTATGAACTGTTAGGTATGAGGCACATCAGATTTGTCTCCTTTGCTTTCTACATTTCTACAAAATTAATTTTGAAAAACTGATTCCTACTAAAAAGAGAAGTTTCTGTGCCTTGCATATCTCACAGTGAGAGCTGAAACATACATTATGCACCGGCTTCTAAAAACACTCTTTAAGAATAAACATGCTACAGAAAGCGTATCACGCTCCCATGAAAACAAAGGATCTGAGATGCTATCAAAATACAAAAACAAAGCAGAAGCTGGAATCAGTAAAGGAAAATAAACGTGCCAAAAACCTAGAGAAAGAACACAATACACTTAGTGACTTTGATTTTTTCCCATATATGCAGCGTATACTATTCCACTTATTGTATTTGTAGGACTGAGCTTTACTTTTCAAAACCAAGTTGTGCAGGGCTTCCGTTTTAAAAGGTTCTCTTTCGATCAACTTGGATTCCTGTACCATTAACAGTAAGATTATTCCTGCACATAGAACTTTCATCAGTTTAAACATTTATGCTCTGAGGCTATAATCTAAGACAAGACTGTAGATTTAGCTATCTGTAGCAGTGTCAGTTTATGATTTGGAGTTATACACTGCTTACAAAAACAGATTTTAAAAACTTGTTCTACATTTGAAATATTAACCACTTTTTACAAAAGCAAGACAACTCAAAACATTCAATAATTAATACATAATTAACAGTCATTACTCACAAAGCTTTAGGTCTGTCTTTATCACTCTCATACAGACTAGGCTTGAAGTATGTTCCAGTGATTTTGATCCCAGATCCCCATTCTCCACTAAAATAACCTTCAATGTAATCTCCATTTGGCATAGTCAGTGTTCCCTAGGTAATGGCAGAGAAAATGTGGAATTACAGGAAGTATTTCCAGTCTTAAAAATCAAGCGGGGGGTGGGGGGGGAGTGGGAAAAAAAAAAACAGCACTAAATGGTTGGCATTTTCACTTTTAACTAGTCCCTAATCCTTAAAAAAAAGTGTATGTACATGCATGTGCAAAAAGAGTATATGAAAATAACCCATGGGTTAAAGAAAAAGAAATAACAAATAAAACTGTTAAAATACTTTGAGCTGCATAAAATGAATACACAACTTATCTAAATTGATGCAATGCTACAAAAGCAGTGCTTAGAGGCAAATTTAAAGCTGTAAATGTTTATATTATAAAAAGAAAAATCTGAAATCAATAATCTAAAATTCCACCTCACAAAATTAGAAAAAAGCAAACTAAACCCAAAGCAAGAAGATACTAAAGATTAGAGTAAAAATCAATGAGAATGAAAATAAGAGATAAAAAACAATGAAACCAAAAGTTGCTTCTTTGAAAAGATATGAAAACTTGACACACATTTAACTGGATTGACTAAGAAAAAAAGACCAACACTTAACTAGACTGATCAAGAAAAAGAGAAGACATAAAATAGAAAATCAAAAAACAGAGGATTTTAAAATGCAATAAGCTATAAACAAGTAAATTCTTAAAATGTCAAAATATTTGAAAATATACATTTCACCAAAGAAGACAGATGAATTGCTAGTAAGTACTTGAAGATATGCTCTATAATGAGATTATTAATCACTAGGGAAATGTTAATTAAAACCATGAGGTTTCAGTTCACATCCCCTAGAATGACAAAGAGGAAAAAAAGAAAATAATACTGGCAAAGGTGTGAAGAAATTAGAATCCTTATACATTGACTCTAGGAAAGTAAAATGATGCAGCCACTTTGGAAAATAGTTTGGCCATTTCTTAATATGTTAAACATCAATTTTCCATACAACCCAGCAACTATACTCCTAGGTATCCACCTGGGAGAAATGAGAACACATGTTCACACAAGAAGTGGAAATGGAAAACAGAAACAAACTCAGAGACAGAAAACAAACCTGTGATTTTGAAATGGGAATGGATAGGATGTGGACAAATTAGGGGTATGGGATTAACAGACACAAAGTACTATGTGCACAGTAGATAAGCAACAAGGGCACACTGTATGGCACAGGGAATTATACCCTTTATCTCGCAATAACCTATAATAGGGGCAAAATCTGCAAAAAGACTGAGTAGTCATGCTGTACATCTGAAACCAACACAGTGTTATAGATCAATAATAATTCAATTAAAAAAAGAAGAAAAGAAGTTGTAGTTAACTTCACTATACACAGTAGCCTAAAGTTGAAAACAGTCTAAATTTGAAAATAATCCAGTGCCCATCAACTGGTGAAGGGACAAAGGAAATGTGGTTTTGGAATGCTGTTATGCAATAAAAAAGTAATCAAGTATTGCGCATGCCACAATACATAAAAATCTCAGAAACATACTAAGTGTGAGAAGCCACACAAAAGAAAACCCTTGTTGTGTGATTCCAACTACATGAAAGGACCTGAAAGGGCAAATCTATAAAGTTAATCAGAGGTCGCCTGGGGCCGGAAGTGGAACCAGGGAATGATTATAACCGAGCAGGAGATGGTGTTGGAAATGATCTCAAACTGGATCGTGGTAATGGTTGTACAACTCTGCATACGTACTAAAAAATCACTGAAATGCACACTTGAAACAGTTAAATTTTATTGGAGGCTAGCTTTTTTAAAGATCAAGAAAAAAATCAGTAAAAGATTATTAAGAGAAAAAAGTTTCCAACCTTTCCACTGAGGGTCCAGTCATCTGAAAATTCCCCCTCATAGATAGTATCATCTTCAGAAAGTAAAACCCCATTTCCCTATGTGAAGAAACAAAACAAAAATCACAACACTTAAAACATGCAGCAACTTAGGGTCTCTATAGTCACATCCTCCAAAGCCTTACATAATCTTAAAAAAAAAGATAAGAAAAATTGTATTAGGGAAGGTGGAACATTAATAAAAAGATGACTTAAAAATTAAGGACTAGGAGTTTTAAAAAGTCGACCGTAACTATATGCAAAACATTCCACTCACCATCATTTTATTAAGATGGAAATTGCCTTCATAGTATAAACCAAACTGGGTAACTACTACACCATTGCCTTGGCATACATCATCTTGCCACAGTCCCATATACTTCTCCCCTCTGCAGAGAAACAGAAAAAAAAATTAAAAATAGAGATTAAACAAAAGAAGTTTAAGAATCAGTGATGATAAGGATGAGGCAGGGAAAAAACAGTGATCACATGGAAGACACCAAGCATCAGCCCTAGGTTAGTATCTGTCCCATTTCACTAATTAAAGTGCCAACGCTGTCTCCTCCAGCATGGGACAATGTGACTGCAAAACACATCCCGCTCTGAGCACTGTCCTCGCAGGACCTGGTGGCTCAGATGATAAAGAATCCGCCTGCAACGCGGGAGATCTGGGTTCAAACCCTGGGTTGGGAAGATCCCCTGGAGAAGGGAATGGCTACCCACTCCTGTGTTCTGACCTGGAGAATTCCACAGACAGAGAAGCATGGCGGGCTACAGTCCATGGGGTTGCAAAGAGTGGGACACAACCGAGTGATTAACACACATATACTATCAGACATAGATCTGTATATACTTTCAGGGCTTCCTTGAGAATTGTAAAATATTTAATTAATGCCAAGAATTCAACTCAAAACAATGTCATTCAAAAGGTGAACTTAAACCTATGCACAATTTTTCTTAACCAGAGTTCACTGACTTAAATGGGGTATATCAAAAAAGCAGGCTCAATCTTCCACCTACTCAAACTCAGAGAAATCTTACTAGTCTCCACTAAAAAAATCAAATGAGTGCAAACTACCAGTTAAATAACCGTGGATTTTAGTAACTACAACAAAAATTTTCAGTCCCACATTATGACAATAACACGTGTGTGCTGCATTGCTTCAGTCGTGTCCGACTCTGTGCGCCCCCACGGACTGTAGCTCACCAGGCTCCTCTGTCCCTGGGATTCTCCAGACAAGAATACTGGAGTGGGTTGCCATGCCCGCCCCCAGGGGACCTTCCCAGCCCAGGGATCAAACCCACGTCTCTTACGTCTCCTGCACTCACAGGCGGGTTCTTTACCACCAGCAACACCTGGGAAGCCCCGGCAATAACATGAGGGGGAGATTATACATTCAGTCTAAAAGCAAATCAGGCCGCACCAAATACAGAGGCAAAAAACTATATTCCTCCCCAAAGTTTAGTTCATTGAATTTAACCAAGTTTGATTCCTGGTGGCTGGCATGGTAACAAGTCAGAGGCTTGACAGGAACAGCTACATAGAAAGGTGTTTAGATACTATTTTATAATCCCAAAAGGGAATTTTCACTGATCTTCCTAACTTTTTATTCCTATTATCTACTGACTGCATTAAAGGTTTTTCTTTGTATAATAGTCATAGATTTGGTAGCCCCTTTGAGACATAAAAAGCTTTGTACAGGTGAAGCTTTAAGGAAAATCATACCAATGTTAATTTTGAATGATCCAGATCTTGTATAGAAGTAACCTGTTGTCTGGTTCACAACCAAATGAATAAAATGACACCTAATAACTCTATTTTCTTATTAAAAATGTTCTCAGTATTGTCCAATTAATACACTTAGCCTTCACAAAATCATCTTTTTTTAGAGACGTGTAGGAACCTTATCCCCTCAACTAAACTGAGAGAGCAGAAGCATAATACTGTACCTTGTGATATCATCAAAGACGCCGTATCCTGCTTTCTTATCCATTACCCACTGGCCAATGAACATACTGGGAGAAGAGGAAGTCAGCTTTCCGCTTCGCAGGAGACCATGACCATGACGCATATTATCTTGAAAACAGCCTTCAAACACTTCACCAGAGGCATAACTGTGGTTAGAAAGAATGGATAAAGATCACAAGCATACTGAATTCTGATGCTCATTTTTACAAAGTTTAGGAAATTCAAAATTATACTCATGTCTCACTGGTAGCTCTATTTGTTTATTTATATGACTATTTTTCACCAATCAAATATCTCATTTTTGAAAGACTGGGTTTAAGAAGTTGAAGGTGTTATGGGGGGAATTTTATGTTAACATGAGGGAAAATGTGTCCCTTATGGGAAAATGAAATAATGAGTGATCTCTGAAAGAATGACAGGTTTTATCCATAGTAGAGCTATGCAGTAAATATCAGATAAATTCATAAGCAAGATATCTAGGAGATTCTATGAGAAAACAATGATTTTACAGTTTTAAGAACTAAACAATAAGCTAATATCTTCATCCTGTGATAGATGAGAGGCTGATATTTAAAAGAAGAATCAACACATTTTCAGTCATTAGGGATAAGTAAAATTTACTGCATGGAAATAGAACATTCAAGTTTACATGATTTTTTTTTCTTTTAAATTTAATTGGAAGATAATGGCTTCAATATTGTATTGACTTCTGCCATACAGCAATGTAAATCAGCCCTAAGTATACACATGTCCCCTCCCTCCTGAACCTCTCTCCCACCTCCCGCCCCATCCAGCCCCTCAGGCTGTCAGAGAGTACTGCTGTGAGCTCCCCATGTTAAACAGCAACTTCTCATTAGCAACCAGTTAGCAACCTTTCCAATGCTATTACCTGTAGACTCCTTGACCACACATTTTTCCTTCTTTCCAATGGCCTACATAATGGTCTTCTTTGTTCAGTGCTTTGTTTGGGATTCTATATTCTCCATATCTGCCAAGGAAAATAAAAACATTTTAAGATGCATGTATGACATACTCACTTTTGGTATGAATATATTGGAAAATATAACAAGAACAGAGAAAAGATCTACCTAGAAGAGTAAATGGGTTATTGGTTTATGTGCTTACCTATTACCTAAGCTATTTGGCAAGTCTTAGAGGAATGGGACATCAACACCATTACAGAGTAATTAGGTGTTTTATCCCAAGTCCAATGAAAAACAGAAAATCTGTGTCCGAGGCCTATTTTTGCCCCCAATTAGCTGCATCACCTTGGGTAAGTCTAGGTACCCAGCTCCCTCATCTGTGCAACAAGGCGGGTAAATTAAAAGTACCTCAAGTCTCTTCTCATTCTGAAATTCTATGAAATAGAGATTAAAAGACATCAAAATTTATATTATCACACACACAAAAATCACCTACCCAATTTATATAATAATCTTTTTATATAGTAAAATAAAATTAGTTCTCTAACATGAAACAAAACACTTCACTGCCATACATTTATCATGTAAACATATTTATAGTGTTAGAAAACATGACCTGTTTATATAAAAATAACATCATTTGAATGTCATTAAGATAAACATCATTTAGAAGATTTCCCCTTCAACAGATCACAGAAATTAAAGATGAATTAAAATTATTGAAGGGAAAATTTCTCTATGTCCTTTGTGTAAAGGGGGCACTTGATCTCAACAGTCTCAACATCAACATTACCCAAGGTACTCAGTCCTTACAGCTGAGAAATGGATAGAAAAAACAGTCCTATGTCAACAGATAGAAGCTGTGTAACTTAAGGTCATCAACTGTCAAAGCAAATGATTCATTCTAGGTAAAACAAGGCTGTAGCCTGGATTCCGAGCTCTCTTCATGTTCATACCTGTGCATGATAAGTCCTAATCCATTTCCAAAAACATAAAATTCTACTGTCTTGAAAATAACTGTGAGCACAAAATAACACACTTTAAGACACTTACGTTCACAATGTACTTACCCATCTTCCAAGCCATTCCTGAACATGCCAGAATACATCTTTCCATCTGGCCACTTCAAAACCCCTCTGGAAATGCATAAGCAAAGAATAATACGTGTCAATTAAAGTTTCCGAAAATCAGTACTTTTTCAGTAGCTAGATTACCATCCTGACTCCAGACATAAATCAAATCATGAACATGCTGACCTGCCATGAGGCTTCCCTGAAAGCCAGCGTCCATCATAGGTTGCATCCTTTAGGCGAGGATCCTTGTAGAAAGTATATTTGGCACTGCGTGAAATTGGTGGTTCCTGCCTCTGAATACTGCTGCCACTCCCATAAGGTGGAAGATCAGACATCCCCCTCAAAGCCTGATCCACAGCTTGGCTTATAGCCCGGAGCCACTTTGTCTAAGAGCAAAAAGCACATGCCAGCAAGCTTAAAGCAACAACTCATCAAGCATTGCTTTACATCTTGATAGCTTTCCTTAGTGTGGAAATTTCATCTGACTCCTAACACTCTCTTTATTGAGTAACACTGATTGGCTCTTAAAATTCATTGCTTTATATTTTAAATTGTTACATTAGAACAACAACAAAAATCTATTAATTCTGGTTTAAAGAAGATTTATCAGACATAATTATGGATCATTAAGCAAGGAAGAACAATTTGTATTTCTTCCTCACTACCTTAAGAGACAGAAAACAGCCAGGCCAAAGATGGAAAGAAAATACCGTAAGACTTACCTTTTCCTGGGGTGTTGATGAAATGAGAGTGAACTGCTCCTCAGGTGTAGTTATCTTTAGGCCATTCCTAAAATGTGCACAAGGATAAAGGCCAGCAGGTATGACAACCTGTCATTATAACATCAATCCTCAAATATGAAAAGCAACTTATTTCAAGAGGATCAGAAGTCAATTAGATATAAATGCAGTCCTGCCCTGGGTTTGGTTCCCACAGTGGGAAAAGGACACAGTTTCTTTGCTCTGGGTTAAACAATGGGGATGTAAGCAGTGGAGAAGCCCTTCCAACACTCATCATGTTGGCTCTGTCATGATCTTCCCTCTAGGCCACTTACTATCTATGTGTTGGGATGGTGAGTACTCTTGTACACAACAGGGAGGCCTCTTGAGCTTTTATTTGTCTAAGGAAGCAACCTGGGTAAATAACACAAGAAGGGAATGAGATAGGAGGGACACTTACACGCCACCAGTTTCTTCAGAAAGTGGCTCAGCCCACAGTGTGGCCAAAGGGAAAACATGGTGTGTGGAGAACTGAAACAAAGAATATGGACACACGTCTGAGAAAGCCCATGTGGGCCCTGAAGTTGCTGCTGCAGAACCCCTTTCAAGTGGTTAAGTCCACCTCAGCCACAACCCCATAACACAGCTAACCCCAGTGGTCTCGCCATGTTTGTGGCTAGGACCCTTTCACATGGCTGACACTCATTTTAAATTTGGAAACTAAAAGAGCTCCTGGAAGTCTAGCCTGTGCCACCAAGCAAGCTAAACATTCTCTTTCACTCAAGTGTTTCGGGAAAATCACAACAGTTTGTAAAATAAACTGATGGTACGATTAATTAAATACTCATAGTACCGCCCCTCCCATGGCCTCTTTTGAGGTGGGGAATCTAGCCTACCTGGGCATGGACTAGGGCATCATTAAAGAGAATGAACCAGTTCACAGAAAACCTCCCCGCATGCTGCAGGGACAGGGCCCGGTTGCTGCTCTCACACAGTAACCGACGCTCGGGCTTCCGCAAGGAATCCTGGGATTGAAAACAAAAAGAAAATTAAAGTATCAAAATTATTTTATGCAAGGAGAAAAAGAAAAAAAAATACAAATCACATTTAGGAGAATTTGTTGGTCATAGCTTAGCTTGGTATTAATAAACTTAAATTCAGATGGGACCCAAATATTTCATAAAAGCAGAGCTCCAAGGAAAATAAAAAAGACAGGAAAGTGGCTCAGTTGGTAAATCTGCCTGCTATGCAGGAAACCGGAGTTCGATCCCTGGGTCGGGAAGATCCCCTAGAGAAGGAAATGGCAACCCACTCCAGTACTCTTGCCTGGAGAATTTCACAGACAGAGGAGCCAGGTAAGCCACAGTCATGGGATTGCAAGAGTTGGACATGACTATGCAACTTTCACTTTCACTTTCAGGAGCAAACAAACAGAAGAAGAGACATATTCAGAAAAGATTCCCAGTGATGAGGGAAGGTGCTGATACCCAGAACCCCCATGGCTGTGGTCCTTAGATCACCCTTAGAAAAGGGGTCACTATAGCACCATTACTGTAAATAAGTGAGGAGTCAAGAAAATTACGGCAGCTATTACACTATGCCTGCTGTCTGTGGGGTAATGACCATTGGCATGGTTTACCGTCATTTTTCCAGGAAAGGTCTTCCAGAAACTCAATGTGTATTCTGCTTCCTTCCTTTTCCTGCCGAGATGGAGAGCAAGCGACTCATAACAAGAGCTGGAATCCTGCAGCTTCTGGTATTCTGGAGATGTCTAGAGGCCAATAATTAAGAGGTGGGGGGAAAGGATATATAACAATTGTCCAGAATTTGTAGACTCATTGTGGTTTAGATATATAGTAATAAACTTAGGGAAGGAAGCCAGCCTAAGAAAAGACATGGTACACTAAAGGGAACTGAGAAAAAAGAAGACTGTCTCCAGAAAATTCTACCACATACAGTTACACATGTATCACATACAGGTACATATGAAATGGGGGAAGAACTCAAGAGGGAAAAGAAACAAACACTGGCAGTTATCAGTAAGGAGAAAAGCATAGAACTCAGGATAGGAGAGGAATTATCAATGGTTTTGGTCTCAGGATCCCTCTATTTTGCTTCTGTGGGCTATAATCTCTTGATATTTACCATACGGTAAAATAAAGTTGAAAATTTTTAAAATCTTTATTAATTCAAATATAACAAAAAATTTTAATTAAAATTAAAATTTCAAAACAAAAAAAATGTTTCATATGAAAAGTGGCATTGTCCCACATTTTTCAAATCTCTTTATTATCTGAGTTAAAAGATGACAGCTGGATTTTCATATCTGCCACTGCATTTAATCTGTTGAGATTGTTTAGTTCAAACAAATGAAGAAAATCTTCCAACTTGCTACAGTTGGAAATACAGCTGAAATTAGATCAGTTTGGGCTAACACCGAAACCAGACAAAAGAAAAGACCTACAAGACCAGGTAGGATCAAACATAAAGAGGCCACATAAATTCCTAGATCATTCTGAAGACAACATCTGTCCTAAATAAGGATCCCAAGATATAAAAAATTCTAAACTATAAGAAACCCTAGAATCATTATGGTTTCTCTAGAGCCCTTCGGAATGGAAACTAAAACAACACATTTCAGTACAATTTCAAAAGTAACTGTCTTAGGACCAGCTTTAATATATGCTAGAGTGATGCAAATTTTCTAGGACTCCACCTAACTAATTTTATACAGAAAGTGATCTAGTTAACATTTGAGAAAATCCTGTAACACTGATTTTTCACAGCATAAGCCAAAGTGACCCAAATACCTGGCATGAAGTCTACCATGAACCCAGGCCAGGTGCTAACGCCACGCCTTAGAAGGGTGTGTCATCACAGGCAGGGTTTTAACAGCTCTGTTTAACTGGTAACTTGTACTCGGTATGTACTCAAAGTTGGACAACTACTGAATGAGTAGCAAAACTGGGTCTCAGCTTTAGACGGACATAAAATGAATAAAGTGAATCTTGTCAAGGCCCTGAAAGGAAATTGAATCCATAGCAAAGAACACTAGATAAACCTACAGCCATACTTTCTTCTTTCATTTCCCTGAAGAAAAATAAATTTAGTGGAGTTCCAGATCTTGGGGTAGAATAATTCAAACAAACAACTATGATCCTTGGCTTCCCAAGTGTCCACAAGAGGTATATATGTGAGCTTACCACTTCAAAACAAGTAGCAAGTTTTAGCAAAACTTTTGCATAACCATGAAGTCGTCTGATTGGCAAGAAAAACAGAGTATTCAAAATTTCCATCAACTGGGTGTTTTCATCATCCACTTCTGATAAATCTTGCAAAAGCTCCTGGTTTTTATTTAGGAAATCACTGAAAAAAAGGGATTCAGTTAATCATTTTGATATTGACAATATGCATGATATTAAATAGAAGTATTTCACCACACACTACTTTCTTCAAAATGTACACATTTAGGTGCTATGGAAGAAAGTAACAGATGATTAATACAATGAAATAAACATGATGTAATTAAAACAATTTCCCTGCCTATAAATATGGGATTTTTTGAGTATAAAAAGTAGTAAATGGTAGGAACAGTAACACTGTAATAGATACGGTGAATCACTGACTTGTGCCTAAAGTTCTAGGAAATGAATCATACATCCCACAGTTATAGGGAATAATTGGAGACAAGCTGACACAGTTACCTGTTAATTTCCAAGTAGGAAGTCACAACAATAAATGGCAAAACCAACTGTTCTAATCACTTGTGCTAAACATAAATACTGGAAGAAAAACAAAGTTCTTTGCTCTAACAAAATTGGCATGGACTACTAAATACTGCTAATTTCTTTTTTTTCAATTTGTGATCATCTAATAAGAGCTTACTACAAAGGCATATTAAAAGGTATAGATGCCAGTACTGCAATTAACAGCGAACAGTAAAGCAAATTATATGTGCGGGGTTTAAAACCACTGAGATCATTGAAAAAACATTTCAAACTGAAACCAATATTCACTTTTTACATTCAATTATGAAGTGAAGTGAAGTGAAAGTCGCTCAGTTGTGTCTGACTCTTTGTGACTTCATGGACTATACAGTCCTTGGAATTCTCCAGGCCAGAATACTGGAGTGGGTAGCCTTTCCCTTCTCCAAGGGATCTTCCCAACCCAGGGATCAAACCCAGGTCTTCTGCATTGCAGGCAAATTCTTTACCAGCTGGGCTTCTAAGTTTAGGCTTCCCAAGTGGCACTAGTGATAAAAAATCCTCCTGCCAATACAGTAGACTCAAAAGATGGGGGTTTGATCTCTGGATCGGGAAGATCCCCTGGAATAGGAAATGGCAACCCGCTCTAGTAGTCTTGCCTGGAAAATCCCATGGACAGAGGAGCCTGGTGGGTTACAGCCCATGGGGCCACAAAGAGTTGGACACGACTGAGCAACTGAGCACATACATATATAAGTTCATGATTAAAACTTTACTGCGAATTTTAAGGCTGATCGGTAACCCACTGAGATTATCCACACCACACTAAAACACTTAAAAGATCTGTAAAAAAGTAAAAGGGTTCTTCTTTTGTGGCTCAGCTGGTAAGAATCTGCCTGCAAAGCAGGAGACTTGGGTTTGATCCCTGGGTTGGGAAGATCCCCCCAGAGAAGGGAAAGGCTACCCACTCCAGTATTCTGGCCTGGAGAACTGCATTGACTGTATAGTTCATGAGTCGGTGGAACAGAATAATAATCATTATCTGCCACTTAATGAACAATAATTATGTGCCAAGTACTGCCCTCACTGCTTTGTAAGCACGATACTGTAACTCTTAGCTAGAATGCTTCAAAAACAAAACAATGTCACACAAGACTATAAAACAAAAATGAGTAATTTTATAATCCCTTAGAGAACTATGGAACAAAGAGATGCTTAACTCAGAAATTATAAAATATTATCTTGGAAAGATGGAGAAATATGTAATAATTTCCAGGAACCTGTAAGTTCAATGTCACAAAGTGGACTGCTGTATAATGTAATTAAGAGATCTTGGAGAGTGTGCTCAGGGAACATGGCCCAGATTTTTGTTTATATCTGGCTTGTTGGGTGGTCCTACTTACTCCTCCATGTTCTGCTGGGGGAACTCGTTTAACCCTACAGAAGTATTCTGCTTTGACCAGCTCCTGAGAGATGGAGGTGGTACATGGTGAACACATACTCCCTCTGCCCACATTTCTCCTGGATGCCCAGTACTAGACCAGGAATATTCCAACTCTTGTGAACCCTATTATTTTTCTGGACTCACTGAAGTACTTGCCTATAAATTTTCCCAAAAGGAGCCCTAGTATGCTCTCAGAAAACCTGAACTACTCTGTTTAGCATATTTTCTCTTGGGAGTTTTTAATCCAATAATGCAATATTGCTCTTTCATTATATGGCTAGGTTTGCACTTGTTACCCAAAAAATATATTAAAGGTAGAAACAATGGAAGTGCCTGTCAACAGATGAATAGACAATCAAAATGTGATATATTCCTAAAATGGAGTATTATTCAGATACACAATGAGATGAAATTTTGATATATGGTATCACATGGATGGACTTTGAAAACATCAGGCTTAGGGAGATAAGTCAGACATAGAAAGACAACTACTGTATGATTCCACTTATGTGAGGTACCTAGAGCAGTGAAATTCAGAGAGACAGGAAATAGAATAGAGGTTACCAGGGGCTGGTGGAGGAGGGGAAGTCATTTTTAATGGGCACAGAATTTTTGTTGGGGATGATAAAAAGTTTTGTGTATAGATAGTGGCTTATACAACATGTGAATGTACCTGATGCCACAAAACTGTACCCTTAGGAATGGTTCAAATGATAAATATTATGCATATTTTACTACAATATTAAAAAAAAAAACTTCATGAAGATCAAACTACCATGCTAGTCTGAGGTGAGTGTCTAAGTGATAAGCCAGCTGAGTGAGGAAAATGTGGGCAGGTTCACTAACCTGCCTGTGGACCCAACTAGTTATGATCTAGAGATTCACAAATGGTTCTTTTTAAGTGAATATCTTAAAATTCTCATCTTGTAAACAGAAGTTAAAAAAGAAGTTATTACTGCCTTTAACTATGTAAAACCATGGGATTCATGAGCCACCACTTCGGAAAGGCTGCCCAAATCCAAATTTAACATCTGCTGCCATAGCTCAGAGTCACCCAGAGTTCATTAATTGCTTTCTACCCATCCAGGCTCTAGCAAGAGGCTTTCACTTATGTTATTGTGAACTTGACTCTGAAATACTAGCTTTTCCTAGGCACTCAAAAACACAGACTGCTATAAAACATGTTCTTTGGTTGTTAGAATACCTGGAAACTATGTATTTGCTTACATGGCAGGTTTAGCAAGAAGCTGGAATCCTCCCATAACCAGGAAATTTGTAATAGATGTGCAATACCTTGAGCAAAAAAGAAAACACACAGATATTAGTGTAAAAGTAAATCTGCTCTTCAGAGTTTTGAACAAGCATCTGTAATAAACACCTCTTGGTATCTAATGAGTGAGTTTCACTTCAGAACTTTGTGATGTTAACAATCATGAACTACGTGGGGCACGTTATGTGATCATCACAACAGTCAGGAGTAAAAGGCCATTTTAGTAAAGATGTTAATAGGAATTTTTTTTAAAAGTACTTTAAGCTATGCAGAAGATGCTAGAATTTATTTGGTAAGTTTTACTTTGGTAATTTAACAAATGTGAGAAAATACGATTTAAGTTGTTGGATTTTAAAAAAATTCTAATCTTCACTTTAAGTTTTCCAATTAAGTCTTCAGAAATAAACAATAAGGAAGGTAAGAATATATGCTTAAAAGAGCTTAAGCGAAAAAGTGTTAGAAACTGTTGGTAAAGTACTGATCTATAGTTAAAGAGGAAGTCGTGACATACTGCTTCGCACCACATACATTTCTTCCACACCTCTTGGCTGGCAAATAAAATCAACTGACTCTGACAAAGAAGGCAAATTCCTACTAAAAACACCCCAAGGTACTGAACACTTAAAAATAGTTACAATGGTAAATTTTATGTTATGTGTATTTTACCACAATTAAAAATAATTCTTAAAATTCATATACAAATCAAGTTTTTTTACCTGCCCAGTCTATATGAATACATTTAAAAAACCCAAGGAATCAAAATAAAAGCATGTCCAAGCATAAGTCCTGAAGTATTACAGCAGAAAAAGAGAAATACACATAAGATTTATACAAGTCAAAAAAGAAAAATTAATACCAGTAAAAGCTGAAACCTTCACATATACAAAAATCTAGTTTAAAAAAGTAAATTCATATCAAATTATGCTACTTTTTATATCTGAAAGAAGATGAGTTAGAAGACTAGCAAGGGTATTTCCTCCCAGGCAACAGCCAACAGCTTCAAATATATTCAGTTTTGTTTAGAACTAAAATCACATACATCCATCTGCACATTTATGCCTAAGTCTGTAAAGAAATACACTATTAACAATGGCTGTTTCTGATAGTAGGATTATGAGTGACTTTAAAATCAATACTTCAGATCAATAGCATAACCTAATACACATTAAAGTAACACTTAAATTATGCCTCACATCACAATGCCAAAATGAAAATGCAAAATGCAAAAGAAAAAGTGAGAAATACTGAATATTTCAAATACAGTTGGGATATTTTACTTGAAAAACATGAAAAGAACCTTGGATCACTATCCTAGGTTTTATTACAAAAAAGATCTTTATTTTTAAACCCTCCTTTACACAACAGTGAAAAGCAGGCATTGGAAGAGCTCCATATTTACAATCATTAGTTGATCTTAAAATAGTGTTTACTTATTTCTTCAAATTTTAGTATAATTTATTTAAGTACAAAATTGTTCTCTAAAGAGCCATCTTTATTATAGTACATTTTGTAAATTAAGAATACTGCTATCATTCTGCTAGAATGCAGAAGGAAATTTGAGAATGCATTATTTTTTTTAAAAAATTTCCCCTCTTAGAGCAAACTAAAATTGTAGTGATGTGGAGCTATATAGTTGTCTTAAGATTAAAGCACTGCTTTGCAATTTCTATTACCTTATAGAACTCTCCCTAATCTAGTCTCTTCTGATTAAGGAGCTGTTCTCCTTGGCAGAATAACCCTGCAGAGACTGAACATGACACGGACTGGATACTTGCTCTGTATAACTATCCAAGAAGAGACTTGCATGCTTCAGGATGACCAAACTCCTGGCTTCCTTTACCCCCTGAAGGAAGCTGCTCAGTGAGGTTCCATGCTGACCAATGAGGTAACACAGCTTGCTGAATCGGCTTGCCACTTCCTGCAACAGCTGGACTGTATTTGCAGTGCCCAGATTTTCTGGAACAAAACGATGATGATGATAACATAACCTAAAGACTCATTATATAAATACTTTCTTATGATCAAGATTATGAATTTTCCTTTACTAAAAATTCTTAACATGTTGAAATGGACTCTCAACTATGGAACCAAATAATCACAGTGCTTAAAATGCAGAGATTAGTGTCCAGTCATTTCAAGAACTTGTTAAAAACACATTCATGGAACCCCTACAGATTCTGACTCAGCGGACCAGAGTTTAGACACCAAGATGGATATTTTTTTTTAGAGCGCTTTCCAGGTAATTCTGAAGACCAGCCAATATTTGATAACCACTGTGGTAATCCAACTCTCATCTTGAAGCCAAGTCTTCTAAGGCCAAGGGAAAGGAAGTGAAATATCTACCTTTATACAACTGGTTAGTAACAGCCAGGAATTAAATTCACTTCTATAGCAATACCTCTGTCAACATTTCCCACTTTTACACTGACTTCAGTTCTGCTTGCCCCCTGGATATGCCCTGCCTTTCCATGGAAAGAAAAAGATTCCAAAAAGGTTGCCTTTGACCAAGATAGTCTAAGATTGACTTAGACTGCCTTGGTTACTCTTAACTTTATAAAGCACATCAGGAGACTACTACTTTTTCCCAGTCCAAAACACCCAATTTGCAGGACTTCTCTCTAAGCAGTGAGGCTGATAAGCAGACCACATGAAACCAATATAGAAATCAGGACTCAGAATAGGAAACAGACAGGTTTCACTTTCCTTTCAGAGCAATCCAGGAAGCTTCCAGCTTGGACTGCTTCCTATCTCTTGCCAAAGTACTAGGCCCACCCATTGGAGGAGAACTTATAGAACGGGAACTCTACAACATTTAAAAAAGCAAAACATGTTAAAAACAAAAACAAATGCTGACTGTCTCCAGCTTATGTAGAGACTGAATTCAGAAAGACTGTAAGTTAGTTGTTTGAAAAATAGATATTTTCCCATTAAAAACAATGGACTGACCTACACAAGCCAATGTCACCCTAATGTGGAAAAATGATGCATGAATAGAGCACAATTTAAGTAGTAGAGTACTGGTCTGAATTCTGTGGCCTCACAGGGGGTCAAGGAGTTCAGGTGAATGAAAGAGAAAAAAGGTCCTTTCCATTTTCTGAGAGTAGGGTCAAACCTACAAAAGCTTTTGACTAGGGGAAGTTAATCTTTAATAGCCCACCCGCCCATCTCCATTCTGTATTCCTTTATAACCTCCTGGAGACCCCAGTATTGTATTTCTAGACAGCAGGACCCCATTGAGGACCACTGTAATCTATTTTCTCCATATTATCTCCTTACCTTCAATCCCTGTTGTCACTGATTACAGCTAAGGGATAAGATTTAATCAATTTCTGCTAATGTTGGGGGTAAGATCCTTAACACTCTTACAGTTATTCACACTTTGAGATACTACTTGTAAATTCAAATGAAGTTCTACTTGATAAAATTCTAAGAAGCAGAGCAAAGAAAATGAAAATTTGGAGTAGTATATAAGCTATCTTGGGGCTTGCCTGGTGGCCTAGATGGTAAAGAATCTGCCTTCAATGCTAGAGACCCGGGTTTGACCTCTGGGACCAGAAGATCCCCTGGAGAAGTGAATGGCAACCCATTCCAGTATTCTTGCCTGTAGAATTCCATGGAGAGAGGAGCCCGGTGGGTTATAGTCCAAGGGGGCCTCAAAGAGTTGGACATGACTGAGTGACTAACACTTCCACTTTACACTTTTTTGGTATCTTAGAACTAATGCGGCTAGAAGTGTTGTTTAGAAGTCTGACTCCTAGGATCAACTGTTCCACAGTTGCTCTGCTTCTCTGCCACGGGTCTTATGAAAGCTCCATGTTTCTACTTCCACAAGTAACAGGAGCTCTAGGGGTGCCAGGATAGGGAAGCTGGGCTATCAGCAAAGACGAAATGGCTTGTAAGCTGTTGACCACTTGGGCACAAAAAGAGACTGGAAAGAAAGGAGCAGAGTACAACTCAAACAAAAAGTTTTCTTTATTTGTGATATAGGAAAAAGAGGTAAAACAAGACTCCTGATAACTGACTGGCTGGAAGAGTGGAGGGGGAAGTTCTACTTACCTAAACCAAGAAGAGGCCTGAGAATCTGGGACTTGATATCACTTAGTTTTGAATAGAAGCGTCTTTCAGTAGTAGCCAACTCATGGAGACTGGCAATATATCCCATAATGTTTTTGTCCACCAAGGCTAGATAACTGTCTTTTCCGGCTGTCACTCTGCTTATATACCCAAGCTAAAACAGGAGAAGAAAGAGATTAAAGATAAAATCTAATTTACTAGCAGTAATTTGGGCACTGAAGTTGGTTCATAACAGCTGGTGAGAGCCAACAGCTAACTACGTAGGAATTCTGCAGCAAGTTGGTTATTAAATCATTAGTAGTTTGAAAGTGGCAATACTGAAATTTACAAAAAAAAAAAACCCACAAAACTGGAAAACATTACAAATCAGAACTTTTGAGTTTACTTTGATGTTTAGGGCTGGTTTACCAGTATACTGTTGTTATATAGTTATAACACAATATATATATAACTATAAACATCTGTAGTATTATTTATTGCCACAATACCTTTTATTTCACTTTACACATAGTTAGAACCACTAATACTCTAAATATACAAAGATCCAAATGATACAAACACATGTCTCAGGACTTCTTTTCACATGAAACAGATGAGAGCAGAGACCATCTCTATGCTGTATGTCAAAATACCAAGGATCTAGGAGTTATATTTTTAAAGTACAATAGAAATAGATTTTCTTTAAAAGTGGACTTTGTCATTTATTCATGATAGCACTGAACAAAAACATTTGATGTCTTTGTCACATATCCCTATTAAACTAGGCAACCAAGTTGCAGGCTCAATACACTATTAAGAGCCCATGATAACTAAAGACACAGATTGAGCCTCACCAATTTCATCAGCCCATTTCATCCTTTACCTGGACTGTGGAATCTTTAATGAGGAATGTGGAGTCAGGGCCAAGAACTACAAAGAGTCAATTAGTATGTCTGGAATAACAGGCTATATACAGGTCAAGAGTCAAATCTTGGCCAGTGTTACCTTTAGCAAGAAAGATCTTGCCCTTATATATAGCCACAATTACATATTTAGCCAGAAAAACAAAGGGTTAAAAAAAAAAAAAGTCCATAGGATATATTATTCAGTAAGAATAAAAAACCCAGAATGCACAAGCTTTGAAGGTTAATTTCCTTGCAATGTTGTGAGGAAAAAGAAAACCAGAAACAGACCAATGGTATTAAGTTTAAGAAAAAGAGGTAAGTAGTAGGAAAGCAGATAAATTCAGATCAACAAAGGAAAAATAAGCTAACAGTAGTAAACAAAAGAAAAAGCTAAGAGACGATGGTAAGAGATGGGAAACAGCACTGTTGGTGGCCTGTCAGGTCTGCCATGAGCCCACCTCAGGCCCCTGCAATTTTCACTTTCTACTAACAGTTAAAAATTCATTATTCAACTTCTATTCTGATTCATTTCTGAGGACTCCATAAACACAGTCAGAAAACTTTGCTGTGAAATAAGTACTTTTAATATTCCTATGTGAGGGTGTTATATCAACAATTATTTATAAAAGTATTTACTTCAACAAATATTTATGAAAGGTATTTATAAAAGAGGATACAGCTGTAAATGAGAGAGCTTAAAATCCCTACTGTAATGAATTTTACAGTTAAGGAGGACAGACAGTAAACAAAATAAGTAAACTCTATAGAGGGTGAGATGATGATATGCAATGTAGAGAGAAATAAAGCAGGAAAAGGAGATGAGGAGTGAAGGGGGATGGGAAGTGGTTTGCAGTTTTAAATACATTAGTCAGGGACACTAAGTATTAGGCATACATACAAACAGCAACAGAAACAAAAGATTTCTCATGTGTTACAGGATGTGGGCCTTAGGATCTAATTCCTGTTCACCTTACTACAGGAGAGAAGGACTGGCATCTTAGTACCACTGTGATTCTCTGGAAGGCTGTCACCTTCTGTTGGGTCCTGCCGGCCACTGTAACATAACCCAGGCTGGAAGTCTTCGGTATCCACTAAAAACAGGGAATAATCCTGGCCTGCAGCCACACTCCAGACTCCATTTTCACTGTTCACCTGCAATGACAGGAAGACATGTCTGTCTGAGATGAAGGAATCAGATGCAACTCCAAGTCCACAATAACTAGAATGTTAGGTTACCTGAACAAGTGGAATAAAAGTTAGTCACATCTCAGAGGGCAAGACTTACCCAGAAATGTACCCAGAAACGTACCCAATCAACTGAAGAACAGATGCAGCAGTGAAAAGGAACCCTGTTCAACCAGTAAATGTAGAACTGGATTGTTCTATAAAAAACTGAAAAATTGGAATTCAAAAAGAAAAAAACCATACATTTGATATTTTAATTGTTCTTTTTGGAAGCTGTCATAGGACTTAGCTTGTACTACAATCAAAGACCCAGAAACTTGTAGAGTCCTATTCTGACAGCTAGGACACACCTTTGTCCATTCATATTCTGCTATGTACACAAAAATCAAGGTAAAAAGAAAACCTAACTAGGCTAAATTCCATTCTGGCCAACTAAACCCATGGGTGCTAAAACTGCTTTCTGACTTGGAACTCACTAACTCTCTCATATGACTTCACTGCGTCCCTGGATGCTGCAATAGGCAGAACCCCTTAAAAGCCCATCTACAGGGATCCCCTAGACCAATGGTGCTCAACAAGAAGCTTTTGCAGCAGCAGCAACAATCATCTAGGAACATGTGAGAAATGCAAACTCAGGCCCAGAGCCATTGAGTGGAGGGACTGGGTGGTCAGCTTCGACAAGCGCTCCAGGAGTTTCTGATACACGCAAAAGTCTGAGAATCACTGCCCTAAACCAACGGCTTCAGGTTTCCGGGATTCCAGGTAGTGATTCAGGAGCCACCATGGAAAGGCAGCTGCCTGGGTTCTATCCCCACCCACCTCCATCCTTCAACTAAGACAGCCCCACAGTTATCTGTTTTAGGTAGGGGATCCAGCACAAGGTTTCGCCTGAAGGAAGGGTCCTGCTGTGAGAACTACTGCCCCAGCAGCAGTCCTGCAGGCCCAGCTTCAGCCGTGACTCGTGGAGCAATAAAGCAAAAACTGTCTAATCTTGAGATTACGTGTCTAGATCTGGTTCACATTCTGGGCGATTAGGTGACAGTGTGTGACTGACTATCACGCACATCTCCACTACTTTACAGTTATCCTCTTCAGGCATGACATTATCTTCTCAAATTCAGGTTATCTATAAAACTGACTTCCTGCTAGTTTTCCAAAGAATGAATTAAAATTTTTGCAGGAGGAAAGAGTCATCTTCCTAGTTTCTAATCAAAACTAATTCAGGTCTCACTCTGACTTGATTTTAATTCACACATTAATTAAAATGACTTCAAAATAATTTTCTCAAATAAAAAACCAAAATAAAACCTCCCCCCAAATAAAGGCCAAAATCACGATGCTATATTTTCAGAGGTATAGGTAAAGAGTAATGAAACTAGAACCTTATAACAAACTCTATTCTCTCTTGTCCGACTCTAAAATGTTAAATAAAAATTGTATTTCCAGCATCTCCATGCTGGATTATAAAACTTTTCTTAGTAGGAATATAAGAATGTTCTAATTTATTCAAATGAACAGAAAACAAGAAACAATGATTTACCATATTTTTATTTGTAATAAAATATCAGAAATTGAATTTGTTGTTCAGTTGCCAAGTCATGTCCAACTCAACAGGATGTGCTATTCAAAACTGAATAGCTTACCACTAAAACATTTTATGCTAAAAATATTTAAGATTGGAGCTAGAAATAACAACTGTTCTGTAATGTTTCATTTAAGTCTTTCCTTCCCAGTAAAATTAGTTCACTGGAAGGAAAGGCAACAGGTAAAGGTCTTATGTAGTGATGGATGCACAGTGTACACTGAATACATGAATCACTGGAACATGTATTAACTGTAGCTTATATTTTGAATCATGTTCCTGAAACTGAAGTAAACATCCTGTTCTAGTCTCTAATACTCTCAGGGCAGAGAGCATGCATCAGGATGGAGAGGATTCAAACTACGAACACATGAGCCCCATATCCCATTCTCTTAGGCTACTGGGCTATCATCATGCCTACTCTGCCCACAACACATCCACTCCCAAAACAAACAGATCTTATATGAGGAGTCAATACTACTGATGAATTTTGCATTTCTGCAGAATGTTGTGACAGAAAAAAAAGGTTGAGAAACAGTCCTCTAAAACTGCACCCATTACATAAACTAAAACCAATTCATATAGCAGTAAAGAAATTATACTTTTAGCTTCCCTATAGAAAACAAAAAGGGTTACAAAAAGGTTTTACTACTGTGTACGTAAAAACAAAACAAACTATCAAATAGTATTATGTAAAAGTTACACTTAAAAAAAAGTCAAACTTAGGTGAGAAGTCAGAGTAGGCATTATGTGGTAGTATAAAGCTTAGAAGTTAACCTCACAGTTTAAGAAATATTTGCTTTAAAATAACCTGTTCATTTTTACTTAAAAAAAAAAAAAAAAAACCAGAACTATGAATACTTAGTGAAGTTAAGAAAAAAAGAAATATTAAAACAAACTAACACATCAAAAATGGGAACATTTTGCCTGAAAACAAGCAGCTTCAGTTTTCAAAAAATTTTAATGTATGTGATAACAAACAGGTTACAAGCATACAATTCTCCTAATTTTATAAAACAAGAATTGGAGAAATATAAAGTGTTATAACTTAGAATTCTGGAATAAGTTGCTATAAAAGTCATCAAGGTTACAAAAGTACCTTTGCAAGACGGGGAACTGTTGTTGGAAAATCAGAATGCCCAAGTTGACCAAAGGTGTTGCTCCCCCATGAGTAAACCTATTAGAAAACCACAGGAAAGTAGGTAAGAGATGTGACACTGATTTTTGCATGCCAATTCTGAACTTTTATAATAACACATATATACCAACAGTTACACACAAATTACTTATCCTAGTCTTTCAACTCTTTAGAAAATTCATTTTAACTAACATTTCTCAGGAGTTTATTACCTGCCAGGCACTGTTCTTAATATACTTTCTGTGTATTAATTAATGTTTCACTATCACACAATCTTTTTTTTTTTTAACATATAAGGGAATTGGCCCAGAGAGGTCACAAATTTTCTAGGATTTAATCCCAGGAACTATCCTTTACTGCCTCTTATAAAGAAAGTGATTTTTAAAAATAAAGCTAAGTACCATGATGGAAAAAGGAATCACAATTCTTTATTCTGTGGACACAACTCCTGTCCACAGAATAAAGTCGTTCCTATGGAACGACTAGAAAGCTTTTCATTTATGAAGAATCACTGCAGGAGAAGCACAAAGCACCTATGCTCTACTAAAGACAAAAAAAACAACCAGATTACAGTAACTATGCTTAACGCAAATGATTTTGTTTATTCTGATTATAAAAGCAATTCATAACCACCGTACAAGACTGTGACAGTACAAAGCAACAAAAAGAAAGTGAAAACAACTAATGAACCACCCACTCAGAGACAACTCTTACCTTGTTTTAGGAACATACACATATATAATTCCAGAAATTGTATTATCTACTATGTATAATGAATATACAAAATGCAAAGTGTAAAGTGGGACTCTACTATCAATGCTGCTTTGTGACCTGATGCTTTTTATGTAATGCTCTGTGCACTGACATCTTTCTAGGTCAATAAGTATAGAGCTACGGTATCATTTGTAACTATGTGAAACTCCACTGTGGGTGTTGTTTAATCAATTACCTAATGAGGTAAGTATATTTATTAATAATTTCTTTCCAATTACTTAAGGTAAAAATTCATTAAAATTCTTTATATATATATAAATATAACGTATCTATTTCCTTAGGATAAATCCCTAAGCAAAGAACTTGCCGTCAGTGAACACACACATTCTGATTTCTGCTATACACCAACAAGCTGTCTACCAGCAAAGTCCAACTTACATTCCCACCAGCAATGTGTGCACCTTTCCCCACATCCTCACCAACACTTAGCATTAAATGCAATCCCTGCTAATCTGATGGGTGAGAAAATTTTGTTTTAATTTAAATTTACTCACTGAGTAGCTGACCATCTTTTGTTGCTGGTTACTTCTATTTTTTCTTCAGTGAATGCAATATTAATGCTCTTAAACAATTTTTCTTTATGGATCAGGTCATATGTGTTACAATGTTTTTCCCCATATGCATCTTAAATTTGTTTGTGGGGTTTTTTGGTTTGTGTTTAGGTTTTTGCTGTGTGGGACTGTTGAATTATTATTGTAGACAAACATATGTATCTTTACTTTCTAATTTCTGGTTTTGATGTCATATCTTTTTCTATTCCTAAGATTACTGAAAAAATAAATCACCTAAATTTGTTCTTACACATGTAAAGTTTTATTTTTTAACATCTAGATCTTTACTCCATCCAGAATTAGAATATGTAAAGTTTTCTTAATTTTCTTCTGCAGATAAGAAGCCAGTGCTTCCAACAGTATTTATTGAACATTGTCTTGTTTCTCCACCTGATCTGAAATGCCTACTTTTTAAAATTTTTTACATTTATTTTTTAATTGAAGGATAACTGCTTTACAGAATTGTGTCGATTGCTGCCAAACACATGTACACCTATGGCTGATTCAGAATGCTGAAATGCCTACTTTTTATCACAGACTAAATTCTTATATATACTTGTGGCTATTTCTAGTCTATAGTGTATTTCTGTTACAATAATCTGTTTGTAGTTTTGTAATATGTTTTATAAGGCTAATGCTTTCTTTTTCAGAATTTTTGTGGCTCACCGCCTTTGTTTCTTCTCCTAGAATAATTTTGGGAATCATTTTATTAAGCTGTAAATATTATATTGGAATATTCTGGGGATAGTACTGAATTTACACTCCACTAATTTAATGATCTAGAAGAAATGGCATTTTTGCAATGTTCAGTCTTCTCATCTAAAAATAAAATTTTTCCCTCTTTACTATTTTCTAACTTAGAAGAGTTCTTGAATTTGTGTTATGTGGGCTCTACACTTTTCTTATTAACAATGTTCCTATTTCCTTAACACTTTTGTTGTAATTGTGAACAGCTTTTTTTTTCCTTAAGCATGCTTTCTGCTTTACTTTATGTATTTAAGAAAGCTCGCAATTTTTACGTTTATTTTGTAACTTACCAACTTTCTATTTTCTTATTTTTAAGGCTTTTTGATGATTCATCACATTAATAACAAATTATCCTTTTCTTTGCTAATATTTATATTTATTTATATGAGCTATAATGGCTTTTTGGTGAGACTATTATGTCATATTTAAAACATTTAAAGTGTTTAGGATCTTTTACTGACTTTTTATAGCAAGATAAAGAATCATTATATGAATACATTTAAGAGTTAAGTTTAAAAATCTACCTTTCTCAGAAGGATTTGTGTATGTGGGCATGGTTTTAAATGATTCTGGAGGTCACTTTCAGGTCTCACAATTTTAAGAGAGAAATGCCTTCTGTTTTCTTACTGTCTTAAATAAGTATTTTCTTCGTCAAGAAATAAAAGTTTACCAATACCTTAGAAAACTCTGAGTTCTATTTTTCCATAAGAGCACATTATAAAAAGCTTCTCTGTCAAGCAGACCAGTGTTGAATCCAAACTCTACAGTCACACATGTGACTTTAGCCAAGTTACACAATTTCTCTAGACCTCCCTTTCCTCACCTATAAAATGGAAATAATACAATGCAATGTAAAACACTAAAAAGATCAAATGAGATATAGGATTGTTGCCTGACATACAGCGGGTAAGATTCTCAACAAATGATAGTCTAATCTCATCATGCTGGTCTTTCATGAAATCAAGATCAGCTTTTAATAGTTTGCCTCCTACCTGGGATTTTGCAGTAAGTGCAAGAGAATGGTAACCACCTGCCTCCAGATGGATTACTTCTTTACCATCCAGACATTTTACACACAATGGTTGAAGCCTTAAAAAAAAACATACACACATACACACAATCTCAGAGTAAGAAGTATTCTCAGCAAGAATCATGGACTTTCTCAAATTATAAATGCTTTCAAGTAAAAGTAAATATTTCCAAAAAAAATTAAAATAAAAATACTGGATTTATATTCAATCTACTCCTAAATATAAGTAATTTTAAATGGTTTCAATTTAATCTTTGTCTATTAATCACTAATTCACCACCATAATTCAGAATCTATTAAGAATCATAAAACAACTAAATGATTCATATGGCAGAGAGTATACTTTTTAATGAATTAGGTGCTTTCACTCTGCTAAGGAGAAAAGAGACATTTATATTAACTGTTTTAGATAATCATTCTATTTACACACTTTTATAAATATTTATTGCTAATATCAAAAGAATTTCTCTTAAAACAGTTTTTCCATGATATACATGAATAGACATGGTTTAATACAGTGGTTATAGTTATTTTGGCAGCAGCAGATAGACCTCTTTCAGGTTAAGAAAACTGTTGGTTCTTTTTTATAAGTTAAAAACGTGAACCATTCACATGTTCCAGTGACATGTAATCTTATCCCGAACACCCCTTTCTGCATTCTAACATGAATAAACATCAAAGAAGAGATGGAAAAATATACCATGGATACTTCAGTCCTTTATTGTTAGGAACAAATTCAAAACTAAGAATGATTGGGGGGAGCAGGTGGTGTTTGTTTTGGTTTTTTATCAGAGTTAATGGTGTATAACAATCTAGAGCTAGAAGGGACCAGATTTCCTCCAGGAGGAAGTGGAGATCTGGAGACCTTCAAGGGAGAGAAGTTATTTGTTTAAACTAATGCCTAACAGTAAACACTGGCAGCACTCACCTGGGCAGAACATCACCATGCCCCAGCTGTCCTTCCTTCCCCTTCCCCCAGGTCCACACCTCTGTTCTCAGAGAAGGCAGGAGCGCATCTGCTTCTCCACTGTATGTCGGGGTCAGAACCACCGTTCGAGTTTTCACCCGTGCCGCTTTCCTCAGGAGTCTGGGCGAGACTGAAAACAAACCAGAAATATCATGAGGGAACAGACAGGTGAGAAGAAAGGTACCGTTTTAATAAACTGTTGATTTTCAAGAAAATATACTAACATGATATTTGTGAAGCATATTCTATAGGTTCGCTGCAAAACTGGGGATTTAGTGAGTTTGGTAAATACTGCCTACTACATTCTTTCTTCCCGCCCCTGTGGAGATTCACACACACACTTATTAGCATGCTAAAGGTACGGACAAGTCCTGCAATTAAAAGCCATGTTTAAAGTTGTTTAGTCCTACCCCACTTCCAAGCATTTGGCCACAAAATTCTTTTCGGTACATTTTTTATGTAGAATGGCTATGTGACATCTTATGTAACTGGTATTCTAAAGAACAAGCTTAACAAAGGACTACACTAAGGCTAAGAAATATTTCTTCCATGTCAAAGCAAAATTAAAAGTAAAGCTTTTCCAAATGAAGGTCTTAAGTTCAAGCATGCTATAAATATTGTAACAAAAGATTTACTTTAGACATAAAGTGTTAAAGTTTCTAACTAAGAAAATGGTTATGAATGAGAAATACTAAAAAGCTTTTGTATTTTGCCTGCTAACTTTATTTTATAGAGAACTTCATCTTTTAAAAAAGAATGCTGACATCTTTTACAGTGTTCTAAAGGAGAAGGCACTAGCACCCCACTCCAGTACTCTTGCCTGGAAAATCCCATGGACGGAGGAGCCTGGTGGGCTGCAGTCATGGGGTTACGAAGAGTCGGACACAACTGAGTGACTTCACTTTCACTTTTCACTTTCATGCACTGGAAAAGGAAATGGCCACCCACTCCAGTGTTCTTGCCTAGAGAATTCCATGGATGGGGGAGCCTGGTGGGCTGCCATCTATGGGGTCGCACAGAGTCGGACATGACTGAAGTGACTTAGCAGCAGTAGCAGCAGCAAATTATACCAAAGGCTGTTATAACACAGTGCAAATCTTGTACACCAATCTGGTGACAGACTGTTTTGAAGAAAATCATCAAGTGTCACTAAGTACAGACTCAGTCACTTGATCATTAAGTTGTGGGTCACAAAGAAAGTGATCATCACTGGCTAAGAATTACAACCTTTTCTGCTGAGTGTGCCACTAGCTTATACAAGGTTCATAAGCAGAAGCATGTATCATGAAAAAGTGAGGGTCCAAAATTATTTCTAAAGCACAGTAATATGCAACTTTAAAAAATTAATTAATGAAATAAATTTTGATATTTGAATATGCTAACTTTAGTAATTAAGAAAGCAAATTTATTATAACACAATATGTGATGTCAGGAGCATCTTGGATTCACCAGAAGTAAGCTCACAAAAGCTAGTTGTTCCCTCACCTTGTGACAACAAGCCAGGGAGAGAGAGTCTTCGGCTGCCTCCCTCAGACTCTTCTTCTCTGATATCCACAAGACTTGAACTCTTCTTTCCTTGCATTGACTCCTGTTTGACCTGTTCTTCTCTGCTATCTTTCAGACCTTCTGGGCCTATGGAACTGCTGCCTGCCAGAGCTCCAGGCTCACAAGGGGCTGCACTGTAAAAGTTCATAACTTTCTTGAGAGACAAGGCCCCAGCTTCATACGTAGCGGCCACTCTCACACCAACAGCAGATGCGCAAGAGACCACCAGGCTGTTGAGGGCGGAAGTGCTCGTGGTCGGCGGGCTGTGTAGGTTAGGGATTGCTGCTTCCACAAGAGGCTAAAAAAACACACATAAAACAGCATGTAAAAATACAATCCCTTACACAACAAATAATCAATAAAGAGAAAACGTAACATCTACCACTATTCGCAAATATAAGACTCTAAAACAGGAGGTCTTCATCTCCAACCTAAAGGTATCCCTTCTTGATCATGTACTTAACACATTTATATGGAAGAGAGTACTCGAAATACAGTTCCTTATAAAAAGTACTTCCTTTTGTTTGAGTGGGATCTTATCATGGGATTTAAAAATAAGTTCCAGCTGCTTTATAAAATAAAACACAGTGGAGGGGAGAGGGGAGGGAAGGTATGAAAACAAAGCCTTTAACATGAGGCAATTGCCCTGGATAGAAGGCCGAAAAAGTGTAAGCTTTACTATTGATCACTACTAGGAAAAATTATACAGGTTTCTACTAAGAAATTATAAGAAAAAAATTCAATTTTAAGAAAATTCTATTTTAGGCTTTTCCTAAAATACTGTATAGACAGAAATTTATATATAGCATACAAAGGCAGAGGAATAAGCTATGTCTCTAAATTATCAGCCCCCAAATTATGTTTTGGCGTTTATGCCCTCCTACTATCTCATCAGGAGTTATTTTCCATGACCCAGGCACAAGGTAAACTGAAAGATTACCTTTGCTCTCATTGCCAGTGAGTAATGTGGGAGGCTAATCATTAAACATTTGGATCCAATGTGCTCAGTGTTATTCACAGCTGTATTAGAAAGCTAACTAAAGTTTTCTGGTATCTTAGTGAAAGATCAGTTAAAATTTACTCTGAGCTGTCAAGCACCACTGCTTACTAAAAAAGATAAGCTTACTAACCCACACGAAAAGCTTTTGGTTTATGAGCACAGGTCACAGTGAAAATTTTGTTTCCTATGCTACCCAAATATCCCAGAGGTGTGGGTATGCGCACATGTGTGTGTATGTGTGTGTGTGTATAATATTTCTTCATTCGTCCTGAATTGCAAACCAAACCCCCCATTTTTAACACTGGCTTCTGCTTTTCTTACAGGAAATAATTCCTGTTCCCTGCAGTGTCTGACATGTAGTAGGCACTCAACACATTTTGGTGAATTAAATACTAAATTCAGAAGTACCACTTCTGTGTGAGTCTTTAATTAAAATATCCAACAAAATAAACAAATAGACCATATAAAAAAAGTTAAATACAAAGTCTATCACTTCCTTGGTAACACAGTTCCCATGATAACATGTTCAGAAAAACTAGTGCTGCTACTTCCACCCTCTATTTACAAACACTCATAGGTGGTGCTATCTGGTAAAAACCCGCCTGCCAATGCCAAAGCAGGAGACTGAAGAAACGCAGGTTTGATTCCCGGGTTGGGAAAATCCCCTGGAGGAGGGCGAGGTAACCCATTCCAGCACTTCTTGCCTGGAGAACCCTATGGACAGAGGAGCCTGGCGGGCCATAATCCATAGCGTCGCAAATAGTTGGGCAGACTGAAGTCACATTAACAGCATGCATATGATAGAAGCTGCAACAGTATTAGGGGTGACTGGCTTAGGGAGGTCCTAGCGTCAGGCTCAGGACAATTTAAAAAAAAACAACTCTACCTTATATAAACTTTAAACTATTGTCTTAATTTGCTCCTCTACTTAATTACATTTAACAATTCATAAAATAAGTAAATAAAAACACATGCCCAGCAATTCTGACAAAAGACACAATTTTAGTAGTCCCAGTCAGTAAAATTCAATAATGAGACATATGCGTCATTACCAAATACTTTGGCTTATTTCATAAATGTGTGATATTCTTTCAGTCACATCTGGCCAGAAGAAGAAAAGACTCATCCTAGGCTCCATAAATTCCTAAGGGTTAGCTGTGTGACTGAGACACTATTTACAAAGATGAGTGAGTTACACTTAGCTACACACACACTGCTGAAACTAGCACAGGTAACCAAAGCTTTACATGTTTAACCAAATGACTGGGTCCTAAGAAAAGTGCAATTTCAATGACAATCTATTAATCAAATAAACAGTACAAAATAAACTTTTAACTTCAATTTTAACAAATCAAATGAATGACTTCTGATGTCAAAATCTAACTTTTTTATTAGCATGCACAAGTCCTGTTAAATTATTACTTTCACTTTGTTTATACTTCCCTTTCTTTCTCCAAACAGCTTCTTAACTAAAAAAAAAAAAGAAAAAATCAAATATCTACAAGGTTCAGGAAATAGACTGAAATAAAGACTGTTTCTGAAAACACCTCTAAGCCACATTTCTATCCTGAGCCAGCAAACAGTAAGGAAGAGTCAAGAGGCAAAGTGGTTTCAAAAACCTGAAAACAATGCCACAAGGTAGCTCTTTTATTTGAGTCTTAATCACTGACTCACCAGGGAAGTCCCTATGGTTAGATGTTTCTTTCTATTTAGATTTATTTTGGAAAAGCGAAAGCCTTCTACTGAGAGTAAAAAACCAAGTATCCTTTAGAACAATTTGTTTGAAGCAGGGAGACACAGTTTACTATATGCCCCTGGTAAATAGCTTCTCTCCACTTATTACATGTTTTCCAACTAAAAATAGTTTAAACAAGTTGAAAAAAAAAATTAAAGCCTCCATCCAATGATTCCCAGTAAGGACCACTGATATAACTGAAAAGAATTCAAATATGTAATGCCAGTCAATTTTAAGCCTGCCCTCAATCGAGGGGTCCCTTGAGGTAGGGATCCCTACCACATAGCAAGCTTCCCTGATAAAGGAAAGGATTTTTCTCTAGACCCTGAAGAGTGCTGCAAGTACAGATCAGAGAATTCTTTGTGAATACACTGTCATGTCAGATCAAACTTTTTTGGGAGCCCAACTTAGCCAGGGGGGAAAAGTACTTGGACAAGAAAAATGGGATTTTGCTACTTATAAAACAAGCACAGTAATATCTTGCAACATCATAAAGGGCTGGAATTTGAACAAAAAGAGTAATTTTGAATCATTCCAGGGTTTTTCTGATCTAGGCTTGCATGATGAGATAGAATTATAGTCAAACTAAAAAAATTAAAAATGATACCAACCCTTAGGTATTTAAAGTTTCTCAAGAAAAACTCAGATGGTTCAACTCCAGAAACACCTTTACAAAATTTAGCAGGTACCTGAGATGGCATTGGCTTTTCACCGTTCTCGGAGTTTTCTCTTACTGAACGATCCGACAGTTTCTGCACATATTCATTTACTGCCTGACTGTCAGGGTATGATGGTAGACTTCTTGCAGAAGAAATTTCAGTTGTTCCCATGATATCTTGTGGGGAGGAAGTGGTCTGAACACTTGCGGTCTGAACATTTCCAACATTCAGTTCAGTAGCAGCAGGTGGCTCATTCTGCACAAGAGTGTTCTCAAACACTTCTCCCTGGCTGTCAAGGGTTTCAGAGGAGGGGCTGATGGTGGAGGTGGCCTGGATTTCTGCCTGGGACTCTGACAGTGTCACACCTAATGGACAACAGTGGCTGTCTGATATAATCACGTGGTCTTCCTTGTCAGTCATGGTAATTAAGAGCTGGCTGCACTGGTTGCATCTTTCTGGCACTGGCTTCAGATCCTGGGAAGGGAGGCACTGGACCAGCGCTAAGCTGTGGAAGGCACCGCAAGCAACCTGGAGCACTACTCGCCCAGCAAGGTGTTCCACCTTCTGTGGCTTTGTCACTGGGAAGGTGGTGGTGATGAGACCCAGCTGACAACCGGTACCCCACGCCCAGATCTCTCTGCTGAGGGACAATGCCAGAGTGTGCTCCTCACCACATGCCAGCTGCAAGATCCTGACCGCCAACAAAGGACTGCTCTCAGAGTCAGAAATGCTGACAGGCTTTGGCTCTGGAACATACGGCTGGTTAGCTACCGCACACTGGCCAGAAGAGTTCTCCCCCCACATGTACACCACACCACTGTCTGTGACCGCTCCGGTGTGGAAACTCCCTGTTGCCACGGTAACAACATACTGCCCGACCAGGGCATTCTCCAGAATGGGGCTGCTTGGACAAGTTTCTGCTGGCTCACTTCTCCAGGGGAGAGTCCCAAAGCTGTAGACCTCACCATCTGAGGGTTTAAAAACAAAACAAAACAGAAACAAAAAGTTAGTGAATTAACTAGATGTTTTCTCAGCTAACCTTTAGTACCCTCTAGGTTTAACAAAATAGACTTTCTTTTTCCTTTTCTTAATTTTCCAGAGCACAGCTATAGAAATTTGGTTCAAGCACATAGAATCCCATACTTACGAATCTTTTAACAAAGAACATCTTAGAACATTCAGAAATATGGTGACAATTTCTACAAACTGCAGGAGACAACTTCAAATGAAGGTGCTCCTCTTCTTCCGCCTCATTCTATAAACTCCTAGAACCAATCATTACTAACAGCTCTCATCGTAGGCTATTACAGAAGTGGATTCCAAGTTCAAACACAGAACATTGATCATGATAGGATCAGATAAAATTAGCAGAAGACAAAACAGACACATTCACTAATATCTACAATATTCACTACTAATGTTTAACAGAGCAGTAGATGAATATACAATGGCATAAAAAATACTAGAGATTCACTTTGGCCAAAATTATGAAATCAGCTTTATATAACACCTCCAGGTTGGACTGAAAGCAGCAATATTAATAATACATGACTGTCTTCATGTTTTGTACTATACCATGTATAATTTTTAAATATTATATATAGTATATATTGTGTACTAGACAGCCTTTCTGAGTTGCATTTAAAAAACACATCACAACAAAACAAAGTAAAACACAAACAAAGTCATTGACTAGGTAGCTTTAGACTGAAGGGTAACTGGCCAGCCCTTTAGAAATAAAAAGGAAGGCACCAGGGAGTTGGAGACATGAATGATGACAACCTATTTATGCTCACAAGTGCTATCAAGTCATAGTTTTACCGCAGGTACTGCAGGAATTTGGGGGCATGTATAAATGATCCATATTAGCTAAAAAATTTAAATGGGACAAAGATTTGGCCATGGATTTTAAAAAATATTAAACAAAGGCCACTATCCCTTCTTTCCTATATAACCAGGGACCTACCCATTTTTTTCTTAATTAATAAAGAAATGAGTACTATTCTTCCTCCACAAGCAGCGATTCAGTCACTGATGGAAAAAATGCTTATTTTATCTCAGGCCTATGATACATGGCAGATACAATTATATACTCAAATTAACCCACTACAAGATCTATGTAAAGAAAAACACAACAGCAGCTTTTGTTAGGGAATTTCTAATTTGGATAGAGTACTGAGAAAATAAGCTCACTGGTTAAGAGCTTTCAAACTTTTCTTCCCAAGTGATACACCTATCAGACTTGTTTACCAATATCACCATTCACCAAAACTTTCAATTGGTATTATTCCACTGGAATAAAAGGCTCTCTAGAGAAAACTGCAAAGAAATGAATATTTAGACATCATTTAAAAATAGTATCCCACAAAAACAGTGAGTCAATGAGGTGTCCTCACTGAATTAGGAGCTAATGGCTAACTTGAATAGAGACAAAGAAGCTTGAAATCTCTAGTATTCAATCAACACCATTTCCTCACTTAGAAAAGAAAGTATTGGAGATGTCTGTGCCATTTCAAGCTACACACTTGTGTTGAGAGGAGACTTTCTGTTACTTTGACACTTAAACCAGAATACTGCTTACACATGAACACAGGTTATTTACATATTTTTTTAAGTTTTCCCTCAGTTTTCCCAGCCTTTTAGGTTTGATTCTAGATGTTTAAAGATACCATGCTCATGAAGGATTCCTAAATAGCTTACTGAAGGGCTAAAATGACAACAGTAACAGAATTCCATTTATATATGCTTGAGAACTATAGATTTTGAAGCCCATAGTGTAGGTACTGAATATAGTTCACATTTAAAAAATAAGGCTTTTTCCAAATTTTGGCCTAATACAATAATAATGATAGTATTATGTATTATTATAATAAAAGTGACATAATAACACAGAAATTAGAAAGAAATCTATGTTTACCCCATAAAACCACCAAGGTCAGCTTTAAGCTTTGTTTCCTAAAATTTGTCTTCCCTTAGTTCCTACAAGGAAAATACCAAGGCATTATTAAATACTTAACAAATGCTTATAGAGCAGAAATTTATAAATTAGTGGGGTTGATGGCTGTCCTGACCCAAATCAAATTTACCATGACTGCGCTGGGAAAATGCCATCAAAATTAAAGGTAGCTCTCTATATAAATTATAGCCTAGGTTTCTGTTACAGATTTATAGACTGCATTATATTCTTATGAGCTGCCATTTATGCCTGAGAAAACCTGTACTAAGACAGTATAGCCAAGTGATTTTAAAAGCAGGCTTTGAAATCAGACTCTCTGGGTTCCCATCCTGACTCTGACCCTTTAAATAGCTGTGTGTGCTTGGGAAAGTGATTTAACCTCCCTGACCTTCAGGTTCCTCATCTGTGAAGTGGGGATAATAACAGCAGCTACCTCAGAGGGTGGTTGTCTGGACTCGATGAGATAATACATATAAAGTGCATAGCACAGTGCCTGGCACATATTGCTTAACAGACATTTGCTATTATTAGCATTATTACTCTGATACATTTAATGAACAAAGGTATAGCAACAGGATCTCTGAATACATAATCTTTCAAAAAATCTGATTTTTCATGTACTTATCACTACAAAAAAATTTCAGGTATAATTCTCCCTTCTTTCTAGCTAGGGAACATCTTAAATCTAAGAACTAATCTGATTTCTGATAAAGGGAGTAAGAACATATTTTGAACACAAAAAGAACACAAGCTCCAGCAAAGCCCACTCAGAGCCGCGGCACACGGGGGCTCGGCCGCCCTTGCGCTCAGACACGGCCCAGGGCCCCCGTGGGTGCTGGCTGAGCCGTCGCTCCCCGTACCTTCAGTCAGGAGCGCCCCGTGTCGCACTCCAAGGGCGGCGTGGAGGACAGTCTTTCCTCCCCAGCCTGGCAATCTCTCTGGTGCCACGGAACAGGACCCCGCCTGCCACACGTGCACCAGGCCTCTTTCTTTGGATCCTTCAGCCTCTGTGGAACTACAAACATCAAGAAAAATAGCTTAATTGTTTCTGTAGTTCAGAACTATACCTTTTGTCCTTAATACTGTCATGAAGATTTATACCTTTTACCAGTACATGGGTAACTGGGTCAAACAGGTTAGCACCTATTTTATGACTTGGTTATGACACAGAAGCAGAGGCAAAACAACTATTTATATGAGACCCTGAGGACAAACCCACAAATTACTTGTTTCTATCTAAGAAGCCAACAAAACCTGGGCTATTTTTTGAAGTTTTTTGATTGAGTAACATAAAATTTCAAAATTCTAACTTCTCAATACATTAACTCCTTAGCTATTAAAGTTATAACATATCCAAGGTTGGAGTCTTATTTTTAAATTTTTTTAATTTGGTAGGAAAAAAAAACAACAAATAGGTATCTGATGAGAAAGACAGGAGCAGTAGGGATCTTTATTTCACTTTATGCTGAATTTAAGCTCTGTAATTCCTATTTAAATTTTTGAGAGTTAAATTTATAACAGGTAAAATCCTTCATGCTTTACTCACATTTTAGCCAAAGAATTCTATCCATTTGATGACACTGGCTCAAAAATCATAAAACACACAGCTGTGTAATAATGATCATATCCTAACTGCCTCCCTTTCCAAGAAAAGGTCATATTAACATACTCCGGGTTTCTTTTATATAAAGTCTTCCTTTGTGTCACCAGTGATGGGACATTTCTTTTTTCATAATCTTTTTTCTAGAACACTGATGCCAAAATTTTAATGATATTCAGAAACTTTCTTGGACTTCTTTATTTTGTAATACCTGGGATTTTCTCTATTTGTGCTAAATAATATTCCTATAAGTTGTAATTGGGTACATCCATGGTTTTATGAAAGGGAAGCCACAAACCTAACCCCTTTTTCAAAATATCATCCATGACGAGTTTTCTAAGGATAGAATTATAATTAATAAGGCTACTTTTGAAAAACTGAAATTATGTGAGGAAAAAATGGCTTCAAAAGCTTTACAATGATGAAATGAAGACATTTTGTACCTTTAGTAAGCATAAGAAAGGGACTACTAGCAACAAAGTGAACCACTAACAAGCTTTATTGTAATTATCTTTCTCTCTTTGCCAATCAACACAAATGTCGCTATTCCTACTTAGTAACCATCGAGAAGAAAATTAAACTGAAGAGAAGCTACACATAAGTGGAACTGTTTGTTGTGTTTTCCTAGAAAGACAGAGGAGAAGGAAAAAATGGTTTTACCTTTTCTTCTTTGGGTCCATCGGTCAGTGGGAGCACTCCATCACCAAATCATTCTCTCCTTGCAAAAGGTAAAGACCTAAACAGCAAAATGCAGGTAAGCACAAAGAGCAGTAAAAAACCCTTTGCTATTTTATCAGTCAGATTTTTCAAAAAAAGAAAAAAAAAAAAAAAAGGCAGCCCTCCAACAAGCGCACATTCACTGGGCAATAAATATGCAGCAAAACTATTTAAGCTATTTCATATCCTGCCTACCAAAGTCAAATCTCTAGACTGAGCCTGCCCACCAGTTTATTAAAAATGCCCGCTGAACGTCAAATGTAATTTCAAAGCGAGAAGAGAGTACCTATGACCTTGCTGTACTCTGCCAGGCAACAGACTTTCTTCGTTTGTTTTATTATAAAGAAGTGGAATCTGAAAACTCAGCGTGTTACGTATTCACTACATACACACTAAGGCTACTTTTTAAATGCTTCTGGGACATATGTACACTGAAATACAAGTTAAATAAACAAGAACTGCTACAATCTCTCCAGTAATGTATCAGATTCAAGCAGTTTTAATTTACATTTTCCAGCGATGCCCACACACAAAATTACATCATTAGAACAAAGTTCTCCATTTATTGGAACCAGTAGTATTTCCCCCAAATCAATCTTAATTCAAAACCATAATCCAAAGGGCTGGAAGAAAGAAATCTGAATTTGAAAATATCATCTGCCATTTAATAGAAAAGAGTTACATGAAAATAACAGTACAAATATCATGATCCATCATTTCAGCAAGTCAAAGTTTAATAAAGTTAGAGCTAGCAATAGGAACAGGCAGACAGAAATGCTCAATGCATTTCAACTTAGAAATTCACATTTTTAAGGGCACCAAAGCTTATGAAAATAAGGGCAATGGGGTTTTAGATGTGTGAGTGATAAAAATACTGCGGCCAAATTTATTATTGTCTTGCAAAAGGATATGGCATGATCACAACGCTCTGCAAACAGCCCACACCGGCAGGAGAGATGTAAGATCCATCTGTTTACTCCAGGTTGCCTGTGAATTCTTACTGTTTCCCATCTGTATATCTGGAGGAAATAACTCTCTACCTAGTGCTTATTTTAGAAAGGTTCTGAATCATTCCAAGTTGGATGAAGGGTACCATGTAAATGAAAGATATATTTGAATAGATTTAGCCGATTCACTGGAAGAGACCCTAATGCTGGGAAAGATTGAAGGCGGGAGAAGAAGGGGACAACAGAGGACGAGATGGATGGATGGCATCACCAACTCAATGGACATGAGTTTGAGCAAACTCTGAGAGATAGTGAAGGACAAAGAAGCCTGGCGTGCTGCAGTCTATAGGGTCACAAAGAATCGGACACGACTTAGAGACTGAACAACATTTAATAAATATGATTACTAAGTGGTACTATGCTTTGTGTGTGACAGTAATTACCTTTTAGTAAAAGGTACAGTTCACAGCATACAGAAAAGTTCCAAAGACAGGTCTAACCTTTGCTTGTCTATCAGAGATCACAGAGTAGCTGGTCCCTTGATACAGGTGAAACAGTGCCCTGGAAGAAACCATAGAACTCCGGGAGGGCGCGGCAGTGCACAAACACACTTCATGCAACTGACTTGCTGCCTCTGAGCTGAACTGTGTCCCACTGCCTGGCAATCAAAACCGTGGAGAATCTTTTGGTAAAGTGACTAAAGCAGCCAACATTTCTTCCCTTTTGATGTCCTTTTTTTGAATACAGGGCTTTCTTAAAGTAGATTACTCCTTATGCGATATGATTTCTCACCAATAATCATTTTTTCAAATCCAAATGAAATTAAAACTCCACAAACTGTTTTGCAACATCCCTTTGTTACTTTCTATCTACGGCAGGGAGGATAATGATCCCCAAGATGTCCATGTACCCTAATGCACAGAACCTGGGAGTATGTTAGGTTACACGGCAAAGGAGAAGTAAAGCTGCTAACCAGCTGGTTTTAAGTTGGGGAGATGATTCTATTAATAGCTATCCAGGAGGACTCAGTATAATCACAGAGTCCTTAAAAATGGGAAAGGGAGGTAAAGGAGAGTTCGAGAAAGAGATATGATGATGCAAACAGGGTAAGAGAGCTGCTAAACTGCTGGCTTTGAAGATGGAAGGGAACAGCCATAAGCCAAGGAACGTAGGTGGCCTCTAGGAGCTGAAACGGGCAAGGGAATGGATTCTTTCCTAGAACCTCCAGAAAAAAAATGCTGCCCTGATGATATACTGAAACCCAGAGAGACTTGAATCTGACTTTTAACCTGAAGAGCTGTAAGATAATAAGTTAGTGTAATTTTGGGCACTAAATTTGTAGGAATGCTATAAGCAGCAACCAAACGCTAGTATACTATTTCACAGACATCTTTCTCTATCAATATTTATAGATCTAATTTTGTTAATGGTGTTTAATATACTTCTAAGAAGATATGCCCACCTGAAATTCAAATATGGCAATGAGAAAAAAGGAAATGACTGCTAAGGAAACATAACTAAAAAGGAATATTACAGCTAAAATGTGGGAAGCTTATAAAGTTTTACCTTACATACTTAAAATATGTAGCATTTACCAAATCCAGTTAACCTAGCTTTCTTCCTCAACTATGTATCTAAACAAGAAAAATAAATTTAAAAATTTTGCTTTCCTAATATTTTTATGATACCCCTCTCTGGGAAATCTATAAGACTTGCCTCAATCATTCAAATAGCATTTAGACTTGCTTATGTTCTTCCAGTGTTTAACATTTTTAATTGTTATAAAACTGCCTAATTATGAGGCTTCTTCTGAGGATATTTCTCCCCAGGTGAGTCAGGATCCCTGCACTCTGCTTTTCTTCTGTTACAGTAACTTTCTCTCCAGCCTTTATTATATTAACTAGCTCTGACCCAGAAGCTCTGTGATATTAACAGACTCAGATAATGTGGGGTCCCCTCTTTTACTTCACCTGGCCTTCAGACACCAATGGCATCTCTAAAAGAAGCAAAATAGACTCTGGCATCCCCTCCAACTACTAAGTACTATGAGCCACAGAAGAAAGCTACATTCAGTTTAAATATACCCCTGAACATTTCAAATGATCTCCTTCACAGTGAAATGTAAAGTAATCAAACTCTCAGATGACCTTTTAAAACAAAAAGCAAATTTTGGTTCTTAATGAATTGATTTCACTGTTAGATCCCAGTGGACACACAACTTCCTGTTACATTTAACAGAGAGATAAGCTAACTTGTACATGCAGAGGATATGGTTTTAGTACCATTATCTGGCAGTGCCCAAAAAAAAAATTCTGGTCTAAATGTTCTAATTATCACTAGAAAGAAGAGCTGCAAACTATCTACAGGTCCATGATACCATAACCAGAAATCCAAAGTCCAAAAAACTCCGAAAACTAAAAGCTTTTTTCATTTATGTCTTCTGGTGGTAAAATTTAATCTGACCTGAACTCACCCAAGAGCAAAACCTGACCAAAACTAACGTGAGGCTATTTAGTTTTTACCCTTTAGTGTACATCTTTATAAGTTTTGTCATAGAAGTATATGATTGTAGGGTGGTATCAAAAGCCCCATAGGAGAGATCATAAAAACTGTGAATTTCAAAACATATCTTGCAAGTAAGGCTTTACAAGGGTTACAAGTAAGGGACTGGGAACTTGTATTCTAAAACTATCATTTTGGTAGGCATCCTCAACTTTTTAATGGCAATGATTTACATCACTCGTTTCAAAAGTTTAAGTCAGTTTTATGGTGAACATAGTCACACACAGTGCCCAAATGAGTTTTGTAAGGAATACACTCCCTGAAAATACTCTCTTGCCTCATCTGAGTGGAGGAGGAAGCCTGGGCTCTTTAATTTCACACAAGACTACCCGTTTGGTGGAAAGAGGTAAACAGTGAGAGGGGCTGTGTCCTAGAACAACCAGGACTTAGTGATGCAACAGATACAAGTGGGAGATAAAGAAGAAGGAGGGATCAAAAATGACCTCTGACTTCTGCCTTGAACAACTGTGTAGTGGTACCATCTACTGAAATGAGGAAAAGTGAAGGGACAGGATTCTGAAGTAGAAGGTAAGATTCTGGTTAGACAAGATGTTTTTTTTTTTCGTAAGTTCAAGGTGCCTGTGAGAAGTCCAAGAGTACATATCAAGTGAGCAGCTGAATATATGAGTATGGTGTTCAGAAGAAAGGTCTTAACTATTGATATAAACTTGGGAAGCATATGGACAATATCTGAGATCAAGACAATGGATGGTGACAGAGGAATGCACACAAAAGAAAGGAAAGGCACAAAATCAAGCTGTGAGATGCCTGGACAGACTGAGCAACGGGCAAAGGCTGACACGGGAAGTGGCCTGAGAGGCAGAAGAAACATGAGTCTGAGGTGGGCACACGAAGCAAAGCAGAAAATGCTTCCAGCAGGAAGGACTGCTCAGCACAGCTGGGGTCTCACCTGGGGACTGAAAACCAGATTGGAGCAGCCTGACTGTAAGTGGGAGGTGAGGACATGAAAATAAAGTTGGTGCAAATGATTCTTTTAAAAAAATGTTGAAATGGCAAACAGAAAGGAGCAGTCGCTGGCGAGAAACATGAAGATCAAGAGCATATTTTGGGGGAGCAGGGTCAGATGAGAGAGAGCTGAACACGTCTGCAGGACGATGACACTGATCCTAGATAGAAGGGGGACAAGGACAGAGGGCAAAACCAAAACTCTGGACAAAGCGGGACAGGAGAGCATTCAGAACACACAGGCCATGGGACTGACCTTTCATGAGAGGAAGGGTCTACATTTCAAGAAGAAACAAAACGGCAGTATAAGCACAGGAGGATCACAGATTCCGTGGTGGGAGGCTAAGAGCCCCACGGGATAGCACCTGTGACTAGGACTTCACCGTATGTGTGCCGTGCTTTCCAATCTCACACCTGGCTCCATTCATTCCATCTCTCAACTTTATTTTGCCACATTTACAAAGTTCTGTAAACTGCCTTTTAGGAACAAAGTAGAATATAAATAAACATTTTAAATATGAAACAGAAATATGTCAATGAACTATTATCCCCAATGCAAAGAGAAAATTGAATTCTATGTATTCACATCTAGTAAACTTTATTCTCTGGACAAAGTCCATTTGCCTTAATCATTTAGTCAAAGTTAGTACACTAACTTTAAAATGCTTAAATTTCAACAACTAAAACAATATGTATTTTTCTTACCTACTATACTTCAGGTAAGGAACCAATATAAACTTCCATGGGAACCCAAAACACCGTATGTTCTATTATATCCCAGCTGCTTAAAACAGTCCTGATATACAACAAGTACTCAATAAATACCTGTAGACAAACTGTGCCGTGCTGTGCTTAGGCGTTCAGTCATTTCCGAATCTTTTCGACCCCAAGGACTGGCCTGCCAGGTTCCTCTGTCCATGGGGATTCTCTAAGCAAGAATACTGAAGTGGGTTGCCATGCCCTTCTCCAGGGGATCTTCCCAACCCAGGGATCGAACCCATGTCTCTTACATCTGCACTGGCAGGCAGGTTCTTTATCACTATCATCACATGGGAGCTGACCACCCCTTAAATCCTGACCCAGAGTTCAGGAATTCAGTAAATTAATGCATATAAATAAAGTCAGTAGGATGGCCTAGAAAGTACTTACTACTTATAATGCTGTTACTAATGGGATAATGCACTTATTAAGTCATTGATTCAAAATATATTATAAACTCCGGGAGATCAGAAACCATGACTTATTTATTGGTAAGCTCTTGTATCCATAGTAACCATTAGGTGCAAGCTGGCTACACGTCAGAGTACCCAGTGGAAGACAACCCTTGATCTTAAGTTCTTGTCCACAGACTTTCAAATGATTAGAAAGTTTCTATGCTTATATATAATTAAGTCAGTTTTAGACACGGAAGGGAAGTATCTTCTCATAATAAAAACCTTCATCCATAATTTGCTAATGATCTTCCTAATAAAGAAGATGCTTTTCTTTCATGCCACTTCACAGACGTCAGATAACCCAGGAGAGAACAGTCCCTTTCTCCTTAGCACTTGGACACTTTCCGGTGTAATCAGGAACATTAAGGCTTCACAGTCTCTCTGTTTTTACTTATTTTTATTTTTTTTATGGCCTGCTAATCTCACCCTGGGGGCTTCCCTGGAGGCTCGGTGGTAAAAAATCTGCCTGCCCAATGCAGGAGACACAGGTTTGATCCCTGGGTCAGTAAGATCCCCTAGAGATGGAAATGGCAACCCACTCCATTATCCTTGCCTGGGAAAAACCATGGACAGAGAAGTCTGGCAGGCTGCAGTCCATGGGGCTGTAAAAAAGTCCTACATGACTTAGTGACAAAACAACAACAAATCTTACCCTGAAACCTACTAAAACTGTATTCTTCTGACTGTGGAGAATCTTCTAAAATGGATATTGCTCATGGGAGGGGGGGAAACATGGTAAAATAAATATCCTGCAATACCCACTTCACTCTTTTTTGCACCCACTGCATACCTCTTTCAGAGAAGGCAATGGCACCCCACTCCAATACTCTTGTCTGGAAAATCCCATGAACGGAAGAGCCTGGTAGGCTGCAGTCCATGGGGTCATGAAGAGTCAGACACGACTGAGTGACTTCACTTTCATTTTTCACTTTCATGCATTGGAGAAGGAAATGGCAACCCACTCCAGTGTTCTTGCCTGGAGAATCCCAGGGACGGGGAAGCCCGGTGGGCTGCCGTCTATGGGGCCGCACAGAGTCGGACACGACTGACGCGACTTAGCAGCAGCAGCAGCATACCTCTTTGAAATGCATTTGCTAGAAATACTAAAATTCCCACAAAACATTCTGATAAATATTATAATTCAGCAACTGAATCTCAAATTCCCAGGTACTGCAACCATTTATGCCTATTATTACTTGACAGTGTATAACTTATGATATAAATTATTTATATATAGAAATTACTTATATTATATACTTATATATAATTATTTATTCCTTTAATAGTTTGCTACTATTCTTTCATTAAAATGGCCGCTTTTAAAAAAAAAGGCATTACAGAAACACAGTTCAAAGTATGTTGACTTATTTATTATTTTACCGATCAATAATATCCAGTGCTTAAGGTCAAAAAGGGGCCACAAAACAGGGAGTACACATACCAAAATATACTGTTCTGGAGACATACCTCACTTAGAGTATTTTGAAAGTGCCAATAACAGGTATCTTGATTAGGCCTGAAAATATTCTTTTTAAACTTATGAGTTATATTAGGGATCAGCCACTAAATTAACTATTCATAACTCAACCATTTAATACATTATCATCATGTTTACTTATTAATACCTGTAGAAAGAGAATTATTTTGTTTAAGCAATAACCAGGACACTTGCATTCACAGTATAAAACTTAGGATTACTACACTGTAATGAAATTTAACCAATGCAAACTGGAAAAAAAGTAAATGCTAATGACTATATGATATCTACAGTAACTTTGTATCTGAGTCACTGTCCAAATCCCTTTCAGGACTTCAGGATACAATGCACTCCCCTACACTCTGAGAATTCACCATCATGTACTTCTCAAGGGTTTTGAGAACTTGAATTCCCCTGCAGCCTCTTAAGAAGGATCACTCTGTATATCCTAAGGAAAGCATTTCTCCCAGGAGCTCAGGTAAAACAGCAAAATAAAATTGAATAAATAATTGGTCTGGCTCCTTTCTTTAAAAAGATTTACACAGTGGCTCTGCAATGGCACATTCTTTTCCTGCTGCAGGGAGAGAAGCTACAAAGTAAAATAAAGAGAGCATATCGGAAGAGAGCCCAATTATAAGTAAAAATTATAAGGTTCTAGTTTCACGAACTATCTTAACCATACACAAGTCTTTAAAATACAAATCCATGCACCTATCATTCCATTTTATATTTTAACACATTTTCATATCTGCTTCAGCTCTCTTTAAAACAGAAGAAAAAATTATACAGAGATCTGAAGGAGTTCTATCCAAACCTTCCTTCTCCAGGGTTACCCACTGTTCCTAAAGTTAATATGTCTTATTTCCATGTATATTCTTGTACGTTTATGTACTCTCACTAGATACACAAATAACAATAAACAGTATATGTTATATTGTTTTAAAACTCTACACAGTTGCGTAATACTGTGTGCATCTATCCTTTGGCAATTTGTTTTTTTCACTCAACATTATGTATTTGAGATGTATCCATGTTGATAAGAAAAGATCTAATTCACTCATTTTTACCAGGGGATAGTATTTCATTGCATGAATAAACCATATTTTATCCATTTCCCTACAAAAGTACAGCTGGATTGTTCTACTTATTGTTATTTTTTAAGAATTGCTATCATCATCTTTGTTAGATGTTTGCTTAGGAAATTGCCCCTAGTTAAGAATTCAGCTCAACAAAAATTCAGGTTGTGGAAGAAAATAACCCTAGAATGAAAAACCCACCCATATCACACTGACCCAGTCTTTTTTCCATAAGAGTTGAGAAAGCTACATTTTCTTCAAAACAAAAAACTCTACAATAAAAGAGTAAGTCTGCAAGATCCAACCCCCCCCCAAAGTACTCATTACCTTGCTGATTTGAATATTTGTGCTCTATCCACATGGATCAATTAATTCACCTATCTAACCAATTGCTCATCTGTTCTATCAGTTGTGTGATACAGGCAAATATCAGGACAAAATGTGAAGATAGCACCATTACATCTATAGAGGAATGGCAGGTGGGAATAGGAAACTAAATGCAGCGCTAAAAAGAATCAAGTCCAAGTTGGCTGCTTTAATTTGTGGTTCTCATGCCTGTTCTTAAGGACTGATATCCTGTTAAACCTACTGCTTTCATATAACTGATGACTGAATTACCTGGTCATCAATGAAGCATTTAAAAAAAAAAGTGCTAAAAAATAAAACTAAGTCTACCAGAATTATGTATATCTCTAACACAACCAGAATATGTGGTAGGTTTAATTTCACAAAGTAAAATCCTCACAGCATTCCCCTGAGTGTCTTGAGAAATGGGCTCAACCTCACACTTTATTAAAGCAAGGCTTCTTTTACACCAACTCAAAAAGCACCACTTGTTACTTCCTTCATAGTTTTTCAACCCACTCCTTACCTTGTCTCATGTTAATAAAGAATTACAAAAGGTTTTTACAAGTCAGTCATATTCTTTGGAAATACTTTTAGAATGGACCTAGCAATACTACACTAAACCCATGTTTTTCATGAAGAGGTAGAGGATAGTATTCTTTCCATCTAATTATATGAAAAAAATCAGTTTTCAGTGAGGTTCATATCATATCTTTTGCTTCTTTAACAGTCAAAATGTCCAAAGTAAGTCAATGATGACCTAAATTCTGTAAGGCTGAAATCTGGAGAGAGGGGATTCCAGTTCACATTATATGAATCAATTTTAAAAATAAGGGGCTTACATAATGCCACTCAAATTCTCCCTCTCAAATTACTTGCTTGGTACTTTATTTTCTGCATCATTATCTTTTCAAATTTTAATAATGTGAAACAGCTTTTAACATTTCTCCTTATAACTATGAATCTTACATCTGCCAATACTAGTCACAGTTTGCAAACTAAGTAATTAAACTAGGTATAGATTCCATCAGCATTTTCCCCGTTAGAAGGCTCTAATGGAACACCAAAGTTACTACAGACCAACTTGAAATCATATTTTCTCTAAATATACCCCTGCATCATAAAACTATCTGGAAACTAACCCTTGATACTAAAAACTATAGCTCTTTTCTAAAAGAAAAAATTCAGTTCTCTTTCACATCATTTAGAAAACAGTAAGTAAGTGGGTCATGGTGTAGTGGAAAAGAAAATGACATAAAATGGCTAATATGTATTGAATATTTACATACAATGCCAAGTTCAGTAAAGAAGAAAAAAAAATATAATACATGAACCATAACATGTAAAGGTACTGTTACGAAGAAAGTATTTTTATCCCCAGTTTAAAGATAAGGATATTCAGACAGATGAGTAACTTGCCCAAACTCAAAGATGTAAGTTGTTGAGGCTCCAGGTACGCCCAGGTCTAAAGCCTAGGATCTTCATCATTATGCTTGTATTATTAAGATTAAAACACTGTAATGTACTGCAAAAACAAATTTTCCACTCTTTTAAATTCTTAAAGTATTCACTAACTCAGAGGTCAAGTGGCCACTCCAAATCATCCCTATCTATGATAAACTGAAAAGATACTGGACCAACAGGTTTGCTGAATTTCTGTACTTGTTCAAAACAAACACACATCACACAATTTTATTTTTTTAAAGCCTTTTAAAGAACATTTACAGCCATCAACAAATCCAGAAGGCAACAGACTAAGAATGACCGTTTGCTGCTGTCATTGTTCAGTCGCCCAGTCGTGTCCAACTCTTTGCGACCCCATGGACTGCAGCACGCCATGCCTCCCTGAGCCTTACCATCTCCCGAAATTTGCCCAAGTTCATGTCCATTGAATCGGTGATGCCATGGACAAATGGTAAGCATGTGTATTCAACAGTTATTTCCTTTTCCATTCTAAATCCAAAAGAGAATACCGTACTTGGATAAGCCACTTCAGCCCGTGTGTTTTCCCTCTTCCCTCATCAACAAAGCCCTAGGCAATACACCACCACTTTAGCCAAACATACACTGAGGACCAACACCAGCGTCAGGACCATTTCCTCACGAAAACCCCGGTGTTATTTTCCTGCCTTCACTTGTCAAAAGAACTTACCACCCTCTGCTGGATCACTTGACACGCCAAAGGACTAACCTAAACTCCTAATTCTTAATATCACAGTCATTTTCTTTTTCCACGACCGCCTTTTCAAGTCAGCGAAACCCTTTTGGTCCACTGTCCACCGTGAGCTGCATCCAGGGGCAACCCCTCCCGGGACACTCACCAAGGTTCGCGGCCGGGGACCCGAGTTTATCTGGTCGGCGCCAAGAGTGGGCATTCAATAAATCCTCCAGAATGAATGGCTGGAAGGCAGCGTGGGTGGAGGCGGGAAGGGGGGACGCGAAGAATTTCAGGAGGTTGAGGTCTCCGCAGTGGCGCGCCGTCTGAGGAGGGAGGAACCGGGGCGACTGGGAGAACCTGGGGCCGTTGGGTGCTCCTCGACAGGCAGGCGCAGCGGGTCGGACGCTGGCTTGGGAAGACGGGGGCGCCGTCTCCGCGGATCCCCGCAGAGCGCTCCTGGGCCTCGGCCTGCGCCTCCGCCTTTCTCTCGGACCCCGGCCGCCCTCACGCTGGAGGCCCCGGCCGGTCAGCCTTCCGAAGCCACGGGCCAAGCCGGGCCCCGCGCTCGCTCACCTGACGCTCCCCCCGCGGCACCGCGGTCTGCATCCGGCGCGAGCCCAGCAGCTCGGCGGGCCGTGAGATCAGCTGATTCACGGGGGGCGGGGCTTCTCGGCTGGGGCTGGGCGGCCTGCGAGTCTGCAGGCGGGAGGAGATCACCCTCCGAGGAGGTGGGGTCAGATGCCAACGGCGTCTGGTAGGGATCAAAATTACTCAAGGGGCGGTGGGCACCGCGGGCAACGTCCCCGGGGGTACTTGCCTCTCCCTTAAGGCCAGGCAGAACCACCCCTCCTGAGATGCACTTGGGCAGTGACGTAACGTGGCGTCGCCGCAGCCTAACTACCCGAGCGCTTCCATGGTGACAGACAACTAGGAGGGTTGTCGGGAGCCGTGGTCATTTTGTTGCTACCTCAAACTGCTCAGGTCCGAAGGGTAAGCGCTACATTTGAAGGCGAAGAGGCTAAAATGTGAAATGTATTCAGACTGCTTTGATGGACTGTACCTACCCTAACGGGAGCCGCTTGCTCCCGCGAGAATGACGTCATCGCCATGCGGCGCGGGTGGACGCTAGTGTTCTTACTGTGTTTATGCTGTTATTTATTTAGACTCCAAAGGATGGAGTCTGGTCGGAGGGAATGAGTTGGTCTCTCCTATGATTCCCACTGGGCTCTCCAGTGTACAGTCTTAGTAAAGCCAGTCTGTTTGCCCTGCACACATTTTCACGACCGTCTGCTTCTTGCAGTCACCACCCCACCACGACTCAACTAGAGCCCCCTAAGTCCCCTCGTGAAGATTTTCCGGAGACGCCACTCTGGGCAGAGAGTGGATGCAAACTCTACGGCTAGGCAGTGTGCCATCGCTGGACCTGCAAACCTGTATTCAGACCATCAGCGAGAGATGTGCAATCAGGGTCTCACCGTCCTGTGCATAAATGGTCTGTTGCGTTCACCAGCATCTTCAACTCAGTGACCTCCTTGATCCTCCATCACCTGCAAAACCGTTCAGTTCAGTTCAGTCGCTCAGTCGTGTCCGACTCTGCGACCCCATAAATCGCAGCACGCCAGGCTGTCCATCACCAACTCCCGGAGTCCACCCAAACTCATGTCCATCGAGTCGGTGATGCCATCCAGCCATCTCATCCTCTGTCGTCCCCTTCTCCTCCTGCCCCCAATCCCTCCCAGCATCAGGGCCTCTTCCAATGAGTCAATTCTTCGCAAAACCGTTAGCCTGCAACAATTCAATCAAGCTTGTACACTCTTGCAGCAGTGCTGGAAAAAACATAACCCTGAGGATTCGTACCACTGCGAACCAAGGGTGTCCAACTTCAGTCAGGACTACCATGTGGCCGGGCAACCTTGATGAGCCCCAAACTGTCCTTAATATATTGCTACTCAGAATTTCTCCTGTCCTTATCTCCTGCTATTCCCAATTGTCACACTCTGCTAAGTTCTTACTGAGCTCTACCACCTACCCTTGCTGGTGCAACTTTTAAAAAATAAAAAAAGTTTGCTTCCTACATTTCTGAGGAAACTGAGACCAGTAAGGATGAATTTCCTTAGCTCCCAACTGCTACCTTTACAAAGACTACCTGCAGCCCCAGCCTTCCTTTCCTTCTCTCTCTTTCTCCTTAGAAGTGTTTTGTCCTCTCAAGGTTAATCCCTTCCAATCCCCTTAGAGGCTTGCTCAGTTACTTATCGCTTCCCTTTTGTGTATTTTCAATCTCCCTGTCCCTTGTTACCTTTATTCTTAAGGATATAAGCCTGCTCCTGCATATTCATCTTTAATTTCTTTTTCCTTTGTCCTCTGTTTTTACTTTCTGACCCCTCAATCTTCATCCCAATCTGCAATCTCTACTTTTTCAGGTCTAATGAAATCAGTAATTGCCTTCTAATTTTGAAAACTAAAGATACAGTCAAAGAATGGAACCATTTTATGCAACCATTTGAAAGAAAGAAAATGTTTTGTATGTACTGATGTGGAATGTTCTGGAAGTTAGGTTAAGAGAAAAAATGCTAGAGGCTGAATCATGTGAATTGTATTCTACTAATTGCATACATTAGAAGAGAGAGAGAGAGGATAAATATCCATGTCTTTGTATATTCATATTTTGGCTTTTAAAGGATGCATTAAGGTGACTGACACTGGGAAGGAGAATTGGGAACAAAGGTAGGGAAAAAACTCACTTTTCACTCTATGCCATTTCGCATTGTTTGAACTTGTAACTTTACAAATGTAGATTAAACATGCTTTTTTAAACTTATTTTTAAGGCTTTTAAATCTAAAAAAAAAAACGGAGTATAATTTTCATTCTTATCTTCCTTTCCCTCTTTTCTTAACCTCTGGGACACATTCCTTCTGGGCTTTTCTCCTACCTCTTAGACCTTTCCTTTACCTTTTGAGACTCTCACTTGTCCCTTAAGTACATGGACTAAGTAAATATTTGTTGTACATGTATTATGTGCCAGGCACTGCTCTAGGCACTACAGAGTCAATGAACAAACAGATGAGTCCCTTCTCTCATGGAACTTGCACTCTGTGGTGTGGAAGACAGTTTCCAGCGGTGGCAGCCATCAGTTTCTCCCTTCGTGTATACAAATGCCACTCTTGACATCAAGAGATGGAGTCTGTTTTCTCTTCCCCTGAATATGGGCTAGGCTTATGTTTTCTTCCCCAACTAATGTGACAGAAATGAAGATCTGATTCTTCTGAATGAAGGCCTTCTAAAGAGCTGTATATTTATTTAGTCCATGTATTTAAGGGACAAGTGAAAGAGTCTGAAAAGGTTAAGGAAAGGTCTAAGAAGTAAGAGGAAAGTCCAGAAGGAATGTATCCCAGAAGTTAAGAAAAGAGGGAAAGGAAGATAAGAGTGAAAATTATCCTCCTAAAAATAAGTTTTAAAAAGCATATCTAATCTACATTTGTAAAGTTACAAGTTAAACAGTGTGATATGGCATAAAGAGAAAATTGAATTTTTTCCCTACCTTTGTTCCCAGTTCTCCCCAGTGTCAGGCGCTTTAATGCAACTGAGTGAGTGACACCAGCCACTGTCAAGGGGAGCGTATGTAACAGCCCAGTTAAGCCCTGCATGAGTTTCTGAACCAAAGTTTCCAAGAAATAGTAACATTGCTTCAAGCTGGTAAGCCTGGGATGGTTGATTACACCACAATAACTGAAACATATGGGAAGAGTGAGAGATAATAAATAAATACAGTGGTGACTGGGGCTACAAAGAGGCAAAATAGTGGAGTAGCTAAAAGCACAGGCTGGAGCCAAACAGCCTGGGTTCAAATCTCAGCTCTTTGGACCTCTGTTTCTTCATCCATAAAACAAAGATAGTGGGACTTCGATAGTGGTCCAAATGGTTAAGAATCTGCCTTGCAATGCAAGGGATGCAGGTTCAATCCCTGATCCAGGAAGATCTCATGTGCCCTGGAGCAACTAAACCTGTGGGCCACAACTACCGAGCCTGTGCTCTAGAACCCGAGAGCTGCAACTGCTGAGCCCTCGCGCCACAACTAGACAATCCATGCACGCATGTGTGGTCAGTCATGTCCAACTCTTTGTGACCCATGGACTGTGGCTCCTCTGTTCATGCGATCATCCTAGCAAGAAAACTGGAGTGGGTTGCCATTTCCCCCTTCAGGGGATCTTTCCGACCCAGGACTTGAACCTGCATCTCCTGTGTCTCTTGCATTGGGAGGCAGAAATGGCAACCCACTCCAGTATTTTACCTGGAAAATCCCATGGACAGAGGAGTCTGGCAGGCTAGAGTCCTTGGGGTCTGAAAAGAGGTGGACACAACTGAGCGACTAAACAACAAAAGATGAGACTATGCAAGAATTTGGGCTCATAGAATTCCCTGAAAATTTCTAACTGTGTGAAATCCTGTTCTGCCCCTTTTTCCTAGTGCTGAGTGCTTCATTCCTGATCTCCTCCCTGGACTCCCTTTCAGGGTAGATCGATAAGATCAGGTAAATAATGATCTGAAAGTAGAGGCGGATCCTCTGGGCTGGGGAAACAATGGAAAGGACTTCAGGTTTATCTGAATGAGCAACCACTGTGGCTTTGAGCAGAGGGTGCTGTAATCTGGCGTCTGTTTTAAAGGAATGACTTCCACTCTGTGATCATAGTGATCATGGTATAGTAGTTTAAGAGCAGAAGCAGGAAGAGAGCAGTTAGAGGCTATTGCAACATATAGCCAGTATGCACTAGGCACTGGTTGCAAGACCCCTGTGGGTACCAAAATCTGCAGATACTCAAGCCCCTTATAGAAAGTGATGTATTATTTACATATAACCTATGCACATCCTCCCGTATACTTTAAATCATCTCTAGATTACTTATAATAACTCATACAATGTAAATGTTATGTAAATAATTGCCTGGCACAGCAAATTCAAGTTTTTCTTATTGGGACTTTCTGGATTTTTTTCCCAAATATTTTCAACTTATGGTTGGTTGAATCCATGGATGCAGAGCCCACAGACACAGGAGGATTAAGGCAAACAGTTATGATATCTTGGCTAGATTGGCAGTGGAAGAGAAGGTGAAAAGAAGTTGGATTTTGAAAGTGGAGTCATGACTATTTGCTCATGGATTAGACATGAGCTTTGAGATAAAAAGAGGAGTTAAGGTCTGATTTGGGCTTCCCTCGTAGCTCAGTTGGTAAAGAATCTGCCTGCAAGGCAGGAGACCCAGGTTCAATTCCTGTGTCGGGAAGATCCCCTGGAGAAGGAAATGGCAACCCACTCCAGTATTCTTACCTGGAGAATTCCATGGACAGAGGAGCCTGGGAGGCTCCAGACCATGGTGTCTCAGGCGTCAGACACAATTTAGTGACTAAACCACCACCACGGTCTGAGTTATTGGTAAAAATGCACTATTGTTTACTGAGATGGGAAAGACTGGAGAAAAGAGTATGTCTGGGAATATAGGGAGAAAGTACCAAATATTCTTTTTTTTTTTTTTTTTTACAGATTATATGGCTTATAAACATCTGAATGGAAATGCCAGGTAGACAATTACAGATACAGGTCTTGTGCTGGGAGAAAGATTACGGCTGGAGATAAAATTTAGGAAGCTGTCCATGGAAAAGATAAGCAGCCTTAGGTCCAAACTCTATCTAGAGATTAACAAGATAGGGAGAATCTAGCCCAGAATCCTGTGAGTTTCTTTGAGAGGAGAAATAGAAAGAAGGCAAAAATATCTAGCACAGAGGGATTGTTGTCATTGTCTCTGTTCAGTTGCTCAGTTATCTCTGACTGCTTGCAACCCCGTGGACTGCAGCACACCAGGCTCCTCTGTCCCCCACTATCTCCTGGAGCTTTCTCAAACATGTCCATTGAGTTGGTGATGCCATCCAACCATCTCATCCTCTGTCGTCCCCTTCTCCTCCCACCTTCAATCTTTCCCAGCATCAGGGTCTTTTCCAGTGCGTCAGTACTTCGCATCAGGTGGCCAAAGTATTGGGGTTTCAGCTTCGGCATCAGTCCTTCCAATGAATATTCAGGACTGATTTCCTTTGGGATTGACTGGTTTGAACTTGCTGTCCAAGAGACTCTCAAGACTCTTCTCCAACACCACAATTTGAAAGCATCAGCTCTTCTGCATTCAGCCTTCTTTATGACCCAACTTTCATATACCATACCATACCATACCATATGGAAAAACCATAGCTTTGATTGTATGGACCTTTGTCAGCAAACTAATGTCTCTGTTTTTAATACGCTGTCTAAGTTTGTCATGGGGCTTTCCAGGTTGCTCAGCAGTAAAGAATCCACCTGTGAAGCAGAAGACGCAGGAGGCCCCGAATTCAATCTGTGGGTTGGGAAGGAGGGCATGGCAATCCACTCCAGCACTCTTGCCTAGAGAATCCCATGGACAGAAGAGTCTGGCAGGCTGCAGGCCGTAGGGTCACAAAGAGTGGGACATGGCTGAAGCAGCTGAGCACTAGGTTCGTCATAGCTTTATTTATGTCTATCATAGGTTTTTGTGGTTTTTGAAGATAAAATACACATAGAAAGCACTTTGCAACTTTTACATTCTAAAATATATTTTATTGTAATAGTATTTAAATTAGTCCAAATATCATTACCTTCCAGTGGGCACGTCACCCACCTCATGAACACACACATTCACACACTCATCCATCGATTGCTTCAGGGCAGGTAAACCACTGCCTTCAATCCTTTTGCCCTTTGAGCCCAGAAGGGGCTTATCTTGTATGACTTTTGTTGATAGAAAAATTAATCAATAGCCAATCTAAGAAAGAAATAGAAAATTTTATTTGAGCCAATCTGAGTATTATAACCTGGGAGAGAGTCTTTGAGAAAGTTCTGAAGAGTGTTCCACCCATTCAAGTTGAGACAAAGGATTATATTATATACACCAAATGTTGTTGACAGTTTACACAATCCAGATCTACATGTACAAAGTGAGTAGTGGGTCATAGATTGTCACAGCCCCTTGCAATACTTAGAAGGAAGATTATTTCCTTAGGAGTTGTGACCATTAATGAGATTTAGAAGAAACGGTATCTTCTAAGGAGGTCTGGCTAATGCAGAAGTACAATACATACTAAAGGGGATGGAGGAGGGCCAAATGAGCAAAGAAAAATTTTATATTTTAGTTTTTCTCATCTTGCCATCAAATAGGAATTTTATTTTGTCACTTTTAAAGAGAGGAAAGTAGGAGAATCATGCCTCAATTCTTCCCAGTGGTCAGTCAGAGAACAGGAACAAGAGCCCATGTCAGTCAGGTTAGCTGGCCAAAGAGGCAACCACTTATATCACTTTCAATGAACTTCACTTCAACAAATTGTTAAATTGCTAGATCTCAAGAAACAATATTACTGAACAATTATTAAGTTTAAGGCATTGTAGCTAGTCTCTAGAGAATTAAAAAATAAGAAAAATATTGTCTGGGACCTTGAAATCTAACAAGAGAGACCTATGGGCTTGCAAATTAGTGTAACACATGCCATGCTAAAAGAATTTATGTTTATAAGTAGATTCAACTCAGGTTTTGTATTACAGTACTAAATCTGTGATGATATCTAGAAAGATGTGTTTGGATGTGTTTTCTTTTTTATCCTTATAGGATCAGTTTCTTTCCAATAGGAAATCTGGGTTTGCTATCATATCAACAATTTGCTTTTTTAGTGCTTAGGTTTTGGGTATCTATTCTTTACCTTAATATCACATTCCCTTCCAGCTACTACCCAGTTTTCTATTCCACTTCACAACAAAACTTCTTGAAGGAGATGTACCTGCTACCACATCTCCTATTCTTTCTTTAACTCACCCTTGATAGAACCTCTGTCTATTGTTCCACTGAACCTACTCCTGTCAATGTCTACTGAAAGAAAAATGCACAGCATAAAAGTTGTGAGGTAAGGTTTATTCAGGAACCTTTCTGAGGACAACAGCCTGAAAGTCAGCCTCTCAGATAGCTCTGAGGAACTGCTCTGAAGAGGTAAAGGAGGAGCCAGTATATACATATATTAACTTTTTTTTTTTTTTTTTTTTTGGCTAGGAAAAACATGGAGTCAAGCATCGAAAGACTACTGCCAACCACAAAGAACAGATATCTGAAGTTAATGATTTTATTTAGTGCTTTTCTGTTTATATAGTCATGTATGGGTGTGAGAGTTGGACTGTAAAGAAAGCTGAGTGCCAAAGAATTGATGTTTTTGAACTGTGGTGTTGGGGAAGACTCTTGAAAGTCCCTTGGACTGCAAGGATATCAAACCAGTCAACTCTAAAGGAAATCAACCCTGACTATTCATTGGAAGGAATGATGCTGAAGCTCCAATACTTTTGGCCATCTGATGCAAGAAGCCAATTCATTGGAAAAGACTCTGATGCTGGGAAAGATTGAGGACAGAAGGAGAAGGGGGAGACAGAGGATGAGATTGTTTGATGGCATCACCAACTCAATGGACGTGAGTTTGAGCAAACTCCAGAAGATGGTAAAGGCCAGGGAAGCCTGGCGTGCTGCAGTCCATGGGGTTGCAAGGAGTCAGACAAGATACACATGAAGGAATTGAAGCCCACTGACTTGTCCAAGTGAACCCAACAACTCTAAGTGGCAGAGGGACTCAAACCCACGTCTCCTAATCTAGATCTCCAAACTCCAAGTTCTTTGTTTTGACCCCTACTTCAACTCTTACTGGACCAATATGTTGGATACAGAGTTCTGAACTAAGATTAGAAAGTTGGGTTCTAAAAGAGGATGATAGAGGATGACAGAGAAGAAGTAACAGAGTCAGTGAAGGCCACTATTAGAAACTGAGAAGAACACTCATGGGAGGGCAGGCTGCAGGGACTTGTCTCAGAGTGGGATCAGTATGAACATAAAATAAACCCTGATCTTAGGCTCCCATCCCCTATATGTATGAGAACATGGGTGCGTGTGGCGGTACAGTCACACACATTTGTACATGTTATTAATATAACTACCATTTAATAGGAATCTGAAAGTTCACACCCTCAAGAATATACTTTTAAACTTGTTAGGAAAACATTAAAAATAGTGATTAGAATGTTCAGACAATCAGTGATTCAGGAACTCATCCTTGAAAGAGATGGGAGTTGGGTAGGGAGAATCAAGGAATCAAGGGAAGGTTTAGAGAGAGAAGATAGAACCTCAGCCACGATTTGGAGGATGGGCATGCACAGGGGAAGGAAGAATGTGTCAGATGGGAGACACATGAAAGAAGGTCTGTTGCACATTGAAGCTATAGGTGTGGCTACAGTAGGGGATGACTGGGAAATAGTGATGGGTGGAGCAGGATATGAGTCAGGTTGTCTAAAGCCAAACTGAAGAATTTAGACTTGATTTTATAGGTAACTAAGGGTCTATGGCTTCCCTGGTGGCTCAGACGGTAAAGCGTCTGCCTGCAATGCAGGAGACCCAAGTTCAGTTCCTGCATTGGGAAGATTCCCCTGGAAAAGGAAATGGCAACCCACTCTAGCACTCTTGCCTGGAAAATTCCATGGACAGAGAAGCCTGGTAGGCTACAGTCCATAGGATCGCACACTACTGAGCGACTTCACTTTGTACTTTTGTACTAACAGTCTATGAGGAATTTTAAAAGTATACCACAGGAACATCTACTGAACCTTCAAAGAAAAGTTGTAGCCTGTGTTTCTTACTTTACTTAACCATTAAAATAGAGGGTATGTGTGTGCATGTTATACCTTTTATTCTTACTGAATTATATTACATTTCTCTTCCAGGTCTTCCCAGGTGGTGCTAGTGGTAAAGAACCCACCTGACAATGCAGGAGACATAGGAGATGTGAGTTCGATCCCTGGGTCAGGAAGATCTCCCAGATTAGGGCTTGGCAACCTACTCCAGTATCCTTGCCTGGAAAATCCTGTGGACAGAGGAACCTGGTGGGCTGCAGTCCAGAGGGTCTCAAAGAGCCAGACACGACTGAAGCACTTTAGCATGCACACGTTCTCTCCCAAGTTCCATAGTTTAAAACGACTTGTGTTTAGCTGCTCAGTCGTATTTGACTCTGTGACCCCATGGTCTGTAGCCCACCAGACTCTTCTGTCCACGGGGATTCTCCAGGCAAGAACACTGGAGTGGGTTGCCATGCCCTCCTCCAGGGGATCTTACCCACTCGGGATCGAACCCACGTCTCTCACACTGCAGGTGGATTCTTTGCTGTCTGATCCACCAGGGAAGCCCTAAAACAACTTAGACCTTTGTTTTTTGAAATGCATCCTGAGATTCTAAGTGGCTGAGACTTTAAAGGGTCACCCAACTCTCTTTGACATCTGGGAGCATTTTACTCTATGGCCAAAATGCATGTAAGAAGATAATGACTGAAATGAGGAGCTAAGTCCTGCTGATGACGTACTATAAGTTGGGGGAATGGTTTAAAAAGAAATGCTTCTACTCATCTTGTACCAAAAATAATCAGTGAGTTAAATGACTAACCAGCAGATGTAGGTAAGCAGATGCTAAGTTGTTATTTTTAAAGTGGAAACACATAGCTGTATGAGACTTGTTGAGACATATATTGATAAGTCCCGTATTATGACGTAGAAGTGACCATTAGAACAAACGTAATAAAAAGGAGCTTCCCAGGTGGCACTAGTGGTAAAGAAGTTTCAGTCCCTGAGTTGGGAAGATCTTCTGGAACAGGAAATGGAAATCCACTCCAGTATTCTTGCCTGGAGAATCCCATGGGCAGAGGTGCCTGGAAGGGTATAGCCCTTAGAGTCAAAAAGAGTTAGACAGAACTGAAGTGACTTAGCATACACAGTGCATTGTAATTTAAAGGTATTTATATTTAAATGAAATGTTTTTTCTGGATCTGAGTTATTTTTATGTAATATGTGCCTAATAATGTTATACTTTTCTCTTTTATTCTTCCCTTGTTTCAGATTCTTGACAAAACCCATTCTACTGAGGTATCTGAGTCTTCTGATCTCAAGCTGGGCCGCACAAGTCACTGTTTTTCTTAAAAGTAAAGAGCAGTAGTCTGAGTTAAAAGGCATCCTTTGTTGGTGTGTATTACAAAGTGAAACTTGTAAATTGTTACAAATATTTAAAGAAAGCATTTAGGGCCCAACTTACAAAAAACATCATCTCAAATATTTATTTGCAAGTGAGTTCTTTGAAACTTAGAACTTGGCCTTCTCATAGTCATGGTGAGGTAAATAATGGATTAGTTCCTGGGCTAATCTACAAGTGTTATCTGATCTATGATGTCATTCAAATAATGTGCATTTGCAATTAAAAACGTACCCATAAGCAATACTTCTGCAATGCTTTACAATTTAAAAAATGAGAAAGAAAACCCCTCCGTATTGAGTGAGCAATTTTTCATGAATGCTGGTACTTAAAGAAAGGTGGGTTTTAAGGGTCAAGCATAAAAAGTTGGTTAGAAGTTGTGGAGTTCTGGGGGAGGAGCTAAGATGGTGGAGGAATAGGACAGGGAGACCACTTTCTCTGCTACAAATTCATTGAAAGAACACTTGAATGCTGAGAAAACTCCATAAAACAACTTCTGACCACTAGCAGAGGACATCAGGCGCCCATAAAATCAGCCCATCGCCTTCAAAAGGAGGTAGGACAAAATATAAAAGATAAAAAGAGAGACAAAAGAGCTGGGGACGGAGACCCGTCCCAGGAAGGAAGTCATAATAGAGGAAGTTTCCAAACACCAGGAAACCCCCTCACTGGCGGGTCTGGGGGAAGTTTTCAAATCTCGGAGGGCAACCTACTGGGAGGAAAAATAAATAAAACCCACAGATAACATGCCTAAAAGCAACTCCCAGCAGAAAAGTACCCCAGACGCCCGCATCCACCACCAGCAAGTGGAGGCTGAATGGAGAGGAGCGGGTGGCATTGCTCAGGGTAAGGACCGGGCCTGAGTGCCCTGAGGGCAATTGGAGGGAGCTAACATGAGATAGCAACTTAAACTGTGGGATAGCAAGAGAGAGAGAGAAAATGAACCGGCCCGAACACACTGTGGGCCCATTCGCAGAACAAAGGAAGGACTAAGCAATCCCAGAGAAGAGCTAGCCGGCAGCGGACCAGCCCATCCCCGGCGGAGGCAGGAGGCAGGGGGGAGGGGAAGGGGCAAACTCGGCCCCAGAGACGGCACCCCCTACCAAACTGCAAACAGGCCTCCAGTTTCTAACCAAAGACTTCCTGAGATTCTGGATGGTCAACATCCGCCGGGAGGGTCACGGCTGGAGACCAGCTCCCCAGAACAGACACAAGGCGCACTCACCCAACTGGCACGCAGAAACTGAGGCTGGGACCGCAGAGGGGAGAAGGCGCACCGCACCCGGGGAGAGTGCGCCCATCAAGCTCCTGGCTGCCTGAGCTGCTCGGGCGGGGAAGGCACAAAACGCAGGCTCAACTGAGTCCGCGCTTTTGTGGAGAACCCGAAAACTGGGACCGCACGCCACTCAGGGCCTGCTCCCTGGAGAGCAGCCTGGAGCCTAAGCAGTGTAGACGGGGAAAGCACACACCCATGAGCGGGGGCAAACCCAGTGTGGCCTGAACACTGCGAGTCCTCCCCACAAAGGCCAGTGACATTTGTCTGCAGCACGCCTCCCTCCCTGCAGCACGACTGAACTAGCGAACCTAAACAAGAGACCACCTCTGCCCGCCTGTGTCAGGGCGGAAATTAGACACTGAAGAAACCGGCAAACAGAAGCCAAATAAACAAAGGGAACCGCTTCAGAAGGGACCGGTGCAACAGATTAAACTCCCTGTAGGTAACACCGACTACACTGGAAGGGGCCTATAGATATTGAGACGTGTAATCTGGAACAAGGAGCTATCTGAAACTGAACTGAACCCACACTGACCGCAACAGCTCCAGAGAAATTCCTAGATATATTTTAACTTTTTTGTTTGTTGGTTGGTTTAATTAAAAAAAAAATTTTTTTCTTTTTTTTTTTTAATTTTTTCTCTTTTCTTTTAAAATTCCCTATTACTCCTCTATTACTCCTTAACTTTCATTTTCATTTTCATATATTTTTACTATTTTTTTAATTAAATTTTTTTTCTTTTTTTTCTCTTATTTTCTTTTAAAATCCTCTATTACTCCTCTATTACTCCTTAATTTTCATTTTCATTTCACTATAACCTTGCAAAAAAAAAGAGGCCCTATTTTTAAACCAAACTTCATATATATTTGTTAAATTTTTTGTTTTTGTTTTTGTTTTTAATATTGTATTTTTAAGAGTCTAACCTCTACTCTAGATTTTTAATCTTTGTTTTTCAGTATTTGATATCAATTTTGGACATTTAAGAATCCAATATTCAGTACCCATTTTTACTCAGGAGTGTGTTGATTATTCTCTCCCACTTTTGACTCTCCTTTTTTCTACCTCAGAACACCTCTATTTCCTCCCTCCCCTTCTCTTCCCAATCCAATTCTGTGAATCTCTGTGGGTGTCTGGGCTACGGAGAACACTAGGGAACAGAGAACTGCGTAGATCTGTCTCTCTCCTCTTGAGTCCCCCTTTTTCTCCTCCTGCTCATCTCTATCTCCCTCCTCCCTCTCCTCTTCTTCATGTAACTCTGTGAACCTCTCTGGGTGTCCCTCACTGTGGAGAATCTTTTCACCATTAACCTAGAAGTTTTATTATCAGTGCTGTATAGTTGGAGAAGTCTTGAGGCTACTGGAATAATAAGACTGAAATCCAGAGGCAGGAGACTTAAGCCCAAAACCTGAGAACATCAGAGAACTCCTGACTACAGGGAACATTAAGTAATAAGACAGCATCCAAAAGCCTCCATACCTACACTGAAACCAACCACCACCCAAAAGCCAATAAGATCCAGAGCAAGACATACCATGCAAATTCCCCAACAATGCAGGAACATAGCCCTGAGCATCAACATACAGGCTGCCCGAAGTCACACCTAACACATAGACCCATCTCAAAACTCACTACTGAACACTCCATTGCACTCCAAAGAGAAGAAATCCAGTTCCACGCACCAGAACACTGATGCAAGCTTCCCTAACCAGGAAACCTTGACAAGCCAATCGTCCAACCCCACCCACTGGGAGAAAACTCCACAATAAAAAGGAACCACAGACCACCAGAATACAGAAAGGCCACTCCAGACACAGCAATCTAAACAAGAAGAAAAAGCAGAGAAATACCCCGCGGGTAAAGGAACATGAAAAATGCCCACAAAGTCAAACAAAAGAGTAGGAGATAGGGAATCTACCTGAAAAAGAATTTAGAATAATGATAATAAAAATGATCCAGAATCTTGAAAACAAAACTGAATTACAGATAAACAGCCTGGAGACAAAGATTGAGAAGATGCAAGAAATGTTTAATAAGGACCTAGAAGAAATAAAAAAGAGTCAATTAAAAATGAATAATGCAATAAATGAGATAAAAAATACTCTGGAGGGAGCCAACAGTAGAATAACAGAGGCAGAATATAGGATAAGTGAGGTAGAAGATAAAATGGTGGAAATAAATGAAACAGAGAGGAAAAAATAATCAAATGAAATGAGGACAACCTCAGGGACCTCTGGGACAATGTGAAATGCCTCAACATTCAAATCATAGGAATCCCAGAAGAAGAAGACAAAAAGAAAGGCCATGAGAATATACTCGAGGAGATAATAGCTGAAAACTTCCCTAAAATGGGGAAGGAAATAGTTACACGGGTCCAAGAAACCCAGAGAGTCCCAAACAGAATAAACCCAAGGCAAAACACCCCAAGACACATATTAATCAAATTAACAAAGATCAAACACAAGGAACAAATATTAAAAGCAGCAAGGGAGAAACAACAAATAACACACAAAGGGATTCCCATAAGGATAACAGCTGATCTATCAATAGAAACCCTCCAGGCCAGAAGGGAATGGCAGGACATACTTAAAGTAATGAAAGAGAATAACCTACAACCTAGATTACTGTACCCAGCAAGGATCTCATTCAGATATGAAGGAGAATTCAAAAGCTTTACAGACAAGCAAAAGCTGAGAGAATTCAGCACCACCAAACCAGCTCTTCAACAAATGCTAAAGGAGCTTCTCTAGACAGGAAACACAGAAGGTTGTATAAACGTGAACCCAAAACAACAAAGTAAATGGCAACGGGACCATACCTATCAATAATTACCTTAAATGTAAATGGGTTGAATGCCCCAACCAAAAGACAAAGACTGGCTGAATGGATACAAAAACAAGACCCCTATATATGCTGTCTACAAGAGACCAACCTCAAAACAAGGGACACATACAGACTGAAAGTGAAGGGCTGGAAAAAAATATTTCACGCAAACGGAGACCAAAATAAAGCAGGAGTCGCAATACTCATATCAGATAAAATAGACTTTCAAATAAAGGCTGTGAAAAGAGACAAAGAAGGACACTACATAATGATCAAAGGATCAATCCAAGAAAAAGATATAAAAATTATAAATATATATGCACCCAAAATAGGAACACCGCAATATGTAAGGCAAATGCTAACGAGTATGAAAGGGGAAATTAACAGTAACACAATAATAGTGGGAGACTTTAATACCCCACCCACAACTATGGATAGATCAACTAAACAGAAAATTAACAAGGAAACACAAACTTTAAATGACACAATGGACCAGCTAGACCTAATTGATATCTATAGGACATTTCACCCCAAAACAATCAATTTCACCTTTTTCTCAAGTGCACACGGAACCTTCTCCACAATAGATCACATCCTGGGCCATAAATCTAGCCTTGGTAAATTCAAAAAAATTGAAATCATTCCAGTCATCTTTTCTGACCACAATGCAGTAAGACTAGATCTCAATTGCAGGAAAAAAATTGTTAAAAATTCAAACATATGGAGGCTAAATAACATGCTTCTGAATAACCAACAAATCATAGAAGAAATCAAAAAAGAAATCAAAATATGCATAGAAACAAATGAAAATGAAAACACAACAACCCCAAACCTATGGGACACTGTAAAAGCAGTGCTAAGGGGAAGGTTCATAGCATTACAGGCTTACCTCAAGAAACAAGAAAAAATTCAAATAAATAACCTAACTCTACACCTAAAGAAACCAGAGAAGGAAGAAATGAAGAACCCCAGGATTAGTAGAAGGAAAGAAATCTTAAAAAATTAGGGCAGAAATAAATGCAAAAGAAACTAAAGAGACCATAGCAAAAATCAAAAAAGCTAAAAGCTGTTTTTTTGAAAAAATAAACAAAATTGACAAACCGTTAGCAAGACTCATTAAGAAACAAAGGGATAAGAACCAAATTAACAAAATTAGAAATGAAAATAGAGAGATCACAACAGACAACACTGAAATACAAAGGATCATAAGAGACTACTACCAGCAGCTCTATGCCAATAAAATGGACAAATTCTTAGAAAAGTATAACTTTCCAAAACTGAACCAGGAAGAAATAGAAGATCTTAACAGACCCATCACAAGCACGGAAATCGAAACTGTAATCAGAAATCTTCCAACAAACAAAAGCCCAGGACCAGATGGCTTCACAGCTGAATTCTACCAAAAATTTAGAGAAGAGCTAACACCTATCTTACTCAAACTCTTCCAGAAAATTGCAGAAGAAGTTAAACTTCCAAACTCATTCTATGAGGCCACCATCACCCTAATTCCAAAACCAGACAAAGATGCCACAAAAAAAGAAAACTACAGGCCAATATCACTGATGAACATAGATGCAAAAATCCTTAACAAAATTCTAGCAAACAGAATCCAACAGCATATTAAAAAGATCATACATCATGACCAAGTGGGCTTTATCCCAGGAATGCAAGGATATTAAATATCCCAGGAATGTGGATATTAAATCCGCAAATCAATCAATGTAATACACCACATTAACAAATTGAAGGATAAAAACCATATGATTATCTAAATAGATGCAGAAAAAGCCTTTGACAAAATTCAACATCCATTTATGATTAAAACTCTCCAGAAAGCAGGCATAGAAGGAACATATCTCAACATAATAAAAGCTATATATGACAAACCCACAGCAAGCATTACCCTCAATGATGAAAAATTGAAAGCATTTCCCCTGAAATCAGGAACAAGACAAGGGTGCCCACTCTCACCACTACTATTCAACATAGTTTTGGAAGTTTTGGCCACAGCAATCAGAGCAGAAAAAGAAGTAAAAGGAATCCAGACAGGAAAACAAGAAGTGAAACTCTCACTGTTTGCAGATGACATGATCCTCTACATAGAAAACCCTAAAGACTCTATCAGAAAATTACTAGAGCTAATCAACGAATAGAGTAAAGTTGCAGGATATAAAATTAACACACAGAAATCCCTTGCATTCCTATACACTAACAATGAGAAAACAGAAAGAGAAATTAAGGAAACAATACCATTCACCATTGCAACAAAAAGAATAAAATACTTAGGAGTATATCTACCTAAAGAAACAAAAGACCTATACATAGAAAACTATAAAACACTGATGAAAGAAATCAAAGAGGACACAAACAGATGGAGAAATATACCGTGTTCATGGATTGGAAGAATCAATATTGTCAAAATGACTATACTACCCAAAGCAATCTATAGATTCAATGCAATCCCTATCAAGCTACCAACGGTAGTCTTCACAGAACTAGAACAAATAATTTCACAATTTGTATGGAAATACAAAAAACCTCAAATAGCCAAAGCATACTTGAGAAAGAATGGAACTGGAGGAATCAACCTGCCTGACTTCAGGCTCTACTACAAAGCCATAGTCATCAAGACAGTATGGTACTGACACAAAGACAGAAATATAGATCAATGGAACAAAATAGAAAGCCCAGAGATAAATCCACGTACCTATGGACACCTTATCTTCAACAAAGGAGGCAAGGATATACAATGGAAAAAAGACAACCTCTTTAACAAGTGGTGCTGGGAAAACTGGTCAACCACTTGTAAAAGAATGAAACTAGAACACTTTCTAACACCATACACAAAAATAAACTCAAAATGGATTAAAGATCTAAATGTAAGACCAGAAACTATAAAACTCCTAGAGGACAACATAGGCAAAACCCTCTCCGACATAAATCACAGCAGGATCCTCTATGACCCACCTCCAAGAATATTGGAAATAAAAGCAAAAATAAACAAATGGGACCTGATGAAATTTAAAAGCTTTTGCACACCAAAGGAAACTATAAACAAGGTGAAAAGACAGCCTTCAGAATGGGAGAAAATAATAGCAAATGAAGCAACAGACAAAGGATTAATCTCAAAAATATACAAGCAACTCCTGTAGCTCAATTCCAGAAAAATAAATGACTCAATCAAAAAATGGGCCAAGGAACTAAACAGACATTTCTCCAAAGAAGACATACAGATGGCTAACAAACACATGAAAAGATGCTCAACATCACTCATTATCAGAGAAATGCAAATCAAAACCACAATGAGGTACCATTACACGCCAGTCAGGATGGCTGCTATCCAAAAGTCTACAAGCAATAAATGCTGGAGAGGATGTGGAGAAAAGGGAACCCTCTTCCACTGTTGGTGGGAATGCAAACTAGTACAGCTGCTATGGAGAACAGTGTGGAGATTTCTTAAAAAACTGGAAATAGAACTGCCATATGACCCAGCAATCCCACTTCTGGGCATACACACTGAGGAAACCAGATCTGAAAGAGAGATGTGCACCCCAATGTTCATCGCAGCACTGTTTATAATAGCCAGGACATGAAAGCAACCTAGATGCCCATCAGCAGACGAATGGATAAGGAAGCTATGGTACATATACACTATGGAATATTACTCAGCCATTAAAAAGAATTCATTTGAATCAGTTCTAATGAGATGGATGAAACTGGAGCCCATTATACAGAGTGAAGTAAGCCAGAAAGATAAAGACCAATACAGTATACTAACGCATATATATGGAATTAAAAAGATGGTAACAATAACCGTATATGCAAAACAGAAAAAGAGACACAGATGTACGGCACAGACTTTTAGACTCTGTGGGAGAAGGCGAGGGTGGGATGTTCTGAGAGAACAGCATCAAAACAGGTATATTATCAAGGGTGAAACAGACCACCACAGCCCAGGTTGGATGCATGAGACAAGTGCTTGGGGCTGGTGCACTGGGAAGGCCCAGAGGGATGGGGTGGGGAGGGAGGTGGGAGAGGGGATCGGGATGGGGAATACATGTAAATCCATGGTTGATTCATGTCAATGTATGGCAAAAGCCACTACAGTATTGTAAAGTAATTAGCCTCCAACTAATAAAAATAAATGGGAAAAAAAAGTAAGAAAAAAAAAAAAGAAGAAGTTGTGGAGTTCTAGAATGGGAAGCAGCACCCCTGCCAGCCATATTGGAGCCTGGACAACAGGAAAAACCTGCACTCTTATTCAAACATGAATCAAAATATCCTCCCATATCTTATAATCAATTGGAAAAAGTTAATAAAGCCCTATAGTTTGGAAAAACATATATAGATGATGGATAGATAGATGAATGATAGGTATAAAATCTTGCATTGCCAATCTCTTGCATATCCCTGTCAATCAAACCTCATAAACCCACCCAACCTATTAGGGCTCCTGTTGGAGCCAAATATGGTGTACTCCATCCTAGTAACTGCTGGGCTTATGCATGTAATAAAGGCAGTTGGAAGATTAAGAAAAGCTTATGAACTAACTGGGTGAGGAAAGGAAATAATCTTTTTAAAGAAGGATGTGTACCCTATTGATACTATGCATGAAATAGTAATGAGAACTACTGTTTAGCTCAAGGAACCCTACTCAGTGCTCTGTGGTGACCTTAATGGGAAGGAAATCCAAAAAAAGAGGAAACATATGTGTGTGTATAACTGATTCACTCTACTATAGAGTAGAAACTAACCAATATTGTAAAGCAACTGTACTCCAATAAAAATAATTAATTAAGAAGATTTCTAAGCCTACAGCAAAAACAAAAAAGATGTGTGTAAATTTGAGAGAGATTACGAAAGTGGAATCACCTTGGCTGTGAAATGACAAAGTCCAAAGAAAATTGAGGTGAGTGTGTGGTGGAGGAGAGATTGGGGTTGGGGAGGGGCATTCTCTTGAGGAAAAAAGTTTGGAGGGAAGAAAAGTTCGTTTAACCTGTTTTCCATCCTGGCCACCTAGTGGTGCTGTTGGAACAGGGCTGGTTGCTTTCCAGAAAGAAGGACTAGAGGGGATCAGGCATCCTGGGATGGATGCAGGGAGAGGAAGTCTCAGACTCCGCCACGGAGTTTGTGGGCATCAGAAACTGACCACTCAGGTTTCTGTAAGTTGTGTTTATCTGTATTTACAGAACCATAATATACACATATTTTAAAGCGATAGTAAATTGCAGGAGAGGGTTTCAAGCATTTCTAAAACTAGTAATTTTAGTACTGTGGAGGGTGCTGTGCTTCAGCATGAAAAATGATGGGTTCTAAGGCTAGACCATTCTATTCTGACAGAGCAAGAAACTTTAGGGCAGTGTTAAAGAAGGTTACGAGAACATTTTAATCCATTTCACAGACATTAACAGTGATGAGCTATATAAAATTACCATTATTCTTTAATCAGCAGCATGAGCACTTCTGTAGTGGACTAGTTGTTCTGGTGTTACACTGACATTGTGAGGGGCTACTGGGAGGAGCTGCAGAAGGCTGTGGAGGCTACAGGAGGAAGACATCTCGGGCTCTGCTTTCAAGGGTGCATGTTTCCTGTCAGAGGGGAAGTTCTTTCACCTGGTTTAGGGTACCCTTCTGGATACCAGGAAGCATAATTCCCTCCGTGTACAAGAGAACAGTGTGATGAGTTGATGGGCCCCCTGTGTGTCAGGGAAAAGCATACCCATACCACCTGGGTGCTTACTGTGTGGAGAGGTAATTAAGCGCATGGATCCTAGAATCAATACCAGTGTGTTTAAATTCTAATTCTGACACTTATACTCTAAGAAATTTTGGGAAATTCTCAGTTTTCTCATCTAAAATTGGGAGAATAAATATCTCTGTCACAGAATTAAATGAGATAATGTATATGAAGTGCTTGGTTAGAACAAGTTTTTTAAAAATTGTAGCCATATTTAGCCATTGGGGATCTTCCCAACCCAGGGATCAAACCAGGATCTCCTGCTTTGCAGGCATATTCCTTACCAACTGAGCCACCAGGGAAGCCTGTATTAGGTGGCAGTGCCTAATAAAAAATGGAGACCAAGAGCAGATGTGGAAAGTCTTTGCTGTGACAGTATCTCCCAACTCTTAATTTAGATCAAGAAGGAAAATAGTCAAGTAGATTTAAAATATGGACATCAGAGCTGTGCTTTTTTTATTTAAATCCTGGTTCCATCACAAGCTGAAATCAAGATCGCTGGGAGAAATATCAACAACCTCAGATATGCAGATGACACCACCCTTATGGCAGAAAGTGAGGAGGAACTAAAGAGCCCTCTTGATGAAAGTGAAAGAGGAGAGTGAAAAAGTTGGCTTAAAACTCAACATTCAGAAAACTAAGATCATGGCATCTGGTCCCATCACTTCATGGCAAATAGATGGGGAAACAGTGTAAACTGTGACAGATTTTATTTTGGGGGGCTCCAAAATCACTGCAGATGGTGACTGCAGCCATGAAATTAAAAGACGCTTGCTCCTTGGAGGAAAAGCTATAACCAACCTAGATAGCATATTAAAAAGCAGAGACATTACTTTGCCAACAAATGTCCGTCTAGTCAAAGCTATGGTGTTTTCAGTAGTCATGTAGGGATGTGAGAGGTGGACTTAAAGAAAGCTGAGCACTTTTGATGCTTTTGAACTGTGGTGTTGGAGAAGACCCTTGAGAGTCCCTTGGACTGCAAGGAAATCAAACCAGTCAATGGTAAAGGAAATCAGTCCTGAATATTCATTGGAGGGACTGATGCTGAAGCTGAAATTCCAATACTTTGGCCACCTGATGCGAAGAACTGACCCACTGAAAAGACCCTGATGCTGGGAAAGATTGAAGATGGGATGAGAAGGGGATGACAGAGGACAAGATGTTTGGATGGCATCACTGACTCAATGAACTTGAGTTTGAGCTTGAGTTTGAGCTAGCTCCAGGAGTTGGTGTTGGACAGGGCAGCCTGGCATGCTGCAGTCCATGGGGTTGCAAAGAGTTGGACACGACTGAGCTACTGAACCACCTTCTCTTGTGTGGCCTTGGTCAAATTGTTTAATGCTTCTGACTACAGAATTGTTATGAGTAAATACAAGTAGAGCATGTGTCTGCCTTATTATTGTCATTTTGTCCCCTTCCCTTTAGCCTGAAGACTTAGACTAAATATATGAACAGTTGCCTCTTCATGGAACCTGATTATGGTATGAATACAAATCTGCTGTTTATAAAAAGAACGTGAAATCACTCCTCTTAAAAATTAAATATTGTTGGTGTCCCCCATTTCATTTGGCAGTAAATTATCAGTTCAAGTCATTTCTGGAATTTTCCTTTAATAAATCAAGACTCAAGAAATTAAAACAAGCAATCATAACAAATTCAAATTTGTTATGCATTAGTTATGTATAACAGGGAAACAGGGAAGCATCTAATCTCTAGAAGCAGGATTTTATTTTTTGCTTGTACTGGAAATAGTGTCTTTCTACTTTCCCTTCATCTACAAATATCCCAAGGATTCATGCAGTTTTTTATAAAGGATCCTCTTTAGGTATACCTCTATAGGTAGCCCACCAGGCTCCTCTGTCCATGGGATTCTTCAGGCAAGAATACTGGAGTGGGTTGCCATTCCCCTCTCCAGGGGATCTTCTCCACCCAGGGATTGAATCTGGGTCTCCTGTATTGCAGGCAGATTCTTTAACATCTGAGCCACCAGGAAAGCCCCTTAGGTAAAAAGTTCAGTGTAACTTGGTAGTTTCACAAGCTAAGCCATTCTGTCACAGGAATACCTTACAATTAAATTTTTTTTTTCCTACTTGTGAAATGTCTCTTAACCTGTCATTGCTTTCAGGTGGTTTTAGAATATGGGTCTGCACATATGGAATTGCTCAGCATTCTTCAGTGTTCTATCTGTAGCTCACCATTTTGATCCACAACAGGGAAAGCTGGGATGTGAGGAGAGCCTGAATGTGAGGCAGAGTCCAATAGCGTCAGAGTCAGGAGCACAGAACAGAATTTAAGTCTAGAAAACTGTAACTGGGTCATTGTGCATTACTGAGCTGAAATTCCTGAGCTTCAAAGTCGTCTTCTTAAATCAGTGAGAACTTGTGAAATTTGGAAAATGGCCATCTTGCTCCACAAACTTCCTCATGAATTCATCAGTTTTAAAATTTACTCTTTCTTGAAGAAAGTAGAAATAAAATGTAACACTGGGGTTTACACTATCAGCTTCCTTATGAAAACCGAGCATGAGGAAACAAACAACACTCTTAACAGGCAATGACAGTATGATGTAATTACAGATCACAGATGCACGTGAAGGTGCAAAGGAGACCCAGATGCCACGCGCTTGCAGTTCTGCCTGTTGTCAGCAGACAGCACTCTCAGCATGTGGAAGTGTCAGGTCAAAGAACTCCAGGAAGAACTAAGGCAAGAGATTCCAGAATCGTACTCTAGCTTGTGCCGGGACCAAAGATGATGTCACATGCCTCCTGATAACAAACTAGAGTCACTTACCTATTACTGATTTATTGTACATATAATAACTAATTTAAATATGTGTGTGCACAGTCGCTCAGTCGTACCCGACTCTTTTTGACCCCATGGACTGTAGCCCACCAGGATCTTCTGTCCATGGAATTTTCCAGACAAGAATGCTGCAGTGGGTTGCCATTTCCTGCTCCAGGGGATCGTCCCAAACCCAGGGATCAAACCTGAGTTTCTTGCATCTCCTGCATTGGCAGACGGATTCTTTACCACTGCGCCGCGTGGGAAGCCAATTTAAATGCAGGCCTAATAATTAATAATGAGACCAAACAGAGAGATTTTGTGCTCTTTATGCAAATACAATTATCAGTGTGTCCTCATTAAATAAAACCTGGTGAATTTAGTAGTCTTTGAGCTGCTTTTTAGATATTTTCTACTATTTGCAGTTTAGTAGTCTTGGGAAGGGTACTTCCCTCTTGGCTCAGTAGTAAAGAAGCCACCTGCCAATACAGGAGACTCAGGTTCAGTTCCTGGATGGGGAAGATCCCCTGGAGAAGGAAATGGCAACCCATTCCAGTATTCTTGCCTGGGAAATCCCAGAAGATTTCCTGGTGAGGAGCCTGGTGAGCTACAGTCCATAGGGTCACAAAGACTTGGAAACAGCTTAGTGACTAAACCCAAACCTAATCTTGGGAAAGTTAATTAAACTCTCTAAGATTCAGTTCCCTCATGATTAAGTGAAGATACTACTGGTACCTACTCATTGTCACGGAGTTGGAGGATCAGCCTGGAGTCTGGCATACAGTGAGCCCTGACATGGTAACTGTTGCCATTACTATTACTACTGTACTTTTACCTAAAGCCACCCCCTAGCCCCCACCTTGTTGAAAATAGGCAGGAATATAAGGAAATAAATAAATAATCAAAATGCATGCATTTCATGTGAATGTATTTTCAAAACTGTTATTCTTTTTCTGTCTTGTTTAGAAAATTGTTAAACACACAGAAATGAACCTCCCTATAGCCATCACTCAGCTTAACCAATGATCAACATTTTTACCAATTTTGGGTATTTTATCCTCAACATTATTTTTATGAAATATTTCAAAGCAGGGAAATTAAATCATTCCACCTGCAAATACTTGAGTATTCATCTTTAACCATATAATTGTTTTAAAAACATAATCATCATGCAACACTGAAAATGAATTCTTAATGTCATCTAATACCATATTTATATATCCATATTTGTCTCAGAAATGTCATTTTACAATTGTTAATGGGTTGGGAAGTGGGGGGAATGGGAAAATGTTGGTCAAAGGGTACAAAGTTTCAGATATGCAGGATAAATACATTCTGGAGCTCTAATGTACAGCAGGGTGACTATAGTTAACAACAGTGTATTGTGTACTTGAAATTTGCTAAGAGTAGACCTTAATTGTTCTCACTCAAAAGTTGTGAAGGGATTGATATGTTAATTAGCTTGTTTCTGGTAGACATTTTGCAAAGTATACATATATCAAAACATCACCTTGTACATCTTAATTACATGCAAATTTTTTGTCAATTATACCTCAGTAAAGCTGGAGGGAAAATCTGTTTTACAGTTAATTTATTTTTTAAAAAGAAACTGTTTTACAGTTAGTTTATTCAAATCAGGATCCAAATAAGTTCTACATATTGCATTAGTTTGTCCTGTCTCTTGACTTTTTCTTTTTTTGCCATTGCTGCTTTAAGAGAAATCAGGTTTACTGACATTTCTGATTTAGGGATTTGTTTCCTTGTGGCATTATGTAACTTTTCTGTTCTCTGTGTTTCTTGCAATCTGGTTTTAGATGTAGATATTTTATTGGCTTCAGGTTAGATTTTTTTTCCTTAGTCAAAAATACATCACAAGTGATGCTGTGCAATTTCTATTGTATCATCACATCAGGAGGCACATAATGTCTGGATGTCCCAAATTTAGTGGAGCTAAGATTGATCTGAGGACACAGACGGTGTCTACCTGACCCTTCATTGCAGAATTCCTTATCAATCTTTCACCTAGGGACTGCCCTGGTGGTCCATTGTCTAAGACTCCATGCTCCCAAAGCAGGAGGTCCTGGTCAGGGAAGTGAATCCCACATGCCACAACTAAGAGCTTGCATAGCACAACTAAAGATTCTGCATGCTGCAGCAAAGATCGAAAATCCTGAGTGCACAACTAAGACCTGGTGTGGCTGAACAAACATTATAAAAAAATCTTTCACCTAACTGTTTTAACATCCATTAATGATCGCTGCTTTGAAGTATTATCGCATTGCTGCTGCTGCTGCTGCTAAGTCACATCAGTCGTGTCCGACTCTGTGTGACCCCATAGACGGCAGCCCACCAGGCTCCGCCATCCCTGGGATTCTCCAGGCAAGAATACTGGAGTGGGTTGCCATTTCCTTCTCCAATGCATGAAAGTGAAAAGTGAAAGTGAAGTTGCTCAGTTGTGTCCAACTCTTTGCGACCCCATGACTGCAGCCTACCAGGCTCCTCTGCCCGTGGGATTTTCCAGGCAAGAGTACTGGAGTGGGTTGCCATTGCCTTCTCCATTGTTGCATTTGGGACTGCATAATAGTGAATTTCTTACTTCTGTCATTTCTTCTGGATTTATTAGTTGGAATTCTTCCATGAAGAAGAATTTCCCCCTCGTTAACTACTTGATAACCCCAGAAAAATAATCTGTATAGAAGAGATAAAGAAAGTACTTGATTTTCCCCTTTATTTCTCAATATCCTGAGTAATGAATTGCTGCAGTAGAAACCTTCAAGTGGTCCTTTTTACTTCAAATAACTATAAAGTTATGGGTTTTATGTATTTACTGTGTGCCAATCCTTTGTAGCCATTATTCTTTTTTGGTTTTCAAATCGTCCCCTCTTAAACCAAATGAGACTCTTTCAGGTTGGCTCCTATGTCCTTTTTGACGTGACTTCATTGACTTAAGATTAGCCTTTGATGAATTTCTTGATAACTTTCTAGATTTCACGCTCCAGATATTTAGCCACCACTCCTCCATGGATCTTTGGTTCTTTTTAATAGAAAATGGTATTTAGAGATCACAAATCGAGAACCAGCAGTGCTCATTGCTATTGAGTTGTCATTGTGTCTATATCTTTTTGGTTGAGAGAGGCTATTTTCTAAGAGAAAAAAATCATAATCAAATTCAAAACATTTATACCAATATTTCCAAATCAAATTGAAGATTACATAATTTTTATTTGATATCTTCAATCTGATGTTTATGTTTATTTTCTCGTAAGCTGAAAAGTTTGGTTTCTAATGACATTAAATAATCATTTACATGTTTAATCCTGAAATACACCAGTAACAATTTTAAAATAGTAACAGTAATATTGCAACTATTAGTAAGACTTACTATACTTTATTTCCCCACAAGTCTTTGCCACAAAAGGTAACACACAAAAGCATTTTCCACTTAACAATTTATTTTGATGATCACTGCATTTCATTACATAGAGACTTTTTAAATTATAGCTGCTTTCCATTTTACCTATGTGGATTATTTTAAATTTTTCTGACACAGACTTCATATTATTTCTCATGTTAATATCTGTTGAATGTTTATGATAATCTACATATTCTAGAAATGTTATAATTAGACCAAAATTCCTAATAATCTGGCTAAATGAAATAAAGATAGAATGCAATATTATTAGAAAAAGTACAAACACTCAACTAAACATAGCTGTTTAAATACACACCAATTGAGAGAGAAAAAAGGACTCCAAAATCGTAGGTGGGGGAATCTAGCCTGAAACCTATCATTTTACTGCTAATTTAAAAAATGGCTTCCATTTGTCAACATGGATTCTCTGCAAACAGAACCTCAAGCAAAACCTTATATACAAACACTTAATTTTGATGGGGAGGGGTCACGTGCAATCCCAGGGAAGTGGAAATGAGAGGGGAGGAAGTGAAGCAGGGAAGGGAGAGCATAAATGGGACGTGTTTCTGAGCTGGCTTCCACTCTACAAGGAACACCGCTGGTTTCATCGTGGAAGTCCCTGCATGGGGCGTCCTGTGTTCCTTGATTCTGTCACCTGGCCCTTGCAGAGTTGCCAGAGAAGCCAGAGCCTCTGTTGGTCCATTCAGACTGGTGACCAGACACAGGGGTTCCTCCTTGGCAGCTTCTTGATGGGGACCTCTCTGGACCACGAGGTGGGAGAGTGGCCATGCTTCAAGACAGCAGGGTGGGTTTCTGCCACTAAGGAGCCAACCAGACGCTGTGGTAGGTCCGACCCCCCTGGAGTGGCACATGAACTGGGTCTGATTCACAATTTTAAGTGAAATCATCCAAGTTTTCTATCTATATTCAGAAGTCTTTGGTAGAAAAATAATTTATGACACAGAGCTAGAAAGCATCTTAATGCATCTAATATTTTTTTCCTTGACTTTAAACAAGACCATAAATTATTTTATCTTTTAAAATTCTAAAGGGTATTTCACAATTTCCCTCAGTAGCCCTTTCCAGTTTCTAAACATACCATTTTAAACCTTAAAAAAATCTGACTATTCTAGTTTAGCAACTTGAGACTTTGGTGGATTAACCCCTAGGCTAATAAAAATACTAATCTTTTAAAAATTCTAAAACTTATGATAATTAGAGGGTGATAAAGGATAACTTTCTCAAATTTTGTCTGGGATATAACTTTTGTATAACAAAATTCATGATTTTTTAGGAAGAAATCAGAATTTCTGATAAAATTATTAAGTATTATAAGTGAATTATGTTAGATTCTAAACATTTTGAGAAACTAGCTTCTTTCACTATCTGTTGATTATCACGCAAAGGTTTAATCACTTAACCAAAGGTTTTTTTCTCTGTATTAGTGTAACCAGTCTGCTTTTGTTATTGTTTTCATCTCTAATTTGAGTGACTTGTTGACTTGACCTGTTCTAGGTCTCTTGTGGCATTTTTTAAATAAAGCCTCACACATGCTCATAATTAAATTATCTGAATAATTACAATAATTATAATTATTCTTGTAAGATTCAGATATCAAATATATGTAAATATTGTTGTGATAAAAGAAATGACTCCTATTTTCTCCTCAATGATCATGTGTGTATGTGCATGTGTCTTATTTTCCATCCTACTCTAATTAGCACGCTATAGTGGCAATGACCTTTAGGATTCTATGAGAGAAAAAAGTTCTGTTCAAAGACTGCAAACTAGCTTGAGATCGTGCCCTGACATGTCACTGTATTAATATATTGATAGTAAATGTTAATTACACTTATGTGGACAGAAGGAGGCCGGGAGAGGGAAGGAGAGAGGGAGAGAAAATATTTCTTGCAAACTCCTGTCTCTCCACCATGGGATAACATTGTTAAGAACATCACAGGTGCTCACTAGATAGTTTTTGAATCCCTGAATGAATGGGTACCCCTCTGGGATTATTAGTTACACTGTTACTTGAAGGCAAAGAGAGGAGTAGATATCTTCAGCTTTCTTGCAGGTCCTAGGGTTCTGTGGTTTCTTTGACTACTAAAAGTTGGTTAGGTTGCAAATTTATTCTGAAGTCTTAAAAACAAAATACCTTCACATAAAAGGCAGGGAAAAAATACTCCTCAACATGTCCAGGAAAGTCTAATAAATACTTTCAGTAACATAGAGAAGCAATGCAAATTCATTAAAAAGGTGTATACCAGTGGCACTAACTTGTGGCTGGAAGAACTTGAGTTCTGTCCAAGTCTATTCTATCCAACATTAACTGTCTTGGAGTCCCTTGTGCACCTATGAATGCAGGCGGCTGCCTTTCTGAGATATACTCTCATGCACTGATCAAGAAAAACTGCTGAAGTCATGAGGCTGCTCCAGACAGAGCTCTTATGCGAGTCACATGAAAGCTCCGGCGCTGCTGACCTCTGGCAAACAGGGAGTGAACAAGGACAGGGGAGACAGAGGGAGAGAGGTTCAAGCGCCGGTGTTCTCCTTGGACCTAGAAGATTATGGGTCAAGAGCTGTGTGCAAAGGCTCTGCAGCCTGGATGCAGCTGCCATCGCTGTTGGGAGGGAGGCAACGCACCCAGCTGTCAGAGGAGTGCGCCTGTGACGACGGAGGCTGCAATCGAGGTATTCGTATCCCAGGAGCATCTTCCTCTATTGATAAACAGAGTCCAGAGGCTCCCTTTCTGTAGCAGGGTCTGATTTTCCTGCACTAGAACTAAGGCAATAAGAAGAAAATTCTATTAAAGTCACCAAGAATGTGTGGCTGTTGCTATCAAATTCGGGGATTCTCTTTTAAGCCAAAAGGGAAAAATAACCCTATGCTTTGGGCTACACGAAACTCGCTTGCCTTGCAGTCAAGAAAGTTCTTCTCTTGAAATCCCTGAAGTATTAAATTAGCGAGCTGAACCTCAAAAAACAAGCTGCACTATTTGGTATCCTATGGATTAAAATTTTCAGTAATTAGCTCATGGCTATCAGCAATGCTGTACAAGAAAGTTATTCCCCTAAAGAGATAAATTAAAGGGACAAGAAAAAGAAAAGTCTAGGTTTAACAGAAAAATTGGAACCCATCCATCAGAGAAATTTAGGTTAACCTAAGTGTTTAAAGACAGATTTTTAGGTAAAGAAAGAATTGTGTTTTAGCAGTTGATATCATTATGGGTTTTTTGGTTTGTTTTTTTAAAGGAACTGATGTTCAAGAAAGGTACATTTTGGAAGTGTAGGAAGCTTAGAAAAGATTTGAAGAGTTAACACAGGCAAATTAAGAAAAAGTGGTTTAAGCTAGCCGTTGTCTTGACTTTGCATAAATTTTATTCCTGCACTTTCCTTTTTCTCTAGCTAACAGACCTAAAAGAAGCATCATATTCCATGACTTCATTTCACCCCAGGGGACTTCAGGCTGTGCATGCCCGGAAGTTCAAGAGTAAAAGGCCGAGGAGTAACAGCGATTCTTTACAGGAAGAAGATCTGAGGCAAGGTTTTCAGTGGGTGAGTGAGCAGCTGGGGTTGATCAAGAGGAATTTAATGTGTGCTTGTCTAGGAAGGCTGGTCCTTTTTTCCAAGACAATTACTGAGCAGACCTTCCCAAGCACATTCTGCAATGCTGTCTAATTTCTCTGGGGGGAATAGTCAGCACCAAAAAAATGCTCTTTTCTTTCCCACTCCTCACTCCTCATTCCCCTTATGCAGAGGAAGAGCCTCCCCTTTGGGGCAGCTTCATCTTACTTGAACTTGGAGAAGCTGGGTGAAGGTTCTTATGCTACAGTTTACAAAGGGATTAGCAGGTAAGTGACTCATTAGCTTGGAAAGAGTTTAGAGATGAGGATCTCACCCCCAGGATTTTACATTATGAAGCCAGCTGACACATGGCAGTAATTCAGGACCTATGCAAGACCCCACTGTCAATAGGGAAAGACATAATGACTGAAGTAGCCTTGAAAGAAGACAAACTTTCCTTGCCCCAATTAAAATCAGCCCGCTAAGATGTTTATCAGCCTTTCCTCCTTTTGATTCAATTCAAATTAAACTTTCTCAACTACTGACCATCACTTGGTGGGGAGTACAGTGGGTAAGGTGTCACATATCCTTCCTGAAATACGACAACGATTTCACTAACACCCTTGAGTTTGCTCCTTCCTTCTTCTACTTTGCCTTTTTAGAAGACACTGAAGTTGGTTTCTACAAAGTAAGACCTAGTATGCAAAGATTGATTTATCCTGGGTTTTCTACACTTGCAAATTACACAAAAATGGCTGGAGAATAAAAAAGACTGTTAATCCAGAAAGCGGATACCCATTTTGGTTAATAAAAACTGTGTTAAACATATTTGAGAGAGTCGTGAACTTCACTGCTTTTTCAAGGTGGGATAGTCAAGAAGGTCTGATTTCTTTAATTTATGTTACTGCAGTGGAGAAAAATAATGGCTCAAAGTGGTTAAATGTTAATTTTTAAAAATTTAATATAAATACTACAAAACTAAGTATTTATTATATATCTTAATATTTGTGGTATTGTTTTTACTTGTTATAGGGGAGTTTGGAGGAGATGCCATTTTAGATATATTATGTAGAAACAAGATTTAACTCACTTCCATAGACTATCGTAGGAACTAAGAATATAAAAAATTTCCTTCAAAAGATTCATCCTAGTAATAGAAAGAAAAATACACTAGAAATATGTACTCTGTCCAAGTTCACAGAGATGTATGTAACTGTATATTAATTGCAGCAAGATTTATAATAGAAGGGGTGAAAACCTGGTTACCAATATCCATTAATGGAGGACTGGCTAAATTATTACTATATAGTGAAATAGTATGCAAACATCTAGAGTATAAGATAGACATATATGAAGAAAAGCAAGTTACAGAACAATATATGATCTCATTTAGGAAAAAAAGCACTATTCATGTATAAATTTGTACGTGCTTAGAGGAATCTGGAAAAATCTAAAAGGAACTATTGAAAAGTAGCTAGTTTTAGTTGTTGAAACTGGAATGGAGAAAGATCACTCAAACTTTTCACTGTATTTCTTACCATAAAAGCATTATATTCATAATTTAAAAACAAATTAAAACACATCATAAAGATAGATGTCAAGAAAGCATTTTATTAAATTCAACATCAATTACTAGTTTTTAAACTCTGAAAAAAATAGGAATAGAATGATAATTACTCATTATGATGTAGAGTAATTTCAGATCAACAACTTATACACTTTTTCTTTGTTCAATACTAGTGACATCACCATTAAGTTAGAGATAGGGCAAGACTGCTCATCATTTTCTATTGTTAAAGATTATCAGAAGCATTCTAGCCAATGCAACAAGGAAAAAAGACTGAATATAATTTTTATGGATTATAGAATTGTCTACTTAAAAAACCCCAAGAGAATCATCTAAGAAACTTGAAACAGTGAGATAGAACAACTAGGTCATCAGTTATAAAATAAAAATATACTTATTAATAATTGTCTTATGTATTAGCAATAACCATTTAATGGAAAATGTTGTAGGGGAAATTATTCTTAAAATAACAATAAACAGTCACTAGTATTAAAAAATGGGCAGGATTTATATACAAGATTTACTGAAGGACATAAAAGACTTGAAAAAGCCAGAAAGGCATTCATTCTACTCGTATTTATTAAGCACTTACCATGTTGTTGCTGTCGTTTAGTCACTGAGTCGTGTTCATTTCTTTTGCAACTTCGTAGACTGTAGCCTGTCAGGCTCCTCTGTCCATGGGATTACCCAGGCAAGAATACTGGAGTGGGTTGCCATTTCCTTCTCCAGAGAATCTTCCTGACCCAGGGACTGAACCAGCATCTCCTGCACTGGCAGGGTGGATTCTTTACCACAAGCTACCAGGGAAGCCCTACTTACTATGTGCCAGGCACTAATTTAGCCAATAAGGATTCACTGGAGGAAAAAAGTGATAAGTATGGACTGTATGTTCTAGTGGTGATAAGAGAGGCAATAAACAAACAAACTCTTTGACCAAGTTTGTCAAAGAGTGAAAATGTTGGAAAAGAATAAAAGAGGGAAGAGGAATAGGGAGTGCCGGCATGGGGTGGTGAATTACTATTTTAAGCAGAGTGATGAGAGGCAGGCTCACTGAGACGGGAACACTTGAATGGAGATTCTGACAAAGGTGAGGCATCAACTGCGTGGGTGTGTAGTGGAAGAGGACCTCAGGCAGAGGGAACAGCAAGCAGCAAACCCCTGAGGAAGGAGCATGCCTGGCATTGGAGGCAGTGGGTGGAAGGACTTGAAGGTAGGAGGAGTTGCAGATACAGTAGGGCCATTGTGTAGGGTCTTGTAGATCATTCCAGGGACTCTGTAAGGATATTTAGATTAAAAAATCTAGTAATACAAAGATGTTAATGATTCTGTAATCTAGAGTTTTAATGTATTCTAAATACGTTCAATACCTCAGATATGCACTTTCTACCCTTATGGCAGAAAGTGAAGAGGAACTAAAAAGCCTCTTGATGAAACTGAAAGAGGAGAGTGAAAAGTTGGCTTAAAGCTTAACATTCAGAAAACTAAGATCATGGCATCCAGTCCCATCATCTCATGGGAAATAGATGGAGAGATAGTGGAAACAGTGTCAGACTTTATTTTTGGGGGCTCCAAGGTCACTGCAGATGGTGACTGCAGCCATGAAATTAAAAGACGCTTACTCCTTGGAAGGGAAGTTATGACCAACCTAGATAGCATATTAAAAAACAGAGACATTACTTTGCCAACAAAGGTCCATCTAGTCAAGGCTATGGTTTTTCCAGTGGTCATGTATGAATGTGAGAGTTGGACTGTGAAGAAAGCTGAGTACCAAAAAATTGATGCTTTTGAACTATGGTGTTGGAGAAGACTCTTGAGAGTCCCTTGGACTGCAAGGAGATCCAACCAGTCCATCCTAAAGGAGATAAGTCCTGGGTGTTCATTGGAAGGACTGATGCTGAAGCTGAAACCGCAATACTTTGGCCACCTCATGCGAAGAGTTGACTCATTGGAAAAGACCCTGATGCTGGGAGGGATTTGGGGCCGGAAGAGAAGGGGATGACAGAGGATGAGATGGCTGGATGGCATCACCAACTCGATGGACATGAGTTTGAGTAAACTCCGGGAGTTTGTGATGGACAGGGAGGCTTGGCGGGCTGCGATTCATGGGGTCGCAAAGAGTCAGACACGACTGAGCGACTGAACTGAACTGAACTGAACTGAAATATGTTCAAACACTACAATAATTAAAATAGTGTAGCATGAGTATAAGAAAAGACAGATCAAAGAAATATGATTTGGAAAGCCCCAAAGAGTCACAAATCCAAGTATTAGTAAGATCTAATATACAATCACTGTTCATGGGGTTCTCATGATTGCTGGGAGAAATATCAATAACCTCAGATACACAGGTGACACCACCTTATGGCAGAAAGCAAAGAGGAACTAAAGAGCTTCTTGATGAAAGTGAAAGAGGAGAGTGAAAAAGTTGGCTTAAAACTCAACGTGCAGAAAATTAAGATCACAGCATCTGGCCCCATCACTTCATGGCAAATAGATGGGAAACAATGGAAACAATGACAGACTTTATTTTGGGGGGCTCCAAAATCACTGCAGATGGTGACTGCAGCCATGTAATTTAAAAGATGCTTGCTCCTTGGAAGAAAAGCTATGACAAATCTAGACAGCATATTAAAAAGCAGACACTATTTTGCCAACAAAGGTCTGTCTAGTGAAAGCTATGGTTTTTACAGTAGTCATGTACAGATGTCAGAGTTGGACTATAAAAAAAGGTGAGTGCCAAAGAATTAATGCTTTTGAACTGTGATGTTGGAGAAGACCCTTGAGAGCCCCTTAGACTGCAGGGAGATCCAACCAGTCCATCCTAAAGGAAATCAGTCCTGAATATTCATTGGAAGGACTGATGCTGAAGCTGAAACTCCAATACTTTGGCCACCAGATGCAAAGACCTGACTCATTGGAAAAGACCCTGATGCTGGGAGGGATTGAAGGCAGGAGGAGAAGGGGACGACAGAGGATGAGATGGTTGAATGGCATCACCAACCCGATGGACATGAGTTTGAGCAAGCTCCGGGAGTTGGTGATGGACAGGGAAGCCTGGGATGCTGCAGTCCATGGGGTCACAAAGAGTTGGACATGACTGAGTGACTGAACCGAACTGAATATACAATCACGGTGGCATGTCAAATCAGCAGGGAAAAAAGACAGTTCAGTAAATGGAGTTGGATGATTGCTAGCAATTCGGAAAAGGTAGATAGACAATATGAATCCCCAGTGGATAAAGGAGTTGAAAAGAAACATGCAAGAGCTGGAAAAATAAACAAGGGCAGTCTATGTAACTTCTGGACTGGAAAGGTCTATCTGTGCATAGCTCTTAAGTCAGAACCTGTTAGGGAAGATTGGACGTGTTCATGGTAGCCCATCCATCCAAGCACATTCTAGGGACCCCTCGATTCTGAGATACTTTAATAGAGGTTCACTGAAACAGTTACCATGGTCAAATTGACATAGGTAACCCTAGATCAAAAAATAATGTGATCCTTCATCATAGGTGCTCTCAGCATCTTCAAAATGTTGATGTATAGCATGACTGTCTAAAAAAGATTAAGAAAAGTTTTAAAGTATAAAGCATTTTCTAAACATATTTGACTTCCCTGGTGGCTCAGACGGTAAAGAGTCTGCCTGCAATGCAGGAGACCTGAGTTCAATCCCTGGGTCAGGAAGAACCCTGGAGGAGGAAATGGAAACCCACTCCAATATTCTTGCCTGGAGAATCCCATGGAAGGAGGAGCCTGGAGGGCTACAGTTCATGGGGTCGCAAAGAGTCGGACATGACTGAGTGACTTCACTTTCATATTTGACCAGAAAATTTTTAGCGTAGAGGGTAGGGAAAACTTCACAGACCTATTCTCTGAGTAAAGCATTTTGGAAAATACTGAATGTCATAAGACATTTAAAGTTTAAAATTTCAAAGAAATGATAAGGCAAACAAAAGAAACTGGTAAGAGGTATATGCAAAATACTTCCCCAAAAAATGGACAAATAGGTGAACTATAAAAAAACATAAAAGACCAATAAGCTTATAAAAATTCAGTTCCACAAGTAGTTAAAGGAATAGAAATTAAAATGGAATCATCCTTTTCACCTTTTAAAAAGACCAAAACAGAAGATAAAAGCATGCACCTGATAAACAAGCCCCACATTTGTGGAAATATGTTAAAGGGACCCAGAAGCCAACTGAAAAAGCTCCCAAAGAACAAATGTGGAAAATTTTGAGCAACAAAATAAAATAGTATTGGGTTGTAACCCAAAGTATAAAATGAACATCTATGAGTTCAAACTGCTATTAATAAGTACTTTGGTTAATTAATAAATGGGAGAGAAGAGGCAATTTCCAGAAAATTTATGTAACTATTCTACCTTCAAGCTGGCAGAGCATAACTTTCTACTCTTGAAGTGTGGGCTACTGAGAGTGACATTCCCCCAAAATATCGTATGGAAAGGGATTGGGGGAGAATAAATTCACAGTGAAAAAACCTGAAAGATATTACCTGAGCCAAGTGATTAAGGCCACACCAAAAGTCATCTATTATGATGACAGCATGTGCCTCTAATATGATGTGACAAAACCAAAACCTATCACCATGGTCTAATCATAAGAAAAACATCAGAAAAATTCCAATAAAGAGGTATCCTACAAAACACTTGACCAGTAGTCCTCTAAATTGTCAGTGTCATCAAAAACAAGGAAAGTCTGGGAAATTGTCACAGCCAAGAGGTGCCTAAAGAGACATGACAACTAAATGCAATGTTGTGTCCTAGATGAGATCATAGAATAGAAAAAGGACATCAGGTAAAAACTAAAGAAATCCTAGTAAATCATATTGCAGTATGTAAATGTATCAAGTCAACCTGTTGCATACCTTAAACTTACAGGGTTTATATATATACAATGTATATATATTGTATATGAATATACAATGCTATATATCTCAGTTTTTGAAAAGACTAAGAGAGGTAAATTGATTTTCATAAATTTATACATATCTAGAAAGAATAGTTTCTGTGAGAAAGCATTTTGAAATGAAATTGGAAAGTTGTAATAAACTTGTAAATGCTATTTTAAAAGGCAACATACAACAGGAAATGAATTTTTAAAACTTAAAAATCATCTACTGTATAATCATTCCATCCCTTTAGCATAGCCATATGCACCTGTGCATTTTGTCTTCCACACGCACATAGATTATTTCGTTACAAATACGGTGTGTGTGCTGTTATGTATTCTATTTTTCATATTATCATAAATCTTTATGTTTTTTTTAATTTAATTAATTTATTTTTGACCATACTCAGTCTGTGTTGCTGCGTGGGCTTTTCTCAAGTTGCGGTAAGCAGGGGCCATTCTCTAGTTGCAGCGGCCTGTCTCATTGCGGAGCATGAGCTCTAGGGGATGCAGGCTCCAGTACTTGCGAGATGTGTAGCTCAGTAGTTGTGGTCCTCGGTGCTAGAGCAAGGCTCAGTAGTTGTGGTCCACAGGCTTAGTTGCTCTGTGGCATGTGGGATCTTCCCAGACCCAGGGGTCCAGCCTGTATCTCCCCCTGTACTGGCAGGCAGATTCTTTACCACCCAGCCACTGAAGCCTCATGTTTCTTTCTATATGCCTCTGGACTTAACTTTTGTTATGAATGCAAAATACTCTTCTATACTGATGTACCACAAATTTTTTAACTGTTTCTCTAATGTTGAACATTTCAGCTATTTCTATTTTTTTCTCTATTGTAATTAACACAACAGACAATGTCTTTCATTACTTGGAATTATTAAAAATCTTTGTTAATTAACATTATTGGGAAAAATCCTGAGGATGATGATCTCATGGCTTTTCATATGTGTGATCATGTTATGGTGGTGTTTAGTTGTTAGGTTGTGTTTGACTCTTGCGAGCCCATGGACTGCACCCCGCCAGGCTTCTCTGTCTGTAGGATTCTCCAGGCAAGAACACTGGAGTGGGCTGCTATTTCCTTCTCCAGAAGATCTTTTCCACCCAGGAATCGAATCTGGGTCTCCTGTATTGCAGGCATACGCTGCAGTACTGAGCTATGACGGAATCCCATGATCATGTTGAAAAGTGAAAGTCACTCAGTCATGTCCGACCCTTTGTGACGCCCCCATACAGTCCATGGAATGCTCCAGGCCAGAATACTGGAGTGGGTAGCCTTTCCCTTCTCCAGGGGATCTTCCCAACCCACCCAGGGGTCAAACTCAGGTCTCCTGCGTTGCAGGCTGATTCTTTACCAGCTGAGCCACAAAGGAAGCCCAATAATACTGGAGTGGGTAGCCTGTCCCCCTCCAGTGGATCTCCCCCACCCAAGGTCTCCTGAATTGCAGGCAGATTCTTTACCAACTGAGTTAGTTATACTCTCCCAAATTTTACCAATTTACAGTGCAACCCATGACAAGCAATACAATTTTACTGCAAAAATACCCTAAAGAATTTCTAATAAACTATGGACTTTATTAATAATTATGTGTCAATATTGCCTCATTAATTCAACAAATGTATGATACTAATATAAGTATGATAACAATAGAAGAAAATGGATGTCAGGTATATGGGAACCTTCTGTACTATTTCCCAACTTTTCTGTAAATCTAAAACTGGTCTAAAAAATGAAATATTGAAGCAACAACAACAAAAAGCAAAGAATCTGTCTGGTGTCAGTGAGTGGGTGCTAGAATGGCCAGCCTCATGACCAGTTAGTGGTGCGACCACTCTGTGACAAAATTTGGGAACATGTGTGCAAAACAATAAAAACTTGTGTGCTGCATACTCTGATTTAGCAATTCTACCTCAACCCTGGAAAAATAACAGAGGCTGTGTGAAAAGACTTGCCTGCAAATGCAAACAAATATGATTGTCAGGGTATGTTTACAATAGTCAAAATTTAGAGACAATATTAAAATATTTGGAACTGGCAAAACACATCATAGCATATTTATCTGATAAAATGTTATTATTAAATATCACATAATACAAAAATGACTAGAAGTTAAATGGAGAAAAAAACTAATAATATGATATAAAATCCACTGTATTAAAAAACAGTATAGTTACACTTGCATTAAAATCTTCTCTGTTTTCTGGTGTTTAGCTTACATCAGCAAACAGAATAATGAATAACTGGAGAGTAGGAGGTGATGAAGAGAGAGAGGATGGTGGGACTGGACAGGTTAGGTAGCACCTAGGATCCGATTTTAAGAATTTGACTTTTATTCAGGATGAGATGTGGAGACAATGTTGGGTTTTGAGCACAAAAGTGACTTGTTTTGACTTTCACTTTAAAAAGATTCCCTGAACTGCCATTGGGAGTAGATGGTAGGGCTACAAACATACAAGCAGAAATACTGTTAGGAGTTCATTACAATAGTTAAGACGAAAAATAAGGATGGCTCAAATCAGTGCACAATGGTAAATAAAAGGAACAATATACATTGAAATATGAGGATGGCTTTGTTGGGTTTGTCTTCTGTGCTTTCCTTTATTCTCCACATTTTCTGAAATGAATATATATCACTTTGGTAAAGAGAAAACAATGGTTTGATACATACATATGACTTCTAAAACTTTTTATTTTGAGAAAATTGTACATTTTATATGCTGGAACAAAATTTGAAGGAAAGTTACCTTTGTTAAGCCATCTTTAGTACAAATTGCTACTATGAGCCATGTTGACAAATGTGGGCCCTTCCCCCCAACCCTGACTCTTCCAGGATAAATGGACAACTAGTGGCTTTAAAAGTCATCAGTATGAATGCAGAGGAAGGAGTCCCATTTACAGCCATCCGGGAAGGTAAGAACAGTAGAATGGACCCAAGAGATGTTTTAAGTTTTTGATTCGATAAAAACACATTGAATCTATCCATTCAGCATCTAGCTTTTGATATTTATAGAAGTAATGTTATAATTGCAATTTTATTCTTCACACCAGTTTTCCAAATCATTTTATTACTTACTCTTGAAGAAATTAGAATTCAAAACTATTATATTAATTGACCAAAACTATGAATTCAATGAGTATTTACTAAATATCATCTGTGAGTTTGGTCCCATGCTACGTGCTAAGGCCATATCTACATAACCCTAGAAAGATCCATACAAAGGAGAGAATTAATATACTTACAAATCCTCGGTAAGCAACTTACCTGAAAATAAGTTCTTTAGATAGCATTTGAAAAACTCTCTGGGAAAACATGTATTTTTAGTGTTGTGCCTATATTTTCTCTGAACCTCAGGTTGGTAGAACAAGTAGATGAGAAGTCTGATGTCGGTAGGACTTGGGGCTTGAAACTTAGAGATCTACAGATTACTAGTGCTGTGACCATGGGTGGATTACTTTTCCTATTTAAGACTGTCTATTGCAGAAAGAGGATTTGTTGTTCAGTCTCTCAGCTGTGTCTGACTCTTTGTGATCCTGGGGACTGCAGCACGCCAGGCTTCCCTGTCCTTCACCATCTCCTGGAGTTTGCTCAAACTCCTATCCATTGACTCAGTGATGGCATCCAACCATCACATCCTCTGTCATTCCCTTCTTCTCCTGCCCTCAATCTTTCCCAGCATTGGGGTCTTTTCCAATGAGTTGACTCTTCCCATCAGGTGGCCAAAGTATTGGAACTTCAGCTTCAGCATCAATCCTTCCAATGAATATTCAGGGTTGATTTCCTTTAAGATTTGGTTTGATCTCCAATACCTATTTCTTTGAATTATTATGAGGGTTAAATGACAATATGCATATAAAACACTAATCACAGGGTTCATCTTCAGAGTTCAACATGTTGGCAAATATCATTATCTTTTTGTTCCTTTCTTTTAGTGATGTCTCGTTCACTATCAAGATAACTAAAAATTTATAATTTAAAAATCAAGAAGCCAGTACGGTGAAAATAAATAATTAAAATGCAACTTATTAGCCTTCTTACATGAGCCATTTGAAATAAAATAATATAATTACTATTCTTTTCATCAAAAACCCAGAGAAATGGCTCCTTTCTGGTCTTTCTTCTCCCCTTTTAACAACTTCATCTTCGCTTTTTTATGGAGCACATACTGTACACAAAGCATACTGCAGGGTGTTGTGAAAGACGAGAAGAAAGATCTTATCTTTGCTGTGTATCTTTTCAGTTGTAATAGAGCAGATGGTTCAGGTTGTAAGCAGTGTTATAATGAAGGTAAAAAAGACCTTGTCAACTGAGATGACAACCAGTCAGTCTCAGTATGGCTAATAGAGTCAATAGATTTTGAACTGTGCTTGGAGGATGGGTCATGCAAACAGGCTTGGGAAAAGCAATTCAGAAAATGAGTTTATAACTGAATTTGATGCCATTTTCAAAAGGCTTCCAGAGCCCCTGGGAAATGTGTCATTCTGAATTTCAGTAGAAAGACCAAATGGCTATCCGGCTAGCTGGGGCTTCAACCTGGTAGGATCAGGTGCATTCTGGAGGAAAGTGTGTTTTTAAGTGTTTAATATAATGGACGCTGTATTTACTGATGGACTTATTAGTGGTCCCCATGAAAGGATGATCAGATTTAGAAAGAGATGTGTACACAGGCTGAGGAGTATTTCTGAGCATAATAGACATCCAAGGTAACCAGCATAAGGCGTGGGCTCTAGGCCCAGGTTCACCCTCTTCTCACACCTCTTCCTTCCTTTGTGAGGTGCATTTGCCTGTTGCTACAGGCCTGCCTTGCTCAGATTTTCTCCACAGCCAAGTTTCTTTCAGGTTGACATTTGACTTTTAACAGTGAAAACTTTGCCGGTTTTGCTAACAGATGGTTCTCAGCATGGTTCAGAAATGCTGGATCTGCATTGTTCTGTATGCTAAATGTTTCCTTTATTTCTTATTTACTGAGGAATTGCCTCTCCATCACAGGTGTTTGCAATTACTTTTAGTATTCAACTGTGGACTTTCTTGGTTTGTTTTATGGACTTACCTTACTGAATGCTTTGCTTGTTTAATATGAAAAACCACAAAAGGATTTTTTTTGACACACTGGAGGTTGTCCGGCATCCAGTTTCCAACAACGCATGTTTCTTTTTCCACCAGGATAAGTGCTGGGAGCCCTTGATAGAGGAGCCCTCTCTCCTCAAGAAGACATGAGGCCTCATTTGAAAACTTTGGCAGTGTCCCATTTTTCCTGTAAGAACTTTAAGGATGTGAGGCCAGGGAGACAGGAGGTTAAACGAGAAGGGCTGGAAGGCAAAAGAAGAACAGCTGGAGTTCATTAGTTAAAATCCAGGGTCACTAGCTAAAAAGGCAACCGAAAGCCACGTGCAGAAAAACTAAATGAGCAATGCAGACTTCTTTAAAAAGCCTTGCAGTAGGAATTACTTTTCCTGAAGTTTGGCTGCTCTAACGGTGTATCAGCCAAAGATTCACTGAGTAGGATTTTACTGTATGTGCAGTCTCTATATGTATAGGTAGAAAGCCTGTGGCAATTTATTAATCTGGTCATTTGGAATATTATTTGATTGTAACATGTAATGTAATGTAATGAAATTAGCAAAAACATGCACAGCACTCAGGGAAATATACCTTAATACATGTGCCAAATATTTTTCATGTGTTAACCTCTTTCAGTCCTTTGGAGGTAGATATTGTTATGATTCCAGTACAGAGCTGCGAGTCAAGCAAAATCTCTCTGAGTCAAAATCCATACAGTCTTCCTGCATTCATTCCACGAGTATTCATTGAGCACCCACTATGGCCAGGTATTTTGCCGGCTGCTATATACACAGCAGCGGACACGATAGGCATGCTGCCCATCCTTATTCCTCTGCTAGTTAAAAAGATTAACCACCTTCATTGAAACTTACAGAATCTTTCCCAATGGGCTCTATATTTTAAATGTTTGTTTTTGCAACTAGGAGATAACACTTTCATTGGAATAGGCTAATATGAAGGTTTTATATAAGAACATGTGCCCTAGTTTCATTAACCTATGTATCAATGTCTTAATAATGTACATTATTTTAAATATCTTTCTGTAAAAATAGAAACTTTGTTTAAAAAGCACTTCCAGGACTTTCAGCCCATTAGCGGCATTCATTAGGAAGCATTCATAGAACTAATCTTTTTTGAGGACTGGGCACATAATATAATCTTCCCCTCACCTCAATCTTTTCTTTTGAACCTTTACATCAACTCTAGTTGGTAAGGTGTGATTTTTGTCGTAGTGATGAAGGAGTTTGAACTTCAGAGAGGTTAGATAATTGGTCAGAGGTCACAGAGCTAGTAATCAGAAGTATTGCATATTCAAATCCATTCTATTCTATTCTAAAGCCTTTCTACTTTATTACGGTAAAGTTAGGAATGCTTAACTCAAGAATTTTTTCCTTTTGCAAAAGTAAAAATAAAAAATAAAAATAGAAATCTTTTTATGAAGCATGTTGTATAAATATTAAGTAAATGCAAGAGAAACATTTTAAAGAAAATATACAATATTGTATATTTGTCAATTCTGATTCTTTCATATACTCTATAGCACTATAATTCCAAATCGTTAAGTTATAAAATGGTTTCAGCTGAGAATTTTTTAAGATCATTCTCTAGTAGAAAACATTATGGAGTAATTATTTTCAGTCCATATATAAGAAAAAGCCAGAAATAGACAAAGACCTCTGCAAGGTGAAAGAGTGAAGTGTTGTTTTTGTTCACTCAGTCGTGTCTGACCTTTTGTGACCCCATGCACTGCAGCACGCCAGGCTTCCCTGTCTTTCACCATCTTCCAAAGCTTGCTTAAACTCATGTCCATTGAGTCAGTGATGCTTAGTTGCTTAGTCATGACTGACTCTTTGCAACCCCATGGACTATAGCCTGCCAGGCTCCTCTGTCCATGGGGATGCTCCAGGCAAAAATACTGGAGTGGGTTGCCATGCCCTCCTCCAGGGGATCTTTCCAACCCAGGGATCGAACCCAGGTCTCCCTATTTGCAGGCAGATTTTTTACCATCTGAGCCACCAGGGAAGCCCAAGAATACTGGAGTGGGTAACCTATTCTTTCTCTAGGGGATCTTCCCGACCCAGGAATCAAACCAGGGTCTCTGGCATTGCAGGCAGATTCTTTACCAGCTGAGCTACCAGGGAAGCCCAGAGGGGCCTTTAGTGACCTAATAATAACCTGTTATTGAAGATGCAAGAGCCAATCCTCAGCCCTTCCCACTCATCTGGGCTCCCCAAGTTTGGCTCTCTCCTCTTTTTTAACTTTGAATTTCCTCCTTTCCACAGGTTTTCAATTCTCCCATTGTGAAATGGAAATCCCCTCCACTCTCTATATTATGCTTCAGCAATCCTTCATCCCATGCTCCTATCCCTGCCCTCCATCAATCACATCCACAGGCCCTGCTGACCTCCTGTGGGACTTTGAATTTCAGAGTGTGGTCACATCTTGCAAAGTCTTGCTCTGGAAGGCAGAACACCCCTTTCCCCACTCCTCCAGTGGCCTTTGTCTCTCCAGGCTTCCTCTCCTGTAGCTCTGAAGCAGAGTTGATAAGCTTTCCAGAGAAAGGCATGTTCAAAGCACTCTGAGTACTTTGGTGAAATTGATTGGGTATATGGAATCTTTTTTTTTTTTTTGCAACTGCTCTGGCCTGTAAGAAAAATAAGTTACATAAATGCAATGACTGACCATTTACTAAATAATGAAATTTTAAAAATAGTTTTAATTATTTCACAACAAGAAATTTTTTCCAGGCTTGAAAAATCAGAATGCTTGATTTGAAATGTTTAAAAAGCAAATAGTGCTTGATATTTTTAAAGCAGTACTTTCATGATCAATGATTTAATTAAATTTTTGTTTAATTTTTGTAGCTTCACTCCTGAAGGGTTTGAAACATGCCAACATTGTGCTGCTGCATGACATAATACACACCAAAGAGACACTGACGTTCGTATTTGAATATGTGGTGAGTTGTCCCAGCGTTTTACAAAGTGTAAGGGAAAAGCCTGGTGCTCGTATGAGGAATCTGTTAGTATTTTATGGCTGACCAAACTTTCATAACCATGTGAAAAGTGTTGTGGAAATTTTCATTATTGGAAATTTCACTATTCTTCTTATGCTTTTTTACCCACTATTTTTGTTGCCTTTTCTCCTCTTACCAACAAGAATAAACATTTTGAATTTGCCTCCTAAATAAAACTTTTGCACTTATTTTTAAACCTAGTTTTAATCACTATCTGAGGAGAGACCACAAATTTTTTCATTGACAATAGTGACATAAACCACATAAAATAACTCCATACAAGTTTACTAGAGAATAAATCATTTTGTATTTTTGAAAGATAAAAGCCATTCAAATATTAGCAGAAAGAAAGAATAAGATATGTGTACCTGACTTGCTTTTCAGGACACTTGGAGAGTACAAATATCCCCACATCACTGTGTTCAGTGGCAGTTGTTTAAAATGAACCTCTCTTGTATGATTTCAATACCTTTAGACCATGAAATTTTTACACCTTGTTTTATGTTCCTGGATATGTTCCAGTGTCTCCAGTTTACAGTCTATGGAGATTTGAATAGAATTTGTATCTTAGTGGTGTGTGAAAATTGTATAAATCTTAATTATGTTGAATTGGTTGACAGTGCTTATCAGGTCTGCTATATCCTACTGCTTCTCAGTATATTCATTCTAGTAATTTTTGAGTATGATATTGATACTCCAACTAAAAAATCTTAATTTACCTACTTTAAAACATAATATATAGTGGAACTATATGTAACCTTGTTCTGTATTTTCCAATGTCTCCGGTAAATGTGTTATCTTACTTTCATAATTTAAAAAATAAATAAATAAATAGGGAAAAAATAATAAAATAAAAAATAAATAAATAATAAAAATTAAATAACATGAGCCTTTCTTGTGTCAAGAAACAGGGTTCCTTCTAAGAGCAGCTAATTAGAAAGACACACTGCATTTAACTTTAACAGTGGTGTCTCAGAAAACCTGCTGTGTGCCTTTTGCACGTTATTCTCAAAAATCCTGAGCTTTGTAGTCCCTCTGAGAGTCCAGTCTGTGGCTTGCTTTGTGACCCTGACCAACCACCACTAACCTCACTCTCTCCTCCGTTTTGTGTAGCACACAGACTTGGCTCAATATATGTCTCAGCACCCAGGAGGGCTCCATCCTCATAATGTCAGGGTGAGTACTCTGAGGGCCGGGACTCCCCCCTGGCTTGCCCACAGCAGGAGAATTCTGAAACAGACTGCCATCACACACTGAAAGCCCAGGATACCAGGTAAGAAGATAGACACCACTGATATTCTAGAGAAAAGTAAAAAAAAAAAAAAAATCTGCCCTCAAGATATGGAGCCAAGTCCAGCTGCTTTCTGGGCAACCTAACCCTGTCAGTCATCACCATCAAGCAAATGTGTCTTTAAACGTATAACCCAATTAAAAAGAATTGCCTTAAAAGGAAAGAAGTGAAGTTAAGCTATCATAAAATAAATACTTTCTTCATAGCAGACTACTGTGCTCTGTGATAAAGTTCATGTTGCACTTAAAGTTCCCAGCTAGAGCTAGCAAACTACCTTGATTGGTTCTTTATCAGTTATCTTTTTGCCTGTTCTATAAGATCCTATTACATGTGGGACCAACTTCCATTTTTCCAGTTATTGGAATAGAAATAATATTAAACTCTTAACGAACTGTAATTCCACATTTGTTATAAATTTTAGAAACCATTTGTATGTCATACTTTTCATTCTCTAAGGTTTTATTGGCATTAATTGATTGGCCCTTAACATAACCATATGAGATTTGTATATGATGTATCCATTCATTTAGCTAATATTTATGTGTTCATTTATTCATTCATTCAAGATATATTTGAGTACTCAGTACCATATTAAATCCTAAGGTTTCAATAATGAGTAAGTTGTGTTTCTTATTTTCAGTAAGATATATGGACTTCAATTCAGTTCAGTTCAGTTGCTCAGTCGTGTCTGACTCTTTGCAGCCCCATGAATCACAGCATGCCAGGCCCCCCTGTCCATCACCAACTCCTGGAGTCCACCCAAACTCATGTCCATCGAGTTGGTGATGCCATCCAACCATCTCATCCTCTGTCATCCCCTTCTCTTTTTGCCCCCAACCCCTCCCAGCATCAGGGTCTTTTCCAATGAGCGAACTCTTTGCATGAGGTGGCTGAAGTATTGTAGTTTCAGCTTCAACATCAGTCCTTCCAATGAACACCCAGGACTGATCTCCTTTAGGATGAATTGGTTGGGTCTCCTTGCAGTCCAAGGGACTCTCAAGAGTCTTCTCCAACACCATAGTTCAAAAGCATCAATTCTTCGGCGCTCAGCTTTCTTCACAGTCCAACTCTCACATCCATACGTGACCACTGGGGAAACCATAGCCTTGACTAGATGAAACTTTGTTGGCAAAGTAATGTCTCTGCTTTTTAATATGCTGTCTAGGTTGGTCATAACTTTCCTTCCAAGGAGTAAGTGTCTTATAATTCATGGCTGCAGTCACCATCTGAGCTGATTTTGGAGCCCAAAAAATAAAGTCAGCCACTGTTTTCACTGTCTCCCCATCTATTTCCCATGAGGTGATGGGACCAGATGCCTTGATCTTAGTTTTCTGAATGTTGAGCTTTAAGCCAACTTTTTCACTCTCCTCTTTCCCTTTCATCAAGAGGCTCTTTAGTTCTTCACTTTCTGCCATAAGGGTGGTGTCATCTGCACATCTGAAGTTATTGATATTTCTCCCGGCAGTCTTGATTCCAGCTTGTGCTTCTTCCATCCCAGCGTTTCTCATGATGTACTCTGCATATAAGTTAAATAAGCAGGGTGACAACGTACAGCCTTGACGTACTCCTGTTCATATTTGGAACCAGATAGGTAGCGAGAAGCAAGGTGATGAGGGCTGTGGCCATGTTAATTAGGAATACTATGAGGACTTACAGTTAGGGGACTCCAGTCATGGAGGCAAGGGGAAAGGAAGGTTTGAAGACAGGGTTTTGAAGAGAATGAAAACATTTAAAAATATTCAGAGGAAACTGAAATAGAAAACTAACGAGGGGGACCAAGAAGGAATGTCTAGTAGTGTGTTAAGGACTCTGAGGAGGATGGAATCCATTAAATCATCTGCATGATCATGGGATTTCTTCTTTATTTTTTTAATGGCAGCACTTAGTTCATATAGAGAAGCGGAGAAAGTAGAAAGTTAGACCGATTGAGAATTGGGGCTGTGCCAGACATGTGAGAGGAAAAGACAGTTGGGTCACATATTTGGAGACTATCAAGAGAGAGGCTAAAGGGATGGTCAGGGGCTTCTAAACTGAGTCCAGTCTGAGGGAAGGAAGTGAAGACAGGCAGGTTACTGATAGCTAGGGAGAGAGCAGAAGAGTCAAGGAGTCAGAGGTTTGATTAAATAGAACAGTTGGAGAAGGAATAACTGAGAGAAAGATAGAAAATGTTCAGACTTGAAGGACTCCTGTAGCAAGCACTATGCTAAGTGTTTAGCAGGACAGAAAGATGCAGAAGACATGATTCCTCTCCTCGAAAGATGTAGAGCCGAAAACAGGAGGTAAGATAGACATCACTATTCCAGGACATCTGTGAATAATACCAAGTAAGAAATAAGACCTAATGCTGCAGATGTGCAAGGAAGTAAAAGATATCTTCTCATTGGAAGAGGTTTTGATAAGCCAGACCTTACAAGCTGCAATGCTTTTCAGAGGCTGGAATAGGGGAAGATGCTAGAGGAGGAAGGAATGTTTTCAGCGAAGGTTCAGAGCAGGGAAGTAGAGGGTGTGTTCAAGGAATAAGATCCCAGAGCCACATGGACTGTTGGGGTTGAAGGGACTATAGTGTTTTTCACTCTCCAGGTGCTAGTCCATTAGTGGGTTATGAAATCAACTGGTGATTAGCAACCAGCATTTTTTTTAAAAAATGAAATGGAGTGGGTGTGAAGGGAATGTGTATCTGCGTGCTAAATCGATTCAGTCATGTACGACTCTTTGCAACTCTATGGACTGTAGCAACCAGGCTCCTCTGACGATGGGATTCTCCAGGCAAGAATACTGGTGTGGGTTGTCATGCCCTCCTCAAGGGGATCTTCCCGACCCACAGATCAAATCCGCATCTCTTACTGGCAGGCAGGCTCTTTACCACTAGTGCCACCTGGGAAACCCTCTTGAGAAAGGAATAGAAAATATTATAGTATGCAACACTTAGTAAGAACAAGTTTTATTTTGTGCAGCTTCTTTTCCATTAGAAACTGTGCTTATATCTATGTATGAATGTGGAAACTGGAAGCATATCTATTTCTTATTGTGCAATGCAGTAAGGAAAAAAAAAACCTTAAAACACTGGGTTGGTCTAACTTACTTATTTTGCAGAATTAGAATTCAAGTTTGAAAAGAAATATTTTTCCTGAAGTTATAGAACCAGCTTTTGCCATTGCTCAAAGAGATTCTTGGTTGAGGTTCTTTTCCACTAGCGCCATCCTGAATCTCTGGTCCTGTTGGCCTGAAACAGATACTGTCTTAGTGACATGGAGTACATGAGTCTGGGGGAATAGATTGGGTAGGTGGCGGAGAGCCTTACTTTCTAAGATATGGACTTTATTTCTTAAACAGTAGAGTCATTAAAGGGGCTTGACTGAAAAATAATGGCATGATCAGAAGGAAACTTATGTAATTGTGGTCTGTGGGACAGATTAAAGAGAGGTGGCTGGAGTCAAGGATTTTAGTTAGGAGGTTATCAATGTGGGCTAGCCCAGTGCTTCTCAAGCTTCAGTGAGCATGCTAATGATCTGATTCAGTAAGTCTGATTCAAAGCTTGAGCTTTGCATTTCTCATATACTCCAAGGTGATACAGATGCTGCTGGCTGAGGACTAAACTTCAAGTGGCAAGGTTCTAGGTAAGAAGTGATAAAAGCCTAAATCAGGATAGTGAAGGTATGAACGGGAAGGACTGTGGAAAACAATAACAAAGAAGGGTTTGACCAGGACATGAGGACAACAGTGGTGTAGATGTGAATTGGTAGTGGAAGAAAGTGGACATACGGCAGTTAATTACTTCACCAGAACTGTTGGGAGATGGAAGGATCAGCAGTACTTTTCTAGTTTTAATTAATCATGTGGCTGATGGCGCCATTCACTGAAATAGAGAAATGGGAAAAATAGATTCTAGAGGGACACAAAGAGTTAAGTTCTGGTATACCGGCTTTGAGGTGCCTGAACTTCAGACTATATGACCCAACAGTTTAGGAAAGGTTTGAGGTGTCTGAACTTCAGACTATATGGGTCCAACAGTTCAGGAAAGAGATCTTAAGTGAAGCTAAAGACTTTCAAATTATCAGAATACAGTTGTTAACTGAAGAAATGTTAGTGGATAAGATGGGTAAGGGGAACATGTAAGGTGATAACAGAAGGTCAACGATGGAGCCCTGAGGAATATCACCACATTAGATATCAGTAGAGAAAGTAGAGCCTATGGAAAGCACATTCAGAGAAGTAGGAGAAAAATTAAGAGATTTTGGTACCAAGTTGGGGAAAGAGCATCAGGAAGGAAAACTGAAGCAACAAAGCCAGATCCTGTAAAGAGGAGTGAAAGACATCCATTGGATTTTTGTAGCAAAGGACACTGGTGGGACTTCCCTAGTGGTCCAATGGCTAAGATTCCAAGCTCCCAATGCTGGGGGACCAGGCTTGATCCCTTTCAGGGAACTAAATTTCAAACATCACAACAAAGATTGAAGACCCTGCATGCCACAACTATGACCTGGCGCAGCCAAATAAAAGAATATTTTTAAAAGACATTGGTGAGCACTGTGAAAACATTATGAATAAAGTGATTGTAGCAGAAACCATTTTTTAGGGGGAGGAATTTCACATTTCAGAGGACAAACAGTTCTATCCGATGGTGGGACCCAGTGTGTGACCATGGGCACAAGGGGCTGAAGTGGGTTGGAGAAGCAGATCGTTGGAGTGTGGAGGTTGGCTGGACATATTCACGTGAGCACTGACATCAAGGGAACAACCGCTGTGATCCAGGTGTCCAAGTCTTAAGTGAATGATGGAGAGTTGTGTGGATGACAGTGAGAAGAGGGGTAGAGGAAGATGGCATGGAAATCCAAGGACAAGGGTTTTTACATGAGGGTGGGTACACTGGGATCAAGTTGATGAGCACCATGGTCTGGTCTGAGAGAAGCAGGGTCCTGGGGAGCTTGCCTCCCACGGCACTACTGTGGCTGTTTGGGCTCCATACAGGTCCCATATCAAGGTCCCCAAGCCATTTAAGAATGTTAAGATTTTCTTGAGGCTCCTACTTCAGATGTTTGCTGGTTCTGTGAGTCTTTCTCATCCCAGTTCTTTCTCTTCCTGGTACTTCAAACACACACACTGTTATCCATTTTTTACCATTCACTTTTTATTCACTCGTTATTCATTTTTACCATCACTCAACTGTAAGGCACAAAAGTCCTATACTGACACATGCACACCTTCTTAAGTGGCTTGGGGACCTTGATATGGGACCTGTATGGAACCCACACAACCACAGCTGTGCCATGGGAGGCAAATTCTCCAGGATCCTCTATGCTCAGACCATGGCACATATTAGCTTGATTCCAGGGTGTCCAAGTCTTTGCTAGGTCATTACAGGTTCTATAAAAGCATCTCTGAAGTTCCTAGTTTCCAATATGTGATGGAAAAAGTGAATTTATCCGCACAACTTTGTGTCTTTCATTAGGTCCATGTCCCAGAAATGCTGGGGCTGGCTCTTTCTTTTCAAAACTGCCAGAACATGTTCTCAGTTGGCATAAGTCTTTGTAAACATTAACACTGGTGTTTGCGTTCTCAGTTGCCAGTTGCACTGGAAAACAGCAAAAGATACTTGGAATACTAAGCATTCTTTTTTTTTCCCTTAGGCTTCTCTATTGGTGGAACCCTACTAACGTCTTTGGTTTCTGTGCCTTATATCCACCAGCAATGTTTTAAAATTTGGATCCAGGGTGTATTTTTCCTTTTGCTTCCCCCGCACTTTTTTCTTCTTCTCTCTACTATTTATTCCTTATTCTCTTTTGATTTTTTTTCTTGGCCTAATTTATTTTGGTGTCTTTTCCCTCTGAATCTATACTGTATATTTCCCTTGTTTTCACTTTGAACTTAAGACTTTAAAAATATGTTTTAAAAGATAATGGTTCCTTTATTTCCTAACACCATCTAAGGATATACTTCCCAGTCTGGTCTCCCTGTGTTCTGTTTTTAAAAGGGTTTTATATCAGAGAGCCTGGAAAACTTAAGCAGTTGTAAACCTTAGAATATCATTTCCAGGTCAACTTTGATCTTGTATGCCAAGTTCATTGGTGGGAAAAAATTAAATCTTTCACATCTAAATCAATAACTAGTGTTCCAAAGGAAACTTCAAAGTTTCACTGTAGATTTTTAAGGAAGGGTAATTCCTTCAGTATCAAAGAAATGAGATGTCAGGAAAAACCAGAATCCCTTTGTTTAGGACATGGTCTACTTATTTGATTTTCCTTGTCCTTTTTTTTCCTGTCTGAATATAAAATCTTCCTTTTTTTTTTCCTTTGGTCTCTTAAGAGACACTTTTACTATATTCTTTCAGATGACTGGTTTTGATTTAGAGGAGAAATCAACACATAGTGGCTCAAATCTGCTTAGATAAGGTGTTCATTCCTTCCAGCTTTTCATGTTTCAACTTTTGCGGGGCCTGGCATACATCCACCACCAACACGTTCTTCACAGGGACCTGAAACCTCAGAACTTACTCATCAGTCACCTGGGAGAGCTCAAACTGGCTGATTTTGGTAAGTCACCCCCTGAGTCTCCTTCTGGGCTATGAACAATGATGCTTTTGTGTGCACATGTTTAAAGCATCAAATAGGCCCGGCCTTTGAAAAGTGGGGACCAGGGAATATGACATTTTTTAAGGATATCAAACAACCATACAGTAAGAGTGAGGCAAGAAACTGGGGGACATTGATCACTTCTCAGTGTTCCATCAAGCCTCAGTCTAATCAGATCCTAAAATGTGGGCACCCCTATTACCTCATTGCTGTTTTTGATGCAGAGACTTTTGTAGAGTGAATGGTACTTCTTACGTTTCCCTAAATCTGGGTGGATGTACAAATTCCATCAGACTAGATCAAAGTTATCCCGGGATGGCCAGATAAAGAGGTCAACCCCAGACTGTAGGATGGACTCTTGCTGGAATGGAGGCTCCAGAACACCTATGTATCTATACAGATGGGACTGCACGGTGTGTGTGTGTGTGTGTGTGTGTGTGTGTTCAGTCACTTAGTCCTGTCCAACTTTTTTGACCCTACGGACTGTACCCCGCCAAGCTTCTCTGTCCATGGAATTCTCCAGGCAAGAATACGGGAATGGGTTGCCATTTCCTACTTCAGGGGATCTTCCTGACCCACAGACCAAAGCCATGTCTTTCGAGTCTTCTGCATTGCATGCAGATTCTTTACCACTGAGCCACCAGGTACCTGAAGCTTTCATTCCCATCAAAGTGATGCAGATTTACCCTGAGTGTCACTGTATCTTTCCACTTTAGCAGTTATCACTGTTTGTACATATACACATACATATATACTTATATGATGGTTTTGTCTCCTCCACTAGACTATAAGTGTTATGAGGGCAGCCTGGATCCATTTTTGCTTATCACTATATCCCTAGTACCTGGCACCATCACAGGTGCTCAATAAATTTTTGTTGAAAAACTGGTTCCATATAAGCTGAGAAGACCCTCTTCACTGTTTGGCAGATGTCAAATGACGCTGCTATAACTGCAGTAAGCATGTAACAGACATTCGTTTATCAAATTCCCAACAAGAATAGACTCATCTATTGAGATTTCATACAGCTATAGATCATGTGATTCTATGAGATAAATAGCTAACTGACAAATGTACTGTTTTGCAGAGGAGCACTTGAGAATGACTCATCTAAGTTCCTGCCAAACTAGCTAATGTGGATTAACAGTCCCTACCCTTTATCTGCTAAACTGGGGATTCCTGAACTGCAGAAATGGAGGGTGGTCATATTAGTCATGAATTGATCTTCCCCTGCTGTTACAGAAACCTCCAATTACAGAGGTGTAAACATGCTTGAAGCTTAAAATTTTCTCTCATATAACATCTGACCTAGGCAGTCAGAGCTTTGCAGAAGCCCCAAAATGTCTTGGTTCACGCTCCTTCTGTCATGGAACCCCACCAACCCTAAGTGTTGCCCGTTGGCATATTTCAAGATGGTAGCCACCTCCTCCTCACCACAGCCTGGAGAAAGGAGAAAAGGGACCAACACTTAACTCCTCCAGGAAGCTCACATGTCACTTTTATTCATATCAAATAGGCAAAAATTTAGTTGCCTTGCAATACTTAGCTGCCAGGAAGGCCACATGTAGCTGCAAAGTAGGCTAAATTTAGAGAAATTAATGTGATGAAGAAGTATACAAGAATCAAGATAGTCAAGTAGCTCTATTAAAAGCACTGAAATTTTTGTATTATTTTTAAAATATTGTTTACTCTGCCAGTTACACTCTCCTTGGCAGACTGCATCACTGTGACTCTCCGGGAAGTCTCAGGACAACAAGTTCTGTGCTCTCCCCCTTCACTCAGGTCTCGCTCGAGCCAAGTCCATTCCCAGCCAGACATATTCTTCAGAAGTTGTGACTCTCTGGTACCGCCCTCCTGATGCCTTGCTGGGAGCCACTGAATATTCCTCTGAACTGGACATATGGTAAGAGCAAGTGCCAAGAAAATGTGAGTCATCCTACCCATGAAGATCGCTCTATTATCTGTGCTACATTTTAGGTAATCATTCTAATGGCTTCCCAGGTGGCTCAGTGGTAAAGAATCCATCTGCCAATGCAGGAGATGTAGGAGACCCAGGTTCAATCCCTGGGCTGGGACGATCCTCTGGAGAAGGAAATGGCAACCCACTCCAGTATTCTTGCCTGGAGAACCCCATGGACAGAGGAGCCTGGCGGGGTACAGTCCATGGAGTTGCAGAGAGTCAGACATGACTGAATGACTAACTGTGCACACACAAATATTCTAATGGTGACACTCACATTTGTATACAGAAATATAAAGTACTTTCAGTACATATCTCATTTGATTTTTACAATAAGTTTTAACAGTTAAAGAAGTTGAGGCTCATAGAGGTCTTGCCCAAGGCATTTTCTGGATTCCATCCTTTTTCATCAATGCTCCTTCTTCTAGCTCTTTCCTTTGTCTTTGCCTTTGTCCCCAGGGAAACATACATGTGCTCCCAAACCACAGATTTCACACACACACACACACACACACATACACACACACACACACACACACACACACCTGCTTGTCTACACATGGTCAAACACAGTTCAGAGCTTGGTGGAAAAAAAACATAAATACCAAGATCCTGTAGACCTGATTTTCATGCCCGTTCTATTTCTAATCAGTTCCTCTGGATTATGTTATCTTCAAAAAACCATGTACCCTCTCTGTGTTTATGTTTCTTTATTTTTAAAATAAGGGCAATATACTCTTCCCATGAAGGGTTAAGGAGGACTGTGGTGTGAATATAAGAAACCAGACAGACGCTGTCAAGTAGAAGCACATTGTTGGGGAGGCTCTGGGATTAAAGAGGTGCAGTGGTGAGTGTGGGATCTCAGTCACTCAACATCCCAGACCTTCAGTGTTACGGTGTCTGCTTCTGATTCCTGGAAATATCCCAGTCATTTGTGTGGTGAATTTACAGTCACAGCCAGCATCTCAAAGGTAACAAAGTATACAGCCTTCTTTCAATTCTTTAGATGGTCTTATATACACTGAAGGCCCTGTTTAAAAAACACTAAGAGGCTAAACTAAGCTTTTGAATTTCCCAAAGTCTTGAGAAAAGTTGGAGAAAATTTCCTCCAGTGTATCTGGAGTCATTGATTTCCCGACACCCGGTACCATTTCTCAGACTATCACCTGCTAGTCAAAACCCCCCTGAAACTGTCAGCACTCGCGGCTCCATGCCGTCGCTTCAGAGGCTTTCAGCGGGCTCTGGTTTTCTCAGTTCTTAATGATCACTTCCTAGTTGTGCTTCACAGACAGTGAAACTTCTGCTCATCACTTTTAAACTTTGCTTTATTATAGAGCATTTAAAACATTCAAAATACATAAATATATACATCAGTGATTCTTCCCCAGGATCAGTTTTACTTTCCAGGGACTTTGGCAATGTCTGAGACACTTATTGTCACACTTGGGTAGGGGCGGTGTGCTCCTGGCTTCTAGTGGGTAAAGCCTGGGGTTGCTAATAAATATCTTACAGTGCTCAGGGCAGCCCCCCACAACAAAGATGTATCCAGCCCCAAATGTCAATAGTGTCAAGACTGAGAAACCCGATGTAGATTAAGAAGCATAATAATAATAAAGCGAACTCCTTGAACCCACTACCCAACAAAGCAACCAGAACATGGTCAGTATTGCCACATTGGATTTCCCTGGTGGTCCGGTGGTTAGGATTTTGCTCTTCCAGTGCAGGAGGTATGGGTTTGACCTCTGCTCGGAGAACTTGGATCCCACATGCTGCGTGGTGTGGCCAAAAAATATATTTCCACATTCGCTTCCGTCCCCTTTCCATCCGCCAGAGCCTGCCTCTCCCCCAGAGGGGCTCTGCCCTGAATTTTTATTCTTCTTGTCAGTCCCTCACCTTTTTTAAAATAATACTTTTACATTTTTATGTATTTTAAAAATATTATTTTACCTACTTCTGAGTTTTTATAAAAATGGTACTAAATTGTTTTTAGTTTTCTGTGATTTGCTTTTTTTCAACTCTGTGTATTTATAGGATTCATCCATGTCGGTCTAAGTTACACTTTATTTTCTGTTGATGAACATTTCAGTTATCTAATTTGATGTTTTTGTTTTTGCTATTTTGAATATGCTTGGTACTTATATTTAAGGATTTCTGGAGAAGGAAATGGCAACCCACTCCAGTACTCTTGCCTGGAAAATTCCATGTACTGAGGAGCCTAGTAGGCTACAGTCCATGGGGTCTCAAAGAGTCGGACATGACTGAGCGAGTTCACTTCACTTCACTTCACTTCTAGAGTACTTCAAAGTAGATTTGCTGTGTCTTGGGGTATATGAATGTTCAACTTCATGAAACAGTATCCAGTTGTTCTCCAAGTGGTTGTAACAATTTATGCATCAGCACTGTATCATAGTCCCTTATCCACATTGGCACTAGCTTTATAAAATCAGATTTCTTAATTTTTGCTAATCTTGTGGGAAGAATGGTAGCATGCTGTGATCCAATGTGCATTTCCCTAATTACTAATGAGGCTGGAAGTCTTTTCATGGATTATTCGTGGGTTTTCTCCTATGGAATACCTCTGTGTGTCTTTCATTTATTTTCTTTTGGTCTCTATGTCTCTGACAGTCTCTCCCTTTCTTTCTTTATTGATTTATAGGAGTTCTTATACTCTGAATACTAATCTTTTATCAGTTATGTGTGTTGCAAGAAGCCTCCCCAGCTCCTGGCTTCTATTTTTGTCTTAATGTTGTCTTTTTAAGCAAGAGTGCTTTGTTTTAATTTACTGACCTTAGCAGTCTTTTCCTTTATGGTTAGTCTTTTTGTTCCTTGTTTAAAAAACCCTTCTCTCCCAGAGACCAAAGTGATATTATCTAAAACATCCTTTTATAAAGCTATAAAATTTTTCCTTTCACTTCAAGTCTTTAATATACGGGAAATTGACTTTCTCCATGCTAACCAATTGTCTCACCCCAATTTCTTCAGTGATCCGCCTTGCCAAATAGCTCATGTATCAGGTTTCTAAAGATGCAAGGTCTGTTTCTGGGCTCTCTACTCTATTCGGCTGGGGTCAGTGTATCTGTCACTGTACCAATGTTCCTGTGTATTAATTTCTGTAGCTTTCTAATAACACTTGATTTCTGCTGGGACAAGTCTCACCACCTACTTCATCTTCTTCCTCAGGAGTATCTTGGCTATTTTTCCCTTTTGGTTCCCCATATAAATTTTGCTGAATGTAAAAACCCTAGTGGGACTTTCGTTAGAATTGCATTGAAATTATAGGACATTTTGAGGATAGTTAACACCTTTATAATACTGTCTTCCAATTTTAAAGCAGTATAGTTCTCCATCTGTTTAGTTCATCTATAATACCTTTTAGTAAAGTTTTATAATTTTCTCTCTAAGCTCTTACATATCTAAAGTAAATGTTCTTTTCTTGTAAGTTGATTTCTGTTGTTTATTGTTACTTTTGGTTCTTGCATATGGTATCTTTTTTCCATACATATTTAGTTGTTTTTGACAATGATATGCTAATTCTCCTTGGAATTTTATTTGTGGGATTTTTTTTTTTAAGGCCTTGAATAAAGTGCTGTCTGTCAGAGAGGATTTGCATTTGATTCTGCTAGGTACATTTAAAAAAATTATTATTGTATTTTACATAAGTGTGGGTCTCCTACACAGACATTATGTCTTAATACCATTCCCTACTGAAAATAACTAGGCCTTTTTGGAGAAGTAGCCAGTACCAAGACTGGGGCAGGAAAAGTTTAAGATGAGCTAAGAACATCTTGGTAGGCCAGAATATTTTCTAATAAAGTAGTCAAAAAATGATGGGAATATGTCAAAAGGATGTGGGAAGCAGCTTGAAGAGACCCACTGGCCAAAGCTGATACGTTCTGAGCATCCTAATAAATAGTGCGAGTAATGTATTTTAACACTGAATAACACAAGAATATATGTCTATATGGAAGATAGATAGATAATAGATGGATAGATTGGATGGCTCGCCGATGCAATGGACATGAACTTGGGCAAATTCCAGGAGATGGTGAGGAACAGGGAGGCCTGGCTTACTGCAGTCCATGAGGTTACAAAGAGTTGTACCCGGCTTAGCAACTGAGCAACAACAGATGGATGGATAGCTGGGTAGATGGATGGATGGATGGATGGATCCATAGACACATAGGAAGGGAAGCTCCTTTTTACAGTAGAATGCCAACTGATAACTGGGGAAGAAATGATATAATTAGAAAAATCACTATTTTGTAATATATATAGTAGTAATCAGTTCAAACAAGAATCATCAATCCTAAACTAGTGGGGAAGTTTTCATGAGAAATAAAATATTTATTTACATAGTCTCAAAGTACCTCTATACAAATTACTTATAACAAAATAAAAAATAGCAACTTTATACCAGAGGAACTTGGCAAACACCACCTTAACCAAGTGGTTAGAGTCAGTATCATTAATAATGGGACTGACTACAGTCCATAGGGTCACAAAGAGTTGGACATGACTGAGCAACTGAGCATACTGACATCGTTTGCCTCCAAATATAAATCAGAGGAGACAGTATCACGAATGTGGCTTTCCTGAAAAAAGAGCATAACCTGAGTCAAATCATGAAGCAGCATCAGATAAACTCATTTTGAGGAACATCCTATACGATACTCTTCATTTTATTTTTTAATAATTTTAGTTACTTTTTTGGTTGCACTGGGTCTTCACTGCTGCTCCTGGGCTTTCTCTAGTTGAAGTGGGCAGGGACTGCTCTCTAGTTGTGATGTGTGGAGGGCTTAGTTGTGTTGTGTGGCAGGCTTCTCGTTGCGGTGGCTTCTCTTGTTGTGGAGCACGAGCTATAGGGTACATGGCTCAGCGGCTGCAACTCTCGGGCTCTGGAACACAGGCTCAATATGTGAGGCATGCAGGCTTAGTCACTCCCAAGCATGTAGGAGCTTCCCAGGCCAGGAATCAAACCTGTGTCTCCCACACTGGCAGATGGATTCTTTATCACTGAGTTACCAGGGAAGCCCTGAGACTGTACTCCTTCAAAGAGTTGTAGAGGAAGAAAAAATTTTCTTCTGTTCTCTGAGATTCAGTGGATGGGTCTGTGAAATAAGCTGACAAAAGACAGATGAACAGAGGAAAAGCATACATGTTTTATTTTATGTTAAAAGTTTTATGTGACATGGGGTAAGTGGCTTCATAAAAAGGAGAGAAAATCCCCAAAGAAACAGCTAGACTTGGAGACTTTTATACCATTCTGACAAAGGATGATATACTCCTCTGTAAAAAGGAGTAACAAGAGAAAGGAAAGGGGCTTCTGAACTCTTTAGGGTGATAGCCGTGGGAAGGTAAGTATGTGTATGGGGAACCCTAGGGGTGGATAAGGGTGACTTATCAACAACTGTTTACATACATTCTTCTTGGTGCCATCTCTGCATCTGGTGATAAGATTTTTCTCCCCTCTGGGGCTGGGAAAGGGGTCATCTTCACAAGGAGATTTTATGGACATGGACCCCTTATGGGCTTCCCTGGTGGCTCAGATGGTTAAGAATCTGCCTGCAATGCTGGAGACCCAGGTTCAATCCCTGGGTTGGGAATATCCCCTGGGAAAAGGAATGGCAAACCACTGCAGTATTCTTGCCTGGAGAGTTCCATGGACAGAGGAGCCTGGTAGACTACAGTCCACTGTGTCTCAAAGAGTCAGACAGGACTGAGCACCTAACAGCTCAGTCACTTTGACTGAGTCAGTGTGAAGTCACTTCACACATTCAGACAGCCTAGGAGAAGCAGAAGCTCATCGTGTGTCCACTTTTTGTCAATTGCCTTCAGCTCATACTAATCCTTATACCAGAACGGCATATTTTTGGGGTGGTATTTTCTGTTTCTATATAGAGTCAATGTTTGAAAAGACAAAAAAAAATTAGGGAAATGTTCCAGATTAAAGGGACTAAAGAAGCATGTCTCCTAAACACAATGCATGGTCCTAGATTGGATACTGGGGGAGAAGGAGCTAAAGAACCCTCCTGGGACAATTGGTGGAACTTAAATAGGGACTGTAGATTAGATAGCGGTATTGAGATCAGTATTAAATTTCCTGATTTTGATAATTGCATTGTTGTTGTGTAAAAGAATGGTTTTGTTCTTAAAAGATACATGTGGAAGTATGTAAGGGTGAAGAACCATGATATCTGCCACTTACTCTCCACTGCTTCAGAAAAAAATAGATAATAGATAGATGGATGATAGAAAAAATGATAAAACCAAAAAGGCAAAGTGTTGGCAACTGGGAATCTGTTTGAAGTATACAAGACAATTCTTTATACTAACTTTGTAACTTTAATTTTGAAATTATTTCAAAATTAAAGGTTAGCAAAAAAAAAAGTTGAGAAAAACCTGGTGTTTCACCAAAGAGAATGAGGTAGCACTGGCTTTGTTAGAAGCACTGGCCCAGTACATAGTCAGTATTTTCAGTGATTTCCTGTGTGTTTGAGAAAGATGTGTATTCCCAAATTGTTGGGTACAGGATTTTACATATGTTCAAAATTTCAAGGTTGTTACTCGTGTTATTCACAGTTTCTTTATATAATCTTTGTCCATTTAAGCTATCAGGGAAAGATATATTGAAGTTGTTGATTTGTCATATTTCTATTCATTTTTGCTTTATTTACTTTGAAGCTATTTTTATCAAGTGAAAATAAATTTAAAACTGTTCATCATTCCCTCATGCACTTAAAATGTTACCTTGGAATAATTTTCCTCTTTTGACATAAACCTTTTAGAGCTTTCTTTAGTGTTGGCCTGGTGGTGTCGAACTCTGCTTTTTAAGACGCACTCTCATTGTTAAAGGCGTCCCCTTGCTGGGGATGTAACTCTGGATTGACATTATTTCCTCTCAGACCTCGGGAGGTGTCTCCCCAGCTTCATCTTCCAGCGGGACTCTTGTGAAGATTGCTTTCAGCCTGACTGTAGGGGAGTTTGCTTTTGGCCTTATTGTCTTTCTCTTTTACAGGTGAGCTCCCATTTTCTCTGGATATTATAAAGAACTTTTTTTTGCCTTCATTGTTAGGCAGTTTTCACTACAATGTGTCCAACGTGGACTTCTTTCTACTTACCCTGCTTGGTGTATATTGCGCTTCTTCTAATCATGAATTCATGTTTTCCATCAGCCATTTTCTTTTGTGTGTTGCCTCTATTCCAGTCTCTCTTTCTGGAGCTCCAATGAAAGATTAACTTTCTATCATCCTTGGCTCTTATCCTCTCTTTCATATTTTCAGTCTCTTTAACTCTCTGTGCTACTTTTGGATAATTTCTTCATCTACCAGTTCTTTTAAACCTCTCTTAAACTATGTATCCCTTAGTTTTCACTGAGTATACTAAAGTGTATGTTATTCCACTGATAAGTGTTTCATTAATTTAATCATGAATAACGATGTGATGCTTACAGAAAAAAAACTCAGTCATAAGTTAAAATTATTGTCATTACCTTATTAATTTGATGATTGTTGTTTGTCCAGTAAAACTCAAAAAGTATTGTAGAAATAGAATAATTATTATCTTTCAGTATTTACTATAATGGTTCACTCTACATAACTGTTAGATATTAGGTGTTTACATTGGGAATCCTCTTCTATTTTTTTTTCTTTTCAGGGTGAGGAAAATGAGCAGGGAAAAGATTTCCAATTCACAATGGAAGAAAAGGCCAGGCAGCCCCATAGGGTACAAACTGAATGCTTTTGTAGGGAGGCAGGTGACAGTGGTTAAGCATTAGAGCCTTTGTCCTAATGAAACTAATTATAACAAGAGCCTCTCATTCACGATAAACCCTGGGAGCAGCAGAGTCCGTGGCCCAAAGCAAACACTTAAAATATGGAAAATATACCAGTAAAACACATTAGTTATTCCCAGCACTTACAACTAGCATCCTCTAATCTCCCATCATCTTTTCCTCTCTGTCTGATACTTTTTCAGAGCTGAAAATATTCCATTAGCAACTTCAGTGAAAAAAAACCCTCAATGCTTTAGGATGATTATACTTTTTGTTTTTACTTTTTGTATTGTGTTAAAATATATCTAACAAAAAATACCATTTTAACTATTTTCAAATGTACAGTTCAATGGCATCAAGTACCACCGCCGCACTACCCACCTCCAGAACTTTTCATCATCCCAGTATGATTCTTTGTAGCCATTAAACAATCACTTCTCTCTGCTCCCTCCCCTCAGCCCCTGACAACCACTATTATACTTCTTCTCTCTGTGAATTTGACCACTCTAGTACCTCACATAAATGCAATCATACAGTATTTGTCCTTCCATGTCTGGCTTTTTTCACTTAGCATAATATTTTTAAGGCTCATCCATATTATGATAAGCTGGGTTTTAAAGAAGAATTTCCTTTGATAGTCAAGTCCTCTATTCAAAACTAACTGCAGGCAGATGCTGGATTTAGAACTACAGAAAGTTATCAGTGCCTGAGAGATTCTTTATGGTCAAATCTCTTGCTGCAAACTTCCAAATATAAAGAGTGGCCCAGGGAAAAGCAAATAGAAATATCATGTCGCTGCCATATATCAGGCTGCTCTGAATTAACTTCAATAGTGAAAAGTGAAATATTGACTCACTTCTCCCAACAATGTTCTTATAGACTCCTTGCACCTCCCCAAACCTAAAACTCCTGAGATGGTTTATTTCTCCAGAGACTGCCTGAAGAATTTGAGGAATCTTTTTCTCTCTTATGGGAAGAATTTGTTCATGCTCAGAATAGAGAAAAGACCAGGAAGAAAGCCAGAAAAAGCAGAAAACATGTTAGCTGTTTCTTCTAACTTGACTGAAGAACCACAGTTGGAGCAATAAAATGACCCAGTGCATCTCTCCCTTCTGGAAGGATTCACTGTTTGATGTCACCAGGGCTTTTTTCCCCCGCGTGTGAAGTTTCCCTTCATCTACATGGGCTGCCCCAAGGGTATCTCCACACAGCAGAAATCCTCTGAGAAGCCTAAAGATATGTAGGGTAAGAAGAGCCACAGGAATGAAGATTTAAGAACAAAACAGAGGAATAAAAGGAAATAGGAGCTGGCTCCCTATCTGGACATGAATGTTCAGAATACTTAAAATGTTTGCTTTAAGACTAGTCTGGGGTGGACAAAATAGGTGATAGCCACACAACTTGCTTAAGAAACAAATAAAAACTATGAAAGTCACACAACTTGTTCACAAAGCAAATTAAAAAAAAAAAAATACCAGTTCTGAGGAATAAATGAAAAAAATAAGAAAGTGAGTTGTACATTTTTTAAAGAACAGTACTGACCTGAAAAAAATCTTTCCTTCTTTAAACTTAAGGTGCACAGACTTATTTTCTTTCCAATGCACTGATATTTATGATACAAATAGTCCAGCTTCTGAAATACAATTGATTTAGGAATTTTGTTTGTCTTGTAAGTATTCTAAGTGTTAAGTGCATTGCACGTGCACACACAACACACACACACACACACACACACACACACACACACATATTTTATTAGCCTGCCAGGCTCCTCTGTCCATGGTATTCTCCAGGCAAGAATCCTGGAGTGGGTAGCCATTCCCTTCTACAAGGGATCTTCCCCACCCAGGGATCAAACCTGGGTCTCCTCATTGTAGGCAGATTCTTCACCAATTGAGCCCCCAGGGAAGCCCTTATAAAAAACCTTAGACTCCAGATTGGTAGGTGAGGAAGGTTTAACCTGCCCCTAAGTGAATCTTAAAAAGAAAGACTCAAGAAAATGCCTATATGGCACCAACCACACAAATGCAGATATAAATGGAATTTCAACCAATATTAGCATTTTAGTCTTTTATGCAAACATCTCGTGTGATTTTGTAGTACTTGCACAATAGTCTTAGAGTCCAGCTTTCTCCAGTATACTTTACATACTTGTGCCCACTGTCCTAGTAGTGTAGAAATAAAGGCCACTAAGAAATTGTATAATGAAAAGGACTTCCTTTTTGGGTCTTCACAGCCACCGTTGTAAAAGGATATGAGAAGGCAACAAGCTCTTTCTTAGCCATGAAAGCCCTTTGAGGGGAGGAAGGCTCAATAAACCAGCAATGACTATGGTTTGAATCTCATTTAGAACACCCTCAACCCTTCTGGTGATTTGTGAGCTCCTGGGGTTTCTGGAGGTGTTGTGGTACTGCATGGAAGGTTGGTTCAAATCTTCAAAAGCCTGTATATTTTAATTTCTATTTTGTGTCAGTTAATAAATAATCACTTGTATTTTATACCCACAGATACATAAATATATATATGTGTGTGGTTTTTCTTTTTCACTTCAAATTGAAATGGTTTGAGACCTTTCAAGAATGCACAGAGAAAGCATGAAGGGAAGTAGATGGAGACCGTTTGATGGTATTCACCATCTCAGTGTTACAGCTGGGTTGTCTCACAGCTGACATTGCTAGCAACCAGGATGTTTTTAAGACATTTGACAGTTTGCTATTACTTTCATTATTCTCCATGTGTTGTTTAATTTACACCTTTTGTATCTGTTGCTTTAAAGACAAGAAGTAAAAAGAATATGAATATTTAAAAACAAGCCAGTAAAATGATAATAAAGAAACAGAGGAAAACAATAGAATAAGGAAGACTAGAGATCTCATCAAGAAAACTAGAGATACCAAGCATTTCATGCAAAGATGGGCTCAATAAAGGACAGAAATGGTATGGACCTAACAGAAGCAGAAGATATTAAGAAGAGGTGGCAAGAATACACAGAAGAACTATACAAAAAAGAACTTCGCAACCCAGATAAGCAGGATGGTGTGATCACTCACCTAAAGCCAGACATCCTGGAATGTGAAGTCAAGTAGGCCTTAGGAAGTAGCACTATGAACAAAGCTAGTGGAGGTGATGGAATTCCAGTTGAGCTATTTCAAATCCTAAAAGATGATGCTGTGAAAGTGCTGCACTCAATATGTCAGCAAATTTGGAAAACTCAGCAGTGGCCATGGTATGGGAAAAGGTCAGTTTTCATTCCAATCCCAAAGAAAGGCAAACCCAAAGAATGCTCAAACTACCACACAGTTGCACTCATCTCACACAGTAATAAAGTAATGCTCAAAATTCTCCAAGCTAGGCTTCAGCAATACATGAACCATGAACTTCCAGATGTTCAAGCTGGTTTTAGAAAAGGCAGAGGAACCAGAGATCAAATTGCCAACATCTGTTGGATTATCGAGAAAGCAAGAGAGTTCCAGAAAAACATCTATTTCTGCTTTATTGACTATGCCAAAGCCTTTGACTGTGTGGATCACAACAAACTGTGGAAAATTCTGAAAGACATGGGAATACCAGACCACCTGATCTGCCTCTTGAGAAACCTGCATGCAGGTCAGGAAGCAACAGTTAAAACTGGACATGGAACAACAGACTGGTTCCAAATAGGAAAAGGAGTATGTCAAGGCTGTATATTGTCACCCTGCTTATTTAACTTATATGCTGAGTACATCATGAGAAATGCTGGGCTGGAAGAAGCACAAGCTGGAATCAAGATTGCTGGAAGAAATATCAGTGCCCTGATATGCAGATGACACCACCCTTATGGCAAAAAGTGAAGAAGAACTAAAGAGCCTCTTGATGAAAGTGAAAGAGGAGAGTGAAAAAGTTGGCTTAAAGCTCAACATTCAGAAAACTAAGATCATGGCATCTGGTCCCATCACTTCATGGCAGATAGATGGGGAAACAGTGGAAACAGTGTCAGACTTTATTTTTCTGGGCTGGTGACTGCAGTCATGAAATTAAAAGACGCTTACTCCTTGGAAGGAAAGTTATGACCAACCTAGACGGCATATTAAAAAGCAGAGAGATTACTTTGCCAACAAAGGTCCGTCTGATTAAGGCTATGGTTTTTTCCAGTGGTCATGTATGGATGTGAGAGTTGGACTGTGAAGAAAGCTGAGCACCGAAGAATTGATGCTTTTGAACTGTGGTGTTGGAGAAGACTCTTGAGAGTCCCTTGGACTGCAAGGAGATCCAACAAGTCCATCCTAAAGGAGATCAGTCCTGGGTGTTCATTGGAAGGACTGATGTTGAAGCTGAAACTCCAATACTTTGGCCACCTGATGTGAAGAGCTGACTCATTTGAAAAGACCCTGATGCTGAGAAAGATTGAGGGCGGAAGGAGAAGGGGATGACAGAGGATGAGATGGTTGGATGGTGTCACTGACTCGATGGACATGAATCTGGTTAAACTCCGGGAGTTGGTGATGAACAGGGAGGCCTGGCGTGCTGCAGTTCATGGGGTCGCAAAGAATCAGACATGACTAAGCAACTGAACTGAACTGAACTGAATTCTAAAAATTCACCTCAAGATACTATTCACCAGATTTTTAAGAGACATTCATCTCATCAAAATTCTGTTTTCTTTCTTTGGCCTCGTAAAACAGCTTGCAGGATCCTATTTCCATCACCAGGGATTGAACCCAGGCCCTGGCAACAGAAGTGTGGAGTCTTAGCCACTGGACCACCAGGGAACTCCCAAAATGCTTCTTTCACACATCAAGATGTCTCTTGTACATGAGAAATCAGTAAAACACATACAGTGGACATTTTATCCAATTACTTTTTTAGCAACTGGGGATAAAGACAACCTATTGTTTGAGGGGAAGAATAAAAACCTGCAAAACTCAGTCTGATACCTCTTATTTATATGTACACAAAATTCTAAGACTAAGTTAACAGATTATTTTACATGCAAACCAAATATTAAATCATGAAAATTGTCTCTTGAAATGGTAACATATAGTTAAATTTATATATTTTTAAAAATATATATTCTCTCCCCAAACTAGACACAACATAAAAATTATTCTTAAGCTTGTTTATCAGGAAATCTTTCTCCTACACAAGATAAATTAAATACCATGTATCTACAGTCAGATGGAAAAGTGAAAATTTATCATGAAAAAGTATTAGTCACTCAGTTGTGTCCAACTCTTTGAGACCCCATGGACTATAGTTCACCAGGGTTCTCTGTCTGTGGAATTCTCCAGGCAAGAGTACTGGAGTGGGTAGCTATTCCCTTCTTTAGGGAATCTTCCCAAGCCAGAGATCGAACCTGGGTGTCTTGCATTGCAGGCAGATTCTTTACTATATTAATATGAATAATAATAAAACCATTTAAAATTAATTTCATAATAAACCTTTAATAATATGATGATAATTAATCCTGAATATTCATTGGAAGGACTGATGCTGAAGCTGAAACTCCAATACTTTGACCACCTGATATGAAGATCTGACTCACTAGAAAAGACCCTGATGCTGGGAGAGATTGAAGGCGGGAGGAGAAGGGGACGACAGAGGATGAGATGGTTAGATGGCATCACTGACTCAGTGAACATGAGTTTGAGTAAGCTCCGGGAGTTGGTGATGACCAGGGAAGCCTGGCGTGCTGCAGTCCATGGGGTAACAAAGAGTTGGACATGACTGAGCAACTGAACTGAATATGATGATCTATACTAAAATGTTTTACTTAAATTTTCTTCTTTATCATGCTACAGCAAAACATCAAGATGATTAAGGGAGTTTGCAAAATTATACGTTACAGTAAAAGAGATTTGGAGTCAAAAATCAGGGAGTATTAGACCATGGGGATAATCTCTGTAATCAGTTATTTGAAGTGAAGTGAAAGTCGCTCAGTCCTATCCGATCTTTGTGACCCCATGGACTATACAGTCCATGGAATTCTCCAGACCAGAATACTGGCGTGGGTAGCCTTTCTCTTCTCCAGGGGATCTTCCCAACCCAGGGATCGAACCCAGGTCTCCTGCATTGCAGGCAGATTCTTTACCAGCTGAGCCACAAGGGCAGCCCCTTGAAGCATTCTCAAAAAAGGTTTGTGAGAGTTAAAAACGTGCGTTACTAGCAAAATCTTACTTCTTACTGTTCCTTAGGAATTACCCTCCAGTTTGACTAAGCAGGAAAGACAATTTAAGATGCACGTGCCTGAGTGCTAAGTCATTTCAGTCATGTCTGACTCTTTGCAACCCTATGGACTGTAGCCCGCCAGGCTCCTCTGTCCATGGGATTCTCTAGGCAAGAGTACTGGAGTGGGTTGCCATGCCCTCTCCAGGGGATCTTGCCAACCCAGGGATCAAATCCATGACTTCTGTGTCTCCTTCATTGGCAGATGGGTTCTTTACCACTAGCGCCACCTGGGAAGTCCTTTAAAATGTGCATTCTCTGTTTAAATCAGGATGCATTTCAGTCAGTAACATCTTAGGAGAGCCATCAACCATGCTGCAGTTGTGACTACAGTTATCCTTGTATGTGTGTGGACATCAAACATGTCAGCATCAAAACTTGCTGAATGGGAGTCAGTGACTTTGAAGACAGGAGAGCTTTATATCTTTATTTATTTTTTAACTCTTAGGAACCAAATGGTTGTGGAGAATAAGTGAATCAGATATGTTTAGCAATATTTTTTAAGCTGGAGTCAAAAATGTAACTTGTAATTGCAAGGTCAGCCTAGGAGCCCAGCACCAATAACTCTTAGTTCTTTTATTTTAAGAAATAAGGATTATTTTAAGAAATGCTATATCATCGAACTCCTGGACAATACCATCAAAGGACAATATCATGAATAAACACAGACATTAAACAGTCTGAGTCAAATGCTGAATGTGAGAAAGTTTGACGAGTACCTAAATCAATTTCTTTCATTTAACATTTTTCATTGTACAAGTATGATAGTTGATGAAATAATCTGTCTGATTAAATTTGTAACAGCTCTTTCAGTGAGTATAAAAGAAACATTCTGATCGTGTCATAGTTTAACTTGTGGGTTTTTTTTTTTTTTTTTTTGGTTTCTTAAAAGTACATACAATAATGATGCTTCTTAGAATGATAGCTCCTTAGATTCAGTGAAAGAAGGTATTCAGTTTGGAGATTCAGTACTTTCTCCGTCTCTCATAAAATAGTTAATGAGCTTGAATGAACTAAAATGTTTGCTATCTGTACTGTGATCCTAAATGCCCAATGCATTCCATTTTAGCAAAAAGCTGCCAGCTGTTCTTATCTTTGTTTAACATAGGGACTTTTTCTGCCAAGACTTTTCATTTGCATGGCCCATATTTAATTATCCTCAAAATATTTCTTAAGAGAAGAAATGCTAGTAGTTCAGTTTTGCATGTATGGTTTCCTTGAAAGTATTGGGTTGACTCTTATTTCCTTTGTTAGGGGTGCAGGCTGCATCTTTATTGAAATGTTCCAGGGTCAACCCTTGTTTCCTGGGGTTTCCAACATCCTTGAACAGCTGGAGAAGATCTGGGAGGTAAGAGAAGAATTCCTCTTAGGAAAAAAAAATATATATGCATATAAAACTTTGAACCAAATTTGCGTTAGAAACAAATGAAGCAGTCCATCTGCTTTGAGAGATTAAGCCATATTTTGAGGTTGTGGAAACTGTGGTGTTTGCCAGGGGCTCAAGCACCTGGGGAATGAGTGGTCAGGAACCCACCCCTTTTGTCCAATGGATGCCCTTGAACCCTCCTGCTCCCAATGACTATTACCTCAACATCCCAGGGCAATTTCTGCCATTACTAATTAAACACATCCCTTCCCTGCAACCCCCAGGTCTAATTCTGCCACATATTTGGCCATGGATCTTTGTCAACTGAAGATAAAACACTAAATTTTCACAGAGCCCTGATAAAACAAAATATTAGCTTTCCATGTTAGTGTGAGAGAAATATACTACTTATGCTGCTCCTCCAAAACTAGATTTCTAAGGTGACAGGATGCTTATGTATGTGAGTTTCCACTTCTTTATTCATTATTTATCCCTCCCTCTGTTGCACCATTGGGGCTTCCCTGGTGGCTCAGTGGTAAAGAATCTGCCTGCAATGCAGGAAACCTGGATTCGATCCCTGGGTTAGGAAGAGCCCCTGAAGGCTGACGTGGCAACCCACTCCAGTATGTGTTCTTGCCTGGAGAATCCCATGGACAGAGGAGCCTGGCGGACTATAGTCCATAGATACGGTTGCAAAGAGTCAGACGTGACTGAAGCAACTTAGCATGCACACGCATGCAGTTGCACATTATGTGCTTCATTTTTATGTCCCTCGTAGCTTATAGTTTTGGGTTTCCCTGGTGGTTCAGTGGTAAAGAATTCGCTTGCCAATGCAGGAGATGACAGTTTGATCCCTGGGTCAGGAAGATCCCCTGGAGAAGAAAAGGGCAACCCACTCTAGTGTTCTTGTCTGGGAAATCCCAAGGATAGAAGGTCCTGGCAGGCTACAGTCCATGGGGTCACAAAAGAGCTGGACACAACTTAGCGACTAAACAGCAACAGCGATAGCCATTTACATATGGCTCTCTTTTTCTGATGATTTTTAAATTGTGGTTAAATATATATAGAGCATAAAATTTACCATTCTAACCACTTTTAAAAGTACAGTTCATACCATTAAATACATTCACCTTGCTGTGCAACCGTCACCACATCCATTTCCAAAACTTTTCATCCTCCCCAACAGCAGCTCTGTATCCATTCAACCAGCCCCCCATTTTCCTGCCCCTAGCCACTGGTAACCTCTCATCTACATTCTGTCTGTATGAAATTGCCCGTTCTAGGTTTTCATGTAAGTGGAATCATACAGTATTTGTCCTTTGTGTCTGGCTTGTTTCACTTAGCATAATGTTTTCAAGGTCCATCCATATGGTAGCATGTATCAAGTACTTTAAACTGGGGTGGGGAGGGTATTCCTTGTATCCTGGATTCTGCTTCCTTTCAAGTTTGCTTGTTTCAAGCAAGCATCTAGAGCATTCTTGCTAACAGCCTCCCAATCAGGTATCTTGGGAAATAATGCAAAGCGGGATTTTTGTGTGCAGATGAGGAAACTTATCTTTTCTTGAACTCTTCATGATTTTGATTTAATGTCACCAAACATTTTGCCTTGCAGGAATAATATAAAATTTCATTTTTGAATTATGTTTCCACTGTGGAGTGCTTCATTTATTAAAAATTTTAAGAAGCTGGGGATTTCTCTGGTGGTCCAGTGGCTAAGACCCTGTGCTTCCAATGCAGGGAGCCCAGGTTTGATCCCTGTTCAGGGAATTAGACCTCACATGTCACAACAAAAGATCCATTGTGCTGCACCTAAGACCTGGCACAGCCAAATAAATAAAAATAAGTAAATAAATATTTGTTAAAGCTCATGTGAAAAACGCTTATATCATTTTTTTTAAGTTGAATTTTACCAAATGAAGGTGAGGATAATCCTCAGGAAACTTTTAGGAAAAGGGAAGAGTTAGTTGCTAGTGTCTGGAGGGCCAATGACTCATATTTATGAAGATATTCTGTGCAAACCAGGCTAGTGCTACAGATTCATGACCCAGAAAACACAGTGGTTTGTGAATGCTAAAATAAAATGTCCTTCTTGAAATTCAGATATTTTATAGAGACTAATCACTGCCATTAAGCTTTCTTTTGGAAACATGGAGGATATAGCGGAGGAACACAGGACAAATTGGGAAACATTCACAAACTAAAAAACATTTCAAACCAGAAGATTCTTTATGAAAATTTCCCTGCAAGACTGATAAATGCTACCTTCCAAAAGTATCATTGGATTCCATAACATCATCTAAGCTGGAGGTAGCCTAATGTAAATAACAGCTTTCAAGTTGAACATTTGAATTCTAGCCATTTTTCAGCTACATGAACATGTGCAAGTTACATAGTCCCTCTGAGCTTCAGTTTCCTCTTTTGTTACATGGGGCTAGTGATAATGATTTTATAACCTTGCTGTGAGAATTTTAAAAGACCACATGAATATCAAGCACCATGAGACATAAGTGCTCAACAAATGTTTGCTGTCTTTCTCTCTCGGAGAAATTATTTTTGTAGCGATGTTTCAAAGACCAACCAAACTGTTGACAGGCATTTCCTAATATTTAACCTAATTGTTCTATTCTCTCTGTTAGTTTCTTGTCCACATTAGAGGAAGCACAATTAACACTGCCTAGATCTGACCCTGCAGTGATCTTTTACACACTTGAGAAGTTTTTCCCATTCATTTAATCAGGAAGCAATATCATTGGGTACTCATTATCTTATAAGATGTTACAAGACATTGGAAAGATGGAAAGAATAGGAAAAATGCATCATCTGTGCTTTCAACTGTTGTCCAGTCTAGGTGGGGTGATGGGTGGTACATAAGTAAATACATGCAAAACAAACATGAACTATGTGTAGGTGCAAAAGATGTATGTTTAACTAGATAGTAAATAACAATTATAATAGTGAGATAAGGTATACCTTGAGGATATTTGAAAAGTTGTATATAAATTGGTTTTTTAAGCATGATTTCCTGTTTTTAAATGAACTGTGTTCTTAAGGCAGTCATTTTATAGTTCTTTGCATAGTGCAGCCCTTAGAGCATAGAGCAGAAAGAACGAGTTACGACACTTCCCAGAATCTGATGGTTTTCTAGGTATGGGTTCAGATTTCCAGGACTGGTCTTGGTGACTGTCCCTGGCCATCTGAAGGTTGTTCTAGGTATTAATAACTCAGTAAGTGAGAAGTTTGGACTTGTATCTGGACATAAAACACCCAAACATGAGTGATGCAACCAAAACAAGCACGTCTTAACAAATGGGTCCCACAGGTCTTACCCAGGAAGCCATGTTCATGTCTAACATTATGCTTATCACACTGCAGTAAATCAGAAGGACTTTATTTTGACATTTATGACAACTCATTACCAATTTAAAACTAGTAAACACATTAGAAATAACACTGGCATGATGTTAGAGTCACAAGTTCAGAACTCAGCTCTAACTTCAGGTTAGGAGGTAAAGCAAGTCTCACAACCTAACTTATTGGGTCTTTAGTGTCTTCTGGTGTATTTGGTTTTCTGACTCCTGAAATTGTGACCTCTTGGAACAAAGTGTTATGAGAATATTGTAGCTCCTATCATTTTTAATTTTAACATTCTTCTCTGTTTATTAAGTCTCCCCCTCCTCCATTTCTGAAGTCATTTCTCAAGCTTAGAGACTATGAGGTCGCACAGAGTCAGACACGACTGAAACGACTTCGCAGCAGCTCATTGTTGAGCTTCAGACTGTGCTTGCTGATCAGGAGATAGTTCCATATTGCTTAGCTCTCTTTACTGGGCACCAGGAGGTCAGATTCATTACATCTCATTTCCCCCCTTCTTCTGTCCAAGCAGGAAAAGACCCCAGTTTTGTTACCACATCTATAGTTTCATGGTCTGAGAACAAGGAAGAAACATATTCATCAGTGTGTTGTCTATTATACTATTACATCCCAAGTAGCTTGGAAATTCAAACACTACAAATGGCTCCTGAATTGTGTTTTACTAAAAATAGTATACATAGACAAAAAAGGAAAGCTGCTTCAGGCTCTGTGATAGATGTTGATGTAGGGACTAGTGGATCTCTCCCAACCTCTAATCACAACTTTTCTTTACATTTATTCTGAGATCTCATTCTTGAGAAGTCCTGAATCTTTATTTTATCTTCTTTCTGAAATACCCCTAGGTGTGTGTGTATGTTTACACCTGAATGGCTGTCATCAATTTTTGATCAATTTTTTAGAAATCTAATTCTTTCAATAAATATTTTTAGCAAATAATACCAGATGTAGCTCTAAAATCAAAATAAAATAAACTATGCAGACTTTAAAGCCATTAATCAAAATGCCTTCAGTTTCCATTTCAACAAAGGTGGAAAACAGCCTCTGCAGCCCATGGTGGTTTCAAACAGAGCACTCACTAACTGCCTTTTAAGAGCCTTCAGGGAGTGAGTAAATCAACTATTTTTGGTTTTCGGTTTCCCAGTCAGTGAAGCGGAGATTTAGTAATTTTCTCAAGTGAAAATGAACTCAATAATTTTCAAATAAAAACTGAGCATCAAATTTCCAAATAAAGGATATTGAATTTTTGTTTAAACTTTTAAAATCTCAAAGCTTAAAGCTTTTAGCACAATATTCTAAAATTGTTGGTGTCCATTGTTGGCTTTAATTACACAATAATACAAAGTAACCAACAATTCTGGTAACTTTCGCCTTAGAGAAAAATATGGATGTGGTCATTATTTATTTCCTTTATTGCATTCTTTTCATTATCTTTGCCTTCATGTCATTTTCTTGCCAGCCAACAGAAGATGTAGGGGTATTTTTGAGTCATTCTGCCCACTTGTTTACACACACATCTGTGCAAATACATAAGATGGCAGTTTCGCAAAGAAGAATTAACCCCCCATCCTTTGGCCCTCTCCCACAAAAGAAGAATTAGTCCAGTTGGTTTTTCAAAATGGATTCCAGGATTCTCAGCGTTCCCTCTGGCTCAGGGTGGCTGATAGGAAAAGCTCATAATCCTCTCAGTAGCTTTTCAATTTGTTTAGGGAATGGATCAAAGAAAGAAGCTTCTACTAGGTGGCTTAATTTTTTTTTTTTTTTTTTTAATTGTATGAGGGAAAATGACACTTTGGTGTCTTTTGTTTGAGGACAAGCTTAACAAGCACTACAAAGTATACTTCTCAGCCAGAGTCCTAGTCAGCTAACTGGTAGATATTAAGAGGCTTCCAGATTCCTCATCAGTTTTTATCAGTTGAGGCTTCCCAGGTGGTGCAATGATAAAGAATCTACTGCCAGTGCAAGAGACACAAGAGACACAGCTTCGTTCCCTAGGTTGGTAAGATCACCCGGAGTAGGAAATCAGTCACTGTTGGGCAGTTGACTTCCTGCCATAACAATTGGGCCAGCATTTGTCTCCAGCATTTTACAAATGGATTCCCTAGGCTTCTTCTATGACAGATGCTAATAAAAAGACTTGTATCGAGGTATGCTTCCCAGAAGAGCTATATTGTAGTGGTGTATGAAAGCTACTCATGTTTTATTAGTATTTCACAAAAATAATATTATTCTAGCTCCCAACTGACATTGAGCATTTATGATTATCTTAAAAGAATGGTAAGGTTTTGTCTATAAGGGAACTCAGAGTAACAGAATCATTTAAAATCTGAAGTATTTTGACTTTAAATTCCAAAAGATTTTTCTTTTCATAGCAATTAAAAAGTAAAGCTTCAGTTTAGTAATTCAAAGCATAAGTGAGCCCTTTTTCAAGCAATGTTGTTACTATTATGATCCACCAGTTAAAAACCAAATACTATATTCCAAACTGCTGGGCCACAGAGAAGAGAAGCAGATAAGATGAATTCAGTAGAAAACACTAGAGTTAGGTTTAGGATCATTTTTAGCCAACATTCCACTGCCTAAAGGTCAGTAATCTGAATCCCTTTTAATTTGAGCACATTGGTGAACAGCTGAATGCCCATGCTGAGGCATAATTTAAACAACCAAGTGTCTCCCTGTTGAGATATATATATATATATATACAGAGAGTTATCTGATGTAAGGCCAAGGGACACTTTGCCACTCAACGTCTTTCTATTATTTCCAAATCCAAAGATAGCATCCCAGTGTATGGTGATCATGCACTACATGCAGTAGACATACTTCGTTTTACTGTGCTTTACTTTATTGCTCTTTGCAGACATTGCTTTTTTAAAACAAATTGAAGGTTTGCAGCAATGCTGCTTGTCAGATGATGGGTAGCAATTTTTTAGCAAGGAAGCATTTTTTTAATTAAGGTGTGTACATTAGTTTTTAAATGAAGGTATGCACATTGCTCTGTTACACACTTAATAGACCATAGTATAGTGTAAACATAACTTTTATATATCCTGGGGATCCAAAAAGTTTGTGTGACTCACATTATTACAGTATTAGCTTTATTGCCGTGGTCTGGAATTAAACCCAAAATATCTCTGAGGTATGCCTGTAGATATTTAGGGATAAGAATATGACTTTAAGTAAGGTTATATGATCTGTATTAGGGTTCTCCACAGAAACAGAACCAGTGGGAGATATAGAGGGGTGTGTGTGTGTGTGTGTGTGTACACATGAGCCAATTCCCATGATAAATCACTATACACATATATATATGTATATAAAATATTATGTATATAAAATTTATTATGTATATAATATACATATTATATATGTATATAATATTATATACACATGAGCCAATTCCCATAATATTTTATATACATATATATATATGTGTATAGTGATTTATCATGGGAATTGGCTCATGTGATTTCATGGAGGCTGAGATATGTCCTCTGCAAGCTGGGAAACCAGGAAAGCTGGTGGTATAAGTCAGTTTAAGGGGGCCACTGGTATAAATCCCATAATCTGAAGACCAGAGAACTAGGAGCTCCAAAGGCAAGAGAAGATGGATGTCCCAGCTCAAAAACAGAGACAAAAAATTTGTGCTTCCTCCACTCGTTCTGTTCAGGCCCTCTACCAATTGGATGATGCCACCCAAATTGGTGAGGGCAGTTCTCTTTATTCCGTCTACTGATTCAAATACTAATCTCTTCCAGAAACACTCTCACAGTCACACTCAGAAATAATGTTTTATCGACTGTCTTGGGCATCCTTTAGTCCAGTCAAGGTGACACACAGGACCATAGAAATATACTGCAATTTTGCCTGTGAAACAGCAAATGTTGGCAACCCTAAAATTTCTTTCTTGCCCACATCAGCTGGCACAATGTGGCATACATCCAGCTTTTCCCTGTTCCTCCCCGATGTGTCCTCCACGTCTCCACACCTGCTCCATCCACTCCATCTCTCCCCGCATCTTTCTTTGTCTTTCTATAGGTGCTGGGAGTCCCCACAGAGGATACCTGGCCTGGAGTTTCCAAGCTACCTAACTACAACCCAGGTAATCTTGATTTGAGCTTCCAAAAGCTCTGTGAGTTACCAGTGTGTGAGCGCTGGCCACACGAATGAGGTGTTTTCCTTTAATTGTTAACAGTGTAGACAGATTTTTTTAGACTCTTATATTCCCTGACTAATCTTTTTATGAGGAAAACATTGAAATAGTAGTTGAGGTTAGATCAGTTTTCCAACTCTGTAAAACACAAGTAACAAGCGGAATAACAACTGGGAATGACTATTACTGTGGACTCCACATCCATTTCCAAACACCCAGTGGTTTAAGTGGAAAACTCAAAAGAGGGTCTCATTTTTGAGCCCAATGACTATCATTGAGTCTATTTGCTAGATTATTGTACTTCATAAAGTATAAAAAGAAAGCTAGAGGGGAAGTAGAGGCTCCCTGGGCCTAGGACAGGCCAGGTAAGATGTCTCTAGATTATACAAGAATTCATTCACTGTCTCTAGACCTAACACTTTGTCATTTTCTGTCACATATTTGGTCCTCCAAGACTGGCTCCTGGGGGTGGATTTGGAAGTGTTGCAAGTATTCCAAGGAGGATGTTTTTGAGAAAAGGTCCCAAGGACATGCCAGAGAGGTCAGATTACCCAGTTGTCACTTCAAGGACGTTGAAACAAAAAAGAGGAGGCAAGCAGTGAGCTATAGGATGAAGGACCACATCCCGGCCATACCAGAGCTGGACCCTTGCAGGCAGGATTAAAGGGGAGGTAGTATGTACCATGCGGAAGACCTGGGTTTGATCCCAGGGTTGTGAAGATCCCCTGGAGAAGGTAAAGACTACCCACTCCAGTATTCTGGCCTGGAGAATTCCATGAACAGTATAGTCCATGGGGTCACAAAAAACCGGACACCACTGAGCGACTTTCACTTTCACTTTCAGATATGTACACGATTAGGGAGAATGTGGCCCAAGTTTGCTTTCCCAGTCTTGATATCCTTCCATTGTCCCATGACTAAAAATGGAATTTCCCCAAATTGTTGCCATTACTAACTTTGGTATGAGGTTATCCTGGAAGGACTTTTATGAGAGTAAGAAATTGTAGGAAAATTTAAAAAGCAATTAAAGCGGAAAACAAAAGACATAGGAGGCTAGGAATTTTCTTTTTTCCTCCAGTATCTAATACTTTCACTCAAACAGCTGTACATAAGGTTCAGTCATCTTCAACTGACTAGGATTATGGAACACCTACAGCAGCTAAAGACCAACTCTAAAATCATTTCAGTTGCTTTGTGAATGATCTATATGCATTGCTAGATGAGGTTTGGGTCATTTACAAATAGTTTGCCATTTATAATTAGCACTTGAGAAAAATGTCACTCTCTCACCTCAGGGCTTGGAATAATGCCTTTTCCATTTGGTCTGAGACAGAGAGAAAAGAGACCAGGGTCTCAGAGAGATGATGGTCCAGCTGACAACAGAGCCTATCTCCAGGTGCTTCAGTTTCTAGGAGAACCTGGGTCGCATCTTTTTCCACCCTGCCTGTACCCTCTCCCTATCTACTCTGCTCTCCAGGTGAAAATGGGACCCCTCAGCTTCCTAACGTAGGTGCAGGCAGAAGTTTAGGGTCACAGGTGGGTTGTAGAAAATAATTGGAATGATCTCAAGACAAAGCTGTCACGGTGAGCATATGCTATTCCTTCAAACTTGAAGTATTTGGGTTTCAGGTTGATTCCAGCAATAAACAGTGATCCTTGGTGAGAACAATAATGAAAGGAACTTGTCCAAAATGCTTTCCTGCCAGATTCTGTACGAAATAAGATAACTGGGTTCCAATAAACCAGTGAGAAATATGTTGCATTTTTCATTTTGTTGTCATTTCAAAGTAATATGCAATTTTTTATTTATGAAGAGAATTCTCCAGGCCCAGCATCAATAGGGTTCATACTTTGCATTGTTTTTCTAGTAAGGATTCAATTTAATTCAAATAAGTCAAAAATTTTTGAGTACCTACTATCCGCCAGGCATTGTGTTTTATGCTGGGCCTGCATAGATGAATTCGGCACATTCCTGTATCTCTAAGAGGTTGGGTTTGTAGTCACTCAACTGCAGTCTTTCACCAGCTCACCTTATGAGAGGGTGCTCATTTGCAAACCCACTTCCATGGGCTTGGACAGTGTATAGACCATGGGCCTGGCTAGGCTTATGGAGGGAAGCAAATTGTAACGTTAGTCACAGCCAAGATGTGTAAACTTGAGCTTGGAAATCTTAGAAGTCCAGCATATCCTGAACGTGGGGTCAGTACTATTGATAGGTCAATCATAAGGAGTATCTTTTAAAGCGACCACCCACATATGTGTTCCAGGAACATCCCCTCTGTGAATTAAGAAGTCCCTTCAAGCCATCCCCCACCTACTTCTATTCACAAGCCATTGCTGCTACTTCCAGGCACTTGAGCTCCAGTGATTAAGGGACCAGAATAGGGGATGGGAGCCAGATCACAGAGAACTCTTAACACCATTCTTGATGAGATTTCCATCCCTTTCCTTTTCATTCCATGGGCCCCCAAACTTTGAATTCAGCAGTACAATCACGCTGAGGGAGCTGGAGAGCTCAGAGCCTAGAGAACCATCCAGTGTCCATTTGTGTCCACTCTGCCGTTTCCAGACCTTGTCTGGACTATGTACGAACAACACAGTTTCTGTTTATACAGGTTTTTTAAAAAACACCTGGTGCTGACCCAGCTGGACAGGTTTCTCTGACCAGTCCCCTCTTTTCTTGGGGTGCTGATGAGCAGGGCTGTCAGTTTTCTCACCATCAGCTCAGACTCCCTTGCCAGGTTAAATCTGGCCGAGGAAAGAGAGGCATATAATTTTATACCCTAGTCTTTCTTTCCTTCTTTCTTTCCTTCCTTCTCTCCCCCACCCCCACCCCCCATTTTAAGCAAGCTGGCTGAGAACTCTGTGTCTTCCACTTCAAAGGGCCAGTTGTCTTATTTTGATGTGGGCAGATTGAGAAGTAGGCTTTGAAAAGTAGGCTTTTTTTGTTTAATCTTTTCTCCTGGGATAGCTTTCAGAGCAATATATCCAAGTGTCAGTGAGGGGGTTCTGACGAGCACGGATTCCCAGACTCTCAGCAGGATCATTCTCTAACAGAAATATAAAAGTGAAATATTAAAAACCCTGGAACGTGAACTCCATCTGCAGAGTAGCCAGTCTTGCCTTGCTTGCACCATGGGAAAAAAAGATCTCCTTGAAAAAAGAGGGAGGAGGAAAAAAAGTGCTTTGAGTAAGAGGTTTACAGGTTTAGTAGAGCATAGTAACATCCCCTCAAAGAAGTGGGTGTTGCTCCGTGACCCCCCAAAACGCTCCTCCTTTGACTCAGCCGCCAGAACACTCACCCTCCCCGGCAACACACCCCCTTTTCACATGCTAACTGAGGCGCCTGTGATTGGCTGAACAATAAACTGGTCACACTTGCTAAAGGCCTGCCATCTTGCACACAATCAGCCAAGACACATTAATCAAACTGGCGGGAACAGGGGTCTGTGCTGGCCTCCTGCACAGGGGGAGGGAGAAGTTCCATGACCCTTAGAGAGAGTCCACAGGAAGCAGTGATAAAGAAGGCATGCTGGAGAAAGTCTGAAAACGCTTAAAGCCCCAACTGATGCCATGTCTGGGACGCACTGGGTTTTTGACACAGAGGATCCCAGAAGCTTAGCACAATCTGGATATTGGTCTTGACTGAAGTCTGCCAATGCAACAGTAGTGTGAATTTAAAGGGTGGACCCCAATAGGCATTCTTACAGAGTTTTCTCAGGCCTCTTGGCTTCCCCTCCTGCTCCCAAGAAAATGACCCTCCCCTTTTTAGTCTCAAATACTTTGGGCCCAACTGGACCTGGTAAGAATAAAATGTACATAAGGGGTAGAGATCCTGGGTCGGGAAGATCCCTGGAGAAGGAAATGGCAACCCACTCCCATACTATCGCCTCAAGAATCCCACGGACAGAGCCTGGCAGGCTATAGTCTATGGAGTTGCAGAAGTGTCAGACACGACTTAGCAACTGCATGACGACAGCAAGGAACGATGAACCTTTCAGGAATATTTAAGAGAAAGTATTGACTGGCAAAGTATTGGTCCTAAACTAAATATTGGGAGGACATTAAAAAGAGTTAATTTTGAGAGGAAGAAAAAAGTTAACATTTGTACTTTCAGGGGTAATGTCTTCTGACTTTTCCAAATTCCCTTTAAAAAGCTCTGCCAATGGCAGTATAGAGCCAATAAGATCATACCTTAAAGACCAGTTTGCTAGAGGCTCACATAAGGCTTTTAAGAGAATCAACTAAATATTTAGACATTTCTTAGGTAAAGTAAACGGAGGCCTTACGCCTCTGGACCTTGTCCAGTCACCATCTCGTTAGATGCAAAGATCCTGTGATAAAGAAAAACTTTTTTTCTGCCCACATGATTGCAGCCCAGTTGTGGTTTTTTAATGTGTCATTGATTGTTTCATCCAACTCCTTTTGCTCCCCTGAAAGGGTCTGTCGTGGCTCTGTTTGCTTCCTTAAACATGGTTTTTGAAAGCACTCACGCTGTGTGAGCTCAAATCCTAGCATTAATGTACTGCTGGGTTCATTTCACCACGCTCAAAAGCGCCTAGTTTAAATCCCTCTCAATTCCATTTGAGGCACCAGAAGACTTTATCCTTCTCCACTAATGGTTCCAAGTTTACATCTAGATACTGGGGGTCAAGGACAGGAGAGGATTTAGAAATAACAGTGCATGACATTAGTCAATGCATTTGCCAAATTGGCAATTAGTTCCCGATGTGCGTGCAAAGCATTTTATTCCTGTCTCTTTGATGCCTGTTCCTGTTGAGAAGGGAATAGAATCCACAGAGGCCTTCAAACTTTTAAAGAAATATCTGCTGAAAATCATGCCTGATTTGTGACATGAGCTCAGCTGCAGGGAAGCATCCGGGATTATCCTGGTTCTTTCAGCCCCAGGAAAGAACGCCCCACATGGAAAGACTTTCCACTGGAAGAACTTAGTAGAAATCAAAAGGCAGGAAAGCGGTTCTAAAAGCCCTGCAGGGACCCAGATTCAGATGTCCTATAAACGATAAGCAAATGGATCCTGCTGACACCTAGTTATTTTCAGTACGTCTGCTTTTTCAGTTTTTGACCACCAGGTGGAAGCAAGAAATAACATGGACGGAATACTGGCATCAGACAGCATTAAAACACAGCAATCTAGCCCCACCCTGGGAATGTTTGCTTTTGACCTGAAATCCAGCGTAAGCGTTTCACTTCGTGCAACACCACTACAGGACAGAGGATGATTAAGAGTTTAAAATGATCTTTGTCCGTGTTGCGGTGACCAAGAGCTACCATGCTTTGGGCTCAAAGGGGTCTGAGTATGTCTTTGTGTGTTTGCCGTGAACACAGCCTCAGCTGTGTGCATCAGCATCCACTCGATTCAATGAACTGTCAGACAAGGGAGTTCCTCAGTGGGCTGAACTAAGGGGAAGGATACTGATAAGAGAGATTTTAATTATCGGCATCAATTCCAGGAGTGGTAGGTCCATGCTCCATCTGGCATCCTCTGGGGGTGCTTGAGGAAGTTATTCTTTTCCAGTTCCCTAATCTGTAAAAATGAGAAAGATCCTATGATTTAAGATATGTTCCCCCTGGGTTGGGAAGATCCCCTGGAGGAGGGCATGGCAACCCACTCCAGTATTCTTGCCTGGAGAATCCCCATGGACAGAGGAGCCTGGCAGGCTACAGCCCATGAGGTCGCGAAGAGACAGAGAGGCGAAGCACAGCATGGTACAGCGTACTGCCTGCTGGGGTCCATGCTGGTCCAAACAGCACAGTTTTACACCTGAGGAAAGAGAAGCTTTCTCCCAGGTCCACCCAGAAGCATTTCCTAGGCTGGGAAATGGGTCCATCCAAAGCCAAACCTTGTTCTCCTCCTAATGACTATGTTATGTCCCTGTCTCATTGTGCAGCCAACATAATGATTTGATATATGTATATATTGCAAAATGATTAGCACCATAAGTTTAGTTAACATCCACAATGTCTAACTTTTAGGCAGTGCCCAACAAAAGGTAGTTCCCATCCTTTTTTTTTTTTTTAACACAGTGTGGAAGTTCATTGAGCTGCTCCGTGACCCGCCAGGGTTTGGACTCAGTGACGGGTACGTGAGAGACAACGCTGTGCCAGTTTTCTGTTTGCATGGGTTCCCAGTTGCTCAGTCGTGTCCGACTCTTTGCGATCCTGTGGACTGTAGCCGGCCAGGCTCTTTTGTCCTTGGGATTCTCCAGGCAAGAGTACTGGAGTGGGTTGCCATGTCCTCCTCCAGGGGATCTTCCCAGACCAGGGATGGGACTCACATCTCTTATGTCTCCTGCATTGGCAGGCGGGTTCTGTACCACTCACGTCACCTAGGAAGCCCCTTCTTTCTGTTTAGCTCCCTTAGAACCCTTGACTTCCTTCTAGATGTCAGACACACCTCCTAGGCCAGAACTGATTTGATTTTTGCTTGCTTGGGCTTAAACACTGCCTGAATTTACATACTCTAAGAGTTGACCTGCCATTTTCCAACACCTACCTGAGTCAGTCTGAGCACATAAGGCTGTCCCTTCTGGTGAAGGCTCTTTTCTCCTCACCTTGAACCACCGTGAGACGCCAGCCCATGCTGTGGCCACAGGGCTCTCCCCCTGGAGACCTTTATTATCTTCATGGTGGGTGTCCAGTAAGGACTGCTACATCACAGACGGCAATCGTGTTGTCGTTGTTGGTTTCACCTAAATCTTGATACAGTGGAAAGAGCACTAAAGGTTTCTGCAATGCAAACCTGACCACTTCCAGTGTCTCTAGTATCTTACACTTGCCCATGTAACTGTCACATAAGAGTAAATAGATATCCGTTAAATGAAATCAATAACCAGAAGTGAGGAAACCTGGGTTCCAGTTCCAACTGTATCCTCTGAACTAATCATCCTTGTTCTGCCTGCTTTATCAAGAAAGTACATGTAAGTTACTATTCACCTTTTGCTGGGTAAAATAACTGTTGTTTATCTGCTAACATGGTTAGCAGAAGGAGAACAAGGTTTGGCAGTGGACTGACCCATTTCACAACCTAGGGAATGCCTCTGTGTGGACCTGAGAGAGAGCTTCTCTTTACTCAGGTGTGAAACTGTGCTTCTCTGACCAGAATGGACCCCAGCAGACAACATAAGTTAGTATGAGTTAGGCACTTTACTGTAATACTGAATGGTTTGCCTTGGAAAAGACCCAAGATCATTCTGTCATTTTTGAGATTACACCCAACTACTGCATTTTGGACTCTTTTGTTGACCATGAGGGCTACTCCATTTCTTCTACAGGATTCTTGCCCATAGTAGTAGATAGAATGGTCATCTGAATTAAATTGGCCAATTCCCATCCATTTTAGTTCACTGATTCCTAAAATGTCGATGTTCACTCTTGCCATCTCCTGTTTTACCACTTCCAATTTACCCTGATAACGTAGACCGAACATTTCAGGTTCCTGTGTAGTATTGTTCTTTTACCACGTCGGACTTTGCTTTCACCACAAGACACATCCATAGCTGGGCATTGTTGCTACTTTGGCTTAGCCTTTTCATTCCTCCTGAGAAACCTGTATGCAGGTCAAGAAGCAGCAATCAGAACCGGGCATGGAACAACAGACTGGTTCCAAACTGGGAAAGGAGTGCATCAAGGCTATATGTTGTCACCCTGCTTATTTAACTTTATACTGAGTACATCATGCGAAATGCCAGGCTGGATGAAGCACAAGCTGGAATCAAGATCACTGGGAGAAATATCAATAACCTTAGATATGTAGATGACACCACCCTTATGGAAGAAAGTGAAGAGGAACTAAAGAGCCTCTTGATGAAAGTGAAAGAGGAGAGTGAAAAAGCTGGCTTAAAATTCAACATTCAAAAAACAAAAGTCACAGCATCTGTTTCTATCACTTCATGTCATATAGATGGGGAAACAATGGAAACAGTGACAGACTTTATTTTCTTGGGCTCCAAAATCACTGCAGATGGTGACTGCAGCCATGAAATTAAAAGGCACTTGCTCCTTGGAAGAAAAGCTATGACAAATCTAGACAGCATATTAAAAAGCAGAGACATCACTTTGCCAACAAAGGTCTGTCTAGTGAAAGCTATGGTTTTTCCAGTAGTCATGTATGGATGTGAGAGTTGGACCATAAAGAAGGCTGACCATTGAAGAATTGATGCTTTTGAACAGTGGTGTTGGAGAAGACTTCAGAGTCCCTTGAACTGCAAGGAGATACAACCAGTCCATCCTAAAGGAAATCAACCCTGAATGTTCATTGGAAGGACTGATGCTGAAGCTGAAGCTCCAATACTTTGGCCACCTGATGTGAAGAGCTAACTCCTTGGAAAAGACCCTGATGCTGGGAAAGATTGAAGGCAGGAGGAGAAGGGGACAACAGAGGATGTGATGGTTGGATGGCATCACTGACTCGATGGACATGCGTTTGAGCAAGCTCTGGGAAATGGTGAAGAACAGGGAAGCCTGGTGTGCTGCAGTCCATAGGGTCGCAAAGAGTTGGACATGACTGAGCAACCGAGCTACAAGGCACTTTATGTACATAATTCTACTTGGCTTGACTACAGCCCTATTGGATAGGGGCAGTTTTATCATTTCTACTTTATAGATGAGAGAGCTGAGGCTTGGGGAGGTATGAGCTTTGCCCAGGGTTACCTGGCCAGGGTGACCCAGAATATCCAATCTGTTGGACTCCAAGTTGGTGCTCATAGGTAATTCCGTAAGCAAATATAATTTCCAAGGGCAAATATAATTTGGTAATAAAGCAATGCCCTAGGCTGGCATTAGCCAATAACATTTTTCCATGTTCATTTTCAAATGATTATGTCCTTTAACCCAGATTTGCTTTTAGAATCTGTGAGCTTGGCAACACGTTTCTGGAGTGTAATGTGAGTGGAACCCCTGCCCTGGGACCCCAGCAGGCAACCCCTCCACCCCTCACTGCAACTAATGAATCCACGATGTTCACGGAGTCTGAACCACCATCAGACTCATCGCTGTCACACTTCTGGAGTGTGGCAAAAGCTCTTGGGAGTTACAATTAACATCTTTATTAACCTGTCCCCCAAATAAGGCAGTGAGATTTGTTATATACATGGCCCGCTTTGATCTTCATTAATAGTCTCTACATTTATTTTTAGTTTTCTCATCTTTAATTTATTTTATTTCAATAATTAGTTTTTTGGGGGGAAACTGGATGATCTCAAAGTAATTAAGATTATGAAAAATTGCAAATGAAAGAAAGCAGGTTGAAAAGAATCTTTTTCCAAGTAACATCCTGCTGTGTTTCTTCCCAGTTCAAGAAAAAAGCCTTAAGGTCATAAGTATCTTGGATCTGGTTCAAAACAGCCTCCTTCCCCATAGCCAGTGCCTGGCATCATGGATCTCTGTAAGATATACAGTGGGAATCACAAGTGGGCTGTCTTGAATTACTTTTACATTTTAAGAATAAGATTTAGTAAATTTATCTCATTTTTAATTTTTTCACCCAAGCATCAATTTTTCATTTGTTCAACCAACAAATATTTATTGAATGCTAGATGCTGGGACTGGGATTCAGAAATAAATAAGACATTGATACCTGCCTTCAAGGCATACAGTCTAGAGGGAGAAACAAATAAATAATACAGTGTGGCAAGTATTATTATATCAGGGTCCCCTGAGGACCTCTAGGACCACTAGGAAAAAGTGCTTTGGTTGTCTGGGGGAATCTAGGGACTGTTTGGGAGAAAGGGACATGCACAGGGTTTCAAGAATCATGAAGTGGGCTTTCTCTACGTGAGCAAGAGGGGAAGGACATTCCAGACAAAGGAACTCAACAGAGGAGGAGGGAAGCAGGTTTACTAAATGTAAAAGCAGGTAAATTGCTCAGGGAAGCTAGAATGTTGGCTTTGTGGTGACTATTGCTAGAGGCTGGGGCTTCCCAGGTAGCTCATTGGTAAAGAATCCACTTGCTAATTCAGGAGACAGGTTTGATCCCTGGGTTGTGAAGATCCCCTGGAGAAGGAAATGGCAACCCACTCCAGTATTCTTACCTGGGAAATCCCGTGGACAGAGGAGCCTGGGGGGGCTACAGTTCATGGGGTCACAAGAGTCAGACACAACTTAGTGACTAAAACAACAATTGCTGGAGATTAACCTGGAAGGGTAGACAGCAACCAGATTGGAAAATTATTTGGAAACATCCTAAGGATTAGATTTGACTGATAAGCAAAGGGAAGGCATTGGATGGTTGTTAGTAGGGAAGAGATATGGCAGGATTTAAATTTTAGAAAAAATTGCTTGGAAGGCTTTATGTAGAGTTAAATTGGTGGTAGTCAGTATGGCATGCTCTAGATTCTGGATGATAAGTAGGAAGTGTCAACCAGAGCAGTGGCAATGGATGAGGAATGTTGGAGCAAATCTAAAAAGCAAGAGGGTGATACAGTCAAGGGAGGTTGTAGCTGACTGGATTTGACCTGTGAAAGAGAAACTGAAATCCAGTGGGTGAGAGAAGTATAGTACCATTTACTGGCACAGGAAACAAAGTGGGGGAGGAACAGATTGTGGGGAACATAATGAGTATAAGCTATCTGTGAGACCACCAAGTGGGGATATCTAAAAAGCAATTATGACAGAAAGACAAGCCTGTGGGGACCTCCCTGGTGACCCAGTGGTTAGGACTCCGTGTTCTGACTGCTTAGGGGCTGGGTTCTATCCCTGATAGGGAAACTAAGTTTCCCACAAGCCATTCAGCATAGCAAAAAGAAAGAAAGAAAGAAAGAAATAGAAGCCTGTGATTGTAAGGGTCTAATATAAAAATACAAAATTGGAAGTCATCTGCTTAAAGTGGTATTTTTAACTCCAGGTGTGAATTCAGTTGCCCAAGGGAGAGTATGTAGAGAAAGACTACAATGCAATTCATGGGAACCAATACTGAAGGACCTGGTAGAGGGAATGGGTTCTTTGAAAGCTGAGAAAGAAGAGCCAGAGGGTCTGGCAAAGACCATGATTCCATGAAAATCATAAATTAGGGGAGTGGCTCAGACGGTAAAGCATTTCTCTGCAATGCAGGAGACCCGGATTTGATCCCTGGGTTGGGAAGATCACCTGGAGAAGGAAATGGCAACCCACTCCAGTACTCTTGCCTGGAAAATCCCATGGACGGCGGAGCCTGGTAGGCTACCTTCCATGGGGTCACAAAGAGTCGGACACGACTGAGCGAGACCTCCAGTACCAAGTACCATGTCTGTGCATTTCCAGCACTAAACACAACAGCTGCATGCGGGGGCCGTAAACATTTGTAGAGACTACAGGGGAAATGATACATGTTGCCAAATGATACATCATTAAATACCATAAACACCGAATAGCATGATCAAGCTATAGTTCAAACATCGACTTTGAAGGTGGACAGACATTAAACGAAGCACTGCCTCCAGGAGAGGGGAGACTCCTGACATCTTCTGTCTCCTCCACCCTCTCCATCCACGCACCAGGAGCAAAGCCTAGCTTCCCCTTCTGCCATACAGAACATTACCTTAGGAACAGGCTTCTGAGGATGGAGTACTTTCTTAGAGAATCCACAAAAAGTTTTGACGCACGGTTAGAATAGTGGGTGGGGCTTCCCTGGTGGCTCAGGCAATAAAGAATCCGCCCACAATGCTAGAGCCCTGGGTCTGATCCCTGTGTTGAGAAGATCCCCTGGAGAAGGAAACGGCTACCCTCTCCAGTATTCTGGCCTGGAGAATGCTATGGACTGAGGAACCTGTCAGAGGACCCCTGACAGTCCATGGGGTCACAAAGAGTTGGGCACAACTGAGCGACTTTCTCTCTCTCTCTCTAGAATAGTGGTAAGCCTCCAATGCGGATTGAAGTGCCAAGTAGCGCCCTGCATGAGAGCACTGACTTTTGGCGTCCCAGTAATACTCAGAGAGGAATTGAGAGCCTGGTAATGCAAAGCCAAGTTCAGATGTCTTGAGCAAAAGACTAAGGCAATTTCTAAGCCAGCCGTCTGAGAAAGGAGGGCGAGCAGCTGGGAGGATGTGAGTGTGTGTATATGGGCTGAGGCTGAGGGTGAGATAGAAGAGCTACAGATTTTTTGCAAAGCCACTTTAAAGTTCCTGCTGGAGATACCAAAATAAGGCTAACAGCATTATCGACTATCTAAATATATGATATCTTAAGAATGCATTGGTTTTGGGAAATTCCAGAGGTGTAGATCAGTAGACCGGGCTATAAGATAAGCATAGGGTAATTGTGCTAAGACTATAGTAACTAGAAAATGTTTCACTTTGAGCTAAGGCTCCAAATGGTCATGGTGATATTTTATCAACCAACCAACAAACCTCTATTGACTTGAATCACCTGTGAAATGAGCTTTCTTAATGGTTTATGAAAAATGCATTATTTTACTGTGGTAGCAACAGTTGGGCCCTCATTTTACTTTTACTCCATTCAGTTGGGAAATTATTTATTTGCCACTTTTATTTTATTTGCCAGCTTTTATTTATTTATTTATTTGCCACTTTATTTTTTAATTGAAGGATAATTGCTTTACAGAATTTTGTTGTTTTCTGTCAAACATCAATAAGAATCAGCCATAGGTACACCCATGTCCCCTCTCTCTGGAACCTCCCTCCCATCTCCCTCCCCATCCCACCCCTCTAGATGGTCACAGAGCCCCTGTTTGAGTTCCCTGAGTCATAGAGCAAATTTCTATTGGCTGTCTATTTTACATATGGTTTGTAAGTTTCTATGTTACTCTTTCCCTATATCTCGCTCTCTCCCTATATCTCGCTCTCTCCCTCGTCCCCTTCCCCCCGTCCATAGGTCTGTTCTCTATGTCTATTTCTCCATTGCTGCCCTGCTAATAAATTCATCAGTACCATCTTTTTAGATTCCATATATATGCAGCAGTATACAATATTTATATTTCTCTTTCTGACTTACATCACTCTGTATAATAGGCTCTAGGTTTGTCCACCTCATTAGAACTGACTGCATTCATTTTTATGGTTGAGTAATATTCCATTGTCTATATATGTACCACAGCTTCTTTATCCATTCATCTGTCAATGGACATCTAAGTTGCTTCCATGTTCTAGCTATTGTAAATAGTAAGAATGTAAATGTTACTATTGTAACATTTATATTACAATTACTATTACTGTTACAGTGTATTACAATTACATTACCATTGTAACATTACTATTGTAACAATGTAAATAGTAACAATGTAAATGTACATGCAATTCAATGTAAATAGAACATTGAGTTACATGTGTCTTTTTCAATTTTGGTTTCCTCAGGCATATGCCTAGGAGTGGGATGGCTGGGATAATATGGTAGTTTTATTCCTAGTTTTTCAAGGAATTTCCATACTGCTTTCCACAGTGGCTGTATCAATTTACATTGCCACCAGCAATGTAACAGTGTTCCCTTTTCTCCACACCCTTTCTAGCATTTATTGTTTGTAGACTTTTTGATGATGGCCATTCTGACGGATGTGAGGTGATATCTCATTGTAGTTTTGATTTGCATTTCTTTAATAATAAGTGATGCTGAGCATCTTTTCATTTATTTGCTATCCATATGTATGTCTTCTTTGGAGAAAAGTCTGTTAGGTCTTTTTCCCACTTTTTGATTAGGTTGTTTGTTTTTCTGGTATTGAATTGTATGAGCTTGTATATTTTGGAAATTAATTCTTTATCAGTTTTTTCCTTTGCTATTATTTTCTCCCATTCTAAGAGTTGTCTTTTCACCTTGTCTGTAGTTTCCTTTGCTGTGCAAAAGCTTTTACATTTAATCAGGTCCCACTTGTTTATTTTTGTTTTTATTTTCATTAGTCTAGGAGGTGGGTCATAGAAGATCTTGCTTTGATTTATGGCATTGAGTGTTCTGCTTATGTTTTCTGCTATGAGTTTTATAGTTTCTGGGCTTACATTTAGGTCTTTAATCCATTTTGAGTTTATCTTTGTGTATGGCATTAGGAAGTGTTCTAATTTCATTCTTTTGCATGTAGCTGTCCGGTTTTCCCAGCACCACTTATTGAAGAGGCTGTCTTTGCCCCATTGTATATTCTTGCTTCCTTTGTCAAAAATAAGGTACCCATAGGTGCACAGGTTTATCTCTGGGCTCTCTGTCTTCTTCCATCAGTCTGTATTTCTGTTTTTATGCCAGTACCATACTGTCTTGATGACTGTAGCTTTGTAGTATAGTCTGAAGTCAGGAAGGTTGATTCCTCCAGTTCCATTCTTCTTTCTCAAGACTGCTTTGGCTATTTGGAGTCTTTTGTGCTTCCAAATGAATTGTGAAATTTTTTTGTTCTAGTTCTGTGAAAAATGCCATTGGTAATTTGATAGGAATCACATTGACTCTGTAGATTGCATTTGGTAGTATAGTCATTTTCACAATATTGATTCTTCCTACCCAGGAACATGGAATATTTCTCCATCGGTTTACATCACCTTTGATTTCTTTCACCAGTGTCATAATTTTCTGTATACAGTTCTTTTGTCTCCTTAGGTAGATTTTTTCTCTAGATATGTGTTGTTGTTGCGGTAGTGAACAGGATTGATTCCTTAATATCTCTTTCTGATTTTTCATTGTTAATATATAGGAATGCAAGTGATTTCTGTGTATTGACCTTGTATCCCATGACTGCTGATTTCACTGATTAGCTCTAATAATTTCATGATAGTTTCTTCAGGGTTTTCTATGTATGGACTTCCCTGGTGGCTCAGATGGTAAAGCATCTGCCTACAATGCGGGAGACCCGTGTCCAATCCCTGGGTCGGGAAGATCTCCTGGAGAAGGCAATGGCAACCCACTCCAGCACTCTTGCCTGGAAAATCCCATGGATGGAGGAGCCTGGTAGGCTGCAGTCCATGGGGTCACAAAGAGTCGGACACAACTGAGCGACTTCACTTTCACTTTCTTTCTATGTATAGTATCATGTCATCTGCAAACAGTGAGAGTTTACTTCTTTTCCAATCTGGATTCCTTTTATTTCTTTTTCTTCTAATTGTCATAGCCAGGACTTCCAAGACTACTTTGAATAACAGTGATGAGAGTGGACACCATTGTCTTGTCCCTAATCTTAGAGGGAATGCTTTTAGTTTTTCACCATTGAGAATAATGTTTGCTGGGGGTTTATCATACCTGGCCTTTACTATGTGGTGAGGTAGGTTCCTTCTATGCTCATTTTTTGAAATGTTTTAATCATAAATGGGTGCTGAATTTTGTTGAAGGCTTTTTCTGCATCTATTGAGATGATCATGTGGTTTTTATCTTTCAATTTGTTAATATGCTGTATCACATTGATTGATTTGCATATACTGAAGAATTTTTGCATCCCTGGAATAAACCCAACTTGATCATGGTGTATGAACTTTTTAACGTGTTGTTGAATTCTGTTCACTAGAATTTTGTTGAGGATTTTTGCATCTATGTTTATCAGTGCTATTGGCCTATAATTTTCTTTTTTTGTTGTCTTTGCCTGGTTTTGGTATCCGGGTGATTGTGGCCTCATAGAATGTGTCTGGAAGTGTTCCTCCCTCTGCAATTTTTTGGAAGAATTTCAGAAAAATAGGCATTAGCTCTTCTCTAAATGTTTCATAGAATTCCCCTATGAATTCTGAAGCCATCTGGCCCTGGGTTTTTGTTTATGGGAGAGTTTTGATCACAGTTTTGATTTTGTAATTGGCTTGTTCATAATTCCTGTTTCTTCCTGGTTCAGTCTTGGGAGGTTGAACTTTTCTAAGAATCTATCCATTTCCTCTAGGTTGTCTACTTTATTAGCATATAGTTGCTCATAATATTTTCTTATGACCATTTGTATTTCTGCATTGTCTGTTGTAACCTCTCCTTTTTCATTTCTAATTTTGTTGATATGATTTTTCTCCCTTTTTTTCTTGATGAGCCTGGCTAGTGGTTTGTCAGTTTTGTTTATCTTCTCAAAGAAAATGTTCAACTTTCAAACTTGCCTTTTGCAATGTACTTTGCTCCTCCTGCCTCAAATACCAATTGAACTCAAAGGAGAACCCCTTTAAAGAGAATGCAGAGGAGATGGAGAAAAGAAAAGTGAAAGTGAAGTCACTCAGCTGTGTCTGACTCTTTGCAACCCCATGGATTGTAGCCCATGGAATTTTCCAGGCAAGATTACTGGAGTGGGTTGCCATTTTCTTCTCCAGGGGATCTTCCTGACCCAGGGATCAAACCCAGGTATCCCACATTGCAGGTAGAGGCTTTACCTCTGAGCCACCAGGGAGATGGAGAAGAATCTGGTCTAATGATTTACCATCATCTTTGAAAGGAAAAGGATAATAAGCTACCTACAAATCTATGATTTGAGAGGTTACTGAAGCCAGAGAAACAGACTTGTCTTGAAATGGAACTGGGTAAAATGACTGTTTTCCAGTGGTCATGTATGGATGTGAGAGTTGGGCCATAAAGAAAGCTGAGCACCAAAGAATTGATGCTTTTGAACTGTGGTGTTGGAGAAGACTCTTGAGAGTCCCTTGGACTGCAAGGAGATCCAACCAGTCCATCTTAAAGGAGATCAGTCCTGGGTGTTCATTGGAAGGACTGATGTTGAAGCTGAAACTCCAATACTTTGGCCACCTGATACAAAGAGCTGACTCATTGGAAAAGACCCTGATGCTGGGAAAGATTGAGGGCAGGAGGAGAAGCGGACGACAGAGGATGAGGTGGTTGGATGGCATCACCGACTCGATGCGCATGGGTTTGGGTGGACTCTGGGAGTTGGTGATAGACAGGGAGGCCTGTCGTGCTGCAGTTCATGGGGTCGCAAGGAGTCGGACACGACTGAGCAACAGAACTGAACTGAAAATGACTGTTTGCAGATCACTCTTTCATTGATCGCTTGCAGTTTAACTACTGGGAAAAATCAATGGGGGCAAGGCAAGGTCACTCAACAGCAAATTATCTGCATAAGTGTGGAGGGCTGGTCACAGACAGGCACAGGGCTTGCCTTTATAACAGCAACCTGGCTGACCCTGGACCCCTCAGACCCTCTATCTGGGCTCACGTAGCTACAGAAGAGATGTGGAAAGAGAGTCAAGCCCAGTCTACACAAGACACAGAACTTGAAGTTCAACGTTGTGTCATAGCCTCCTGGGGCCACTCTTACAAGTCATCCTCTGCTTTTTAGGGGCTGATTTTTCTCTCATCATGCTTCCTTTTTCACATCCTTGAAAAACATATGAAGTAGGCATCAGACATGATGTTCTGCAATTTTTATGTCTATTGATTAATTGAATTTTCACAAGCCCACTTGAGGAAACGGGCCTCAGAGAAGAGTGTGGGAGTTGCTGGTGAGTGGTCCACCCTGACCCTTGTTAGACCAGTGTCCTCTCCCTCATTTAGTGCCACTCTGTAAACATCTGGAGGTCATTAAACATTGTGCATTTTTGCATGCTAAGTCACTTTAGTTGTGTCCAGCATTTTGTGACCTCATGTACTGTAGACCACCAGGTTCCTCTATCCATGGGATTCTCCAGGCAAGAGTATTGGAATGGGTTGCCATACCCTCCTCCAAGGAATCTTTCCAACCCAGGGATTGAACCTGTGTCTCTTATGTCTCCCGCATTGGAGGTGGGTTCTTATCACTAGCACCACCTGGGAAGACCCCATTAAATATCATCATGACACAATAATGGACCAATGTGAGCCTCCCCAGGCTCATTGAAGCAGGCTCTGTGGGGTGAAGCTGAGGTTTCTTTTTGGTTAAAAACTCTCCCAGATGATACAAGTGTGCTGCTTGGCTTGAGGACCACTGTGTAAGACTAGGTGTCTCTCCAAAATCAAAGGTAGAACCAAGGAGAAAAAATAAAAGAAATAAGACTGACATTGATTGAGCACCTACTATAGGCCAAGTGCTTAATCTTATCTTATCCTCCCAGGCAACTGGAAAAGTGTTCCCACTTTACAGATGAGAAACTTCTAAGTCACTTAACTATAGAGGTGAAGTAATTTCCCCCAAATCCCAGAGCTCAGAAGTGGCAGAAAGGAGATGTGTGAGCCCAGGCTATGTTCATGTTGCTACACCACACAGCTAAGGCACACAACTCTGGCCCACACCAAAGACTCAGAAATTAAGCCAGGCTTGTAAGAACTCAAGCTTGGAAGACATTAGAATTTCAGCAGAATGAAACAGCAAGTTATGGGTTTCCAAGGAGAACAATGAGGCAGAGACACCTGGGAGGAAAGAGAAAGATGTGATCTACCACATGAGAGAAAGAGGCAGAAAGAAATGCAGCAAAGGGTAAGGAAATACTTATACTATACTCATTGTTCTAATTTTCACAACAACCCCATGCAGTAGGAGCTATAATGGTCTCCTTTCTGCAGATGGGAAAACCAAGACCCAGTGAGCAACACCCTCAAGTCACACCGCTGGTTAAGTGGCATGTTGCTCAGTCACCAAGTTGTGTCCAACTCTTTGTGATCCCACGGACTGCAGCAGGCCAGGCTTCCCTGTCCTTCACCATCTCCCAGAATTTGCTCAAATTCATGTCCATTGAGTCGATGATCTATCCAACCATCTCATCCTCTGTCGTCCCCTTTTCCTCCTGTCCTCAGTCTTTCCCAGCATCAGGGTCTTTTCCAATGAGTCGGCTCTTCACCTCAGGTGGCCAAATTATTAGAGCTTCAGCTTTAGCCTCAGTCCTTCCAACAAATATTCAGGGTTGAGCTCCTTTAGAATTGACTGGTTTGATCTGGTGGCATTAGTGTGGATTCAAAATGCAAGTCAGAGCCCCAACTACATACAGTTTACATTGTCCGTCACTTTTCAAAGGAAGAGAAAGAAGGAAAAGCCAAGAGGATTTATTTTGTTTAATGCTGAGGCCAGCACATTCCATTCATTATCTTACTATATCCATAAATTCAACAAATCACTTGGTCCTTGTGAGGTAACCATGACCTCCAACTTGAGGTACAGAAACAGGCTGGCCATAGTGAGTGTCTTGCTTAAGGTCTCCATGAACCTGAAGCAGCAGTTTCAAACCCATGCTCAACAAGAATACTAAAGCCAGCAGTTGCATTAAAATACTAAATGCCCAAACCTAGGGCTCGTCGAAGGGATAACTGAAACATGGGAAAGCTTTGAACCGGATTTCACTACAGTGATTGGAAATTGAGATATGACTGGATGAGGACATATTTTAATTTTGTTTGGCCAGGGAAAACTGTCAATAGGCAGCAGAAAGTGGTTTGGAAATGAATGTTCTGAATGAATGCCAGGTATTCTGATCTTTACTGGTTATTTGAATTTGGGCAGTCACCCGAAGAGAAAGTAAATAGCCAGTATAGACAAGGACTTCCCTTAGTGCCCACCTGGGACTGTAAAATAACAGCAGAGTGGGTCACTTTTCTTTGAGGGGGGAGGTATCCTTGCTTTGTAATGTTGTGTTAGGTCTCTGCTGTACAATGAACTGAATCAGCTGTTTGTATGCATAGTTCTCCTCCAGCTTGGACCTCCCTCCTACCCCCAGCCCCCCGTCCCACCCCACCAGGTCAGCACGGGGCCCTGAGCTGGGTTCCCCGTCCCACCCCGCCAGGCCAGCACGGGGCCCTGAGCTGGGTTCCCCGTCCCACCCCGCCAGGTCAGCACGGGGCCCTGAGCTGAGTTCCCCGTCCCACCCCTCCAGGTCAGCACAGGGCCCTGAGCTGAGTTCCCTGTGCTATAAGGCAGCTTCCCACTTGTGGCTGGTTTTACACCGACGTCTGCGGCAATGCACAGAGGTCAATCCCCATCTCCCAAGCGGCTCACATTTGATTGCATCTGATCCTGAAAACTCAGCTTAAATCATGTTCTTTGATCATGCCTTTCACTCCCCAGCTCTTAACTCCATAAAGTCCATCTTTAATTGAACTTACTTTTGAAGTTACACAGTAATATGTGATTTTTGTTTAAAAATAAATGTAAGAAAATAAGTGTAGAACTGAAAAGGGGAAGTGCCCATAACCATTATCACAATCAGGTGAGTGGTCTTCCAGGGTTCTTTTCTGTACACTTACAGACACCAATAGGTTGGTGTTATCAAAACCATTTTTTGCCCAGCTACATTAGATTCTTTGTTGAATAAACAGTCTTGGTGTATTCCTATAGGAATACATTCCTATAGGAGTTGGAAGAAGAAAGCTCTTAAAACCAAAATGATTACATTTCAGGCCCAAAGAAAGTATAAGGCAAAGATACCATTTTGGATGAGAGTTGAAATACTCTTTTCTCAATTTGGAGTCAGAAAAAGGATTGAAGCAGCCCCAGCTTGTGTCACTGCAGCCCCTTTTATCACTTTACACAGAGGAAGCATTTAACTAGTATTTCTTGAATGAATACAAAATCGTCTCCTTTTACAGATTTCATTTTGGATTAAACAGAGTCAATATAATTTTAAAAAAAAAGAAAAAGAAAAACATGCGTCCCCATGTAAATGTTGTAAGGAGTGCTCCAATGAAAATTAAAAATCTTATTATCACCCATGTTGGAGTATTCAAGCCAGGATTCACTTCCATTTTTACTGTAAGTGACGTATAAAATTAGTCCCGTTCCTTTTTACCATTTTTGAGTCTTTGAGACCTTGCCGCCTCACTTGCCACATGAATTTTCTTGGAAGGGAGCACTTTTGTTTTCTCAAATGAATTATAAGCTTGGTAAGAGTGGGGAAGTTTCTCACGATTACCTGTGTGTTCTCCCAGCACGCGCACGTGTTCTGCACACAGGAGATGTATTGTGACTGTATTAGTTTAGTTTGCTAGGAATGCCATAACAAAGTGCCACAAACTGGGTGGCTTAAGCCAGGGAAATGTATTATCTCACACTCTGGAGGCTAGATCTGAAGCTGAGGTGTTGGCAGGATTCCTTCCTTCGAGGCTCTGACAAAAGGATTTGTTCAGGCCTCTCTTCTTGGCTTGTAAATGGCTGTCTTCTCCTTCTGTCTCTTTGTATTGTCTTCGTCTTCCTCCATACATGTCTATGTCTGTATCCAAAGCTTCCCTTTTTATTTGGACCCCTGTCATATTGAATTAAAGCCCACTCTAATGACCTCATCTTAATTAATTATATCTATAACAATCCTATGTCAAAATAAGGCCTAATTCTGAGGTATCAGGGGCTAGGACTTCGGCATATGAATTTGGGAGAAGGACACAATTCAACCCAGAATAGTGACCGTCCACAGAATCATAAAATTTCAGAGGGAGACAAGCCCTTAAACTCATTTAGTTTGCCCATCTGATGACTGGATTCTGTCTTACCCCAAGCCAAGAGGAGCATTTAGAATTTTAATAGTATTTTTGGCAACAGGATTTTAGGGTTGTTTTTGTCTTTTAACATGTCCGTGTATGTTTTTCAGAATGGTTCCCACTGCCTAAGCCTCAGAGCCTTCAGACTGTCTTCAACAGGTAAGAATTGCCTTGGAAAGCTTACCTTTCAGCAGGGCTGAAGGGACATTTCACTCAGCCTCAGTCCACTGAACACCCAGCCCCTGAGTACCTTGATCTGGGGGCCCAAACCCCATGAAGATGCCTCTTGAAGAGGCAGCCACCTGTGAGTCTGTTAGTTTTTCTCTATGAACCATTTTACTTTCAGTGAGTTTGGTCATTAAAATTGTTTTGTGCCCCTCAACCATGCCCAAGGCCCTGAGAACGAGGGAGTGTTGGCCTGTAAGAAAACCTAGTGGGCTTATTATTCTTCGACACAGAGAAACCAAATAACATCATTGAGCGGCTATTGGAAGAGGGGGGCAACGTGATTCATGGAGGTCATGCTTTCCCAGGCCCTCTCTACGCAGTCTCAGCTCAGACCAGGGCAGACTTTTATTACCAGCTTTCAACAAATCCCTAGTTTCTTTTGCAAAGTAAAACAGATAATAGAGACATTCCCGGAATAGTTAGCTAACTAAGCTGTGCCAGGCAACCTCAGGGCTAAGAAGAACTCAGTGTTTTCGGACAATGACCAATTACAATAACCAGTATTATTTGATCTGAGAGTAATTAGCCAAGGCTCTGTTCTTTTTTGCTTCAGTGAGGAGGCAAAAAGGACAGTGAGGAAAACATCAGAGACAGGGGAAAGAAGCTCAAATGTCAAAGAAAAACACACTCTCACAGGTGGGGAGAAGGGAAAGACATCCCAACTGAATGTTTGAACGCTATTCTTCCCTGAAAATGTGGTAGGGTTTAACCCAGTCAAAGTTTGTTTGATTTTTTTTTTCATAGTTACTGTTCATGTGCTTTAAAAAAGCCTCCATGGAGAGTGAATATCAGAGCACAAAGAGTAAAATAGGTCGGAACACAGAACTGTGGACTAGCAAAGGATCTTTTTTTGGGAGGGACGATTCTCACCAGGGTATCCCCACGCTCCACTCTTATTTTCAAACGCACTATATCACCTGAAACTCTCCTGTTTGGAGACAGGTTCCAGGGAACTGCTGTTTATCATTTCATCCAAGAAGTGCAAACTTTCTCTTGCTAGCATAGTCAGGCTCCCTAACCTCTAGCTAGAGAGATCTGGACTTTAGTTCTGTCCTGTGGCTTTCTTCCCTTTCACCACTGGCTTCCAAAATAATGGTAGCTCCAAACCTGCAGACCATCTTACCACTCTATGCTGCTGCTGTTGGCAACGTCACCTGGCAGGAAAATCACTGCAAGCCCCCCGCAGTTACCCTACCAGCCCTTCCTTCCAGGCTGAGTGGGACTTGGATTGGCCCAATATCCCTCTGGCTTTTCTGACCATATGCAACACCTCTGCCGTAGCCTAGCGGCCTTAGCTCAGACTCTTTGCTCAGATTCTCAAAGTAAGGAGTAATGTCTAGAGATGTGCTATCTCATACCATAACCACTAATCACACGTGACTATTTCAATTTAAATTATTTAAAATTAGATTAAAAAATTGAGTTACTCTACAGATTGGTTGTATAACATGAGAAATTATATCCAATATCTTGTAATAAACTATAATGGAGTAAAATCTTCAAAAGAAAACCCCCCAAACTGAGTCACAATGCTATACACCTGAAACAAGTGCAATATTGTAAATCAGTTATACTTCAATTCAAAAAAACAAAATCAGTTGTTCAGTTGCACTAGCCACATTTGAAAGGCTCACAAGGCACCTGTGAGTAGTGGTTACCATATGAGATGGGGCAGGAACAGGCTATTTCCATCATCAGGGAGCAGGTGGCACTAGCAGTAGAAGAACTTGATTGCCAATGCAAGAGACACAAGGGATGTGGGTTTGATCTCTGAGTCGGGACGATCCCCTGGAGAAGGACACGGCAACCCACTCCAGTATTCTTGCCTGGAGAAGCCCATGGACAGAGGAGCCTGGCAGGCTACAGTCCATGGAGTCGCAAAGAGTTGGACATGACTGAGGCTACTTAGTTCATCATCACCAGAAGTTTTGTTAGACAGCACTGGCCTAGATTATCACATGAGAAAACTCTTGACTTTGAGAAGGGTTTTGTCATTGAAAGGGGACTAACGTTAGGAGGGATGCCCTGGTTTGGGCATATATCCAACTCCACCATTCTATAGTGCAAATGGACTGGCTAAAAATTTTTTCAGATTTCCCGATTCTCCTCTGAGACTGATACTGAGTCCTACTGATTTGTACCCGGTAACCCACTCCAGACTCCTATTTCATTGGCCTGAAAACCTGTGCCTGGGCAGGGCACCCGTGATGGAGAAAATATCCGCCAGCCCTTTGGGTTACAATCCCTTAAATCAGCCTCCACCTCTGGTTCCCTTCTCTCCTAACTGGCCTGGAAATTTGCAAAGACTGGGGATTTGCAAATTTCTTCTCTGCCTTAAGTCTGTGAAGCAATTACTCTTGAGTTTGAGGGTAAAGTTCTCTGTTTGCAGAAACAGTGTTATGTCATGGGAATCAAATACCTGAAAGTTTTTATGCAAATCTTATGCAAAAATTAGGCAAATTCCGAGTCAGGGTCAGGGCTTCCAGCATCGCTCATTCATGGTACCTGGGGAGGAAAGGGTATCCGTTGAGGCTTCAGGTTGGTGTGTATATTCAGCATTAAGAAAGCCCATCTGTTTTTGTTTATTTGGGGAGTTGCATGGCAATGCAACTTAGTTCTGAAAGTCAGGCATTATTTCTGCAGTTAACTGCCTCTCAGAATCAGCAGTTTTCTGTCTTGTGCTTCCACTTGTAAACCTGTGTGTGGCCTCTAGAGATGGGTGTACTTGAATGATTGGCACTAGATTAGCAAAGACTTTCAGACTTTGTAAGTAAATAGGAAGCATGAAGACCCACTGGGCTTGCAGGGTCAGCCCCTGCCACCCTCCGTGGCTTCATAGCAAGCCCCTCTTCTCTTTATCCCAGGCCCACCAGCTGGCCTTTCTTTCTTTCTTTCTCTAAAATCACTTTTCTCCCTCTCACCCTGGGGGTCTGCAACACCTGCCCCTCCCCCGCCCCAGATCCTCAGTTCTCAGCCCAAATGCTGCTTCCTCAGGAGAGTCTTCCCTGACCCCCTCCTAAGTCAAGTATCTAGACCTTCTTCACAGTTGTGTTTATGCATCTGTATGACCATTTAATTAGTGCCTGATTCCTCTACTAGATTAAGCTGCCAGAAGATAGGATTCCTGTATCTCCCAGATCCAACCACCTACATAGTAGTTGCTCAACTAATGGATTTGCTCTACTCCAAATTTATAATTCAGCATAAGGTCAACTTGAGGATTTGTCCTTACTGTAACTTGGGTATTTAATTATCTTTCTTGCTTATGCTATATCTCAGGGGAAACCAATAGAGCTTCTTAGAGAAAGCCCTGGGAGCTGAGCTTCAAAAATGCTGCATACAAGGCTTTTTTTCCCACTCAAGTTTCACCTTCCAGGATCTCTTCTCTCCTTCCTCCCATTCCAGAATTCTGTGCTCACCACCCTTGGAGCCTGTTTCCAACTGGGCTTTTCTGCTTGCAAGGGGCTGCTGTATCCCTCAAAGAAAGAATCCTTAATTATATATTTCTGTTTCTATAATTACAATTTCCAGGTCTTTTATGTATACAGGGTACCCAGAGCCATGGCAGAGGGGGTGGGCTGGGGGCTAAATGATGGAATGCTGAAGTTTTCCCTTCATCTGAGTCACAGGACAGGTAACAGTTTCAGCGTGGGGGTTATTTTTCCATTGCCATCAACTTTACTAGTCCCAGGAAAATTCTATTTGAAATTTTTTTAGCCCTCTCCTTTTCTTTACTTCTCTTCTTTCCCCCTTGACTTTTCAGAAATGAGGCCTCTGGAGAAATTCTCTGTCTCTCTGTCTCACTTTTCCAGGCTGGGCAGGGCTCCCGAAGCTGAAGATCTGGCCTCCCAAATGCTGAAGGGCTTTCCGAGAGCCCGTGTCTCAGCCCAGGAAGCGCTGGTTCACAATTATTTCAGTGTCCTGCCGACTCAGCTGCACCAGCTTCCAGACGGTGAGCGAAGGAGTGTGTTGGGGGGGGCGGGGTAGGTATACATGGACACACATAAGTCTTGGTGTCTGTTTTCCTGAAGCACTGGAGAATCATAGAATTTGCAACCAGAAACATGCTTAGAGCTGGGAAAAGCAAGATGGGACAAAATCTTTCCCAAGTTTTGTCTGTGGCTTTCTAAAACTCAGAAGTTGAGGGTTGAGGTGACACAGGCCTCCTTGTAACCATCCACACATTTCCCCTATACGCACACTTAGAAAGTAGGAGAGATGAAAGTTGCCTTTGAGTTTGCTTTTGCTAGCATCTGCCAGGAGAAGCCAAACCAAAGTTTCTAACAACCCCCTTTTCTCTTTCCGTGGAGTAAGATGATAGGTGACATGGATACATCAGGAGAGGAGAGCTGGGCCTGTCTTGATTGGTAATGTGATGCTGCCCAAGGAAGTGCGGGTGGGGCATGGGAAGAGGGGAGCATCCTCCCAGGCTGGCCGCCCACGGGAAGCACAAGTTACTCTGAAATCAGCCTTGCTGCCTGGGCCTGAAGTCATCCTCCAAATCTGAAAACTGCTGAGGGGTCATGTGGCTGGAGCGCTCCTCATGTTTCTCAGAACGTGGCCAGGAAGGGCTGTGCGGAGGTCGTGGGTAGTGCAGCCATGGCCCTGGCTGTTCGCCTGGGACCCTCCTTAGGTGGGGGTGCTTTCAAAACACCCACCATTCAAGTGATAACAGTTTTTAGAAGTCCTGAGCCAGAGAAAAGAAAGCTGAGGAAGGTGGTAGGGGCTCTGATTGAGAGGAGGGAGCTGGGATGGGGTGTGGTCAGGAACTACTGTCCAAGAGGCTCAGACGCAGGATCTGACCGATGTCTCCAGGATTTTCAGGTACAGCTCCACCGTACCTGGGATGTGATTTTGCATCTGTCCAAAGCTTTTAATTTGGGGCTTCTTGAGGTATTTTATTATTAAAGTGAGTCATTTAGGATTTCCAAAAATAACCATAATCATACAACCGGGGTTAATGTCACACTTAACCCTGTAAGAAGAGTCGGTCATCAGTATTTATTAAGTTGCCGTCAAGTGTCAAGAACATATTAAGTGCTATAAAATTTAAGGGAAAAAGGAGCCTTGTCCTTGACCTCAAGGAGCCTGTGAAGTGGGAGGAAAAGAGGGTGAGGAAGAGGAAACAGGACACCCTCGTACACATATTAGCACAAATCATATCTAAACAGCTAAAGTCTGTGCATAATCAGCTACAGATGTTCAGAGAATATGTGGGCACTGAAGGCGGTGCTCGGAGGAACCGCTGTAGAATAACTCCAGTAAGACAGATGAGACTGGAGGTGACTCCGGAGAGGAATTTGGAAGGAGGGGAGGGACACGGCTTGGCCTATGGGTAGACTAAGAGACAATCCAGGCAATTTAACAATTCTTACTCCCTTCTTGGTACCTCCTCCCAAGCTTTATCCCCACCCCCCACTCCTATCTCAATACCCTCAGCCCTGTCTGAGCCCCAAGACCCCCCTCCTTAGACTTTTCCTCTTGGGACTGGGACTTGTCTAACTCCCCTTTCATGCAAATATACGCACTGGGGGTGTGCACACATACATTCACACCCCTTCTCTCCACTTAACAATGTATCTCCCATGGAGAGACATATATAATAAATAAATATAAATAAATCCTCCTCCAGGATTTATTATTCTAGGTCCTGAGAACCACTGAGGACCTTCAGAGTTTTCTGGGTACCAGCTTTTCCTTTAGAGCAATTAGCAGGAAACAATCACTGTGCAAACGGGATGTGTTTGTTAGAAACTCAGGTTTTGATTCTTCCTGGTCATCTGGAGCAAAGCCACCAACAGAGGGGCTCCATTGTGTGTGTGTCTGCCTGTGTGTGCGTGCACACACGGGCACAGGAGAGGGATCCATCTGTATTCCTTCTCTGTTCACCCAGCCACAGAGCCCAAATCTACTTTGACACTTAGAAAAATGAAAAGATGGAATCTTGCAGGAGCCTGCCTGCGCTGAGGGGGGAGATGAGGAGCTCTCCCAGCAGGAGGGAAGTTGACTTTTCTTTATACATATAGGGGTTTTTCCATGCAGAGTTTAAATTATGCCTGATAAAAGGAGTTTCGTTGATGTTTCAGTTCTTTCAAATTCTCCTGGCTTCCTCCCAATTAAATGAGGTTTGTCAAAGCCACAGGGCTCTGCTGCTGCTGCCTCGGCCGACAAGCACTTCCTGCAGCGACATCTCGAATCCCCAAGGGAGAAGATGAAAGGGCCAGTGCCAAGAGACAGGGGAAGGGGGGCAGATTGTGTGTGTGTGCGCGTGTGTGTGTGTGTGTGCGCGCGCGCATGCTTGGGGCGGGGGCGGTGTGCAGAAACAGGTTTAGATACGGATTGACAGATAGGACGCGGACAAGAAGATGGGGAAGCACAACTACCACGGAAACTGGAGAGAAAAACAGAGGAAGGCAGAGCAGCACTGAGTCCAGTTTGGGCACCTTTAGGACCGTGGCCATCACCACGTGTGACATGATGCCACCGTGTCTTCTAAGGGCGCCCTCTCTTGGCCTGGCAGTGCCAGTCTAGTTCTCATTGTTCATGGCAATGAGCCTTTATTAAGAGCCTCCTTTGCAGACAGGATGCAACGGGTCCTCTCAGTTCCCAACCCTCAGGGACTCAGAGTCTCCACCCCAGGGGCGGGCTGCTCCAGGCATAAGGACTGTGCAAAAGTCAGATATGCTCTTGCGAGTGCTTGGTTAAGAGAATTTCCCTGCCATAATTATGCAAAAAATTTTGCTCTCTGGTGGCAGTTTGGAATCACTTAGTGGGTTATATTTGTATCATTTCATTATTCTGGCTTTATTCCGGTTGCAGGATAACAAAGTTGTCACTTTAAAACATATTCTGTTTCCCCTTTGATCGGGGAGATGCCAGCTCTTATTGTCTGCCCTCTGACGAAGACAATTTAAGCATGAAGCCTGAGTCTGGGAACGGTGAGGAGTGGAAGGACAGCCTACATCCCAGCAAAAGCGTGGCACACAAATATGCCCCCTGAACGCCAGGGCTGTTCCTACCCATCCATGTGCGTTTTCATGAAGCTGAGAGGTCCCAAATACCCCTGTCCCGAGGGTGTGGCAGTAAGCTTATGCCCGGAAGAAATCGATGGGGAAGGAGTCACTTGCCACAAAAATCCAGGAATTCTAGGCTTAGTTCCCCTTCGGAGAGTATTCTTAAGTGGAAAAGCACGGTTACTAGAATGGCAAGCATGCGGAAATTTCTGCCAAGCACTGACATCCTCCCTTATTGACTCTTGAACACCTGAAGAAACATTTGTGGAAGGAGAAATTATTGGTAGTCTCTCTCAAAACACACCCAACAGCAAGCTAATTGCTTTTGCAGATGGCCAGGGAGACGTTCTACCCACACAGCCATCGGCTTATGGCCACACTTGTGGTCCTCACAGCTGAGCCAGCAGTGCAGGACGTCAGCTGGGGCAGCTAGGACCTAAAATTAGGCCCTTGGCAACTCTCTAATCTTAGCTGCAGGTTCAGCTTCTTCGTTTAATTCCCCTTGCCCTCAGCATGAACTTGGGCTCTGGGAAAAGAACGCTGCTTAATGATTTGAAAGTGAGGGGAGTAGAAAATCATTAAGCTGCCCCTTCTAGAAACTGGCTCCACTCAGTTCTTGCCAGGCTTCCAAATGTTACCCTTGGAAAGTTAAGACTAATTTTGGAATGATGCCATTTGGAGTCACAGACACTGATCCAGAAAAGTATTTTTTTTCATCTCGGGCAGTAAATGCCACGTGATTTAAGAGTCTGGTGCTTAAGCCGTGGTCCTTGATCGTCAGAACATCAAAGGCTGTCTCTTTCTGTGGGTTGGTCCCATTTTGCTTTCCAAATCCCAGGCTTGAGCCTCTCCCATTCCTTCCTGGACTAAATCCCCCTTCTCCTTTAAAACAGGTTTCAGCATCTTAAAAAAAGTTAAAACTTAAAAGCTTGCAATATTTCACAAGTAATTTTGCAAAAACAATTTACCAGAGTCCTTTCTGTCATCACATACTTTGGTACCTGTAGGCAAGGCATTGACCTCTACCCTGAAGAAGGAAATGGCAACCCACTCCAGTATTCTTGCCTCGAGAATTCCATGGACAGAGGAGCCTGGTGGACTACAGTCCATGAGGTCTCAAAGAGTCGGACTCAACTGGGCAACTAACACTTCATCACATCACTCTACTATCTATACTCTGGTAATTCATCAGCAGGCCTTATTCATTTTGCCCTCTTAAAATTGAGAAATTTTTTGTTTTGCTCCAATAAAAGAACTTCCAGCCTTCTTTTAATAATATCTCCTTAATATATTTGAAGGTTCCTCAATATCACATTACAAAGCTGGGTTCCCTTGACCTCTCCCTCCACATACAGAAACCGCCAATATAGATTCTGTTTCTTTTACCTTTTAATTATTTTGTTTCATTATTCTATTCTGAACCTATTCCAACTATTCTGCTTATCTCTGAGACTATGAACCCACCATAGGCTCAGGTTTCTAACAGAGTGGGAGAATTGTTTTCCAGTTCATTCATGGAAGATTTGCTGAGGGTCTATTAGATATGAGGGGCTTCTCTGGTGGCTGGGTGGTAAAGAACCCACCTGCTAACACAGGACACATAAGAGACTTGGGTTCAATCCTTGAGTCGGGAAGATCCCCCGGAGAAGGAAATGGCAACCCACTCTAGTATTCTTGTTGGAAAAATCCCATGGACAGAGGACCCTGGCAGGTTACAGTCCATGCAGTTGCAAAGAGTCGTACAAGACTCAGCGACTTAGCACTTGAAGATTAGATAGGAGATTGAAGGACACAAAAATGAATTAGTCTTAGACTCTGTCCTCAAAGAGCTTACAGTCCTTAAGGAAATGAGACAAGAAGATAAACAGCCATAGACCAAGTGTGAGGTGCCCTGGGAGTTAAAAGGAGGTGAGACTAACCTCCAGCTGGGGGCCCAGGATGGCTTTGTGAGGTCTCGAAAGATGATAAAGTGAAAGCTGCTCAGCTTTGTCCAGCTCTTTGTGACCTTGTGGACTATACAGTCCATGGAATTCTCCAGTCCAGAATACTGGAGTGGGTAGCCTATCCTTTCTCCAGGGGATCTTCCCAACCCAGGAATCAAACTGGGATCTCCTGTATTGCAGGCAGATTCTTTACCAACTGAGGATCAGGGAAGCCCTGAAAGATGACGGGGAGGAAGGATATCCAGGGAGAAGAAAGTCATCCTCCTCTGAATGCCATCTAATGTCATCCAAAGGTGTCTTCTTTGTTAAAATAGCGCAATCCTGACTCATATTCCATCCTAAGTTTTACTCTTTGTCATTGTAGGCCTTCTTGCAATGGCATTCAATTTAAACATTCTTTAACATGTACTAGGAAAGCTTAGTTTAACTGTTTATGTGCTAATAATATCAAATCTTACTCTGTTTATTGCTTTTATTGTCTAGCCTAGTCAAAGTTTAACCAGAATATTTTATTATTCCACAGGTCAGGTTTTGGAGGTTGGGTTTGGTGGGGAAGGGAGATTCCAAACCAAGTCTCTCAATCCTAATCTGTTTCTAGGAGTTTGTAATTTAACTCAGACCGCTCTGTCTATTTTTCAAGTCCTCCACTAATCAGTACTTAAGAAGCAGGTTAGAAAGTATCCTCTATGACACACTTCTTCACCTTCTATGCTCAGTGCTGTCCCCAGCCCATTTTAATACACTAGAATACAAGTTGCTGGGCTGTGATCTGGCTTATGTGTTGTGTAGAGCTGCCTTGGTAGGAAAAGTCTGAGTTAACCAAGTTCCCCAGTGCTACCAAGCTCTTAAGTTGGTTAAATTTGTTAGCATCATGAACTAAATCCCCAAATAAAGATAAATGCTTCAGAAAGGAATTAGAGACCGTTTGACAGGAAAAGGATCTTAGGACTCACTATTCCATATTTTCATTATATGGATGAGTCCCTAACACCCATAGAAGAAGAATAGTATCTGCTATTTCTTGGACATCTATGTGTTTGACACAAATTCTCATTCAGTATAGATAGTAACTGGCAAGGATGGAGCTGATTTCCTAATATTACATATTAAAAAATTGGGGCCAATTACTCCAAGTTATATAGCTAGTAAGTGGGAGAGGCAAGATTTGACTGTAGGTCAGACTCCCAAGTCACTCTCTTCCGCTCCTCATCCTAGGGAATATGTCACATGCCCCCAGGTAACATATTTAATATCTCACAACTAAGAGGACTCAATCTTATCTTTAATAAAGACTCAAACCCCTGATCTCTTCCTTAATCTTTAATGTCATCTTGTCTTTGTTAGGGTTTTGTTTTGTTGGGTATTTTGGCGGGGGGGAGGGGAGTAATACAGTCACCCTTGGGTTTTAAGATTTCTTAATCAGTGGTGGTTATTATTTTTTCCTTACTATTACTTATTCAGTTTTGTCAGAAAAATATCAGGAATCCAGTGGAAAATTGGGCAAACATATAAAATAGCAAATTACACAAAGGAAATGAGAAGAGCACAGTAACACATGGGATAACTAGGCAGTCTAACTAGTGATTAAATAAATACAAATAACTGTTAAAGTAGTTATTTTTCCCTTCAACTTAATGACTCCCCATGCTGGGGAGGTTATGGTAAGATGATTCTCTGCAGACGGTGGTTTTAGTTGGGGCAACCTTTGCAAAGCATTTTGCCATACCTACCAGGAGCCATAAAAATAACATTCAACCTTATACTTAGGTTCCTGGGAATCATCCAAAGAAACAATTGAACAGGGGTAAAAAATAAAACCCTAGATGCATAAAAATGTTCATTGCAGTGTTGTCTATAATTTTTTAAAATAAAGAAACTAAATATTTAACAAAAGAACTGGTTGGATAGATATTATTATATTGACTCAGCATACAGTACTATGTAACCATTTTAAATGGTAATTCGCAGGAGTGTGGGGTAGTATGGAAATGTTTATGCTATGACACAAGCTAAAAGCAAGTAGGATACAAAATTGCATATTATAAGGCACCAGTGAAAATGTATTATGCATATCAACAAAACTGGAATGTAGAGTACAAAAATAAAAATGCTCTTCTAGTTCAAGGGAATGGTGGGTAATTTTTTCCTTTTTTCAGTTTTCTTTCATGTAGATGTTACATCGCCTTTAGTGTTTAAAGGAATGAGGTAAGACGAATGGTACAGGGAGTTCAAGCTCTGAAGTGAGAGTTAAAGAACCTACGTCTTCTTCTTTTCTCCTCCAGCATCACCTGCATTATTGGCCTTCATAAACCTCAGTTTCTCATTCTGCACAATGGGTTAACGTTAGTTTCCTGGACCCCAGATTGACAGAATGTTTATTTTATACAGCTTTTAACTCACTGATTTCAAGAGTTCAATGTAAATGTGGTCCTGGGAGAATGAGAGGAGGGAGGCAGAGGAAAAGATAAATAGGCACTAATTAATTTTAAAAGGAAAGATCATCTGCTTTAATCGGAAATGCATATGTGCTGTGCCCCTAGTCAGAGTTTTAAGTGCACTCTGTGTTAGTTAGCAACTTCAATTTAAAGTACTGTGTGATCCTTTGGGCTTTGAAGATATGAAGCCTATATACATACACATGAGCTAAAATTACCGCGCAGTCACGGAGGCTGTGTGCACTCTGAATAATTAAATGCACTAAGCAACTCCAGCTGATGGACTGATGATGTGTAAGAGCAGTGCAAAAACCACGTGACAAGGGAAATTACAAGACATTTAGCAATGATGGTTTAATTTCCAAGCTTTCTTTTCTATTTGTGCTTTCTCTTTCAGCCATCACAGGCTAGTAGAAGAGATTTGATTATCTTGTTTCCTGTGAAAGGTTATTTAGCCCCTCAATCCCATTAAGTCACTCTCTGCACTCCAGTGCACTGAGACTCCACCAGGTTATCAGCCCAGGAAGAGTGAATGGAGACACCAGGATCAGATTTCTAAAGGAAGGAAAGTTAAAGCAAAGTTTGAAAGCGGTGACAGCCAACAGCCAGGAGCTTAGAACTCAATTAGACTGAAAGACAACTATCTCATTATCTCATTCCGAAATGATCTAAATACATAAGAATCTAAAAGTTTTTAAATAAACTTGTCCTACTGACTGTCTAGATGACTGAATTTCCCTTCTCAAAAATTTTTTAAACACTCACTTTTATATTTATTTATTCTAAGCGCAAAGCAGCTGCGATAATTATGCTGTCAGATTCAGTAAGCTAATGAGCAGTCAGCGAATGGAAGGTTTTGCATTTGTGAGATTGCTACAGGAGAACCACTCAGCTGCTTTTTTCCTTCTTTCTTTTTTTCTTCCCTCTTGTTTTCTTTTTCTTTTTCTATGAGTTGGGAAGGAGAGTCGGGCAGTCCATGGCCAAATTGGAATCCCTTTGATTAACTGGTTGCTTTCCCAGCACTGTTCTGCCACACGTGTTCCCCCCCCCCCTCCGCCCGCCTCTGTCATCCTCCTCCCGGCTCCTCCCTCCCTCTCTGTCTCTCTCTTCCTCTCTCTCCCTTCCTCCCTCTTTTCCCACTCTCTCTCCCCCATCTCCCTCACTGCTGCTGGGGAACTGTTGCTTTTAAGGGACATTTTTGTGTCACTGTCCCCAAGGCAAGAGGATGTATCTCCCTTAGGGAAGTTCCCAAAATGGTTTGGACTTGAGCCAATTTGAGAGTTACCTGTAAAGTTTAATATGCACTGCTTATTTGAACTGTTTGTTTATGCTACAACAGGAGCTAAAAAGAAAGTAGAATACAAAATTGCACATTATAATGTACCTGGGAAAATACATTATGCATATCAACAAGACTTGATGCCTCCCCTTTCCAGTCTAGCAAATATGTAATTCCAACCCCAAGGAGTCAGGGTTTACCCCAGGCAGCCAAGACAGAGCAGGTTTATTTCTCCCCTTTTGGTGTGAGGAGCTTTCAGCAAACAATATTGATGCATTTTATGCTTGTGGTGCAGCAAAGCTGGGGCTTCTCTTTTTGTGAAATTGTGCAGTATTTAGAGCAATCAGTTTGTGCAGCTTGTGAGCCTTGAAAAAGTGGTGCCCAGGTAGAAAGATGTCCTGAGCAGGTTTTATCGATGTGCTTTCGTGACAATGCGGCTGTTGTTCCTGGATGTTTTTCTCAGATGGTATCTGTGCTGATGCCATTAGCTAATAACAGTGGCTAGTTAACTAGTTAATAACAGTGGCTACTAGTTATTAAAAATATATGGTGTGTGACTTACTTGTTGCCCAGTGATAAAGACTCCATGCTTCCACTGCAGGGAGCCCAGGTTTCATCCCTGGTCAGGGAGCTAAGATGCCACAAGCAGCAAGGTATAGCATGTGTATCTTATTTCACTACTCTGGAAACCCCAATAAAAACTATAATAAAGGAATTTAATTAAATTAATTATATATATAAATGGGCTTCCCAGTGGTCCCAGTGGTAAAGGACCCACCTGCCAATGCAGAAAGACGCAGGAGACGTGGGTTCAATCCCTGGGTTAGGAAGACTCGCTGGAGGAGGGCAGTATTCATGCCTGGAGAATCCTGTGGATGGAGGAGACTGATGGACTACAGTACTTAGGGTCACAAAGAATTGGACATGACTGAAGTGACTTAGCGTACACACACACACACACATATAGTATCAGAACAACCCAAGATGTTTGGCATGTATTATCTTCTTTAAACTTACAGCAATCTGCCCAGAAGTTTTATTATCCCCATTTTGCAGGTGAGCCCCTTAAAATGTTAACTTTTAGAGAACTTGGCCCTTATCTTTAGCATAATAAGCACCCAGGAATAATACCCATTTAACAAACAAACAAATAATACCCATTTAACCCATTTATAAAAATGCAAACTGCCAGCATTCTGAGCTAACCAAATGGATAATATACATATATTCCGCCCCCCCCCCATTTTTTAATTTACAAAAGTTGCACTTTAGAGTCTATTTAAATAGGTTGCCAAATGAATCTAATGTAACAGAAATTTGAAACTTTCCAAAATGTATCTGACCTAGCACTACACTCACTGCCTGTTGTCACTGGCACTCCCCTGCTTGATTTTGGCCCTTGTTGTTAATGTGTGTGTGCCTCCCAGTTCTAGTCCTATTTTTACCACCTTCAACACCAGGCCTAATGCCTTACCCAAGGGTTCATTTGGTAAACATGCATTGAAATGAATTGAATCGAACATAAGGCACTTAACAGCTATTCAGTAAAGTGAGTTACTCATGAGTCAGTATAAGTTATTGGTGGATAAATCCGGCTCACATTTTGACATCTCTTTGGGTGACAAATATTACAACAGACATAAAAAAACAAACCGTGAAAGATCCCAGGAAATAATATGTTGGTGCTGTTCTCTTTTGTTCCCTACAGAGGAATCGTTGTTTACAGTTTCAGGAGTGAGGCTGAAGCCAGAAATGTGTGACCTTTTGGCCTCCTACCGGAAAGGTCACCACCCAGCCGGGTTTAGCAAATGCTGGTAAAAAGAAAGGACGAGATTACCAAGATCTTCCAGGTAAGTGGTTCCAACAGTGTGGGTCCTTATGGATGGAACTGAAAGTTACTCACTATCCAGTGAAGCCCTGGTTCCTGGGTTCAGAGACCTCTGTCCTGTGCCTGTCTCTTCATTCTCCCTCTGGGCACAGAGGCCTAGGCTCCACAGGCCGTGAGAAGAGGTGGCATCAGCGTGCATCAGCTCCCCCTCCCAGGGGAGGGACGAGACTCCTAAGATGACCCTTACATGTCATTGCAAGGCCTTGAGCAGATGCACTGGAACACAGGACTCCATTGGCATGTGACGTTCCCTTAACTATGTGATTCTCACTGTCAGCCGACAAGACAAAAATCAGAGGTCAGGGTGACCAGCTGTCCCCATTTGCTCGAGACCAAGGGGTGCCCCAGGATGTGGGATGTTCCGTGCTAAAACTGACACAGTCCTGGACAAACCAGGATGGTTGGTCGGTGCAAATTACCACCTGGCTTGCCCCCAGCTGCCAGAGAAGACCTGACTCAGAGTCTAGCCCCACCTAGGAGGTGGTTTTGGAGGATTGTGAAAACCCAGTCATCACCGCTACGGGCTTTTGCACCATTGGTTACAGAGTGTCCTCTCCAGGGTGCACGCTGGGAACCACCAGGACCTGATGGTCCTGGGAGACAGGAGCCATCCACGAACGTCACCGACTCAGCTGCTCTCAGGAGTCTCCTCCATCAGCCCAGGGCAGCCCAGGCTTCCAAGGCAATCCTGAGGGGGAAGGGTGCCGTGGAGGTTTTTCCCAAAGCTTCCAAACCCTAGCGTTCTGCTGGCAGGCACAGGAAGCCAGGAGGGACAACTCCTAAAGCCACCATAGTCCAGCATTCGTAGATCTTATAAGAGCATTTCCATGGTGAGTAGAGGGGACAGTCATCCAGACAGAGGAGTCAAGGTGAGACCCACGCGCAGAGCCAGCCATCCCTGTAGGTGACTCTGGCTACATCCCAGACCACAAACGCGCCTGAGGGCTGGTCATACTTCAGGCAACTACAGCTTCTCATGCTTCCCAGCAGAACTTTTGGGGTCTAGATGGCAATGACTGGCACGCTCCCCGCACCACCCTCTCCCCAACGTCATTCACATAGCAGGATTCAGTTCTTTGCCAGTTTCTTCTGTGAAAGACATATACACATCAAGAATGTCTGCCTTTCAGATTTTCTAAGATCATCGTGTTTAGAACTTTGGGGAGATTAGGGAAGTTTAGAATTATAGTTCTTCCTCAGCTATAACTCTGAAGTTTATATTTTGACAATATACAACTGGAATTACAATGGGCAATACAATAATAATATGGTATTTCCCAAGTAAAATATTTTCTAGAGCAGAGATTTGACTATGTAATTATGCCATTTTTAAACCCACTAGTTATGAGAGTAGGATATTCTTTAGCTACATCCTATAGCATGAAGGATTTGCCCTTGACAAAATTATCAAAGACATTGATGGAAACGGTCTTGGATGGTAGTGCTGCATAAGAATTAATAATTATCTCTATTGAGTTGTTATTTTGTTTTACTAAGCAGCCAGAAGGTAGGGAGACTACCCGCCTCTCTGAACTACAGTCAGAGAATCGTTACCTGTAGGTGTAAATTGGTCACAATAGAAAATCAATTAAAAGCAGCATGACAAACGTGATGCCTATGCCAACAATTGAAGAAGGGAGAAGGCACAGTGAGTGTGCACTGGAGTAATCTGATGTCCCTGGGCCTTCGGTACTAATGTAAGGAGATAAACCCGCAGGAGATGAACCACAGTGAGGAAAAGCTGCAGCAATTAAGCTGCTTAATAAATGGCTTGGGATGATCAAAATCTGGGAGTGCCAGAGTGGGGGACTAAAAGTGGTTATCACATGGACACTTGGGGCCTGTAAATCTTTTCCACTAAATTGAATTTATGTTAAAATATTCACTTTTCAGGAGATTCAAAATGTAAATTGGGATATTAGGACTTATAACTAGCAGCAATGCCTGAAAATTAAGACTCTGAAAAGATCCTCAAAATGTCAGTTTCAGGTATGGAAAAAATGTACACTAACATCTACAATAGAGAAATGGGACTAAAATTTACTGGGTACATAACATGTGCCAAGCACTTTACAAATAGTGTTTCAAAGCTTGGTGTGTTTTGAACAGTCAGGGTGTGGTGAGGTATAACTATAGTTGGTACATTTGGAGATAAATTTTGATTATTTTTACAGCTTTCTTAGGGAAAGCTTTCTTAGTTCTTATTACTAGGATAACATGCTACCTCTGTTCATATCTATTATCAAGCTTTCTAGCAATATCTATGTAATTCCATCAACTTTGCAATAATATTGCACAGAATTTCCCCACTCAATCTGTAAGATATTACTCATTATTTTCATTTTTTTATTCTTCATTCACTTCCAGGGCTAGTTTACTGTTGCTTCAGCTTACTAAGAAGCTTCAAATCTAACTCCACACTGGACCAAGGGTTTTATACCATCACCTGTGATGTGGAACATTTTAAATACTATGTCCAAGGCAACAGCACATAGTCCTTGAAGAAAAAGCAGTAAACAGTTATTGCTATCGTCATTTGCCTAGAATTTAACAGTGATTGGCTGAAAAATTAGACATAGACGGAAATCATCTGAGAAGAGGACTTCTGAATAATTTAATCCATTTCATTATTTGATAGAGAGATCCGTGGGCCAGAAGGAGAACAGGACAGATGGAGACAACAATTGAAAGACTTTGGAGACAGAGCTCATGCTTCTCAGAGGCCTGTCACTCCTGTGTTCACTTACGATTTTCCCCAACAAAAGGACTTCTGTGGCCAAGGAGAGGATTAGGCTAAAGTTTAAAAAAGCCTCCAGGGAAGGTGGTTTCTTGGATATAGTTGTCAACAAAAGGACTTGCTTAAGACTCTTTGTTATGATTTCCTAGGGGTCGCCTCTTCCTCCGCTAACTGGATTATCAAAACACATTACCCCTCCATCCTAGCCAGACTTCAGTAGGAGTTTGGATTGAGCTGCTGGTTAGAATTAAATTTCAGGCTGTCCTCTTCTACTGAACTCTATTGTCTGTGATGATAGCAAAAGTGATGAGGAATCTCAGCTCTGATTTGATGGCAGAGATACTGAATAGATAGATAAAGGCCAAGAGTTCCAAAGTAGTAATTCAAGTCCTATTGCACCATCAGACACACATGCATGTCTGCACACACATAAGCCTCAAATAAAATGAGAGATCTGTCTCAGCGAACACGTGTTTCATTTTCTACAATGGGTCCTTCTGAAAGAAGCTGGGGAAACTCAAATGACTTCATCTGAGGATCATCTACTCAGGAAATGTAGTAGCCTAGAAACCAAAGACCTCTATATGGCCTTTAGAAGAACAAGGAGGAACTAATTAAGAATTTAAAAATAGTACCTATGCACTCAAAGTCTGAGATGAAACTACATACAGATAGTCCAAAGAAATCTTCCTTACTGAGTATTCGATTTTAGTAAGGCATTTGGCAAAGCCTGTTCAGATATACCTGAAAGAAGGAACTGTATTGAGGGCTGGATGAGGGCTGGATAATGGGGTGTGTGTACTCAAAGAACAGTGGCCTTGTTGGAGAAAGGCTGTTAGTGGTGTGGTATGAGGTTCAGCCCTGAGTTCTATTCTGTTCAAACGTTTTTATTAATAATTAATAATAAAATCAGAGAAGGCAAGCAACTTATTCATACAACTCATTAAAGTAAGTACTTTCGTCATTCATTTATTACTTCCATTTTACAGAAGAAGGAAACTGAGGCTCAGAGAAGTTAACTAACTCCTCCATAGTAGTACACCCGAGTTAAGGTACAGATCTTAGGCCTGGCTCTCTCCAAGGTCTATGATCTTTCCAGTCATCATATACCTATCAAATCTGTAGAACACACAACTCTTGGAAGAAGCAGCTGATGTTTAGCATTGGATCATGATTCAAAAGCCTGAGATATTGCTAAAAGCTGATGTGTACACTACACATTCATTCTGGAATGGGAATGATCAAATTCCAGAACACCGACAGCACCCAATGCTGCCAGGGATGTGGAGCAACAGGAACTCTAATTATTGGTGGGAATGCGAAATGGTAGACGCCACTTTAGAAGACTGTTGGGCAGTTTCTTACAAAACTAACCACACTCTTAGATCCAGCAATCATGCTCCTTGCTATTTACCCAAAGGAGTTGAAAAATTATATCCACAAAAAACCTGCACACAGATATTTATAGCAGCTTTATTCATAATCACCAAACCTTCGAAACAACCAAGATGTCATTTCAGTTGAGGATCATCTACTCAGCAAATGTAGTAGCCTAGAAACCAAAGACCTCTATATGGCCTTTAGAAGGCCATATGCCGTTCAGTCACAACACATGAATGAGCAGACCGTGGTACATCCAGACAATCAAATATTATTCAACAGGAAAAAGAAATGGAGCTGTCAAGTCATGAAAAGACATGGAAGAAGCTTAAATGAATATTACTAAGTGAAAGAAGCCAATCTGAAAAGGCTACATAGTACATGATTACAACTGACAATCTGAAGAAGGCAAAACTAACTATAGAGACAGTAAAAAGATTGGTGGTTGCCAGGGGTTAAGAGGAAGGGAGTGATGAATAGGCAGAGCACAGAGAATTTTTAGGACCAGGTAACTACATATGATACCATAATGGTGGATACATGTCATTCATTATAAATTTGTCCAAACCCATAGAATATCACCAAGACTGAATGCTAATGTGAAACAGACTTTAGATGACAATGATGAGTCTATGCAGGTTCATATAGTGTGACATATGTAGCATTCTATGGGGTATGTTGATAATGGGGGAGGCTGTGCATGTGTGGGGCAGGGTGTATACAGGAAATCTGTAACTTCTGTTGACTATTCTCCAAGCCTAAAGTTGCTCTGAAGAATAAATATTAAAAAAAAATTGTTTAAACAGAAAATAAAGGCTAATGAACAGCAAGCCAATACATTTCTACCAAATTTCATGGTTTAATTTCTTATACTTTAGGTTTAAAATGTCAACAAGTTAAATAAAGTTGTGACTTAGTGGATATTGGGTAGTGGACATTGGCCTAGTGGATATTCATATTTAAAGTACAATATGAATTAATAGTATGTTTGTGTGTTTGTGAGCTCAGTTGTGTCTGACTCTTTGTGACCGTATGGACTGTAACCCACCAGGATCCTCTGTCCATGGGATTTTCCAGGCAAGAATACAGGAGTGGGTTGACATTCCTACTCCTGAGGATCTTCCCAAGCCAGGGATCAAACCCGTGTCTCCTCTGTCTCCTGCATTGCAGTGTATTCTTTACCACTGCGCCACCTGGGAAGCCCCAGTAGTAGGTTTGACTGACCCCAAAAATAATGCTAATACTTGTAGGTGATTGGAGAAGGAAATGGCAACCCACTCCAGTACTCTTGCCTGGAAAGTCCCATAGACAGAGGATCCTGGCAGGCTACAGTCCATGGGGTCGCAAAGAGTTGGACACGACTAAGCGAATTCACTTTTACTTTTGTAGGTGATATAAATGAAGGAATAGGATGGTGTCCCAGAGAAGGGAATTAGTCAGATCACATCTAAATTATTGTTCAATTTAACTCTATCCATCACACTTTTAAAAAAATACTAATTTGGCTGCTTTGAGTTTTAGTGTGGCACATAGGGCATCATTGCATCATGCGGGACATAGGGTGGTAGAATTTTCATGAGAGTCAGTAATGTTGTCTTCTAACATTTCTTGGTATTTTTAGTGCACATCTAATACCTCCTTGGAGTTATTCTCAAAAATTTTTGCCTTTTTTATAACAAAATATCTGGGAACATCCAATAGAGGTTACCTCCTGAAAGAAAATAAATTACTCTGAGAAGGTACATTTCTTAGAACCGAAGTGCTCAGACTTTCCTGAAGGTTCTTTTGACTGACACATTTTTGTTATTCTCAATGCCTTTCATAAATAAATTCCCACAGTAGTTTTATTTTAGTTCTCTTCTCTAAACCTATTCATATTTTCTACTTCTAACTCCTCTCCATCCCTAAGTAGGTTCATAGGCACCTGGTATGTGATCTGACATACTAGATAATGACTTCATCCAAGTTTATGAGCATCCTTGTAAACAATTGTTTCTTTTGAAAGAATTTTCATTGGGTATTACAAGAAAATCTTGTGGGAGCCCCAGACTGAACCAAAATATAAAACTGAACCATCTATTCATTGATTTATCCCACAAACATCTGGACAATAGAAATATAAAAACTAAAGTTCCCCCAAGGATCTTGTAGTCGAATGGGACATTAGCTGGAAATAAATACAAGGTCCAATGACATTTCAGTCTTCCCTGTCATAAAGGAGATGACAGTTAATCTTTGTCTTCAAATAAAAGTTGGCCAGGCAGGCAATTGGGAGTAAGGGTGAAAAGAAGATGGGACAGATGGTTTGGGCTATAAGGAAGAGGAAAACCCCATTCATTGGCTTAATCCATGAGAATATTAGTTCACATAAGATGTCCGGAAGTATATGGTTCAATGATTGGTGAATTGATGGGTCAATGACATTATCAACAACCCAGTTTCCTTCCATCTTTCATTAATTCTCTTCATGTCCTTTGTTGCCGTAATTCTCGGGCTGGTTCCTATCATGGTTTCAAGATTCTGCCACGCTCCCCAAGGATCATATGTAGATTTGGCAATGCCCAGCTGAAGAGAGGGTGTCTCTTCCTCTCTGCTTCTTTTTCAGAGAAAGCAGAACTCTCTTCACATCTTATTGACCAAACTGTCACATACCCACTCCTAAACTGCTAGCAACAGAGATTAGATGACGGCTTTAAAATTGTCAGGATTTGCTACTCATCTGAAGCAGCAAATCACCTTTCCTGAGAGGCAAGTTCCTGAATAATCAGTTTTCTTTTAACTGGAGAGGAGGGGAGAATGGCTGTTGGACAGTCAACCAAAGAAGCTGCCATAGCAGCTAATTGTCTGTGGGGTCTAGTGGGGCAGGCAGCAGTAGGAGAGGAAGAATGATTGTAAGGCTTCCAGTCTGGGAACCTGGATGACTTGTTATATCATCTTAAGTCAAGCAGTTAGTTCAGCAGAAGAGGCTATGAACTCATTTCTGGACATCTTGAGTTGTAGGTGTGCATCCGATAATTGGAACTGCTGACCTGGGACTAACGAAATGAAGAGTGGCTACATGTGTACATGTGGCTACATGCATGTCCCTGAAGTCCTAAAGATATGAGTACCCCAAAGAACATATACAAAGAGAAGAAGCACAAGGGTGGGAGAAGGAAGAATCTGCAAAAGAGATAGGGTAGTTAGTAATGGCTAGAAACTGGAGGGGCAGGGCAGGCAACTAGATTCATTCCGAGTGACAAGAGTCAAGAAGACTGTTCCAGTGTACAGTTTCTCTGTAGACTGTGGGGCCTACAGAGAAAATATCAGGAGAGTGTAATCCAAGGCAGTCCATGGATTTTATGGCTACTGGTCATAGGTTACCTCAAAGGGTGAGGGGGGGGCAGTTTCCACGGAATTGTGGTCATAGAAAAATATGATGGCTTAAAGAAGAAGTGATAAGAAAGTAGTAGCAGGACATATCTTTCAGAAACTCCGTCATGAAAAGATAAATAAGATGGAGTACTAGGTAGAATACGGAAGCTCTGAGAGGGTCCTTTTTTTTCTAAGCACAGCAGAGATCTATGCACTTTGTGAAGTGAAGGAAAAAGAAAAAAGTTGGGAGAATCAGCAGCTAGTCTAAATACACAGATGTGCTCCCTCCTTAGGCTTCTGCCTGGCTCCTCTGTCTGGCACTCTTTCCCGCAATTATCCGCATAGTCAGTGTTCCTACCAGTTTCAAGCCTTTGCTCCAATGCCCTCTGTCAGTGAAGCCTACCCCAGCCACCCTGTTCAACACCCAAGCCGCCTGCACACAAATCCCTCTGACCCCGTCCGGTTTTCCTAAAGCAAGTTATCACAGGATTTCACACTCTATAATTTATGGTTTACTTATTTACGGTGTTCATTGTTTTTCTCACCACTGCTAAAATGTAAGCTTCACGAGGACAGGAGACTTTGCTTTATTCACTGATGTATTCTGATCACCTTGAATAGCCCCTTGTACGTAGTAGGTCCTTGATAAATATCTTTTGCATGTATGAACTCCTCAGCCACTTGTTTACTTGTGACCCTACCCTTCTTTACCCCTTTGACTCTGGGTTTTTTCCTTATATATGACATATTGATGTTTTATATTTATTGTTTACAAGTGACCCTTGAACAACTCAGAGGTTAGGGGCACTGACCCCCCACACAGTCAAAAATTTGAATAAAACTATAGTCAGTCCTCTGTATTGGTGGTTTCTCCATATCCATGGATTCAACAAACCGCAGATCTTATAGCACTGAACTATTTACTACTGAAAAAAAAAAAACAATCTGCATACAAGTGGACCCAGCTTCGAACTCAGGTTGTTCAAGGGTCAACTGTATTTTCTCTCTCCCCCTACTAGAAAATGAGTCCTGCAGGAGCAAGGATTTTAATGTTTTGTTCACTGATGTATCACAAGCATCTAGAATTGTGCGTGACACAAAATCTGTGTTTAATAAATATTTGTGGAATATATAATGAATGAATCAGTGAAGAATCAGAGATTGAAGGAAATGAGATTAAGAGCTTACGTTTGCCTGGAAGAGGATAAGAGACATGAATCCACTATGACAGGGAAAAAGAAAAGTGCATGGGTAAAGACTGAGGAAAGACTGAAGACTCCTCCATGTGCAGCAGGATTAAGAGCCAGACTGCTTTTGGACCTGGCTGTGTGACCTTGGACAAGTTACCACACTTCGCTATGCCCTCATTTCCTCCTTTGTAAAAGGGGGATAATGATAATGTCTATGTGACAACGTTGCTTGTGAGGATCAAATGAGGCGATACATTTAAAGTATTTTAAACAGTGCCTGGCAGACAGTAAGCACTATAAAAATCAGCTAACTGGTGCTGCTGCTGTTGAGGGACGATGGTTGTGATGGATGTCAGGTTGGTTGCCATCATGGTCATAAGAAAGTGGTAAAAGGACCAGGGAAACGAAAGGTTCAAAGCCGTAGGGTTCTAGCCAGCAAGGTGATGCAGGAGGCCAGAAGGACAGGAAGAAACCAGGTAAAAGAGGTTGCTTATTCCTCTTCCCTGAAGGTCCAGTGGCTAAGACTCCGAGCTTCTAATGCAGAAGGGCTGGGTTCGATCCCTGATCAGGGAACTAGGTCCTACATGCAGCAACTAAAAGACCCCACATGCTACAATGAAGACCAGGTGCAGTCAAATACATAAATAATTAATAAATACTTTTTAAAAGAAATCAAGTAAAAAAGTAAAAGAGTTAAATTGGGATTTAGAATGAAGCTGGGGGAGGAAAAGCCACAACACCCAGCGCTGGTTGGTTGTGACTGCGGTTCTCTGTGGTGAGCCTTGCTAGTTAAAGTTGCAGGCATTCTTATAAGTGTGTGTATGTGTGTGTGAGTTGCTCAGTCGTGTCCAACTCTTTGTGACCCCATGGACTGCAACCTGCCAGGTTCCTCTGTCTATGGAATTCTCCAGGCAAGAATATTGGAGTGGGTTGCCATTCCCTTCTCCAGGGGATCTTCCCAACCCAGGGATCGAACCCAGGTCTCCCACGCTGCAGGCAGATTCTTTACCATCTGAACCACCAGGGAAGCCCATAAACAAAGTGCACTTGGGTTTTATTAACCCCCTGCTCTGATAAACATTCAGAAATGAAGATTAGTGTTCTACAATTTGTTTCTCTCCAAATTCCAAACCCTGCAAACTTGTATGAAATATAATAACATCACTGATGTGTTTTGCCCTCCCTGAGATTTTTTTTTTTTTTTTTTGGTCTTTTAGGTTTGGAGGGTTTTTGTGATTTATCATATTTAAATAAGGTTTGAGGAGACATCTAGGGGATTCAAGGCAGGAAATGCAGAAGGCCAGGCTGATAGCACTGACAGAACCCACTACAATGGCCACCACAGGCCACACATCTCTGGAAAAGACAATTCCCCACGAGGGTGGCTGGGGAAGGCAGATAAAAGACGGAAGTTGGGTCATGTGACAGGTGTCACTTGAGTAGCAGTACTGGGGCCAGAGATAAAAGCCCACTCCTCTTGGTCACATGACGCAGCTTCATTACGCTCCCAGCGGGGGGTTAGAGAGTCTGGTTGCCATTTTTACTTATTTATTTATTTGTGTTTTTTCCCCCCTTATTCTGTGATAATGAGAAAATGTTTAAACTCCCATCTCTGTGTTTAAACATTCTCCCTGCTGACAGCAGCGGGATACCCCTTGATCAACTGTCAGATTGGAAAGTGCAATTTCTCTGGAAAGTAAACAGCATGTTCGCTGGTTGGAAATAATTTTCTGTTTATTGGTAGCTGTTAGGCCAGGAGTGATGGAGCTCTGTGACAGCACTTGTCAAGTAAGGAATAAGAAACAAGTTTGGAAATACCTTTAAGGACAGAGCTCTGACAATAGGGCCTTACTATTTTTTGATAGAAATGTACTCTGAAAAAGTTAAATTCAAATGGGCAAAAAAAAAAAAAACCAAAAACTTTACCAGTGTTACCAGCTCCTGGAGATCCTTCTGGTAAAACTGACACTGATGCAAAGGAAAACTGGAGGAACACTGGAGTTGGAAAGCATCCTTGGCCATTGCTGGGCTTCCCAGGTGGCGCTAGTGGTAAAGCTCATGCCTGCCAATGCAGGAGACATGAGACGTGTGTTTGATCCCTGGGGCAGGAAGATCCCCTGGAGAAGGGCATGGCAACCCACTCCAATAAATCCAACCCGCTGAAGAACTGAGGCTCAGCCAAGGGCCCTGGATTCTGCTCGCAAATGAGAGGAAAACATAAAATTACCAGTATAATAGAGAAATAAAGGGTTTTGGTGGGCTTTTTTGGCTTTTCACATTCACGTGTGAAGATAAACGCCAAAAAATTGAGGGAGGTGGTTTTAACTTTTGACTTACCTATATTTAACTACCAGGTTTAATGGGTTTTGTGTAATGTGGATCTTTGTTTTTATAGAGTGGCTCCAAAGACATCACCACAGTCTTTTATTGATTAAACATAACCAGAAAAAAAGTGGCTCCAATAGAAGTAGTATATACTCTCAGGCAATATAGAGTCAACAGTTCATAACTATCTTGAATTAGGTTAAATCTGAGGTCCTGATTTGTCCCAGAATTTGCCTCACTTCTTCCAAATAGCTAGAGAAGTATTCCCAGCTGCTGCCTGGTTGCCTTCGCCTAGATCTTCCCAACAAATAAGTCTAGTCCTCCATGTCCAATCATCTTCTCCCCCATATCATAAACAGAACAAAAATGCCTTCTCCGCTCCCATTTTGGTCAGTATCAGTGCCTCACCATTCAGCGGGTTGCCAGATCCCCCTCTCCCTGCCTCCAAAATACCTCCCAGCCCTTTTCTCCTCTCCATCCCACAGCCTGGCCACAGACCTGTGGTTCTCAAAGTGAGGTCCCTGCACCAGCAGCTTTGGCGCCACCTGGGAAATGGCTAGACGTGTAAGTTCTCTGGTCTCACCGTAGACCTCCTGAAGCTTGAGGCTGGGGCTCAGCAAGTTCACCAGGCTTCCAGGTGATCCTGATGCACTGAAGTTGGAAAACCATGGCCCTGGAGCAGTTCTCCAGGCCTCCAGTAGTCCCCTGACTGGCCTTCTGGTCACAACATCTGTCTTCTTTGGAGTCATTCTCCACACCAGTGGTTTTCAGCCTTGGCTGCGCATTGGAATCGCCTGGAGAGCTTTTTAAAAACTACCAAATGCCTGAATCCTACTTCTGGGAATTCTTGTTTAATTGAACTGATGTGCAGCATTTGGCATCAGGATTTTTTTTTTTTTTAAAGCTCCCCATGTTATTCTGATGTGCAGCCAGGACTGATAAACCCTGCTCTGCACTGAAGCAAATCCAATGATGTCACCATCCCCCCAGGGAAAGACTCCATCAGTCAAAAGATAAATTCTGAACGGGACCCTTCAACACCAACACTTCCGACCTATCCATCTGGCTCCTCCATCCTCAAGGCCCATTCAGTCCCTCTATGCTCAGCCAAACAGAGTTGCTCATCGTTCCCCAGATGCTGAGTTCTGTTCACATCACTAGGCTTTCTATTTTCTGTTTCCTCTGCTTGAAGCATCCCACCTCTTCCTTCTGCCTAATGAATTCCTATCTATCCTTCAAAACTCAGCTCAAAGGTCACCTTCCCTGACTACTCCAGCCCTGAGTTAGTTGCTGCTCTCTCCTCTGGAATCCCAGAGCACTCTGTTCCATTTTGGTGTAATCACTAGTCCCATTTTGGTGTAATCACTAGCTGACATTTCTTTTTCTCCTTTGCTAAAACCATCTGCACCAGGAGCAGGAGAGAAGATTACTTAGTTTTAAAATTTTACAGACACTGAGAAGATGCTCAATAAACATTGATTAAGCGAATGAATTGAAAATAAAATCAGCCACGCTTGCTGCCTTTCACTGAGATGGAGTTATGCTATCATTTGGCTCTTCTTTCCAGAATCAGGAAAGCTCATATAGCTCTTCTCACATCTGTGGACAGGTTCTTGACCTTTGTTTTCTAACCTTTAATAATAATACTTTGAAAGTGAGTATGAGGACTCATTGTACAACACCCGTCAGATTGCTTGATGCAGAGAAGGCATGAAATAAATTAAAGTGTTTATTATCATAATAAGTAAAACTAACTGAAAAGAAAGTCGAACTGAGCAGCACATCTGTTTACACATCTGTCTCCCCCTTCAGAGCATGAGCTCCTCCTGACAGGCAGAAACTGTCTTATTTATCTGTGTGTTCCCTGGGGCTGCGAACTCAGTAGGCATGCATTAATTAATTCAGTCCCTCACTCAACAGCATTTATTAAGCTAATGAATGCAATAAATGGTATTTGGGTTAGAATGATGGCTTGCTGTGTGAGGGCAGAGAAGACTCACACATTTGCCCATCTTATAGAACAGAATCACAATCTTGGCAGAGGGAAGGTATCTTAGAAATCACTTTAAAGCTCCTTATTTACAGATGAGGAAATGGAAATAACACCACAGGGAAGCCATTGTCATTTCAATATTTAACAAAGACGTCCTGGGTTACAAATTGATGCCGACCACGTAGGAATATGTCTGTATTCATAAAAGTTGGTGCTCACAGTGACTTGTTGAGGGAGCACCATGACTAGCACAGCACCTGACTTTCCATGAAGTGAGAAACTGACAGACGGAGAAGAATTTCAGAAAAAAAATCACGGGTGGCACCTCCGAGGATGGTCAGTTCCAGATCATATAGTTGCGCTCTTGGAAAATAAAGCACATTTACTCAATAGTTTGTGACTCTGTCCTTTCAAAAGGCAGGTAGAAGGTCCAATTTGGGTCATTTAACAGGTTCTTATTCAAGCAACAACAAAGAATGGATAAAAGCAGTTAGCAGCTAAGATCATGTAAATAAGCCTCTTTTTGTAAAAAAAAAAATAATAATAATCACTTCAGTAGAGCATCCTCCTGGTCTGAGTCACTCCCAGGAAGTCTGAAAGCCACTTTTAGTTTTCAGGGCAGTCTAGAGTGGAGTTAAGCCGCCTTGGACTGGCTTGCATGTCAAGAAGGCTGCTCAGCGGGTACAGACGGAACAGCCAGGGCATTGGTCACAGATGTGCAGATGGAAAACCCAGGAGGCCCTTCGTACCAAATACCCAGCACCACTCGGCCTTGGCACCCAGACCTCCTGGAAGCATCCCTGTGCAGGACTCTTCTGGGAGGCCTCCACACCCTCCCCGACCCTTGTGTTCAGGCCCGAAAATGAAGCTTAGGCCTTGTATTCATTTGCTCAGGATGCCCTAACAAAATATCACAGACTGGGTAGCACAAACATAGGAATTTATTTTCTCAACAGTTCTAGAGGCTAGTAACCCAAGATCAAGGCATCTGCAAGGTTGGTTTCTTCTGAGGCCACTCCTTGGCTTCCAGAAGATACCTTCTCACTGTCTCCTCAGCCTGTTATCTGTGTCCTAATTCCCTTTGCTTATAAGGACACCAGTCATAGTGGATTAGGACCTACCTATATGACTTCACTTTACCTTAATTACCTCTTCAAAGGTCTCATCTCCCCGAATACACATACATTCTGACATACCGAGAGTAGGACTTCAACTCGTGAATTTGGGGGAGACACAGTTCAGTCCATCATAGGCCTCTTAGATGCAAGATTGTTTGCTGACTTCTCTCCCGCATAAGATGAATGAATGAATGAACAAATGAAGACCAGCGGGACCATAAGCTGCGACCGATGCTGTGTTTCCTCTGGCCACTCAGGGTTTTTCTGAAGTCACCCTGTGAGAAGGGGCTACGTGAGGAGGTGGGGGGCAGTTCCAGGCAGGAATGGGGGTGGGCAGCCAGCAGCCTCCTCCACCCCAGATAACAAACTGCTCTCCAGGAACATGTGTTAGGAAAAGTGCTCGATCAGAGTGTCAACTTGTGGGCCGAGAAGGAACACTAAGTGGTTCTGTCTGTCACCTCCTCCGCCCCCGCTGGAATTTGGCCACAATCTGATGGAAACACTTTGCCCACTTTCAGGAGAATTTCCCACTATCAGTGAGGCTGTTTTCCATACTTAGGCTATCACCAGAGGCTTTCAGAGCAGCGACACTGCTCTCTCCCTGGAAGCTATGTGTATCTTGAGGGTAGCCTCCTATTCAGATGAAGAAAATGAAGCTCAGAGAGGATAAGTGACTTGCTTGAGGTCATACAGCTGAAAAATTATGGAGCTGAACTTTGGTTCCAGGATTGTCTGCAGAATCTGCGCTTTTACTCACTAAGAAACAATGTCTCTTTGAAGTAATAAACTTTAAGACAAATTCTAGAAGTTACTACTCTCAACTGTGCACAATGTCTTAAGGAAATCACTTTGAAAGGTGCCAAATAACCCCATCAATGAGGCCATTGTTCTTATTCAGAGCCATCTACAATCCTCAGGAGAAAACTAGTCTCATTCAATTATATCAGACTCATCTTTAATCTAAAATGGTATAACTTCATTTGATTATCCACCTGATTTCCCAGACTTTGACACAAATGAGTTTTGACTGTTGGTAAAAATCAAATCTACCTTTAAAGGATAAGCATTTGCCTCCATCAAGATACTCCAAAGTACGCACTTAAGTGTCTAAAAAGAAATGATCCAGATTGTATTTAACAGTATCTTTGGAATAAGTGATTCATCTTCCAAGGGGACTGTGTTAAAGGGGAGAGTCATGTGGGATACATATGCTCTGGTATGTTTATTTAAAACATACCTTAGATTTCCTTATATATATTCACAAGTAACTTGCCTGGAAGCCCCAGACATTCAGCTCTGCTAAGGCAGAGGAAACTGATCAGATCATCCAGCCTTTTTCAACTGCATCTTGCCTGGACTTTTAAGCTCTTATTTAGTGGATTATAAATGTGAACAAAAGAGTTCACTGAGGAAAAGGACACCATCCTCATATGCACCTCGAACCCACTCTCTGTCCTGCGATGCTGAGCCCTAATAGATGGGGAAACAATGGAAACAGTGACAGGTTTTATTTTCTTGGGCTCCAAAATCACTGCAGATGGTGACTGCTGCCATGAAAATAAAAGATGCTTGCTCCTTGGAAGAAAAGCTATGACAAACCTAGATAGCATATTAAAAAAGACATTAATTTGCCAACCAAGGTTTGTCTAGTCAAAGCTATGGTTTTTCCAGTAGTCATGTATGGATATGAGAGGTGGACCATAAAGAAAGCTGAGTGCCGAAGAATTCATGCTTCTGAACTGTGGTGTTGGAGAAGACACTTGAGAGTCCTTGGACTGCAAGGAGATCAAATCAGTCCATCCTAAAGGAGATCAAGCCTGAATATTCACTGGAAGGACTGATGCTGAAGCTGAAGCTCCAATACTTTGGCCACCTGATGCCAAGAGCTGACTCATTAGAAAAGACCCTGATGCTGTTGAAGGTGGTTGAAGGTTGAAGGCAGGAAGAGAAGGGGATGACAGAGGATGAGATGGTTGGATGGCATCACTGACTCAATGGACATGAGTTTGAACAAACTCCAGGAGATGGTGAAGGACAGGGAAGCCTGGCATGCTGCAGTCCGTGGGGTCACAAAGAGTAGGACATGACTAAGCAACTGAACAACAACAAGCCAGAGATGGCAGTTACTAATAGTAACTAGAGAGTCTTGGGCTCTAAAGACACAAATAAGAGTATTGGAAGTCAGCAATTCTCTCACTGATGGAGCTACCTTGAATTTAAATGCCTCCCAATTGCTGGAAATCTGGTGTTGCATTTGATCCCAAACAGTGCTGGTTATATTTAGACAAAATTTCTTCATGTGATTTTCATGTGGGCTGGCCATATGACAATCAGTTTCATGTCAGACAAAGGGTGCCATCCTTCCATAGCCTTTCTTGGCCTCCAAGTTTTGATAAGTCAGGATAGCTAACATAGCCCAAAGACATAACTGGGCTTAGCCATTACATCAGACTCTCCTTTCAAATATATTCAAAGCACAACCTTCTAGTTTTTTGCATTGCATAAGTTAGGTACCATCAAGCTTTTGTCACTTTTAGTTTTGCCTATGCTACTGCCCAGTTCCTCCCAAAGCTCCCCCTCTCACCAGACTCTGCTTCCCAGATGTTCATAACCTTGAAATATCCCAGACAACAAAATGTATACACATTGTAATTGCCCAAGTAAGTCCATCTTGGCTTACTTTGCTCTGCTTCCCATTTGTCTTATCAAGTTAAACAGTAAAACTTTGATTGGTGTGGTAGACAGAATAATGACCCTCTAAAGATGTCCACATCCTAACCCAGGAACCTGTGAATATGTTACTCTACATGACAAACAGGAATTAAAGTTTCGGATGGAATTAAGGTTGCTAATCAGTTGACTTTAAAACGGGGAGATAATCCTGGATTAACCAGGTAGGCCTAAATGTTATCCCAAGGTCCTTAAAAGTGTAAGACAGGCAGAAGAGGAGTTCAGAGTGATGTCAGATTTAAGTAGATCCACTACTGCTGGCCCTGAAAATAGAGGAAGAAGGCCAAGAGCTAAGGAGCCTGGGCAGCTGCTAGAAACTGGAAAGATCAAGGAGATAGATTCTCCCCTAGAGCCTCTGAAAAAGAGCAGAGTCCTGCAGAGACCTTGATTTTAGCCTGGCGAGACCCGCTTCAGACTTACAGACTATAGAATTTAAGATAATAAATGTGTGCTGTCTTAAGCCACTAAATTGAGGGTGATATGATTTGTTACGGTAGCAATAGGAAACAAATACAGATAACTGAGACCTAAATAACCAGAAAATACAATTTACTAATATTTTTCTCTGCTTTTAAGAGAGACATACAAATCTCAAGAAAAATTTAAATCAACAATGTACTTTCAAGCAAGATCTTAGATTGAGATAGACTCTCAACTGGAAACGTTGGGGGCCGCAGGTTTCCTGGGGAGAGCGCTCAGCAAGTGCACCTGTGAGGGGTAAACTCACAGCAGAAGGAGACACTGGCCTGCATCTGAGGCCTTAGCTGATCCGACAGGCAACTCAGGAGCTGGGGCAGCCCTTCAAAATTGTACCAAACTGAGGCAATGGGACTGAATTTTTGTCTCTAGGTCATCCAGCCTGGGAGGGAGTATAACCTTGGCCCAGACGGTGTCTGATGGCTATGGGCCATACCCAGCTAAGAACACAGCTGTGAATGGTCAGCAGCTGATGTTTCCAGCTGCTAAGGGCAGGTGGCTAAACCCTGAGGAGGGGATCTGGGCAGGCATAATAGTACTCATTACCAGCAGTCAATATTTCTAGGGTAGGAGAGATCTATCTGAGCTCTACTCACATCCCATCCTATCTTGACACAATGGATAAGAACTCTTATTGGTTTGGTGCTTGAAGGCATAAAAAGAAGAGGTCGGCAGAGGATGAGATGGTTAGATAGCAGCACCGACCCAGTGAACATGAATTTGAGCAACCTCCGGGAGACAGTGAAGGACAGGGGAGCCTGGCGTGCTGGAGTCCATGGGGTCAGAAAGAATTGGACACAACTTAGTGAGTGAACAACAAATGTAGCAGATACTATGATTAAGGATCTACACTCATCATCTCTAATCCTAGCCAAGGAACTACTATCCGTTCCATTTCACAGATGAGAATACTAAGGCTCAGAAGCTCAGCCTGGTGCCACAGCTTGCCCCAAGCCACCCAGTTTGTTAAGTTAAGCAACGGAGCCATAAGCAACGGAGCCAGGTTTTGACATCAAAGCCAGTCGCCTTAATCCCCAGTCCACCACGGAGTTCAAGGAGCAAAAGAACATTTACAAACATCAGTCTGACACCGCAAGATCCTCGGCCATCAAAGAAAGATAAGATTATAATTGGTAAACTCTGCTTCCTAAATAGGAAAGGGGGCCCAAGACCGATCTATAAGATATTAAATGACTGAAACAAAAAAGAACTTCTGGTGGCCCAGAAAGGTTGAGTAGATCGAGGTTTGTACTACACGCAATAAATCAAAGTTAATTACATTTTTGCTCCACACTGCACATGGTGAATTGGGTCATAATTTTTACGTATGCTTCAGTGTTCACTTTCCAAATGGAAGCTCCTAAGGGAAAAGTCTCAAGATGGTCTACCTTTCCTCATATGGCCCCTAGCACCGTGTCAACACAGGACCGCACATCATAAATACCATTCGATGATTTTCTTGCCTCACTGCCGAGGCCCAGACCCCATCTAACGGCCTCTAATGCAATACCACTCCCTGTAGCGGTCTCCCTGTGGGTTGGGTCTAGAAAATATGGTGCTCTGGAAAATGCTGTAAAAGCTCTCTCTTTAATAAGGAGCCCGGTGTCCCGTGATGGATGCTATAAAGTTTGGACCGGCTGGTGTGTTCATAGCCGTGTGGGCCCATTAACAGCGTCTGGTTCTGCAGTAACGTACTTCATATCCTGGGAAGGGGAAGGTGGTCACCAGAGAGCAAAAGCGAAAGCATTTATTATAAATAACACTAGGTGACCCTGGAGTAAACACAGCTGTGCCCTCATGGTGTCTTGTCGGGCTGCTCCCTCAACAGATTAAAGAAATCCATGTTTTATGGGGCCATCACTTATTCTGTATATACACCACAGAAGGCAGCTTTTCCATCAGACCTTGCTGGCTGTGTATAAGGTTTCAATCCCTGGAATTGTATGAAGCAGAGAGGCTTCATGAAAAAAAAACTCATTCTTACATGTTCTAATATTTTAAAAGGGGGATGAGGATCAGTTCCTATTTGTTCCTAAATGATTTACATGGCATCTCTGGCTCTGGACAACTTGTAGGTGTCCTTCTGATTTCTCAGACTCTTCTCACCCACCTCTTGCCCCTGTCCCAGCGCCCTCCCCTGCAGCCAGGGTAAGCAGAGTGAGCAGGAGACTTTATCTAGGAGGGGTTGGGGGAATGGGTCTGTCATCCCCCAGCTGTGGGGCTTGGATGATTCCTTCAACTCCCTGAGACTTATTCTTCTCATACTCAGGTTGGGAGAAGGAAAGTCTGCTTCCTGGAATTGTCCTTAGTTAGATCAGTTGTCCCCAAATTGGAGAGTAGATTGGGAAGGGAGTAGCAACACAGAGAAAGGCTCTTTAAACTGCTGGGAAGAAGTAGAGTCACAAATTTAAAAAACAAGCTTACGGTTATGGAGAGAGGAGGGGAGACGGGGAGGATAAACTGGGAGACTGGGGTTGACATGTACACGCTGCTGCTGCTGCTAAGTCGCTTCAGTTGTGTCCGACCCTGTGCGACCCCACAGACGGCAGCCCACCAGGCTCCCCCGTCCCTGGGATTCTGCAGGCAGGAACACTGGAGTGCATGTACACACTCCTATACTATATACAAAACAGATAACTAATAAAACCTACAGTATAGCACAAGCAACTCTATAAAAATGCTCCGAAATGACCTATGTGGGGAAAGAAACTGAAAAAAACAGTCGATATATGTATATGTGTAACTGATTCACCTCGTTGTACACAGCACTGTAAAGCAACTATACTCCAATAAACTGTTGAGGAAAAAATTTAAATGTACAACAATGTTATTACATTTACGTAACATTACTATATGATTATATACATGTTAATAAATATAAATATTTATTGGGCTTCCCTGGTGGCTCAGATGGTAAAAAAAACTGCCTGCAATGCAGGAGACCCATGTTCAATCCCTGGGTTGGGAAGATCCCCTAGAGGAGGGAATGGCTACCCACTCCAGTGTTGTTGCCTGGAGATGAATTTAAAATCACACAAGGGCTATATAGATATTGTGTGTGTGTATGTATATAAAACATATAAATGTGTGTGTATAAAACCCTCAAGTGATTTCACACATATGCAATTAGCACAGCAGTACACACAAAACTTAGCACTATACACGCCCTGGGGTTAGCTGCCAGGGCGGCCACACGGCACAGATGTGGCAGGACACTTTCACTGCCCACCGTGGTGGTGAGTCAAGGTCCATATGGGGGTTTTCTCTCACGTTTCCATCACTTCTCCAACCACTTCCTCCTCATTGGTCAGAATTCGGCCCAGAGAAGCTGGACTTTTCACTGTCTTCTCCACCTTCCACAAACTGTGTCAAAAGGAGGACACAACCTTAACTAGGTATGTGAAAGTGAAAATCTTAGTCGTGTTCAACTCTTTGGGACCCCATGGACTATACAGTCCATGGCATTCTCCAGGCCAGAATACTGGAGTGGGTAGCCTTTCCCTTCTCCAAGGGGATCTTCCCAACCCAGGAATCAAACCCAGGTCTCCCACATTGCAGGCGGATTCATTACCAGCTGAGCTACAAGGGAAGCCCAAGAATACTGGAGTGGGTAGCCTATTCTTCTCCAGGGGATCTTCCTGACCCAAGAATCAAACCGGGGTCTCCTGCGTTGAAGGCAGACACTTTACCAACTGAGCTGTCAGGGTAGGTAATGTGTCTATAATTTCACACAATTGGATTTTTGCAGAAAAAAGTCATCAGAGATCACTGGAACAAAAACGAACTCTCAAAGGTTCTGTTGATGCTTGAATTAGGTTGCCTCTCCTCCATTCCAAAAGAAAAAACCCAGCACATCATCTACTCAGATAATGCACTTTCACTGTCACGAGCCCAGGGCTATCAAGTGTTATCAGTCTGTCTGTGCTCTGAAGGCCCACTCTGTGTCAGGCATGCTGCTAAGCCCTGGGATTTCATAAGTCTCCGCAACATCACCCCTGCCCTTGATGGGGAGGAGGCAGACAAGTCCATAAAGAATGTGTCAACGATGAGATCTGTACAGAGTTATGGGCGTAAGTCGGTTGTCTAGAGATCCAGAGAAGGCTTCATTTCCTAAGAAGTGAGTTGCATTTTACCAGATAAGGAACAACAGAGTGGATGGAGCAAGGTGTAAAGGATGGGGGAACCTCATCTCTGAAGGTACAAAGGTGTAGAATTGCTCAGGTGGACTGCAGAGCAAGGGCGCACCATTCTGAATGACGAGAGAACAGAGGGTGTTAGGGAAGGCGTCAGGAGATGCCCTACTAAGTTGAGTAAGGGCAGCTTGTTGAGAGCTGCATATGTTCTGACTTTATCTGACAAGCCAAGGAGAGGGATTAAAGTCTTATAAGGAGGAGACAGGGATGATGTTGGGGGTTAAATACATATATTTCCCATTTCTTGTCAATAAATGAAAGGCATTGGGTATGGATTGGGACCCATTAGTCAAGCCTTAAAAAATCAGAATAGTATCTAGCCATGTTAATTACTGGAAGACCATAGGACATTTTGTAGGATGCTATTCTATTATTGGGCTTCCCTGGTGGCTCAGTTGGTAAAGAATCCTCCTGCAATGCAGATGATCCTGGTTCGATACCTGGGTCAGGAAGATCTGCTGGAGAAGGGATAGGCTACCCACTCCAGTATTCTTGGGCTTCCCTTGTGGCTCAGCTGGTGAAGAATCCGCCTGCAATGCGGCAGATCTGGGTTCAGTCCCTGGGTTAGAAAGAACCCCTGGAAAAAAAAAAAAAAGAAAGAACCCCTGGAGAAGGGAAAGGCTACCCTCTCCAGTATTCTGACCGGGAGAATTCCATGGACTGTATAGTCCATGGGGTCGCAAAGAGTCAGACATGAGTGAGCGACTTTCACTTCACTTCATTCTGTTGTCACTGTTAGGACACATAAACACATCAACGCACAAACACAACCTTTAACTTGCCACATGAAGATTCCTCAAAACTGGAAACTGCTAATTTTATTAAAAATAATTTTTTAATATGACAGCTTTGCTTTTTAACAGCTTTTTTGGATATAATCCACATACCATACAATCCACTCATTTAAAGCATACAATTCAATGGCTTTTGACACATTGACAGTGTTGGACAACCAATACCACAGTCATTTTTAGAACATTTTCATCACCCCAAAACCTTGTAGCCCTTAACCATCACCCCCAAACCCTCCAGCCCCCTCAACCGTAGGCAACCACTAATCTTTCTTTGTAGATCTATCTATTCTGGATATTTCATATAAATGAAATCACACAGTTTGTGGTGTTTCGTGACTAGCTTCTTTCACTTAGTATGAGGTTTTCAAGGTTCATGCATATATATACTTAATTTCATTTTATAGTTGAATAATATTCCATCTATGGATATAGCACATTTTGTATTTATGCATTCATCGGTTGATGGACATTTTGATTGCTTCTACTTTTTAGCTATTATCAACAGTGCTACTATGAACATTCATGTACAAGTTTTTATGTGGACATATGTGTCTATTTCTCTTGGGTATATACCTAGGAGTAGAATTGCTGGGTCATGTGGTAACTCTGTATTTAACATTTTGAGGAACTGCCAGACTGTTTTCCAAAGCAGTAGCAAGCACCATTTTACATTTCCACCAGCAGTGAATGAGAGCAACCTATTCATTTTAATGCCAAATTCTCATTAACTCCTATAGGAATTCCCTTTGGATAGAAGGACTGGCTCCCGGCCCTCAGTGCTAAAGGAAGAGGTATTTGCTGTGGCTGCCTTTGCTTTCAGCCCTGCTTGGAACTTATTTTAGAGTATCCCCTTGGCTTCACGCAGACTCAACCTCTGGGACGGTTAGGATGGAATGCTTATTTTCCTGTTTCTCAGAAGTATTTTGAGGAGGGAAATTCTTTGTGATCCTTGGAATGGAATAGCACAATTTTGTAGAGTCTGTTGGTGGTGGTTGCCACAACAAAAGGAATAGCTGTAATACTTAACATTATTGAATGTTAGCCTTGGAAGGGACAGGCAAGAGATCATTTAGTCCAGGCATGGTAAATAAGCTGCAGCAGTCAGCTCAATTGTAGGCACATGGGATTATGAAGCCTGTCCAGGCTCAGGAGAAAGGCTGGGATTGATTAACGATGTCTGCCCTGGTGACAGGAGGGCACCAGTCATGGCACATGTGCTACCTATTTGCTTTCTCTGATTGAAGCCAGCCATAGTACAGCTGAGGCTGCAGCCAAGGTCACACAGCTGGTTAATGACAGAGTCAGGGCAAGAAATCATTTCAACGTTTTTTTCCTCTGAACCATACAGCCCCCAGTTCTGAAACGTGTCTCATAAAGGAACCTGCGTAGGAACAGGACCACATCTACCAGCCAGCAGATCAGTTTCCACCCTGCTATGTTCAGACAGTTCTCAACAATGCCTTCAAGAATGAGTCCGTCAATAGGAAAAAGGATAATATATGTATAAGTGAGTCACTGCGGTACAGCAGAAATTAACACAACATAGTAAATCAATTACAATAAAATTTAAAAAAGAACTACTCCAACACTCAAACTAGTTAATGATTATAAAGGCTTAGTAAATGCTAACTAATAAAGAGGGGCCATACCCACCTCGGGAACCCCCATATCTCCAGCACTCACGTGGAACGCCCTTTGAAGTCCACAAACTTGATGCATTTGTACACAGGGAGTGTTGAGGGGGATGGGTTTGGACCAAAACAAAGAAGTTAAACCTCTTCTGATTTGAAAGGCAACAACTGTGTGTGCACTTTCCACTTGAACAAAGAGAAAGGAGCTCCATATTCAGCCCTTATTCAGTAAGGGTCAATGTGATTCTAAGGGAGAAAAAATGATTTTTTATAGGGAAGAAATGAATATTATCTATAAAATATAACTGTTTTTAAAATCCTCAAAACTGTTCACTTCATTAGGGTGTAAAATATGCCTTTCTCCTTTTCCACCTTATTAATGAATTAAATTAGATACCAACAAAAAAATACATGGAAGAAATCAGAGACCTTTTGTAACTAATTTCTTTTCTTTTTAAATCTCATTATATAAAAACAGATATAATACAAAATGATCTTCCTTTTCCTTCTGTCCCTCTACCTCTTTCTTCCCTTTTCTTCCCATCATCACTGCTGCTGCTGCTGCTAAGTCGCTTCAGTCGTGTCCGACTCTGTGCGACCCCATAGATGGCAGCCCACCAGGCTCCCCCGTCCCTGGGATTCTCCAGGCAAGAGTACTGGAGTGGGGTGCTATTGGCTTCTCTGCCCATCATCACCAGAGACCCACCATATGTCCTGCATCCCACCAGGATTCAGGGGAGTGAGCCACAGTCTCTGCACCTGAAGAGCTCAGTCCCAGGGGGCCTGTGCTGCTTCCCAGCCCATGAGGAGGCAGTAACCAACTGCTTCCAGGGAAAGGCTCTGGAAGCCCAGTAGGTGGTCCATGGGCAGAGATGCAGGAGAAAGTATTCCACGATGAGGATGCACAAGCCATGGAAGGCTTCCAGAAATGCAAAAGGCTGAAGATGCTAAAGCAGAAGATGTATGTGGAGGAGGGAGGACTTCAGAGGAGCAGCAGGAGGTGACGCTGGGAAGGTGACCTCTCCTCTCAGGCTCCTGGAGAGAACCTGGCTCCAACCCTTGATGTGGAGAAGACTGATTTTTTCATCAAATGGTTGAAATTAAATCCTGAATGCAGGCAGGTGTGTATGTGAGAGTCTAGAGAGGAGAGAGACTCATGTTTTATTTATCCATTCATTCTTTGATGGACATTTGGATTGTTTTCCCTTTTCTGGCAATTATGAGTAATGCCACCATGAACATTCATGTGCAAGTTTTCAGGGGGTCCTGTGTTTTCATTTCCTTAAGTTATAGAGGTAGGAGTGGAAATACTGGGTCAAATCAACTGACATTTTGAGAAATTGCCAAACTGTTTTCCCAGATATCTTTTAAATCTGAATTTAAAAGATAATTTAAAACTTTCGAAATATATGACTTTCCTCTAACAATTATACAGCCGTGCTTCTCAAGGATTATGTGCATATTATTGTCAAATGACAAAACTAAAACAATTTAGTACTGAGTTTGATGTCCTTTATTCAAGGGACAACGACCCATGCCTTGGAGGAATACAGTGCTCTTCTCAAGGGATTTTGGTCAAGAGTGAGGCTTTAGTCTATTAGAGGCAACAAAGGAGCAACTTGGAAATAGGGCATGACTGGCTGGGAGGTTGGGGGATTTCCTTATAAGGCTCAGGCCCGATTTTCCAGGTTAAGGTGAGCCAGCTGAAGCTGAAATGGGGGTTATGATTGGTGACAGCTTGCTTTGATGGAGAGGTGTTTCCTGTTAAGTGCAGGTTGATTTAGGTTGAAACTCCTGGCTTGAGCTAGGCCCTGGGTCAGCCTCCATTCTGTGAGTCCAGATCTATGAACTAACTTTATCATTACTTAAGAAGGATGGGGCTTCCCAAGTGGCGCTAGGGGTAAAGAACCCACCTGCTAATGCAGGAGACATAAGACAAGGGAGATATTAAGAGAAACGGGTTCGATCCCTGGGTTGGAAAGATCTCCTGGAGGAAGACATGGGAACCCACTCCAGTATTCTTGCCTGGATAATTCCATGGACAAAGGAGCCTGGTGTGCTACGGTCCGTAGGGTCACAAAGAGCAGGACACAACTGAAGTGACTTAGCATGCATGCACAAGCAGGACATTTAAAAATATTTATTATTATTGATTTGGCTGTGTCGAGTCTTAGTTGCTTCTTGCAGGGTCTTCATTGGTGGCGCACAGACTCTCTAGTTGGGGCGTGTGGGCTCAGTTGCTCTAAGGCATTTGGGATCTTAGTTGCCAGACCAGAGAATGAACCAGTGACCCCTGCATTGCAAGGCAAATTCTTACCCACTGGACCAGGAAGTCCCAAGCAGGGCATCTCATAGGCCTGCAGTTCAGGGCTAGAGCAAATGAGACTCAGGGGGACTAGGCCTAAAGAGATCTCCATCCTGCCAGGAGATCACAGGTCCGTGCCTCAGACTTGGGCAGGAATGGCTTCCTGCCTGCCTGGCTAAAACCTCTTGCTTTTTTTTTTTTTTTTTTTTTTAACCTCTTGCTTTTATACAGAGACAATGGCCTTGAGCAACGCTCGTATCTCTTAGATTCTCCCTCCCCCTGTAACTGACCAAAGTCTATGGAATCAATTAGGTCGAAGGCAAAGGCCTAGAGACTTCTGGGGCTTTTGAATTCCCACAGCAACTCTGTAAACATCAAGTGAAACCCTCATCATGCCCAGAAGATCCAAGCAACACCTCCTTTCCTGGGTCCCAGGAACCCACATTGGGGAAGGCAATGGAATGAACAAAGGGGCCATTGAGCCTGACAGCAGTGGGGTAGGGAAGGGCCTAGCCGGCAGAGCTCCTCCGAACCATGTGCTCTGGGTCCAGCTGCTTATTTATTCCTCCTTTTATAAAGGAGGAAACTGAGAGCTCAGATGCCCCACAGCAGTTAAAAGGCAAGACAGAAATGAAGACAGAGTGGGTCTACGTCCCATCTGGGCCACCATCGCTGTGATCTGGGGCCTAGAGGCTGGAACAGGAGCGAGGGCCTGGCATCCATGCCACATCTTTCAGGGGCCTTCCAGCACCAGCACCTGATCCTGCCCAGCAGAGCGGCTCTCCCTGCTATTTTGGAGGCAATCATATATTTTTAATGACCTGCAAAATCTCCCTGTGAGAAGGGAGGGAGAGTTGAAATTACAGCCAAGCAATTTGCATTGCGAATAAGTTATCCTCCCTCCTGCTCTCCAAGAATATGCAGAAATAAATGCCTCCTAATGAACCCTGGGGGGCTGAGGCTTTGATATGAATTCTGCTGCAGGGGTAAAGAGTTCTAGCCAGACTGAAACTCAGCATGAAGTTGGAGCAGGAGGGCTGGGGCAGTCCCCTTCAGAGCGAGGGAAAAAGGAAATTGGATTATCTTGCTAGCAGTTGGTGTTTTTCTATCTCTTAGAACCACAGATTAGTGCTCCCCTCCTTCAGATGGTTGGGGAGGGTGGGGAGAGATTCCATTTAGCCCTATTTATCCAGCCAGCTGCTCACCTGTTTGTAACCCTTCCACCCTGGCCACTCTCAAGCTCCTTCTAGACTCCCTGGACCTACAGAGACCAGGAGCTCCAAAGCTTTTGCCTTCTCCAGAACTAAAAAAGACCTATTAAACATAGATGGGCTTCCCTGGTGGCTCAGAAAGTAAAGGAACTGCCTGCAATGTAGGAGACACAGGTTCCATCCCTGGGTCAGGAAGATCCCCTGGACAATGGAATGGCTACCCACTCCAGTGCTCTTGCCTGGAGAATTCCATGGACAGAGGAGACTGGTGGGCTACAGTCCATGGGGTCGCAAAGAGTTGGACACAAGTGAGAGACTTTCCTTTCTTTTTCATTTAACATAGATAGATAGATGGATGGATGGATAGATGATAGATAGATAGATAGATAGATGATAAACAATCTTTCTATCTGAAGTCAGGCAGCCATAGCGAAAACACCAGCGCCCCCCGTCCCCCACCGCCCCCGCCCGGCGCCTACAGGGTCTGTGTTTATTCCGCACAGTGAAGTGTGTGTGTGTGTGTGTGTGTGGAGCGGGGGCAAGTATGTGCTTGCAGGCCTGAGCTGTGTGGGGGCTGGCCTGTGAGCTGAGTAGTGTGGATCTGAGGGCATGTGGATGTGGTATTTGTGTGGGCTTGAGAGATGTGGTAATGATGGTTTGTGTGGACTTGTGAAAGAGAGGAGGTAGGGAGGCCTGTTCGCAGCCTCCCTGGGGAGTTGGTGGGGCTGGGCACAAGCCCAGGTCGGACAAAGGGAATCCATCCGCAGCAGATCCGCAGCTCTGTGCCTCTCTGCCGCCTCCTTGTCCTCCCCTCTCCCCAGGACTGCAGACACATTCGTGATCCAGATTCTCACCCTCCCCTCTGGCCCAGCGTGACGAGCTTGGAAGCTCAACAAAGGCCCTGAGATCTTGTGCCGTGAGACAGGGCCCTTCGGAGGCTAAGAGGTGGGTGCATCCATCAGATAATTTGATATCAAAGCCCACGTCCACTGATCAGAAAGAGTAGACCAGACTCTTCTGGCCCTCTATTTATTTCCTCATCTGGGAAAACAGAGATGGTAGAGGACCAACCCTGGTGAGCCATGGTAAATGCTTTATTGTTGTTCAGTCGCGATGTACTAATAAATGAGTTATCGGGGTTTATGGGTCGGTACTAATCAGCACTGTAGAATCCTATTGTTGCAACCAGTGTTGGGGTAAGATGATTTAACCTTCCTTTTTCATTGAATGGAAGATTTGTTCAATTCTGCAGAGCTTTACAATTTTCAAAAGCTTCACACACATGGTCTCATATAATGCCATAATAACCCTTTTTTTAATTGTATAATCTATCCCTATATGGCCTCTCCTCCCCCCCAAACTGCTGGTGACCATTAGTCTCTTCTCTGTTTCTGTGATTCTGCTTCTTTTTTTTTGCTTTATTCACTAGTTTGTTATATTTATCTATCTATCACTATCACTATAGATCTATCAATAGATAAATATAGCTATCGATAGATTTATCGATCTATAGATCTATCTACCTACCACTATCTATATGTGATACATAGTATTTGTCTTTCTCTGACTTATTTCACTTAGCATAATGCCCTCCGAGTCTATCCATGTTGCTGCAAATGGCAAAATTTTGTTCTTTTTTATGGACAGGTAATATTCCATTGTATATATATTTGTGTGTGTGTGCAAATATATATATGTCATGTCATCTTTATCCTTTCCTCTGTTGATGGACAGTTATGTTGCTTCCATATCTTGGCACTGTAAATAATGCTGCTATGAACACTGGGATACATTTATCTTTTTAAGTTAGTGCTTCTGTTTTTCAGATATATGCCCAGCAGTGTAATTTCTGGGTCATATGGTAGGTCTATTTTTAGTTTTGTGAGAAACCTCCATACATTTTCCCACAGTGGCTGCACCAGTTCACATTCCTACCAACAGTGTAGAAGAGTCCCCTTTTCTCCATACCTTGTCCACGTTTGTTATTTGTGTCCTTTTTGGTGATGGCTATTCTGACAGGTGTAAGGTGATATCTCATTGTATTTCCCTGATGATTAGCGACATTGATCATCTTTTCACATGCAATTCAGCCTTTTTAAGATACTCTGAGAGACAGCGGGCAGAGGTTTGTGGGTTAGGGCCATACCCAAGGACATAAATAGCCCTTGTTATAGGAAAGGTCTGTGCTGACAAGGGTGTTTCAGCATATCCATGTTGGTGATGGCGCAGTGTACATATGTTTTGGGAACTTGTCTACATCAAGATGTCTCTGAAAAATAAGAGAGGAACCATTGCAGATTAAAAACAAACTTGAGTTATAGTAAATCAAATGAACTTGGGAGCATTGATTAGATCCTGATTTAAATGGATCAAGTATACAAAAATTATGAGACAATCAAGAAAATATGAACATTGAATGGATATTAGATAATATTAAAAACAGACTGTTACAGAGAACAGACTTATGGACATGGGGGCAGGGGTTGGAAGGAGCAAGTGGAATGAACGCAGAGTAGCATGGAAACATATACACCAACATATCTAAAATAGAGTGCCCTGTTTGACTCAGGGCACCCAGACCAGGGCTCTGTGACAACCTAGAGGGGGGTGGGATGGGGAGGGAGGTGGGAGGGACGCTGAGGAGGGAGGGGATATGTGTATACCTGTGGCTGATTCATGGTGACGTATGGCAGAAACCAGCACAATATTCTAACTATCCTTCAATTAAAAATAAATGAAGGGAAAAAATAAAAACGTATTGTTAATATTTTTAGTTGTGTTCATGGCATTGTGGTTATGTTAAAAGGACAGAGAGTCTTTATCTCTTAGAAAATATACTGAAATGAGTGGAATGATAAAACGTTTGAGATTCAAGCTAAAATAATCTAGCTGGTGGGGTTAGTTTGGGAAGCAGGGAGAAGCAAATCAAACAAGATTGGCAAGCTGATGGTTCAAGGGGTTCCATTATATTATTTTCTCTAATCTCGTGTGTTCAGCATTTCCAAAATTAAAATATTAAGATGGAAAGAAGCCCTTTCTGGAGTTGCCACTTGGAAGGCGGCTTCTGCCCTCCCCGTGTCACCAGGACAAGATGATTCAGGCCCTTGACCAACAGGGAGGGGCACAGCTGAGCAGGCCTTCCTAAGCCCTATAAATCAGCAAGCACAGCTGAAGCCATTTAGTAGGAAGCTTGTTAATAAGAAAAACCTGGTTTAAATGGGTCATTTTTATTGGGAAGAGGGAGCAGAAGATGATGGAGAACAGGGCCGCCCTAGCAGTGGGGAGGTTTATACTAGTGCCAAGCTCTTCCTCACAGGTTCGGATGGGATTGCATTAACTCCATCACCACCCTGAACCTTTTCCAGGATGGTGAACCCAAAGTGGGAGCAACAGGAGTGGGGGCTGGGCCTGGAGCATGTATAGGGGAAGGATCTATTGGGTCTTCAACTTCCTCATAGATGGGGGAGCCTCCCAGGTGTGCTGGGAGTTTTCATAATCTAGAGAAGCCACATCTGGATTCTAGCATTCTTCTCACAGACCCAGGGCAGAAAAGTGAAGGAGAAAACAGTCAATTCAACAGACAAGAAGGTTTTAAGTAGCGTGTGTGCTCAGTCACTTCAGCTGTGTCCGACTCTTTGCTATAGACTGTAGCCCACCAGGCTCCTCTGTCCACGGGATTTTCCAGGTAAGAATACTGGAGTGGGAAGTGCGCTCCGCGGCCCCGCGGATCTGTCTCTTGCTTCAACAGTGCTTGGACGAACAGACCCAGGGACGCCCCTTGCTCCAGCCTCCGACTACCCTCCAACCTTTTTTCCAGTCGCAACCTCCGGAGTCAGCCACTCAGCTGTCCGCGATCACCGGGACCAGCCACCATTTTTTAACTCCTTATTACCGACCAATCATGAGCTCCCAGATTCGTCAGAATTATTCTACCGAGGTGGAGGCCGCCGTCAACCGCCTGGTTAACATGCAACTGCGGGCCTCCTACACCTACCTCTCTCTGGGCTTCTATTTCGACCGCGACGACGTGGCTCTGGAGGGTGTGGGTCACTTTTTTCGCGAATTGGCCAAGGAGAAGCGCGAGGGCGCGGAGCGTCTCTTGAAACTCCAAAACCAGCGTGGCGGCCGCGCCCTCTTCCTGGACGTGCAGAAGCCATCTCAAGATGAGTGGGGTGAAACCCAGGACGCTATGGAAGCCGCCCTTCTCGTAGAGAAGAACCTGAATCAAGCCCTGTTGGATCTGCACGGCCTGGCTTCTGCCCGCGGAGACCCCCACATCTGTGATTTCCTGGAGAACCACTTCCTAGATGAGGAAGTGAAACTCATCAAGAAGATGGGTGACCACCTGACCAACCTCCGGAGGCTGGCTGGTCCCCAGGCTGGGTTGGGCGAGTATCTCTTCCAGAGGCTCACCCTCAAGCACGACTAGGAGCTTCTGGAGACCAGTGGCCTTTGAAGAACCCACCGAACATCAGGGCTGCCTGAAGCCCCTCTCTGCAGCCACTAGGCAGCTTTTTTAACATCCTGTAGCCCTCTCTCAAGCCTTGGACCAAATGGAAACAATAAAGCTTTTTGCAGCTAAAAAAAAGAAAGAATGAATGCTGGAGTGGGTTGCTGGTCCCTTCTCCAGAGGATCTTCCCAACCCAGGGAACCTGCATTGCAGGCAGAGTCTTTACCACTGAGACACCATGGAAGCCGGTAAGTAGAGTAACCTGAGCCAGAGACAGAAAGAAGGCCTCCTGTAGAAGTGAGACTTTGAAGGGGGATCTTCATGGGAAGAACCCAAGAGGGACCCTGAGAAATAACGTAGCCAAACCCAGGTGAGGACGCTTTTGGTTAAACTGCACTGGAAAGTGGTTTTGATGAAAGAGGCCTTGGAGGGTCACATGACTTAGCTTGCTCAGCCCAAGGCCTAAGAAGACCTAAGCACCTGAATCCAGAGCTTTTAGGTAGTGACAGGCTGAGGCAAGAGACCCTGGAGGAACTGGGAACTTGGCTTTCTATCCTTTCTGAATTTACCAGCAACCCAGGGCTGCTGCAAGGGTCAGAGGAAAAGCCCTGAATTTGGAGTCGAAAAACTCAAGTTTCAGCTTTGCTATTTCCCAGTGGCAAAACTTTGGGAAAGTGGCAAATCGCTTGCATTCCGTCAACCTCAATTTCTCTATTGGCAACAGGATGATAACATCTGTTTTTTTTTTTTTTTTACTTTTTATTTTATATTGAGTATAGCCAATTAACAATGTTGTGATAGTTTCAGATGAACTTGAAGGCACTCAGCCACACATAGACATGTATTCATTCTCCCCCAAACTCCCCTCCCATCCACCCTACCACGTAACATTGAGCTGAGTTCCATGACCACACCTGTTTTACAGGTTGCTGAAGACAGTTATTTACGCAGTAAAAAGTGCATAGGATTTGAAGAAAAGAGCTGTGGAGGCTCAAGCACAGGCCTCACCAACTATGAGCTGTGGGCCTCTGAGGCAGTCAGTGCCTCTGAGCCCTTATTTCCTCATCTGAAAAATGGGAGAAGAACACCAGCTTAACAGGAAGACATATAGGGGAAATGTTATCAATTTATCACAGTGCCTAGCTCAGGAAAACACTCAATAATGTTAGCAATTGGCATTAATGATATAGTATACAAGAACAGAAAAGAGGTTAAATGTAGGTAGTCTCTAAGAATGACATAGAGCAAGCACCCTGGTTGAGAGAAGGAAGCTCAGATCTTCCCAGACTTCTGGCCATCTCAGCGTTGACTTCAGGCACTTTATCTTTTCACTAGGAGCATAGGGAACACCTTGTTATAATACAGGCATCCTTCTTCACGGACAGGTCGTAGACCTGATAGTGTCTATTAGATCAATAAAGTCACTTGGTTGATCTGAGATCTTTCTCCACAGGCAGAAATGTACAGAAACTGTAGCCCGGACATGATCAAGGTTTAAGAGAAGAGATCAGTTCAGTTCAGTTCAGTCGCTCAGTCGTGTCCGACTCTTTGCGACCCCATGAATCGCAGCTCACCAGGCCTCCCTGTCCATCACCAGCTCCCGGAGTTTACTCAAACCCAAGTCCGTCGAGTCGGTGAGGCCATCCAGCCATCTCATCCTCTGTCGCCCCCTTCTCCTCCTGCCCCCAATCCCTCCCAGCATCAGGGTCTTTTCCAATGAGTCAACTCTTCGCATTAGGTGGCCAAAGTATTGGAGTTTCAGCTTCAGCATCAGTCCTTCCAATGAACACCCAGGATTGATCTCCTTTAGGGTGGACTGGTTGGATCTCCTTGCAGTCCAAGGGATTCTCAAGAGTCTTCTCCAACACCACAGTTCAAAAGCATCAATTTTTCGGCACTCATCTTTCCTCACAGTCCAACTCTCACACCCATACATGACCACTGGAAAAACCATAGCGTTGACCTAGGGAGCTTCAAAATTGGGGAAATAAAGGCAGAATATTGTTTTAATCTTGAGGTTAAATGGGTGCCTTCAAAAGAAACTTAAACATGAACAGTGATTTGTAGGTCAAAAATCTTAGCATGAAGCAAAAAAAGAATCTTGTTTGCATTATTCATACTCATGGGTATGTGTGTGTGTGTGTGTGTGTGTGTGTGTATAGATCTTTAAATAAGACGTGCAGTCATTTTTCCCAGAGTTTGTACCTTGTGGTTACTAAAGAGACAGTTATGACACTTCCTTTGCTAAATTAAACCACGTCCACTTCACCCACATATGTTCCTGGCTCTGCCACACAGTAACACCCCTCCGTGTCCTGGCCAGGCCTCTGATCCCACCCCTCCCACAGAGCAGGAGGCAAGCCCAGCCACTGGCGGGATGTTTTCCTTCCCGTCTGCCCCACGGTTCCCTGATGGTAGACGCCTAGGGTGTGAAAGTGCACGCCTCCAAAGCCAGCCTTCTGGTCCAAGAGGCCTCGGGAGGAAGCCAGCAGTCCCTCCATTTCCTGTGGGTGAAGGATTATGTGATGGAAACAGATCGCCCCGCATTCCTCTTCCCAAGTCACACACGCCCAGCCCAGCACCTGCGTTAACAAGCAAGTGACATCCAATTAAGACTGGACTAAGACCCCAGAATTTAAAAATAGGTGTTTGGACCTTCAGGCTTGTTTGTCTCCTTCCGGCTCCATCGCCACACTCTTCTCTGTGGGGAGATGGTGAGCTGGGACCGTCCCTGCATGCACAAAGGGTTACTCCCCTCTTGCAGGGGGGTTGGGGGGCTGGAATTCTACACCCCCCTGGTTTGCTTGCTGCTGTTTTCCTGTTGCTTTTCTTCCATTTTTCTTCTGTCCTGAAGGCTCATTAGGAACTCTGTGAGTTAGAAGGGGTCTGTGTCACGAGGCTCTGCTCTGCCAGCTGGGCACCAGGCAGGGAATACGCATCCTGTTGACACGGGGAGCACAGGCTAGGGGCCCTCACAGGCCCGCAGCACTTTTTACATGGAGATGAGCTGCCACTTGGCTCCTTCTGTAACTAATCACCAGTGTTGTTGAAATATTACTACTTCTGTTACAACCACTAATGCCCGAAATGAGGAACAGGTGCTTTGGGGTAACATCAAGCACGGATGGTTACTTCTCACTTGGGAGCTCCAGCCTGCCCAGTGAATATCCAGGGAACCCGTTTGATTTCAGGGCCATGTTGCTGCCTCTGTTGACAGAGTTGGAATGGTGCTGGGATCTGCCCCTATCCTGTGTAAACCCAAGCTGCCCTGAGGAAAGTTTGAGGAGCACAAGATCTGAAAATAGAGAGAGACGTAGGAGGAGGGAGTGCTAAGGGCATGAGCCTTGGAGTTCACCCAGCCTCGGTTTGAGTCTTAGCTTCAGCCTTCATTAGCTGTGTGACCTTGGACCACTACTTTCCCTCTCTGAGCTAGTCACGTCATCAAAAAAACAATCATATCAGGATTGTTATGAGGGCTCAAAGTAATGCCTGGCACCCAGTAGGGGCTCCATAACGGAAGCCATTACAGTTATGTTGCTCTCGGTGGCTGATGCCTTTCACAGAGCCTGGCCCCTCCTCCACACACGCACACCATGCCTGACACATCCAGGGTCCCTAGCAAAGTAACTGGCTTATGATTTGTACTTCTCTCCATGCTGACCCCATATCCAAACCAGATGGAGACCATAGTCATGCCAACAACCAGTGTTTGCATTTCCCTTCCTGGCTTATGAAGCACACACACCCACATCCCACTTCTCCACTCTCAAAGCTGCTTTGTTGGGTGTTTGTGCATCCATACTATTTTCAGAAGAGAAAGTGAAGGCTTAGACCTCTGTAAGCGAGGCGCCCGAAGTCATACGTGGTACAAGCGTCAGACCCAAGACTGAAGTTCAGTGCACTTTCTTCCACCGCAAACTCCCTGTTGCTCAGCACCCTGCCATGAAAGGAGGCAATCATACCCATCCCCTCTCTGAGACAACACTTCCCATCTCTCCAGGGCCATCTGCTAGGAAATTAACCAATTTACCTGTGACAATGCAGAAGTAGCTGTCAATAGTTTGCCCTTCCCAAGGTAAATATTTGTATTTGGATGAGGGTCTTCTATTGACTGGTCTTAACACAAAGGACTTACTTTCTGGTCTTATGCTGAGGGAGTTACAATGACCCTCTAGGTGATTGCTTTTTCTTCTCTGTGGAAGACTTGTTACACACATTGAGGCTATGACCACATGAAATGAAGGGAAGATATCACACAATTATAAAGCTGTCAGTAGGAATTCCCTGGTGGTTCAGGGGTTAGGACTCCACACTACCCCACTGGGGTCCTGGGTTCGTTCGATCCCTAGTCTGGGAACAGCAAGCAGTGTGGCCAAAAAAAAAAAAAGAAACAGCAATCTTTAACTCAATAAAGCATAGCCCAATAATTGGATCACTCTATACTAGATTTAATTCCATCTTCTCCCCCAGCTAGACTCAGAACTGAGCTCTGGCTGAGTGGCTCTGGCCAAAGAGTACCAATTTAACCTTTCTGGGCTAAGCTGAGGGAACCGTGAGCTTTTCAATGACATGCACATCTCTGATGTTAACACCCTGTGAGGCTGTGTGATGTAGGTGCCATTTTCCCCTACACAGATAGGATACAGAGAGGTTCCAAAGGTCTGCTTGAGGTGCCCAAGATCCCAGGCTAGCATGCAGTGGTATCCGGACCAGTCCTGCCCTTTCAGAAGGGTGCCTCTTCCACTCCTTCCTGCAGACCTCGTACCTCCCGGGTGTTTGTGGAGTGAAGTAGCCACAAGTGTATTCTCCCACGTTACTCGGCACTGGCCATCTGCAGATGGAACAGTGAATCATGGAGACAGGTAGAACCCATGGAGACCACCCTGTCTTCCACCGCATTATATCTGGGTGTGGACCCTGGAACTCCACTGTGAGTTGGGTTTGAAGAGGGCATGGAGACAACTCTTTCCCCAAATAGAAGCCATGGGCAGTAAGCCCTCGCTGTCTTGGTAGCTAGGGTCGGGGATTAGGGGAGGTGGAGGCTAGGGGTTGACCTACCACATACTCTCTAAGAATGTGAAGAGTCAACTGTGTCTGTCATTTTCCTAGGACAAGGCAAGAAGTTGTGGGTTTATGTCATGAGGCAAAGAGATAGGGTAGACATTAGAACTGTCTGACCAAGAAGACCGTTAAAATAAATTCATTCAAAAGAACAGAGGATGCTGCTGCTTTGGAGATTTGTAGCAAGTTGTTTAGCTGCTGGGTAGGGTAGCATACCCATCATGGAGATGAGGAAACTGAAGTTTAGGATTACTAAATTACCCTTGGAGCCTTATGGCCAACAACTGCTAGAAGACACCATATAAATAAAAAGCATAACTCACTTATTTTTAATTGAATAATCGTTACTTCTAATTTGGGATGATTTCAACAATGATTCTTCTTGTACTTCTATTTTGGCTCTCTAGGGGCAATTTGAAGTTTCCTGGTAATTTATCATTTTAACCACAGTTCTCCTGAGGCAGTAAGTTTATATGGGAAAAGAGTTTACTCCAAATCTTAAAGTTTTTTCCTACAGTATAATTTACCATCACACTAAACACACATGTCATTATCTCATAAGCTCATAATTGCTGACTCCTCTAACCTTGACATCTCCAGAACAGGTAGTTCTCCTTCAAAGAATATATCATCGCAACACCAGTACAAAATGCAGGTGACCCTGCATGACAGGTAGAAAAGTTTTTTTTTTAATGGAAATAACACCCAACAAAGAGAGAAATAAAAGGCGCTCTGTGACCCTGACTTTATGCTTTGTCCTCCATGGATTGGAAGTTCCTGCCCTTCGTAAGTACAGATGAGGAGGCTGATCTGTACCCAGAAGGGTACACCTCCCTTCCTGGGAGGTGATGGTTTACACAGATCCAGACACACTCTGGCCCTCCCTCCCTCATTCTTGTGAGACAGCTCCCTGAGGAGCAAGTCGGGGACTGAATTGCAAGCCTTTGGGGCTGAACTTGTGGCTCTATTTTATCCTGCACTAACCAGACAGCGTGAATGATGTAGAAACGAATTGAACCACCGACGAGACTATGGTACATAATAGATCAGTATCTCCCAACCTTTCTCACAAGCAGGCATATAGAAACACTCATGCACTATAATGATAACAAGATAGTAATCCAGAGAAAGCAGATAAGATTGTTTGCAAGCACTCAGGTGGCTCCTGCCACTCCAGGCCTTTCCTGGACCTGCAGTGGGGGAAGGGCCAGTATGTTGTGCCACCTACTGGGAGGCTCTGGAGAGAGCACAATGGTTAGAGCAGAGTGGTACCAGGTGGGAGATGGCTGTGCAATTAGATGAGTTGGATTTTTTTTTTTATTGAAGTATAGTTAATTTACAATGTTGTGTTAATTACCACTGTACAGCAAAATGACTCAGTTGCATAAATATATAGATACATTCTTTTCCATATTCTTTTCCATTATGGTTTATCACAGAATATTGAATCTAGTTCCCTGTGCTATAGTAGACCTTATTGTTCATCCATTCTATATATACCAGTTTGCATCTGCTAACCCCAAACTCCCAATCCATCCATCTCCCACTCCCCTCCCCTTGACAACCACATGTCTATTCTCTATGTCCATGATTCTGTTTCTATTTCATAGATATATCTGTGAATTTGTGTCATATTTTAGGTTCTACATATAAGTAATATCAGATGGTATTTGTCTTTCTCTTTCTGACTTGCTTCACTTAGTATGATAATCTCACAGTCCATCCATGCTGCTGCAAATGGCATTATATCATTCTTTTTTATGGCTGAGTAGTATTCCATTGTATATATGTATCATATCTTCTTTATCCATTCTTCTGTTGATGGACACTTAGGTTGTTACCATGTCCTGGCTACTGTGAATAGTGCTGCTATGAAATAAGGGTGCGTGTATTTTTTTGAATGATAGTTTTGTCTGGATATATGCCCAGGAGTGGGATTGCTGGTTCATATGGTAATTCTATTTTTAGTTTTCTGAGATGGGTTAAATGTGAGTCCTGGCTCAGTCACTAACGGTCTTAGGTGAGTTATTTAATCTCTCCTTGCCTCAGTTTCTTCACAGGTGTAATAGGATGAATAATAGTATGTACTTCATGGGACTATTTTAAGGATCAAATGAGTTAATCCATGTAAAGTGCTTAGAAAAATGTCTGGCACAGAGCAAGCAGCTGGAGAAATGGCATCGCTGCTGTATTCACTCCAGAGTCCCAGGGTCTGCTTCCCAGCAGAGAGCAAGCACAAACAGTAATGTGCTCCCGATCCAGTTAGAAATCACACTCAGATGATTCATGGTTTTCTCTAAATCTGTACCTCCTCTTTTCTTCTCTATCAGCCCATCTCTAACATGGCCATAGAAGTCTAAGAAGGGAGCAGTAAAAGAGGAAAGAAAATGGACCTGGGAGCAGGAAATTCACATCCCAGTCCTGGTTCTCCTGCTGAATAAATCACCTCACCATTCTGGTCCTCAAACTCTTCATGGATCAAGAGATGGTGGTTGACCAGATGACTGCAGAGATCTTTCCTGCTCTAAGATGTCATGGCTTGTTTTGTGAATTAAAATTGGAGCATGAGGTGTGTGTGCCTGGTCAGTGGTGCCTAAATTGCGTCACTGATTTCCAGGAAGATTAACACAAAAGGAGTTAATGTTTTCTCTGAGTCAAAACACCCAATACATCCCCACCTGCCATAACAACATATCTTCAGCTCACCGTTGTTGCCCTCCCGATAGCTGAATTCTAAATTAGAGGCTTTTATAACTCAAGAATGAATCCGTAAATATGTCTCCTAGGTAACATCTTGTTAGCTTCATTGCTCAAAGTCCTTGAAAATAATAGAACTGCATTTCTTTTTAAAAATAGTAACTCAGACATCTCATTTAGGCCTCCCACCCAATTAGTCTGAATTAGTAAAATGTGTTCATTTCTGTCCAGATGAGAACATTGGATAAAAACATTGGATGAACACATTGTATTCATCCATGAGAAATACATATAAAAATGTGATTTCCCAGCACCTAGGATTGTTCTTACCTATCTCTGTTTTTTTAGAGGTGGTTATAACACATACATCCTTCTTGCTATTAAAAATTAATATCTCAGCCCATATAGTCACTCAGAAATAACAGCCAGAGCAACATCTCAATTTAATCCTGGCCCTGACAAGAACCATCTCCCTCCTGCAGTTTGAGGAGAATTTTCTCTCACTTTCTTTTTCCCCATCCTTCTAGAAAGGATGGCTCTCTGAAGCCATTTCTCCGACCACCTGTGTCCCAGCTGTACTGCTCTTGCTGAATGTCAGAACACCCCAGCCCAGTGAATCGGGGAGGTGGGGCAGAGCTGTGTGGCCTGAAGGACTTGGCAGAACAAAACCCCACGAAGCACGGCCCTGTGTTTTCACTTTGTTTTCACTGACACAAATGCCCAGTGAACGCTCTGTGAAGCCCAGCCCAGGCCTGTGTCAGAAAGACTTCCTGGAGTTTGAACACCTACCACAGGCTCAAAAGACCACCAGTCTCATCCAACCAGTAGAACAGTGTTTTCCAAGCTTTGGAGAGAGCTCGGACCTGCCTCTCAGGATGGACTGGTAACCTGAAGTGGAGCCAGGCCGACAACCAGGTGTCCTCAGAGACTTCGAGTGGGTGTGGGGGAGCCACAGGGCCAGTAGGGGTGGCATTCGTGGACCGGCATCCGGGGGTGGGGAGGGGTAAGATGAATGTGGCCAGGACATTTATTGCCCACTGCCTTTGACAAATGATGATGGACAGCAGAATGAATTCACCAGCAAAAAAACACAACTCACAGAGCAGCCACGGAGCCCTTTAAGAAGTGCCTTTTTTCTCCCCTAGTGGTGTGGCCATCACCAAGACAGAGAGAAGCAGGCCCCCAAGAGTGGCCTGGGTCAACCCGACTTCCCCATGACTTGCTTCCTGTGATAGGCAGAAGGATGACCCCCAAAGATATCTAGGTCCTAATCCCTGGAACCTGAAAACATCCCCTTACCTGGTGAAAAGGAATCTGCTGATGCAATTGAAATGAGGCTCTTGAGATGGGGAGATTACCCTGAATTATCTGGGTGGGTCTTGAATGTCATCACAAGTGTCCTTCTAAGAGGGAGATAAAGGGAGATTTGACTACGGAAGATGAGAGGGTGATACGAGGCCTGAGGCAGAGATTGGAGTGATGCTTCTTGAAAAGGGAGGAAGGGGACTTCCCCTGCGGTCTAGTAGTTAAGACTGCACAGTCCCACTGCAGAGAGTGCAAGTTCAATCCCCAGTCAGGGAACTAAAATCCCACACGCCACATAATAATGGCCAAAAAAATGGAGGAAGGGCCACAGGCCAAGGAGTAAGGCACCCACTGGAAAGCAAAAAGGTAAAGTAGATTCTCCTCTAGGGCCTCCAGGAGGGACCAGCCCTGCTTACACCTTGATTTCAACCCAATAAAATTGATTTCCGACTTCTGGCCTCTGGTAAGTACAGTAAGAGTATAAATTCATTTTATTTTAAGCCACTTAATGTGTGGCCATTTGTTTCAGCAGCAACAGGAAACTGCAAACGTTCCCAAGAGTAGGGGATGCCCCAGTGGCAGGGCCTCCTTTTATGGCAGAGAAGTTCCTGAAAGACAAAAAAGCGTTTCAGTGCACTTCTGGGCAGATACACCCCAGCCTGAACACCGTGCCTCTTTGGCCGATGCTGGGAATGCGTGGGGCAGGAGTGGCGGAAGAGAACTGGCCTTTGTTGAGCACCATATTTAACCCTCAGAGCAGCCTGGTGAGGTAGCTGTGAGGACTCCACCTTCCGGTGAAGAGCACTGAGCTGACGTTCTGGTCATTTGTTCAAGGTCACAGCTCGCCAGCAGCAGTTCCCCAGGGAAGTTTGCTCCCACTCCTCTGCCCTCTGTGCCCTTTCCTAAGGATCCTCCACAGCGAGAGATGGGGGGAAGCAGTTGCTGTGGCTACAGTTCCGAGGAGCTCGTTCGTTCATTCATTCACTAAACACTTAGCCAGCACCTCCCAGTTGTTAGGTCCTGTGCTGGAGGAAAAGAAGCGACCTTCCGCCGCAGGCCGCTTACAAGCCTGGAGCAGACATTTATGACACAAGTTGTGTTGTCATTTCCCTCTGAAAACCCCACGGCCAACCTCAGGCAAGGGCAGTTGGCACAAAGGCTCACTCACAGTCCGCAAGGAGAGTTCTTTTGTTTTCCCAAGAAGGAGCCAAAACCTGGCCTTGTCGGTGACTTGTCAGAACAAGGAATGCCCCTGTTTTGCACTCAGGGCACCTTCCTGGGGCTGCACATGGGTTTTCACGCCTGCCCAGCAAGGGTGAGTTCTGGCTAATGATCAGTTTAGGGATACAGGGTGTGACCAGTGGAACACACCTGCTACACTTCATCCAGAGTTCACCCGGACTTATTCTATGACATTAGGCTCTATGCGAGGCCAGCACAGGGCCTAAGACTTGCAGCTGCATCAACTGCTCTGTCGCGGAGGTGTGGGCCAGGAAGGCTCTGCTGAGTTTTAACTGGATGTCTCTCTCTCCTGTCCTCTCCCATCAATGGGGCTGACTTTGCATCCTGTTTAGTCTTCTCTTGTTGGCTGTTTCACATAGGGTGTCTTCAGTCGCGAATAACAAAACCCAATCCAAACTGTCTCAAATAATCAAGGTATTTTATTGGCTCCATTTAACTGAAAAAGTCTAGAGGGAGGACTGGTTTCTAGGGAGGCTTGTTCTAGTGCCTCAAGCAATGCAGCCAGGCCTTTTGTTTTTCTCTCCATTTCTCAGCTGTGTCTTCATCAGACTCCACCCATATGAAGTTTCTCTTCTCATGACCCCCTAGAGTGGCTGGCAGTACCCAAAACTGAGTCTGGTTGGCCCTTATGGGCAGGCTAGGGTGATGTTCCCAACTGGGAGCCAGTTGAGGCCAGGAGAATTGTTCTGCACTGATGTTTTAGAGCTGATTACATGCTCCCTATACAGCACCGGGGGAGGAATCACAGCTGAGAAGGGGAGTGTGATTCCCCAAGGAAACTGGGGGTGTCATTAGGAAAGGGAAGAGGAGAATGGATGATACTGGAAATCCAAACCAGGAAAAAAAAAATGTCTATGAAATGTCTACAAAACTGATAGGATTTTGTTGTTGTTTTGATCTTAAATGAACGAATGTTCTACCCTTCTTAATACTTCCTTAGAGTAAATAATCTTGCGAGGTCTTCCTTAATTTAGTACTTATAATATCACATACTCCATAACATCCCGATGACCAGATTTCTTTTTCATTAAGGCTTCAAGGCTTTTAGATGCCGACTCTTCCTTCTGTTCACTCTGCATGTCCCCTAAAAGAAGCAGTGCTGAAATATTACCCTTGATTAATCACAGCCCAATTATCTAGTTTGTGGATTATCAGGGCTCCTCCTTTTTTCTTCCCACATCCTGCCTGCGTTTTTTAGTCAACCCCTGCTCATTAACAAGCCTGCCTGAAAAGATAGGGTTAAAAAAAAAAAAAAGAAAGAAAAGAAATGGAAATGGAACTCTAAATCAGCCAGTTTAGCTTCTTACCAACCCTGGTAAAAATGTTTGAGGAGGAAATTGAAAAGAAGTGATGGCATGAAATTTACCTTAAATTTCCAAGATCTGTGATAACTTTGTGAACCTCTTCCACCCCTTTGTAAGCTTCTTCCACCCCTTACCCTATCCTTCTTGGAGATATTGAAAACAGCTGAATTCTCCAGAAAAGGCACATTCCTTAGAGACCCAGACATTTCAAATGGCTCCCAAGTATCTCAATACCTTTTTAAAATAAACTTTCTTTTTAAATCAAGATGATTAGTTTCCCTCTCTCTCTCCTTCACTGGAGTGTAGTTGTTTTACAACGTTGTGTTAACCTCTGCCGGACACCAAAGTGCATCAGCTACATGTAGACATGTATCCCCTCCTTTTTTGGATTTTCTTCACATTTAGGTCACCACAGAGCACTGAGTGGAGTTCCCCGTGCTGTACCGAAGGTTCTCATTAGTTATCTATTTTATATGTAGTATCAATGGGGTAGGTACATAAACCCCAGTCTCCCAATTCATCCCACCCGACTCCTTTCCCCCCTGGTATTCATGCATTTACTCTCTGTGTGTGTCTCTATTTCTGCTTTGCAAATAGGTTCATCTATACCATTTTTCTAGATTCCACATATATGCATTAACATATGATATTTGTTTTTCTCTTTCTGGTTGGAGGGAAGACCTGTTGGAAGGATAAGAGCTCAAATCCACTCCCAGACGGAGAGTTCAGACCCCACAGCTCAGTTTCCTAGTGTGTGGGAGTCAATAACACTTGCTTAACCTGGTAACCAAAGTAAAGGGGGTCAGGGGCAAGGTGGAGCTAGCAGGCACCCCTTCCAGCAAACCAGAGTCCTTCCATCACCTTCACGGAGCATCTGATCACTCTTTCTACCTGCCGCCCTCATCTAGCTGATTCCTCCTAATTCTGGAGGTCTGGATAAGGAGTGATGACCACCTCTGGGTTTTCATGTCTCCTTAACAAATTCAAACAAAAGAGAAAAGGACATATTTTCTATTTTTTAAAGAACATTCTTTCCCAATATCTAAAACAAGTCTTTTTCCTTTGGACTTATCTTTCTCCTGACCACTTCTGGAGGAACAAACCTCCAATTGGACTGCCACTGGAATTGGTAGGAGAGAAGAGCCAAGATTAGAAAGACCCAGCTCCTTCATGTCATCTTGTGAGGGTAACCCAGCGGCTTGAGGTTCAGTATTGAAACTGGGGGAAATGTGTTCAAGTGCAGTCCATGCATCCCACATTCAGCTGTAAGTCTGGGTTATGATCGGGGCTGGGGGCTTGTCTCGGTCTATTCAGGCTGCTGTAACAAAATAGATCGGTGGTTTATAAACAACAGACAGTTGTTCCTCATAGTCCTGGAGGTTGGAAAGTCCAAGATCAAGGTTCCAGCAAATTTGGTGTCTGATGAGGACCCATCCCTGGTTCATAGATGGCTGCTGGTCTTTTCACTACATCCTCATGTGGTAGAAGGGGACAGGAGTTCTTGGGGGGGGTGTCTCTCTCTTTTTTTTTTAATTAAAGAAAATTTAATAACAAATTTCTACATTCAACATGGTCATCCCATTTTATAAACATACAAACATTCAGTTCAGCCACTCAGTCATGTCCTCTTTGTGACCCTATGGACTGCAGCATGCCAGGCCTCCCTGTCCATCACCAACTCCCGGAGTTTACTCAGACTCATGTCCATCGAGTTGGTGATGCCATCCAACCATCTCATCCTCTGTCATCCCCTTCTCCTCCCGCCTTCAATCTTTCCCAGCATCAAGGTATTTTCAAATGAGTCAGTTCTTCGCATCAGGTAGCCAAAGTATTAGAGTTTCAGCTTCAGCATCAGTCCTTGCAATGAATATTCAGGACTGATTTCCATTAGGTTTGACTGGTTGAATCTCCTTGCAGTCCAAGGGACTCTCAAGAGTCTTCTCCAACATCACAGTTTGAAAGCATCAATTCTTTGGTGCTCAGCTTTCTTTATAGTCAACTCTCACATCCATACATAACCACTGGAAAAACCATAACTTTGACTAGCTGGACCTTTGTTGGCCAAGTAATGTCTCTGCTTTTTAATATACTTCTAGGTTGGTCATAACTTTTCCTCCAAGGAGCAAGCCTCTTTTAATTTCATGGTTGCAGTCACCATCTGCAGTGATTTTGGAGGCCAAAAAAATCAAGTTTGTCATTGTTTCCACTGTTGCCCCATCTATTTCCCATGAAGTGATGGAACCAGATGCCATGATCTTAGTTTTCTGAATGTTGAGCTTTAAGCCAACTTTTTCACTCTCCTCTTTCACAAGAGGCTCTTTAGTTCTTCTTCACTTTCTGCCATATGGGTGGTATCCTCTGCATATCTGAGGTTATTGATATTTCTCCCGGCAATCTTGATTCCAGCTTGTGCTTCCTCTAGCCCAGCATTTCTCATGATGTACTCTGCATGTAAGTTAAATAAGCAGGGTGACAATGTACAGTCTTGACATACTCCTTTTCCTATTTGGAACCAGTCTGCTGTTCCATGTCCAGTTCTAACTGTTGCTTCCTGACCTGCAAACAGATTTCTAAAGAGGCAGGTCAGGTGGTCTGGTATTCCCATCTCTTTCAGAATTTTCCACCGTTTGTCGTGATCCACACAGTCAAAGGCTTTGGCATAGTCAATAAAGCAGAAATAGATGTTTTTCTGGAACTCTCTTGCTTTTTTGATGATCCAGCGGATGTTGGCAATTTGATCTTTGGTTCCTCTGCCTTTTCTAAATCCTGCTTAAACATCTGGGAGTTCACGGTTCACATACTGTTGAAGCCTGGCTTGGAGAATTTTGAGCATTACTTGACTAGCATGTGATATGAGTGCGGTTGTGCGATAGTTTGAACATTCTTTGGCATACAAACATTATCTTCCATTAAATTACAATGTGCTCAGAGACAGTAATGTGTCTGAGTCATGTGGCCTCATGTGAGGTTTAAGACGGCAGTTTCCTCAGAGAAGAAGTTCAAATAAATGGTCACAGAACTTGACAATTCATGGAGCTCTAAGGCTTCAGAGAGGAGGAAAAGGAGGAAGGAAGGAAACTATATATGAGGGAATCTTTGAAAACACCACGGAAGCTCACAGTTCCATTGTCATAATCCATAATCCAGGTCTACCCAGAGGCCATTTCACGTATTGAATTAAAGGTGGGAGTTTGTGAAAAGATTATAATGATTATTCACCTTCCTAGAAAACAGAAGAACTGCTTCTTCAGAATCAATACTGATATTAGTATGGCTTACCAAGATGTCTCTACAGACTCCCAGAGTCCAGTTGGAGGAGTGTGTCACATCCACCCCCCAGTAATACCTCCAGGAGGTGAGGACTGAGCGCCTTCCTGGGTCTGTTTTATGAGGGCACTGATCCCCCCATGAGGGTTGTACCCTCATGACCTAATCACCTCCCAAATGCTCCACCTCCAAATACCATAATTTTGGGGATTATGCTTCAGCATATGAATTTTGCTGGGACACACACTTTCAGTCTACAGCAGGGCTGGCACTTTCTTTCACCAGCAGTGGGGTTTAGTGACCGGCGCATTTATGGACAGAGAGTTAAATCAGACATTGATGACAACTTCTCCCAGCAATGTTTAGAAGGGTCATAAGCAGCCCATGCCCTCAGCAATGTTAGAGGTGTCTGTCATCATGATAGCATGATGCACTGCTGGACTCAGAAAATAATAGAATCCAATCCCCCTTTCTCACCCAGCCCTGTGGCCAAGTGAGGCAAATAACAACCTCTCTGAGCCTCATTTTCTCATCTGGAAATGTGAACTTCATAGGTTGTTCTGAGGATCAAATGCGTTTATGGACATAGACGTATGCAAACCATACTCCAAATCTGGATACTGATAATGACAACCATGATGCCTGTATAGATATCGTCCTTCTTATGGCCACAGTCAGCAAGTGAATAAACTTGGGAGGAGGGATGTTCCACCCTGGACCACCCCCGGATGCCTTCCCTTGTGACAGTAATTGTCTCCTTAAAAATTCAAGCTTCAACTCTGCTCCACCTGGGTTGACGTCACAGCTGCCTCCCATTCTACTGAGAGACATGCCCTCTCCCCATTGCCCATCATTTACAGTTCCCTCCCTGGTGGTAAGATGATAAAGAATCCACCTGCAATGCAAGAGATCCAGGTTTGATCCCTGGCTTGGGGAGATCCCCTGGAGAAGGGAATGACTACCCACTCCAGTAATCTCGCTCGAAGAATTTCATGGAGAGAGGAGCCTAGCAAACTACAGTCCATGGAGTTGCAAAAAGTTGGACACAACTGAGCGACTAACACTTTCACTGCCCGCTGAGGGCTGAAAACATCTGCCTTGGGCAACATAACTTCATTTGCTTCTCCAGTCTCATCACTGCCCTAGTGATGGACACCAGATAGACAACATTCTGTAATCCTTATTTGTAGGTGACAGTATAGTAACAGTTGTTATTATTACCCACTTTTACATGGGAAGAATCTGAGACCCAGAAAAAGATTAGGCTGCTTGTCCTGGACCCTAACAAAAGGCTATAGCTTCCGTCCAAGAAGCTGACAACTCCTCTTTAGGATGGTTGGTCCTCTGAGCCCCTCTAGGTTTCCCACAGGACCTCTAGACTTAGCCGCACTAAGTTCCATGCAGTTCTACCCCGGCCCCCACCCAACAGCCTCACAAATGAACGGATGCCCATGAAGGAAACAGATCCTGCTCCAGCTGGGTCTCAGGAACCTGAGGATTAATTTCCCTGCAAGCCAGTTTGTTAGACACTGTGTTGGCAGATGAGGAGAGAAGCTATCAGTTCAATTCAGTTGCTCAGTCGTGTCCAACTCTTTGCAATCCCATGGACTGCAGCATGCCAGGCTTCCTGGTTCATCACCAACTCCCGGAGCCTGCTCAAACTCATGTCCATCGAGTCAGTCATGCCATCCAACCATCTCATGCTTTGTCGTCCCCTTCTCCTCCTGCCTGCAATCTTTCCCAGCATCAAGCTCTTTTCCAGTGAGTCAGTTCTTTGCATCAGGTGGCCAAAGAATTGGAGTTTCAGCTTTCAGCATCAGTATCAGTCACCCAAGAGAAGCTGTAGAATCAGCCAAGTAAGCAGCCAATGGTGCTGAACTAAATGTGACCTTATATTTAATTGTGGACATTGTTTCTCAGCAGTTTCTCACTAGTCTGGGTTTGGGTAAAAGAATGGGACACTAAGGGGAGCGTGAGTGTCAAGGGGAGAGCCCGTTTACAAGGACACATGTCTGCTCTGCTCATGACTCCCACTTCTTTCTTTCTTAAGGGAACAGTAGTATCAAGGATTCAGTGATCTCCAGCACAGGAAAGTTGGGGAGATATAGCCAATCTCTTGGCTGTAACCCAGGGCAGCAGGCAAATGACAAGGGGACAAGGCCTTGTCAGTTGCATGAAACATTTCCCCATCAGGCTGGAGACCCAGATGCAGAAGCACATCTCTAGCAGGGCTTAGGGGACAGTACTAGAGGCAGCAGCCTGGGCTGTACTCGGCAGAAGCTCACACACGATTTGAAAACTTTTCTCTGCTCTCTACTCAGGCCACCACCTTCGTAATTGGGGAGCCCTGTTGGTCCCCTCCACACTTTCTCAGTAAAGTACTTGGAGCACAATTTCAGAAAATGTGTGAGCCTAGAGAACAGTGGAGTTGGGGGTTCAGAGGGAGAATAAGAGAGTAGGGCTTCCATAGCTAGCTGGCACCAGTCAATCTGGCTGCTTCCCCGGTGCCTCTGTGGCAGCAAGGGTTGCCCGCCATGCAGGTCTCCCTCCAAGAAACAACTTGCCGTTCAGCTGTAGGGAGTGCAGTGAGATGACAGGTCCCACCTGTGGGAGCTTCAGGCCCCACTGCAGGTCAGAGGGCATGCTCCTCCTGGGGCGCCCCACCCAGTGACTGAGCTTGGAGGAGCACATGAAGGGATCCTCTAACGGGCAGTCTTGGCCCCAGAGTATGAAGCACCAGATGTATAACAATGATGCTTGTACACAAGGAAACTCAGAAGAGTGAGAGATTAACTCAGCTCAGAAGGACTCTGGAGGACTTCTTAACAGGCAGTATTGGTGTTCAGCCTAGGATGGTAGGAAGGGTGAGGTATTATAAGCAGAAAGAGGGGCAGAGATCCAGGGTCAGCAAAATTCAGGAGGATTCAAGGCACAGTGACCAGCTGAAGCATGGAGTATATGGTGTTTCAAAGCTAAGGTTATAGTGATGGATATAGTTAAATTATGGAAAATTTCAAATGCTAATGTATTTGGATTTTATTCTGTTGATACTAGGGAGTCATGAAGAGATGCCACCATAAGAGTGACCTGATCAGATCAGAATTTTAGAACTATAGGTTCTTCAGTTCAGTCGCTCAGTCATGTCTGACTCTTTGTGACCCCATGAATCACAGCACGCCAGGCCTCCCTGTCCATCACCAACTGCCGGAGTTTACTCAAACTCATGTCCATCGAGTCGGTGATGCCATCCAGCCATCTCATCTTCTATCGTCCCCTTCTCCACCTGCCCCCAATCCCTCCCACCCCCAATCCCTCCCAGCATCAGGGTCTTTTCCAATGAGTCAACTCTTCGCATGAGGTGGCCAAGTGCTGGAGTTTCAGCTTCATCATCAATCCTTCCAATGATAGGTTCTTGACAGGACAAAAACGCAGAGCTTGGAGGTGGGTAGAACAGTTAAAGCCTGTTCTAACAGTGAAAGTGAGAATTATAAGGACCTGACTATGTCAGAGGAGTGACTGCGGCAAAGAAGGCTAAGAATGGAGATTTATTGTAGAAGAGAATGAGGAGATGCAAAGAAGATGTTGGGGTCATGAGTCTGAATCTTCTACCAAGTAACCTTAGCATGGGGTTGAGTCAGAGAGAAAGAGTACAGGTGTCTCTAATAGCCTGAGGCTGAGCTAGAAGCAGTTCTAGAGTTTAGGAGAATGGTAGGAATAAAGATACTATTCTGGAAGTCATTTCTACTGTCATCTTCCCGTTTCTGGTCCAGGTGCCAAAAAGAGAGAGTGAAAAGAGAAGAGAATTAAAGACCGAATCTTGAGAGGGCCTCCATTTATGGAAGCATGAGAACTGAGAATGATTGAGATGACATCCTCAGAGTGTGACGGGGCAGATCTGCAAAGAGCTCCAAGCAGAAGGTGATGGTCAACAGCGTCAGGGTTGGTGAGAGAGATCATGTCACTGAGGATAGGGATCTGGACCACCGAGAGCCTGTCAAGTGAACACTAGGGTGGGCACGGGACCTTCAAGAGAGTACTTACAGCAGAGAGCTGTGGGCAGAGGACGGTCTTAATCTAAACATAAAACTTTTAAAACTTTTTATTTGAAAATAATTTCAAATGTGTGGAAATGTTGCAAGAACATAAATTGAACATAGAATGTCTCTTTACTTTTTACTCAGTTTCTCCTACTGTTAACATTTTACCCATTTGTTTCATCATCTGCTCTCACGCTTTCTCTCTTTTATATATATATGTATTACATATATGTAAATTTTATGTTTACATGGAGATATATGCACATATGTGTAATATATTTTTCTGAGTCTTTTGAGAGTAAATACATACATATGAAAGTGAAAGTGAAAGTAAAAGTACCTCAGTTGTGTCTGTTTGTGACCCCATGGATGCAAGAGCCCCCTGCCTGCTGGGTTCCACTGTCCATGGAATTCTCCAGGCCAGAATACTGGAGTGGGTTGCCATGCCCTCCTCCCAGGGATCTTCCCCACTCAGGGATCAAACCCACGTCTCCTACATCTCTTGCATTGAAGGTGAATTTTTTATCACTGAGCCACTGGAGAAGCCCAAATACATATATATATCACAGCCTTTTACCTCTAAATATATTAGTGTATATTTACTCAGCGTGTGAGATGAGTGCAATTGTGCAGTAATTTGAGCATTCTTTGGGATTGCCTTTCTTTGGGATTGGAATGAAAACTGACCTTTTCCAGTCCTGTGGCCACTGCTCAGTTTTCCAAATTTGCTGGCATATTGAGTGCAGCACTTTCACAGCATCATCTTTCAGGATTTGAAATAGCTCAACTGGAATTCCATCACCTCCACTAGCTTTGTTTGTAGTGATGCTTTCTAAGGACCACTTGACTTCACATTCCAGGATGTCTGGCTCTAGGTGAGTGATCACACTATTGTGATTATCTGGGTCGTGGAGATCTTTTTTGTACAGTTCTTCTGTGTATTCTTGCCACCTCTTCTTAATATCTTCTGTTTCTGTTAGGTCCATATCATTTCTGTCCTTTATTGAACCCATCTTTGCATGAAATGTTCCCTTGGTAGCTCTAATTTTCTTGAAGAGATCTCTCATCTTTCCCATTCTGTTGTTTTCCTCTATTTCTTTGCATTGATTGCTGAGGAAGGCTTTCTCATCTCTCCTTGCTGTTCTTTGGAACTCTTCATTCAAATGGGAATATCTTTCCTTTTCTCCTTTGCTTTTCGCTTCTCTTCTTTTCACAGCTATTTGTAAGGCCTCCTCAGACAGCCATTTTGCTCTTTTGCATTTCTTTTCCATGGGGATGGTCTTGATCCCTGTCTCCTGTACAATGTCATGAACCTCCGTCCATAGTTCATCAGGCAATCTGTCTATCAGATCTAGTCCCTTAAATCTATTTCTCACTTCCACTGTATAATCATAAGAGATTTGATTTAGGTCATACCTGAATGGACTAGTGGTTTTCCCTACTTTCTTCAATTTAAGTCTGAATTTGGCAATAAGAAGTTCATGATCTGAGCCACAGTCAGCTCCCGGTCTTATTTTTGCTGACTGTATAGAGCTTCTCCATCTTTGGCTGCAAAGAATATAATCAATCTGATTTTGGTGTTGACCATCTGGTGATGTCCATGTATAGAGTCTTCTCTTGTGTTGTTGGAAGAAGGTGTTTGCTATGACCATTGTGTTCTCTTGGCAAAACTCTATTAGCCTTTGCCCTGCTTCATTCCATACTCCAGGACCAAATTTGCCTGTTACTCCAGGTGTTTCCTGACTTCCTACTTTTGCATTCCAGTCCCCTATAATGAAAAGGACATCTTTTTTGGGTGTTAGTTCTAAAAGGTCTTGTAGATCTTCATAGAACCATTCAACTTTAGCAAATTTGGAAAACTTAACAGTGGCCACAGGACTGGAAAAGGTCAGTTTTCATTCCAACCCCAAAGAAAGGCAATCCCAAAGAATGCTCAAACTACCGCACAATTGCACTCATCTCACATGCTAATAAAGTAATGCTCAAAATTCTCCAAGCCAGGATTCAGCAATACGTGAACCGTGAACTTCCAGATGTTCAAGCTGGTTTTAGAAAAGGCAGAGGAACCAGAGATCAAATTGCCAACATCCACTGGATCATCAAAAAAGCAAGAGAGTTCCAGAAAAACATCTATTTCTGCTTTATTGACTATGCCAAAGCCTTTGACTGTGTGGATCACAATAAACTGGAAAATTCTGAAAGAGATGGGAATACCAGACCACCTGACCTGCCTCTTGAGAAACCTGTATGCAGGTCAGGAAGCAACAGTTAGAAATGGACACGGAACAATAGACTGGTTCCAAATAGGAAAAGGAGTACATCAAGGCTGTACATTGTCACCCTGCTTATTTAACTTATATGCAGAGTACATCATGAGAAACACTGGGCTGGAAGAAGCACAAGCTGGAATCAAGATTGCTGGGAGAAATATCAATAACCTCAGGTAGGCAGATGACACCACCCTTACGGCAGAATGTGAAGAGGAACTAAAAAGCCTCTTGATGAAAGTGAAAGAGGAGAGTGAAAAAGTTGGCTTAAAGCTCAACATTAAGAAAACTAAGATCATGGCATCTGGTTCCATCACTTCATGGGAAATAGATGGGGAAACAGTGGAAACAGTGGCAGACTTTATTTTGGGGGGCTCCAAAATCACTGCAGATGGTGATTGCAGCCATGAAATTAAAAGATGCTTACTCCTTGGAAGAAAAGTTATGACCAACCTAGATAGCATATTAAAAAGCAGAGACATTACTTTGCCAACAAAGGTCCATCTAGTCAAGGCTATGGTTTTTCCAGTGGTCAAGTATGGATGTGAGAGTTGGATTGTGAAGAAAGCTGAGTGCCCAAGAATTGATGTTTTTGAACTGTGGTGTTGGAGAAGACTCTTGAGAGTCCCTTGGACTGCAAGGAGATCCAACCAGTCCATCCAGTCCCAGGACATCAGTCCTGGGTGTTCATTGGAGGGACTGATGCTGAAGCTGAAACTCCAATACTTTGACCACCTCAGGTGAAGAATTGACTCATTGGAAAAGACCCTGATGCTGGGAGGGATTGGGGGCAGGAGGAGAAGGGGACAACAGAGGATGAGATGGCTGGATGGCATCACCGGCTCGATGGACATGACTTTGAGTACACTCCAGGAGTTGGTGATGGATAGGGAGGCCTTGCGTGCTACAATTCATGGGGTCACAAAGAGTCAGACACAACTGAGTGACTGAACTGAACTGAACTGATATTTACTGAGAATAGAAAGTTTCTCTTACATAACCATAGTATATTATCAACTTCAGTAAATTTAACATCGATACAATTCTTTCTCCAATTGACCCAAAAATGTCCTTCCTCCCCCTACCAAACTGGGTGGGTGTATAAGCTGTCCTTTGTTCTTCGGTTCTCAGGGGCTGTGGCCCCAGGGTTGAGGTGAGGTCTAGGTACAAGGGAATGGTTTCCTCCATTAGCACCCACTTAAGCCTCACGTCAGTTGCCAATGGCCATAGCTCCCAAGGACAAGGCAGGATGCAGGTCTACCTAGGAGATTGAGTACAGGTCAAAGAGCAGACTTGTGTAGATGTCAGTCAGGCTAACTTCCACGTGAGCTAAGCTCTTGGCCTGTGTATTAGAAGAATTCCTTGTTATTATCTTTCTCAGTTTTACACAAGAGAAAACATTTGTGAGTCTTCTAAGGCTTATTCAGCAGAGTAAACAGTACCTGACATTGGCTCTATATTCTCTCTGGGCCAAGGAGTCGTTTTTGAGCCTGTGTTAATACATCTATGTCAATGAAAATGAATCGTTCATGGAATCCAACGCCATCTCAAGGACTTTATTACTTGCTTAAATGAGATTCCACTGAAGCTTTTTTGGGGTGATGGTATGTTTCCCTTCATGTTCCCACAGTCTCTGGCCCAAGAGGGATGCATACGGTTTTCATCCTTTTTGAGGCTGTTTATTTCCTGAATTGGCTATTTCTAACTCTGAGACAGAACCCACCTGGTGCTAAATCAACTATAAACACAAAATCAGTCTGAGAAGGAGGCACTTAAAGGGGAGTTTCTGACCAGGAGACTTTTACTAGGGTTATTTGGCAACACAAAAGTTTGTTCTCCTTAATAATTGTCTTCGTGGATCTTGGTAATTCCCATAATTCCACTCCGGTGTTCATCTTTTTACCAGATGAAAATTACACAGCCACTTTGTGTTTCCTATTTTGTGTTGGTTGCCAGAAATCCCAGAACTACATCCAATATTCAATTACAACAAATATATCAGCATAGATTTTTCTTATATTTATATCTCCATTTACCATATATGTGTTATGGTTTATGTTTCGTAAATATATATATGTATGTATAAATAGTAAATGGAGAATGTGTATGATACATACACATAGCATTTACTATTTTTCTGTGGGTTTCTATGTACAACTATCTATTTACTATGTTTTATTGTATGTATGTCTTTAACATTAAACATCCTAAAATCATTTTTGGGAGCAGACAGGCCATGACTCATGAATATACAGTCCCTCACAGGATACTTGTTTCCTTCTGGCCGCTTATTCTACCCATTCCAAGTATAAAAGCAAGTCCAAGACATTTTCTCTTGAGCCTGTTAACTACCCTCTCTCTGTTCCCATTATAAATGGCCTTGCTACAGAAGGCAATCTGGTTTGGGGTAGGAGTTCTTAGTTAAAATAGAAAACTCTCTCATTGGATTACATCCTGAGTTCTTGTGTTTATTCAGTTTCTTCGGGGAATTCAAGTCTGATGCCGACAAAAACCAAAGCGAACGCTGGTGCAGAGGGGTACCGCCTTCCCAAGCTGACTTTCGCAGGAGAGAAAGCCTTGCCCTAGGGAGACCTGTGCTCCCCCCAGCCATGGCAGAAGAAGAGGGGAGGGTCAGAGGACGGAGCTTCCTCACAGGTGATCTCGGAAACGATGCGGACTCCTACTTGATTATCCACTCAGGCCTAAAGAGTGGGACCAAGAAGCAAGGGACAGGTGGGTCTGTGAGGAATTTTCAAGGCACTTCTCCCTGTGACACGGGAAATATCCCAAAGCACAGAAGATGCTTTTTCTCACAGTTGATTCTAGAGCCAAGTCTATACTGGCTTCCTATTAAACACATATTTCTAGGAGGAACCAGAAAGGCTATAGAATAAATACATAGGTGAAGTCATTTTTGCCTTTTCTCCACCATAGAAAAATATTGGGTTAGCCAAAAAGTTAATTTGGGTTTTTCTCAATAGTAAAATAACCGACACTTGTACAAACTATCCAAGAGCCAGACACTGTTCCAAGCACTTGTGAGCACACACACACACATCATCATAATCATCTACATTGTCATCCATGAAATAGATATATTATCATCATCCCCACTTTACAAAGGAGGAAACTGAGGCTCAGAGAGGGACACCACTTGCTCAAGGTCATGCATCTAGTAAGATGGCAGAGGGGGCTCTTGTACTCCAGAAGTCTGGCTTCTGAGTTTATATTTCCTACCGTCTACTCTACTCATCTAGTGGCCCCATATAAGCCATAGGGAGCAGACCCCCTGGGCCCAAGTAGGCTATAATATTGGTCTCAAGGCCCTGAAAAGTCCAGAGAAGATTTGTTCAGTTGGACTGTGTCAACTTATTTTTATCCATGAGCCAGAGATAATATAAAGTGTGCCAACTTAGAGTCTATATCTCTTCTGAAGAATTTCAGAAATATAACTCTTCAACTTCTAGAAGAAAGCAAGAATTTAGCTCACTCACCCATCCATGTTCACCACGTGTAATGCACTTTGCTGGGTTCTAGAGAGATGATGACTCAGCCTCAGTGGTCCCTACGCGGTGAGAAAAATGGTCCCTGTTAGTCCCAGATATGATATAATGGGGAATGATATAATATATGATATGATATGATGGAAGGATGCATCACCAGGTGAGGGAAGGCCTGAGGTGGGGAGACCATCCTGCCCTTAACCTGCTGTGTAACCTCATGTTAGCCCTCTGGACCTCGGTTTCCATGACTGCAAAGTGAAGGGGTGGTTCAGGATACTATCTGAAGAGTGCTTCTAGCTGTGAAGTTTGATTCTAGCGGTGGAAGCTGTTAATGCTATAAAACATTTACATCTTCTGTACCAGTCATTGAACAGGCTCTGTCCATACATCTCTTATTTTTCAAACAGGCATGAAAGACAAAATGCAGCAAACAGTGAAGATGATTCTACTCAGCTATTGCAACAGGAAGAACATTCATTAATGAGGAAGGTACGAAAGAAAAGGAAGGATCCTGAGGTTTTATGGAGGCAGGAAGACAAGGGAGTCATCACCAAGTCTTTTGGGAGTCCGATGAAAGAATTACCTTGGAATATTCCATGGCAGACAGACTGGTCTTCTGTAGTTACCCATTTCCAGAACAAACAGGGTGAGGCTTTCCTTAGTTGTTGCTGTTTTCCAGAAACATAGAGCTTATATATTGTCACAGGGGACACATACTTCTGTGATGCACAAATGTATAACCCCATTGTACCTAAAACCACAAAATAAACATGGAAAATCTTCCTAAAGTATCTATTTTTACTTAAAATTGTAGGGGCAGTATCAATATTTTATATAAAATGAACACCTTAAAAAAGAATGAAAATACTTACAATTTTAAAGTTTAAATCTTAAAGAGATTTTATCCTTAAAGTAGGGCCCCTTCTCTCTCTCTCAGCCATTGGTGTACCTCTATGAAAAAGTTTGAGAAGCACTGGTTGTTTATTCTCTGACTAAATTATCAACAACAGCTCTTTGGTCATACATGTATTTTTTTTATCAGTGCTTTGTGCGGGTGATCATGTTATCTTTTATGTAATGTTTTATTTCTTCATCTGCCTCTATAACTTTTTTCCTAACCTCATTATTTTTTTAATGATGTTTTATTCTGGAATATTACAGAAATGTTGCAAGAATAGTACGGAGAACTCCTGTATACTCTTTACCTCCATTTCTGCTAATGTTACCATTTTACATAACCATGGGATTAGGTTGGCCAAAAGGTCCATTCGGGTTTTTCCATCTCGGCTTGTGTAAAACCCAAATGAACTTTTCAGCCAACCCAATACACTGGTTAAAACTAATACAATTAACATTGGCCATTACTTAGGTAAACTACAGACTTGATTTAAATTCTACCAGTTTTTCCACTAATGTCACTGTTCTCGTATCTAATTCCACGTTGCACTTCACATAAATGCCTTTTGATTGACTGAAAGAATCTTTCATGCAGCCTACTAGGTGCCAGTGGGCTTCCCCGGTGACTCAGATGGTGAAGAATGTGCCTGCGATGCAGGAGACCCGGGTTTGATCCCCGGGTCTGGAAGATCCCCTGGAGAAGGAAATGGCAGCCCACACCAGTGTTCTTCCCTGGAGAATCCCATGGACAGAGGAGCCTGGCGGGCCACAGTCCATGGGGTTGCAAAGAGCTGGACACGACTGAGCAACTAACACACACACACAAGTGCCCGGCACCACCCTGCGTCTTGAGAACCAGCGAAACCAACAGTCCTGGGTTTATAGCATACAAAGGACACTCACCATGGGGAAAGCAGCCCCTGGCGGTTCTGTGTTACACAGACCTGAGGAACCTTAACTATCAAAGACTATATGTATGGATCAGAAACCATCTGCAAATAGGTGTGCCAGCTCTGGTACACACCCATGGGTCTTCACCTAGAAGGCCCGTGGTGCTGACAGCACTGGGGTTCCCCCAGGTCCTACCCCCCAACTCCAGGCAGCATTTCTGAGCCAAAATGTGACCCCCATTGGTCTCTGCATTGGGCAGCCCCCTTGGAGCCCAGTGCTGAAAAGTTAGCACCTTTGAAATCAGATAAAGAACATCAAGCCACAGCTGTGTTTGTTTTATAAATTAAAGGGTGAATCATTGAAATGATTGTTTTCCTGAAAATAAAGAGATTAAACAAGTCTCCCTTCTCCCCTGCAGCCTCCCTCTTCTTTTTCCAATTTGTCTGCAAAGGACTCCAACTTCGTGTTAAAGAGCAAAGAATTATCTCTGTTTCAATGTTAAGGAATGGACTGGCTCCATAACAATTATAATCGCTTATCTGAATCCGCCTGGAGGCAAGGGGCCCACTGGAGCTGAATTCTTTTCAGCATTAACTGCCATTCAGATGGATACAGGAGAATAGTTGAGTTTTTCCTTTAACGATAGGGGGCCTCAAGGTGATTCTCTAACTTCCCTGTTTAGTATTGCTTTTCCCCTAATTTCTCTTCTGTAGGAGGTTTGGTACATTTTGGGGATTTAAGATTTTCATACAGAAAAGGAGAAAGCATGTAAAAAGGGCTTAGAAAATCACCTAACACTCAGTAAGTGCTCGATAAATGTTACTGTTACTATAAGGGCTTCCCAAGTGGCTAAGTGGCAAGCAATCCAACTGCCAAAGCAGGAGATGTGGCTTCAGTCCCTGGGTTGGGACGATCCCCTGGAGAAGGAAACGGAAACTCGCTCCAGTATTCTTGCCTGGGAAATCCCATGGACAGACGAGCCTGACGGGCTACAGTCCATGCGACTGCAAAAAGTCAGACATGACTTAGCAACTGAACACACAGGCATTGCGACTCTATTGAAGAAGATCTATGAAAGACATTTGTACATAATGTGGAAGTCAGTGGGGAGCCTTCAGGGTTTTTCAGAATGATATGGTTGGATCAAGTAGGTGGTCCTTAAGGAGCTTAAAAACTAGTAAGGTCTTGGGATTTCCCTGATGGCTAAGACTGTGCTCTCAATGCAGGAGTCCTGGGTTCGATCTCTGGTTCAGTTCAGTAGCCCAGTTGTGTCCAACCCTTTGCGACCGCATGGACTGCAGCATGCCAGGCCTCCCTGTCCAATACCAACTCCCGGAGTTTACTCAAACTCATGTCCATCAAGTTGGTGATGCCATCCAACCATCTCATCCTCTTTCGTCCCCTTCTCCTCCCACCTTCAATCTTTCCCAGCATCAGGGTATTTTCAAATGAGTCAGTTCTTTGCATCAGGTGCCAAAGTATTAGAGTTTCAGCTTCAGCATCAGTCCTTCCAATGAATATTCAGGACTGATTTCCTTTAGGTTTGACTGATTGGATCTCTTTGCTGTCCAAGGGACTCTCAAGAGTCTTCTCCAACATCACAGTTTGAAAGCATCAATTCTTTGGTGCTCAGCTTTCTTTATAGTCCAACTCTCACATCCATACATGACTACTGGAAAAACCATAGCTTTGACTAGCCGGACCTTTGTTGGCAAAGTAATGTCCCTGCTTTTTAATATACTTCTAGGTTGGTCATAACTTTTCTTCCAAGGAGCAAGCATCTTTTAATTTCATGGCTGCAGTCACCATCTGCAGTGATTTTGGAGGCCAAAAAAATAAACTTGCCCCATCTATTTGCCATGAAGTGATGGGACCAGATGCCATGATCTTAGTTTTCTGAATGTTGAGCTTTAAGCCAACTTTTTCACTCTCCTCTTTCACTTTCATCAAGAGGCTCTTTAGTTCTTCTTCACTTTCTGCCATAAGGGTGGTGTCATCTGCATATCTGAGGTTATTGATATTTCTCCCGGCAATCTTGATTCCAGCTTGTGATTCATCCAGTCCAGCATTTTTCATAATGTACTCTGCATGTAAGTTAAATAAGCAGGGTGACAAGGTACAGCCTTGACATACTCGTTTCCCAATTTGGAACCAGTCTGTTGTTCCATGTCCAGTTCTAACTGCTGCTTCTTGACCTGCATACAGATTTCTCAGGAGGCAGGTCAGGTGGTCTGGTACTCCCATATCTTTAAGAATTTTCCACAGTTTGTTGTGATAAACACTGTCAAAGGTTTTGACATAGTCAATAAAGCGGAAATAGATGTTTCCCTGGAACTCTCTTGCTTTTCCAATGATCCAACAGATGTTGGCAACTTGATCTCTGGTTCCTCTGCCTTTTCTAAATCCAGTTTGGATACCTGGAAGTTCACGGTTCATGTATTGCTGAAGCCTGGCTTGGAGAATTTTGAGCATTACTTTGCTAACCTGTGAGTTGAGTGCAATTGTGCAATAGTTTGAGCATTCTTTGGCACTGCCTTTCTTTGGGATTGGAATGAAAACTGACCTTTTCCAGTCCTGTGGCCACTGCTCAGTTTTCCAAATTTGCTGATACATTGAGTGCAGCACTTTCACAGCATCATTTTTTAGGATTTGAAATAGCTCAACTGGAATTCCATCACCTCCACTTTGTTTGTAGTGATGCTTTCTAAGGCCCACCTGACTTCACATTCCAGGATATCTGGCCCTAGTTGAGAGATCACACAGTCGTGATTATCTGGGTTATGAAGATCTTTTTAGTATAGTTCTTCTGTGTATTCTTACTACCTCTTCTTAATATCTTCTGCTTCTGTTAGGTCCATACCATTTCTGTCCTTTATTGTGCCCATCTTTGCATGAAAATTTCCCTTGGTATCTCTTATTTTCTTGAAGAGACCTCTAGTCTTTACCATTCTATTGTTTTCCTCTATTTTTTTGCATTGATCACTGAGGAAGGCTTTCTTATCTCTGGTAGGGAACTGTTAAAAAATCCCGCATGCTGCAACTCAGACCTGGTGAAGGCAAATAAATAAAGATTAAAAAAAAAAAAAAAAAAACTAGTAAGATCTAAATCACACATACATAACAAGACATAAAGCAGTGAATATAGTAAATATCTAATAATTATGCATTCATTTCACCTGCGTGATGTCATTTTAGCCTCATATCAAGCCTATCCAATGGCCATTATTTTATCCCCAATTTACAGATGGAGAAATGGAGGTTATAAAACTAGAAACAGCAGAACTCTGAGCCCAGGTGGTCTCCACAGTTTCCTTTCTCCCGGAGAGGTGTGGTGAGAGTCCTCCCTCTCCATCCACTCTCCACACAGCTCCCTCACAGCAGCATCTGTTGGTGTCTCTCTTCCCTCCAGACTGGAAGCAATTTAAAAGTAGAGTCTATGGAGTCCCATTTCACCTCGAGGTGCTAGCACAGAGCCTGCCTCATGTGGATATTCAATAACAAACATGTTGAATAAACAAAGGGATGTGAATCCCGGGCATCTCTGCCTAAGGACTCCTTGTGTCCTTGTTCTGTTGACTCATCTCATGCTTCTGGCCTCACTTCTAGGACAACAGACTCTGTGGCCTATTTTACCAAAACGTCATGGACAATTAGCAATGGGAACTCTAAAATGTTCAGAGAATGCAAAAACACAGCCAGGGTAACTAATTGTGGTCAGTTCCTCGACCTCTGTCATGAAAGAAGATCCTTAATTTTTTTAAAACAAGAAAATAAAGAGCCTTCTCCTTCAAGGAAGCATGGAGGTTCTACCCCAAGAGTAAAGGCTGATGTGGCCTGGGAGATGAAGTCTGAGAGTCAACTTTAGGCCTGGAGGTCAGTCTACAAAGACAATGTGCTGTGAGGGTCATTCTTGTGCCCAGGTGAGACTTAGAGAATTGGGGTAGACCTCACCCACAGCCGCTCTTCCCCAAAACAAGACGTCACACTTAACATTTAAAAAAAAAAAAAAAGAATAAACAACCACACATCTGGTAGGGTAGGCAGTGAATAGACGAAAATGAACTCTCCCAGCCAACACTGACAAAATGGACTCTTCCAGTCAACGTTAGAAATTCTTATGGGAAGATCTCAGACTAAGTTCAATTTCTGGAGCCCCTTCCAGGCCTCCGACTGACCCACCAAAACATCCCTAGGGAGAAATCACAGGAGCAAAATGACAGACTGACAGAGGAAGGCCACTTTGCATGGATAAATAGCAACAAAGCCCTACATTTTAAAGGTACATTATTCAAGACTTCCCTGGTGGACCAGTGGTTAAGGCTCCACGCTGCCAGCACAGGGGACATGGGTTAGATCCCCAGTCAGGGAACTAAGATCCCACATGCCCTGTGGTGCCACCAAAAGATAAAATAAATAAATAAATTTGGAAAAAGGAATATAAATTTGATATTATAGATTATATGATTGTACACCTGAGATATGCAAGAGAAATAAATGGAAAAGCAAGAAGCATGGAAACTCTATGGGAACAACAAGAAGCACTCCTGAAGGACAAAAGAAGGCATCAGTAAATGGAAAGGCATAATATGCAGGACAGGAAGACTAAACATCAAAAATGTAAATTCTTCAAATTCCCTCTGTAATATGAGGCCAATAAAAATACCAAGAGGACTTTAAAAAAATACAATACTCAACGTGCTCAAAGTGAAAAACCAAGCAACCCCTAGAAAAGGCACAAAAACCAGTCTGAGCCAGACCAGACTTCCTAGGGAGGAGGCGGCCCGAGGTGCCAGCAGCTGGGTGGGAGCCTGATGGTCCCCCTTCCTTTCCTTCCACAACACTTGATCCCCTCCCTGGGGCCTATAGGCTTCCCTGGAGGCACAGACGGTAAAGAATCTACCTGCAATAGAAGAGACCCAGGTTCTGTCCCTGGGTTGGGAAGATCCCCTGGAGAAGGGAATAGCTGCCTACTCCACTGTTCTTGCATGGAGAATTCCATAGACACAGGGGCCAGGCGGGCTACAGTCCATGGGGTCACAAAGAGTCGGACATGAATGACTACCAGTGGTGCCTGTGTTTATTTAATGATGCAGAACTTTCCGTTCCCTAAAATTCAGCTCCAGAGGGGCTACTTCTGCTGCCACAGGTGTGTGCAGGTTGAGCCACTCTAGCTACTGGGATGCCTCAGGTGGGATTCAGAACAAGAGCAGGTGCCTCTCTGAGTCAGGAGACTGGGTGGGCAGCCGAGGCTGAGGCGTCCCTAAGGTGCCGCATCCTGGGGGACAGCCCCCTCTTTAGCTTACCTGAAGGAACCGTGAGTCTGATTTTAGCTGAGCAGTGGATAGTTGTTTGCTTCTCAGCTTGTTTTGTGATAACATTTTCCCCCCAATTTTAGCTGTATGGAAATATAATTGAAAAATAAAATAGGAAGATATTTAAAGTGTACATTGTGGAGGGTTTGATAGGCATATAAATGGTGAAAGGATCGTCCCGACCTAGTTAGTGAACACATCCATCACCTCACCCTCACATAGTCATCTTGTTTGTAGTTGCTCAGTCACACTGTCTGCGATCCAAGGACTGTAGCCCACCAGACTCCTCTGTCCTTAGGGTTTCTCCAGGCAAGTATATTGGAGTGGGTTGCCATGCCCTCCTCCAGGGGATCCTCCCAATCCAGCGATCAAACCCAGGTTTCCCTCACTGTAGGCAGATTATTTACTGTCTGAGCCACCAGTGAACCCTACTATCTTAGCAAATTTCAATTATACAATAGTGTTCTCAACTCCAGTCACCAGGTTTTACAATACAGCCTCAGGCTAACTTTTTTTTAAGAAGCGAAAAATATCAAACATTCAAAAAAGTAGAGAAAATAATACAATCAACCCCCATATACTCCTCACCCAGATTCAACAATTATCAGGATTTTGCCACATTTGCTCTGTCCCTTTATTTTGTTTCCCTCTGTGCTAAAATGTTTTATTTAAAGCAAATCCAAGAGAACAAGTCCTTTTATCCTTCTGTGCTTCAATATGCATCTCTAAAAGAAAAGAAAGCTGTTTCTGACACAACCACAACACTAATATCATGCCCCCCCAAATAAACAGTAATTATTTGGTATTCTCTAATACTAAGCCTCTCCTTGTGACTAGAAGAAATGAGACCTCAGATCAGAATCGGGGCTGAGGAAAAGCTGTCCCCTCGGCCCCCAGGCATGCTGTTTGTGGGAGAAGAACTACCAGGCACATGTGGATTCTCCAAGCCTCAATCCAGAGTCTTTGCCTTGGTTTCACAGGGTAGACACTTCCAAGGCAGGTGGGATGGCTCTCTTTAGATCAAGAAATTTTTTTTAATATTTTTTCTTTATTTATCTACTAATTTGGCTGTTGTGGCCTGCAGGTCTTAGTTGTGGCATGCAGAATCTTCCATCTCTGTTGCAGCATGCTAGATATTTAGTTGCAGGATCTGGTTCCCTGACCAGGGATCAAACCCAGGCCCCTTGCATTGGGAGCATGGAATTTTAGCCACTGGACCATCGGAGAAGTCCCTAGATCAGGATTTTTGCCCCAAGACCTGGCCTCACCCTTGAAGCACTGTGTTTGTTCCTCAGAGCAGTTGCTGCCCTGAACTAATGTTAGGCCTAGTTCCCCACTTCTTTCAAAGGAGTTGCTCTTGGGTCTTGGATCCCTTTCTATACTGAATCCCCAGCTGACCAGCTGGTGAGTGAACAAATTAATTAACCTATCAACCTCCAGAGGAGGCCCTGCAAAGATAGACAGGGTAGGCATGAAGGCCCCACCCTAGGAAAGGGGATAAGGGGATGCATTTATCCATCCATCCATCCACCACCCAAATATTCACTGAGGGCCAATGAAGACCAGGTACTGTTCTAGTTACTAGAACACTACAGTGAACCAAACAGACAAAATCTGTCTACATAGAGGTTACATTCCAATGGAGGATACACACAATAAATGGGTAACTGAGTAAGACTCGAATAAAAGGATCCAAACAATGCACTGCATAAAATGTGGGTTACTGTGGAATTAATGAAGCAGAGACAAACCTGCTATGGAGGACAGGAACCAATTCCCACATGCTTTGTCCAGGTCGGGTTAGAGCAAGATGGGAGTGTGAGTAAAAGGCCTGACTGAATATTAAATAGCATAAAGTGAAAATACTGAGGGAAAAAATAATAAAGCAAGGCAGAAGGATATAAAATGTCAGAGGAGGTTAACATTTTAAATAGATTAATTTGCACAGTAAGTAGAATGCCTCACCAAGAACTTAACCGGAGGATGGGAGCTACCTCCCCACTGAAAAATATAGAGAAACCCAGAAACCCTGAGGAGTCGGAAGAGGAAATGGAGGGTCTCTGAAAAACCTGCAGCAAAGAGAGTTAGGATTTCAGTTTCTAAGGGACCAGAAACTGATCCTCCAGCCATTGATGCTGTCCTTTCTGGCATCCTTTCAGAGTCAGGGCCTTCCCTGGTGGATCACTTGGTAAAGACGCTGCCTGCAGTGCAGGAGACCTGCACTGGGTAGATCTCTGGGTAGAGAAGATCCCCTGGAGAAGGGAATGGCAACCCACTCCTGTATTCTTACCTGGAGAATTCCACGGACAGAGGTGGGCAACTGTCCCTGGGGTCACAAAGAGTCAAACACGACTGAGTGACTAATACTTTTTTTAAAGACAGAAGGAAGGCGACACTCCAGGCAGGTGGAACAAGACCGGAGATGGTTTAGAAGTGAGAGAAAGCAATGTGTTTTCGGAGGATATGCTTTCTGGACCAGGTCTTGAAGCAGGGGTTAAGCTAAGCCAGGGGAATGAAAAGTGTGAAAATCCAAGATCAGGAAGAACAATTTTCTCTTTGGAGAAAAGTCCTTGGATGCATCACAGGTTTGAGAAGTGTAAGAAAGCCTGGCCAGAGGACTGCTTCTAACAAGCTGGCTGTGGATGTATGAGGGCTGGCAGCAGGCGCTGGGGGCCACCCTGGCCCCTTTGTCTCTCCAAAGATGTGTGGGAGGCAGCGAGGGCCAGAGGTTTGCTCAGCTCCTGAGCATTCCTGTTTATTCTTTTTCCTTTAATGATACAATGAGCTCATGGTCCCCAGAGGTGCCAGGAATGAATTAGCCATTCAGCTCACTGCAGCAAAACCACGGAGCATGAGTGTCCTGCAGCAGGTAGGTCCCAGCTGTGTGTCTGAGGACAGCCAGGTGACACCACTACTCACACACACACACATACACACACGGTCTCTGCCTTCCAGGAACCAACAACCTACCCATTGGCTCTGCTGGCCAAGCAACGAGGGCGGGGCAGGGGTGGGGGTCGTGGCCACTGGGAGGGAGAGGGCAGCCAGGTTGGCTGTTCATGCTACCAGGGAACAAAATGTTCCACTCCTCTTTGGAGGAAAATAATCCAGGAGATTCATTTCCTCTTTCTTTTTTTAATCTTCTCGCTTCCTATGGCACAGCCGCAGACTCTCCGAGGAGAGATACTCTTAAATCACCTCTTCCTTTCCTACGGCTCAGCTCTGTCCACACTCCCTGCATGTATGTGAAACCCCCACCCTGACCCCCAGGAATCTTCATTCCTAGCCAGCTCTGCTGAATCTTGACCTGCTCTTATCTAGAGGGTCTCTTGAGCCCTCACCTTTCCACAACACCCTGTGGAAACCCACTCTGTAGTCCCTTTATTCTGAATTTTCCCCTCACTTTAACCCAAACCTGCTGACACTGGTCACCATCCTGCCACTCACTGCCTTGCCTCCTCCTGGGTCCCCAAGACAAAAGGGGAAGGAAGAGCAAGTCAAACCTTGCAGAGTGGTCACAGTCATTAGGTCCGTATCATCTGGTCACACCGCCTTCTCCAGGTCCCCGCCACTTCCTGGTTTACGTTTTCCCCTTAAGCATCCTCAGTGACCTCAACCTTCAGGTCAGTGACCTGTTCAGTACCCTGACCGCTCTCTTCTGTGCCCTCCTCCACCCTGTTGACCTTGTCCCATGGGATGGTGGCCACAGCCGGACCACATTTCACAGTCTGCCTCCCCTCAAGACCTGGAAAATGGTGCTGCCTTTTCAACCACAGCCTCCTCACCTGCTGACAATCCCACTGCCTCGCCCCTCCTGGACCAGGTCTTATCCTCACTGGGTCCTCTCATTCCTTGACCCTTTATAACTCACAGCCTAGCATCTCTCTCTTGTCTACATCTCAGCACGCACGCATGTCTGCACACACCTCTCTGGGCTCTACCAGGCCTTCTCTCCTAGTCTCCTTCCTCCCCACCAATAAACACTGCTGAACCCGAGGAAGAAATAATCTATGCATAACTATCTTCTCTTCCAAAAGGATACTAATATGTATTGTGCCCTGACTACTGCCTAGATACTATTTTGTTCCAAGATCTTCTTGTGGATTGTTTCACTTAATCCTCACAATAACCTATGAGGGTTATACACGTAATACTCCCATTTTTACAAAGAAGAAACTGCCAAGCGCAGAAAAGGAAATGAATTTGCCCAAGGTCATGCAGTTGGAGGTTTTATTTACTACCACCAGCCACCTCTAGCCACCATGGTGTTGTTTTACCTTAGTAAAATAGCAGTAGTCTTGTGCCTAGAGATTTCTTGTGACTCATTCAAATCTGTTGTGTGCTTCACACAGTGAAGGAATCAATAAGGATATGTTGCTATTGTTGTTATTAAGTCATTCAGTTGTGTCCGACTCTTTGTGAACCCATGGACTGCAGCCTGCCAGGCTCCTCTGTCCATTGGATTTTTTAGGCAAGAACACTGGAGTGGGTTGCCATTTCCTTCTCCAGGGGATCTTCCTGACCCAGGAATCAAATCCAGGTCTCCTGCTTTAACAGGCAGATTCTTTACCACTGAGCCACCCAGGGAAGCCCCTAAGGATATGTTGGAAGTATTTAAATTACAAAAATCTGATTTGTGCATTAAACTTTAGATCACTCAAGTTCATGAAATGACTTCCAAAAGTGGGATAGCTAAAAAGAGGGATGTTTGGATGAAAGGCATAAACATGCATATTGGGAAAAAATGTTTTTATTATAGTGGGATTATCAGACTGTAAAATGTTGATGACATTTTAATGTTCATTCAGACACAAATTTCCAAGCACTGATGCACGTAGATTCATTTAAAAACAAAATTAATGCTTGGAATAATCAGCTTTGCAAATATTATCAAAAATTTCTGAAACTCGATTCTTTATGTGATCCCAGGAAATGTGACATTTTCTGTATTTAAAAACTGACCCCTGGAACAAGATAGCCAGAGATTTTTTAAAAAAAGAAAAAAGAAAAGCCTCAGTTAACATAAGCATACAAATGCAGGCTTTGGTGCTGAGGCAAAGGATATCTGAGAACTGTTGGGATCTTGATTGGCTTGTGGTTTACCAGGCAGTCGTCATTCTCCCTGTCCTGGGGAACAATGGCATAGTGACATGCAGAAGCTCTATCATCACACTGAAAAAGACCCTCGACCACTATAAAAGAAACTTTGAGTTGGATACGTGTCTAGAATTCTGCCTTCTGTCTCCTCTCTCTCTAGTAATTTCTCCAACATCAAGGCAATTACTAGTATACAGCAGCTGCTCCCTTCCAGACAGGTAACCAGTGTGACCCAGCTCTCCGAATTGGTCAAAGGTAAAACCAAACACAAAACCAAAAGAAAACTAACAAAAAGACAGTTCAGGGGTAAACACAAGAAATAGGGGAATCTTTTCAGAAGTGGCTGAGGACCAGTGACTGCACAGAGTCAGAATAAGGCACATTAGAGTGTGTGCACCAGCAAATGAAGAGAAAGAACCACCTTCACAGCAGATGGAGAGTCAAACCCAAGTTCCAGAGATCACGGCAGTTGCAGCTCTGGCGAAACCTGTTACGCCCAGAGCAGTTTCACTTTTAAGAACAGATGTCTCTTAGGAGTCAAGTGTCTGAAGGCAATTAACTAATCCTAACTCAGTGGGCCACTCGAAGCATGTCTGCTTGGCAAGCAGCAAATGCTTCCCAAAAGGGTGATGGCAGAGTACAGCGGAAAAAAAACAAGCTAGAAACTGCGGAGGATGTGGGAAGACGGGCCTTCCCGTCCATTGCTGGGGAAGGTGGGCACCACGACATGTTTGGCAAGAATCAGGCAGTACCTATTAAAGCTTCAAAGGCACAAGCCCTTGGTACCAGCATTCCCACTCTGGGAGATCGAGCCTTCGGCAATGAAAGCACCCGATGGTAATATCATGTGTACAAGGCTACTGAGTGAGTGCTGTGTGCGCGGCCGACCAACTGGAAACAACCCGTCTCTCAGTATAGGACGGACTGGATGTGTGATGGGCCTCTGTTGGCTGCCAGCTCATCACCATCTGTCCCCTTCTTCCTCGCTGACAGAAATTCAATTTCCTTTAGGTATTCATTCTCCAGGAAAGGGGACCTGCAGGCCCAGCCCCAGGGGAAAACCCATAATAGTCCGAAGTGAAAGGGATTTGAGATCTATGGCTCCACTCTTGTCCCACCACTTCCAAGCCCCATGAGCTGTGTGTCTTCTAAGATTTCTGCCAACTTAAATGATTATAGATTTTGGAAATGCCAGCTCCTGTGTATATATGTTAAACAGGCCCACAGTCACACTTGCTCCTCAACCCCAGATGCAGCCCACCAGATGCTGACTAAGCCTATGGACCACTGGGCCCCTTCCTCATTAGAATCCAGTAAACCAGCACTTTACATTCTAAATAAAAAATGCTAACGGCTGTAGGACCAGCTGCTCTCTCTTCGGAAGGGATTTCTCTGCCTTCCAAGAGTTTTCATTACGAAGATATTCCATCCGTATCTATCACCTTTCCAGAGGGGAACATTTAAGATTTGCTTTCAGATCCCAGTCACCATCTCTGCACTTATGACCACAGCTGCTGATGTAATTTGAGGAGATATAAACACTTGCTGGCCTTTCTCCATTTATCCCCATTCTCCTCTCACTGTCCGTTTCCCCTCATACCCCTGTGATTTTTCCTTTTCTTGACATTAACTCTCTTGCTTCCACTGCCCCATGCTCCTTAGTTACCTCTGAACACTTGGTTTTTCTGAAATGCAGTTTTCCATTCTCTGTTCGTACAGAACTGATGGCTTCTTCTCCAATGAGCTAGGAATTAGCAAAATGTGCCCCCAAAGCTGCTGTTGCATTTTCTTTTCTCCAAACAGAGATGTCATTCTGGTGTGGTGTGTGTGTGTGTGTATACGTGTGTGTGCATACACATGAATGTATTTTTAAAGACCCGGGGCTGCATCACTTGAGGATAAGCTGGTATAATGAACTTGCAGAACCAAACTTGATCTATTTGGTTATAACAAAAAGTTGTTTTCTCCCAAGAGTAGCTTTGAGGCCTGGACAGAGGAACAACAGATAGGGGAACAAGCAGAGGTGACGGGATCCCAGCAGACCTGGGAGAAACACTGGAGGTGGCCAAGGTTAAAGAGAAGTGGGACATGTTGCCACTTGGCTGTTGGGATGCAGGATCTAGGACTCCTGCCCTCAGCCCCGCTTCTCCTGCCTGGCTTCACCGTCTCTCCAGAGTCCGAGGCCAATGACCCCCAAGGAAATGTCACAGAGAGTACCTAGGTGGTGGAGTCAGACAGACCTGGGCTTGAATTTTAACAGTGCCCCTTGTTATGGCCTTGGGAAAGTCACCTCTCTGAGCCCCAGAGGCTTATCTGTGAAGGGGGAGTGAAAATGAAAAAAAAAAAATTCATATGGAGACCCCTGCTCCGGGAGTTACAGGCTCGGCTGCACGGGCCTCAGAAAAAGGGTTTGTCAAAGACTAGGGGCAGCTTATTCTGCCCTCAAGGAGACAATTAGCCCCGTTAAAGGGAACACAAAGCCAGCCTTCCACAGTAGGTATTAATTGCAGCTCTACCGTAGGAACTGGCTGGTGAATCACTCTGCCCTTTGACAAGTTTGTTCTATTTTTGTCAGGCTCCAGCCTAACCCTCTGAGTCTAGGTCTGCATTTCTCCCTGGATGGACAGTTATTTCTTTTTTTAAGAAGGCATTTGTCATTTGGTATGCGCTTAAGCGAGAGAAAACAATTTGTCTCCATCCATTCACATTGCAGAAGGGGCCCAGCCTAGCCTCCCCCACACTGTGGCCTGAGGTTCCCTGAGGACTTCCATGGTGACCCGGAAGGGAGACTGGTGTCTCAACCCAGATGCTGCGCTGCTTGTGTGACCGCAGACAGGGCACTGACTCTCCGCTTAGGGCCTTGAGTGTTCACGTGAAATGAAGCATTGAAAGAGGAGCAGTCTGCAGTTTCTTCCATCACAGACCAACCTTGCCACATCCGGGCTCCTCCACTTCTCCATGAGATGACCGAGTCTGGGCTGCTTCCAGGGCCTCTGCCCTGCACCCCATTTCCTCCTTATTTGTGACTGTGTCTGGAGAGCTAGGTGATCATGTGTTTTAGAGAGAAAAGAACTCGCTCAACCACGCCTCCCATGGGTCGCGGGAGGCCAGGCCCACCGTGCTCCTGCCCGTTCCCTTATAAACACGGGGATCAAGTGGCAAGGGGGTCCTCATGCTCCACTGAAATTCACACAGACCTCGCTGCAGGCCGGTCTCAGAAAGTTAACAGCCTGTATCCTCTGTGAACACCTGATGCCAGCAGGGCTTGGAGCAGGAGGGGCAGGGGCAAACCTTGCTAGTACCCTCTCTCTCAGAGCCACAAAACTTACAGCAGCAGGACCGAGAAAAGATAAGCGCAATGTTTTCATGGATCACAGGGCAAGGGGGAGAAGACACGGCTCCTCCGTTGTGTGCTGACAGCTAAACTACCCTGTCCCACCATTCCTCAGCTGGTCCCACGACCCGGGCCTCTGTCCACGGCCCCCTTCCCTTCAATAGTCGGCATTGTTGGGGGAATCTCGTCCTTTTGTTTTTCCATCCATTTGTACCTCGGCTCATTTGTTTTCCATTCTTGGGAGCAATTCATCTGTTCCTGGGCCCCACAAGGTCTTTCTCCCCTTGATTCCTAGACAAGATGCTTGGACAGGTCCATTGTCTTAACAGTGACCGACTCGCGGCATTTAGTAAAAGTCGTGTTTTAAAAAGAAAACCCGATGGAGATTCCAGCTTCTATCCATGGTAACTTCTGGGCAGTTCGGTGCTGCCGCTGCGTGGCTCAGCCTTTGTCTTCTTGTCTTCATCTGGGCTTTGGTGTAGACCAAGTTCCACAGGGAAATCTGGGGAGAGTCCCATGATGCCAGGACAACGGGCAGAGCTCTTGTCTGTTCCTCGCTGCCATCCCACAGCATGGTAAAGGCATCGGAAAATTATTCCATATTGAGAATGAAGGGGAGAGGGTATGAGGTCTTCTCTCTGCTGCCCTTTGGACAGACAGCCCTCCGTGTCTGTTCAAGAGAAGTGGATCAGAGGACAAAGAGAAAAAGTCAGTGGGGTTCAGGGTGGTTTGGACCCAGTTTATACAAAGGAGAGGCAGAGGCTAAGGAGAGGTGTTGCAAAGACCTCGGCCCAGAGATCCCAGAGACAGCCCTCATTGTGCAGCGTTTTGTCAGGGCGCTAGCAGGTTTTGCCCTGGGTGCCCCAGAGAAATGACTGTTGCTGGGATGATTATGGGTGCAATTATCCCAGTTATTAATACTCCACTGACTGTGGGAGTGGAGGGAGTGTCCAGCCCCATCCATGGGCTCTTTTGCTTCAGGTTTCCATTGCCCCGCAGAGTAGGAGGCCTCTCCATGATCCACAGAACTGTTAAGATCACTAATAGCACCTCTTATCCCCAACAGAAAGTCTCACAGAATTACTGATAGAGGAAAGGATGCTGAAGAAGTGGCCATAGAGTCTTAAAGATTGGTTCTTCAGGAATAAAAGAAAAAAAAGGAATATAAGAAAGTTATAGCCCAATGGGGAAATTATTCTTTACCCAAGCCTCTGGTTTTCCAGGCGAAATAAGTTGCAGATAAGGAAAGCATTTCTAAGCCAAGCTCTTGGGTAGCAGAGAAAGGGTCAGACATGCTGCCCTCCACCTAAGGCTTGGGGTTCATGATGTGTGTGTGTAAGTGCACACACACGTGTAAACACACATGTGCACACACCTCGGTTCAGGTCCCAGGTCTCCATAGTGGTCAGGAGATGCCACCAGCCTCGCTGATGTGGGGGGAGGCCGTCTCGGGAAGGCAGCCAGCACAAAGTTGCCTCTGCAACATGGCGGAGACTCAGCACTCTTGGCAGAAACACCCAGCGCTGGCAGGAAATCTCAGCAGGGCGGCTTGTTTCCGCTCATCAAACACCAGTAGCTTTCACCGAGAGCAGCAGAAAATGGGAGAAATGTGTCTGATCGCATCCAGGCTGTGTGTCAGCACTTTTCAGAGGCAGAGTTAGTTGGGAGCCTAGCTTTGAAGAAGAGATTGTTACTCTCTTCTGTCCCACAGTATCAGCCAAGGAAACAGTTGGCAGGAACTTGCCGGAAACTCAGCTGCCCTCCGCCTACCTCTGGGCAAACTGAGAGGGTCAGTTATTGAGATACAGAAGGTAATGACAGCCTTCACTCTCGCCCTGCTCATCACGAAGCTTCCAGTTACTCGAAAGGAAGGACTGCCCAGGAACAAGTGACTCGGGTCTCTCCGGCACCTTCTCCATGACCATCCTCCACTCCAGCAGCTTCCTGACTGTTTCCCTCTTGTGGGTCACACCAAAGGCTGAGAAAGGAGCCCTTTCATCAGTAGGGCTTGCATGTGTGTGGCAGCTACCCACGGGAAAACTCAGTGAGACGATCTGAGAATTATCAGTGGATCAGGTTCCTGAGGATGCCCAAGCATCCCCCCAAAGGGAAGTGTTCCTGTAACCAAGGACCCACAGCTGCTCCCCTCACAAGAGTTCCCATGAATCTTCTCCTTGCACAATTTCCTGCTCAGACTAGGGAGGAGAGTGTCTGTGTGGAGGACAGGATTTGTGTGCCAGAGTTGGATTCACTCCTGGAGGCCCAGCTCATATATACAAGAGGATGTCTTTAGAGGGTATGATGCCCCACACTCTCCAGAATGCTGCCTTGAACTTTTTCTGAATGCTATCAGAACTTTTTTTTAAATTTTACTTATTTATTTTAATTGGAGGCTAATTACTTTACAATATTGTGGTGGTTTTTGCCACATATTGACATGAATCAGCCATGGGTGTACATGTGTCCCCCATCCCAAAACCCCCCGCCACCTCCCGCCCCATCCCATCCCTCTGGGTTGTCCCAGTGCTCTGTTTCACGCATCGAACTTGGACCGGTCATCTATTTCACATCTGGTAATATACATGTTTCAATGCTATTCTGTCAAATTATCCCACCCTCACCTTCTCCCACAGAGGCCAAAAGTCTGTTCTTTATATCTGTGTCTCTTTTGCTCTCTCATATATAAGGTTGTCGTTACCATCTTTCTAAATTCCATGTATATGTGTTAATATACTGTATTGGTGTTGAAAGTCAGAACTCCTAAGAAGAATGAGTTTAAAGAGATGACCAATCAGGGTGATCTCTGAAATACTCTGTTACACATCCTGAAGTGAAAAAGTGTTATCACACAAGGAGCATCGGGATAAGCAATTCACAGGCTTCCCCAGCAGTCCAGTGGTTGAGATTCTGCCTTCCACAGCAGGGGATTCCGTTTCAATCCCTGGAGAACTAAGGTCCCACCTGCCAAGGACCTTGAAATTAAAAAAAAAAAAAAAGACAAGCTATTCAAGATGGTGGTAGAGGATAATGCTCACCCTGTTTTATGACTTATTGTTTGTTTTCTTTTTTTTTTTTTTTTTTGAGGTAGAATATATACATTAAGGAGCTTCCTCAGTGGTTCAGTGGTAAAGAATCTGTCCGCCATGCAGGAGACACAGGTTCGATCCCTGGAAGATCCCCGGGAGGAGTGCATGGCAGACCACTCCAGTATTTTTGCCAGGAAAATCCCATGGAGGGAGGAGCCTGCAAGCTACAGTCCACAGGGAAGCATAGAGTCGGACATGCCTGAAGGGACTGAGCACATATACACATTAAAGTGCACAAATCTTAACTAGATAGGGATGGACTTTGTACAGATACACACAAACGTGTACCCCCACCCACATCAAGCTATAGAACTTCCCCAAGAGACTCCCTCAGGCCCTTCCCAGTTAACCTCAAGCTCCAATCCTTTGGCCACCTGATACGAAGAGCTGACTCCTTGAAAAAGACCCTCATGCCGGTGAAGATTGAGAGCAGGAGGAGAAAGGGGACGACAGAGGATGAGATGGTTGGAGGGCATCACCGACTCAATGGACCTGAGTCTGAGCAAACTCTGGGAGATGGTGAAGGACAGGAACGCCTGGTGCGCTGCCGCCCATGGCGTCGCCAAGAGTCGGACAGCACGGAGCGGCTGAACAAGCAGGGGAACTCCGTGTCTGCCTTCTGCCTCCATAGGTGGCGCTGCCAATCCACCCCACAGAAGTGGACTCAGGCCACACTCTTTTTCATCTGGCTTCTTTGACTCAACAGTTTGCTTGTGACGCTGGCTCGGGTGGTTGAATGGAGGGGCAGTTCTGTCTTGCTCATGGTTGACTTGTGTTCGTCCTGTGAAATACCTTCATCTGTGTAAGTCCCTCCTGGCATGAGTGAGGGAGCGCTGTGTGGGCCCAGGGCTCCTCCTGGCCAACCCAGAGACGGAGGCTGGAATCCAGGCCTGGGAAAGAGGACACAGGAAGAGACTGGCTGCAGAGGCCTCGGGGAGGTCTTGGGGCCCTTGTCCTGGGCACTCCCACGGAGCAAGGAAGGGCAGTTTTGGCCCAGCCTCTCTCCAGGCCCTTGCTCCTCAGCCATCAACCCTATACCCACCCAAAAAGCCAGCTCTCCAAGGGCAGGGGGGATCCAGAGCCTTAAAGACTGGCCCACAAACCAGTGTGAGGAGAGGCCCCTTACTTCACTCCTTTCCCTCTGGCTGACTAGCCAAACCAGTCGAGCATGACAACAGTCTGCCCATTAATGCCAGTGCCAGCCCCAAGCATCTGTTTCTATTTCTCTCCCATTTGCCGTGGGTGGTGGGTGGGAGCTCACTCCGGCTCCTCTCCACTTTTCCCTCCTAATCACAATCATTTGTTTCGGCCGGACTGCCGACGACTGTACTGCAAAACCCAGGCTGTGCCCACACAGAGCCCACGAGCACCGGCTGTGCCCACATCCCCAGGTTGGCCTCCAGGGAAATGAAAACAGCCCGCTCTGCCATTATCCTCCTTCCTGCTTGTCCTGCAGGCGCCTGGCTACTTTTAAAGTTTTCCCACTGCCTGATGTGGCCTTCACATATCTGACCATCCTGCCTCTGGTTTCCAAAGACAAGTGCCAGGACCTAGTTTACACATGCCCAGCGCCTAGAAGGCCTGACGGCCCAGGAATTGTCCTTTGCAGGGCAGCCTACCACAGCTGCTCTGGAAAGCAGGAAGCTCTCTCTGGGTGTGGGTTTTCTGAGGGAGTCTTGGCCTTAATCTAAACAGAAGGGAGCTTCTGAATATGTGAAAAGAGGTTGATTGCCTGATGGCAGAGCTGCCCCAGGCCACCCTTGACTATCCACTCTACCTGCCTTTTTCCTCCCCAAATGATAGCCACCCAAACCCCTACCAAGGGGTCAAACACCAGTCATCAGCCTGGTCCCCTAGCTATTGCCACACACTGAGTCTGACCCCAGGCCCAGCCTCCAAGTCTCTCTCCTTCAATTTGCTACCCATCATTCCCCCTACACACACACACTTGGCCCATAAGGCCATGCTTTACCCTTGACCTCAACCTTTGCATTCATTCAGAAGCAATGCCGCTGCTGGTGATTCGCATGTGAATTCAAGGATGTTGGGATGCGGGATGCTCATACACTTGGATTCCTAGGACCAGTCCTCCTGACTCTGATGCTCACTCTCCATGTGACTTTGGGCTCAGCCTCTGTGCTGAGCCTATGTTTTTACATATGCAAAATGGTATAGAAATCAATATCCTCACAACCTACTTCACAGAACTGTTTCTCACTGCAAAGTAATAAGTGTTTGTTGTAAATGATGCAAACAACCACAGTCTTGGGGAGTTGGGAGGTATGTAGGGGTGAATCTCAACTGTTGCTTTCTTCATCACTGGATCCAGGTAGCTTCTGCGTGGCCAATTCCTTCCTTCACTGAAGGTTTGGGCCTGACACACAGTTCCTGGCTGTCCAGGAATAATAGTCAAGTTCCCAGGCATCAGGTCCTTACTGTATGCCAGGCACTGTGCCAAGCAATTACATCCTCATCTCATTTAATCCTCATAAAATTTCTTTGAGGTAGGCATTATTAATCTCACTGTATCTAGGAGAAAACTGAGAAGCTCAGAGAGGCTAAGCAACTTGTCCAAGATCACACAGGAAGGGAACGGAGGAGCCAAGATTTAACTTTAGAACAACTTCTTTCAGTTACCAGGTTATACTGCTGTTGCGAGATAAATTTATCCCCCCAAAACTCTTAGGTTGAAGCTCTAATCCTCAGTACCCCAGTACCTCAGAAAGTAACTATATTTGAAGATAGGGCTTCCAAGACGTAATTAAGTTAGAATAAGGCCATTGGGGTAGGCCCTAGTCCAACCTGACCAGTGTCTTTATGAGAAGCCACCCCGGTCTCCAGCCCTGGACCCACTCCTCCTGTCCTGAGCCCTTTTCCACCCAAGTGTCCCGGGGGCAACGTGAGTCCCTGCTCAGTGGTGAAGTCTCCCTGAGCTCCCTGACTTCCCCTGATGCAAGAGGACTCCCTGTCTCCTAGCCAACTGGACCATGGATGCATATGGTCACTTGGGAACAAACATTGCAGGGGCATCTGTACTGAGGTAAACAAGTCTCAGCACAAGCAGATGGTGTGAAGTCCTGGAACAGAATGTGAAGGAGAGAGATCATTTCAGAGAGCTGCTACTGGCACTGGGGAAGCCTCTAGAAGGGCAGAGACAAGAGAGGCTCCCTGGGCTGGTATAGGAGGCTCTGAATCGGGACAGGCTTCAGAGCTGCCTCTGTGGCCCCATTTCAGCCTGTCCGCCACCTTGGCTTTCTCTCTCCCCTTCCCCACTTCCAGACATTATCCCAAGGCCCTGGGGCTCACTGACATTTAACCCAACCCAGCCGGGTCAAGAGCCAGCGTTGTAATGCCCCTCTGGTTCACGGCAACTTATACAATCATTTCCTCCCCTCTCACTCCTGAGACCCAGTCCCAGGCCCCTTATACAGTTTCCCATTGCTGCTGCAACAAATCAGCACACATCTAGTAGCTTAAGACAACACACTTTTATAATCTTCCTCTACTTTAGTCAGAAGTATCACAGGGGTCTCACTGGCCTAAAACCGAAGTAAGGGTGGGGCTGCGTTCCTTTCAGAAGGCTGCAAGGCAGGATCCATTTCTAGCTTCCCACAGTCCTTGGCTTGCTCCATCTTCAAAGTCACTGGTGGCTGGACTTTCTCACGTTGTATCACTCTAACTCCACCCCGCTGCCTCCCTCTATTACTTACAAGGACCCTGTGATTACACTGGGCTCCCTCAGATAATTCAGGATTATCTCTTTAAGTCAGCTGATTAGCAACCTTAATTTCCCAGTGCCATGTAACATAACATACTCCTGGGTTCTGGGAATTAGGACTTGGACATCATTGGGAGGCCATCAATCTGTCTATTATACCCCTGAATTTACTCACTTCCCACGGAGGCCAAGGTACTATAATAAATGTATTCCACCTCCCTCCCCTTCTCTGCCATCTCCCACCTCACTTTCTCTTCAAAATAAACTCTATAGCTTAGCCCACCCCAGTATGGAAACAGCATGTCCAGGCTCTGGGTGTCCCTCTGGATCCACTGGGCACTTCCTTTAGGATGCCTGTCCATGTGGTGTGTGTTGTCCAAATCCAGGATTGGCCATAGGAACAGATGGCTGCTACCAATGGCTAAGGAGGTCCGGCTAGTTCTCCTGGGCCTCCAGGTCTTACACCTCACAGACAGAATGTCCCACTGGATTAGGGATCCCATTTCTCAACTTTTGTGACCATAACAGTCCAATCATCAAAAAGCAGTTAATTTCTGAAAGACTTAAATCCACCAAAATGTCAGGTTTCCAATCCCAGAGGCAGGGCAGACAGCACACAAAATTCCTTCCCCATCTTGGAGCTAGAAGACTGGTTAGCACAGAACCGTAGGAAAAAGCGCTTCAATTGTCTGGAGGGTATGTTTCCATCAGATCATGGAAGCTTGATGACTCACATTTTCCCAGCATCCAAGTACTCTTGTTAAGTGGCCTGAGAGTTTCTCACTGAGTGTTTTAAATGAGTGCATCAAATACACAACCTCTTCTACCCTCACAACTCCAAGATAACCCCACAGTGTGATTTCTTCCTTCCTAGCCTATAAAAGGGGCTTCTTAGGTGGCACTTGTGGTAAAGAATCTGCTTGTCAATGCAGGAGACTCAGGTTCAATTCCTGGGTCAGGAAGATCCCCTGGAGGAGGAAATGGCAACCCACTCCAGTATTCTTGCCAGGAAAATCCATGGACAGAGGAGACTGGAAGGCCACAGTCCATGCGGTTGCAAAGAATCGGATATAACTGAGCACATCCTATCAAAACCCCTCAGAACAGGCACCCAAGGGCCACATCCTCTTATGCTGCAGCTTTATCTATCCACAGGTGTCTGAATGAGCTACCAGCCTTTGGTGCAGGTGGACAAGGAGGTAGGAGAATGGGGTGGAGGGATGGGATTCACCTTGTCCCTAGTTGAGAATGTTTCTGGTGTGCTATGAGGTAGAACTATAGAGGAAAGTTGGAAGAAGAAAGCGGAATCTCAAAGCTCACCTAATTTAACCCCCTCTTTTTAAAAATATAGGAAATGATAAGAACAGTTTGAAAAGCTAAAGCTTGTAAGTGATTATTGCTGTTGTCAATTTCCTCACCATCACCATCACCACCATGAGAGAGCCTGGATTCCACTAGGCGCTTTATCCAGGGTCTTTATTCAGGGTCTTTTCTAGGGAACTGGGTTTTCTCACCTCCTCTGGCTTTTAAAGGCAGAAGGAAAACAGGCTCACTTTTAGGAGCTTCCCAGGTGGCACAGTAGTTAAAGAATCCCCTTGCAATGCAGAAGACTTTTGGTCAGATCCCTGGATTAGGAAGATTCCCTGGAGAAGAAAAGGGAGGCCTACTCCAGTATTCTTTGCCTGGGAAATCCCATGGACAGAGAGGCCTGGTGGACTACAGTCCATGGGGCCACAAAGAGTCAGACAAGACGGAGCACACGCATACACACACACGCACACACACATGCGCACACACACACACACACACACACACACACACATGACTTACCAGAGCACTTACTCTTGAGTGGAGCTGCTACGGGCATGCGCTGGCCCCTAACTCCCCTACTCTGAAAGGCTGAAAAGTCAGTCTCCATGGGTTTATGACTCTATAGACCAATGTGGAGAAAGCTGCAGGAGTGAAAGTCTGTGGGGCGACTTGAACAAATCACTCACATGTATGGACCCCTGACTGAATTCCACAATTCCGAATCCTGGCACTTTATATGCAACTACTTCATTTGATCATCACACCGACCGTTCACATCCACCCTGGTTTTGCGTGAGGTACCCAAAGGATAAGTAACCTTGACCTTTCCAAGGTCAAGAGGATGCCAAGTGGCAGATCCAGGATGTGAATCCCAGGTCCGATCCCTCATCCCCATTGGCTGGGTGCAGAACATTCTGGGACCCCATTTTCCCACCCCTTCTGCTTGTTCTCTCTCACCCCAGATCTGCCCTCCTCACAGAGCTGCCAGCGGGGTGACTCACATCCATTGCCTTGCCCAATGCCCTCCCCACCCCCACCCCCAGCGCCAGGCCTGAAGTGCTATTTCTAGAGGGAAGAATCTAGGGAGGAGCATAAGAGTGGCTATTTTTCAATCCTAAACTCTAAAGCAGCCAGAGCCAGCACCCAGCACGGTGTTCTTAGGGACTTCCTAAGTGAAAATGAAGATGGTGTTGGTGGTGATGACAGTTGGATGGGAGCAGGAGGCTGAAACGTTAGGGACAGGGCAGGACAAACTGAAGGAGACTATCATTTGTTAAAAGCCTACACCAAAATCTGTGCCACAGAATTGCTGTCCTCATGACTGGACTTCCATTCCAACCCAGACGCCCTGAGCAGCCATCCGGGGGCCTCCCACCATCCTGAGGATGGAGCCAGAAGGTGGCTGAGGCTCTCCGCTTCCCACAGAGCTGACGCCCGGAGCGCGGATGCTGCCTCCTCTGGGAGGCTCCAGGGAGCCTGGAGTCGGAAGCCAGAGGGAAGCTCCCCACCCCTGGAACCTGTCTCCAGCTCGAGACCAGGCGCTTGTCAAAGCCCCTTGGAATTGCCGGGGTAGGCACAATATAAACATTCATGTAGTTACAGGATAATAATTACAGCTTCCATGTACATAACACCTCTCTTCCCCAGAGCAGCCGGCTTCTCCCATTATCTCATTAATCCTCCTGTCCCTGGGAGGCAGGGAGGGCCCTGGTGTGATCACCAGCATTTCACTGAGGGGGAAGGGAGGGAGCAGGAGCTTGCCTGGGGTCACACACTTAGTCACGTGGTTTAAGTGTAGTCTGTGCTGGGGCCCTGACCAGAAGTCAGAGAAATAGTAATAATGGCGGCCCTTGGTTGAATGCTTTAGTGAGAAGACACCGCGCAGCCACGGGCATGGTTTCCCTCTGTCCTGCAACAGTCTGGTAAATCTGGGATTACTATGGTCCCATTTTACAGATGGGGAGAGTGAGCTCCTCACTAGGTATCAGAGGCAATACAGCCCCACACACTTAACTCTCCTCTTCAGCAGACATCTAACAGCCTGTTCCTGAATCAGGTCCCCTTCCCAGAGCAGTAATAGGTAAACAAAGGTGGGGTACATTATTCAGGGGAGAGGGTGAAACCCTCCCCTCATCCCTGGGGAAGATCAGAGTTGTGGCTGGGCAAGCGGGAGGCTGCAAAAGCAACTCGTTCTGTAGCCTTATGGAATCAATAGAAAAGCCCTGATTCACGGAGAGCTGCACCCCACCCCCACCCTCCTCCAGTCCTTTGCCTGTTTCCTGGCTCATCCTTTTGACAGGAGGACAATTACCACTATTCATACCCAGCCGGAGGCCACCTGCCAAGGACCCATTCTCATGCACATTGAGCGAAAGATCAAGCACAAAGCAGGACAATCTGGGGTTTTCCACCAGACCTGGGAGTGGACCCTCTGTGCTTACCCGCCTTGAGGCACTTAGGGTTCTCTGCAAATTCCAGGGAGACCCAGTCAGGAAGCCTGAGGCTGGAAATGCCTCAGGCTAGCTCACTCACACCAGGGTCTCAAAAAACTGACAGAGGTTCTGCCCATAACAATTTGGAATCTTCGGATTTAAGGCTGGGGGTAATTTGGCCACTTGATAGGAAGAGCTGACTCATTGAAAAGACCCTAATGCTGGGAAAGATTGAGGGCAGGAGAAGGGGGCGACAGCAGATGAGATGGTTGGATGGCATCACTGACTCAATGGCCATGAGTTTGAGCAAACTCTGGGAAATGGTGAAAGACAAGGAAGCCTAGAGTGCTGCAGTCCATGCAGTCACAAAGAGTCAGACATGACTTAGCGACTGAACATCAACTACAATGAGACTAGACAACCAGGAGCTTTTAGAGCTCCAAGTCCCGACCCCCATGGAGTATCCCAGAGGTGGCTCTGAAGCCAGCTCATACTCACTCAACGGAGCTGAGTGTCAGTTCCAGGAATTTTGTGAGACGCTTGATGTCATATCAGTCAGTCAGTTCAGTCGCTCAGTCATGTCTGACTCTTTGCAACCCCCTGAATCTCAGCATGCCAGGCCTCCCTGTCCATCACCAACTCCCAGAGTTTACCCAAACTCATGTCCATCGAGTCGGTAATGCCATCCAACCAGCTCATCCTCTGTCATCCCCTTCTCCTCCTGCCCTCAATCTTTCCCAGCATCAGGGTCTTTTCAAATGAGTCAGCTCTTCACATCAGGTGGCCAAAGTATTGGAGTTTCAGCTGCAGCATCAGTTCCTCCAATGAACACCCAGGACTGATCTCCTTTAGGATGGACTGGTTGGATCTCCTTTCAGTCCAAGGGACTCTGAAGAGTCTTCTCCAACATCACAGTTCAAAAGTGTCAATTCTTCGGCGCTCAGCTTTCTTTATAGTCCAACTCTCACATCCATACATGACTACTGGAAAAACCATAGCCTTGACTAGACAGACCTTTGTTGACAAAGTAATGTCTGCTTTTTAATATGCTGTCTAGGTTGGTCATAACTTTCCTTCCAAGGAGTAAGTGTCTTTTAATTTCATGGCTGAGATCACCATCTGCAGTGATTTTGGAGCCCAGAAAAATAGTCAGCCACTGTTTCCACTGTTTCCCCATCTATTTGCCATGAAGTAATGGGACCGGATGCCATGATCTTAGTTTTCTGAATGTTGAGCTTTAAGCCAACTTTTTCACTCATCAAAAGGCTCTTTAGTTCTTCTTCACGTTCTGCCATAAGGGTGGTGTCATTTGTTTATCTGAGGTTATTGATATTTCTCCTGGCAATCTTGATTCCAGCTTGTGCTTCATCCAGCCCAGTGTTTCTCATGATGTACTCTGCATATAAGTTAAATATAGGTGGCTTGAAATCAGTCCTGGTGGAAGTATTGAGACTGTGTAATTGACAAATGCTCCGAATCAGCTCCACCTCTCCCCTGCCAGTTGTTAAACATTTACCTGCACACCACTGCCTAGTGGAAGAAGCAGGGAGCTTCCAAGAACATCTAAAAATGTCATCAGAAAAACGAAGGCCAATCTCTCATAGAGGCTGAGTGAACGGTGTTCTTCTTTACAGCATGGACTGCCTTTCTCGGTGCTGTGTTTCTGGGCATATCTTGCTATCCAGATCATTGCACAGTCACATTAGCCCAGAGATTGAACCATGCTTTCTGCAAGATTATTGCAAACTTTTTGGTGTATTAGAATAAACTGAATTTTTTTTTTAAGTTTCAGTTTCCTCTATCAGAATCTATAGAGGATCTTCTACAGATCAACCTATAGGTGTCAGAGACAAAATTTTTGTAAGGAAAGGTTTATCTGGCTGCCCTTATCAGTTATTGCCTTTGAATTTGTAATAACAACAAAGCCTTTCCCAGCTCAGCCTTGAGAGCATTGCCTATAGCCCAGACTTCAAATGGACATTCTCAGAGTGTGTCTCAGAGTGACACTCAGTGGCCCAGCTGATTTTTATCAAAACAATCACAATCTCTTCATATGAGAAACAGACGGGCAAGAGAGACTCCTCCGTGGGTGGCTTGGAGGTACTTTTCACGGTGAAATGCCTTGTGAATAAGACAGTGAGGACAGTGACAGCCTCCTGGGGCTGCTGTTTTATGCCCCAGTATGAAGTAATTAGGAATGTGAATAAAGCCCAAGCTTGTGCCAAAACCTCCAAACACCATCAAGTGAATATTCAGTGAAGTTGTTACAACTGCTCTCTCTTTGCAAGGAGTCTATTTCACCTTATTCCCAACTCTGCACCCCTTCATTCTCACAGATTCTTCACATCCCCGACCCAAATCCCAAAGGCCCCTGTAGCTCCCACACCCTGCGGTTGTATAAGGAAAGCATCTCACATCCACTGGGCTTTTCTCAAGGACTCCAGACCTCCACAAAGTCTCCCTGCTCAAAGCTCCTTGAGCCCTGGCTCTGAGCTGCCCTCTGGACATCATATCTCTTCAACTGGGAAGGAGGAGCCTCAAGTGCCATTCATTTATTCAACAAATGTTTACTGATCACCTACCACATTCCAGGCCTGGTTCTTCGATGGGGGTACATCGAAAGACAGCATGGACCTATCCCTGCCCTTGGGGAGACAGCTGAGCAAACAGGAAATTGGGGGCACATCCAGGGGGGCTCCCTACCCATGTTGGTGCATCAAAATCTTTCCGGAAAGCAACAGGTCGGATGTGACCTACAGGGTGAGAAGGAAATATCTAGATCAGAGCTCTGCACACTTCTCCCATCAAGTTCCCTACAGTCCTGTGATAGTATGACAGTCGTTTGCAAGTATTTTAAGCTTTTGGGGCTCTATGGTATCCATTGTAACTCTTGCTCTTCCACAGCAGTTCAAAAGCAGCCACTGGCAATACCGAAGCCAATGAGTATGCCAATGTCTCAGTAAAACTTTATTTATGAATGCTAAAATTGGACTTTGATATAATGGTCAGAGTTACACAATATTCTTGCTTTGATTTTTGTTGTTGTTGTTTACTGTTAAAAAACATAAAAACCAATCTCTTCTCAGCCTTTTGGCTAAGAAACCATTCTTAATTCACAGGAGGATTTGGTCCCCAGATGTAGATGGAGGGTGTTGGTGCGAAGGCAGAGGTGGGATTCAGGGTTTTCTAGGCTGAGGGATGGCCTGGAAGTGGCAAAGAAGAAGGTGAGCCCAGATGGGACCCTGTTGGCCCTAAAAAGAAACTTGGATTTACTCTTGAGTCAGAGATGGGTATTCAGAGGGGGAGTCACTTGTTAATGAAATATTTATTACATGCCTACTGAATACCAGGCACCATCCAGAGGGCTACTGTAGACTGTGTAGTCAGGAAAGGTTTTCCAAGGAGACAGCATCTGAGCTGAGATCTGAACTACAAGACCAGGTTTATGAGGTGCTATAACCCTCAATTCTTACAATTAACTGAGAGGAGGGATTAACTGATGTTCATTTTACAAGTGAGAAAATGGAGACTCAGCAAGGTTAAGCAAGTTGCCCAAGGTCACAGAGCTGAATGATGGCAGAGAACCAAGATTTCAACTGCTCTGCATACAAACCCTGCCTCTAGCCTTTATTAACCACGTAACCTTGGCTAGTGACCTCATTTCAGAGTCCCCATACACCAGTTGCGAGCTCCCTTCTTTCTTCTATCAGGAAGTACGTTTGTAAAGCCTGTACACTCAAAAAATCTGTATTGAGGGAATTCCCTGATGGTCCACTGGTTAGGGTTAGGCACCGTCACTGCCAGGGCCCAGGGTTCAATCCCTGGTCGGGGAACTAAGATCCTGCAAGCCATGCAGCCAAAAAGGAAAAAAAAAAAAAAAAAAAAAGATGTCCTGAGGGCCTACTACATGCCAGGACTCTTCTAGGTGCTTGATTGGGACAATGAACAAAAAGCTCTTGGGGCAGTGAACAAAACAAAGATCCCTACACCCTCAGAGGGCAGTTACAGGGTTTGGAATGTTCAGATTGAGTGGTCAGGGTAAACCTCACTAAGGATATGACTTTTGAAAAGACTCAAAGGAGATGAGGGACTTTGCTATACGAGCATTTGGAAGAGTTCCAAGCAAAGGAAACAGCCAGTGCAAAGGCCCTGAGGCTGAAAGCATGATGGTATGTTCAAAGGACAGCTAGGAGGTTAATGTGGTTGGAGCAGAATAAGGGATGTGAAAAGTGGTAAGGTGTGATGTCTGAAAGGTAAAGTGGAAAAGCTGAGGAGGGGTTAAGAAAGCTCACTGTGGTTTTACTCTAAGTTTGTGGTTCAAACCTCAAGCATCTAGATGTCGTCTAGGGTCCCCCAGGGCTATGATTTCGTGTCTCTGTGACAAAGAATCTGTACCCATCACCGCCCACTGTGATTGTCAGCCGGGCTTCTCTCTGCACTAGGCAGTCACAGTAGGAGAGGTGCTGGCATTGAACAAAGACCAGGAGGGACTTTCCATCAGATACCCAGCTGGAGAGGATTAATTAATTCTCTTCAGTTCTCTTCAGTATGAGATGGCCTAGGTTACACAGAGCTCCCTAACTTCCCAGCCCTTAGAGAGTGGGCTATGTTACAAGGGACAGGTTGGGTTTGGGAATCATGCAGGAAGGTTTCAGAGGTTTTATTTTTCCTTTCAAATCCTTGGTATTCTGCAAGACGCAGCCGGCTCTAGCCCAATCTTAGGATGATAAGGATACACTGAGAGGCAGGCTAGGCGCCAGGCTGCTCAGCAAAGACCCTGAAGATCTCTCTCTCTACCAGCCCCCACCTCATTCATGGTTGGGGAGGGTTGGGGGTGAGGATTAGAGAAGAGCAGGAGGGAAGCTTCCAAAGCACTCTGGGATGCACTTGACACTCATTCCCCACTTCTGTTATGAATCTGGTTGCTTTGTTTTGGCCGCTTAGCGTATGAGATCTTTGTTCTCTGACCAAGAATCAAACCCATGTCCCCTGCAGTGGAAGTGCGGAGTCTGATAACTGCTGGACTGCCAGGGAAGTCTCATGAATCTAGTTTACTATGTGTCCAGGCTTCCTGTTTTTTGTTTTTGTTTTTTGATGGATTTGTTTTTATTTTCTTCTACATCTGTTTCTGAGTTTAGTTCCTTTGCCTTAAATGCATCAGTGATGGCTCAAACCAGGTATGCGTTGTGACTTAGACCTTGGGGATTCCTCATGGCCTCCCTCCAGCCCCTCCTGTATCCCATCACCCTGAAAGTGAAGTGAAAGTTGCTCAGTTGTATCTGACTCTTTGCGATCCCATGGGTTATACAGTCCATGGCATTCTCAAGGTCAGAATACTGGAGTGGGTAGCCTTTCCCTTCTCCAGGGGATTCTTTCAAACCCAGGGATTGAACCCAGGTCTCCTACATTGCAGGTGGATTCTTTACCAGCTAAGCCACAAGGGAAGCCCAGGAATACTGGAATGGGTAGCCTATCCCTTCTCCAGCAGATCTTCCTGACCCAGGAATCAAATCTCCTGCATTGCAGGCAGATTCTTTACCAACTGAGCTATCAGAGAAAGCCCCACATCACCTTGAGGAAGTAGCAGATGGTCCCAGAGCATCTGCCAGCATAAAGGTGAGATGTCCCTGGTCTTGAGACAAGTATGGTGTCTTGACTATAGTCAAGCTCCTCTTGACTATCCAACAGAAACAGACTCTTTTGTGTGCATCCCAGGGAATTTCTTCTGTCCTTAAGGAATCTGAAAGTAGCCAGGTTCCAGTTCTGCCAAGAAATCCACTTTCTAGTCAAGGAAAATTCTTGGAGCAAAAAGCATGCTCTGCCACTCGCCCCAACATGTACCATAGGGCACCTGTAAATAAATCCATTGTCTTGTCTGAGCTCAGTGTGAATTCCTCAGCAGTTAAAAATGTTGGTTTGTTTTCTCCAGATCTTTATAGGCTGGTATAATTTCATTAGATACATTTCCTTCATTCCTCCCTTGCTACTCCCAGCTAAGAATCCCTTTACCTTTTGACATCTTCTTTTTAGCGTCCCTGAGGTCTTCACCAGGCATTGTCCTAAATTATTCCCCTGCAGAGAATTAACAAATAACCAAGTAGTCAGTCCACTTCCTGTTGTTTATCCCTTAGCACTCTAGGAATGTGCTCATTTAAGTAAGGTTTTCTGCAGGCACGTCTGAGAGGGTATGCTGCTGCTGCTGCTGGTAAGTCGCTTCAGTCATGTCCGACTCTGTGCGACCCCATAGACGGCAGCCCACCAGGCTCCCTGGTCCCTGGGATTCTCCAGGCAAGAACACTGGAGAGGGTTGCCATTTCCTTCTCCAATGCATGAAAGTGAAAAGCGAAAGTGAAAGTGAAGTCGAGTCCGACTCTTAGCGACCCCATGGACTGCAGCCCACCAGGCTCCTCCGTCCATGGGATTTTCCAGGCAAGAGTACTGGAGTGGGTTGCCATTGCCTTCTCCCTTACAGGAGCAAAAGAACAAGGAAAATTCTAAACCCAGATTTTCTATTTGATCCTGAGTAGCAAGTCTGACATCACAGATTAGGAACAAAAAGCAAAGTGTAGCTATATATGTACAAAGGTCATTTTGAACATCTTCACCTTAAATGACAAGCAGAGACCAGGAAAAGACAAGGAAATGAATTTAAGATACTCAAGATCCACATATACTGATCTATTCCTATTTGTTTCATCTTCTGTTTCTTTTTGCAACAGCTTGGAGAAAACATGTGGGAAGAATGTCCTGACTCAGCTGACCTTAGTCTTCACAAGGCCAAGAATGGACAAGGCTTGTTTCCCAGACACTGGAGATGGTCCTTCGTTACTAACATGAGTGTCCAATCCTGCAAGGCCTGGATCCTGCCTGGACAGGACTCTATGGACTAGAGATGCACAAAGAGACAAGGACAGTGCTTTTTTTTTCTTGTAAAAACTTTATCTTTAATGACATGAAGTCTTTTCTTTCAACATCCAGCATGCAAAGACATTGATTCCTGGGGAGAAAGATGATTGTTTCCAAGCCAGCAGGGAAAGAGATTGTCTTATACTTCCTTTGTCTTCTACCTGGGGCTCAACTGGACCAGTCAGTCCTTCAACAGAGAAGGCTCCTGTTGCAAATGTCAGAGACCAGCAGGCTGAGAATAGGATCGTTCAACCCTGAGATGGAAACTCTGGTCTAAATAAAACCCAGCCAAAATTTTTATTACCTGAACCATGAAGCCTCACCAGCCACAAGAATCTCAGGACCTTGTCTGAGAAGTGGAGGTGCTGCTACATTCCTGAGCACAGGAGTCAGACTTGCCAGTCGTTTTGCCTGATATCATAAGGCCACAAGATCTAGTGGTTAAGGGCATGGGAGCAGGGTTTCTAAAGCACGTGCCTAGTTTCCGAAGCCTGCCTCAACCCCTTTCTCCCTGTGCTAGCTTGGATAAGTTATTTAACAGCTCTGTGACTCAGGCTCCTCATTTACAAAGTGGGCATAGAAAAAAAAAAAAGTAGCTACCTCTTAGAGTTATCACAAGGGTTAAATTAAATAATACATATATAGCAATTGCTATATAGTGTCTGTTGCATTGTAAGCATTATATAGGCATTAGTTTTCATTACTGTTTTTCATTACTATCATTGCTGTAATACGTGATAATAGATAAAAAGCACATACCTCTCCTGTGGGCTGCACAAAGCCAGGTTTTGGCAATCCTTCATTCTTCAGATATTTATATGCACCGAGTGTGGGCCCAAGTGCAGAGCCTTTATAAATGCACCAGCCCACGCTGAGATGCTTTCACCCTAAGCCTTTGCTGTGAGCCTGTCCTCTAGCTTCCTGCCACTGAGCTGGCGGCCAGTCCCAACCCCACATCAAGGTCAGAAAGGAAAGCGACAGAGAGCCAGCTGCTAGATCTCCTTCAACCTGGGGGAGAGCGGCGGCAGGGACCTTGGCAGAAGTGAAGTCCCCAGACAAGGAATGACCAACCAAGCATGACACAGAGACACACTCTCCTCCTGTCACACCCCACCCCAGCACACAACCTCACAACACCCTAACACACACACAAGACCCCCAACACTACACAGTTCCCCAAGACCACACCACAACACCCCCCAGCGCTACACACCAATACACACACACCTCCACAACACCAGCAACACCCTCTACAAACATGCCACCCAGCACACACCATGCCCCTCACCCTACACAATAACCCAACACGCATGCAGCTACACAACACCCCAACACACATAGACGCTGACAAAGCTGTCCTGGTCTCCAGCCCCTCCCCCTTAGCCTTTTCTCTAGGACAGACCCTCACAGGGAGCAAGAGCAGAAGGTGGGGAGAGGGGGACTTCCTGGTGGCCCAGTGGCTAAGACTCCATGTTCCCAACGCAGGAGACCCAGGTTCAATCTCCAGTCAGAGAACTAGATCCCACTAGTCTCCACTAAGGATCCTGCGTGCCGCAACTAAAATCGAGCACAGCCAAATAAATAATGTTTTTTTTTTTAAAAAAGAGTGAAGGTGAAGGAAGGGGGCGGGACAGCATGCAGACACCGCAGTGAGAGGTCCGGAGTGAATCGGGCTTGTCTTTGTACTACCCATAGAACCTGGCAGGGGAAGTCATCTCTCTGAGCCTCTCTTGCCTTGTCTGCAAAATACTCATCATGCCTACATTAGGAGAATGTTGTTGGGATTAACCCAGATCATAAGCAGAACACACTCAGCACAGGTGCCTGGCACGCAGCCCATCCCCATGCCCTGTAAGCGGAAATGGTGTGGTTGCCACTGATTGTGATACCCCTGTTGCTGAGATGGGGCCGACCAAGGGAGAGGAAAGACGTGGGGAAGAAGCTCGAGTGAAACATGGAAAGAAGGAAGTCTCCCCACCCCAGAAAGAAATCAGCACCTTTGTCTTCGAAAGTAACTTTCCACAGCAGCCCTAGGAACTCATATCTTTCATGATCTCCACCTTAGGTCCTCCAAGGGGGCAGTCATTAGTAAACATATTAATTAGCATCATGTTATCAACCCAGACCAGTTCTTTGACCAGAAGAATCCTAACTTTACTGTCCCAACTGCCTCTCAGCAGGCGAGAACATGGTTGTGTTTCCTGTGATCGGAGAGTACGCTAGCCTCCATCGCGTTCTCACACTTGACCATCCTCCACTACTGAGCAAGCCCTGGGCAGGACCCCAGTTCACTCCTGAGGACCATCCGGTGTGGGGACGTTCATCCAGTTCCCCCTTCCAGCCATGGCCATCCCATCTTCCTCTCCCACAAGGACTCTTTCTTCTTTTTTAAGGTTGCAGATCCCTTTAAGAATCTGGTGAAAGGGACAAAGTCTTCCTTGCACTTTTGTTCTGAGCAGCTTCTGGGCCCCTTTAAGCCCCCAGTTCCAGAAGATGCGGGAACTTCCAGCGCCTGTTTCCCGTCTTGGCTGTTCCCAGCAGAGCTGACTGGAGCTTGGCTTCTCTGAGGATCAGAGAGTCCTTCCACCTGGCAGCCTGCTCAGAGCCAGCTTGTTAAAGTGAGCCGCCCAGGATGCAGGACACAGCTCTGCTCAGAGCCTCAGATTTCGGCGATAAACCCAAAGAAGGCCAGGCAGAGCGCACACACACGCTCTGTTCCTCCAGCAGCTGGGGGTGGGGGTGGGGGGTGGGAAGGGGATTGCAGGACCTTGTGTGTCTGTGCAGTTGTCATATTTGCTAAAATGTCCCATGTTCCTGAGTAGTGCGTGCATACTCGGTCGTGTTCAACTCTGTGACCCCATGGACTGTAGCCCACCGGGTTCCTCTGTCCTTGGGATTCTCCAGGCAAGAATACTGGAGTGGGTTGCCATTCCCTTCTCCATGGGATCTTCTGAACCCAGGTATCGAATCCGCATCTCCTGTGTCTCCTGCATTGCAGGCGAATTCTTTACCACTTGAGCCATCATGGAAGCCGAAGAAAACTTAGAAAAAAGAAAAAAGCCTGGGCCAATTCCCCAATATTCTACAGTCAGAGAGGAGTATGTGGTTATGACCAGGTATCGTAGAGAACAGAAGCCCTCACGTCTGCTGCAGCCAACATGGGGTCTGGCAGGAATAACTAACTAACCAGGTGTCCATTCTGAGCTATGAGCTGTCGTAACCATTTAGCTGAACCCCCTCAACAACCTATGTGGTGGGAACTAGTATTATCCTCATTTTATAGAGAAGGAAACAGGAACACTGGGGTGAAAGAACTTGCCAAGACCCCAGCATGGAAGAGCGGGGACCTGGCCTCAGGGAATCCTAAGTCCTGAGCCCAAACTGCTAATCTCTGCCATACCACCTTTGCTGTTCTTGGCTCAGCGTTGTTATCGTGGAAGCGACGAGGAGAGGGCAGGAGAAGAAATCAACTTTCCCATAGTGCTCACCTCTGGCAGGCTCTCCAATGCCATCACACACCGCCAGATTTGAATCTAGAGAAACGAGGTAACAGTTGGGCCCCCTGATGCCCTCTAGTCCCTCCTGCCGATGAATTTCAGATGCCCAGAAACAAAAAGCACAAGAGAGCTACAGGGGTTGAACTCAATACCAAGGGGCTTGCTTCTCTATCAGACTGAGCCATCCAAGGCTTTGCACACTCAGACCAGACCCGGTCCCTGTATTTCTCCACCCAGACCCACTCCTTAAGCAAGCACCCTGTTATGCTGCTGGCCAATCATCTTAGTGCATCCACAATAACCAGAAGAGTAGTAACTAGACCAAGATGCTAAATACATGTCCTTGTGGCCATCCAAATGTCACCAGAACCCTTGCATCTGAGTTATGTAAAGTGAGATACAGCTTTCAACTCAAGATCCAAAAAAGAAAGGCATTGAGCCCAGGCAGTACTATGTCCTAAGTCATTCACAAAGGACCTAATTACAATTTCTTGCCCCAAATCCCTGCCATATGAGCACAAGTTCTAAAATACAGGCTGTGTACAGAAGCCCAGTAGTATATTTCTCAGTCACATTTCTACCAATAATATCATAGCATTGAAACAGGACTGTATTTTTTTTTACCAAAATCCCTCACTTTTGAACACCTGGCAATGCTAAGAACAGCTTCCACATCCACAGTGTCAGAGGGCCCCTCTGGAGATGTTCCAGATTGATTTGATAACCACTCTGATCGAGACTTGAGAGCATCATGGGAACAACAACCCATCTTCATCACCATGCAGAGGACTTGAGATAAAACCCCAGATGCTACCAAGAGACACAACTTGATATCTTCCCCTCATACCGTCAAGCTCCTGACACCCCTTTCATTGACTTTTTCTTGTGAAAGACCAAAGTGAGAAAACAGTTTAGAAGGTCTCAATAGAACCTAGGGAATAACCTTTTAGATTTGGAAAATGAGACCCAAAGAAGTGAAATCACATCACTCAGTGTATCTATCAGGAAGGTCCCTGTGTTTGGAGACAGAAACTTGGGTGGGAGTGCTAGTTCTACCCCTTTGATATCTCACTGACATTGGCGGAGTTACTTATAAGCCTCAATTTTCACATCTGTGGAAGGGGACCATAAGCCCCATCTCAAGGAAAGGATGCAAGGATTCCATGGGATACTGCAGCATGTGCAAGTGCTTTATAAAATTTAACAGATTATGTCAACAGTGTATGATGAAAGGCACGCCCCACCACGCCACTCCTGTTCTTTTCTCTATTGAAAAGACCAGAGAAGCAGCGGCGGACATTGGGAATGTTTGTGCCGCCTCCCTGCAGGTTGGGCTCTCTTTTACTTAAGATTCTATCTGTTCTTTTCCTCAGGACTGGGGAAGAAGGAGCGAGATTGGGGGTGGGGGAACCTGGCCTAGTCTTAACAACCTCTAGACTTGCATATGTCACTGCTGTCAGCAGAGGACAAAACCCAAAAGGAGAGGAGAGAAAAATAAGTCTTTTGTTTTTGAAGCTAAATAGCCCAAAATGCAGCTAGAAAAGTTCCATAAAGATTTGGCTTTCACCAACACGGAGCGGAAACAAAGCTGACCCCTCCCCTGGCCGTGCCCTCTGACCCATCTGCCTGGATGACCCCTTCTCTCTCAGCCTCAGGGTCTGGTTTCAGGGTTTTCCTCGGGACAGAGGGGTGGGGGGAAGGTGGGCTTGGTGCTTTTGGGGGGTGGGGGTGGAGTGTGTTCTCACTAGCCCCAGTCTCCATGTAGCTGGGGGAGTTTGCTGGTTAATATTTACGAACAGTGATTTGTGTCTGCTGCAGTTTCTCATGCAAGTTTACAGGGTTTAGAGGGAGGAATATACTACAGAAATGATCCTCCTGCCACCACCTTTGGAAATTCAGGGCTCAGGGCTCAAATTGTAAATATTGAGTAGGGCAGTCCGCCCTTCCTTCTGTTTTCTCCTTACCATCCCCTACCCTCACCCCGTATATATTAATCCATTCTTCCTATGTAACACGGGCTACCGTGTTTCCTCAGGGCTCTGTTCAATTTGGGTCTGTGTCCATAGATTTTCCAAAAACGTCCATAAATCCTTTCAGCCACCACAACACGACTAATGGCGATTCTTTGTTTGCTGTTCAAGTTGCCAGTCCCACAGCTGGGAAAAACATTCTGTCCTTCCATCAGACACAGGTCTACCAGTCAGAGGAGGAAGCCCTGGGCCTTCAGGATGAACTCAAGAACAAACGGTAAAGGGTAAGAGGCTGAGGTAACTTCCATTCATCTGGGAAAGCCTGGGGGTGGCGGGGATGAGAAATGTCTTCCTCCTTTCCCATAGTTAGTCCCAATATAGCTGGAATATTTTATCAATAGGAATATTCTAATTAGCAGCAGGTGAAGGCAAAAACAAAAAAGAGCAGGGACCTCTGGGAAACAGAAGACTCAGTTTTGAGGCCCATCTTTGCACTGAAGTTGTCTCATCAGGAAAATGGAAGAAAGGAGATTGGCTTTCTCTACCTCATAGGAAAATGGGGAAGACACAAGGTGATGATGATTTTGGAAGCAGTTGGACTTCCCTGCTGGCTCATACTGTAGAGAATCTGCCTGCATTGTGGGAGACCTGGGTTCGATGCCTGGGTTGGGAAGATCCCTGAAGGAGGGCATGGCAATCCACTCCAGCATTCTTGCCTGGAGAATCCCATGGACAGAGAAGCAGGCCACAGTCCGTGGGGTTGCAGAGAGTCAGACACAACTGAGGGACTAACCCTTTGGTGAACAGCTGAATGTGCACGTGACTGCAGAGCCCTGGCTTCTGCTTGTTGCTAACTGCATGGCAACAGCGAAATAAGGACATGCAGATTCTGAGACGGACGTGACCAGAGGCCCATGATGAGCCTTTCTCTGGGATTATCTCATTTAACACCCACATTAGCCTTGTAGGTTGGGTACTTTTCTTATCCCCCTTTTCAGATGAGAAAACAGGCTCAACAAGGTCAAGTATAATAACTCGCTTGAGGTCCCACGACAAGGTGGTGATGCAGCCAGGCCTCAAACCTGGGTTTCCTATATGACCTTGGATGAACTAGGTCAGATCCTTGAGCCTTAGTTTCCTCATTTGTAAGAAATAAAATGGGCTGCACAGGATGACCTGCAAAACCCTTTCAGGCCTAAGAACACTGAACTGCCACTCCCAACAGTTCCCCCTGAGACCACATCGACTGGCCAAGTCCACATTCCCTAGGTGGGGAGACCCTCAGCAAAGGTCTGGGGAGTAGACACACTGGCGGCTTGTCAGTCCACCCACACCTGCGTGCACACTCACACTCACACTCGCTCCCTGCTAGCCTCTTCCGGCCCAGTATCTCCTGTTGGCCACAGCAGAAATCTGGCCCATGGGGTCTGTGCCCAGTGACAGGGACACCGCAGGGGTGAGAGGCCACAGGCTACAGAGCAAGCCAGACGCACACGGCTTTTCCCAAACAGAGGAAGCACTCTCCCTGGCACCCGGCCTCCCTGGCTCTGTAAGCAAACCCAGACAAAAGGCCACCCTGCCACCGCCTGACAGGCAGCCCACCAGCCCGGGGCCATGTCCCTCCGTTGGACCATTCTCCTAGCATCCTCCCCAGGGCGCTGCTCAGTTCCCCTCAGAGGGTCCTGCAGGAAGGCAGCAGGGCCAGAGCAGGCTGAGGCAGCCCTGCTCGCCGTTCAGTCTCCCCACAAGGCAATTTCAAAGGCTCAACTCTGTGGGAGTTGCTGGGGACGCTCCAAAACCGGATGGCTTCAGAGCCTTCAGAAAGATTTCCTGTCTCACCTTCACCCCCGCTGCCTACTCTTCCCAGAATATGAGATGCGTGTATTCCGGAAAGCTCTCACTGACATGTGAGATTACCTTCCGAGCCGTCATAAACATACCAGGAGGCAGAGTCAGTGTGGTTTAAGAGGAAGAGACTTGGCCACCAGCTGACTCCCCTGGCACAGTCTCCTCCCGCAGAGGGCTCTGGAACTCCGTACCTCAGTTTCCCCCAGGAGAAAAGCGAGGCCCGGTGCAATCTGAGGCTGGCTTGCCTGTTGGAGTATCTCTGAGACTTCAATACACACAACCAGGTACAACCAGGTCATTCGGACCTGAATGGTTTTTTTTGGGTTGTACTGAGATGCAATTGACACAAAACACTGCGTAAGTTTAAGGCTTACAACACATTGGCTCGATCCATTTATAAATTACGAAATGATGGCCGTCATTATCAGCTCCCGTCTCCATCCTGTCACACAGTTACCATCTCCTCTTTGTGGTGAGAAAATTTAAGATATACCCTTAGATCATGTACACTGAAGGACATGAAACAGTGTTATTAGCTTTAACCACTGTGTTGTACATTAGATCCCCCAACTTGTTCATCTTATACCCACAAGCTTATACCCTTTGACCAATACCTCCCCATTTCCCACATCCCTCAACTGCTAGTAACCACCACTCTACTCTTCCTCTCTGTTTAGATTCCACATATGTGAGATCATACAGTATATCTTTCTCTATCTGACTTATCTCACTTAGTCTAATGCCCTCAAGGTCCAACCAAGGTGTTGTCAATGGTAGGCTTTCATTCTAAACCTGAATTTTTTTTTGGCCACACCGAACGGCTTATGTGATCTTAGTTCCTCGTCCAGGGATTGAACCTGCACCCTCGGCAGCGAAAGCACTGAGTCCTAACCACTGAACCACCAGGGAATTCCCCTAAGCCTAAATTCTTAGAAGATAAAAAATTTTCTATTTATCAACTCATGTGTGATACTGATCTCATGACATCCACACTCCTGGCCTGAGTCCCTGAGATTCAGAGTAGAGAGTGGCCTTAGTATTTTACTGGGCCTAATCCTTTTCTTTTTTTTTAAACCTCAACAGAACAATCTGTTCCCTTTATCAGCTGGTAAATGAAATTCATGCAAAAAATGAAAATCCCTATGGAATCCCCATGAGGGCATTGCCCATCTCTCTCGCACCACACTTACTGCTCCCTCCAAAACTGTGTGGTCTTCAGATAAAGCAGCTAGTTTTGAAAGGATTTTGAGCTGAACTTCTAGACCCAGGGATAGTTCTGTGCAAACCCACCCATCTCTTCCCAAGTGATCTCCTTGGAGGCCACAGTCAACTTTGGCGAGGGGAGGCTAGTCAGGGCAAGAGCCACAGATCTAGCGCTGTGGCAAGAACAAAGCTGACAGACTCACCCAGGGCAGGAACCAGTGACCTCAGGCCCAGCTGAGCTATAATCAACTTGGCTGAGCCGCCATTCCCCAGGGTTAAGGCTAACAAATCCCAAAACATACTTAACCACCACTTAAGCTATTAGATAAGTCCACTTGCCTGCCCAGACCTGGAACTACAGCTCTTAATAAAAAAATTTGTGTGAAACAGATCGCCAGTCCAGGCTGGATGCATGAGACAAGTGCTCAGGGCTGGTGCACTGGGATGACCCAGAGGGATGGGATGGGGAGGGAGGTGGGAGGAGGGTTCAGGATGGGGAACACATGTAAATCCACGGCTGATTCATGTCAGTGTATGGGAAAAACCGCTACACTATTGTAAAGTAATTAGCCTCCAACTAATGAAAATAAATTAAAAATAAAATAAAATAAATTTTAACAGATATCGGCATCTTTTGAGAAATGTGTTTTCTGAGTCTTTTTCTTTTACAATCTAAAAAATAATATGTTTGATTACATTAAAAACCCAAGACCAATGCCCAGCCTATTAATAAGTAGGCAACAAATATTTATTTTATAAATACATTCATCCATTCATTCATGCAACAGCTACTTACTGAGCACCTACTATGTACCAGGCATTATTCTAGGCTTTCAGGGACACTATTGTGAATGACACAGATAAAAGTTCCTCATGTAAGAGGGCAATAAAGAAATAAACACATAGTGTCACCTACGAATGTAGGCTATGAAGATAAATTAGATAAGGTAGAGTGAAATGGTGGCTCCTCTCTTAGAGTCACGAGGGAACCTCTGAAACCATCTGAGTGAAGGTTTGATGGGAGTGTGGAAGCTGAATATGTGTTGAGAAAGAACCTTCCATGAAGAAGGACCAGCAAGGGCAGAGGCCCCGAGGCAGGAATACGCTCGGCACATCTGCACAGTGGCAAGGAGGCCAGTGGCTGAGCTGAAGAGGGAGAGGGGGTGAAGAAGAAGAGGAGATGACCTTGGAATGGCTGCCTGGATCAGACCAGGCTGGGTTCTGAAGGCCATGGTAAGGCTGTGGGGTTTATACTGAGTGCAAGAGGAAACGAAGGAAGGGCTTTGAGCAGGGATGTGATTCTACACTATGAAGGATAAATGCAGAAGAGTCAGAATGGAAGATGGAAAATGGAAGAGACCAGGTGAAAGATATTGGTGCCTCTGGCCAAGGCAGAAGCCGTGGAAGTCAGAAGTGCTTAGACACTGGACGTACTCTTAAGGTAGAGCCCAGCAATCTGATCTGATTTGTCAACAGATCAGAATGAATGAGTCAAAACTACTTTTCAGAAAAAGATCTCCTGGAACTTCCCTGGTGGTCCAGTGGCTAAGATTCTGTGCTCCCAAAGCAGGGGACCTGGGTTTGATCCCTGGTCAAAGAACTAAATCCCACATGCTACAACTAAGCACAGTCAAATAAATTTTTTAAAAAAATTTTTTTTTAAGTTAGAAAGATCTTGCAACATAGAAGTCAACTAGGCCTCTTGAAGCTGAGAGAAATTTCTACCGGGGTAGGGGTGGGGGGGCTTTTTATTTTTATATTCATTTTTCTTTCTTTTTCAAAAATTTCTATTTATTTAAATTAATAGATAAACAGATTAAAAACAGTTCACCCATTTCTTCTACCTCACCCTCCCTGGCACCCACCACATGCCTCTTCACTTTTCTTAATTTTACTCAGTTTGTCCCCGATGGGCTATTAGATTTACTATGACGATAAGCAGAGTTTAGTGATACATCCAAATAAGACTCCCCTTGGCATGTTTTTCAGGTACCAGGCCCAGGAGCTAAGACCGCACCAAGTCACTCTTTAGAAATTCCACTTCTGATTTGCTTATACTGTATGCTACCTGGAGATACATAGGCCTAGAAAGAGCCAACTCATCTAGAACAGCGTATTGCTAACGTTGAAAAGAGCAATGAAAAGTATAGATGGGAACTGTGGAGCAGAGGCCATGTGATTTTTTTTTCCAGCAATGAAAACTATGAGAAAACACTTGTTTTTAAGAAGAAACTATTTCAAAACTCCAGACATATAAAAGGGGAAACGCACAACATTTTAGAATCTAGGCAAAACAAGCAAAAATAAAACAAAAGCAAAAAAAGCCTCACTGTGAATTGTCCCCTGTGCCATTTCCACCCACAGCAATGTGACAAATTAGATGCCTGAGGTCACACTCCAGGCTGAGACCCAGACCTCCTTTTTCCCATTATTCCTAAAGTGGACACTCCCCAGCAAGAGGGATCTAAAGGAAACTTGGTGAGGATAAACATAACTCAAGGGAAGCCGTTTATTGTAACATGCCGTTTATTGTAACATGCTTCATCTTGCACTTTGTACAAGGTGTGCTTGGATCAGAATATCAGGGATTATAAAAAGATCTGATTTTCCCTGCCTAGAATCACAGAATGACAGATATACAAGAACACTGAAATTATCTGGTCCAGATTTAAGATATTTGACAACAGGAATGTCAGGCCAGAAGGCTTCTGGCAGCTTGGGCTGGTGCATCTGGGTTCAGTATCAGCCCTGATCTTACCCAGCTCCCTCACTCCACAAGAGGAGCTTGACACCCGGGAACGTGTAATGATCAGTTATTCTTACAAGACTTGTGATATGTTGGGGGGTGGGGGGCTGAAGGGACATCCTCCGGGACAGAATTTGGCAGAGGACAGGAAAGAGCAGGAGGACCCCACCAGAGCCTGCTTCCTCTATAATGTGACCTATGGCACTCACAACCCCTAAATCCAGTGGAAAAACTAGCTCCAGTACGTTACAAAGAAGAAAGGAGTCCCCAAAATAAAAAAGAGGAACAGCGATCAGTTTGGGGATATGGTAAGATCTGTAGAATTGCTGGGGTCTGAATCAAATGGAGGAAGCAGATGAAAGGATAGAAGAGAGAAGTATTTCAAGTGGGTACAAAAACCCAAGGCTGCCAACATCGTGTGTGTGAGAGATGGAAAGCCCTCACTCCCTGGCTTATTCCTTCAATGAGTCAATGCATATGGATTGAACACCTACTGTGTGCCACAGAGAGCAGCAGATGCTGGGCCTGTGACAGTGAACAAGAGCGTGACGCCTCACAGTGTCCATGACAAAGAGGCTGCAGAAGTGTCACAAAAAGGAAAGGAAGCACAGAGCGTGGGCATGTGTCAGGGACACCTCCCGGAGACCTGGGGGAAGGAGACAGGAGCCTCAGCTGAGTGGGAGAGAGAGAGGTTCTGGCTGAGGGAGGAAGATGTGCAAAGATCCAAGAGGGATGGAAGAGCAGGTCAAGGTGGTGGAAGCTCTTGAAGCCAGAAGGGAGAGTTTAGATTAGAAGAGGCAGGGCATATGAAACCACTGTGGGCCCTAAATAAGCCCTGAAAACAGTATGGAAGTAAAACTGTTAGACCAGGAAGAGGCGGTTTCTATCTAGACAACTAGGAGGTGGGACTTCTGACCTTAGGATAGGAAGTCTAAATGGCATGAGCCTTGAGCTTAGAAAAACAGACAGCCCAGCAATGCAGACAAAACGTGTTCTTGGTCAGAAGGAAATAGAAGGTGGGTGATAAAAAGATGAGAGCTGAAGGGAGCCAGAGAAGGACAGGGCATGGATAACAATGGCAGAACCTTATTTCGTCAAGAGTGCTGATAACAGAAGCCAGAATTCTCTGCCAAAGAATCCAGGAAGCTGGAGAATTCTGAGTGCTGGCAGAGGTGTGGAGACTTAGGGGTCCTTGTATATGCTGATGGGATTGTGGACTGTTGCAGCAACTCTGGGGAACAATCTGGCAATTTGATGATATTAAGCATAAGTGAAAGTGAAGTCACTCAGTCATGTCCAACTCTTTGCTACCCCATGGACTGTAGCCCACCAGGCTCCTCCGTCCATGGGATTCTCCAGCCAAAAATACTGGAGTGGGTTGCCATTTCCTTCTCCAGGGGATCTTCCTGACCCAGGGATCAAACTCATGTCTCCCACATTGCAGGCAGATGCTTTAACCTCTGAGCCACCAGGGAATTGATCTTATAACCCGCTTCATGGATCACAGCCTTGTCATGGCAGAGTGGCTGTGTAACTCAATGAAGCTATGACCCTTGCCATTCAGGGCCACCCAAGATGGACAGGTCATATTGGAGAGCTGCAGTCCATGGGGTTGCAAAGAATCAGACATGACTTAGCAACTAAACAACAAAGAACACATAACCCAGAAAATCCCCTCCTGGATATAAACCTCAAATACATTTTCTATTATATAATGGTGATTGCAGCATTATTCATGGCGATGGGAAATTGGAAGTAATGAGTGTCCATACTGGTAGAGTAGGTAAGAATGGTAAACACATATCATAGAATCAGTTCAGCTCAGTTCAGTCACTCAGTCGTGTCCAACTCTTTGTGACCCCATGAACCGCAGCACACCAGGCCTCCCTGTCCATCACCAACTCCAAGAGTCCACCCAAAACCTGTCCATTGAGTCGGCGATGCCATCCAGCCATCTCATCATCTGTCGTCCCCTTCTCCTCCTGCCCTCAATCTTTCCCAGCATCAGGGTCTTTTCAAATGAGTCAGCTCTTCACATCAGGTGGCCAAAGTATTGGAGTTTCAGCTTCAACATCAGTCCTTCCAATGAACACCCAGGACTGATCTCCTTTAGGATGGACTAGTTGGATCTCCTTGCAGTTCAAGGGATTCTCATAGAATATTATGCAGCAATTTACAACTTGATGTGATGCAAAAAAATAAATAAAAGGCAAAATGAGATATGTAATAATACTATTTATATAAACCAAAGATATATGCTCAGAAAATTTAACACTGTAATTTGCCCAAATCCTTCTAGTCATCATTCCTGATACCCCTTTTCTGGATTATTTTTTCCATAGCACTTAACCACCATCTAACAGACTGATAATTTTCTTATTTTTATGCTTATAGATTATTATCTTTCATCCCCTGTTAGCATATATACTCCCTAAGGGCTGGGAATATGATGGCTTTCTTCACTAAACCATCCCCAAATGCCTAGCACATAGTAGGTACTCAACAAACACTGTTGAGTGAATCATTGAATAAGACATTATCTATCTTGCAAGAATATAAACAAACCTTAAAAGACGCTTGCTCCTTGGAAGGAAAGCTATGACAAACCTAGTCAGCATATTAAAAAGCAGAGATATCTCTTTGCTGATAAAGGGTCTGTCTAGTCAAAGCTATGGATTTTCCAGTAGTCATGTATGAATGAATGTGAAAGTTGGACCATGAAGAAGGCTGAAAGTGAAAGTGAAAGTCACTCAGTCATGTCTGACTCTTTTCGAGCCCACTGACTGTAGCTTGCCAGGCTCCTCTGTCCATGGAGTTCTCCAGACCAGAATACTAGAGTGGGTAGCCATTCCCTTTTCCAGGGGATTCGTCCCAACCCAAGGATCGAATCCAGGTTTCCTGCACTGCAGGCAGATTCTTTACCCTCTGAGCCACTAAAGGAAGCCCAAAGAAGTCTGAGAACCAAAGAATTGATGCTTTTGAACTGTGGTGCTAGAGAAGACTCTTGAGAGTCTCTTGGACTGCAAGGAGATCAAACCACTCAATCCTAAAGGAAGTCAACCCTGAATATTCATTGGAAAGACTGATGCTGAAGCTGAAGTTCCAATATTCTGGCCACTTGATGTGAAAAACCCATTCATTGGGAAAGACCCTGATGCTGGGAAATACTGAAGGCAAAAGGAGAAGGGGGCAGCACAGAATGAGATGGTTAGATAACATCACCCACTCGATGGACATGAGTTTGAGCACACTCCAGGAGATAGTGAAGGACAGTGAAGCTTGGCATGCTGCAGTCCATGGGGTCAGAAAGAGTCAGACACAACTTAGTGACTGAACAACAACAACAAAACAAACCCAAAGGTCCATTTGAAACAAATGAGAACAGTGTGAAAACAAGAGCTTGGCCAAGAGGGCTATAAAGGGGTGAAATGGAGGCTTAGGGGCCATGCTGCATAGAATGTCCTGCACTAAGAAGCATGTCTCTGGTTTCCTAGCTCCATCCTCTCCTACCTTCCAATGGCTGGCCTGGACCTGACTTTTCCAAGATATCGGATCTTAAAAACAAAAGTCTGATGACTGTGTAAGTGCTCGTCCAGGGAGACCAGAAGTTTGAAGGAGGCCAGGTGAGTGTCTCTCTCCAAACCCATTTTAGGAACTATATCAGCTAGGGATTCTGCCCTAGTCCCTTAGAAGTTTGGCCAATTTTCAAATTCGGAATTCAGATTTAGTTCATATTAGCAGGTTTAAATCAAACAAAGACTGTATTCAGGCTTACAAGTCACAGGTTTCCTCACCAGTAGCTTGAGAAATATCTGGGGAGCTTTGGAAACACAAATTCTCAAGCCTAATCCTTATGGAGATTTGGATTCAAAAGATCTTAGGGGGGCCAAGAATGTGGTGTGTTTTGTTTTCACTCCTCAGGGGACTGTGGCCCATCCAGAACTGAGCATCAGACAGTCAGAATCCCAGTCTGGTCCCCACAGCTAATCTGGCCCTCCCTGGGGAGACAAGAAATCCTTGCTTAGCCTCCATCCCCCACTGAGAATGCCCCCGGGGGCTTCAAGAAGGAAGCCGTAGGAACTCTGGATGGAGGTGGGCAGACAATGGGCCAAAAACACCCCCTCAGTCCAGCGCTAGTTTCAGCATTCCAGGCCCACCCACCTGGGCCCTTGGTCACCAGGAGACCTCACGCGCACACACAAGCCCTAACCTGCCCGATTCCAGATCCGGAGCTTCCCAAGCAGCGCTCTGAGCCTGCTCGGAACAAAGGCGATTGTTCTCGCAGGACTGTCTGTCCATCCTTGTCCTCCCTCCCCATCCCTCCAGTCTCTGCCCCTGCCTTGTAATCCCTGGGAGGGAAGGATTCTAATATGATTGCTCTTGGCTACTTTTTCCACTCCAACTTGAAAGTCCCACGCTCTTGCGCGTGGTTTGTGCCCAGGCCTCTCCCCCACCCTCCAGCTGTCCAAGGTGCGTTCTCTGCACTGGAGGCTGAGATGTGGGCGGACGAGGGATTTTTTTTTAAACACACACTTGGAGTTGCAGACCTTCCTGTGGGAATCATCCTCTATTAGTTAAAGGATGGATTGTGCCGGTCCCTGCCCCCACCTGATGAAGCAGTAAATTGTAACAAGAGAATCTGGCTAAACGAGTTTCCGATTCAAACGTTATCTTGTGGACAAAGAACCCTTTGAATATGGTTTCTGTGTTTGGCTTCTTGCGATGGAGTGGAAAGTTATGTTTTCACTGGTGCTGCAACTCTTCAGCAGTGTCGGACTGTGGCCATTCACCAAGAGGACAGCCTTGGGGCAGGGAGGGACCATGTGGCTAGGAGAGCTGCCGCCAGGCCAGATCCTGCCCATGAACCCATGGACACTGATGATATTTAGGTGGTCTGTCCCCTTTGGTCACTGAGCATCATCAATAGGCAGAGAGCCCCTTTTCTTGAAGAGGATATAATCCAAACATGCTCAGGGCAGGTGATTGATAGAAAGCTCCCATTTTAAAAAGATTCCAAATCTAAACAGAATGTGTCTGGTTACTGACAAAATTAAATTACCCTCTGCTGGAGGAACTTCTCCTTCCAGGGAAAACAGAGTTGTAGTCACAGATAAAATAGAAACTTGGGCATAAATTCTTAGAGGCTTCTAAGAGCAAAAGTGAGTGCGATTGTTAAATTTACAGGCTTAATTTTATTTTATGTTTGTCTCACTTTGATGTACTTCATAAATGAGGAGGTACAAAAAAAATTTCTTTGTGTGTGTGTCGTATTTGAAAGGTCAAAAGTCCGGTAGACACTTTGGTTGAAAGCCCCTAGAGGTCTGGGTCTTCCTGAATTCTCTTCTCTTGGCTGCTCTGGAAAGTATCTCTGTTTCTCCCCAAAACAGGATAACCGGGCCGCCCAGGAGGAAAGGAAAAGGCAGAAATTTTCTCTGTCCTGCAGCCTCTCTTTCTCAGGGGAAGGTTACATTCAACATCCTGCCTTCGCAGACATTTCTTGTCAAGCCTTTCTCCTCACCTTTCCTTACTTCCCGAAATGAGGCCAATGGAGCAAGACAGGAAGCTGCCCATAGGGATCTCAGTTTCCAAACTGGCCAACAAGAGTGTTGTTCCTGTCCATTGTTTCGTTGATTCGATGGGTCGTCTTTGCGTTTCTGCTTCAGGTTGCCATGTTCTGGGCTCTGAGAGGGATAAAGGAGTCTTCGAGGGAACTCATGCTTGTAAAATACATTCCCATTTATAAGACGCTTTCACCTGCTGTAACTCAGATGGATGCCAAGGGAGAGGGGAAAATGGCTTCTGGATTGAAAATGCTTAGAGCCTGACGAGGCAGTTCAGACTGCAGAGAGGAAACCTCCAGGGAAAGGCACAAGGCCTCGCTTAATCCAGGCCAGACTTGTGAGAGACGTATCCAAAGTGCTGCAGGCCAGGGAAGAGAGATCAGTAAGACCCGGGCCCCCAGGTGCTCTTGACCAAAGAGTCTAGAATTTCCAATTCTGTGGGTTTGGTTTGTTAAGTGTTTTAGCTGGAAAGGCTTCCTCTGAGACCCAAACCTCAACAATAACACCTCTCTCTTTCCTTTGAAGTCGGTTTCCAATCTCTTCCCCAACAGAGAAACTTTATCTCCTGTATCCTCTGCGTTCTTCTGGGTTACTTCCATGGTCATGAAGCCGGCGAGTCCACGCGCAGCTGGACCCAGCCACGGCCCTGTTCTGAAGAGAGGTGTGCCGTCAACACAAGCTTATGTTTGGGATGAAATTCGCTTTTATTTTGCTTTTGATAAATGTGCTAAGATGTTGCATTAGGAAAGGCGCCCTCCACCCCCCTCCATCTCTGGGCCCCACTGGGCTGGGTGGGCTCTCAGGAGAGCAGCTGAGGCAAACGAGCGTTCCCGGGGCTTGGCAGGACTGCACGGCTGGGAGACGATGGCCCTTCCGTCACACTGTCATCGCACTGCAGAAAACACCCAAAGCGCCCCAGCTGCAGCGCTGCCGGCAAAACAGAGCTGTCCCGGGGCAGGTCACCCAGCCAAGCCCTCGGTCCTTCAAAGCCTCCCTCCCATGTGCAGTAGGTGGTGGGTGCTTCACTGGTCATGAGACCACTGACCCATCCCTGGGCCAGGGAGGGCACTCAGTTGCCACCCTGAACAGACTTGTGAGGACTTGGCCTTGCCCAAAGTTACCACCATTACCATTTACTCCCACCGTTACCAAAACCACCCACCCCAGATATGCTCCAAGACAGTTGCCTAGACCCACTGTCATCCAGATGCCATTCCTTAATTCCCTCCTAGAGAAACTGTGACGCCTTGACTGTTAGTATGGCAGTGGTTTTAACATTTAATCAGAATCAGATTTAATGAGCACCTATTATCTCCATTTCACGTGTATTCATCTCCTGAAAGTGAAAAGTATTACTAACTCAGTCATGTCAGACTTTTTGTGACCCCGTAGAATATAGCCTGCCAGGCTCCTCTGCCCAGGGATTCTCCAGGCAAGAATACTGGAGTGGCTTGCCATTCCCTTCTCCAGCGAATCTTCCTGACCCAGGGATCAAACCCGGGTCTCCTGCATTGCAGGCAGATTCTTTACCACCTGAGCCACTGGGGAAGCCAGTAGGTGACTGCCAGTGAGAATACAACAGGGATGGAACCTGGCCATCACAGTTTATTGGAGGAACATCCAGGACAGTGGTAGCTGTTTATTCTCCAGTCTTCCTCAAAAATGCCCAGATGCTCTCTCCCCATGTATTTTGCTCCTCCTTCACCTCTACCCTGAGAAATAGCCATCACAGTTGGATAGAGTATCAGAAAACAAGAGCACAAAAGAGTGAGTTTAAAGTCAGACGAGTTCAAATTGCAGTTCTACTATTGGGTTGGCCATAGAGTTCATTTGGGTTTTTCCATAAGATATTACGAGAAAACTCAAATGAACATTTTAGCCAACCTAATTCTTCCTTCTCAGCAATACGTGAACTATGAACTTCCAGATGTTCAAGCTGGTTTTAGAAAAGGCAGAGGAACCAGACATCAAATTGCCAACATCCACTGGATCATCAAAAAAGCAACAGAGTTCCAGAAAAAGATCTATTTCTGCTTTATTGACTATGCCAAAGCCTTTGACTGTATGGATCACAATAAACTGTGGAAAATTCTGAAAGAGATGGGAATACCAGACCACCTGACCTGCCTCTTGAGAAACCTGTATGCAGGTCAGGAAGCAACAGTTAGAAATGGATATGGAACAACAGACTGGTTCCAAATAGGAAAAGGGGTACGTCAAGGCTGTACATTGTCACCCTGCTTATTTAACTTATATGCAGAGTACATCGTGAGAAACACTGGGCTGGAAGAAGCACAAGCTGGAATTAAGATTGCCGGGAGAGATATGAACCTCAGATATGCAGATGGTACCACACTTATGGCAGAAAGTGAAGAAGAACTAAAGAGCCTCTTGATGAAAGTGAAAGAGGAGAGTGAAAAAGTTGGCTTAAAGCTCAGCATTCAGAAAACTAAGATCATGGCATCTGGTTCCATCACTTCATGGCAAATAGATGGGGAAACAGTGGAAACAGTGGCTGACTTTATTTTTCTGGACTAAGCACATGCACGCAAGTTACTTAACATCTCTGAGTTCAATTTCTTCATTTATAAAAATGATAATAATAAACCCAATCTGTCAGCAAGTACAGATCACCAATTTTAGTGCCAGACATGAAGTATACCTGCCGCACGGTAGCTGCTACTGTTGTGTGAGTCAACCAGTCATGTCTGACCCTTTGCAACCCCACAGACTGTAGCCCGCCAGGCACCTCTGTCCTTGGGAATTCCCAGGCAAGAATACTGGAGTGGGTTGCCACTTCTTTCTCCAGGGAATCTTCCTGACCCAACTCTTCTGCATCTGAGCCACCAGGGAAGTGACTGTTGTGGTGGTTACTTATTATTATTACTATTTCTCCAGCTGTGTTACAAATAGGATTGTGTTTAGTGAATGAGGGGAGCCTTTTAGCAATAAGTAATATGGGGACTAAAAAAAACCTCTTGATTAAAGTGAAAGAGGAGAGTGAAAAAGTTGGCTTAAAGCTCAACATTCAGAAAACTAAGATCATGGCATCTGGTCCCATCACTTCATGGCAAATAGACGGGGAAACAGTGGAAACAGTGGCTGACTTTATTTTTTTGGGCTCCAAAATCACTGCAGATGGTGACTGCAGCCATGAAATTAAAAGATGCTTACTCCTTGGAAGGAAAGTTATGACCAACCTAGATAGCATATTAAAAAGCAGAGACATTACTTTGCCAGCAAAGGTCTGTCTAGTCAAGGCTATGGTTTTTCCAGTGGTCATGTATGGATGTGAGAATTGGACGGTGAAGAAAGCTGAGTGCCGAAGAATTGATGCTTTTGAACTGTGGTGTTGGAGAAAACTCTTGAGAGTCCCTTGGACTGCAAGGGGATCCAACCAGTCCATCCTAAAGGAGATCAGTCCTGGGTGTTCATTGGACGGACTGATGCTGAAGCTGAAACTCCAATACTTTGGCCATGTGATGCAGAGAGTTGACTCATTGGAAAAGACCCTGATGCTGGGAGGGATTGGGGGCCGGAGGAGAAGGGGATGACAGAGGATGAGATGGCTGGATGGCATCACTGACTCGATGGGCATGAGTTTGAGTAAACTCCGGGAGTTGGTGATGGACAGGGAGGCCTGGCGTGCTGTGACTTATGGGGTCGCAAAGAGTTGGACATGACTGAGTGACTGAACTGAACTGAATATAGGGAAACCTTGGGAGAAAACCCCTTCTAGGGAGCAGCATACCTAAGACTCGAACGGGGACATACCACAGTGTACCAATTTAGATTTTTCACTGGAAGTAGCATTTTTCAGTAACAAAAGCAAATGTTCCATCTTTTTGGAGGAAAAATCTAACTGACTATTTTACTTACATGTGATCGTTCAATGATTCATCCACCCCGGGGATGAATAGTCTTCAAAAGAAGATTAAGATCCTCTCCGCCAAGTCTATGAGGAAGGACAAACAAAAGACGCTGGGTTGGAGTCCTACTCTGAGGTACCAGAGGGAGGAAGGGAGGCACCAGAAACACTTATTTTCCCTTAATTTTCTTTTAAAGAGTTGGCAGATCATGATTTACTTATTTTATTTATCTATTTATTTTTGGCTGTGCTGGGTGTAACAAGTGGGGGCTACTCCTCACTGAGGTGCATGGGTTTCTTACTGCAGTGGCTTCTCTTGCAGATCACAGGCTGTAAAACTTCGACTAAGTCATTATGGTACGTGGGCTTAGTCTCTCTGCAGAATGTGGGACCTCCCCGGACCAGGGATCGAACCCCTATATTGGCAGGTGGATTCTTAACCACTGTAACATGAGTCCCAGTGGATCAAGATTTTTTAAATTATCATCATTTAAATTGTTTAATATGGGAACATCTGTTATGTTGTGTTGTTTTGGCTTTCCTCTTTTTAGCTTGGGGCAGTCAGAGAGTGTTACGAGTGAGAATTATCATTTGAAGTTTCCTTTATCACCTTATACAAGCCAGAGAAAATAAACAAATTTCTGAATTCACCCAGGAATCAGTCCATTCAGACCTGATCAATAGTTTATAGCTGAGCTTACAGAGGTAAGCAAGGAAAAATATAGAAAAACTTACATGTTGACTTGGGTTTTACTGTACAGAAAGGACTTTCATTCTTAAAGATAATCTCTAGTTTTTATAAGGCCCAAGAAGATAAACTAGACATATACCCCCCAAGCATTAAAAAAAAGTCTTTCAATCAACACAATAACCATAAAATGATTTTCATGACGTTCATTTTCAGGTTTTCGTTTTGAGCCCAGTTCACAATTTGAATACAGTTTTCCTATTTTTATTGCCAATACATTGAATATATATATTTCTCACTGTTTAAATCAGAGGGAGAAGTTTCATCTAGGATTATTTATTTTCCCTCTTTAATTTTAATACATGTGCCTCTGGAGAATATATCTTTTGTATGATTCTACCTTTAAAAACCAAAGGAAAAGAGATGAGATACTATTGGTTAGTTACTTTAAAGGGTTATTTGGAGGGGTCTCTCCTGAATTTACCATTTTTTTTTGTAAGTCATATTTCAAGACTTTGATCTTGACAGCCCTGAAATACTACCTCACAATTACATCATAACTATGAAATGACTTTTGTTGGCTAGTGGAATGACTTTTCAAAAAGTTTCCACCAAATGCACAAATATTACAGTGAAAGGATGTCAGACTATTTCAAATGATTAGTGACGGTATTAAAATTGCCAGTATTGCTATATATTGTACCCCTAGGAAATTAAGCATATTTATGGCGAGGCCTTCATCTAAGTAGTCTGGCTGGGTTTTTTCCTTTTTCCTTTTTAAAGTGATTGGTAATTTCTTCTCAGTCTCTTTCACATGATCTGCTCTTTCTAACAGAGAAGGCAATGGCACCCCACTCCAGTACTCTTGCCTGGAAAACCCCATGGACGGAGGAGCCTGGTGGGCCGCCGTCTATGGGGTCGCACAGAGTCGGACACGACTGAAGCGACTTAGGAGCAGCAGCAGGAGCTCTTTCTAAAAGCCACTTAAACCATTGATTTTTTTTCCCAGTGAGGAAAAACAGCATATATTCAAAGAAGAGTTAGTGAAGCAACCAAACCAAATATCTACTACATCTCAAATATTTATTAATTCAATAAATATTTACTAGACAGTCATAACATATCATATGGTACAAATTCAACTATGTACACTTGGCCTGTCTCTTCCCTACCAAAAAGAAAGAAAAATAGTACTTTCAGTAGCGTGGACCTTCCAAGCACCTAGTCACTCAATGACGGGTCCCAGATTCAGCAACATGGGGAGCAGACTGCTGTTTGCTTGGCTTGGTTTTACTTTCCCAGTACCTCTTAAAGGTGAGGCTAAATGTAAGGCTCGCCTTTAAAAGGTAAGTGTTTGGGGGTACACAAGGGTCTCTAAATAAGAGCCAGCTGATTCATTTGGTTCCCAAGCGAAAGCAAATAAAACAGCAATCTGATCCATTGTTGGAGAAAAACACAGCGAGGACTCTCCCTGTATTGTATTTCATGAGCCAGTGAGGACAACCTTGACTCCAAGATTACATAGGCTTATTTGCCCTACACTGCATGGTAGACACTCAGTACAATGCAGTTAAGTAAGATTCACCTGCTGTATACTAGACTCTGTTCTGAAATTACAGGGGAAAATTCCTGGATTACTTAGTGGACATTTTAGAGGGATGAGATCAAGATTATTCATACACATGTACGCATGCACATACACATAGAACTTGAGAATGAGTCACATTTTTTTGTAGAGTGGGCCAATCGTGACATGCCCTTTTCTAACCTAATAAACTAATCTTTACTTTCCTTATTAGGAGCTATGAGTGTGTCAAATGACATACAGTTAAAAGACAAGATAATAAGACAGATATTTGTTTAAACTTCTGTTTTTAGGATTAATTATTGATAGAGTTGGAGATTTGGTTGCCCATGGTAGTAGTGCTTTAGCACAAGCTAATGATTTTAAAACAGAAGTGTAAGCACACAGCTTATTTGCAGATCAGAGACACATTAGCCAGTGAAAGGCTTTATTGGTAACATGTACAGTAAGTATACATTGTATACTGATGCCATAACATCAAAGTTAACTGACATGTCCATGGGTTCAGTGAATTCCCTCCCTGTCTCCAACCTTACCTGCACCAAATCTGAAATGCATCATGCCCAGGGTTTTCCCCTAATTGTTTTAACAAAGGATATTTTTAAGAAAAGCTAATCCACCTGTATCTAATTCTGTTACAGCTTATTCCCTTAAGATGTTACCTTGCCAGAGCTAACTCTATCCCCAGAAAAATCTTTTTACTCTTTTTTTTTTTTTAAGGTTTATTTGCACACAGGTGGTCCTTCAAACAGCTGGGGCCTCCCAAGCCCTCAACTCATATTTGATTCAAACTCAGGATGAGTCTTGTTTAATCACTTGGGTTGGAAAACATACCACCCCATGAACAGGAAGAGAGAGCAGTGAAGCAAGCACTGAGTTTTCTCACAACTCAAAACTAATCGCCCCCTTTCCTTATAGGATTAAATGGAATTGTGAGGGTTACATGTAGTATCTCATTCAAGCTGACCTTTTCCGTTCAAGAGGAACAGAGGTGATCAGATGGGGAATGTGACTTTTAGACAGAGAGCCATCCTGTGTGGGGACAGCATCGTCTTTTGGGATTATATCAACAAATCTTGGTAGCTTTATTTTATAACTAGAAAGGATGGCAGGAAAAGCAAAGGACATCCTCATTAAAGCTGATTTACTGGAGAGGCTCAAAATCTTCCTTTCCTCTTTGGTATCACCCGAGTTACTCATGCCAATTTGTGGAGCTGCACATCATTATTTTAATTGTCTGCAGCCCTTGGGTGAGTTTTAATAATCTCACTGGCTTGGCTGCGAGCAGGGCTCTGGACACTACAGTTAAGAGTTTTCACACAGATTACAACATAAAGAATATGGCCAGTAATACTGTAATGACTTTGTATGGAGACGTATGGTTACTAGGGGCCTTCCCTGGTGACTCAGCGGTAACAAACCTGCCTGCCAATGTAGGAGACATGGGTTTGATCCCTGGATCAGGAAGATCCCCTGGAGGAGGAAATGGCAACATACTCCAGTATTCTTGCCTGGAGAATCTATTGGACAGAGGAGGCTCTCAAGCTACAGTGCATGGGTCTGCAAGAGAGTCGGACTTGGCTTAGCGACTAAACAACAAATACGATTACTAGACTTATCAGAGTGATCATTTCATAATGTATGCAAACATCAAATCACTGTATCGTACACTTGGAACTAAGAAGATCTTGTACATCAACTACATTTCAATTTTTAAAAAATTTAAGAGTTTGCACAGAGATATTTGGTGGCTATCAATTTGGGTGGAACTAAAGGGACATGGTCATTGACAAACTTTGGAACAAGATTTGGTGTGAATTTTTTTTATTCTCCCCTTCTCATAACATATGAGCTGATTTTCTTCTGATGTAACAAAGATAAATTGGAATCAGGCTCTGGCATAGGTTTTTATTTGATCAACAAAACACAGCATAAAGAATAGTCCTGCTCACAGACAAAGAAAACAAATTCATGGGTACTAAAGGAGAAAGCAGGGGAAGAATAAATTAGGAGTTGAGGATTAGCAGCCATAAACTACTATGTATAAAATAGATAAACAACAAGATCCTACTGTATAAACACAAGGAACTATATTCAATTATCTTGGAAAAACCTATAATGGAAAAGAATATATACATATATAATCTGAATCACTTTGCCATACACCAAAAACCAACACCTTGTAAATCAACTATACTTAAATTTAAGAAAAAAAAAAATTCCTGCATGTCTCTGCTTTCCATAACTCCTTCTTTTGTGGGTTCATCCCTGCTGAAAATTTTCCCTTTTCTCCAACCCTCCTCACAACTTCCCTAGAGGAAAAAGCCCTAAACAAAAGCTCTGTTTGCACAGAATACTAATTATCCAATGCTGGAGTGTTGGTGGGGTCAACTTCAGGAGACAGAAATACCCAGCCTAGAGAAAGGGAAATTAGCCCAGGCTGGAATCAGCTGCACACACATCCTTTCTATTGCAATTCCTTTCTCCTTTGTGCATCTTTCACCCTGGAGAACACTTACTCCCGGATTTCTCCCCCAACCCCACTCCCCAAGTGCTCAGCTGCAGCCTTGATAGAGTCCACCCACAGCCCTGGGTGTGTCCTGCCTGAACTCCTGCTCTTCACTCAAAGCCACTTGATGAATGGAAACTTAAAACCTTCTTTGGATGTTCCTGGTGTTTGAATCACTATATAAAATGGGTTTGACATTAAAAAGTTTGGAAATTTTTGGAGCGAGAAAGGGGGAACAGTGAAGGGAAATGCAGGAACTGTCTTTAAAAAAAAAAAAAGCAGGTGATCCTGTGTTATCTCAGGATGGATCCACACGGAAAGCCAGAGGGCAGGCTCTGGAGGGCAAGTGTGGCTTGAGTGACATCTGGACAGCCCGTCACCATGACAACTACTGATGTTGCTGCCACCCTCTGTCTGGGCTTTTCTTGTAACACCCTTCAGCATCACTCTAGATCTATGTGATTCTAAATCTCTGTGGCTACATGAAGAAAACTGAAGTCTAACTGAAGTAGAGGTAAAATTATTTTCTTGTAGTTTGCTTTTAAGTGAGCATAAGAAAACAAGTTGAGGAGGTGAGCTGAGTTCTCTGGAGAATCTCTTGGATTGTAAGGGAGGTGTAGCTAAGGGTGGGCTTCCCAGTGTAGCTCAATGGTAAAGAATCACCTGCCAATGCAGGAGATACAAGAGACACAGTTTCTATCCCTGGGTCGGGAAGATCCCCTGGAGGAGGAAATGGCAACCCACTCCAGTATTCTTGCCTGGGAAATCTCATGGACAGAGAAGCCTGGCAGGCCATGGGGTTGCAGAGTCAGACACAACTGAGCAACTAAGCACGCATGCACGCAGCCAAGGGCCCAGCAGAAATCTCTCTGATGTAAATTCACTGGAGTTGCCAGGGAAACTGGCATGGAGAAGTCAGCTCAAATAGGCCTTATTAATAAATAGCTCAGATTCACTGTCACACACAAGGCGAGGGGTGGACATGACATGGCACTGGGAATGGAAGATGGGGTGAAGGCAAAGAGGGGGGTGAAACAACCAGAGTTACATGGATACAATGAGACAAGGGCTGTTGAGCACGTGTAAAGGACTGGTTGATGCTGAGATTCAGGGGGAAAAAATCTTGTTTTAAACAAATCCATACAATATTTGTGCCGTGGAAGTATGAAAAGTGAGGATGAAGCAACCCCAAAAGTTCACCAAGGGCACCCACCTTTTTGGAGATACAACCATCTATAAAGTCTCTGATTTCCCAACACGCTGCCTTCTGCTCCTCTCAGGGCAGAGTGACGTCAGTTTATGAAGCATAAATGAACAAGGGTAATTTAGCTTTGAGGATTTCTCAACAGGCTTCCAATAATTGGAGACAGCCTGGTTGTTGTGAAGCTGAAGCTAGAAGTTCCTGCCATCCCACAAAACTGGGTTTAGAGGAACAGACTGACCGCCTCAGGGGAAAAAGAAGGAAACAAACAGGAGTAACCGAAACCCCTCCCCCGCCCCCCTTTGCAGGTAACTAATCATAAAAAGAAGAAGCAACAGTATTTAATACATGATTTCATGGCCTCAGAGTTCCATCCTTCTGGGATCCAGCTGTGGGGTTGGTATTGCCAAGCTCCAGTCTTAGAGAGGGGAGCCTGCCTGGGCCAAGGGCACTGTGGAACCCGGGACAACTGGGTAGAGACTTGGCCAGGAGCCTCTGAAGGTGAATCATGCTGGTTGGTAAGTTTCCTTAAGCAAAGAGCTCACAGGTACACACGTCCTTGATGGAGGACAAATTTCAATAAACATTTCCTTCTGAGCGGAGTTCAAGGCACAGGCCAGCTTTCTCCTGTAGAAAAGGCGGGAGCTAACAGAGATGCCTGCACCCTCAGGTTTTCTTGATGAAGTCCTACTTTTTCATTATTTACCACAAGTATTATAATATGTCCATGTTGAGATGAATGAGCCACCTAACATGGATACCACCCAGCTTATGGCTCCACCTTCTGCCGGAAAAAGTCTCTGAAATCCTTCAGCTCTGAAATAAGTCCTTCTTCCTATGCCCCCGACCAAGCCTTTGTGACAGTAGCCAGAGCCGTTTTCAATACTCTGCAGCTCAAGGCTGCATCTAAAGCAAGGATAGACTCGGCATCCTCCAGGGAGGCTATCGGGCAGATGCTCACTGAATATCCCCCTTCTGCATGTCCATCACCACGAGAGGCCCTGAGGGAGCACAGAGGAACCGAACCCAGAAGTTCCTGCCCTTGACTAAATTCAGGATTTAGTGGGGGAGCCAGATGCCAAGGCGACTCACATGATAGCAGCTCCTGAACGGGGGCCACGGTTGCTAGGCAGCTGGTTCAGAACAGTTATTTGAGTCAGGAAGTCAAGTCCTGCTTTTAGCTCTGCCCCTTGACATGTGAGATAAGTCACTTGTCTTGGGATCCTCTGCCTACAGTGTAATACATATAATTAGAGAATTACTTAACATCTCTCCTGTAATGAGTTGCAGTTGCATATGCCCGGATATATTTTAATGATTCAGATTAAAAGGGAACATCATTTTGTTCCCAGATCATCTTGAGTAAGATCCAAGCACCTTTTCCCACCAGCTTCACAGGTCATTATTATGTTTCCCTAGTCTCCTCCAAAATGCCATTCACGAATTCAGTAAGTATTTACTGAGAGAATGAACAAAGGACTCATGCCACCATTTTGATTTCTTGGAATCATCTGTTGGCTCCTCTTGCTACAACGTTTAGCATTTAGACAACTCTGCCCTTCACTCTATCATGGACCCCTGCTTGGTATCCAGTCCCCCCTTTCTAATAATACCCCCTTATTGGCTTTAGGAACAACCCCTCCTAGTGGATACAATCATCATGGTTTTTTTATACAATGGGGGGCTTCCCAGTGGTAAAGAATCTGCCTGCCAATGAAGGAGATGCAAGAGATTCAGTTTCAGTCCCTGAGTCGAGAAGATACTCTGGAGGAGGAAATGGCAACCCACTCCAGTATTCTTGCCTGGGAAATCTCATGGACAGAGGAGCCTGGCTGGTTACAGTCCATGGGGTCACAAAGAGTCAGACACAACTGAGCACGCCCACACACACACACACCCCACACACACACACAGGTCTAAACTAGGCTAGAAACATAACATCAGAATTTCAGCCTGGAATGTTCTTGCAAATGATCAAAGTTCAACTGAGATGTTGTTCAGTCACTCAGTCATGTCCAACTCTGCAACCCCATGGACTGCCAGGCTCCCCTGTCCTTCACCATCACTTGGAGCTTGCTCAAACTCATGTCCATTGAGTCAGTGATGCTACCCAACCATCTCATCCTCTGTCATCCCCTTCTCCTCCTGCCTTCAATCTTTCCCAGCATCAAGGTCTTTTCCAGTGAGTTGGCTTTTTGCATCAGGTGGCCAAAGTATTGGAGCTTCAGCTTCAGCATCAGTCCTTCCAATGAATATTCAGGACTGATTCCCTTTAGGATGGACTGGTTTAATCTCTTTGCTGTCCAAAGTACTCTCAAGAGTCTTCTCCAACACCACAGTTCAAAAGCATTAATTCTTGGGGGCTCAGCCTTCTTTTTGGTCCAACTCTCACATTCATACATGACTGCTGGAAAAACCAGCTTTGACTAAAACCCGCTTTGACTAGCCGGCCCTTTGTTGGCAAAGTAATGTCTCTGCTTTTTAATATGCTGTCTAGGTTGGTCACAGCTTTTCTTCCAAGAAGCAAGTGTCTTAATTTCATGACTGCAGTAACCATCTGCAATGATTTTGGAGCCAAAGTCTCTCACTGTTTCCATTGTTTCCCATCTATTTGCCATAAAGGGGTGGGACTGGATGCCATGATCTTAGTTTTTTGAATGTTGAGTTTTAAGCCAGCTTTTTCACTCTCGTCTTTCACCTTCATCAACAGACTCTTTAGTTCCTCTTCACTTTCTACATAAGGATGGTGTCTTCTGGATATCTGAAGTTATTGATATTTTACTCGGCAACCTTGATTCCAGCTTGTGCTTCATGCAGCCCAGCATTTCACATGATGAACTCTGCATATAAGTTAAATAATCAGGGTGGCAATATACAGCCTTGACACACACCTTTCCCAATTTTGAACCAGTCCATTGTTCCATGTCCCGTTCTAACTCATGCTTCTTGACTTGCATACAGGTTTCTCAGGAGGCAGGTAAGGTGGGCTGGTATTCCCGTCTCTTTCAGAATTTTCCACAGTTTAGGGAGGGAGGTGGGAGGGAGGGTCAGTATGGGAAACACATGTACACCAACAGCTGATTCATGTGAATGTATGGCAAAAACCACCACAATAATGTAAAGTAATTAGCTTCCAATTAAAATAAATTAAAAAATAAAAAGGTTTAAAAAAAAAGAATTTTCCACAGTTTATTGTGATCCACACAGGCAAAGGCTTTAGCATAGTCAATGAAGCAGAAGTAGATGTTTTTCTGGAATTCTCATGCTTTTTCTATGATCCAACGGATGTTGGCAATTTGATCTCTGGTTCCTCGGCCTTTTCTAAATCCAGCTTGAACATCTGGGATTTCTTGGTTCCCGTACTGTTGAAGCCTAGCTTGGAGAATTTTGAGCATTACTTTGCTAGCATGTGAAATGAGTGCAATTGTGTATGTCAACTGAGACTACAGTGTCCCAAAGAGATTATTCCTTAGCTCCTGCTGCCAGGACCCCAGGACCTGCTCTGACTTCTGTCCTCTCCAAACCTGTGTTTTCTGCTTTCCCTTTAGCTCTGTGACCTACCTTCATATCCTCTATAAATGTCTTTTGTGCTTAAATGAATTGGAGTTGGTTTCTTTTGCTTGCAATTGAAATAATCTATCCGCCACACATACCTTCAGATTATTACACTAAGATTCCAAAGTATAAAAAGAGAAGGAAATTTCAGAGTTAAGGAAGTTTTCAAAATCTAGTCCAATACTTTTGTTTTGCAGACAATCAGACCCAGAAGAGTTAAGTGACTTGACCAAAATCCTAACATCAGTTGGTAACAGTGAAGCCTACAGCCCATGCTCTGCAACAAGAGAAGCCACTGCAATGAGAAGTCCATGCATTGCAACTAGAGAGTAGCCCCTACTCGCTATAACTAGAGAAAGCCTGCATGGAGCAACAAAGAACCCAGCGCAGCCAAAAATAAATAATTTTTTTAAAAAACTACTTAACAATGAAATATAGCCATCAAGAAACTCATCAAATTAGAGGATTAGTAATATGAAACTTTGACTAAAAAGACTAGCAATAAATACTGAATCCAGAGAACTAAACCTCTGAAGAAATAAATAAATGCAAATCAGAATGTAGGTACTATAAATCCAAACAAATTTAAAATAATAGAAGTATCAAAAATTGGGAGACAGGAAGAAATATGACAGCACCAAAACATCTAGTCACCTTACAGGAAGTCAATCAAAACTACCCACCCAAACTTTATTTTCATCATCACTTTATTTTTTCTCAACCTTGTTGTTGTTCAGTCGTTAAGTCATGTCCGACTCTCTGGACCCCACGGACAGCAGCAGGCCAGGCTTCCCTGTCCTTCACTACCTCCTGAAGTTCGCCCAAATTCATGTCCCTCATGTCATTTCTTAACCTGAGAGTGATCTTTTAGGAATTAACATGTCTTATCATTCAGGAACAGATACTTGCTGTTCATCCATTTCAACTAAGTGCTTTTCTTCTGTTAAGTTCATAAAACCAAACCTAATGTTTTAAATTACTTTTAAATGCATGCATAATATGATCCTATTACTACAAAACTATTGCTGTCCCCTCCCCTTATTCTTTCTCTCTCTTTAGAATATACTTACTATATGTTATATCTTCATTATTTTCAGATGGTAATAGTAGCAATAGGTAATTCTTATTATCTGTTTTCTTTATTTTTTTCCCTCGTTGTTGTGTTGTTGTTGTTGTTCAGTCACTAAGTTGTGTCCAACTCTTGGCAACCCCATACACTGCAGCATGCCAGGCTCCTCTGTCTTCCACTATCTCCTGGAGTTCGCTCAGATTCATGTCCATTGAGTCATCCAACGATCTCATCCTCTGTCACCCCTTCTCCTTTTACCTTCAGTCTTTCCCACTATCACGGTGTTTTACAATGAGTTGTCTCTTCACATCAGGTGGCCAAAGAATTGGAGCTTCAGCTTCAGCATCAGTCCTTCCAATGAATATTCAGGTTTGATTTCTTTTAGGATTGACTGATTTGACCTCCTTGCAGTCCAAGGGACTCTCAAGAGTCTTCTCTGGCACCACAATTCGAAAGCATCAATTCTTTGGCACTCAGCCTTCTTTTTGGTCAACCTCTCACATCCATATATGACCACTGGCAAAACCATAGTGAAGTTGTTCAGTCGTGTCCGACTCTTTGTGACCCCATGGACTGTAGCCCACCAGGCTCCTCCGTCCATGGGATTCTCCAGGCAAGAATACTGGAGTGGGTTGTCATTTCCTTCTCCAGGGAATCTTCCCGACCCAGGGATTGAACCCAGGTCTCCCGCATTGCCGGCAGGTGCTTTAACCTCTGAGCCACCAGGGAAGCCCCATAGCTTTGACTATATGTACCTTTGTTGGCAAAGTGATATCTCTGCTTTTTAATATGCTATCTAGGTTTGTGATAGCTTTTCTTCCAGGGAGCAAGTGTCTTTTAATTTCATGGTTTCAGTCACCATCCGCAGTGATTTTGAAGCCCAAGAGAAGAATATCTGTCACTGCTTCCTCTGAGGCGTTTTATTTGCATGTATGTATTACATCCCTAGAAAAAGAATCCAAGGATTTTCCCTCCTGGGTGTTTTCACAGTCCGTGATGCCAGCTGAGGTTGTCAGTACAGTGACACCAAACTGATGGGAGGGGTACAGGTTATTCTGCCATTATTCTAGATCTTTGAGTTACACATCAAATCTGGGGCTGATCACTCCACAGTTACTTAGCCTGCCTGTGAGGTTCACAGCAATTTTCCCAGCCCTGTGATCATTGATGATTTCAAATTCTCCAATGTAACCATGCTTCCTCATCTCAGTTAGAAACCTGACAAAGACTTTAGAGCATGGCCTAATAATCACCTGGCATCTGCCTCTCTTTTCAGCATTGATGATACTCCTGAGAGCATCAGCCAGGACATTCATGCACACCATTATGGCTGCGTGGAAAGATAGCACAAAGAGCATATTACCTTTACTATGCTGTGTCAAGCACTATGTTAAGTGCTTTATATGCATCTAATGTACTTGATACTTACAAGACTTCTAAAGGGTAGATACTATCATCACCCCCAGATGAGGAAACAAGCATAGAGATGCTTCCTATCATGGCACAAGTAGTAACTGGAGGAGCTAAGAGTCAAACTCAAGGCTTCAGGCTCAAAAGTTCATGCTCTTAGCCATCACCCTATATTGCTTGTCCACAAGTAGGTAGGTAGGTCATTCTTTGTTGTCCTTGTACTTTAAATTTTTAATTGATGATTATGTGTCATTTTTTTTAAATGTCATTACCTAACTATGAAAGAGCTCATACTTGGAAGACAGGATGAATACTCCAGGTATCATATAGGCCCACTGAGCGGAGCCTAAAATAGTCCCCCACACATCCTCCTCCTGACTACTCATCTAGGCGACTTCTGGGGGGTTGGTGGGGAGCAGTGTTCAGGGGATTAACTCCTTCACAAACTAACACAGGCTTTGAACAATAGGTGGTCTGAGACTTTAAAAATAACCACTGCACAAGTGTTGAATTGAAATTCAAAGCAGCATACCTGTGTTTTATTGGCTTTGGGCAGATTAGCTGGAGGAAATATGCATCCTTAAGAGATTGCCTCAGTGAGAGAAGAAAATGTGTAGTCAACAAAAGATTGAAGAAGTCCCAGGTGTAGGCAGTCACGGGTCCAGGTTGCTATATTTCTAAACCATTTGCTGGACTGACACAGAACTGTTTCAAATGACATAACTTAACCAGTGCAATGCCGTTCAAGCACTATATGATAAGGGGGGGAGGGGGGGCTGCTCCTAGAAGGGCGGAGGAACAGCTGTTTTTGTCACCTGGGAAGGGCGCCCACACACAAACCTCATCTCTTTGACAACGATGCTAAAGTCCCCCATCACTGTCACTCACCTGCAAAACTAACGACTAAAGGGGAGAAGGAGAGGAAACGCCTCGCCCTGCCACAGAAAAACTGGGAGAGGGACAGAGCAAGTTAATAAATAAAACAAGAGCCTGAAGGGAAGAGCTGCTTTGTCAGAATATAAATATTTCCCTTCCCCTTTTATCTTTAATGTAGTGTGAGAAGCTTATTAAAGGGAAACGCATCTCTGTCCCTGGAGCCCTCGCACAAGCCTTGCGGGGAGCTGCCTGCGGAACGGGCTCGCCTAGCCCCACGCTTATAAACTCTTCCCTGCTGGAAGTGAGCGTACCGTGCAGAGCAATAAAGAAGGGCTGAGGGAAGAAAGGGAAGCCATTGTGGCCATTACGACCTTTATCTCGATGGGCCTGGTGTCATGTTATGTTAATCGCTGGGTGATGCTGAGAGACTGAGGATGAGGAATGCCTATCTGCTCAAAGGCTTGGCTTCAGATTCCAAGGAATGCTGGCATTGCTAGCCTTACTCCACTCCATTAAAGAGGACAATATCCAAAATTTAGACAAAGGGGAATTTGTCTCCAAGAGTAAGACAGACATAAAAGCTGACGGGGGAAGGGGCCAGGAGGTCCTCTAAGTACTCCTCCTCCAAGGAGCCCAGCAGACCTCACACCTCCAAGAAGACAGCCAGCCTGGGCAGTCTCCATGTCCAACCTTCTTGCTCCCAGAAACATCATTATTCCAACAACACGGAATTCCACCCTCCATGTATTTTTCCCAAAAGCTCTAAAAAGAGGATGGAACCGTCACAGCCTGCAAAGCAACTCAGGCTAGCCCAGGGTCTTGCTCACAGCAGGTAGCCAAGAAGCTTGAATGGCATGACTCAGGGTCTGTGCTGGTCCTGTTTATCACTCCATGTGTAGACACATACAGTGTATGTATGTATACAAACACAAGCACTTAGCATAGCACCTAGGACACACAGTTGGTGATGGAAGAATCGAACACACGCATCTGGAGGCCATGAAGATGTCTATTTGGTTGGCTATCTTCGCTGCCTCTTCAGAGGATCTCAGTTCTGATCAAGACTGGGGTTCCACAGCGCTCTGGGACTATCACAACTTTGCTGACCATTTAGAGATATTCGGCCATGTGATTACACAAGAAAAAACCATCCATTCATCAGGCACCATAGGCTAGCCAAAGGCGGGTGGGGGCGCAGATTGGAGACAGCTAGAAACAGCTGCCCAGAGGTGCCTCTCCTTCATTCCTCTGGACTGAGCTTGCCCAGGGGAGCTGGTCCCCACTGCTGCATACTATATACTACACCCACCCCTAGTATACACATGCATTTTTATTTCTACAATGTAATTAATGGAGGGGACAGAATATTTTTTAATCAGCATTTCTGGCTCTCTGGTCAGGGTATTCATATATCCTTTGTACTTAGCAAGGGTTTTCTGCCATTTCCAACCTACCAGGAATCACGTAATCATCCCTCCTGAGCAACCTACTCTGTATCCTGGTTCAGGCCTCTCCCCAGTACGCTGTCTTTTTTGGTCTCGTCCTCACTAATTTTGTGCGTCTGGTTCCCTTTCCCACTGAACCCCATCTAGGCTGAAATAAAGACTCAGCTACAAATCAGAGGGCTCAAGTCATTGCTATTCCACTGCGCTCACCACTTTTGGTCCCAATTACATCTTATGGCAATGTCTGTGTTACAGGGAAGTGTATAATTCAGGGATGATGAGCCATCCTTAGCTGGTTCCTAGGGAATTCCCTGCCCACTATTCTAAACATTGCCTAAGAGCTATTTACAATACCTGATTTCATATTCCGCCTCCTGCATAAGCCCTGTCCAGCCTCCCCTTGGCCTCAGCCACTCTGGGGGCCTGGAATCTTGAGAGGGTCTATTTCCACTGTTCCCACCAACAGGCCAGAGAAGGAGGTGTGGGGGAAGGGCGGCATGCACATATCCGAGGGGCGGCTGTGTGGGAGAGGGATTAAATTTATACTGTGAAGATCAATGGAAGCCTTGGAGAGGCAGATTTCAGTTCAATATAATGAAGGACTTTTTAACAATTAAAGCTGTCAGAAAAATGGAAGGGAACCCTTTAAGAGACCCCTCTCTCCCTGGAGTTCAGGGAGGAGTCAGATCTCTCCAGCCAGAACTGCCTGATGGCCAGCAACACACACACCTCCCATTTGTCAGTGTGTTTAAGCAATGCCTCCATTTCTAGAGCCAGACTGCCCGGATGCAAATCCTGCCCTAAAACTCACTAGCCCTATGATCTTGGGCAAGTTATTTAGCCTCTCTGAAAAATGCAGATAAAAACACATTAGACTTTCTGGCAATTGTGAGGGTTTTTTGTGGGTTTTTTTTAAGGCTTATCAAAAGAGTCTTTAAACAGTAAGATAGTGTTCTAAGCCTTTGGGTTCTCAAGGCTCTTACTGGTTTATAGAAGTCGTAAAAGAGAGGCCACCATTTTTCACTAGCTACAGCATAAAACAGAGTTTTGTAATTAATTGTTATTTTACATACCTACATATGTAACACAAACCTTAGTGTTTAAACTTTCGGAAATTGTGATGAGGAAAATTTTTTAAACCAACAATTTGAACTGCAGAGGGGAAAGAAAGCTAGAAAACAAAACTTATTTATTCAACCAGTATTTATTAAGCACTCACTTCATGCAAAGCCTCTTGGGAAACACAAATATGGCTGGGACGCAAATCTGCCTGCCTGGGGCTTGCCGTATTAGCAAATAACTGCCTCTGACCCTTCCATTTGCAAAAATGGGCAGTGTTCCACCGGCTCTGTAAAATTTAAATGTTCTGTAGGGCATTTTAGATTGGTTTATACTCTAAAAGAAATGGGCGGGACAAGAATATAAAGTATGGCAAAAAATGTACCACTTAAATTGTTTTCGCATTTTCCATTTAAGTTTAGCTCTCTAAAGATTGTGACCATGTTGATAAACTATGTACATATTGCCTAGAAATGAAAAATAACTTTTTTTCCCCTTTCACTTGTACTTAGCACAGTTCTTGGTTCTGGAAGCCCTCTGCCTTAAAAGGACATGGGTAGAAATAAACATGGGATGCCCAAAATATCTTTTTTCTATGGGTTGTAGATATCCAGATTTGGAAAAGAAAACCTTCTGTTCGGTAGCTGCTGTGGTCTGCAGCACAACTTTCAAATATCCTTCTCTGCAGCTTATTAATTCACTGGAAATACTCAAAATACTCAATGGAAAACATGACTTTTCCTTGACCCTGCCATTTCGACAATATTCTCATTCTCAGTTGAGCATAGAGGATGCTGGTGGCCTTCTGAGAAACCAGAAACTTTAACCCCCATCTGCCTAGACCAAACCATCTCCTTAAAACCATTAAATAACCATAATAATTACCCTTTATTGAACATTTACAACATGCCAGACATCAAGGTCACTGCATTATCTCATTTGATCTTCATAATCCTGTGAAGCAGGTGTTAGTATTATCACCATTTTACAGATGAGGAAACTTAAACCCACAGCAGTAAGCAGATTGTCCAAAGTCACAAAATAACAAACTGCTGAACATGCATTTTTTTTTAATATTTATTTTATTTACTTATTTGGCTGTGCCGGGTATTTGCTGCAGCACCTGGGATCTTTGATCTTTGTTGCTGCATGCAGAATCCTTAGTTGCAGCATGTGGGACCCAGTTCCCTGACCAGGGATCGAACCTGGGCCCCCTCCATCGGAAGCGCAGAGTCTTAGCCAGTGGACCACTAGGAAAGTCCCTGAACAAGGATTTAAATCTACAAAACCTCTGCTCTCAACAATTAACTCTCAAACTGCATCTCCAAAGAAAGAGAAGTCCCCACTACAACAAATATAAGAACTTCCAGCATAATTAATGGGAAAACTACTTCATCCCTCCCCCTGGCAGAGTGAAAAATGTGATATGGCTCCTGGGGGAGGCCCAGCATCCTAATAGACCTTACAGTGTCCCAGTATCCCAAGAATGTCCTGTTCTTGTGATGTCCTCTTGGACAGCTGGCTGCAAAGCAGGTATTTAGACAGAAACACATCTTCAAGGAAGCTTCCATAAAAAACATGTGCTCACCCTGTCTGTTTGCTTCCTGGGGCTTTCTCCAGGCCAGACATACTCAGGTGCTTAGGTAGCTCACAGTCTTAGAAGCAGACTCAATTTCTTTCCTTTACTACTTTCCTTCCCACTAGTTTTTTTTTTTTCCTTCCAAGTGAGAACTAGGTTCAAAGTCCTGTTCTTTTATCCACCAACTGTGTGATTTTGGACTTCTCTTTATGTTGGTTTCCCCATCTATAAAATGGGCCCAATAAATAGTCGCCATCTCAAAGGGCTGTTGTGAGGACAAAGATTCAAGGAGATGGTGCCAGTTAAGGGTTTAGCGTGATGCCTGGCATGGTAAGCCCTTGATAAACGTTAGCTGTTAACAAACATAGTAACGATACGACTATACACTCGAGTCTGTCAGTTGGCTTTGTCTTAACCTTTCGGCTGGAATTTAAGCCGGCGTATCATCAACACTGGGTGCTAAGACACAGCAGGACCAATATGGTCCTCAGAACTAAGGCTTTAAAACAGTGAGTCATCTCTGGGAGCGGTGGACTAGCTTGATAAATTTTAGGCCAGGGGAAGAGGAGGAGTGAAGTTTCACAGGTAAGCCAAAGTCCCTTTTGCTAGAGTGAGAAGTCTGTCGCCTCTTTTGTTTATTTCTTCTCTAAATGTTTCCTCTCCCGCCTCCTGGGCTGTTTTCAAAACTCCTCCATTTTGGTAGCAGCTCTTCACAAGTCTGCTGGAGGCCACAGGAACGGGCCAACAGCCCTCTCCCCAGCTCAAAGAGCCAGCGGGAGCTGCCCCAAGCCCCTGCCCTGCCCCTGGGGTCCAGCTGGCTCCACAGTGGTCTCTGCACCCCCTTTCAGCACCTTCCTGACACAGACAGCTGTGGGGGCTCAGCTCAGACTGTGGCCCGTGAGCAGAGCAGGCGCATCACCAGCATCCCATGCATCTCTCGGCACAAGCCAGCCTGAGGCCCCTCGCTTCGCCAGTCACCTGTGACCTTTCCCTCTGGAGCGCCCACAAGTCATTTCCAATGTGAGGTGAGCATGAAGCACAGATAAATAAATAGATAGGTAAAGTCAGGTCATCATATGCAAAGTTCTTAGATTAAATCACAGGGCCCAAGAGCCCAAAAATGTGAATTCTAGTTCCGTCATTCTCTGAACCCTTGGACAATTCAATCCACCATCTTGGACTTCAGTTTCCTCATCTGTAAAATGAAAGAGAAAAATTACTGAACTCTGATGTCCTTTCTGAAAAATAAATCCCTCAAACCATTCTCCAGTTCAGTCTCTCCTTTTTAATCACAGGATGTGCTGGCTCCTAGCTCAGTGCCAGACTCCCCTTATAATTTTGATACAAACTCAATGTCATCACAAAAAACAAATTCATTTGTTCATCAAGATTATTAATTCCAAAGAACTAAATAGGCATTTATCTAAAGAAGACATAGAGATGGCCAACAGGCACATGAAAAGATGCTCAATAATGCTAATTATTAGAGAAACGCAAGTCAAAACCAGAATGAGGTGCCACCTCACACCAGTCAGAACAACCATCATCAAAGAATTCTACAAACAAGAAATGCTAGAGAAGGTGTGGAGAAAAGGGAACCCTCCTACACTATCGGTAGGAACATATATTGGTGCAGCTACTAGGAAGAACAGTATAGCAGTTCCTTAAAAAATTAAAAATAGAGCTACCATATGATCCAGCAATCTCACTCCTGGGCATATATCCAGACAAAACTATAGTTAAAAGGATACATGCCACCCCTATGTTCATTGTAGCGCTATTCACAATAGCCAAGACATGGAAACAAACTAAAGGGTCATCAACAAATGAATGGATAAAGATGTGGTATGTATATACAATGGAATACTATTCATCCACAAAAAAGAATGCAGCAATATGGGTGGAACTAGAGATTATCATACTAAGTGAAGTAAGTCAGAATGACAAAGATAAATACATTATAATATTTGGAATCTAAAATACAAGAAAAATGAACTTATATGCAAAAAAGAAACGGACTCAGACATAGAGAACAGACTTGTTTCTATAGGGGAGGGATGAAGTGGGAGCTTGGAGTATATACAGAACAGATATATACAGACTGTATAGCAAGGGAGGGTGGGGGAAGTTATATATACATATGTATATACATAAAGACATATATATATATATAAAACTGAGTCACATATATATGTATAAGCATGTATATATAAATATAACTGAGTCAGCTTGCTATAGAGCAGAAATTAACACAACATTGTAAATCAACTATACTTCAGTTTTTAAAAAGATTATTAATTCCATGATGGCAGGGATACATTACCTTTCCAGCAGTGCCTAGCACACTGTAATCTGTAAATATATATAAACATATTTTTTTAAATAAATGAAGGCCATGGGATTTCATTTCATCCTTTAAGAGGTGCCTTACTTCGCTGGTGGCTCAGCTAGTAAAGAATCCACCTGCAATGCAGGAGACCTGGGTTCGATCCCTGGGTTGGGAAGATCCCCTGGAGAAGGGAAAGGCTACCCACTCCAATATTCTAGCCTGGAGAATTCCATGGACTATATAGTCCATGAGCTTGCAAAGAGCCAGACAAGACTGAGCAACTTTCACTTTTTTTCATTCATTCAATCAGGTACTGAGCATCAGACTGCAGTGTAACTACCCAGGACTTGAATAAACGTCTGTGACCACTTAAAACCAAAGGAACTGCTGACTGAGGAGGGGAATTAAAAGCAAGCAGAGATTCCTCAACACGTGAAAGGGAGTGTTAGCTAAGAAATAAAGGGCTTCTCTGTTCCCCTCCCCCAAGATTTCTGATAGCCAGCATTCTAATAAAAGTTGCTTTTACCAGCTTCACACTTTCAAAGCCAACATTAACACCATTTAAGGGAAGGCCCCAAATAAACTCAGAAGGTAAGACCCTAGCCAGGGAGGGACTCGATTAACACAGGGAAAGGAAACCTCAAAGCCTTCTCAAGCTCCCTCCAACCTCTCCTAAACACCTCTTCAACCTGCCACCCTCCCTCAGGGACCCTGCTAGGTTGCTGCGACCCAGCCACGCCTGGCTCCTCCCTCAGGTGAAGCTGTTCTCAAATTAAATCACAAAGAGGGGCAGCCAGTCTGCAATGATCTGTGTTTATTTAGTAAATGGGTTGATTGCCCTCATTTGTGGCGATTAAGAGTTAATTTCTCAACGCAAAGAGGACCATTTCTCGAAGGGCAACCCCAGATAATTAAGACGCGGGAAGAAACAAAATTCCAATTCCAATACCTTCCCCCATCCCGCCACCCCGCCCCGGCCCCTGACCAACCGGTTTCGGTGGCTCCTCCTGCAAGGGGCCACAGGCCCCTGCTGCAGTGAAATTTCTGACCGAGTAGAGAGAGGATTTGGTAAACAAAGGCTCAGGAATTCTTTAGGTGCCTTTAAACTGACATCTGGCAAATGCGAGATCCCGTCACAGTTTCTCCCCCGCGCCGCTCCCCCGCCTCCAGCCCCCCGGCTTTGAAAGGCAAATGTTTTGAGGTTTGTGTTCTGTTCCATTCACAGCGTTTTTAATCAAGTGGAGTCAAACCACTTTGTCTACACCTTAATTGAAGAGCCTGGCTGGAGAGCTTAAAGTACTATTTTACAATAAGAAGGAGGGGCAGGGAGAGGAGGAAGGGAGTGAGTGGAAATGTGAACGAGAAGAAAAGCGGTGGGTAAGTGGCCCTCAAGGGCTCTCTCAGACGCGCGCTCGTCTTCAGCGCACACGTCGGGCACACCGAAGGGGCTGCTCTGGGCCACTCTTCGTCAGGAGCTGAGAAGAGGCTGGCTGGGCCCCGAGGGTCACTTCACAGAACGCACGACAAAGCGCTCGTTGTGAGAAGTCGTGGCCCAGGGGAGGAACCCCCAAAGAAGCCAAAGGCCCTCCTTGGGCCAGATCACAGAGCCCAGCTTCCTGGCCTTATCAGTGAAGACACAGGCCCACAGAGGTTAACCCGTTCACTCAAGGCCAAGGGGGTTAGTGGATGGATCAAGACCCCGGGGATGCCTCTCATTTCCTTAGCTGTGACTGAAGCCTTTCTCCTCTGTTTGATCCTCTGGAAAGAGAAACCCTAAAACGTATATCCCTAGACTCGGGAAGACAGTTAAATGACTTCCTACATTTTTCCAAGTGAAACAACCAAACATTCTCATCAACTATTTGGGATCCCAGCTGTACATTCCAGGGCACATGGGGAGATTTTAAGCAGATTCTCTGGGGTAGGACTCAGGAACTAGTTTTTTGTTTTGGGGGGGGGGGCGGTTTAGTAGTTTTTTTTTAATTATTAAATTTCTCCACCGCTAACCACCCCCCCATCCCCCACCCCCGCCACCTCCCCTTTGAGGATCTCCCTTTCAACTTGTTCGGGTTACTACTGTTTCTGCAGCTGCCTTCATGTCACTTAATTTGGTTCATGTATCCCAAAGCACGTTCAATTTAAAACATTTCACTGTCAACCCATGTTTAGCTTGTGGTCTGTCATGATCCCCAGATCTTGTGTCCTTAGCTAGTCTTTCACAATCCTATATTTCTGCAACTTAGAGGTTTTAAAATTTTTTTTCACTTAACTTCATCTGACTCAATCCCACCCAATTTGGCCCAATAAATGGAACCTTATGAAAGGCAAAGGAGAAAAATAAGACATCGTTTCTCTTCTGAAGGACCTTTGAGATGAATACGTGGGATAAGATAGGCCCTAAAAGAACAGAATAGAAGTAACATCAAAAGAGCTATAGAACCTTCAGAGAAAGACAGTGAAGGAAACTGACATTTGATGAGTACCTACTATGTGCCAGGCCCCATGAGATATATTAGAATTAAGCTTGGCTGAGAGGCACAAGAAATCCTAAAATAATGCTGGCTTAAACAAGACATAAGTTTATTTTGATCTCATATTGGAGAATCCAGAGGGAGTGCATCAGAGGTTGGTATAGTGCACCACTGTGCTAGGGACTCAGGCTCTTTCTTTTTCTCCTTTTCAAGTTCACTTCATGGTCTACAATAGCCTCCAGAGTTCCAGCCTTTGAGGGGAGGGGACACAGTTCCAGCTGTGTTGTTGCACACACACAGCTGATATTCCACTGGCCAGAACTTAATGGAAGGACCCAAGGGAGGTTTTTACATGGAGTCTTTATTCCAAGTGGTCATCTGTCTGGCTAAAGACTGGGGCCTCCACTACTGTGAAAGAAAGGAAAAACATATATTGAGGAGCAACTAGCAGCCTCTGCACCATGCTAAGGACTTTATATATTTTCAGTTCAGTTCAGTTCAGTCACTCGGTCGTGTCCGACTCTTTGCGACCCCATGGACTGCAGCACACCAGGCCTCCCTGACCATCACCAACTCTCAGAGCTTGCTCAAACTCATGTCTATCGAGTCGGTGATGCCATACAACCATCTCATCCTCTGTCATCCCCTTCTCCTCCTGCCTTCAATCTTTCCCAGCATCAGGGTCTTTTCAAATAAGTTAGTTCTTCGCATTAGGTGGCCAAAGGACTGGAGCTTCAGCTTCATCATCAGTCCTTCCAATGAATACTCAGGACTGATCTCCTTTAGGATTGACTGGTTTCATCTCCTTGCAGTCCAAGGGACTCTCAAGAGTCTTCTCCAACACCACAGTTCAAAAGCACCAATTCTTCAGTGGTAACCTTTCTTTTGGAGAAGGCAATGGCAACCCACTCCAGTACTCTTGCCTGGAAAATCCCTTGGACGGAGGTAGGCTGCAGTCCATGGGGTCGCTAGGAGTCAGACACGACTGAGAGACTTCACTTTCACTTTTCACTTTTCACTTTCATGCATTGGAGAAGGAAATGGCAACCCACTCCAGTATTCTTGCCTGGAGAATCCCTGGGATGGGGGAGCCTGGTAGGCTGCCATCTATGGGGTTGCACAGAGTCGGACATGACTGAAGCAACTTAGCAGCAACCTTTCTTTATGGTCCAACTCTAACATCCATACATGACTACTGGAAAAACCATAGTTTTGACTAGCCAGACTTCTGTTGACAAACTAACGTCTCTGCTTCTTAATATGCTGTCTAGGTTGGTCATAGCTTTTCTTCCAAGGAGTAAGTGTCTTTTAATTTCATGGTTTCAATCACCATGTGCAATGATTTTGGAGCCCAAGAAAATAAAGTCTCTCACTGTTTCCATTGTTTCCCATCTATTTGCTATGAAGTGATGGGACCAGATGCCACAATCTTTTTGAATGTTGAGTTTTAAGCCAACTTTTTCACTCTCCTCTGTCACTTTCATCAAGAGGCTCTTTAGTTCTTCTTCACTTTCTGCCACAAGGGTAGTGTCATCTGCATATCTGAGGTTATTGATATTTGTCCCGGCAATCTTGATTCCAGCTTGTGCTTCTTCCAGCCCAGCGTTTCTCATGATGTACTCTGCATATAAGTTAAATAAGAAGGGTGACAATATACAGGCTTGACGTGCTCCTTTTCCTATTTGGAACCAGTCTGTTGTTCCATTGCCAATTCTAACTATTGCTTCCTGACCTGCATACAGGTTTCTTAAGAGGCAGGTCAGGTGGTCTGTATTCCTATCTCTTTCAGAATTTTCCATAGTTTATTGTGATCCACACAGTCAAAGGCTTTGGCATAGTCAATAAAGCAGAAGTAGATGTTTTTCTGGAACGCTCTTGCTTTTTCTATGATCCAGCAAATGTCGGCAATTTGATCTGATTTTAGAGCATTTATTTCTCTTTCTTATAATAACTCAGAAGAAAGAGGTTTCCTGCGTCTTTACAGATAATTCCTATCTTGAAACACTTTTGCAATCATTGAGTCAACTCAATGAAAACTGCAATCCTAGGAAGTATCTTCTCAAACGCTTTATTCAGGCCATTGAGCGAGACGAAGGTGACTGTAAGACTGAGCCTTGTTAGTCAACCCTGAATGGATCCCTCTCCTGGGTTGGCGCTGATACTCAGAGGTCAGCCTTCCAAAGCTATGGGCCCATGCCCCAGGAGAAAGCCAGAAGAGACCTGTGTTTTCACCCTTTTGCAGACCCCAGCACTATGGTTAGAAAGGGTCTCTCCAGTTGCTAGAGCAGACAGGCAGGTGACTTCATTAATGGAGATTGTGGAATTCCAAGGCAAGGAGCTAGGAGACAGCTCTGTTTCCTGGTCTCTGCTCATTCCTTTCTCACTGAATGTTTCTTAGCTTTTTGCCAATATGTTTTACACTCAGATCTGATTGGGTGGCCAGTGGGCATATTTGTTGGACAGAGGTCTCATGCCAGACAACCTCATGGCTGGTTCAGATGCTTGCCTATTCCTGGCTCAGTCATCTGAGCTGAGGGTTCATGTGGTATAACGTACAAGGATGGCAACATCATCTGAGGAAATGCTGTGAATTAACTGTTGGGAGTAGAAGCTGTTACCTTTTAGAATAGCCACTGGGAACTCATTGAGCTTCATAAATAAGGTCTCAGACCCAACATCACTCCCTGCAACCAGTCAACCAACAACACCCCTGACCCCGCATTTTCTTTCTCTGCACACACACAAACACACACACACACACACACACACACACCCCACATATCTCATCCTCATTATTTCATCCTTCAATTCAAAATATCATCATGTAGAGTGACGAGGACTCTATGCAAGGCCAAAGACCTTCTGTGAGCCATCAGCAACACAATACATTACTTTGCAATATGAGTCTGGGTCAGAGGTTCTCACATCTGACTAATTCAAAAGAATCACCTGATGAGCTTTTAAAAATTAAATCCCAAGTCCAACGCCAGAGATTCTGACTCAACATGTCTGAGGTGGGGCCCAAACTTTTGAAAAAACTCCTTAGGTGGTGTTGATGACCAGCCTGGTCTGAGATCCACTGCTCTAGCTCTCACCTTCACTCTTCTAGAAGGTACTGGAGGCTTTTATTACTACTGTGAGCAATTGTTCTTGCAGCTTTTCCTAGCTCTCTGCTGACTGTCCTGGTCTGCCAAAATGGGAAGGCCTGGTACCCTGTCAAATTTTTCATCTGCCCTAGTGGGCTGGGGCAGAGCACCGACATTTCCTAATCTAGAAACCTACTGGTGCAGTTTCAGTAATTTGAGTTAAATTGCTCCTTGGAAAATTAGAAAAAATTAGTGGTCATTACCAAGTGGGTTTGAAACCTGTATAGGTATAATATTCAGGGGGTCATCACCAATCTGGGCTTGATAACCCAAGCTCAGAAATTCTGGGACATCTCTAAATTTTAGGATGGCTTTTGATCAGATATACAAAGGGACCAATATTAGTGAAATTTGCCATGAAGACATCAAGTAGCAGTGCAATGTGAAGTGAAAAATGTTATATAGACCAGGTTTTAGTCCAAGCTTTGATTCTATAAAAAGGAGCTTATACCTGGAACTATGAAGGATTGTTATAAAATTTGAGTTAGTGTACCTAAAGCAACTGGTACCTTATAAATGGTTGTCATTCTATTAAAAATATAACTATTTTTGATGCTCAAAATCATCTGAACAGAATAAGTCCTACAAATCCAGTGGTGTGACAGGATCAGCACTCAGGGACTTGTGAGAGCTGATTATGTGTATCTTTTCCAAACTCCAAGTTCAGTGATATTATGTGACATGAAATCAACCATGGCATCAATATTTACACCATGGAAATTGGCAAAGGTACAAAGGTCAGGGCTTTTTTTCCTTAGAGGGCTAGTTGGTAGACACTTCCCAGCATACTACTGTAAAAAATCACAACCTCAAGAAAGAGCCAGCACCAGAAAGTATGTACCTAACTTGCTCTTTTATTTTATATCTATGATTTGCATCCATATAACTAAACCAGGATTCTGCCCTCATGATTTTTTGCCCATAGATTACAAGCATTTTGTAAATATTATCTCATTATTTCTCACAACACCCTGGAGAGCTAGGGATGTTAAGTGATGCCTGAGGCAGCACAGGAAATCAATGGTGAAAAGCAGAACTAACCTAGTCTGTACTAACCACCTCTGCCACCCTTTCCACACATCATTATTGTCCAAACTGGCATAAAGACATGGGTAAATTGTTGCCTGAAAAATCCCATGGAGAGAGGAACCTGGAGAGCTATATAGTCCATGGGGTTGCAAAGAGTCAGACACGATTTAGGGACTAAATAACAACAAAACAATTACCAGTGGAGCTTTAACCTCACAACCCAAATAGCCAAAGTCTCTCAACAGACTTGGTCCAAGTCCTTGGTCTGTGTATTGTGCTGTGTTTAGTCGCTTAATGGTATGCAACTCTTTGCGACCCCGTGGACTGTAGCCCGCCAAGCTCCTCTGTCCTTGGGATTCTCCCGCAAGAATACTGGAGTGTGTTGCCATGCCCTCATCCAGGGGATCTTCCCAACCCAGGGCTCAAAGCCAGGTCTCCCACATTGCAGGCAGATTCTTTACCATCTGGAAAGCCCTTGGTCCTTGAGTACCAATCTGACTCCCCAGAATGGCTACCTTCTGCACTTGGAAGTTTTCTGCAGGGCTGCTGATAGCCTTGTATTAATCAACTGTCCCACATTCTTTCTCCTTCTAGTGCAAAGACATGTGTTTGAAAAAACAGTTGGCCAGAATTAGGATTCTGTTCTGATTTCAGCAGATGCAAGTGGCATTATAATCAACCAACTCATGTTATCTGTGACCCTTTCTCTGAACATTCCAAGGGCAGAGACCCAAGAGTTGTTTTTCTCTGAGGCATTATCTCCATAATACTTGGGGAAGGAATAAATAACCCTAGTGGTGAACCATCTCTACAATGGCTCACCCACTGATGGGTTTTCACATTCTAGAGTAAGCCCCACTACCCTTTGATTGTGGATAGACCTAGTTTCTTGCTTCTAATGCATAGAGTAAGGCAAAATTGAGAGGATGTCACTTCTAAGATTAGATTACAAAAAAGACCATGACTTCCGTCTCAGGGCAGGGGAGGGGAGTCAGGAGTCAAAGTGGGCCATATGAGAGGTGAGCACTGTAAAGGACCCATGTCTCTGGCCAACAACTAGAAAGAAGATGTGGTACACATGCACAATGGAATATTACTCAACCATTAAAAAGAATGAAATAATGCTATTTGCAGCAACATGGACGGACCTAGAGACTATCATACTGAGTTAAGTAAATCAGAAAAGAAGAAGCACCATATGACATCCCTTATATGTGGAATCTAAAAAGAAATGATACAAATGAACATACAAAACAAAAAGTGACTCACAGGCCTAGAGAACAAAATTGTGGTTGCCGGAGGGAAGAGATAGTTAGGGAGTCTGAGATGGACCTGTCCACACTACTATATTTAAAGTCGGTAACCAGCAAGGACTTACTGTATAGCATATGGAACTCCGCTCAGTGTTACGTGGCAGCGTGGATTGGAGGGGAGTTTGGAGGAGAATGGATGGATACATGCATAGGTGTGGCTGAGTCCCTTTGCTGTTCATCAGAAACTATCACAACAGTGTTTGTTAATCACCTATACCCATACAAAATAAAAAGTGTTTGTTGTTTTTTTTTAAAGAAGCTGAGGCCTGCCAAAAGCCTTGTTAGGAGCTTGGAAATGGATCTTCCTCCAATCGAGCCTTGAAATAACTGCAGCCCTGACCAACACCCTAATTGCAGTCTTGTGAGAGACCCCAAGCTAGAGAATCAAGCTAAGCATATCCAGATTCCTAACAAAGAGAAACTGTGAGATATTGGTATTTGTTGTTTTAACCTGCTGTGTTAGGGAGTGATGTGTTATACAACTACAGATAACTAATACAGTCCTCAACCAACAAGGAAAATGGTGGAATAGACACAATCACTGAATCTGCCACACAAACCACCTCCACATGTAGGGTCTACATACCTGACAGAATTTCAGCATAGCCCCCCGCTAATTCCCCTAATTCAATCTAGACATCTCTAACTTTCATTAATACTTGGAAGTCTGCCTTAGGGCTCAAAATGTTCCCATTTTTTGAATGATCCAACACTCCCAACTAAAGTAAAAAGAAGCCAAAGGCAACCTGGCCATTAGTAATCCCAAATCCTCGATGTTATAAAGTCACAAGTTGTCTGGTAAAAGAGAGGCCAGAAAGTATATGCTAAAAGCTGCCCCTTCTGGTCTTGCGTGAATAATTCCTGCAGCTGGAGTTTCACTCCAACCACAGGATTGTGGCACTACGAAGGTGGCCATTTTCAAATCTGGCCTGACATCAGAATGAAATTCAACTAGATAAACCTGAGACTGGGTCAAGATAAGTCAGATTTAAATAACTGGAGCCAATGAATAGCATCACTTTTCTATGGAACCATATGACTATGATGTGAGGAAATAAAAGCCTTTGTTGTTTTAAAGGGCAGAGACAATTGGAAGTTTTGCAGCAGACGGTTACAAAATTCTCCACCCTTAGCTTTCCAAGGAAGATACCAGTTAGTGGCTTTGGGAGTTGGGTGTGGAAGGTGTTACTTGGAAAAAATTAAATTGATTCTGAACAGATGTGAACCAATGTTACTACATCTAGCACAGAGCCTAAAACAGACTATTTAGCCCCCTACATGGTGAGCTTGCTTTTCTACTCCCTCTTATTATATATATAACTATATATATATAACTACTCCCTATTATTACTTAGCTCCTTGAAATCAGCATGCTATGTCAGGTAAGGCACAGAAAGCTACCACACCTCTCTCATAAACAGTGAATTTTTATTTTCCAGAATAATTTTGGAGTGGTTTTTTTTTTTTTAAATCCTAAAAAACACAAAACACTCCCCCCAAAATTGGCCTTTGCTTCTCTGTTTTTTGTGGTTGTCAAACTGAGTCAGAGCAAGACTCCCATCTGTGATACAGTTCATTGAGATAAATGGGGATGGGTTTTCTACATCTTATACACAGATTGTTTTAAAAAATATTTCATTTAACCCTTGAATTTTTTAAAGGCTATTTTTTCCCCCTCTTTAAAAAAAATTATCCCTATTACCTCATCAGGCAGCTGTCTGAGGCTATGAGGAGAAGAAGCTCATACTAAATTGGTTTTAGTTGTATTTAAGGCAGTATTTTATCCTGTCGGTTTTCATTTTATTAGTTGACAGTGCTTGCAATTTCTCCCTCAATAAGCAAAGATGACTTAGATCAGTGGCCTGATGAATAAGCATGAAAATTTGATTTAGAAAAGGAGAATATCCTGGAGCTCACAGAAAGAAAAAAGGATTTCCAACCCCCCACCACACACACATTTTAAATGACAAAGCAAAGAAGCTGCCTTGTCTTTAAACAGCATCTTTCAGTGCAATCAATATCAAGGCTCCCCAATGTTAGGTGATAAGAATAATAATTTAGAAAGAAAAAGAGGAGCCCTTGAAAAAATTCAAGGATAGAAGGAAATATTTTTAAAGAAAATATTATTAATCCTTCATATTACCTTGAGGCAGATTGCCCAAAAGAAAAAAAAAAGTACTGGGTGTGAAGGGAAAACTGATCCTTTGGAAGAAAAAAAGATGAGGATTCCTGTTGAGGACCGGATGGAGAATGTGAGCAGTCTGACACCCTACCTTGGCCTAAATGATTCAGCCTTCCAGACCCATTAACAAGAGTGGAGGACAAAGAACTGTGAAGTGGAAGAACAGATTCCCCATAAACCAGTAACAGAAAATAAATAAAAGAAAAACAGAGGAAGCCAAAGTCTCCTATGGAAGGGAACCCAATTAATTGTCTTCGGTTTCAGGATCAGTCTTTTCTTGCTGGAGAAGAGGCTCACGCGGAGCAGCAGAGGCAGCAGCTTCTAACTTCTGCAAACATGCATCCTGATCAGAATCCCTCAGGGCTCTAGCGCCTGGAACTGAGCTGGCAGGAGGAAGGGCTAGGCCAGGAGTAACGTTTTTTAAGGCAGAGGATTGGGGGGTGGGGGTGGGGGTGGGGAGGGAATGTCAGAGAGAAGCAGATTTTTCCTTGCTTAGCATGTCACTTTCCTGCATGGGAATTCATGCTATTCCTCGCGGTCCGGTGAGAGGGTAGGAACGTCCCCCACCTCCAGCCGCTGTAACTTCTGATTTCGCCGGGAGTAACCAGAGAGCGCGCGCCAGGGCCCAGTGCCTTCAGCGGGGCGAAGATTTGATAGAGAACAAAAGAACCCTTACCAATCAGAAAACGCTACCCGAGAACAAGGATAACATCTCTTTGTGTTTTGAAAACTCTTTAATTAGCAAATGCCTTTGGTTTCTAATAAGCATTAAAACTTTTCTACGCAGATTCCAAGAATCAAATCATTGCTTCCGCGACGAAGGTGGGACTCCCAAGGGCCACACGCCGCAGAACTAAAGAAAACAGGGCAATTAAATACTCGCTGTAAACCTGTACAGTGTTCCTGGTCACTCGGCCGCAGGTTTTTTTGCAATAATTTCCCGCACTAGTTTTCTTACGACTTCACTAAAGCTATATACCAAATCCCTAGACTCTGGGCCGTGTGTGCGGGCAGGGTGGCCTGGAGCCTGGGTCCCCGGCGCCCGCCGCTCGTCGGCCCAGTCCCCTCGGAGGGGTCGACACTTCCCCCGGCCTTAAGCCGGCCCCCTCCGCCCAACTCCTGTTTCTCTTCGGCCTCGGCCCCTCCTCCTTTTTACAACCCGGAGAGGGGGTGAGCGGGGATTGTGGCCTCACGTGGTCTGAGTCTGCGGAGAGAAAAGCAATCCGCGAGGCGCACCCCGTTCTTACCCCATTCCGAACCCCACGTGTAGGATCCTGCTACCTAAAAGCCCCCCGCCAAACCCAGTATTTTCAGCCCAAGGAGGGCTACACACGACTCCGGGTCACGTCTCTCTCCGCGGAGGCGCTACTTATTCTCAGCCTCTCCATGCAAAAGCCTGCCCGGGGTGCCCTTCTGTTCAGGAATGTGTATTTTAGTGTACCCGGAAGAGGAACAAATCTTTCAAGCAAATTCCCTTTCTGCTGCGCTTCTCTACCCCCTCCCCCCTGTGAATTCAGGGTAAAAGTTTTTCTTAACTTTTCCCTCCCAGCCCCCTGCCCCTGCCCTCAGGAATCCGCCCAGAGCTCCGCAGACCTAGCCTCTCCCGTTCCCTCGCCCGCCCCTTCCGACTTCCACCCAATCCGTAGGCAGTCACACAGAAAACAAAGGCTGCTATTGGGCCTCCCTGGAGCTCGAGGGCCCGCCCCCGGAGTGGTTTGTGAATGGGGGGAGGGGAGGGGGCGGGGCGGTCCGGAACCCTGCGAGCCCGACGCTTCTTCTGTAGAGTTGCGCGGCTCCGAGGCGTTACTCTGCGCTCCCTCCCGGCGGGCAGAGCTCCCTCACCGCCCAGAGTTGCGCGGGGCTGGAGAGGCCAGGCCCAGGCCGCGGGCACCGGGATCTCGCAGCTTCGGACGCAGTGTGACTGGATTTCTTAAAAGAACTGGCCGAGCTCTTGGCTCCAAGACGCCGATCGGACTCAGAGCGAGAATCAGCCGTTTGACTGAAAGTTGGAGCCAAGCTTTGGGGGCTGAAGAAGGACCGAGGAGCGGAGGAGGAGGAGGCGGCGAGCGGAGCCTCGAGGAGAGGAGGCGGAGCAGCACCGTTGAGGCGGCGGCTTTGGCTAGCAAGCGGCGGCGCCGGGCTCTCGCCTGCCGGGGGCCAGACTTGGTGTGGGGCGGGGGGGGGGGGGGCGCGCCTTATTGAGCTCAGTGAGTCAGGAGACTTGGGCAAACTTTGAAGGGTAACCGGAGACGCTTGTTGCTCCTCGCCGCAGAAAAAGCCGCACCGTTACGTCGCATCGAGAGGAGAAGGCGGCCCCCAGTCTGCGCCCCCAGCCCAGGGAAAGGAGTTTGGACCCCCGGCGGCTGCGCCAGTGCTGGGCGGAGGCGAAGGCGCCCCCGTGGCGCGAGCACCCCAGCTGCAGCGCCCTCTGTTCCGCGCCGCCCACGGCCCAGCCCCGGCGCCGGGAGGACTCTCATGCGCCCGGCGCAGCGGCGCCTCCCCAGATCCCAGCCTCTCCCGGCTGCCTGGTCGCGTTTCTCGGGCTGAGAGTGCCGCTGCACCCGCGGCCGGCGATGCGGGGCTCCCGCGCGGCGGTGTCGCCCTTGCCTCTGGACCTTTGCACCCTGGTGCTGGCGCTGCTGGGCGCACTGCCCGCGGGCGCCGGGGCGCAGCCGTACCACGGAGAGAAGGGCATCTCAGTGCCAGACCACGGCTTCTGCCAGCCCATCTCCATCCCGCTGTGCACGGACATCGCCTACAACCAGACCATCCTGCCCAACCTGCTGGGTCACACGAACCAAGAGGACGCGGGCCTCGAGGTGCACCAGTTCTACCCGCTGGTGAAGGTGCAGTGTTCTCCCGAGCTGCGCTTCTTCCTCTGCTCCATGTACGCACCCGTGTGTACGGTGCTCGACAAGGCCATCCCTCCGTGCCGCTCTCTGTGCGAGCGTGCCCGCCAGGGCTGTGAGGCACTCATGAACAAGTTCGGCTTCCAGTGGCCTGAGCGGCTGCGTTGCGAGAACTTCCCCGTGCACGGCGCTGGCGAGATCTGCGTGGGCCAAAACACGTCGGACGGCTCCGGGGGCGCGGGCGGCGGCCCCACCGCCTACCCTACCGCACCCTACCTGCCCGACCTGCCCTTCACCGCGCTGCCTCCGGGGGCCGCTGATGGCCGGGGCCGCTCCGCTTTCCCCTTCTCGTGCCCCCGCCAGCTCAAGGTGCCCCCCTACCTGGGCTACCGCTTCCTGGGCGAGCGCGACTGCGGCGCCCCTTGCGAGCCGGGCCGCGCCAACGGCCTTATGTACTTTAAGGAGGAGGAGAGGCGCTTCGCCCGCCTCTGGGTGGGCGTGTGGTCTGTGCTCTGCTGCGCCTCGACTCTCTTCACCGTGCTCACCTACCTAGTGGACATGCGGCGGTTCAGCTACCCGGAGCGGCCCATCATCTTCCTGTCGGGCTGCTACTTCATGGTGGCCGTGGCGCACGTGGCCGGCTTCCTGCTGGAGGACCGCGCCGTGTGCGTGGAGCGCTTCTCGGACGACGGCTACCGCACGGTGGCGCAGGGCACCAAGAAGGAGGGCTGCACCATCCTCTTCATGGTGCTCTACTTCTTCGGCATGGCCAGTTCCATCTGGTGGGTCATCCTGTCGCTGACTTGGTTCCTGGCGGCCGGCATGAAGTGGGGCCACGAGGCCATCGAAGCCAACTCGCAGTACTTCCACCTGGCTGCCTGGGCGGTGCCGGCTGTCAAGACCATCACCATCCTGGCCATGGGCCAGGTGGACGGGGACCTGCTCAGCGGGGTGTGCTACGTGGGCCTGTCCAGCGTGGACGCGCTGCGGGGCTTCGTGCTGGCGCCCCTGTTCGTCTACCTCTTCATCGGCACGTCCTTCCTGCTGGCCGGCTTCGTGTCGCTCTTCCGCATCCGCACCATCATGAAGCACGACGGCACCAAGACGGAAAAGCTGGAGAAGCTGATGGTGCGCATCGGCGTCTTCAGCGTGCTCTACACCGTGCCGGCCACCATCGTCCTGGCCTGCTACTTCTACGAGCAGGCCTTCCGCGAACACTGGGAGCGCACCTGGCTCCTGCAGACGTGCAAGAGCTACGCGGTGCCCTGCCCGCCCGGCCACTTCCCGCCCATGAGTCCCGACTTCACCGTCTTCATGATCAAGTACCTGATGACCATGATCGTCGGCATCACCACCGGCTTCTGGATCTGGTCGGGCAAGACCCTGCAGTCGTGGCGCCGCTTCTACCACAGACTCAGCCACAGCAGCAAGGGGGAGACTGCGGTATGAGCCCCGGCCCCTCCCCCCACCCTGCCTTCCCGCCGCCGGGGTGGGGAGAGGGCGGTAGGGAAAGAACTGCGGGGCGGGGGGCTTGTTTCTGGAACCTCCTTGCGCTCCAGTGAGAAGTGACCTGGAAATGAGAAGATATCTGTAGATATATGTGGGTTGGGAAAAGAGGCCTGGGTGGAAAGACGGTTTGGATGAAAAGACTTCTGACTTGCAGGATGGTGCTGGTGGTGGTAACAGTGATGTTAATCACGTGCGGTACGGGCCGCCCTGGGCCTATCGAAAAAGATTGAGATCAGAAGGTTGCTGTGAGTTCTTCCCGGCTCTGGGCCGAACTGGGACTGTGAGCGATTCCCCTGCTGCAAGACAAGTGGCCTGTCCTCACTCCTGTGAGGCCCGGGTGAAAGGTACAGCTGTCTGCGGCCGCCGCTTTGCTGGGAAAAGGGAGGACTCCCTGCCGTGTCCTTGTCAAGCGGTGGTCAAACCATAATCTCTTTTCACTGGGGCCAAACTGGAGCCCAGATGGGTTAATTTCCAGGGTCAGACATTACAGTCTCCACCTCTGCCTCCTCCCCGCCTGTTTTTCTTCCTCTACTCCTTTCAAGTCTTGTAAAATAAGCATTTTGAAGTCTTGGGAGGCCTGCCTCCTCGAATCCTGATGTGAGGATGCAAAAGAAATGACAACATTTTGCAACAAGGGAAAGGAGGCGAGTAGTAGGTATTTCTACTACTTTTTTATTATCTGGGGAAGCAGGAGGAAGAAAGAAGGCTGTTTTATTTGGTTTAATATCCTGAAAAGAAGTGATGACTTGTTGCTTTTCAAAACAGGAATGCATTTTTTCCCCTTGTCTTTGTTGTAAGAGACAAAAGAGGAAACAAGTGTCTCCCTGTGGAAAGGCACAACTGTGAATACAGCAACTTTTATAGGCAAAGCAGCGCAAATCTGAGGTTTCCCTTTGGATGTTAATTTGGTTGTAATAAACATTCCTTTTTAAGGAAAAGTGGAGGGCGGTGTGCTTCCATACCCCTTTCTGTCAGAGGTACTGACTTGGCTAAAGGAAATGCAAGGGGTTTTGCTGTGTTTAAGTAAATTTAATTCAGAACACATGATCCAACAGGCTCTGTTAAAACATTCAGGGAAATCTCTCCCTTCATTTTCTTTTTCTTCCCTTGAACCTGCATTTAGGTTTTGTTTTAATTTCTTTTTTTACCCTCCAATTCGAATCGTTCAAGGTAAAAGGAGAAGCATAATGCCTTTAGCCTCATAATAAAGGAACGTTAAATTTTTTAAAAAGTCAAAGGAGCATTTTGTCCTGTTTTCTTTGTTCCATAAATCCGTTTATAAAATATCATGTGTATGCTAACCCTGTCTTTGTGTGGCTGGGTGGGGAGGTGACCTGCAGAAATGACAGTGAGTGAAGAGGACGGTTCAAACCATGAGCCCCATTTTTAAGGAAAGTCATTAAAAGAAGGTAAACTTCAAAGTAAGTCTGGAGTTCTTTGAAATGTGCTGGATGACTTAAATTTATTAATCTTAAATCATGTACTTTTTTTTCCCTCTATAATAGAACTCCAGTTCCTTTGCATAATGGTCTAAAGCTGAACAGAGAATCATGGGAACTAACCTTTACTCCACCTTTGACATCACCCTCCAACCCAGCAACACTATCCTGTTTCTCAAAACAGTCTTTAAATGCTGTTTGAAACAGTTTTTAAGTCATAGAGGGTACTACGAGAATACAAGTTGCTTTATACATGTAACATTCAGTTGAGTGAAGCTGCTTTTTATATTAAAGTTTAACATTGACCTTATGTTTCTTAAACCTCCAAAACTGTCTCATTTGTCAGATTTTTAAAACACCCACTACACAGTTTTTGGCATCTTTTGTGTTATATCTATTGCATGTGAAATTTGTAAAATAGAGACGAGTGCAGTATGTATATTTTGTAAATCTCCCATTTTTGTAAGAAAATATATATTGTATTTATACATTTTTACTTTGAATTTTTGTTTTGTTTTGCCTTTTAAATTCTACAAGGAAGCCCCACTTTATCACATGTACAGATCACAAATAAATTTTTTTTTAAAATACAAAGTGAACGTTTATTTATAGTTCCTATATAAGCCAAAGAACAGAAGTTTGTATTATGGAAAGATGGTAAGGAGGGACACCCATTGAATATGTCCCTCATAAAAGAAGATGTTATATATATGAAGGTCTTTTTTCCCTGACTTTTAAAATACAGAGTTTAATGAATGCCTTAACTGTCCTTTAATTTTTTTTTTTTTTTTCTGTTGTTGCTTCCTGCCTCTCTTCCCACCACCCCAGCGCACACACACCCCTAAGCATTTTCACATCCTGCCCTGAATCATTGACTGAAGGTACAGAATAAGCATCTCTTTTAGAGAGGTGCTATCTGATCCATGTTTTCACTACCCTTCAGGCATGGAGTCCATATTTGAAAGAGGACTAGATATTTTTGGTCCACTTTTCTGGAGATATTTTCCTTGGGAAGAATTCTGTGAATGTTTTTTTCACTGACTGGTGTCCTTATGTTCTAAGGCCCCTTATTTGAATTGTTAGGGCTTAAATCCTTTTCAGGTGACTGGAAAGGTCTGTAGTTGATTCCAGAGATTATAATGAGAGCATTGCTCTGGGAGCCTCCCTGGCTATAGACTTCACTCTCCCTTCTAGGTCAACTGAGCTGGAGGTCAAGTGATTCCCCGAGGTGGCAGTGACTCAGCGGCTCCAGCAGTAATAGGCTCCACGCCTGACCCCAGCGTGGCCTCAGAAGCCACTGGAACTATTCTTTCCTCTTGCCGGGGAGGCTAACTTTGGAATCAGATTAGACCAAGAAGCCTTCACTATCCAGGCGCTTTGATATTCAACAGTCCCTCAGGGAAATGATAAAGGCATTCTGAAGACTTCCATTTTCAAGCCTCGCCAGATTTCCCCCCCCCCAACTTTAATTCAGGTGTCTGTTTAGAGCCCACTCATTCTCCGCAGCCATCACAGCAACGGACAGGACGCTGCTGTTTCTCCTTCCCTCCCTCAGCTCTGAATTTCTGCACTTCTAAAGCTCAACAGAAACAGTTCTGTTTTTGTTTTAATTAACAGGCTCCCACACACATGGCTGGTGTGTTTTACAAACACAAGGAATGAAAACCAGTGACAGACAGTCCTCACCAGGAGGAGGAAGGCGTGCGGCTCCACAGTGTGTGCGAAGCGGCTGTAAGATCCTCCTGGGTTTTGAACATCACAATGGGTTTGAGGTCATCTTAAACTGTGAAGATTTTGGCGTCTAGGAAAGAAAAAAAAAAAAGACTTCAAGCTTCTTAAGGTTTAGCCAGTTTTTGCTCATAAAATGACACCTTTTAGGTTAAAGCATGGCTCTTTTAACACCACACTAATACTGCCTGTTAAGAATGTTTGCTTTTAGAGTCGATGGAAGGCTCCCAATGGGGTTTTTCGCTCTCAAATTAACTGCTAAAGGCACTTAGACGCTTCTGTGGGGAGAGCGAGGTGGTTGTTCCTATAAATGTGTCCCCTCTGCCTAGTCAGCACGGCCTCGTCCTTCGGAGCGCTCGCAGACTGATCACTGGTCTTTAGTGAGGGAACAAAGGCTGCGTATGAATAAATTACTACCTGCTTTTTGTAAGCAATGATGAAAGGGTTCTGCTTCTTTCCTTTCACGCTGTGGTGCGCCCTAAGGTAGTAGATTCTTACGTAAGAATTTTAGAGACTCAAGGATCTTTCAGGAGGTGCATCTTCACAGAAAATAGGTTAAAGAGAGTGTGTATGGAAGGGCATGTGTGGAGTTGAGGAAAAAACACTGGTGGGAGGTTGGTGTTAATCCCTAGGTCAGGAGCAGAAAGACTTGTGAAAATTGTCTTCGGTTTATCAAACAAAATTAGTCTATTCAATATGCAACACCTAATCTTTTAAAGTAGGTTTGTGAGAAATCTTGGTGAGAAATAAATAAAAGTCCTATTGAGAACATCTTATCCATTAAAGATAGGTTTTTTTTTGGTTTTTTTTTTAATGTGCTTGACAGAAAATAGTGATATTAGCAATCCTCTGGACAGAACTACAGGAGTCTAACAGCTGTAGGTTTGAACCCTGTAATTGTACTGGGAAATTCTCTTCTAACTCGCCCATCTTTAATTTCACTGAAAAGGCAGGTGGCTATTTATAGATGGTATATTTTTATATATGCATATGTGGATGGTGATTAACAGTCTCAGGGCTTCAGCAAATACTACGTGTGGGTCTGCTCTATTTTTCTCTTATTTCACTCTCAGTGACATTAATGTAATTTGATAAAACTTGGTTCTTCAACTCTTACTTTTCAACTTGTAACATTTCTTACCTCTGAATCTATATTCCTCACATTTCATACAAGAGTAAACTAGTTAAAAGGGTACCATTAAAATGTCAAATCTTTGGTAAACACATTGTGCCTCTTACTCTCTGGTTGAAAAAAAAAGTTCTAATTGGAATTTTCTCAATTAGTGCCACAGTGGTGGAAAAAAGGAATTTTGACCAAGACAATTGTTTATTATAAAGTGATCCAGTCCAAGAAGTACTAATCAAGCAGCCACTACAGAAAAGGTGCTATACCAGGGCCTGGAGGGATTCCAGATAAAAAAAAAAGAAACACTCCACCTGAAGTAACCTGGAGCCTAATTCAGGATGAATGAGCACAGCCTCCCCAGTGGAGGAATAAGCAACTAATTATCTTTCTAGACAGAACGTGGTAAGTCATCACAGAGGCCCAAATGTTATTTGGAATAATATTACTTGACATTTGGTGGCATTTACTGTTTTACATTTGGTGGCATTTACTGTTTTAAAAGCTGCTTTCTCACTCATTATCTGACTTTATCCTCAAAATTATTGTAACAGTCTTATGACATGGAATAAATCCTATTATAAAAATGAAGAAGCTGAGGAGCTTAGTGAGTTGAAGTGACACGGGAAGAGGAAGGGATCATATCCCATCCTCAGATTTTGAGCTCAGCCCGCTTTCTGTAACATGTCACATAGCCCCTCTCTAAAGGTACTGGGAGGATGGGTCGTGGGAAGGACCCTTCTAATGGCAGAGGGTGGGTATCCAGCAAGAATGCCTTTCCCAAGAACTCAGATTATGTGATTCTCCATAATTTTCATCCTCTTAGATCAGTTCCTTCATCTCCGGGGGCCTTGCTTTCATCAGCTGATGAAGATGACATCTGAGACCTTCCTCCAGGGGCCTGTGATTCCATGCGGCCGGTATGAAGGCTGAACTGGCTCGTCCATTTGTGGGACGTCCACAGCTATTTTGAAATCCCAGAATGGTTATTTTATGTTCCTGTAGACCAGTGTGTCCCACCTCTCAGCCAGCCAAGCCAGTGTGTGCTCAGTGAAGGAAGATGAACTTCCCATTGGCCTTTTTAAGCTCAATTCAAAAAGTAAGATCATCACTGTATTACTGTACACTGAAGCCAAAACACAAGTTTGGGGGGCTATCTACTCTCTTGAGCTAGCTACTGTGCCTCTCCTCCTGCCTCTTTGTAGCAATTGCTTTCTGCCACTGGAAACATGCCTTCCTCAATACCAAACGGCTATGTTGCATCATATCTTCCTGGTTTCTCTCAAAGACCACAGCCATATTTCCTGGTTGGCTGCAATCTTCTATCTTGGAATTCCCATTGCTGGATATTTCACAGCCAAGTCAACATTCTATATGGCTGAAATAATAGGACAAAGGTTTTTTATTCTAAACAGTTATACCAGCCAAAACCTTAAATGCTTCTCTAGGTCATTGTCCCTAAAGCCTCTTTCAGAAGACTTCACACTAACAAAATAAAACTGAAGCTACTGTGAGGGATTCCATCATGTCTTGGCTGGGGGTCTACCTCACTTTGGAATGATCCTTTTGGGGAGCTCAAGTCCACCTCTTTTGCTATTGACCTTCCTTTAAACTACTTCCCACCTACAAATCTATTTATGTGGTGTAGCCCTGGCATCAGTTCAGCTTTGAGTTCAAGAAGTGGGTCTCCAAGAGATAGACATATCAGAAGCCAGAGAGGGCATTTGGGAGGCAGAAACAAAGGGAGGAAGAGTAAGGAGATAAAGTGCCCTGTACTCCATGAATGGAAACAAACTGCTCAACTGGTTTCAGTAAGACAACCACCTAATAATACCCACTCTTAGAAAATGTGACCCTTCAACTTCAGCGTGCTCTTGCAGATTCTGGAGGACAATTCATTCAAAGAGAAAAGCATCTTGGGGAGGGTATGGTGGGATAGCAAATAGGAAGTGTAGTAACCAATAATGAAACATGTGTGGCATAACCTAGCACCAGTTATATATTTTCATTTCCAAAGGAAAACAAATGGCATGTAGCATTTAGTTCCAGATTCCAAATCTGGGATAACTGGAAGGAGAGATGAGTGGCAGCTGGTCCCTGAGTTGCTTTTTGCAGCAGACTTACAAAACAAGCCCTCGAGCTAAAATCATGAATTATCTTCAATGCCAACAAATCATTTCTTGAGGACCTAGGACAAGCCAGATGCTGTGCCAGGCCCTGGATATACCAGACTGACTTCTGGAAATTGTTATTCTGAGTCTTAGCCAGAGCTAAGCATACACTTCTCACCTCACATATTTCCCACTCCAGCCTCTAGAAGAGGGAATAGGCCAGAAAAACCATTCTTAGTGTTTACAAACTCTTTCTCCCCACCGTACTAAAGTACAATAAGTGGTTAACGGTATCTTGATCACACTCTGAAGATGGAGAAACTGATGAGGCTAAAAGCAGATTGAATGTTACAAGTAAACAAAAGCCATGCCATAGTGAAGGACACACTCAGGATTCCCAAAGACCCTGAATGTGCCCATCTTTTCCACCAGAGCAGTGGGCTTCAAGATATGATGTGGCCAGAAGAAAAGGGACCAAAGAGGGACAGGGGAGTGATGAATGGTTTTCCACCTTTGGGAAAGGGAGCGTGATTACACAAACACATTGCCAAGGGCAGTGAAGACTGGCTCTTGGTACTTTGATGATATCATCATTGTCTTTATCATTGCTAACATGTATTAAATGTTGGCCATGTGCTAAGCTGTTTGTGCAACACAGCACAGTATAGCAGTTAAGATAATCCACACATGGCCCAGAACCACAGGACCTGATACCTAATAAATGATGGATAAATGTCAGCATTACTATTATTAATATATAATTATTTTATTTATTCTTCACAATAACTCTGAGAGGTAGGTATCATCTCCCCACCCCCACCCCCCCCCCAGTTTACAGGCTCTGAAACGTGAGCCTCAGAGCAGCACATTGACTATAGCCTGTGCCCCCAGTCACCCAGCTACAGATATTTACTGAGCTCTCAAAAATCTTCTAAGCATCATTCTTTTTCATTTAAACCAGGATTGAAGTGAGGGCAAGCAACAAGAATAAGTTACATCAGGACAGAATGGAATCAAGCAGGATTTTTGAGTGCTAGTCCCAGAAAGTGTTTGTTTGTTTCTTTTGGTTTTTTAGTGAGAAGCAGAAGACTCATAAGTGCTATTTAAATTCTGAGGGCTGGATGTTCCCTTGTTCTTTCCTGAGTTTCTAATTTGGGGTTCAAGAACCTGGCAGCAAGAAGGAGCCTGCGGAAGTGCTTCCCAGAACCCCCCCAGATGCAGCCCCTCAGAGGGCTGGTTTGAGTCCCTCCAGAGGCTTCTTCAACCTTCTACACCAGTTACAGCCTGAGAGTTGGGACAGGGGCTTAGAGGGAAGACTCCTGCTCCTTGCTAACCAGGAGTCAGTGAGGGGGGGCATAAGGACAACAGCCCTCGTGTGGCAGAGACCCCCTTCCTAAAGCCCTGTTGCAAGAATCACAGGAGCCTCCACAGTACTGTTATCATGGATATTATATCAACGTTATCATATCAAAATGATAATATGGTAGCTTACTCTGTACAGGTTCTGTGTGAAGCACCTGCATTAACTCGATCTATACAACAACATTATGAGTTGGAAACTATTCTTTTTCTCATTTTATAGCCTCTCAATATGGGACTCTGGAATCTCACTGAGCATCAGAGTTGAGTAAGAGGGCACGTGTGGAAGCATCCTACCCTAAAGACCCTCGTATTGCCTCCAGGTTACAGAAGGGGCAACTGAGGCACAGTGAATTGATCTGGGCCTTAAGGATGTAGTGCATGTGTGTGTGTTAAGTCGCTTTAGTCATGTCCAACTCTTTGAGGCCCCATGGACTGTAGCCCTTCAGGCTCCTCTGTCCATGGAATTCTCCAGGCAAGAATACTGTTGTGGGTTGCCATGCCTTCCTCCAGAGGATCTTCCCAAACCAGGACTCAAACCTGCGTCTCTTATGTCTCCTGCATTGGCAGGCAGGTTCTTTACCACTAGCGCCACCTGGGAAGCCCTTAAGATGTAGAATGAGGCATATTTCAGGTCAGTTCCCCCTTGGAGTGCTCTTTAACAAAAAGAGATTGAGGGGAAAGGATGAAAACAGTTCCAGGGCCTGTAGTTCAATTCTTCCTCCCACCCCTGGCTCTGGAAAGTGTGAATTCTCAGGGAACACTCTGTGGCTGCTGTTCTTTAATAAAAAAATAAAACAGCAACAATAAATCCAGTGCATTTGCAGAGAAAGAAGTGAGAGAGCAGTGCCTCTGCCCTGATGGTGAACACCAGGCACCCTGAGCCCACTGCACCTCCCCGCCACATTTCTGCAGGCTTACGACATGTGCCTGTGAGATAACTGGATTTCCGACCGGGAGAAGGGTCTAGTCGTAGGGGACTTCATAGCAGAAACTGGTAAATAAGAAACGCAAAAGGTTTTGCCCAGTACAATTATCTGCCAATCTTCTCATCAAACCCTGATAGTTAGATATAAGGAGAATCCAGACCCCCTTCCTTAGTTTATGGGACTAGGTGAGCTCTGGATTGCTTGGAAATTATAGAGCCTCACAGAAAATCGAGTCATGCATAAAAGAAATGAAAGGTAGATGGTGGTGGTGGTGGTTATGTGTGTGTGTGTGTGTGTGTGTGTATGCAGACTATTGTAAATAAAAGGAAGCTTGCAGGTGAGAGATAGTTCAAACTGAAATTTGATGCTCTAGTGGGAGGCAGACGGGAAAATCTAAATGTTAAGGTAAGATCTTTTTAAATTTAATGTGTTATTTAAAATGTATCTTACACGTATTCTACCCCCCACCTCCTCTTTTTTCCTTTCCCAGTCCTTCATGATTAACACTGAATACTGTGGTAATAGCTGCATTTCTCATTGTTAACTTCTGGGTCTCATTCAGTGAGGGTTGACATGGATGTCAAAGGGCGTCCATTTGACACCCACGCACAAAGACACATACCAGCCTAGAAGGAAACTAGTTTTTAGCAGAAAGGATTTGTTGCCATTTTCATCACCATCTGCACTTAGCATTTCCACGGAATGAAACTACTAACTAACATATTTTCTTTAGGAAAAAGTCAATGCCATATTAATTTGCCACCAGTACTTCCGGCTTCCAGCAGAACACACATTTGCCGGTACTTCTAGCAGCTTTCTTGAGAAAGCCAAAAGGCTTGATAAAGTCAGAAGAGCCCCAGAAAATGAGAACAAATGTTCAAACCAAATCATCTTCTCAAGTCACAAAGACGTTTCATTTTACTGCTAGAACCAGTGGCTGACAAGAAGGAAGGCTAAAAACTAAGCTTTCAAGTTCTCCGTCCGGGGTTTGGGGTTCACTTGGGGGACTTCCCTCTACAAAAGCAGATTCATATTTCATCTAAGGTGAGAATCTGTTTCACTCTAAGAGGTAAGTGAAACAGCAAGGAAATTCAGTTAATTCATCTCTGATGAGAGGAAGGCAACACACAGTTCCTCCATTCACCAAGTGGTTTTTGGTCCACGGATTGTACAAATGTTTACTCCATATTACCAAGTCCCGTTTCAGTGCACACCACCACTATTATGCATTTATAACTGCTCTGTGCTCGTCTCTCAGCATCGCCCAAATCTGTCTGATCTGTTGCAGTGGTGGCTGAAAAAAATCTAAACTCGATCTCTGCTGTCCAATCAGAATCTACCTGAAATGCCTTTCTTATTTTGAAACCATAAAACACAATTTTTTGCTAGTCAGACCACCAGCTTGGGAATCTGCTTACAAATAGAAATACTCAATGGGACACATGTATATGGAATTTAGAAAGGTGATAACGATAACCCTATATGCAGAACAGAAAAAGAGACACAGAAATACAGAACAGACTTTTGAACTTTGTGGGAGAATGTGAGGGTGGGATATTTCAAAAGAACAGCATGTATACTATCTATGGTGAAACAGATCACCAGCCCAGGTGGGATGCACGAGACAAGTGCTCCGGCCTGGTGCACTGGGAAGACCCAGAGGAATCGGGTGGAGAGGGAGGTGGGAGGGGGGATCGGGATTGGGAATACATGTAAATCCATGGCTGATTCATATCAATGTATGACAAAACCCACTGGAAAAAAAAAATAATAATAATAAAAATTAAAAAAAAATAAAATAAAAAAAAAAAGAAATACTCAATGGGTTCCACCTCCAAGACAGATACAGCATGGGTAGGATAAACATTACAGTGTCTCTTAATCCTGGCTATTTGATTTTTAAAAATGAAAGAACTTAACCCAGGGTTAGCCTTCTGCATAGGACCAGCCTTTTAGAAAAAGCAGAATGGAGTTAGCCTCATTTCCCTCAGGGACACTTCTTTTAACCTAGAGATCCTTCTTACCTGTCACTGTGAACCAAGAAAAAGGAAACACAAAGATGGAATGAGTTTAAAAAAAAAAAAAAAAAAAGATCAAAGGGGAAACCCAGGAAGGAGAGAGAACAAGATAGCAAGAGAAAATTCTGAACACAGCCCTGCTTCTGAGCCACTGACACCTAGATTCAATCATTCCTTTGACAACTACTAGTTGACTTCCCATCTTTAGTCTCATTCCCTGTGCCCCCAGAATTATGATAAGCGGTAACATTGAGGGTTTTGATGTACCAAGCACAAACTGAGAATATACTAAGCACATCTTATCTCATTTGATTCTCTCAACAACTCTCTGGGATGGATACTATTATCCCAGTTTGAAGAGAGGGAAAGCTGAGTCACCAAGAGGTTAAGTTACTTGCTCAAGACCCTTAATTCCTATGCAGTACTGCATTCCTCTTCCTGCTTTTTTTTTTTTTTTTCCTACCCTGACTACTGAATTATTGGTGTACATAGAATGGACTCTGTTTCTTTGAAATATCTCTAAAACTGTGATTAGCTTTTCTCGGGATTGTGAAATATATTTATTCCAAGTCATGTGTTCCTGGTTAGCAGGGTATTAGACCCTGTTTTTTCCATGATCTATGTTTAATGACTTCACCCCATGGCAGGGTATCACAGGAGAATCATGGCCACCAGGGGGGGAGCTGATGACTGGCGGAGCCAAAGTGGATTTGGACTGAGTTCGTCTCATTGTGTTTTTACTTTAAAGGGGTTGCAGGGGAGCCCAATAAGAGCCCCCCTTGGGCACAGTGACTCCAGAAGATCAACATCCAAGTCCTCACGACAACTGTGTGTGCCCCCCAAGTGTTCACTCTGAGTCCAGTCTCCAAACCCCCCATGACAATGAGTGACCTGAGAAATAATGACAGGTTCCCTAAGGAGTCTGGGGGTTGTTTGGGAAAGTGGGTTAATGGCTCCCTCCCAACATTAAAAAAAAAAGTCAGTGCTATTATTCCAGCCTGGGGGAGTAACTTGGGTTCAGTTGTTTAGCACATGATGCTGAGATGGTCAAAGGACAAAAGGATATCTCCAAGCCAACCAGGCTCTGCCATCTCCTAGCCTGATATGTCCCATTTCTCTAGGAAGCATCCTGAGTAAGAGAGCACTGCTGGAAGAATAAAGTCGAGCAGGCTCCCAGAGAATTAGCAATTGTAACTCCTCTATGGGACTCGCCTCAGGGGAGAAGAGGTGGTTATAAAGGAAATTGTGCTCCCCTGTTGTTGTCAGGGCTGGCTTGCTCTGCTGTCTTCCCCTGCAGTCCTGCAGGTTCTTAACGTTTAAGAAGCACTGCAGCTGCCACAACACAGTCGGTATTTCACTCTGCCAGCAGCTGCAATTTATCTTTGGCTCTATCCTCTCCCCTAACCTCGAGTCAGCCAACCAACCTGGATTCCAGTTCCCCTATGACCACCATCTCTTTCTTAGATCACTGTAATGTCCCCCTAACTGGGCTCCCTGCCTTCACTGTGATCCCTCCTCCAAGTCATCCCACTCCCTGCCAGAGGGAAACATGGTAAACGCAGCCATGTCTCTTCCTTATTGAAAACCCTAAACTCAGCAGACAAGGTCCTCCGTGGCTTCTGTCTAATTCTCCAGCCTCAGCTCTCAGCATTCCAGCTCTGCCAAGAGTACGCTGGTAGTGCTGATCTACTTACACCTGTCCTACACACTCACGATTCACACAAATTCTTTTTTTACCATTATTATTAAAGTATGGTTGATATGCAATATTGTGTTAGTTTCAGGTGTACAACAAAGTGATTCAGTTATATTTTTCAGGTTATATTCTATTATGGGTTATTATAAGATATTGAATATAATTCCGTGTGTGTGCGTGTGTGTGTGTGTGCGCACTCAGTCCCTCAGTCATGTCTGACACCTTTGCAACCCATGGACCGTAGGTTGCCAGGCTCCTGTGTCCACGGGATTTTCCAGGCAAGAATACTGGAGTGCGTTACCACTTCCTATTCCAAAAGATCTTCCCAACCCAGGGATCAAACCCTCATCTCTTGTGTCTCCTGCGTTGCAGGCAGATTCTTTACCACTGTGCCACCCATTGCCTGTGCTATAGGGAATCCTACACAAGTAAACTTGTTAGGGAATCCTAACAAGTAAATCCATGTTGGTTTTCTATTACAAAATTATTTGTTGATGAAACGGAGAATTTGTAGCTATTTTGACGGCTGAAAGTTTCATGCCCCTTATTGGATGCACTCCAGCTCTCTTCAAAAATAGACAGGAATATAGATCCAGAAGAAACTCAGAGTGGAGATCAAAATACCTCCACCATCACCCTGGGACACTCCTACATCACTCTAGGACAACTAAGGGAATTCCACGAAGAAGGAATACTGGTGGACTTTAAGCAAGGTCATTAAATATTATTAGTACCTAGGCAGTGATTTGTCTTATATTTAGTTTCTGGTGCCCAGCATAATATCCAATACAGAGAGACGTTCAGTGTACTGGGTTGGATAGTGTTCCCCCCCCAAACCCATGTCCTTTCCAGAACATCGGAATGTGACCTTATTTGGAAATAGGGTCACTGCAGATGCAGTTAATTGAGTTAAGATGAGATCATACTGGAGCAGGGTGAAAGCTTAATCTGGTTTGAATATTGTCCTTGTAAGAAGAAGAAGAGAGACACACGAAGAGAACATCATGTGATAACGAAAGCCGAGATTGGAGTGATGTATCTACTAGACAAGGAATGCCAAGGATTGCTGGCGACCACCATCAGAAGAGGCAAGAACAATTGTTCCTCTGGAGCTTACAGAGAGAGCATGGTCTTGTTGACATCTTATTTCAGACTTCTAACCTCCAGAGCTATTAGAGAATAAATTTCTGTTGTCTTAACCCACCTAATTTATGGTAAGTTGTTACGGCAAACCTAGGAAATTAGTATACTCATTGAATGTCTGTTTCAATAAAACAACGAATGAATCACATGTGGAAAATTATTTGGAGCCAAATACAGTATTAGCACCCTTAGAAATATGACTTACAGATTATCAGGCAAAATCAATTTCTCCTGCCCCATGACCCGTAACTAGATCAGAGCTGAACACATAGTTGGAACTCTGCTAGTTTTGCTGTAGACTGGCTACAATACCTCACTCTAGTGAGAGACAAAACTAAGAACTTAGAGGTCCTTTGCAAGGAAGCATAGATCATTTTGAAAATCTGATGTAACTGTGGGCTCAGTCTCCAGAAAGAAACATAATATGGTCATATATGCCCAAGATTGCAGATAATTTCCTCCTATCCAAAGCCCATTGAATCAAGATTAAGAACCCCTGAATGATAAGATACAGGTAGACTATTCAGGCTTTTTCACCAATTCCTTGGACACACTGAACACAGAGAAAACAAGAGTTGTTTTCCTTTTTCGAAGGCCTTGCCAGATCTGAGGGCCTCCATCATTTGCTTGGGCTTCAGGGCCTCATCAAAAAGTAAAGACAGGCTCTGGGTGAGCAACCCAGTCTGGAAATATAGAGACCTGGATTCTAAAGCATTGCCATTTAATTCTTTTGTTCTTTCTCTCTTCTATTCACACCCAGCTCCAGTAAAATGTGGATGCTTGGGGGGTCAGAGGACAGGTTAATGAGATAATGCTGGTAAAGTACTTTGCCCCAGGGAAAGGTTCCTATGTAAACATGAGATATTATTAGACATTATCAAACTTCAGCCTTGCCAGCATCGACCTCGCCAGTGCTGAGTCCTTTTTCTTATCTACTGTTTGGCCAAATTGGGTTCTTTCTCTAAGGCAGAAAGTATGGGAGGTCTCCTGCAGCTAGTGTTGGGGATTCTGATAAGTGGACCCTATCACCTCCCCTTGAGCAGTGCAACCAGCTTATTTGGCCACATTTGATTAAAGGCTCCATCCTTCACTAACAGTTAGCCCTAAATCTCTTTGTGCATACAAATTAGAGCAATAATCTTTAGGGAGTTCTTCCTTTGCTGTGTGTGTTAACTTTGATGCAAATTATTCAAATACATCAACAGGAAAATAAATGTTATTTCATGTTTGGTGGTTGCAATTTTTTTTTTATCACCTATAAGGAATGATTACATAGAATTTCCCCCTTTATTTCTGGTGTTCTTGTGCAATTTGAAAAAAAAACAGAGAAACGTGATGACCATTGGTTTCGGGGACATTGGTTTTAGAACTAATAAGCATAACAAAAAAGAAGAGGGATTTCTACAATTAGTAAATTGTTGTTATGCTCAAATGTTTCAAGCTAACATTTTTTTACACTCCAAAAAAAGGCAAAAGAAAAAAAGGGCAATCGCTTGAGTTCTATGGGAATTTGTTTAAAAAAAAAAACCTCAAGGGAGCTTTTTTCATCATCAGAATTGACAAGGACATGGTGAACTAAAAGAAACCTAAAATGACAGCAGTAATTTTCATCAACATGAAGATGACATGGAATTTTAACTCAGACCCTTAAGAAATCCCACTACAAAGGGAAAAGTGTTCACCCACAATTACCCACTCCTCATGCCACATACTAAGGGTATCTGACATATGATATTAGTCAGTGCTCTGCATTTGGTCAAAATACATATTACCAAAATTCACCAGTCAAGCATTTCAACCAGAAGAATGGTCTTTCAAAGAGATTATTGAACCCTAACAACTCTGAGTTTGAGCATCTTCTCTCCCTCCTTCCTCTCTCCCTCCCTCCTTTCCTCCATCTTTCCCTACTTCCCATTATGTATCAGGCACTGTGCTAAGCAAAGGGGAATGACATATACCCTACACCTGTAAGATCAGGAGGTTTTGGCAGTTATCTCAAATTTGGATAGACAAAGATGCACTTTGGGATGAGGAAATTGTCTTTGATGTGTGTGGGGGGCGGGCAGGAAGTTGGAGGAGCAGAAGAAGGATAATTGCTAAGAATGAGAATGATTGCCCTTGGGAGGTCCTATTTCAAGGTCCTATTTTAAGACAATTTTGAAAGGCATAGTCATGATCTACTGCTAATATTCCCACCATGTTACTTCTTCTACTCTCCCTCCAGTGGATCAAACATTTAACTCAGAACTTAAATGACTCCCCTCAAAAACCTATGATATGTATGTTTGTACCCAGGACACATGTGTTGATATCACAGGCTAAATTATGAAGGTATGGTGCTCTCTTTTCCCCTCTGAATAGTGTCGTAGGAACATTCATGCCTCATCAAAAAGGAAAAAGGATGAATGAAAAGGACCCCAAAAAGGTTTTAGAAGAGGTATGCATTGAAGTTGTTCAAATACATTTTTAACATCTACTAAAAATGGCTCCGATTGCAGGAGAAAATAAAGTAGATGAAAAGCTTCTAATCAGATTTATGCTATCTGATCATGTAATTACACCCGGCTTTTAGGCCATTCTAACAAGTTTATTTGAAAAGGAAGAGAGATCATTGTTTATTGGAATGGCAATAATTTGGGTTTCTTTAATTGACTCCTGGTGTGAATACGTTGATGCCTGCTGTTCTCTAAGAGGCAGCATGGAAAGTTTCCAGGAAAAGTTCACATTCCAGGGACAGCTTTGGAATCTACTTTCCATTGCAACCCAAGTCAGCCACTGGGGCTTAAGTTCTTCCCAAGGAAACACCGGCTTTCAAAGGCAGCCTCACCAGGTGGCAGTCAGGGGTTGGACAAGGAGCCCAGCGTTAAGCGGGGCCATCAAGGCAATGGAGGGCATCTCTGAAACCTCACCTTCCCCGTGTCCAAAGCACGGAGGGTGCCAGAGGCTGTGACTTCAGGCGCCAACAGTGAGCATTTGGAGACCGCATTAACAATTTGACACTGAGTCAGTCAAGAGGGGCTACAATGAAGTGGGGGAGGAGAGTGCAAAATCTTTCTCCTCCCAGGGCTCTCAAATGGCCAAAAGCAGTGTTGCCAGGTGCCTGCTAAAAATGAGTACATTCCAGAGGAATTTAATAAAGTGCAAAATAAAACTAATCCATAACCTACTTGAAAGCAGAGGCGTGTTTTGAAGTCCCTCACTGCTCTAAGCTCCAGTAAACTGACATTTTCTTTATGGGAGTTTCAGGTAAGAAGGAAGGTAGCCAGCCACTGGGGGTCTGAAAGAGGAAGTGGGGGGTTCAAAGCCTGGTTTGATCCTTAAGGCCCAGAAGGTGACCGGCTCTGGACAGAGTTCTAACAGCTGCTATGTGCTCGGCACGCCTGTGGCGAGTTCTGCCTCAGTTCATCCTTACAATGACCTTGCAAGGTTCACAGTATTATTCCAGTTCAGTAGATACAGAAAAAGAGGTTGAAGGAGGTTAAGTAACTGGTCCTGGATCTTCTGGCCAGTATTTGAGTCTAATATCCCAGTTTCCTCTTTTTTTTTTTTCTATTTGCTTTTACCTTTCCATTAAATGGAGAGTCATCAGCCAAAGGAGAACAGAAAGCTTCCCCCGTTTCTCCATCTGGCCCACATGGCTTGCTTGAAGGATATGCTTGAACCAGGATAGGAGCAGAGCAACTTCTCTTTCCTCCTCTATTTCTCTCAGCACCTGCCAAACAACTTTCAGAAAACATTCCTACCCACTTCCATCAGACACTCCTAATAGTCAGAACCGTCTTTTAAAGCACAAATTGCAAGTCATGCTGCTGCCTCAAAGCTTTCAATGACTTCCCATCCCAAACCCCTTAAAACTAACTCACAAGACCCCACTTGACCTTGTTTTTACCTTCCCCACCCTCACCCTTTACTATCTTCCCCTTCGCCAACTGCTCCCCCCACCACACCCCACACCACACTGGCCTCCTCCCCTTGGTCGGACCCACCAAACACTCTTAGCGCAAGGCTTTCAGTGAGGGAATGCCGTGCCCCTACTAAGCCCTAATTCCGCTTAGCCCAGCAGGCTCCTTTCCTCTAAGGGTCTCAGTTGAAATGTCCCCTTCAAGAGAATCTCACCAACTCCACTATCTAATCAGGTGCCTCCCCACCCCATCATTCTCCATCCACATTCCCTGTTTAATTCCTTTTTGAAACTTATTATAACTTGTAATTATGTATTTTTTGTTTCATTGTGTACTTATGGTCTGTCACCCCATCTGGGCTCCTAACACAGTGCCTGGCACATATTAGATATTCAAAAAATATTTGTTAAATGAACAAATGTGCTAGCTCTGAAAACTGTTTTATTATTCTTGACAGGAAGGCAGTAAAAGCCAGTCTCCTCCTGAGAGGTTATCAAGCTCTCCAGAGAAGAGTGAGGTCTGGGTGTTTATACATGGCTGAGCACTGGTGCAGAAACACATATTGCAAACATATTCTGCACAGTATAAAAATGATTTTGTCCTCTCAGCAACCCTCCTTCCTTCTGAGAACTTCCAACACGCACAGAGTGGCCATGAACCCCCCATGCTGGTATAATGTGGACCATCATGGTCTCTTCCCTGACCTGGTCTCCATGAATATGGCTGTTCATGGTGAGGGTACCCATCTGACCTAAGCTGGGCCAAGTTGAGCTTTCCCTTGGGACTCAGAATGGGAACTGAAAAGGGAAATCAGTCTCTTTTGAGGTCTCTGGGTTACAGGATGTAAAAGGCCAGAAGTCGTTATCGGCCATCTGACGGTCCTCAGAAATTAGAGGCAGCAATAGCATCCGGTTGCCATTTCCATCTCAGATTCTGCTTGTTCCTGAGATGCAGGAACTCAATATCATCAGCATCATGTGTGCTTAGCCTCTCAGTCGTGTCCAACTGTTCGTGACCTATAGTGTCAGCACACCAGGCTCCTCTGTCCATGGGGATTTCCCAGGCAAGAATACTGGAGTGGGTAATCATTCCCTTCTCCAGGGGATCTTCCCAACCCAGGGATCAAATCTGGGTCTCTTACATTGCAGGAGGATTCTTTACCAGCTAAGCCACCAGGGAAGCCCCATCAACATCATAGTTCACCCTTTTTTGCTTAATCTAGTTTGCCTTAGGTTTCTGTCATTTGTAACAAAAAGAGTCCCTTTAAAAAAAAAATCTATTTAAATAATATTTTTAAATAATAAATATTTATTTACATAAATAATTAGCACAATAAGAAAAATTATGATGCCTTTCTAATCATCCTCTATGTCTGCTTCCTTTTCTCAGGAAGACTTTTCTATATGCACTTCTTACTACCCAAAATATCTCTCACCCTGGAGAATAACCAACAGCTCCAACTTCTAAAACACAGTGGTAAGTGGAAAAGTGGTGAGAAATATCGAAGCAAATGCAGCGACAGATTTGGGACGCATTGAAGACACGCACCTGGCACCTCCACAAAGACTGGGTATCTGTCCAGGTCCTCCAAGGAGGAGACACCATGAGGGAATTAGATGTGCAAGGGATTTATTATGAAAAACGTCTGTGAGGGAAAATGGGGAGGGAGCCAGGAGAACTACCAGGGACAGGTCTGACCACATGAAGAGTGGAGAAGAAAGTTTGCATTGGAAGCATCTTAGACTCGCAGTTCTGAAGAAGAAAAGCTGCCAGAAGTCCTGGAGCCAAAGTCACCCCCACCAGCAGCGCCTCCCAAGAGCTAGCCTGCCTGCCACACCAACTCTGTCATCCTCAGTCCTCCACGAGGAACGGTCTGTGGGAAGCTTGGCCTCGGTGCCAACGTGATGATGGAGCTCAGAGTGCACAGGTGGGGTCCTCAGTCAGTAATGCTCCGCACAGTCGGAGATCCAAGAGGTGCTTCTTCATGGCCACCACAATCAGCCTGTTCTCTTCACAAGACCCCACTCAGGACCTATTTCTCCAACATCCTCTTGAATATCCTCTGCTCCTCTGCCCTGATCCATACAAGCCGAGGTACTCTGTCCCTCTGAATTCCCATAGCATCTCTCCACTCCTCTCTTACACAACTGAACACTTTCTATGTTGTCTTACTTTCTTGTAATACTTTCTATTTTGTGTTGTGTGTGTTATATGCAGCACACCCAGATACAACTAATTCCTGGAAAACATGATTCTGTAAGGGGGAGGAGGCTACTTGTCTCTTTGCTAACCCTGAGCACCAGAATCCTAAAATGAATATTGCGAGTTTGCTTCCCTTAGATATCTGCCTTATTCCCTTTATTCTCAGGCTCTATTTGTTCACCTTTCTAAAATTGGGATGCCGCTCATATCACGTCAAAGAAATTTGCCACCTGCTGGCAGGAGAGTGAGTTGAGACAGAGTTGTCATTGTCTACCCATGGGAGAGCTTAGCGAGGCATATTTACAATAAGTGAAGCAAATATTTATTGCTGAAGGCATGACTACACTTTCATGTTTTCTAGCAAAACAACAGCCAAACATTTCAGAGGACACGGAAAGGGGATTTGCCAGTCTACACAATGGGCACTGTAATTATATACGATAAAAACTGACACATCTCTCAGGAGAAACAGAATTTTTAAAGTTAAAGGAGGTTGGAACGATCAACTCACTCATTGCAAAGTTACCCGCAGGTGCCAAATATCTTTCTGAACCTTCTGGATGACTTTCAAGACAAGCTGTTTACCTTCCAGAAAGGATCATTTAATTAAGAGTAGGACAAAACTATGAGTTTAACTGAACAAGAAATACGAATGAATCCCTAGAAGTCTGTTTTTGTTGTTGTTGTCGTTGTCGTTGTTGCTTAGTCTCTAAGACATTTCTGACTCTTTGGGGACCCCCACGGACTGTAACCTGCCAGGCCTCTAGTAGTCTGCAAGATGACTAACAATTAAAATGCCTGGCCTGCACTTGCTAAGGAGGTCAAGACCTCTAGGCAAAGTGATAAAAAGCAGAGAATCCCATAATGCTACATACAGCTGCCAGTGGTCAAAAATGATTCAGGAAGAATCATCAGGCTGAATTTAAAAAATGTTTATCCTCATAAGTTGAATGGAGTACCGAAAAAAAAAAGTCAAGATAAATGTTATTTTTAGTGTTCAGATTTACAGTAGTTTTTTTTATCCTTAAAACCTGTTATTAAATCAGAAATATATCTTAAAATATATGACATCTTGGAATTGAGGAATTAGGTTTAACATACTAATAAATGGAATGGTTAACTTTTGATTCTATGTTAACACCCAGAAAATTTGTTAAGAGTAATGAAATCTACACCCTGTAATGAGAATCTGTACAGTTTACAATATTGAATTGGCAAAGCTCAGTATATGTATCACAATTTACTCTTTCTCCCTCACCTATGGAAGACATAAGTAAAATCAGCTATGGAACTCTTTTTTTGCTAGGCTGGGATCCTGTGGAATTATTTTCAATCAAGTGTTTTAGGGAACCACTACCAACTGCTTCTACTTGGTCCCTAACAGTTAACCTATAAGCCATGCCTGTGATATATTCTTTTGTAGACTTAACTCCAAAGAATATGCAAGGAGTTTTAACCCCAGTCTCCTCTTTCTCCATCCTAAGGATTAGTGAAAACTCACAACAGTGTGGCCAAAAGGACTTGGGGATCAGCTTGGAATCTTCTTGCAAGTTCTAAAATCTCTAGACCTTGTGCCCTCATGTTGCTGTGGCTACCCCACCTTGTTAGTAACCACAAAAAATTTGTTTACATATTTACTGTTATACAGCTTTTAAGTACCAAGCACCTTTCAATTGTGGAGTGGGAAATGGCAACCCACTCCAGTATTCTCAACTGAGAAATCCCATGGACAGAGGAGCCTGGCAGGCTACAGTCCACGCGGTCACAGAAGAGTCAGACATGACTGAGCGACTAAACAACAAATCTTTCACTTGATGCACATGAAAGATTTTCTTTCTTAAAATATGCCATACTAATGCTTGTTTACTACCTATTCTGCTAACTAATGAAAATAGCGGTGTGGTATGTCATAAAGCTGAATGCACTAACCAAGGGTTCTGTGTCTTTCTTCTCTTGATCTTTAACCAGTGTGCGCTATCCTTTGTTAGAAAGGATAAGAATCACTTCCTGCTTAGAATCCAAGCTGAAAATGTGTCCCCACTTCAGAGTGTCGTGAAACTTCTGTGTCACACCATTAAGATTCCCCTAGGGAAGAGCAGCGTGGAGTCTTAATACTTAATCGTGCCAAGCCCAGTAATGTGTAGGCTCACTGTAGCATGTCTTCTTTTCCATTGCTAGGATGTAAGCTTCCTGAGCCCAGGAACTACATATTCATCTATTTACCCATATCCCACTATCTTTTATCAAAGCCTTCATATAGATACTCCATAATTTTTTTTCTTTTTTTTGAATGTAAAAACTATTTGGAAAAGGCTCAAAGACATAGAACACTTCCACTGCACCAGACTACACCTCCATTCCAATCTGTTGTTAAGTCCTGGATCTGAAGAAAGAGCTAAGGAATTTTGTTTCTCTTATTACATCCTCTTCATCTCCATCCCCAAGAATTCCTGATATTCAAGGAATTCCTCAGTCTAGAAAATAAATAACCATAGACTCTCCTACCTGCTGCATGTGGTTCTCAACGTTGGCTGAACATTAGAATCACCTGAGGAGCGCCTGTGAATAAAAATGATCAGTGTCAGGGCCCTACTTCAGAATAATTTAATCAGGATCAGCGGGGGGGGGGGGGGGGTGGCACATCATTTTTCTTAGTCCTTGCATAGCCCCACAAGACAGATGCTATCATCCCTGTTTTCCAGATGAGGAAACTGAGGATCAGAGATTGGAAGAATTTTTCCATCACACATCTTACAAGAGTTGGAACAAGCCTAGCCCCCAAATGACTCTCAAATATATGTTGTTTTTGTTTAGTGTCCTCAATAGCATCTTTTAACGACTTGTGAGGTAGCACCACCAAGAGCCCTCACTCGGCTAAGCTGCAGGCAGGCTGGTATCAAACACAGAGGCCTATTCATCTGCACACACAGCTGCAGAGGAGGACCTTGGCTTGCCAAGCAGAGCAGCCACAAACCCTAACTGTCTCTGAATTGTCAACTGTCCCATTACATCTTGGCACCATGACCAGGATGACGGTTTTCTCTTGAGAACCAGAAGGTTAGGGCGGCACAAATATTAGGATGGATGGCCAAGCCAAAAGTCAACATCTTTTCTAAAGATTACTGTGCATTTTGAACATTTAATTCCTGAATGATGCTATGTGTTTAGATTTCAGTGAGTATAATAAGGACATGGGATGACATTTGATTAAAAAAAAAGAAAGATGAAAATGAATTAAATGGATTGGTATAGGTGAGCCAAAAGTGAGGACAGCTTGCCTTCTTCCTCATCTCTATTGATTTCATCTATCTATTTGCTAGACAAAACAAGAAAACTCAAAGTGATTCTCTGTAAGATTAAAGGATTCCCCTAAAAATGCCCATCTTTATTAGTTAGAGAATCTCGTCAAGTTTTTCCCCCCAAATGCTGCATGAAGTTACTTTACCCTGTTCTTCTTAGCAAATCTGAAGCTGCTAAGACATTTTGCGGTGGGTGGAGGAGACGCCAGGCTCCCTGGGATCTATTGGAGGCAGACTTCTTCCCCCAGCTTGTGGCAGACTGGGGACAAGCCTTCTACAATATGGATTTCGTTGTCTGAACTCCCTCAATTCAGCAACGCCCCTTGTCAGAGCATAGAGCCCGCAGTTATATCACAGATCAGCCCAGGAAACAGCGAGTCATGAATCACAGAGGCGCATGGATTTCTGCCGAACAAAGAAAGCCAGCTCTGGGAAACTTTCTGGCCCTGGCTTTCCCTCTGTCCCAGTGGAAAAGCAGGTAATTTCCAACTGGTCCTGTAGAAAACCAGTGCAAGGATCATGCAAGGCAGGTGTATTCAACCCAGTCCGTTGCTTTATCTTCTCACATACACAAATACTATTTTTCATACCAGCTGCATCCTAAACCCTGAGTTAAGATGGTGATTAGTGGTGGTGGTGGGCGTCTCAGTAGGAGCTTTCTTAAGAAGAAAGGGCTTTGATTGAGCCAATGAAAGCTGTTGCCAGGGAACCAGATGCCATGAACAGGCCACTCCAGCAGTGTAAGAATACAAGCCGGGAGTGCTGGACTGAGCATTAAGTGTACTTGGCAGCCGAGTCCTACAAGGCCTGTTAACCCTTTGTGCACCTAACCATGTCTAGACAGTGAATCAAGACGAGGATTTTGATAAAATCTGAAAAGCTGCCCCTCCTCTCAGGCAATCCTGTTGGAATGTACTCTTTCAAAGATGTTCTCCCTGCCTAACAACTGCCCTGCAAAACCTGCTTTAGAAGGGGTTGGCATCAGAGGTGGGCATGTGCAAGGACTGGTTAAGGCCCAAGGTTCTGCAGAGGACATGCTCACATCTGACCACACTTTTTGTGACACAGTGGGTCCTCTCGACTCACAGTAGGCCTATATCCAGTCTTTGGCCTCTGAGAAGGGGCTTGCTGCTCTAGGTGGGTCTGCTCTGCGAGATCAGAAGGAAATGCTTCTTCCCTCCTTAAACACCTACTTACAGAGCTTCCTGGGGCCAGCCAGAGGTTGGCAACCTCTGCCCCACTTTAAGATTGTTGCCTGGAGGAGTGTAGGCACAGGCTGTCTTTCTGGGGAAATGGAGAAACAGGCAAAGCACTGAGGATGGGCCTCATGACCCACTTCCCAAGGGAGACTTACCCACCGTCTTGCCCCAACTCTTTCTCTCCCTCATTTCTCCCCATCAGTCCCAAACCCAGGCATCTGCTCTGGGTCCCATTCCTACACAGTATGGTTAATTCCATCTCTGCAGAAGGACTTGCATCTGAACTCGGCTCTCTGGAAGACATGAATGTTTTTCCAAGGGAAACTATAAAGGTTGAGTCACGGGCAGTGGGCTTACCTGTGGGCCAGGGGCTCCTGGGTTTACAGAGTGAACTCTAGCAGCAAGGGCCTTGAGGGGAACTTCTCCCAGAACCCAGGCTCTCTGAGGCCCCTTCCTCTTCCTCAGACCATCAGCTCCAGCTCCCTGGCAGCTCCCCTCCTGGGCTAAGAGTGAGGACACTGATTGGTACATCAAAACCTCACTAATGTGGGCAAATAGAGGGGAGGTATTTGTGTACCTTGGGTTATACAATACATATGCCCCTGGAAAGATACAAATGCTTTGTACATCAAATTAACATTTTGCTAAAATGACTAGCTGACTGCTCACAATTTTCACTCCACAGTAGTTAGAAATTGTAAAAACCATTCCCATCACAGAGTTTAAAGAGTGAACTGGGAGCCAGGTGATGGAGAAGTATCTAGTTATGCAGCCCAGCAACTTACTGTGAACAACACATGAGATTCCCTAGTGTGAGAAAATGGCTTTCAGGGCATCATTTTGTACAACAAAGCTTCACCACTGTGTGCTAATGGTGGGGAGAGAATTTCTGTGTATTCTCAATTGTGTGATGCCATTCAGATCAGTTCAGTTCAGTCACTCAGTCGTGTCCAACTCTTTGTGACCCTGTGAACCACAGCAGGCCAGGCCTCCCTGTCCATCACCAATTCCCGGAGTTCACCCAAACCCATGTCCATTGAGTTGGTGATGCCATCCAACCATCTCATCCTCTGTCATCCCCTTCTCCTCCTGCCCTCAATCTTTCCCAGCAGCAGGGTCTTTTCAGATGAGTCAGCTCTTCACATCAGGTGGCCAAAGGACTGGAGTTTCAGCTTCAACATCAGTCCTTCCAATGAACACCCAGGACTGATCTCCTCTGGGATGGACTGGTTGAATCTCCTTGCAGTCCAAGGGACTCTCAAGAGTCTTCTCCAACACCACAGTTCAAAAGCATCAATTCTTCAGCACTCAGCCTTCTTTATAGTCCAACTCTCACATCCATACATGACTACTGGAAAAACCATAGCCTTGACTAGATGGACCTTTGTTGGCAAAGTAATGTCTCTGTTTTTTAATATGCTGTCTAGGTTGGTCATAACTTTCCTTCCAAGGAGAAAGTGTCTTTTAATTTCATGGCTGCAATCACCATCTGCAGTGATGTTGGAGCCCAGAAAAATAAAGTCAGCCACTGTCTCCACTGTTTCCCCATCTACTTGCCATGAAGTGTTGGGACTGGATGCCATGATCTTAGTTTTCTGAATGTTGAGCTTTAAGCCAACATTTTCACTCTCCTCTTTCACTTTCATCAAGAGGCTTTTTAGTTCTTCTTCACTTTCTGCCATAAGGGTGGTGTCATCTGCATACCTGAGGTTATTGATTTCTCCCGGCAATCTTGATTCCAGTTTGTGCTTCTTCCAGCCCAGCGTTTCTCATGGTGTACTCTGCATATAAGTTAAATAAGCAGGGTGACAATATACAGCCTTGATGTACTCCTTTTCCTATTTGGAACCAGTCTGTTGTTCCATGTTCATTATCTATCGAAAAAAAATTTTTCTATTTACTGAGCAGGTACTGTGTGCCAGGCACTACACCTAGTGTCTTACATAAGTCATCTTATTTGTTCATTAAAGAAACATCACTGTACCAATAATTAATGAAAATCAAAAGAAAAAAATTTACCCACCACCTTGTAATGACATAAATAAAGCATTTTACCTTCTTACTCTAATATTCAATGGTTCTAAATTATCAGAATCCATGTACTTTTGATGAACGACATTTGCTCTGAGATTCTCCACTTAGAATTAAAATCACTGTTCTCATGACCCTTCACAAGTTGACCCTTATGTTCGCCCCTGGTGACTGAGCCGCTTGCCAGAATGATTGATTTTCCACATGTTATGAAAGAATCAAGAATGTGTGATTTTTGTTTCTTCTCCAACCTTACTATCTCTCCACTGTAAATTTAAAAGCTTGAAATTACTGTGAGCACTCTTACTAATAAAATGAAGCCCTGAGCAAAAGCAAAACTAAGTATTTTAGACTCTCAAAGCAAACTGTTCAGAAAGATCTGAAGTAAACAGATCCCCAGCTCCCTCGCTCCTCAACTAGATGGACCATGTGGTCATAATTTATCCATAAGAAGAGGAAGGGAGCAGGGAGTCGCAGCTGACACTTTCTCCCTTGCTGTGATTCTAGAGTACTCCTTATTGCCTTTTGCATTTTCTTCTTTCAAACCTGATCTGGACCACATGAGAAATTAACCCTAGCCTCTGAACAAGCCAAGGAAGACATCTTCAGCAAGTCTGTGCTTCTTCCAACAAATTGAGAGCTCTGTATCTTCCACATTGAATCTGTCGGTGCCCTGTCAGCCTCTAAATATCAAGGTTTTTGTTGGTCAGTGACTTTCACCTATGACCCTAAGTTTTGTTTTTGTTGTTGTTCAGTCATTAAATCATGTCTGATTCTTTGCAACTCCGTGGACTGCAGCACACCAAGCCTCCCTGTCCCTCACAATCTCCAGGAGTTTGCCCAAGTTCATGTCCATTGAACCAGTGATGCCATTGAACCATCTCATCCTCTGCCTCTCTCTTCTCCTTTTGCCGCCAATGTTTCCCAGCACCTAAGCTTTATAGTACAGGCAAATTACTAACTACTGAAACAGGTTTTAACCTAATTCTTTCCATATAGCGGTCCTACTGGTTCAAAGATCATCACATATCTCTCTGTACATGTTAAAAAGAAAGTCACAAATGTTTATTCAACTGTTACTATATATAAGGGGTGCTAAGGGAAGTACTGGTGGCCCAGACAGTAAAGAATCTGCCTGCAATGCAGGAGACCTGGGTTCATTCCCTGGGTTAGGATGACCTCTTGGAGAAGGGAATGGCAACCTACTCTAGTGTTCTTGCCTGGAGAATTCCAAGGACTGAGGAGCCTGACAGTCTACAGTCCATGGGGTCACAAAGAGTCAGACATGACTGAACGACTTTCACTTTCAAGAACTGTAAGATGTGGTCTCTACCTTCCAAGGATCTCCAGTCTAGTCGGGAGTATAAAACACAAGCAAATAGAGCTTTCATAATGCAAAGCCATGCTGATTGTGACATACACAGCACACATTTTTTAAATATCTTTTGTTTGGACTTTCTTGGACAACTTATCTTTGGTGCTTGTGGCAGAGGACCACAGATGGCTTTAACAACCTTCATTCCATGTCCCTTCAGCGCACGATGCTGGAAAGCTAAAAATGTGATTGTCTGGACTCCACTGCAACTAGATTTGAAAGGTCAAGTGAAGAGAAAAAAGGTTGAAGAGATATGACTGTTTTGAGGTTATCACAGCTGCTGGACACAAATCCAGTGTCCAGTCACCAGTTTGATGGTAGAAGGGGTCCATGTGATGGCCTCAGTTAGCAGCTTCCCGACTGGTGGATATTAGCCAGGATGTAATGTAGCTTCTTATGAATCATTGCTGCTACTCTGTTGCAGAAGCGGGATGACCAATAGGCTGGGATTAGGGCTTCCCAGGTGGTGCTAGTGGTAAAGAACCTGCCTGCCAATGCAGGAGACAGAAAAGACACAGTTCTATCCCTGGGTCGGGAAGATCCCCGGGAGGAGGGCATGGCAACCCACTCCAGTATTCTTGTTTGGAGAATCCTATGGACAGAGGAGCCTGGAGGGCTACAGTCCATGAGATCTCAAAGAACTGGACACGGCTGACCAACTTAGCACTCATGCAGGCAGGACCAAATTTGGACGAGGTCTTATGTCACCTCTGGTTTGTCTGTGGCTTTGTGCAAATCATTTATTTTTTAATTTTTTTTTACATGTACACACTGCTTTATTTTTTTATTTTTGGCTGCCCTGGGTCTTCCTTGCTGTGCAGGCTTTTCTCGAGTTGTGGCAAGCGAGGGCTACTTGGCCACAGTGTGGCATGCCTGTGGCGCTCAGGCTTCTCACTGCAGTGGTTTCTCTTGGTGTGGAGCACAGACTCTAGGCGCATGGGCTTCAGTAGTTGCTGAAGGGCTCATCGGTTATGGCTCATGGGCCCTGGAGTGTGCAGGCTTCAGTAGATGTGGCATACGGGCTCAGTTGCTCCACTGAATGTGGGATCTTCCCCGACCAGGGATCGAACCCTTGTCCTTGGCATTGGCAGGTGGATTCTTCTTCCAGTGCCACCAGGGAAGTCTTGTGCAAATCATTTCATTTCTCTGTGTCCTGGTCTTGCCTCATGAAGTAACTAAGACAGCAGCAATGATTCGTCTTGTAGGCTGTCTGAGCAGGTGACTAGAATTCCTAGACCACATTCTCACACTGACCTTTAAAGGAGGGTGAGGCCCTCACCATCCCACAGGCTACTTCGCCAATGTGGCATCCATTTACTGCAAAACGCTCTGGAGCAAGGGACAAATTCCTGGACGCGCTGGGGACACGGCCACTGAATAACATCTCTTTTCTTTGTGTCATGCAGTTTCTATTTATTTACAGAGCGCCATGGTTATTCGCGGTGCTTCACAAACCATAAAAACGAGGTCTCCACCCTATAGAATTTACAGTGTAATTTAAACAGACATGCTGCATGGGCTGACAGGTCAGGCATGCCGGGAGATGGTGTTGGTGTTATATAACATGGGTGTGGAGGGTTTCTTCTTGAGTTATAAATACTTTCCAGTTACAAGGGCCTTTCATCTGGGATCCCCTAGCACTTTAGAATAGCAATAACCTCGATTGCTTTCTAAATGCACTTTCCATAAACTGCTGTGGGGACTGAGTAAATGCTTTTAAATGTCTATTAATTGATCTGTACATCTGTTCATTGTCTGTATTAAACAGCATGGATGTAAACACGACAGTTCAAGAGAGGCCCTCTTTGGGCTATGGTTTGGCTGCTCCCAGACTACCATCCCAGCCTTGCTGCACAGCATTGGGGGAGCCAGATGGGCACCCGGCTATTTTCCCAGGGAGATGCTCACCCAACCTAGGCTCAGAAAGACCACTTCCTGGGGACCGGCTTCACCACCTATACATGAGTTAACATTTCCAAGTCAGGTGAGCTCAGAGAAAGAATTGCTGATGGAAAACTTGGAGTTATTCCATAGCCAACAACAATGGCTCTCATTCAAGTTCCAGCCACTCCATCACTTTCCTCTTATGCTCCTTACTCTCTCCCTTGAGCAGCGGCATTTTCAAAATGTTGCTCTTCTTCAATCACTAAGTCAAGTCCGGCACTTTGTGACCCCATGCACTGCAGCACACCAGTTTTCCCTGTCCATCACTATCTCCCAGAGCTTGCTCAAATTCATGTGCACTGAGTCAGTGATGCTATCTAACCATCTCATCCTCTGCTTTCCTCTTCTCCTTTTGCCCTCAATCTTTCCCAACATCAGGGTCTTTTCCAATGGGTTGGCTCTTTCCATCAGATGGCCAAAGTATTGGAGCTTCAGCTTCAGCATCTGTCCTTCCAATAAATATCCAGGGTTGATTTCCTTTAGGATTGATTGGTTTGATCTCCTTGCTATCTGAGGGACTCTCAAGAATCTACTCCAGCATCACAATTTGAAAGCATCAATTCTTTGACACTCAACTTTCCTTTTTAAATTAATTTATTTTTAAATTGCTTTATAGAATTTTGTTAGTTTCTGCCAAACATCATCATGAATCAGCCATAGCTACACATATATCCCCTCTCTCTTGAACCTCGCTCCCGTCTCCCGCCCCATCCCACTCCTCTAGGTTGTCACAGAGCCCCTGTTTGAGTTCCCTGAGTCATAAAACAAATTTCCATTGACCACCTATTTTACATGTGGTCCTGTAAGTTTCCATGCTACTCTCCATACGTCTCATCCTCTCCTTCCTCCCCACCCCCACACCATGTCCCTAAGTCTGTTCTCTATGTCTGTGTCTCCATTGCTGCCCTGCAAATAGTTTCATCAGTACCATCTTTCTGGATTCCATATATGTGTGTTAGTATACAGTATTTTACTTTCTCTTTCTGACTTACTTCACTCTGTGTAATAGGCTCTAGGTTCATCCACCTCAGCATTCCTTTTCATGGCTGAGTAATATTCTATTGTATATATGTACCACAGCTTCACTATTCATTCATCTGTTGATGGACCTCTAGCTTCCATGTTCTAGCTACTGTAGATAGTTCTGCAATGAACACTGGGGCACATGTCTTTTTCAATTTTGGTTTCCTCGGAGTATATTCCTAGCAGTGGGATTGCTGGGTCATATGGTGGTTTTATTTCTAGTTTTTAAAGGAATCTCTATATTGTCTCTTCCATAGTGACTGTATCAATTTACATTCCCACCAACAGTGCAAGTGAGTTCCCTTTCTCCACACCCTTTCCAGCATTTATTGTTTGTAGACTTTTTGATGATGGCCATTCTGACAATTGTGAGGTGATATCTCATTGTAGTTTGATTTCCATTTCTCTAATAATGGATGCTCAGCTTTCTTTATGGTCCAGCTCTCACATACATACATGACTACTGGAAAAACCATAACTTTGACTACATGGACTTTTGTCAGCAAAGTGATGTCTCTGCTTTTTGCTATGTTGTCTAAGTTTGTCAAAGCTTTCCTTCCAAGGAGCAAGTATCTTGATTTCATGGCTGCAGTCACTGTCCACATTGATTTTGAAGCCCAAGAAAATAAAATCTGCCACCATTTCCATTTTTTCCTCATTTATTTACCATGAAGTGATGGGACCAGGTGCATGATCTTAGTTTTCTGAATGTTGAGTTTTAAGCCAGCGTTTTCACTCTCCTCTTTCACCCTGATCAAGAGCCTTTTTAGTTCCTTTTCACTTTCTGCCATTATAGTGGTATCATCTGCATATCTGAGGTTGTTGATATTTCTCCTGGTGATCTTGATTCCAGCTTGTGATTCATCCAGCCTGGCATTTCACATGATATATTCTGCATGCAAGTTAAATAAGCAGGGTGACAATATACAGCCTTGATGTAGTCCTTTCCAAATTTTGAACCAATCCATTGTTTCATGTCCAGTTCTAACTGTTGCTTCTTGACTCGCATACAGGTTTCTCAGGAGGCAGGTTAGGTGGTCTGGTATTCCCATCTCATTAAGAATTTTCCAGTTTGTTGTGACCCACACAGTCAAAGGCTTTAGTGTAGTCAATGGAGAAGAAGTAGATGTTTTTCCAGAATTCCCTTGCTTTCTCCATGATCCAATGAATGTCAGCAATTTGATCTTTGGTTCCTCTGCCTTTTCTAAATCCAGCTTGTACATCTGAAAGTTCTTGGTTTACATATTGCTGAAGGCTAGCTTGAAGGATTTTGAGTATAACCTTGCTAGCATGTGAAATGGCAACATTATATTTCATTACACTTGGTATGGAATTTTCCCTTCTATGTCTCACTCAAAGGCTATTTAGCAAGTGACTATTCCTGGCCTAATTGACAAATTCATTCAAATCCAGGGGAAGTTTGGCATGGGATGCAAGGTCCTAAAAGTTCACCCAGAAGTTTATGATAAGCTAACACCCCTCATTTTATCCATGCTTTATACTGTTCACAGAGTTATCTTTCTAAAATCCAGGTAGAATCTCAACAAACCCCTGTTTTCAAAATCCTACTTGAAGAATGAAGTCCAAGATGCCCTCACAAGGACATGTTGCCTTCGTGGTCTTGGCTAGCTGGCCCATCTTTCCAGCTTCATCTCTGTCCATGGGAGCCAAAGCTGTGGCTACACCAAAGAAGCTGGCTACACGAAAGAAGGTGGTCCTCCCCCAGAGATCTCAGACTTTCCTGTCCATGGCTCCTGCCTCTCTCATCCTCCCTCCTCACCATCCATGAATGTCCATTAAAGCCCACCTCTAATATCCCTCATCCTCGTGGCCTTCTACAAGGCCCACCACCATGCATCACCCCACCATCACCATGCATCACCCCACCATCACCATGCATCACACCACCACACTCGCTTCTTTTCCTAGAGCACCTGCTCTTTTCCACCTCCAAATCACTGCTGTCACATCATCTCTTAGATGCTGGCCCCCACACACCTGTCTTTTCACCCTGATGGGAGCTTCTTGAGGGCAGAGACCACATCTCACATGTAGTAATCTTCTAGGAGAGTTTTGTTGAAAGGCCCTTTTGACCCTTTCAGGGATGGAGAAGATGATGGGAGAGAACATGCATGCACTTCACTTGTGTCTGACTCTTTGTGACCCCGTGGACTGTAGCCCACCTGGCTCCTCTGTCCATGGGATTCTCCAGGCAAGAATTCTGGAGTGGGTTACCATGCCTTCCTTCAAGGGATCTTCCCAACCCAGGGATCCAACTCATGTCTGTTATGTCTCCTGCATTGGCAGACGGGCTCTTTACTACTAGCACCAACTGGGAAGCCCATGGGAGAGAACATCAGTAGCTTAAAAGCCCTGGAAACTATTTGGAACCCTCATTTTGTAGAATTTTGTCTCATCTGCTGTAAGGAGTTCACTCTATAATAATGCTGACCAATGGCTTTCAGATTACAAAGTGCTATATTCAGTTTTTTATTTTCTTTGCTCTACATTTTTATAGATTTTAGCTCAAAGTCTAAAGTATGCATAACATAAAATTTATCATTTTAATATTTTTTAAATGTACCATTCATTGACATTAAGTACTTTCACATTATTGTACAGTTATCACCACCACCCATTGCCAGAACTTTTTCATCTTCCAAAACTGAAACTCTGTACCCATTAAACACTAACTTTCCATTCCATTTCCCACTTCTCTTGGGAAATATCATTCTAGTTTCCGTCCCTATGAATTCAACTATTCAAAGTATTTACCTCATACAATTGGAGTCATACAATGTCAATATTTGTTCCTTTATGACTGTCTCATTTCATTCAGTATAATGTCTTCAAGGAAATCAAACCAGTCAATCCTAAAGGAAATTAACCCTGACTATTCATTGGAAGGACTAATGCCGAAGTTCCAATACTTTGACCGCCTGATGCAAAGAGCTGGCTCTTTGGAAAAGATCCTGTGCTGGGTAAGATAGAAGACAAAGGCGAAAGGGGTAGCAGAAGATGAAATGGTTAGATAGCATCATTAACTCAATAGACATGAATTTGAGCAAACTCTGGGAGATAGTGATGGACAGGGAAGCCTGGTGTGCTGAAGTCTATGGGGTCACAAAGAGTCGGACACAGCTTAGCAACTGAACAACAATGTCTTCAAAGTTCATCCATATTGTAGCATGTATCCAAATTTATTTCCTTTTCAAGGCTGAATAATATTCTGTTGTATATATTTGTCACACTTTGTTTTTCCATTCATCTATCATCTGTCAAGTTAAAACTTGAATTTTTCTCACATTTCAACTATTGTGAGTAACACTGCTATAAACATGGATGTTCAAATATATGAGTCCTTGCTTTCACTTCTTTTGGGTCATATCCCCAAAAGTAGAATTGCTGGATCATATGGTAATTTATGTCTAATTTTCTGAGTAACTGTCATACAGTTTTTTGTTTATGTATTACGCCAAATGGTTTGTAGATGTTAGCTCCCATACCAGGGACTGAATCCGATCTTTGGCAGTGAAAGCCCAGAGTCTCAACTACTGGGCCACCAGAGAATTCCTGACGTACTGTTTTCCACACCTGTTGTATCATTTGATATTCCCACTAATAGTACACAAGGATCCTAATTTCTCCACATCTTCAGAACACTTGTTATTTTCTGGACTTTTTCTGTTTGTTTTTATTTTCTTTTAATAGTCATTCTAAGATGGTGCTAGTGGTAAAGAACCTGCCTGACAATGCCAATGCAGAAGATGTAACAGACCCAGGTTCGATCCCTGGGTCAGGAAGATCCCCTGGAAGAGGAAATGGCAACCCATTCCAATATTCTTGCCTGGAGAATCCCATGGACAGAGGAGCCTGGTGGGCTATAGTCCATGGAGTTGCAAAGAGTCAGACATGACTGACGCGACTTCACACATAGCATGCAAGGACTGTCGAAGTGGTATCCGTGGTGGTTTTGACTAAATTCCGTTTTGAGCCTCTGCATTCACTGCCTTGATTCCCCGTGATAAATCCAATCTCATTATACACCATGACCTCTATTTCTTCCTTATGAGACTTGAGCCTGCCTCCCAGAAAAGGGACAGCCACAGAGGGAGATGGGACAGTACGTGGGCCTGGGTCCAGCTGCATTTCTTCCTCCAGGTCAGCAGGGAGCACTCCCGCAGGACTGCCTTGACGACTCCGATAACAGATGACAGGACAGGTCGCTTTTCCAGACCGAAGTAGAGTCCCAGATCACCTGCAAAAGGGTCTCTTTTTTCCCTGGCCACCTCCCCTCAGTCCTGTCCTCCTCATGGCGTCAGCATCAAGAACAAGCAGCCCAGGCCACAACAGTGTTTCTCCAAGGGGATGACTTCGGCACTCAGAGTGAGACATTTCCTCATTAGGCAGGACAGCAGACAGTCATTGTGACAACCCAAATGCCCACTACCCACATCTCCCAAGTACCCCCTCCCTCTAGAGATGAAAGTGAAAGTGTTAGTCGCTCAGTCATATCCAAATCTTTGTGACCCCGTGGACCATAGCCCGCCAGGCTCCTCTCCTCTGTCCATGGGATTTTCAAGGCAAGAATACTGGAGTGGGTTGCCATTTCCTCCTGCAGGGGATCTTCCTGGCCCAGGGATCAAACCCAGATCTCCTGCATTGCAGGCAGATTCTTTAGCATCTGAGCCACCACAGAAGACCCTCTAGAGATGGAAGTTGCCCAAGTGAGACCCAGGTATGCTGAGGAATCTCGAGAGGCCAGGTGTCCTGCACTCATTCCTGCAAAGCAGCAACCACCAGAAAAAGGGGCCTCATGTCCAGCTGAGAAGACGCTGGAGCTCAGCCAAGGAAAACGTCACAGGTCGCTTTAGGTGACCTAGATGACTCCTCTGAGTCTGTTAATGCTTGCTTGACAGTGAAAGGCTCTCATAGCCGAAGAAGGGGGAGACACTGTCTACCAGCAGGACAAGTCCTGTAACAGCAAAAAATATCCCAACATGCCCCTCATCCCCGAAATCAGGACTTGAAATCTGAGCCTGGTCCCTTCGATGTCCACGTGACCCTCCCTCCCCACAGGGTGTGAACTGCTTTGCCTAGTCCGGCTTGAGGGACTTCCCGTCCCTGTGCTGCCATGGCAACCAGGAAACAACCTCCGGTCCCAGTGAGAAGGAGGGTGCTTGTGGCCCAAATCTGCCGATGCACACGGCCGGTACCCGAGCAACGGGACCGGGGCACAACAAGGGTGCCGGCGAAGGGGAGGGAGAGGGCTGCCCAGAGAGCAGACAGTCCAGGGCTTGAGGAGTCTGGGTGTGTGGTTTATTTTTTCTCCCGACAAAGACACACACTGTCTAAACTGTGTGGCTAGTTGTTATTAAGAAGCTGCTGGACGAGTGAAAAAAATGTATTTCATCAAAGGCCCAGTGTTTGTGGTCTTCTTGGGCTCACTGCTGAGCTCAGGAAACCCTGAGGTGTGACCAGCTTTCAGCCTTCAAAACCAAGATGAACTGCCCTTGAGAAGGGTGTTCAGAGGAAAACCATGTTCACCCTCTCCCTCCTGAGCCGGGGACATGGCAAGCTGGTCCAGAACAAACAGAAGTTCGAAGTCTATTTTGAACCGGAGGTGAGTCTTACCGATGAATAAAAGCATATTTGGGGGATGGGAGGGGAACGTTCTGTTTTTTCACTTGGGGCTGAGCCCTCTGTGTGTTGGTTGGTTTTGTTTCTGAGGTGGTGGGGGTCGCCGAGAGATCATCCCTCCTCCTTGGTGAAACTCAAAAAAATAAGGTAGTTTGCTTGACCTACGGAAGTTGCCACCTGGGCCCTTGTCCTCCCCCTCCCTCATTGATTTATGGCCTCATTTGCTTTAGACCAGAGGAGATTCCACGTGGTCTAGAATTGGGGCGGTTTGGTACAAGACCAGAATTTCCACCTGGGTTCTAGGCAAGCTGATGGATGTTTGGGTTTTTAGACATCGTGTTCTGTGGTTAAAATGCTGAGTATGTTCGTGCCAATTCAATGGTTTCCTTGAACCTTCTGGAATTCAACCCACAAGGACTCATATTTAATATAAGCAAAAAAAAAAAAAATTTTTTTTTTTTTTTCATTTTAGAAGATTTTTAAAGAGGTGGCAAAATTCCTTTGTTGTACTGGAATTTTATTTCATTGAATCCTGCCAGGAATAAGAAATCCACTGGGGGTGCTTTGAAAATTTTTGAATCACACAGAGAGTTCCATTGTCATGGTAGTTTGTCATGATATTTGACCTTCACTGTATTAAAAGACATATAAAGTTTCAAAGGACCTCTGTGGCCAATGGCATTCACTTACTTACAAGTTATGTAACTACTTTATAGGCTCCTAAACAGCCAAATTAGATAACATTACATAGCATCTGGAATGTATAGGAATTCTCCCTGCATACGGCTGAAGCGATGGGTTGGAATGGTTTTCTCCCATTTAAACTGCCAGCTACTCCAGGTCTAATTTCAAAGTTATCTGCTGCCCTTGGTAATTCTGACTACTTTCTTGCATACCAGGAAATTTTAACTGGCCTAGAAGCCACATTCTACCCTATTCAAGCCTCCAGGCATAAAAAGTCTCTCTTGAAAGTTATATGGGGTAAAAGAGAACCATGCCCTGTGTTCTACTAACTCTGAGAGGTGGAGAACAAAATCAGTTGCTAAAAGGAGTATAGGGGTTTGGAAAAGAATGGATACATGTATATATATGGCTGAGTCCCTTCAATGTTCATCTGAAACTATCATAATATTGTTAACTGGTTATACCCCAATACAAAATGTTTTCGGTGTTAAAAAATAAATAAATGGAAAAAAAAAAAAAGACTGTGTTCGTGACACCATGTGAGCAATTCAGGGAAAACCAGTCACAGACAACATGTTAAACACTTGTCCAGGCAGTATTTGCTGTGAAAGGGCCTTCCACTGTGGGCCAATTTAAGGTGCTTTGTTTCCAATGCAGGATTACTTGAACTGGAAGTCCCCGGAAGATTACATCCTGGTCAGCAAACCACAGGATGAGGGCAACGCTGACCAGCACACGTGGAGCCTCTTTCTTCCTAAAACATTCAGCACTAGAAAAGGTGCCCTGATCCTCTACTCGGAAGGTTTGGCTATTTCAGCATGGACCCCCGAAGAGAGGAGAAAAGGCCCCTACTGCCCCAAAGGCCGCAGGAAGAGGCCAGATCTTGAATTGCGCACACTTCAGGACCTCAAAGAAGCCATCCTGGCGTACGGAAGGAGACAGGTAAGCAGAGCAGTGTCCAGGGCTCAGAGAAGGCGCTGTCCTATGTGTCTAGAAGTCCAGCTACAGCCTTGAGTATAACTTCACAGATCCTAGGAAGCTCTGAAACCCTCAGATTTCCATTTCTTCATCTCCAGAATGGGACTGTACTCACAGCACGCCACTGTCATGAGGCTTAAATGAAATAATCTACATGAAAGGGCTCTGGAAAGCATGTGAATTGAAGTGAAAGTCGCTCAGTCATGTCTGACTCTTTGCGATCCCATGGGTGGTAGCCTATCAGGCTCCTCTGGCCATGGAACTGACCAGGCAAGAATACTGGAGGGGGTTGCCACTTTCTCCTCCAGGGGATTTTCCCTACCCAGGGATGGAACCCTGGTATGCTGCATTGCAGGCAGATTCTTTACTGTTTGACCCACCTGGACTATATCATTATCGTTTTGTGTTTTCCTTTCCATTATATTACACAAGGTCCTTTTCAGAATTCAGGCAGGTCCTGCCAGCAGACATTTCATCAGCATCCTTGAAATCCTGTCTCATAGCCACAAGCATCATCTTCACACCTCTGACATTCTTGGCTTTGTAGAAAGGAGAATATTTTAAATATTTACCTTGAGCCCTACAGCATCTGCAGGATAAGTTAATGACTTTTTCCACCCTGAATTTAATATTAAGGGGAAACCCTTGTGCTCATTTTTCTGATTCATGATTTATAATCTCCTATGAGATGTAGATATGTCCCCTGATTTATATATCAGCATTGCATCAGCCCTTTGGTTGAGGCCATGAGAGAGACTGGGATGATGTATCACTTCATGAAATTCTAGGTCATAGATGGTGGGAGACTCCCTAGTTTAAAAGTTTCTGCTGGCTTTTCTTTCTCCATAGGATAAAGTCATTAACTTCTATTCCAGGCCCTTCATGTGCTGGCTTTCTCTTTCATTTCTAGCCATATCTGCCACTTGTTCTAACCACCACCATGACTATGGACCCCTCAAGGCCCCATCCATGTGAAGAGCGCACCATTCCACTAATATCTTGTGCCCTTTTGTAACTCTGCAATTTTGCACATGCCTCTACATCTGTAAAACTCCTCTTCATCCTTCAAAACACAACTCCACTATCATCACCCATTGAAGCTTCTCCCACTTCCCTCGACAGAGCTATCCCATTGCTCCTTCCTCTGTGAGCATTCCCATACCATCAGACAACGCAAGTCATCTCTGGTCCATCAGCTGCCATCTCCTTGAGGGCAGAAACCACATCTAAATCTTAGTTTCCAGAAAAAAAATAGTGAGTACCCATAAATGTCTGTGAAATGGATGAATCAGTCATGCACAATACCCTCAATGTGTTTTAAATCATCCCCCAGTATCATTATAGTGCAATTTATCATATCCCTCCAATGATGAATTTCCAAAAGGAAAATTTCTCTGCCCCCTCTCCTTCTTTCAAAATGTTTCAAAGAAGCTTAATGACTTTGACCAAATGCCCAGCTGCCCTTGATATTAAAAATCATAAATTCTTTGATGACAGGAAACCAATTGTTGCTGAATACTTATAATTATATTACAACTATTATTGCATTGAATCTTCACAATGACCTGTGAGATGTGGTTTCTCTTGCCCCCGTTTGTAGATGAGGAAACTGAGGCTTGGAGGAGTTAAGTGACTTGTCCAAATTCTCAGAGCTAGTGAACGACAGAGCCCGGATCACACCGAGACGGCCTACCTCTCCAGGCCTTGCACTTCACCCTGTTGTCTGTGGCCTGGGAGGGCCTCCGGGAATCTGTGTCAGCCCTTGGCCTGTTCGCCCTCACAACTTCTCCTCCCCCTTACCTGACTCCACTCTGTATCACAGTGGGATTGGCCACAGGCTGCATGTAATTCCAGAGACATCTGTGTCAACTGGCTTCTAATTGAATTTGCCACTGGGTGACACCGGAAGGAGGTTGGAGAGGGAGAACAGAAACACCTGGGTGTTTCTCTCCTCCAGTCCACCCGTGGTGGTCAGAAGTACCTCCATCACCTCTGTGGTCCAGCTCCAGGAAGGCCCATCGTGGCTGCAGGTTCCTCCAGGGGACCTTGCCAGCTACTCCCTCGGCCCTAGGGGTCAGACTGGCTTCCCGATGTTAGTAATCTCAGTGTTGCCTCAACATCCTTTTGGCTTCTGAGCTTTCTAGTCACTGGTGTAATCAATTCCCTGAATTAAATTCCTTCTATGTTTAAATATTTAGAGTGGTTTCTGTTTTACTGGGTAGACACTCATATGTAGGCTGACTTACTGCCCAGAGCAAGAATACCTTCTACAGTTTTCAGATGCTTGTCCACATGGCTGAAATATTCCGTACAACAGGAATTATTTCTTTATAAAGTAGATGAGGCGTTTGGGGGATGGCTTCATTTTTAGTTAGACCTGGGCTCAATGGGAAAAAGAAGTTCCCATCTTTCTGAGGTATCCATCGATCATATTGACCACATTCAGTTCAGTTCAGTCCCTCAGTCGTATCTGACTCTTTATGACCCCATGGACCGCAGCACGCCAGGCCTCCCTGTCTATCATAAACTCTTGGAGTTTACTCAAACTCATGTCCATTGAGTCGGTGATGCCATCCAACCATCTTATCCTCTGTCGTCCCCTTCTCCTCCTCCCTTCAATCTTTCCCAGCATCAGGGTCTTTTCCAAGGAGTCAGCTCTTCACATCCGGTGGCCAAAGTATTGGAGTTTCAGCTTCAACATCAGTCCTTCCAATGAACACCCAGGACTGATCTCCTTTAGGATGGACTAGTTGGGTCTCCTTGCAGTCCAAGGGACTCTCAAGAGTCTTCTCCAACACCACAATTCAAAAGCATCAATTCTTCAGTGCTCAGCTCTCTTTATAGTCCAACTCTCACATCCATACATGACCACTGGAAAAACCATAGCCTTGACTAGATGGACCTTTGCTGACAAAGTAATGTCTCTGCTTTTTAATGACTGCTTTTCAAATGTCTCTGCTGTCTAGGTTAGTCATAGCTTTTCTTCCAAGGAGTAAACGTCTTTTAATTTCATGACTGCAGTCACCAGCTGCAGTGATTTTGGAGCCCAAAAAATAAAGTCAGCCATTGTTTCCACTGTTTCCCCATCTATTTGCCATGAAGTGATGGGACCAGATGCCATGATCTTAGTTTTCTGAATGCTGAGTTTTAAGCCAACTTTTTCACTCTCCTCTTTCACTTTCAAGAGGCTCTTTACTTCTTCTTTGCTTTGTTTATAAGGGTGGTGTCATCTTCATATCTGAGGCTATTGATATTTCTCCTGGCAATCTTAATTCCAGCTTGTGCTTCCTCCAGCCCAGCATTTCTCATGATGTACTCTGCATATAAGTTAAATAAGCAGGGTGACAATATACAGCCTTGACATACTCCTTTTCCTATTTGGAACCAGTCTGTTGTTCCATGTCCAGTTCTAACTGTTGCTTCCTGACCTGTATTCATATTTCTCAAGAGGCAGGTCAGGTGGTCTGATATTCCCATCTCTTTCAGAATTTTCCAGAGTTTATTGTGAGCCACACAGTCAAAGGTTTGGGCATAGTCAATAAAGCAGAAATAGATGTTTTTCTGAAACTCCCTTGCTTTTTCGGTGATCCAGCAGATGTTGGCAATTTGATCTCTGGTTCCTCTGCCTTTTCTAAAACCAGCTTGAACATCTGAAAGTTCACAGTTCACGACTGCTGAAGACTGGCTTGGAGAATTTTGAGCATTACTTTGCTAGCATGTGAGATGAGTGCAATTGTGCAGCAGTTTGAGTATTTTTTGGCACTGCTTTCTTTGGGATTGGAATGAAATTGACCTCTTCCAGTCCTGTGGCCACTGCTGAGTTTTCCAAATTTGCTGGCATATTGAGTGCAGCACTTTCACAGCATCATCTTTCAGGATTTGAAATAGCTCAGTTGGAATTCCATCACCTCCACTAGCTTTGTTCATAGTGATGCTCCTAAGGCCCATTTGACTTTGCATTCTAGGATGTCTGACTCTAGGTGAGTGATCACACCATTGTGATTATCTGGGTCATGAAGATCTTTTTTTGTACAGTTCTTCTGTGTATTCTTGCCACCTCTTCTTAATATCTTCTACTTCTGTTAGGTTCATGCCATTTCTGTCCTATATTGAGCCCATCTTCACATGAAATGTTCCCTTGGTATCTCTGATTTTCTTGAAGAGATCTCTAGTCTTTCCCATTCTATTGTTTTCCTCTATTTTTCTTTGCACTGATCACTGAGGAAGGCTTTCTTATTTCTCCTTGCTATTCTTTGGAACTCTTCATTCAGATGAGTATATCTTTACTTTTCTCCTTTGCTTTTCACTTCCCTTCTTTTCACAGCTATTTGTAAGGCCTCCTCAGACAACCATTTTGCTCTTTTGCTTTCTTTTTCTTGGGGATGGTCTTGATCACTGTCTCCTGTACAATGTCATGAACCTCCATCCATAGCTCATCAGGCACTCTGTCTATCAGATATAGTCCTTTAACTCTCTTTCTCACTTCCACTGTATAATTATAAGGGATTTGATTTAGGTCATACATGAATGGTCTAGTGGATTTTCCCCTACCTACAAATGTACAAACAGAACACTGTGGTCTAACTCCAGTGAACAGAAGGAAAATGGTGTGAGTAAATGAGAAAGGAAAGAAAATGTTTGGAATAGTAATAAGGCAGGAATTTAAGATTAGAGGACATGGTAGATTAAAATATAAGGAAAAATAACTCAAGAATGAGTTGGTATTAAAAACAATGAACACAGTCAGAAGAGAAGAGCTTTGGAAACTACAGAGCACCATCTGATTACAAGAGCTATAGCCTGGCAAGAAACTTTTAAAATCATAATATCCAGTGCTGAGAAGGCTATGGGGAAATGAGCTTTCTCATACAGTAGAAGTACAAATTCACGTGACATTTCTAGAGGGCGTTTTGGCAAAAACCTAAAAAGGGTTAATACTCTTTGATTTAGCATTCTATTTTTATGAAGTTGCCTTAGGAAATAATCAGAGATGTGGCCAAAGATTCATGCACAAGAATGTTTACTACACGGTTATTTACCATGCAAAACACTGAAAATAATACATGTCCAACAATGGGACATCGATTAAATACAGTCATACAATGAATTTGGTGTCAGGCAATAAAGTCATGTATTACTTATGAATAACATGAGAAAATACAGTGTATTTTTTAAAAGCAGGTTAAAAAATAGTACTCATTTAATAAAAATACCAATATTCATTAACATTTTTTAGTACTTATTATGTTCCAGCCACTGTTCTAAGTACATTTTATTATATAACTCAATATACTTTCTGTCAATTGTAGGGGTGGGTACTATTATTATCTCATTTTAAAAGTAAGGAAATTAAACCATAGAGAATTCATGTAATTCACTCAAAGTTATACAGCCATGTAGATAATTACACCAAAATTCAAGACTAGACAGTATAGAAAATATCACTTCTTGAATATAATCCCAATTTTTAAAAATTAGTTATACAAGCAGGAAGATACACATCAAAATTCAACCATGGTGGTGAGATTATGTCATATTTTTATTTTTACATATCCTTTCATAAAAACATTTTTTTAAGTCATGGGATTTAAAAAATAAGAACCTATGGCCTTGAAAGAGTAGTGAAAAGTAGTCTCCAGGTTGACCGTAGAGAGCCAGGTAGGATTGGGCAGGGAAGCGGAATAGAAACAGTGCTATAAATTGAGCCCTGCAATCATCACAGCATCTGTTCCTTGGGGTCAGTATTTCATCATCCGAATAATATAGTATAAGAGTTAAAAACATCACACTCAAAGCAAAAGAGCCAAGATGGGGAGGGGGTAAAAGAGAGGATGGGTAATCAACAGAGCAGTGCTGCTCACAGAAAGATCTCTCCTGGCTGAGCTGTGAATCAGGAAATCTACACAACGCAGGCTCCACTCAGACCCGTGAGAAGCAAGGCCATCGCAGGAAGGTGAAATCAAATTTTTAAAGCATCTCACACCATCTCCACTTCTATATATGGATCTAATGACAAGCATGCAGCAATCCGTCTGAGTTTTATAGCCCAACACACACCTACTCTTTAACTTTCTTGATGGCCCAACTTCCTAATGAGCAAAGATAAATGCTAAGTCAAGACATTAGATGTCAGAGTTCTTACTCTTCTAGATACACACAGATATGTTGCTTTGGTTTAAAAAAACAAAACAAAACAAAACAGAAAGAAATACTGTTCAAACATTCTCAAAGCTAAAACCATGAGGCCTCTAATTCATCCATCTTCCCATCATGTATTTGAAAATCAAATAACTATGAAATCTAAATAACCATAATTTGGGGTAGTATCTAGATAACAATCAACATGATGCTTTTGAAGCCTAGCAGAAACCTCAAGTACCTCTCAAATCATCAGAAAATGTAACTAATTTTCATTGCTTTAGCATTTCTTATTCTTATATTTTTAGAAATTTATAAGTCCAGTAATATTTTTAAGTGTCTAATATGGTACTTGACTAAATAATGTATTAAAAATAATTTGTTTAAAAATTCATTTCACAGAGCACCTCATTTCTTTATCCCATTGAAGAATGAACAGGATTCAGTTTACTATAACTGATTTCAACCAAGGTTGTATTGTGTCTGCCATCTCCCTTATAAATGTGGTTACACCCCCTGGAGGAGGGCACGGCAAGCCACTCCAGTATTTTTGCCTGGAGCATCCAATGGACAGAGGAGCCTAGCAGGCTATAGTCCATAGGGTCGCAAAGAGCTGGACACAATTGAAATGACTTAGCACACACACACACTTAAAAGCATTGTCAACCTTGCTCCGCTGATTCCATACTGCCTAATCTCTGTATTCAAGGCGCTTAACTATCCAATGGGTGTTTACAGTCATTATGCAGCCCACAAAGGTACCTTCAGGCTTCTATTTTATCAAGTAATATTGTGATAATGTTTTTTGAATAAAGTTTATTTTTCCCATCCTAATTATAATGTCAGCTCATTATATAAAATAGAAAGATATAGAAAAGTAGGAGGAAGAATACATTATCCTTTCAGCCAGTGATCAGGAAGACAAAGTTCGTTTGCAAGTCCTGAATAATTACCTGCTACTGGTTTGATGGTGTCCCTAAGAAGTGCTCTGACAGCCATTAACAAGGTGTCAGAGAGTTAGTCACTTAAGTCGTGTCCAACTCTTTGCAACCCATAGACTGTAGCTTGCCGTGGAATTCTCCAGGCAAGATTGCTGGAGTAGGTTGCTGTTCCCTTCTCCAGGGAATCTTCTAGACCCAGGGATCGAACCTGGGTCTCCCACATTGCAGGCAGATTCTTTACCGTCTGAGCCACTGGGGAAGGTGTCAAGAGGGGCACCAAAGCAGCGAGGGGAGAGTGACCGGACTTCACTCCTTCTGCTAAGTGTGCTCCATGTAGGCAGCTCCTGAGCGGCTACACTTAGAGCTTTTAGCAAACTAGAAGTAGGAAACATCAGGAGAGACACATGGGTCATCCGTGATGATGAAGTCAAAGGTTTTATCAATGATAGCTAACATTTATTGAATGCTTGGCATAGGTCAGGCATTTAATCTCTATAACTGCACTCAATCTGCACAAGTTTATGAGTGGTGTGCCACCATTACCTCCATAGTGTAGCAGGAAAAATGGGGGCTTGAGGTTAACTAACTCTCCCAAAGTTATATATCTAAGTGGTGGAGCTAGAATTAGAGCTTGGACAACTGAACCCAAATCGCCACTCTTAATACCTAGAGGGCCTGATTTTGAAGATTCCATACGCTCCAAGGAAAAGAAACATCTCCCCATCTTTAACAGCATTTTTTTAAAGGACTCTGGTTCTTCCCAACACATCCTTTAAAACCCTTGACTATACTTCTAGGAACACAAATCAGGTTTTCATTAAAACCAACCTGGGTTGTAGGTAACATGTTCGAGTAAGCCATACATATGACCCAGTAGGCTTGGCTGTATGTATTTCATCCACTGGTTCCCTGGTATAACCATTTGATGGAGAGTATGTATCAGTTCAGTTCAGTTCAGTTCAGTCGCTCAGTCATGTCCGGCTCTTTGCAACCCCATGAATCGCAGCTCACCAGGCCTCCTTGTCCATCACCAACTCCCGGAGTTTGCCCAAACTCATGTCCATCGAGTCGGTGATGCCATCCAGCCATCTCATCCTCTGTCGTCCCCTTCTCCTCCTGCCCCCAATCCCTCCCAGCATCAGGGTCTTTTCCAAGGAGTCAGCTCTTCACATCAGGTGGCCAAAGTATTAGAGTTTCAGCTTCAACATCAGTCCTTCCAATGAACACCCAGGACTGATCTCCTTTAGGATGGACTGGTTGGATCTCCTTGCAGTCCAAGGGACTCTCAAGAGTCTTCTCTAACACCACAGTTCAAGGGCATCAATTTTTCGGCACTCAGCTTTCTTCACAGTCCAACTCTCACATCCATACATGACCACTGGAAAAACCATAGCCTTGACTAGACGGACCTTTGTTGGCAAAGCAATGTCTCTACTTTTTAATATGCTATCTAGGTTGGTCATAACTTTCCTTCCAAGGAGTAAGCATCTTTTAATTTCATGGCTGCAATCACCATCTGCAGTGATATAATAACAGCTAATACTTAAGTAATAGGCAAACACTTAAGTAAAAGTATTGCACCCATCAGCATTCTAAGCACGTTATACTAATTATCTCATTTAATCCTCACAACAACTTTATATGTACTTTTTATTGTTGTAAAATATACATAAACATAACATTTACCATTTTAATCAATATAAGTGTACAGCTGAGTGGCAGTAAGTACATTCACCTTGTTATACAACCATTACCACTATCCATTTCCAAAACTTTTTTTTATCTTGCTAAACCAAAACTCTGTACACATTAAATAGCAATCCCCTATTTCCCATCGTTCTAATCTTTATGTCTATGAATTTGACCATTGTATGTACCTCATAAGAGTAAAATCATATGGTAGTTATCCTTTTAGTATTTTGTGATTGGTTTATTTCATTTAACATAATGTCTTCAAGGTTCGTTCATATTGTAGCAGGTATCAGAATTTCCTTTCTTTTGAAAGCTGAATAGCACTTCACTATGTGTATATACCACAATTTGTTTATTCATTCATCAGTTGATGGACACTTAGCTTGCTTTCACATTTTGGCTATTACGAATAATGCTGCTATAAACATGGGTGTACAAATATCTGTCAATGTCCCTGTTTTTAATGCTTTTGAGTAAAAACCCAGAAGTAGAATTGCTGGGTCATATATAATTCTATTTTTTTGTTTTTTGAGGAACCGCCATACTGGTTTCCTTAGCAGTCACTACATCGTTTGACATTCCTATTAGTCTTGCCCAAGGGTTTCAATTTCTCCAAACCTTCAATAACCCTTGTTATTTTGTTTCTTTATTTTTAAATGATAGCTCTTAATGACTGTGAAGTGGTATCTCATTGTGGTTTTGATTTGCATTTCTTAATAACAAGTAATATTGAACATCTTTTCATATGCTTATTGGCCATTTATATATCTTCTTTGGAAAAATGTCTGTTCAAGTCTTTTGCCCACTTTAAAATCGGATTGATTTTTGTTTTTGAGTTGTAAGTGTTCTTTATACATTCTGCATATTAATCCCTAATCAGATATATGACTCGAAAATAATTTCTCCCATTCTGTGGGTTGGCCTTTTCACTCCCGATAGTGTTCTTTGATGCAGAGGAATTTTACATTTTCTTTTCTTTTTTTTGCCACATGGCATGTGGGATCTTAGTTCCCTGTCCAGGGATTGAACTCATGCCCCCTACAACAGAACCATGGAGACTCAACCACTGAACCACCAGGGAAGTTCCAGATTTCACATTTTCATAAAGTCCAACTTATCTGCTTTTTCTTCTGTTGTCTGTTCTTTTGGTGTCATATCCAAGAAATCATCACCAAATCCAATGTCATGAAGCTTTTCCCCTAAGTTTTATCCTAAGAGTTTTATAGTTTTAGCTCTTATATTAACTCTACTTTGAGTTAATTTTTATATATGGTGCACGGTAAGGATTCAACTTCATTTTTTTTTTTTTTTTTTTGGCATGCAAGTTATGTACTTTCATCATCCTTATTTGACAGAAAGACTGAGGCACAGATGGGTCAAGTAAAATTCCCCAAACCCAGACAGCTAGTAAAAGATGGAGCCAAGATTCAAACTGAAGCACGCTGAGTTCTTCCAGGAACTGAAGCTTCATATTTTCTGATTTCAATTCTAGTTGTTTTATCTTTGTTTTTGTGGCTTATGACTTGTCAAATCTTTGATACTAAATGGTTTGGTCAGGAATCAAACCCTGTTAGAACATTGCAGCTTTGGGAAAATTCAAACCACTTTATGATTCTCTTCTTAATGGCCTGATATCCAGTAACACATAACCACCAAAGATATTTGGGAGAGATAGTATCATTTACACAGACTCTCAGAAATTAAACCTGCAGAGAAAGAGCTGTCTGAAAGTGGCACTATTTACACAAGACTGATGAAAGTCAGGCTGGGGTTGAGAAGTCTTTTCAGGCACAGCTTCAAGTGGACACACGCCTCTCCCCTCCCCACCTCACCCTCACCTTGACTCTGGTTGCACTCACATGGCAGCCCCAGGTCTGGCTACTGCACAGGCATAACGACAATGATGGTCACTCTCTGTCCTAAGGCTAGGTCTTCGCCGGAACACACGGACTCTACGTCTCAGAGCAGGAGACAACCGGCTTCGCTCCTCTGGAGAGAAGGACTTCTGACTGGAGTGGGCAGCTTGAGGAGACAAGTGGTCAGCAGAAAAGTACAGGACTATTTGGGGGATCTCCATTCCTCTGAGTTAACATCTTGCATAGTTATTAAACAATGCCTCGAACATTGCCTGACACATGGCAAATTCTCAACAAATAGCTGTTAAATGAACACAGTAGTTGCCAGGGTGTAGTGGGGGGGAGGCCATAACCTCTACCCAGCAGGGGTGGGGGGGTACAATGTGATCAAGGAGGCAGATTTGTGCCCCCGTGACACTTGATACGAGGCAGCCTGGGAGAGGATCTAGACTACAATTTATTAATATGCAGTCAAAGTATAAAGACAGTAGAGACTAATTGCTTCTAACTGAGAAAATCTAGAGTGACATCTTGGAGGAGGTAGAATTTGAGCTGAGTCTTATGGTAAAAATCATTGGAGAGAGACTCTCTGGGCATGGGTCAGTGAAGGCCCAGAGAGGAGAGAGGCAGAGGAAAGTCAGAGTAACTAGACAGGTATGGCTCTTACCTGGAGACGTGGGTAGGGTCAAGTTACAGATGGCTTCGCCTGCCAGCCCTGGGATATCTGAACCTCCCTCTTCGTCTCTCTGTGGACTCCTGCGTACAAAGGCTGGCCACCCTCTGTGGTACGATGGCAGCTGGCGATCCGGGTGTTTCTTGTCTTCCTGGGGACACTGGCACCCTGCCACCCCATATCTGCGAGGCGGGAGCATTGCACATATGGGCTCCTTCCATCTTCTGAAAACCCTCGCCTGCCAGGAGTGGACTGACTTGACCATGACAGCCAGTGGGGAACGAGGGCCAGATGCAAGGGCAGCGCCCTCACCCCTCTGCACATGGGGGCCGGAGGACACCGAGGAAAGGGCGGGCCAGAGTAAGCTCCTCATTAGAGGACGCACAACGAGTGGAAGGTGATTAAGAGAGCCCTCTGGGCTTCCCTGCTGGCTCAGTGGTAAAGAACCCACCTGCCAATGCAGGAGACGTGGGTTCCATCCCTGGTCTGGGAAGATCCCACATGCCACAGAGCATCTGAGCCCCTGCTCCTCAACTACTGAGTCTGTCCTCTAGAGCCCTGCTCCACGACAAGAGAAGCCATCGCGGTAAGAAGCCTGAGCACTGTGACAAAGAGGAGCCCCCACTTGCCACAACTAGAGAAAAGCCCTACAGCAAGGAAGACCCAGCACAGTCAGAAATGAATGAATGAATGAATTTTAAGAGAGAGAGATGTACACATTAATCACTCATTTCAGAAGAAACCAAAAGCTGGAGTTGATTAGCAAAGCCAAGGCAGGCCTGAAAAGCCTGGAGCCATCGGCAGCCACCCTCCTGCTGTCGTGAATTTCCCCGTTCCAGAAACTCCCTTCCTGGATCCCTTCTGCCTCCTTTCATGTTTTAGAGTCATCTTTGGTAGTTAGAGGTCCAAGATCATGTTGGAGAAGGAAGAGAGAAGTATGCAGGAACTATGTAAGGGCAGTGGGTGCAATAAAATATCAATACATCAATTTTTAACATGTTTTCCATTTATAAATATCTATTTATGGAAATTTTGGTTCTATAAAAAAGAGAGAAGTAAAAACTCTCTGTAACCTTATGCCCAACACTCTAATATCATTGTTTTTAAAATTCTAATGTATTTTCTTCCAATGTTTCCACCATGATTATACATTTATAAGATAAACTTTTATGAGATTGCCAATATAATATACATTCACTCTGCTTTTTGCCATTTTTTCCACACATTGGAAATGAACAGGTTTAACCCTGAGTGAGTTTTTCAGTAACCTAAGCAGGTCTTAGACCTCTGGCAGTGCTTCAATTCATGCAATGAGATGTGAACTTTATCAACCAACTTCACAGGCATAATTTGAGAAATTACCAACCGGAATCAGAAAACTAGAAAAAAAAAAACTTAAAGAAGCTGTGGTAGGCGGAATAATGGCCCCCCAAAGATGTCTACATCCTAATCCCTGGAATTTATGAATAAATTAGGTTTGATGGCAAAGAGAAGTTAAGGTCACTAACCAGATGAGCTTGAAACAGTGAGGTTATCCTGGATTATCTGGACAGATACAGTATATTCACAGGGATCCTTAAACATGGAAGAAGGAATCAACAGAGAGAACCAAAGAGATGGCAGCGTGAGAAGGACTCAGCCCATTGTTGCTGGATTGGAAGATGCAGGAAAGGGTCACAGGCCAACGAATGCAGGCGGCCTCTAGAAACTAGGAAAAGCAAAGGAACAGATCCCTCTCCAGGGCCTCCGGAAAGCCCTGTAACACTTGATTTTATCCCAGTGGGACCCATTTCAAACTTCTGATCTCCAGAACTGTAAAATAACAAATTTGTATTGCTTAAAGGCGCTACAAGGGGAATTCCTTGGTGGTCCAGTGGGTAGGACTCAGTGCTTTCACTCCACTACTCTAGGTTCAACCCCTGGTCAGGGAACTAAGATCCTGCAAGCCAAGTGGCATGGCCAAAAAATAATAATAATTTAAAAAGAAAGCCACTGAATGTGTGGTAATCTGTTACAGCAGCAATAGGAAATGAACACAGAGGCCAAGATTAGCCTTCAAACTTGAAGCAAAAATGTACCAAGATGTGCCAAATTCCAGGGTAAGGAATTTCCTAAATCTCTGCCCCATTGAGCAAGCAGCCCAGTAAAGCTCCAGAACCAAGCAGGAGCTTCAGAAATGCACACTGCTGAAAAACAAGGAGCTCTTGTCCACTTCAGAAAGTGCATCATGCCATTTGCCCGGGGCCACAGCACCTCAGAGGAGTCTCGGTCTTATCACATTTAGAGGAGAATCATTGAAAGCAAACATTTATGGGAGGAAATAAAGTTCCAGTTCATCCAGAAAAGGCCTTATTATGATGACTCCATATTACAGGGCTTAACACAGTGCCTGGCACATAGAAGGTGCTCAACAAATTCTTGCTACATGACGAATGAAAAAAAATGGAGTGAGTGAAAGAACTCAAGTCATTTTGTGTTCACTGCCCTCCCTACAACTCACCCTCTCATGTTCTTTGGAAAAAGCCTCAAGATCCATGTGGGGCTGAATTTTCCAGGCTCTGTTTGCATTTGAAGTAAACTCATTTTTTGCCATATAAACTTTCTAGACATCAAGGACCAGTTAATGTTCTGTGCCTGGATTCCATGCATTCACTTAATTAACAAGTTCCAAGAAAATAGAGTCAATTGAATAATAAGCCATGCTTTCTTTCACCTTTTACTGAATTTATTTATTAGTTATCAATCTGCTTTTTTTGTTGCTTTTTCTCCAGTGCCTGGCTTTAGAATTGCTTGATAAGTGAATGAATGAATGAAGGCCTTAGATACCTGTTTATCTCTTCCCAGCAGAGGAATTCCTTCATTTCATGGACTTTGGCATTCCAGCCCTCTCTTAAGCTAAAGAGAAGTCCCTGGTGGTCCTGAAGCCTGAGCGATGGCTGTGGGCGTCCACTCTGTGGCATTTCCATCTCCTGAACCAATCAGAATGTGAGCAAACCGCACCTTTGTGTAGCAGGGCCAGCACCCAAACGCTAAAGCCTTCCTCTCACCCATCAATCAGGTTTTAGATGACCATATTCTTCTTGTTTCCTTTCTCTTTTTTGTTAAACTATAAACCTTCACTGGTAAATTTGCCAAGATATGACAAAGAAACTCAGGCCAGTATCTTACTAACCGCATCTAAGAATGGGGATTACCTGGTGCGTATGGAAAGATTGACTAGAGAGTGGCATGAGGGAATTTTCTAGGCTGATTAAAGTGTTCTATATTTTATTTTGTGTGGTGGCTACAAAGGTGTATAATTGAATTGTCAGGTTGTATTAAATTGAATATTTAAGCTCTGTGCATATTATTAAATATAAATTATTACAGTATACTAATGCATATATATGGAATTTTAAAAGATGGTAACGATAACCCTATATGCAAAACAGAAAAAGAGACACAGGTGTACAGAACAGACTTTTGGACTCTGTGGGAGAAGGCGAGGGTGGGATGTTCTGAGAGAACAGCATTGAAACAAGTATACTATCAAGGGTGAAACAGATCAGCAGCCCAGGTGGGATGCATGAGACAAGTGCTCAGGGCTGGTGCACTGGGAAGACCCAGAGGGATGGGATGGAGAGGGAGGCGGGAGGGGGGATGGGGATGGGGAACACATGTAAATCCATGGCTGATTCATGTCAATGTATGGCAAAAACCACTAAAATACTGTAAAGTAATTAGCCCCCAACTAATAAAAATAAATGGAAAAAATATCATACAAAAAAATAAATAAATAAATATAAATTATGCCTCAGTTTTTAAAAGAGAAGGATGCTGAGAGCACAATCAGTTCATCAGTCAAGAGTGCTGTGATTGATTGGTGATGTCTGCCAGGCACCACGGAGGGATGAAAAGAGATATCAACACAAGTACCACATGTTTGCTATTCTTGTGTTTGAGGGAGTTTCTGCCTCATCTTAGTGGTTATGATATTAACTCATCTACCTTAAAGGATTATAATGAGGTAAAAGTTATTTATATTTATATAAAGCGCTACCTAGCCAAATGTAAGATGTTATTGTTCACATTTATCTGCCATGATGACTCACAGTGGCTTTGGCAGGTGGGTACCCAGAAACTTCTCCCTGGCTGAAATGAAATGCTGTCGAGCCAGATATTTTCAAACTGCAGGGCTCCCCTTGAACACGGACAGAGCTTGTCTGTCCCATTACTCATATGGCAAACATTGAATGCTAACACTGACTTATCAAGCTATCTTTCCCACAGCCATACAGCGCTACTTTTAAGGTACTGATTTCCACAGGCTAAGCTAAATAGTCTGTTTTCCTTTGAGGCTCTTTATCCTTTTCTGATGCTCTGTCTCAAGATGGGGTCTGGTAGTTCTCATTTCTCCTTCTCCTTCCAACTGCAAATCCACAGAAGACTTCCAGAGCTTTGCTCCTTGGGCTCTTGGTTTATGTCTGTTGGCCGTGGCATCCATTTCTGGTGTCTTCCAGCATCTATCAGGAGTCTCCCGGATTACTGATGAGGATGGTTGTGCTAGCCAGCCTGTATCACTGGGGGTCTCCGGGCTCAGCAGCCCTGCTGTTTCTTGACTGGTGTCCCCACAGAGAGAGCAGGACAGAGCCTGGCAGCCGTACCTTCACTTCCGAAGCCAACCAGAGAGCCAGGGCCTGCGGCAGATCCAACCTGGGTACTCAGCCAAGAGATACCTCCGCGGCCTCTTGCGGACGTGGCCCCCTGGCACCATATACAAGCTCCAATGTGCAGGTCAGTGGGGACGTGGGAAGAGGTGTGCCCTCAGCTGCCCTGCCCCGCGTTCTGGTACGAGCGTGTGTTTTCCATGAGTGTCTGAAACATCAGAATTTCAGGCCCAATTCTGTGTTAAAGGTGCTCGATCTTGTTAGCCTGCAAGCAACCATCACACCTTTCGCCTCTCCTACATTTGCGGAGGGATGGCAGCCTGAAGTCTTGCCTTCCCTCTAGTGCCCCTCAGCAGCCTCAGGCCCCTCATCCGGAGCAAAATACGCTTCCCAGGCCTACCCACTCAGAGACTCCATGTCCTCCAGTTCAATCTCGATCTTTTACAAGAGAAGGAAAAAGAGCCCCATGGGGTTAAGTAATAATATGTCCAAGGTCATTCAGCCAAAAGCAGTGCTGAGACTGGAAGCCAGGTCCTGCCCACGCCTCCGACACCACAATCTTCCCAACACCACTGCTTCCCCTTCAGAGGGGACCTCAGATCCCCTAGGAGGTAGAAATGGTAGACTTTCTCCTCGAAGATGGTGGCTCTCCAGCACTACCCACCAGACAGACACCCTGCTGCTGAACAGACACCCCAAACGCACTCTGTGAAGGCTTGAAAATAAAAGCAGGCAGTGGCTGGGAATTAGAATTTCCAGTTTAGCACCTACACATGTGCACATACAAACACACACAGAGGCACTAACCAAAAAAAGAAAAAAAGTTAAACTTACAATACTTGTACATATTCCTACTTTTAAAAAATGGTATTCGTTGTTTATTTGAAATTCAACTTAAACTGGACATCCCATATTGTATTTGGCAAACCTATTGGGGAAGACAAGGGTGAGCAGAAGGATCTGCCAAAGCCTGCCTGGCTGGTTGCCATCTCTTCAGCATCAACAAACAGATGGGACCAGGGAAAGACTGACTCTCTCTTGCTTTATAGGTTTACTTTGGGAGAAAAGAGAAAACAACTCTCTCCCCAGTTAAGTGATGACTTGGAGGAAAATGAGAGTTGTGGGCTTGCCCAGTAATTGGTTTACCCTTCATGGCCGGCCCACGGTTCCAGGCAGTTCCATTCATCTAACGCTTGTGAGAAAGAGCCTCTTAACCAGAGATATGTTTATTGTTAGGTGCAGCAGAGGGCAGGGCAGACCGCTGCCCCATAGCCCAGGCCCAAAATCTTCAAGGAGGAAAGCCCTTCTTAATATCAAAAGATGTCTCAGACCCTTCTGTGAAAGTCATGTGGCTACAAGGTGTGGTTTAAGGAAAGGTCCATGGGTCTGTGCATTCTTGCGCCTCTTGCCATAGTTCCTACCTAGCAGAGAGGTGGGACCATTGGTAAGCCCTCAATAAATACTTGTAGAATAGATTGAGAATCACAGGGGTTACAGAAGCAAGCCAGGCACATCCAAGAGGAAACTTGAGACTTCATCTAAGGCAGGAGGAGCCTTTTACCCAACCCCAAAGAAACAGCCATGTTCCTTCCACCATGTTCCCAATTCCTGGGAATGGTGGAGTGGAAGAAGCATATATGTGGTACAGAACCAGAGGCACCCAAGATATTGGCTAGAGAATCCTTTATGGGTTCTATCTGATTTTTTAATCTCTTCCATCTTCTAATTGTCTTTCTTAATGGGCAATGTCCGAAGCTAAGACTAATGCAAGTGGGGAAACTTGTAGTTACCATCAAGACCTCTAGACTGACAACCATTGTTTCTACCAGTAACTCCTGACCTACTCTTCAGGATACATCAAGGATTCTGTGCTGCTTCAGGACAGTCAACTTAATGTACCAAAGAATCTCAGGCCACGGCCGGACCTTTCAAGTGTACCTCCCAAATACCATCTCCTGCCTGTCTTCCCTCCGTTTTGGATTCAACAAGGAAAATCTTTTGGACAAGGTACATGTTGATTTTATCAAATTAGATCTCAAATATTGGGAATTTTAACAGCATAAAATGAAGTTTTTCAAAATAAGGTCTAGAGAGTCTTGGTTTCCTTGTCCTCATCTATAAAATGAGGGAGTTAGTCTAGACCAGTGCCATCCAATAGTACTTTCTGCAATGATGGAATGTTTTACATTTGTATATATACACGTGTGTGTATATATACACATGTGTATACATATGTGTGTGTATATATATAATGTCCAGTTCCAATATAGTAGCCGCCTGCCACATGTGGCTATTGAGCACTTAAAAAGTAGATAGTGTGACTGTGAAAATGAGTTTTAAATTTTTATTTACTTTTAATTAATTTACATCTAAATAGCTACATGTGGCTAGTGTATTGGACAATGCATGTCTAGAGTTTAGATTTTAGATTATTTCTTACGCCTTTTCCCTCTCAGAAGAAATATCAATAACCTCAGATATGCAGATTACACCACCCTTATGGGAGAAAGCAAAGAGGAACTAAAGAGCCTCTTGATGAAAGTGAAAGGGGAGAGTGAAAAAGCAGGCTTAAAATTCAACATTCCAAAAACTAAGATCATGGCATCTGGTCCCACCACTTCATGGCAAATAGATGGGGAAACAATGGAATCAGTGACAGACTTTATTTTCTTGGGTTCCAAAATCAGTGCAGATGGTGACTGCAGCCATGAAATTAAAAGACTCTTGCTCCTTGGAAGAAAAGCTATGTACTCTTGCCTTGAGAACCCCGTGAACAGTATGGGCCTCAGTTTCTTCATTTATAAAATGAAGATAATCATACCCACCTTGGGACTCAAATGGGATATGCAGTATCTGGCACACAGCAAGTGCTCAATAAATGCTAGTTATAGACATCCCTAACTTGTGTTTTTTAAACATAATTGTAACACCCAATTGCCTATGATCACAAGGACCAAAAATCAACTTGTAAAGAAGGAAAAATAGCTCAGACTATATCTCAAACCCTGACTGATGGTTTTATATGTTTTAATTTTATCTCCTCTTGGCCTCCTTCTCCTTGCCAGACACTGTACTGGAGAAAGTAGCAAAAGCTCTGGCCACAAATCTCAGATCCCCCAACAGTGTGATGTTGGCTAAGTTACTTACGCTTCATGCATCCTTAGTTTGCTTATCTGTAAAATGGGAGGAATGTTATCTGCATTCCACCTTCTCTGGATTGTTGTAAAAAATCATAGGAGAAGACGTAGGTACAAAGCTCTCTAAGAGCTCTAAATTATTACCGCCATTCACACTGTTTGAGTAATCTGAACCCATACTTGAAATAGAGCACATGGTGTGGTCTCCTTTCAAAACTGAAACTTCCCATACCTTGCTTGCTAACCTGTTTCTCTTAAGCATAGACAAGTGAGCCAGAGCTGACATTTGCTGAGAAAAATCTTGGTTTCCCTCACATAGATTGAGTCATGTATTCAACATCACCTGGTATACAGCCACAAGGAAGAATCCCTCTCTGTATCCTCCTACGCAAAACACCCTGCCCCAAATTAGGCCATCTGCCATGTAAGACCAGTCAGCAGGTCAGCAGCCATTTGGCCAGAGTTTCACTTCCTATAGCCTTAGAAATGCTGGTAGAGGCTACCAAGTGCATCTGACCAGGAAGGACGGCCCTGAAGCCTGGCTTGACCTCAAAGGATCATTCTAAACACATAAAAAGGTCTTTAGAGCTGCATCCTATATGCAGCTGTGGTCTTCCTGGGGACAGGCAGATCAAGGTGCTCCCTGGGTCACTAAACTGAGCAGAGCCCCTGGACCTCAGCATGAGTCTGCATCTGCTCCACCAACACTCTCAGCATCAGCTCTGAGCCAAGGTCGCCCTCAGGAGCCAATGGGCAGAGGAAGGGGAGCTGCAAGGAAGGAGTGCTCCATAGGCAGGCACTTGGCTGTTGACCCAGTGACCCCGAGGATGAGGATAACGTAGGGAATGACGAAGGTTGGGGGACACGGGGGACGGTGCGGTTGGCCGCGAGTCTCCAGAAGTCCAGTGCTTCAACACACACAGAGCCCCTGAGGGCTTCCAGGGCCCCTGGATGAAAGACAACTCCACATCATGCCTCAGAGCCACAAGCAGAGATTCGAGGTGTTGCTACAGCAGCTCCAAACAAGGAAGGTTTGCCAGACTATTTCAGCAATAAATCTACCTTGAGTAAGTGATGAAAATAGCTGCAGGACCCTTTAAACCATCGACGAAAGATTTGTTCACTATGCTGGAGTCATCTGTTGACTCAGATCCTTCCTGGGGGTTGCACAGACAGGGTAAGTGCAGCTTGCTAAGCAGCTGTCCCACCGCAGAGGATCATCGTGAGTTTTTCCCCAAGGAAACGACCAGTAGACAGTCCCAGAAATCAAGTGCTTCAGACTGAGCCTCTCAGTGACAAGAGAGCAGAGCTGCAGGGCATCCTGCCATCATCACACCTCAGTCACCCCCTAGCCCCTCACAGTTGACAAAGGGCTGTCACATGCATGATCTTGTTTGAGCTCCAGACAACTCTGCAGGGAAGCAAGGGCAAGAAATCTGTATCCACATTTTACCGATGAGGAAACTGAGTCCAAGAAATGACTCAACCTTGAGCTCCTGACTCCCTGGACAGTCTGTCCCACTGAGCTGGCTGCCACTTCCATAGAGACACTAGCAGAAAAACAGAAATCAGGAGGGCGGAGGAACAAGGGCCTTGATCAACACTGTTGCTCAGAGAAGCAAGAAGGGAGGTAGTTTGGAAGCAGCTAACAGTGTCATTCTCATATTTGGGCTTGCACAGTTGACCCACTGTTCACCTTTGCAGGTCAGCAGGACCTGCATGAAGGGAAAGCTGGGGCTGGTGGACAAGTTGACCAGGGCTCTGTAGCCAAGGGCCGTGGCAGCCAGGGGACTCGCTTGCCACCACTCAGGAAGCAGCCCTGGCAGGAAGACGAAACCCAGACAGAGGTACCATTTCTAATGGGGGTCCCCTTTCCCTGGTGGCTCAGAGGGTAAAGAGTCTGCCTGTAATGCGGGAGACCCAGGTTCAATCCTTGGGTCGGGAAGGTCCCCTAGAGGAAGAAATGGCAACCCACTGCAGTACGCTTGCCTGGAGAATCCCCATGGACAGAGGAGCCTGGCAGGCTACAGTCCATGGGGTCACAGAGAGCCGGACATGACTGAGCGACTTCACTTTCACTTTCTGTCATTGTTCTTCTTGACTTTGGAGATGATACTCTCTCCCATCACCATTTCTTGGGGTCCTCCAGAGAAGAGAAAAGTGTTAATACTTTGAGCCTATTGATCCCTGTTTTTTAAAGTGCAACTGGTAGAACCCTAGTGCCGCCAGATGCTCCATGGGAAAAAAAAAAATTGGGAAATGCTGTGCACCACATTCTCCTCCCAGAGAGGCACAGTGCACATTTGACCATGGACCATTTGAGAAGTTCTGTAGTTTAACTTTAACTTGTGGTTTTCCAACCTCACTTAACCACAGATCCTCCCTACACTCTTCACTCCATCTAGGCGTCTCTAGTCATCTCTAGAAAAAAGAGCCGTTGGTCTTAGAGGTGGAAAAGCCTTGTTTTGAGTCTTGTATCTTGCTAGCTGTGATGAGCACATCCAAGAAACTTAACTTTGAGCCTGAATTACCTCTTTTATATATATATATATATATATATATATATATATATATATATATATACCTCTTATCACACACACCTCTCAAGGTTGCTTTGAGGACTAAATCAGTAAAAATGCTTTTTAGGGACTTCCCTAATGCTCCAGTGGCTAAAAAACCTGTGCTCCCAATGCAGGGGGCCCAGGTTCAACCACTGGTCAGGGAACTAAATCTCACATGCTGCAATTAAGAGTTCACAGGGCACAGCTAAAACTCAGTGCAGCCAAAGGGGAAAAAATAAACTTTTGAAACTCTAAGGCCTGTGTGTGTATGTCTGTGCAACAGAGAAGCATAGATAATGCGTTGCTCCTATCTTGAATAAACACACATGACTTACAAGAAGGTCATGTGCCAAGGAGACAGGAAAGGGGGAGAAGAGAAGTACCACCTAGTGGGAGGGAAGAGACATTTTATGATGGACAAAAACTAGCATGAATATTCTTGATGCCACAGAACTATACACTTTAAAATGGTTAAAATGATACATTTATGTTATGTATATTTTACTGTGATAAAGAAGTCTGCCAAAAAGAAAAGACAATGATACTAGAGCTTCCTTTTGATTTTTAATTTTTTTCAAGAAAGCACTATACGTCAGGCATGGCTAAATGTCATTTCTTTCTATCACCCACAATAAAACATTTTATGAATGCAATAAACAGCTTTAGAGATCTGGCCACGATGACCATGTTTTTCTTCCCAGACTGCTAAGAAGATTTCATCCCTGGAATCACAGTCTAGCCACAAGGTCTGACTGTTAGAGGAACTGGCTCTGTTCCTTTGCAAAACCTGTTTTCAGGAATGCATATCTGTCGTTCCCTAGGACACGTCAAAAGACAATCATTGTTGTATCCATGCTTCAAAAGAAAGCCACCATGAAAAAGCACAGCAAACCTCCAGGAGGACCCTCGGGCATGCCCTCTTCGATCACTCTTGGCTCCTGCATAACAAATCCCACAGGACATTCTACTATGGAGGCGCCTTCCCCAACAGGAAGGCAGACCTCAGTGGTAAGAAGCCGAATGAATGCCTCGCTTGTTGATCTGGGTGAACCCAATCCTGCAGAGAAGACTGGGCATGCTGAGTGTCACTTCCTCATGCCACTCGCCTTAGAAAATAACCAGCCAAGTCCAGCCAGAGGTGGGAATGAGACTAGTTCTCAATCGCACACGTTCCACAATCAGACTGCCTGCACTCAAATGACCCCCACTTACTTACTGTGACCTTGGGCAAGTTATTTAATCTCACTGAGGCTCCATTTTCTCATATGTGGAGAGGAAATAATAATAATACCTCCATAAGGCTATTATGGACTTCCCTGTTTGCTCAGACGGTCAAGGATCTGCCTGCAATGCACGAAACCTGAGTTTTCCAGGAAAATCCCCTGGAGAAGGGAATGGCAACCACTCCAGTGTTCTTGCCTGGAGAATTCCATGGACAGAGGAGCCTGGGAGGCTGCAGACCATGAGGTTGCAGAGAGTCCATGACTGAGTGACTAACGTATTATTATTAACACTAAGGCTATTATGGGGATTCAGTTAATGCATGTAAAATACTTTGCACAATTCTCGTCCCACAGTCAGCACTTAACACATAGTAACTATTAAGATCATTATTAGTCTCTCCATCACCTGACTCAGCCATCAAGTACCCAACCCAGATCATGAGATTAGGGCTCCCTGAAGCTGCCTCAGCCACCGTGGCTCTCCAGGTGTCTCAGCATTTCCTTGCCTCTCTTCCCATTAACCCAAAGGTGATTAAAGTTGGAAGTCAACTGTCCATCCCCATGCCTGCAACTAATAAGCTCTTGTTGCCATCATATCTCTACAGACAAACAAGGGACTATGATGCTGCACCAGGGCAGAAGCAGCCACTTGTTCAAGGATCCTCCTGCAGAACAATGTCTTTTCCCTCCTGTAGCACCTGCTGCTGGCTCAGAAAAAAACATGCCTGGGGACATGAAGAAGAAAAAGGTGTGTGTGTGTGTGTGTGTGTGTGTGTGTGTGTGTGTGTGCACGCGTGCACGCGCACACGTGCATGCTTAAAAGATTGACCTCAGTCTAGGAACGAGGTGACTCAGAGAGATGTCTCCAAGAACTGGCCTTACTTGCTTCTGAGCTCACTGTGTGGAGTTGGACTAAAGGGGTAGTAATTCACTAAATGTTGAAAACAGTGAATAAGAGGAATTTCAGCTGCCCCCCTTTAAAGCAGATGGTGTTACCACACTGATGGCAACAGAGCCCTTTACTCTGTTAAGGGGCTGAGGGTTATCTGTAAGCATGTAAGGACCGAATTTGAGTTTGTCAGCAGCTGACCCACTTCAGACTCAAAATGCTTGGAACCTGGCAAGGGTTTTGCTTCACTGAGGGTCTGTCACCTTTGAAAATGTAGGATAAATTTTGCAGGTTTATCAACCCTCTCAGAAGTCTCAGGTGAGAGTGAAGGGGCTTCCCCCTTCAGAAGTTTCAGGTACATCTTCCTGAACTTGTGCCGAGTGGGACTGAGCAGGAGCTCTGGAATGTTCAGCCATCGTGGCAGCTGGGTGACTTGGGCGAGTGGTTCACCGCTGAGTGGCTTCTCCTCTGCGCACAGCCCTCACAGGGCTGATGGAAGATGAAAGGAAATGAAGCGCTTGTGTGAAAGTGCCTTGTGTCCAACAGGGACCAACAGCGACGTCAGTGGGGATTTGTGCCATCTGAAGTGGCCATGAGGAGTCGTGGGCATGCCAGGTGGCCCCACTGCCAGTGAGGAGGTTGTTCTCTGTCTGTTCAGGATTTTCTCAGGCTCCCTATGTCTGAGATGATCTCAATCTTTCCATTCACACCAGAAGGACCTCTGGTTTTTCAGGTTCCTTTGGACCAGGAGTAAACAGCAGGCCTGACCTGCCAGGGTCACCCAGGCCCAAGGAAAGTCCTCAGTCTCACACACAGATCATCCCAGAACTGAGCCAGGCTCAGAGGATAGGCATCTCTCCCATCAACCCATGTATACGATTTAGCAGAGGAAAGCAATATTTTCCACTATATTAAAACTCTGTAAATTTTTAATTACAATGGAGAAATTTAAGGCTTGGCTTGTCAGCCATATCTCACACAAACCATTTGAGTTTCCACATAGATTTCCCAATGCAAACCTTGTCAAACAAAATACAAAGGTCGGTATTCAGAAAAGGGCAGTTGGTGGGCAGCTGGCACCTGGAGAGTGGAGATCTCTAGGAACAGAAAGATCCTATATGCATGCATTGGGTTAATCATTTTCTTAACGTCTCAAAACTGTACATATTACCCTGAATGTCGCTGGGTGAATTTCCTCCTCAGTCAACTCTAAACACGTAGGATGCTTGTGTGTGTGTCTGATCTTTTTTTCTTTTTGAACACTAAAAAGTGAGAAGCGTTTTTATTTTTCCTCCTGTGAAATTGAACTCCCTGAAACCCAGCACACATATACATTTCATAGAGCCAAGTTCATATGTTAAAAGCTGCAAACTAAAAGGAAAAATTTTTAGCAACTTCTGAATAATTGGAAACAGGAAGCTCTAAGTACCACCCCTCGTGCCTCTGTCTCCCCCACCCACCCCGACCCCCACCGTGCAGACATACACCGATGTTTTGGAGCTTTTTGGACATAAAGGAAACTGGGTTAAAGCTGTGGTTGATCCTGACACACAGTGATTTTTTTTTCTAGCTATCTTCATATTTCAGATGTGTGGAGACACCTAGGTATTCAGTATTAAACTCTAATGACAGAAGAGTCTTCTCTCAAAGAAATATTATAGAAATAAGCCTAGTTCCAAACACTATTGTAACTATGTATAATTAACTCATTTAATCCTCATGGCAATTTATGAGGTGGGCAGTATGATTACCCCCATTTTACAGAAAGAGAAATTGAGGCTTAGAGAGATTACACAAGGCAAGCAAACATACAAATGTGTATTCCTATTTCTGCCCTTTCTTACCTGAAAGGTTGCAAAGTCCACAGTCTGAGCCTTGCCTTTTTCCCCATAATGACACAAGTCAAGATTTTTCCCTCTCCAGACATGGAAATCTCAGCTCCAACATGTCAATCTGGCTCAGTTTCCAGACTACAAGAGAAAGAAAGACTGTATTTCCTCACAAAGGCTCTTGAATTTACCACGTTTTTACTTCTCAGAGCAGCTGTAGACTGGGTTAACGGGGACATAACCGAGTCCCCACCAACCAAAGCAGCCCCCCTCTAGTGAGTTGACCGGCTTCCAGGTTGGTCGGTTTTCCTTCTCAGCCCTGGATTCAGAAGCAACATCACACCCAGCAGCTTCTGATGCTGGAGAGTCAATAAGATACCATATCATTTATCCCTTGCAGCCAGCAGGATTTAGATACCTGCCATATTGGAGTCTGTTTGTTTTTACATTTTCTCCAGGTACCTAAAGCTTTGAAATTACCTCTTATCTCAGAAGAACCACCCAGAGTCCTGGACCCCCTGAGGAGTCAACTTAAAGCCAATGAGCCCCCAGCAGAGCTCTTCATCTTCCCTGTGGAGATTCATTATCATAGCCAACACCCGCCAAAAGGCAAGGCACGAAGAAGAGGTGGGTCCCTGTGAATGTGTCTCCTGAGGGAAAGAGGCAGGCCAGGAAGGACTGGGGTGTGGGACCCGCTCATGCAGTCCTATCCTAAATCACGGCTAACCCTCTCCAGGGTCGCCCCCTTAAGAGAACTTTTTAAAAAACAAACAAAAGGATAAATCTGCAAGTAGGTCTCTGCTGGTCATATTCAACTCAGTTTTTAAAATATGCATTGAGTCCTTCATTAAGCAGAGCATTTTGCTAAACTGTGGAAGAAAATGGCAGTCAGCCATACACATAAGTAAGTCTAGGGCACCATAGATGTTATAAAGGTGCAAGAATTTTCAGGCAGCTTACAACAAGTAAATGCCATATACAATTGAAATTGAAAAAATTAAAACCTGGTTAAAAAGAGTAGAGAAATAAATTTTATCAGACATCTGCAATGAATTCATTGCCTTTGTTAAGCACTGGATTTAGATGAGCTACCTGGCAGCCAGGATAAAAAGGATATTTGGATCTTTGGATTTTGGTTTTATGAAAGATCAAAGTTTGTCTGAAGAGCCACTTTCCTGATTTTTCGTAGTTTATTCTATTGAAGTATAGTTGATTTACAATGTTGTGTTAATTTTTACTGTACAGCAAAGTGATTCAGTTATACATATATATATAGAGAGAGACATTCTTTTTCATATTCTTTTCCATTATGGTTTATCACAGGATATGGACCACAGTTCCCTGTGCCTTACAGTAGGATCTTGTTGTGTATTCATTCTATATATTCCAGTTTGCATCTGCTAACTCCAGACTCCCACCCCATCCCTACCCACCCCCTTCTCCTCCTTGGCAACCATCAGTCTGTTCTCTGTGTCTCTGAGTCTGTTCCATTTTCCTGATTGTGAATTAGGTAACATTATTGTGTAACATTAGATGATTTCTACAATCCTTGTCAGGAAAGAGATTTTGCGCTTCTAAGCAAAGCGCTAACAGAGTGTGGGTAAGGAGAGATCAATTCCAACCTAAGACTCAGAAAGAGGCTTCTGAGTGACCACTCAGTTCACCCTGCACACAAGCAGAAACTTTCTGATCTTCCCAAGCCATTCCACAACACCCTGGCCAAAGACACATTATTGCCCCCTGGGAATTTTCTGGGCAGCCTGAGGCAAAAGGCAACTCTCTAAACAGCTGACTCCAATTTTGATAAGTCCTAGTTCTGAGCTTTCTAGAAACTTCAGCAAAAACTGCCACTGATTTCTCAGTTTTCGCTCTCCAGCTGTTTGGAATTCTCACTATGAAGAATGTCATAACTGTTAAGCTTAAAAGACTGGTCAATGGAAGGATGCATAAAGGAACTTTCTGAGAAGATGAAAATGTTCTAAATCTTAGTCGGTTGCATGGATATATACACTTATCAAAACTCATTGAACTGTTTACTTAGGATCTGCTTGCTTTCACTGTATGTAGATTTTACCTTTCAAAAAAATTACACAGCTCCTTAAAACATACACACACACACACACACAGTATTACAGTATTTTTAAATGCAGGGTTTTTAAAATTGTTATTCAGTTCTAATAAGGCCAATAGATCGGGAGACACTTGCCAGTGAAAAGATAGTCTGTTACTCACAGTTCCCAAGAGCAGAGGGCATGCCACGTCCCACAGGGCCACATGGAAAAAGCCAGGGTCAGTTAGGAGGCAGAAGTGCTGGCAGGGGGCACAGGGGCGGCGGGGGGGTTGGGGGGGGCGACAGGGAATGGGCAAGAGTCTTTATTCCATTTTTGGCAGGAAGAAATGCGCGAGGCAGGGCAAGCAGGCTAAGCAGGTTTGTCATTGGCTAGTTGGAATAATTTGAGCAGACTCTGCATCAGGGCTGTCCCTGGTTGTTGGGTACCTGGCCCTGGGGGCATAAAGGCAGGGTGATAGTGGCCTGGCAGAGACAGGGAGGCCTGGCGTGCTACAGTCCATGGGGCTGCAAAGAGTCGGACATGACTTGGCAACTAAACAACAACAGCATAGTGGCCTGGAAGTGTAAGAGCTGTTTAAAGGAGGTCATGCCTGGGGAGAGCGGGGAGGGGCTCGAGACTGGTTAGTTTCCATATGAAATATACACTTGCAGGTGGTCCTTCACTGTCTCAAGGGCTTGGCTAGCCCAGGGAGAGACAGTCTCCCCAGGGTCAGTAAAGTCCCAGAAGTCAAAACACTGGAATAAAAAGACATGCTCACTGATTCACTCTGCTGAACGCCTGAAACTAACACAGCACTGTAAACCGACTGTGCTCCAGCTTTTAAAAGAACATGCTTAATGCACGTAAAGACAGGACTATCAGCAGGACTCAGGTGAACCCTGAGTATCTCCCATGATGACCCTGGAAGGAAGGTCACCAGGACATCATGCACCAGATTCTTAAGCCTATTAGATCCATTGAGCTTGCTAGCACACTGCCAAATGAAAACCAGGAATAACATACGGAGAAAGTGAACACATTGAGTTCCTCCTTCTTGTGTATGTCTGTGAGGACTCTTTCAGTAACAAGTGTTAGAAGCCTAACTCAAACTCTCTTAAGCAAAAAAAAAGAAATGTATTTGCTCATGTGATTGGATAGGTCAAGGATCGGCCAACTCCAGGCTGAACTGGACCCACATTTCAGAAAATGTCCTCTGGACACTATTTGTCTGAGTCTCTCGTCTCTGTTAGTCTTTCCTCTCAGGTAGTTTGTCCCCATGTAAAGATGGCCTCTTGCAAATCCATGATAGCTTGTTAATCCCAGTAGAATGGATATACCTCTTAAAAGCTCTTGAAAAAAGTACCAAAACTGCCTCTGATTGGCCAGGCTTGGGCTCTGCCTCCTCCCTGGACTCAATCACTGTGGCTAAGACAGTGAGATGCCCTCATAGCCAGGCTTCAGTCACATGCCCATCCCTGGAGTCAGAGAATAGATCTCCCAAAACCACATGGGGTGAGTGACAGAGATGGGTCCCCAAAAAGAAGAGACAGGGACTTCCCTGGCAGTCCAGTGGTTAAGACTCCATGCTTCCAATATAGGAGGTGCAGGCTTGATTCCTGGTCAGGGAACTAAGATCCCCCATGCTGTGGCCAAAAAAAAATTTTTTTAAAGGCTGAATGTTTGGGAAATTCCTGATGGACCAGTGGTTAGGACTCTGTGCTTCCACTGCTGGGAGCATGGTTTCAATCCCTTCTCAGGGGACTAAGAAAAATAAATAAAATAAAAAGCATTAAAAAATAAGTAGTTTAAAAAAAAGAAGAGACAGCTAGCAAAACCCACAGATGTCTACCACAACTTGGCTTTCTGTCTATCTCCTAGGTGCTCCATGCCCTGAGTCAGCACCAGAAACAGAAGAAGAGCATGGGCCGTCATGGAGACCTCCCCTGAAGCAGGTGTCCCTAAGAAGGTCAAGGGCGTTAAGAGTGCATCTCCCAATGGACACAGACAGGGACACACTCTCGCCTCAAGGTAGCTACTCCTTCCCTCCAGCATCCCACAGGATCCTGCTCCAGAGGGGAGCAAGGCAAGACATGTCAGGGTCCCCAGCCATGAAAAACGAGGCTAGAAGGGACAAAGCTCCTCCCCAGCTACTTGAAGGTGCTTCTGCTCAGACAGCCGCTGCCATAACCAAAGTGCCATAGTGAAAACAACTTCGTATCTAGCTCACTAGTTACTAATCAAACCCCCTAAGAATATATTCTATGGGCTTCCCAGGTGTCACTAGTGGTAAAGAACCTGCCTGCCAATGCAGGAGATATAAGAGACGTGAATTTGATCCCTCTGTCAGGAAGATCTCCTGGAGAAGGAAATGGCAACCCACTCCAGTATTCTTGCCTGGAGAATCCCATGAACAGAGGAACCTGGTAGGCTACAGTCCATGGGGCTGCAAAGAGTCAGACATGACTGAAGAGACTTAGCACACAGGAATATATTCTGATTGCAGATGTAAAACAGCACCAAATTACTAAACATTTGCTGCACACTCTATAGTTTCTCCTATCTTTTTAACCTAATCTACTTAGGAATATGTGTTTATTCATTAAAAGTTCATAATATCAATAAAAGTCTTCATTTTTTCAAAATATCATATGAACATCTGAAATTATGTATATATCAAAGTATATACTTATAGGTGTGGATAGGTTGGAAATAATGGGCCATATTTAGAAAGCTCTTCACTTTTAGAAAACAACCTCCTTCCCCAAGGGCAAGATGACAGGATCACAGATGCTAGGTGATCTCTGACTGGTGGTAATCAGAAGTAGAAGGAGACACATTAATATTTAAGTTCCTCCTCAGTGCCAGGCACGCTGCTCAATTTTTAACACATCTCATCTCATTTGCTCCTCACAACAGTCCTACCCTCATTTCACAGATCAGATATCTGAAGCCCTGGGAGATGAGGAACTTGTCTGAGGTCACGTAATTACAAGTGGCCTCACTGGGCTCGGAGCTGCCTTCCAATCTCAGAATCTGTACACTTTCACACTGCACTGCCTCTCAGAACAAACAAAGCAATGAACCCAGGTCATGACATTCTTGACACATTCCAGTTTTGAGAATGGTCCTTCGATTTTTTTAACTGTGTATTATGATATAATTTTATTTTGTCATTTTAAGCATAAGACAGTAATAGTATTTATGTAGTTTCTTTATTTTTAATTTTCAACTTCATTTTTTTAATGGGGTATAATTGCTTTACAATGTTGTGTTCATTTCTGCTGTACAAATGAAGTAAATCAACTGTGTATATACACACATCCTGTCCCTCTTGGACCTCCTCCCCACCCCCCCATCCTGCCCCTCTAGGTCATCACGAGGCACGGAGCTGAGCTTCCTGTACTTTAGCAGGTTCCCACTAGCTATTTCAGTTTATGGAGCTCAAAATCAAAAAAAAAAAAAAAAACCCAATCAAAAACTGGACGGAAGACTTATTAGACATCTCTTCAAAGAAGATATACAGATAATTAAGGGGTACATGAAAAGATGCTCAACATCACTAATGATTAGGGCAATGCAAATCCTTTGATTTTTGAGGCAGGGGCTTGTTTACCATATCTCTTACGTGAGAGTTGATCGTCCTAAAGAATTTGAGGTTTTTTTGTGAAAAATCCGAACCTGGCAAGGATCACCCTGTGAGCAGACAGGTAGGAAAGCAGCTTCCCCCTGTGAACCACGGTGTTGGCGGCACAGCCTGGCCCCCAGGAAGACGGCAACACCAGGGAATTTTGTCTTCAGTGCTGCTCACCTCACCAGCCCTCCACCTGTTTTGAGCTATTGTGTCCACTGGGGACCGAGGATCTTGAACTTGTCCATCCTCTAGACCTACGAGAATCTACTACCCTGCCCAAAGGAAACTGGCTAAGAAGTCCCTGATATCTTGATTAGTTAATATGTTACTTCAGTGTGTAACTCAACCGGGTAGCAGATGCATTTAAAAAAAAAAAAAAAAAAAGGATGTGGGGGTTCAAGCAGGCAAGATTTCCTTGGGAATCTTTCTCATCCAACGGTCCTTGGGGCAAAGGTGTTTAAAGCTAGTACGTGAGACTATCCCACTGTCCAGAGGTTGCACAGACCCATTTACTTGCTTAGTCCTGGGTTGTTTCACTTCTCATATCATAAAAATGAAGCCAGATTTTATAAATGCATACACACATACATATTTTATTTTATTGCTGAATCATCTGAGACTTAACTGCAGACTTTGTACATTTCATCCCTTATCAGCATATGTCTCCCAAGAGCAAGGATGTTCTCCTTCATAACCACAGTGCAATTATCACATTCAAGAAAATTAACGTTGATGTCATACTATTTTCTAGCGTATAGTCCACATTCCAATTTCTCTAATTATACCAGTAACATTTCCTACAGCTGTTTTCTTCCCAATCAATCCAGGATTCAACTCAGAATCATGCATTGTATTTGACTGTCACATCTCTTGAGCATCTTTTTCTCTAGAACACTTCCCCAGTCTCATTTCTCATGACACTGACATTTTTGAAAAGCTGCTTTACAGAATTATCCTCAATTTAGGTTTGTCTGTTTCCTCATAATTAGATTCAGATCAAACCTTTTGGACAAGTATACTGTGTTGGTTATGTGTTCTTCCCAGTGCATCATATCAAGGGACATAAATATCCCTTTATATTTATCCCATTTGTTATAATTTGCTCCATTATAGGTGATGTTAAACTTCTATATTTGGTTAAAGATGTGTCTGCTAGATTTCTCCATTGTAAAGACACCTTTTCCCTTTGTAAAAAAAAAAGTGGCTTACGGTACTTTGAGACTGTGTGTGAAGCCAACTTTTCAATACAAACAGCAAGAGTGCGTTGAACACGAAATAAAAACCACTGTCTCTGAGATTAAGACAAGGTCTCAATCACTTTTAGATTACTGGGTTTCACCCTCCCTAGAGTAGTCCCTGCTGACTTGAAGAAAGAATGAAAGAGAGAGAGATGGAGGCCGGGACGTGCATTGTGGAGTGTTATCATCCATGCTGTTACCCTCCACCGTCTGGAAGGGGCTGTGTGTGCTTTATGACTCAGAGGAGCCGTGTGATCACTGGTCTGCTTAGAAAAATTGCTTTGTGGTTTGAACTCTGCAGCCAATAGTCCCATGAGTTTGGAGGCTGGGTCTCCCCAGCTAGAGAAGGACCTTGCAGCCTCCCTCGCCTTTCTTCTATCTCAGGAGTCCATCAGCAGGACAAGAATAAGAACAACCACTGTTCAGTTCCTCCCAGTTCTTAGAGGTTTCCCCAAGGAAGGGCCAAAAGTAATCCCGCCTTGACTATGGGAGATACCTGGCCTCTGCTCCTTAGCAGGGCTGGAAAAAAGAGAGACCCATGTGAGAATGTGGGGAATAAACAATTCTAGACACCAGGAGCCATCACTCGGGGAGTTAACAAAGAGGTTCCCTCTGCCTCTTGCTGATCCTGATTCTCACTCATGCTTTTTCTCCTTTTGCTTTTGAAGAGGATGTTGCTCCGCCCCAGAAGGGGACCTCAACACCATCCCTGAGGAAAGGAAAGAGAAGTCCAGAGAGCCAGAGAGGCCCAGACAGCCCCAGGACATCAGGCCGCAGCAGCCCCACAGGCCCCGCACGTGACAGACCAGCTGGGGGGGAACTTCCAGCAGCAGGACGAGGTAATCACTCCCGGGGTATATGGATGCACCCCTTTGGCCTGTCTGTGACCCTGGGCTCATTTTAAGCATCTTCCAGGGCCACACTTAAGCTGTCTGAAAGCCACCCCACTGAAGAAGGGAATCAGCTGTGTTTCTGACCATGTCAGTGGGATTAACGCTCACCATGCTCATTCCGCAAGAGTTAGGACATGTTTTAAAAAAGGATTTTCTGCACCAGCTCATGCTGCCACACTGTTCTGGGCTTTCCTCCCTCCTGGCAGCACCCCTGATGACGCAGTCCCCTGCACTCAACACAGAGACTCACTACTGGGCTTACGGGGCATTGTCCACACTGAGCCAGAGCCCTGCCTGCCAGGGGACCAGGCTAAGAGGAAGAGGCCCCAGGAAGGAATCACCCTCCCAGGCCAGGCCAGGGCCTGAGGCTTGTGAACAGAGGGCTCCAGATCTCTTCTGAAGGGTGAGGCAGGCAGGGCCACACCCTCTGTGGCTTAGCCCCACTCAGAGCTCTCATCCTTCAGAGCCGACAGCTCAGGAGACGGAGACAGTGCAGTGGCAGCTTCTGTGGGGGCAGCACACAAAGCGAAAATTGCCCAGAGTCCAAATCAGCCCTGAAAATCCCTCAGGGTCCAGGCTGGAGACCTAGAACCGACAAGCTTCTCCAAAGTGCAGCCCAGGCAGCTGTCCCTCCCTCATCAGAGGATGGGCGACTTTCTCCGGTTGAGCAGCAGAGGAAGGAGATGGGGTGTGTTTGGTGAGGAAAGTACCTCTGTTAACAGTAGAGCCTCACTCGGGGCTTCTAGAAGCCCACACTCAGAGAGGAACATGGCAGCTGAGAGCCACCGAGACCACAGGCACCACCACATTTGTCCCATCCCACACTCACTCGGGGACAGACGCCTCACTGTTCAAACCCTGCTCGCTCTCGCTCCCCCGCCTCAAACCCAGCATGTATAGCCGAAGCCTTGTAAGCATAAATCCGATGCATGGATCAATAACCCCGTTATGTGCTTGCATCTTCTCTGTTTAAGGCTCAAATGGTCAAAATCAAATCCTGTCTCCCCCTCCCCCACCTCTTTGCTCTCACCAAAGAAGCTTCCAAACTGTTTCAAGATGGAACCTTTTTCTTACAATTCCCTCCCTTTTATATTTGCAGGGCAATGATGCTCTCTTACTGTGGAGCTAATTACCTAAACTTTAAGTACCGTAATGTCACCACCAAAGGTATTCCTAGGAGGTTTCATTGCCTGGGCCAAATCACACCAAACACACAGACAGACACACAGGCACACACATCTCTAATTGGATACCCTTACAAAAGGAGACTCTGATTAGGATAAACAACAGGGCCGTGACTATGAGAGGAGTGTAGCCTGAAGCCTCAAGTGCATAGGTTGAGTGTGTGTAAATGAATGTGCACACAAGGGCACATGTGTGTCTGAGGGCATGTGTGTGCTTTTATAGCTATGTGAGTGTGTGTATGTATTGTGTGCTCATGTGT